>NC_065884.2:12909621-15729621 GCF_932274485.2 Patella vulgata
TGGCCATTTTGTTGACATTTGGTCGAAGAGTCCTAATGAGCATTTTCTCATCGAAACTTCTGTGGTCATTTTGTTGTGATTTGGGCAAAATGTCCTAATGAGCATTTTCAAAACTTGAAATGTCTATCGTCAAATTGTCCTTGCCGAAAATGTCCTAAATTGGTATTCCTAACAAGCACCTTGATCTACTTATTAGGAAGGCAAGAATTAAGATTGACTTTTCTTCTTTCTTTTTTTTATTGATTGTTTTATTCAACGTTTAGCATTTTAATTTCCTTTTATTTGTGTAAAGAATTTGTTTTATTTGAACAATAAATGTATGTCATGTTCTGGTAGGACTTTTCTATCACGCTGTATATAATTAGCTTTTATCAAAATGTTTGTCTGGGGTTTTTTTTTTTTTGTCATGAAATACGATTTGGAATCAAATATTTTTACAAGTTAAGAAAGAAAGTGCTCTTGTTTTTTTTTGTTATTAATTTTAGATGATAATATACTACGAATGAGATTGAGTACGGAGCTGTTATGCTAGAGTTTTATGTAGCTTACCGTGTATATACAATGACCTGTATCATCTAATTCAAATTTCTATATAGTATATAAATAAATTAATCACTTAGTTAATTTGTTCTTGAGACTTGTGTATTTTATTGTAAGGATTATGATAATTTCTATCAGAATCGTAAAGGAGTGGGGAGCTATGATTCCTCGTTGAGTATGGTTCTAGCTCAATAATAGGATCATCTTGTCCCGAGTTCACAAAAATTCTCAGACTTAAGTTAAGAATTTTCTCAACTTTACTCAAGCCTGGTTTTATCCCGATAGTGGTGCAGGAAGGAGGGCCTAGCGTTGGGATGGGACGACATGTGATGCAGGATGGAGGCCTAGCATTGGTATGAGATGTCATGTCAGTGGTGCAGGATGGAGGGCCAAGCATTGGGATGGGATGTCATGTCAGTGGTGCAGGATGGAGGGCCAAGCATTGGGATGGGATGGCATGACAGTGGTGCAGGATTGATGGCCAAGCATTGGGATGGGATGGGATGTCATGTCAGTGGTGCAGGATGGAGGGCCAAGCATTGGGATTGGACGGCATGATAGTTGTGTGGGATGAAGGGCCAAGCATTGGGATGGGACAGCATGAAAGTGGTGCGACATGGAGTGCCAAGCATTGGGATGGGACGGCATTACAGTGGTGCAGGAGGGAAGGGAGGGTCTAGCATTGGGATGGGACGTCACGTCAGTTGTGCAGGACGGAGGGCCTAGCATTGGGATGTGATGTCACATCAGTGGTGCAGGACGGGGGCGGGGGGGGGGGGGGGCCTAACATTGGCATGAGGGTAAGCTGTAGTGCTGCTGTCTGGGTAAAATTAGCTTCATAGCCTACTGCATGGTGTATGCCCCTCTTCACTAGTCTGTTTGGTGCAGAATGATAGGATGTTAAACATCATTTCACAATGGGTTGTTAAGGTTAGCGACATCCATTCTAAAATTGTACATAGCCAGTTTTGTGATGGCCAGACTGTTTACCCAATTGCACTATGTGTGTGTCCATAGGGATCCAAGATGCAGATGAAAATTGGTGTTCTGAAATGAAAAGTCAATTCAATCCATGAGATGAGAAATTAGTAATTAATATATCACAAATCCAATTACCTACCCATGAATCCAATCACACATTCCTGCCACGTTGCCATGTGATTTTCCATTCCCAGAACATGATCAGCTGAAGAGTCATCAGTCCTTCCTAATTTGTGATGAGCCATCCCTACAATGTCGTCAAACATCGTTAAAATGTTGGCGGTCTCTATAGTGTACCAGACATCTATATAATATCCATCATCCCTATAATGTCATCAAACACCCCTATAATGTCACCAAACATCCCTTCAAGGTCAGATGTCTATATAATATCGGTTATCGGTATTCTGGTCTAATTATTAGAACATATTAGAAATGAAGTGAACGTAGATTGTCTATATAATATCGGCCACTATGTCACCAAACATCTCTATAATGTCGATTATGTCTACAATGTCATCAAACATCACTATAATGTCGGTCATCCCCACATTCTCACAGGACATCCCTACAATGTCCGACATCTATATAATTAATTCGGTTATAACTACATTGTCCGACGCGTCCGACGGCTTATATATAATATCGGTCATCCCTACAATGTCACCAAACATGTTGGCCATCCTTATAACGTCATCAGCCATTTCCACAATGTCTTTAGACAACTGTATTATATTCTCTTGTCGCTGTTCTTACCATGCCTGCTACCCCATGTAAAACAGCCCGGGAACCGGCAATAATTTATAAAGTAACATTCCGTGTTAATAAGAATTAAATCATTTAATAACTGCGACAATATCGCGAGATCACGATATAATAAGCATCCGCCGAAAAGCGCGAAAGTCGAATAGTAAGATAAATACAACTCGATCATCGGGATTCCCACCAATTCTTTAATCATTCTGATTAAAATACAGATCTATATTTCGTTTCGTTTTTTTATACTTTCGATGGCCTACATTTACATGAAGATCTGACAAGGTCATGTCAGGGGTCAAAAGACCGACTAATGACCCTATGACGTCAGACATTTGATTAACCAATCAGCATTGATGTTACTGGTGGATTACCCACAGTTCCGTGCAAAACACGCCTAAAGCTCGCCGTAACAGACCGTTTCATTGGCCTATCCCTGACACCATTCAGAACACGAGTTAAATAACAACTCTTCCAGATCCAAGTGTAGTAAAGACAAGTAAAACGAAATTTTGAACTATAAAAACGAAACGAAATAGGATCTGTGTTTTAACCAGATTGATTCTTTAATTATTATTATTCTACTCTAATTATTAGGACATATAGAATGTACGTAAGTTTACAAAGATAGATAACTACCAATACACACTTATTTAATTATTTCATAAAATTTTCACCATTGCCCATGAATCTCGATCACTAAGTCGCAATTTCCCAACTTTTCGGCATAAGGCTTTTGCGCTTTTCGAAGGATCAAACTATCATCAAAGACATCGCACGATATGCCTATTAATTATAAACAATCGAATTTTGAGAATCGGTCAGCGAGTTGTAAATAATTTTAATTTGGCGTTTGACACGTGCAACATAGTCCCGTCCCGACATATCACGTTTGGTGGCATGCAACTACGTGATCTTCGTTTGAAAATGTCAATCATAACTTATATCATGTCATTTATGACAGGTCATACGTCAGTCATCGACGTCACGAGTGCTAATCACCATAGTAATAAACATTAATTAGACAAATTATTTAATAACAGACCAGCCAATATTTAATACCGCTGTTAATCTACCCATAATTCAATTGGTCATTGTCTGGGAGTTATCAATTATTTGATACAAATCAGAACATTCACTGATGAAAACCACTCCCTTTATCTTGATAATGAGGTTTGACTTTTCTACACCGACTTGGCTAATGAAGAGGGGCATATACGGTATACAGTGTGCTATGGGGGGATTTTTTCCCGGACAGCGGCACTACAGCCTACTCTTATTTCGAATTCCAACTGTCCTGTTAGATAGGTTACACGTCAATGTGCACACGGGCCCCCGATTTATCATCCCATCCGAACGACTAGACACTTTGCCCTCGCCAGGTCCAAGGGAAAACTTAGCCACATGAAGATTGAGTTCGCTGGTACGAATAAGATAGCAAACAATTATTACCTTTTTTTTTATCTAGGACATTATTATCAAGATGACGGCGTACTCATGTCAATAGAAACCAATGTAAACTTTAAATCGCCACTATCCGGGCACAATTTCCCCCATTGAACAATTACATTTTTTTTAAAATTAATGATATATATATTCATCAAAAGGAGATAATTTCAGAAGCATTACCAAAGCAATATAGACTACAAAATTCGAATAGGGGAGATGTGGCAGAAAAACCGTCATCAATACTAAAAATATTAAGATCAATTTTTGATGACCATTAATACAGAATACCATTAGTAGTTTATTATATTCAAGGAACCGCGGTAGCTGATGGCTGGGTGGGAGAAGTAGGACGTTAAACCTCATTCCATTTATTATATTGATCGACGTTTCGACAGGTTTAACGTCCACGCGATACAAACTAGGTCATTATAGGACTAACATATGGTTCAATTTTTTTTCAATAATTCGCTTGCGCGTAGGGGTCTTTAACAGTGGAAGGAAACCAGGGGACTCGGAGAAAACACACGAGGTTGGGTAGGCGGTCCTACTCCTTGTCCCGTACAAGCGCGGAATCGAAACCATACCACTTGGCTCAGTGACAGAACTTGTGATCCACCCCCGCCCCTGTTCTCAAACTAAAAGAGAGGGGGGGGGGGAAATGGGGTTTAACGTCCACTCGACACAAACTAGGTTTTTCGAGACTAACACATGGTTCAATTTTATTTCAATAATTCGCTTGCGCGTAGGGGTCTTTAGCAGTGGGAGGAAACCGGAGGACCCGGAGAAAACCCACGAGGTTGGACAGGCGACCCTACTCCTTGTCACGTACAACCGGGGAATCGAAACCCCGCCAGTTGACTCAATGGCAGACCGTATGATACAGCGCAGCGTGCACGTGCTAACCATTCGCCCCCGCCCCCGCCCCCCACGCTTTGTGCTTGAAAACGATAAGGGATCACTAGTCGAAGCGTCGCGCAATATATAATAAACAAATTGTGTTCCATAGAAATGCTACCCACGCATTCTATTTTAGCATAATAATATGTTAACCTGAAAAAAAAAATGAAAATATGATAAAATATCAAATAATCTATGAATTAGATTGTCGATTTTTTCAGGACAAAAAGGTGAAAAAAACTGCTCCATTATTGTTGATAATAATTGGAGCACGTAATATAAATCAAAAGAATAATAAGTACTTTTTTCACAGAAACAAAAGATAAATATGACTAATATGAATAACACAGATATGATACCGTGAACCATTTAATAGAATACAATTGTAGGGTCTATATAACTTTTGTAAAAGAAGATAGGTATCGGGAATACTATATCCGCGCGTGACAGAGCTATAAGGTATACTAAAGGTTTTACGGCTGGGTTATTGCCCGGTAACAGGTTGGCGGAAATTATAAACATGTGACATCAGTTTTATAGAACATTTTAATTGTTCTTAATGAATCGTTCGTTCATTGATAATTGATCTTTGATAAAAAATGTTTTTTGTTGTGTTAAACTGTGTTGCTTATCTCTTTATTACTATGATAAGAGACAAAACATAACTTTTATCGTGGTTCAATAAAATTAACTGAAATTCAAAGAAACGTTGCTGCCCTGGCAAAAACGAGGTCACGTCTTTGTAAATAAATCGTATAGAATTTTATCGTGCGTGGTATCGCAAGGTGGCAAGTAACAAATGAATGGTACATTATGTAAGCTACAGATATAGAGCTGCCATTCTTGCTATAATTGTTTTTTAAAAAAAAATAGATAATTAAAAATGAATATATTAATAATTTTATTCAAATTACTTTGTTAGAAGATTATCGCAGCAACGGTACAGGATAAATGGGACGAAGTCACGATTATCCGTTATATCGTTAAATTTTTTGAATCTCGTGGATATTCAAATCCATTTATATCTTATAGGCTTATCATGTTAATAAATGTCTAAATAATAGTTTATATAAAATTTAATTAAAGCCAAAACAAAGACATGTAATACTATAGGCAGACATAGCTAGTATCTTTTGAGTCGGTTGAAATAAAAATTAACATGGCAACACGCATTATTTTTGGTAGGGGGGGGGGGGGCGGATGGTTTGCACGTGCGCGCTGTATCATAAGGCCTATCATTGAGTCAACTGGCGTGGTTTCGAATCCCCGGTTGTACGTGACAAGGGGTAGGGTCGCCTGTCCAAACTCGTGGGTTTTCTCCGGGTCCCCCGGTTTCCTCCCACTGCGAATTATTAAAATAAAATTAAACCATATGTTACTCCCGAAATTACCTAGTTTGTGTCGAGTGGACGTTAAGTCCCATTTCCCTCTCTCCCTCTCTCTCTCTCTCTCTCTCTCTCTTTATTTTTGGTAGAGTTTCTAACAATAATATAAAATACTGAAACTGTTTTTTCATCTCCGGATTGGTACGGTAGGTATAGATGTACTCCATGACCGTTTTCAACTTCTTGCCCACGTGTTGTTGTTTTCATCTCTAGGCTCATAAAATTTATTGGCAAGAGGGGATAACTCTGATCAAATGAAGCAGAAGATAGTAGTTTTAATACCCCTCCCTAAATCTATTTGCCCATTGACTACTTATAATAACATATATAAATTTTACCGTCCAGTGGGTTCTGTTGAATAGTTTGTTATGATTTTTGTTATTAAATACAATTATACCCTCCTCATGTTGTGATCGCCGTAAATATGTTATTTAAAAATACAATGAATTATGTTAATCCAACTTTTATTTAGTGGTGAGGATATGAGTTGAAATATCATATTATTCATTGAAGTATTTATGTTGAGAGAGAGAGAGAGAGCGAGAGAGAGAGAGCGAAAGAGGAGGGGGGGGGGCGTGAGTAAGACCTTATGATCCGACCCCAATTTGTGTTTATAAAGACTCGTAGAACTTACGGCATGGACCATCTTAATCTGGGGAGCCACGGTGGCTAAATGAGTAAGATGGTAGCTCACTAGCCTGGAGGTCGCGAGTTCGCGAGTTCGCTCCCGGTGTTGGGCAAGAGAGTTCATCGGGATTTTCCGGAGTGGTTTCCCCTTGTCAGTGGTGCACGACGGAGGGTCTGACACGGGCAGCTGCCTAGTCGTTCGGATGGCAGGGAAAATCGAGTTTCCATGTACACATTGGCGTGCACGTTAAATATCCATTTGCAGTTGGAATTCGATATAAGAGTCGCCCTAGTGTCGCTGTCTTGGCAAAATATGCCAGTCTTCATTAGCCCAGTCGGAGCAGAACAGTAGGACGTTAAACCCCATTTCATTTCAATCTTAATCTGAAAGTTTTATTTATAGCCATTCTGATAAAAAAAAATCGTGGTACATCAATCCATAGCAAAATGATCGCTATTACTATTAATGTGATGCCCGGGAAAACTTCCCCTCATAGCGAAAAAGAGAGAGAGAGAGAGAGAGAGAGAAATGGGGTTTAACGTCCACTCGACACAAATTAGGTCATTTCGGGACTAACACATGGTTCAATTTTATTTCAATAATTCGCTTGCGCGTAGGGGTCTTTAGCAGTGGGGGAAACTGGAGGACCCGGAGAGAGAGAGAGAGAGAGAGAGAGAGAGAGAGAGAGAGAAATGGGGTTTAACGTCCACTCGACACAAATTAGGTCATTTCGGGACTAACACATGGTTCAATTTTATTTCAATAATTCGCTTGCGCGTAGGGGTCTTTAGCAGTGGGGGAAACTGGAGGACCCGGAGAAAACCCACGAGGTTGGACAGGCGACCCTACCCCTTGTCACGTACAACCGGGGATTTGAAACCACGCCAGTTGACTCAATGACAGGCTTTTTGATACAGCGCGCACGTGCTAACCATTTGGCCATCCAACCCCCCTCCCCTCATAGCCTGTATTCATTCAATCATTGGCAATGCCGGTGCAGAAAGGTAGGACGTTAAATCCTATTCATTTCATTTCTTTTTTTTTATGTAGTAGGAATTTTAAACATTTAATAGATTTGTAATTAGGGGTGTCGATGATATGAGTCGTAAATTCCACCAGATGAATACCTACTTGAAATAATAATTATATTGCTTTCGAAAATTGACCAACTGTTGTCGGTATGTCTCAGGCCTATATATTATGTAGAGCATGCATTCTATATACACTATAGAAACAATCAAATAACTTAAATTCTTCTCACTGAGAAATGGACATATGCGAAATCTGGGTTAAATTACATTTAAATCTCAATTGCTTTTGTTGAGTTTGACATTTTTATCTTGTAGGATAAATATGCCTCCCTTACAAAATGGAATAACGTTGTCCGCACCAGCGCACCGGGGTGCAATCACCAGAAAATTCGATGTATAATACCCGTGAATGCGATTTGCGACGGTGACTTCACATTTTGTTTCAATCGTTCAAAAGTTTAACTGGTCATTTTAATGTTTTGAAGCGGTCACTCACAGAAAACAATGATGATGCAGAAAAAAATTGTTATTTTGAAGGATTGATGGACAGCTGGTAGAAGGAAGTATAGTAACTATTACCTTCTGTTCTCTTTAGGTTTTTTTATTTTTTAAATCCCTGACACTGATGGGTGATGATGACAAGACAACAGATTAAAAACAACAGTAGACAAAACAATGATAAAAAAAACGGGAATAGTTTCATAAGGCCACACCAATTTGAATTACTGTTATTCAGGGACAACTATCAACATTCTACCGCCAATGTCTTCATGAATCTGACAAGGACAGCTGTCTAGTCGTTCGAATGGGACAAAAAACAGCAGTAGACAAAACAAAAATAAAAAAACGGGAAAGGTTTCATAAGGCCATACCAATTTGAATTTCTGTTTGTCAGGAATAAGGAGCCACGGTGGCTAAGCGAGTAAGACGCTGGCTCGCTAGCCTGGGATTCTCAGGTTCGATCCCGGTGCTGGCCGAGAAAGTTCATCGGGATTTTCCGACGTGGTTTCCCCTTGTCAGTGATACAGGACGGAGGGCATGCCAATGACAGCTGTCTAGTCGTCCGGATGGGACCAAACACCGAGGTCCTGTGTATACATTGGCGTGCACGTAAAAGATCCCTTGGCAGTCGGAATTCGAAATTCGATATAAGAGTAGGCCGTAGCGCCGCTGCCAGGGCAAAATTTCCCTCATAGCACACTGGCCGTCTTCATTTGCCCAGTCGGAGCAGAACAGTAGGAGTTAAACACCATTTCATTTCTTTGGGAACACTTATTAAAATTATATCGCCAATTTCTTCATGAAAAAAAAACTAATTTAAAAACCAAAAGTACTTAGTTGTACTTCACAATAGCTCTTAGTTCCAAATATTTAAGTTTTGTAATTTTAACAAAACATTGCATAAAAGAATTTAGTATGTTAATTATTGATCACGTTCCCGAAGAATTAAAATATAAATTTGTTTGGCCTAAACTTAATAGGTTTGAGTATCTGTGAATGCACCGATGATATGTTTTAAATCCAAGTATCAGAAAATACATCTGAATCCCAAACAATGATGTGAAAGGGAATAGTTTTATAAAATTAATAGATTTTGAGTATCTGTGAATGCCCCGATGATTTTTTAGATCCAAGCACCAGAACCAATGACGGTTAATAAAATATAGTGGAAAGTTCATCTGGAAACAAAATAATGATAAAAAAGTAACAGTTTCATCAAATTAATAGGTTTGGTAAATATAGTGGAAAGTTCATCTGGAGACAAACCAATGGAAAAAAAATTAAATAGTTTCATCAATCTGATTAAAATACAGATGTATATTTCGTTCCGCTTTTTTTTATACTTTCGATGGCCTCCACTACATGAAGTGTTGTGAAGATAAGTAAAACGAAATTTTGAACTATAAAAAACGAAACGAAATATGATATATGTTTTAATCAGATTGTAGTTTCATCAAGTTAAGAGGTTGTTTGATAACTATAGTGGAAAATACACATGCAGACAAAACAATAATAAAAAAAGGTAAAAGTTTCATAAAATTAATAGGCTCGAGTATCCGTGAATGCGCAACTGGTGGGTGATAAAATGTAGTGGGTGTGAACGCAAGAACAGTTTTAAATAATATTTTTGAATATTGTATATATTGATGGATGTATACATGTATCCACGCCATGGATCAATCCAAGGACTACGTTCTTCTTCAAAAGACCTTCTTACCACCCCACCAAAAGAATTAAAAATTAGACAATCCAAATCTATTCAAACATTCAAGTGAATATTGAAAATCCTTGAAAGCGCATTAGGAATAGAAATGCGGTTTAAAGTCCTACTTTTCTGCACCGACTGGGCTAATGAAGACGGACGTACGCTATCCAGTAAGCTATGAGGGGATATTTTATTCGGACATCGGCGCCACGGCCTACTGTCAATTTCAACTGTCAAGGGTTCTTTTACGTGCGCGACAGCTGTATTTGTCAGGCCCTCAGTTCTATAACCATGCCGGAAAATCCCGAGAAAGTTTTCTCGGGTTACACCAGGAGCGAACCCGAGATATCCAGGCTAGCGAGCCAGTGTCTTACTCACTGAGCCACCGCGGAACTAATTGTTTAGTAATCATACGGTGTCTAAATCCTGATATTATGATTATATGTATGCGATCATGATCCGTGGAAAATCTGTATTCATATACGGTTGATGTAAAGAGTGTGACAATAATTATTTGTTGGTTTTTTTTTGTTCCCCATAAAAAAAATCGTTCAAGACGAAGTCCAAATATACATGTACCAATAAAATGTATGCCAATAACACACCAAGAGTGTGACAAGAATGAGAAGATATTGTTTAAAAGGGTGTCAAAGTCCCATAAGGAAGAAATATAAGCAACATAATATTTATAACAGTAACATGGTACTGATTTTAGGGGGCCACAGTGGCCCAGTGGGTAAGACACTGGCTTGCTAACCCAGAGGTCTGTAGTTCGCTCCCGGTGTTGGTCGAAACAGCTCCTCGAGTGGGTTTCCTTTGTTGATGGCACAGGGCGAATCGTGTCTATAGTCGTTCGGATGGGACAAAAGCCGAGGTCCTGTGTACTCACTGGAATTCGATGTAAAAGTAGGCCGTTTCACAGATGCCCGGGTAAAATGGCGTGTGCCCGTCATCATTAGCTATTTCAGTACAGAAAACCAAGGACGTTAAACCCCATTTCATTATTAGCATTTCTCCAATTTCCTCCCACTGCTAAAGACCCCTAAGCGCAAGCGAATTATTGACATAAAATTGAACCATGTGTTAGTCCCGAAATGACCTAGTTTGTGTCGAGTGGACGTTAAACCCCATTTCTCTCTCTCTCTCTCTCTCTCTCTCTCTCTCTCTCTTGTTAGCATTTTATTGCTAAACATTTATCGCTTCCCAACAGCTGAGATGTTGATATATATCCCTCGTTTGATGTCACGGTTGATTTAACCTATCACTCCCCTTTATTATGTCCTTCTTTTAATATTGAACCAAGGCCCCTTGCTCCATACGACCCCCGTTTTCTGCCTGATGGCTCCGCAAATAATGTTAAGTGTTAGGAATATTGTTTGTTTAATTCATACAAATCGCACGAGAACAAATAACCTCAGTTTAAAACACGGCTTGTTAACTTCAAATTACTCAGCACTTAATATATATTTGATTTTTCCTTTCTTGTACAATCAATCAGTGAAAGGTTCAAAAGGTTCAGCCATGAAATATTGTCGATATCTCACGATATAGGAAACATCCAATATCGATATTGTTTATTGGGGGCATTGTTTTTGTTTTTCAGAAAGTTGTGAGTGTAATTGACACAGGCATTGATTGACATTAAAAAAATTATGTTTTTTTATGAACTAGGCGTTATGTTTTTATTATGGTAATAATTAATTTTTTTTTGTCTGTAATAGATTAATAACAGATGCTAAATATCAGAATAATATCCCACACTTCAAAGTAAAACAATCGCTTCCCAAATGGTGAAATATCACGCCTTGAATACAATTAATTGTGAACAAACGCCGAGTTGTCAAAGTTCTATACGATTGTTGTCACAGTCACGGCTCTCTATGTCGTAGTGGAATGAAATGAAATGGGTTTTAACGTGCTATTTTTCGGCACCGACTGGGCCAATGAAGACGCGGACATTCGCAATACAATGTGCTATGAGAGAGATTTTGCCCGAACAGCCGCAGCGCCACTGCGGCCTACTCTTATTTCAAATTCCAACTGTCAGCGATTCTTTTACGTGCACGGCAATGTGTACACGGAACCTCGGTTTTCCGTCCCATCCGAACAACTAGACACTGTCGGAAAACTTAAGAACATGCCTCAGCTAACATCGGGAGAGAAGCACCGGAGACCTCCTGTATGGTTAGTGGGCAAGGGTCTTATTCACTATAGATAGTTTATGTCAAGAACATAACATATTGCTTCCGCCACGTTACCTTTATGGACCAGGAGAAAATTCATAAAATTATTAACTTAAAACAAGATGCCTGTACCTAAATCTATCGACCAATACAAAGCCTTTCTTTAGCTCACTCCGTCTTCATTAGCCTCGTTAAACCTCATGTCATTTCTTCATTATACCCCCGTCAGTTCGGGGTGGCGTCCTTACTGCGCTGCCCAGTCGTTGCAGAAAAGGAGTACGTTAAACCCAATTTATTTTATTCACTAGCTCATTGCTTTATATTTGGGACCTGATGTTATTTAATTCGTTTTATGCTGTACCGTTGTTTATATTTTACCGGACTCACGCCTGATTAACTTCTGCCGCGGTTTCACCTCGTGTAGGTGTGGAAAATGTAATCACAACACGTCATCTCTTCCGATCACACCTCGACCAATGATCTGTTTGTAAACTCGCTTGTCTCGTGCACAACGCATACTATGGAACGACAGTCATTTTGAATATAATGTCAGATAGTGTGTAAAATAACGATGTAATTAATTTTGATGAGATTGAACGGTGAGAGAGAGAGAAATGGGGTTTAACGTTCACTCGACACAGACTAGGTCATTTCGGGACTAACACATGTTAGTGGACTCTGTTGTGCGGCAGCTTTTTGGTAATGCGTTTAACGACAGGTTTGCTGTACGTAAAAGAACCTTTAGCAGTTGGAATTCGAAGAAGGGTGGGGGGTTGAATAGCTAATGGTTAGCAGGTGCGCGCTGTATCATTGAGTCAACTGGCGTGATTCGATTCCCGGTTGTACGTGGCAAGGAGTAGGATCGCCTGTCAAACCTCGTGAGTTTTCTCCAGATTTTCCGGTTTCTTCCCACTGCTAAAGCCCCCAAGCACAAGCGAATTATTGAAATAAAATTAACCATATTTTAGTCCCGAAATGACCTAGTTTGTGTCGAGTGGACGTTAAACCCAATTTCTCTCTCTCGAAGAAGAAGAAGAAGGGTAAGTGGAAACAGCGCGGTCCGGTCAATATTGTCCTCATAACACAGTGCGTGACATACACAGGTCTGTCTTCATTAGCCCGGTTGGTACAGAAAAGTAAGACTTGTGGAGTGATTTAACATGACGTCCTTCTCATGTTCATAGAACACTCATAGAACAGTGTTTAGTTGTTCGGATGGTACGCAAAACCAAGCCCCCTGTAAATGTTGGCGTCTAAATACGAGTAGGTCATAGCACTGCTGTCTGGGCAAAATGTCCTTCACAGCATACTGCAAGACGTTAGCCCGTCTTCATGGCGCAGAAAAGTAGGAGGTTAAACCCCATTGCATTTCACGTTCAAAGTTCTTGACGGGCACTGGAAACCGGGTTATTTGCAACCCTAAATAATCGCCACTATCATTTGCGATCACCCCTAATGTTCTTGGTGGATCGAAGGCTGTACTACTGACTCACGACTATCTGGTCAGTATGGAACTGACAACAGAGAGCATTTTACACCAGTAATAAATAAAATGTAAATCGGCATATCTCTTACAGACACGTCAACGATATATAACCATGAATTATATTTAATCGACTTGAATAGAGTTTTAAATGCCAGAAAACTTCAAAGGGAACTGTTTCGTGTTTAGTGACTAGAAGTCAATAATGATGACTAAGATCTATCAGAAGTTACGTCCCTTGTGAATTCATATACAGCATATTTTTTGTTATGCTCAATGGATTTAATCCCCTAATTTTATTAATAAAGCGTTTACATATAGATAACGGATATTGCAATGAAATCCCCACGGAAAAGTAAAAACATTTAAGGCAGTCGTTCGCTTTCTCCCCAAATTACGGAAGGATGATTTTGATTTTAATATCAAATTTAATATATTCGCTATGGTCTGTTCAGTGTTGTGCCATACATGATGTGCACCGAGACTCTGAAAGGTTATAACGTTGTAATATAGTAAACTGAATCAAGCTTTGTTAAAATTCGGACCTCCGTCTGATTTGCATAATTCGCGGAACGCAAACTCGAGGGAATTGTGGTTATTTTCTTTTTGTGTCTTTTTCCAAAATTGAATTTTATATTTGGTAAAAAGAAGTAAAAAGCCACCAAGCGTTGGGTATTGTTTAGAAAAACTAATCCGCGTGATGTCATAAAGAGAACTTGTTAATTATTTTAGAAGTTTCTATTCCTACTATAGCATGTGGTTTTGACGAATCAACCCCGAGCATTTGTTTGAATTCAAAAAGCCGAAAAGACAAACCAGATTAGCTTGTTATAAAAATGGTTTTAAGTCCACGAGTTAATTGGCTTCAATAAAAGTTCAGAAAAGAGACAGATTTGAGGACGATTTTTTTTTCTCTGATTTGTATTATTGCTCCAACTTTCGGTTCCTAAAGAATAAAAGAAACCAAATAAATAATCAGCCTTGGCAACTTTTAACGAAATACGATGACAGATTGCGAGGATTTTTAATTTCAATTGTCTTTTCTCTTGCAGAATACATAACTAGAATTGAGAAAATGTTCCTTTCTGAAGAAGTAAAAGGGTGCGGTATAGGAGTATTGTCAATTTGGTCAGACCCCTGTTTTTAATTCTAATTCAGCTGGTTTTCTTATGAAACCACAACTGGTAAATTTGAAATTTTGGATGAAAATAAACACGAAAAACGCAGGTGCGTCATACTTCCAACTCAATTTTTTTGGAAATTTTAAAATTTAATTTGAATATTCAGAATATTTGCCTTCTGCCTTCTAACCACGTATGATTGAAGAAAATAACACTCGGTTTGTTTCTACGACATATTTATGAATTAAAATGAGCTGGAACAAAGTACCATTGATTTGTTGAGGGCATAGGGGTCGGGGCAGACAGACCTGATTCTATGAACCGTTAGACCAGACTGTCAAAATTCAGGAACAAAAAACAAACTTCTCTTTGGTCCTCCAAGAAAGCCCTTCTACACTGTCTGTTTTTCAAACATTACCAAAGTTCGTTAACTGTGTTGACTAAGAAACACGCAGTATTGCTACATATTAAACTATCAAAACTTTAAAAAAGCAAAAAACCCCAACAATTAGTGATTTATAGGAAAGGTAAACATGCTGAATACAAAAATTTACAAAAGTTCTATAACGATAGACAGTAATATCACCGAAATGCAATTTTCAGCAATACTCTTGCGCCTATCTTGTTTAATTCCCTTTTCAAAATTTAAAAAAAAGTTCTTAAAATTGCACTTTAAAATGCCATTGTTCTAAAGTAACTTGTAACTTAGCTCTCTCACACTTATAATATACTTGTACCTCCCATTTAGCTCTCTTACACTTATACATATATATATACATGTAGGCCTATACTCCCTATATTTGTTACCACTCGCTTGTAAAAAAAGCGGATACCATTGTCGGTAGTAAAATAAACCAGTAATTGTTATTCATATAAATGTGTTGTATAATAATTACCTATCAATTACTAAAATGTCATTTAAAGAAGAACTTTGTTTTGTTGTTTATTCACCCATTTCTTTTATATATCCATATATATTCTTGTATTTAGGACAGCGGCTTTTCAATTTTTGAATAAAATATTCTTTTTAAAAATAAATATTGTAAATCTAACAAGACCACCGTCCAAGATAGTTTATGGTTCAATGAAAGAATATCGTTTTCTGTTATACTAAAATACGATGCAACTTAATTTTGTCTAGTTTATTAATTAATAAAAATCAACGCCAGGGTAAAATATTACAAAGACTTTGGTGTTCCTTTTTATAGCAAAATTGATATAAATATTTATCTATTACACTAGCTGTACATATAGGATTCCCCGGTTGTACGTGACAAGGAGTAGAGTTGCCTATCTGACCTCGTGGGTTTTCTCCGAGTTCTCCGGTTACCTCCCACTGCTAAAGACCCCTACGTGCAAGCGAATTATTGAAATAAAATTGAACCATATGTTAGTCACGAAATGACCTAGTTTGTGTCAAGTGGACGTTAAACCTCATTCCATTCTATTCTTAATAAAATAGATATTGTGAAAAACATTTAATTAAACAAATTTTACTTAAATTGAAATATTGGTAATCTTTCCTCCAGGAATAAACACACTCTTTGTGTATTCTAAAAGAAAAAACATTTTTCACACCCAAAAATGTTTGTATTTGCATATTCGTATGCAAATATGCATAATTTGTATTCAGTTACTTTGACACATTAATGAAAAGGCTGTATTTGAATAAATGCGGTGGTTTTATAAACAATATTTCATATGAATGAACAAACTCTTTGTGTGTTCTAAAATGCGTGTATTTGTTGTTATTTTTGTTCATCCCACCAAACAAGTCACTTTTTGCTTTTTTAAAAAAATTATTTTGCTCTTCGTATCAATTCAATGCGCATAATTCGTATTCAGTTACTTCGAAACATTTATGAAACGCCTGTGTTTCTTTTCTCTTGATAATATTTTACACAATTCAAATTAATGTGAGGATTTATTTACATGTTGAGTCAATTCGAACTCTTGGTACGTCTCATTACATTGTCCAGGGCAAAACAAGCTTGAAATGATTTTTATTGAAAAGTTAGAGCAGAATTTCCTTGTTGCTACTTCTTTAATCTAGCTTTGATCTACGACAAGGCATCCAAGGGCGCTTTACTATTCAATCAACCCCTCGTTAAATCTGCCGTATCGACGAGTAAAGTCACTAGAAAAAAAACCCGACTTCAGTTATTGTCGCTCTATTGTCCCCCCGCTCTGATACATCCATAACCGTTGTTGCTTGTATACAAGTTTTGGCATTAAATCGACGAGCTCTTATTAAAAAGATCTCAATACAAACTCTCGTATTATTCATTGCGAATTTCTTTTCAATCCTAGCGATAATATCGCGACACATACCGTCTAAATCCTTTTGTCGACCGTCGCCGAGGAACACCCTCTCGTCTTTGACAAATGGCCCGTGACGTGGGTATTGTCCGCGCATGTCAATTATAGGCTCGATACAGGCTATGATGGAGTCCAAATATGGATAGCACGTGCAATTTGGACATTGTAAAAAAAGAAAGTCGGGTTACGAAGGACACAGAATCTAATATTTCTGGTATTGATAGGGGCTTGAGATTTCTTTGAATAAATTCCTGACTCGAGTGATCAAAGAGCTAGTTTGTAGTACCGTGTAATATTCTTGGACACGCTGACATGGAGTTGGTTATAGCATGCAATAATTAACTATTCTTTTAGATTACTTCTAATACAGCTTAGAACTAGTCCGTCTTTCAAAGAGGGGATATCAATATTAATCCCAACAACCATCATTTGAAGCAAATATAAAAAACAACTTCTTAAATACAAATTATATCTTTGAAAAGTATTGCATCCGGGATAAAAGACAGGCGAAGACCTAGTGCATGAATTCATTAATCAAATGAATAAGTGGTCTCCTTTACGTCACCCACAACATAAACATGCCAGAAAACTGGTATATAGCTGATCTTTTTTTCTCCCACACAACTTCTCAGTAACGTAATTTTGAAAATGAAGGTTATAACAAGCAATCACTACCACTACCATTTCTGGAACAATAGGCCTATGACTTTTCTCATCTAAATACAATTTAATTTTCTATGTACAATGTCTACTACAATGACAAACCATTGCTGCTATATTATCATAGTTCATCCCCTTTTCATATCTCACGAAATCGTCATTCTCCTTTCAAATGAATGGGGTTTAACGTTCTATGGATATACCTTTCTGCAACGTCCGGGCTAGAGCGTGTGAAATAGCTTTATTTAACGTCCGCTTCCACCGAGGTGATATCGCAGACAAGCGGGTTAGAGCAGACGATGCCCACCTTTAAAAAAAACCGTTACAGAAAATTTAATTTTCGGCGTACAATGTCTACTAGAATGATAAACCATTCCATCTATATCTTGTGAAAAAAGAAAGTTCGCCCCCTGTTCATATCTCGTGCAACTCCACTTTTAAATGAAGAGTTATACGTTATATACTTGTCTGTACCGCCTAGGCCAAAGAAGACGAAACTCCCTTTAAAAAGAAACTGTTACAGAAAGTATCTACTGAACTTTTCTTTTGGCATGTTAAAGGAAAATTCGAAAAAAAAAACGCAATGACTTACTTATAAGCTAGCCATGTAGAATGTTTTTTTCAAAATAAGTTTTTAAAATAAACATCTACACAAAAGGCTTATATGTTTAAATGGTGAGTGTAGCGGATATGTCTAAACTACACATTAATACGCGGCCTATTCTTTATACCCCCGAGGCTCACTAAATTCAACAGGGCGACAGTAATGGTCGGCGACGTTCAAATCGAAAATTAGTAAAAAACATCCTGTTTATTCTCTTTGTAAGTACGATAATTTTGTATAAAAATAGCCATCTTAATTTCACAAAAAATAGATGTTTGCTAAAGGGTATTTCAATAGTTTCTTTCTTTCGGTGGTACTTGGATGTATAACACAAAGGCGCTGTGACAAATTGTACCTCGAGGACGTTAATTTGCAGAAATTGATACAAGGGTCTACTGGGAACCGGGTGAACCCTAAACAGACGTATACGTCGTATTATCAGGCCTATTCAACTTCACGTACAGTAAACGTGATTACTTTAGAAAAATGGTTTATTCGGGCAGCACAAATCGTCAGATCTAGGGACTTTAATGGTAAGTGCAAAAGGGGGCGGGGGCGCACATAAACAATTATACAAGACAAACATACGGATAGGACACAATATACACAGAAGCCTTAGACATCAAACGCACATGACAGATCGGGGATCACTGCACTGTGCATTCCCGGGCCAGTAGTGGTACAGGCTTCAAACAAAAACAACAATAAGGGAAGCAACCCAGGGTAACAATAGCCCGACGCCAATCTTGGAATCGGCAAGTTCAGTGTCCCTCAGAACTTAATCTCTGTAGGACATTTTGAGGCTAACGCGCATTTGTTTCATTTCTGATTCCGCCTACAAATTTCAACTGTCGTCAATTATTTTACGTGTACACCAATGCGTACCTGGGCGGTGTTTTTTCTCGACCTACTACGGCATTCGATCCAATGGTGATTCCCGGAATCCACTTTCTAATTTTTTTGTTGTTTTTTTTTTTGGTGTGTGTGTGTGTGTGTGTGTGTGTGTGTGGGGGGGCTGTATTAATCATATATTGTACCATTTAGGCCACATTAATTTAGGCCACTATAAAAATGCCCCTCATCATACGTACTTGGTTGTATTGTTCAAAAGCTTTTTGTTCCAAATTGTTCAGTGTTTTAAATTGTATACAAAACATCTTTCATGTGATTCAAGTGGATATTTATTTACCAAGACCCTAAATAACTGAAAATCAAAAGACAAAATATATTTTATGACATGACATTTTGAGTGAAGAGTGGACAATGCCCACTGGAAAAATGCCACGCAATTTTCGGGGTGGCATTGTCTCTGATCATAATTACGTTTCTTTAACGCACTCATGTAAAAATAAAAATCCAAAATTGTTTAATCTCATTGCTGCCAAAGTAATCGTTTTAGGCGGAAAATCAAGTGACTGACCTTTCACGGACTGGCTATATTAAAATAATTTCATCCGACACGACTCTCACATTTGACTTCGATCGTGTAAAACAATTCAATTGAATATGCAATAATTATCTACAACTGGTTTATATTAGGAAATCTATAAGTAATTTTCACGCTCGGCATCCTAAAGTTCTCCATGTTACAGAATATTCAATTTGGCCAGAATTAGCTGGATTAGAGGGGAACCAATGAAGGTTAATAGTAGACACTGTCTATAGCCTCGTATAACAAGGAAGCGAGTTAGTTATGGTTCTTAGCCCGTGGACCTTACTTCGCATTAACAAATCTAAGCACGGAATCATAAAATTGGAAACTGTTTTTGCTCGGTTGAATCTCGAATTTAGTAGCTCGGGGGAACAATTTCACACCTTCTGTGAAATCTAAAAATGTCAATGAAATTTGCTCTTCTAAAGATCGTCTGGTCGTGCAGCTCTCGCGCCCGGCTCGCGCTCCACTCGTATACACGTTAATACGAAATGAGCAAACAGCCTATTGGATGGAGCGGAAGGAAAGATTATTAGTTCAGATTTATTTTCCAACAAAATGAAGAAAATCTCGTAAATACTGAAGGATGATATTGCGCCGACAGAAAATTAAAGGGAAGCCATTTTGGCTAAGAAGCGCGGTTGATTACCGATGTAGGTGAAGCGAGGATAATATGGCGAAATGGGATTTTAGTCAATTTATGGCCGTTAGAACATTTCTTCTGATTTATGGCTTTAAGGTGAAAAATAGAAAAGATCTCAATTTAGATCCAAATTAATAAAAGAGAAAAAACTGTTCAGCGATAGAGAATGAGTCCCCTCATTGCAGTAAAACATTTTTCAAATTACCCAGACCAACAGACGAAAGGAATCATATAATGGCTGGCTATATAAACTTTTAAAAAGAAATTGAACTTTTGATATTCTATTAACGAATGCCATTTTTACATCAATCAATGAAACAATAAACAATTCTTTCAGTCGTTTAAGATTTACCCCCCTTTCTTCTTCGGAGAAAATTTGTAGAAAAGAATATATTCCAAATCGTCTCCTCCCCCAAATAAACCCGTAAATATATTCAAATTGTGTGTGTAATTCTTTTATGTGCACAATTTCTTTAAGTAAGTTTAATCACTAAATGGCTGCCTTATAGCCACTAGAAATACATCTTTGAAACAAATGCTTTCTTTGCCATAAGTTGGAAGAATAGTACTAATAATACAAACAATATAAATAATATAAACAGAGAGAGAGAAAGAGAGGTGGTTTAACGTCCACTCGACACAAACTAAGTCATTTCGGGACTAACATATGGTTCAATTTTTATTTCAATTGCGCATATGTGTCTTTAGCAGTGGGGGGGGGGGGGTCGGAGGACAGGGAGAAAACCCACGAGGTTGGACAGGCAACCCTACTCCTTGTCACATACAACCGGGGTTTGGTGAAAAAACTTTAGGTCCTAAAATTAATATCTTTGTTTTTACATTGGTTTCTTTTAATTTCACACTGTCATCTTTATCTCTTTTAGACAAATATAAGTAATAATACTTTCGTACAAACCACCCCAGATGTGTTTGAATATATAATATTTTTTTAAATTGAAATAATACATACTTTTGACAAACTGATTCAAACACATATCCTATTTCGTTTCGTTTTTATAGTTTAAAATTTCGTTTTACTTGTCAGCATTACACCAGTAGTAGGGGCCATGGAAAGTATAAAAAAAAACAGAAAAAAACAAAACAAAACGAAATGTAATAACTGTATTTTAAGCAGATTGTATTTTTGACTCTGAGGATTATATGCCACTGTCTATTACTTACACCGACTTGCAGAAGCAATTTACACAAACAAAACCTCTTTAATTTTTAAGCACATACCATTATGGTAATAGTCATAAATCTCTTAAATATACAAATTTAAAAATTACATGTGACCCAGGGGTCGTGTAATACACAATAACCCCCAGTAAACCATCGTTTGTTTGTATATCTACTTAGTAAAAAGACGTAACATTATCTATAATTACACTGATATTTACTAGAAATTCAGCCTTTAATCTTATTATGATGACATCCATTTCTATATTGTTAGTTAATCATTTATGAAAAGTCGGTGTTGATAATATGGTCTTTAATGCCCCTGGTAGTTGAACGCTAATTCCGTATAAAGCAACACAGGGCCAATACATTAGTTATGTTATTTTCTGAAATTATCCACGGATTATTTTCTCGTGTTGCCTTCACGCATATTAGACATGATCCAATAAGTATAATTAATACATTTTATTTCAAGTGCCGATCAAAGGCTAGAAATAAAATAGAAAAATTACAGCCGAATCTATGTTGTAAATTCAAGTGCAGTTTATACACGATAGAGTTGGGATTAATTACATTGTATGCCTATATTTTATTTGTGCTGTTGCAATATTATGAATTGGACCCTAGTTTTTACAATTGAATAACACTTCCTGCTATATTTTTATATCACGCGCATTAACACAGAACTTCCATTTCATGAGCGTTGGGGATCCCATTTTAGATGATTATCATTGCACGATGGCCAGGTTAATCAAATATATATATACATCCTAATTGGAATGAAAGTTCAAAACATACTTATTTCGTTTCGTTTTATTGTTGATGTTGTAACGCGAAAACTGCGAGAGTAATAACGTTGCTGTTAATAAACTTAGTGAATGATACCCATAAAGCCGTCTATATTATTCTGAAAATCTGGAAAATAAAAGAAACTAAATTTGTGTCTAAATTACTTGTAATATCCTTTTTATTTGAAAGTTCAAATCTGAAATATTACAATGCAAATGTGTTAATAAATAATGTTTTAAACTACTACGCATTTTGAACATGTAATTTAACTTTGACTTATCTTGTTTAAAGGAGCTAAATCGCTGTTTTTTCTTTGGCACCAAGAAATGGACACAAAAGGGTCGCAACGCTAATAATAATGTATTATGAATGTATATAAACTGATTTACATTCAATCGTTTCTGTTTTTACTGTAATTTCTAATCAGTTATGTTCAGCGAAATTCGCGAAGAGTCCAGATTTAATAGCAGTCTTTGGCGTCTGGTTATTCCAGTCTACACTAGTAGTATTAGCCTGTGGGGTATGTTTAGCCTCGTCCATCAAGTAGCTTCATTAGAAATGGAGCTCAAAGTCATTCTGGCACGCGATTCGTGTGCTAATTTAAAAATTTCCATTTTGTCTTAAATATTGGATATCAGAAGCCCATATCTTTTCACGGTAAGATAACAACACCAATGTTGATTTAAATTGACCAATAAGTCGAAGCTTGGATGATATTGAGTTGGCGACTTGCCTCCTTTAACCATACAGATACTAGTTTCATTTTGCTCAAAATTTACAATAAATGGGTGTTAACAAATAATGTTCAAGCTACAATGAAGTTGACAGATTATTACGGAATGATCTTGTTTAAACATACATTATGCAAGAGCTAAATCTGCCCATTGCAGGCAGGTCTTTCTTTAGGCCTGAAATGTTATCTACATTATTAATTAGACATTAATTAACTTATCCAGGCCATATTCAACTCTCGATGTCATCGCTAGCCTGTGATATTTACTGGATTATAATCCGAACTGCTGTTCAACGCTCATTCATGATTAAATAAAAAAAAGGATAATCAAGACTATGTATTTTATTGTACCGACTTAAGTAATGATGATCGAGACTAGGCAAAATTCAATCGCTAAATTCTCGGTTCAGAGTGGATCAATTTGACTGAAATTTTCAGAAAATTCCCTTTACATTATCTAGTTTTTAACAATTATAGTGAGAACTGTCAGCTCTTTATCTAATCTCCCATAATGTATCTTTAAGTTACAATCTAGGAAAATCACTTCTTCTCTGGTAATTTTTTTTTTATATTTTAATATTAATAAATAAAATGATGTTAGATAAATGTTTGTTTGAGACTCATTTCTCTAAACATGACCGGAGTCTCGAAAAATCAAAATGTTATCGAATAGAAAAAAAGAGAAAGAAAAAAAGGGAAATCTTTTTGATTTCTTTTTGCAGAAATGATTGAAGTCAATTTTAGATCAAAATGTAAAAAAAAACCTAACTTATAATCAAATAAAAGACTTCATTTGGACAGCTTTAAATCATTTTAAAGTTGTTGTTTTTATACTCAAATGTCGAGATTTCGCTGAATTCTTTTGATGCTATTTTCAGTTGGAGCAGCTTAATAAATCAAGATATTTCAGTAGAAATTGGCAAAACCATAAATTCAGTTAGTGCTGGCTGATCTTTGCTGTGTTCCCCCCCAACTAGAATGATATTTTATCGTTTCGTTGAATAGAAGTCAGTTCCAAGACTGTCAGGAACTTCTCATGGCTGATTTCACTCATCGAATATAAAAGGGACATGCCGTAATTCTGAATGACAGTCGAACATTAGTTACCACCGTTATATTGAAGCAATACATTTATTTAAACATGCGCGGTGACCGAGTGACCCGGAAGACAAAGCTAGGGGTTGCGGGAAGATCAGCGCGAGGGAAGATATATGTTCATCGTTCCACATGTAATGTCTTATTATTGATATTTCTCAACAATAATTGACGCGTGGTGATTTTTATTTACCGGTTATTCACCCATATTCTTATTTTATGTACATTACTTTTTATTTCGCACTGAAATCATACACCCATCTCATGTACGGAAGTAAACGAAAATTAGGAAGTTTCTTCGAGATGATGCAGAAAATCATCGTTTTAAATAAATTTTATTTTCGTGATCAAGTTATTTTAAAAAGCATCGGCCATATAGCTCGTTTTAAATAAATTTTATTTTCGTGATCAAATTATTTTAAAAAACATTTTAAACATATATTTGCGTTCTAGTATTTTACAATGTACGATGATAGTTTTCCTTTACTGACCCGAAGTCGCTTGAATTAAAAGTGCTAAACCTCTTTGGTTTAACTAAAAAAATAATACTGAAATGTGTTGATTCAGATGAGCGATTGCACAATCTCTATCGACTAAATTATTGTTTTGTGAACTGGATCGATTTAGATGAGTGATGGAACAAGTTCTATTCAACCAAATTTTTGTTTTGGGTTGATTTAGATGAGCGATGGAACAAGTTCTATTCGACTAAATTATTGTTTTAGTCTGGGTTGATTTAGATGAGCGATGGCACAATCTCTATTCGACTAAATTATTGTTTTGTGAACTGGATCGATTTAGATGAGCGATGGAACAAGTTCTATTCAACCAAATTATTGTTTTGGGTTGATTTAGAAGAGTGATGGAACAAGTTCTATTCGACTAAATTATTGTTTTGTGAACTGGATCGATTTAGATGAGCGATGGAACAAGTTCTATTCAACCAAATTATTGTTTTGGGTTGATTAAGATGAGTGATGGAACAAGTTCTATTCGACTAAATTATTGTTTTGATCTTGGGTTGATTTAGATGAGCGATGGGACAAGTTCTATTCGACTAAATTATTGTTTTGAACTGGGTTGATTTAGATCAGCGATGGGACAATCTCTATTCGACTAAATTATTGTTTTAATCTGGGTTGGTTTAGATGAGCGATGGGACAAGTTCTATGCCATAAAATTATCATTTCGAAAAATTAAGCGGAAGTTGTCTAAATTATTTAATAATTTTAGTTTCATTTTTGCCTTACTTGGTCGGCTATGTCGTGACAGACGTAAATCCATTATCACATCACAAAATAAATCAAAATATAAAATCCAATGAAATCAACAATTTTAAAAACCCAAATCAAAGAGGTGTAGTCAATTTTAAGAACTTTTATGGAAGGAAACAAATTTTGTCATTGTTATATTATATAATTTATGGGGGATCAAAATGGCTCGCTAGCCTGGAAGTCGGGTGTTTGATCTCTGCATTGGCCGACAAAGTCCATCAAGATTTTCCGGCGTGGTTCCCCCTTGAGAGTGATGCAGGCCGGAGCGTCTGACAAGGGCAGCTGTCTAGTCGTTCCGATGGGACGAAAAACCGAGGTCCCGATTACACATTGGCGTGCACGTAAAAGATCCCTTGACAGTTGGAATTCCATATAAGAGTATACCGTAGTACCGCTGTCCAGGCAAAATTTCCCTCATAGCAAACTGTATGGCATATGCCCGTCTTCATTAGCCCAGTTCGGAGCAGAACAGTAGGACGTTAAACCCCATTTCATTTCATTTATATAATTTGTATTCGAAATGAAATGAAATTAAATGTTGTTTAACGGTCTACTGTTCTGCTCCGAACTAGGCTAATGAAGACGGGATTTGTATTCGAAGAAGAATGATAAAAAAGAGTCTATAAATTTTCTTTTTAAGGACAGACTATACTGTTTCATAGCTGTGTATGTTTGCTCACTTCTTCATCAAAAGTTGTTGAACCAATTGAGATGGCTATTGGAATGTATACATGATTGCACCTTAAATCAGAGAAACGGTCTAGGCCTGGCAACTCTCTAGGGTATTACATCATCAAGATGGCGTCTGGCATGTCATCAAGTCTTACTGGTAAATGAAGCGATGAGGTACAGACGATCTCTGATTATACATCTAACAAAAACGACGAGAACATATAACGCTTGACCACAGACTGTGAAAATTACAAGTTTCGCTGACCACGTATGGTGTAGTATGGTCACTGTAATAATATGGTGAAAATCACCTCCGCCATATTACACTTCTAATGGAGTATGAATTTCGGCCAAGCAGAAGCGAGATTTTAACCCTCTGCTGAGCATCATGGGTAATAAAGCGTGGTGAAATGTGCTGTTTATTAAGGTGATATTTCTGAGTATCCGTCTGTCTTTTGTAATAAAAGCTACTTTGTATATTTAATGTGTGTCTTATAAAGCAACGATTCCTGTTTCTAAAATAAAGTTTATAACGGATAATATTTGTCTTAACTTGTTTAAAGTGTTAATACGTGTTAGCAGTTCGGAATAATTGTCATCGTTAATCAGCATTTAATCATATTAATTGCATAATAATTTCGAAATTTTAACAGCTTCAGCCTCGTTACATAAAACACGCGCAAATGCTATCCCTTCGCTTAATTCAAACAAACGCCATATTAGTTGCTAAATTAACTAAGAAATTAAATTTTCAAACGATTCATTTGAGGAATGAGGTGGGTGTGTAGGCTATACCAAGCTGTAGATGATTTCATTCCATACAATTATTGGACATGGTTTATTCGGTGAATTATTCTAACAGATTTATTTATATTTTTAATACGCAATAAAGCGACAAATTTATTAATAAATACTTCTTACCACTTTTCATCAACCATTCAATCATAAGTTGTGTAATATGGACAACTAATTTATTCAAATTTACAAAATTGTCTACCAACCTTACAATGCAGGTAATGTTAAAACTGGGTGATTTGATGGTATATTCAAACTAATTAATTTATCATAAATGTTCTTCAAATCCTTCTCAAAACATTGCAATTGTCAGGGAATACCCTTGCTATAAAATATCGATCAAAAGAGGTCATGTTTATGTCACGTGACTTACGGGTGCAAAGTCGGAGGAGAATACATTGCATACACAAGACGATGTTATCTTTAATCACTGACTATTTATTACAAATATCGAATCCTAATTAAATTCTCGTATTATCTACTGCCCGCGTCTTTTTCCGTGATTTTTATCTCAGAAAGTTTTGTACGTCTAACTCTTCATAAAGTTTATCAACATGTACATCAAGCGCTCAATCTCCGTGTGCAACCTTTGACGTCACGCGTGCAGATATTCCTAATCGTCGGGCTGTCGATTAGGGGAACCCTGACATTTTTGTCCTATATACGCCCCATGGGTGTTTTTCAGGGAATCCAGTATTTTCCATATATACCAAAATTGCCATACTTTTATTGGAAATAACCACCCGATAAATACTTTCCTGGGAACCTATCTTTAAAAGCGGGGCTACGAGAAGTAAATTGTGCTTTAGTTGTATTCTGGTTATCTTACTGAACACTAATAAGACAAATCGCTAATTTATGATAAGAGTAGTGTTCATATTTCTTATCTCTTTTGGTGGAATGAAATACAAAGATACATAATGATGTGTTTGATAATCCACACGGATCCAAATCTGGTTTACGTTATTTACTCACAAGATGTTTCGCGTTAGGTGTTGGTAGTTTTCCACTTTGGGGTTCATTGTTACACATTACATTCACATTGTGCAGGATCTAGAATTAAATTTCAAATTTGACCAGACGGAAAATATACAGAAGATCGAGATTTGTTTCCACTAAACTCGGCCTAATACAAAATTTCCAAATTCGCGCATGTGTTCAAATCCATAACAAAAATCATGGATAATGGTCCTTGGTTAAGAATTGCCATTAATTAATCAGATAGGCGAATAATGTTGAATGAATCTGATAATGGTGACTATTTTATTTTATGTATCGATTGAATATTTGTACACTTGCTTTAAAGTCAAGTCAAGATACGAAACTGTTTATTGTTTCGCGTAATTCTCTTATGACCTGAAATTACCGTCTTCAAAGGTGGATAACTCTATTGTTTTATTGTCATTAAGGGACAGGTTCCAGTGAGTGTCTTTTCAACGCCATTGATGTTCAACTGTCAAGAGTCGTTGTATCTTTATTGCAGAATCTGTCAAATATGGGTTATAATTTTGAAATATCGTCAATACGACAGATTAAAGGTATTAAATAGCACGGAAACTTTTCGCACCTAGTTTCATTAAGCTTTGTCATCAAGATTTCCGCCATAAAACAGAATACTAAACCGCAATCTCGTTTGTAGAGAAATTAAAAGCAAAGCCGTGTTTAAGTGGATTTATCACTTGGAATGATCCATAGTTATAAAACACAAGTTTAAAAGGAAAATCTTGCTTGTGGGTAAATGAAGCGTTTTGTATCTCATCATAGGCCAAGACTAACAATCATCACTACTGGCATAGCTACAACGAGAATGAAATGAATTGAAATGAAATGGGGTTTTACGTCCTACTGCTTTGCTCCTACTGGGCTAATGAAGACGAGCATACGCCATACAGTATGTGTGATCGGAAATTTGGCCCAGACAGCGGCACTGTGGCCTATTGCTTATTTCAAATTCCAACTGTCAGGGGGTCTTTTACGTCTCTGCAATGTGTATACTGTTTTTAGTCTAATCCGAACGACTATACGTTGTCCCTTGGCAGGCCCTCTGTTCAGCACCACTGACAAGATGGAGCGACGTCGGAAAAATCACTATGAACTTTAACTAAAACGAGAGTGAGTGCCGGGAATTAAAACCATAAACATCCAACGAAAGTTGTTGGTTTATTCGATTTCCAAAATAAAGGAGAAATGGTATCAGGTGGTGCAGAAAGTGTAACCACGTTCGTTAGTACTGGGGGGTTAACGTCCGCTTTCACCGAGGGGATATCGCTGACAACTTAAGAAACTTGCCAGATGAGTCAGTGGTTGGGAGGTTAGTTCAGCATAGGATAGGAATGGTAGAGAAAAAAGACATTGGCAGCCAGGATCCTATCGGAGCAGTCGTGCCTTTGGGGATGTAGTGTCTAATCATTCTGTACACAGAGATCCATCTACTTTATACTTCAAGAATAGATCTCTGCCCTAAATGGCCGCCATATCCAAAAATGTGTATACTGTTTTGTTATGCGGTTCTACTCCGTTTCACATCTGTCATACACACAAAGACTAAATAAACTTTTTTTTCAATTTCATTAAATGGAAGCCGATTAAATATATAACAAAATACTTAGCGTTTTCGAATAAAATTGTCGATTTAGGACTTAAAATGCCGATCAACTAGCTTAGTGTCTGTTCTCAAACGGAGCTAACTGGTGACAGACAGCTTAAGTTTAGTACGGTGTCAAATTGGACCTTTCTACGTGTTGCTCCTGGGAAAAAGGGACACCCAGCGCTATTCCAGCCTATTGGGGTGATAATTTGGACTTGGGTTACAGAAGTTGGAGCTACATGGTAGACACACAGATAATTTAAGTTTTGCTTTGTTTAATTTTGACATATAAGCAACAGATCCTCAACCGTACTTCTAGTGTAAATACTTATTATTATTGACACCAAAAGTAGAATTGGAACATTCTTGTTTGGCCATTTTGAAAATATCAGCGTATTATTTATCGGCATGGTTGAAAGATAATTATGTGGTTCTGAGCATAATCTTATATCGGTAAGATCTTGTGTTTTGGGCAACAAATATAGTAGTACCTCATAATTTAAATATATCTTTCAATCGATGGATGTATAGGCTATTTAGGGAATGTATCTATACATGTATCCATAATCTTTTTTCAGTATTGACGCGCTTTATAAATGACGATATTATTATTATATAATATTTATCTAGAATCCGGTATTTATCAGGAACCCCAGAGTGTTAATCTTTATATCCACATCTGTAATCATTTCTTGATAACCAGAGTTATACGTAGGTTCCAAAAGTTATTCATAGGGTACATCTATAGGTACCACATTCGCGCCTGAACTCGCGAACCTCGTATGCGGTCTTTCAAAATATGTTATATAATTTGAGTACCTGATGACCACAAGCTAACCAGTGAGTCACGAATTGACGCCCTTGCTCATCGACTGTTTAAATAAAAATAAAATTAATTCATCAGTTTCATAAATATCTGGATTATGGGTCCAAATCCTATCCTCTGTTTCATTATAAAGAACCGCAACATTTTTTTTTGTTTAGCCTAAAATATCCCATCCATCATCTAGCCGTCATCCAACACAAACAACTTGTTTATATTTATAAATCAATAAAACGTTATGGTTCATTGATTTCTGATGATAAATAAAGTGATTGGATCTCATGTGGTTATTAGTAACTATTTACGTTCCACATCAATGCTTTATTAATGTCATAATTTACATAAAGCAGCCAAACCATGAGAATTATACTCACATTGGGGGGGGGGGGGGGTAACGTCCACTCGACACAAACTAGGTCATTTCGGGACTAACAAATGGTTCAGTTTTTTTTTAATTTTAATAATTCGCTTGCGCGTAGGGGTCTTTAGCAGTGGGAGGAAACTGGAGGACCCAGAGAAAACCCACGAGGTTGGGAAATGATAAGACAAACCGTGTTATAATATTTTTAAGATATATTTTTTTATATATATATTTTTAAAAGTTATTGTAATTATGCTATTTTAAAAAAGTTATTTTAATAAGTATATTGAAATGTTGTTATTTTTTTCATTATTATTCAAGCAAGTGCATCATTCTCAGAAATTCACAGATTTTAGTACATCGAACACTTTTTGGATTTAAAAATACGATGGAATTATTTTTCGACAGACCATCTATCATACTCAAAGATATTTACGTATTTTCTTTTTTAAAGTGGAAGAATGAATACTAAAGAAAAAAACGATACCTTTAACAATTCAATTCAACTGATGTTTTCAAGAACTCTTAATTTTGGGGTGATGAATAATTATATTTTTCTATACAGGTCACAATTCTATGAAATTACTGCTTATTACTAAGCGACGTTTCGACTAGGCTTCTCTAGTCATTATCAAGCAATGATAAAATATGAAAATAAACGTCGCTCAGTAATAAGCAGTATAATTGTATTCCATATAATTGTGACCTGTATACTCTGGCTTAATTACTAAATACCATTGAAACAATAATTATTTTTTCTAATGTGAGACTGAGTAGCCTACACATTTGCTTCAACATTTTTATAAAGATTGAGAATTTTGGATGTAGTTGTTGTACTTGATCGGTGAATTCTATTTTTACAGATAATAATAATACAGGGATAGAAAGGGTATTAAAGGAAACTCATAACTGTGTAATATTTTGAACGAATTGTTCTCGCCTATTATTCAAGACAGGTACCTTACATGGATAATCTTTATTACTTGTTGTCAAACAATGGAAGCACGTTTAAGTGTGTGATAATACAACAGTCTATAGTACTCGGATTATCTCTAATAACTTAAATACTCGTGTAAAAAAATCTTATGATCGTGTAATAACGGATATCTGCAGGAATTGTATTAATAAAACACCCCGTTGAATTACCCTTAATACATAAAATATTACACCACTGCCGTGCAACGTTTTCCGTTTCATCTTTAGATTCAGTGTTCAAAAATTGATTTCATTTTTTTTTATAAAAAGGCGGGAGTCGCGTGAGTACTCGGCACGAGATCAAAACACGAATTCCCCTTCTTAAAGCCAATTTCTAAAGTCTTGAAAAATTGAAAGAGACGAAAACAATAATATATTATGCGAGTTTCCATATAAATTTCTATAAACAAATTTTTTAATGCATAATTTAAGATCGTTCGATAATAAAATCGGTAATAAATTCGCTATTAATATAATTTTGAATAAATAACAAGAACGACACAAAAATATTTAAAAAATGAATATTATAAATAGAAAAATTCTCCATTAATGCAAATATTGGATAAATTAAAAAAGTAAAATTAAAAAAAACCAAAAAAACCCCCAAAAATTAAACTATAAATCAAAGAATTTTTATCAAATATGTTTAGAATGTGATTTTGTAAATAGGCCTATTACTAGATCGCTACCCACATTCCTTGTAAAGCCCTTTGATCCGGTTGTAATTTTAAAAGTGTTTAAGAAATTCAGAAATCGCTTCTCTCTCGATTGCCTAAAACGAAAAATGCTATATATCACCACAATTCTATTTTCACAATACAAAAGAACAACTTGACCAAAAAGGGTTTTAATCCAGTTTTGCACTCCTTGAAAATAGAGTTATCAAACGGTGTAAGGTCAATTTATCACCCACAAAAGAAGCTCCGATGTGTAGATGGATTTTAGTAGAAGACCGATTTTGCTCGCGACATGACTTGACGAATTTCCCTATCAAACTCTGTCCCTTTGATCGTGGTGTGTGACTTTTTATAATAAAGCTATAAAATATATATTATATATTTCAACAACAACATTACCATAAATCTAATTTTCTCGATTTAAAAATCAAGTAAATATGATGGATGTCGCGGTATTTAAATTATTATCTCGGCTGATTATTAACCCGGTCAATGTGTAATTTATAATAACTTGTCATCTAAGTACCTATACAGAAACCTATCAAAGCGTTACTTATAGAAATTATGAATTAAATGTCTCAATAGATAGCTTAATACTTACGTTTTCTTTTGATATAAGCAAATGAGATTCGCCGTTTTATGGTTTTATGGAGTGGTCTTTAGAATAGAAAACGATGATAAAGAGGATACATTAATTTTAAAAGATTTTATTTCTCAAGATGAAATTTGATCCTTGTTTGTCAATTATTTAATTAAGGTGTTCTTAAGACGATTCAAGTGCTTTTGTGAAACAGTCATGGAGGTAGGCTACAGAGTGAAATAGGTGAACCTTATTTCTCCAATGATGTAATAATATATACATAATATTTTCTCAAATAAAAGTTAAGTAACACACTGTGGTCATTTTAATTCATTTATTCTTCCATATCTCTTTTCAAAATAAAAGATTGAAAACAACTTTTGAAAAATAGTGACGACTGACTTAGATTGTCTGGTATTATTAATTTATATAATCAATGACAGAAAATGGGTTAATATTTTTCTTTACAATAGCCGTCAATAGAACAAAGCTGATGAGCAAAGGAAAGAGTTATCCCCCTTGTGCAATGATTTATATACAAATCGACAATAAAACTTTAGCCCATTATTCACTGAAAACCGAATAACTCACTGATTTTCAAAAGACAACATTTTAGCCGCGACTAAGATTTAAAATAAACTTTTATGAAAAATACTCGTTAAATCCCTCTTGTTCCTTCTTATTTTTTAACATTAAAATTTAAAGATTTTTATATGCTTGCTAAGATCCGAACAACATTATTGTTTAATTTCATATATCATTTACAATCAAAGACACAATGTCATAATATATAATATCTGTAATCAATATAGATAAATTCCGCCATTCGTCCTTGAAATGTTTTACAGGACTAGGTTCTAGTTAATTTAAAGGCTCAACACCACTCTTGTTGTAACTGAATAATATGTCCCAATCTTTATTCTGGTCAACAAATTGCACTATTTTACAATATTCCAATTAATTGATGATACAAATTTCATCTTAACACACCTAATTTAAAAAATTGGAAAAATTCAACTAAATGATTTGAAAAGCCTGACGTAAAGCTTTTCAAATGTGACTTGGATTTAAAAATATTTTTGAAACCTCTGGACAAGTAAAATAGGATTTAATGGATAATTTACACAACAGGTAGGACACTAACACATCTAGTACTTAGAATAAGGCTATTTTTAAATTTTCTTGGAGCTGTCAAGCCAGCAAGAGTGTTATTGTCCCTTTAAAGGATGTAACCCTCCCTCCCCCATCAATTTAAACCTTTGTCAAATGTAAAACACATAACACAAGGGAATATAAGTTACTTTGGAAGTTTATTTCTGGTGACGTTTTTTGCTTGATTAAGGCGAGAGAACCCTCGTCGAAACGTCGCAAAAAATAAACTTACAAAGTTACTTTAATATAATTGTGTCATGGGTTATTATCATTCAATTACTAAGTGGAACTATTCTTAAATCATATTACCTGATCTGAAATCACATTTCTCTAATAGTAAGTGCAGGGGGACTGCACCACAAATAATTTACACAAAAACAAACACACGGACAAGACATCATACTCAGAGTATTATCCATTGCACAATTTAATTAAATTGATGTCTAGCAACAGGAATAAAAAAACAACGAAGTCCACAAAAAAAATGTCTATTCTTAGCTGTTTTCATTTTCTTTCTAAACTCACGTCTTCATTATTCGAGTCGGTGCAGAACTATAGGATGTTAAACCCCATTTCATTTGTATTTCTTATTGAACCATCGATTATTATAATCATCTATGCATGAAGATTATCGCAATCGGTGCATCTTTTCTTCTCTTTCAAGAACATCTTGTATATTGTTGTCCCTCTATTTCTTAAGCATCGATTATTAATTTTCTAATTACAGCGATTTTTATTTTCATGTTTTTCAATTATAGCTATTGATTTAATCATTTACATATTGGATAAAGATTATGGTGTATAGCGCCATTTTGTGGGATATAATGCTAAACTAACTATAAGCAATCTCTTTAGGAAATTAAGGCATAAATAAAATTATATAGAGCTCAGAAGAACATATGTTTTGGGTGGTCCGTTCTCGGCTATTCACTCTCCGTCCTAAACAATTTATAATTAGAACGATTATCGCCATCTGTGCGGGTAAGTAATGATTTATCCATGATATACCCTTATTGTTGCGTCTCGTCTTGGTCCGTTTTACGAGTTCGATGACCGAGAGACTAATCTGAAAATAACGACAAACTCTTTTTCCGGATAATTTAACAATTTTACAGAGGTATAATTACTCAACTCATCATCTGGTACCAAGATCAGAAATTCTGAAATAGTATCCAAGTCAGAGGCAACACCAGCTATTCTAAATAGTAACTACGGCAGAGAAAATAGTAACCAAGGCAGAGGCGACACCATCTATTCTAAAGAGGAGCCAAGGCAGAGGCAACACCACCTATCTAAATAGTAACCAAGGCAGAGGCGACACCATCTATTCTAAATAGTAAACAAGGCAGAGGCGACACCACCTATTCTAAATAAAAAACACGGCAGAGGCGACATCATCTATTCTAAAGAGGAGCCAAGGCAGAGGCAACGCCACCTATCTAAATAGTAACCAAGGCAGAGGCGACACCATCTATTCTAAATAGTAAACAAGGCAGAGGCGACACCACCTATTCTAAATAAAAAACACGGCAGAGGCGACATCATCTATTCTAAAGAGGAGCCAAGGCAGAGGCAACACCACCTATCTAAATAGTAAACAAGGCAGAGGCAACACCACCTATCTAAATAATAACCAAGGCAGAGGCGACACCACCTATCTAAATAGGAGCCAAGACAGAGGCGACACCACCTAATCTAAATAAAACACGCTTTTGTGAGATTGTGAACGAATTTCTGTTTTCGAAATGAAAATGTCTCTAGGTTTTTCTTAACTTTTGTTCGAAAATATGAATCGGGGTGTCAGGAATTGAGTTTTCAAAATTCTTTCATAATCGCATAAAGAAAGTGGGAAATGAAAATGCCTTTTTATACATTACGTTTAACTGTTTTTTTTAATAAATATGGAACGAAGTGTTCGAAAAACTTTAACGGTTATTTCATTCTGATAAAATGCACAGAACTTACGTTTTTTGTTTCGATCATTCTGACGATACTGTAAACCATAAACTTTTAATTTTTTGGAATCCAAGCATTTTGTCGGATTATAGTGTCCCTTCTGTGTCAAAATAGTTTCCAAAAAACGTCATAGATAATTTGAAAGTAATCAAGTTGCCACAATACGACCTATTGTAAAGCACTGCAACCAAAAATGAATTGTTGGAAAAAATATATTTTCTGAGGCCTATTTTTATGATATAAGTCCATGTAGGCAATATTCAAAAATTCTTGAATCATCCTTTGTAGATTGCTGCTTTATATATTTTTTTGATACATTGATTATAATATTTTTTAAATATTTTTTTTATTTGAATGTGTTTAAAATACAACAAAAATATATTACATTCATATTTCTTCTTTGATTGGCATTTAGTAATTGAACATATTAACACAAGAATATATACGTCATCAATATGGAGATGTGGCTACCACACTAATGAACCATATTGTGAAATCAGAGGGCAAGTATATTAGATTTTGCAACAATTTGACATTTTAAATGCGATTCAGGTTAAGTTTTAATAGTATTTGATTGTTATTTTTGTTGCATATTTTGTATATATTTGCCTACTATTTACATACCTGTATCATTTGCTTGATAAAGAAGAGAGTATCAAACTCAGTAATTGTGTATCTATAAAATTGTACCTTGTGTTAGTACACGTACATAATGATCTTCATTCAGTATATTTGTAAAGCTAAAAAATTGTTGACTTTTAAGACAGGTAGCACATAAATAAAATCACCACAGAATTTCTTTTCGAAACCATGTAATGTAGCCATTTATTTCGAAGCATACAGCAGATCATGGCACAATGTTTTTCTCTGGGTTATGTTTCTTATTGTCTGTTTTTCAATTTTGAGTGAAGTCTGTATCACTACAGGCCCAGGACTCTACACCGCAGTAGTCGCTTACGACTAGTCACCGGGATTCAATCACTTTCACAAAACATTCTCAGACTTAAGTTAAGAATTTACTCAACTTTCAATCACAGTTTATGAGAAATATCTTTGATCCAGAAACACAAAAAATTACACTTAGTTTCTTATTGATATATTTGATACAACAAAAGTTTTATAAAGGCCTATACATTAGTTAAAATAAAGCGAACAATTTTGAGTAGATTCTTAACTTAAGTCTGAGAATGCTTTGTGAACTCGGGGCCATATAATTATGTACGTTTGTTTGTGATTTCTGCGTATTGTGCCTTGTCCGTAGTTTTGTTTTATGTAATTATGTGTGGTGTAGTCCCCCCCCCCCCCTGCACTTACTATTAGAATTAATATATATTTATCACATATTCTATAATTTATTATCGAACAATACAACAATAACTTACACTTTTTCATTTTAAAAAAAAAATCTAAAACCATTTCTATAAAACATTAAATTCTATGCAATTAAGAAATATAACTTGAATATTTTACTGTAAAAGCCATTTACCTTGTTTTATGAGTCAAGAGGATTTCAAAAACATATCAAATATTATTTATCCCACATACAAAGGACTCTTTTTCACGAATTCCTGGCCTAAAATGAACAATAAATATTTTGAGTATTTATTTCAACAGTTCGGCGTGTTCACAAAATTTTCCAAAATAGAACCTAAGAAGAACATGTGCATTGTCTATTGATAACGTGCAAAAGCGTGAACAAAAGAATTCCAATCAAGAACGACTACTCATGTGAAATAAAAGGCTTATATACAGTCAATGAAATATTCAAAAGCTTTATAATGACTTGTTCCTAGAAAAAAATTATAGCTTTCTAAAAAGTCACAGGGCTAATTTACATATGGCTATAGATGACTGATGTTCCCAATTGGTTAACAGGGTAAAAAACGCCAGCATTAAGTTGGGGGGATTAGACGAGCTATTGAAATTCATTTTAAATATTTATAAAACATTTTTTGTACCAATATAACCTACTGCAATGTGTTGCTGATACCAATCTCTATTAGCAATGATTAAAAGTATGTTGTTGAATACAGGTGTTTAATCCAGGTGTAGTTCTTTTACTTGAATTACGAATGTTCTACAACTAAATGAAACAATCAAATTTCTGGCAAGGATTTAAATATCAAATTTCGTTTCTCGGGCTATAAGCCATACGAAATGAAATGAAATGAAATGGGTTAACGTCCTACTCTTCTGTTCCGACTGGGCTTATCGAGACGTGCATCCGCCATACAGTGTGCTATGAGGGAAAGTTTGTCTGGACAACGGCTACGGCCCACTCTTCCGACTGCCAAGGGATCTTTTAGGTGCACGCCAATGTGTACACGGGACCTGAATTTGTCGTCCCCGCCCCTCTGTCCTGCAACCACTGACAATCCCGATGAGCTTTCTCGGCTTCTCGGCCAACACTGGGGTCAAACACGGGGACCTCCAGGTTAGCGAGCAAACCTCTTACCCACTGATCAACGTAACGAGACAATAAAACTTTTGTGAAATGATGACGTACTGTTCTTGAAATCAAACCCTTATTAATATTCTGATGTTAGAAATCGTAGGGTCTTGATACATTTAGGCTATAAAAATGTTTTTGAAACGTCAATCGACTTTCTTTGTTGAATTCAATATAATTTAAAAACAAGTGAAGTGTTTGTCTCCTCGATCTTGACTTTATACTGTGAATTCACTTAAACCGTGGTTGACTGGAATTCACTATATATAGTTGTGGAATTCACTTAAACCATAGTTGTCTGGAATTCACTTTAACCGTAGTTGCCTGGAAATCACTTAAACCATAGTTGTCTGGAATTCATTTAAACCGCAGTTGACTGGAAATCACTAAAACCATAGTTGTCTGGAATTCACTTAAAGCATACTTGTGGAATTCACTTAAACCATAGTTGTCTGGAATTCACTTAAAGCATAGTTGTCTGGAATTCACTTAAAGCATAGTTGTATGGAATTCACTTAAACCGTTATTGACTGGAAATCACTTAAACCGTTATTGACTGGAAATCACTTGAACCATAGTTGTCCGGAATTCACTTAAACCATAGTTGACTGGAATTCACTTAAACCATAGTTGTCTGGAATTCACTTAAAGCATAGTTGTATGGAATTCACTTAAACCATAGTTGTATAGACTTTACTTATAGCATAGTTGTCTGGAATTCACTTAGAGCATAGTTGTCTGGAATTCACTTAAAACATAGTTTATCTGGAACTATTGTTAAACTATTGTTAAACTATTGTCTGGAACTCAGTTAAACTATTATCCATAATTCAGTTAAACTATTGTTAAACTATTATGTAGAATTCAGTTAAACTATTGATAAACTATTATCTAGAATTCAGTTAAGCTATTTTCTGGAACCCTAATAAAATATTTTCTGGAACTCAGTCACACTATTGTTAAACTATTATTTGGAACTCAGTTAAACTATGTTAAACTATTTCCTAGAATTCAGTTAAACTATTTTCTGGAACTATTGTCAAACTATTGTTAAACTATTATTTGGAACTCAGTTAAACTATTGTTAAACAATTTTCTAGAATTCAGTTAAACTATTTTCTGGAACCCAGTCAAACTATCGCTAAACTATTGTCGATGTTCTATTACTGAATTCAATCATTATCTGGAATTCTGGTAAATAACCTATTTAAATATCTCATTTAAAAATGCGTAGAACCCGGAAGATATTTGTATGTGTAGTCTGAAATGATGTTTAGGGTGGAACAGATAGATATTACAATTTCAAAACTTCATGATCATTGTCACCTTTTTGGCGGCTTGGATGGCCGAACGGTTAGCACGTGCGCGCTGTATCACAAAGCCTGTCATTGAGTCAACTGGTGTGGTTTTGAATCCCCGGTTGTACGTGACAAGGAGTAGGGTCGTCTGTCCAACCTCGTGGGTTTTCTCCGGGTTCTCCGGTTTCCTCCCACTGCTTAAGACCCATACGCGCAAGCGTATTATTGAAATAAAATTAAAACCATACCTTAGTCCCGAAATGACCTAGTTTGTGTCGAATGGACGTTAAACCCCATCTCTCTCTCTCTCTCATTGTCACCTTTACTTACTTTTCGTTTTATAAAAGGGACCAATTATATCGTTAAAATGTTAATGTTCGAGGGATTCTCTCGGATGAATATATACATATATAAAATGGCGCACCATGTCGAGTAATCGGTAAAAAGATAGGGTGTAACACGGTAATAAAATTTGCCGAAATGGAAATCCATCTTTTGAATAACTCCATCCATTCTTTTTATGACTGAAATGAAACATAACGGGTCGTACCCTGAAACTCGACTCCCGAACATATAAAGAGATTTTACGATGACATACGTGAACGATTTCAACATATTGGGAGATTGTTAGTTCCTTTAAAAACTCATAAATTTTGGAGCAAGTGAGTTGGGGCCCCAGTGGGGGTGCTAACCGGACAATAATACTATCTTTGATATACCAGTTTAACTGTTAACGAGCAGTCATCGTATAGGTTATGTTTGATACACAGGTGTTCAGTCGGAAATCAAAAAACCTTTCATTTACATCCATTTTATGTACGTATTATATTTTCGTATAAGGTTAGAGGTCACACTTACATATTTTTTATGCCATTCGTTTTTGACAAATATCTTTGAAGGAAATTTAGAAGTACACAAGGACATGCTGTTTTCTAAACATTATGCTAACAGTACGCTTTGTATCATAAGGTATGTTATTGAGTCAATTGGAGTGGTTTCCATTGCCAGCTTGCACGTGACAAGGAGTAGGGTCGCCTGCCCAACAACGTGGGTTATCTCCATTCCTCCGGTTTCCTTCCACTGCTAAAGACCCCTACGCGCAAGCGAATTATTGAAATAAAAATGAACCATATGTTAGTCGCGAAATGATCTAGTTTGTGTCGAGTGGAGTTAAACCCCGTCTCTCTCTCTTTCTCTATTAATACATGTAATGAATCAAATCTGCGGTCGAGGTTGGCCATTATCAGTAGGCTGAGGGAGGGGGGATATATAAGCTGTTTATTTAGAGAAACCCATTTTAGTGCTTGGTACCTTGCCTGTTTGGTACATCTAAAATAAGCATTACTCAATGAAGGAGAAAGTAGCCATGGGAGCACGAGATCCGACGGCACTGTAACTATTGCGGTAGCTACGAAAGCATGGTAACTAGACTACTATGGTAAAGACGATGCATGGTAACTAGACTACTATGGTAAACACGAGGGCGTAGTAACTAGACTACTATGGTAAAGACGAAATCGTGGTCTAGACTACTATGGTAAAGGCGAAGGCGTGGTAACACCCGTCATAGTAAGGACAGGTGTCAATATTAGTCCCATGGTAAGGACGCGAAGTGCAAAAAAGGTGACTACCATGGAAAGGTAAGGTAACTACCATGGAAGGGACAAGGACTAATAGTAACATAATGTCATAGTAAGGAAACCAGCAGGTAGTAGCTTGACTACCATGGATAGGATAAGGGTCAATAGTAACGTAACTACCATGGAAGGGACAGGGGCCAATAGTAACATGAAGTCATAGTAAGGAAAACAGCAAGTAGTAGCTTGACTACCATGGATAGGATAAAGCTAACAGGGCCTATAGTACCGTGACTGCAATAGTAAGGACATAAGCCAATGTTATTATTATGGTAAGGACATCAAGAGTTATCTGACAATCAGGGTAAGGACAAGGGACAATATTAATATGGCCGCCATGTCAAGGTCAGTGGGCAGCAGTAACGTTTGAATGATGGTACATCGCTGTCATATACCAACGGCAAAGCCAGTTGCGCCATGGTAGACGTTTATAAACTTGTTCCTCGTCAAGCTGGTCGAACAACAGATATTGTGGTCAATCCAGAAAACTTGGTCACTATGAAAAAAATGGTAACTGACCTTGGCAACCTTTTTACGAAAACATTTATTTGAATAAAAACATATGTGATGATATCTTATGAAAGGTTTAGTGGTAACATGCAAGCCGTGATGGGATAAACAAGCATGATATAGGGACATCCCCTTGTGAAATCAAGGGTTTAAAATAAATTTACTATGGAAACTTGGATAATTTGATTTCCTTGCAAGACTGGTCAGATTCTGATGGCCATGTCCATTCAAGACTGGTCAGATTCTGATGGTCATGTCCATTCAAGACTGGTTAGATTATGATAACCATATCCATCCAAGACTAGTTAGATTCTGGTGGCCATGACCGTACAAGACTGGTCCGATTCTGAAAACCATGTCCATTCAAGACTGGTCCGATTCTGAAAACCATGTCCATTCAAGACTGGTTAGATTATGATGGTCATGTCCATTCAAGACTGGTTAGATTATGATGGCCATGTCCATTCAAGACTGGTCCGATTCTGAAAACCATGTCCATTCAAGACTGGTTAGATTATGAGGGTCATGTCCATCCAAGACTAGTTAGATTATGATGGCCATGTTCATTCAAGACTGGTTAGATTATGATGGCCCTGTCCATTCAAGACTGGTTAGATTATGATGGCCATGTCCATCCAAGACTGGTTAGATTATGATGGCCATGTCCTAACAAGATTGGTTAGATTCTGATGTTCATGTCCTTACAAGACTGGTTAGATTCTGATGGTCATGTCCGTACAAAACTGTTCAGATTATGATGGCCAAGTCCGTACAGTACTGTGATCAAATTGAATCCTTGTGGTTGTTATATATCTAACCTAAAATGGTTTACGTATGAATACAGAATCAGTATCAAAGCTGATGAAAGCCTATTCAGGTATATAAAAAGTTCCCTTAAATAAATGTTAATAAACCGGGAGAATGTCATTAATAATTTATAGATACACAGATAGGTTATAGATGGAACTCGAGTATCATAACAAATTCGTGTATTTAATAAATTCATTTAGGTAGAAATTTCAAACATTTGGAAAGAGTGATATATCCCAAACCTCTATCTAAAATGTATTATTATTTATAGTCGGGGATAATTTATTTATGAAAAGTTGTCAAGACTAAGTTTAGATATAAAACTAGAATAATGCTACATTTGGAAAGAGTGGATTTATCCCAAACCGCTCTTCCTCGAAGGTATTATTATTTATAGTCCGTGATAATTTATTTATGAAAAGTTGTCGAGAGGTTTAAAAATAATAAAACTACAATAATGCTACGTTTGGAAAGGGTGGATACATCCCAAACCCCATTCTTGGAGGTATTGGTATTTATAGTCAGTGATAATTTATTTATGAAAAGTTGTCGAGAGGTTTAGAAATAAAACTAGAAAAGTGGTACGTTGCTGGTCCATCTCTCAGATGAAACTTGGTCATCAGGCTTGATTGGAACGGTTATTCTGCAAGATGTTTAGAATCAACACTAAAACAATGGTATGTTATATATGATGCTGATTCCTCTCTCGGACAAAACTTGGTCATTCTGCTTGATTGAAAAGTTTAACCTAAATATTACCTACATTGTTATATATTGATGCGGTCAGATTTTGGTTTATAGAACGTGATAATTTGAATAAAATTTTAATGATACAGATATAAGTGAAACAAAGCATTCAGAATTAATCACGGACCAACGCCATAGGTGGTTAACATCTACAATATAACTTTTCATTATTATAACAGAGTTGATCTCTTAGACTTTAGTTCCGTGGGACATATAAAACGATTGTATTAATCCCCAACTACCGCCTTATAAGTTCTAAACTGAAATTTCACAATGCTCCCTTGTTCCAGAAAAAGTTGGTCACTAGAATCCATTATGATCTATATTTATTTTGTTAGTTAAACTATAAATAAATTACTAACATCGTTTTATTGTTGTTTAGGATATCTTATAATTCTATTGTATTGTAGATTTCTATTGTTGGTATTCAGTTTAGCCTATATTAAAAGTAGTTAAGGTGATTCCCCCAGGAAGAAGAGTTACACGCATGACAATTTCGATGTTGCTCTCAGTTTGCATTGAAGCCCTTTAACAATTATTGTCTGTGAACTTTTAGTTCCTCTGGTCCCAAATCGTTAGTGGTGCAGGACGGAGGGCATGGCTAGTACCAGTGTACTAGTCATTCGGATGGAACGAAAAATCGGGGTCTCGTGTACACATTGGTACACAGTTCCTCTACAGCACACTGTATGGCGTATTTCCATCTTCACGAGCTCAAACTGTACAGAAAAGTGTATTTCATTTCATTTCTATAATCTCTGAATTTAATGATGCATAACGTGAGATTTAAGTAAAGAGCTGACCGCTCTTGTTAAAATAGTTAAATAATTTAAAATAAGAAATGAATATATTGAAAATTTCAGTCAAATTACTTTATTCTGAGAAAGGTTATGAATTTTTGAAGTTCCGACAAGATTTACTATTACTAAGATAAACAAATTCAGAATTATCCATTTTAACGTTTAGTTATTAAATGGCGCGGATGTTCTATTCCATTTAATATCTTAGCCATTCGATGGCCTACAGAGTTTATTATGAGTTTGTGGGGGTCTGTCATTGAGTCAACTGGCAGGGTTTCGATTCCCCGGTTGTACGTGACAAGGAGTAGGGTCGCCTGTCCAACCTCGTGGGTTTTCTCCGGGTCCTCCGGTTTCCTCCCACTGCTAAAGACCCCTACGCGCATGCGAATTATTGAAATAAAATTGAACCATATGTTAGTCCCGAAATGACCTAGTTTGTGTCGAGTGGATGTTAAACCCCATTTCTCTCTCTTATGAGATGATAATGATAATTTATATAACATTTGAAGCCAGACAGAACACCTACAATTGAAAATGAAATGAGATTAAAAATTCAACTTTTGTGCACCCACTGGGCTAATGATTGCGAGCATGTGCTATCCCTGCAGTATACATCTTATCTTTATCTCTTACATAGTGCGCCTTTAAGGCTTGTCCTGTTTTTTTTTCTCCTCTTCATCTTTACCATTGTAGTCTATAGCTACAATGATATTTTTACACAATCCATCTTTAAGGCAAAATTTAACAATAATCCACCAGAATTTGTTTTCTTTTCTTTGAGTAAGAATTTATAATAGTGTCATTGATATATGCATGATACATATTCCCAGTTAGTCATCCATTGTTCCACGTGTTCTTCACCTCGATTATCAAAACAATATCAAAGTCGTTTATCAAATTGCTTATGTTGTCTGTGTTGGATATACAAATAAATCGACATAGTTCTATTAAATTTGAAATGCAGAATTTATGAAGATTCCCAAAACAATCATATGATATTTAGTCACAGCATAATCTTTTTCATTTTCATTCACAGCAGAATGTTTTTCATTTTCAATTTACATGTTTCTTTCCAATAACATTATTGAACGACAGGTTTTATTTTATAGAGAATGCGAAATGAAATGAAATGGGGTTTAACGTCCTACTGTTCTGCTCCTAAACTGGGCTAATGAAGACAGGCATAGCCATACAGTTTGCAATGAGGAAAATTTTGCTCGGACAGCGGCAGTATGAATTCCAACTGCCAAGGGACCTCGGTTTTTCATCCCATCCGAAGGACTAGACAGCTGTCCTTGTCAGGCCCTTCGCCCTCACCAGTAACAAGGGGAAACTACGTCGGAAAATACTGATGAACTTTCTCGGCCAATGCTGGGATCGAACCTGCGACCCCCAGGCTAGCGAGCCAGTCTCTTAACCACTTAGTCACCGTAGCTCTTTGGTGAAGAAAGGGGGACATGACAGGGTAAAGCGTCTAAAGAGATCTGTAACACGTTAAAATCCCTTAACTGGAGCAACGTTGGCTCAGTGAGTAAGACGTTGGCTCGCTAATCTGGAGTTCCAGGGTTATCCCTGCGTTGGTGCAACGGGAATTTTCACGCGTGGTTCCTCCTTGTCAGTGGTGCAGGACTGGGGGCATAGCTAGGGAAGCATATAGTCGTTCGGATGGGACGAAAAACCGAGGCCCCGTGTACACATTAGCGTGCACGTAAAAGACCACTTGACAGTTGGAATTCAATATAAGAGTAGGCCGTAATGCCGCTGTCCGGGCAATATTTCCCTCATAGCATACTGTATGGCGTATGCCCGGCTTCATTAGCCCAGTCGGAGCAGAACAGTAGGACTTAAACCCCATTTCATTTCATTAATAATCCCTTAACAGCTGGAAATCTAAATAAGAGTATGTCGCTATCAAGGCAAAACGTCTCTCACAGCATGGCGAGTGCCAGTCATCATTATCCCAGTTGGTGCAGAAAAGTAGCTATATTCGACCCCATTTCGTTTCATGTAAAATCCAATCTGTAATTTACCCCATAGCACACTGCATGGCTAATTTCCGTTTCATTAACCCGGTTAATTTCAAATCCAGTTCCTTAATGAATAAAAAGAAATAAGTAATATATATTTTTAGGATTTTATTTCAAGTAAAATGTGTGATATGAGATCTATAAAGGGTCTTTTTACAGTTTTCTCCCTTTTTTCTCTCATAATGTGTTTATATCTTTCATGTCACAATGGTCACGAATTGTGTGTTAAAAATATATAAAAGGCAGTACACGACGATAAAAAAAACTCCCCGGTGAACGCCCCAAATCCCGGTTCCCATACAATTTTATTGGGGGTTGATAAATAAAATTATCGTCACATGTTCCAAAAAAGGGTACACACTGCATCGTGCACAACACCCGTTAATAATCTTTGTATTCTCTATAGGGGATTAATTATTGGAGAAAAGTTACGGTTGCCCAAACTGATCTATATAGTGACGACAGCTAAACAATACCTTTCGACAACCATTCTAGACCACTCGGTGTCACTTCTCATTTAATTTAGAACTTCACATAGCTTACACCTTCCCTTGTGCTTTTGTGTATAAAAGAGAGGATAAAAAATCACTCCTTGAGAGGTACCGCGGTACAAATATTGGATGCAGTTTTTGGAATCAATTAATGCAGAACAAGCTGGGGCCTGTTTGTTTTCGCTGGGAACCGGGTCATGGCTTAGGTGTGGGCCACCCCATGATTGACTTATAAGTGAGGACCAAGATCTGGATCCTAATTCAACTAACCACTACAATTTGCGGAACTACTAAACCAAAGTACCTTGATGTAGAGATAGTGATGGATTGGATTTGGATCTTGTTTAATCCCCAGCTCTTGCTTGACTTATAAGCGAGGACCAAGTCCTGGATCATAATTCAACTAACGACTACAATTTGCGGAACTACTAAACCAAAGTACCTTGATGTCTAGAGATCGTGATGGATTGGATTTGAATCCTGTTCTTGTTTAGTCCCCGGTCCTCGCTTGTCTTATAAGTGGGGACCAAGTCCTGGATCCGAATTCAACTAACCACTACAATTTACGGAACTAGTAAAACAAAGTACCTTGATGGCGAGATAGTGATGAATTGAATTTGTATCCTGTTCTTGTTTAGTCCCCGCCCCTTGTTAAATTTAATTTTGTACATGATAAGATGAGACTATTTATAATATTTATCTAAGTTAAATTAAAACTAATCAACTGTACACGTTTTTTTTTGTTATCCATTTTCATTTAATATCTTAACTAAAAAAAAATCCAGAATAATAATTAATAGTCATAATAATATATATTTATTTATAGTTATATATCTAAGAAATTAACATAATATCAAACTCCGTATGGCATGGCGCTGAAATTTACCAATATGTGAGCGAGCAGTCCTTTTAATTAACTAGCTAATTATGAATTTCAAGGCTGCCAAGGAGCATTGATAATATTATTGCACCATTTGGTACCCGCAAGGGACGGTAACAGTCCTTCTCGTCTTGAGCTTTACCCCACAACCGCCACATTTTTTTCATTCATGAACTAAGCAAAAAAGCCTTAAATCTGTGATTGTAGGGGTGGGGCAGTGAGTAATGGGGTATTTAAAAAATATTGCAGAAAGAAAACATTTTCAGATTTAACAACATTGCTCTTTGATAAAATAATATTTTTCAAAACGTTTATGAAATTTATGAATCATGGTTGAAATTAACAATTTGAAAAAAAAAAATTAAATAAACTGATTATTGAAAAGGGTAGACTTTTTTTTATACAATCTACAATTTCCAAACATTAAAAGAAATAAATTACATTATTTAGATAATAATTTGGGACTATGACAAAAATGTACACACAACAATTGGACAAAACAACGAGACAAGGATTCATTGAAATAGTGTTTTATAAGTTTTCCGAATTCTTTGTTCGTATAATGATATGTTTTCAATATTCCCATTAATAATCAATTTGGAATAAAGCTAACTGAACAAAGTTCTGGATTCCATTTTAAAGTGAAACAACTTGTTTAGGAGGGAGATCTAGAGGTTTTGTATTATTGTTTTGTTCGAACAGAGGTAGATTCATTGCCCAAATTAAACACATTACAATGTCTATGTATATATTACAATATACAGGAAATCAAAATTCATTACAGAAATTACAATGTGTTAAAGAGTTTACAGCTAATTTAGTAATGTCTTGATTGCACTGTTCCTAACGATCACACGCAGTTCTTCGTTCGCACCGCGCAACTTTACTCTTCACTGACATTACTTCCACTTTTGATTTTAAATATGGTTCATTTTGCTGCCTGAGCTTTTAGTAGTTTTTATTAATTATACTAGTTCCATTCAACATTGTTGCAACATTTATACTAATATCATTAATCTGCTGTTTCTTGCTGAGCACTTGCAGAAAACGGATTGAGCACTTAGAATTCATTCTTCTACACTGAAACACGAGTTGCACTTTTGATGCGGTAAGCATAGTCTTTCATTTAGCCTACTTTCGATTTACCCCTTAGTTCGAGTATCCAGCATAAAGTCGCTTTTATCACATATAAAAACACAGAATATGACATTGAACACACGAGATATTTTGATGATATGCTAACCGACAAAGTTAATGATATGATGTCCATATATACCACACTTTTAACTACTATAAGCAGTCGTAAACGTCTGGATAATCTCAGTATTGGTATATTTTTTCATCAAGTGTTTTTTTTATTATACCGCAGCAATCGAACATTTAATCGAGAACAAGGTCGCATCCTCGCTGCTGAAAGCGCGAGACATTGTCCATTCTCCCTTTTTGATAGAATTAATATTGTTTTTCTGTCAATAGTTTCTGAGAATATCACTGAATTCTAGGCCAATATTGTGACGTCATTGATGTCATATGATGGGCACCCAAGTCCTGTTGAGGGCCGCCTGGAACTTGGATTGGTACAGATACGCCAGGAGATATGAGACCTGCAACAGAAGAGAGAATAACTTTAAAAATACTTTGACTTGTTTAAACAAATACTGATTTATTTCGTTTCGTTTTATTTTGAAATAGGTTCATAAAGCGAAACGAATTATGTATTAAATTCCTTTTAGAAAGCAACTGTTTTCCAGAAACCAGTTGATAAATTAATTTCCCCAAGTACTACAGCCGAGCAACCACCTGAACCCTATAGTTAAACTTATAAATCGTATTCTAGTATTTATCTGCTTATATTATTACTTATTCATAAGAAGAAGGCAATAATTCATTATTATACCCGCTCTCAAGCTTGACACTGACATTGCCACTTAGGTCGAGGAAAATGACATAATCCCAAGATTTTGCGGCGTCAAGACAGTTTAATGAGGCGACATTTTCTATGTCTTGCCGGTCAGTCATGTCTTGCGCTTAATTCCCCTCATTAACTATTATTAAAGTGTAAGTTTAGAGGGCATAGAGTTGAATATTCAAAACTTAATTTTATAATAACTAGTTTAATTCTATTGTTTATTTCTCAATGAAGACCCAATCGGATTAAATTACAGATCTATATTTCGTTTCGTTTTTTTTTATACTTTCGACCTAGTGTAGTGAAGACGAGCAAAATAAACTTTTGAACTATAAAAAAACGAAATAGGATCTATATTTTTATGAGATCGAATGGAGACCGTAAAGGATCGCGATTTTTTTTTCTTGAAAATAATTTAGAAGTTCGAACTGTTTAAGGACTGCTACTTGCAATATTCTTTCTATAACGTCACAAACTTTATTTTGACTGCCAACTTATTTAAGAATTAGAGATTTCAAAAGTTGCATTGAGAAAATATGGAGATTTGTAAGATTAATTATTTTTTCAGATGACCATAATATAATGAAGACTAGACGTGGTTGTTGTTGATTATTTTATATTAATAATATTATGGCTACTTTATCATTTAAACCTGTATTCATTAGCCCAGTGGATGCAGAGACGTTAAACCCCATTTTATTTCATTTCACTTCATTTATGATTTAAACTGACCACTAACTTTTAAAAAAAGTTTCGTTTCGTGTTAATTTTCTCTTAAGTTTGATTTTTTATTTTTATCAGGCGAGTTAAAGGTGGGTAGGAAACAGAAGTTTTTGATACGAAACAATGGTTAATATTCCTTGCCCTCTTTACCTTGACCATATTAAGTAGAGATGCTACTACATGTTATCACGTGCTAACTAGCCGTGTACTTGTCACCCCGATGTCATTTAACTGTCACCAACCTGTGCCACTATTTCACTTTTTTGTCTACTTTTGTGTACATGACACTGACAGAACAAGCTCATAACACGATTATATATATATTTTATTGGTCCGGGTGGATTGACAAAAGGGGTTCCCCATGTTGACAAATGTCTAATTGGACAGTAAAATGGATCTTAATTTTGTCTCGCATATGTCTTAAATGTTGGTCTACATTAATAAGAAGTTCCCCAGAATTGCCAGCTTTATGTAACCAAATAATAACAACAGTAATTGTAATGCAAACTAACGACTACCCATCCTATCCGAGACTACCCATCCTGTCCGAGACTACCCTTCCTGTCCGAGACTCTTCTTGTCATAAGACAGAAACTGTTACGCCAAGAAGAAGCTCAAAAATCGATCATTAATGGAAGGGTACCAACCAATATCAAAATAATTTGTATGATTATATGTTAAGGCATTGCCTAATTAGATTTTGCATAATAGGTATATTTTTTAATGAGTGACCTCTTAAAAGCGATACTTTTTTCAAAGATTTTGGACCCAGAGTTTTGAGTGAAGAAAGCCTGATCGATCGCAGTGATAAGCGGAGATGAGAAAATGATAAAGCGCGAGCCGGGCAATGTCTGTAAATAGGGAATCTAGTAGATCCGGATTGTTAACCATTTAACATGATTGTGTGATTTATGTTCATCTTGATTCATATATCAGAATATAACAAATTATACCGATGAGTAATTTAATCCATGGCTTTAACTTAGACATGTTTATGAGAGGTACAGTGTCGATCGAATACAGACACGTCAGACTGGAGTAAAAGGGGGGTGGTTGGAAAAAAAGATCTAATTCTTTTTGGTAAAAAAAGGAGACTTAAAATTAGCCCAAACTAAATTTATATCTTAATTATCACGAAATGAAATGACATTATGATTAAAATATAGATCAATTTAAATTTCGTTTCGTTTAAAAAATATTTTATGGGCCGCCATTGCGTATCTTGCAAAAACATGGGAGATGTTAATTGTAGGTCGGTTGGGGAGGTTCGCGAATTTCCGGAGTCCACAATGGTAAATTGGATCCAAGTTCAGTATTCTAGAAAGGATTAGGGTTAGGGTTAGTATTCCCCCAAATACTCGTTTATATAAAGCGGCCATTGTGGACCCCGGAAATACCCGAACATCCCCAATCGGCCTACAATTAGCATCTCCCAAGGAACATAAAATAAAATATAAGAAATGATAAACATTTTGTTTTATGAGACTGACCAGTGTTCAAAATGTATTAGGGGACTTAGAATTCTAACAAAAATTTCATTTGTGACAACATAATTTTAAATGTTGAAATAATATTAATATCTATACATACCAGTTGAGGCAGAATTATTGTTCATATGACTTGGCATGTGGCTGTTACCAGGGTTACATGCCGGCCTTGAGTAGTTGCTAAGCGATAAAGCATCGTAATTTCGTGACGAATAATCTGAAAGACATAAAAAAAACATATTTTCTTTTTTATCAAAATAAATTAATATTCATATCAATATATACTTCTTTAAATAGATTAAAGACAAAAGGATAAAAAAAAAATTAATTTCAAATTTGGATCGAGTATACTTTATGTATGGTATTAATAGTACAACAATAAAATATATGCATATATTTGCAAAACACGTAACATGTATTTAAATATATACTTTTATTGTGTTCACACGGGAAATAACGAGAATATAATAAATGAGCGAGAAGCGGGTATCGATCAATGTCAAGTTTATCCAGACCTATTTAACCCCTCCCTCCTTTCTTACTGCATAGAACATGAATACAACATTGTAGAAAAAAACCTTGTAGGGATGAAATTAGGTCAATCTTAACTACCTCCCTCCAGCCACCCAAACATAACAATGTGCTGAAAATTGAAATTCGGTCACTTTTCACGCCCCCGCCCCGACCCCTCCCCAACCATAACCCGCCACGGATTGCCATTTTGAAATTCAAATTGTAAAGTTTATAGAAATCTATAAGGACGTACCTGGCAGCATACACGAATAAGAACCGGAACTAGATGATTGAAGGCATGCTGGGTTGGTTGCAAATGAGTTGGAGAATGAATAACTTGGAACTTGTGGAATGGAACTGAAAAAAATAACGAAATGAAAATAGTAAGTTATTATCAAAGCTGTTCAAATCAATTTTCATTAATTGTTCATATTACTGACTCTATCCAGTCCAGTGGTCCTATGTTTAACTGCAGAACGACCGGAAGTTGTATGAATTCCGGATGTAGTGGTTTGGTTTAACTGAATAATTGCTCTCTGGACTAATTTTAATATTAATAGTATGTGGCTATAAATACGTTACCTATAAGTTTCTGTCATGGAAGCGATTGGTTGATGTATGGAAGGATACATATTATTTGTAAAACTACTGTTGATTGGTAAACGTGTTGCTCCATTCACAACTTCTCGTCTCTGACTTCTTAATTTCTCTTCACGCCGCCATTTTGCTCTTCGATTAGAAAACCAAACCTAAAAGAATTTTAATCGAAATTTAAAAAATATTTCACATACGAAGCGAACAGACACAAAATATTATATTATCATATATTTTCACTGTTAAAATACGTTATTAAAAAAAAACAATATCAAAAAATGTCATGAAATGAAATGGGGTTTAACGTCCTACTTTTCTGCATCGACTTGGCGTGAAGACGGAAATACGCTATGAGGGAAATTTTGCGCGGACATCAGCACTACGACCTACTCTTATATCGAATTCCAACTGTCGATAGTTCTTTTTACGTGCACGCCAATGTGTACATGGGTCATCGTTCTTTTGTCCCATCTGAACGACTAGACACTGCCCTTTATTAAAAAATATTGAGAAAATAACTGACCTGTATTCTTGCTTCCGGTAAATCAATCTTTTGTGCTAATCTTTCCCGGGCAAATACATCTGGGTAATGAGTTCTTTCAAATTCTGAAATTTAATATAAAAGGAATATAATAAGACGACTCATTAAAAATCACAAGCGTTTCAATTTGTTGTTTATACGTATAGTTTTGGGTTTGTTGTTATAGTTTGTCTATAAATATTTGGTTTACATGACATGTGTATTGCTATATTAGCTATGTGTTATAGTTTATTACCCTATCTAGTTACTAAACTTTACTAAAATATTATAGTATGTGTTATAGTTTTTTACTCTATCCAGTTACTACAAGATTATAGTATGTGTTATAGTTTATTACTCTATCCAATTACTAAACGCTACTAAATGATTATATTATGTGTTATATATAGTGTATGACTCTGTCCAGTTACTAAATGCTACTTAAAGATTATAGTATGTGTTATAGTTTATTATTCTCTCCAGTTACTTAATGCTACTTAAAGATTATAGTATGTGTTATAGTTTATTATTCTCTCCAGTTACTAAATGCTACTTAAAGATTATAGTATGTGTTATAGTTTATTATTCTCTCCAGTTACTTAATGCTACTTAAAGATTATAGTATGTGTTATAGTTTATTATTCTCTCCAGTTACTAAATGCTACTTAAAGATTATAGTATGTGTTATAGTTTATTATTCTCTCCAGTTACTTAATGCTACTTAAAGATTATAGTACTTCAATAACGTATAAAACACAATGTACAAGAAATAAGAAAATATTTGCTTTCCTTTAAATTAATTTATCAGATTTCATAATAATTAATGAAAAGGAAATAGCTACTTGAACAAAAATAGGCCAAATATATTTCCTAGTTTTCAAGAATACATGAAATTACGATACACAGCAAGTTATCCATTTATACAAAGCATCTTATTCTGTGAGTGAAATCGATAAAGGAAGATAAAAGAAAGAATCCCCGCACCTTTTTCCAGCGATTCTATCTGGGAGGCAGTGAATGAAGTTCTGTTTCTCTGTAATTTTCTTTTTAATCTCATCCTCATTTGTTCATCGTTTTCTCCATTCTTCGGTCCGTCACTCGGACTTCCGGGAGATCCCCCGCTGCCATTTTCGTTGTCTGTAAAGAGCAAAAAACGTCAATCAAGTAAAGCTAGCCTTTAATTACACTATCATTATATGCCTTGTAATCTTACAGTCTTTTATACCCGTAATTGTGGCCGCCATATTTGGATCCCGTTTCCTTCTCAATTGGCCAATTAAACTATAAGTTGTGTGATGTAATAATGGTTTAAAACGACACAGCGATGATCGGATTACTGAAAAAAGACGTGCGTTCATGTTATATGTTTTATCTTAGCCATGAATAGGCGGTTGGTTTGCTTCACTTGGGCGACATGCATTAAAGTCTGCAAACCAGCGTTGTTTATGTAATAGAAAGGGGTTAAAGGGTGGGCCGGGTGATTGTTCTCTGTAATATTAGAAATGGTGTAAATTATTGCAATCGCTACTGCTCGGTAAATATGGTTGGCGGATGATGACAGCAGTTAGTGTTATGAGCTCCGAGAAACGTCACCGGGGTCACATCATGCGTTCTGCCGCATACGGCTGTTAGCAGGAGGTAATTTGGGCTCGTAATTAACGCGCCTGATACATAAACGGCCAATTTACACAGTACACGTGCACGAATCTAAATTCGTCTCGCGGACAAGATATAACACGACCTAGGCCAGTCTGTGGGCTTTGTGGTTGCCATGTTTTGTGTTTTTGGCGAAAATTAAACAACTGATGGAATGATTGCGTGGACGACAATTTTCTTTAATGCGCGAGCGCACGTGTAATGCTCAATCCTTTAATGCCATCATCACGTGACATGTGGCCATTGAGCACGGACAAGTGTAATAGATTAAGCAAATTAATCAGCACGTCTCGTACTTAAAGAGGAATTCATCAGTATTAAAGCACATAAATAATTTATAATCGTTATATTCACGGTAAGTGTTTAAGTACAAGACGAATAACGTACTCTAGGAAAATACAAATTCCATTATCATATTTCATTGTTTGTCTGAAACGAAAGGATTTATCTTTATTTTGCATATTATTACCACCATTGTTGCCAAGAAATAACGATTTAGGTTTAGCATCTTAAGTAGAGTATTATTGTAAATAATTATAGGGTCGTGACCCCTAGGGGTTGTTTGGGTAGAAAACATTAAGAGCAGGGTACATCGTATTCCGTTTAGTTTCCTCTGCGCAGCGACATTCCACAATATACATAATATCCATATTACTGATGTATCCGTCTGGGGGTTGAAGGAGTCGGCGTATTGAACTCTAAACAATCAGGCAATAATTACTAGTTTCAGTTGTAAGGAGGAGAAGACTTGAGACACTATATTCTCAAATAAATTACTGGTTGGGAAAATAGACAACTAATAGGCTCCCGGCACGAAGGCTTTTATAAAGAATATGGCGTGCTTTTAGACCACAGCGGGGAGCGGGAAAATACCTTCACGAGATGAACTTAAGTTTCTTGAACAGCTAGCGAGGATAATAACCAGGTACTAAAGATAGTTAATGTGGAATTGTCCCAAAATAAAAAAAACCTGGTGAGCTGATCTACCGTGTCGACTAATCATATTTATTTCACATATATATGTGAAAAATAATTATAGCTATTCATAGAAAATCATTAACTTCTTGGTTCTTTCATACATGGAAATTTCCGCGAAGTAGTTTAAAAAAATACAGCGGACTTTAAATGGATTTCTAACTGAAGTTTTAATTCATAGATAAAAGCTTTTAAAATATCTACCACCTACATATTTGAAAAAAATTGTTAAGAAATTTGCTTCATTTCCAATTTGTATCAATATGAATCGTGGTTATGGTTCCGGATGCATGCACAGCTTTAATTATAGTTGCTACGTTTTACTTTTTATTTCAATTTAGATTTTATTATATTATTTCATGTAATCAGTATAAAATTAACTCTTGGACAAAACGTCTATTGGGATTTACTGGATAAAGACGAAAGTATCCTAATCAAAACATCGCATATTAATAAACTCATTAATTGTATCCATAATATTATACTCTGTTTAAATATGTTCAGTTACTAAATACCTATCAAAAAAGGTATGTTTCAAAATGTTTCTATTATACACTGTTTAAATATGTTCAGTTACTAAATACCAATCAAAAAAGTTATCTATTGGGATGTTTCAAAATGTTTCTGTTATACGATCGACGCTTTTTACATTTAACATTCGGATAACTCAATCAGATAAGAATTTATGAAATTCAATAAATCGCCAGGAGCAATGAAAGACCAGCTCTAAAACATTTTAATGCATCTGATAAGGAGTTACGTTTGCTGACAGTGAGCGGCACAACTTCAACCGTCACCTATTTTTATTCAAATCTTTCGTGTACTTAACGTACCTTACGTCTCCAGCGGAAATGGTTTTCGTAAATTGTGTCGTTTACAAACCAATAAATCACTTGCGTTACGGAATCGTAAAAAGTGAACAATAGAATGACGGAGCATTAAGATAGGACATAAATGGTGTATTCCACCAAATGGCTGATAATTCTATAATACTTGGCCGTATCTCTCTATTTCATTATTCGCTTCTTACAAAACATTAACGGGAAAAAGGCAAAGATAAAATCCGAAGCAATAAATCAATTTTTGATTTCAAAACAGTTTTGCACTCTGTAACGCTTGATTTTCACAAAAGAAGAATATTTTTCCGATCATTTTCAATCGCCTTTTGAAATGTCGTTAACTCTATGTCCCCTTTCCATACCGTTGATCTAAAAGAATTGTGCTGATGTCGCTCGGGTCATTATCAATAAAAAAGAAACTTAGAAAGAGCGTGGCTTTTTGCAAAAAGTACTGCTTTACGATTGGCGTTCTTCTCTAAAGTCATTCAGATAAACGATTAAGTGTTGAACGCTACTAAACATATTTATATTCTTAACAATACTTGGATAGTTTGGTCCAAGTCAAAGTGTATTGAGAAACGGTAGAAAGCTACTTAAAGCTCGCTCGTATAATCGCTCATTTTTCAGTCCTATTTATACGATCGCGGATTAAGAGGGGGTGAGTGAATAGGCAGCCAGACATAGTGACGACACTGAACAATGGATGAGGGTCTTACTAGCCACTTCAAACCTCATTCGACTCAAATACAAAAATACCCAATTGTGATTCGTCTGAAAAGGCAGTTGTTCGGTGTTTAGCAATAGTATTAATAGAGTGTAGTTTATACTTGCTCAACTTGAAAACCCCCGTGTTGTTACATACCGCTGTAGTCAAATTTAACAAGATCAGTCGCCGAATTCGAACAAAAACGGGAGATCAGATCCAATACGCGTCGCTCAAAATCAGTAACGGGGCATGCGCGTTGAGCTTCCGCCAGGATGAGATTTGACGTCTGCTTGCAGGAGACCGGAAGTGAACCATTTCCGCAGACGAAAGTATTCCTAGCGGTATAATTGAAGACTAATGTGGCTAAGTGGTGATTACATCATTAACTAATAGGCCTAGACGAGTGAACGCTCATCTCAAATAATTTAGAAGCGAAGAAAAAGACCTAAAACTAAAACGATTTTCATTGATATTCGTTAAACTAATTAATGACAAAAGGAAGGGAGAAATGAAGGAATAATATTTTGGTTTCTTTGAAGTGTTATTGGACTAAAAGTACAAACTAAAGATTTTGTTCGTGCACTACTCAAATGTGGCAAGGCAATGAATTACTGGTTGCTTAGCAATGTTTTGAAAACTTTGATAAGGGTAATTCCCAAAGAAAAGACAACAAGACAGACATATCGGTGTTTTGTTTCGTGATAAAATAACACACAATTTATATCTCAAATATTTCGTTGTGTCTCTTTGCTAAAACAATATTCTAACCAAAACAACAAACTGGCTGAAATGATTTTACGATTTATTTTAAAAAAAACCCAAACAAACCCCAACCTATTATAAGATCTCACAATTTTGTGGCCGAATCAAAATTACTCTATTTCCTCAAATGAATAAATACCATCTTGTTGAAACTACACTAAAAGGTTAAAAAAAAGTTTTTTATTTAAATAAAGCGTTATTACTTACATTTCATTTTCTTTTCCATCATCATACCACTTGTAGGATGTGCAGGGGCGGGGTAACCACCAGGATGTCCTAATCCACCCATCGACATACCGGGAGAGTACCAGGGGTGGTTAGGGCGTGGCCAACTTTGTCCGTTTAATAATCCTAATTTATCATACATCGACCCTTGGCCCATTATCTTCTGGTTGTCACAGGTGAGATTCCGTAAAACACGATTAATAGAGGATACCTGAAGACAAAAATAAAAATATTATTTTTTAATGTGCCGAAAAAAAGAACCCCAAACAAATTTGTTCAATATCAATACCATCTGCGTGAGTACACTGAAAATTGGATAATATGTATATAGAATGAATTCGCTCATAGTTTATTATGACTATGAGAGAGATAAATAATATAAATAACATGGATTCTATGATTTATCCACAGCAAAATAAAAGAAAAAAAGAAAATTGTGGGTTTTTTCTATTGTGTCGAAAATATTTAACCAATTCGATCAACATCAATACCATCTTCGTGAGTAAACTGGAAATGAGATAACGTGTAATGGTCTATTATAAATATAAGAGAGGTAAACAATAATTAACACGGATTCTATGATTTATCCACAGAAGAGATAAGAAAAAGATAGAATTTCTCAAATGCATCAAGGGGTATTGAAATGGGCCCAGTCCATCAGTGCATCTTGATTTGGTTTCCGGAGCATATCATATAAACCGTTTAAGATACCTATATGGAATTGTGTGTATACACATCAATCTATTATACTAGATGTGCCATTTGCTAATTCGAAATTTTTCGGATGTTTTGTGTTGCCATGGAAACAGATTGGCTTAGTTTTTGGTATACAAGGACGCGGTTGTTGATGATCGAGTCCTCTTCTTACATTTTGTATTATTGTATTAACCAGTGATAAAATAATTATATGGTGTGAAGACAAACTGTTGACTTTAATAGACTTTGAGATAGATTTATTGTTGGTCTGGTTAGACAGCTCAACAAGTCAAGGTATATTGTCGAGTGCCCACCCCCCTTCTATATCACATCCTTCTCAAAATATGCTTTATTTTTAATGAAATGGGTTTTAACGTCCTACTTTTCTGCACTCACTGGGCTTATGAAGACGGGCATACGCCATACAGTGTGCTTTGAGGAGAATTTTGCCCGGACAACGGCGTTATTTCGAATTCCAACTGTCAAGGGTTCTTTAACGTTCACGCCAATTTCTACACGGGAGCTCAGTTTTCCGCCCCATCCGTACGGCTAGACGCATCCGCCTTTATTTTTAATACCAATCAACACAGAGGTCGTCGAAAAAACTTAAATAAATATTTCACAGCGTTTTAATTGGTTATCAAATTTTAGTGAAATATACATGGCGAGATTGGAGAACAGTGGCATCTATCTAATTGATTACAATGTATGTGATTTCCATGTGTTTGGTTTCACTGTTGTCCGTGTAGTTGTCTCCATGTGTTTCTGTTGCATGATTATTTATTTTTGTGTGTGGTACAGTCCTACTGTTTTTTTTATTATTCACATAAATAATTCGCGGAACAAGTGAACGACATTGCATTACCTACAGCAAGGCATTTCAAAGCAATAAAGAAAATAAAGCACAACAATATTCAAACATGTATTGACCCATCTTTTAAAAATAATAAATAATATTTAAAAAAAACCCACTAATTCTGGAATAAGAAAATAAAATAGTCATCTCATTTTTCGAAATATATTTCTATTAAAGCAACTCTTCCTCGAACGTTGTCATTAATCAGTCTTCGTATACATAGCACCCCGGGGAAACGTCCCAAACACTAAATCAAATAAAGTCAAGCGCTCTTAAAGGGTACCAACCACATAAAGACCAAAATGACTAAAAACTGAAATGGTTAACTTTGTACTGAATTCTGTGGTTTTAATCATCATTTGAGAAATCAAGAAAACTTCGATAAATCAAGAACTTTTGGGAAAAAAAGAGCCCACATTACCACAAATAGTGACCAAAATCTCCTTGACTTAATCTTATGCCATTTGGAAAGCAAAATTAAAAATCATAAATCAACCATGGAAGGCTAATACTCAAGAAAAGGACCAAAACATTGACTAAAATGAAAGTAGTGCCGCTTTCATTCTGATCCCAGTGGCTTTTAATCACCATTTTAGAAATCCAGATTATTGTCTATAAATCAGCAATTTTCCACCATTTGTTTAAATAGAGTAATAACATAACAATGGAATTGCCTTTAAAACAGGTCTAACTAATCAACTACGCGCTAATAGAGAATAATAATGACTTTTAATCATTATTATCGTTTTAAAAAGGCCATTGTCTCTAATCTTTGTGGTTGCATCAATTATTTTAATATTTTTTCTGCGACCATAAAAATCATATTTATTTCATTAATGTTGTTCAGTTATTTGGCGGTGTTATTGATAATTAGTCCTGTTTGTTTAGAGGGGTTGTCGCCATCTTTTGGATCTCGTGTGAACCCTCATCTTTGATGTTGATGACGACCTAATTGCATAATTGTTATTGCGAGAAATTAAATTTTTAAAAAAAAGTACATGATGAATAATGAATAGTCGTATTGTTTATGCATACGCGATACACTGTGGGAAATGAGTATTCTCAATAAGAAGAAACCTAACCTGTACAATTAAAATCAAACCTTTTTTTGCGTTCCGTTTTTTTTTGTTTTTTTTTTGCATGTGTCCCTTTTGCCAACATAGTGCCAACGAAATTATATTAACCGAAACGAAATTACGAACTGGAACTTTCAACTTTCAAATGATGATCATAATCCGACCAAAACATTTACAAATCGCCACCCCCCACCCCCGCCTCACACACAAGGTTATTCTTTTTTCGTACGGATAATGATCGAACATATTATTAATCCATATTAAGCGTTTCGATCTTTATAATTCTGCTATTTATATAAAGATTTGAACTAAATATAGAATTATATTTTTGGAAAAAACATATTAATGTGTAAATAAAGTACAACAAAGAAGCGAGACAAATGGAACATTATTTGGGTTAAGGAAATAAATAAATCGCTCTCAATACATTTCCTCCCAAAACAGGTAATGAAAATCAAATAAATTTGAAAATAGTTCCATCATTATGCTGGAAAGATTGGTCGTATTCAATAAACGAGTTTGACGTCATCTCGTAGTAATGGAACAATATTGAAGATATCTCTCATTTTATGGGGCAATAAAAAGGATATTTAATCAAAAGAGTTTAAAAAAAGGAAAACAAAGGGACACCGGGGTTAATTTAGAACTATTTAGGCAGAAAATCGTGACAGTGAGGTTGCATAAATAGTATAGAATTCAACCAAATTCACGAAATACATGAAGTCATATGAAATGCTCACAGTTTTTGTTTTATTTGAAAGACAAAAAGGGGAAAGGATATTTGCTAAAAATTTGACAGGAAAATGAATACGTTATAACGTCATTTGTTTTGTGTGTTTTCTGCCTCGTTTGTAGCCCTGTCAAACTTTCCAAAAGCGACATTCATATCAAAATTCATGATTCGTGGAGTTAATAAGAAAACAAACAGTGAGAGCGTGTTGTTAAAATGTTTCTTTTATTCAACTGCGCATGCACCTGCATTAAGATTCTACAAAAGGCTCATTTCTGTTATTTTTTGTCAAAAGGTTAGATGAGAAACACAGTTTTTAGTTTCTCATACAGTTGTCATTCCATGTCTAATATGAACTCAATTCAAATAATAATACTTCATCTTTTCCGTCCGAGAACAATGGAGTCAAGAAATCCCAATTTTCTTCTCCTTTTTAAACGATTTAAATGAACATACTGCACACTTCAAAAACAGATCAAAAGGCGTATTTGTAAAACTAATAATATTTGCAAATAATATTAAATAGATTACAATTACAGTGCTGTTAATCACAATAAATGCTATTCGTATATTTTCCCAGCCGGCGATCGCCCCGACAACTCGTCACTGTCAAATACGAAACCAAGGCTAATAGCGTTAACTAGTTCCGGCGCCAAGGGATCCAAAACGAAATTGATACATGGAATAAACATGGCGTCCGATATGTTTCAATATTTAGCGACATGATTGTTAAGAGTCTTAAGTGTGGGTTTCAATTGCCGAGTCGTTGGTCCGAACCCTGGGGGAAATAAGCCAATTGATTAGCCTAATCTCGCCAGGGATGCGGCAGCAGCCCGAATGAGTTATAGCACATTTTAAGAAAAATCTTTGCTTCTCGTCTACAGACAAGATTGTTGATTATGGCCAACACTATTTTGCAAGATTTGAAATGAAAGATAGGTAGAGAAAATAGGACCTTTATTTATTTTTTCATAAATTAACAATCAATTTGATTTATGCTTGAAAATAATATTTTTCCGGAAATGTAATTCACGAGAAGATTAATTGGATGCGCATGTTTAAACATCCAAGTTCAGCAGAAAATTTTGTCTTATGATTAATATTAATTGTCGTAAACACAGTTAGTCGTGAGGGTGTTATTAACAGTTTTACTCAAAGGTGTATACAGTGAAGTGCATCGAGTCTTCAGAAGAAAAAAAACAAACTTGACGCGATGAACTATACGAGTCATGTGTGGGCAGACTTGTATTTGTCAACACTACTTACAGGTGATATATATGCCAATTCTTACAGTCACGATGGCCATACATTTCACAGCAGAGAGAGAGAGAGAGAGAGAAGGAGAGGGAGAGAGGGAGAGAGAGAGGGGTGACATCCTACTTTTCTACACTGACTGGGCTAAATAGAAATATGACCAACATGCGAGAAGGAAAAAGCAGAGACCAATGGTGCCGACGCGCTGACATGCAGACAAAAGGCATACAAGTTGAGCGGTGAATTAAAAATCATGTTAATATTTCCGAATATGCTAAGACGGAGCTTCCCGATTGAGCTAAATCAAAGGGATAATTAAGAATACTCGTTGACAGATAGTAAGAGAAAAACGGTGTATTTATATTGTCGATATTAGGGATTTTTTTCAATCTTGTTTCCCCCAGATCAACGTAGGAGCTTATTTTGTTTGCTTGTTCTTTTACTGTAGGCTACTCAATATGACGATGATGGATACACTTGTCAGTAGATAACGATATGAAACATATTTTGTCCTTCTCAAAGTGACACTCAACACCCGCTAATGAGGTACACTGCATCACTAAAACGTGGTTCAAACTCTGTCGTCAAAAAATATAGTCCCAATTGTAAGCTGACGTCGAGTACTTCAGTGGCGCATTAATATTTTTCTTCGTTTCCAATTAGAGTAATTAACAGTGAAATCACCGGGATTCATTACGCATGACAAGAATCGACGGGTATTTGTGAGAATTAGTAGGACTGGAGGACTGGAAGTCTTATTTAATAACCTGATCTTACACCATGGAGTGTTGGGGAAAGGAATATCCTTACGACCTCCTCGTGCTAAATATGTCCACGCGAGCCAAGAAACAATTCTCTGCTCAACCTAGCGGAAAACAATTTCTTGATAAAGCTAGCAAAGTACTGACAAAATGGCCGCTTTCACAATTTAATAAATTGGCTGGGTTATTATCAGAACGATTGAAAGAATGGAAGCAAAATAGATGAACATCCCGGAACAGAGGAACAAAGAAGTTCCCATGCAAATGAGTACCCAACTTTAGGAAATGTTCAGTCATGGACGAAATCTGGGCGATCAGGCGTACGGAATTTGATTTTGGGAGAAAAATCGTCGCAGATGTGTCAAGTATTAATTAATATTTCAAAAGGTGCAAGACGAAAGAAAGTTTAAAGTGATTTTGAAATGTGTGAATCATTGGAGAGTCACGCGCGTAAAATCTTCATCTTCAAATCCCAAAAGTCAGAAGCGACTGGCATCTTATACCTTAAGTAAACACATTGCGAGGAAGATCGCTTTTCTTAGGTGTGAAGCTGTCCCGATCCTGCTAAAAGGCATTGCAAACTGACTGGCTAGCCTCGGGCCAAATGTTTTTGGCGCTAACCTGCGATACACGGGCGCGTAAAGCCTTTCGTTAACCACATCAACGTCTTTAAATATGCCGAACTACATTTGACAGTTCTTTTAATAATTTGATCTAAAACATATTAAGATGCAAACCTAAGCAGTGTTCGTCAAACAAGTAACAAAGTAATGCGTGTTGTAGGCGCTTATATTCGTCCATTTTGGAAGTTGCAATGGGACATATGCAGAAAAAAGAAACGACATGCTAGTGTTTGTATATGTGTTTATTATTTCTTTAGCGGTGTGATGCAATAAATAGTTCCAGTCTATCTCTATATCACGTGTCTGTTTTACACATAGACTGGCGTGGTTTCGAATCCCCGGTTGTACGTGACAAGGAGTAGGGTCGCCTGTCCAACCTCGTGGGTTTTCTCCGGGTCCTCCGGTTTCCTCCCACTGCTAAAGACCCCTATGCGCAAGCCCTATGTCTTTATGAAAATTAGGTAATGTTTGAATTGTCGTTATGTATAAGGTCGTAAACAATATGCCTACATTATGTCTATATGAAAAAAAAGCGTACTATATCTACCGGAGTTCTTTATAAAACGTAAAAACTATTTCTGCTTTATGTTTATAGACCTATTATACATGTTCTAAACGCTGCATTGGTCGTTGCGTTGCTTTGTAGATATGTTCGATAACAACTATCAAGTACATGTATGTATGTTCAAATGCAATCAATAACAAAAATCGAGTGTATTATTTGCTGGACTCTTTGATGTGAATATAAAGTTTCATTAGGTTTGACTGTCGAGGAAACTCTCGGTAATCAATAGGAATTTCTATACCCAGGTCTTACAACTTGATCCTGGACTTATAAATATATCTACAATGGTAAATATATGGTTAAAAGGCACTGTGAAAACGTACATACATTATTGTATTCGTAATTAGAATTCAAGTACAAACACATTAAAAACTCATTTGTCATCCCGCAACAATATCAGGCAATTTGATTGGACAAAAATGACACTTTCAACACGTGCAAATTCATTATTGACATAAAAATGACTGAATATGACTTTATTCTGGTGGAATTAGAGTTCACATTAAAACCAATTATTTATGAATGAAATTTTAATTCAAGGGGAAAAATGGCTAAAAATTCCAATCAATATTTAAAATCTTCCAATAGTTCATTTGAGTGGAACAATTTTTAAACCGTACGAATCCAGACAGGGATTAAATAATACTCAATAAAATTAATTCACATATTTTGCATTGTTCAGGAGCCATTTAAATATGTCTACATATGGTGAGCTATGCAAAAATGTATTTTGCTAGTAACAATGCAACGAGGAAAGCTTGAAATAAAAATAGTTGCGTTTGAGTTCACGTGACGAATGAATGAGTGAAATGGGGCCTAACGTCCTACTTTTCTGCACCAACTGGGCTAATGAAGACGGGGAGTTCATATAACAGACTTTATTGCATGTCTGAACTGAAGGCACAGTAGATATATAGATTGTGGTTTCCCATTTTGTAAATTATTTTCCTAATAAAATCTAAAAATAGTTGAATATGGAGGAGTTCACATGGCTTACAGTCGCATGTTTGTACTGAAAGCAAAAGTAGATCAAATAAATATATTGTTGTTTCCTACTACGCAATTTATCCCCCACCCCCCAAAAATATCTAAACATGGCTGAATTTGAAAGAATACGAGTTCACATAGTTAACAATTGCATGGTTGTACTGAAAGCAAAAGTAGATCAAATACGCGAATTTGACAGAAATGGAGTCCACAGCTAACTGAAAGCAAACGTAGATCAAAATTATGGATTGTTGTTGCCCGTTGCAGAAATTATTTTCCAAATAAAATCCGATCAAATTATCAAGTTTGGATATAATAAACCTGGAAGCCTGCTCAGTAGAAACTAAATTAATTATGACTTTATAGAACGAATAGTCATTAAGAACAATAAAAAGTCAGCCATTGTGGTTTTCTATAATAACAGTCCCTGATTAAAACGAAACGAAATGATTAAGATGACAGTTTCCAAGACGATTATCTCTCGACTTAAAGACAAAGAAAGAAGCTCAGTGTATCTCCTCGACGCAAGATGGAACGCTCATCCGCGGTAAAACTTCATTTTGAACCAATTATTTAATATTGTGTTCCATTCCAATTCGCCTTAAGATATAATAAAAATCCTCTTATAAGGGCTATTGCTATTTATGAATCATAATTCTTAATAATCTATCCAGTTCGTCGTTTGATGAGCACGTCAGACAATTGACCCAAAACTAATTTCAGTCACCTGTAGCAAGGAGGCGAACAAGTTGAACAAATTGAGCGAAGATATTTTCCGTAATTAAATTTACCTGCATCGACAAATAAGAGCGTTGAAGTAGGGGATTGAGCGCAAGGCTAAGACGAGAGAAAATTGAAAACCCGTAATATTTCGTTATTCGCTAAATCGCTTCTCACCACGCGACACCGCGTTAAGCCAATTTCTAATTTATTTCTAAGCCGGCGCAATAGAAAGGAGGTTGTACGAGAAGGTCATTCTCGGTGATTCAAGAATTTCTTGGCTTATTAATTAATAACTTCAGCCTCTATAAGCAGATGTTCTCTAAGTTTAATTCCGCATACAGCACAAACTATTAGTTATCACAAAAACTCAATATTATTATTATTAAATGGAATATACTAATACACACGAATTCACAAAGCTGTTGCCGTTCAATACATTAGAACTAACGTTCAGAAAACAATACAAACTTTATTTATCAAAAATATCTTATCAATGCCACTCTTATCATTTAGTAATACAATATACAAAAATCAAGAAAAAAAAAAGAAATCAAGAATGTATTTATCTATATTATGAAATGACAGAACAGCTATTCCATTGTTCAGAAACATAGACCTGTTAATTTCTCATAATGGAAATCACAAAATCAATTTTGTCGCATGGGTCAATGAAAAGAGCTTTATTTATCCTCAAATATTTCAACTATTTCCGATCAAAGTACTTCATTTATTACTAACGCCTTAAAAACGTATGAATGCTAATACAAAAATCACATATCTTTTATTCGTTATACTAATAAATCCATAAAAATTTATGGTTGAAGCTCCTAAGAGATTTTCTAGGAGGACTAAACGCCCTCTTTATAGTCAAGCTAACTACGGGAGATCACTTATAAATAAAACAAAACGTTTATCATGCAATTTATACTGGAGTTTTATTCAAACTACATCACTAAATAATCCATATAAATCCAGAGTGATATTTCAGTGAAAAAATAAAACTTGTTTTTTTTTATTATCAAGTGGTTTATTTCATGAAGATACTTCGGAAAATATATATAGTTTATTAATTCGATTTGTTTCTCTGAAATTTTGTTATTTGACTGTATATTTCTTGTTTTTGAATATGTGAAATTGTTAACCTCGAACGTTACTATTAAAACCATAGAATTTACAGTCTTGTCTTCGGCAATCAAGTGATATGGACGGTAGACAAATGTGTACAAAATATACAGCAACAGTTATCCCTTTTTGAAAACACAGAAGAAGTGAGAGAGAGCACTCGACACAAACTAGGTCATTTCGGGACTAACATATGTTTTAATTTTATTCCAATTATTCGCTTGCGCGTATGGGTCTTTAGCAGTGGGAGGAAACCGGAGGAACCGGAGAAAACCCACGAGGTTGGACAGGCGACCCTACTCCTTGCCACGTACAACCGAGGATTTGAAACTACACCGGTTGACTCAATGACAGGCTTTATGACACAGCGCGCTACGAGCTAACCATTCGGCCATCCACCCCCCAACCTCCCCAAACACAGACGTATTAACGAAATAAAATTAAATGAAGTTTAACATCCTATTTTTCTGAGCGGTGCTAAGGCCTCGTCTTATTTCGAATTACAACTGTCATGGGTTCTTTTACGTGCACGCCAACATGCACACATAACCTGTTGTCAAATGTGTTGAGACATAATTATATTTCACTGTTATTGTTGTTTCCCATTCTGTATATATTTATCTACCATCCACATATTTGTATTATCAAGACACGAGTATCCTTGTTGAAATATTGCACAGTAATACATTTAGATGATTGTGTATCCATAAAATTATACTTTGTGTCCGCGAATATAAGTGTAATCTATGTTTACAAAACGTACAAAAAAACCAAATGACAGTTCTTACTGAAATAATACAATAAAGTGTGGCAAAACATCTGCCTGAAAGAGTACCTTTGAACTCCAAGAACACAGTACACTGAACATCTTAGTCACAAGGTCCAAAGCTGAAAATGTTGCAGAATAATTTGTTATTTTTCAAAAAAAATAATTTCTTGGACGTGTTTAAACTGTCTTAATTAAAATGCCAACATGTGAATATTACATATTTGTCATGTTTTATGTTAATTTTATGATCCAAATGTTCATTTAATGAAAATATCTAATTTGTCAATGTTACCATGACAACACCGCTCTCGTAAGTACATCGAGTGCTATTTTATGACCGTGTTTTCGTGTGTGTCAAAGGACCTTAATGATAGAAAAACCCTAATATTGTTTGATCTCAGGGCATAACAAATAAAGACCTAATTAGCAAACAGAAGTGACATCAGATGTTTTGGATATTTAAGTGTATATTATTTCATTATAAAATGCAAACAATGTCCATACACAGGTCTTTGTGCATAAAATATGTATGCATGTACATGTGTATATGTAATATCGCACCCTAACAGAAGACGTTTATTAATTTCTTATCTACCGTGTGGAAGCTTTTCAAAGGAGTGAACAAATGTATTCAAGTGAAATATTCGACATAAAAGAGTTTGACCCAAAGTTTACCTATGGAATAAGACTGGGGTTTACCTATCTAAGCCTTCTCTTTCACTTGTTTATGTCCGACATCTTGTTTTAAAGACTACGTATATCTGTTTAAAATGTAGACCTATATTACCATTCACAAGACCACTAAATAGATGCTGAATTATTTCCTAACAAAACAGCTTAAGTATAATATCCCTTACTCAGAAAACACTATACATTTTTTCTTTTATTGTTCCCTGGCTTTGATGTAGCCGATGAATGCAAGTCAACCATGCAGATGCCTTCGATGTAAAATACCTACTCTGTAGGGGTGCTATTTGCATCTACACCGATTTTATATAGCTCGCTAGGGGCCTTCATCATCGTTTGAAAAGCCGTCTTGATTTTCAATACAAGGAGCGCTGTTACCCTAACTTTTCTAATTTTTTTGTTCAGTAAATATTTTTAACAATTTTGTTAAGATGCGTTTTAAAGAACTTGACTGTGTTATATTCCTCTTAAAAGTCGACTTTTTCGTATTTCGAAAGGACAACGAAATAAAGGGAATATTTAAATATGTTCCAATGAAGCTATTCACATTGTTTTGGTAACACGTGAATCAAACTTGCTACACAAAATGTGTTTGGGACAACAATTTATATGGAAGACTTGAATGAAAGCAATAGATTAAGTGAAGTAAGAAATGAAAGTCATTGTTACTTTTACGACATTTTCCAATAGATCTTTCACACAAATCAATCAATGGCAGTTTTCATAACGGGGACATAACTCTATTTAGCAAAACATATGAACTGCACGTTCTATTTCATGCAACAATGCACATTTAATTTCAGACTGGAGTTGATTTTTGATGCAGTTTTATTGGTATACCGCATTACTGGTTCAATAATCAGAAATATTTGTTTCATGAATAAGTAGAGTGACGTCATATTAATTTTATAAAAAATTGTCTGCAGCCGAGTACTATTTGTAAAGTCGACTTCTGTTTGGGTAGAAAAATGTTATAGTTTTGTTACAGCTGTTGTAAATGGATGCAGCTACGTCTACGTCGTTCCTATTATCTCCAAATCAATATCTGTATTAGAAAAAAATCACGCTCTCTGACTTCAGTGAATAGGATTCATCAAGGCTACCAAGTTAGGCATTGTGAGCGAATACTGGTTAGAACATTGAGCTTCCGTTAGCAAGCCAACATAAAAACATACAATTGACAAAACTACTACTTCTTATATCGTAGTGTTCTACAGTTTAATTAATTTCAATTAGATCGAAGTATATCACATAATTGATCCATTTTATTGGAAACACAACTGAATCGCTGTGTACTATGTGCAGATTATGTATTTTATATTTAATTCGTTTTATATTGCTTTATCAGTTTATCAATATCGGATAGTTTTGAAGAATGCTGAACCAAAGGCTCATGTTTTTAAGGGTTTTTTTTAAAAGAAGAAATTACACAACAGGAGGACACTGGAAAAAACATAAAATAGCTGATAGTTTTAAAGAATATGAAAAAATAACCGAACCCAAACAGTAATTAAACACATAAATGAGGAGTGGTGTGGTAACTATTTGTTTATGGTGCTGAACCAATGGCTGGTGTTTTTAAGGAATTGTAGAAGAAAATAGTCCGAAGTACGACACTAGAAATAACTGAAGGAATACGACAATTTTAGGGGTTTTGGAGGTAGAATATGTGGATAAAAGACAACATATATTTCTTTAAAAATCAAAATCAAAGCTCTACTCACACTAGGAATAGTTTCTTGGTTACAAACTCCGTCTGCCAAAAGTCGATCTCGGATTTCCCAGGCGAATATTGAAGGGCATTCTCTCTTATACTGAGCCACCTTTGAACAGACATCATTTGTAGCTACCCGGGGTTTGCTGCCACCGATGGCGCGGGGTCGAATCGAACCCGTTTCGTAATATCGTCCTAAAATTTTACTAACACATCCGTTGGACACTTGAAGAATGCGGGATATGTCACAAGGTCGAGCTCCGCTGTGGGCCAACTCAACAATTCTTTGTCTTGTAGAATCTGGTAACGGTCGACCGTTGACGAATACACCACCTAACTGATTAACACCAGAATGTCCTGAAAATACCAAAAACATCAAACATTTTAATATTCCATAAAAAGACAAACTCCACAAATTACGTGGTATCTAAACCCCCAACTTCAAGCCGACCCATTTTAATTCCCTTTTAAATAAATAACTAAAAATAGACTATCACTTAATAAATACATACACCAAGTTTGAACATTCTAGCTGAATTCGAAGGAGAGTTTTTGTGTCCCAAAAAGTGTGACGGACGAACGGACGGACAATAGGCGGGCAGAAACAATAATAAAGTATTCCTTGGATTGAGGATTTCCTGTTATTTCTATAGAATCATATTTTATTAATTATGGAAACATGGAGACCTGTAGAAGCATGTAGACATGTTGGGTATAAACGGGAGATTAATAACCATCAACGTCATAGATCAATGTGTATTTCTAACGACATGACATACTCATATAATACACACGTCACACAACATGACACTCTGCTTTTAATTCTTTACTATTATCAATATTCCTCATTTATTTTCACTTCTTTTCGGATCATTTTTCCCGTATTGATTTTTGATAAACTGTCAGATTTATAGTCGAGAATATAGTTGTTATGTGTTTGAACCTTTTCTTGTTAAAGTGACATCACGGGCTTTTGCGTTCCGTTTCCGGCGCCCATTTCTAGCTTTAGTTGTACCCTACTTATCTTAATATCGCATTAATTTTGCATTGATTATTTGCCAAAAGATAAGAGCTCGGCATTAAAAAAGGAGTAATATTAGTGGTTTTTGTTTAATTTTCGTTGCCGTTTCATCTTATTTCATCTTTGGATCAACTCGTTGATTTCCTTCCGGTATCTGACAATGATCACAGTAAGCTGGCCTTTTCTAACCAACAACCTCTTTTTGTGTTACAAATTAAAATTAATTGATATTACAGACTTGAAGTAGAATTATGGTTTATTTCTTTACCCATTTGGATTCCGGAACTTCATAAATGATGGTATTATATATTCCCATTATAAAAACGAAAATAATTGTATCGTTTTTAGTTGCTGCCATTTTAATTTAAATAAACAGGAACCGCACATGCAACAAAAACATAAGACATTTCTCGATAAGAAAGCTGGTATTAGATCTAATTATAAAATACTAATTAGAAAACATTAAACCCATCAGGATATCAAGAACAAAAATGGTACTTCCGGTTGCTCCCCAGATGGGAGACCGCATGACTTCCTGTTTATGTCACGAGCGCCATCTTTAGTTAAAGCACATCTCAGCACCTCGGGTGCATAAAGAGAAGTTGGTGTCAACTCTACATTAAATCTAATTTCCTTGTATTGGCACTAGAAGGCTGGAATGACATGGGATGAAGGGAGGACAGCCTCGGGTCAAACAGCAACGCGTGCTGCCGAGAAACACCGTCCATAAAAACCAACAAAATCGTCTTACATCTAACTATCATATGTTGTCTGAACAAACGTGTTTTGTTTATATATGGGGGCCTATGCTCCCGGCAGTTATTGTGCAGTCTTGAAGTAGGAAGGCAGCGAGAAAGACGGGGCTTTGCCAGTAGCACTCCAATCTTTTAACATTCTAACCCCTTGTCTGTTTATTCACCACCCAACTCAATGCCATTACTCAAAGGGCCAATCGAACACACGACCCCAGAACATTTAATCAGTATAGAGCCAGAAGAGTGATGTTCGTGAGGGACCCGTGTCATCCTCAAACAAGAAAAGAGAAAGAGAAAAATAAATCAGCAACACATTATGAGGTGGTTTTTGAGGAGGCTGTATCCTCCAGTCATTGCGGTTTACAACATCGTCATTGTGGCTTCCGTATTGTCTGCTTTAATTTAAATTTTTCAAAATAGCGTACTCTTCAGCCATATAGTTAATGATTAATCGCATATGGTAATGCGATTTTATTGACAGTAATTATTAAAAACTATCTAATTTTGTTTTGATACTTTGAAAGGGGTCGGTTCCCCAATCCCTTTTCAGATACAAATCTGAATAAAATATTGTTTATAAAAAACACAATTCTGTATTAATTACGGTTTCTTTTCAATATGCGTTCTTTCTATTGGCGATACCCATGTTACACGTGGGTGTGAAACAGCACACTCTAATAACAAATATATTTCAAAAACAGTGCAAACCACATAAGTGATAAACAGAATGACTTTACACTGTCTGATGTCTCGTACTCGACTATAATTTTATGTGATGAATGAGTATTGTTATAATAAACTGCACTGTTTTACTTAAGGTGAGGCGCTGAATCCATTTATATTCATGATTTAGTGGCTGGTTACAGCATATGTCTAACTTAATGACCCACAACACATCTGTTGTACGATACTCTCACTGCATTATAAGCCTTACATTTCGCAGTTTAAATCACATCAAATGAGCTGTATTCATCATTTCTAAACTAACTAAATGATTATATATAATATGGATTCAATTTAATTTTTTACGACCAAGCATAAAACATCAACCGAGGTTTGGTAGCCTGTATACAGACCGGGTTCGTTTCTGACATTCGACTTGAGACCTGGGCCCTTCGTGCATATCAGTATGAATCTTCTTAAAATAGAACAATGGGAATATCCTAAAAACAAATCAGTAGGGATATCCTAAAAATAAAGCCGTGGGAATATTCTTAGTACAAATCAATGAGAATATCCTTAATAACAGAACAGCGAGAAAATATCCTTAAAACAGAACAGTAGGGACACCCTTAAACAGTAACATTATCCTTAATAATAGTACAGTGGATTCGCAATAACGATCACTGGGAATATCCTTAAAACAGAACAAGGAAATATCACCGAAACAGAACCGTGGGAATATCTTTAAAATAAATCAGTTAGAATATTCTTAAAATAATAGTACAGTGGGGTTGTCTTTAAAATCGTAGTGGGAATATCCTTAAAATAAAACAGTGGGAATATCCTTAAAAAGTGCAGCGGAAATATCCTTAAAAGAAAACAGCGGCAATATCCTTAAAATAGTGTAGTGAGAAAATCCTTACACTTGTGTACACTTGTTGTTAGTATATAAAATCTACAAAGATTAATGGTTGTTTTCACTTTAGAAGAATAATGAATGGGGTTTAAAATTAATGACGTTGCTTTGTCGAAAAATTTATGAAAATGTTCATGGAAAAAAACATTTTTGCTATCATTTGTAGTAATTGTTTATTGCAATAGTTTTAGCATTGCAAGAGATTTTCATGGATTATTCGAGAACCCATTGTCATAGATTTATGAACAACACATACATGTACTAATCTTCTAAAAAGCATCATATGTAACAAATTGTTACAGATCTATTGTATGTAAGTTTTCTTTTAAATTACAAAATTCCCATGGTATATTCTCATTGATTCGGGTGTGTTATGACCCATAAACACGTATTTTGAGGTAATTTTATTGCCCGTAACCTGTAAAAATACATTATGGTACACCGAGAAAAGAAAAAAAGAGTTGGGATAGATTAAATGGGTTGAGATAGATTACAGGGAGTTTATTGATGTTTTAAGTGATAACAATTGTCCGTTAGCTACTAACCTATAAAGATGTCGAAAGATTGTGAATGTCCGCTAAAACGACGATGGCTGATAACTGATGTAGTACAATAGACCGAACCATGTCAATAGGAGAGATATTGGAAGATAATGACTAGCTAATGATAGTACTATCTGATTACCTTCTCCATGAAGCCTACTGGTAACTGCTGTTGCAACCCCTTCATTAATGATGGCTCAATTAATGTCTGTCAACACGGGGTTGATCCTACAGTTAGTCTAATGGATACCTCCATCATTTAATTCCTCCCAACACCGTGCACTCTTCAAACGATGCAATTACTGCACTCACCATTTAAACATGCTTCCACTTTATTTTGAAATCGCATTTGACTGTAAATTTCGGACAATTCTTCAAGAGGTCGATAGGAATATTGGATCCGAGGTTTTTAATTTTTGTTCAATATTAATGTTTAGTGTGGTCTAGATGGGCGGTTACTCAGAAATAAAAATTGCTATGGATATAAAATTGACAGTCCAAACAGAAATCTCACAGGAAAAGCTACTCGTGAAGATTTAGAAGTGTGTCCTAACTACCATTGTCAATCACAATGTTGTTTTTTTCAAGTGATATTTTTTTTCCTTTTAAAATCTCGGCATGTCATCAAACATTGATGTCAACAAGTCAAAACATGCACACACAAGAAAGTTTTAACAGCTCTTTATAGCCTCGTTAAGTTGGTCAAGTTTAGGGTTAAAATAAGTGGGAAGTATTGTATGCCGAGGAGTAGCAGCATGTTGAGATGTCCATCTCTTGTAGTTGATACTCCTCTAATTGACTTGTCCAGTCGGGTCAACAACAGATTAGTGGAGATTAGAGCTGATGGGGCCATTGTGAACACATTCCCCCTTATCATCGTCCACAGAAACCCTCGCTTCTCAATCAAGTCATCAACTTTACACAAAACATCGAGCTGGGCTGCCACTAGCTGGAGAGACGAAAACAGCAATAAATCATCCCCGTCTATTGTTATATTTTTTTGAGGAACGGTCGTGGGCAATGGATGATCCCTTATATTTCGTCAAGCAAACCGCGAAGCTCCTTTATATTTGAAGGTATGTACTATGAGATTGTAACATATCTGTTAAAAGCCATTTTTCACCTCTATATTGTATTGTGACAGGTTGACTATAAGGCTTCAAACATCCTTCACGACACCCTTCTTTGAAATTCGAATCGTTGCGCACCACGTGATGCATTCTAAGCTCTCTTGTTAAGGAGGTAGAATGTATACCAGCAGTGTTTTATGACGCACGTGGTGTATGGGACGTGAAATTGATGAAACTGGAGAATAAAGAAACAATTGGTCAATCTGTAATTTATGGAGGGGTGTTATGTAGTTCGCTGGAGATGAGATATTATCACACGTGTGAAGTTTTATGGGAAAAAAGACAAATTTGTTAGTCTAATGACTTAGGTCGTAAAGGGCTCATGAACATGCAGAAGATACAGTTTTGTTTATGGGTCTTTTTTTATAAGCTTGCAAGAGTACAATCATTATCACTTTAGGTGGAGCAGTAGGACGTCAAACCCTATTTCATTTCATTTCTTTGTAGGTGGAAAAATATAAAAGTACGAAAGTTCATGGCAAAACTCCGAAATAAACGAGACACTGTATATATCATCTCTTGGGGCAAAATGGGTGAAATGAAAATGAAGCTATTGGTGGTTTCATAAGTAGGACAAAGATATTTACGTTGAAACTGCGAGTCTAGTCTAGAATATGGCCCACCACAATTTCCTGTACCGGTTCAGCTCACGGAGTACAATAACACATCCCGAAAAAGACTAAAATGAACCCAATGCGCGTCTTATCAGCAGGTCCAATGACAGACATAACTCGGTTTATTTCTAGATGTATCCATTCTTTATTTGGAACCAAAATCTGTTACACCGAAATATCTGGTTGTATTCGACTCGTTTTACAAAACAACCAACTATACGATCCCTAACACCCTCTCTAAAGAAACACGCCAATGTCTAGTTTTCCCAACCCGCAGAAACTAAATGCTAAATTGGTTGTTTCTTCAACAAATTATTTTGATGTTGTTTTCTAAACGGTTCTTCGCATCGATTCAAAACCCACCAAAAACATCTTTGAAGTTTAACGGAGCGACATATGTTTGTGCGATGTTTTGCCTTCATTCTATCTTCTGTTTACATTCCAGCATAAGTGTCGGATCGAGTTTTGTTGAAACAACAGGGAGCAAAATGTGCGGAGTGATATCCTACACCAAAACATTGCAATCCGCGATGCAATATAATCCATTCGCTCTGTTAGTTTGCAATGTACAACATGTCACCCTTGTGACCCCTTGTTAGCACGTGCATATTGGTGCCCTAAATGTGTCAATTATACTTGTAAATGTGTTGCTTTACAGAAAACAGAAACGTTTTTTTCTCGTTCTTCTTGCTCAACAGACGTATTTTACTCCTTATTTTCATTTTCTCCATGTGAAGAAAAATAAACACGGTAAAAAGAATACATCTTATCTTCGTGCAAAGTTTGAACAGGTTAATTGAGAAACTGGCGAATCTTTTTACAGCATTTTTTTATCTGGTAATATTAACATTTCTTTTCATACGATCAAGATAAAAAATCATTTGGATCAAATTGGCAGGTTTAGCGACTCTTATATTTTTTGTCCTGTAAAATTCTGCAGAATACACGCGCTCTCTGTAATCAACAAAGACCGTATACACTTACAGACTAAAAAATGATTTAGAAAAAATCCCAACAAAAAACATAAGAGCCCCAACAAAATCGCTGTCTTAGTTGGTGGCTTCATTTGAGAACAAATTTATGGGTGCAATTTCAAGACATTAACGGCTCAAAACATGACCCAATAATAATTTAGGCCAATGAATGGTCTTCTTTTATTTGTCCCTTGACTACAATTAAATGACTTACTGAACCGCTAAAAACAACATATATACATTACTAAGCCGACGCTATAGCTAGGAATACATCAGTGTATACCCGGGTATTGCGTATCTGCTAAAGAATTCTGCCAATTATTGGAAAAACGTTAATATTTTAACCGTTTAGTCAGCTTTTCGAGTAAAGAAGTGTCTTGAAGAATGAAAACAACCGTCACAGACCTAAGAAGGTGTTAAAATCTCTTAAGTGAACCAGATAAATTCGATAAGAAAAGGTGTTTGAGATCTTTCTACCCATTTATTTTTGATATAGGATTCCACATAATGACAAATGAAAATGAAATGAAATGGGGTTTAACGTCCTACTGTTCTGCTCCGAACTGGGCTGTTGAAGACGGGCATGAGGGAAATTTTGCCCGGACAGTGGCACTACAGCCTACTCTTATATCGAATTCCAACTGTCAAGGGATCTTTTACGTGCACGCCAATGTGTACACGGGACCTCGGTTTTTCGTCCCATCCACACGACTAGACAGCTGTCCTTGTCAGCCCCTCCGTCCTGCATCACTGACAAGGGGAAACCACGCCGGAAAATCTGGATGAACTTTCTCAGCCAATGCAGGGATCGAACACCCGACCTCCAGGCTAGCGAGCCAGCGTCTTACCCCCCCCCCCCCCCCCACACGGACCCGTAAAAGGAAGATAGGTCATTATTGAATTTGTTTCATCAACACACAAACACAAATTATTGCAAATATTGAATCAAAACATCTTTTCTGGTTTTATGTCCAGAATATCGTCAACACAAGCATAATGTATAATGTAACCGTTTTAATTGCTGGTATAAAGATGTTGGTGTGCTGAAGTGAAGTGCCATGTAACATGAATCAAGTACTATTACTAATAGATGAGCGTTGGCTATTTGACAAGAGCGACAATTAAGGCTGCGAAACGGCCCGCCTTATTTCAGTGGCCGCAAAAAGCATTAAAAATATCCAAGCTGAAGAAGCTAAAATTGGCGAGGCTCAGTGCAATGTAAATCTTGGAGGTTTCTTGTTAAATTCAATGCACCAGAAGGTCTCAAAACGTGCGTATCAAAAGAGAACCTTGCATCACCACAAAAACATATATTTGCTTTTTAATTCTTTAAAAGCACATGCCATTATAAAAAACTACTTTACACGTAAAAAGCCACTCCGAAAGCGACAATTCTGTGTGACTTCAGCAGATCGTGAGGTTGTTAAGTTCAGGCTTGTTTAGCTTATGCCTAAAGCTGGAACTGAGCTGAAGAAATAATTGTATTGAGATTACGGCTTCATAATATGTAGTCGCCGCTCTAATTGTTCCTATCCAAAAAACGACCGTCTTGCCTCCCGCGCCACCACCTAGATCAAAAAGCAACATGCCTAAACCTCTCCATTGACAGAATAAATCAACTCGGCTAAATCGCCACAAATACGGCAGTCAGTGAATAGAGACCATTATAATGAACATGTAATCTTTCTGGTTAGTTCGCCAACTAACCTAACTAGGTGGAACTACTTTCTAATACGAAAACATGGCTACATTGACAGCAACCAATTACTGCTCATCAAACTACTATCAGTGTAGCATTAAACCATCATTAAACTCAAGTCCCTTCCCAACACCAGCAAACATCAAACAGCAGCGCTCCAATTAAGGTAGGGAAAGCTAAATCCTCATCAAGATGCAGTTTGAATTTTTACCCAATACTTCAAATAGCCATCGCCGAACTACAAAGGCCTGATACAAATTATTTATATGTTAATACGGGTAATTTGTTTTAACATGCATTGCGGCAACAAGCGTAATAAAGTCTAATTTCATTCCCCTTTTCTCTTCCCGTTCTTCCACACCAGTGATCTGTCGCTGCCGCATTATTATACTCTTTTAAATGGTCAAATCTCAAAATCATTGTATTTAATACATCTAGAAACCATTAAACTTCTTAATACTGAATTGAATTTTGTTTTGCTTTCTAAACCTCTTCTAAGAAAATTATCCCCTATTTCTTCTGACCGAAAATTTTATTTCCAATAATTTTGATAACATTTGTTCAGACCAATGATGTACCTTTCCATGCATTTTATTTCCCAGAGATTTTGATACGTTCCCGAGATAAATAATAATCAATGATTTTTTTAAAATTAGCCTGCAGTGAGCTATCGATTTCTCAACGAAATTAATCCCCAAGAGAAAATGTTATTTATTTCGTTTGCTTTCATTTATGAAGATGCTTTTAAAAAAAATTGTGCATTTGTAAACTAAAAATCTGCGACGTGCCGACAGCTTTCCCTTGGAGGAAATTAAATCCAATTTTTAATAAGCTTAGCATAAAAAATCTGAGCTAAAAGATCACAAAGCGCCTGCTTCTTGTATTATTTCGTTAATGTGATTTAAATATTTCATCCTCGGAAATATAAGACTTATATAATATTGATAAAACATTGTTGCTTGTGTAATAATGTCACAATGCAACGCCATTAAAATGATATTTTAGAATAATATGCATACAGTACAAAACTAATAGTAGCATCACCAGGATGCTGTTTGGTAAGGGTCTAATCTCTCTGCAGAATCTTGGAACTATGTTTTTGCATTAGCTAACCTTATAAAAGCGTATTAATACATAATTGATTATATATGATATCATGTGTTGTTGACACCGTATCAATAGACAGACAAAAAATATCACTACAAGTGAGTCGCGTTTTCCTCAATAATAACACTTAATAATTAAAACGTATTGTGGCAGGGGCGATAATCCTTCCACCTAGATAATACACACACAACAAATTTCTTTATCGCGCGTGATGATGACACCTCAATAATAAATAAGCAGCCATTGTCCGTAGGTAATAGAGGATAACGTTCACTTCGATCGCTGTTTGTGGATTTGAAACAAACTTTTGAAACTTGACAGAACGACAGGGATGAATTATTCACACCTGTGCTTTACGCGGAGAAACTTTTGAAATTAGCTGATAATTTATTAATAGATAAAATTTGGAGGATATTGTCGTTTGTTTTATAGCTAGTTAATGAGAAATTATAACATAGTTTTTTGCCTTCGTTTCGTTAAAAGTCTATTAAGGAAACCAACGTAGACGAAAGTATCTGTTACAGGTAAAACAGAACAAAGAAATGAAAGGTGAATACATTAATTTATTTCTTTATTTCGCTCATCGTCATTTGAATCCCTTGCAAACTGCACCATTGCGAAAGATGAATTTCTACAAGGAATATCAGTCCAAAAAATGGTTCAATTCCGTTTAGTATTCAACAGTACAGGATGAACTGAATATTTCGCAATATATGGAATCTTCTACACAAGATATAAACAAGCCAAAGTCACTTATACGTGTTAAATAAAAAACCTTTAATGTGTATCTTTGTAATCCGGTTGAATTCAGACAGGGAGATTATCTACTTTCTTTTGTTAAGACGTGAAAAATGCAAATGGCGATCAAAGGCTTTAAATATCCCAGTGTCTTTATATAGAACCAATAAGCAATAATTGCAGAAAACAAATTCATATGTTTACAAGTCAACCAAATACAATCAATAAGCAATAATTGCAGAAAACAGATTCAAATAATTTTTACAAGTCAACCAAATACAAATCAACCAAATACAATCAATAAGCGATAATTGCGAAAAAAACCCCAAACAGATTCAAATAATTTTTACAAATCAACCAAAAAGGTTTGCAATATGGGAAACATATACACTCAAAAACATCTAATAACCACCTATATATATATATCAATTCATAAAAATTTTCATTTGTTGTATATTTTTTCCTTAGTAGTTTTACGAGGGACAGAAAATACCTTTCCGCCATTGCCACCGTTCATTGTCATGGTGATTGGATATAATTAATGGTGGCGTCTATCTGTAAAGTTATTTTACGGAAGTCATATTAAAACGTATTCAATAAGTGGAAATCACCTTAAATAAAGGCCGTTTGTTGTTGTTTCTAACTATCAATCATAATTAATATTGGTCCGTCTGTCAAATAGCGATATGCAACTAAAGCGTCTTTTAAAATCTATTTTTAGAAAGATAAAGTGGGCAATAACAGATATACACTGGGAAACCCATTTCTCTACATCTTTTAGAAAAAAATAGGTAGGAAATAAGAGAGATACCTTAGGACTATGGGCAAAACATTGTTCTTAGCTTTCTAAAAGTGTGGATACTTAATAGTAGTTTTTTGTGGATATGTTAACGATTTTTAAAATGTATTTTCATTAAATATTTTAAGTTGTCTCTATTTCAAACGTATATCTACTGCGAAATTTTGTATCTAAGTGTGTCGGGTCCATTTATCGTTTGTCCTATTTGTATTCCGAGGTTCCTTTTAACAAACTATACATTGACTAACAAAAAAAAGGTACATGGTCTTACCTCGTTTCCGGGAGTGTTTTTTCACATTTGAAGAACTTCCATTACTGCTTGTATCACTACATGCCTGTGCGCTACCAGGACTTGCCTCTTCTTCTGAAATAAACAAAACCACAGAACATTTAATACGACTTCTATTCATTCGGGATATTCACATACCGAAGATAATTTCTTTGGTACTTGTGTATTCGAGAGTAGTATTAGAAATGTATTGCAATTCTCAGATGGAGTTGGATTCAATATGGCGACCAAAGTAGCTTCAGTAAGTAAACAATTCAAAAGGTTCTTAGTATTTATTTTTTCCTCGTATAAGTCAAGAACACTCAATTGATTAACTATGAATTATCTCTTTTATATTAGGATAGATGGAAGCGATTCAAGGCATCAAGTATGTACCTACTTATTATTCAAATATATTCAAATATGTAAATCTACAGAATAAAACACAAATCTAGTTTGCAAATCAAATAAAAAGATTAAATAGAAACTCGAGAGGGTAAAAAATAACCTAACACAATGAATGATTATTTCTATTCAAATAAAATCTTGTGGATACAAATTGTGATAGAGAGAGATGGATATGTAGTCCGGTATGTCTGAAAGACGGACGGGGATCAACCCCTCGATTGAACGCTACATCCGGTAAACCGAACTAAGAGATCGGACCAAACATATAACTTGAAATTCAAAATTATGAGAGTGAAAGAAGGCTCTGCGAAACATTTCCCCATCGATAATAAACAAATCAACCCCGGAACTAGAAACCTTTAAGGCCAAAAGTTACGCAGCAACAAAGGCCAGTAAAAAGAAGGAAACGGGTGAAAAGAAAAAAAAATATCAAATACCTGAATGAAAACAATGATATATCCAATCGTAAATTAAGTGAATCACCAAAAGAGAGAGAAAATACAAATGACTTGAAGAAAACAAACCAAGCGTTGTTGTGTGACGAGAAAACTACGACGTGAGAAATATAAGTTGACTGACTACTGTATGGCGCTTGAATAAACCACCGACTGACCAAACCAGCCAGTATTTTGTCTTTTTTTACAGGTTAAAAAACTACTCGCATATCTGCCATTATTTCACGTCGCAGCTAGGAATGTACCCGTTCTCATGATCGATGGTCGTGTCTACCATTTCAAGATAAAACAAGCCATGAGCCAATTCTTGTGTCCAACCCTTGACCCTAAAGGGTTGTTCCCGGCCCCCATAGAACAGTGACCGAGCAGGGCTGTCAGAGAACAAGAGCGTAACGATGCGTATTTGTTGTGAAAATGATAGATTCGCTACTTGTTTACAATACATGGCAGATGCTTCATTGGGCGAATATGTGGAGCAAACTTGTTGGTTGTACAATTATAATTCAGTTCACATCAAGCTGATGATCACGTTAACAAGATAAATCGGCCAAATAAAATATGTAAATATCTTATATAAAAATAGCAACTTCCTGTCACATGGTTACATATTAAATGGAATGGATGATTGTTTAATAACGACCAATGGTGAACAATTGGACATTTTCTGCGGATTGATTAGCAGAGTGAAACCGGAAATACAAATAATAAAAATTGAAATTTTTTAAGAAATCAAACTTATACCAACAAACACAAGATCGAAAAATGGACGAAAATTGGCCGGACACAAAAATCGATCAATAAACGAGATTTCAGAACAATCCGATTATAACATCCAAATAACAAAATAAAAAATTCTACATAATGATGAAAAGTATTTCATTAAATTCCTTTTGATATCCATTTCGTTGTCTTTCATATTTTATTCTCGGTGACGACAAATAACCGCTTTTAATTATAAGATTGACCGTGCGTGAACGTTTCTTTCATGTTTCAATATTTAAAAGGTTATGTAAAAGATATTTCTGTGTGGTTATAATTAAGGTATATAACAGGTGTAAGGCTGCATTTTCTATAATTGACAAGGCATCACCGTCTTCTGTCATAAAAACCATGAAAATCAATAGCACGTATTCATGTACATGATATGGTTCCATTGTTTGGTAAAGTTGTATTTAGTAGGCGCGGGATAATTCCAGGAAAGATGGAATTAGGTGTGAGCCCCTTAATTTAATATTTGTGAGATTGGGAATTTAGTTTTGATAAAGTAAATAATGACAAGAAATGGGGTTTAACGTCCTACTTTTCTGCCCCAACTGGGATAATGAAACCCGTTTGATTGAACATAACATTAGTTTTGCTAAAATAAATAATGAACTGAAATGAGGTTTAACGTCCTAATTTTCTGCACCAACTGGGCTAATGAAACTAGTTTGATAAAGATTTGATAAAATAGATAATGAAATGAAATTGTTTTTTTCGTCCTACTTTCTGTACCAACTATTGCAGTGATTTCAATCCTACTTTATGCCTATTTCAACCATTCTAGAAGAGAAAACGGTGACGGATGACCAAAACACATTGGTTTTCAGCCTCTATACAAACAGAAATAAATAATTTGTTGAGAGGTTAATGACTTATCTCTTTGATCGTTGATGTATATGGTCCAAGTGCAACAAAGCATAAAAAAAGAACTTAATGTTATTATTATATTGAACACATTCGTAAATATTTAGTAAACCAAATTATTGCTGAAAGTACTTTTCGGTCGCTGATCGTGGAAAAAAATATATCAGAAAATAGGATAAGGGGATGTTCAATGATGTGGATTATGAACGCTTTCTTGACATAAAAAATATAAAAATTTATTCGTCTGAGCGTATGTCCTAGACTCGTCTTACAGACGACCATAGCAGAACCAATATTTAAGAATATGTAGCGTTATTGAAATCTCAAATCAATCAGAGGGGATTGTGAGTGAAATGAGGCCTGCACGTTAATGGTGCTCTCTATATTTAAATATTCATTCCCTCTAACAAACCGTTAGATTCGGTTAAATCCTATCTTGGCCTACTTAATCAAGACCATAGACTCGGATATCATGCTTGGTCGCGTCCGATCACGCAATAGAACAGAAACCACCATTACTTTAAATCATGTTGACGTAATAATACAATATGGCGTGATATAAGCTTGATTGGATTTTATTCAGTTTTTAACGGGGCTAATCTTTGCCCAATATTCATATATATTTGACACTCGGTGTCGCTATTGGCGCAGAACGTCTTATCTTCGTAATCATTTCATTGCGTACTAATTTTTTTTTTTAAAAAAACGTGCTTATTGTAACATTGTTCAGTCTAGTCATCTTATATGTAACAATAGTTTTATGCATGATCGTTCGATTTGTCCCGAAGAAAGAGAGAGAGAAAAAAAACATTTATCTTTAATGTATTCTTTTTGTTGTCTGGCGTGATGTTCGTGTCTACACGGAAGTGACATATCTGCGAGACTGTTGCAGTCGAGGTCATTAAGATAAGGGTGGTGGGTCAACCCTATTAGAACGGAGATTAACTAATAATTACTAGGGGCTTAGCGCTAATATCGACAAAATTCATGCGATTTCTCCTTCAGATCTCCCATGTCAATTATTGAGTCGTAGGTTACCAGTTGGCTACAAGTCGTATTCAGAATTTTCGCTTGTAAAAGAGACAAGAATAAGAATGGCCTAAGAACTGGGCGAGTAGCTGTTCACCATAATGGCTACCAATTTTACAACATTTTGAGCTTAAATTTTTGCAATCAGGGTTCAAGGTTCCCAGAACGTATATTATCATAAACTTGCACACAATTTCGAAAATATCAGACGAGTAATGGATGATGGACAAAAATAAACAACATACTACATACAAGAATGCAAAAAAATTGTTAGCCATTTCAAACTGGAATCTCTATAATTTACCAGGTTTTGTTTCCCTATAGCATCCCCCTGGTTTTAGGTATGCATCACAGGCAAACATAACCAAGGATATTAAAAGGCGATCTTGATGTTTATGAAATTCTGAATTCTATTTATGGATCTAGCATAAATTTCATAGTATTTTGAATAATATTATCCCAGAGTGTACTATTGATATTATTAAGTCCACAACAAGCTGGTGTTCATATTGACGTCTAGTTGATTACAAAAATAAATAAACATTGATTCATAATAAAATCTAGAACAATAAGTTATACATACATTGTCAGAGGTGAATCTGATAAATCAATCCTGGAGTGGAGTGGGCATGGTTTCAACAATGAAAAGTGCTGGTCAATTGGGCCAGCACCCAACAATGATAAGTGCTGGTCACTTGGGTCAGCACCCAACAATGAAAGGTTCTGGTGAATTGGGCCAGCACCCAACAATGAATAGTATCGATCAATTGGGCCAGCACCCAACAATGAATAGTATCGATCAATTGGACCAGCACCCAACAATGAATGGTTCTGGTGAATTGGGCCAGCACCCAACAATAAATAGTATCCACCAATTGGGCCAGCACCCAACAAACATGACTAACGGAACAGATGTGTTCTAAACGAAACAACTGGGGTCGCTTCTAATATCAAGTCACATATTTGTGAATAGTTAGGTGCATATAGACTTCTAAAATAATCAACGAATTTATACAAGATGAAGGGACTGGTTAATCAGAGACATATTGTATAAACCACCAATATGTGGGATGTGGGATGGGTTATTTTGTCAGCGATATCACTTCGTTGGAAGTGGACGTTAAATAAAGCTATTTCACACACACGGGATTGGTGAGAAACAAAATTCTTTTGACTGATAAATTTAGTTATGATTAACCCAAAACACATGCAACATAACAAACACGGAGAATGTAGTGATGTTTGCTGATATAAACGGTGAAGTAGAGGGTTAATGTGTTCAATTCTCTAAATCTTTATTGATCTGTATCATCTTTAATTTATTGCCGCTTAAAGCTATGACAGGAAAAAGTTGCCCTTAAACCGCCATCACTTGCTATTCATTAATTGTTGCGCACGTTGGTTTGTGGCGCGTTTTGAACGTGGCTCGCTAGTCAGCTCGTGAGACGGAAGTCCACTTGCGGCCATTAACGTGATGGCTATCAACACGAAGACCCCGTGTTTTTTTCTAAAGAGAAAAGCACACAAAAATGACTATTAAACTTTGTTTTTCAGTTTAGTGTTTTAGTCAATTGCTCTTCAAATCTCCTTCGTCTTGTTTGGGGCAGACGGCAGCCAAAACAAAGAGGCCAGTTAATGGATGTTAAGAGATGGAATCAGACAGCAGTAATTTGTATGAACCATTACAACTTTTCTCCTGTCGATACCCAACATGAAAATTGTCTCTCTGGAGAATTCAGAATTCCTGCATATTTTTCTCACTGCCTTTGTCATAGATTGCGTCACAGCAAATTAAAATTTGGGAAGAAGTGATAGAATTTGAGGCCGGTGTATTTTTTGACATTTTTTTGTGTTATTTGGAGTAAATCGATGCCTGAGTCACTTGGGTTAGAATTCAAGATGAATATTACACGAGAATCAAGAGATTTTGCATGACAATAAATCTTCTCAATTCTTTAGATCATTACAACCATTTTGTATTGGTTTTGTGAAAATCTTTTTGAAGATACACAAACAAAACATGATAAGATTTTTGTTTGGGTTGGTGTTTTGTAAAAAAAAACAAAACAAAAAAAAAGAAAGTATGTTTGTACTTTCAAAAAAAGTAGTCCGCAACCCGAACAATTTATAGAATAATTGATATAAATAGTAACATATTCAATCATACATTTTTAATTTGATCCAACAGATAATAGCCAACATGAATGGAATTAAAGGATCCCTTCTTTCGATTTTCTCATTCAGTATGCAGAATGACTTATTCAGAATTTAATGTATGTAATTTAAAGGATGTTTATTAATTGCGAAAAATCATTTAATTATATTTTACGGAACGAAATAAAAACTGAAAACAATTGATCGTTATTGACATTAAGTTATTCGATCGATAAAGTTAGAGTATCTCTTTGATATAAGCCGACATAACAAGTATATTAATGAAATAGGTATTGACAATACGTATTAATCGTGAATCTTTCATTGTTTCTAATCAAACACGTATCCTTTATAGCGCGTCATTTATTATGTATCTGTTTAATATGTGTTCATTAAATAACGGGAGGGGAGGAATTCAAGGTTTTAATAAGAAAATATCGATTTATTTTTGAAATAGTAAACAATGAATGTATTTGTGAAAAAAAAATAATGTTGGGAAAATTATTTCTCTCACCCCTCACCCCACATCTCGACCAATAAGTTGATTAAAATATACTATGTATATTTATTCGAAACGCACAGAATACACAATAGACTTTAGATATTCAATATTTAGTAACGTATAACACTTTAAAATCCATATTTGGTTTATTTATAAATATAACTTGATTATAAATGTACGTGTGTGTATATGTAAGAATTCTTATAGGTGGATATTTATTCATAATTTAATGCAATCAAGTAAACAATATTTAGCACAGAAGTTACGGGTTTTGACCAAAAATAAAACAACAAAAATAGTTTAATTATTTTCTCTAATAAATTATATTTTAAAAGGTATTTTAGCGCAATAATTAAAAAAAAGAAATACAAATTTATCGATTGAGAAAAATCATTTTATAAACAAACATTTATTTATCTACATTATATTAATACATATATGTGTCTATATTTGGATTTTTATTCTTATTAATATTCATGAGGTCATAATGTATTTTCATACATTACATGTCGCAGGAGATCTTTTATATCTTTCACCTTATGACATAGTTAACGAAGTGTATGTATTGATTTTTATAGGGTAATAAAATACTATATAGACAGCCAGATTAGTAGGTTTTGGTTTTTACAATAACCCCAGCAACTCTATGCCTCATTTAATAAATAGGATATATTTTGTATTAAATATTAAAATTTCGAACATCTAGAGCTAAAACTACAAAAGGGCTTCTTTTGTTTAGTTTGTCCGACCTACATGGCGTTGTTAATTTATAAACTATACCCCAAAAAACTGTTATGTTTCTAAATATTATTTAAAAAAAACAAAACATATCAGGTAGAAAAAAAACCAACTAAATTTTAATAACATAGTTTTAGAAAATAAACAAAAAAGTGTTCTTACCTTTGGCCGGCATTGCGTCGTCCACAATGGAGATATCCAGTTTGTTCGTATGACTAGCGTCTGAATGTCGTAAGATGGAATCGTGGTAGTTTGCTTGTTTTCGGAGTCGGACTAACGGTTGTCCATCTACCACTCAGACCAAAACAAATTGTAAGATAAACCTAGAATAAGAGAATTTAAACAACGTTTAATCAACTAGAATTATTTTTAAACATCCATGACATAAACAAACACGTTTTACAGATTGTAAACATATATTCTAACTAACTCGATTATTAGAATAATCCATTTACGACTGGTTGAAAACCGATCAATATTTTGATAAAATTCATAGATAAAACTAACATCTTGCATCAATATTCACCTGAGCTCCTTTAGAGTTTAACAATGTTTTGTATACAAACCACCCATTGTTATTTGAAATAAATAATCTTGAAATATTTCAAGTGAATTCTTAAACATTTAAGAATATATGTAGTCCACAATGTGAATATTTTATAACACACCTTAAAAAATATTTTATAACACATCTTAAACAATAACAATATTTTATACAAAACAAAATAACAAATATTTATCCGATACAACTTCTCAAATTTAAGAATTAAAGGAAATGTTTTTATTATTTAAAAAAACCAAACAAATTTTGATCCTGTTATTTTCTTACTTCAAATAATCCTAAATGCTTTTAGACTTAAGACGGTTTAGTATCTAGGTATATAAAATAAACAAGTCAGTTTTGTATATATATGTATATAGGTAAATTGTTGATGTATTTGTATCCTGTTTTTTAAGAATAGTAATAACATATATAAAGTTATCACCTCGTTAAGATGTATACTAGGCTTGTTTTTAAACGCGCCAGGTCGCTGTTACTGGGGTTTTTAACTCTAACACATTTCAGACCACTCGCTGCGACTGTATACAGCTATTTCTAATAGCAGTCCGTCGATTCTTTCGGAATAAAAAGCCCGGTGATTCCCGAGGCAAGAAGAGATCAGATGAATGAATTTATCTCACATTTCAACAAGATGAAGAATGGAATCCGTCAACACTTAGTCACCGAGCTAATTGCTTCAAACGAGTAAAGGAAGAAAACAACCTCAAAACGGCCTTTCCGCTGAATCAAGCATATTTCTATAAAATTCTCATTTTTAGTAAAGTATGATATAGTATTGGACACATTGTTGTTACCACTGCTTGATCATTGCAGATAATTCCCACGTTACACTACAACAACACACGAATACGAAAATCATCGGTTACTGCGACTAGATTCCCATTCCATCACGCTGTTTAATCCATTGGCAGGCATTGGGTAATCGATGGTCGAAGGGTGGCACCGACACCGACGCTTGATGCTGGAATCAGGACCGTGCGGATTTTTTTCGACCAGGTAAAAATGAAAGACGAAACATCGGCAAGTACAAGTTGGTCGTATATTGTCACCTGTTCGTTGACGAACTCGCTGCTGGTGTAAATTCACCTCGTTACAAGCCCCCACTCTGACGCGATACTGACACTTACGTCGAGTACATTTATCAAACCTACATGTCTGCGTATCACACACACACACCTCGCCGTGTCTCTTCGGCCTCCAAATCTTTTTACTATCCGCAGACTACGACTGTTGTCCGCGTTGATTGGCGTGTTGTACCTTTGCCAGTAATACAGTACACACACTGTAATAGAACCTAGTCCAATAGTTAACGGTCGAGCTGCTCATATCAATAGACAGATATTGAAAGGCGAGTGAAGAAACGAAGAAACCCTCTGATACTATTTCCCTATTCAGTAATCGCCGCAAAAAAAATCCCAACCCTCTATGCATCGATTAACCAGATGGCTATTTTCAGATTTTATACTCTTATTACTAGTATTTGAATTAGACAGATATACATTAATAGATTTTAACATGGATCCTTAACTCATCGTTAGACATGTCTTTGTTTTCTCGTAGAACTACTTCGCAATATGAATGAATAAAAATATTGGGTTCATTGCGCATGCCTTTCTGGTATCGAATTTTTTTGTATACGGCTTACGGCTGAGTAGAAGTGAATTTTATATAGTAATAATATTACTACACACGTTTTGTTGTGTTGTGTGACGTAGTCATATTATATGTGTATATCGTAACTTATAATATGAATACATATCTCATTGCATGTAAGCAAAATAGACCATGGACATACGATTTCACACGGCCATTAAGAAATCAAGACAAAGAAAGAGAAATCAACATATTGTTGATTTCTGACCATCAATCAATCATTCTACCATAATCGATGACATATTCTAAATAAGTTTAATCATATTCTTACTCCCTGAATCTTATAAGCGAAATACCCGTAAAACCGGCGATCGCCATTTGAATTTATCTAATTTTCAAAGGGTTAATCAATGCTAAAATATACTAAAATGGACTATTTAACATCATTTAATTAAACATACATTATGCAAGAGCTAAATCTGCCTATTGCAGGTCTTTCCTTAGGCCTGAAATGTTTTCTAAATTATTACTTAGACATTAATTAACTGATCCAGGCCATAATCAACTCTCGGTGGCATCGGATTTCTTCGATATTAAATAGATTAGAGCGGTTCAGCATTATTTAGATTTAATTTAAAAATGGAGGAGCGAGAATGAGCTTTGAACAACCAGTAGGGTTGTCAAACCTGCTAAGGCTAATATCTTCGGTCGCAATAGAGTAATTTGAATGAAATTTTCAAATTATTCATTTAACATTATTTATTTTCGAACTATTATAGCAAGAATTGCTAGCTCTTTATCTAAATCTTACATAATGTATCTTAAGAAAATCCAATCAAATATGTAATGTCTCTGTTTGAATTCAATCGGATTAAAACACGTCTCACATCTCTTTTGTTTTTAAATAAATATTACCAGATTAGTCTCAAAATCATCTAATTATTTATAGGTTAATTAATGTTGATTAAACCACACGTATATAATTTAATCATCCCTGTCACGTGACTGAATATATAATCCCGCTTTTATATGTCGTAATCCGCGCATTATTTTCAGTCTAATTCGCGACATTTTATCATGGCTTATGTCTTTCAGTACAAGTAGGAATATTTATTAAAGTTCGAACCCTCTTTGTTTATATATTTTGTTTATGTTAAACCGATCTCCACACCATTTCAAATATTATATTAAATTTCATACATTTTACATTAGATTTGAATGCCAACAAGAAGCAGAGGTCGAACCCACCTTATTTTGTTTATGTATAACCGAGCTATTTACGATTTCAGATATTATATTAAATAACATACAGTTTACATATTATTAAATTTGAATGCCAACAAGAAGCAGAGTTCGAACCCACCTTATTTTGTCTATGTATAACCGAGCGAGCTATATACGATTTCATATATTATATTAAATAACATACAGTTTACATATTATTAGATTTGAATGCCAACAAGAAGCAGAGTTCGAACCCACCTTATTTTGTCTATGTATAACCGAGCTATACACCATTTCAGATATTATATTAAATTCCATACATTTTACATTAGATTTGAATGCCACCAGAAAGCAGAGTTCGAAACCACTTTGTTTATATATCTTATCAATGTATAATCGAGCTACACACAATTTCGGGTATTATAATAAATTCTAGTATATTCCATACATATTATTAGATATAATTGTCAGCGGGAAGCAGAGTTCGAACCCACCCTGTTTACATAGTTTGTCTATGCAAAACCGAGCTATATACGATTTCAGATATTTAAAGTTCGACCCCCCCCCTTTTTTTGTATAATTTGTCTATGTAAAATCGAATTACACACGATTTCAGATATAATATTAAATTCTACTAAAATTCCATACATATTACATATTATTAGAGATATATGAGTTCGAGTCCAACTTTGTTATTGTTATCTGTATATTTATAGTAAGTAATAACTATACCTATTACATATTATTATACATAATAAAAGGTGGTTTATATTATTGACAGTTATCTATGTAATATGTTTTACTCGGGTATTTAGTATATAAAGAATGAAGCACATAGCTACCGGCAAGGTATTAAACATGTATAATAACGCTAAGCTGACGATGACCCAAGGGGCCCACTTGTTGACGGCGATTTGCCAACTTTGCGTCTATTCACTGGTAAGAGGTTTGGCAAACACTCGTCCGTCAATGCATAAACTTACTTAACAATATCTTAGCTACTTAAATAACAATTCACACACAAAACTTGCATGATAATCATCCCACTAAAGTACCTTAAGAGGGCCTGAATAAACATTGCCGTAGATGGCCGAATGGTCATTACTTGTGACTTTGAATTGTAAATCACGGTAGCCTTTGCTTTTTTTTTTTGAATGTTAGAATTCTTACCCATAAAGATGAATCAAGTGCGCCCCAAGATGTCGCTTATAGTTAACATAACATAAATAATAGATCAAATATATTAACACCTACTTGCTTTATGTATCCGTCAAAAGGCTGACTATGAAATCACTTGAACTAACCCGTCGTTCTTCAGTTCAGTTCATGAATGAATGAAATTGTGTATGTTTATTTAAAATATTAAATTCTGAGAACCATTCCATTTATTTATTGATCAGTGTTGATTATCATTATTAAACAGAAAAAAGCCGAACATTCCCGCAATAAGTCTAAACGGTTAGCTGTTTGTTTAATATCGTGACATTAGGATCATCCTTAACAATATATGTAAGACTTTATGTAATTTACAGTGCCTGGTTGTAAAAATCTTCTTTACAAACAAACAAATATAAAAGGTTTTTTATTTTCTTTTATATATTCCAATCAAAGTTAATATCAATTTCGTCATATTGTTATTTATTTATAGATACGGCAACCGACTCAATGGATCTATTTATGGTATTAAATGATATAATGCCGTGGTCATAATTACAATAGATCCTTGAAATAGAACAGACAACAGCAACATACAGACTGAACGAAAACTTCCTTAAAATATAATTTCATCAGTATTTTTAGGTTTTAAGGAAACGATATCTCACGTTTGAAGTCACGCTAGTATGTATTCAGATTGATTATTTAACATTTAATTAAGAAAACAAAATCAAAATACAAACAGTAGATAATGTACCGGCTTTGATTCATTTGGATTTAAAATAAGCCTACGTATTCAGTTCGCCCGCAACAAAATGGCGACTGGCTTTTTACATAGCGAGTAGCATAGATGAATGAAATTTCAATTCAACATATCTTTGTAAATACTGAACGAATTTGAACCATTTTTTGGAGTGATATTACAACTAAAAAATCATCTTTTTCAATGACGCAAGAAGGCTTTAACAATACACGATAATAAATATCGTTCGTATAATTTCTTTATATACTTTGAAATAAAACACGCATGTTATTTTCTTTTCTTTTTTCTCGTAATGATTTTTAATATGTGCTATATAGTCGCTTTAAGAAGCATAAAAAATAATGTCACTTAGGTCCTCTTAAATCATGATGATGCGTATATACCAAATCGATATATCGAACACGATTATGTGGAATTTCCCTGACAATAAGAAAAATATGAAACGAAACTTGATCAACAAAGCCTCCCTAGATCAGCCATCATAGGACGACTGACGGAAACCTCTTGCAAAACCAATTTCGTTTTAGTATATTTTTTAATACGGAAATTATAACAATGTCCCTCAAATCGGTTAAAAAATAGATGATTATAAGTAAGTAATATTTCGATATATCGAACATGCAGAAGTTTCCAGTCAACAAAATAAGTACGATGACGATATGAAACGTGAATCACGTTGCTGTCTTGAGGGATTGCTTAAAATAAACGCTGAAATCCTCTTAGAACGGAAAGCATGCCTTTGAAATTTTAAAATTAGATTGAAACACGTGTATTTAAAACGATGACGTATATAATTATAGATCTTTATTTGAGGCCATTTTTTTGTTATAATATTTAATCCCCAAGACGTAGTAGCATCTCGAATACTTCGAGACTTCCGTGTTCTAATTTAAACCTGGTTAACATCAAAGACTAAGGTGATTACGATCCAAGAATCAAAATTTTCCACAAAATTCAATCACTATTATGCATGGTATTATTAAAAACCATGCTTTTTTGTTGTGCGGATTAAGCCGCAAATCTCCAAAACACAACTTACACGAGTATATTTAGTAATGAATGGAGATATTAATAACACGGTTCTATTTCAAGGTTGCACAAGTCATGACGACTTGATCAAACACGTGTTACGGCACACGGTTCGAGACAAGGTGTGATGTTGTTTTAATTTGTTCGGAGACAATAATTAATTTTAGAATATATTTGGAATATCTTTAGAAAATATTTGATAATTATACAATTTTCTTTTTAAAAATTAAACAGCACTGACAGGTAAAACTAGCTATGATTATCTTTTATGAATGAACAAAGAGCAAACAACATTTCAATATCGGGCAAACAACATTTCAATATCGCTGTTATCGTTTGTTGGTTGTCTTTGTTTTCGGTGTGGCAAGTTATTTACTGTAGGTATTTTGTCCTTAAAACCGCTGTTCATAATTAAAGTGATTTTGAATTACTTGCAAAATACAGTAATGTAAAAATTAAGTCTCTAATATCAGTCCGAAGATGGTTCAATTTCGCCGCATTCGATATAAGAGAGAGACAGAGAGGCGGTTTAACGTCCACTCGACACAAACTAGGTAATTTCAGGACTAACATATCGCTCTATTTTATTTCATATTTCAATAATTCGCTTGCGCGTTTTTAGCAGTGGGGGAAAACTTGAGGACCCGTAAAACCCACGAGGTTGGACAGGCGACCCTATTCAAAACCACACCAATTGACTCAATGACAACAGACCTTATGATACAACGCAGACGATACAAACAAGTCGGCGCCACCTATAGCAGTTGAAGGGGGGGGGGGGGCGGTCATTGATAGGTTCTTTTATTAATCCGAATGAATCCAAGTTAAGAGATTATTTGTCATTGATAGTTTAGTTTCCTTTCGTAATTAAATGTTAAATAATCAATTTAAGTACATTGTAGAGTGGAATAAAGCCGCTAAAAATTAGATATTTTTTGAAAATGCGCGATCAGTTTGGTGCCAGTAAAAGTTTGAAGTTTAAATTTCTGTGGCTATCTGATTAAAACATAGATCCTATTTCGTTTCGTATTTTATAGGCCAAAATTTCGTTTTTCGTCTATAAAAAAAAAAACGAAACGAAATATAGATCTGTTTAGTGCTGTTGGCAATCACTGAACAAGCTGTAAACTTTTAATATCGAGAATAATTAGAACTCCCAGGGACACAACATTCTGTTTTAACAGACTAATCATTTTGTTCGTGTAGGAAAACATTTATCAACAAAAATGTTCATCAAAGTTAGAAAGAATAAGCGACCATTGACCCAGAATCAGTTTTTAACAGACCAATAAGAGATTGTGTGGTTTTTGTGGCGAGATTGTGTGAATGAGATAACTAGCCTCTGTCCATATCTCATTATTTATACATCGTCGTCATCCCATTTCAATTTACCGCTTATTTTATCGTTAATTTAGTAATTTATAGCCTCATGACGAATAACCCGCCTTCCATTCGTCATCCATTGTCTTGAAGTATTTCCAATCTTTTCCAATAAACTACTCCGAGTTCGACCAGTAAAGATATAAAAATACGCACAGAATAGAAAATAGAACAAAAATGCATTAATTCTAAAATGAATAGAGGTAAATAAGTGAACGAATCTGTCTTTAAGCGTTTGAAAGCATTTACATGTTTGGGGAAGATAACTGAGTTTATGTTGGAAAGAAAAACACTTTTCAAAGTTATTTAGTTGACTGAGTTGATATTGGAAATAAAATAATATTGATGGTGAAGATAGTGGGGTTGATTTTTGAAATTTAAAAAACACTATTTATAGTAAATGTGACACTTCCTTGACTGGTTCAAAGCACTGAATAGCAATCGAATGCTCATAGTTCTCTCTCTATACATCAAACATAATCAAAATAGACTATAGCGATAAAAAACTGTGACATACTATTGAACATATACTATACTTATCATACAACAAAGAATATAATTTATCAGATATTATCCAACAATCTACTTCTATTCATATTCACTCAGATCAATCAAATATTAAAAATAATAGTCTACATAGATTCGATCACGTTCTTTCTATGATCATTACCACATAAATGCTTTGTTTTCCAGACGACAGTTTCAGCAACTGGGGAAATGTTTGAACTTGTACACAAGTGGCATCCCTTTGAAGCTGACATACATATACAGTTCGATTCTTTTGGTTTTTTTTATGAATATATAAGTTGTATTTTTAAAGATTGCTATGCCATTGGTGTGTTGTGTATTCTATCTGGTATTGCTTTGAACCTTATACGCATGTTTAAAACTATTTATGCTGTGGAACCTACATTGCATTTTTATTGTTAGCTTATTATTATGTTTTACTGTTAGGCTATATTACGTCATGTTTTACTGTTAGCCTGTATTATATTTTACTATTGGCCTTGTTTTACTGTTAGTGTTTTTTTTACTTTTAGCCTATATTATGTTTTACTATTAGTATGTTTTCCTGTTAGCCTATATTATGTTTTATATTGTAACATTATTCTCATAAAGCCTTATTTTTTCGCATATTTTATAACAAATTGACAAAGCTTGTGAAATATAATCTATGGCGGCACTTCAAAAACATGTTACGTATATTTATTACACTGTAGCAACAACATTTTAATTAATAAACTCTGTTGTATTCAACAGCATTTCAAACATTATGCACAAACTATATTGTATTTAACAGCATTTTAGACATTGTGCATAAACTCTGTTGTATTCAACTGCATTTCAAACATTATGTATAAACTCTGTTGTATTCAACAGCATTTCAGACATTATGCATAAACTCTATTGTGTGCAACAACATTTCATATACATAAACTCTAAAGTGTACATCGAATATTATACATAAACTCTATTGTATGCAACAGCATTTCAAATAGTATGCACAAAATCTTATTGTATTCAACAACATTTCAAACATTATGCATAAACTCTTTTGTAGTCAACAGCATTTCAAATATTATACATAAACTCTATTGTGTGCAACAGCATTTCAAATATTATACACAAAATCTATTGTGTTCAACAATATTTTATATTAATCTTATTGTATTCAACAACATTTTAAATATGTATTAAATCTTATTGTATTCAACAACATTTTAAATTCTATGTATTAAATGATATGATAATCAAGAACATCTTAAATTTTATGGATTAAATTCATTTTAAATATTGTGTACATTTATATTACATTCCATTATATCAGACATTTTAAATTTGACATTGTAGTATACAAACAATAATTTAACGAAATGAAATGAAATAGGGTTTAACGTCCTACTGTTCTGCTCCGACTGGGCTAATGAAGACGGAATAATTTAACACTATACATTGCATTCAACACTAGTTTTATAGTATGCATTTCATAGTGTGTATATTAAACAACATTTTAGTATTATGCATGACATTATGAGCATTCAACTACATTTTAAAGTCATGTAAATTTGTAATGAGAATCATATATAATAATTTATATTGCATGGTTTACACGCCATAGGGCTCTAAAAATGTCAAAAAACAGTTTAATATGATTACACAAATGTAAACAAATTACAAATCAAAAACAAGAGAGGTGGGTTAAATTACAAGACTAAAAATGCTCGGAGAAACCGAATGATGATCAAAGCGTTTATCACCGACGATTTCCGAACAATATAGAAGCGATCTTCTGATGTTTGTTATACTCTAAGATAAGTGTGATTATGTCTTACAACGCCTACACGTGTTTTTCGGGTCTTAAAACATTTTGTTTAGCGACTAGAATACAGAGAAGCGGATCGCTAGCAGATGGTAGCATGGCGGGAGTTTAGCGCTAATTGATGCCGTGGTGTTTAAAAATCGCCTGCCGGCTACGAAAAACGGAGAGAAACTTCTGTCCAAATCAAATCACAAAACCTAGTGGTGAGAAAACGTCATTTGAAGAGAGTTGGAAGCTAAAAGCGACATTTTTCGTGTTGAAATCGCTAGTCTAAGTGATAAAATTCAGTCAGAGTAAATTTCTCTTAAAAGCGACATCCTACTCGATTTGTTTGTTCTGACGTGTTCATTCCATTTTGAACGTTATCTGTGTTAGTATTAATTAACGCTATCTGAGTCTATACACTCTCTCATCCAGTATTAATAATTCATCATCATTTCAATTCCCGGCTACTGGATAAAGCTGAGATCTGTCATTTTTTTTATGTCATATCCTGTCGTGTAGTATTCGTACGGATTACCAAGCACTTAATCCGCTAAATTAAAGCACGTATAATTATAGTCTTTATCTGGTTTGTGAAATTTAAAGTGGCAATACATTCACCCGTATAAACAAAAAAAAAAACAAAAAAAAACACCACAAAAATAGAACAGGAATATCAACAAACAATAACGACTCCCTTGCCCGTTACTGCTTCCGTATTTGACAATAAAACTTATATTTATCGTCAATGTCCAATTAATATACAATATAGGAATACACACCTCAATAATGTAGGCCTAGATAAAGGACGAAGTTCTAGTACGCATCAAACTGTGATTTAAAGAGCACTCTGCCTGTCGCAAATTTCCGGTATTTTAAAATGCCACATCATATTAACTGCACAAAAACATTTAATTTTAGAAACACGGTTTCCTTTATCTCAGCATTATTCTTAATTATATGTTTAATCAACTATCGTACGTGATAGTTTAATTTTTACCAAACTTTGATTATAAAATATATATAATACTGATTTAAAAGGGCGGTGGGACATTACCGCGAAAGGGATTTGCCAGGGTGATGGTACATTATTACCACGAAGGGATTTTCCAGGGTAGTGACACATTGCTGCGAACGGTTTTACCAGGGCGTGGATGCATTGCGAATGGTTTTACCAGAGCAGTGGCACATTAAAGCGAAGGGATTTGCTAGGGCAGTGGTACATTTCCGCGAACGGGGTTGCCAGGGCGGAAGCACATTGCCGCGAAGGGTGTTGTAAGGGCGGTAGCACATTGCCGTGAAAGGGGTTGCCAGGGCGGTGGCACATGGCCGTGAACGGTGTTGTAAGGGCGGTAGCACATGGCCGTGAACAGGGTTGCCAGGGCGGTATCACATTGCCGCGAACAGGGTTGCTAGGACAGTATTAGATCAGTGATCACCAGTATACATGTATAGCTATATTGATCAGTATATACTCGATGATTTATACGATAAATTTAATCAATTTTCTATGAACGTATATTAAACAAATCACTGCTTTACAATACTACAAGATATTACAATACAATTTGAGACTGACAATTCATATTTTACGATTTAAGTCGATATTGACGATTAATATTTACAAGAAATGAAATTTAAATCGGTATTGACAATCTTAGCCGATTTAACTAAATATAAATCCAAGTTAATTCATAAAATGAAGTAACAATTGAACCAAATACGGAAGTTAAAACAAATGAATATGGCATTATTCAAAATCATTTATATAGTGTCCTTCATAACTTCGGAATAAACAGATGCAATTGAAAAGTTGTCAATAATTTTAAATCTCAGCGTAAATTAGCATTTTTTGGAAACCTAAATTCTGTCATATGTAATTAAAAATGTGACGATAATGAACCAAGGCGTACTTTATGAACAAGCGAGCATTTGCTTACTTTTGCAAACCTAAAGTCTTTCATATATATTTGAAAATGTGACGATAAAGAACTCAATAAATATACTTATGAACAATCGTGTATTCGCGTTTTTTTTTTGTTTTGTTGAAAATCTAAAATCTATCATATATAATTGAAAACAACAGAGATATTTTATGAACAAACGGACATTTGCTTATTTCAAACCTAAAGTCTTTCATATATAATTGAAAATGGGGCGATAAACAACTCCGCTGTACTTAATGAACATCCGTGTAATTGCTTATTGTTAAAAAACCTAAATTCTGTCATATATAATTGAAAATGTGACAATAAAGAACTCCGGCATACCGACTTTATGAACGAGCGTGTATGTTGGGTATTAAGAGAACGTTATGTATTACGTACTTTGTGTAGTAGATTAAAAAATTTGATACCGGGTTATATAATTATTAGTTTATGATAATTCCGTCTAACTGCCGGTGGTAGAATTCGGGGTGATTAATATTAAGATAATCCACAAATCTGTTGGAGTACGCGACGAGGCGTAGAGATATTAGTTCGAGATAAACACATAAAAGAACATAACGATATACTCATAATATCTATATGACATACATCGGTATTATATTTACGTAAGTGTCGATTTCAGTCACGATTGTTCAACTATAAATGCCTCGGGGCTTTCAGCGGTTTATTCAAACGAACGTTTAAAAAATTGAAGAACTTTGAGAAAGCCATGGGGAATAGGAGTATGAGATACGATCTTTCCGCTTATACGTGTAATATATGATTTTATTATATATAAATATATGAAAATAATTTTTTAAAAGGCTAAAGAAAAGATATGGTTGTCTTAGAAATAAATAAACAATATTTTAAATCTACTTATGCATTTCACGTGACTTGTTTGTAAACATCGCAATTTCTTCGAAATATATGTCCACGTTTTTCAATAACTTTTTGATTTTTAAGTCCTCCCGATTTTATTTTTAAAATATCAACTTTGTGAAAATAAACGCCAGTAAAAAACGGAATTTAATAAAATTTGATAATTTCAAAGGGAATATTAAAATGCATAATCTTGTGTTTATGGCCTCATAATTTTCTGCTTGGTAACATATTTCACAGAAAGACGATAACAACATCTATAGAATCGATATCATAGCTGCACAAAATAACGATTCCATTTTAGATAAGTTTTCGTTTTGTGTAGTTCCGCTTGTAAAATTTAGCCTAGGCACTACTAACTGAGTAAGACTGCATTATCAAAAAGTTCTTAAAAGTCCCGAATTGTGTTATTGGAAGCAGAAGGTCTTAGAAATCCTTAAGTTTTTTTTATTGAAACCAGAAGTTCTTAAAAATCCTTAAGTTTGTTATTGAAACCATTAGTTCTTAAAAATCCTTAACTTTGTTTTATTGAAACCAGAAGTTCTTAAGTTGTGTTTTGAAATAAAATTATCAGCCGTGATTAAAATAAAACCCAAACGGATATGGTTTAATATCAAAAAGAGAAAAAAAAAAATAATTGACTTGTCAAAATCCAAACAATTGGAAATGTTGAGATGTCTTTATAAGAAGAAACGAAAGAGATCGCTTCGAACCTGTAAAGCTCAAAGAATATTCGGCAAAATTGAAGTTCCAAATAGGAAAACTGTCCGGGTAGCGGATATAACATTTACATGATGAATGGGCACGGGTCAGCGAGGCCAATAATAAGTAACTTATGTAAAAACTTGATGAAATTAGACAAGTGATTTATCGGGCGAGTAATTAGAAATCGTATTAGATCTAGTCGATTACATATTCCTTTATTCTGTCCTGAATCGAGTAGAAGACGGGCTTATTATTTTCTTCAACAACAGAAAGGCAACAAGTCTAGCAACGTTGCATATGTATTTGTCTCAAGACAGCTTTGATCTAGGTTGTATTTTGCTGTAAGTCCAATAAAATAAAACAGTGAAGTATGCATATTGACAAGACATCAACTTACCCGTTGATTAGCGTAATAAGTTCCCCGGCAAAACTCTCTGATATGGAAACCTAATTGCTCACGGCTGACTATGTCTGTCCCGTATTGGAATTAATATGATTTTCCACAATTGCAGGCAATTTTCTCGCTGGAAGAAATCTTGAATCCACTCGTATAAAGTTACTAGTCTCGACTAAGCGTACTGTCCAATATCCTATAGACTCCACAGCGATATCTTGTAGTCTGTGACAAACGACGACCTTTTGCTACACACTGACACTTCTCAAGCGGAAAGTCTTAATTTCGGCGGATTTTCATGGCGATTGCATAGCAAAGCTTTGGTATGGATAGTAATGCTTACCGCACGATAACAATTCCACTATACCAGTTTAAAACACATGTTTAATAAAATCACTCGAGGGGCGGAGCTACGTCACCTTCGCGTGCTGTCATCCACTCGTCAAAGGAGGCGTGTTAAGTTAGGCGCGAAATATCTCGTGAGTGGCTTGTACAGTCGTAATATAAACGATGGTTTCCGAGCCGTGTGCAGTATTGTCAGTCGATCTTGACAGCATTATCGTCATTACAGACAAGGCTGGGAGAATGTGGGCGGTCGGGTCGCCGAGTGAGGGTCGGATAGCGAGACATAATTACTGGATGAAACGCAGTTCGTCCCCCGAGGGATGCAGTCGATAGAATCATATCTGGTTTCAGAAGCCGTGTTTGCCTGTCAATCATTCGCTCAATGGTGACAGCGAGAGATAAAAGGGATGGCCCGCAGATAAATGATCGTTCATCGTTGTCGTGTTTTATAGCTACAAGACGACAATGGCAGCGCTAATTGGCGGCCAGTAAAGATTGTTCGCACTGAAACCTAGACCAGCTCCCTTTACAATCAGTGCAACAATTCATCCTACAGTTCCATATTATAGTCTTAAGTGACAGGCGAAATGCGATCTAACCTTTAGTCGAACATAAATATAAACGAGGCGACTTAACCGAGTCAGTTTTCCCTACCCCCCATTCAGGTAAAATGCCCTCGGGGTAGGAGAAGACACAGTGAGTGTAACAGAAGAAATAGATGTTACATGCAGGGATATAACCAGAAGTTGTAATCACGATCTGAATCCTTCTCCCATTACGTCAAAGAAAATTGTACAATATTTTCTGAATTAAGTTGCTTTTCGTTCCATTGTTTGTTCCATGTTTTCGTTGTATCTTAAATGCATTATTCCCACAGAACACACAAATTTGGGAACTTTTCTATGAAATTTATTCTGTATTGACTACCATGAGCACGTCTCGAAAGCTTTTGAGACTCACTGCTGCACTGATGTTATGTAATAAAAAATACTTAGAATGACTATGTTTATTACACTGCCGTGGTTTTACAAGATTTCTATCATGTAAAAATCTTCTGTCAAATTCATTCAGTATGAGAATGTCTCATAAGTTTATTAAGATGATTTAAATCACATAATATTTGGTGTTCATACAAGCACTATTTTCATGACACCCCAACGTTTCAAGTGTAATAAGTTGCAGTGTAATAAACATGGGAGGTGGGGGAAGATTCGGGAATTTCCGGGGTCCACAATGACCGCTTTATATAAATGAGTATTTTGGGAAATACTAACACTAACCAATTTCAGTGTTCTGAAAAGGGTTAAAAACGTGTATGTCCCAAGCGAGTTGCCGAAGAGTCGTGCCTTCATCTGTTACTCTAGATGTTTAATAGAAAGCGTGTCCTGTCTCGTGTAGAATGCAACATGGTGTTCAATGGTTTAAATCTTTTGGAATATTACAATTATATTTGTGGTTTAACTATCTCGATGACCGATCGCTTACATACTACACCATATTGCGTGTTCCAATAAATCATAAATCGTCACCACCCCTTCCCATCTACTCTACCCCTCCATGTTCACCCCCAATGTCAGTCGTCACATTAGCAAGGACGGGTGGGGAGGGGTCTCTTATAAGTGATGCATGATCGGGATCCTGGCAAGGAGCTGTGTCCATTGTCACATCGGTGTGCACGTTAAAGAACATTCGGCAATTGGAATTCGTTGAAGAGAAATAATTTTCCCCATGTCGAAGTGCTTTTACAGCACATATATCAACTCTTTATTTTTGTACTTATTTCATGAAAAGTTTTAAACACAGTGTTTTAGGGTTTTCTACAACCATCAAACTCAGTCCATCCTAACCAAGGGTCAATTATAAAATCCAGTGTGCGAATTCTGCACATTGGCGTGCACGTAAAGCATCCCTTGGCCGATGGACTAAGAGTAAACCGTAGTGCTGCTATCCAGGCAAAATTTCCCTCATAGCACACTGTATGGCGTAAGTCCGTCTTCATTAGTTCAGTAGGAGCAGAACAGTAGGACGTTAAACCCCATTTCATTTTATTTCACGTTTCTTCTGTGACTGTTATCAACATAAGTGTGTTACGTATAGTTATTAATCGTCATATTTTGTACATTCTTGAAACATGGGATGCTTCCCACTTCAGAATCAAATGAAATGAAAGTGCTATCTTCGATCTTACAAACTTAACTTACGATCATCCATAATGGTTCACTCCATGGGAGGAAGTAGACATGCATAATATAAGAGTATATTGATTATTTGTTTATTTATTTTTCATATTATTGACAGAAGATGTTGTCGAAAAATACAAAAGCTAATGACTTTATTATTTCTGGTCCTTCTATTATAAAAATGGCATGAACAATGGGTAGTTGATTTCCAGTGAGAATATGTCAGTGTCAGAATCTCAATATTAGTCTTTCTTGTCGAGTTTCAGCATCTCCGTATTCAATATTTTTCACATCATTAATTTACAAATAAAAGACATAATCAATCTCAAATATATTTATCATAATCCAAAAAAGTCGTTTATAAAAGGAGCCATAATCTTTTTCTTCTGTCTTTCTCTTGCTGTAGATTTCATGTCAGTCAGAGTGAAAGGTACAACACACGTGTCACGTTAAAGCCACGCCCCCAATCAATAGAAACGCCCCTTTCCTTTGGTGAACTATTGTCGCTGTAGCAATCAATACAAGAGCTTGGAATAAAAAGCTTTATTATTGTTCTACGTGAATTAATGTTTGATATGTATTCATTATTTCCTAATTACAGGATCAGAATAAAGAAATCAAAATTAATCTTATAAACAGTTACTAATTAATAATTTAATTATCGCACGGTGGTCATAATTAGATTAAGATCACCATTATGTGAAGTAAGAAAACACACGATTTCAGTGTTATTAATCGAAATATAGTACTTAGTTTGATATAGAAAATCAGTTCCATCTTCTACACCAAATGGTGCATTAATCGCCCAATTTTACAATTTCTTTCCAAATCATTAAGTTATGTTAAGTTATTCTAATTTAGTTGTGTCCGTCTCAATTAGCCCAGTCAGTGCAGAACAGTAGGACGTTAAACCCCATTTCATTTAGTTGTCAATTATGCTTTCTTATTAATACACCATCTTATGAATTAAGCGCCCTGGTGCATCACTAGTGCTCATCTCCGATAGAAATATCAGGAACTTTAGTATGTCAATGCATATTCAAGCATGTTCGCTTTTACAGAAACTATTCTTGTGACTAGGTCTTGATTTAGAAATGTGGGATACTCGTCAAATTATAAAAACACTCCGACCGGTCTGAATTCAAAAAACCCCAAAACAACCTATTTTGTTTCGTTTTTTTATTGTTCAAAATTGTGTTTGACTTGTGTGCCCTGCACTAGCGGAGGCCTTGTAAGTATAACAAAACGAAACGAAATAAAGATCTGTATCAGATTGCACTGTGAGTGCACTGAATTGTATTTATATGTTATGGTCATGGACTTTAACTTTATTTTAAAACAACCTTATTACTCTATTAGGCCACACCAATATGATTTTCCGTTTTTCGAGAACGCGTGTTCAAATATTTATTCTTATTTCTGCTGAAAAAGACCATAAGTACTTGACTGAGCTGTTCAAAAGCTGTAAATTCTAAAATTTTAAGTTTTGACATTGAAAACTTAACATCTTTCATTTAATTCAAGTCGCTATTTATTTATCAATACCACGAAAACAAGAAATCAAATTCACATGGCCTTAGCATGTATATTACTTTGTTTTATTTACCAGTTTTATTAGATCGTAACGGATCCAGGTAATTGACCACTCTTGTCAGATCACCCGTTACTCTCACCTTCTATTTTTCTATGATAAAAACACGTCTAATCAACAACCAACCAGAAAATTATAATATATATTGCTTTATTTTATAGTTATTAACATCTAATGTGCTTTAAAATATCATATTTCATTGTCAATTTCAGTTCATTAGCAATTGATGTATTTAGCCACACGTTGAAACTCGCCGTTGCGTTACATAAGCCAAAGGGCAAGGGATTGTTTCTGACTGACTTCATGTCAACTGTTTATGAAATGTGTTCCACCATTTGAATTGATCATAAAACAGTCAGAGCCTTTACATGTTGGCAACAGATCATATATTTCCATCGTTTTTTGTGAATTCACGTATAACAAAAATTATGTGGAAATTTACAATCGTTATAGATAGCATATTAATTATCTTCATGTTAATGCAAATTCGCAACTTTCTGATGCACAGATAAGTCAATTCCCTGCTAATAACATATCATTTTCGTTCTGCTTGAAGCACAATATAATAAATCGTATCCAGTAACATATAAGTTCAAAATGTATTTTCCACAAAATGGTTTTTAAATTAAGTTTTATCTTATTGATATATTAATGTTTTATAAATATTGCGTGAAAATAGATATACATATACTTATGTGTGTTTCAACTAGGTTTTTTCCCACTAGAGATTAAAAGTATTTGTTTTAAAAGATAGCACACTGTATCTATAGGGTGTTATAATTACCAATTCTATCGTGTTAATAACAATTCTGTCATACGGTTTTCCTAACATTTTTTGATAACCGTTTGATCAAATTATGCACAGAATATTATCTTTTTTTGCTTGTTTGGATACAAAATGAAATGGAATGGAAAAACAAACTAAGAGCTAAAATATTTGAGAATAATGTTAATTTTCAGATCGACAAATTTTGACTACTTGGACGTTGAATGATATTTTAAAATCCTTTGCAAAATACATTGTTGTGAAAGTTAGTTTCCTGACAGGATTTTATGTCCAAAAATGTGTCATTATTTACGAAGATATTCTGCAGCTTTTGACGATATAACCAAGGCACCACTACCTATAAGTGTTCGGTATAATAATCGAAGCTGGGGTAGGGGTGGGGTCTATCATAACCATGTTATTTTGTTTTTTTAATTAAATGTTAAATATTAAATTTGGGTACATGTTAGAGTAGATCCATTTGTGAAAAAATAAATAATTTTCGAAATAGCACGATCAGCGGCATTTGAAATAAAATCTCAAAATATAATGCCTATCGAAGGGGTTAAAACTGATTCATTTCATCTCTGAGCGTCTAAAAGGGTTATGTGTATTTGCTGTACATTATAATTACAGCACAATAAATATTCAATGTTGAGACAGATTATATACACTTACTACTGTATCTACAAATTAGTCTTGGTTTATTATGCATACACGGCTATAAAACAATATAGAAAAATCGTTAAACAGAATACATGAAAAATACGACTTGATGATCCTGTCATATGGAAAGGTTGTGGCACTTTTAATGACGAAAGCAACCCACCACGTCAATCATCGATGAAATTTACGACACAACCAAAATTTGAGCTTGATTTTTTTCCGAAATTGAAGTAAGATGTAAATATTTTTTGTACAAATTAGTTAATTATCAAATTTAAATTGAGAATCTCATAAATGTCGGAGTTGATTTTCTTCTTAAATATATTTTGACATGTTTTTATTGAGTAAAAATTGTATTTTTACAAGTGTTAAACATAACGAAATCATACAAGATATTTATAATGGTTCTCTCGAGAAACGGATTTTAAAAAAACAAAATAACTATATGACCAACACAAACCATAACGATATAACCAGAAATTAAAAGTGTCGCCTTTCAAGAGAGGAGATTTCTCGCTCGACTGAAAGTTTGTTATTTAAACAAAATACGGCAGTTTATTATCCTAATTAGGAAGAAAAATGAACCTAATCAGCGATGAAAGCTAATTAATTAAGGAGGTGTAAACACGTAAATTAGGCGAGTGTTAAAACACTTGTGAGAGGCGAACATAGTCTATAGACTTGAACACTTGAGCAAACACATAGGGCGAAAAGTTGACAGGCCGTAAGTTGGTGTAAGTCGCTTAACAAACATGGGAATTACTTCAGCCTTTTTATACCCTGTTTGATTTGGTTCTTAGCCCGGATTTAAGATCGCTTCATTTCTTAAGCTCCTGTTCGTATAAACACAAACCTACCTAGAATCATAATAATACGTTATATCTATAATAGAGTGCTCGCGGTCTGTAGACTCGGCGATAGTTTATTTATTTATTGTACAAGCAAGATAAAGAACGCCTATTAACAGCTCAACACTAGATAGACTTGACTACCGTAAAAAAGAGTTCCCATTTCTATTAAAAGAATATTCTCGGTGCATAACAAGGGTTCGTGTGACTATTCTAAAACCCACAACACAAAATAAACCCCTAGAAAGAAATTATTGTTATTAAGAAACCCACGGATATTTCTGTTATTGTTGATATTGATTCATTGGAATGTTTGGTATTTTGTTACGAGGGCGTTGCTTATTGGTTATGAATAAACAAACAAATAAGCGTCATATAAGCAAAAGAAAACAGATAGACAGAGAGGCGTGTACATTATTCTTTTACTTGAACACCAGACGAGTACATGCGTAGTGGAAAAATGATCTTTCTATATGTGACGATGGGTTCAATTAAGTTCCTTTTTAATTCACTTCATAGAAAATTAAATTACGTTGCTGATTTTTTAAAATAAAATACGTCATTTTCTTAACTATAAAAAATATTCAATACCGAAAGTAAGGGGATCCATAGTGGACGAGTGTTTACGGCCATGGCTAACAACAAACAGGTCCTCGGTTCGATTCTTCGTATCTACACACACACACACATTACACACTGCATGGCGCATGTCTGTATTCCTTAGCCCAGCCACCTGTCAGTGATGCAGGACGGAGGGCCTGACAAGGTCAGCTGTCTAGCCGTTCGGATGGGACGAAAAACCGAGGTCCCGTGTACACATTGGCGTGCACGTAAATGACCCCTTGACAGTTGGAATTCGATATAAGAGTAAGCCATAGTGTCGCTATCCGGGTAAAACATCCCTCATAGCACACTGTATGGCGTATGTCCGTCTTCATTAGCCCAGTTCGGAGCAGAACAGAAGGACATTAAACCCCATTTCATTTCATTAGCCCAGTTGGTTCCGAAAGTGAAACGTTAACCCTCATTTTTTTCATGTCTTTTTCAAAATAAATTAGGAATTAATTAACGGAAATTACAGAATGATATCAAGTTTGGTGTTTTATATTGATTTTAAAAGGTGCTGTTTGTATCATCATTATGTAGTTTAACACTTTCCTACTGCTTACTTATCAAAAACATTCTTAAGTGATGCGTCAACAGGTGGATGCTCTTTGATGTTTGCCGCTCGACAGTGAGGTATTGTACAGATTAAGTTTATTACCTTCTAGTACTCACTCAGGGGGTCTCGACCTCGGATATACTTCAATACATATATAAAACATCTATTACATATTATTATACCAATATACAATACATCCTACGACTTTATTCACCGGATCTAAATAAGCTTATTGATTTCATACCGTGTATACACTCCAAATACTATACATAACTTATACAAGTCACTTCGACTATAGTTCATATAATAGGGCTATGTCACTTCGTTCAAATAAATCGCCATCACGATAACATGATGGAAACAGCAATCGCTTCAGTCATGTTTTAGTGACCGTTCGCTTATTTGTCAGGTCACATAAGCCGCTTCCACCATAAAATAATCGAAACAGTTATCGCTATAGTCATGTTTTGGTCACCATTTCGATTACATACGAGGTCAAATAAATCGCTTCCACGATAAAATAATCGAAACAACTTCAGTTATGTATTAGTGACCGTTCGCTTATTTGTCAATTCACATATGCCGCTTCCACTATAAAATAATCGAAACAGCTATTGTTATAGTCATGTTTTGATCACCATTTCGATTCCATACGAGGTCAAATAAATCGCTTCCACGATGAAATAATCGAAACAACTTGCGCTTTAGTCATGTGTTGGTGACCGTTACGATGATTTTCATGGTCAAATAAATCGCTTTCATAATAAAACTGACCGAAACAACTATCGCTTTTTGTTTGGTGACCGTTACGATAATTTTCGAGGTCAAATATATCGCTTCCATGTTAGAATAATCGAAACAACTTGCGCTTCAGTTTTGATTCAGTCATTTACGAGATCAAATAAGTTGCTTCCACGATAAAATGACCGAAACAACTATCGCTTCTTGAGGGATGTTTTTGGTGGCTGTTTCGTTTATACACGAGGTCTCTAAGCCTATTTTTATTATGCTGTAAATTCACCTTTTTTCATGTGATCAGCTGTGTTTCTAACAAACAAAATGTTGCAAAACATTGATATACCCAAAAACCCTGGCTTCTTTCTAATTATCGATGATTTTTCTGAACGACACAAATAATCTAGAAATGGTACCGGATTTATAGAAAAAGTAAGCATACACTGTCAGGTGATCGAAAACCATAACAACTTACAGCTTGGAAGCGATATATGGCAACAGCGGAGTAGCTAAACACAGAAGCACAATAACATTTGTTCAGCCATGTGAGCTTTTCAAATGAGAGATGGTATCAGATGTTCTAGAAAGAGTAAGTACATCCTGCCACGGGATGTCGTGATCAATAACCATCACTACCATGAAGTAATATTTGGAAACAATCGGGTCACCGGACGAGTAGTTTAAACATAGAAGCATATCCAAAATATATCAACTGTGTGAAATCTTCAAATGGGAAATGGTATCAGGTGTTCTAGAAAGAGTACGCATATCCTGCCACGTGATCGATAACCATCACTACCATGCAGTGATATTGGGCACCAATCGGGTCACCAGACACGTAGTTTAAATTTAGAAGCATATCCAAAGTCTATCAGCTATGCGAGCTCTTCAAATGGAAAATGGTACCAGGAAGGGTCTTGCAGAAAGGTAAAACGTACTAACTTATTGAGAACAGCGCCACCATTATCCTGGTTGGCTTGCTTTCGATTACCCGCTTGTACGTGACAAGGAGTAGGGTCGTCTGTCCAACCTCGTGGGTTTTCTCCGGGTTCCCCCCCCCCCGCCACTGGTAAAGACCCCTACGCACAAACGAATTAATGAAATGACCTAGTCCCGAAATGACCTAGTTTGGGTTGAGTGGACATTAAACCATCTCTTCTCTCTCTCTCTCTCTCTCTCTCTCTCTCTCTCTCTCTCTCTCATTTTATTTCATTTCTGGAAACCTTAACACTTGTCGTAACCTGATAAAATAACTATTTGTCAAACTGAATAAGATCTAAACTATTTGATATTCCTGTCTAATAGATCTCAATTTGTCATATTGGCTATGATGTGTGGTATTATATCTCTTCACGGTGTTCTCTATATCTATGTGTAGCGTAATCTAATACCCCCTAATCACCACTCTACTAACAAGGCTTATCAAAGACTACACGAAATCTCAACCCCACTAATTAGGGGCCCGGCCCTAGAGGGACATCTCCTTACTTTAATCACTATATCATGTTAGACGTCAAACCGATTTCCTCCCCATCATCCGACAAGTTTTCCCAGCGAGACTCGGCTCACAGAACAATACAGATCGCTACACTTCGTCATTCACACGGCCAGACGCTCACATTGTAAATTACTGGATTTGTTTCAGAAATGTTGCAAATGGAGAATGCATGCAGGAGAAGTTATTTTATCTTGGTGAAACTCAGTGATGTAGTGAAGACCTTATAGTATTAATCTGGGTAATCACAAGGTGTGTGATAAAGGGTCCCAGATACACAGGGAAGAGTGAGCAATTAAGTTAATAATACTAATTTTCTTTCAAACAAATACGTTCACAGTAAACTCCCTGGTAGGCGATACTCCATAATTAATGTTGCTGTATTATACAAATAAATCTTTGCAAGGCTTAAAGAACATACGATAAACTGTAAGAGGGAGAGGGAGAGAGAGAGGTGTAACTTAAAGATCTAAGTTGTTTTGCATATTTTGATAGTTTAATCTATCCTAGAAGGTTGTATCATAAACAAATTCAACTGCAGTGTGTCAAGATAGTGGGGTTACGTCCTTTCTTTTCGATTACCCAATACCCAACTATCAGGTGATTTTTATACACAGGGTCGGGAGCGTGTCTAGCAGTTTAACGCGTGCGCGTGAAATCATAAGGCCTGTCATTGAGTCGGGTGGCGTGGTTTCGGTCCCCGCTTGTACGTGGCAACGAGTATGTCCTCCGGTTTCCTCCCACTGCTAAAGACCCCTACGCGCAAGCGAATTATTGAAATGAACTGGAACAATATGTTAGTCCCAAAATGACCATGTTGTTACCGTCCCTTTTCTGTGTACATGGGTCCTCGGGTTTCCGTCCCATCCCAAACGACTAGATGTATTTCCTTTACAAGATGCAACCACACTCTTAAACAGAAACTTTCTTGGCCAATACAGGGATCGAACCCAAGACATCCTGGTTCGTGGGACATACTTACCTACCCACCATAGACCCCCAAGACACCAAATATGTGCAGCCATAACACGAACCCAATCGTACATCGCCAATTGTCTTGCACGAAACTAACAAAATTAAACTCCGCATGACTTGCCCTTCGGATTTTGTAATGCGACCTCAGACTTTATCTTTAAAACGTTCACATATTAAAAGCCAAATTTAAATCCCATATTTATTAGGGACATATTATCTTTGATTGTTTCTCAGCGATTGGCACCACAAAAATTAAAAATTAAAAGACACGAAATCTACATTTTAATTATAAAAGCGACAGTTATCTCAACGAAATTAAGTCATCACTTTCATATATAGCGCAGGGTTTAACCCATGACATTGGTAAAGAGGAGTGAATCAGCAGAATCTGAAGCCAGTCTCATGTTTCATCCTATAATTGGTTCCAGTAATTAGTAGGCCTAATATATAGATAAGAGTTCCGCCCTGGAATCTTAGATCTTGCCGCCACCGCTCAGCAGGGTTGCACTAAACCTTGCCGCTGGGTTGAAACACTGATACGAAACAAATAGCGATTTTAAAAAAAAATCACCCGGCGAGAATTTACGGAACGAAATAAAGCCGAGTCGCACACGAGGTGTCAACATGAGATACTCCATTCTTGTTAGTGTTTAAAGCAGGTCATTAGTACATTGCTAATTATTATTTCATCATTTTAACCCCTTCAAGGTCTAGTTCGTAAGAGTCATCCAGATAATTGAAGACCCTAACCCTTTGTTTCTACCATGATAATGTTGTTTTTTGAAGACAATGGATTGTCCAGTACATTTTTGTGTCATACAGTAACGACATTTTAAACATTTCCCTTCTCGCCCACAACAGGTAAATCGCCTAAAGACGGAGAAGAAAAACAACAACACATTTCACCCCAAACTTGACTAACAACAAAACCCATTCTGAAATGTATCAATAACGGACATTTAACAAATAAAAGATTGTCTGTCTTTCGAGTGTTTCTTTTTAAACAAACGACGGACAAAATATCCTCGCTGGCGTCAGTTGATACTAAAGACTCGATTCGCTTTAGTTGTCTCGAGATTCCGTTCTCTGTCACAATACAAAAGTATCGCCTGCTTAAATGGCTTTGGTCGTCTGCTTATGAAAAGATTGCGAGGGTGAAGCAGATGCTTTGAAAATGGAGGAAAATTGTTTGGATGACTTTAGCATGATAGAATTCTATAGCTACGTTGGGATATTTCTGTCAAAATGATAAATGCCGATAACTAGGTGAATAATACCTGAATCAAGCGATAAAATTGGCTACTTAGCTAACATGAAAAGAGAAAGTGTCGCCGTTCTTTAAAGCTTTTTGCACTTAACTACCCAGAAGAAGCAATAAAAAGTAACACTGAATACGAAACTATGAGAGGTCATTAGCAGCCATTGTTCGCGATAAAGTTCGCGAGTAAAGTTGGGTTTTGGCCGTCAAGTGCCAACTATGTTAATATAAAAACGAATGGTCAATGATATTATTGAGCGTTGATGATTTACGACGAGAGGTTATGATTAATGACAACCGGTCAGTCTGGACATGGCGTCAAGGTTTTTGTTTAGCTTCATAAAAGGTACAAAACAGTATTTTTATAACTGTTACATGGAGCTTAGAGTACCTGCCCACTTTCATAAAATAAACATATAAACGGTATAAAAGATGTTCTTTATGTCATTCATATCAACTACAGATTGTGTATCAATATGGAGAATGTTAATGTGACAGGATATGGCCACAGTACGCCATTAATTTCCTCACATCTTCGGTATTCTCATTCCGTTCTACTCCACTATAGCCTGGGTTAATCTATAGGGTTTCCACGATTTCAAATTATCTGCCCTGCCCTTAGATTAACCCAGGGGTTAGTGGAGTAGAACGGAATGAAACCATTAGGGGTACTGAGGTTGATTTCCTCATTGACACTAGTATTAATTCGCGTATCTTTTACCGGCTCTAACTTTCCCCAAATTTTCCATGGGTTAACATCTTTCTACCACAGCCGGAACACCATGTGGTAACCTCTTGTCCAACAGCATTATATGAGGTTGACCATGGAAATCTTGAGGTACACAAACTGGAAGTAGCATACTAGTCAATAAGCAACTATCCGTCCTACATTTCAACATAACCAACCTCTTAACTATGTAATCATTCCGCCCCAAAATCATGAATAGTCGCCATAATCTGCTTGAAAATGCACATTCAAACCCTTTTTTTCGATTCCACACCAAAACGTGGAGAAAAATCGCTATGCAAAAGAGTGAAAAGAGAAAGGAAGAGACGACTATTAATAACTTTGCACGGGTAACCAGATGTAGGAATGAACTGCGTGTCCCGTGTCCGTATGGTAACGAGTCGTAGGAGTTAATTGTGCAAAGAAACGCGGTTTAACGCCCTACAGTTCTGCTCCGACTGGGCTAATGAAGACGGGCATACGCCATGTTGTGTGCTATGAGGGAAATTTTGCCCGGACAACGGAGCTATGGCCTACTCTATTTCGAATTCAAACTGTCGGGGGTTCTTTTCCGTGCACGCCAATGTGTACACGGGACCTCGTTTTTTTTTGTCCCATCCGAACGTTGACCATTTCAGAACTTACATACTAGTCCTGTACCCAAACCATACCTACTGATCGTTTAGAGACATTGACTAACTGGATAGAGCAATAAACTATTATATACTTATAGAAAGAATTATTACGAATTATATTTAACAACATTTTTAACAAATTATACTCTATAAATTTTATTTTTGGCCTTATCTTCTGTTATTTCGAAATATTTTTAACTAGGGGTAAAATGTGCTAAGGAATTGCCTTATACATTTGTCGCCTTGCTTGCTTGAAAACGTTGAAAGAATACTCTTCGAGACGTCACCCAACGCAGTTAGTAGTAATTGTTCTTCCATAAGTATGAGTTATAGTTTATTATCATACATACATTTAGAACACTGAACGACGTCTCATCTGAAAAATAAAATGCAAAGGGGCTGTGGACTATATAGACCGTCGCTTTAAACGTCGTTCGATAATTTTATTGCTGGGGTATTTAATGCTAATTTCTAGCCAACTGTTTTATTCTAAAATCTAGATATACTTTCAGATATATTGATGGGATAATTAGTTTGAAAACAATAAATATGAAAATATGTAAATTTCATGGCATTAGTTCTATGTATTATATAGCATCTGTTGCTAAAATTAAATATACGTACGCCATAGACATTTACAAAATATACTTATCGTTGGTTCCTTTGTTATAAGCTGTCACGCAGTTTCATATTTGAAATTTGTTTTTTTTTTAAATCCAGAGCTGATAACTAATGCGGACGACATGCCTGACTCAAAATATATTTTCATTGTCATAAAAGATAATTTAATAAGAGGCATCCTCTGGCGTTGATTTACATAAATATATTTAACTGTTTTGTTAATTGGGGAGAAAGATAAACTAGGTAATAACGGGCAGACAATAAATAATTCATTGAGTGATATCCTGTTTCCGCTATACATATGTTTTGAAGAGCAGATATTCAAACGGTTCTACATTTTAACTAACTGTTTTAATAGAAACACAAAAAGGTAATTTCGAATTATTAGCATTTCGTGAATTTCTCTTCTATAGACACAAAAGGTGGTATCAGCTGTTGGTATCAGGTGTGTGGGTGTGAGTGTGTGTGTGAGGGAGAGAGAGAGATAGAGAGTTAAGGGCTAAACTTTTGGTACAGACAGTAAATTTGAGTTCTCCGGTGTGTGTGTATGAGAGGGCGAGGGGGGGGGGGGGTTGCTATATTTTTAGTACAGGCAGAGTAAATTTGAGTTCCCGGAGAAACCTACGCGGCTGCACAGACTGTTATTCAGTTCCTGCCAATTTGAAGCGTTGATCGAACTCCAAACTTTGAATCATCCTTAAACACAAAAATAAGAAGAGACAAACAGCAACTTCCTGCCTGGTTACCAAACACAGTTCCAATTTAAAAAGACAGAGAATACTCAGACAAATCCGGTCATCTTAGCTTGATGTCTCCGCCTTGCCCTCAACCCAATATATCACAAAACCTAACAAGCTATTACAAAATCAAATCAGGCAGAAGCGGCCATCTTCTTTCACCAAGTACCCGCACGTGTCGATAGGGGTCAGCACCAGCTAAATATGTCTTAATAAACGTTTCATCCAGGCAAATAACAAGATCATTCACGGATGTAATGGTTCATGTAATCATTCAAACAACTTTCAAATATCTACAATTTCTCAACATGGAATCACTTAGCTTCTGAAACGTGTCAAAGTCTTTCTTTTATTTATAACTTTCTGACGCACCAACTCTATTAAACAAATTTCAATCATCTATAATAATATAAAACATTGCGGTATCCATTGCTTTACATAAAGTCATATATATAGTATTTTCTTAATGTTTCATCTTGTTTTATCAGTCTGTACCTTTAAATGTACTTTATGCAGGTTTAAAAAAAAATCTTTTCATAGCACAAAAAAATAAACCAGTTTTAGGATAATGTATTTTTGACGATGTAAGAATATAGCGCTATACTGCTTGCAGGTTTAGCAAAATATCTATTCATATTACAACCGAAAAGAAAATCTAAAAAAAAACCCAAATAAAAATAAAAATAAATAAATGACAAGATAGAATGTAAACTAATTTTAGAATAATATACTTTTGACGATGTAAGAATACGTGTATAGGGATATAATGTTCAGAAAACCTTTTTATTTTATTTTCTTTCAAAGCAAACTAAAAAAAAAATATTTGACATTTTGGTTTAAAATACAGGCTTACCTTTTTACCTGTTCTACTAATTAGCATATTATGACTTTTTATGGATGAAACATGCATAATATAACGCCATGCTTCGGTGAAAACCCTGTTAATACATGCAAATATAAGCAAATTTTTCACCCGAGTAACTAGGAACATATTGCCATTAATTCTAATGGGGTGGACAGTTATTAATTAAACATTAAAGGGTTTAATGGAACCTTAACAAATACGAAAATGGGTCTAAAGGCAGTTATTAATGTAACAAGAATGTTCAATTTTTGAAAATTTTATTGTAATTTCTGATCAATTATGTTCGTTCGTTTGGTTTGTTTAGTTCATTCTACACTTGTTTATTTACTTTTGCAATGTCTTTTGGGATAAGTTTTCCTTTGTTCATTACAAATGGCGATTGAAACCATAGAGTACACGGCGTCGTGTAGTGATTTAAAATGTTCATATAACGTGGTCAGGGGCACTTTACAAAGTGACAATGTAATCGTATAAAATCATATATAGCTCGAGATCATAAGGTCTGCCATTTATTCAAGTGACATGGTTTCGATACCATGCCTGTACGTGACAAGGAGTAGGGTCACCAGTCCAACCTCGTGGGTTTTATCCAGGTCCTCCAACTTCTAAAACCCCCTACCCTCAAGGGAATTATTGAAATAAAATTGAATCACGTGCATGTCCCAAATTGGCCTAGTTTGTGTCCAGTAGGCTTTAAACACAAATTCGCTCATTTTTTTATATCATAACCTGGGTAACTGATGCATCAAAATATTCCAAACGGCTTGCTGAATAATTAACAACAATTCCAAGTTTTTGATTTAATGAATAATTTTAAGAATTATTAGCTGATTTCGATCGAATTTTATGAGAAGGCCTACATAACTAACAATGAAATTTAAAATATTTTTATTACTTTTTTAAACATAAATTTGAATAAAAATTCAGCACTATTAAAACGGTGTGATGCTTATATGAAAATGACTTGAGGACATCAGTACATGAGAATATTTACAACTGTCATACATGAAGCCATTTTCAAGGAAGATTTTTTTTCTTATAAAAATCTTCAAAAGGTAAAAATTATATATTCCTTCGCAAAAAAATCCCCCCAAAAACCCGGATAAAAATAGATAATTTGGTGAAATGCACATTGAACATTTTCATAGGAAGAACCCCCACCCCACACACTCTCCTTTATTTTTATTTACTGTTTCATAAATCAGTTTGTATAGAGTTATCCCTCTCGTTTGCCATTTGTGTAAAATAATGCAATAAAGTATTATTATGGGTTAATATATGATATAATACACAGATGATAACATACGGTCATGGTTGTCAACAATATATTCTCGCTTTGATACAAAAATATACCATTTTCAATGAAGGCTTATTTTTTTCAGAGGTGCTGATAATTTTAAAGTTGGGGTGAGGAAAGAGGGGATAGGGTATCATAGTGGTAGGGGTAAATCTAACGTAATATCTCTTGAGGGAATATTTACAGACGCGGGGGTGGAGGTGTATTTCCTACTCTTTCAAAATTAAATTGCTTTGTAAATGAAATGAAATGGGGTTTAACGTCCTAGCCTTCTACACAGACTGGGCTAATGTCGAAGAGACGGAAAATTACTTCATATCACCCCAAGTTCAATGTTGTGGATGCATAGAATATGACTTTTATGCTAGCAAAGGTACCAAGTGAACTATTTGCAAAGACAGTTACCCGATTCCTGTAACCCTATCTAAAGAGTGACGTGAATACAAATCTGTATTGATTATAATATAATTAGCATTCGTGGATCTTATTTTAAACGACTTCATTTTATTGATATTCAGTTGGCAAAAAGGTCAGGAGTTGGAAAAAGAATAAATGATTTGCTTGCATGAATATCGGATTGATCAGAGGAACAAATTATTCCAGGTACACCGCCATTCCTACGCACATATCTCTTTGATGGTCTGTCATTTACTTTTTTTCTCTGTTAAGTTTTTTGACTTAATTTGCAATTTAGCAATCGGAGTTTTTCTTGTTGAATATTCACCACAGTTTCGCACTCACTGTAATAAAATAGTCTGCGATTTACATTTGACGCACTCAACAGGCAATAAAATTCATTGGAAAACCAAACTACATCAACATCAATATATTAACTGCTCATTTTCCATATTGGATTTAAATTTCGTCGCCATTTAAGAAATTGTTATTGTGTATAAGTCGTCAACGCTTCGTTAACATTCATTTCAAGGCAAGACGCGTGCATCTCATAACTTATCGTTTGGACGTTATTTCGACGAGACTTCATCAAGATTACATTTTACACTCTTTCGCACCACGAAATGAGTTTGAGAAACCTGGTTTGGTCAATAATTTATTTCTCTCGCCCATTAGAGTTTGTAATTATTTACAGTATCTCAACGGGGATTGATCTTTTTTCTCAGGGAAAGCTTTTAAAGATGGTAAAATGGCGGACCGAGACAAGTCGTAAATCGACCGCCAATTACTGAATCTGTGGAGAAGTTAGGTGATGAAAAATAACGGGTAGTTTTAAAATGGCGAGTGAAGAACCTGATTGATGGTTTTATTATCGGGCTTGTCACTTGAGAAACGGCGAGAATCGCACATAGATAGACAGTTGCTTCAAAATGAGAAAAAAATGTACGCCAGAAAAATCGGTAACGAGCAAAGATGGCGATTGTGTAATTATTAAGAGAAAGAATCCCCCTTTCTTTTCCTCGCGACGTTCACTCAGGCAGAAACCGAACGTGCAATGGGTAGAATTTTCTACATTAATCTTTTTCATTACGGCTCGAATTTTCCGTCTTATTAGCTCCGACTTTGGAATTAAATCGTGTCCACTGTGCGGAAAAAATTCAGCCCTCAACTCTCCTATCTTCACTTGCCAACCGGCTTCCTTCGATTTGCTAAATTCAATTTTGCCTCCAAACCTCTGATACAACTAGGACGTTGAGTTCTTTGATTCGTTTTTTAAGTCTTACATTAGCTCTTTCCGCATCTTCAAAGAATTTCCTCTTAAAATTCAATTTTCGGTATTGATAGTGTGCCAGAGGCATGGAGCGGTTGTATGCGTGTCACGACCTCGTGAAAACTATTATAGTAGTTCGGGCGATATTCTGTAGATGATGGCCAGAAAGGAAGAACTCATGCAAAAAATCGCCAAGTTAGACTCTGATCTGTTTCTTTGCAGGACAATAATTTGATTTTAGAACAAGGCAGATTGGAGAAGCTGTCAAACGATATAACGAAAAACACATCTCCCTTAACTCTTTGATTTATGCCCCTTTATGAACTCTTCTGGCTCTTTATTCCCTAAACATTTCCATAATTTTATTTGGTGTAATTTTGCATTATGATCTGATATTAGAACTGGATTGATGTTTTATTTCAACCACTTAGACAGCTAAACGTAAAACACTAAATTGATAATTTGCATCACGTGCGATGGGCCAACTGAACGTCAAATGTTTACGCCAATTTGATGTTCCCAATGTTCGCATTTTGAAGAAGGTTGAGCAATTTTATATCTGATCGATCAAGTGTATACACTGACACCAATAAAACTCATATCTTACACTCGTTACATTTCTATAATCCATGGTAAAATTAACGAGCTGATTGGTTGGCTTATAATATTTTACAGCTCCGCATAGAATATGCATTAAATGATCCAAAATGAAAATATTATTGGTTATGTAACGACGCAACTTTATGGGCAATTAATTTCTTGGCCAAAGCAACACGGAGATTTTTGATTAAATTTCTCACTGGGGTGAAATGAGCAACTAAGGAATTGAATTATTTGTTGAAAGATGACGAGTAATGTCAGTGAAAATTAGTGGAAAGATTATTATTTTTAATAACGAAAGCTCTCCCAGACTCTAGCCTTTCATCAGTAGTGAGGAACCGCGCATTTGTTTAGAATTGAGTATAAATTGTATAATCCCGCCAAGCATGTACAGAAGAACAAAATAAGCCTAGCTCACACCCGATTGATTTATTGAATCGTGATTATTATTAAAAACCAAACACAAACAAACGTTATTATATTAAACAAAAATAAAGCGAATAGTGATCTTAAAATTATTATCAAAGTGATTACACCATACGTGATCGAATCGAGCGGGTAGTGACAAAATTTACGGATGAAATACGAAACAATCGATTCGTAAATAAATTTATATTATGGTCACTGGCGTTTAGTACCGGAACTCAACAAATGCACTTTGGGCAGACGCCACCGGATATTACGTAAAGCAATGTGTTGCTAGGAGCACGTGCACGTGCCGTTATAATGGCGGATTCTCCTTGGTGACTAGGACATCAAACAGAATAAAAGTTAATGAATAAATTAAAGCTAATTACACTGTTGGTAGTGGAAATAAAATGTCCACCATATCCCTGTGTTGCTAGTTTGTCGCGTTACTTGATATCTTTGTGTGATATTTTAGTGACAGCATGGGTCTACCTTTTTACTCGCGATGGCTACTCCATAATGATAATATACTTCTATTTTAACGTAATTCGTTTGACAAACAATTTATCAAAACCAGATCTAGCAACGTAATCGGGTAATTATGTGGGAAAATGGATGTAATTGTCTGAACTCAGATTAAACATATCTCCTCCGTTTCAGACTTATACGGAAGTGTTCAATAAATTTAGGATATTTTAAAGGGTTTAAAAAAAAGAAATATATAATCCTTGAATGTAGGATATTTTAAAGATTTTTTTTAAAAACATAATCCCAGAATTTAGGATATTTTTAAGGTTTTTAATTTGAATATATAACTCCAGGATATGATTGCAAAACTACGTTTGAAAATAAATGCATTTCTGGCTGTGATTCCAAATACCATTCTTAATTGGTCCTAATAATCACCGACAAGACCGTTTGTTTTTTGTCCGTAGTGCCGAAAATATTGTAAAAATTGATATGTTATAAATATATATATGCTACACATCACATCAAAATTGAAATGATTCCATAAAAAAATTGAAAAAATTATGTCATATAATATTCGAAACAGCAAAGAATAAAAGCCACCGACTGTTGGCTGCACGGATAAAGATATGCAATTTAAAGGGGCATTAGGTAAGATTAGATAAAGAGCGGATAGTTAATGATAATGAAAACAGAATATATTGAAAATTTCAGTCAAATTGCTTCACTCTGAACCGATATATTAGCGATATAATTTTAGGCTAGCCTCAACCGTCATTACTAATGTTGGTACGATAATAAACAAAGTCTCGGTTATCCATTTTACGTTAAATTATCTATCACAAAATGTATTCAAATCCACTAAATATCGCTAGTTGATTATGGCCTGGATAAGTTAATTAATGTCTACTTAATAATTTAGATAACATAAAGAAAGACCGGCAATAGGCAGATTTAGCTCTTGCATAATGCATGTTTAATTAAATCATTTATAAGCTACCTCGGTAGACAGTTTTTCTGGAAGTTTTTTTTTGAACTGATCAATTATAAAACGGCTAAATTCTCAGCCCTTCAAAACGAAAGTAGTTCTTAGGCTACACCATTTTGATTTCCTGTTCTTTTAAGATTAGAAATTTTAAACAGGAAATCATTTATGTGATTTAATTGGCTATTTATTTATCAAGATCACGAAGAACAAAAATCAGATTGGTTTGGCCTTATAATGATGTGTGGATGTTGGTTTTTGAACTGACAAATTATGAAACAGTTAAAGCTTCAGCCAGTCAAAATGAAAATAGTCCCATAAATGAAGTGTTTAAGTTGATGCTGAAAGTTAAGTCAGATTTTTAGAAGAGATACAAACAGAAATCCTTCTCGTTGATAAGAAGCGGTGATCACAGCTTAGAGTAATTATATCAGTGGGTGTTTCCCCGGATTCTAATCCTGATAAAGACACGTAAAAAAAGAAAACGATTAATATGGAACTGTGGTTTTGATTGAGGCTAAGCTGCTTGAAGTTGTCTTTTATTTCAACAGTTTCTTCAGATGTTGGAGGAATCGGAATCAAGTGTGTAATGTATTTAGGTATTATGTAACAATCTACACAACCATATGATTCAAGGCTGTTTCAATTTTATATAATTTTTCAAGCACTGCTTCAATTAATTCATTATATCGTTATAACTGAATCATTACAGATGCTCTATACAATTTATCTTATTAACCCCTTTACTTCGCATACACGTACATTAAAGTGACGATAGTGTTGGTCAGCCATTTTGTATTGCGTAACATTATTATGGAAGTGCTTTAAGTTTTAAGCTACATTTACTGACTCTTTGAAGTCAGTTTCGTCCCATACAGCTATAGGTATTGACGAATGTCATGCACTAATCTGGGTATGCTTTCTATCATATGATGTTTTCCTTGTAATGGTTGTGCGTTTTCGTTTACTATTCTTGCTAACGATAAGAGAATACTTGTGGAAACTTCTTACATAATAAACCAGTGATTGTTTCCCATAATTATCGTGTTCAATTAATACTATTCTTGGACCAAGACCAACAGCCAATGATTCTTTTACGAGTACCCTATGTGTGCACGAATGGATATCGGTTTCTCGTCCCATCCGAGAGACTAGACATACTTTATTTGTCAGCCCAGTGAGATCCAAGCTTTAATCGTGTCAAAGATTTGTATCGTGTAGCGTTAGGCTTCATATCCAGGAAATCTAATCGAGGGACTGTTGTCCTACCCCTAACCCTTGCCCAACTATTCTATAAATTGTATTCCATCTGATTGGATATTTGCTCTAGTGGATATTAAACTGGATACTTTTGAATTTAGCCATTGGATTCTGTTTTTCTCTTACTCTTAAACATGACACATTGTTCTCAAATGAAATCCTGTCTCGGTTCTCAGTCATTTAGGTTGTTTATGAGGTGACTAGCTCAGAACTGTGTATATAATAAATAGGTTTTATAGTACACCACCGTGCACATCACTTCCCATTTACCTTATAACTTATTATTTCTTCGTTTTCTTTCTTTGTTTTGTGTCAGATTTGATAATTTATATACCACATAATGTTTTTACACACGGTTTAGCCGTGTTAACATATTGCCTTTGTTATATACACCTTACAACCCATCTGCCAGAACACGGAGGGGTCAGTAGAAAATTGCTATTTAGAAACAGTAGAGGGATACAAATTATTGTCATGGAGGTCAGGAGCCATCTTGTTCGTTTTGTGGTCAGTTGTAATTTACGGATTGTAACGAAGCTATTTTCGGATTTTAAGGATGCGCGTAATAGAATAAAAGACTTTGATCAGACCTGGTGACAGGGTGTGCGACAGAGAGCTTTTGTGTTGTTCGATTTAATACCCCGATTTTAAGCTTTAATCATTCAAACTTCTCGCTGTGGATTCAAAATCTCTAACAAATCTCACTGGTGAAGGCTAAATCGTTTATTCGAAGTCAGCGTGTTGGAAAATTTGCTTTGAAGCTTAACAGTTGTGTATAGCAAGATAGAAGGACGTCCCGCAGCGCCCATAAAAGAAACTTGTATTTAGTCGGCCTGGGAAGGTAGGGTGGTTTTGTTCCCGATCGGGTATCACTGACACAACTTGGAGCATAATAAGAAACCATTTGGCCTAACCATTAATTGTCACCCCCTAAACTTATCGACCGCTCTCTCGTCCTTCTCGGTCTATATATCCTCGTAAGGACTGGTCGTAAAACTCCCGCGGATCACTGACAAATAAAAGGTGAGCACTGCTTGCCACCTTCCCCTTGCGTACACTATAAACCACATTTTTACTCCTTACAACGGGCACCTGCAAGAAAGCAAGATAATCTGTTCCTTTGCTCGAACGGCAATCAACAATACGTAGCACATTAAAATGTCACATCTTTTCTTAGATTGGAAAGCAATTTGCATCTTAAATATCGGTTTATAATTTTATCTCGTACGTTGTTGAACATTTTATGGTGTTTAATTGTTCGCTTACTCGGCCATCATGTTGGGGAGTGTTTAAGGTCATTTTTCTCCAGTTATCCGTCTTGCAAATTGTTTTTTTTTACTATAAATCTTTAAAAGATTATAGGTAAAAATGGATGAATAAAGAGAAAAATGTGTTTATACTCAACTGGTGATAAAGATATAATATATTAACAAAGATTCGTGGAACACCGATTCAGATTCAAAGCATAGCTATCATTCCAAATCTTTAAGTGAAAAATGGGTTTGACGTCCATCGTACAGGTAAATGTATTATTCGCCAACCATATTTGTTGTTTTAAGTTACAATAGTACATAGTATAATACAAATATATGAATAAAAAATAAAGAAAGTAATTGTTTATTGATGAGTTAAGGATATTCTGTCATTTGTGGGTAAAACAAAAGTAAGAGGTCCAGTTTAAATTGTTAGGTGAACACGGCTAATTTCATAAAGTGAAATGAAATAAAATGGGGATTAACGTCCGACGGTTCTGCTTCAACTAGATTAATTAAGACTGATATACGCCATACAGTGTGTTATGAGGGGAAATTTTGACCAGACAGTGCCATTACGGCCTACTCTTATTGAGAATTCTTTTACTGGGTTCTTTTACAGTCACGCCAATATGTACACGGGAACTTGTTTTTTTGTCCCATCCGAACGACTAGCAAATAAAAAAGTTGTGATGGTTGTAATAAGTACACGATATTCATAGCATGGGTTATGCTCATCCCATTGTCGACATCAGTTTAATGAGAGAATAGGAATCAGCTTGACTGGAGTATAAATTGCGGAGAAACTCTCAAAATATAACTGAGTCAATCTGGAAAGTATAATTTTCCTATTTTTATTAAATGACCCACCCAAAATATAACCGTGTTTTTGTTTGATCAATCGGGGACTTTTCATTAATTATAACCCTAAAAATATATCCGAGACAATTTTTTTTTTATCCATCGGAAGCCTTTGCGAGAAAGTCGCTGTAATTAACATATAATAATTAACAAATATATATTTTACTTACTCTGTTAAATCCATAAACAAATATTATCGATTTTTATTAATCGGGAGCTTGTCATTACCCCCCCCCCCCCACACACACACACACACACACCTAATCATTATTAACATATCATAATTATCAAATATTACATATTACCTATTCCGTTAAATATATAAAATTGACCCATTTTCTTTTATCTATCGGAGGTATTTGAAATATTTCATTTATAAATCTATTTATCTCAAGTATTGTTGTAGTTATTTAAATACGAGGTACAGACAGAGTTCACATTAATACATTTATATATAAATAAATCTGTATACAAATTTTCTTGTGAACCCGTTTGAAGTTGGTAAAAGGGTGCATCTGTATTATAAAATTAACATTATCATAAAATTCCTTCATAGCTTTCACGATAATTTGAAATTTGTAAACGGGATCTTTTTCTTTATTAAATATGATTAATAAAATATGCAAACTATTTAATATAGAATAAAATTTAAAGATATAAAGTCAAATATTAAGAACAATTTTGATGCAAAAGTCGTGTCCCTTGATGTGTCATTTAAAGATGTAAAACTACGGATTAAGAACACACCAATTTAATTTTTTTGTTTCTCGAGAACACTTTTAAATATTTGCCTTCTCATTTATTCGAGTGAAAGACTGATTTTAAGTTCAAAAGCTTTTAGTTAGAAATTTTTAAGTTATAAAATTTTAAACAAAACATTTTTCATGTCATTCATGTGGCTATTTATCTATCAAGACCGTTAAAAACAGAAAATTAACTTGGTATGGCCTGAATACAATTAAAAATGGAAACCATTTACTCGTCTCGTGCTATTCACCTGATTTAATTTCAACAGATTAAAACATTCCAATTCTCCGAATCGTTTGTAATCGTAAGTATTTTAACCTACACCGCAGGTTTTAACAGTTATTTTACGACTTCTTAAATGTTTCGCTTTATTTGAAAAGTTCATTAAGATTGAACCAACCATAACAGTGAATTTGGATGGATAAATTTAATAGTTGTCACTGTAGGCAAACATTATGGCCTTACAAAGTTCGCAACTCTTGAAATAATTGAGAATTTGCAATCAATCGTAAAATGTTTTCCGAGTGAATAAATTATATTAGCTACACTTGAAATGAATAATTTTGAAAATGTTCCATTAAATTAATGAACTGTCTGAATGGACATACCCACTAAAATTCACATTCAGTATGGAAGAATTTTCATAATACAAAAGTCTTTATCTTGATAAGATTTTCTTCAAAAGATTAAAAGAATTCTAAGATCGAAAAAAGAATTAAGGGAAAACAATATTCAAGTACATGTACTTGAAAAAGTAATTCAATTTTGTTTTTTTAAAAAAAACGGGTAGGGGGTAAATTGATATGGTAATCCAATGAAGTTTATAACACTGTATATACGTAATGTATGTAATCGAATTAATAAATCCCTCTGATTTAAACTATTATTTGTACATAAAGATCGGTGTTTTGGATTTGCAATTTATCTGCGATATCACCCAAGGGAGTAGCGGACGTAAATTCTACAAACGAACGGATTTGTAAGGAAATATAGTCTTCGTTAGCCCAGTGGGAGCAGAACAGCAGGACGTTGAACCCCATTTTATTTCTGTATTAAAAAATATATTTTCAATGCAACACTGCCGCAAAGTTTCTTAACAAGTGAAAATAATTATTTGTTCTTAAAATTTAATGTTCTTCTAAATCTCAATTTAAAACAGACTTTTCTTACATTTTCCAGAACACTCGATATCACTTATAAAAAAACAAAACTGATTCCTTTTCTCAAAGTGTGTGTAAAATAGCTTTATTTTACGTCTTTTTTCACCAAGGTGATATCGCAGACAAAGTATGAACCGTTATACATCCAATCCGTCTTCATTTTCAAAACAACACTGAAAACTCATATGTTCATACAACACTATGGATGAAATGGAACCAAAATGTATAACTTAGCAAGCGCATTTGGAACTCCTAATACGAGTGGGGGGTTGGGTGGCCGAATGGTTAGCACGTGCGTGCTGTATCATAAAGCCTGTCATTGAGCCAATTGGCGTGGTTTCGAATCCCCGGTTGTACGTGACAAGGAGTAGGGTCGTCTGTCCAACCTCGTGGGTTTTCTCCGGGTCCTCCGGTTTCCTCCCACTGCTAAAGACCCCTACGCGCAAGCGAATTATTGAAATAAAATTAAACCATATGTTAGTCCCGAAATGACCTAGTTTGTGTCGAGTGGACGTTAAACCCCATTTCTCTCTCTTGTCTCTCTCTCTCTCTCTCTCTCTCTCTCTCTCCTAATACGAGTATTTATTGCGCTATATAAATTTGGATGTTAATTTGCGTTATATTATGAAAAGTTCATCAAGACTGAACCAAGACTGAATTCGGAAGAATAAATTCACACGAATACGTAACATATGGAAATACATATATTGTGTAACCGATAGCAGTAACGTTAACTCTCTGTGTGAATTACAAGCATGACAATCTCAGTGGAAATCGTAAACATAACATATTGCTTGCATTGGATATGTCTAAATCAGTATTAAAAAAAATCAGATCCTCTCAAATTAATAAGCCTTCAGTTTTATTCACCGCGGTTACAATACAAAGCTACCAGCGGTGACAACATCCCTACTTCATTAACATAATAGGTGAAAACAAAATGGTGTCGAATTAATTATCTATTGTTTATTGGGCCACATGATCAGCTGACACAAACCGTGTCAAAAAATTCTCCTTTTTTATTCAGTAAATAACGAGGTGATGAATTGGGCAAGTAATTAATGGAAAATCTCTTACGTTATCGCGTAACTGTGTATGTGGCTAGAGGCCGTATTACAGGTTTGAGCCGATTCTGTATCTTTATACTTATATATCCAAACAATCCACAAACATTATTAAGTGATTAACCAAGTTATTCTTGAGCTTAAATCAAAAATAAAACCCCTGGCTTTGTCTTCGGACGTGTAAGCGATCGAGGGAAACTAAAGGGGAGACAGTCCGGCGCCGCGGTGGTCAAGTATTTTAAATAAGTAAAAACAAGCGACCGTGGTCTACCATTATTCTCCGTTTGTTATTAGTACATACAATTGTCACTTAGAGTAAACAGCGCCGACATAGACAAGTGCCCCCTCAAGGCCCTTAAGTATATATTAAGACTAATTGTTAATTACGAACTGGACTGTCCAGTTTGTCCGGAGGGCTGAAGACCAAATAAGGTCCAGTACGATTATTCTCGCATCACGATCTAATGATAATTGGTCAATCAGGCATGTATTGGTCACTAGTTGTAATAATTGAGTTATTAATCATCAATTTGGTTCTAATCAATTTCTCGCTAGTTTGGCTAATCACATGCAAGCTATTTAATACTCTCTAACATAGGATTATGATCAACACTTAACTTGTCTAATATATTAAGAGTCTTAATACTATAACCGTGAAGTAAGAAAATTTGCTTTGTTTTCCCCTGATAGAATATATTATTGTCTTAAGATATAACACGTGAAGTTAGAAACTTTGCTTTGTTTTCCCCTGATAGATAAAAACAATCATGCTGTCTACTGACTGATTGATCGTCATTAAGGTTTGAATACACTAAAACAAGACCAATGTTTCAATTTAATTGATGAAATAATGACAACACGAATAACTCATTCCTTGATATACGGACTCATCATTAAGGTTTGAATACACTAAAACAAGACCAGTGTTTCAATTTAATTGATGAAATAATGACAACAACACGAATAACCCATTCCTTGATATACGGACTCATCATTAAGGCTTGAATACACTAAAACCAGACCACCGTTTCAATTTAATTGATGAAATAATGACAACACGAATAACTCATTCCGTAAAAACTTGATATATGGACGTTACGACCATTGAGGTTAAACAGGTACTAATTTCAGCGTTAATAGAGCTGAAATGGAGTTTAACGTCTTACGAGGTGGGTATAGGCTACGCAGTGCATAATGGGGGAAATTTTGCCAGGACAGCGGTATTTACGCCTATGTGAACGTCAACGTGTGTACTGGTCTGGATACAGAAATCATGCATAATTGAAGGTTGGGGTTAGGGGGTGCCAGGACATCGGCAAATGTTGTTGATTAATTGTATTATTTTGTTGTTTACACACTTATTTCTTTTATTTATCCATATATATTCTTGTATGCCTGTTCCGCAAACCCTTCAATTTCTGAATAAAATATTGTTTAGAATAAAAAAAAGGAAAAAAAAAGGCGTACACTGGTTTGGATACAGAAATCATGCCTTTTATGATAAAAAAAAAATAAAATCATAGATGAGCCTATTTAAAAAGCTATTTCCTTTTAGCACCTTTTTACAACAATAAAGTCAACATTTTAAACCTTGTTATTACTTTTATTAATGACAGTGTCAGTGTCTATTACGGGAACATGCCAATCAACGTTAAATAAGGAGAATTTAATAGTTGCTATGATATAATAATAATCTATATCATTATATATCAATATACTTATTGATTTCTGATATTGTTTCTATGGCTTGGATTTCAGTAGGTTATTGAGTTCAGTTCAAAACTGAAGCTTTTTTTTTCTTTTTATCAAAACCGAAGGTGATGGAAAAACAACCACATCTGGTCTCTTCTACAAATTAAGAAAAGAAAAGGGCATTCATTTAGTAACTGGACTGAGAAATAAACTACAATGCAGACTTATGGAAAACCGCTGCTGAAATATTTGGGCGAAGTTTCGATGAGGATTCTCACAACGCTTTCAAGTACTTCGGCTTCATAGAATAGGTGGAATGAAATGAAATGGGGTTTAACGTCCTACTGTTCTGCTCCTACTGGGCCTATGAAAACAGGCATACGGCATATAGTGTGCTGTGAGGGAAATTTGCCCGGACAGCGGCGCTATGGCAGACTCTTATTTCGAATTCCAACTGCCAAGTGTTATTTTACGTGTAAGCCAATGTGCACACGGGACCTATGAAGCCGAAGTACTTGAAAGCGTTGTGAGAATCCTCATCGAAACTTCGCCCAAATATTTCAGCAGCGGTTTTCCATAAGTCTGCATTGTAGTTTATTTCTCAGTCCAGTTACTAAATGAATGCCCTTTTCTTTTCTTAATTTGTAGAAGAGACCAGATGTGGTTGTTTTCCATCACCTTTGGTTTTGATAAAAAGAAAAAAAAAAGCTTCAGTTTTGAACTGATCTCAATAACCTACTGAAATCCAAGCCATAGAAACAATATCAGAAATCAATAAGTATATTGATATATAATGATATAGATTATTATTATGAAGAATGAAGATGGGCATACACCATCCAGTATACTAGTGAGCTAGTGCTAAACACACCGAGGTCCCGTCAGGAAGAGAGAGAGAGCACACCGAGGTCCCACTAAGAAGAGAGAGAGAGAGAGAGAGCAATGGGGTTTTATGTCCACTCGACACAAACTAGATCATTTCGGGACTAACATATAAAGCTTAATTTTATTTCAATAATCCCCTTGAGCGTCGGGGTTATAAGCAGCGAGAGGATACCTGAGAACCCGGAGAAAACCTATGAGGTTGGACAGGCGACCATACTCTTGTTACGTACAAGCTACAAGCGGGGAATCGAAACCACGACACTCAATGTCAGACCTTCTGATCCACCGCTCCCGCGTTAACCACCCGCACCCCCCCCTCCGCCCCCGGAGTGTACAAAAGAATCAGAAAGTGGTAAGAAAATCAACTGATCACCACTATTAAAGTTCCAGCCATGTATGACAAAGATCAAGCAATGAAGATTGTTTATTTTATATAATGGAATTTTAATATTTGACAGGAATAATATAGCTGTCAAGTTTTGATTGATATTTGATCGATGAGGTGATTAGTACTGATAAACAATCGTATTGATTTTAAGCTATAATTACCATGTCGTCTTGTCTAGATCGATCTAGAAAATATTCAGTTTGTAATATGTTTTATGATGTTCATGAATCCGGAATTGTTTTTCCTTATATAAATTGGGAGACACGGTGGCCCAGCGGGTAAGGTACTGGCTTATTAACTATGAGATCCGGGCTTCAACCACGGTGTTGGTCAAGAAAGTTCCCCAGGCTGTAGGAAGTCACGGTGGCCCAGCGCGTAATGCACTGGCTTATTATCTATGAGATCCGGGCTTCAACCCCGGTGTTATTCGAGAAAGTTCCCCGGTATATTTTCCAGCGTGGCTTCTCCTTGTCAATTGTGCAGAACGGAGGTACTAGGAAAGAAAAGTGTCTAGTCTTTCGGACGGCACGAAAAACTGCTGGAGTTCGAAATAACAGTAGGCCGTAACGCCGGTGTCAGGTCACGATTTCCACCGTAACGCAATGCTTTGCGTATTCCCGTCTTTATTAACCTGGTTGGTGTAGAAAAGTAGGACGTTAAACCCTATTTCATTTCTTATATATATGAATTTTCGCCTAAATAGTTAAATTCATAGGGGTGTTGGGTGGCCGAATGGTTAACGCGTGCGCGTTTGATCATAAGGTCTATTATTGAGACAAGTGGCGTGGTTTCGATTCCCCGCTTGTATGTGACAAATGTAGGTTCGCCTGCCCAACCTCTAGATTCCTTCCACTAGCGAATTATTGAAATAAAAATGTACCATATGTTAGTCCCGAAATGACCTACTTTGTGTCGAGTGGAAGTTAAACCCTAAATCATAGCTGTAAATTATGACTTAAAATATTCCATAGCTGCCTTTGATATTGCATAAGATATTGCATCAACCGCATTTCATTTCTGTAAATTATTGCTTAAAATATTCCATAGCTGGCTTTGATATTGTATAAGATATTTATAATGGAGTTGCATTTAGATACCTGATAGTGTAAAACGTGTTGGACGATGAATAGTGTGAAATCTTTCTGTCAATCTAAGATGTAACATATGTCCTTCTCTATTGTTATTCAAATAACAAATCAAACAGTCGTTAATATAGATCATTTCTTTAAGGTAACAGAGTGCATTCTATATATATATAATACACTATCCTTAAAATTCAGTTGGTATATACGCCACTGTCCTGGCGCAATTCTCCCCAAGTTTATGCTCATGTGATCAAATACAGTTGGTAACCCCAAGGTGGAGAATGAAAACATTTGGGGCAAGAGCTTTAGTTTTCTTGCTCCATCAAAATGGAACGATCTTCCAGTGTTCATCAATAGCGTTCCTTCTATTAAGTGTTTAAATCCAGATCAAAAACATACCTATTTAAACGCTATATTTAATTTAAAATTGTATAATGTTTAATTAAGCACATAAAGCATATTTTAAATGTGGAATTAGCGTTATACAAAAATGTTCATTATGCCATTTCTTTAAGGTCACTTTATCTTGGTTTATATATAATATACTGCCCTGTTCACTATAATTCTTTGGATTCAGTTGGTGGATTCGCCACTGCCCTGGCGCAATTCTACCACAAGAATATCTATACCATTTCTTTAAGGTAACGGGGGGTTGGATGGTTTAGTGGTTAGCACGTGCGCGCTGTATCATTAAGTCTGTCATTGAGTCAACTGGCGTGGTTTCGAATCCCCGGTGGTACGTGACAAGGAGTAGGGTCGCCTGTCCAACCTCGTGGGTTTTCTCCGGGTTCTCCGGTTTCCTCCCATTGCTAAAGACCCCTACGAGCAAAGCGAATTATAGAAATAAAATTGAACCATATGTTAGTCCCGAAATGACCTAGTTTGTGTCGAGTGGACGTTAAACCCCATCTCTCCCTCTCTCTCTCTCTCTCTCCCTCCCTCTTTAAGGTAACAGGGTGCATTTTATATATAATAAACCATCCTTATTCTTGGCTGTTCTAAACATTGAGAAGTTATTAAAGACGTTTATATAATTCTTTTGAATTCTGTTCGTGGGTACGCCACTGTCCTGGCACAATTCTCCCTATGCACATAGGCAATTTCTTTCCGGGACAATGAAGGTGTCCCGGGGATAAAAATGTATCTTAGGACGATCTTATAACACATCTTTATCCCCAGTCTATTTAATGCACGGGTCTCCAGTTGAGATGCATCTTATAAATTTAATCTAAAGCTCGGACAACAAGTGATTTGTTTTATGATCAGTGTTTAAATAAAATTAGCAGCAAACTCTCAGCCGGCATATTTAATATGGAAAAAATCGGTGACAATTTCAAAATATTCCAATAATTACTTTCTGGCCTCTGGCAATGGAATAAATGTAATTATAAGAATACAAGTAAGTGAGGCTTTTTAAAATTAACAATATTTTAATCAGGATACCTGTATGGGAATAAGGAAGATACGTAGCCTATGTGAAACAACCCACCCCGTGCGGCTTCTGACGGCCGATGCATTTTTTATATTTCAATTATTTTTGTATATCTTTTTTTCAAATTATCTTAAAAAAGCGAAGAATTTGACTAAGATTACAAATAAAGTTAATCTACATGTATTGTATATATATATATTTTTTTTTTATCAATGTCAATATAATTTTATTTCTCCATGTATCAGCAGCATTTTATTAACGTGTCACCATAGTTTTAGTCTAACCAAAGATATTTAATCGCGAACATGTCTTAAGACGGATCTAAAATATTTTCTAAGATACACCTTAGGACATATCTGAGGACAGATTCTTTAACCAGACGTCGTTTCAATAATCTCTAAATACGAATATATTTAAATAATAATAATTCATAACACATACTTATGGAAGAACAATAATTTATTTTTGCGACGTTTCGTAGAGTATTCGCGCAATGTTTTCAAACACGTACAGTGACAAATATGTCGAACTATGATACATATTGGTTAGGATATTGTAAAAAAAAAACACGAACACGAACACAACTTTATGGATAACAATCACTAGCAACTTTAATAGTGCAACGTTTCAACAAGTATCCTCTTGTCGTTATCAAGCACAGGTTAAACGATAATATGATTGTGATTGTTATCCATAAAGTTGTTTTCGTGTTTTTTTTTCAATGTTAGTCCTATCACTAAATGCCTTATAAACAATATAGGATATTGTACTTCTGATTAAATGAAATGGGGTTTAACGTCCTACTGTTCTGCTCCGACTGGTACTTCCGATTAACAAATGCATATTTCTAAATGAGTAAAGAAAACACAAAAATTCAGAGAGCAGAACTCATTAAAAATGTAGTTAAAACTGGGGATTAAATTAAACGAATTATCTCCTCTTTGAAGAAAAAATTCTTGTGTTCTTTTATCAACTATTCGTAGAGCATTACGTAAAAAAACGGAACCACAATCAGCACAAATAATGTCCCTTTTGTTATCTAAAATGGTTCCTAAACAGTATTTATTCTCAGTTTTAGATGTAGTCATATTTTTTATTGCTTTTCATATTAAATTGACAAAAAGGATTACCATTCATCTCGCAGACCACAGATCACGTGATAGACTTGTGGTCACGTGTTAGTCCATACATGCACGTGCAGGATTCGGCGGTTACATCCGTTAATAGACGATCAGACGAAAGATTAGTAGGGGTCCATACGAGGTCAAATCGACGGTGAACAATTTGGTATTATTTATACGACACTTGTCAGAATTAAACATTAATTCTCCCTTTTTCTGCTCAAAAAAGTCACTTAATAACGTCGATTGCAAGTGATTTTACGTAAAATTTACGACCCTAAAGAAAGTGATAAGTTCACTAGAGAAACAGAGACACGATAATAATCTGCTGAAAACACGCAATAGTTACTAATAAAATGAATTATAGCTGTCCTGTCAACAGCTTTAGTCACTCTGTCTGGTGATTTATGCGAAACTCAGTCATTTCCATCCACTCAATAAATTTTTGTCTGTCTCCTTTATTCAAATTAATTTGCTGAATAGAAAACAAAGACTATACAGTGTGCTTTCTTATACAAAAAGGGGGATTTCCCAAACAAAGAAATATAACTATCGATCTTATTTATTTATATAGAACTAATAAATCACTTAATTTATTCTTTAAAATCTTTAATCCAATAAATCTGATCATTAACATTAACCTTTAAAACAGGGAACGATGTCTTAAACTATAGAAAATTATTTACAAATAGTTCGCTATATCAGTATTAAAATTACTTTTTTCTATTTGCATAGAATTTTAAAAATAGTTCGCTATATCTGTATTAAAATTACTTTTTTCTATTTTCACAGAATTTTACAAATAGTTCGCTATATCAGTATTAAAATTACTGTTTTCTATTTGCATAGAATTTTACAAATAGTTCGCTATATCAGTATTAAAATTACTTTTTTCTATTTGCATAGAATATTACAAATAGTTCGCTATATCAGTATTAAAATTACTGTTTTCTATTTGCGCAGAATTTTACAAACAGAAAATGTTAATAAAGATTTTAAAATATCAATTGTTACTTCTACAGTTTTCTATTAGTATAGACTTTTTGAAAAACTTCATATATTTTAAATAAGAAACATACAAATTTTAATAAATATTTTAAAATATTAACATATGATAACAGTATATGTAGTATCATCATTGACAGATGGCTGTATGTGGCAGTTGTTCATATATTATTACAATATTAAATTTACGTGCATGTATGTAAACTGTTAAATACATTGAGTAAGGGACATGGGTTTCATATTAGCTTTTTCTGTTCCACAAGGTCTGTTTAGAAATCATTTGAATATTATTTAAAAAAACACCCCCACCTCCCGCAAAAAAAAAACGAAAAAAAACCCCAAAGCAAAACAGGCAAAAAACCCCAAACTGCCCAAAAAACAAACTCAAACCAAGGTAGACTGACAACCAAAGCAGCATAAAAATCAATACTTTATTTTTTTTTAAAAAATGTCTAAGCCCAAGTATTTAATGAAAATGTCATTTATTTTATATTTTTCATCCATATTATCAGCCACCTTACAACTTGTGAAGAAAACATAAATATTGCCCGAAAATTTTGTGCGAATCCGTTCCCACCAGTGGGGGAGTGGTAATTTAATTAAAAGAAAATAAAATAACTCATTTATTGGCTAACAAACATGTAATGGGTATAAAGTTGTTATTCTCATCCAACAATAAAACATCTAATAAAATCGTGAGATGGATTGTCGTTAAGTTCCTTATCACCACTAAGTAGCCCCTAGTAAAACGACTATTTATAAGATAGATAAAAAATAAGTGTTTTTCCAATTCAAATTAAAAAGAAATAAAAGTGTAATATAAAGATCTAAATTACAGGTTATAAACGCAAGTAAAAACTCGCTGTAAACCACTCGCAACTAATGTTTTCTTACTCTGATTAAAAAGAAATAAAGACTTGTCCTAAAGAAGATTGGACATAACGGATAACCCTGTCGCACACCTCGCGCCTGGGGCTATTTTCACTTCGTTTGGTCAGTATTGTTACGATTCGTGTTTTGTTTTCGACTCACCTTCTGAGAGAAAAACTCCTAATTAAGATTTGTTGGCCAATTGAGTTGTCCGATCTTGAAGTGTTCTGACCAGTTTAGTAACTTGTTATAAGAGTCTTACTTATGTACGACTGGTTCAACATTGCACAATAATATAAGAGTTATGCCGACGTACTATACAACCCTGTTATGTTAGCTTCAAGTCTAACGAGAATTTGATAAGTGCAATTCAAAACATACTGCCGCAGCAGTATTGAACTATTGAACATATTTATGCCCGAGCCGCCTCGTCACTGAAAGGTGATGCGATTTAAATTCGACAAAGAGTGGATAGGAAAATAAAAGATATGTTAGCTGCTTTTTGTGGTTTTTAAAAGTGGTTTGAACCCGACTGGAAGGGTGACATTCTGTTCTTATCTCTCTTCTTTAATTCCGCCTACACGGTCATTAATTTGTAACAATCAACATTGGATTATAGTTAACCATTTTTTAAAAATCCTATGACATTATATCACAAAGCCATATTAATATCTGTGATTTATGAAGACTCGACGGTTTTTGCTTCCTGACGACTTGTGGGTCGAACAAAAAGGGGTGGGACACAATAGTCACGACATTAATTGCCTTTGAAGTGATTATTTGCACGCGTTCCACTCACACCAAATTTCTTTTCCGATATTTTGGATTTTATTTTTATTTCTTCTCCGTTTGTTAGTTTATTTTATGTCATGATTGTCTTGTGTCTGGATGTCAATGAATTGTGCCTTTAATCAAATATACATTTCTTTATTTTAATGTGACTGGATGTCATTGTTTTAAAAGTCTTTAAGCAAATTTTATATTCACATTTTATTACACTGGCATAAAACGTTTCTTGAAATGTATTCAGAGACATCAAATATATAAAAAAAGATCCTGTGACCTCTGTCAAAATTTCAAATGATTTAATCAACGGAACAGATAATCTAAACATTTTGTAAATATTCATTTGATTTTTTTATATTTCATTCTTAAGATGTAATGAACGTGAATGAGGCCTCCGCCCATACCATATTAGAGGTCAAACATATTCAATTTGCGTCAGTCCCAAATGAATAGTCCACTTGAAATTACAAGCTTTTACCTAATTCGTCTAATGGATTTTTCTTTTGTCTCCCAGGGAGGATTATTCATGTGTCTCTTTTGTATTCAATAATATATAAATATAACAAAATGAGTATTATAAAGACTCATATTATGATATAAAGGATTAATAAAAATATAAAGGAATAAAAAACAAATCGATAATGATGACGATTTGTGATGGTATTGATGTTGATTAATTACATATCAATATTATCCTTGGGTCTATAGAAATTATCCAAAATCCAAATATCTTTATACATCTGTAAAAGTATTATTAATCCCGGTGCTGTTTTTCGTTTGGCGTAAAAATGTGAAAGCGTATTTCATCAAAATTTGAAAACACTTTGCGATGCTGTGAAAATTATCACTCACTATAAACACGCGACGCGGACAAGGATAAATTAATAATTCGCCCAGAACTCAAAGAGTTATTGAAAAATGTTATAGTATAACCAAAGAGGTACAAAATAATAAAAGACATGAGTGGCGGTTTTGATGTTTTCTGAATTTATTTTAAAGCATTTGTGAACAGACCATTAAGCGTAAATGATGCTGAACATACAATCCCTATGAGACGTTGATAAAATGATTTTCTGCAGGACAAGGGAGAAAACTCTAAATATAAAACTTTTTTGTGTCTGTACCCTGTGTATCTTGTCAGTGTTTTAAGAAAAAGTAAATATATTGCAATAAATGTTTAATATACTAAAATGATTATAAAACGTGTAAAAGAAAACATGATAACAAAATTAAAAAAATCTTTATACTAATTTCTAGAAAATAAATAATATTATTTATTTACAATAACACATCTTTGCGGATTTACTACTTATTATGGGGGGGTCATTGAGTCAGCTGGCGTGGTTTCGAATCCCCGGTTGTACGTGACAAGGAGTAGGGTGGCCTGTCCAACCTCGTGGGTTTTCTCCGGGTCCTCCGGTTTCCCCCCACTGCTAAAGACCCCTACGCGCAAGCGAATTATTGAAATAAAATTAAACCATATGTTAGTCCCGAAATGACCTAGTTTGTGTCGAGTGGACGTTAAACCCCATCTCTCTCTTTCTCTAACTACTTATATTTTATGGAAATTTTCAATACGCTTACTGGTATCGTTATCTGTAAAAGTATTGCTTGATAAAGATACCTGTAAGGGTATTGAAACCTTGGATGTAATAAATTAAGACGAAGTAAATCCATAAAGTTTATTTTTAGTTTTTATAATGTCATACCTCTACTTCTAAATGTCATCCAGGGACAATATTAATTATTGGTACCCACCCCATCCCCCTTTCAAATATAGTTCAGATATATAAATCTGTGTTTTAAGTAAATCTAAATTGATTCAGATGAAATAGAAATTAAATGGGATTTAACGTCCAACTTTTCTGCGCTGACTGGGGTAATGAAGACGGGCAAAGAGAGGTGAAATATAAAAGATATACATGTATAAACATAATACACGTATTTCATTCAACCAACAAAATTAAATTAATTATCATTTCTAGCTACAATTTATGGTTTCTAGTCAAAACTGGGAATTGTATCATTCACCTCGTCTTCGTTAGCCCAATTTGTGCAGAACAGTGGGGCATTAAACCCTATTCCAATTTTGGCATTCAGGAAAAATTAAAAGTATTTTGTGAATAAACTCAGATTGAAGATAACCATAGACCTATCTTATTATCACATATGAAAACACTAACTTACTTAAACATTAGCATTCTTCGTTAAACGACTCGACAACAACAGAAAGAAAATTAAAAAATATAAATGTATGACTCGTAACTAGAAAGATAAGTCAGCTATATCTCAATGGTGCCTTTACAGATTTCTTTCAAATCTTTTATTCAATCTAATTTGAACATTCCTTTACGTAATGCAATCAAGAAATCATTTATTTATCAACCAACGAAGACATTCACCCATGTAAATGCATACAATAATTAATATATACCCAAAGTGTCTATTTTGTTTTATTAAAGACAGTACAAATTAAACCCGGCTAATTGGCTAAAATAATAACCAACAGAATTCAAAACCGAAAATGAATTAAAACCCAATCAGTAAAACTTCAAACAAAATATACTTACTATTAATGTTAATTTATAAGAAAATAAAAAAGGTAAAGCGAATTCAAAACATAACATAATCCAAAAATCGAAAATTAATTAAAGTCCAGTCTGTAAACTGTAAATAAAATTTACTTACTGTCATATGTTAACATTATAAGAAATCAAATGGTAAAACGAATTCAAAACAGAACAGAACAAAATAAAATCCAAACTTTTCAAAAACTGTAAATAAAATAATCTGCTGTGTTTATTTTATAGCGAATTATTTAAAATCCAACAAATTAAACACTCAAAACAAAATGGTCTTCTATCGTATTTTAATTTTATAATAGAACAGTAAAGCGACTTAATCCGAAGATAAAACACCTGATATAGAAGTACATATGAAATGTCAACCGTCACAAACAGCAAATGTAGATTTTCTTATAATCTTTCCCTTCTTTATGAGGGAAAGGTGTGAAATCTGGCCAATCAGACAGAAAAATGTGATAAGGTTGAAATAATTATCAAGCATTCCCCAAATCCCCAACTATATAAACATTAATTCGATAACGAAAGTAATTCTTCGTGAAATTACTAAATCGCTGCCAGTACATATTCGCGGTCGATTGGCAGGACCATAAAATCCAGTAAAAAACTAAAGCGACTTAGTTCACGCCATGACACCCAAAGCGAAAGGATGTTATTGTCATTTTGATTGCATAATTAACCTTAATTATTATAAACCATGAAAAGTTATAATTAACCAAATCGAGCCGTCTGTTTAGTTTTAGGATTGAAGGAATCAAGACGGCGAAAAACGAAACAAAATGACGTGAACCCTCTCACGATTTTTGACCCATAGATAAAACAATGGCTACAGCCGTTTATACAAATTCTTCTCAAACGAAACGAAAATTAAATAATTTACCTGTTACTTGGAATCTGTTGAAAATTTTTTCAAGGCTGAGTTAGTTTGTCTGGGCAAACTCTTCCACTCGACGAAGCAAGAAATGAAGACAGCAGCGAAGAAACTCGGGGTTTATACGTTACATGAAATCATCTGGAAGACTGTGTGATTGGATCCTGGTCTCCGAATCGACAAGCTGCATTTTTCTAATTCACTTTCGCAATGCAGCGAATTCTAAGTTTGTGGACCATTTTAGCTTTAATCGAATGACGTCAATATTAAAAGCATTAATGAATAAATGTTTACATGTGCTGCCCAAACAGGCATGTACATCGGGGGAACCATTTAGCTATCAAATATGGATTAAATACAGGGAAATTTAAAGTTATTTTAATTAAAGCTTGTCAGTGTGGAGGAATTAATTCATCGGAACGAGTTCAGTCTGAACACCTATTGAAAGACAAATTGCATAACAAAACTTTCTAACGAATTCTCTTACAAAAGAAATAAATTTCATGGCATGAAAATTAGATCAAGACCAACGGTGCGTGTTTTTTATATACATGTGTAATTTAATATACGTTATATTTTATTCATAATTCATCAGTTTCCCTTTTGGGGAGTCAAATTACACATTCAATCTCAATGCCTCGTTCTTCGGGCGTGAACTCAAAATAGTCAAATCGAACCGTATGAAATACCGTCTTTTTATTTTGGAAGTTTACAGATAAAGGGAAATCCCGTGACAACCTTTTAAATATCTGCTCAAACAAACACAATGGAAAGTAAAAATTTCAAAGCAAAAATATCTTAGAGAATATCTTTTTTTTTCGAAATATAGTATTAAAAAAAGAAATGTTCCAATTTTTAAGACACAGTTTAAGGGCAATATTTTCTTTGTATGTTCAAGGCATTTTGTGCGATACTGAAATTTGTACTATCAAATCAGAGAGATGGAAAACGCCTAATCGACCAAATCTGCTGCCTTTTAAAATTACACGTAAAGTTGAGTAATTTTTGTCCATAATTTAAAGTATTAACGGGCTTATGGAAGCGAACTAAAGCTTTAGTTAATGGCTGAGTAAGAAAAGGGTTGAATAATGCTGGCCTGGGGTAACTCAAGGTTCTAATTCTATCGCCTGATTAACGCCAAAACCCTGCATTAATCCATAGCGTAAAAATATAAGTATTCCTCTTTGTTCCTAGTTAGTTATCAGCATAAAATTGGGCAATGATTTCTGTAGAGAACAAAGCGTTTCCAAATGGCGGACTCAGGGAATGATTTTCCGCGCAAGCGATTTTAGGAAAGGTTTCCAAGCCGCCAAGGTACTGCTCTACACTGGAGAAACCTTTAGTTAAAATTCGTCACACTGTGATTAAAGTGCGTGGCTCTTAACTATATTAGCACTATCGAAAATTTCACCAATTAGTAGATGGCGCTGCGATTAGTTCGCTCTTATAGATACGTTCATGCAGAAAATGAAATTGCAGAAAAGGCGTTCATTCGGAAGCGAAACAGGCGGCTCATCGTCATGTAAAATGTAAAAATTTCGAAGAGTTCTTCAAGATGTTCAATGTTCATGATATGTGAAATTTTCATGTGAGGCTTTTTCTCTACATTTCAGCTGAATTTACGAACATGCTATTATTAAAAACTACCTTTTTTTTGGTCCAAATGTTTTAACATTAGTGAAAAACACATATCAATCTGCAAAACGTTCTCATTGTATTGGAAACAGATTTCAATAATTATACCGTATTTAGTTCTTTATTGAATTGTGAACTTTATTTCAATGCAGCTCTTTTTTTTGTGTCAGTGGCACTTACTACCACTTTGTGTTATAAACGTTGGTCTAATCGAGTGTGCTTGTGTCGCGAAATCGCAACATCATGGCGTTGTTCGGAAATAACTTCAAACCATTTTTGGTTTCAGGTATTGTCTTCTCCTGATCACACATTCTGATTCTTTAACAACCTAAAAACCTAACAGAATGGACGATATCGTTAACACAAAAGAACAAGTTCGCAGGCTTTGTCGATTTTTTTGAAAATGCAAAAAAATATATTTTTAGAAAAGGTTGCATACGCTGTGAAAAATAGAATCTTTGAATTGAAAATAAATCAGGAAAACCTGTAAATGGTAGAAAAATCTCGATCTAATTTAAAAAAAGGTAAACTTTGATGAACTTTAGTGAATACTGTTGACGAAGAAGATTTCTGGAGATTCCCATATCCGATCTTAGCAAATCTGGTTCGGATCCAATTTCAGCTCTCTTCATTGAAAAAAATACTCTTTTTATTGTGGAAATGGGTCGCGGTTGTTGTTCATGTCGAGTTGTTTGTACGTAGCAAAAGCCGTAGAATGGCCTGTCTAACCTCATGTCCCCCCTACCCCGCCCCATAGCTAAACACCCCTGCGTGCAAGCGAATTATTGAAATAAACATTACACCAAAGTCAGTCAAGATTGTAAATCCTTTTTAGCCAAGTAATCTAATGAGATTTCAGCCTTTTATTTAATTTGTTCGTTGTTCTCCACCACACGAAAATCTAACTACCACCCGAACAATGTTTTGCTCTGCTTGAAGGTACATTCCAGTCGACAGGATTGGCTATAGAACCATTTTTGCACAATACAACGAATCTCTTCGTTAGTTGTTTGGAATGAACGCCTTGAAGTAACGATGTCTTATTTGTATTTTTTTTACTTAATATTAATTAAGAAAACAAAATCAAAATAACAACGCTAGATAATGTCCCGGCTTGGATTCAATCGGATTAAAAAACAGGCCTTATCAATTATGTTCACCCACAATAAAATGGCGGGTGACCTATTACATAGTTAGCAGCATAGATCGACAAAATTTTAATTCAACATATCTGTGTAATACTGAACGGAATGGAACCATTTTTGGGCTGATATTTCTTTTAGAGATTTTACTTTACAAGGGATTCCTATTGCGCTAAAATGACGCAACGAGACTTTAAAGTTGCAATTTCATATTTTTAAGTTATATTTTTTAAATGTATTAAAATAAAGCCTTAAAATAGATTTTTAAAATGTATTTAAATAAAGCCTTAAAATAGATGGTATCTATAAACAGTCCTACCTTGTTAAAGAATAATCCTTTTAATCCTATAATTCACTATTGCCAGTTGAGAAATTGGCAAAAATATCATTTTCAACTTCAAATTCAAACGTTTGAAGATAGCTATTCCATGGGGGGGGGGGGATAGAAAAACAAGGGAGGTAATCGTGTTATTATTTCCGGGGTCAAAGGATTTTTAAGAGGCAGTATAATACATATGATCGTATAATAGTGAGTTGACAACCTATTGAGCAAAAGACATAGAAATAATTGTTTTGACTTTCTTAGAAAATATGAAATTATCGCTTTAAAGATAATGTAAATCTTTTACAATAGAAAAAAAAAGCAACGAATGAAGAGTGGAATATTAGCCAAGCATTCAGCCATATTGTACTTTACATGTTGTATACTATGTCTCGCTGGTGTCCATTTCAGATGAGAATGATTCCATTAATAAATGATAAACTGTAAATAAACAATTTATACAAATTCTCTTCAAACCTCGTGAGGCACGAGATATTAACGTGAACTTAGTAACACGTGATTAAACTCTAACCTCGGTTGAGTAAATTAGACACTTCCTGTCATGACATAATTCCACAGGCACCAGATCTGAATAATAAAGTATATTACAATAATTCCCATACAATATACTTACCTTCCAGGGACAAATTTGTAGGACACAGTAGTCCTAGTCTCTCTGGATTTGATAACAGATCCTTCCACCGTGCAGCACCGTTTCTCCGAAATTTTCTACCCGTAGAAACTTTAGACATCTTCAAGCCCCGTTCGACGAGAAAAAATAATAAACAAATCCACATAAACTTAAAATTGCATAAGAAATTTTATCTGAAGTATTGGAACTGGCCCAATACAAGGTTCCGGTTTTACTCAACTTTCAATCACTGTTTATGAAAAATATTTTTGACCCAGAAACAAAACTTTGCACATAGTTTCTTATTGATGTATTTGATGCATCGAACAGCAAAAGATTTATAAAGGGCTTTATTTTAGTTAAAATAAGACGAACAATTTTGATTATATTCTCAACTTAATTCTGAGAATATTTTGTAAAATCGGGGCCTGTTCGATGCTGATTGATCCGGGTACTATAAAATGTCTCTAAAGGATTATATAATAATAATAAAAATAATAATTGATTTATTAAAGTGTCACAAATCATTTTATACAGCTAAAACAAAACATAATATTATGTTAAAAAAACAAAATTAGAATGACTTCCGGCCATAATTAACCTACGAGACACGACTACATAAAACATATTTAATTCTTTTAGTTCAATTAAATATATTTTTCACTTAATAAACTCAAACTTCAAAGCATATTATATTCTATTAAACGTAAGGATGTGCCCCTTTAATCCCCACAGTATTATATGTATGCTAAGTTCTATAAGTCACGTAACAAATAGTGTTTTAATTTCAGATTCCAATTTCATTGACATGACAAGTTTCAAATAGTTAACCATGTCGAAAATTAAATATGAATTTTTAAACGTCCCCATGAAGTATATTTTGAAAATGACATTTTTATTTTAATAGACGAAAATGCCACTGTTAACCAGAATATAACAGAAATAAACCCGGAACATCCTTTTTTTGATTCAACAATGCTCAACAAATAAATGTGGGTATATCATTTGGTAAGATCTTTTGGTTAATGCTGTCTTTATATCATTTTGAAAAAAAAAATAAATGGGTTTGTATAATTTTAGAAATGAAATCTGGTTTAACGCCCTACTGTTCTGCACCGACTGGGATATTGAAGACGCGGACATACGCGTGTTCAATGAGGAAAATTTTGCCCGGACAGGGGCGCACGGTCTACTATTATTTCGAACTCGAACTTTCAAAGGTTTCTTTACGTGCACACGTATCTGTACACGGGATCTCGGGTTTTCGTTCATCCGCACGAAATAGACAATTTAACAAAAAGAAATAAAACTGTTCGTCAATAAAAGAGTATACAATAAACAACCATGATTATTTTTATGAACAGGAGAGAGAAATGGGGTTTAAAGTACACGTGACATAATCTAGGTCATTTCGGGACTAACATATGGTTCATTTTTATTACAATATTGGTAATGTGCTTAAGCGTGGGGGTCTTTAGCAGTGGGAGGAAATCGGAAGACCCGGAGAAAACTAACGAGGATGTACAGGCTATCCTACTCCTTGTATGAAGGGGAGAGGGCTTTAGAGAATATTTAATAATTTACAAAATTACATGCGGCCCTAAATCTACACGAGCTCAAAAACTAAACGTTGTCATGGCGCGCTCTTCCCATAAGCGAAATTCCAGAACCAGAACAATGTGCGCAGACCATCCACAACCGCCAAAATATATATAATAAAAACGAGAACACATTTAGACGTATTAAGAAACAAATATATTAAATATGAAGAATATTTTATTATCCATCAAGTTAATGGATTTTAAACTTTATTGCAGCTGCTTCTTAAAGAAATACTCTAACTGGAAGAACGCTTCTCTAAGTGATTGTTTTTAAATTCAGAAAAATGTTGAGCGGAAAAAAATGTCCCGATTTTAAGAATCCCTCCCTCATCAAAAAAGTATCAAGAGCTAAGAAGAAGGTAATTCAAGTGTTAAGAAAACGAAATAAGGTGTTTATGGACCATACCAATCTGGTTCTAGTTCAGGGGTCAACAATGGTCCCTTTTAACGGTAAAACATATAGACAACTGATAAAACCTATTAGTAGGGGTCTTCAGAGGTCACAAAATCGCCATACCATTCATCGCAGTAAAAATTTCATTAAAATAATCTTCGTGATGGATTATTAATTCGGAGGAAGAACTTTCCATTAGTAGAATTTTCAACTTTTCCTTTTTCTTTGCCTTTTTTCTGCTTCATTTTAAAGGATTTAATGCCCAGTTTAGGACCTAATCACCTGTGCGACTCCGCCGTTTGTTGGACACACCATCTTCTGAAATCTGAAATTAAATTCATTCTTTTGTCGTTACAATCTTTATTTCATCAAACCTTCTCTCTTTTTATTATTCAGATCAACGATTTTCTCTTAAATTTCTCTTTGTCAATCAGAGAGCAAATGGGTAAAATACCTTTCAAACAATTTTCCAATTTTCAGTAAAGCTTTCTTCATTTTTTAAGTAAATCCATTCAGATTGCAATTATTGATGGCTAAATATTGTTTAAGGTCAGTTTTTGTGTATCTCTAATGGTTGAAGGTAATTCAAGATTTTGGGGAAATAGAATTAAGGTATATTTCAATTTGAATGTAATAAAGTGGAGGATTGCGGAAATATCTTTCTTTCATGTAGTTAGAGTATAGTAATTAATATAAAATCGGAAGTTTTGTTGGGGTTTTTTTTCTTCTGAAAAGTGGAAATATACGTTAGTGAATTGAAGTATGGCTGGAAATATCTGCTTATCGTACCAATCACAGTGCTCGTTGCAAATCAAACTATATTTGAGAGAGAGAGAGAGAGAGAGAGAGAGTTTAGTGTCCACTCGATACAAACTAGGTCATTTCGGGACTAACATATGGATCAATTTTATTTTGAAATTCGCTTGCGCGTAGGGGTCTTTAGCAGTGAGAGAAAACGGAGGACCCGGAGAAAACCCACGAGGTTAGACAGGCGAAACTATATTTGACCTATTCTCAATTTTAATAATCTTCAAAGGCTATCTTTCGAGCAATTGGTCTAAAGAAAAAAAAGTTACCCGACGTATGCCATCAAATTTTGGAGTTGGTTTATTTCAGGCATTGGAACACACAATACAATCCCACCCCAAATATTCTAGTGCATATGTTCTTTATATAAATCGTGGATTCGACCCTAGGTTTGTACATAACAAGGACTCGGGTCCCTTACCAAACAAAGCCCAAACCCCTGGAAACAAGGCCGTCTTAACAGCATTATAGTCCCCCGACATGTAAATTATTGTTACACTAATATATATATATTGTATCGGTACTATCAAGAACATCAGTGTTTAAACAGTTAAAAACATGCTGTACATGAGCAAGGGGCCCTATGCCCGCGGGGCGTGTCCATACGTTTAGATGATCCCGCTTAGCAATAGGTGACATTTTATGCTGTAATGTGGCATAGGGGGAAATATCATAAAACAATTTAAAGCGTCATGAAAGAGAAAAACAATTAAAGACAATAACAGATGAGTAAAACATTTCATTTTTTTCCTTTCTTAGTTATTGTTATTTTAACCATGTTTGAATTTAAAAGAAGAGAAGAGAAAAAAAGGAATTTCTAAAAGATTGGTTTTAAAGAACGGAACAGCTTGTTTGGATAATATCTCATCTCAAGACAGACTTCTATCTTCCCCTTTATTATATCGTATTCATTGTGGTCACCTTAATTATCTTTAATCCCCGCAGCGATGACGTCAAAATGCAATAAACAGACGCACCATTGAGTAGCGCGTGGCGCGTAAAGTAGGGGTGACAACACGCGCGCAAGCACACGTGCACATTGAAATGAATACGATTGGCCAAATTGAGGCAATTAGAAAAGTTTGACCGGAGGGCTAGAAGAGAAACGCGGGATTTACTCAATGCTTGATCGACGGAAAACAAGGACTCCCCCGAGAGCTCAAAGACGACCCGTATACGATATTGTGGACGGAACACAATATAATATACAGAAAATGAATTCATGAAACGGTTACCATGCCGAGTTATAAACCGTAACTTAGTCAAAACCCGGACTAATGAAGTGACTTTCATTTATTTACGGAGTCCAGCCGTGGCAATTAATTCATTGTATTTTTTAATTGGAATCAATGTCTTTTTTAATGCTTTGTTAGTTGAGTGTGAAATTCCGCCCCCCCTTCCTAACTTGTAAAAAACATTTTGGTATAAGGTTAGGTAATTGAGCCATATGTTTTCATTCTGTTTACCTCGTTATATTTCTTTTTCTCAGAATTTTTTTTATCACGTGCTCTTGAATAACCGTCTGGTCGTAGAGGTTCGTGTTTGGTCAACTTTTATGTAATCGTGCAGACGTTTCTGAAATGACAAGGGGGTTAACGGGACGTTTCTGAAAGTTTGTATGGGTTACAATAGAGGCCTGCTGACATGGTAGTATCATTTGGTGGCAATTTTATGTCAAGGCAGTACTGTTTGTCATAGGCTGCCACCCCACGCCATTAAATAGCACCGATTACGTACCCTTTTGATTAGATTGCATTTGCTAAAGTCAATAAAACCTTTTGTAACTTCCAGTTATGTCAGCCAGATACGCTGGACTGAAGGCTGTTCTCATTTCGAATTCTAAATCTGGGAGCACACACCCTATCTCAATCTGACCATTTTGTTTTTCCTACTTAAGCCTTCAATTGTTTTTTAATGCATTTTCTCCTTCTGTCATTCATTCTTTTATATTTTTAAAAGTTGAAACTTTTATCTCCAAAATCACAGTCCAGCGAGACTAAGAACGAGACTCCTCTCAGGAGCAGAAGAAATGCGCGCCATCTGTCCCTCAGCTGTAATTAAGGGGAGATAATAATCTGATTAGCAGCCATCTTATTATAGAATAATTAAAGTAGTGACCACACGCTGTGCGACTTGATAGCCAAATAAAGACAAGAGATTCAACTTAATATCTTAATTCATTGTTAAAATGTCGTCTTAGAGATGTAATGACAATGAGCGCCCTAGTGATAGCTATTAGGCTATTAAAAGAAATTTAAATAATAAAGACTTGAATTATAAATTTTACCGCATACATCTTTGTTTATCACATGTTTCATAAAAAAATATATCTAGATGGTTTGTTTCATATCATTTTGTCAATAACCAATCTAGAAGGAAATCAAGATGGGTTTGTCAATTTGAACAGATTCAATGTCTATAATACGCAAAAGTTCCTCATCTCAGAAATAGACGGAATGGATTCGACAGCTTTATAGAATCGGTACAAACAACAATTTTGCAACAAACTGCCAGAGATTTTATGCGTCTACTTTTATTTTTTTTGTTGCTTATTCAGGCAACATTCTTCATATTCTTCTAGAATCACGAAGGTCTGCTTATTGTCTTACAGGGTTAAAATGAAATGAAATGGAGTTTAACGCCCTACCTTTCTGCACGGACTGGACTAATGATACGAGCGTGCACCATGTAGTGTGCTATGAAGGAAATTTTGCCAGGACAGCGGCGCTACGGCCTACTCTTATATTCACTTGCGGACAAGGAAAGTGTCATGTGTAGTCATCCGTGTGCATATTCGCGAGCACGTTAAAGAATCCTTGGTCATTGGAATTTGAAGAAGAATAGGCGGGAATACCGTTGTCTGGGCAAATTCGCCACCCGCATAGAAATAAGTATTTTGTTGACGAGATTTAGAACTCCATTCCATTCTACCAATAGCACCTACATCAACAATCAGATCGAAGAATAGAATATATAAAACAAGGGAATAGTCTTCTGTCAGGTTTATGTACGAAACTTTGAGACAGAAAAATGACTAATGAGGCCATTGATGATTATTATGTTTAATTATCGAACTAAACACAGGGGCGTGAAATTAGCACATTGCCTGATTGACAAGGTCAATATCCGGGGTTAAAGTTTGGCGACCTATCCTTAGTCTGATCACAACAAACCAATTGAGCGAGTCATCTCTGTCTGCGGAAGAATTCGCCGGTGATTGAAGACAATTAAATCACCGCTTGTAGATCGGATTGACCCAAACAAAGTTAGCGCTGATTGAAATGTAGGCAAATGTCGCGCACGCATGACACAACTAAATGAAACGCACAAGAATATGAATGTGTGCTAAAGTGGTCTAAAGAACATTATCAATCTGGTTAACAAAGGGAATAGAAATGAGGGGCTATACTAAATAAATTCCGAAAAATATCGAAAAATTTGGAAATAAATCAGAAAAGTACCGAAAAAAAACCACCAGTATTTTTTGATGTTTTTCGGTATTTCTTTGATTTTTTTTCCGATTTTTTCGATATATAGTACAGTCGGAAATGTGGAAAATATGCAAAATTTAGTGTTAGCGAAGAACTATATTATATATTATAATAGCACTGTCAAGATCCCATCATAATATATTTTTACTTAATTTCCGATGTAATTGTTGCATTTTAAATTTGATATGGATTATATTTGATGTTTTGATAATAGCAGTGTTAATTTTTTTTATTATGTGTCATACTGTATATCAAAATTGGCGAGATTCAAATAAACGATATGAAATGAAATAGGGTTTAACGTACTATTTGTCTGCAATGACTGGGCTACCCCGCAGCCAATGCCATGTAATATGAAGGACATTTTGTCCAAACAGCGGCGCTACGACCCACACTTATTTCGAATTCCAACTGTCAAGGGTTCTGTTACGTGCACGCCAATGTGTACACGGGGTCTCGGTATTTTGTACCACCCAAACGACTATAGACAGTGTCAAACCCTCCGCCCAGCAACACTGACAATGGAAACCACCCGGAAAATCCATAGTGACTCACACAGAAATAATTAGCTAGGATTTTGCACCGAGGTGAGTGATGTACCTGAATTCTCAGACAGAACTGTCTCAGAAAATATAATGTATTAGCAAAACTATAGCGAAGCCAAAAGAATTTGCGTCCATTACAGATTTGAACTTTATTTTTGTATATAAAGTAAATATTATGTGAAGTGAGACTTAGCGAATCCTATCCTACTCCTACTGGAAATATTTATACATGTAAATTAATATTTATACATGTTTCTAGTATTATTATTTCCCACACCCAATAGATAGACAGCTCATCGGCTAAGTTCCCGTTTATATATTATCCCCCCCGTCTCCCTTTCCCTTTACCCTCTTCATCCACTATCTGCCTTCCCCATTTCCCCACCTCTCCCTTGTCCCTCTGATCTTTCCCTGCATTTCCCCACACTCCCTGTTCCTTCAAGAGTTTTTGACGGTGTTAGGTATGACATACATTTACAGGTTTGGTAGCACGCTACTTCCATTTTGTGTAGTCACGTCGCAACAACGTTGCTTATTTGTGTTTCATGACAACGCAATATTGTGGCATAAAATTTCTTGATTAGGTATATTTTTTATCTGTACACACCAGAGTTTTGTAAACATTTAGAGGAAAATAACTTGTTACAATAATTATAACTATATGATAACAGAATTTATTTGTTGGGTCTGTAATAGATTAGAATATATTTGTTGGGTCTGTAATAGATTAGTATATAACTGTTGGGTCTACAATAGATAAGAATATACTTGTTGGGTCTATAATAGATTAGAATATAACAGTTGGGTCTATAATAGATTAGAATATACTTGTTGGGTCTATAATATATTAGAATATAATTGTTATAGATTAGAATATAAATGTTAGGTCTATAATAGATTAGAATACAACTGTTATAGATTTGAAGGAGGACCACGCTACACAAAACAAGGCAAACCCGCGGACAACACAAACTACAGACATTGCTAAAAATAAACAAGAAATATGAAATCAAGTGAATAGATCCCGGGGCGTTCACTGCACTGCACAGTCCCGGACCTGTAATGATACAGGCTTCACTCGAAATGACAAACAAAACAATGAATGATTTAGATGATGCAATAATCAATGTATTGAATGTATCCTATTTATTCATACATCTATAATTAAGGGAGATAATTTCGTCTGTCTCGAGACGAGACGTAATAATATTAACTTAACAATATCACATGCCTCCCTGCTTCTCTATTATTTTTTCAATATCAATTCGTAGACTTCATTATATCACAACTAAGAGACCTTTTGATGAAAATGTTCACCTCTTATGGCACGATGTCACAATCTGGTGTCAGGGAAAACACAACCTTACTGACTCATGCCACAATCTGTTTTGTTCGGAGCGTAAAGAAGCGAAAGCTCCATAAGCTGGTAGAGGGCGCTACTATAGTAGATTAGAAAGAGGTTGACGTGTGGGTCTGATATTTGCAGAAAGCGGCTAATTTAAGATGACCGTTGGAATAGATTGAGTAGAGAAGACGTGGCTAGGGCTGACAGATTTTTATTACTAACATCAGCCTTAAATCTGGACGCGGAATTATCTTTACCCTTCAATAAGCTTCAATCAAGCAAGTTTCAAATCGATGTTTACATTAACACGGACTGTCAATTCGGTTTTCTGGTAGACCTAACGCACCGTGCCTCCATTTTCATGTTTTTATCAGCCACGTGGAAATTCGCCAGCCACACGCCATTTTCGCGTGGATGTCCATCTGAGAATTACAAGAATTTGACAGACAGCCAATCAAAGTAATGAATAAAATCTACATTTGTCAATAATGTAATCAAATGAGCGAAGCATTCATTAGTGTGATGGGTAGCACATGGCTGGCTCGATTTATGATTTACCCCAAACACCGTGATTTATTGTTTCAATAAAAAGCTTTCTTAACTTTATTTAGCTTTATGATGACATCTCGTAAAAGGTTACGAGTATATAACCTGGAAGTTTATTAGCCAAATGATTAAACCCTCAAAAATCAAAATGGCCGAATAGAAGTCCACTATGGCGTCTTAAGAGCGAGGGAAGAATAGAGAAATGGGTTTTAAATCAACTCGACACCAACTAAGTCATTTCGGGACTAACACATGGTTCAAGTTTATTTTTCGGGATTAACACATGGTTCAATTTTATTTCAGTAATTTGCCGAATGATTTAACCATCAATAATCAAAATGGCCGAATGGAAGTTCAATATGGCGCCTTAAGAAAGAAAAAGATACATAAATGGGCTTTAATGTCCACTCGAACCCAACTACGTAATTTTGGGACGAGCATATAGTTTGTTTTGATTTCTATAATTTGCTTGTAGGGGTCCTTAGTTGTCCACGAGGCTGGACGGACGATCCTACTCATTGTCACGTCCAAGTGGGTAATCGAAATCACGCCACTTGACTCAAGGGCAGACCTTATGATCTAGAGCGCACGCATTAAACCATTCGGCCATCCACCCACCTGTCTTGAGGACAAAAGATAGAGAAATGGTTTTAACGTCAACTCGACACCAACTAGATCATTTCGAGATTAATGTTTCAATTTCATTTCAATAATTTGCTTGCGCGTAGTGATCATTAGCAGTGGGATGAAAGCGAAGGACCCGGAGAAACCCCAAAAGGTGGACACGCGACCCCATTCATTGTCTTAAGTAAGTAAGTTTATTGCATAAAAACGCACAGGGAAGCAGCATACAATTACAAAGAGAAAGAAAATATCACATTAAAACAAACATACATAAACAAAGATAAACGCTGCCTTACTCAATACTGATTCAAAGGCTATTTCGAACATAGTACCTAATGCAATAGAATCCAATCTTATAATTTATAGTTTACAAAGTACGCTCACAACAAAAAGAAATAAATTAAAAGATGAGTAGAATATATACGAATACATGTAGAATATATTAGAATATTCAAATATATAAATACATTTATCACCCAATAATACATTCTACAGTAGATATCGCTTGTGTGATAAATTTTATAATCTATCTCCTAAGGAGATAATCGCTCTACATGAATTTGATTGGTCAGTTGAAAAGGAACTACTTTTATATTTTCGAAGAACAGTTCATTTTTTTTAATTAAAAGTAACTTCTTTTTTTTTTTTTTTTATTAAAAATGAACTATTTTTATTTAATTGCCCTTGATGGAAACACTGGTCTATATAAAGGACTTTGCAATGGTTGAATTTCTGTCAAAATATGATGTATCACTACGCCGTAATATAATCAGGTTCAGTAAAAGTTAAATCTATAGCAAATAATTATTTGTGCAACTAAGAAAGGATTGGGTGATAAATAAAATCTCCTACGCGTCTTTTTTGATATAAAAAAATATCAACACTCGTCGATAAAGTAAAAATAACAAAAAAACAAAAACAACTCGAGCCTCGTTTTATTTTTACTTTATCGACGAGTGTATATATTTTTTGATATCAAAAAAGACGAGTAGGAGATTTTATTTATCACCCAATCCTTTCTTTTTGATATCAAAAAATATCAACACTGGTCGATAAAGTAAAAATAACAAAAAAAAAACCAACAAAAAAACAAAACAACTCGAGCCTCGTTTTTTTTTTTACTTTATCGATGAGTGTTGATATTTTTTGATATAAAAAAAACGAGTAGGAGATTCTCTATATATACATCAGGAAAAGTCCTGTCAGATCACATCTCTTGAAGTAAGAACAGAACCCACAAAACAACAGATTTCGAGAGGTATACACATTGGGGGGGGGGGGGTAAATAGATTGAAGAAAGAGAACTGTAGGTCATATTTGGAGAGAAATGGATAGACAATATGCTCCGGAAGATTTTCATAATTTTTGCATTCAAGTAGGAAGTGTTTTTTTTATTAAGACTACCCAACCCCGAGTATTTATGATCAAAAAACGTAACAGCTATTTTGATTAGATGTTAGATTTTATTGGTATCTGTAATTGTCTTTTCAAAAAGGTCTCTAGTCCATCCTTAAAGTTCGAATTTGAATAATTAATTTATTATTAGATAGAATAGTATATTTTGATTTTTTATATTTATTGTCACGTTGAGATGAAATAATAATTTACATCTGATTATGACATTGCAATTTCAATTATTTTTTTTTATGAATAAAACAGAAAATAAAACCTCGTGTAATATATGTCGTATTAAAGGGACAATAACACTCTTGCTGGCTTGACAGCTCCAGAAAATAAAAAAATAGCCTTATTCTAAGTACTAGATGTGTTAGTGTCCTACCTGTTGTGTAAATTATCCATTAAATCCTATTTTACTTGTCCAGAGGGTTCAAAAATATTTTTAAATACAAGTCACACTTGAAAAGCTTTACGTCAGGCTTTTCAAATCATTTAGTTGAATTTTTCTAATTTTTTAAATTAGGTGCGTTAAGATGAAATTTGTATCATCAATTAATTGGAATATTGTAAAATAGTACAATTTGTTGACCAGAATAAAGATTGGGACATATTCAGTTACAACAAGAGTGGTATTGAGCCTTTAACCATGCTTGTTGGTTAGAGTTTATAACGTCTGTTTCCACGGTGGTGATATCACAGACAAGATGTATATAGATGGATAAAGAGAGAAAGAGCATTGAGTCGAACTCGCGACATTTGAGAGAGAGAGAGAGAGAGAGAGAGAGAGAGAGAGAGAGAAATGGGGTTTAACGTCCACTCAACACAAACTAGGTCATTTCGGGACTAACATATGGTTAAATTTTATTTACATAATTCGCTTGCGCGTAGGGGTCTTTAGCAGTGGGAGGAAACCGGAGGACCCGGAGAAAACCCACGAGGTTGGACAGGCGACCCTACTCCTTGCCACGTACAACCGGGGATTCGAAACCACGCACGACATTTGAATAGAGCGAATAAATGAAATGGGTTTTGATGTCTTACTTTTCTGCCTGTCCAACCTCGTGTGTTTTCTCCGGGTCCTTCAATTTCCTTCCACTGCTAAAGACCCCTACGCACAAGCAAATTATTGAAATAAAATTAAACCATATGTTATTCCCGAAATTACCTAGTTTGTGTCGAGTGGACGTTAAACTCCATTTCTCCCCCTCTCCATCTCTCTTTTTTCTGCTCCAACTGGGCTAATGAAGATGTCTGCTAAGGCAGCATGAAGGATGACGAGTATAACGTCATGCAGTGTGCTATGAGGGAAATTTTGCCCCTACAGCGGCGCCAAGGCCTACTCTTATTTCGAATTCCATTATTTGAATAGAGGAATTTATTTTTATCGATGCCGTAATGTATGATAATGCCGTTGAAGAGAAAGTCCTTTGTGTATCGTCTATCGAACCCCTTCCAGGGTAGTGACATCGGAGACTAAATTGTTGGTTAGGGCAAGGGTTAGATCTAGGGTTAAGGGTTAGCGCTAGCCCTGTTTACATCTCGTGACCTTGACGAAATCTGCGGGTGGCCTTAATATTTAGACCCAACATGGATCGAACCTGTTACTTCCTGGTTAATGAGCCAGCGCCTGTACTCATCCAGCAGTATGTAATCGCATTATATATACAATTTAATCACACGTAAGGATTTCATAGTTTAAATAAAAAATCTACAGAACGGATGGACTATGATGTAAAAAAAATTCTCTCGGAGCGTGAAATATTATTATTGTCTTTATACTGGGCGTCAATAAACTTGTACAACAGCCTGTGGTATTTCAACCGGTAGTTGGTTCTCGCTATTAAATCCTCAAATTACGACCAAATAAATGACGGATTATAATCTAATGGAACAAATTAATGTTGAGTAAAAGCAATTTAATTGATCATGTGTGGACAATTAGACAGAGATATGCATCAACATATCATATTAACTAGGCAGTTAATTTCTCATTATGGTATATACATGACACGCGGTGTGTCATTAGATATACACAAATACCATTACTATACATGTAGATATTAAATAACTTGATAATTTTTTTACTTTAGTATACGTTGTATGCCACGAAACTTTAATGGGTGGTTGACTGGTTTATTTCTCTATTTGCATTTCCGCGTTGTTGTAAAAGTCCAAAATTCGCAAAAAAAGGCGTCGTGTTAAATCCGTCGGCTTTCTTTGGTGAACGCCTTTTTGGTAGAATTGATGCGGAGTAACAGTTTATCTGTCAACTCGCGCTACCATTATAACCAAAAGATTCATCCTACCAATTTCTTGCCTTTAATGTCACTACTGTGGACCAAATGCCAAACCACTAGCTACTACTTCCATTGGTCCCGTAGGCTGCTCATGTATATATAGCGTATTCAGTAGCTATAGTTTTGACTACAACCGTAGACTGTTCAGTAGCTTTAGTTTTGACTTCAAATCTACAAACCGTCGTCAACTAATGCCCTTGTTTCACGTGGACTACGAATGCTACGAATCGCCCCGAATCCAAACTTTTTCCGATTCGTATATAATCGTAGATGTGTCTTGAATTTCTTAAGTTATTTTTGGAACAAAATCTGTCGTGGCTAGCTTTTATATGGGCTACAAATGCCGCGAATCGTCCCGAATCGTACCGAATCCAAACTTTTTCCTATTCGAAGATAAATCGTAGACGGTTCTTGCAGTTCGTGGGTGATTCTTATTTGGTTCTTACACAGTCGTATTGTTCGTAGATCGGCCACGAAAGTTTTTGTTTGTCAACAACTTTCGTGGACGGTCTACAAATTTCGGAGATGTATCGAAAACCCTTCATAGCCCTTTCTTATCGCCCTTAACAGCTTCCTATTCGATTCGTTAACGAACAGTGCCAAATATCCTAGCTTTATCGGCATTATTCGTGGAGAGGGTAGTGTATTCGTGACTGTATTCGACATATCCGTAACTCATTCATAACTGAATCGCTTTAGTTCGTATAGATGTTTCATTCATTTCGTAGAACCCTGCCGTGACATCTGGCATATTTTCAACCGATTACCCACGAATTATCGCAACTCTTTCGTAAACTATTCGTAACTTCTTCGCAGCTACTCCAGATTCTCTACGATGTTTTTGATATTCTTGCCGAATCGAAACGAATTTCGATTCGTCACTATTCGGAGCGATTCGTAGCCAATTCCCCAGCTCTACTTCTCTGACTACAATTCTATCAACCGTAGCCAATTCCCGAGCTTTAGTCCAAAAGCTTTAGCCCCTTATGTAGCCGACACAAGAGTGCAAAGGAATCGGGCATGGGCGACCAACATAGACAACACACAGAACTATATACAATAACAAAGCACTTAAAAAAAACCCATGCAGTTGGAAGTGGGTATAAGAATTGATAATTTAAATCTTGTTTGAACTTTATATAGGCCGCAATTATTAACCCATATTGACTGTCTTCGTCAATTTTTAAATTCTGTTAGCACATTAGAAGCTTTAATAATTATTTATTATCAGATATTTTTGTTTTGCACAGATGTTGGCCGGCGTATTTTTCTGTGAGTGGGTGAAATGAGGTTTAATTTCATACTTTTCTGTAAACTACTTTTCTGGGTTAATGAAGAGGGGACATACACCATACAGTGTTATATGAGTGGAATTCTAGCCGGACGGCAACTGAATTCCAACTTTCAAAGTTTCTTTTATATGCATGTCGACGTGTACACAAGGTCTCGGTTTTTTGCCCCATCTATCCTGCACCACTGCTAAGGGGAAACCACGATGGAAAACCCGGGTTCGTTTACGTGCACGCCAATGTGTACATGGAACCACGGTTCTTCACCCCATTCGCCTCGAACGACAAGAAGCGGCTCCTGGTTTTAATGAGGATGCGATTTAAAATATTCTGAGAGAGAGAGAGAGAGAGAAAAAGAGAGGGGGGGGGTCGTCCACTCGACATAAATAAGGATTAACACATGGTTCACTTTTATTTCAATAATTCCCTTGCGTGTAGGGTCTTTAGGGGAGGAACCTTGATACCCGGAGAAAGTCCATGAGGTTGATCCCTAATACATGTTTTGTCTTTTTCACGAAACCACGTCACTTGACTCATTAGGCTTTGTGATGGACATGTTCATACAATAACAAATACATAACAATACATAGCGGAGGTCACTCACTGGGTAAGGGGTTGGTTCCATAACTTGGAGATCCGGGTTCGATCCCACTGATGGTCGCGAAAGTAGCCCGGGAATTTGATTCCCGCTTTTCAGTGATGCAGGACTGACTAATAGTTCAGATGGGGAACCTAGACAATTGTTGTCCTCGTAACATACCCTCATAGCACATGGTAAGGCGCACGCCCTTTTTCATTACCCCAGAAGGTGCAGAACAGTAAGACGTTAAACGCCATTTCGTTTCAGTTTATTTTATTTCATTTTAGAGGAAACAGTTCTGCGTTTAACAAATGTTGCTAAACAGGGTATTATACATCAATAATGCACGATTAAAATAATATCTAATAAAGCATTCAACTGGAACTTTATAATATGTTTTAATGGTATGTTATCGTAAAATGTAAATTATTAATGCTTTACGATATATTTTCACGTTTGGATGAATGATTTTATACCTCATGCGTGATATTTATCTTTTTTAAAATGAATTTTCAATTTATTCGATATACACGTATATTATATTTCAACATTAAATAAAATATTAATGAATTATGGCCAATGGAACTATTACTGTCATGGCGGCTTATTTTACTGAGAGAGAGAGAGAGAGAGAGAGAGAGAGAGAGAGAGATAATCCAGGCAGTTATGTTCCAAAATATGCGAATATTAAATCTTTTAATCTCTCGGATGCTTAGATCCATTTAAATCTACGCCTTCCGATGGAAGAGAGAGAGAGAGAGAGAGAGAGAGAGAGAGAGAAATGGTGTTTAACGTCCACTCGAACAAACTAGGTCATTTCGGGACTAACATGGTTCAATTTTATTTCAGTAATTCGTTTGCACGTAGGAGTCTATAGCAGTGGGAGGAAACCGGCAAGGACAATAGTGTGTGTGTGTTAGTTGTATTTTACGTCCGCTTCCACCGAGGTGATATCGCAGACAAGGGCAATAGTTCCATCAAAACCTTTAAATATGGCATACTACAAATCTGTATGACGTATTAATAAGGCCTTGCATAATACTGACAGATTAATGAAAAAAAGACCTGTTACTCTACTTAAATAAGGTAGCGAGAAAATAAACAAAGCTTGGTGACATTTTTTTTTCTATCGACACAGGTATAAACGAATCGCCACACGTGAAAAGTTGATCGCTTGTATTATTCCAGGTTTAGTAGCCTATACTTGTGAACGTTCTTGTAATAGCTCCCGGTGTTGGTCGAGGAAGTTTCTTGTATTAGTGGTGCAGATAGCCTAGCGAGGAACAGTATCTAGTCGTTCGGATGGAACGAAAAACCGAGTCCCTTGTACACATTGGTGCGGACGTCAAAGATCCATTGACTGTTAGAATAAGAGTAGGCCGTAGCGCCGCTGTCTAGGCAAAAGTTGCACACTGTATGACGTAAGCCCAATCGACGTAGAAAAGTGGGACGTTAAACCCTACTTCATTTAATTTCCTAAAATTTCATAATCATTTAAAACCACATGTAATCTATAGAAATTCAGTTTTATAGTTTGAGTCTTCTAACGATTAAAAATACCTTTAATCAAAATACAATAAAATATTCCATTTATAACAACATTATGTAAGAACTAAATCTGCCTATTGCAGGTCTTTATTTGGGACTTAAATGTTATATAAATTATTAATTAGACATTTATTAACTTGACAAGACCATAATCAACCCCCTAGACCATCAGATCGCTACCATTTTAAGTAGATTAGAACGATTCGGTCATAGAATGATCAAATTTCAAAATGGAGAACTACAATCATTGATAACTTCTCTCAAAATACAGTAATTGAAATGAAATTTTCAATATATTCATTTTGCATTATCTAAATCTTACATAGTGCCCCTTTAAATCCCGGTTTGTGTATTTTTGACAATTCTTAGGACCGCACTATACCAAACTTGTGGACGAGCCAAACTACACAGACATTGCAAGAAATATACAACAAATATCAAATCAAGGGAATGAGTCCGGGGTCCAGCCAATAAACGTTTCACGAGCAAAAGTAATTTGGTTACAAGGTACCTAAAGCAAATCTGATTTTTATCCATAATTAACAACACTACACATACGAGATTACCTAGATATTTCATTGGGGGTGGGGTTCGAGACGCTACTAAAAAGATATTTCACCTTTTGAAATTTTAATTGGTCGCATTTACAATCGCAATTCCTGTATGCTCATTTCTGTACAACAAAACATAATCCCTGCTAGATTAACTGCTGTCTTAAATTAGGATTAGTTAGTAAACATTTCAACAACGAAAACATGGTATCTACAGGGTTTACTTCTTAATCTAATCGGTATCACTGGTTAATCTAGAGAGTTTAACGTCCATTCCAGGACTAACATATGATACAATTTTATGTCAATAATCCGTTTGCGCGTAGAGATCTTTAGCAGTAACCGCAGACCCCGGGGAAAACCTTATCAAGTACAGACTTGGGATATAAATGAAATGAAATGAAATGGGGTTTAACGTCCTACTGTTCTGCTCCTAACCTTGGCTAATGAAGACGGGCATACGCCATACAGTGTGCTATGAGGGAAATTTTGCTCGGGCAGCGGCGCTACGGCCTACTCTTATATTGAATTCCAACTGCCAAGGGATCTTTTACGTGCACGCCAATGTGTACACGGGATCTCGGTTTTCGTCCCATCCGAACGACTAGACAGGTGTACTTGTCAGGCCCTCCTTCCTGCACCATTGACAAGGGGAAACCACGCCGGAAAATCGGGATGAACTTTCTCGGCCAATGCAATGATCGAACACTCGACCTCCAGGCTAGCGAGCCAGCGTCTTACCCACTTAGCCACGTGACCCCCTACTTGGGATAGAAACTACTATGCGAAACCTCATGACCACCTTACCCATCATCAGTATATGAATTTAGTGAGAGAGAGAGAGAAATGGGGTTTAACGTCCACTGGACACAAACTAGGTCATTTCGGGATTAACATATGGTTTAATTTTTTATTTCAATAATTCGCTTGCGCGTAGGGGTCTTTAGCAGTGGGAGGAACCGGAGGACAAGGAGAAAACCCACGAGGTTGGACAGGCGACCCTACTCCTTGTCACGTACAACCGGGGATTCGAAACCCCGCCAGTTCACTCAATGACAGACCGTATGATACAGCGCGCGCGTGCTAACCATTCGGCCATCCAACCCCCCTATCAGGTACAGACTTGGGATAGAAACTACAACGCGAAACCTCATGACCATCTTACCCATCATTAGCATATGAATTTAGTACATTCCTGGGTTGGTTGAGTAAGTTTATCGGAATTTTCCGGCGTAGTCTCCCCTTGTCAGTGGTGAATGGCAGCGGGCCTGACAAGGGAGAATGTATAGTCGTTAGGATGGGAAGAAAACCAGAGCTTCTGTGTATAAGTTGGCTTCGTGCACGTAAAAGATACCTGTAATGTTGGAATTCGATTAAGACTAGGCCGTAGCGTCGCTGTCCGGGCAAAATGTTCCCCACAGCACATTGCAATGTATGGAGTATGTCCGTCTGCCTTTAAGGGAGGAGTATTGTGTACTTTATAATATGTGTGTGTGTGTTAGTTGTATTTTACGTCCGCTTCCACCGAGGTGATATCGCAGACAAAATTATAATATGTAAATACTTACTGAATAAATAGTGCCAGAAAAAAAAGGGAGGAGTATTCAAATGAGCTCCATTTTCTTTCAGGGGCGTGGGGAAAGGGGGGGGGGGGTCTTCATTACCCCAGTTGGTGAAGAACAGTTGGATGTTAAACCCCATTTCATTTCATTTCATGTATCATTTTAATACAAAAACAACCCAAACCATGTAAATTATTCCCGGAGTGTTAAAAATCTGTATTGAATCGGTCGAAAGGCCCCGTGTGTTCCCGGTGAATGTTATTCATTACTTGTGCACATAAAATATTTTGTAATCATTTTAAGTTGAATAGGAAGAAATGTTGGCGAAAAATAGCCCGGATGGTGAAACTATTTCACGTTTATGTGTTCTAAGGGAAGTAACTGTGTTTTACCATTTGGATGCAGACCACCATTAAATTTCACCATCTCTAGTTCGTCTATTTATAGCAATTCTCTCTGTCTCTCTTTTCTCCCCTTTTGCATGCCCATTTTTGTTGATTTTTTGGTCTAGAATAGACGAAGAGGGTTTGAATTAACATTTTCTGCCAGGTTTTGGTAAATATTCATGATTTTGAGGCGGAAGAATAACGGGGTTATCAGGTTGGCTACGGCGATATGTACGGCAACTAGTTACATGTTTTAGTATGCTTCTTCAAGTTTGTGTATCTCAAAATTTTGGTGGTCAACCTCATACAAATTTAAGTGCAAAGACATGACCATTTGTTCCTCTGTCTGTAGTGAAAAGCATTCAGCCCAACGAAAATTTGGGGAAATGTTGGAGGTGGGCAAAGAGGCCAGAATTAACATTGAAGTCAATGGGGAAATTAATGGGGGTCTGCCTCCATTTCAGGAATGAGACTATCTGAACGGGATTGGTGAAACAGGCGTTAGTGTGCCAGTTCTCGCTTTTTACAATTCTTGACAAAGGTATCATAATCTCAATTTTATATTTAACCGAGGCAGAGCTATTGAAAACAAAACTTGTATAGAGAGGTAATCTGTTGTATCAAGTTAGTTAGGTCCCTTTGTATCTTGTGCAATGATATAATTGAAAAATACCGGTTTGTTCAGAAATTGTTAATTTTAAAGATGTATTATGTAAGCGCTAAATCAGCCAAATGCAGGTCTTTTGTTTGGCTTGAAATGTTACTTTAATTATTATTTAGACATTTATTCACATGACAAGCCTATATAATCATCTCTCTAGTTCATCGGAAGGTAGTGGGTTGGATGGCCGAATGGTTAGCACGTGCGCGCCGTATCATTAGGTCTGTCATTGAGTCAACGGGTTGTACGTGCCAAGGAGTAATGTCGCCTGTCAAACCTCGTGGGTTTTCTCTGGGTCCTCCGGTTTCCACCCACTGCTAAAGACCACTACGCACAAGCGAATTATTGAAATAAAATTGAACCATATGTTAGTCCCGAAATGACCTAGTTTTTGTTGAGTGGACGTTAAACACCATTTCTCTCTCTCTCTTCCATCGGAAGGTGTAGATTTAAATGGATCTAAGCCTCCGAGAGATTAAAAGATTTAATATTCGCATATTTTGGAACATAACTTCCTGGATTATGTTCCATGATGGTTTAAAAAATAGTATTTTTTGCTTGTGGACCGTCTCGAAGTCACAATTTTTATCCAATTTTAAAAAATGTTTAAACATATCACCGTTACACCCTAATGATGATTGGGTTCTTATTTTGTGAAAATTGGATATAAACTGCTCGACAAAATGGCCGCTCCTTGTACGCAAATAGTGTAAAAGTATGTAATACTAAGGTTGTGGACCATCTATAGGTCACAATTTGTATCCGATTTTGTGTTTATGTCCCAAAGATCTCGTAATTTCCTGATTGTATGAAAAATCGTGTTATTAGCTTGTGGTTCCTCTAGAGGTCACAATATGTTTATGATTTAAAAAATATAGCGTTTAAAGGAGCTAAATCGCTAACATTTGGGACCTAGAAATTGACACAAAAGGGTCGCAACTCATATAATACTGTAATATGAATGTATATAAACTGATATACATTCAATGGTTTCCGTTTTTACTCTAATTTCAAATCAGTTATGTTCCGCGAAATAAGCCATCAGTCTCAATCGAATGCAAATTTCTAGCGCCTGGTTATTCCAGTCTACATACGCCGTTTGGTTTGGTGCAATATGTCTAGCCTCGTTCCTCGAGTCTCTTGCTAGAACTGGGGCTGAAACGCATTATGGTACACGATTCGTGTACCAATGGTAAAATGTTTATATTGGATAAATATAAGATCACAGCATCAATGTTGATTTAAATTGACAAATAATTTGTGATTTCAATGTTGAAGATTTTGGATTATATTGAGTTAGAGACTTAGCTACTTTAAATTTATCATCGTTACATCATAATGACGGTTGAGTGAAAATTGGACCCAGGCGGCCAGACACAATGGCCGCTCCCCGTACTCAAATAGGTCGTGGATCCTGCAGAGATCACAATTTTTATCTGTGTTTCTTTCTATACTGGCGCGTATCGGATCGTAACTTTCTGGATTATGGCCCTTGGTTTTACTTAAAATCGCTTTTCTTTTTAGCTTGTTTTGTCTATCTCTTGCAAAATGCGGGCGTATCTTGCAAGACAAGCGCTTGTTTTGTTTAATTTAGACATATTTTACTATAAATTATTCATGATCTCTAGTTTGTTTTATATTTCTTCATTCACCCAATTCCTTAAAGGGACAATAACACTCTTGCTGGCTTGACAGCTCCAGTAAATAAATATTAGCCGTATTCTAAGTATTAGATGTTTAAGTATCCTACCTGTTGTGTAAATTATCCATTACATCCTATTTTACTTGTCCAGAGGGTTCGAAAATATTTTTAAATCCAAGTCACATTTGAAAAGGTTCACGTTAGGCTTTGCAAATCATTTAGTTGAATTTTTACAATTTTTTACATTAGGTGTGTTAAGATGAAATTTGTATATCAATTAATTGGAATGTTGTAAAATAGTACAATTTGTTGACCAGAATAAAGATTGGGACATATTATTCTGTTACGACAAAAGTGGTATTGAGCCTTTAAAATTCTACCACAACTTGTTGAAATTTAACGACAAATTTCAACTTTGCCCGTTTCTTTCTTTCCGTTGCTGTTGTAATGGTTTAGGCCTATAAATCCTTTTATTTTGTATTTTTGTTCTATGCTATTTAAGTCTATAAATCCATCTATTTTTGTATAATATTGTATTCAAGATATAGATCTAATAGACCTACTGGTCTACTGAGTGAGCCGTCTTCATTATCCCAGTCGGGGCAGAACAGTAGGACGTTAAACCCCATTTTATTTTTACTGAGAGAAAATTAATTGGTCGTCGGCGAGGTGTGTAAATACTATTTTCACGTGGTCGAAAATATTGTTGCACAGACTGAGCAGCAAGATAGGCGAAGATCGCTGTGAATATTGTCTGCTTATTTCTGCTGCAAATATGGCAAGTATGGGGTTGATTAATTTTAATACATGTATAACATATTTTCATTTATAAAATTATATTCAAATCAAATAATTCAATATGAATTATTTTTTTATCGGATGGCAAATGAAAAAAATGTTTTTCGAAGAAAATTGTTAAAATTTTACTGTTTTAGTAAAATATCTGCAAACTGTTATTGCATATTGCCCTGAAATACTGAAGGTCTAATTAAAGATAGACGCGCAGAGCGTGATAATGCGCCCACACAGCAGCAATGTCCCCCGATAGCAACGTGTTAGAAAGGAAAATTATGTTACCATATAGACTGGCTTAGGAGGATCCTTAAAGAAATCCTATCTATCCTGGTCACAAGCTTGAAAAAGTCCGTTAAAATTTTTTAAATTATTGTTTTTTTGTTTTTTTTTATAAACAGTATTTTATTCGGGTTGTCTGAATGGGATTGGGGAACAGGCTTAGCGTATGTAAAACCCCTCTCCCTAAATAATTTGTATATATATATTATATGGGTGTATATTCAGAGTGGCAAACACATACATATGATATAAATAAAATAAAATGGATGAAATTGTACAGTATATATAGTAGTTAATAATTATATAAGCATAGTAAGATTTTTTTAATAATAAGCAACATTAGAGAGACAAGCCAAAATTATATATAAAATAGATGATAAAATACTATTTGATCGAGATTAAATTCTGTTTGACATAATTTGTTAAAACTGTGTGCCTCTATTGCAATCACAGTGTTTTCGGAGAAGAGGGTGGTGGTCAATCTGTTTCACAGAGGATTACGAAAGTCTTTCTAATATCTCTGTAACAGATGACTGTTTCGACACGTGACGTCACATCACGCGGCGTCAATCATTGGCTCAATGGCGCGTGCATTGTTTACATAAGACGTTACTGATTCGGACTAAATAGTGAATTTTACTTATTTCAATACCCATTTACACTAAATAGGAAATGATTTTTACCTACAAATAATTCAAACGTCTTTATTTATTTTTCTAATACATGAAAAAAATGTTTTAGAATTTAATTTGACGGAAAAAAAGTTAATATTTGGGACTCATTAAGTCGCATCGATGTCATCCTTATCAGAAATTGAAGCGACCTAGCGTATATTCACTGCTGATCAGTGTGGGTGGTGGTATAACTCTGAAACGGAAGATCACAGAACGGTAAATAATTAGAGGGTTCATCCTCTGATAGCCCCAAAGTTTCACACCAGATTTCAAACAAATCTGTAGCCTGTATCATCATATTCACAAGGTTTTTGGAAAATAGGGCATAACTATGGAACAGTAGGTTGCCGAACTCTTAAATATTATTTTTAAAAAACACCTTTATTTAATAAGGCCACTTATTTAGTTTGCAACAAATAATCTTCAATAAGTCCCTCTTACGCTTGAAAAAGTCCGTTAAAAATTGTAGCCCTATATTCTATAGGTTTTCAACAACGAATTATATTCCAATGCACATTGGCGTGCACGTAACAGATCGCTTGACAATTGGAATTCGATATAAGAGTAGGGGGTAGTGCCGTTGTCCGGGCAAATTTTCCCTCATAGCACACTGTATGGCCAGTCGAAGCTGAACAGTAGGACATTAAACCCCATTTCATTTCACTGTCTGGCGTAAGCCCGTCTTCATTAGCCCGGTCGGAGCTGAACAGTAGGGCGTTAAACCCCATTTCATTTCACGTTTACAAGTATGTTACTTCCAGCTTGTGTATCTTTCATGGTAAAACCCCATACATGATTTTGTGTAAGAGGTGGCCAAGTGTTGCTCCATCTGTGATACAAACCGTTAACCACAACACAAATTGGGCGGGAGGGGGGGGGGGAGAAGTTAGAGCCGGTCAAATAGACAATTAGTGTCAATATAGGGAAATGTTTGGTGTACTGTGGCCATACGAGTAAAGATAATATAAGAAATTTTAGTTTCTTCTAGTGCATGTGTGGTAGTAGTATTAGACAATTTCTCTACTGAAAGTAGTAAATTATAGGATTAAAGACGCATTATGCAAGAGCTAAATTTGTCTATTGCAGGTCTTCTTTTAGGCCTAAGATGTTATATAAACAGTAAGACATTTATTAACATGAAAAGCCCATAATCAACGTTCGATGCCATCTTATTATGTGTCCGATTTTCGTTGGATTTGAATCTGATTCTGCTGATCAACGTCCGTTGATGATTAAACGCAAAACTGGATAATCGAGACTTTGTTAATTATCGTGATAGCGGTAACAATGATAATCGAGGCTACAGTGATTTTAAAATAAAGTATTTGACTGAAATTTTCAGCATATTCCCTTTATTTAATCGAGTTTTTCACTATTATAGTGAGCTTATTATCTAATCTTCCATAATGTATCTTTAGCAAGGTTATTCTTTATCTGTCTAGTACTGTGTGTGTATAGTTTCTATGTATTTTAAGGCTTTATTTCAAACATATGACATACAAAATGCAACTATACATAAAGCCCTCAGTCAGGAAGTTCAACAAAATTTCGACGACTGGACCCTGTTTCTCGAAATCTTAACTAAAGATAGAATCCAAATTTTAGTAGATACTTCAACTTTGATTGGCTAAGCACTAAAATCAATCTAATATTATCCAATCAAATTACTAAAATTTGGATTTTACCTTAGTTAAAATTTCGTGAAACAGTCCCCTGGTCTCAGATTTATTATACCTGATGTATAATTGGAGGCTAAAAATATTATCTGATTTGCTTAAATTTGTGTACTTTGCTTCGATGTGTACGTTGAAGACTTCTGTTTATTTTGAACGTTAAATATCGGAGTTATGTCCCCTTGTAACTTTGTGCAGATACTACAATTATCACATGATCTAGCTACTGTTTAAATGTAATAATTTTCATAGGTGTTTACTTTATTTCTTGTGTTAGATATAATTCTCAGAAAACCTAAAGCATTCTATCGTTTCAATCCATATATTATATCAGATTACATTTGACCGATGGACTAACTATTCCTTCGATGATATTAAATGACAGCTTTGTATGTTTACGGTCTAATATATAAACAGCCGTTTCCACATGGTGTTTAGTTCATTGCGTGTGTTAGATAGAACTCTCAGAAAACCTCAAGCGTTCTATCGTTTTAATCCATATATTATATATTAGATTACATTTGACCGATGGAGTATTCGCCCGATGATATTAAATGACAAACAGCTTTGTATGTTTACGATCTAATATATAAACAGCCGTTTCCACATATTATTTTGGTCTTATTATTCGATAGGATATTTTTTTAAATAACGAATTATGTAAGCTATTTTGGGCCGTCGTATATAAATACAGTTGATAAGGTATTGTGTAAATAACCTATTCGAAACGTCATTTATTTTTAATAACGAAATTTTGTAACTCATTTGAACCGTCGTATGTGAATACAGTTGATACGGTAATAATTCGAAACGTCATATATTTTTGATAACAAATTTTTGTAACTCATTTGAACCGTCGTATGTGAATACAGTTGATACGGTAATAATTCGAAACGTCATATATTTTTGATAACGAATTTTTATAACTCATTTGAACCGTCGTATGTGAATACAGTTGATACGGTAATAATTATTTAACGTCATCAGTGAATACAAAGACGTGGCATATCTAAAAATTACGTTTTATGAGTTCTTTTAGCACTTGTTCCACTACGTTTCTGGTTTAATATATTTTAATAGAAAACCATAAGCCTTTGTCACTGGCAGAGTCCCATTACCAATATAATCCGCTTGAAGAAATGCAGTGTTAAAGATTCGTCAAATAATGTGATGTTGTAGCGCAGCATACATCTAATGCCTTCTGTTTTATACTGGACATAGCTATAAAATTGGGAGCCACGGTGGCTAGGTGGTTAAGACGCTGGCTCGCTAGCCTGGAGGTCGGGTGTTCGATCCCTGCATTGGCCGAGAAAGTTCATCTGGATTTTCCGACGTGGTTTCCCCTTGTCAGTGGTGCAGAACAGAGGGCCTGACAAGGACAGCTGTCTAGTCTTTCGGATGAGACGAAATACCGAGGTCCCTTGTATACATTGGCATGTACGTAAAAGATCCCTTGGCAGTTGGAATTCGATATAAGAGTAGGCGATAGTGCCGCTTCCCGGGCAAAATTTTCCTCATAGCACACTGTATGGTGTATGTCCGTCTTCATTAGCCCAGTATAGGAGCAGAACAGTAGGACGTTAAACCCCATTTCATTTCATTTCATTTCAGCTATAAAATTTTAAGGACGAAATCTTCAATTTTTCAGGGATTCTTACGGATCGTCAAACATCATATGAATCTATGTCTGTTCTTGACCGTCATGATGTTGCTACTTTTCAATCTTCTGAGCTTCATCATCTTCTATAGGCAAACACAAAAGCTAAAAGAAACTCCAGTTTACTTTAACCCTCATGGATCTGTACAAACTATCCGCAACTCAGGAGACATCGACAAGGCGCACATCTTAAGGTGGGTCAATAATACATGGAGAAGACTTCCGAACTTTTGTGATGGCTATTATTCATTTTTGAAAGCTACTCTAAGAGGTCCCAGTGGCGACACGCCTATCTTCGTACACGATTTGACTGACGATAGCATAGTTTCAGGAATGCTGCTTAAGCACGGAATATGGGATCCGGACAATGTAAATCTAATACATAAATATCTGCTTGAAAACCCGGAAATGGCGCTAATAGATCTTGGCGCTCATGTTGGAACATTTTCGTTGATGGCTGCCAAGCTAGGTCGACAAGTACTGTCTGTGGATCCCTTACGCGAGAATGTTTTGAGATTATGCAAGTCCATCGAAGCTGGTAGGTTAACTGACAAAATTACCGTGTTTTTCACGGCTTTGTCCAATACCTACAGTCAATTTACTTTTCAAAGGAACCATGCCAACATAGGAGGAACTCGACTATCAGACAAAAGGGTGTCCATTGCTATAAACGAATCTGTTATTGACCCGGATGTGATAAATACAGTTCATTTAGATGACCTGCTACCATTAGTCAATTTTGAAAGAGCCTTTATGAAAATAGATGTAGAAGAACATGAATTACAAGTATTAGAAGCCGGCACCCATTTTCTCGATGTTGTTGATGTACCGTATATTTTAATGGAGTGGCTTTGGCATAAGCAAGAGAAGGGCCAGTTTGGGAGGGATATACAAGAACTCATGTCTAACAAAGGCTATATGCCGTATACACCCTCAATACACGAGGAAACTCTATTACCACTAGATAACTATACGACATGGCCGAGCGATGTATTATGGAAAAGGGCTTCGTCGCATTGAATTATGTCGTTTAATAAACAAATTATTCTTTGTGTTTGACTATTGGTAATTGGTGGCTTAAGGAAGTTATTCCCCTTTATATCGATGGGCGTGGATTTATTGTGATAAAATTATATTGTGTATCTTAATTAAAGTGTTATTCTTATCAACAGTATTCTTTGTTATGAATCACTAAACCCTAATCAAATTTATGGTGTTCATCCCGAAGAAAAGTATAGGAGCCGGGCAAATAGACAATGGTCTGCATCCATTGACTTAATAGAGTTATTGCCCCTAATTTGTGTGATTGTTTTACAATACTCGTACTCATTTTACAGCATTACATTCTTGGACGATTTTCACCAGGAATATGGATAATATGTTATATGGATACACTTACCCAGGGTCGGTTCCAGGAATATTTGCTGGAGCGGGGGTGTCATTCTCCTGTTAAATAAATTTGATAGTTGACAATGTATGATGCCACCATCGTCTTTAAATTACGTTGGCATACATACACACCGAGCTTTTAAAGAGAGAAACCCAACACCGCGTTTGATGTCAATTTTTATAATGAATTAATAGGATCAGATTTTCATTGATGCAAAGCATTAATTGTGATATCACACATGTCTATATCATTATTTCGCGCTTTGAATGCCAATCCCACCCCAAACGCACACCAAAGCTACATTTTTCTCATAAAGTGTTGTTTTACAATGTTTATTATGTAGCTGAGTAGTGTGGGGTTGCCTCCCCCCAAAACAAACCCCCCTTTGGATCCACTCCTGCATACCCTACGTATTCGCACCCAATATTACAGAGTCGCGTTATTTCATCAAATATTAAGAAATATTGGACTGCGTGGTGATCGCAGTTGATTTCCAGAAATGAAGTACTTTCTGCGCCAACCCTAAGAATGAAGACAAGCATACGCTATGAATGGAAATTGGCCCGGGAAACGGCGTTTTCGGGTACTCTTTACCGAATTTCAACGATGTCAACGATTCTTTTACGAGCACGTCAACAAGGTGCCGCGAATTTTTTTTATCCCATCTGAAAGCAGGGATGGACTGGGGACCAAGGGCCTCTGAGCCCTGGACCACCAGGGGCCCCGGCTCTAAGGGTGCTCGCCAAGAAAATATTTGAAAAACTGATTGTTAAATGTTGCTTTCTAGAGTTATCTCCACCCCACCGTGAGACTGCGTTGCTGATCAAATTCAATACTAAAAGGGCCGCCAAACTACTTAAGAACATTTTAAAACGTCTTTATGGTTGTTTTACGTGCACAACAATGGGACCTCGGTTTTTCTTGCAACCCGAACGAATAGACACTGTCCGTGTCCTGGCCAGTCACTCCGCCCTGCACCAATAATTAATTTCTTCGCATTTTTATCTTTTCTTTTATAAAGTATCGACCAATAAAAATGCTTATCACTCAGGGGCCTGTTTCACGAAGTTTTAACTAAGATAAAATCCAAAATTTTAGTAATTTGATTGGATAATATTATATTGATTTTAATACTTAGCCAATCAAAATTGAAGTATCTACTAAAATTTTGATTTTATATTTAGTTAAGATTTCGCGAAACAGGTCCCTGCTTAACATAAGCAAGTTGCACCAACCTCAATCAACAAAAATCAATATTATCGTGTTACAGTGCAAATCCAATCAAAGTAAAAACTGCTCCCCATTTAACACAATCAAGACATTCACATATATCCAAATTCTACACCACGTTTGAACATTTTGCCCACATGAAAAGCAGAGCTGTTGTATTCCAAAACGTGTGACGGACAGAAACAGACAATGAAATTTGTTTTTTGTTCTAAAGTCAGTAAATCAAGTTGCTTTTCTCTGATTATTGACATACCCCAATTTACCACTACAGGAAGTCATTGTGTTCCAAAAGGTATAGCAGACAGACATACAAGGCGTTTATACCCCACTGCACCCTCCGACCTTGCTATCTCTCGAAGGTTGGGGACAATAAAATTATCAATGACGTTAGGAATAACAGATTTATGGATGAACAAAGAGATCACGAGCACAATCGGGAACATAGTTATACGGGCTCGATGACAGTGGAGGGGGGGGGGGCAGAATCCGAAATGCCCGGAAAAAAAATTAAGGTTACAGACGGCGGCGCCGTTCCTCTGCGAGACAATTTGAAGGCGCGCAAACGCGTTTTCCTGCTGTTCCAGCCTCTAAATACAGCAACTTCAAAGTGGTCTAATATTTCCTAATTAAGATGGCTGACTCGAATTCCAATCAACCAATCAATCGTTTACAGTCCACAGAAACGGAACCGTCGATGACAGTGGGGGGGGGGGGGGGGGCAGAATCCGAAATGCCCGGAAAAAAAATTAAGGTTACAGACGGCGGCGCCGTTCCTCTGCGAGACAATATGAAGGCGCGCAAACGCGTTTTCCTGCTGTTCCAGCCTCTAAATACAGCAACTTCAAAGTGGTCTAATATTTCCTAATTAAGATGTCTGACTCGAATTCCAATCAACCAATCAATCGTTTACAGTCCACAGAAACGGAACCGTCGGGCGAAAATTTTGAAAATTTAACTGCCGCAAATGCATTTTCCTGCTATTTCAGCCTGTGAATATAGCAACTTCAATGGTACAATATAGCCTACTTTTAGTGGCTGACCTGAATCCCCAACGACGAATCGTCGCGGGGTATGGGGTCCTCGCACTCCCGGAGAAAATTTTGAAAATTTAACTACCGCAAATGCGTTTTTCTGCTTCTCTAGCCTGTGTGTTAAGCAACTCTAAAGTTGTCTAATAGTTTTGTAACAGAAATCCCACTCCATGCCGACCTGAATTCCAACCACCCAATCCCACTGTTGCAACTGCATTCACAAATAATAATCGATGCCCGAAAAAATGTCGCACAAAGTAGACTGACTCCAAACAAAATGTTTTAATCCATAGACAATTCAGTTCTAATTCGTGGTATTCAATTAAAAGAATAAAAGAATAGTAAAATTAGTGTTTTATTAGATTTCGGGCACTTTATTTTGCCAGCTAGATGAAATAATATTTTTTTTTTCACTTTACCCAGCTGTCCAAAAAGTCAGATCCCCCCCCCCCCTCCACACACACACACACTCTGCCCCATGAACAAAAATATAGCGAGTTGAAGTTTTTTTTAACATTCGGCATCATAGTAATTGTTATCCAATAAATTGTGTTTTTGATTCGGCACCTATTACTTTAAAATATGGAAGGGGAGATAATTCCGTTGAGCATAGTAGCTCACATCGACATACAAGCCCGTTGAGAGAGAGAGAGAGAGAGAGCGTTTAACGTTCATCCGACACCAACTAGGTCATTTCGGGGAATACACATGGTTCAATTTTATTTCAATAATTCGCTCGCGCGTAGGGGTCTTTAACAGTAGGACGAAACCGGAGGACCCAGAGAAAACCCACGAAGTTAGACAGGCGACTCTACTCCCTGTCACATACAACCGGGGAATCGAAACCAGTAAAACGATAAGAACGATGTATTAGACCTAATTAGATTCAATAGGTTTCATTCATTTTGTCTAGTTTGATAAACTGGCCAAGTTTAAAGGGAGAGAGAAATGGGGTTTAACGTCCACTCGACACAAACTAGGTCATTTCGGGACTAACACATGGTTCAAATCTATTTCAATAATTCGCTTGCGCGTTGGGGTCTTTAGCAATGGGAGGAAACCGGAGGACCCGGAGAAAACCCACGAGGATGGACAGGCGACCCTACTCCTTGTCACGTACAACCGAGGAATCGAAACCCCGCCAGTTGACTCAATGACAGACCGTATGACACAGCGCAGCGTGCACGTGCTAACCATTCGGCCATCGAACCCCCCAAGTTTAAAGGGGAATTAGGTAAGATCAGATAAAGAGCTAAAAGTTCTCGTTATAGTAGTTAAAAAATTGACAATGAAAAGAAAATATGCGGAAAATTTCAGTCAAATGAACCGAGATATTAGCCATTGAATTTTAGACTAGTCTCGATCGTTATTACTGACGTTGGTATGTTAAATTATCCATCACAAAACGTATTCAAATCCAGTAAATATCACAGGCTAACGATGGCATCGAGAGTTGATTATAGTCTGGATAATTTAATTAATGTCCAATTAATAATTTAGATAACATTTCAGGCCTAAAGAAAGACTTGCAATAGGCAGATTTAGCTCTTGCATAATGTATGTTTAAATGATATTCTTCGAATCCTTACAATAGAAGAAAATAGGTCTTAAAATGAATTTCAATTCCTGTTTTGAATTTTGAATATTATGGATAATACTGAGTTTAGCTCCTTTAAATTAAAATCAATCTCAAAATCTCTGATCTGAGGAGCGTTCATAAACCTCATTATAAGTACTCGAATAAACGTTTGAACATAAAATACTTAAAAACACTGACTGAAATTCTCTTTGGGTGATTGCCATTCAATTGAGACTTCTGGCGCATTTCGCCGAACATAACTGATTAGAAATTACAGTAGAAACAGAAACGATTGGATGTAAATCAGCTTATATACATTCGTAATAAATTTTTACAGGCGTTGCGACCCATTTGATCCATTTCTAGGTCCCAAATATTAGCTATTTAGTTCCTTTAATAGACGAGGCTGTTTAATGCCTCATCAAATACTGTGGTCGTTTAGAGAAAACATACGGAAATTCTTATTTCTATGGTTACGTGTTACATTCAAAGTTGTGGAATTTTACCTGAACATTGGCGGTTTCGCCTACTCTTCTTCGATTTTTAACTGTCAAGGTGGTGGATCTCGGGTTTCAGAGCCTCACGAACGACTAGGCTCACATTTCCTGACTAGGGTTTAACGTCCCACAGTACTGCACCAATTGTGCTAATGAAGACGCCCCCCCCCACTTCCCCCTCCCCCGGGAAAAGAATGGAGCTCATTTCAATACTCCTCTCTGAGCGGCATAATAAAGTTTAGGTACTTTGTATGTGCATATTTTCAATGATTTAAAAGTCCCTGCCGTCGATAACTTAGGTAGGAATGCCGCATAAAAACTGTTCTTATGGCGTGTGGGGGGTGACGTGGCCTAAGTGGGGACGCTGGCTCGCTAGCCTGGAGGTCGGGTGTTTGATCCCTGCATTGGCCGAGAAAGTTCAACCAGATTTTCCGGCATGGTTTCCCCTTGTCAGTGATGCAGGACGTAGGGCCTGACAAGGACAGCTGTCTAGTCGTTCGGATGGGACGTAAAACCGAGGTCCCGTGTACATATTGGCGTGCACGTAAATGATCCCTTGACAGTTGGAATTCGATATAAGAGTAGGCCATAGTGCCGCTGTCCGGGCAAAATTTCCCTCATAGCAAACTGTATGGCGTATGCCCGTCTTCATTAGCCCAGTTCGGAGCAGAACAGTAGGACGTTAAACCCCATTTCATTTCTTATGGCGTGTACAAACCAGTACGGATCTAACGTTTTTATTTGACAAACGCGTGTCAGGAGCAGATGTTACCGGCTTTGTTCTGATCTCACAAATAATCAATGATTGTCTATATTACTATTTTGATAAAAATTATAATTTATGTTATATGTGGGTTAGTGAGGCCAGACCAAATTAACTTACAGTTTGGGGTCATAAATAGCCACTTGAATCACATGAAAGCTGTTTTGTTTAACATTTAAAGAATAAAAACATTAGATCAATAGGATTTTAAGCAGTGCAACCGTGTACTTTTGGGTTTTACAATAATCTTTTCCTCGAAGAGAGAGAAAGAGACAAATGGGGTTTAACGTCCACTCGACACAAACTAGGTCATTTCGGGACTAACATATGGTTTAATTTTATTTCAATAATTCGCTTGCGCGTCGCTTGCGCGTAGGGGTCTTTAGCAGTGGGAGGAAACCGGAGAAAAACCACGAGGTTGAACAGGCGACCCTACTCCTTGCCACGTACAACCGGGGATTCGAAACCACGCCAGTCGATTCAATGACAGACTTTATGATACAGCGCGCGCAAGCTAACCATTCAGCCATCCAACCCCCCTTTTCCTCGAAGAAACAGCTGTTCCCGAACAACAGAAAAATCACATTAGTTTGGCCTAATATAAGGAAATTCATATATTTTTGTAGTAGTATATTTAAAAGTATTGTGTAAATGAAATGAAATGGGGTTTAACGTCCTACTTTTCTGCTACGACTGGGCTTATGAAGACGGGCATACATCTTACAGTATGCAATGAGGGAACTTTTTCCCGGGTAGCGGCACTATGGCCTACTCTTACATCGAATTCCAACTGCCAAGGGATCTTTTACATGCACGCCAATGTATAGGCGGGACCTCGGTTTTTTGTCCCATCCGAACGACTAGAAAGCTGTCCTTGTCTGGCCCTCCCCCCTGTAATTGTCTTTTTAGTTGCAGTAAATCATTGTTTCCGATGGTAAATCGTTGTAACAGATTGGGAAATGAAATGGGGTTTAACGTCCTACTTGTCTTCAATCGGACTACTAAAGACTGGTAACAGGTTGAGGCGATACGACGTCAAGGTGTGGCGCTTTGTGAAGCCATACCAATAAAAATTTGATTGACTGTTCTTCGGGAAAACCTGATAAATTTTGCTTTTCTATTTCGTCGAGAAAAGGGAGCCATGGTGGCTAAGTTGGAATAGACGCTGGCTCACTAGTCTGGAGGTCGGGTGTTCGATCCTTGCATTGGACGAGAAACTTCATCGGGATTTTCCGACGCGGGTTTCCCTTGTCAGTGGCGCAGGACGAAGGACCTACCAAGGACAGCTATCTAGTCGTTCGGATGAGACGAAAAACCGAGGCTCCGTGTACACCATGGCGTGCATGTAAAAGATCCCTTGGCAATTGGAATTCGATATAAGAGTCGCTACCCGCTCAAAAGTTCCCTCATATCACACTGTATAGCGTATGCCAGTCTTCATTAGCCCAGTCGGGACAGAACAGTAGGACTTGAAACCCAATTTCATTTCATATGAAGACGACGAAGAACAGAAAATTCCAATTGTTTGGCCTTACAGATGTATCTACAATCCTTCACATTAACATTTCTGTGGCAACCATCACCACCATTTATATTCTTTTCAAAATAAAAACTCAATTCACACCAAAATCTAGACATTTATTTGAGGTCATTCCCATTGATCAAAAGTCCGAAAAACATAGAATCAAATTGGTGTTGCCTAAGTATTACACTATCCGCGTATACTTTCACTGTAATAATCGAAAAGTGTGGAGATTTCCATTCTCCTTATCATTCATAAAAGTATGCTTCATCTGCTTCTATTCGTAAAGTCTCATTCTATGCAGAACTAACGAGCACGACTATAGTGCTGACTATGCAGCGTACAGATATTCGAACTACACAAGAGAAACCAACATTAGGATACGTTAAAAGAAATAACATGTATCGAGAAGTCGTATTAAGGGTAAGTTTATATATATATATATATATGTGACAGTCAATGTCTACAATCAGGCAATGTGTACAATGCCTGAAATATACCAGACAATGTGTACATTGCCGGGTTAGGGTTAGGTTTAGGGTTAGGTTTAGGGTTAGGGTTACAAAGGCATTGTACACATTGCCTGATTGTAGACATTGACTGTAACATATTGACAGATATTTGTTATACTGGTTTTCAATATACTAGTAGTTTGTGTATAGATAATGACTGTATTCTAGTAAAAATCATGTTCGGTGTAATATAACCGGGTTGCTGCAGTTGACCTGAAATGAAATGAAATGAGAGAGAGAGAGAGAGAGAGAGAGAGAGAGAGAGAGCTGGGGTTTAACGTCCATTCGACACAAACTAGGTCCTTCCGGACCTTTTCGGACCTAACTTGGTTCAATTTTATTTCAATAATTCGCTTGCGCGTAGGGTTCTTTAGCAGTGGGAGGACCCGGAACAAACCCACGAGGTTTGGCAGGCGATCCAACTTCTTCTTGTCACGTACAACCGGAGAATCACAACCACACCAGTTGACTCAATGGCAGACCTTATGATAGTGCGCATGTGCTAAACCCCCCCCCCCCCCGAAATGAAATGAAATGGGACGAAAAACGGAGGTCCTGGATACACATTGGCGTAAACGTAAAAAATCCCTTGGCAGTTTGAATTCGACATAAAAATAGGCCATATAGTACCGTTGTCCTGGCAAAATGTCCCTCATAGCACACTGTATAGCGCATGCCCGTCTTCATTAGCCATTTTCGGAGAGCGTTATGTCGTAATCAGTGTGTTTTAGTGGTGGGAAAATAATTTTTTTTAAAAAATCTTCAAACACAACTGTTGATAGAGGCGAAATGTGCTGAAACAACGCATTGGACAAAAAAAAAAAAAAAAAAAAAAAAAAAAAAATGCATTTCACATGGTGCCAGCCAGCTATAAATTTTGAAAATCTATTACTGAACCGATTCCAAATGGCATCCAAAATGGCGGATTTTAAGTTAATCGTCCTGTTGGAAAGGACTTGTGTAACATGTCATTTATATGGTTTTCAGTGTCGCTGGGTTCAGTTCGGATCTCAAATAAAATTCGAGAATCCATGATGGCAAAAATGCAAATGAAATCCCAAACGGCAGAATTTGAATTAATAGTCAGTCCAAAAAATTTACTTCCGTTAGATATGACTTGTAATATGTCTTATATAAAGGTTATGAGGTGGCGGGTTTGAATTTCTATCCAAAAAACTAACTATGAATAGTCCAGATGGGGTAAATTTAAAACAACAATGAAAATATAATCCAATATGGCCATTTTTTTCCTTGTGGATATTATTTGAAAAATAAAGTTTTCAGAGTTAGTGAATTCAATATGGGGTTCAAAAGATAATTTCCGATGATTGTCAGACATAGAATTAGTGCATAAGCTGAAAACACCACGTCATACCACAGAAACATCATTTACAGTAAATTTTTAAAAGATAGTTCGCGCCGGGAGAATAAAATCCCACCGGACCCCCGTGGAGTGGTAACGCTTCGCGAGGTCAGGTTCAGGGACTTTCGGCCCGCCGTCCGTCTCTGGTATCATCTAGACCGATAGCAAACACAGGTTCATTTCTGTCAGCTGTTCATTTCACAAGTTCATCAGCAATGGACGCTAGACAAAAAAACAGGCAGAAATGAACCCGTGGTTACTATCGGTTAAATAACACCACAGGGGCGGAGATTGATCATTTCTCCGTCAGGGCTTCCCACTCTATAAGGGCGGGGGTCCGGTGGGGTTCCCTCCGAACAGGCGCAAAATTTCTTCAAATGGTGCTTTATAGAGTATATTTAACGTGTGACAACCTTAGCAATTCATCATAAGCTATGCAAATTCATGACTAAAGGGAGACCTCAAACTAAGCAAGGAAATTAACTAGTTTCGGGAACCCTGAAACTATCATACCCTTTTCAGCCCATCCTTGAAAATGGAGGGAAAGATAGGATGTTAAAACATGTTGCAAATTTCTGCATTACTTGATTACTTTAAACATACATTATGCAAGAGCTAAATCTGCCTATAGCAGGTCTTTCTTTAGGCCTGATATGTTATCTAAATTATTAATTAGACATTAATTAACTTATCCAGACCATAATCAACACTCGATGGCATCGCTAGCCTGCGATGTTGATTGGGTTAAGTTCTGATTTGCTGTTCGACTTGCATTCATAATTTAATCATGAAATGGATAATGGAGACTATGTATGTTTTTTATCCTACCGACTTTAGTAATGATGATCGAGGCTAAGCCAAAAATTCAATCGCTAAAATCTCGGTTCATAGTGGATCAATTTGACTGACTGCCAGATCTTTATCTAATCTCCCATAATGTATCTTTAATTATAAAATGATAATTCGTATATTATTTTACAGCTAAAAAACACAAATCAATATATGTTTCAGTTTTACCCAATAAACAATTTATTATCATTTTATGAAGAAAGATATGGTGTTCAAACGTGTTGCAAACTTCCGCATGGTAGATCCGAAATTATAATAAATGTACACATGGTATATTGATCAAGTATTTCACAGCTGCAAGAACGTTTCCATTAAATCGAAAATATCAATAAAAAATTTATTGTTAGTATGAGGGCAAAATACTTCATGTTTGAAATAGAGTTTGTGTGAAATAGGTGTCCTGAATACAAATATCTGGTTCTACAAATTTGGGCGTGGGGTTTCTTGTACCCATCACGAGACACCAGTGAATAACTCTTCTCAGATAAATACTATGCGGAACAATTTTTTCCGTTCCATCGAAAAATCCAATAAACAATTTATTTTTAGTTCGATGGGAAAGTGATACAGGTGGTAGACCATATTTAAATGAACCTATGGTTAATATAGGTCTACATGATACCAGGGACGGGCTAGGGGCCGTGATGGGTTACCACTTATTTATTTTTAGTTCCTTGGGAAAGTGATACGGGTGGTAGACCATATTTAAATGAACCTATGGTTAATATAGGTGTAGATGATACCAGGGACGGGCTAGGGGCCGTGAGAGGTCCCCACTCTATGGGGGTAGAGTCCGGAGGGATTATCTCCAACCGGGCGTGAACGGTGCCTGTAAAGGTGCTTTCTCGGGTATACCCGGTGTTTCTAGCTTATATGCCTATTAACGTGCGGCAATCTTAACATTTCATCAAAACAAGGTAAAGGGGGGGCCCAAACTACGCTAAAACATTAATTAGTTTAGGGACCCTTGAAACTACCATACTCGTTTTCAGTTCATCTCTGGAAATGATACCACAAAGGCTGTAAAAACGGATCGCATAACCATTTCTGAACTAATATTAGGGCCAAAATTCTTAACAACTGGAAATACCGAAACCACTTTTACCCTGGTGAAGATGGTGTAAAGACATGCCGAATGAAGAATAGTTACACTAAAAAAGCCTCAAACCGCTAAACAGATGTTTGGATTTGTTAAATTTATTTTTTAACCCAAAATATAGTTCAGAGAGAGAGAGCGTCCACTCGACACAAACTAGATCATTTCGGGACTAACATATGGTTCAATTTTATTTCAATAATTCGCTTGCGCGTAGGAGTTTTTAGCAGTGGAAGGAAACCGGAGGACCTACTCCTAGTCAAGTACAGCCGGGGAATCGAATGACAGACCTTATGATACAGTGAACACGCACTAACCGTTCGGCCTTCCCACCCCCTATCTTCCATATAAGAGCAGAAACAATCATTCTTTTTAAAAGAAAGTTTTACCACACTATAAACCCCAGAATGCCTCGTTCGGCATTTTGTTCAAGCGTGGCAAAAATTTTCAGCAAATACCCATTACAGTACCTAGTTTTTAATTATTATAGTGAAAACTGCCAGCTCTTTATCTAATCTTCCATAATGTATCTTTAATTATAAAATGATAATTCGTATATTATTTTACAGCTAAAAAACACAAATCAATATATGTTTCAGTTTTACCCAATAAACAATTTATTATCATTTTATGAAGAAAGATATGGTGTTCAAATGTGTTGCAAACTTCCGTATGGTAGACCCGAAATTATAATAAATGAACACATGGTATATTGATCGAGTATTTCACAGCTGCAAGAACGTTTCCATTAAATCGAAAATATCAATAAAAAATTTATTGTTAGTATGAGGGCAAAATACTTCAGGTTTGAAATAGAGTTTGTGTGAAATAGGTGTCCTGAATACAAATATCTGGTTCTACAAATTTGGGCGTGGGGTTTCTTGTACCCATCACGAGACACCAGTGAATAACTCTTCTCAGATAAATACTATGCGGAACATTTTTTTCCGTTCCATCGAAAAATCCAATAAACAATTTATTTTTAGTTCGATGGGAAAGTGATACAGGTGGTAGACCATATTTAAATGAACCTATGGTTAATATAGGTCTACATGATACCAGGGACGGGCTAGGGGCCGTGATGGGTTACCACTTATTTATTTTTAGTTCCTTGGGAAAGTGATATGGGTGGTAGACCATATTTAAATGAACCTATGGTTAATATAGGTGGACATGATACCAGGGACGGGCTAGAGGCCGTGAGAGGTCCCCACTCTATGGGGGTAGAGTCCGGGGGGATTCTCTCCAACCAGGCGTGAACGGTGCCTGTAAAGGTGCTTTCTCGGGTATACCTGGTGTTTCTAGCTTATATGCCTATTACGTGCCAATCTTAACATTTCATCAAAACAAGGTAAAGGGGGCCCAAACTACGCAAAAACATTAACTAGTTTAGGGACCCTTGAAACTACCATACTCGTTTTCAGTTCATCTCTGGAAATGATACCACAAAGGCTGTAAAAACGGATCGCATAACCATTTCTGAACTAATATTAGGGCCAAAATTCTTAACAACTGGAAATACCGAAACCACTTTTACCCTGGTGAAGATGGTGTAAAGACATGCCGAATGAAGAATAGTTACACTAAAAAAGCCTCAAACCGCTAAACAGATGTTTGGATTTGTTAAATTTATTTTTTAACCCAAAATACAGTTCAGAGAGAGAGCGTCCACTCGAAACAAACTAGATCATTTCGGGACTAACATATGGTTCAATTTCATTTCAATAATTCGCTTGCGTGTAGGAGTTTTTAGCAGTGGAAGGAAACCGGAGGACCTACTCCTAGTCACGTACAGCCGGGGAATCGAATGACAGACCTTAAAAAACAGTGCGCACGCACTAACCGTTCGGCCATCCCACCCCCCATCTTCCATATAAGATCAGAAACAATAATTCTTTTTAAAAGAAATTTTACCATTCTCTTTTTTTAGTATGGTCTGACACCATCTTTAATAAATGTGTGTTGAGCCTTTCATTAAGCTTGATTTTAACCAATCACAGCAACCAACATAAGACTTTTAAAGAGAACGGATAGTTCGTTGGAAGTCGTCAGATCTTCATTTAGGTCAACCAAAATTAAAATCGGAACGAAATAAAGATCAAATTTTAATTTTATTGACAAATTTTATAAAGGTCAAATTTTAATTTTATTGATAAATTTTATAAATGAAAGATTTACCTTTCTATTCTATTTTCAGGGATTGTTACGGTTCATCAAACAAAAAAAGAAACCATTTCTTTTCACCATCGTCATGATGATTCTACTGTTCTGTATTCTGAGGTACACTAACTTTCAGAGCCCGCAGCCATTAAATCATATAGAATATATAGATAATTTTGATAAACCAGTCAACAAAGACCAAGCACATATCTTAAGATGGGTTAACAAGAAATGGAAAAGACTTTCGAACTATTGTGGCGGCAATTATAAGTTTTTGAAGGCCACCCTTAAAGGCCCCTCTGGTGAAACCCCTATCTTCGTTCACGAATTGACTGACGACGCGTCAGTATCGGGAACGCTTTTTAGGAATGGGATGTGGGATCCGGACAATGTTAATTTAGTTCATAAATACCTGCTTGAAAATCCGGAAATGGCGCTAATAGATCTTGGCGCGCATGTCGGAACATTTTCTTTAATGGCTGCCAAGCTAGGTCGACAAGTACTGTCTGTGGATCCCTTACGTGAAAACATTTTGAGATTATGCAAGTCCATCGAAGCTGGTGGGTTAACTGACAAAATAACCGTGTTTTTCACGGCTTTGTCCAATACCTACAGTCAATTTACATTTCAACGGGACCATGCCAATATAGGAGGAACTCGACTATCAGACAAAAAGGTGTCCATTGCTATAAATGAATCTGTTATTGACTCAGGTGTGATAAATACAGTTCATTTAGATGACCTGCTGCCATTAGTAAATTTTAAAAGAGCCTTTTTGAAAATAGATGTAGAAGAACATGAATTACAAGTATTAGAAGCCGGAATCCATTTTCTCGATACCGTTGATGTACCGTATATTTTAATGGAGTGGTTTTGGCATAAGAAGTTATTGGGTCAGTTCGGGCAGGGTATAATAGAATTCATGACGGTCCGAGACTATAAACCCTACACCCCATTAATCAGCGAGGAAACCCTTTTACGATTAGAGGACTATAGACACTGGCCTATTGATGTTTTGTGGAAAAAGACATCTTGAATTGACTGACTTCCATAAATTTACATTTAAATAATTACCGCCAATAATAACTTGTTTCGATAAAATTCCAGCCATCAACTTCAAAGGAAAGAGAGAGAGAGAAATGGGGTTTAACATATGTTTCTATTTTATTTCAATAATTTGCTTGCGCGTACGGGTCTTTAGCAGTGGGAGGAAACCGGAGGACCTGGAGAAAACCCACAAGGTTGGACAGGCGACCCTACTCCTGGTCACGTACAACCGGAGAGTCGAAACCACAGTTGACTCAATGACAGACCTTACGATACAGCATGCACGAACTTTAAATGAGGCCAGTCTCTCACACAATATCATCCACAGTCTTTGACATTGCAAACACGACTTATTGGTCAATTTAAATCAATATTAATGTTGTTATTTTGCCGTGCAACGATGGCCTTCTGATATCAAATATTTAAGACAAAATAAAAAAATTCAAAATTGCCACTAAAATCGTCTGCCAGAATGCGTTCCAGTGCCATCTGTAATCAATTAGATGATATTGGGTGATTTTAAATGATTTTTTACGATTTTTTAAACATATATTTGATATTAAATTAATGTGAATGAAATAAGCGGTAAATACACAAGATTAAAACATACTCAGGTTATAGTGCAACTAGTTTAATTTATTTTAGTCAAAGTATTTTTATGTTTATTTATCTTTATAAATTTCGATGTTAGGCTAATAATTTTTTTTGTTTTTTTTATTACAATTTTTTTATTTCCTTGGTAACAAAAATTTTGCCTTGTAATTGATTTAAATTTTTTACTCTTCTTAACTAGTATAATTAAAATTAGAGATCGTTTTGTAAAGGAATGGGATTTGGACATAATTATTAAGTTATTCTGTAACATGTAGCATTTCTTATTTGTATAGTTCGGTGGGCAATGCCAGTATTTAGTATTTTATCATCTATTTTATGTATAATTTTGGCTTGTCTCTCTAATGTTGCTTATTATTAAAAAAATCTTACATGCTTATATAATTATTAACTACTATATATACTGTACATTTTCATCCATTTCATTATATTTATAATATTTATGTTACTGCCATTTTAACTATGTTTATACACCCATTTGCATTAATATAGGAGAGGGGTTTTATATAGGCTAAGCCTGTTCCCCAATCCCTTTCAGAAAACCTGAATAAAAATATTGTTTATAAAAAAAACAAAATGCCAGGGGAGAATTTTGCGTTTCCATTACTTATCTGTAGGACCGCAGTGTTTGTCATATCTGAGCAACTGAACTCACGGCAATCCCAGACAATGAGGCATCAAGTTTGAATCAGAAGGTTTTTCCCTGGGATTTGAACCCTGGGACATAACAAAATAAGCATTACAAAAGTCCCCATTCTCCCCCCCACCAAAATATTTTTTACACCCATCCCAAAATCTATAAACCAGAATAAATGGGTTAGTCAGTAACCACCTTATTCAAGAGTGTCTACATGGGGGTTGGATGGCCAAATGGCCGAATGATTAGCACATGCGTGCTGTATCATACGGCCTGTCATTGAGTCAATTGGCGTAGTTTTGAATCCCCGGTTGAACGTGAGAAGGAGTTTGGTCGCCTGTCCAATCTCGTGGGTTTTCTCCGGGTTCTCCGGTTTCCTCCCACTGCTAAAGACCCCTACGCACAAGCAAATTATTGAAATAAAATTGAACCGCATGTTAGTCCCGAAATGACCTAGTTTGTGTCGAGTGGACATTAAACCCCATTTCTCTTTCTCTCTCTCAAGAGTGTCCACAAGCTTGATTTTATATTACATCTTTAGCTCCATTTTTTATGGGGTGAGGTGGGGGTAGGACACACTACTTCCATTTCCAAATATATAAACTAGATGAAACTTTAAGGAGTTCACTGACTATCACTTCATTTATTTTGTCTTTTAATATAAATACAAAACATGACAATTTATTTTAAAGATGCATTAGGTAAGAACTAAATCTGCCTATTGCATCTTCATTTTCATTGTCTACTTTTGAACTATTATAGCAAGAACGTCCAACTCTTTATTGAAATCTTATATAATGCATCTTTATACGCCCGTCAGACCAGGGTGGCATCCTTCCTGCGCTGGTACGGTGACAGAAAATGGTCCCAGTGCATGTCAAGATCGTCATAAGCGTGGTAAAAGTGTGGTGGAAACGCCAGATATCGTGCTGTGGTCTCCACGGTCGCTGACGTTTGTTTTGAGCATGTTCAAAACAAATGCCAAGGTTCTGTGATTTGACTTGGAAAGCTGTGAGAATGCGACTTTTTTCAAGTTTGTAATTTTTTTTGACATTTTCTTGTGTTGTGTTCACAGTTACCGTCAACCTTATGCATTTTCTGGTCGCCATGCGGTCACACCAGCACAGTAACGATGCCACTCCAATCCGACAGCGGCCTTAATGAAGCCTCTGACATGCAACTGAAATTTATCAGTTCTTTTAATATAACTATAAAACAACAATTTATTTTAAAATATAAAAAAAAAAATAAACACATTCAAGGTTTTGTTTAGCATTAACAATAAACACATTCAATGTTTAGAATTAACAATAAACACATTCAATGTTTAGAATTGACAATAAACACATTCAATGTTTAGAATTAACAATAAACACATTCAATGTTTAGAATTAACAATAAACACATTCAATGTTTAGAATTATTAACAAACTCCAACAAACATACTTTCATTTCATTCAATTCTTTAACAGTTTCATGATTTTCACCAAAATGAATAAGAAATATTTTCTGAGCTCTGTTAACAATTTGTAGACATTTTTCTGGTTTCTTGACATTAAAAAGGATATCTGCCATTTTTTGTAGTTCATAAGCTAATTCGATACTTTCATTACCATATAATAACTCTGTTACTTTGATACTATTTTCTAAATGTTTTAATGCCATTTTATAATCCCCTAAAATAAAGAGAAATTACAATAAAAGGAAATGAAGAGAAATGGGGTTTAACGTCCTACTGGAAACTAATGTGGTATACAAGTTTATCTTTATGAAACTTTGTAAACAGATCAACTTATTATATATAGTAATTGTGCCTTTTGCTAAATACAAAATTCCTGGTTTTAATAATTGTTGTGTTTCCATGGAAACCAATTTGACTTAATTTCTGGTATACAAGGGCGAAAAATGTTTTTGTTTTCTATACACGTATATCAGTCAATTAAACATATCCCTATTCCTTTTATTGTGGGGATCACGATTGCTAAGTGGGTAAGATGCCGGCTCGCCAGCCTGGAGGTCGGGTGTTCGATCTCTGCATTGGCCGAGAAAGTCCATCCAGATTTTCCGCCGTGATTCCCCTTTGCCAGTGATGCAGGACGGAAGGCCTGAAAAGGACAACTGTCTAGTCGTTCGGATGGGACAAAAAACAGAGATCCCGTGTACACATTGGCATGCACGTAAAAGATCACTTGACAGTTGGAATTCGATTTTAAGAGTAGGCCGTAGCACCGCTGTCTGGGCAAACTTTCCTTCATAGCACACTGTATGGCATATAACAGTATTAGAGCAGAAATGTACGACCTTAAACCAACATTTCATTTTTTATAAAGTAATCTCTCCTACCTGACATTGCATAACACCTGGCTAAACTATCTTCTACTGATGCTCTTAATCGATTATTTTTATGTAAATATTTATAACACAACTCTAAACATGGCTTTAAACTTTCCATAGCACCTGAAATACCAAATATAAGATTTAATAAATACTTTAATAATATAAAAAAAATTAAACTTTTAGTTAAATCTATCTTACAAGCGAGAGAAAGAGAGAGCAATTTTATTTCAATAATTAGCAGTGGGAGGAAACGTACAAGTGAGATTTTGAAAACCACAAAACCACGCCACTTGTCTATATGACAAAACTTTTGATCTAACGTGCATGCGTTAAAATTAGCCACAACTAATTGTAGACAGGGAGTTAGATAATATAAGAGTGGCTATGAAGACCTAGTTATCCAGAGTGTCAGTGACTAGTTTCGTTCATATTGAACTCTTCAGACTGATTGGACGCACGTGGCGGTCGTTTTTATTTATACTATTTTGAAACCCAGGTGGGGTTACCGGGGTTGGACTCTTGGCGGGGTTTGCGAATTTGTTACCGGGATTGGTAGCTCGCTTACTGGGTTTGTACAGAGGTTTGACAACTTGGCGTGATTACTGGGGTTGGCGATTTGGTTACCAAGATCTCTGTCTCTCTTTTCCAAATCCTAGTGTATTAAGGATAAGTAAAACCAAAGTTTGAACTATAAAAAATGAAACGAAATAGGATCTGTGCTTTAATCAGATTGTTAAAAATAGAAGTGCTCTTACCTTTTAAATCTGAATGATCAATTGATGTCATAGCTAGTTGATAAAGAGTGTTTATTTCTTCCCTCATCTTTCTATCATGGATACTTTCTTTCTCTCCACAGTCAATACAACATGGTACATCTACCTGGGTATCAATACAACCTTTACATTTACCACATACCATAGCCTAAAACATACAGATATATACATTTACCATATACCATAGCCTAAAACATACAGATATATACATTTACTGAATACCATAGCCTAAAACATACACATATACATATAAATGGGTAGCATCTGGACTCATGCTTTCTGTTGCCATAGTCATCAGTTGTGATAAAAAAAAATGAAAGGAGTGATTAAAAGTTGATTATGGCGCTGATTTTTTATATGTGTCAGAAAAAAATCTTAAAATTCCAATCATATTTGTCCTGGAATGACCATTATGTTGATTGTCAATCACAATCCTGTGGCGGCATACTAAAAATTAATCCGGCACATGTCAGTAATGGTTTCAGTTAATAAATTCAAATGAAATGGGGTTCAACATTTTACATTTCTGCACTGATCGCCATGCAGTATGCTTTGACTGACATTTTGCCCAAACAGCACTATGCTGAACTCTTATTTTGATTTCCGGGGGTTGGATGGCCGAATGGTTAGCATGTGCGCGCTGTATCGTACGGTCTGTCATTGCGTCAACTGGCGGGGTTTCGATTTCCCGGTTGTACGTGACAAGGAGTAGGGTCGCCTGTCCAACTTTGTGGGTTTTCTCCGGGTCCTCCGGTTTCCTCCAACTGCTAAAGACCCCTACATGCAAGCATATTATTGAAATAAAACTGAACCATATGTTAGTCCCGAAATGAACTAGTTTGTGTCAAGTGGATGTTAAACCCTATTTCTCTCTCTCTTATTTTGATTTCCAAGTGTCAGGGGATCTTTTGGTCCCTTATTCACGAAAACTTAAACTAAGATACAATCGAAATTTTAAGAAATACTGCAATTCGATTGGCTGACCAATATGCAAATTGGATATATGCAAATTGATTTTACTGGTCAGCCAATCGAATTGCAGTATTTCTCCTTCTTAAACCCTCTGTCATGCATCAATGACATAGAGAAACCAGGATTTTTCAGTCAACATCGCGATCAAACCAGTGCCCTACTCAACGAACCATACATGAATTAAAGACCAAATCACCACAAATTGCTAAATAATTTAAAGTGATTTGACTGTATCATTATATTAATTTAATAACTGACAAACACCAGTCTGGTTAAAGGGGAAATTGGTCAGATAGTTTATAAATATCTGAAATAGGATCTGAATACCCCCAAACCAACTGTATTTTATTGTTAAATTTCAAATCTTGCGGGTGTTAAAATCCATTTAATGTCTAAATAATAATTTACAAAAAATTTGAAGCCAAAATAAAGACCTGCGATAGGCAGATTTAGCTCTTACATAATGTATCTTTATAGTAATTTAAATATATCTTACATAAAATTAAAGTAATTTAAATAAAGCTTACATAAAATTAAAGTAATTTAAATATATCTTACATAAAATTAAAGTAATTTAAATAAAGCTTACATAAAATTAAAGTAATTTAAATAAAGCTTACATAAAATTAAAGTAATTTAAATAAAGCTTACATAAAATTAAAGTAATTTAAATAAAGCTTACATAAAATTAAAGTAATTTAAATATATCTTACATAAAATTAAAGTAATTTAAATAAAGCTTACATAAAATTAAAGTAATTTAAATATATCTTACATAAAATTAAAGTAATTTAAATAAAGCTTACATAAAATTAAAGTAATTTAAATATATCTTACATAAAATTAAAGTAATTTAAATATATCTTACATAAAATTAAAGTAATTTAAATATATCTTACATAAAATTAAAGTAATTTAAATATATCTTACATAAAATTAAAGTAATTTAAATATATCTTACATAAAATTAAAGTAATTTAAATATATCTTACATAAAATTAAAGTAATTTAAATATATCTTACATAAAATTAAAGTAATTTAAATAAAGCTTACATAAAATTAAAGTAATTTAAATATATCTTACATAAAAGTAATTTAAATATATCTTACATAAAATTAAAGTAATTTAAATATATCTTACATAAAATTAAAGTAATTTAAATATATCTTACATAAAATTAAAGTAATTTAAATAAAGCTTACATCAAATTGTACATCATCCTTTTTACCGTCTGTACAAGGTTTACATGAACAAGTAAAAAAATACTGAGTTTTTAATACTTCTTGTCTTCTAGATCTTATCATACGTCTAAAGTGGGGACCTACAATATATAATAGTCATACCTTACAGTTTGCTGACTGTCTTTTCAGAGATTTTAAACCCCTTACAAGACAGAGAAATAAATGGGGTTTAACGTCCACTTGACACAAAATAGGTAAATACCGAAATAATTTTATTTCAATAGTTCGCTTGCGCATAGGTGTCTTAAGGTGTTGGAAGAAACTGGGGGGGGGGGGGGGGGGGCAGAGAAAACCGCCAAGGTTTGATAGACAACCGAACTCGAAACTATCCCACTTGACTCAATGAGAGCTCTTTGATCAAACCAATCAGCCCCCTAACCCCCTGAACCCCTTACAAACCAAAATAATGTTAAAGTTTTATTTCTAAAGGGAAAAGTAGTCAATATGAAGTTCAATTCCATTCAGTATTTACAAAAGCATGATGAACTGATCATTTCACAATATACAGCGCCCTCTGCAGATGATATAAATAAGAGAGTGCCACCTATATGTGCTGTGTATTTCTATGGCCTCTTTTCAATCAGATGGAATGAAAATTCAAGCCGAGAGATATCTACTGTAGATATTTTGGTTTTTGGTTTTGTTTTCTTTATTAAATGTTTGGGGATCATGTGGCTAAGTGGGTAAGACGCTAGCTCGCTAGCCTGGAGGTCGGGTGTTCGATCCCTGCATTGGCCGAGAAAGTTCATCCAGATTTTCCGGCGTGGTTCTCCCTTGTCAGTGATGCAGGACGGAGGGGCTGCCATGGAAAGCTGTCTAGTCGTTCGGATGGGATGAAAAACCGAGGTCCCGTGTACACATTGGCGTGCACGTAAAAGATCCCTTGGCAGTTGGAATTCGATATAAGAGTAGGCCGTAGTGCCGCTGTCCGGGCAAAATTTCCCTCATAGCACACTGTATGGCGTATGCCCGTCTTCATTAGCCCAGGTTAGGAGCAGAACAGTAGGACGTTAAACTCCATTTCATTTCATTTCATTTCATTTTATTAAATGTTTAGTGATCAATTGAATAACACATGAACTTGGATTAATCTGTGAAAACTTAGCCGAAAAATGTAAAATGATGATCCACCATTTTAAAGGGGCATTATGGGAGATTAGATAGATAAAGAGCTGGCAGTTTTCACTATAATACTTAACTAGATAATGTAAAGGGAATTTGCTGAAACGAGATATTAGCATTTGAAATTTAGGCCTAGCCTAGATCATCATTACTAAAGTCGGTATGTTAAACCATTTTTGGTTTAAATCATTGATGAGCGTTGATCAGCAAATTGGATTCAAATCCAGTGAAAATCTGACACATAAGATAGCATCAAGAGTTGATTATGGTCTGGATAAGTTAATAAATGCCTAATTAATAGTTTATATAAAATTTCAGGCCCAAAGAAAGACCTATTTAAAGATTTTGACAATTGGGGTATTATTAGTGATTAGAACACAAGATCATTTTGCTAGCAGTAAAAAAGTTTTATTTAAATTCGAGAGTATTTTTTAAATTTGGGACAACTCTGCCCATTGATTTCTCAGATGTAGATGTTTAAAACTTACAATTTACGAGGAATCCAACATTTTCTACATCATTAATCTATTAACAAAATAGAACAGACAATACTCACCATAACAATTAAATATTTCCTCTCCTTTTTCAACATTTTTCACAGCTCTCACAACTAACAAGTCTCCTTGAAAACTAGAAAAGATTCAAATTAAAATTTCAGTCTTTCATGCACAAAACTCTTCAATAGTTAATTCAGAAATAACAAGTTTCAAAATGATTCTTATTGGTAATTGGAGAGCTCCTTTCTCAGGTCATCGGTGCTGTGTTAAACCTTTTCATTTCTGGTCCTAAGAATACTGTGTCAATTTGACATCATGGGGACCTTGTAACTGAGTCCACAAAGTTTATTAGCATGTGATGACCCATTGACTGGACAGAAAATAATGATAATTTGATATCGGTCGATATGGTGACCATCTTACTGTCTTCACTGATATTCTAGGGTATTCTAATAATAGAAAGGGGCCCGGTTACTGTGAAATGAAATGAAATGGGGTTTAACGTTCGACTGTTCTGCTTTGAACTGGGCTAATGAAGACAGGCATACGCCATACAGTGTGCTATGAGGGAAATTTTGCCCGGACAGCGGCACTACGACCTACTCTTATATTGATTCCAACTGTCAAGGGATCTTTTACGTGCATGCCAATGTGTACACGGGACCTCGGTTTTTCGTCCCATCCGAACGACTAGACAGAAGTCCTTGTCAGGCCCTCCGTCCTGCATCACTGACAAGGGGAAACCACGCCGGACAGCGGCACTACGGCTTACTCGAATTCCAACTGCCAAGGGATCTTTTACGTGCACGCCAATGTGTACATGGGACCTCGGTTTTTCGTCCCATCCGAACGACTAGACAGCTGTCCTTGTCAGGCCCTCCGTCCTGCATCACTGACAAGGGGGAACCCCGCCGGAAAATCTGGATGAACTTTCTCGACCAATGCAGGGATAGAACACCCGACCTCCAGGCTAGCGAACCAGCGTCTTACCCACTTAGCCACGTGATCCCCACCCCCACCCCCGGTTACTGTGTCCACAGAATGTTTATCTAATAGACCCAATGAAACACTTACTGAAAAGATTAAAAGGAAAAGCTTGTTATTTTTAAATCCACCTACCTTGATATTATAGTAGGATCACATGAATGGTTCATCAAACTAGCTGTTGGGTATATCGCCGTGGCAACTCGTACTTGACTCATCTCATCCACAAGTGTAGAAGATGACAGCGAATCAAATGAGGCCTGGAGTTCTGTAATGGCGTGTGCGTTACATACTAATTGTTGAATATGACGTAACAACAAACCACCTATATTTAACATGTCTGTATCAATGCCAATCTCGGACAAAGATACTCGGGTTTTGACGGAAGAAATATCATCTTCGTGATTGTTTCCTAAAATATTATTACATATTCCTTCACTCTCGGAGTCCTCTGAACCTAGTGCGTCTACATATTTGGCAGACGTCTTTAGTTCACTTGGTTTATGTTTTTTTGAAGATGAATCCATTTTACTTCTAGCAACAGTGCCACAAGTGAAGTCAAGGGCCTTTTTGTCATCAATATTTGAGGCACTTTCACTTAAATCTAGGGAGTCATCTTTACTCTTTGACGGAAGCTTGTCAACGTTCACATCAGCTTTGTTTTCACTTGAATGGGTAGCTGAATCGTGACTGTGATGTTTAGACATTATTTTCGTGTCTTTAGCGTTGTGGAACCAGTTAGAATGGACGAGAATTACAAGTAAGAGGGTGGCTGTCTGCAAGTAAAAAATAAAATCTGTATTAATTTTTCCCCTTGGTCCTTATAGTTACATAACTTAAAGATAGCATGAAATGAAATGAAATGAAATGGAGTTTAACGTCCTACTGTTCTGCTCCTAACCTGGGCTAATGAAGACGGGCATACGCCATACAGTGTGCTATGAGGGAAATTTTGCCCGGACAGCGGCACTACGGCTTACTCGAATTCCAACTGCCAAGGGATCTTTTACGTACACGCCAATATGTACACGGGACCTCGGTTTTTCGTCCCATCCGAACGACTAGACAGCTTTCCTTGTCAGCCCCTCCGTCCTGCATCACTGACAAGGGAGAACCGCGCCGGAAAATCTGGATGAACTTTCTCGGCCAATGCAGGGATCGAACACCCGACCTCCAGGCTAGCGAGCTAGCGTCTTACCCACTTAGCCACGTGATCCCCCTTAAAGATAGCAGCAGGAGGGGAAAAAAAGGGAGAAAATTTGAATAACTGAAAATATCACAAAAATTCTTATTTCATGCACTATTAATAGATTCCCGGAACATAAAGACATGGTATAAAAACTAGACACCATATAAATCTAAATGGTAGTGTCCAATTCTACAAGAAAGCCAATAAACAGGAAGGTCATAAACTCGACGGCAGATATCTTACTAAATAAAATGGGGTTTAACAACTGGGCTAATGTAGATGGGCATACGACATACAGTGTGTTTTGAGGGAAATTTTGCCTGGACAGCGGAGCTACAGCCTACTCTTACATCTTTTACATGCACGCCAAAGTGTACACAGGACCTTGTGTCCTTGTCAGGCCTTCCTTCCTGCACCACTGACAAGGGGAAATCACCCCGGGAAACTACGATGAACCTTCTCAGAGATATCTTACTAATGAATACTGGTATAAATCTAATGATGTCATATCTTCAGAATGTGTTAATAGATTATAAACTGTTGAATAATCTCTTCCATATTGTTTCTCTTCATTTAATCCTGGTATATCATTGGCACATATATCCTTATTATCTTTTATAAATCCTGTAGAAGAAAATATTACATATTTTACAATAAACCAAATCATATTAAAGGTACATTATGTAAGATTTAGATAAAGAGCTGGCTGTTCTTGACATAATAGTTCAAATATACATGTAGATAATGAGATATGAATTTTTAAAAAATTTCAGTCAATTAATTATTCTGGGTGAAGTTGTGAATGTTCAAAGTTTTAACAAGATAGTCTTGATTGTCAAGTACAATTGTTATGATTATAAACAAAGTCTTAATTATCCATTCTATCATTCAAATTATAAAGTGGTGAAGGTGTTCTAATTCATTCCATGGATAATCAAGAGAAACTATTTGCCACCAACAATGGAATCAAACTTGAGGCCTTCTGGTTAGTGAGCAAGTACCATACTCACCGAGGGAACCACAGTGGCTAAGCGGGTAAGACGTTGGCTCCAAATATTCTACTTTGATGCATTTTCTATCATCATTCTTGTTGGCAATAGAATACTTGTGTCCTTAAACAAGACAAATACCTGTATTCCAGTTAAACCATTGGATAGTACAAGGTAAATTAAATGCAGCTACAAAAGTTTGTTGTACAAGATCACTGCCGCAGCCAAGGCTAAAACATCACATAACGACTTTGTAAAGCAAGTTATATAAAAATTTCATTGAAAATGATGAGAATATTTATACTTAACCATTTAAAAACTGTAATCCTGCTGTCAATATTGTTCTTAAACTAAGATGAGCTATACCAACCTAGAAAAAAAAAAAAATAATCTAATACACATTATCCCTAAATTATCAATATAATCTAGTACACATTATACCCAGAATATTAATGTAATCTGATACACATTACACCCAGAATATCATTATTATTATTAAGAACATTTATATAGCGCACAATTCACATAGTGCTCAAATGCGCTTTACAAAGTAAGTAGTAAAAACAATATAAAACAAACAAAATACAATACAATAATTCAGAAATAAAATAAACTAACATAAAATTTAATAAACTTATACATAAAACTGTAAATAATATAATATAAGAAAGCCATTGATAACAAAATAAGAGTATTTAAATATCACGATCTGGATTAAAATATACATTCTTCAAAAAATACTTTAGTTATAAATTAAAAGCTTCTTTAAATAAATGAGATTTAATATTTTTCTTAAAAATTGTAATTGTTGTAGAATTTCTGATTATACCCAAAATATCAACATAATTAGTACACATTATATCCAGGCCCTACGTGGAAGCAAATTAATGAAATAAATTGAACCATATGTTTGTCCCAAAATGACCTTGTTTGTGTCGAGTGAATGTTTAACCTCATTTTTCTCTCTCTCTCTCTTTCAACTATTTACAGACAGATACAACTCGTGCACGGCAAAAAGTAAACTAAGTGATTGATTATCCATAAAAATTGTCGAAGGGAATTAACTGTACTTGAAGACATTGATTGAAATGGAAATAATAAACTTACAGAATGAAGTAAATCTATATAAGAACATTCTATATGATGATACTGTGTCCATGATTCTTGTTGACATTGGTTACCACAATATCTTACAACTGTACATCTTCTACATCTATAAATATCAAAAAAGGCAAGACTCAGCCATCAACATCACATAACCTAGTATACCATAATAAACACCACACAATCTTATATACCAGAATAACCACCAAACAACCTTAATACTATAATACACATCACACAACCGTGTATACCGTAATACACACACACACCACACAACCGTGTATACCATAATAAACACCACACAACTGTGTATGAAATGAAATGAAATGGGGTTTAATGTCCTACTGTTCTGCTCCTAAACTGGGCTAATGAAGACAGGCATACGCCATACAGTGTGCTATGAGGGAAATTTTGCCCGGGCAGCGACACTACGCCCTACTCTTATATCAAATTCAACCTGCCAAGGGATCTTTTACGTGCATGCCAATGTGTACATGGGACCTCGGTTTTTTGTCCCATCCGAACGACTAGACAGCCGTCCTTGTCAGGCCCTCCGTCCTGCATCACTGACAAGGGGAAACCACGCCGGAAAATCTGGATGAATTTTTTCGGCCAATGCAGGGATCAAACATCCGACCTCCAGGCTAGCGAGCCAGCGTCTTACCCACTTAACCATCGTGATTCCCACACAACCGTGTATACCATAACACCACACAACCTTTTATACCATAATAACCACCACACAACCTTGTATACCATAATACACTTCACACAACCGTGTATACCATAATAAACATCACACAACCTGTTATACCACAATAAACAACACACAACCTTCTATTCCAAAAACTAAGTTAAATTTGTTTCCATGCAAGCAAAAAACTATTAAATCCGGGAAATGTTTAATTAGCAACAGGGCATGACTATTATAATGAGTTGACAAAATTTCATCAACTATCATGGAATGGTTTATAAGATATGCTCTGGAAACAAACTTGGGCGGAAAGATGGATTGACTGACCGAGCGCATCTACATATCTCTGCCATAACTTTGTAATAACTGATTGAAATATATTAGCACCATGGTTTCAGTGGAAGTATAAGAGTTTCAGTATTCTATCAATTACACCTGCTGCTTTCCAAATATCAGTTTATTGTCTGGGAAGATGGAATAGTAATTAAATACTTGTTTTGTCTAGGCTAGACATAAATTTAGCGCAGTTGAGAGAGTTAAATCTTATCAAACAGGCTGCATTTGGGACATATATGTATATGAATAGATTCACCCAATAACTGTTAAGAGTTAATTTTTTATAACAATGACAGAGTGTTTATATAAATAGACTCACCCAAGAAGAGTTAAGAGAGAGAGAGAGAGAGAGAGAGAGAGAGAGAGAGATGGGGTTTAACCACTCAACACAAACTAGGTCATTTCGGGACTAACATTGTTCAATTTTATTTCCATAATTCGCTTGCACGTAGGGGTCTTTAGCAGTGGGAGGAAACCGGAGGACCTGGAGAAAACCCACGAGGTTGGACAGGCGACACTACTCCTTGTCACGTACAACTGGGGAATCGAAACCACGCCAGTTGACTCAATGACAGACTTCATGATACAGCGTGCATGCGCTAACCATTCAGCCATCAAACCCCCCCAATAACTGTTAAGAGATAATAGTTCATAACAATGATTACAATAATCCTTTTAAGACATATAGAAATAGATTTCACTAAAATTAAAACACTTATCCGAATGTACTACTTCTAAATTTTATTACCATGTTACGTTTCAATACACATACAGGTATCATTATCAAGCAAATAAAAATCATTATATGCTTGATAATGATACCTGTGTGTGTATTGAAATGTAACATGTTAATAAAATTCAGAAGTAGTACATCCAGATAAGTGTTTTAATTTTGATGACAATGTGTTTATATAAATAAACTCACCCAATAACTGTTAGAGTTAATTGTTTATAACAATGATGACAATGTGTTGTGTAATGATCTGGTAGTAAAACTGATGAATACGGTGTCTCTACTATCAGAGTATCACCAGCTTTTATATCATCATTAGCCTATAAAATATCATAAACAACTGAAAATACTTTATCATTTATTGAGTAGAATAACTTGTATACTAATTTAGTATACTATAATAAAAGTCGGAGTCTGAAAACATTTTAGTTTGCTGGAGGGTGGGGTGTAAGTAAATTCCAGTATGGTGTTGTTGATATTTCAACTATGAATTTGAGTAGCTGATATCATAGTCACAATAAAAGGGAAGGCGATCATCTTGCTATGGGTTGATGTATGCATTTTTTGATCAGAATGACTATTAAGATAGCTCTAGCGGATAATCAAAGACAATGAAAGACAACAAAATGAACGACATAAACCAATCTTCCATGGCTTTATGAGGTTCTAAATTATACAGGTAACAAACATAATTATCATTATTATTATTACAAACATGAGTTACTTATCACCATAACCCTAGAAGCCTGTGTTATAAAATAATTTACTTACCACTAGATAACGGCCTTGTTCTATCTCATATTTGATAACAGCACTAGAAGCCTGTGTTATATAATTTACTTACCACTAAATAACGGCCTTGTTCTGTGTTATATTCAATATTAAGAGCACTAGAAGCCTGTGTTATATATATGTAATTTACTTACCACTAGATAACGCCTTGTTTTGTCTTATATTTGATAACAGCACTAGAATCCTGTGTTATATAATTTACTTACCACTAAATAACGGCCTTGTTCTGTGTTATATTTAATATTAAGAGCACGAGAAGCCTGTGTTATAACATCACTATTACCATAACTCACACATGCTACATTTATACATTTAATATCTACTGGTGTTTCTATCTTTACTTTCTTTCTAAAAACAAAAAATTAAAATATAAAATCTGCTTTCCTCAAGAGCAAGGACTGTACATGCTCGGGTAAGACTGTAAAATGGGCAATTGATAGGGTGACCTACCATAAATAAATATCTCTAAATATCTTGACAATTACGCCACAATATTTATATATATATCAAGCCTTAAATCAGTTTCACACAATTATAGTTTTGAAATTAGTCTCGCTTAACCAGTCTACCGCCCATTCTACGTCTGATTGACAGGTCGGGATAATCAAGATTACCTTTTTACGAAACATAACAGAAAGCTGGAATAAGAAATTGAATTTAGAAATACGCACGTTAGCCAACTCAACAATTGTTTTAAGAAACTTGTAAAAGTAAAATGAAACTACTGCTAGTATCATGTTCCTGCTAACGAAAGTGAATTAGAGATATTATTTGTACTAAACCAAAGGATGCCGCTCTTAACGGTACAGTTAATGATAAAGCAATATAAAAAATAAAAAAAACGTAATTTCTAAAGCTGCTGTAATAACCAAGAAGCTAAATTTTACTGCTATTCAAAATCGTCAACAATAGATTTTTTACGGCTGTAATAGTTGATAGATTTCTAGAGAATTGAACATGCCATGGCTATTTATAGTCTCATACAGTTTGAGACACAACCACTGAAGCGTGCACATTAGCCGTGTTGAGAACAACTTTCTGTAGAGTGCACGGGTCACCCTACAAATGGTTACGGTTAAGGTGTAAGTTGTAAGTTTGCCAGTGCCAGACTTATCTCAATCTGATTATAATACAGATCTATACTTCGTTTCGTTTTTTTATACTTTCGATGGCCTCCACTACATGAAGATCTGACCCGTTGTTGTGGTAGCTCGCGTCAGGTGTCATACGAGCGGATTTTGACCCTATGACATCAGACATTTGATTAACCAATCAGTGTTGATGTTTCTAGTGGGATACCCACAATTCCGTGCATCGGCGCGCCAAGAACTCGCTGCAATAGACCATTTTATTGGCTAATCTCTCACATCAACCAGAATGCAAGTTATATATCAACTCTTCCAAGTCCTAGTGTAGTAAAGACAAGTAAAATGAAATTTTCAACAATAAAAAACGAAACGAAATAGGATCTGTGTTTTAAGCAGATTAGATTTACCAACAGCCTTTGCAGTCTGAAGCCTAATTAAAGGGAAGTCCCGGATTTCAAAGAAATGTGAAAAATAAAGTGATTTCAACTAGCTAAATCAAATGGTAAATGGGGGTTGGATGGCCGAATGGTTAGAGCATGTGCTTTGTATCATAAGGTCTGTCATTTGGTCAACTGTCCAACCTCGTCGGTTTTCTCTAGGTCCTCTGGTTTCCTCCCACTGCTAAGGACCCTTATGCACAAGTGAATTATTGAAATAAAATAGAACCATGTTAGTCCCGAAATGACCTATTTTATGTCGAGTGGACATTAAACCCCATTTCTCTCTCTCTCATAAGCCTTTCTTACAAGCACTGTAGTCTTAAACCTTGGTCATGATCCTCAGCTTTGATGAATTGTGTTTAAAACTAATGTTCTTCTTAAACTTCAGAAAAGGCCAGGATCAGTCTAAAGAAAACAATGGATACAAATCTGTTGAAATAAATATAATTAATACCTACTGTTCAACTATATTTAATTCTAGTTCTTTCATTTCTTTTAATAAATTACCTGAAAGTAAAGAAATAGAACAACATAATTACTTGTATACAAGAGTTACTTCCCGTCTCTAAGTATGGGCTGAACAGGGCAACATCAGAGGTCATCAAGATTCTATTTAATTCTTATAAGAAAAGGAAAATCTGGCATAATTGACAGCAATGTTTATTGACCTAACTGCTAAATCTAGTAGCCTAGTCACTTGTTTTTCACTGCTTGGCTGGTAATCTTCAATAAAAGCACTTTTCCCTTTTAGACATTACACAGATATCAAACAAATGTTTCATAATATACAAATATAAAATAGGTGAGAAAGACAAAGTGCTTACTCACCATACTTTTTATCAACTATTAAAGTCTTCTGATTGTCTAAATATTCTCTTGCTTTCAACAATTCTATTAATAAACAACACATCAGACTTACATAAAGTTCTTTTTATCTAAAGTAATGGGTTGGACCTCTGTCTTATCCTGCCCAAACAACTACATGTATATGAAATGGGGTTTAATTTCCTACTGTTCTGCTCTGACTGGGCTAATGAAGGCGGGTATACACCTTATAGTGTGCTATGAGGGAAATTTTACCCAGACTGTGGCGCCACAGCATACTCTTATATCGAATTCCAACTGCCAAGGGATCTTTTACGTGCACGCCAGTGTGACACAGAAACTTGGTTTTTCACACCATCCGAAGGACTAGACAGCTTTGATTGTCCTGCACCACTGATAAGGGGAAAACACATCGGAAAATCCTGATGAACTTTCTCCGCCAACACTGGGATCGAGCCAATATGGCTCCCCCCAAACAACTAACTACGCAAAAGGTTATCCTACTATTCACTACCATCCGAGCCAATGAATACTAGTTTACGCAATGTTATTTTGGGGAAATTTTACCTGGATAGCAGTACTACGTTCCAGATTTTTCAATTTCAAACTGCCAGGGGATGTTTAAAATGCTGCTAATGATATTAAACCGGATATCAGTTTCCAATCTAATCAAAATGACTGAATGCTTTTCCACGGCAGACCCAAATCCTGCAGTAATGACACGTGGAAATCTGACCCGAAAATCCCATGGAATTTTTTCAGCCAACATTGGGATTGAAACTAGCTTGCACCATATTCATCCAGTAACTATGGTTACCAAACAATAACATACCATATAAAGCAAAAACAAATATACTTTCGTTACCTGACTCGGCCATGTCGAATTTCTTCAAACCATAATAACACTGGGATCTTCGTTGGTATAATTTATAGATGGTTTCTTCAGGAAAACCAGCATCCATAGCAAATTGTATATCACTTAAACATTCCTAATAACCAAATAAATAAACATAAAATACACATGTGATGTCATTTGATTTTAGCATACCATCATTTCAAACCGTGAACTTCTCTGCATAAAATATTTGTATTAAATTTAAATTGATCTCACCCACACACTAATAGAAGGAAAGCAATTTTAACACTCATTCATACCTGAAAATACTGAAGATGATACAAAGCTGCTGATCTGTTTCCATAAGCTAAAGCTAAGTCATGACCTTCTTCTACAGGGGCATGGATGATACTCTTAAAATAATAAAATTGTAATAGAAATTAATATTTATGTTTAATAGCAATCAGTGAACACTAGTCAACTAAAGTGAAACAAATTGCATTGCATGGATGGCTGAATGGTTAGCGTGCACGCGCTGTATCATAAAGTCTGTCATTGAGTCGACTGGCATGGTTTTGAATCCCCAGTTGTACGTGACAAGGAGTAGGGTTGCCTGTCCAACCTCGTGGGTTTTCTCCGGATCCTCCAGTTTCCTCCCACTGCTAAAGACCCCTATGCGCAAGCGAATTATTGAAATAAAATTAAGCTATATGTTAGTCCCAAAATGACCTAGTTTGTGTCGAGTGGAAGTTAAGCTCCATTTCTCTCTCTCTCTATCTCTCTCTCACATTTTCCGCTGATATATATAAAGAACTACATGTAGATTAGGATTTAACGTCAACTAGACACAAAATAGATCATTTCAGGACTAACATACACATATAATGTGACGTACTGTAATTTTTTTGGTAGGGGTCAGTCCTTAGAAAATTCACAAGGTTGGGCAGACAACCCTGCTTCTGTCCATACTTATATAAACATCACAATGATTGGAGGTATTTATTTTTTGGGGGCGGGGGGAATGACCTATTGGTCTCGAGTGTTGCGCTACAAGCTCTAGCTGACAGGTCACCTCTGGCTTGCGGTTGTAGTTTCGATCCCTTGTGTGAGCGTATGTGGCTTGGAGATAGACGCACCTTCTCAACTTCGTGGGTTTACTCTGAGTTTTCCGATTTCCTCCCACTGGAAAGACCCCTGTGCGTGCGCTAAGATAATATAATAAGACAACTTATCTGAGATCTATCACCATCAGTGGAAGCGGATGTTAAACACTAACAGAAGAAGGTATTAATTATGATACATATAACATCATTGAAATGTCTTTGTTTAGATTGTCTAAGCCAAACTGTGTTATGTATTCAAGGTTATGAAGATGGTTCATGTTTGATTGTCTACTGAGACCAAGCCAAATTAATACTTAGTTTTTCAGGAACTTATTAAGAAAATAAAGCCACTTGAGTCGTGTGAACAAAATTATTGTCCAAAATTTCAAAACTTAAAAATGTGAAACTATTAAGTGTTTTTGGATTTAAATAATGTTTTCACCAAGAAATGTGAAGCAAAACTTTAATATGAGTCTCTGAAAAATAAAATTCAAATTGGTGCAGCCTGGCTTATAAATGAACATTTTATAATAATATCCGTATTTGTAATACTGTAAAAAGTATGTACATGTACCTGTGTATAATACTGTATTGCTGTTTTATAGTCTTTTTTCTTGAAATACTGGTTCCCTTTGTTTTTATTTTCAAGTGCCTTGTGAGAACATTTCTGATGAAATAATTTACTGTTATCCAGATATACTTTTAACCACTCAATACTCCTGAAATGTTAAACAGATACATCCCTGAGAGTAATATATATCAAAGTGATCAACATTCATAAATTCAGACAATAAATAATTAATTAATTAAAGCAACCCCGTCCAATTGCCCACCTGTTCCTTAATCAAGTTTCTTATCCTAACTATCTTGGAGTTTAAAGATGGGTTCCCGCGTAAAAACTGGGTGATTTAATGGTATATATGGACTAAAAACATATTCAAACTAATTAATTTGTCATAATTTTGCTTCAAATCCTTCTCAAACATTGTAATTGCGAAGGAATTACATCACCAGGTCATGTTTACATCACGTGACTTACCTCTCTTGGAAGTCAGAGGAGAATCCATTGCATACATAAGACATTGTTGTCTTTAATTGCTTACTATTTATTACAAATATCGAATCCTAATTAAATTCTCGGATTATCCACTACCCGCGTCTTTTTCCGTCATTTTTATCTCAGAAAGTGTTGTACGTCAAACTCTTCATAAAGTTTATCAACTTGTACATCAAGCGCTCAATGTTCGCGTGTGACCTTTGACATCACGCGTGCAGAAATTCCTAATCGTCGGGCTGTCGATTAGGGGAACACTTAATTTTTGTCCTATATACGCTCCATGAGTGTTTTTCGGGGAATCCAGTATTTTTCTAGTAAGATTGGATATTTCTACTTTCCAAAATTACCATACTTTTATTGGAAATAACCACCCGATAAATACTTTTCTGGGAACCCATCTTTAACTGACGCACTGCCTTGGCGACTACACCAAACAAATACATAACTATTATTGAAGCCTGTCTTTTCTGTGAATGTAATAATAAATACCGGTAGCACAATTTACCAAACCCACACAAATCCACCATTATTTCTACTTATTCCAAAATAATATATATCTATATTTGATAATATACCATTTGTCATTTAAATTAAGGGCGTAACGTTTTTATTTTGAAAACGACGTCATGTAATACACAAGTTACACATCCCTTAGTTACAAATGTAATACAACTTCCAAACTTGTTTGGAAATCACATTTTGATTTTGAAGGGCTTTTTTGACACATAAGATAAACGAAGTGGACATTTAACTGTATACGGCAAAGTATCTACTTCCGCTTTTTTACCGTACATCGTTTCTGATTCAAAATGGCGGAAAGTACAGATATATTCCACCATTTTGGCAACTCGTCTTTGAAGTTCGGTGCAGAAGCACAATTTTACGGGAAAAACATAAACCACTGAGTCTTAGTACTTAAATTAAGAACCAAAATCCGCAGAAATGCGCCCTCGACCAAAATAGAATAATATTCTAAATGCTTTTCTACAATTTACATTTATTATCTTATTTTCTTTTAAAAATAATTCTCCAGTTTCTACCATAGAAATTCAAGTATGGCTATTTCGTTCCTTTATAAGAAACGGAAAAAGAAGCAATGTTAGACAAAGAACGAATAGAACTGTTGGGTTAGGGGTTTGGGTTAATGTCAAAAACTGCTAAGTCCAGGTATCAGAGAACTGCGCATGTTAAACAGAAGCGTATGGCAAAATAGTAAATAAAGTAAACTGAGTAAGATAAACGCTACTATTTTCAATTGAAAATAACTATTTGGCATAAAGAATGGTATATTATCAAATACGGATATAAATTATTGTGATACGAGTTGAAATTATAGTAACAGTGTGATTTTTGTAGATTTGGGTAAAACGTACAACCCAAGAAAATTAAAAAATAAAAAAATAAAAAATAAAATTTTTAGACTTTTCGTTAGAAATACATTTTCTGCATTTTGTCTTGCTTACATTAATGATTTATTTGACAGAATATATTGTATCCTGCTGTTGTCATTCTTCAAAAGTTCAAATTCCTTCCAATTTTCTGACACGACAGTCTCTTTCACTAAATTATCTAATGCTTCTTGCCAATTCCCAAAATTTGCCGCCATCTTGTTGTAAACATTGAAAGGAGATAACTTGATTGGATATAATATCCAAGGGGAGTAATTACTATTTCAAAGCTCTGTAGACCCGATCATCTAAGACATTCTGTTATAAAATTGATCATACATCAGTCAAATTAACCGCAAATGTAAGTCATAACAGCATATAGATTTCCTTGATACTACCGCTTTTTAAAAGTAGCAACCCAAAACATAGGCTACCTTAATTCTTTGCATGGCACCATAAAATCTAAGATTGTCCGTTTTAATAGGATATGCAGTGCACTCAGAAGACCTACTTTGAGTCAGCAAATCATCCCACTGCTAAAGACCCCCTACGCTCAAGCAAATTACTGAAATAATATTAGAACCATATGTTAGTCCCGAAATGACTTAGTTTGTGTCGAGTGGACGTTACCCCCCCCCCCTCTCTCTGTCTCTCTGTCTCTGTCTCTCTCTGTATCCAATTCTGACATATGCATCTTAAGATTGTTATCACTGATTGATATAATATCAATGATACAATCATGATTATCTACTATACGTATCTTACTAGTTTAGACGTGTTATAGTAAAGATAGTAAACAGTTCAATGTCCATCAACCATTGTGTATAATCAGAAGAGGTATTTCATAGACATGCAAATCGGATATTAAAGTATATCAAATTTTAGCGGTCAGTCGGTCAAATAAATATATATAAAGTAGTCCATTCATAAAGCCTAATAACACATTCGGGTTTTAGCCACAAGATGAATGATTTTGAGTTAGGGTTTAATGGATGAGCTGCGTCATTTCTTCATTATTACAAACCTTATTAACGTCTAGGTTCAGATTAGAATGTTTCCGAATCGAACCCCGGAACGAGGAAATAAATGAAATGAAATGGGGTTTAACGCCCTACTTTTCTGCACCAAATGGACTAATAAAGATCGGCATATTCGATATAGTGTGGTATCATGAACATTTAGAATTCCAATTGTCAAGAGTTCTTTTACGTACATCAGACGAATAGACATTGTTCCTTGCCAGGCCCGCCGTTCTGCAACACCGATGAGGACGAACCTCACCGAACTCAAAAAAAAACTAAAAAAAAAACCAACCCCACCACATGGGCCAAGAAGAACCCTTTCAATTCCGATTCCCACATACATGTAGGCGGACAAAGAAACAACCCATTCAGGTCCAATATAACAATTGGTAGAATTTGAAACACGGAAGGGGAAATTCCACTATTAGGCACCTGATAAAGTTCTTCTGCCTAAAGTTCAAACGTGACTATGGAACTATTTTCAACTCTATCAGAAGGAACGTAGATATGAAGGTTCTATCGGTATGCTTGAAATATTTGACCTTTCAGCCACGATGGCTAAGTGGGTAAGACGCTTGCTCACTATCCTGGATGTCGCGTGTTCCGTCCCTGCATCGACCGAGAAGGTTCATTGGGATTTTCCGACGTGGTTTCCCCTTGTTAGTGGTGCAGGACGGAGGGCCTAACAAAGACAGCTGTCTAGTCGTTTGGATGGGACAAAAAACCTAGGTCACGTGTATACATAGACGTGCACTTAAAAGATCCACTGGCAGTTGGAATTCGATATAAGAGTAGGCCGTAGCGACGCTGTCTGTATGTCTTATGCCCGTCTTCATTAGCCCAGTCGGATCAGAACAGTAGGAAGTTAAACCCCATTTCATTTCATTTTCAGTTGCCTTTGATACGCTGGATCACAGTAAATTACACAGCAGACTCGAATCCGAATATGAAATCAGTGGCCTTGCATTAAATTCGTTTTCATCTGAACTTACTGGTAGAATACAGACGGTGATGGTAAAAACTTATTTCTCTGACAGAGTTTCTGTTACCTATGGCGTTATGCAAGGAACGGTATTGGAACCCATTTGATTTTGCGTGTACACTAAACCACTTGGTTCAGAAGAAATAAGTCATTGCAAAATGACTTATACCACCATTCGACAAAATTTAATTGCTAATAATATATGCTTTATAATTACCAATATTAAAGCCGATGTTAAATTAACAGATGATGAAATGGCCTTGATAAAACCCACTATCTTCGTTTTATCAACTAGCTTAATTGCATTTGGATACAGTTTACATATCAGGCTTCTGGTTCAGTATAACAATCCAGTCATCTGAAGTTCAGTTTGAATCTTAAAAGATAGTGTTTAGGGTCCTCCTATCGAATGGAAATGAGTTGCTGATTTGTAAATAAAGACAATTTTTTATTTCGATTTTAACCACATTGTATAAGAGGTATCTCACTGCAACGAAACATACGCCCAAAGCAGCTAAATCGTCCGGGCAGTCAAGAGGAGTTGAAAATCGTTGAAAATCAATAGGATTCTTCGTCTGGTGACCTTAAACACCGTGTATAAATTCAAAGTCAATCGGATATTAACTTTAACCTCTAGAGCGTCTACAGGATTTTTCAAAGAGGTCAAGGGCTTTAACTCTGGCAGTAATTATCAGAAATCGTTGAAAACCAATAGGCTTTTTCATCTCATACCCTTAAATACTGTGTATAAAGTTAAAGTCAATCGGATATTAACTAGTCTTTAAGGCGTCTACAAGATGTTTCAAAAGTGATCAAGGGCCATAACTCTGGCAGTCATTATCGGAAATAGGCTTCTTCGTCTGGTGATCTTAAACACTGTACATAAATTTAAAGTCAATCGGATATTAACTTTAGCCTCTAGAGTGTCCACAAGATTTTTCAAAGTGATCAAGGGTCATAACTCTGGCAGTAATCATTGGAAATCGGTGAAAATCAATAGGCTTTTTTGTCTCATGACCTTAAGCACTGTGTATAAATTTATAGCCAATCGGATATTAACTTTAGCCTCTAGAGCGTCAACAAGATATTTTTCAAAGTGATCAAGGGCCATAACTCTGACAGTAATCATCGGAAATTGGCGAAAATCAATACAATAGGCGTCGTCGTCTCATGATCTTATACACTGTGTATACATTTAAAGCCAATCGGACAGTTTCTAGTCGTTCGGCTCGAGGTACATAAGAGACAAAGAGAGAGAGAGAGAGAGAGAGAGAGAGTTTAACGTCCACTCGACACAAACTAGGTCATTTCGGGACTAACACACATGGTTCAATTTTATTTCAACAATTCGCTTGCGCGTAGGGGTCTTTAGCACGACAGGCGACCTTACTCCTTGTCACGTGCGCCAGTTTAATCGGAGAACTGATATTAGAATCATTGGTAATAGATAAACACGCATGGAAACAATAGCCAGTTATTTCTAAAAAGATACATTTATCTCTATGAGAACAGAAGATATTATCGTTAGATTGAAGGAGATACACATGTAATTGTTGTTCTATACTGATAATTCTCATATAAGTATGTATATTCATTATAGAGTGAGTAGTATATACAAGGTGTTAAGATAAGAATTTGTCATGTACACCGTCACTTAATTATGTTCACAGAGTAAAGCTTTGGTTGCATACAACTTTAATGATGGTGACGTTTGCATGATCAACCGAAGTTTGAATCCCGTTATCTTTTAATAAGAAAGATAATTTGTAACTCTGCTCTATTTTGATTATATAACGTGGTGCATTAAGATCAGTTGCATTATATAAATGTTACTAATACACACGAGGGTGATGTATGTAAATCACATTGGGAAAATACTGTGGAGAACGTGTTTTCAGATGTAACAAGAGTTTCCGTATTTAGTTCGTGTTTTTCACAATAAGGACGTTTAGTTATGATATATTTTAATACAATTTCATAACAATATATCTAATGTTAGAAGGTTTGAGACGACAATATTAGAAACATTCTTTGTTCGCGTCTAAAACTTATTTTGTAATGCCAACTGTTGATATTTAACGACAAGTTAACTGCTGGGTGGATTTCTTTAGTCTAGCGTGAACGCTATATAGAGTATAGATCTATTTTTAGAAGTACATGTACCGGAACACATCGTATGTTGTGAATTAACCTACACAAAATGTTCACGCTAAAGACTGTTTTCACGCTATTAAACTTGGTGATAGCATTACACACTGGTCTAGCGTTTGTGCACCCTAGTGGGAGTGACTGTCATTATAATAATCTCACAACTACATACACAGAGGAACTTATTGAAACGTATGGAGAAAATGAAAGGCTCGGTATTGTGCAGTTCCGTAAATTGGCTGACCACGTGCGATTGTCTTCGAAATGCACAACCCCTGACACAGTTCATCTTGCTACAAATAACAATGGGTATTCTCATTCTGATAATTTGACGGACTCTAAGGTAGGAACAAAACAATGGTCTATTATGAATTGATTGATTTATTATCAATTTATATGTCTTATATAATATGTTTAATGTAATTCGATACGATACAAAAATCAAGTACATTTAATTTTCTCGAATTTCAATAATACTGAAACACGAGTTAGATTTCATGAGTTCCACACTTTCACGCTTTACATGTCACGCTTTCCAATGACCCCTGATCGTGTCCTCGGTATTTTTTCCGTTATTCAATAACTAAGCTTATATATTTCCAGATATTTTTCGTGTGTGTGTCTCGATCACGTGATCGTTATACGTTCCTCAAGTACATGAACGTGACATAATGTAATATTAATAACCGGTTTAGTATATAGTAGTCATATAGTAGACACTATAGTGGTGTGTGTATGTAGTATAAATACCATCATTCTTGTTTACATCAGTTAATTTCTAATCCAACGTAATAGTATGATTGACTAACCGGTTGATTGATAAACCATATTGGGGCATTTTCAGGTTGCAGTATTCACGTTTGCCGCCGTCTTCATAGGCGTACGAGCCGGGGGGGGGGGGGCAAAGTGAAATTTTGTTTTTTTATTTCATCTACTTGGCAAAATAAAGTGCCCGCCCGAAATCTAATAAAACACTAATTTTACTTTTCTTTTAATTGAATAACACGAATTTGTACTGAGTTGCTTAACTAACGGGCTAGAATAGCAGAAAAACGCATTTGCGGTGGTTAAATTTTCAAAATTTTCTCCCGGGACGATTGATTGGTTGTTTGGAATTAGGCTATATTAGACCACTTTGAAATTTCTTTGTTCATGGGCAGAAGTAACCGGAAAACGCGTTTGCTGCCGTCAAGTATTCTAAAATTTTCTTTTGGGGTCCATTTTAAGGTAAGCACCGCTTCTTCGTCTCCCGAAGGTCTGTAAACCCGAAATTTCGGGTTCTGCCCCCCCCCCTTAACTTGTCATCGAGCCCTTATTTTCATAAATGCGGGGGATATCGCCCCCATACCCCACGAATCTGAGCGGGAATATTTTCGGTCATTTCATTTCTGCCCCCTCTCTCGGAACATTTGTAATTCAAGTTGGCAGAAAGTGGAATTTCGGTTCCGGAGCCACTTAAATAAGTTTATATCTTGCCACTGTACTCAGGAAACGGAATAGCAGGAAAACTGCTTTTGTTTCCGGCCTTTTTATTTTCATACATTTTCGTTGGGATATTCCCCCACATATCCCCCGACTTGAGCGGTCGTTCGGTTCCAAAGTCACATAAATAAAGCTATATTTGACTACTTTCTTTTTGCTTTATTCACGGGTCGGAATTGTCGAAAAACGCGTTTGCGACCGTCTTATTTTCAAAATTTTCGCCTTCGCCGGCCGCGACGGACAACTTTTCGGACACTCCCATTTCTGCCCCCGCCCCCAAAGCTGACCGGGCTTGTACGCCTAAGTTTATGGAGATGTATTCGTTTATATAAACGTATATTGGTACTAATCCTAGTTATCTTAAAACATGTACGTACGTACACTTTAATTCGCCAGTACTTCGCTCAAAGTTGTCGATCTCAAAATTCGGTTTAAGACAGAAACATGCTCGTCAGTTTTACCTTGCAGTGGCGACGACAAAGCTACGCAATATTATTATCACACTGATTGCCTACTATATAATTTTTTTTTTTTTTTGGAGGGGGGGGGGTGTCCAAGTATATTCAGACCCCCCCCCCCCCATGTGTGACGCCCATGTAAGGATAGCTCTGGCCTTACATTTATAGCATTAGAGATTGTCATTTAAAGGTTACGAAAGTTGATATGTTTATTTGAATATCCACATTGACAACCCACAAAATCCCACTGTTTTTAATTATTTCTTTTGGTTGTATTTCTTTTACATGGATGGTGGTGGGGGGCGGGGTCATCTTTCCCTGAAAAATAAAACCCATTCTTTCGTGGCTGGCACCCCGTGTAGTACTATAGGACTTCTTGTTGTGTTTATTTCCTGGTGATCTTAACAAGACTACAGCATAAAATAGTTTCACAACTTTATTGCTAAGCTGTAATGGCTTTGCAGGTTCCTCGTTCTCAATACTAATGGCTGCTAGGAATTTCTGGGTGAGCTCTGACCCAGCTCGCTTCCACACCCTAATTTATACCCCCTAATTTCTCCAGGTCTTCGATAACCTTGACATTAATTTCCATGCCATATATGGAATAAACCTCTTTATTTCCAACAACTAAGATAGGAGACATTACCTATTTTGGTCTACCAACCATAGGTCAATAAACAGCCAGAATTTGTTGGATATTTTGACAATGATTATGATTTAACCAAAATATCACTGTTTTTTATGTGTAACTATTCTCGTTCATTAAGTACGTGAGACAGAGTGAAGAAATAATTTTGCAAAGAACCCAAAATTGTCTCAAGGACCAAAGCAGGGGCGTACATAACGATTTTGTTTTGGGGGGTGTTTAGCCAAAATGCGACCGACTGATGCACATACCCCCAGTACGAGTGACGCAGTCAGGAACCGCGCACCATAGGTGCGAGTTTTCTAGGAGCCATGTGCAGAGCGGATCTAGAAGCTAGGAATAGGGGGTGGGTGGGGGTGGTTCCAAATCTAGGGCGCCATCCACAATCCCACCCCACAATGAATGTCAACAAAATACTGGCTATAACATTAAACGTCCCAGTAGAACATAGATAGTATTGTATAATTATATAGTTGTTCGCCGATCGTTGTCTCGCCGGAAAGCAGTTTTATTTAAGTTGACATAAAGTTTATGTCATATATGATGATTGTGCCTATAACACTGAGCAACCTGAGAAAATTTTGAAAAATTGAGGTCATTGCTGGGAGAAAGTCTTGAGGACGAGAGGACCAAAAATGTGAGCCAATGGGACAGAATCTCGATATCTGCCCCTGTCAATTCCGCCTGTTTCGCAAGAGTTGACATAACATTTGTATACTCTGAAGAACAATGTTATAACGGAATCGAGCGCCGCAGGCGCGACACAATTCAGATATGTAACCGAGCTTTTAATTTTTCGGAACTGGGCCTGAAAATTTTAGTCATTGTCATGGCAAATGGAACCAAATTCTCGCTAACAAGGGGATAAGAAATGAGACAGAATCTTGTGGCCTATCTGTCAATTTCGCCTGTTTTGTAATTGTTTGTTTGTCTCATTAATTCATTTAGTCTGAGACCGACTGCGGTGAGTACTTTTTTGAGACCGACTATTTTTTTGCCATGAGGGAAAAACATTTCATAGAACAAAATACTCACAACAGAATAAGAGTGACAAACATTTTTTCAAACATGACAAGCAGACATGGTTATTTTATACTATAGTTTTGTGTGACGTATGCAATTTAGGCTCACGGATTCACACAAATACATAGTATTTGGGATCTATTCTGGCATTGCTTGTTTACCTCATTACTTCATTGAGTCGCCGATGCATAATTTTGAGACCGACTGCAGTGACTGCACTTATTTGAGACCGACTATTTTTCTCCCTGGGGGAAATTTTGTTCATAGACAAACATACTCACAAACAGAATAAGAGTTAAACACAACATTTTCTCAAACGTGATAAGTTGATAAGGTTATTTTATACTAAGCACTTATTTTGATACCGACTGCTCTTATTTTGCGACCGACTTCACTGATTTTGCGACCGACTATTTTTCTTCTGGTTATTCCAATCTATTGCGCATGCTCTCATAGCCTCACCGTTTGACATGAGTTGTGGAATATGTCTAGCCTCGTTCTTTCTGGTCACTTGTTACAACTGACACCGAAACGCACTATGTTACACGATTCGTGTACCAATGGTAAAATATTTATTTTATATTAAATATTGGATATCAGAAGCCTACCTTTTACCGGTAAGATCACAATATCAATGTTGATTTAAATTAACAAATAATTCGTGTTTTCAACGTGTAAGACTTTGGGTGATATTGAGTTAGGGACTTAGCTACTTTAAGTATTAGTTACTACATTAGTATTGCCTTTATCATAATTGTTGTGTGTCTCTGTTATACATGTCGTAATATGATCACTCGATAAACAAAAGTCCGTTTCCCCCATCAGTATGTTGCATTTGGTTAATTTTCTTAGAGTAGTAGAGTTTATTATTGACTGACCATAATACAAGATCCGTGTTACGACCATACCAGTTGTTTCATAAGCCCAGTTCGGAGCAGAACAGTAGGACGTTAAACCCCATTTCAATTCATTTCAGTTGGTTATTATCCACGATAAGACACCAAACTTGCATCATTTGATACGTCTTAGTAATTAAGATATGACAATCTCTGATCTAATCAAGGTCTACTCGTATAACTATGATAAAATAATTAGGTCTGTATATAACATACTTTTCCAAAAACATTTTTGCACTGAAAGAAGTTTAAAGGAGCTAAACCGTAAATATTTGGAACATAAAAATTGACACAAACGGGTCGCAACGCATATAATAATGTAATATGAATGTATATGAACTGATTTACATTCAATCGTTTCCGTTTTTACTCTAATTTCACATCAGTTATGTTCGGCGAAATACGCCAGAAGTCTCAATCGAATGGCAATCTACACCGATAGTATTTATTGCACATGCTCTCCAGATAAGAATATGACGTCACCGTTTGACATAATTTGCGGAATATGTCTATGTTCGAGTCCCTTGTTACAAACGGCGCTGAACGCATTATGGTACACGATTCGTGTACCAATGGTAAAATGTTTATTTTGTCTTAAATATTGGATAGCAGAAGCCCATCTTTTCCCGGTAAGATCACAACATCAGTGTTGATTTAAATTAACAAATAATTCGTGTTTTCAATGTCGAAGACTTTGGATGATATTGAGTTAGAGACTTAGCTACTTTAAGATTATAACTAAACTTTATAGCACTGTCATTTGGAACATTCCGGTCAGGAACCATTCGAAAGTAGATTTTGACCACTATCTTATTACGGAAAGCACGATCCAGTTAATACCAAGTGTAGTAGATGTAGTATCGCATTAAAGCATAGATATAATAGAATAACACACGTTCATCATGCGCTTGAGAGAGAGAGAGAGAGAGAGAGAGAGAGAGAGAGAGAGAGGGAGGGTTTAACGTCCACTCGACACAAACTAGGTAGGTATATTGGTAGTTTATCTTATCCTGATCTGACCACTAGACCCCACCCATGCCCCGATATGTTTACTAACCATGCGCGTAGGGATCTTTAATTAGCAGTGGGAGGAAACCGGAGAACGCGATGAAAATCCACGAGGTAGGACAGGCGACCCTACTCCTTGTCGGATACAACCGGGGAATCGAAACCATACAAGTTGACTCAATGATAGATCCAATGATACAGCGCGCACGCACTAACCATTCGCCCCCGCCTCCCCCCCTCCTCCCCTCAAGTACAAGGGTGAATGACCCGTTTCCAGAGAGAGCTTTTGCTTTTTTATATGCCTACATTTTGTTGCCCCGTCCGCCCGGATGTTCGTTTCATTTGTGGACCCTCTACAGGTCAGAATTTTTATTTGATTTTGGCGAAACTTGAAATATAGGTTTATAACTCATTTCGATCGGACGGTAGCGTCATGGCAGACGGCTCCTGATTGTACGAAAAATCACGACCTCTAGAGGTCACAAACTGTATCCGATTTAAATTAAACTTACGACGTAGCTTTGTATCGCAAAGGATTCCTGTCGATATTGGCGTATATCGGACTATAAATTTATAGATTAGGACCCCTGATTGTACGAACAACCACGATTTTAGCTTGTAGACCCGTTGAAATAATTATGGTTGATTCCGAATTTCGTGAAATACTGCCAGACTGCATTTCCGGCAGCCTGATTTTCAAAATCTTCTGGGGGAGCCCCCCCCCCCTACCCCTAGTTGAAACTCGTGCCTTTGCCGTCTTAACCTTGGACTTTGCCCCAGCTTTGCCCCTCCAACCACCGATGGCTGGCACCGCCACTACTTCCATTCTAGAGTTATATCCCCCGCTTTTTACGCAAAATGTGAAATATGTATAAATATTGTACACGTTCCATGAGCTACAATTTTTGTTCGATTTCGATGGTGTGCATCAAAACCTAACTCTAATTCTGTGTAAAGGATTGGGACACCGTTAGGATTAGTTCTATTGATTTTCCCTGTTCCTCACCCATCTCTTGCAAAACCTTGTATGGTAACCGCTAGCTACAATATCATCATAGTTACAAATAGTGAAGAGCGGAACACTGAAATCTCAATCTTATCTTACCAAACAGTTCTTCTTTATTTTCGAGTGACATGAAATCACGTGATTCTGGTTCGGCAGCCTCTTTAAAATGAACCGAAATTTCGCATAGCAGTTGGGTTTAATCAAATCACATAATTATACGGTAAAGTTTAACCTTTATTCCAATAGGAATTGGTTTATTATATGTTAAGCTATGAACAGTACAGTTTGAGGTCAGTGTAATTGGAAATTAAGGGTGTTATAGGACAGTAACTTTTTTGTAGTCACCTGACTATAAAACTTGCTCAAAAGAAGGCCTTAGGACGAACCACTACTGTGGCTTGAGCAAGACGGAAGACATCAGTAGTGGAACCATTGTCTAAGTAACTGCTTGTTTTATTTTCATGAATGGAAACGGATATTGCAGGTGGAGGGGCGAGGTCAAAGTCCAAAAAACATTTGATCGTGTGGTTATAGATCCAGTTCGCTGATCGTTGTGTTGTTTATATATTTAATTTCAGTGTCTAACAGTTGACGATGTTTACAATTTATACAATCGGGACGGAGATGGTCTAACATCCATAGATCTTATAGAAGCCTTATCTTCTTTGGTTTATATTATTGTCGATGACAACTGTGTAAATAGAAAAGGCGATGGTTCCCATGGCAAACGGCCCAGCTCAGGATTAGGTAAGTCCTTAAATATTAAAATATAACATTTTGTCAAGTAAATAATTATGTATTAAAGGGCAAGACTAACGATTTTCAACAAGGCTTCCATAAATTTTAAATATGTATCAGAAACAACCCCCCTGTAACACAAGCAAACAAGATTTTGTAAGCGAGAAATTATTATTTTTTATTAAAATGTTAAAACCGGAAGTGTTGTAATTGGTACAACACGCTCGTCGTGGTCTCTATAGCAACCATATACATTTCGCGTATGCTTAACCCTCTCTTTTGTTCACTCATCGTCTGAAAATTTGATAAAAGGGACTGTTTAATAGGATATTATAAACATGAAATTACAGATTTGGCGTATGTTTAGCACTCTATGTTGCTCACGCATCTTTGTTTGGCCGAAAATCTGACCAAAGGGACTGTTTATCAATAAGGATGTTATAAACATGAAATTATGTTTTAAATGTTTAATCCACAAAGTCGTCGCGTAAATTCACTCATACTGAGCAGTTTTGTTATACCACCCCAACACCAAGAAAAGTTTGCTTGCCAGGCACTCCGTCATACACCAGTGACAACTGTACACCAAACTAGAAAGCCCCATAGAACACCTTGTATCGAAGTCAGTGGCATACAGAAAATGAATCATTTGGATTAGAGCATTTTGATAGATCTATGAGCTTAATTTCCGTAAAATAATTAATTTTATAGTGAATTATTGTAATATTTCGAAGATGTGAATCAAGTTATGATATCTTTCTATCAGTTGAAAACTTTTAACGGATTTAGCTTTATGTCTCCCAATATGTCTTACAATTTTTAATATATGTTCGATCTATTTTCTTAAAGTATGGGGCTATGGTATTGGTTTTGTCACCCTGGTGTGTGTTATCTCAAACATAGGAGGCCTGTTAGGTCCGTTGATGGAGAAGGAATTTTTCCAGAAATTGTTGACTTTCTTGGTTGCTATGGCAGTGGGAACATTGGCGGCTACAGGATTACTCGTACTTTTACCAGAGGTATGACTGCTTTAAGCTCATTATATCAGCAACCCTTTCATTAATAAATAAAGTAATAAACTATAACACATACTTATGGAAAAACAGCTACATGTACTTAATTGATCACGTTGAGAGAAAACTCTTTGCAACGTCGCCCAAATAAATAAGTAGCTGTTTTTCCATAAGTATGTGTTAAAACTATATCACATACTTATGGAAAATAGTTATTCATTTATTTGAGCGACGTTTCGAAAAGTATTCTCTCAACGTTATTAAGCTAATACAATATTGTATTAGCTTGATATTGTATTAGCTTGATAACGTTGATTGAATACTCTTCGAAACATCGCCTAAAAAAATAAGTAGCTGTTTTTCCATACTTTTCCATAAGTATGTGTTAAATAAGTAGCTGTTTTTCCATAAGTATGTGTTAGAGTTTATTGTTCTATCCAGTTACTAAATGCCACCTAAAGATTATTATAAATAAAGTGTTAATGACAATTCAATGTTTCTCTTTAAAATACAAAAGTAAGGTATAATTTATAGGTAACACCATAGAGCAGGTGGTCCCACGTGACCCCATTGTTTACCTTACAGCATTGTTTTCCTGTACATTCATTACGAACACGTGTGTTGACAAACATTTATTTTTGTCATTAATATAGAATATAATCCGGAGACTTCGAAATACGGTTCTCTTATCATCGATAAGGTCACGCGGAACCGAGTTTTTACTAGCGACGCCTGGTGGGAATTCCTTCAGCGAGGACGCCCAACCATAGCATTTAAATGCCACAATCGTTATAACAGATAGAATTTGTATGCCGTGAAATGTTTTATTGACCCTTAAAAGTAAAATGTCCATTACAAAATGATCCTTATATAGTCAGCCAGCAATAATCTTTAAATAAAAATGTATTTACCAAGTACCATTGTTTTCCATGACAGGCCTTTGATTTAATGCGATGTGATGAAATAGCAGATGATTATTTATGGAAATCCGCTACAGCTATGGCGGGAATTTATATCTTCTACCTATCTGAACGAATCCTGAAAATATTATTTTACAAACCGAAGGTACCGTAAAATAAGATCTATATAATTTTCATTTTGATTAAATCTTATGATCCCGAACAGAAAGTCACAAAGCACTTAATATTGATAGGGTCCATCCTCTCATGACCACAATGCTTCCCACTAAATTTGGGGAGCCACGGTGGTTCAGTGGGTGGAACTTTGGCTCGCTAACCTGAAGACCCCGTGTTCGATCCCTCCCTACACAATGCTTTTGACAAAGGGGGATAACTGAATATAAATAGGGTGACACCGGAACGGAAAGTCGCAGAATGTTGAATATCGATAATGTTCATCCTCACATGACCCCAACACTTCCCAAAGTCGCAGAACATTGAATATCGACAGCGTTCCCTTCTCATTTTCCCAATGCTCCCCACCAAATATTACAAAAGTCCGCTAAAAATTATAGCCTCTATCGCATTCACAAGATTTTCGGCAAAGGGGTGGGAGGGGGGTAACTCCGGAACGGAATGTCGCCGAAAGCTGCACTCCAGGTTTGAAAAGAATGCGTCAACAACTGTAGCCTCTCTCGCGTTCACAAAATCTGGAGTTCTAAAAATAGTTTCAGTTTACTCCTAAAATAGCTCTAATTTATTCTTAAAATGGTTCTACTTTATTCTTTAAAAATTGAAACTTTTGTGTTAACAGGGCATTTAGTATATCCGCTTTATCCTTTGAAATCTGATGGACAGTTCTACTCTTTCTTCTTTCGAGTTTTTTTTAACACTGATTCAAATTGTTTACAATGCAATTCTAAGTTTGTATTTCTTAATACCTATAAAAACAGGGTCCTGTTAATCGAAATCTGAACTAAAGATAAAATCCAAATTTTAGTAGATACTTCAATTTTGATTGGCTAAGCACTAAAATCAATCTAATATTATCCAATCAAATGACTAAAATTTGGATTTTATCTTAGTTAAAATTTCGTGAAACAGGCCCCAGTATTATATCTTTTTTCGAATTTTGGTATTTAGTGCGTTCATATTTCAGAACCCACCTTCAGACAGTGTAGAGATTAAAGTTCCGTTGTCTACAGATCATGGACATGGTCATAGTCATTTTCCTGGTAATACACTTGTCGAGTCAGGGCAGAAAACTGTGTCAACTGTAGCCTGGATGGTATTAATTGGTGACGCTTTACATAATTTTGTAGATGGTTTATCTATTGGAGCAGCATTTACTGAGAATATTTATACGGGTGTTAGTGTTTCTATTGCTGTAGTGTGTGAAGAACTTCCTCACGAATTAGGTATTTATATCCTTTACGTACTTACAATAACCCCAGTTGCGCTGAAGGAACAGTCGGATTGATAGGCCCACGGGTGGATATGCAGGGGCCACATGGACCATCGAGCAGTTACTTTTATATCTATGTTTTTTATATCCCAAATATCTCAATATTCGCGCATATCCGACTGTAACTTCCTGTTCCTGGGTAATGGACCCTGAATGTACGAAAAATAGCGTTTTTAGCTTGTGTTCCCCCTAGAAGTCCCAATTTTTTATTTGATTTTAAAAACCGTTCAATCACATCACCGTTACACGCTAATGATGGTTGACGTCGAATTCCGTGAAAATCGGACCGGAAATGCCCGACAAAATGGCTGCTCCCTGTACGCAAATAGTGTAAAAGTATTTACTACCATGTATGCAAAATGTGGGCGTATCATTCAGGGCAACCCCTTTAAGGTATAAAGGAAACAGTAATCATTTATTGTGATATATCACTTTTCTGTTTATTATGTTCTAGGTGATATAGCTATTTTATTACACAGTGGTTTGAGTATGAAGAGGGCATTATTATATAATTTTCTGGCAGCGGTTATTTGTTATGTTGGTCTTATTATTGGTATACTCCTAGGAGAAAATACGTCAGCCAATCGCTGGATATTTGCTATAGCAGGTGGCTTATTTCTATATGTTTCATTGGTTGATATGGTAAGTTCTTCTCTTATGTTGAGAGAGGGTGAGAGAGAGAGAGAGTAACGCACAATTATGCACCTCGGGCCTTCAATTCCATTGGTTCTGCAATGTACTCACCAACAGACCTTATAATCTAAAGCGCACTTAGCTATAATGAAGACGGGCATACGCCATACAGTGTGCTATGAGGGAAATTTTGCCCGGACAGCGGCATTACGACCTAACTTTATATGGAATTCCAACTGTCAATGGATCTTTTACGTGCACGCTAATGTGTACACGGTACCTCGGTTTTTCGTCCCATCCGAGCGACTAGACAGCTGGCCTTGTCAGCCCCCCCCGTCCTGCATTTAAAGCCCCCGTCAGACCGGGGTGGCGTCCCTACTGCGCTGCTGCGACCGTACGGCGACCAGAAAATGCACAAGGTCGCCGGCAAACGTGAACACAACGCGAAAAAATGTCCCAAAAATTACAAACGTCGCCTTCTCACAGCTTTCCAGGTCAGATCGCAGCTCAAAACAAGCGCCGTGACTCGGCGATCATTGGTGACCACGAGACCACAGCACGATATCTGGCGTTTCCATCACGCTTTTACCACGTTAATGACGATCTTGACACGCTCTGAGACCATTTTCCGTCGCCATAGCAGCGCAGTAAGGACGCCACTCCGGTCTGACGGGGTATAACTCGAATTCAGTCTCTGTGTTAGATAGAATTTTAGTAGAACAGAAAGAGTCATTGTCATTTGTCATTAACATAAATTATTTTATATATTATGCTAGATCCCACCATCAGGATCGTCGTTTTAATCGTAGAGTAATCGTGGTGATCCTGTCAGGTCTTATTATATATTGATGTTAATCGTAGCAATCGTGTTGATCGTATTGAAACGTATCCGAACGTGGACTCAACAGGGACAGTCCTATCGTTGAGCATCGCACGACAGTCGGAACCTAGCATTATTACTTATTCACATTGCTTTATTCAATATGTTTTCTAAAAGACGATAAAATATTATTGATTATCCTTTTTTTTATCAAAGACACCCCTAAAACTAGTATATAAACTTTATTATGTCTTTTACAGTTACCGGAACTGAGTCATGTAGCCGATGAATTCCAGCGACAAAAACACAACCCGTGGAAGATAATGTTTTTACAAATATTCGGGTTACTTGTAGGATTTGGTATTATTCTTGTAGTGGCATTTTATGCCAGCCAGATTGTCATAGATGGTTAACTTAAAGTAGGTGAGTCTCTAACTCAATATCATTCAAAGTCTTCGACATTTAAAACACGAATTATTATTTAATTTAAATCAACATTAATGTTGTCATCTTTCCTGGAAAAAATGGGCTTCTGATATCCAATATTTAAGACAAAATAAACATTTTACCATTGGTACACGAATCGTGTACCATAATGCGTTTTAGCGCCATTTGTTACACGGGACTCGAAGAACGAGGCTAAATATATTTCATAAGTCATGTCAAACGGTGACATTATGTTCTTATCTGGAGAGCATGCGCAATAAACACTCTCGGTGTAGACTGGAATAACCAGACGCTAAAGATTGACATTCGATTGAGACTTCTGGCGTATTTCGCCGAACATAACTGATTACAGTAAAAACGGAAACGATTGAATGTAAATCAGTTTATATACATTCGTAATACATTATTATATGCGTTGCGACCCATATCAAAACTTTCATTTTGTCTTAAATATTGGATATCAGAAGCCCATCAATGTTGATTTAAACTGACCAATAAGTCGTGTGTTTTCAATGTCGAAGACTGTGGATAATACTGAGTTAAAGACTTGCCTCCTTTAAAACAACATTCAGTCCAAGAGCAGCATCCATATGATAATACACATCCTTATAATTGGACAATCTGCGGGTATATTAGTGGAAGCATTCCATCTTTTTATAATGAATTGTAGCCCTGCCCATCTTACACTTTTTAGTGTTGTAGTTCAACGAATTAAATTGGGGATTCCCCAACCCTTTCAAGAAGATAGAACATCTGATACCACATCTTTGTCATTTATTAAGTTCTCACAGATAACATACGATAATGAATTGAACGCATGCATTAACACATCCATTGTTATTCCTGGTGCTAAGGGCAGACGAGCGTATTTTTTCGCCTTATCGCGTCGAATAAAATTCGCCAGGGATTTTTTTACGGCCGATAACGAAAGGGTACACTTAGCGGTCGTCTCCAGAGTGTATACCATTTTGCGAGTAAATTACACCGATCATGTGATTTGTTCTAAATGGCGAATAGTCGAAATCGTAAGATTTCTGTTGTAGCTTGCTATTTAATTGCTAAAAATAAAACGGAGAATACCTAGAATGGCTCGTTGGACAAATTGAAACTTGTGGTAATGGAATTAGATTCCACGCTTCGGCACTGGAGGCAGACATTTTGAGATCATGTGATATTAATCATGTCTCAGATTGGCTTATAAAAAATTGTTTGCCCGACAACATACGCGAATTTGATCGCCGGCGAAATATATTCGGCCGAAAATATGTAACATGCTAGATACGAGAGATTTATCGGACGAATGGTTTGTCGAGCAGAATCGTCGTCGCCGTGAATGGGCACACGGCCTTTTTTTTTGAGCGATTTTAAAAATCGGCGCAATCGGGCGAAAAAATACGCTCGTCTGCCTACAACTTGATAGGCATTTAGAGATTGAGCACAATATAAAACACAACATTATATGACAAAACAATGGCTACTCAGTACACATAAAGCACGACGTTTCGGCAAATGTCAGCTTGTCGTTATGAAGCACAAACGATATTTTACAGAGAGAGGGGAGAGGAAGGGAAAGAGAGAGAAAGTTTAACGTCCACTCGACACATCAAACTAGGTCATTTTGGGACTAACACACAGTTCAATTTTATTTCAATAATTCACTTGCATGAAGGGATCTTTAGCAGTGTGTGTGTGGGGGGCGATTGGATGACCCTACTTGTTGTCACGTACAAGCGGGGAATCGAAACCACGCCACCTGACTCAATGACAGACCTTGTAATTTCACACCACTAGACTCCTACCCCCGAGATATTTTACAAACTAATGTAACACTCCTGTAACTGCACCCAGGTATGAGAATATTCCAACAGGACAATACAATGCTCCATCAAATTAAAATCAAAACATATATATTAGTCCCGAAATGACTTCGTTTTAAACGCTCTCTCCATTTTATTAATTTATAATATATTTTATTTTGTTATGTTAACAAATGTAAATTACAGAAAATTACCCCAAGATCATGAAATGTTGTTCTGTTCCATATCATTAACTATTCGAATAAACTCAATTTATTTAAAGTTTTATTTCTGTCTTAATAGACCTCACAATCTTAGGATCAGATTAGAAAAAAACCATTTCAAATTAATTTGTACATTTGTGAATCCTAATTTTATTATTGTCTATCTGACTTAGTTACTAGTAGGGGGGTGGAGCGGTCAATCTCAGTTGGGGGTTGGGGGCCGAGGCTATTTGCCCGAAAATATTCTTTGTCACCCGAATTTTCAGAATGAATCAATCATAAATGATTAATAATGAAATGATGGATAGATGTAGTAAACACTAAAACTATTATTTTAACAGAAAACAAACACAATCGTGTGTCAACTAATTATTTTGACACAGACATTATCTTCAAATCTGTTGATAGTAAAACAAGAGTCATCCCCCTTTTATGTTTTCAACCAGACCTTTGGCTTACATTATCCCCCTTTAATGCATAAGCATTAGGACACAGATCACTAAAGATTTCCCCATTGACTCCAATGTTAATTCTCGTATCTTAGACCGGCTCTTACTTTTTCCCAAATTTTCGTTGGGTAGAACGCTTTCTACCACAGATGGAGCAACATGTGGCAACCACTTACCCAAAAGCACGTATGAGGTTCTTCATGAAAAACTTGAGATACACAAGCTGGAAGTAGAGACAAGTAAACATGCAATTTCAGGCCCTACATTTCAACCTAACCAACCTCTCAACTCTTGTATCCTTCCGCATCAAAAATATGAATATTCACCAAAACCTGGCAGAAAATGTATTTTCAAACCCTTTTCCTCGATTCTACACCAAAAAGTCAACAAAAATCGCCATGCAAAAGGGGGAAAAAGGAAAAGGGAGAGGAAGACTAAAAATAGCTTTGGCCCTTGTTTCGTGGGTGACGGGGTGACGGCGTAGGAATATTTGGTGATCTGACGGGGTGACGGCGTAGGAATATTTGGTGATCTGTGTCCATTAAACAATGCCGGATCTAGTTGAGGCGCACCCGTCTCAATTTCTGCCCTTGCATAAGTTACCAAATTTAATAATTTCTAATTATGAAAAATAAAACAAGACAGCAACCGAATGCAATTTTAAATTGTTTTTCACAAAAATTCTCAGTCTTCTGGTGGGCTTACAATCTGATTAAAACAGAGATCTTATTTCGTTTCGTTTTTTATAGTTCAAAATTTCGTTTTACTTGTCTTCACACTAGGATCTGCAAGGGTTGTTATATTACCGGCGTTTTGGTTAGCTAATAAAAACGCTGGAACACGATTTCTCCTACGGTAGCTAAAGTTATAGACCGCTAGCACAGATATCAATTGTACATTCATTTTGTGTCTTGTGACGTATGCATTTTGCTAATATAAGTACGTCAATCGAATAATATTTGGGGGACGACCTAACATGTTTTGTTTATGTATAATAAATATATAAAAATCCGGTGAAACAAGCCGATATTGACAGCAAAGGTCAAAAAGCAATGAACGGTATGCAATCAAATGAAATGGGGGTCTAACGTCCTTGGGGCCGTATGTAGGATTTTTAAAGGTGGGGTTACAGCAGAGTGGTGGGGCGCCAAAAAAATGCCCAAGTTACTCATTGAAATGTGGGCGCCCTTAAAAAAAAAGACCGACTGATCAGTGCCTTAAGAGCATTACTGTGTGATCATAATCAAGTGTATTATTTTATGATTGAAAGGTTATCAATTTTGTTTTTTTGGGGGGGGGGGCGCTATTTCTCGGGGCGCCATATTTTTCCGTGGGTGCAATGTACCGCCTGCACCCCCGCTAGATACGGCCCTGAACGTCCTACTTTTCTGCACAGACTGGGTTTATGAAGACGGGCATATCTTATACTGTCTATACTATAAGGGAGTTTTTGCCCGGACAGCGGCGCTACAGTCTACTCTTATTTCGAATGGGTTTGTGTAATATTTTAGCGGTTGAATATGTGATAATTATTACCTCTGATTAGTTTAAACTTGAACATTATTAGACAAACCAGTAAAGTTGATGATCCGGGTCCTTTCATATATAATGAAACATTTCAGACGTAAATCCAGCTTGACATTTCCGTTTTACCTGCTTGCCGAAAGGGGCCCAGTTGTATGTTTGTATTCGATAAGATATGATGCTAGCCTCCATGGTCTATAGTTAACATGGTTTGATTACAAGGCGACATAAACCCAAAATTTAACGTCGTAAATTGACATAAGGAAAGGATACTTCACACTGACAACATTTTCATAAAGGCCGGATCGCAATATTAGCCTCTAGGTTTTTTTGCAATGGTTTCACAGAAAATGACTGAAAATTCAACATACTTCCTCGTCGTACCCAGACAGGAAATTTACATAAATTCAAGTAGACCAGATGACGATGGCGGTGTGTTAACATGGTTACAAAGATACAAAGAAGTGCCGGATTTTCCACAATATTTGAAGTTAAAAACACAAATTAGAAATTAATATTGGTCCAATTCAAAGAAAATTGAGGTTGTTATCTTTCCGTGAAAATGTAGGATGCTTACATCAAATATTTAAGACACCATGCACATTTTAAGATCAGTACACGAGTCGTGTATTCCATGGTTGTAGGCGCCATTTATAATTAACAAAGAAAAACATATCCTACAAGTAATAAGTAATGGCTTTCACAAACGATGACACAATGATAATTTTTTTAAAAAGTTTGGAATGGACTAAAAGCAGGCGTAAACGACCGCATTTAAATTTGGACTGTTCACGTATTTCACCGAACATAATTGATTATAAATTACAAAAAAAGTTTTAAAAACTGAATATTAATCACTTTATACACATTCACATTACATTAATATGTGACTTTAGTCTATTTTAAGTTTCCCAAGAATAGAGTCATACACCCTTTAAGCTTGCACGGGGATCCTAGGTGAAGGATCACATGGGCTTTTGCATCAACAGTGGGAGGTGGGAACATTCCGGCGCCAATCGTAACAATTATTCGAGTCAATGTAAATAAATGGTAAGTATAAATACCAAACAAACTCCGATCAAACCGATCGGAGAATATATTTTAAAATTGCCGGATTTGTAAAGCTTAGGAATTTATTTTCGAATTCTGACACACAAGCCTACATATAAACATAAACGTATTTAACAATCGTTATACGATGTATTTATACAACAGTAAAACCAAACAGACACCGCATAAACTTTCACTCGATCGCTATACAAAGCAATCTCATTAATGCGGATGGGAACTGGTCTAAGTTTCGATCACAAAATAATTAAAAGTCAAATCACGTTTTTAATAGAAATGACACCCTTTATATAAGATCTAAGACGATACCCACAGTGAGAGAAAACATGTGAATTTTAATTGCGTTCCCGTTCATCAAATAGGGAGAGCAGCTCCGCCCTCATTTGTAAACATAATCGGTAAATTTTGCTAGTCAATGGTCTGACTCTGCAGTATATGTATTGAAACTAAACGAGAGAGAGAGAGAGAGAGAGAGAGAGATGGGGTTTAACGTCCACTCGAGACAAACTAGGTCATTTCGGGACTAACATGGTTCAATTTTATTTCCTTGATTCGCTTGCGCGTAGGGGTCTTTAGTAGTAGGAGGAAACCGGAGGACCCGGAGAAAACCACGATGTTGGGCAGGCGACCCTACTCCTTGCCATGTACAACCGGGGAATCGAAACCACGCCAGTTGACTCAATGACCGTATGATACAGCGCGCACGTGCTAACCATTCAGCCACCCAACCCCCTGAAACTAAACGAGACCACGACATATATTATCAGTCAACTGAAAACAGTGACCCCATGTTTACTTACTTTTCGTTGTCGTTTAATTGTCACACACACACACATAGGTTATTTCGGGACACGCACATGGTTCAGTTTTATTTCAATAATTCCCTTAGCAGTGGGACAGAGAACCCGGAGAAAACCAACGTGGTTGGGTAGGCCACCCTACTCCTTGTCATGTATAAGAGGGGAATCGAAACAAAGCCACTTGACTCAATGACAGACCTTCTGATCAAACTCACACGCGTTAACCATTCCCCCCCCCCCCCGTATATAAATATAAATACAATGTTACAATGTTATATTATTAAATATGTATTATGTAAAAGCCACATATACTTTCTAGCTTCAAAGATATGAATTATTATTTAGACATTGATTTATATGACAAACCCATAATCAACCCCCTAGACGATCGGGTGGCCGTGATTTTCAATGAATTAAAACACAATCACCATTTAATAATTTAAAGTAAAAATGGATAATCGAGACTTTGTTTATTATCGTAACAATGTTACTTGAAAAATAACTTGTTAAAACTTCAAACACTCATAACTTCGTTCAGTAATTTGACTAAAATTTCAAATTATTCATTTTTAATTATCTATTTTTTAACAATTTTAGCAACAGCTTCCAGCTCTTTATCTAAATCTTACATAATGCATCTTTAAAAAAATGTACAGGTTCCTATAATAGAACAAATCACAAGAACCTGTATTCGTGTTACATATCAAATTGTAAAAAATTGAGAAAAAAAATCAGAGTATAAAAATTAAGATCAAATATTTACAGTACATATTTTACATTAACAGTACATGCTTTGTTTATGTTAATGACAGGAAGATAATTAATTAATAGGTTGTTGCCCTTGGTCAATATCTTGTACTGTTCGAACAACGGTTACGGGTTTATGGTTTACTAGCAACCTATCTTTATTTTAGTCGTTTAGTACCTATTTCTTTCTATCACATTTATATAAGATAAATCATTAGTGTCCGTTTGTCACATTGTGGTTTAAATTCTGTTTGCTTTCTTGTAGGTTTTTTTTATTGTTTTCTTTTTATTATATTTCGTTTCGCTTCAATATCAGATTTCTCACAGTTTATTCCACGTTAAAATGTACTCAGATTGATTGATTATATAACATTTAATTAAGAAAACAAAATCAAAATATCAACGCTATAGATTACCTCCATCGAATTTTTTTTATAAAAAGGGTATAAATTCTAATCGCCCACAACAAAATAGTGGCGGGCTTTTTACATAGCGAACAGCACAATCTGATTAAAACATTGATCCAATTTCGTTTCGTTTTTATAGTTCAAAATTTCGATTTTACTTGTCTTTACTACATGTAGTGTAGGCCATCGAAAGTATAAAAATCGAAACGAAATATAGATCTATATTTTAATTAGATTGCGAACAGCATAGATCGGAATTGAACCATTTTTCGACCGATACACCTATTGGAGATTCGCCTTTCACAATATTTCAAGGTATTCCTAGTGCGGTAAATGACGCACCTATATTTTAAAATTTATACTTTTATTTCATTTAATTTTTAAAAAAAAATTGAACAGCTTTACAGTTGACTATTATATGACGACCTCAACCCAGATGTAGCCTTATACCATAAAGGACTAACCACGTTTGTCAAATATATTAATTGATCGTTCAATCATTGAATTATTTAACTAACGAATTACAAGGAAGGACTTTTAAATATCTACATGATATTAGGTGCATGTATTATGTTTTTCGGGTCTACAAGTCTCGTATTAGTTGTGTTTTATACATGTACAAACGTTTGTTTCATTTATGTTTAGCGACCTGTTCAGCTTCACAATGATCGGTAGAATAAGACGCAAACGGGCGATGTAAGTCAGTAGTAGAGTGTCCTTCCAAAACTTTAAGAATAAAGTCGGCTGCTCTAAAATGTATATAGAGGGTTGAGCAATGCAGAAAAGTTAATGGATTATTAAAGAAAGCTGGATAAAATCTAAAAACAACTATTTGATATTGTCTAATGGGAAATGGTCAAATCCCGATGAAATGATAAAATTTGTTTTAATTTTGTGTAATGGAAAATGGTCCTCGTTCATAAGATTACGGTCAAATCCCGATGAAATGATAAAATGTATTTTAATTTTGTCTAAAAGAAAATGGTCCTCGTTCATAAGTTTACGATTAACATATCTATCGAGATACCGCTTTGTCGACACCCTCGTATTAAAAGTGTACATGGAATCATGCGATGACACAACAAATGTATTGATACCTTTTTGGCCTGAGCATTCAACCCGGACACTCAATTGATTATTTACATATCATGTATACACACTCACCTCTACATCTCTTAAGACAGAGGATTAATGACAAAACTTTAACAATATTCCTTAGCGTTTAGTCGAAAGAAAACTTGAAGTTTTGTGAATCATGTGAACCACACCCCGAAGGTTAAGTATATATGTAAATAGTCCACGAACCCTATTACATGAGACATGATCCCAAATACCATTTAAGAATAAAATCGAATTTATTTTGTAAAAAAATGGACCATGGGAAAATTGCGATGTAATTATGGAAGTGGATTGAAAAGGAGAGATGGGTGGAGAATCAAATATAAAGAATAAAACATGGCATTGTTGTATAGAATTTGAAAGACATTATATTTTGGTGGATATATAAAAGTCGAGCGGTAATGACAAATGACTACATTTTCTTTAATTCGACCGGTTACAACACAAGGAATCGTTATCAGACTAGGACACAAGGTAAGGTTAATGCACCGTTTTATCTTTAAAGAAATGAAATAAAATGAAAAGGTGTTTAACGTCCTGCTGTTTGGCTCGAACGGGGCACGAGGACGGGCATACGCCATACAGTGTGCTATGAGGAACACTTTTCCTGGACAGCGGCGATACGGTCTGGACTTATATCGAATTCCAACTACCAGTGGATCTTTTAAGTGCACGCCGATGTGTTTGCGGGATTTCGTCCCATCAATACGACTAAATCTTTACCTCTGCAAAGTCCTCTGTCCGTTATACCACTGACAAGGGGGGACTACGACAAAATAAATCCTGATGAACATTCTCGATCAACACAGGGGTCAAACACGGGCCCTCCAGCTAAAAGAGCCACCTTCGCTTCCATCAACTTTAAAGAAAAGCAGAGTCAAGTTCCATAAGGATTAACTTCTATAATTATCGCCATATTTTGCTGAATTTTCAATGGTGTTAAGATAAATGAATTCGCTGATCGCTATTTACACACCGTTTGATCCACGCTAAAATGTTTTTCTTTCATCAAAAGGTAAACTATAGTCAAGGAATCGGGTTAAATGCCAAAGTTAAAATTCATGTACCCACAACGTGAAAATTATTGCAAATTTTAATTGACAAATGATGCTTATACATAAATACTTCAGATCCAGTCAAATTCCCTTATATATTTTTTAATATTAATATTTATGGTGTATTTATTTATTTATAGGATTTCTAAAATGAATCCAAGCCTGATTTTGGTTCTTGCCATCGTTGTTCCCGGTGTGCTTTCTGTGAACTACACAAGAAGTAAGTTGATACGACAATACTTGCCGGAATCATACTAAATACCAACAAATTATGTTGTTAAACAGGACAACTCTCTGATCACGGAACGCCTAATCTTTGAATAGGGCTATACAACAAGAGAAGATGAGGGAGGGATAGAATTACTAAAAGAAAAAATACCGAAATATTTAGTAGACAGCTACCAATAGACAGACAGATGGCTTTTTTGTGGTGCCTTTGAAATGACCAAGGGGACATAGTCCAATAAAAAGTTTCGACAAGCTGCCGCTCGGTGAACAGCAAACATGCCCCCATTGAATTGATTCTGTCGTCAAACAATTCCTAGTATAATTTGGCGTCGTTTAGAATTATCTTATACTGTAGTAATTAAATGAAAAGTACTGTGACGTCATTCACACACGTTTATATGGGCTACACTAAAGAAATGAAATGAAATGAAATGGGGTTTAACGTCCTACTGTTCTGCTCCGACTGGGCTAATGAAGACGGAGTGTGCCATGAGGGAAATTTTACCCGAGCAGCGGCACTGTAGCCTACTCTTATATCGAATTCCAACTGCCAAGGGATCTTTTACGTGCACGCCAATATGTACACTGGACCTCGGTTTTTCGTCCCATCTTTACGGGGGGTTGGATGACCGAATGGTTAGCACGTGCGCGCGGTACCATAAGGACTGTCATTGAGTCAACTGGCGTGGTTTCGAATCCCCGGTTGTACGTGACAAGGAGTAGGGTCGCCAGTCCAATCTCGTGGGGTTTCTCCGGGTCCTCCGGTTTCCTCCCAATGCTAAAGACCCCTATGCGCAAGCGAATTATTGAAATAAAATTAAACCATATGTTAGTCCGGAAATAATCTAGTTTGTGTCGAGTGGACGTTAAACCCCATTTCTCTCTCTTTCTCTATATCTCGTCCCATCTTTACGACTAGACAGCTGTCCTTGTGAGGCCATCCGTCCTGTACCACTGACAATGGGAAACCACATCGGAAAATCCCGATGAATTTGCTAAAAAAAAAGGTCCATAGGAATCATATGTGTATGATTCGTATGGATACGCATAGTATCTAATTATGTCATGATTAAATAGTACAGGATAATACATCCTGCTATCATCAACCAAATATCGACGTCACAGCAAGTCATAATAGGTCTGCAAGTTGTAAAATATCAAGTTTTACCTCCCTTTACATCGTCTATATTACTGTGATATCTTTATTCCAGGTTGCAAGCAACTCCTAGACGTTGTAGCAGTTGTCGATAGTTCTGATAGTATAACTGATGAAAGTTTTAGTTTAATAAAATCTTCCTTGCAAGACATAGTTGCTGATCTACGTATAGGAGAGAATGAAACACGTCTTGGTATCATTTTATACAGTTCGGACATCACCTCGAGAATACCATTTAGCGATGATCCGGAGTACCTCCTACAAGCAATAGCAGAACTAACGCACGCCCGAGAAGGAACAAACACAGCCCTGGCTATCGAAGACATGATAGTGATGTTCAAATCGGAAGGACGGGTAGGAATTCCGAAAGTCAGTATCGTCATCACTGACGGTATTTCCAAGAACACGACAGCTACAATTGAACAGGCGAAGATAGCCCAAGGGATAAATATTAAGATGTTTGCTGTTGGGATATCTTCTAAAGTAAACATGCCTGAACTAATGGCCATCGCATCACCTGGTAACGCAGTTTTGTTTGGAGAAACTTTCCATAGTCTCGGCACTATGCTACAGAGGGTCGTCAAAAGATCATGTCCTGGTAAAACAGCTTCAATATTTTTTATTTAACATTAAGTTGGCGGGAAGTGGAGGGGTGGTGATATCGAAAACAAAATGTTTGTAGAAGCAACACAAAATTAGGATTAGCTTAGCTTGGTTTTACATTCTTATTTGCGTTTTCTCTGTGTTAAGTAACATCATTGAAACCTAAACAACTGCAGAACAGTAATGTATAAAGGTCCCACATTGGTGTTTGGAATTAACGCATCTGAAGTCATATGTAAAAGATGCTATATTATCATTTCACGCTTTATCTAAGGTAATGTTAACTTCATATTTTAACATCTTTCAGAACGCGAGTGCCACGACTACCTGGAAATTATTGCTGTTGTTGATGGCTCTGACAGTATATGCTCTGAAGACTTCGAAGCAGTGACCTCCGCTCTCCGAAATCTGGTGGAAGAAGTTAACGTCAGTCCTCAACGTACGAGGTTTGGTGTCATCCTATACAGTAGCTCGATTACGAAAGTTATTTCTTTAAGTGACAACAAAACGTACCTCTTAGAAGAGATTAACAGTTTAACACCCTCTAGGGACGGAACAGAAACGGCTATGGCACTTGAAGAAATGTATAGGATGTTTGTTAACGAGAGTCGACCAGGAGTTCCAAGAATTGGTATAGTCATTACAGACGGTATTTCTAAAAATACCAGCAGTACCATCGAGCAAGCCAACCTCTTAAAGACAAACCTGAGTGTCAACATGTTCGCTGTTGGTATCAGCAACAAGAGTGACATTAATGAGTTAACTGGAATAGCTTCTCTAGACAGAAACATTCTCACTATTAATTATTTCGATGACTTAGAACATATATTAGAAAACATTGTTTTTATGTTCTGTCCCCGTAAGTCCCATTTTTTAATATCCACTCCTATATCATTCTAAATACAATAATTTAATTATAATTTGTTAAAATATTCTTTGAATAATGTGTATAATAGAATTTGTTACAAAATATTCTTTGGATAATTCGTCAAAATATTCTTTGGATAATTTGTTAAAATATTCTTTGGATAATTTGTTAAAATATTCTTTGGATAATTTATCAAGATATTCTTTGGATAATTTATCAAAATATTCTTTGGATAATTTATCAAAATATTCTTTGGATAGTTTATCAAAATATTTTTTGGATAATTTATCAAAATATTCTTTGGATAATTTACCAAAATATTCTTTGGATAGTTGAAGTTTAAGAATACATTCTCTAACCCTAATTACAACCGTGAGTAAATTAACATGCCCTTTGAAATTGTAATTCAATTAGTTGGAAACACCTCTGTCATGCATCCTACCCCGAACACCCCCACCCCAACCCCCTAACAAGACACACGTAACTGCTGAAATGAAAACAAATATTTATTAACCTAGACATTTTATCAATTTTAAAACGAATATTTATTAACCTAGACATTTTATCAATTTTATCCATGCACATTTTATCAATACGCTATATGTTTTGGTATACTTAATTGTTTGGTTTAATAAATATTTTTCAGTACCTGTTTGCGAAGCTTTGCTAGATATATTAGTCGTTGTAGACGGTTCAGATAGCATATCCGCACCAGAGTTCACAGCACTGAAACAATCTTTGATCAATCTGATTGTTGATTTTGATATTGGAAGCAACAATAGCGAGGCTCGGTTCGGTGTGATCTTATACAGTAGCAACATAACAGCTATCATTGAATTCAGCAGTAACGCAACTTTCCTGAGGGCTGAGATAGAAGCTTTGGGTCAACCCAGGGAGGGCACGCAGACAGCTTTAGCTCTTTGGACGATGATAGAAATGTTCAACAACACTGACCAGTCAGGCGTACAAAGAATCGGAATTGTCATCACTGATGGCGTTTCCAAGAACCCGAATTTAACTGCCATTTATGCAGAAGAAGCCAAAAGCAGCGGAATCATCATGTTTGCTGTTGGAGTTTCCTCAAATGTCGACGAAACGGAGCTCATGGCAATTTCAGACGAAGATCGGATGTTTACGGCAGAGAATTTCTATCAGCTAAGTGGAAGTTTGATGGAAATCGTGAGAAATATATGTCCTGGTAAGTTAAAAGCTTTTTCGCTTGTCATTTAAGCTACAAACTTTAGTACATATAAGTTTACTCTACAATCGGATATCCCCATTGTTGGACATGCAGTCACGCATAACCCACGAGAAATTTAAACATGTACTAGTTGGTAATAGAACTTGTCCATATATTACAGGAATGCAAATAAGCCCCACAAGCAGTTACCACTATAATGAAAAAATAGGGGTATATCAGACATACAAAGAAAACAACTGATTTATATTCTGAGATCAAATTAAATATTATTCACTCACTTGTGTTATTTTCTATTTAAACATAAATTAGGAAATGGAAGTGGCAATGGGGGTGATGGTGTAGATGGTGGCGGTAATCCCGTAACACCCGACGGCATACCTGACACAACCGCAGATGATGTTACTACAGAATCAACATTTATAACAAATATAGTACTTAGAACATCAACAACTAAAGCTTCTGAGGTCTCAGATCCAGTATCAACTAGACAATCTGCAGGTCCCGCATCAACGACACCTTCTACAGGTTCCGTATCAACCACACCATCTACAAGTTCCGTAGTACCCGATTCATCCACATCATCTAAAGCTCCGGTATCAACTACACCACCTACAGGTTCCGTGTCAACAACACCATCTAAAAGTACCATATCCCCACCAACAGTTCCCGATTCGTCCACACCATCTCAAGCCCCCGTATCAACCACACCATCCACAGGTTCTGTGTCAACCACGCCAACAGTTTCCGATTCGTCCACATTATCTAAAGCCCCCGTATCAACCACGCCACCTACAGGTTCCGTGTCAACCACACCATCTAAAAGTACCGTAACCCCACCAACAGTTTCCGATTCATCCTCACCATCTAAAGCTCCGGTATCAACCACACCATTTACAGGTTCCCTGTCAACCACACCATCTACAAGTACCGTATCCCCACCAGCAGTTCCCGATTCGTCCACACCATCTCAAGCCCCCGTATCAACCACACCATCCACAGGTTCTGTGTCAACCACGCCAACAGTTTCCGATTCATCCACACCATCTAAAGCTCCGGTATCAACCACACCATTTACAGGTTCCGTGTCAACCACACCATCTACAAGTACCGTATCCCCACCAGCAGTTCCCCATTCCTCCACTCCAGCTACATTTAACTACCCAGCAGATACAACCACTACGATGAAAATACCCACAGAATGTGACGGTTGTAGAATAGTGAATGGTGTAGGGTTTAACAGCCATCCTGATAACTGCAATCAATTTGTTCGATGCATCTCTGACCATGAAGGTCTTATCTCAGTCATTATTCAGGATTGCCCTGTTGGCCTCTACTGGGATCAAGATCAACTGGTCTGTAACTACCCAGAAACTATGAAATGTACGAAAGGTAAGATATCTAGTGTACCTAACACTCTGGTTTTGTCGAGAGTTTGAGAGAGACGGTTGGGAGGGAGGGTGTGTGTCGGCTACATTAATCAATTATGGGATATAAAATGATAAATAGCTTGGACATCTGAAAACCAAATTCAAAACTTCACTAATCAGCTGAACCAGTGGCGGCAACTGTAGCACAACTACCGGTAACGTAATCATAAATTGTCACGTAAAGAGGAAAATGATATTTAATTAAAACTAAAGATATTCCCCCATAAGAATTATACGTGTAAATATATCTAATTACACTAACAGAATAAATTGATACAGTATTTTATCTTTTCGTTCGATCTGGAAGAGAGGAATTTAGTGGTGCACCTGATAATGCTTGTAAAGGATGAGGATACTTCTTCAGCATCAAGTTTATATCTCATAATTTTATTTCACAGATCCTTGTTATAGCCAGCCTAATGGTGTATTTAAACCCTCTGATAACTGCCGAGAGTATTTCCTATGTAATAACGATGTTTCCTATCTGAAATGCTGTGCTGAAGGCTATGGATTTGATGCTTCAGTAGGAACGTGTGTTATTAATAATACTCCATGTACTGTACGCTGTTCATTAGATGTTCCAGTAAGCACAGGTTAGTTATCGTGTTGTTATAATTGTCTAATACACAGAGCCTTCTCAATTCTGGAGGCTCAAATCTCTGCGTATTGAGTAGTTGGTAGCGTTACTTAAACATAGTTTAGCTTGACCTGTAGTAGTTTGAAGTTTGAACCAGATCAAAATGTAAATTTATGAACGTTGTAATGAGAGAAGATCAACAATCATCGTACAGTGTTATACGAACCGATGCTCTTTTTCAGTGTGTACACTCACAGCTGTGATTGGAGACAGTACTTCATACCGAGATTTCAATGGTGATATTAGACCATGTGCTGCTGGTACAGTATTTGTTCTTGACACTTGTTCCTGTTCAGAGTTCCTGCCTAATCCCGTAACTCCGTCAGTTGTTCCACCAACTACTTCAGAGGGTATGGATTGTTGATTATTATTTCATTTGGGAGCCACGGTAATCCGGGGTTCGATCCCTATGCTGGCGGGGGCAGTTCGTCCGTATTTTCAGCCAGATCTATCCTTGTCAGTGGTGCAGGAATAGGGTCTAATCGTTCGGATGGTTCGAAAAACCGAGGCCCAGTGGACAAATGGGTGTGCACGTAAACGAACTTTTGGCAGAATTCAATAAAGAGCGGTTGGAAATGAAACTGTCCGGGTTAATGCCCCGTCTTCATTAGCCAGCTTAGCTCAGACGAGTAGGATGTTATTTCATTATTTATTCTTAAAGAAACAGTAAGACGTGTTCTCGAATGCAACTTTCAGAATATGCATACGGTTCCCTATTGCACGGCCTTTACTTCGAAAACTGTACTCGCCAAGGCATTAACAACCCCCATATAGGATTGTTATAAACTTAGGTGTCTGAAATGCCATTTCCCAACTGCAGCAAACCTAGTTGTTGTCTGAGAGTCTGTTCCCACTGCAAATTAGAGATACATAATAAACAAACGGCTAGCGTATATTAAATTGTGGAGATTTCTTGATTAAAAATGTCAGGGTGTTGGATAGTGCGTTATGGGTGCATGGCATTTGAATTAGTGTATATGATTGTCCATTTTAGCCGCTTGTGACCCGGCTCTATATTTACCATTTGACGCGGACACTTCCGACCAATCTGGTAAAAACAACTACGTTCAAAACGAAGGCGTCACTGTTAAAGATGGCAAGGCTTACTTTGACGGCAACAGTGGACTGAGAATTCCAAGATTTTCTAACATGGACTTTAGCGGCACTACTCTCGTCATAAAAATCAGATATCGTACAGATGGACCTGTGACGTCACCACAATCTCTGGTAACGAATGCTGATTGTGGCGCTACTGGTCCGATCCAATTACTGGCAACTTCCACGGGCACGTCTTTCAAGATGGATACAGACAGCAGTAAGTTTTCAGTGCCTAGTCCAAGCATGGTAAGCTTCTTTTATCTATTTAAATTTTTTGAACATATCTGGAGGGGCTGGGGGTCACGGTGGCTAAGTGGGTAAGACGCTGGCTCGCTAGCCTGGAAGTCGGGTGTTCGATCCCTGCATTGGCCGAGAAAGTTTACCCAGATTTTCCGGCGTGGTTCCCCCTTGTCAGTGATGTAGGACGGAGGGCCTGACAAGGACAGCTGTCTAGTCATTCAGATGAGACGAAAAACCGAGGTCCCGTGTAGACATTGGCGTGCACGTAAAAGATCCCTTGACAGTTGGAATTCGATATAAGAGTAGGCCGTAGTGCCGCTGGCCGGGCAAAATTTCTCTCATAGCACACTGTATGGTGTATGCCCGTCTTCATTAACCTAGTTCGGAGCAAAACAGTAGGACGTTAAACCCCATTTCATTTCATTTCATTTCTGGAAGGGCTGTATATCACGTAGTACCCGATCCTTACAAACACTGACTCTTAATGTCGGTTTATCAAGTCTGTTTATGACGAAGCGGGCATACGGTATGGTGACAATTTTATTCCGGATATATTCTATATTCTGGATTATCAAGACTCCCCGGGTTTGTGAAATAATTGACCGTATCTTCTTATAAACTATGTGAAAGAACATAACATCCTCTCTCGTGTTCACCAGCGATAAAAACACCAAACATTTTCTTTCAAACATTTCACTGAGTATAATAGAAGAATAATGCTTTTGATATGGAGCGGAAACCTGATGACTGGTGTACAAGTTGGCATGCACGTAAAATAATCCCATGAAATGCTGCTATCTGTCAAAAATATTATAGCATATTGCATGGTGCATGCCCGTCTTCATTAGCCCGGTTGGTGAAGAAAAGTAAGACGTTAATCCCATCTCATTTCCTTTTAGGGTGACTGGACGGATGTTGAATTCTTCTATGAAAATGGTGTATTATTAGGAACTGTAGGCACAAATATAAGTGACCCCTCTTCAACTGTTTCTAATATAGGAGATTTAAAGAGTGAGTATTTGCTTTGCATTTATAATGTAAAAAAACCTTGAAAGTTGTAGTTATTGGATCCATAGAATCCTCATATGAGCTGTGTCAGAAGGACAAAATAAATACAAACTGTCATTTAGCTAAAGTTAAGGTAATGTATAAAATGGTCCAGAAGTTTCTCATATGCATTACACTCAAGACTCTAGGCTATTTCACATAAGAGACCCTCGCAATCCTCCATCCCTACGACTGGAGGAAGACGATAGTGTATTGTAAATACAATTGAGCAAAGTCAAGGATGGTGCGTGTATGGCAGTGTTAAATATAGTACGTGTATACACCTTGGCCGGAAACCCCTAGATCTTGAGGCACTGGGCTTCAGTCTGTGAAGCCTATAAGTTACCCGGCACTGATTATACTTTCTTTATTCTAAATAATTTACATAAATAGGCTTCTCTGATTTATTTATCAGGTGTTCTTGCATTACCACGAAACGCCCATAATTGTGTATACATATCATAATAGATGTATATCTATTTCTTTTTATTTAAGCAATTTCCGGAGCCATAACTAGAAGTCACTATGCTTTACAGATTGGAAGAGGAGATCTGTTCGATTTCTTTAAAGGTTGGATGGAATATGTAAGTATGAACATGCTATTTGACTCTGCATAGCAACAATACATTATGGCTGTTTAATAACACAATTCATCGACGACATTAAATTAATAATTGAACTGGATATACCGAGCAACGTTTATTTACGAGTGAAATTGCGGAGTTGTCCTTCAGTCATATTTCAACTTTTAAAGCTTGTGAAAGCGGTACACGAAACAGTCCTCGCCAGCGAGATTGTTCATTTGGGACCCTATCGATATGCAGAATTGTTCTATTCCCGGTTTATGTTCCAGTATATTAGTCGCGGGTTCGATCCCGGTGTTGGCCGAGAAAGTTCATTGGGATTATCCCGGCGTAGTTTCACCTTGTCAGTGGTGCAGGACGGAGGGTTTACCAAGGACAGCTGTCTAGTGTTTTGGATTGGACGAAAAACCGAAGTCCATGTACACATTGGTGTGCACGTAAAATATCCCATGGCATTTGGAATTCGATATAAGAGTAGGCCGTAGCGCCACTGTCTGGGCAAAATTTCCCTCATAGCATGATGTATGCCCGTCTTCATTAGCCCAGTCGGACCAGAACAGTAGGACGTTAAACTCATTTCAATGTTCCAGTATAAGGGATCTTTATTACAATTGCTGTAATGTTAATTTAATAGAGAATTTTCAATATATAGTTGCAATAATTTTAAGTAAGAATATTTTACAATTGTACTCTTTAATAAATTTATTAATTGTTTTGGTTTTAGGTTTATGTATACATCTGTTAAATGGTTTTCGACTTTTGCTACGACTTCTGGACATTCTCTATTTTTTTCAATGATTTTGTAAATATATTTATGTTTTAATTGTTCTTGTGTAACTTAGCATAGAAAAAAGCAAAAATGCCTAATAAAACATTGCATCATTTTAACTGTTTTGTCTTATTTTCTCCATCCCTACCCCCTCTCTCTCCCTCTCTCTCTCTGTCTTCCTGGGTGATAGTATAGTTCGCCTACTCTTGCTGTTGGCCATTGCACACCTTAGTCGATAAAAGATACAAATCCGAATGGTTGATTTTTTAAATTGATTATGAAATTTAAAATGTTCTAATCAGACTGTGTGAAAAATTTGGGACAGATCTGCAAATCCATCAGTGAGGCATGGATGTTTTAGCTGTACGAGCTGAACATGTTATAGCCAAATTAGCATTTAGAAACTGAGCTCACCAGACTATTTATTGTTGTAATGTTACACTCACAGTGAAGAATATCCTTGCGATTATGAAAATTGGAAATTCCCCGAAAATGATAAGATTGGCACGGAGAAATACTGAAAAAGTAAAGCCTTACAAATGTTTATCGATGCTCGCGAATTTCTTACAAGAATGGAACGACTATACAACAGATGCGTAGCCCGTACTTCTGCTTTGTCACGTATGCCAATCACACAGTGGCGAATGGTCTTACGAACAGAAAACCCCACCATTTGACAACGATCTCAAGGTGATTGCAAGACATTCGTAGATGTTCGTGAGCATTCACTGTTGTTCCTGGGGTGTTGCGAATATTAGGAACATGCGCACAAAAGTCGTCGTGAAAGCATATTCTCAATGCTTTTGTAATACTTTCGTCAGCAATCGCAACCCATCCTTACAGATGTGTTACAATCACTCTATATGCCTTGCCATCAATATAAGAATGTCTTGTGATTGCTTATGAAAGTGTTGCGAAAGTAAAGTTCACCGAGAAAACTGCAACAGAGCGAAAGACAAAGCAGTTATCCAGAAAAAAGTCACAATGCCGCACATCTATTCCTACTGGTTATAAAATTCATTTACGTTAAATATCTCGTTCCAAAGTGCATGGCTGAATATTTCAAATGATGTATTTTCGGAGAATTTATACGTAGGACTGTATGTATGTAGTATTGTCATAGTCTGTTTGTCAGGCAATTGGTATGTTAGGATTAGCATTATGGTCCATAAATCGACTAGCTCTCAATATTGACAAAAACAATAAAATGTGAACTTTTTCACTAATTTCTTGTTTAAACATTCCTTGGTAGCTTGTGGTAGAGAGTAAAATAATTGATATATACTCACTGTGTTGACCATGGGACTAATATGTAAATACTATCTACGTACATACACTCAAAAGTGTAAACTGTTGAATTAGTATTCTCCTGTTATTGGTATAAAAATGAAATAAAATGAAATGGGGTTTAACGTCCTACTGTTCTGTTCCAACTGGGCTAATGAAGACGGGCATACACCATGCTATGAGGGAAATTTTGTACGGACAGCGGCGCTACGGCTTATTCATCTGCGAGAAATCTTTTATGTGCATGTCAATATATATACACGGGACCTCAGGTTTTTCGTACCATCCGAAGGACTAGACAGCTGTCCTTGTCAAGCCCCCCGTCCTGCACCACTGACAAGGGGAAACCACGGTTGTTGACGCAACTGTCTGGGTGTGTTTAATAATTGTTTTATAGTCAGATCTTTAAAACAATTCATTTTAAACACAGTGTTGTCATCTACTATCTATCCATCCAAGTCCAAATATTCCGTATGTCCTGGCTCTTACATCCTGTTAATTACAGTTTTGTATTTTACGGAGAACACCTCAATGACAATAAAATCAAATGGAAACAAATAAGAAACGAAAGGATTTAAAACCCGTTAAACATATGGATATGACTAAATAGAAGCTGGGCATATACCATTCCTGTATACTATGGTCATTTGTCGGTTAGATTTGTCTTAAGAAAACTTTGTCATTCGGCAAACCTCGGCATACTCCGGTACCCTTCCTAGCTTTAAATTTAGTCAAGCAATGTAAGCTTTTACTATCAGAAGTACATAACAAACAACGTACCGTTTCTTGAGGTTAGATTAGGGTACTGGAGTGGACCGAGGTGTGTCGAATTATACTTTATAAGGCATTGAACCATGATATTCAACAGAATATTTGGTTTAATTAAATAGTATTTGATTCAAGAGAAGATTAGTGTTTACAATTTATCCTTTTGAAAAATATAAGTGAATAGGATTCAGTAGCAAGCAAAGATGATTATATAAAACTTTTTTATAAAATAGTTGATTTAACCAATATTTTATTCAATAAATTTACAGAATTTATTTGATAAATTTAGGATTCGATAACAAGCTTTATCAGCTTCCTTAGAATGAATCTTTAACAGATTTGCAACTGACAATCATAATATCAACACATAAATTTAAATATACAGAATTGAATTTATATGTACAATTTAGATGATAATTTAGGATTTATTAAAGAGATACTTAGTTGTATAGTCTTAAACCTGTAGTCTTTACTGTCAGACAGTAACACTATGATATTATTTTTTCGTCAATTCACATTTATGTGAATGTGTTTGCTTCAAAACACTACCATTTGACAATTGATTTATATTTGGATATCTGATCTGTTTCGAATTTCAAAGAAGCGTTGCATCACGTGGCTAAGTGGGTAAGACGCTGGCTTGCTAGCCTGGAGGTCGGGTGTTCGATCCCTGCATTGGCCGAGAAAGTTCATCCAGATTTTCCGGCGTGGTTCCCCCTTGTCAGTGATGCAGGACGGAGGGCCTGACAAGGACAGCTGTCTAGTCCTTCGGATGATACGAAAAACCGAGGTTCCGTGTATACATTGGAATGCACGTAAAAGATCCCTTGGCAGTTGGAATTCGATATAAGAGTAGGCGATAGTGCCGCTGCCCGGGCAAAATTTCCCTCATAGCACACTGTATGGTGTATGCCCGTCTTCATTAGCCCAGCATAGGACCAGAACAGTAGGACGTTAAACCCCATTTCATTTCATTTCATTTCAAAGAAGCGTCGGAATACTTTGACCTCGGAAAGATTGGTTTGTATTTGTTTGTGATCCAAGTTGTTGAGCAACGCAATGATTTTCCAGTAACAGAGTCAGCTTTCAAAGACAGAAAGGGGATTGGGTTTATTGGCTGTTTCGTTGAGTGGCCAGGTGCTCGAACTGTCCGATTTCCTTCAATTTACTATACATGAAACCTCGGACCAGAATTGATACAAATAATGCTTCTCTACGGATTAAAGCATCGCGGGGCCCTAGCCTAAACTCTATGTAAGCAACGTTTATTAAATAAATTGGTTGCCATGTTACTTTCGATGTAAGAATGTCCATTGGCAGAGTAATGATCAATGTAAACGGGTTTACAGAGTTTGTTGAGCTGGAAAAAAATGACCGAGCGAAGCGGGGCTTGAAAATTGTGCGGAACTTCACTTTGTAAAAACATCTATGAAATAGATGCAATAGACGGATATTAGGAAGGGCCTCTTTGTAATGTCGAAATAGGATAAACACCTCAAAACACCTTTTATTAAGAAAACCTTAAAAAGATGATCATACAACTGAGATGGAAAATCGACATAATTTTTAACCCGCTGTTCCTGGTGGTATCTTCTTAGTATACGGGTGTCGTACACGGGACAGACACAGCATGACCCCGTGAATGTTTTAGGCCATCGAATTTGGACTCCGGGCGAATTGGGCCTTGGCCCCGGGCGAATCACGCTTCGTTGCTGCCCCCCTCCACCCCCCACATATGTTGTATCAAAATTAACCAGAATGATCCCGTGAATGTTTTAGGCCATCGGATTAGGGCCCCGGGCCCCCTGGCGAATTCGGCCTACTTCGAATTTGTGCCCCGTGGGAATCTGGGTATCCTGCTATATAAATGTTTACACCCCTACCCTATAAATTCATGCCATTTTATCATTTCAATAGCAGGCTAATTCTACATTTTACACTGAGCTGCCGTTGAATTGAACATTTTTTTTTGTTTTACAGTGCCTGTGGAAAATGACGTTCTAATATAAATGTTGCGCCATTCGCCCTACCTCGTTGTTTAATTGATACACCTTCGTTTGTTTTACTCATATTGACAATGATATATATAAGTCAACACGATTAACCCACAATCCTATAAAATAAAAGCTTCAATTTTTTATTTCCCCAAAAACAAAATCCATCAAGAAGTTAATTACAACAATACATCTACACGTTATGTATTATGTCATGAAAACTAATATTTGATTTCGTAGAAACTGCATGATTCGAGAATTTGAAACCTTTTTCAACATTTCAAATAATCCGGGTTGCCTAACTACATATTTACCAGTTAAATTGTTTCCACATCCATTTGAATGATAGAGAAGAGAAGGCGATAAGTTACATACTAGGTGAGTTACTCTATTAATTAGCAGTTTCGATTTTTTAAAAAGAAATTAAATAACTTGGATAATTGAATGTAAAATTCGATTTTTTTAAAAAATGAAATTGGTGGACAAATATATTTTTATGGTTACTTATTATTTGCTTCTTTTGGAAAACTTCGATCAATTATATTTTTTTGAAACTAATAATATACCACGTTAGTATTTTCTGTTCTGTAAAACGTTTTGGATTTTAAGTGAGCTAAATACATGGAAAAATATAAAGATACTCGTCAGAGGATTGTATATCGGAATTCGAGAAGAAACCCAGCATTAAGCTAATTTTAATAGTTATGGGCAATACTTAGGAAAATGGCTGGAATTTGAAAAAAAAAATAAAGGTTTGGATTTTATTTTTTTTAAGGTCCTAACAATGAATCTTTTAGGGATTCTCGTAGCATCACTGCTAATATCTCAAGGACTATCGATGACAGATATGAAAGGTAAGACAGTTTAAATTATGTGGGCTCCGGGTATCAAGTCATTCCTATTATGAACGGTTATTATGGCACTTCCTTAATTGAACATTAATAGCCGCTTTCATTACTCATTATCCAGGACCAAAATATTTTGGGTGAATCAAGAATATACTTTTTATTTAAATTATATTATACAATTCATATAAGAGTGGTGATCACATTATTTCTTAATAATAGAAAGAAATACCCTTTTCATTTAAATAATATACAATTCATAAGATTGGTGATTGCATTATTTCGTAATAAGAGAAAACTGAAAATTCGCCTTTGGCTACCCGCTTTTATTACGCATTATCTTTAAGGAATTAAGAATATCCTTTTCATTTAAATTATAATATAATATTATATTATATTATATATTATATAATTCATGTAAGATTTGTGATTGCATTATTTCTTAAAAATAGAAAACTGAAAATTCGCCTTTGGCTGCCCGCTTTTATTAACGCGTTATCTAGGACCAGAGGAATACCCTTTCCATTCAAATTATGTAATACAATGCAAGCATGAGTGGTGATTGCCTCGTTTCTTAATATTAGAAACTGAAAAATTCTCCTTTGGCTTTGTTATAGAAGACTGTGTGGAGGATGTAGATGTTCTGGTTGTACTAGATGGTTCTGAGAGTATCAGTGCTGACAAATTTACAGGAATTAAAGATGCCTTAAAGATGATGGTCACTGATCTCAATATACGTGAGCGACCAACTAGAATGGGAGTTATCCTTTACAGTTCTACTATCAGTACCGTTATTCCCTTGTGCAGTGATGAGAAGAAGCTCATGGACGGTATATCCTCCCTTCAGCAACCCATGGAGGGTACCCAGACACATTTAGGTCTGGCGGAAATGAATAAAATGTTTTCCAGAGAGGAAAGACCTGGGGTGCCTAAAGTAGGCATCGTCATCACCGACGGAATGTCTAAGAATAAAACAGCTACACTCGCAGAAGCTCGGCTATCAGAATTACAGGGCATCCACATGTTTGCTGTTAGTACAAATGGTGATGTAGATAGATCAGAACTTGAAACAATTGCCACATCTAAGAATCGGGTACTTACTGTGGATCAACTGCCCGAAATATGCCCACATTTAAAGACCCTCCTCACAAAATGTCCAGGTATGTAGACTATGCGAGACGGTTTAGTATCGGTATAAGGAGCCGTGGTAGCTCAGGGAGTAAGACGTTTAGTGTTGACTATCTTGGAAGTAATAGGTTTAGACACACCCTATACTAACTTCCCAATGCAGCTATCAAGTCACTAAATGTTAATGCTCACAGAATGATTGCTTCGAAGTTTAGAGTTCTGAGCCTGTTATTGACCTTCGTTTTCAATAATCAAACTGTAAGAGCATGTTTTTTAAAATTTTGTGCATGGTACGTTTCCTATATTAAAGTCTCTTGTCGGCTTTTGGTCCAATTCTGTTCAGTATTTACACAGATTTAATGAATTCAAAATTTTGCAGCATTTGGCATCCTCTTCAGACGATATAAACGTCATATTGTCAATTCACTTAGGTAAAAAAATATTTGATCTAAATATACGTAAATATATATCATATGTATTGGATTTGTATTTGGTCATTTTGACTAAATAATATGGTCCTTTTCACTACATTTTTTGGCTTAACGCGTCTATGAAACTTTCGAATCCCCGGTTGTACGTGACAAGGAGTAGGGTCGCCTGTCCAACCTCGTGGGTTTTCTCCGGGTCCTCCGGTTTCCTCCCACTGTTAAAGACCCCTATGCGCAAGCGAATTATTGAAATAAAATTAAACTATGTTAGTCCCGAAATGACCTAGTTTGTGTCGAGTGGACGTTAAACCCCATCTCTCTCTCACTCTCTCTCTCTCTCTCTCTCTCTCTCTCTCTCTCTCTCTCGTCTATGAAACATACAGCGAAGCCAACGTCACTTATATTCTTAGTTACAATCATTTGATGGGCATTTATTTTATTCCGATTGAAAGCAGGCGGGGATATTATCATACGTTGACAAATGCAAATAATGATCATAAGCAGCTTAAGTCTGTGAGGTCTGCCAGGGTACCAGTTTCTTTTTCTGTTTCACGACTTTTCATAGCTACATACATATACCGTAACAGACCATTGGTCCTCCAGATATTCAACATGTGTATTTTTTTTTTAAATATTTTAAATTGAAATTTCTAGATTCGGCTTCTGGTTGCAAGGATTATATTGATGTTGTTACTGTTATTGATGGATCCGACAGCATATCTAGGGGTGAGTTTCAAAACATAAAAGAAGCTGTTAAGAAATTTATCACTGAACTTAACATTGAAAGTGGCTCCACCAGATTCGCCATTTTACTATTCAGCTCAAACGTCACCTCGGTAATGGACTTTACCGCGGATACCGCCACCTTGTTCACCCACATTGACTCTCTACAACAACCCAGAGATGGGACAAACACAGCGGAAGCTCTGGGAAAAGCACATCAATTATTTGTTGAAGGTGGTCGTGAAGGGGTGGCTAAAATAGCGGTTGTGATTACTGATGGATATTCAAGAAACTTCACGGAAACGACCCGATATGCAGAAGAATTACGGAAACTCGACGTCAGCTTGTTCGCAGTTGGTGTTACTGAAGAGGTGCATGGCGAAGAGCTGATGGCGATAGCCTCCTCAGAGAAGGAAACTCTTATGTTGAAAAACTTTAACCAGTTAGCTAGTAACTTGATGAAGGCTGTAAGACAGGCTTGCCCAGGTAAGCTTAATAAACGAATGTATACCACCCGAGCCGTTGTTAGCAGGTGTTAGTTTCTGGTGGGGACGTTCAAAACGTATTAACAGAGTATAGTGTATAATACACCACTTGCTCATATAAATCATGGATGAGAGATACCCAGGTCAACATTTTTTGATTCTAAATACATGTATAAATACGCTTAGTTAATGAAGATTATCTATTTCAGATCCAAACATGCTGCCAACCCCAACAACGGCTGGTCCAGAAGACAGAAAATTACCTACAAAACCAACAACTCGAGACGCAAATGGTGCAAAAACAACCCCTGGACAAAACGGTTCTAAGACAACTTCAATGCCACTTACCAACAAATCAACACCCAAAGCATCATCCGGATCAAAACTGACGACTAAGTCTCCAGGAAGCGATTCCAATATGTCCAACGATAAAATGGCGCCGACCATAATCCCTGGAAACAAAAGTCCTACAACTCCACCCAGCGACCGAAAGCTTCCAGTAGATGGTGCAAACCCGATTGATCCAGAAGGTCTTTGTGACAACTGTACAATGTTGAATGGTGTCGGATTTCAGCCATACAGAGATAGTTGTCAGAAATTCATTCAGTGTATCTTTGATCAGGATGTTTTGATAAAGACAATCATTAAAGATTGTGCACCTGGTTTATTTTGGGATCAAGATAAACTGACCTGCAACTACCCAGAAGAAGTTGAATGTACTAAAGGTAAATAGTAAGCTAATGTTAATTTGATGTTACAGTTTACTTTAAATAATGAACAATAAATTCTAGGATAGGTAATCCCCATTGATCAGTGGGGTTTAGTCTATGAGACTCGTCTCACGGACGCATCCATGGGTTTACACTGTTCGACGTATCCGCGAGACAAAAAAGTTTCTTTGCGCGACCATAATAGTAGATTTAGTCGAAGACCGTTAACTTTCCTACAATTTGATTGGCTGTAGATTAAGCCCAGTCTCGTGAGAATAAATAGCGTTGGATTGGGAGACTAATTCTCGTGTCACAGATTAACTATCAGATGAACACGGCGATACAAATAAATCTTAATTGACTAAGATGACTACAATGGAACCTCGGTTTAGCGCCTTTTTGTTTACAAACTGTAGATTGTTTAGATAAACCGCTCAATTTTAAGTCTCGTGCGGGATATTCTTGAAACTGAATCTTTAATCTTATCTTTAAACCGGCTGTTTAAGCTTCTCTTTGAACTTACTCTTTAAGCATTTCTTTAAACTGAATCTTTGAGCCTTTTATTAAACTGAATCTTTAAGTCTTTTATTAAACTGAATCTTTAAGCTTTTCTTTAAGTTGAATCTTTAAGCTTTTCTTTAAACTGCATATTTAAGCTTTTCTTTAAACTGAATATATGGAAAATGTGTTGATCTTTCAGGACCATGTTATGGTAAAGGCGATGGGGATTATGGACATCCAGATAACTGTAGAGAATATTATGAATGCGTTGGTGGGGTTTCATCACTTAAATGCTGTCCAAGTGGCTCCGCTTTCGACACCTCGACACAGAAATGTGGAAAAAATTCTGGTTGTACTGATCCTTGTAAATGGGGAGACCCAGAGTCGGGTGGTGAGTTACTCAGATTCGCTTGAAACTTAACTTATACTTCCTTAGCACTTGTTAAGGGAAATAATTTACAGGTATTTCCAATTATGTAATGATTGCTGTCTAGGTGTGATTGGAATGTTTATTGCAATATCTAGATGTTTTTTTTTATCAGCACACCAGTGCAATGGTTGGGTTATAAGTCAAGACAGTGGACAATTATATCAGGTATGAATGTTAAAAAAGGACATGAAATAAAATGGAGTTTAACACCCTACTGTTCTACACTGACTTGGCTAATAAAGACGGACATACACCATACAGTCAAGTATGGGCGATATTTTTCCCGAGCAGCTGCACAACGTCAAAATTTTATTTTGAATTCCAACTTCAAGGGTCTTTTACGTGCACGCCAATCTGACACGGGGTCTCAGATTTTTTCCGTCCCATCCGAACGACTGAACGTTGTTCCCTGACAGGCCCTCCGTCCTGCATCATTGACAAGGGAGAACCACGACTGAAAATCCCGATCCAACACCAGGATCGAACACGGGAACTGCGGGTTCGCGAGTCAATGTATTACTCACTGAGCCACCACGGCTCCCATTTAAATTGTCGTTATTATTTATAGATTGCACTCGACGTAGTGTTGACGGTGATAAAAGATCATATGAGCAGATGTTAGGGGGTGGAATGGAATGGTTTAAGATGTCATGTGCTGTTGGAACTCTCTTTAATGCCGCTGAATGTAAATGCTCGGATCTTGATGAAGAATATGTTCCAACAACTTATAAACCACAAGCTCGAGGTCTGTTTGTCATAATAAATTATCTCCCTTACAAATTAAAACGTTGTCTATAAATTAGGAGAAATTATAATTATATCAAACATAGTGCAGACGCAATCTAATTGTTATCCACCCTAGTGTAAGTGTAGGAGCAGTGTAATTAAAAATCCAACATAGTGCAGGAGAGATCTAATAAAAATACATCCTAGTGCAAGTGTACGAGCAGTCTAATTAAAATCCAACATAGTGCAGGAGAAATCTAATTAAAATCCATCCTAGTGCAAGTGTAGGAGCAGTCTACTTAAAATCCCACATAGTGCAGGAGAAATCTAATTAAAATACATCCTAGTGCAAGTGTAGTAACAGTCTAATTAAAATCCAACATAGTGCAGGAGCAGTCTAATTAAAAATCCATCCTAGTGCAAGTGTAGGAGCAATCTACTTAAAATCCAACAAAGTGCAGGGGCAATCTTATTAAAATTAGTCTACAATTTCATTCGGTCATATTTTTACACTACATTGTAATCGAAATGTAACCTACTTTTACACTTCAGCTTCGATATCCAAATTCATATAAACTACCATAAAACGAAAATAAAGTCGATATAGTAAAAAGAAAAAAAAAATCAAAAACGAGGCTCTGCCGAGTTATTTTTACTTTATCGACGAGTGTTGTTATTTTTTGGTATCAAAAAAGACGTGTAGGAGATTTTATTTATCACCCAATCCTTTCTTACATGCACAAATAAATAAATATAAGTCTTTGCTATAGATTTCACTTTTACTGAACCTGATTACATTACGGCGTAGTTCATTTTTAACTGACCAATCAATTCCTAAGGAGAGATCGCAGTAGTTTATGAAATTTATCAGACAAGCGATATCTACTGTAGAATGTATTATTGGGTGATAAAATTTGAATATTACCATCACCAACAAATGAAATATGATTTGCACATAACAATTCACACAACACCACAGGTGAAGTCCTGTATATCAATACAAACAATTTGAATGGTCAATACGCCCACTTTATCTTAACACGTCCATATAAATAATAAACATGGCTATTCGGAGCGGATTGAAAGATCTAACCAAAATAACTAACCGAATTACTGTTACATTATCTTTTAACATTACTTGTTGTCATTCAGATTGCTCACCAGTCATCCAACTTACCTTCGACGTCGACACTTCTGACCAATCAGGGAACAATAACTACGTTCAAAACGAGGGTGTCATAGTTGAAGATGGCGCGGCTTATTTTGATGGAAACAGTGCTCTACGAATTCCTCGATTTTCCAATGTTGATTTTGGGACCACACTGAAGATACAGTTGAAGTACAAGTTAGATGGTGCCCCTACAGAAACTCAAGCTATAATAACTAATGGAGACTGTGGCGCAACTAGTTCAGTGTTCATTGTTGCTGACAAAACAAACACACAATTTGGTCTGGTATCTAATGGAACTGCTGGTCGTACAACGACTGAACTGTCTGCTGTAAGTCTTTAAAGGAGCTAAATCGCTAATATTTGAGACCTAAATATTGACACAAACGGGTCTCAACACATATAATAATGTAATATGAATGTATGTAAACTGATTTACATTCAATCGTTTCTATTTTTACTGTAATTTCTTTTGGCGAAATACGCCAGAAGTCTCAATCGAATGGCAATCGCTAGCCTAGCGTCTAGTTATTCCAGTCTACACCGATATATTTTATTGCGCATGGTCACCAGATAAGAATATGACGTTACCGTTTGACATGATTTGTGGAATATTTCTAGCCTCATGCTTCGAGTCCCTTGTTACAAATGGCACTGAAACGCATCATGGTACACGATTTTATGTACCAATCGTAAAATGTTTATATTGTCTTTCCGGTAAGATCACAACATCAATGTTGATTTAAAGTGACAAATAATTCGTGTTTTCAATGTCGAAGACTTTGGATGATATTGGGTTAGAGACTTTGCTACTTTAAGTCCTATACGTGAGTAGATGAGCTGTTCTGTAAAAGAAAGGATTCGTATTCCTTCTTCCAACACCGTGTACATTCTAATATAGGTGTAAAATTATACTTCACGGGTAATATTGGATTAAAAAGTTTTCCTGGCCATGGTTATGTATTTAGACACTCAATTTTATTATGATTGTATATTGTACAGCATAAGTCTGACTGGAAAGTTTTGTCTTATATTGTATTTTGTTTATTTGATACAGAAGGGGTCAGATTGGAGCGTTTTGTCTTATATTGTATTTGTATATTTGATACAGAAGGGGTCAGATTGGAACATTTTGTCTTGTATTTTATTTTGTATATTTGATACAGAAGGGGTCAGATTGGAACGTTTTGTCTTATATTGTATTTCATATATTTGATACAAAAGGGATCAGATTGGAACATTTTTTATTGTATTTTGTATATTTGATACAGAAGGGGTCAGATTGGAACGTTTTGTCTTATATTGTATTTTATATATTTTATACAGAAGGGGTCAGATTGAAATATTTTATATTGTATTGTATTTTGTATATTTTGTACAGAAGAGTCTGATTGGAACGTTTTGTATTGTATTGTATTTTTTGTATATAATGTAGAGAAGGAGTCTGATTGGAACATTTTGTATTGTATTGTATTTTGTATATTTTATACAGAAGGAGTCAGATTGGAATGAAGTAGAATATAAAGTGGTTGGTGGATTTCTGATGACGTCAGTTAATGGTGAAAGTAGTAATAAAATGGTTGAAGGTAAGACTATCGAGACGGAAATCGACAATGAAATGACTGAAATAAACGAATCAACTTTAAAGAAAGTCATTAGTGTTATGTGGAGAGTTATAAGGTCAACTTAAAACCCACACAACTGGCATTATAATGATTATTGACATATTCACCAAAACATTTTAGGAGAAATCCCAGTTGATTTTTCACTGAATAAAGTTGGTTAATTCTGCACGCGAGGCTCTTAGCACCCTTTATTCTAATCCCAAGGCATTGTTCAATTGACATCATATACGACGTAATATATGTTACCGTCGAAAATTGAGGTCGCCGAATGGACAGGCCACGGTCAATACATAGGATACTTTATACTAAAACTTCATTAGTCCAAATTGTTGAGTTAAGTAAAACGCGACCCGGGCGTCTAACGAATTAAGTGGTATCAAATGGACAATAACAATCCTCTAAATTCTAAACAGTCGGTGTTGATCTCCTAATCAAGAGTTATAGTTCTGGGGCCTGTTTCACGAAATTTTAACTAAGATAAAATCGAAATTTTAGTGATTTGATTGGATAATATTAGATTGATTTTAGTGCTTAACCAATCAAAATTGAAGTATCTACTAAATTTGGATTTTATCTTTAGTTAAGATATCGCGAAACAGTTCCCAGGCGATTATGATGTTATGTGTGTCGTCGCCTTTAGGTCGGATGGGGGTAAAAGATCGTGCATGATGTAGAAATTAATTCATTTCCTTGTAGATATTTAAAAGCACACAACATTTCTATCATTAACGATCAATTCTGATTAATTAATATATATATATATTTTTAAGTTCGACATGATTTTAATTATTATTTAATTTACGGTATATATTTTTCAGGTATTATCATCCGACACCATTGTGCTCTACAAATCGGTCGAGGTCAAGGTTACTCAAAATTTAAGGGATGGATTGATGAGGTAATGTTGGTTTTTAAAACCTTTAAAGACTCGGTGCGTCATTTTAGAGCAATAGGAATCCCCTAATATAGTGAGAGTTGAATCTCTTACATGAATATCAATCGTAAAAATGGTTTAATTCCTTGCAGTATTTACAAAGCTATGATAAATTGAAATTTCATCAATCTATGCTGCTCGACCGTAACAAGACGCAAACATCTTGTATTGGTTACGGAGAAACCTGATTGGCCTAATTTAAATCCAATTGAATCCAAACCAGGAGATTATCTAACTTTGATATTTTCTTTTCTTGATTGTGTGAGAAATTCGATATTTCAGCGAAAATGCAAATGACGTATCGAGCCTTTAAGTCTGAAAAAAAAACATAAATGGCAAATCAATCAACTATAACAAATCAACTTTCATAAAGAAATGACACTTCAATATCGTGTTTTGATAGAGACGAACATAACGTGTCGCAACGGCAAAGGTGCACAAGTTTTCGCCCATATTGTGTAGAATGATGAAATAATTACCACAATAAATTTTAAATATGTTTTAAAGAATTAACAATCGTCTTATTTTTAACATTGATCTATAGCCAATTTAATTCAACAACTCTACAGCGACTCCAGCATTGTTTAACGGTATTTAATCTTGTGAAGTCATTACCCAAGATTAACCGTATACGAAAAAGTCGTTCTAAACATCACGCAGGGTTCAATCAATTCACTGAGATGATTTCCCAATTAAACCAGAATCCAAAGGTTTGGACTCTCATATAACAGACCATGCCGTGTGTTGGTATCCCGTTCTCACCTGTGGATACCTTGAGCTTACCATTAACACTATAACTAGGATTCTAATTACTGGACGCCAAAGATTCGGGGAGTGGTCTATAATGGCTAAAATAAATGAAACGAAAGGGAGTGGGGTTTAACGTCTTACTTTTCTACATCATCCGGGTTATTGAAGACGGGCATGTATTGGACAATGGGGGAATTTTATCCAGGCAGCGATATTTCCATCTACTTTTCATCGAATTTCAACAATCCTGTCAAAAAGTATGGTTTGATCTCGGTTTGTCGTCCGATCCGAACGACTAGACGCTTTGCCTCGTCAGTTCCTTCATTCTGTGTCATTGGCAAGGGAAAAACAGGCGGGGAAGATCCCGGGGAACCTTTCTCGGCCACATCTAGACATACGTTACTTAATCAATTATAATATTTTATAATATTATAATATGTTTATTTTCAGGTTTCGGTATCCATGTGTTAGAATTCAGATGTACGTGAAATTTCAGAGTATATTGTTTATTTTAATTTTAAAATTTTTGTATATTATTTTCTAAATAAGACGCATGTGGCAATAAAATGTTTTGCTGACCTATCTGAATTTATTTTCTATAGGTGCATCTGAATTTATTTTCTAAATAAGACATATATGGCAACTAAGTTTCTTGCCGGTATGCCTGGATTTATTTTCTGTAAAACGCTTTGCCTTTATACATGTTCCTGAATTTATTTTCGACGTAAGACCCGTGTGGCAAAGAAAGTATTTTGCTGATATGTCTGAATTGTTTTCCTATATAAGACGCATGCGGCAAAAGAGTATCTTGGTGATATATCTTAATTTCTTCTCTATATGAGACGCATATGACAAAAAATATTTTGATGATATATCTGGATTTATTTCTCTATTGAAATATAGACAGAAATGAAAAATAGACAGTGCTGCAAAGTGCGTTTCTATTGGTTTCACAATGGCTGCACTGAACAGTTTAATTCTAGGATTTAGGCGTGTAACTCCTGTGATGGTGAATTGATTATCGGTGAATCATTTCTTTACTGAATTTTCAGAAGATTGGGGGGGGGGGGGGCGCACCACACATGCACCACACATATAAACAATCAACCAAAACTCCACAAATTCAAACACATTAGCGGTGAGAGAGAACGAGAAATGGGGTTTAACGTCCACTCGACACAAACTAGGTCATTTCGGGACTAACACTAGCAGTGGGAGGAAACCGGAGGACCCGGAAAAAACCCACGCGGTTGGACAGGCGACCCTACTCCTTGTCATATACAACCGGGGAATCGAAACCACGCCACTGACTCAGTTACAGACCTTATGATACAACGCACACGCACTAACCATTCGGCCACCCAACTCCCCTATCAGCGGTGACAAGAACATCGATAACACAACATAGCCAATTATGCAATACCTTTGGCGGATGAAGACTATCGGGGCCAATAGGCACTGAGCCTTAGCTGAGGACTTTACGACACAATTTTTTTCATCTAGATTTATAGTTAAAGATGCGTTATGTAAGATCTAGATAAAGGGGTATCGGTTCCAAAAATAAATAATGAAAAATAAATATATTGAAAATTTCATTCAAATTACTTAATTCTGGAAGACGTTTCTGTGTGTTAAAAGATGTAGCGAAGATCGTTTATTATCGTAGCACAGTACTGGACAAACGAGACTAAGTCTCCATTATCCATATTTATCGTTAAATTTTATCCTTTAGTCTCGCGTGCGTTGGTTTGGTGAATAATAGTGTCTAATGAGACTTGTCTTCTGATAAACAATGGCAAATATGTCAATCATGTTGTAATTGGTTATTTTAGTCGTTTTTTGATTATACAATCGAACAATATGAGAAGATGTATATGCACATAGTCAAAAAAACGGCTTATAATTTACATCTGGTGTTTTTGTATTCTATATGTATTATTATGATTATTCCTTGGGTGTATCATTTAATAATGTCGGACAACTTAAATTCGTCTTTACACGATTTGCGACAGTGCAGGGATTATTCATAAATCGATGCAGTTTAGTTTCGTATTCATCAAAAAACTGAAATCCGAGAGAATAATAATAGAATTATGACACCCATTTGCCCAATAATTACATAATTCGCATAGTTTCGTATTCATCAAGAAACTGAAAACCGAGAATAATAATAGAATTATGACATCTGTTTGCCCAATAATTACATAATTCACATCAATTAAATATTTCAAATGGCCAAATTATCGGTTGCAGGTGTTGGTCTTATGATGGTTTTAAAAGCGATGCGTTATTGGTTATTAGAAGCCGAGCGTGGTGCCTTGGAATCGTTCAACGGTTAACTGTGTAGAAATCTGACTTGATGTTTGTTTTATACCTATAGCTAGAATGGAATGATCCTAGTGGCTACTTAACATATTCCATCAAATTTGTATAAATTAAAGGATTGGAGGAGAACGGTACAGTAAAATTGTTTCGTCCAAAGGAAATAAATATCCGTTCTTGAAGAGCAAATACTCATTATCGGACTAGATTCGTGGATGTTTTGTGCATAATCAACTGTTCTGAAGACGCAGTGAAAATCTTAAAACTACCGGCATCAAAAATTGGAATTGTTTGGCTTTGAGAAGACTTGAATTCCGAAGAACACTTTACCTACACAAGAAGATTTTAATTTAAAGGTATTACAAAGATTTGATTTGTTAATTCTAGAACTTTGTTAGGTATCCATAAACAATTATAAAACGTTGGAAATGCTCTACTTCATCCGTATCTAAATAATTTTATTATCTAATCCGCCATTTTGCTTCATTAAATAATACCAGAGAGCAAACCCGGCTTCATTTGTTTTGAGCGATATTTTAGTTCCCGATGCTCTTATTTTATAACTCACAAATACGCGAAATGTTTCTTCTAATTAATTATCGCCGATTGATATAATTCTGGAACGGGTGCAAGAGCTATTCGCGTTCTTAAGAAGACAAGTCCCCCACAGTGTATTAAGCAAGTCGATCCGCCATCATTGTATCAATAACGTAGTACCATTGCATTATTAATACCAGACATTTAGAAACTATTCTGACCGAATTGGTGTTCATTAATATAACAACATATTCATTGACTGAATCGCTCTGAATATCCTAAAAATCATATGCAAACAGTTTTAATGGAAAGTTGAATAATTTAAAAAATATAATGAGGTCATATTTTATCAGAATAAAAAATATGATTATCTAATGTGATTCCTAATAGAAAATAATGCAATATTTTATCAATGTGATTCATATTTGAAAATAATACAATATTTGATCACCCATAATGTGATTCATATTTGAAAATAATACTTTCATATTTTATGTGGTCTGGAAGTATAATTTTAAAAATGTAGTCTGTACTTTAAAAAAAACCCCAAAAAACAACAAACAATGTACAATTTGGCGAGTCCTATTGTAGCGCTCGATATTGCCGAATTTGTCCATCGGGCGCAAAACCTACTAAGCTCCAAGGTGTGTTTTAAACTTGTAATTATCATAAGAAACACGGCAGTAAAGTAATGTCTGTGAACAGTTCGGTTGCCCTAGTTATTTTTAGAATAAACATAATAGTACAGCTGAAAAATATTTCAACAACGTATAGTAAAATCAACGGCGAGCTTCAGTAAGTGGAGCTTTATGAGAAATAATAGCCTTGTATTAAAACATGTTCAAAATATGGATGTTCCTCATATAATTACAGTTTAATAAAATAAGATAGCCGGTCGTTTGATTTAAAATGGAGAAATCAGAGTTTTTCGAATATGGTATATTGGCATCAATTAAATGTAATTCTAATTCTTAAATTTCTAAATTGTTGTTGTTTTGATTAATCCTTTGCGAAGATTCCTATTGAACATAAAATGTTTAGATATAGTAGGCTACCCTTTTTACTAAAATATTCCCAAAATTTAAAAACATTCCCGGTGCATAATATTCATGTATCAATGTGCAAAAGTTTGCAGTACGTGGATTTGTATAATGGCTGCCATCTGATATTTAGAAAGATGTTTATTATTTAAAGCTACGCATGTCTGATTTCTTTAATGTTTCTTGGCCATATAGTCCGTAATAGGCTTTTAGTTGAGGATACAAGAAGGTTCGCGGTAGAATCCAAACAAATATAAGAATCCTTAATGAATGACTAATTGCCTGTATCAGTGACCTCACAGACAAGGTGGACGATTCCAAGTTTACCGTTAGGTGGTGATAATCAATGACTCTTGTTATAATGAGGAGAATATCGAACCATGGATAATAAACTTCTGGCGTAGATCGTTTAGTTGAGCTGATTATCAGTGCAAATAGTCACAAATTAAAGGGCTATTCCATTCAGGTCTATTTCCATTCCAATGGTCTCGATATCACTGCTTTATTATAGGAACCATTACGGCTAAGTGTTTAAGGCGCTGTCTCAATAACCAAGATTTCCGAGAAAGTTCCCCGGAATTTTCCAGCGCGGTTTTCCCCTTGTCATGTCAGGCCTTCCATCCTGCACCAATGACAAGGGGAAGCCACCCCTCGGTACTGACTGTATCTTATTCAATAATTTATAAACGTGAGCTCTTGTAGATAATCTGAATAAAGGCCTTCGAACAACCCCATCTGTTAACCATGCACACATGTTGTACAAGAACCGTGGTTTAAATAATTGAAATGTTTATGGATCATTTCAATATAATTGAAAACTGTGGTGACTCAGTGAGGTTGAAGGTTCGATCCCGGGGTATTGGGCGAGAAAATATACCTCTGGTGTTCCAGCCTTGTTCAGATGGAACAAAAAATCCAGATCAACCCTGGCAACGGTTGTAGTGGACGTAAAAGAACCCTTGGCAGTAGGGATTTACTAAACTTCAGCAAACTTCCCCAGTAGCACAAAGCATGGTGTATCCCCGTCCTCATTAACCCGGTAGGTGCAGAAAATCGGGCAGTAAAAGAACCCTTGGCAATTGGAATTCGGTAAAGAGTAGGCTGAAACGCCATTGTTCGGTCAAAATTCCCTTACAGCACAATGATTGTCGTATTGTTATTAACTCCGCTGGTGCATAGAAGCAGGCAGTTCAACCACAGTTCATTTTCATTCCAATGTTCTAAATATCACTGCGTTATTATAGACATTAACTGTTTAAAAGAAAGGAATATTTAATATTTTTAAGCGTTCAATATACTTGCATTGTGTAATTTAACTTGTAAGTCCAGGTGGGTTGAGGTAGTCGATCAATATTGTACTAATTTACATATCTATAGATTTGCCAGTTCTTAGAAGCAAGCCACTTTATATCATACACATATTATACATATGTGTATACAGGCAAACATTCCTAAAAAGGAGGATGAAAGTTTAAATAAATCAAAAAGTCTAAATCTGTATATCGTGTTTAAACAGATCTAAATACACATCACTCGGGTTCAGGAGAAGAAATCGAAAATGTGTGCACATATCCAATTTTTTTCCTTTAACATGAATCACCCACAGAGGGTCAAATCAACTCCGTTTGAACATATCTCATTAAGCACTACCACAATTCGTGCAAATCGACCATGACGTTCTGGAGAAGATGTCAAAAATGGATATTATAAAAAAGATGACAGACGGCATACATTGGGTATGGCAGAAGCCCCTTGGTCGGACATACTAAAAATAAAGAATAGGTATTATAAAAAGATGACAGACGACATGCATTGGATATGGCAGAAGCCCGTTGGTCGGACATACTTAAAATAAAGTAGACTAAACTCTTGTAGATAAAATCGTTGGTTCTGGTAGAAAATGTCTCATTACATGAGGTATTGATTTCTACTTATGAATTCATGTGCATAATAATAAATCGCGTATGCAAGATGACACATAGTTATTTCATGCATGATGAAATGATTTTTATCAGACAATTTTACATGTATTATAAGAATTATCATTTTACAGAATCGTTAAGTGACATTTAGCGATTGAGAAACATTAAACAGTACACAATGTTTATGGGAAACAATCCTTAGTTTTATTACGAAGCCCCGAAGTGAACGATTCCACTCTTATATAATTTTTCGTGCACGCTTTCACTCTTTAAACGAAATATTAATTCGTTTAAACGAAATATTAATTCGTTTAAACGAAATATTAATTCGTTTAAACGAAATATTAATTCGTTTAAACGAAATATTAATTCGTTTAAACGAAATATTAATTCGTTTAAACGAAATATTAATTCGTTTAAACGAAATATTAATTCGTTTAAACGAAATATTAATTCGTTTAAACGAAATATTAATTCGTTTAAACGAAATATTAATTCGTTTAAACGAATTAATATTTCGTTTAAAGAGTGAAAGCGTGCACGAAAAATTATATAAACGAAATATTAATTCGTTTAAACGAAATATTAATTCGTTTAAACGAAATATTAATTCGTTTAAACGAAATATTAATTCGTTTAAACGAAATATTAATTCGTTTAAACGAAATATTAATTCGTTTAAACGAAATATTAATTCGTTTAAACGAAATATTAATTCGTTTAAACGAAATATTAATTCGTTTAAACGAAATATTTATTCGTTTAAACGAAATATTAATTCGTTTAAACGAAATATTAATTCGTTTAAACGAAATATTAATTCGTTTAAACGAAATATTAATTCGTTTAAACGAAATATTAATTCGTTTAAACGAAATATTAATTCGTTTAAACGAAATATTAATTCGTTTAAACAATTCGTTTAAACAAAATATTGAATCACCCGAAATTCTATCAATCAGACTATAAATCAATAGGGAAAAGAATTATCGTGACAGGACAGTACCCCCTCCCCCCTCGGCTTGGTAAAAGAGTGTAATCCCCTAAAACTATGCCTTATTTATATTCAGATGATTAAACACATCATTTAATTAAATTTCAACTATTTCCATTTATTTTTCATAAACCGATTATTTAGAAATAAGATACATTCGATATTTTTTTAAAGTATTATTCAACTTGAATTGAAATTGTCACTCCATGAACTTCAATCGAGTCTTTGGCAGATGTACAACAAATCAAGCAAAATATTGGATTTGAGCACATTCTACAATATACACAAGACCTCGAAAAATTGTGGAAAATTCAATATACGAGACAAAAAACGTTTTCGTTTACATACCTACGTGAATCCAGCTCCATACGCGTGACGTTCTTCATTGACCGAACACTCATGTGCAGTTGACGTCACAAGTACACAAGAATCGATGACGTTTTCGTTTTCGTACCGAAGCGAAAGATCCCTACTAATTCGTTTAAACAAAATAATTAATTTGTTATAACGGAATATTATATCGTCAAGCAAAATAATTAATTCGCTATTACGAACTATTATTTCGTTTTAAAAGAATTAATTATTTCGTTTCAAACGAATTGTTTCGTTTCAACGAATTATTTGTTTCGTTTCAACGAATTAATTGTTTCGTTTAAACGAATTAATTATTTCGTTTAAACTCTAAGCAGATAACTTTGAGAAATATTTATTCTGCTTCAATTTAATATCATTGGAAAAGTTTATTTGGTCTTTGGCCGAGCTCCACCCCCACATTATTATGTGGTATTAACTTAACCAGCATCACAACATGGATATTTTAGGCCATTGAATCAAGCTTCGTCGTCGCGCTCCACACGCACATATCTCGTATCAAATTAAAAAGCATTACCACGTGAATGTTTTAGGCTATCGAATTTGGGCCACGAGCAAAATGAACCCCGGCGAATTTGGGCTCCGGGTGAATTTGAGCCCCGGCGAATTTGAGCACTGAGCACATTTGGGGGAATTTGGGTCCCGGGCAAATTTGGACCCCAGGCGAATTTGATAATGCACCATAGAAAAGTAGTGGAGCCACCCAAGCTAGTTTAGAAGTTATGTGCGCAGTGAGCCTACCATAACCCGAGTTTCTCATATATGTTGACAAAACAGCAAAGGAAGCTCCTGAAATTTTGCAGTTTAGTACTTTATTCATCCCTTGATTCTGTTATAGTATACAGATAATACGTTCAGATGTTTAGTCATACACTTGTCTTATCACATCTCCTTAAAAAACCCTTTTCCTGCACAGTTCATGTACATTATAATTATTTAAATATTTAGTGGTTTTCAAGATCTCTTATTCAACTTTCAGATAGTTAGGGTCCAAACTTTAATTGCGGTTTCCTGCAATTATAGGTTTAGACCAAGTTTAGAAACTAAGAGGATTAAAAGTTACTTAACACTGACGATAAGGGTTAGCGCCGTTAGGGTATATATGGGAGTGAGTCCCGTCTCTTTTTACTCATTCACACTGTATATACCAGCACCTGAATAAACGCCAGTTGTTCTTAAAAGTATACTTTTCCTCTAGGTAAGTCTAAACTACATTATGTCTCTTTTGATATTTTAATTGTCTTATATTTTATGTATATTACTTTATATTTGAGGGGCAAATAGAATAATCTCCAACGCTGAGCATACAATGTTGGTATATTTTAAAGACCACATACGTATATTCGTAAATGAATAAAATCTTGTATTGTATTTTTGATATCCACGAGCGTATTGGGTAATATATAAACGATGTACAATGTTCCAAGTAGAACCCTACATTTTACCTATGCAGCTCTAATGGATTAGAGATTACATCTTTAATTATAATTAATGTCAATATTGTGCAAATATTACGCGTGCATGCTCCATATAAAGGACATTGCATGCACCTGCGTTCCGTATGGTATCCTTAACGTTCACATTATCACATGAAGCATATGTGTATTTTATTTCAGTTGACATCTTATATACTAAACAGCAAAAAAAAATAAATTTTTGTGAACAGTATGTTGACACATTAGTGATTAATTCATCACAATTCCAAGACATTATCTGATGTGTCCACCGCGAGTGCCAATAACAGCAGCGCAGCGTCTGTACGTGGAGTGGACCAGAAAAGCCTGGTGCAATCTATCGGCTGTGTTTGGTCTCGGTACGACGTTATTAAGTCTCCTCTGAATTTCATCCCAGAGATGTTCAATCAGGTTTAAGTCCGGACTAATGGCTGGCCAGTGCATGGGGGGGGGGGGGGGGAGATTCTCCCACCTTACGAATGGTGGTACCGGGGTCCTCCCCAGTGACGGATCATGAGGTCGCCGGGCCCTGAGGCAGCCTAGCTGCCGGGCCCCAGTGACAAGATGACAAGGGGTTTAAGGGGTCGGGGGGGGGGGGGGTTCCCCCTCCCCCGAGACTTTTTTTGAAATTTCGACCTGAAATGGTGGTCTGTGGAGTATATCCCGATCGGGAAATCATGTTCAAAGGGGGCCAGTAGAAAGGAGCCCCGATCATATTGGTTCGCGATTCTTGTCAAGCGAGCTGGTTGAGTGAGAAACGGATGCCCGACGGAAATATTGGACAATTAACAAGATCGGTACCTGTCAACCAGAAATAATATTTCGGATTTCGAGTTATGGAAACATTGCTGATATCAAATACCCAATAATTTCAAAACTCATCGAAAAAAAGGCCACTATGTTTCACGATTTTTGGAAAATGGGTCGGCATTATTTTTTTCTAACAAATATAAAAAAAAATATATAGAAAAAAATCGCAAGGCCCAAGGCATTTACCTCTATTGCTCTCGCAATGATCCGTCACGGTTCGTCCCCCGGAAAAGTTTAAAAATTGGACGGCCGCAAACGCGTTTTCCAGCCCAGAAAATCGTTCTCTAGCATTCTCTGGACAATGAACATAGTGACAAGTCAGGGACCCCACGACAGTGGGCCATTAGGCAAGTGAGTACAAATTATATGGCAGATAGATGTCACAGCATAACCAATTGGCTGATATGAGTCTGGGAACAAGGTGCCGCGTCCCCAAATCAATGATCCCTGACCGCTGTCTATTACAAACAGTATATAGGTATTTTTAGAACTATGGCCGGCAATTTTCTTTTTTTGGGGGGGGGGGGCAAATAATTTTTTCGAGTGAGGGAGTGGGGGTTCGCGGTGCCCCCGGCTGGCTACGGGGCTGCTATACTTAATGCGTCAATTATTTTAAAAAACAATACTGTACGACCAACAATGTCTCTTCGGTGTTTTAATACCATTAAATAAATCAAATCATCAGAATTGAATAAGGAATAAACAATAAAGTAACCTGAATATAATTCATAATCTTATAAATATAAATGAGGAGGTTTAATGTTATATCATTGACTCTTTAGTCGTTCGGATGAAACAAAAAACCGAGGTTCCGTGTACACACTGTCGTGCACGTAAAAAGAACCCATGGCAGTTAAAATTCGAAATAAGAGTAGGCCGTAGTGCCGCTATCCGGGAAAAATTTCACACATAGCACACTGTCCGTCGGTCTTCTCCAACCGCGTGGGTTTTCTCCGGGTCCTACCGGTTTCCTCCCACTGCTAAAGACACCTACGTGCAAGCAAATTATTGAAATAAAATTGAACCATATGTTAGTCCCAAAATGACCTAGTTTGTGTCGAGTGGGGGTTAAACCCCATTTCTCCCTCTCTCTCTCTCTCTCTCGCCGTCTATCTCCGTAAACCCATTCGGTGTAGAACAATAGGACGTTAAACCACATTAGCATTTCATTTGCAACCCGAAAAAATTATACACAGCAAAAACTGGAAATATAAGAGGCATGTTGTTGGAGACTACAGCTGTTATTAAACAGAAACTGAAAGTAGGCACAATTTCTATTTTAGTTTTCTAAGAATTGTTTACAATTCATGCTGAGCGAATTTTATGGAAAGAAAATAGATATAAATTCGTGGAAATTTGCAGCTGTGAAATATTTTTCGAAATGAGAGAAAAGAGAAATGGGGTTTAACGTTCACTGGACATAACCCAGTCCATTTCGGAACTAACATATAATTTTGTTTCAATAAATCGCTTGTGCGTAAGGGTGGAGGAGGAAACTGGCGGACTCGGAGAAAACCTACGAGATTGGGTTGATGACACGCCTTGACTCAATGACAGACCTTATGATCTAAAGTCCACATGTTAGACCCCAGCCCATCGTACCGTTTGAGTAAATTACATAAGGATATCGACACGAAGTGCGATTGTCGGCCGCCTTGTCACTGGTGCAGGGGACAGAGGGTCTGGCAAGCGACAAGGTATAATGCCTGATGTTCCATGGACACATCCGTATGCACGTAGAAGAACCCTTGGCAGTTGGAATTCGAAATTTACCTCATAGCAAACTGTATGGCGTATGCCTCTCTTCATTAGCCCGCTCGGGAAGAAAGGACGATAAAACCCATTTCACTTCATTTGACGAAGTAGGCCATTGTGTTATGGGCGCATCCTTTAAAAAATAAATAACGAAGCTAGGATTAATGAGAGAATAGGTTTGGAAATTCGCAAAAACTTCTATATCGCACCTCTGTTCATTAAAACTGACATACCTCACACCACAGGTGATCCTTTAAATGTAATGCAGCCGAAGTTTAAATGAAGCATATAGATAGAGAGAATTTATTTCTTTATCACACTAAATATATTATAGAAAAGATATGCAGTTTCAAAGGGGTCAAAGGTTATATCACACCGTTCTCAAAAAAAGTGTCACAGACGTGAAATCACTTCTCTTGCGTAGTTTACCATAAACGTTTGTTTATACAAACTGTTCAAATAGCTAAAACGTTTGTTTATGAATATTGTTCAGATATAATAAATGAATAAAATATTGTTTAAACTAAACTAATACAGGTAAAACAATCCAAACCATAGGCAAAATAGTGTAATCAGCAAATGGACTGTTCACCGTGTACAAAATACACGACAAACAGTGGTAACAGGCGTCCAGAAGAGTAAGCTTACCCTGCCTGGCTAACAGTTAATATTGCTAAAAGCTTGTTAATGAACATTATTAAGATAGAAGTTAATATAGCCAACGCGTTTGTTTATGAATATTGTTTAGATATACGTTAGCTAAAACGCGTGATTATACACACTGTTCAGATATACGTCAGCTAAAACGTTTGTTTATACACATTGTTCAGATATACGTTAACTTAAACGTTTGTATATAAAACTATTCAGATATAAGTTGGCTAAAACGTTTGTTTATAAAACTGTTCAGATATAATATGGACATAAGTGATGACTTGTGGTTTATGCATCATGTTTTTAGACATATTACTAGAAGTGCACAAGTCTAAGGGGTGACATCTATTCGAGTTCATCTAATGCCTGGCCAAATGCTAATATATCACTTCCTCGCAGTTCGTAATCCTCCTTTAGTATATTAAGGTAATGGTTAGGGGCTTCTTTCTTCATGCTCTTTAGCTGCCATAACATCTTCCCGGTCATTGATTTAAAATATTCTACACACCCATCTAACTCATTACTTTTAAGCCACTCCTCTACATCTCGCCTAGTCATTCTGGCAAATGTTTCCGGTGGGCCTGCTGTTAGAGGAACTCTTACTGATCGTACTTCAGGGATAGCAAGGGCAGTTGAGCTTGCTGGTGATAGTTGAGCTTGAATTGGAACCGAAGGTTCACGAATATCTAACCTTGGTGATCGGGATCTGGATTGGGGAATATTCCCAGACTCATTATATGGAAGTAATGCAGGTATTGGTTGAGCAGCAGTATTAGTAACGTCTGGAAGAGCTTTTGGACCTTGCTTTGCAACTTGAATATTAAGTTCTCTCAAAAACCTGTCCATATTTTCATCGAAGTCTTCATTTACATCCCCGCTGAAATCAAAGTAAAGTTTGCTGGCTAGCAACATACCAAGCCATCCATCTGGTTGGTACGAACTCTGCATGAACAGCGGAATAAATCCCTTCTCCTGGTTGTAAGCATAGTTGGCGGTAGTGTGACAACGTTGATCTTGTTTGTAACCTTCTGATACACAAAGGATAACAACTGAAGAATCTTCAACTGCCGTTGACATTGCTTCAAGTAGATCGCCCGACATTCTTTCAAGGTCAATCCAAACATCGTAGCCTTCCCTTTGCAATCTGTGCCAAATTTGCCTGACCGTCTCTTTATCTCTTTGATGATAACTTATAAAAACATGCTGCGGCTTGGATGGATCAACATTTGAGGTTGTTTTCTTTTCCATTGTGTCGAACAAAACCCACAAAGCTCCAGTAACAGCTTCAAGTAATCGGGCATCTTTTTCAACAGTTTTTAGACGTTTCAAAGTGTCAACGATTTTCTTATCGTCTTTTATTCTCTTCCTTGCTGAGGGTTGAAAGGAAAGTGTCCAAATACATTTAGCTGCACCGGTCTGTTGGTAGACATCAGTTGTATTTAACATCCTTTGGAAGGCATTTAAGGCTCTTCCGTCCAGAATCTTTTCCGTGTTTCCATCAATTGAGAGTTTGTCCAAGGCGAAAGCAAGTTCAGCAGCACTAAAACCCAAATGAGTAGGTTTTCTCTGATCAACATCAATTTGTATACCCATCCACTGAATAATGGTATGTATGGTATCTCGATCGTCTGTTAGCAGATGGGATTCCCTCACGTCAGCTATAGCTGCAAGTATTAACAGACACAGAACTTTAATAAAGTCATCCTGAACAGATTTAAACTTGATCAGGATCGTGAAAGGATTCTGGTAATTTTTAAAAATTGCTTTATTTTCAGGTCTACGTGCAATATTGTTGATTATAGATAAAGTAGACTTCAGAACAAAATACTCTGGCTTTTTCGACGGAACTTTCCCGTCATAATCGATCAGAGTATCGAACAAAACATCTAAAACATTTTGTCTTGCTAATTCAGCAGCAAAGTCGTCACTGTCATGAGAATAGTTCCAGGCGTTGTCCAGCAAATTGTGGGATGTCCTCCATATATTTTTGTTAGTCCAATGAGAAAACCCTCGCTTTCTCAGAGATTTTAGCATCCTGTAGGTACAAGTTACGTAGCCACATTCAGACAAAATATCACCTACGTCTTTGCGAAAAGGAATGTTATCGTAATACATGTGCCATATTTTTGTCACGCTTTCACACGCTTTAACTGGATCTCCCTCGTTTTCTCTTATTTGATCTACGAGTTGACGAACTTCTTGAAGCAATCTTTTGAGATCTTCTTGTTGGACGAGAGTGATAACACTGGTTGGTGTGGTGTTATCGTTTTCTTCGAGCGATATGTTTTCTGTGTCGTTCACCAGTAGGTAGTCATTCGACCTGTCGGAGCCACTAAACGAACCATTTTCTCCGCTTCGGTTCATCCTTCCGTTGTTTCCGTGTATTTCCACTGATTACGCAACTGTACACTTCATTTAGACTGGAATATATCAAATGTAATCAGAGACAAATCGTATTTTAAGTGTATTTCACCGTAATTGTCAATTCTGACAATAAGCTTCGCGGAGTCGATTGTCTCCCTTTGGGGAATACCCTTCTCATAACCCAACTAGACATTGCTTGACATGACAAGTTGTTCGCGTCACACTTATACTGAAAGTGAAACAAAACCTATTGATCGGGAAATACCAACATTACGTATTATAAATGCCTCACTCACGCGCTGCTCTAGTTCGCTACTGGAAATTGAAACACCAAACAAGCACAGACATATTTTATGTGCACGTGACCGTTATATGGGTTCAGACCAGTAATTCTCCCCCTGTCAAATCCATAACATGTTCATATCTTATAACATTTTTTAACGCTCCGATGACCTTAATCGCCAATGTCAAAAAGTACGAAAAACCCAGTATGTCACAAAGGGAATCTATATGCAACATAACATCATAATCTCGGGCGGATTATAATTCATCCTAGCTCTTTGATGGGGGATTGGATGGTTGAGTGGTTAGCACGTGCGCGCTGTATCATCAAGTCTGTCACTGAGTCAACTGCCGTGGTTTCGATTCCCCGCTTGTACGTGACAAGGAGTAGGGTCGCCTGTCCAACCTCGTGGGTTTTCTCCGGGTCCCCCGGTTTCCTCCCACTGCTAAAGACCCCTACGCGCAAGCGAGTTATGGAAATAAAATTGAACCATATGTTGGTCACGAATGACCTAGTTTGTGTCGAGTGAACATTAAAATCTCTCTCTCTCTCTCTCTCTCTCTCTCACACACACTCTCTCTTGATATATACATACACGTATATACTTTTTACGTTTTTATGTTGATTGTACCTTCTCAGATTTTATAACATTTTATATAACATAATCCTTATAAGACATATAGAAATAGATTATACTATAATTAACACACTTATATGGATATACTACTTCTGAATTTTATCAACATGCTACGTTTCAATACACATACAGGTATCGTTATCAAGCTTGATTGATAACGATACCTGTATGTGTACTGAAACGTAGCATGTTAATAAAATTCAGAAGTAGTATATTTATATAACATAATGATAAATCATTACTAAGTTAAATGACAAATCTTTGGGACTTTTTCTTGCGAGAGAAAAAAAAAAAACCCGGCACCTCCCATATGTATCCGCCCATGATCACGCGTGAAGGGAATCATATGTGATCACCCGTGTCTTGATTTAACTGGCTCTTTGCTCGCAAATCTGTCTGGTGAAAAAGACTAAAATTTGGCTTCAAAATAGACTAGGCCCGCAGCCAGGGCAGTGAACTTTTTAGGGGAGCGGGGATTCTCTCCTCTCCGGAGTTTAGGGGGACTTGGGGTCTTCCACCCGAGAAATGTTTTGAAATTTCGAACTTAAATGGTGGTCTGTGGAGTATATCTCGGACGGGAAGTCATGCACATAATTTATTAATCGGAGGACCCGGTAAAACCTATAATGTTGGACGGGCGACCCTCGTCCTTGTCACCTACAAGCGAGCAATCAACGCCATGTCACTTGATTCAATGACATATCTTTGGCTGATCTATAGCGGACACTAACGTAAAACCATTCCGTCACCTAACAACTCTATTGCGGCAGACGTTTCATCCAATCTTCCTCTTTTCTGAGTGATCGAATCTAAGATTTATGTTAAATGTGTTCCATCCCCTATAGTGGACATTCTCTGGCCATCACTGGGGGTGGGGGGTGGCTTAATGGCTAGCGTGCACGCGCTGTATCATAAAGTATCATAAGGCCTGTCATTGAGTCGACTGGCGTGGTTTCGAATCCCCGGTTGTACGTGACAAGGAGTAGGGTCGCCTGTCCAACCTCGTGGGTTTTCTCCGGGTCCTTCGGTTTCCTCCCACTGCTAAAGACCCCTACGCGCAAGCGAATTATAGAAATAAAATTAAACCATATGTTAGTCCCGAAATGACCTAGTTTGTGTCGAGTGGACGTTAAACCCCATTTCTCTCTCTCTCTCTGGCCATCACTGTATTTTGTTATCACTCATCACCATTTTATTTAATTTTATTTACAGGCTAAAATGGTTCACCAGGTAACAGACATAGAAGAAATAATAAAAACATGGGCGTGGACATATTTCAAGAAAAATCACCCCTCCAGTAAATTGTCAGATTATATTCTAGAGGTCAACTGGGATCACGTGGTGTTCACCAATAGCGAGACAACGTTTAGCGAAGAGATGCACATCGACGTGCCTGAGGCCCTAACCGTATTTAAATCACATTTTGATAACCACACAGGCGATCTCCAAGAAAATGTGTTTAAAACCGAAAGAACGACAACGGCGTCGTTGACAACGACCATGCAAAAGGGGTTTAGAAGGGGTTGGAATGTTGGTTTAACGATACCCCTTCCAGATGCATTGGGCAAATTTACTGCTGGTTATGGTCGTGAAGTAACCATCAACAGATCTACAGCAGATACTCAAACGACTCAGTTTAAATGGTCAATCGACACGAAAATTAATGCCCCCGGTAACAAAAGGACAGTCGCCATTTTGAACGTTGAGGAAAAGGAATCGTCTTGCAAATACAAAACGCAAGTAACGATACGTGGTGAAGTTGGGGTGAAGATATCGACGTGTTTGAACCCCCTGAACCCCCCGTTCTATCTCCAGAATGACTTGCCTACAATCCTCAAAGACAAGGCCGAGGATATCGCCCGAGACGTAACGTTTTCTCCAAACGTGTCGTATGTTACGTGGACCGTTGAAGGTTTGTTATCGTTTAAGTACGCCGTTCATCAAAATGTTTCTGTGAGATATGAAGAACTCCCAAAACCAAACGAAGACTAATAAATAAATTACAAACAAATTACATCCTGAACTTATGAAGGCAAACTTCACCACTAACAAACTGAATGTAGAAATGCGCTTTTTTCAGAACCTGTCTGTTAATTTTTTCCAGCAACATACACAATACACATGATACAACTCAGTGTTTCCCGACCTGGGATATTTAGGGATCCGTGAAGTCAAGGGCGTCCGCGAATAAAATAGAGCCAAGTAAAATTCAATCTGCTTAAAGCACATATCCTATTTCGTTTCGATTTTTATTTAATCCATATAAGACATATAGAGGTAGATTTCACAAATTAAAAACACTTATATGGATATAAAACTTCTGAATTTATTAACATGCTACGTTTCGATAGACATACTGATATCGTTATCAAGCAAATAATTTGAACAGAATTGTCGATCCTCTTGCTATGGATTGATGTGCCACGACGGTTTATCACAGATTATAGTGAAAATTGGTAGCAAGTCCTAACGACCCTTTACATTAGAGTAAATACAGATGTAAGAGATTTGTAAAACTTCCCCAGGGAGTACCGTACGAAAAAGGCGAGAACAACTGGATTGTTAGAGAGAGAGAGAAATGGGGTTTAACGTCCACTCGACACAATCTAGGTCTTTTCGGGACTAACATATGGTTTTAATTTTATTTCAATAATTTGCTCGCGCGTAGGGGTCTTTAGCAGTGGGGGGAAACCGGAGGACCCGGAGAAAACCCACGAGATTGGACAGGAGACCCTACTCCTTGTCACGTACAACCGGGGATTCGACACCACGCCACTTGACTCAATGACAGGCCTTATGATACAGCGCGCGCGTGCTAACCATTCGGCCATCCAACCCCTCCTTGATTGTTAGGGTTGCATATATTCTGATATATGTATAAATTTATAAACAAGATCAAAACGCAGCAAAACAAACTGTGAATTCGTATTCTTCACGTAGGCTACGTGGGAGAGTGACCCGTGAAGATCAGGGCCCTGTTTCTCGAAATCTTAACTAAAGATAAAATCCCAATTTTAATAGCTACTTCAATTTTGATTGGCTAAGCACTAAAATCTATCTAATATTATCCAATCAAATTACTAAAATTTGGATTTTATCTTAGTTAAAATTTCGTGAAACAGGCCCCAGATATTAAAGGCTCAATACCACTCTTGTTGTAACTGAATATGTCCCAATCTTTATTCTGGTCAACAAATTGTACTATTTTACAATATTCCAATTAATTGATGATACAAATTTCATCTTAACACCCCTAACTTAAAAAATTGGAAAAATTCAACCAAATGATTTGAAAAGCCTGACGTAAAGCTTTTCAAATGTGACTTGGATTTAAAAATATTTTTGAACCCTCTGGAAAAGTAAAATATGATTTAATGGATAATATACACAACAGGTAGGACACTAACACATCTAGTACTTAGAATAAGGCTTTTTTTTATTTTCTGGAGCTGTCAAGCCAGCAAGAGTGTTATTGTCCCTTTAAATTCTCCTATAATCAAAAGTGATCTGCGATACACTTCAACTTGACATGACGGTAATTATTAGTACGTGATCTGTAAAAAAGATTTTTTTGTTTAAGCTGCTTGTTTTTTTTTAATGATTAAAAATTATTTTTCAAATTGTCCCTTTAAATTCTCCTATAATCAAAAGTGATCTGCGATACACTTCAACTTGACATGACGGTAATTATTAGTACGTGATCTGTAAAAAAAGATTTTTTTGTTTAAGCTGCTTGTTTTTTTTTTTAATGATTAAAAATTATTTTTCAAATTGGACATCACTGTTTTTATATATCTCTAACTCAGTGGCATTTTGGTCATTTGTGAGAGGCAGGGGTTGGTTAATTTTTACGGATAGTCGTAAAGTGGTAAGTTGATGAAATGGGGTTTAACGTCCTATTGTTCTGCTTCGACTGGGCTAATGAAGACGGGAATACGCCATACAGTGTACTATGTTGGAAATTTTGCCCGGACAGCGGCACTGCGGCCTTCTCTTATATCGAATTCCAACTCTCAAGGGAACTTTTTACGAGCACGCCAATGAGAGAGAGACTAACTTATGGTTCCTTTTTTAATCGAAACCACGCCACTTGACTCCCCTTGTGATTCTCTCATCAAGTACTTCTTCATGTTTTTATCTAAATCTGTAAAATCGTCTGATGAAATGTTGTTATAGTCACCAAATGAATTCCGAAGTTTTGATTTACGGTTCGCGAACCACCACTCTAGGATAAGAGGATACAAACGGCTCAGAATACCACTACCACTGAAAATTATCTAAAGGGGGAAGAGACAGAAAGAAATGGGGTTCAACGTCCACACGACACAAACTATGTCATTTTGGGACTAACATATGGTTCAATTTTATTTCGATAATTCGTTTGCGCATAGGGGTATTTAGCATTGGGAGAAAACCAGAGGACCCAGAGAAAACCCACCAGGTTAGCCTGGCGACGCTACTCCTTGTCATGTACAACCGGGAATCAGAACCACGCCAGTTGACTCAATGACAGACCTTGTGATACAATGAGCACGCACTTGCTAACCATTTACCTAAGTAGCTAAATCTCTAACTCAATATTATCTATAATAAAACAGGAATTAGAATTCAATTTTGGTCCATTTCAATCAATATTGATGTTGCTATCTTGCCTTGAAAATTTGGGATTCTAATATCTAAGACAAAATGAACATTTTATAATCAGTACACCAGTCGTGTATCCAATGGTTTCGGGCGCCATTTGTTTTGAATAAAGAAAAACATATCTTACAAGACAATGTGAAAGTATTTAGTAATGACTGATTCACAAACCACAAGACAAGGCGGAAAATGGGCTAAGCAAAGGTAAACAACAGATGTTTTATTTGGACTGTTCGAGTAATTCATGGAACAAAATATTGATTAGAAATTAGAATAAATTTTTCAAAATCTAATTCACCTTACATGTATATACATTCATATCATTCATGTGCTTTTAGGTCCATTTTCGTCTATTTTAAGCTTCCAAATAGTCCTGTACATGCACTTACTATTAGGACTCAAGCTTTAAAATTTTCATTGAAGATCAACAATGCAAGGTACCTGTCCTTAATTTTTGTCATGTGCAAGCAAAACCTTCTTCATGGATTAATTACTGGCACCAAACTGGTGTACAGTTTATTACAACATGCAAAGATAAGTTGTCAGGCAACAGAACATCGGAAAGTTATGATCAATGAACACATCTTGTCAAAACTATAACCATTGATAACTTTGCTCAAAAACAAATAATTTGAATGAAATTTTCAATATATTCATTTTGCATATAGCAAGAAAGGCTAGTTCTTTATGTATGGAAATCTTACATAATGCCCCTTTAATTGATTAATCAAAATGAATATAGATTCTTTTTTATTTACAGTTTACTTTATACATTAATTGTTATAAATCAATTAAGAAATATAATTAGTTATAAATCAATTAAGAAATATAATTAGGGCTATTTGTCCATTTTATCTTGTTCTGATTTCTCTGATTTCTCTTTTTCCTTTTTCTCATGGTGCTTTGTTGTCGCTTCAATGTCGCTCAGTTCCACCTGATTCAGTTGTTTTTCTGCTTCAGCTGTTAAGGCACGGGTCATTTCTAATTGTCTTTGAGAACTGTAAAGTCTTTCACCAGCACATGTACCAGCATACTCTGCTCCTGAAACACAAAAGGAAAGTACATTAATTTATCAGAAATTATAGAACAAAGTTTGATCCTGTCCAAAACAACCCTCTGGTTTCCAGTGAGTGGTCATAAGCACCAGATTCTATTCAAAGTGGTGGGGGGGGAGAGAGCGAGAGAGAGAGAGAGAGGTGGGTTTAACATCCACTCGACACACACTAGGTCATTTTTGGACTAACAAATTATTTCAATAATACACTTGCATGTAGGGGTCTTTAGCAGTGGGAGGAAACTGGAGGACCATGAAAAATCCCGCAAAGTTGCACAGGTGACCCTACTCCTTGTCACTGCAACTGCGGAATCGAAACCACGCCAGTTGACTCAATGACAGACCTTATGATACAATTTTAGTTAAAAAATTTCAATAATTCGCTTGCACATAAGTGTTTTTAGCAGTGGGAGATCTGGAGGCCCTGGAGAAAACCCATGAAAAAAAGAATTGAAATGGGGTTTAACGTCCTAATGAAGACGGAGATACGCCATAAAGTGTGCTATGAGTGAAATTTTGCCCGGACAGCGGTGCTATGGCCTACATTTGTACGTGCATGCCAAATTGTAGACAGGCTGTCAGGTTTTTGTCCCATCCGAATGACTATACAACACTAATTGTTTAGTATACAACATACCAGCAATAAATGCAACTTCGGCAGAAATATCCATTAGTTTCTGAACACTTGAGTAAAGTTGTTCCATCTCCTGGAAAATATAACATTACTGAGCAATTGTAACTGGAGATGAGGATAAAAAAGGGGTTACATCTATTTCACATGGCCACTTGCAGTTTTCCCCAAGGTCACCAGATGTAAACAGGGTTAGGGCACGTAATTGTTGCCAAGTATTGTGGGTTAGGAATAGGGTAAGGCTTAGGTAGGTCTTGGGTTTGGGTTAAGGCTTGGGTTAAGTCTAGCCCTGTTTACATCTTGTGACCTATGAGGAAATAGATCTAACCGATAAAAAGAAATGAAATGGGGTTTAACGTCCTATTGTTCTGCTCCTATACTGGGCTAATGAAGACGGACATACGCCATACAGTGTTCTATGAGGGAAATTTTGCCCGGACAGTGGCACTACGACCTACTCTTACATCGAATTCCAACTGTCAAGGGATCTTTTATGTGCACGCCAATGTGTACACGGGACCTCAGTTTTTCGTCCCATCCATACGACTAGACAGCTGTCTTTGTCAGGCCCTCCTTCCTGCATCACTGACAAGGGGGAACCACGCTGGAAAATCTGGATGAACTTTCTCGGCCAATGCAGGCATCGAACGCTCAACCTCCAGGCTTGCGAGCCAGCGTCTTACCCACTTAGCCACGTGATCCCCCCCCCCCCCGATAAAAAGAGAACATCTTGATTGTCAAGTACAATTGCTACAATAATAAGCGTAGTCTTTATTTTCCATTTTAATGTGTAACAAAGATATGACAGACATTTTCTAATCCACATAATATCTCAGCCATCCGATGGTCTACGTAGTTGATTGTCGACTTGTCATGTGAATAAATGTCTAAATAATAATTTATATAACATTTGAAGCCAGAGAAAAGACCCGCGGGCAAGCTGACTTTTCGGGCAGACGGGTAAAGTGAAAAATTTTTTTTTATTTCATCTACTTGGCAAAATAAAGTGCCCAAAATCTAATAAAACACTAATTTTACGGGCTGGAATAGCAGGAAAACACGTTTGCGGCTGTCAAATATTCCAAAATTTTCTTGGGGGGTCCATACAAGGTCAGTTCCGCTTCTTCACCTCTCGAAGAAAACCGGCGCCACTGTCCGTAAACTCGAATTTTTTCGGGCATTTTTAGTTTTGCCTCCCTTACTGTTATCGAGCCCTAATATAACAACAATTTTTTCTTTTCTTTTAATTGAATACCACGAATTTGTACTGAGTTGACTATGGATTAAAACATATTGTCTGGAGCAGCCGTCAAATATTCCAAAATTTTCTTTTGAGGGGGGTGAGGGGGGGTGATGGGGGGGGGGCAAGGTAAGCTCCGCTCTCTTCGCCTGTCAAGGAAGACTGGCGCTCTCTGTAAACCCAAAATTTTTTCGGGCATTTCGGGTTCTGTCCCCCTAACTGTCATCGAGTCCGTACGCCTATGCCCGCAATAAGCATATTTAATTCTTATATAATGCATCTTTAACATGTTGGCATATAAAAAGTGTTTCTATTCTTGAAACACGTGCAATGGTTGAGTTTACCTCTTTCTTCCTTTTAATTTCATTTACATCTGACTTAAATTGTAGAACAAGATCCCAGACTATTTCTAGCTCAGCATCATTATCAAGAACCTGTAGTTTATATGATAACATATCTGTTAACTTGTGTACAGCCTAAAAAATAATACCAGATAATATTAAAGATACATTATGGGAGATTAGATAATGAGTTGGCAGTTCTCACTATAACTATGAACCGAGAATTAAGCAATTGAAATTTCCGTCTAGCCCCGATCATCATTACTAAAGTCAGTACGATAAACAGCATAGTCTCGATTATCCATTTAATCATTAAATTGTGATGGAAAGTTATGCAGTAAATCGGCTCATAATCCACTAACGATCGCAGGCTACGATGCCATCGAGAGTTGAATATGGTCTAGATAGGTTAATAAATGTTTAATTAATAATTTAGATAACATTTCAGGCCTAAAGAAAGACCTGCAATAGACAGATTTAGCTCTTGCATAATGTATGTTTAGTATAGATATGATCTAAATTAAACATACATTATGCAAAAGCTAAATCTGCCTAATGCAGGTCTTTCTATAGGCCTGAAATGTTATCTAATTTATTAAATAGACATTAATTAACTTATCCAGAAGATAATCAACTCTCGATGACATCGGTAGTCTGCGATCGTTAGTGGATTATGAGCCAAGGGATCTTTTACGTGCATGCCAATGTGTACACGAGACCTTGGTTTCTCATGCCATCCAAATGACTAGACAGCTATCCTTGTCAGGCCCTCTGTCCTGCACCACTGACCTGGGGAAAATACGTCAGAAAATTCCGATGAAGTTTTTCGGGCAATGTAGGGGTCAAACACGCAACCTCCAGGCTAGTGAGCCAGCATCTTACCCATTTAACCACCGTGGCTCCGCATACACCAGAGGCAGCACTTGTTAAATCAAGCTACATATGTACATGAATAACAAGTTGTTTATAATAAAAACATTTCTCATTTTTATGAAAACTGAAGAAAAAAATAACCTGAACATACTCGTTCTCCATCTGTAACAAGCTGGTTGTGGTCTGTGTTAGTAGTGATGTAGCTGTGTCTACTGTACAAACACTTCCGTTTCTAATTAAAGTTTTGGTCGATAGGTTTTCTCCCAAGCTCTAAAAAAAAAAAAAAAAGAATCCAAAAGTGAGGCTGATGTCTCCCAAAATAATTAGAGATTAGTTGTTTTATAAAGCATCTAGCAATCAAAGTGCTTATCACTCAGCTTAACCTGAACAGATAATAAAGTTTCGTCATTTACTGGAATATACATTAATACATAAATTTTTTTATTAAACAACATTTGGTATTTCCTGGTTATGATTATTATCTCAAACATTGTACATATAAATTCAACAAACATAGTATGGCATCGTCTTGTGATAATAATATGTTTACATACGTCATACATGTCTACCATAAAATTGCCTTTTGATACTTCTCCAATATAACAAATGCCCTACAGACTGATACATGTATGACCTACAGATGAAGGTTTTTTTGAAGTTTTTTGTTCATGTCAAGGAGGATGCTTGATTGTCAGTCTGAATTTTGTCACCTGTCACAGTTCGATCAGTCTCGACAACTGAGATAGAGTGAGAAGAAAATTGCTATGCAATGTAAAACACCAAACTGATCAGCAGTAAATATTTGCTTGGCCATTTCTATCACTGAGAGGGATGGGAGGGGTGATATCAGATAAAGTTAATTAGAAATCAATATTAACTTTTATTTTTCTGCAAATTAAATTCTAAAATATTTTTTTAAAATTATTAAGAAACATAATAAAGGTGTTAGAAGTATATCTGGATAAAAAGTATTTCCTATTTAGTGTAAATGGGTACATAAAATAGTACATGTATGTGGAGGCTTAAAATGAGTAAAAGTCACCAAGTCTGGCCGGACCAGTTTGAGTTATTACATGTACATGTACATCTGATGTAAACAATGCACATGCTATCGTAGTTCAGCTCTGAACGTAGGTCTCATTACACTCGCCCTGTACGTTCAGGCACCGTCCTATTGAATACTTGTCGAAAAAAATTTCACTACTCAGTAAATTTTACTGGCAACTTTTTTTTAACTGCTAAACGGTTGTGTGTCACTCCCTGTGAACGCCTGAACAATGTAAATGAACATTTAGTGAGAAAATCTGACCTTGCTAGAACCAGTATGAGGGACACAACACGCTGTAGCAAAATACGTCCGATGAAATGAAATGAAATGGGGTTTAACGTCCTACTGTTTTGCTCCTAAACTGGGCTAATGAAGACGGGCATATGCCATATAGTGTGCTATTTTGCCCGGGTAGCGGCGCTACAGCCTACTCTTATCTTATATCGGATTCCAAGGCCAAGGGATCTCTTACATGCACGCCAATTTGTACACGGGACCTCGGTTTTCCGTATCATCTGAACGACTAAACAGCCGTCCTTGTCAAGCCCGCCGTCCTGCATCACTGACAAGGGGAATCCATGCCGGAAAATCTGGATGAACTTTCTCGGCCAATGAAGGGATCGAACACCATGTCTGTCTGGATGAACAAAACTATTAAACACATTACCTCCTCTTTTGAGATTTCATCAGTGTTTGGTAACGGAATAATTGTCTGAATATTACATCTAGCTAAAGTGGCTACTGCAACAGAACCAGGTAAGTATATTCTGGATATAGCTGAGAAACATTTCTTGCAGACGTTTAAATAACGAATAGACATCCAAATTGTTTTTCTTATGGGGGCTGACATTTTCTTTTCTGTTAATTCAAAGCTAGCATTTTCAAAATCTTAGTATTCGATTTTCATGTATTTCAGAGTTAATATTATCAAAATAGTGTATCGGTCATTTCTAAAGTGCATATACTTATTTATAGAATTTATACAAGAGTTTTCGGTGAAGTTGTTGAAAGAACCTTTCGATAGCATTATTTACGAAACTATAAAAGTTAGCCAATGAGAAGGAGCAGATAACTCTAACATACTTTTATTGCCGGCACCTTTGAGGCTTTGTAAAAATTTACCATATGCAGACAAAACAAGTAGCCAAAATATTTATAGTTGATTCAAGATGTGGAGGTATATTGTGTGTATTCTACTGATCTTTAGTATGGCTGGCCCTAGTATTCAAGATGAAGAAGATGACCAAGAAGCCACCAGGATAGGTAAGCTGTCAATATTAAGATTTGTAATTCTTGGTAAATACCCGGTAGTCGGCCGGGTAGTAAAATATGTGGCAAATAAATTCAAAATGGGTCAATATTAAAATGATTGGTATCATTGAAAAGGGCTTGAAAAGACAGCATGCCTCAAATGATGGCACTTAACAATAACACTTGAGGACATCAGACTGCAATGAAAGTTGAAATAATCCTATGATGTATTAAGGTCCTACATGTACATACTTTTGATTGAATCCTGAGAGTCAAATCAGTGTTTGTAGATGCAAAGATTTCAAGCGAAACTTTGAAATCTAAAGCGCACATGAAATACTTGAAAGAATTTAAAGTTCGAATATGAGGCGTTAGAGGTGAACAATTTTCTTTGCATCATATCAGGAGATTTGGGGAAACACCAAACAACAACCAATGAGAGAGAGAGAGAGATAGAGAAATGAGGTTTGACGTTGACACTTGACACAAACTATGGTAGGTCTTTTCGGGACTAACGCATGGTTCAATTTTAATTCAATAATTCGCTTGCATGTATGGGTCTTTAGCAGTGTGAGGAAACCAGAGGACCCGGAGATAACCCACGAGTTTGGACAAGCGACCCTACTCCTTGTCACGTATGGTACAACCAGGGATTTGAAAACCACAGCATCTGACTCAATGACAGATCTTGTGATACAGTGCACACATGCTAATCATTTGGCCATCCAACCCCCCAACAACCAATGAATAGCGCTTATTTTGGGGATAGCTGCAAACGTAGTCAACCAATACAGTAAAATCTTGCTGATTGCCACACATGCATGCCTGCATATACCTACATATTATGAACAAGTACGTCATCATAGTCGAAATGTATGGGAACAGTATCTCTATCTATTTATTTTTATTTATCTAGTTAAACTTACTTACCCTTTTTGCACTGGAAACGTTATTTTTTTCCATTAATAAGTTGCTGTTCATGATGAAAGTTATGAAACCAAGATTTTGACTGAATTTTAAGATTAAGGCCATTACCCCCTGACGATGTTCAAAACCAAATTGCCAAAATGTATTCTTTAAACAATGTCAATCATGCGCTCTTCCTCACATTACTTGGGGTCTGACATGTACATGTAGGCTTTTTACTTGCTCTCAGATATCCCGTTCATTCATAGTCAGACATGGTGGCAATGACATTGCAATGTAATATATTAAATTACAATTACCGGTACTTTTTTAAGTGGCCTAATGTTGTACCTGGTTCAATTTTATAGTCTACGCTATGCATTGAGGCAATCAATAATATTTTTGTTTTGTCTGATTGTATTGAAAGCATATTGTTTGTTATCCAGCTTTTCACATCTGTTGCACAGGTTTTTATTTTAACACACAAAGACAGGCCTAACTATGAAGTAGTATAACAGGAAGTAAACAGTGTGTCATCTGTTTGCCACTTTATAATTGTACTAATTATTATTTATGTGACCATGTCCACAAATCAACTCATCTATCTATACAATTTTATAAACCAATACATGTATGTACCTAAATGTGTCTGATAAAAAATCTTCAAAATTTAACCACATCATTACCTCATATTTATATTTACTATTTGCCCAGAGTACAATACAATCATAAGTACAATAACTTATTTTAGTTTGAGGAGAGGGGGGGGGGAGAGACATACACAGATAATAATAAACAAATTAACTTGTGTGGTCATGGTTAGATTAAAGGACTTCGATCAATTGTGGCTAAGACAACAGATTTATGTTAATTCTTTAGTGTCTTTGGTACATGTAATATTATCTCACAGTCATGGTTAAATTACAGGGCTTCGATCAATTATGGCTAAGACAATAAATATACCTTAACTTTTTTAGTGTATTGGCTAAATGAACAGTAATATTGTCTCAGAGCTTCTGATTTTATAAAATTCTTGGTAGACCTCTCGCCAAACTTCCCTGCTTAAATTCCTGACCACGGACCTTGGTAATTTACAATGATGATATATTTACAGGTATAATAGGTGGTGGAATCAGTGGTACTTCAACAGCTTATTATTTACGGAAATTGTTTGGAGATGGCGTTAAGATTGATCTGTTCGAGAGTGAGAGAGTTGGAGGGAGATTAGCCAACATTAATATAGATGGAGTAGAATATGAAGCAGGGGGAAGTATCCTTCATCCAAAAAATAAATACATGGTCGAATTCGCAAAACAGTTTGGTAAGAAACATGTTTCATTTTTTTTTTGAGTCATTCATCCTCTTCTGCATAATGTTTGATTTTGCCTTGGTTTGGAGATAACACCCATACATGTTATTTACAAGCATAAATAAGTTATCAATAAATACCAATCTCTAAGATTTCCTTTCAGGATTTTTCAGTAATGATTTGTTAGGCTCTATGGTTGTTGCTGCAGCTTTGCCTGGCGCAGGCTGAGAACAGGGGGGTAGTGCCTGCAGGGCTGACTGAGTGCATGTTAAATAACACTTGACAGTTGGAATTTGATAAAGAGTAGACCAGAACACTGCAGTCCTGGCAAAATTCTTCTCCCTAGCATTGCATGCATGACAATAGAACAAAGTCAAATTCCTATTTTGTTGTTATCAGTTGATATTTCTGTTGGCTAAGTCTTATCTGAGATGTTAAGATCAATTCATATCCTTTCGTCATAAATTGATAATGCTATAGCCTAGGTCTCAGCAGTGGAGGGGCTACTGTATAATTTCTTAACAATTTCTATACATACTAATCATTAGTTAAAGTAATGATCACTTGTATGATTTAATGAATTTTTTTTTTTGCATTGCTAAATAACCTAGGTTGAGAAGGGTATCAGCTTAACAGTGATCTAATTTGAATACATACATGTATACCTCCTTTGTAACGTGGGGGTTGGATGGCCGAATGGTTAGCACATGCGCGCTGTATCATAAGACCTGTCATTGGGTCAACTGGTGTGGTTTCGAATCCCTGGTTGTACGTGACAAGGAGTAGGGTCGTCTGTCCATCCTCGTGGGGTTTCTCCGGATCCTCTGGTTTCCACTTCTAAAGACCCCTACGCACAACTGAATTATTGAAATAAAATTAAAACCATATGTTTGTCCCGAAATGACATAGTTTGTGTCGAGTGGACGTTAAACCCCATTCCTCTGTCTCTCCCTTTGTAAAGTATAAAATCAAATCATCAGAAATTCAAAATTTTCCCGAAAATGGTAATTACTCTTTAAAATGTAGATTATGTTATTTATAGGATATGAACAGCGGACATCCACTGGTGGAAGAATGGCTTTATACGGTAATTCTGGTGTTATTATAGAAAGCTGTTCTTGGAATCTAGTAACCATGGCTAAATTCTTTTGGAGATATGGTTTTGATGTCTCGAACATAGAAACATTTCTCAAAGAAACATTCTTTGACAAGTTTGATAGGTATGTAGCTTTAATTGTAACACTTGCTCAAGTGGTGTAACTACATGTATGCGTAGCCACTGTCAGTAGTATGGAAGACCAAACAGCTCTTTATTCAGTGTTCTTAATTCTTAGTTCCTAATTCATAGTCAGTCCCTTATTCTTCTTCCTTCATTTGTACTTTGACATTTGTACACTAAAATTAACATTTTTATTTTAAAATCAATAGTTGTTTTACAATCTGATTTGTAAATTGTATTTTTGTTTGATTTAATTGTATAGAAATATAAAGATAAAGTTAATTTTAGAAAAATAAAAAAGTTGGCCTACCTTCTTGAACAACAAATTTCCAAATACCAATCTTACAAAAAGTTCTCCAAAAACTTTTCTTATATTAGGGAAGTTTGTTTCTGAATTTTTGCCATCGCTTTAGTAAATAGGTGGTGGTTGTCCTTGTGTGATAGTGTAAGATATGATATATGTATGTTTGCTAATAGTGCTAGCAAAAATGTATGGTTTCAGCAATTTGATTTAATTTCATTTTTCGAATAAGTGCAAAAATCATCATATAATCTTGTTGAATAAGAATAAGTCTGCAAAATGCTGTGGGGAGAAGGAGAAGCACATTACAAAATTGTTTTAACTTTTTTTTTTCAGAATTTACAATTTACAAGATGAAGGTTTGGCTTTTACAACTGTTGAAGAATTACTTCGAGCAATGGATGAATCCTTTGTTAATTTTACCAAAATAACTCTCCAAACCTTACTGGAAGAAAAAGGCTACTCCGAAAGATTTATTAATGAAATAGCCATGGGTGCACTGAGAACAAACTATGGACAGACTACAAATGTGCATGCCTTTGTAGGCAAGTATTGATTTTGATATTTGATTGACTGAACAGTAGATAATGCCTTGTTATGTCAGTTGAGATGCATGTTGGGATTTCCAGCATGGTTTCCCCTTGTCAGGGGGATCACGGTGGCTAAGTGGGCAAGATGCTGGCTCGCTAGCCTGGAAGTCGGGTGTTCGATCCCTGCATTGGCTGCGAAAGTTCATCCAGATTTTCTGGTGTGGTTCCCCTTGTCAGTGATGCAGGATGGAGGGCCTGACAAGGACAGCTGTCTAGTCGTTCGGATGGGACAAAAAATGAGGTCCTGTGTACACATTGGCGTGCATGTAAAAGAGCCCTTGACAGGTGGAATTCGATATAAGAGTAGATCGTAGTGCTGCTGTCTGGGCAAAATTTCCTTCATAGCACACTGTATGGCGTATGCCCATCTTCATTAGCCCAGTTCAGCAGAATATTAGGACGTTAAACCACATTTCATTTCATTTCATTTCCCCTTGTCAGTGGTACAGGACAGCGGGGCTGGCAAGGAACAGTCATATTGTCATATGGATTGTTTGAATGAACAAACACTGCACCCTGGGTATAATTTAATCTTGTGTATTTAGCGCTAATTTCTTTCACGCTAATTCAATATCAAGTCTTGGTTTAAAAACTCGAAAAAATCGTCAAAAATCAGTTTAAAGCTGACCATTCAATTTTGATAATGAGTGTCCAATTTACAAGCGTTTAATTTCTTGATCACTGTTAAAAAATAAACAACCAAATTGATAAATGATGTATAATTAATTTTTGAACAGTGGTCAGGAAATTAAACCCTTGTAAATTGGACATTCATTATCAAAATTAATCAGTCAGCTTTAAAATGGACACAAGTACAAATTAGATGACTTTTTGTGATTTAAAATGATTTTTATGAGTTTTTAAACATATATTTGATATTAAATGAATGTGAAAGAAATTAGTGCTAGATACACAAGATTAAATGATACCCAGGTTACAGTCAAAATGTGACTGGAAAGATAACTCTAACTCTAAAATGCATTTAAAATTTGTGATCTAAATTTTTTTGAAATTTGATTGGGTTCTTCCTTATCTGCTCATGAACGATCACACTAAATTTCAAAATCCCATCAACAACCTTGTCCTTTATCTTATTCACAAGATTTTATAATTTAAATATTTGTGATTGAAATATTTTGAATTTTATCAAAATTTGATAAAAATTTCTACCAGTAAAGAATGCTAAGATTGCAGAGTATTCAATTGCGGAGGGACGAGAATATACATCCACGTTAAATGTGACCTATTATTTTAATGCAATGGTTGTGCTAATAACACAAATACCATGCTTCTTGGAGAGTATTTAGTGCTGGTAAGTTGTATGTAGGGGTTGGTCGAATGGTTAGCACGTGCATGCTGTATCATAAGGCCTGTCATTGAGTCAACTGGCGTGGTTTCGAATCCTCGGTTGTACCAGGTACGTGACAAGGAGTAGGGTAACCTGTCCAATCTCTTGGCTTTTCTCCAGGTCCTCCATTTTTCTCCCACTGCTAAAGACCCCTACGCGCAAGCGAATTATTTAAATAACATTAAACCATATGTTAGTCCCGAAATGACCTAGTTTGTGTCGAGTGGACGTTAAACCCCATCTCTCTCTATCTCTCTCTCCAGAGTTGTATAACATGCTACATTATGGATAATAAGTTTATTTTATCTTTGTCACTGAACCTTCCATGGATTCTCCATTTTCTTGCAAAACAGCATACAAGCTAATTATTAAATCTAAAATTAACATATTGGTTAGTCTCAAAATGGCTGAAATATTTTGAAATTATTTGATAAAATATTAGATTACAATTTCATTGATTATCTAATTGATATATGAGTTTGTTTTTCGTACCCAAGTAGCTTAAATATTATGACAATCCATTATATTTGTTGTTTTTAGGGGCTGTATCCCTGGCTGGAGTTGAGAAAGGGTTATGGGCAGTCAAGGGAGGTAACTTCCAAATACCTGAGAGACTATTGAAGAAGTCCAAGGCTACGCTGATCAATGCCGAGGTAACACAGGTGATATTACAGAAAGACAGTACTGATGTTTCTTATGAAGTGAATTATAAAAATACAGCTGACGGCAAAACTAACAGTAGAGAGTATGATATCGTCGTAGTTGCTGCACCTTTCAGAAACTCTGAAAAAAATAAAATAGAATTTGTGGATTTTCCGACAGAGATTCCATCATCGATCACAGACTTCCACAGAACATTAGCCTTATTTGTTCAAGGTACGCCCAATTATACAACATATGGTTTTAACAGTGCTGATGATTTTCCAGAATCAGTCTTAACGACAAATGAATCTATTTTTTGGAATAGTTATGGTAAACAATCCTCGGTTTCAGGCAAAAAACATCTCGAGAAAAAAACAGATCCAACGGAGGATGACATAGTTTCTAAAATATTTTTAAACAAAGTTCCCACCGAGGAACAAGTGAGACTTTTGTTTCAAACACGTAAAGAATTGAGACTTGTCGACTGGCTTGCTTATCCAGAGTACAAACCTAATATGGAGTTACCTGCCTTTGTACTGTATGATCAATTGTATTACGTTAATGCCATAGAATCGGCTGCTTCAGCCGTGGAGATGGATGTTATAGGAGCCAGAAACGTAGCAAATTTAGCCTATAATCATTGGAATAATATTTTTGATAAAGTTGATGAAATAAATATTAAAAGTGAACCCAAGAAAGAAGAATTATAGTTCAGATATATTTTAGTTATGAGTTAGTTGGTATATTGATTTGTATATGATGGATGGATATGTGTAATATGTGTATGTCGTAAAATGTTTTTAAAAGAAACTAAGATACATTTTCCCATGTATTATAATCAGACTAATTGATTAAAGCTGATTAAGGAGAAATATAAATAATTTAATTTCTTTTTTGTATCAAAGGGTCGAAATGTATTAGTTCTTATTTGTGATTTAAAATATTTAATAATTAGACTTTTGACTGTCATCTCTGTGTTCATTTAATAATGATACAAAAATAATAAAGATACAATAATAATAATGATACAATAATAATAATAAAGATACAATAATAATAATGATACAATAATAATAATAAAGATACAATAATAATAATGATACAATAATAATAATAAAGATACAATAATAATAATGATACAATAGTAATAATGATACAAAAATAATAATGATACAATAGTAATAATGATACAATAGTAATAATGATACAATAATAATAATGATACAATAGTAATAATGATACAATAGCAATGATGATACATTAATAGTAATGATACAATAGCAATGATGATACATTGATAGTAATAATAATAATAGTGATGATGATACATTGATAGTAATGATACAATAACAATGATGAAACAATAATAATAATAGTGATACAGTAATAATAATGAGACTGTTTAGTGTATTTGCTGTAATAGATTTACATGTATTTATTGAGGTTGAGAGAGTATTTTACTTCGAACAATATCTGTTAGATTATTTGATTCAAATCATTATTGTTGAACACTTCAGTGTTTTCTATTCTAATATATTTGATTGTATTCTAGATACTGTTTAAAGAGACAGATACATTGATATAAGTTACCCTAAGATGTTATTTGTAACAATTCTCCTATTATATGTACCAGACACTTGGCAAACCTCAGCTACATCTAGCCTCAACTGTATGACGAATTCCAACATTGGAACTACTTTCAAGTTCCCGAATGGCAAATAGCGGCACCCATGAAGACGCCTGTGAAGAGTGTTTTATCATACAAAGTTTTCAATGTCTGAAGCTGATTTTCTTTTAAGTTTATCTAATTTTCTTTAAACAGAGGACAACTTTGCAATGAAAACTCTACACACTCTTCGAACGATGCCATTTTTAGAACTTCTTTCTCAAAGTGGATGTTTTCCTTATAAGTAAACCCACAGCTGTTACCGCAATTGTATGGGTGTAGGTACATTCGCTTACTGTCATACAACCGAGGCTAGATGTAATGTAGCGGAATCTGCCGAGTAGTGTACCTGAATGTATGTTTGATAGAATTTATATTGATTCTAAATGTCTAGTCGTGTTTTTATTATATATGAAGCTGCTGATCATTATTTACATGTTTAAGACAATATCTACTAGTGATGCTCAAATGTTCCCAGATTGTTGGGGGTGTTGGATGGCCGAATGATTAGTGCATGCGCGTTGTATCATAAGGTCTGTCATTGAGTCAACTGGTGTGGTTTTGATTCCCTGGTTGTGTGTGACAAGGAGTAGGGTTACCTATCCAACCTTGTGGGTTTTCTTCGGGTCCAGGTTTCCTCCTATTGCTAAAGACCCCTACGTGAAAGCGAATTATTGAAATAAAATTGAACCATATGTTAGTCTCGAAATGACCTAATTTGTGTTGAGTGGACATTCAACCCCATTTCTCTCTCTCTCTCTCTCTCTCTCTCTCTCTGAGATTGTTTATTGAACATTTAATTAAGAAATCAAAATATCAAAGGTAGATAATCACCTGGCTTCGATTCAGTCAGATTCAAAAGAGGACTATCAAAAGATTTTAGTGCAAATTATAGTTGGCACTGGCTTGATATAGCGGAATATCATGACATCATTTTCAGAATCCGACAATAAGAAGACTGGGAACGAGCGAATATTATATCCTGTATCCATCCTCTGCAGGGTGAGGATGATGCCGAATATTAACAAAAGTTCAATTTATCATTCCTGTAAATTTAACCGTTATTGGGTTGATGATCCTTTTTAGAGACTCAACTTTCCTAGTAGTTAGTAGTCTAGTTTGTAAGGGATTATAAAAAACCTGAAATGATGATCAGAGACGTTAACTGAAGATGTAGTATAATAGTGATATTTTAGTCAGTTGCAAGTGTTAATGTATATAACATTGATGATTAGTTATGTGCAATGTATATATTATTATTTGTTAACTTATTATGTTTTGTATAGTAATCTATTGTAACCATGTTCAAATGTTAGTGTTGTAGTCGAACTTACACCTCAGTCAACTTACCAATCTGATTGAAACACAGATCCTATATCATTTTGTTTTTTATAGTTTAAAATTTCGTTTTACTTGTCTTTACTACTCTAGGATCTGGAAGAATTGTTATATAACCCGCGTTTAGGATGATGTGAGTTATTAGCCAACGAAACAGTCTGATACAGTGAGTTTTTGACGTTGATTAGTTAATCAAATGTCTGACGTCATAGGGTCAAAAGTTGCTTGTATAACCACTGACACGACCCTCCTCTACAACCGGTCAGATCTTCATGTAGTGTATGTGTATGCCATCGAATGTATAAAAAAAAAAATGAAATATAGATCTGTATTTTAATCCGATTGTCAATTTACATGCCATGAAATCAGAATTTCTAAGAATTTAAAAAACAATAAATAGGGTTAAATTAATAGTTCCCTATTAAGTAGGGCCAGTAGGTTGTTGAACCCCATTTCATTTCATTTAGTAGGGCTCTTGTTTCAGACAAATTTGCTAGTCTTAACTGTCTGGTCATTTTACCTGTCAGTCATTTTACATGCCATAAAATTAGAATTTCAAAGAATTTAAACTTAAAACACAGTGCATACAGTTAAAGGACAATAGTGTCTGTGTTGGCTAGTCATTTGGGTTGGGCGATAAAATATGCCCCATCCGCCCATATACACAGCATTAGATCATAAGGTCTGTCATTGAGTGAAGGGTTATGGTTTTAATCCCACGCTTGTAGTAGGTGACTAGGAGTTGGGTCACCTGTTCAATCCCAAGTATGTTTTCTAGGTGAGCTTGTTTCCTGCCACTGCTATAGTCTCCTACACTCAAGCAAAGTATTGAAATAAAAAAATAAATCCTATATTAAATTCCAAAATTGTCTCACTCCATTAACATCTAAAGTTTAAGAATGTTCAGGATTAGATTGATGAATTGTCCGACAAAGGATTAAGTCAGCCAATCAAGGCAGATTAAGTAGTTAATCGAGGTAGGCGTATAGACGGTATAACACGATAAATACATCAATCACATAATTACTTAATCAATCCAGCCTATTACCAGCGATAATCGGGTTGAGTGATAGTTATACACTCAGTACCCTATATTATTAATTTTGGAATTTTGAATATTATTCTCCATGTCTTAATGTCTGATTGGGCATATTCCTGGTCGGACAATTTAGGACGTTTGGAAAATAGCGTCGGACATGTCCAGAATATACGGGCGAAATACCATCACTGGTATAATAGTACCACCTTGACCTTTATTGGATAGACAATCAGATGTCTGGACAATGAAAACGCTTCTAGGATATTTTGATATAAAGAGTTTTAAATTTTCTTCAGCCCTTAAGACGATCTAATCACATTCTGCACCAAATTCTGCACATTATTTATCAAACCTGTCATATACTGGGGGGGGGGGGGGGGGGCGGGGGTGTTGGGAGCCGAATGGTTACCACATGCACGTTGAATCATACGGTCTGTCATTGAGTCAACCGGCTAGGTTTCTATTCCCAGGTTGAACGTGACAAGGAGTAGGGTCGCCTCCCCGATTCATGGGTTTTCTCTGGGTCCTCCGGTTTACTCCCACTGCTAAAGACCCCTACACACAACCAAATTATTGAAATGAAACTGAACCATCTGTTAGTTCCGACGAAATGACTTAGTCTGTGTTGAGTGGAGGTTAAACTCTCTCTCTCTCTCTCTCTCTCTCTCTCTCTCTCTCTCACACACACACACACATTAGCCAAATCGGTGCAGACAATATGGGGTTAAACCTTTCTCTCTCTATCTCCCCTCCTAACCTTTTCCCAGTTTCTGACCATTTAGGACATTTTATACATCACCGAGAGGACCTCTCCCCCCAGTCTGCTTAAAAAATAAGAGGGGCAATTAATCAAAGAGTGACATTAAAATTATTTTAAAAACTTGTAATTATTGCCGTTAACTTTGGCATGCAAGCTATCATACCTAATTTGAATAGATAGTGTATATCATTTACTTTTACATATTTAAAATATCGTTCTTTCTTACATTTCTGAGCTCAGTCAGGGCAGTAGGAAGTTAAACCCCATTTCATTTCACATTGAGTACTATAGGCTCTGTGCTTGAGTCTTCGGGGGAATACAGTCAAGGAGTTTGCTCCAGGTATCATCATACCTCTGTATGCCAATGAATTATCATCAATATATATACCAGTAATGTTTATGTTCCAATTGATTTTCAATAAATTTTGATAATTATATATACAGTTTCTGCTCTTGACCAAGTTTAAAAAATGATTAGATGCTCTAAACCCTACTCTTTGTCACATAAAAGCTATACAAATCATCCAAGTTTGGCAACCTTTATGGGCGGTTAGGCGACTTAGTTGCTGTGGATGCATGTTTCATTGCCTGACAGCCTATCATGTTGTAATTGAGAAATAAAATGCAAAGTTCTAAATATATAATATTGTAGGGCTTATTTATAGCCCCAGGAATGCAGTAAAAATAATTGGACATGTTTCGTTTATTTTTTAAAATAATTGCTCATTAAAACTTCTTGTTGTTATTTCTGTAGGTTTTTGTATACATAGAGTTGACTGAACATTGATTTAAATCATATTAATTGTCACGCTTCAGTCTAAAATACACAATTCAAAATTTACAGGTTTATGTTTAGTATTTAATGTTATGAAACACAAATACTGTGAGACACGAAGTTGTTGAATGACCAGACGTTTCCCTATAATGATGTTTAGTTATGAGGATTTTAACTCATTTTGCATAAAAAAAAACTTGCTTTAATTTAATAAAGCATTTTAATTCATTACACTGTTTATCAAACTTAGTTTTCATAAACAGGTTCACAATATATATAATAATTATATAAAAATATATATATAGTAAAACATGTTCATAATATTTATAACACTTTAAATATATATATATATAAATATATAGAGAATCTTCTTCCAGTCTTTTTTGACATCAAAAAATATAAACGATAATGTAAAAGAGAACATGTAAAAAAGAAGGAGGCTGTGCCAAGGTTTTTTTTTTTACTTTATCAACGAGTTTTGATATATTTTGATATAAAAAAAGAGAAGTAGAAGATTTTATTTATCAAGCAACCCTTTCTTACACACACAAATAAATAAATATAATTCTTTTGTATAAATTTTATTTCATGATATATGTATATCTCCTAACATATCTCCTGAGATATGGTTCAGTAGATTATGGAAGCTATCACACAAGTGATATCTACTGTAGAATGTACTATTGGGTCTATATTCATACAAACAGTTATAAAATTATGATAATGTGTTTGTATTTATAAATATTGGTACAATATTTAGAAATATATGTATAATATATGTAATTTTGAAGGTGCAGTAGATGTATTTAAAATAGATGGTACAAAAGTCTTTATATATATTTGTACATGCAATTATAGATATGTGTACAGCATTTATAAATATTGATACAGTATGTATAAATAGAAGTGATTAAATAGTATTGATAAATAGTATTTATAAATATGGAATACTAAAGTTTATATGGATATATTTGTGCAGATATGTAATACCTCCAGTAAGTAATACTGCTCTGTGGCGATTCACATAAAGGTTCATAAGTTTAAAAATTAATATAGGTTACAAAAAAATAAAAATTAATATAGGGATAAAATTATCACAGAATCCATATAAAAGTCTAAACTAAATTGAAGGTTACAAAAGATTAAAAATTAATAAAGGGATAACATTATCACGAGTCTATATAAAAGTCTCAACTAAATTGAAGGTTACAAAAAATTAATATAGGAACAATGTTTATAAATATAGTAAAATGTTCATACACATGCCCACAATGTTTATAAATATAGGTACAATGTTCATAAACATACCAGCAATGTTTATAAATATAGTAAAATGTTCATAAACATACCAGCAATGTTTATAAATATAATAAAATGTTCCAAAACATACCAGCAATGTTTATAAATATAGTAAAATGTTCATAAACATACCATCAATGTTTATAAATATAGTAAAATGTTCATAAACATACCAGCAATGTTTATAAATATAGTAAAATGTGTTTATGATTATGTACAATATTGAATATTGAAATGCAAAAACCTATGCAGGTTGTGATATGATAAATAGTCATGGACACTTAACATGCTTTGAGATTATGTTCACAGATGAAGAACTTATCGCACCAACAGAACCACTGACTTGTATGTGCGACACGCAATAGAGCCATACACGTGGGAGGGGTTCATTGTCAAATTTGACACTTCAAGTAAGGGTTGATGAAAAATGCCGCTTGCTGGTTTGTCCTATCCATGTTTGCTTTCCTATCGGTTCTTGCATAAGATTTACTGTTTAGCGTATATTTGCTTTAGTGTGTTACGTTTAATTTGATCAGGAGACGTGTTCGTCGACGTCAACGTCAGCCAACATCTCGTTAGGTATTTGCCGTGGCACTGCAAGAGGAGTAGATCAGATTGCCCCAAATCGTGATTGGACGGTTTATTAGGAGTATTCCATGACGAATTGCTGAATGTCTGAGGGTTGGTAGAGCAATTACTCATTATTAAGACAAAAATTAAAAACCTCCAATTTTCGCCTTTGACAGTGAAATAAGTCGCCCATATGAAATGTTAATGTTCACGTGTTGGCAATTGGCCTGTTATTAAAGATACATTAGTTAAGAGTTTAATAAAGAGTTGGTCATTCTTGCTATAATAATTCAAAAATAGATGATGAAAAAAGAAAATATTGAAAATTTCATTCAAATTACTTCATTCTCTGCCAAGTTATCATTGTTTGTAGTTTTGACAAGATGTGTGCACAGTGGTAACCAGGTCACTGGTATAATCGGGACTTAGCCTCACTTTCCCATTTTTAAATTAAATTTTTAAATGGCGAACCGTTTTAATCTAGTTAAAATCTCGAATATCCGATGCCATCGTGAGTCGATTATGGTCTTGTTTTGTTAATAAATGTCTAATTAATAGTTTATATAACATTTCAGGCCTAAAGAAAGACCTGCAATAGGCAGATTTAGCTCTTGCATAGTGTATGTTTAACATAAACTCTAATAAAAACAGCAGTGCATTTCCGGAGTTTTGTATTGTTTCTGAATTTCCCCTACATTTTGTGAAGAGTATAATTACCATAAATTCTCATCTATGTTTTATAAATATATGTACAATGTTAATGTTCTATAGATACAGGTCAAATGTTTATAAATATATATAGATTATATATGTTTGCAAAACAATGTTTTGTATTTCAACATTGAATTTGTTTAATTGTTAAAAAAAATCTGATTATGATATGTCCACAACAATGTTTGTTATATGTTTTGTTTGTCAATAAATAAAAAAAATGTTATAATGAGTGTGATATTAACTTGGTCCATCATATATATTATCAAAAAAAGTGTTACATGGACCTGAAATGTATAACAAGTTCTATTGATGACAAATTATTCACCCATGTATTAGACGTGGACGGACACGTATTTAGAATTGTTCATAGTTTGGAGTGTCAGAATTATAGGGAATGCTTATCGTTAGGATCTGGGGGGCTGGATGGCTGAATGGTTAGCGTGCGCGCGCTGTATCATAAAGTCTGTCATTGAGTCGACTGGCGTGGTTTCGAATCCCCGGTTGTACGTGGCAAGGAGTAGGGTCGCCTGTCCAACCTCGTGGGTTTTCTCCGGGTCCTCCGGTTTCCTCCCACTGCTAAAGACCCCTACGCGCAAGCGAAATATTCGACAGCAATGAGGAGTAGGCGGAGACCGTTTCCGAGCAAAATGCCTTTCCCTGGAATTGCACACATGATCTTAAAAAGTTGTATATTAATTTCATTATGCCTATCTTCATTAGCCTGCTTGGAAGGAACGGAGTTACATACCTTGGCCGAACTCATCAATGGGCCTTCAGATTTAGAGAATTGTTACACAGGGGTCCCATACTCCGGAACCTATGCTTATTGTAAAGGTGGGTTTTTGTGGGGAGGGGGGGTGTCTGAATGGTTTATGTGCGCGCCTTGCATCATAAAGTTAGTCATTGAGTCAAGTGGCGCGGTTTCGATTCTACGCCTGTACCTGACAGGGAGTAGGGTTTAACGTCCAACCTTGTGGGTTTCCTCGTCCTCCGCTTTCCTCCCACTGTGATTTATTGAAATTAAAATTGAACCATCCATTAGTCCCCCCGAAATGACCCCCCCCCCTCTCTCTCTCTCTTGTACAGGGGGTGGGGTGGGGGGGGCTTATATATGATTTTGAATATATCATATAATGAAATACCCGGTGTACACTTGAAACAAGGTTATACGCTGGCACGACAAATTAGTTTTAGATATCTGTGGGCCCTATGCCAATGGCATACGTAAACCCGACCCTTCTAGTTGGTGCAGAGAGGTAAACCCTCGTTAAACCCCAATATATTCATCTGGGTGCCAATACCCTGCTTTATAACACTGTCAAGTAATTTGATTCAGTCATAACCTACATTCGTATATATAATGAAAGAACATTGCTACCAGACTAAAATAGTCGTATTTTTAATGTGTAGAACAGGCAGAACGTGGATGTTACACCGTGAAATAAGACAGGGGAATGACAGACTTTATTAAGTTAATTATAGAAGATGATAAGTAACCAAGCATGTAATATCTTCACCATACAACACAATATTCTACCAACCAGTTACCGTTAATTGGGCCCTTAACAATCCGTTTGCGTCAATTTCTTCAAAGTGTGAATTAGTTAATAATAAGGTCACAATCTATTCTAGCAAATAAAATTTTATTTTACAATGAAGCACATGTGGGAAAGTAAATTGGAAAGCTCTGCCAAGACGGAAAAAAAATGCTTAGTTATAGTTTATGTTGTAATTTCAGATAGTCTATATATAGTAGGCTCGCCGAACGATTTCTAGAATAGCATCAAAAACATTTTAAAGTTTTGAGCGTGGATTCTATAGTCCAGTTGAAAGTCTGGGTTGTAACTTTTCAAATATGTAGGCGTTATATGCTGGGACCGTTCCCGTTCTCTCTTCCACACAGAACATCTACTAATACTACCGTTACTACTACGACTACGATTAGACGCTGTTCGTCCACCCGGCACCACCGACAAAAGGTAACCATGTCGGAAAACCTCAAGGAACTTCCTCGGACCCCCTAGTTTGAGAGTCGGCGCCGTATTCACCTAGTCCCTGCGGCCCTCATGTTAGATTTCAACCTAATCTAAAAATACATTATACCTCTTTATACCTTTAATGTTATATAAATTAGTAATTAGACACTAATAAACTTACCAAGACCATAATCACATCTCGATGTCATCGGATAGTCTAGACTTTCGGTTGATGATTTAACGTAAAAATGGATAATCCAGACTTTGTTGAATATTGTAACATCGGTAGCAATGACAATCGGGACTACACTGTAATTGTATCGGCGACAACTCCTTTATATATTTTTTAACTATTATAGCGAGAACTGTTAGCTCTTTATTTAATCTTACATAATGCCTCTTTAAAGCTACAATTTCATATTTTCTAAGAAAGTCAAAACATAATTATTTCTATGTATTTTGCTCAATAGGTTGTCAACTCACTATTATACGATCATAGATATTATTCTCACACTCAAAAATATTTCACATCGGAAATAATAACACAATTACCTCCTAATTACCTCCCTTGTTTTTCTATTCCCTACCATGGAATAGCTATCTTCAAACGTTTGAATTTCAAGTTAAAAATGATATTTTTGCCAAGTTCTCAACTGGCAATAGTGAATTATAGGATTAATTGGATTATTCTTTATTAAGGTAGGACTGTTTATACATAGCATCGATTTTAATACATTTTAAAAATATAACTTAAAAATATGAAATTGTAGCTTTAACTAATTTGTTGCTTGGGTAGTGTTTATTCAATATTTATTTAGATACAGTTCAAACCTATCACTAAGGCTGAAATCAGAATCCACAGATTACAGCTGAAGAAGAAGTGTAGAGCGACAGAAGATGAAATCGAAACTAAATCTTATGAGGAGAACACGAGGTCGTATAGGCTATACCCGTTCCTTCACCCCTTTTTAATTTTTGAATAAAGTATTGTTTGAGAGAGATTTTATTATAAGTAGACCCCGACAGCACCCCTTCCCTCCCCAACTCCACCATATTTCAAGAAAAGGAACGTATCGACACATCCATTCTGCACACAGATAACTATCTACTTTGCGATAACATTTCTGCGAAAACATAGCAGCCATATTAAAAAATTGGTATACCATTTTATAATGTCAATTTCATTCGATGGAAGGAGAATAAATACTTGGTACTTTCGAATAGAATAGTCAATGTAAGAATTAAAATGACAGTCAACCAACTTCGTGTCTGTTCTCCAGCGGAGCTAATTTTAACAGTCAGCGCTAGTTTAGTATGTGACAAGTCAAGTCAGTGAATGTTACAGCGTTTTTGTTCATTTCAAAGATTTCAAATTGTGCAATGCCTTGTTGATAATTTATCTATATACTACTAATGCGTGGGTCTGATTGGCTAGTCATATCCAGACTAAAATAAAATAATCTATTAGTGTATATCGATTAATTATTATTGTTTAGGCATTTTTCAATATTTTATATATATTATGATATTGATTTGACAAGCCACGCCTATTTTGATTACACGAAGATAATGACCATAACTTATATAACTGTTTGCATTAATGATTATAAAAATAAACAATTGTGTTAGGTTTGTAATTATGTAAATAAACAGGAAAATATTGCCTGTTTACTATTTTATGGCGCACAGAACACTATAACCTTGGTTATATTAAAATGGTCTACTACATGCGATCGGAAACTGATGATTCATGCGTCTGTGATTTTTTTAATATATTTCATCCCACGCTTATTGGAAACACTAAATCATGCACTGTATAATACCTATAGAAAAATGTTTTAAACAGACATGGCTTAACTCTCTATTTTCTCGGAATATCTTTCATACAAATATATTTTGCAAATAATTATTTTTTTTAAATATTTTTTGTACATATATAACTGCAAGACTTCCCAGAAGTTGAAAGTTACGTCGTCGTCGCCTATTACAGATATAATACCTACGAACGTTATAAGAAGAATGTTTTAAACGAGCATGGCTTCACACCTTATTTCCCCAGATAAATAGCTTATGGTTAGCACCACACTGATCAACAGTGAATTTTCGCTAGGCCGCTACAATCACTGATAAGGAAGACACCGATGCGACTTTATGAGCCAGAAATATTAACTTTTTTCTTCCGCCAAATTAAATTCTAAAACATTTTTTTATGTATTAGAAAAATAAATAAATACGTTTGAAGTACTTTATAGGTAAAAATTATTTCCTATTTAGTGTAAATGTGTATTAAAATGAGTAAAAGACTCCATTCAGCCCGAACTAGAACGTCTTATGTAAACAATGCACGCGCCAGGTAGTCATCTTTTACATAGATATTAGAAAACTTTCGTAATCCTCTGTGAAACAGATTGGGTTAGCACGTGTTCGCTGTATCATAAGGTCTGTCACTGAGTCAACTGGCGTGGTTTCGATTCCTCAGATGTCCATGACAAGGAGTAGGGTAGACAACTAATACAAAAATGACCAACTTACAACACGAACAGTGCCCCAAAGCGGCGGGGTAAATTATTTTAAGACTTTGAATCTTTTAAAATTCCACAGATGGTTAATAATTGAATTAATACATTCCCAGCCAATAGCTTCATTGTGATGTCAATAAAGTAATTTGACTGAAATGTTCAATATATTCTTTTTTTATTATCTATTTATGAACTATTATAGTCAGTCTGAATAAAATACAGATTTATATTTCGTTTCAATTTTTTTATACTTTCGATGGCCTACACTACATGAAGATCTGACAAGTTGTACTGGAAGGTCGTGTCAGGGTTCGTACGAGCGGTTTTTGACCCTATGACGCCAGTCATTGATTAAATCAATCAGCGTTGACGTTTCTAGTGGTTTACCCACAGTTCCGTGCACACTAAGAAGTCGGGGTAACAGACCGTTTCATTGGCTTATCCCTCACTTCAACCAAAACGCCGGTAATATATTATAACAACTCTTCCAGGTCCTAGTATAGTAAAGACAAGTGAAACGAAATTTTGAACTATAAAAAACGAAACGAAATAGGATGGTATTAGAAAGCGAGAACGGACAACTATTTACCTATATCTTACATAATACATCTTGAAGGTGACCTGTATATTGTAACAAGGTGGCCATAACACTTTATTTCTTGTAAACTTAGTTGTATAATCAATACTAATTTCAATCCCATTTAAAGAAATTCCTCTTTTAATTCCGTCGCCACGGGGAATTTACTGTAACACTGAACATTTAGGAGATGGAGAAGAAGTCATTTTACATTAGTATCAGTGTTGCGAACTCCGGGCGATCCTGGTGACGTAGATCGAGAATAATCTTTACGTTTAACAACCATTAAGATATTTATCGCGAAATCAGCAAAACCCAGGAGTATATAAATAACATTGGGTTTAACTGCCTATAACGATTCTGAATCAACTGGCATAATGTAAACGGGCATACACCCGGAGTTCTTGTACGTTCACACCGATGTGTACTCAGGACATGGTTGTTGGATTAAGCTCGATTCCCTGGTTGTACGTGACACAGAGTAGGGTCGCCTGTCCAACCTCGTGGGTTTTCTCCGGGTCCCCCGGATTCCTCCCACTGCTAAAGACCCCTACGCGCACGCGAATTATTAAAATAAAATTGAACCATGTGTCGATTGGAAGTTAAATACTCTCTCTCTCTCTCTCTCTCTCTCTTTCTTTCCCATCAAGCTACATTGGCTTTTCCTAAGAATAAATGAAATGGGGTTTAACGTCCTACACTTCTGCTCCGACTGGGCTAATGAAGATGGGCATACGCCATACAATGTGGAATGAGGGAAATTTTTCCCGGATATCGAGTTCCAACTGCCAAGGGATCTTCAACTGCACGCCAATGTTTACAAACGACCTCGGTGTTTCGACCCATCCGAACGACTATACATTGTCCCTTACCAGGGTCCTCAAACTGCATCACTGACAAGGAAGAACCACACAGGAAAAACCCAATGAACTTTCTCGGCCAACGCCGAGACCCTACCCACTGAGCCACCATGACTTGCCCAAACTATAACTAAGCCTCACTGTAAAGTACCTAGGAACTTTCTCGATCAACACCTTACTCACCGAGCCACTGCGGCTTCCTCTAGGTGTATAACGAAGTAAAATGCGCCATGGTTCAACAAAGTATAAAACATGCAATGGCGAAAATTAAAATCTTGAAAACTAAGTTGTTTCGGTTTTATCACAGTCGGCTTTTCATAATGGTGTTGGTGGATGTAGGTAAGGCATGCTTATGGGATTTCTCTGCACTGTTCATTCGATTTAGGCGAATTCGTCAGTTGGATTTTGCTGAATTCGTCCGCTAGATTGTGTGTTTGAACATGGCGTTTTATAGAGAACAAAAATTGATGAAGAGAAGCAAAATTATAAAATCAGGTTTTTCTGTGACATAATTTAAATTAACTCTATCTCAGTCGGAGTCATGTTGAAAATGAAATGAAATGAGACGAAATGGGGGTTTAACTTCCTATACATCCCGAGCTAATGAAGACGAACATACGTCTTGCTGTGTGCTGTGACAGAACTTTTTCCAGGGTTGCGGCGTTTCCGGCTATTGTCAATGGTTGTATTTATATATTACTACGCCTTGCTCTACATTGATCTCACACAGCGACCTACTCAAATACCTACACTTTAGACATAGGTTTTAGAAACGGTAGTGTGTCATCAATGGAAACCAATGACAACTGTAAATGACCATGACATGGTTAAAGATGCTTTCGAGCGTACAAACTTTGATTTGATCGATGATATATTTGGACTAAAATTATCCAACTAATTTATCTATCAAAAGTTTGTTTCAAATCCCTTTCAAAACAATATAATAGGACGGAAAGTACCCCATTCTCCTTACGTCACTGGAGGAGACAGACTGCCTTTTAGGGTTACAGTCACATTACTGTCTGGAAGTGGGTAAGACGCTGGCTCGCTAGTCTGGAGGTCGAGTGTTCTATTCCTGCATTGGCCGAGAAAGTTCATCGGGATTTTCTGACGTGCTTCCCCTTGTCAGCAATGTAGGACGAAGGGCCTGACAAGGATAGCTGACTAGTCGTTCGGATGGGACGAAAAACCGAGGTCCCGTGTACACATTGGCGTGCACGCAAAAGATCCCTTGACAGTTGGAATTCAATATGAGTAGGCCGTAGTGCCGCTGTCCGGGCAAAATTTCCCTCATGAAAAGTAGGACTTTAATCCCATTTCATTTCATTTCACATTAATGTCTTGTGTAGGGGCGTTTTTCAGGGAATCCAGTATCTTTCTAGTAAGATCGGATGTCTCTACTTTCCACATACATATACCAAAATCGCCATACCTTTTTTGGAAATAACTAAGCTTTAAATACTGTCGTGGAAATATTGATAGAGTTGAACCGTATAAATACTTTCGTGGAAATACTGATAGAGTTGAATAATTGTAGGACCGGATTTTTTTTTAGATAAAATTAATATTATAAATTCAATTGTGACTATACATTTACTGTTTATTCCGTGATGGTGTGGTTGAACTGTTTATAGAGTGAAACTTTTCGCTAGTGAAAAATACGGTGATTTCTCTTCTCCCAACAACTTTACACTGGTACGTTCGTTCGTTTTCGAATACCCGGTTTGTACGTGGCAAGGAGTAGGGTCGCCTGTCCAACCTCGTGGGTTTTCTCCGGGTCCTCCGGTTTCCTCCCACTGCTAAAGACCCCTACGCGCAAGCGAATTATGTAAATAAAATTAAATGACCTAGTTTGTGTCGAGTGGACGTTAAACCCCATTTCTCTCTCTCTCTCCCTCTCTCGTTCGTTCGTCCGTTAGTTCATATAGGGTTTAACATCCGTATCCGCCGCGTGTGATACCGCTGACAAATGAATCCTAGGAAACCTTCCAGACGAGCCTGTCGTGATTAAGAATGTTTTCGAGCTAAGTCACTAATCACAACCAACCAATTGCATGCGCTACTGAAAAACACTCTTTTACTGAACGACGACGAAATCAGTGAAATACGTTGATGAATGATAAATTAGTAGTATATTAATAGCTTCCTTGGATCAACCATTAACAAATGCGTTGATGATAAATTTAGTAGTATATTAATAGCTTCCTTGGATCAACTATTAACAAGTACGTTGACGTATGATTAGAATTACCAATCAAATACTGATGGGTATAAAACGTCTTGGTAAATTAATGCTGATGATAACAATTAGCCTGTCTGAGGTCAAGGGTCTTTAATCAACCGGTACCACTTCAAAGAAAACGGTTATCAATTACTGCTGCGTAATTATTAATGGTAATAGTTCTCAGATTTATACAAGAGAGTATTCGGTTCTATGTTTAATATAAAATGTTATATGAATCAAATTCAGAATGACGGAACCCATTACAGCTTATCTATCAGATGGAGAGAGAGAGAGGGGGTGGGGTGGGCGTTGGTGTGTGTAACGTCCAATGAACATAAACTACTTTATTATTTCTGAACCAACAGTTCTGCTCCTACAGAGCTAATGAAGACGGGCATACGTCATACCAGTGGTTCTCAAACATTTTTGCCAAATGTACACCTTGGGAGACATGAAAAAAATAGCGGCACACCTGGCTAAATATATATGAAACATATTTGAATTTTGCAAAATAAAAACATTGCAAGTCAGACGGCATACAAACGTTGACCGACTCGATGATCTGAAGAGCACCCACCCACAGAATAATGTTTTAAGGTTTACAAGACAACTTAAGCTGCATCGGCCGCCAGCCTACCCTTGATGTCCTAAGCAAGTGTTTATTAAAATATGTAGTACCATGGGTCGTCTTTCGGACGTGGATGAGCGGACCTCCGACAAACCGGTCGCCACATCCTACGTATGACCCATACATTCTTTTCTTACTACATATCTTAGTAGCTTTGTGATCGTCTAGTAATCCCACATATTGTAACCATCCCGTACGATGTCGGATGTGACAGAGTGCACTGTATTTTCACTTATCTTCTTTGCTTTCTCTTGGCGTTGTGTATTCTATTCTTCTTACTTAAGTCAGTTAAGACGTTTGTCTTACCAAGAATAACAATGCAACAGTTCGTTTTTACATCTTATATATCATAGCTGGATACATAGATACAAACATAGTAGATTACAATAAAGTCATTCTCTCAAACCCCATCCAGCCAGACTCGCTTAGTCGGCTGATAGAAATTGCTACACCCCTTCCTTATGGAATCAAGCTACTGTCTGACGAATGCCCCAAAATATGATGGTCTTGTTGCTATGGATAGTGGAAACTTACATTAAAAATTTCACATAAGATATCTGTTATCAACCTAGAATTTAGTGTTTATCAAACTATAACTCTTTTTATGTATCAGTCTTTCTCTCATTCACTCATTAAGATTTAAGTGAATATTAGACAATAATATGATTTCTATACATTGTGTGAATCTAATAAGTAGCCAAAGAAATTAATTGATACAATATAATGCCATCATTAATTTAAAGAGCAAATATTCTAACATAAGTCCCAAGCAAGTGTTTATTGAAATGTAATGCCCCACAAACCCGGCTATTCCATTCATACCCTAAGTAAGTGTTTGTTAAAATGCTATGCCCCCCTAACCCACCCCATCCCTCAAACACCCACCCGCCACTCCATTCATACCCTTAGTAAGTCTTTATTAAAATGCAATACCCCCCCCTCCACACACACACACACACACACACTCCATTCCAGTACTTTATAAAATTAAAATTCTATTATTGCACAGTGACATGGAATCGAATACATATCTTACTGAATAAACCTCTTGTATAACGATTACGCATTACTACAGTCACGATCGTCAACTTCGTTCATTTATATTATTCACACAACTCTCCTAAAAATGTCATATATCACAACATGGCAAAGAAAACCCATTCGTTATATAAAGCTAAACCAAATTATTTAAACTTGATTAAGCTATAACAAAATTACATACCTGCAAGCTGAAACTTCAGAGAATGCCAAATCGCTTGTAAAATCTACACTTATAAGATTTAAGGAAAGCAGTTTAAGTCGTTCTTGTTGCTTTTGGCCATTTAGTTTAACTTCAAACGTTCGTGTTGGCACGTTCTGTTCTACGTCACCGAGTTTACAGTTTCTGTTGAATTTGTATTAATTGACAAATTTCGACTTCTTGAGACTGACTTTAAATGGCGTATGGCTATATTCTCCGGAGCTTTAAAATAAACAGTCTATCACATATTAATGTAATATGAATTTATATAAAGTGATTTATATCAGATTTTAAAAATACAATTGTAATTTCTAATCATTTAATTTCGGTTAAATAATAGTCATTCTACACGTTTTTTAAAATTATTATTTTGCCGTTTGTGAATCAGTCATTACTAAACATACATTATGCAAGAGCTAAATCTGCCTCTTGTATGTCTTTCTTTAGGTCTGAAATGTTATCTAAATTATTAATTAGACATTGATTAACTTATCCAGACCGCAATCAACTCTCGATCCCATCGCTAGACTGCCATATTTTGCGGATTGGAATACATTTTGTGAAGAATAATTAAATGTAAAAGTGGATAATTGAGACTTTGGTTATTTTATCGTACTGACTTTCGTAATTATAATCGAGATTAGCCTAAAAATTAAAAGCTAACATCTCGGTTTCAGAGTGCAGCAATCTGACTGAAATTTTCAGCATATTCTATTTACGTCATCTGTTTTATAACTATTATAGTGAGAACAGTTAACTCTTTATCTAATCTCCCACAATGCCCCTTTACTAAGTTTGTCTTTGTTCATTACAAATGGCACCCGAAACAATGGAGTAGACGACTCGTTTACTGATTTCAAGATGTTCACCGTGTCTTAAAGTTTGGGTATTAGGATCACATATTTTCACGGCAAAATAACATCAATATTGATTAAAATGGATCAATATTGAATTCGTGATTTTAATTTCGAATATAATGGAAAATACTGAGTTAGAGGTTTAACTCCTATTTAGAGCTCTTTCTAAAGAACAGAAAATGCACGAAAGAATTGGGTGATTAAAAGCAATCGCCTAGCCTGTAAATTAGGCCCAATACCTGTGTTAGTTCCTGGGTTTAATGTTCATTCGTGGTGGTGGGGTGGGGTGGAGGGTGGTATAGGAGGCAAGATGTCTGGGTATATGTACTTTTTAAAACCCTATAGCCACGAGCCCTCAAAACGCTCTTGAGCCCCTTGGCTTTAAACAGCTTTTCTTTAAACTGTGGTCAATTTTGTGTGATATATGGCTAATGTAAATGGCTGACAGAATCTGGTATCTGGCCAGGATTATTTCAGAAGCCGAAAGCTGATGATACTGGATAGAAGATAACATTGAGGCTAAAGGCAGTCTCCACCCGGGTGATGTCAGCAAAAAGTACAACCGAATTTGTTAGGAATTCTTTACCGTCTGTAAGATACCCGCCACTACTTGTAGCTAGATGGCTACCAGCCGAGTCGCCTGCCGTTCTTATATCGAATAACAAAAAAGTATATGTTGAGTGAACTGTAAAGAGGATCAGAAGACTAGTCTGCTAGAAATAAAATGAAATTTATAACGTCCAATTTCACTGCACCAACGGGGCAAATATGTAGTGTTCTATAAAGAATAGACTGAAATGCTGATATCCGGGCAAACTGTCCCGAAAAACAGAATTTCTGCATATTTGTTCTCGAATTTCACTGTCAATGGTTCCTTTACGTACATACCTACGTATACTCGAGTGGATCTTGTTTTTTTGTTCGATCCGAATGACGTGGTGCCAACACTGGCGTATAACCAGGGACCTCCTGGTTAGTGAGCCAGTACTCGAGGCTTGTATAAACCTGTCAGAAAATATTCATTCAACGCTTCGTTCTTAAACGGACTGAGCTGTCTTCGTAGTTCCTCGCATGTTATTGATTACATCAATATGATTGCCATTACTGTCTACACACGACTGTCTAATCAAACAGAATTGCAGGAACCGGTGGAACCACAACCATATGACAGTCTACAATCCGGCCATAATAGCTGCCGATATGAGGTAAATATATCGCGTTGACCATTTAATGCGATAAGTAGATGTCAAGAAGAATCACTCACTAATCGATTATTTCAATAAACAAAAACCATTTATTATGTGTCTATTCCATCACGGTAAAAGAGGTTCGCTGATTACTTTCGTGGCAAGTTTCGTACAAACATGATGGTAAATGGTTTTATCCACGTCCTATAGATACACGGTTTATTCTGGTGTTATTTATAGTGAAATGATTGTACTCTGTTGCTACTTGTACATGCTTCAGATATCCTGACTTGTCCTATAATGTTGAGCCACAGTGGCTAATTGAGTAAGACGCTGGCTCGCTAGTCTGGAGGTCGCGAGTTCGCTCCTAGTGTTGGTAAGGAAAGTTCATCTGGATTTTCTTTCGGCGTGGTTTCCCCTTGTCAGTGGTGCAGGACGGAGAGCCTGACACGGGCAGCTGTCTAGTCTTTTGGATGGGACGACAAACTGAGGCGCTCAGTGTGCACATTGGCGTGATCGTAAAAGATCATTAGGCAGCTGGAATTCGATGTAAGAGTTGACACATTGTATGGCGTATGCCCGTCTTCATTATCCTAGTTTGAGCAGAATAGTAGGGCGTAAAACCCCATTTCATTTTTTTCATGTCTTATAATGATGAGGGGGTCACGGTGGTGGCTCAGTCAGTAAGGCCCTGACTTATAAACCAGGAGGCAGTGTCGGATTTATCTATAGATCTTACAGCCTCAGGCCTGGATCCTGAAGATCTAAGGGGCACCACCGGGAGATGCTGGCTTCGATCCAGATGTAAGCCGAGAAAGTCCTGACGTCCTTGTACACATTGGTATGCAAGATTGTCCGTTTAACCCATGACGAAGGAAGAATAGGCGGAAACTGCGCTGTCTGGTCAACATATCCCCCATAATGCACTTCAAGGCGTATTCTTGTCTTCATTAGCCGGTTGGGTACAGACAAGAAGGACGTTATTTTATGGCATTTCTTATAATGATGGTCGTTAAGTCCTGAATCTTATTGACCTCATCTTCAACGATTTCTTTGTCGAAATTTCTTGAATAAACTTGAGCAGTACCTAAAATTCCTATAGGTAGTTTGGCGTTTTTTTCTAAACCAATCAAATTTATTAGAACAATAGGTGTAGAAAGATAGGAACGTAAGAAGTTAAACTCCATTTTATTTCACATCTTTTCTAAGGTTCCAACGTAGGATTTAATGAAACGATTGGTTTACCTAGACTGTCCCTTTATATTAACACCAGACCAATACATCGGCACTTCCAACATGTAACCTGGTAAAGAAAGGTGTCTAGTTTCCCGTATGGTACGAAACCCTGACTTCCGGTATATCTACCATTGACCTTTGATAGAGTTCGTCCAACCTCGTGGGTTTTCTCCGGGTCTTCCAGTTTCCTTCCACTGCTAAAGACCCCGACGCGCAAGCGAATTATGGAAATAAAATTGAACCATATGTTAGTCCCGAAATGACCTAGTTTGTGTCGACTGGACGTTAAACCCCATTTCTCTCTCTCTCTGATAAGAGTTCGAACGTAGGATTTAATGGACCGATTGGTGTCCCTAGACTGCCCCTTTAGATTTACACCAGACCAATACATCGGCACATCCAAACGGGGGGGGGGGAGTGGCAAGGTGTCTAGTTTCTCGTATGATACAAAAAAACTGACATCCAGTACATCTATCATTGGCAGTTGATAGAGTTCGAACGTATGATTTAATGAAACGATCGGTGTCCCTAGACTACTCTTTTAGATTTACCGGTACACCAGATCAATATATCGGCACATATTCGTCCAATCTGGCATCCCGTGGTCTGTAGAGCAGGACGGAGGACATGACCACGAAAAGCGTCTAGTTTTTCATATTGTACGATAAACCAAGTTCCGCTGTATAGGCCCATCATTGCAGCAGTAAATCGAAATAAGAGTAGGTCGTAGCGCTGCGTCGTCGCTCGGTGTAGTCCGATTTCATATTCTTCTTCGTAGTAATATAATTATGTGATGAAATGAAATGGGGTTAAACATCCTACTGTTCTGCTCCGACTGAGCATACAGTGTGCTATAATGGAAATTTTGATCGGGCAGCGGCACTATGGCCTCCTCTTATATCGAATTCCAACTGACAAGGAATCTTTTACGTGCACGCCGGTGTATATATGGGACTTCGGGTTTTCGTCCCAACCGAACGACTAGACAACTCTCCTTGTCAGGCCGCTGACAAAGGGAACCCCACGTCGGACAGGGATCCAACACCCACTTGGCCACCGTGGCTCACATGTCGCAACGTGACTTCTAAACTTGCTGTTTCAATCATTATCAAGGTCATGGCGGATATTTTGATGTTTTCATCATAATAGAACTTATTTAAAGCTATAAATATTAAACCGCACAAAGGATCTAATCTTGTCATTTCATTTTGTAAAATATATAGTTGTATTCGATTTAACAAAACCACTATTTATTCGGTGCAAATCCTGTTACATTTCTACTTTTCTGAAAAACCTGCAAACAAAACCTTCTTGGTTATTAAATTAATTAGTCTGGTGTATTTGTTAGTCCAGTGGGGTCATCTTGAACTCTGGTTTACAATTTATTGATATAATACGCAGTAGTAGTTAGCTTCAATCAGCAAATGCAACAATAATAAACAACATCCGGTGCGATTTTTAATTAACAAAGAAAAAAAAACCAAAACAAACAGAGAAGAATTACCATGGCAGGAGTTTCATTAATTTAATTAAAATATTGATTTCCATTTACAGGAATGAATTTATATCTTATAGTTTTGTTCGTTAACTATACCAAGAAAGTGTGTCCGTGTTATAAAAAAACCCAAAGTCATTATCAATAGTTTCGTAGATGTCCTGTTGAGAAAATGAAAGGAGTCATGATAGCTCATTGGGTAGGACCCTGATTCGGTCCAGGTATTCCTAGGTATCTTACATTCTGGTTTCCACGGATCCATGAAGACTACGATTAGGCCTACTCTAATATCATATAAAATTCCAACTGCCAAGGGTTATTTTCCATGCACATAATGTGTACACGCACGGGAGGTTGGATGACCGAATGGTTAGCGAGTGCGCGTTGTATCATAAGGTCTGTCATTGGGTCAACTGGCGTGCTTTTCGATTTCCGGGCTGTACATGACAAGGAGTAGGATCGCCTGCTAAAGAACCCTACGCGCAAGCGAATTATTGAAATAAAACTGAATCATATGTTAGTCCAGAAATGACCTAGTTTGTGTTGAGTGGACGTTAAACCCCATTTCTCTCTCTCTCCCAATGTGTACACGGGACCTCGTTTTTTTGTCCTTGCCGAACGACTATACATGTACTGACAAAGTGAAACCACGGTAGAAAATCCCGATAAACTTTCTTGAGCGACTGAATTAAAAGAAGTAAATATAAGCTATGATTAATAAATATCACGACTGATGTATAAGACAGTCTGAACTAAGACTAGGGTTGTCATCAATATAAATTGTAGGAGGGCTGTCTTTGTCAATAAATCTCAAACATCAACATGACAAGTTGACTTTGTACAGAATCATCAATTGACTTTCGATCAGTTAAGTGTTTTTGTAAACGATTCTATAGAAACATTATTGATTTTCTATTTAAGATGTTCTGTGAAATTATTAAAGTCGGAAGTTTACACAATCTGATTAAAATACAGATCTATATTTCGTTTCGTTTATTTTTTACTTTCGGTGGCCTACATTACATGATCATTTGGCAAACCTCGACAGATTCTACGCATCTAATCTCGGCTGTATCACCATTTCCGCCATATTTGAACTATTTTAAAGGTTCCGAATGACAAATGGCTGCCCCCATGGAGATTTCTGTGGAGAGTGTATTATATCAACAAACGTCACGTTTGGCATTGGGTTTGGGGAATTACCAGGGAATTTTATCAAACCAGCAGCCTTGAGACAATATCTCTGCTCATTTAGGTATATACACTCTACAAAAGACGCAATTTGGGACTTTTTTGTAAAAGCGACACGTTTTCCTGTTTAAAGTAAACCGGCGGCCGCATCGCAAATGTATGGGCGTAGGTACATATCACTTACTGTCATACAGCTGAGATTAGATTAGGGTTACGGAATCTGTCGAGATTTGCCGAGTGATTACATGATGTGAAGACAAGTAAAACGAAATTCTGAACTATAAAAAACGAAACGAAATAGGATCTGTTTTTTAATCAGACTGGAGTTTACACATACTGATATAGATAATAATCATACAAGTTTATTTACATAACATAGAGTATAAAGGGGACAAGATGTTAGCATATCTCTTTATATCTTCAGCCCATTCAGAACAAAGTTATACACGGCTGGTGACGTTAATCCTAGAGAATGAGCAAGCTATCTTGAAGTTCTATTAATTGTGGAAACCCCACGCGACAGTAATGACTCCGCAATATGTGACAATGTTGTTGAATTTAATGAATTAAGTAAAACGTGTGAACATGACTTTATTAATCAACCAATATCAGAGTCAGAAACATTAAACTTAACAGAATTAAACCAGATACAGCCCCTGGGCCTGATTGTATTGGTATTGATTTCTTAAAGCCATGCCCTAAGATATTTGATGTTGTTTTGACTGAATTGTTTAACAATGGTACCTACCCCGCATCTTAGTCAAGGGCATTGATTGTCCCCCTTTATAACAAATGGCTCGAAATCTGACCCAAATAAGTATAGAGGTATATCCTTATTTGATTGCATTGGGAAAGTTTCCTCGTTCGTATTAAACGAAAGATTAAAGGAGTGGTCTGAAATGAACGAACAGTATTCGGAAGCGCAGGCGGGATATCGAACCGGTTATTCAACCGTAGATCATGTATTCACATTTCACGGATTGGCACAAAAATATTTTAAATAACAAAAAGGTCGATTTTATTGTTTATATGTTGACTTTTCAAAGGCCCTTGACTCGATAAATAGGCCACAACTGAAAAAAAAACTAGACGAAGCTGGTCGTGCAACTTGGATAACAAATGTCAGATTACTTTTATTTTCTCTTGGATTCTCGTTGGTTTTCCAAACCGAAAGTATTGAAAATGTTCACCTTGTCATGGTGTCCTTTAAAGGCTCAATACCACTCTTGTTGTAACTGAATAATATGTCCCAATCTTTATTCTGGTCAACAAATTGTACTATTTTACAATATTCCAATTAATTGATGATATAAATTTCATCTTAACACACCTAATTTAAAAAAAATGATTTGAAAAGTCTGACGTAAAGCTTTTCAAATGTGACTTGGATTTAAAAATATTTTTGAACCCTCTGGACAAGTAAAATAGGATTAAATGGATAATTTACACAACAGGTAATACACTAACACATCTAGTACTCAGAATAAGGCTATTTTTTTATTTTCTGGGGCTGTCAAGCCAGCAAGAGTGTTATTGTCCCTTTAAGCAAAGTACGGGGATGCTGTCTCCCACTTAGTGGGCTTGTAACATTCTATTCTAGAATGATTTAAAATGTTGTATATTTTATAGGAAAATGTTTGTAAATGGATGGATAATGGTTAAAGGGAATGTTTAAATGATAACTTGTACATTCTATGCTAAAATGATTGAAAATGTTGTATATTTTATAGGAAAATGTTTAGTAGTGCTTACATTACAGGTGGTTTACTGGTATTGCTTGTACATTATGAAAATTTGTATTTTTGTATAATAATGTGTAAAATGAGTGGATGTGAAAAGGAATAAACTATTGAATTGAACTGTCTTTCAGTGAACTGTTTAATCCTCTTGTTGCGTCATTAATTGTTAATTAATTGCGTCATTAATTGTTAATTAATCCCCTAACAAAGGGACTGGCATACTGGGGTCAAATCATTTACACCACGCGATAAAGCAGAGGCGTTGAATACATTTTTTGTAAACCAGACTGAATTGAACGATACTAATCACCCTCTGCCTTGTCTTAGTCACAAACAGAACTTAATTAATGAACTAACATTACACCCCCAGGAAGTTAAAGATATGCTTAGTCGTATTGATATATCAAAGTCTGCTGGTCCCGATAATATTAGTGGTAAATTACTTGTGTCATTTGCTGAAGAAATTTCTATTCAACTATGTTCTATTTTTAATCTTTCACTCAATACCCGATCTTTTCCCCAAACTTGGAAACACGCAAACGTTTTGGCTCTCCTCAAAAAGACAGTAAACCAGATTGTTCTAACTATCGACCGGTCTCATTGTTAAGTTTAATCTCTAAAATGTTTGAAAAATGCATACACAAGCACATATTTGACTTCATCCGCGACAACTCACTACTAACAAAGTTCCAAAGTGGTTTCATGAAAGGAGACTCCACTATAAACCAACTTACAGACATAAACCATTTATATTCAAAAGCGATAGATGACGGGCACTATGTGAGAATTGTGTTCTGCGACATCAGCAAAGCTTTCGACACGGTCTGGCACGCCGGTCTCTGTCGAAAGCTGGACACTGTTGGTATTAGAGGAGGCTTATTGGAGTGACTTCAAAGCTATTTAACCGATAAAACACAGTGTGTTGTCGTCGAAAATGCCTCCTCTGGTACCTCAGTTGTCACGGCTGGTGTTCCAGAGGGCTCGCTTCTCGGTCCTTTACTTTTTCTGATCTACATAAATGATATTGTCGAAAAATTACAGTCAAATATAAAATTATTCGCGTATGATACATCTTTATATATGTTGATTAAAGATGATACAGAAGGCGCCCAAATTTTAAATTCAGATATTGAGAGAATATACACATGGGCTAAAACATGGCTAGTTTCCTTTAAATCATGATAAAATTGAAACATTAACAATATCAACCACATCTAAGCACGATTTGATTCCACCACAAACATTTGGGGCTTATATTTTAAAACAATCTTAAATGGAACATACATTTAGAAAATCTTTGTAATAAAGTTTCAAAATTTATCAACTGCTTAAGATCACTCAAGTACCGATTAGGAAGGAAATCACTCAAAACAATATATTCTTCCTATATTTTACCACACTTTGACTATGCTGACATTATTTGGGATGGGTGCACGGATTACTTAGCTAACCAGTTACAATTACAATTAGATGCTTTACGCACAATATGATGTGGCGCTGTGAAGGGAACTAGCCATGATTTACTATCTAAAGAAGTCGGTATTTTGCCTCTAAAACAACGTCACGAAAGACATAAGTTGATATTTTTATATAAAATAATAAACCGCTTAACCCCTGATTACCTTTAGGATAAATTAAGTACTCATTAAGAAATGACAAAAACCTACCATACTATTTTTGTAAAACTAATCTATTTTATAATTCTTTCTTTCCTTCAACTACACGACTTTGGAACAAACAAAAACTCTCAAAACATGATCACTTGGTACCTTCTTATTACAATATTGGCAAAAAAGTTAAAATCATCCATTTAAGACTTCCTTTATCAAACAGTGATCTAAATGGACATGCATTTTTAAGACACATAACCGATTCTCCAACCTGCCGATGTGGACACAATTTTGAAGATCCTTATCACTTTCTGATGATATATCCCTTATATTCAGATGCACGAAATACAACCATACAAACATTACCAACAGAATACACCAACACAAAATTTCTATTGTGTGGCGCTACGGATATTTCACTTGAACAAATAAATTAATATTTTATGAGATGCAAAACTTTTTAGAATTAAGTAATAGATTTTAAATACTGAAATCGCCATTTATCATTACCATCACTATATTCTGTTTACATATTTGTACACTTTCAGGCCTTAAACCAAAATTAGTCATTATTTGAAATATTTGAAAACAATATTATTGTATACTTTCAGAATTTTAATAATTAATAACACAATATGAATAGTTTCGACTATATACATGTATTTAAGTATTGTAATTATATTGTTTTGTTGAAGGGAGAGGGGTGATATAGGCCTAGCTTGTTCCCCAATCCTATTCTTGTTGAATAAAATATAGGGTTTTTTTAAAAAATAAATATGGTTCAATTTCCTTTTCAATGATTCGCTTGCGCGTAGGGGTCTTTAGCAGTCGGAGGAAACCAGAGGACCCGGAGAAAACCCACGAGGTCGAACTCTACTCCTTGTCACGCACGTACAACCGGGGAATCGAAACCACACCAGTTGACTCAATGACAGACCTTATGATACAACGCTCACGGGCTAACCATTCGCCCCCACCCCCACATTTGATTTGATTTGAAAGTAACGTGTGTATAAACTTGGCTCACTAACCAGGAGGTACCGGTGCTGGCTGAGAAAGTTCCTCGGGAATTTCCGACGCGATTTCCGCTTGCCAGTGCTGCATGACGGAGGTCTGACAAGGAAAAATGACAAGTCGTTCGGATGGTATGGAAAGCCAAGGTCGGGTTTAGAAATTGGCGTGCACTAAAATAAGCCTAGACAGTTGGAATTTGAAATAAGAGTAGGCCGTAGAGCGACTGTCCGAGCAAAATTTCCTTCATAGCGGGAACTGTATGCCCGCCTTCATTAGCCAAATCAGAGGATTGCGTGGCCGAATGGTTAACGTGTGGGCGGTGATTTCGATTCCCAGCTGTGCGTGACATGGAGTTTTCTCCAGGTTCTCCGGTTTCGTCCCACTGCTAAAAATCCCTACGCGCAAGCGAATTAATGAAAAAAAATTATACCATATGTTAGTCCCGAAATGACATAGTATGTGTCGAGTGGACGTTAAAAAACATCTCTCTCTCTCTCTCTCCCTCTCTCTCTCTCTCTCTCTCCCTCCCCCCTCTCTCTCTCTCATTAGCCAAATCAGTGCAGACAATATGGCGTTAAACCCCATTTCATTTCATTTTATGTTTAAACTTTGATTACATCGCTGTCCTGTTTCCTGTTGATTTAACAAATATTTATTTAGATGAAGGACAATGTGTGTTTAAATATGTAGTCCCCTAACAACAAAGGATCGAAATGAAAATAGTAGCGTATTGTTACAAATAATGGGCGATTTACACGAAACATTCAATTTTATTTTAAATGTCGTTTCATTGTTTTACTATCGGAGAAAATGTCGCTACTCGCATTGTACATTTAATTACAAAAAAATCGTTAAATGGCAATCAATATATACATTGTATCATTTGTTTTATCGTAAAGATCTCTTAGTAAACTGCTAACTTTTATTGAGGACATTGCCTATTAATTTAGAATCTTACAGTACTTCCTAACATACACGATTTTTACCAGTCCTTACAATGTCACAATACGTTTTGGTTTCAGAAGTTATTTTCATAAAACATGGCGCAGTAAATAAAACTGGTTTTGATTGATTCGAAAATAACTATTATCTTGTCAGTTATATGTTCGCGATCTCTTTTCTGGTTATTGGTGTTTAGTTATGTAAAAAAAACAGAGATACGATTAAAAGCTTCATTCACTCGTATGTTAAAGAAAGTGAATGAAACTATTCCTTGATGAGTAAGTAATAGGTATGTTCAAATCGCCTTTTAATGGCTTGGTCTCATGTCATATTAATAATGGTTTTAGATATCTGAACAAGATTACAAGGGGGGTTGGATATCTGAATGGTTAGCATGTGCGCGCTGTATCATAAAGTCTGTCATTAAGTCAACTGGCGTGGTTTCGAATCCCCGGTTGTACGTGACAAGGAGTAGGGTCGCTTGTCCAACCACGTGGGTTTTCACTGGGTCCTCCGGTTTCCTCCCACTGCTAAAGACCCCTACGGGCAAGTAAATTATTGAAATAGAATTAAACCATATATTAGTCCCGATATGACCTAGTTTGTGTCGAGTGGACGCTAAACCACATTTCAATCTCACAAGATTACAACGTTAGTTGAAACTAAAAATGGTGAAATTAGGATTTGAAAGTATATTTGTTGTTAGTACTCACTCTCTATCGAGAAATGTAGAACTAGATTAATTTTTATATCTTATAAATGACATTTTATTATGGATGTTCTACTTTTTGGTATATTTCACGCAACAGATCAAGAAGGATAGATGTATTAAGCAATGAAACGTGGTGTTGTTCTTTTGTCTTAAAATGTGAAATGGGTTTTAACGACGGTTTATTAATCGTACATTATGCAAGAGCTAAATCCGCCTATTGCAGGTATTTCTATTGCAGGTTATGTAAATGATTAATCAGACATTTATTAACTTATCCAGATCGTAATTAACTCTCGATGTCATCGTTAGCCTGTGATATTTAGCGGATTTGAATACATTTTGTGATGGATAATGTAACGTAAACAAACGGATAATTGAGACTTTGTTTAATACCGTACCAACATTAGTAATGGCGATCGAAGTCGCCTAAAATTATATCGCTAATATCTCGGTTCAGAGTGAAGCAATTTGACTGAAATTTTCAGCATTTTCTCATTACATTATCTATTATATCGAGAACTGCCAACTCTTTATCTAAGCTTACCTAGTGCCCCTTTAAACAATCGATGGCTTTTATTCTTTGCTGTTTCGAATATTATCTAATCTTACATAATGCCCCTTTAAGCAAAGCTACTAGTAATGGGATGACTGCTGACACTACATAGACTTAGATTATTCTTTTAAAAACTGCAGTACTAAATATTCTGTATCCTGGAATTGAAAAGGGGTCGTTTCCGAGACCCGCCCTTGTCATCATTTTTGTAGAGCATAGATTCCTTGTTACTCAGTCTGCTTTTAATTTTCTATTTGAACAACATGCAAGTGATTTCATATGAAATCAAATAACTTTTCTAATATTGTATTTGACGTCTAATAAAATATTAAATTCACACGGAAACCCAAATGTGAAGTGCGACCAATGCCAGGGTATAAGGCGAGATTGGTGGAAAGCCTTCTACAGTCAGCAAACTGGTATTTAACTAGAAAGGATTATCTGAAGTATTATTCTGAATCAAAAGTGAATAAATCAGCTCACATTGCTTCACAGAATCAGTTTAATAAAGCAAATATTATACAGAGAGTAAAGTCGTATCCGATAAATTAACACACTTTTGTTAAGCTCTCTGAAGCACACTTCAAACAGATGGAAGTTCAGATAATACGAGACCTGACATTCCGGTCAACAAAGCTTCCATGTCGATATCCATGTCCCAGTCGGTCCGATTGTTTAACAAAGATTTTTGGATATCAAGTAACATCGACAAAATAGATTGCCAGTTTTTAAAAATTCATTATGTAAGAGCTAAATCTGTCTATTGCATGACTTTCTGTTGGCTTGAAATGTTATATAAATTATTAATTAGATGACGCCCATAATGGATTAAAACACGATCGGCGTTTAATAATTAAATTTAAAATGGATAATCGACATTTTGTTTAATTATCGTAGCAATGGCACTTACCAATCAAGACTATGTTGTTGAAACTTCAAACACCACGAACTTCGCTTAGACTGCAAAAATTCACTATATTCACTTCTCATTATCTGTTTTTGAACTATTATAGCACGAACAGCCAGCTCTTTATCTTAATCCTACATGATGCATCTCTAGCTTTTAATTGTAACTGTAGTAGAACTAGAAAGCAAGCAGACAAAGAGAGAGAGATAGTGAGAGAGAGAGAGATGGGGTTTAACGTCCACTCGACACAAACTAGGTCATTTCGGGACTAACACATGGTTCAATTTTATTTCAATAATTCGCCTGCGCGTAGGGGTCTTTAGCAGTGGGAGGAAAACCGGATGACCCGGAGAAAACCCACGAGGTTGGACAGGCGACCCTACCCCTTATCACGTACAACCGTTGACTCAATGACAGACCGTATGATATAACGCAGCGCGCACGTGCTAACCATTTAGCCATCCAACACCCCAGCAGACAAAAAACATGGCCATTGTAATTAATTAAAGTACTAACAAATCAAGTAAATAGCCCGGTGGTCGGCCGTAAACGACCATTTTGTTGTATGGCCGCGGGCTTGCAGTTACACGGGCTACACTTAATTTGCAAGTAAGAAATGAAATGGAATGGAGTTTAACGTCCTACTGTTCTGCTCCTAACCTGGGCTAATGAAGATACAACAAAAGAGGGGCGGGGTGCTATTCACAGATGCAAAACATGAACAGAGGAACCATTTATTAAACACTAAACTCTTCAGAGTGAATAGTAAATGGGCGACAACATTGGCACGTGGGCATACTACGGGGTTTAGCTCTATTTAGTTCTACAACTGTAAAGTTTAAAACAGGGGAAGTAATTCGCCGTGAGTTCTTGAAAAATATAAAATAATGTATGAATGAATGTGATTTGATACAAGGTTTCGGACTTCAAAACAACATTTGAGTTCTTTTCACCAACACACTTAACTATAGTCTAAATATAGGCACAGACAGGTTTATATATGGTAAAAAGGTTGAATATTGGCGACAATTATTTACCACTAACAATAGAGCTAATAATAAAAACAATGGATAATTCATCAAGGATCAATAAGTACAACGTTTATTAATACAATTCAAACAATAACACTTGTAGAGAACCAATAAAGTTGTGATTTGCTATATTTTTATAAAACAATAGAACTGGATAAAACTTTGTATATGCCGGTATAATACTGCAACTGGGGCTACGACAACAGAATATGGACAAATCCAAGTATGGACTTACAAGTGATGCTAAATTTTATTGAATTATTAAGTCTCGTTCTGTCTATCCAAAAAAAACGGATTTGGATAGCTTAATAAAGGCTTTCAATGTCGAATACCAACACATCTTCCACCAGAACAGTCAGTAGATATACATACTCATAAATAGTTATGGTGATCTCAACTATGAATCCATAAATGTCATTTACGGCATTGGGCCTTCTTGGTAATGCTGCAGAAACCGGGGTCGCGTCGATCACAGTTCGAACATCCATAACGAAATCCAGTGTTCCACAAGACCCTTACGTCTATTGATCTTAAGAAATTAAGTAATACAACAGCAGAAAAAATGTCAGTAATGGGTATTGCAATGGGTGCTAACTGTTCCCCTCAACGATATGGTTCATGTTTAAACAGTCTGGTTTTTTTTTATATCTAGGATCAAGTAAAACAAAACCCAACGATTTGAAAGTCTTTTAACTGACAAGCAAAAACTCAATGTTCAGAAATGGGCGATTTTACCTCTGCTTCATATGCAGAATTATAAACCTCCAGTTGCACTGTACACTTGTGCAAATGAGAGAATGTCGGTAAGATACAACAGATGTACCGACGTTATAAACAACTTAGTGTATCACAGTACAATACAACAGAAGTTATGTATATTATGTTATAGTATGATAAGTTATAACGTTGTAACTTAGTGTATCACAGTACAATACAACAGGAGTTATGTATATTATGTTATAGTATGATAAGTTATAACATTGTAACTTAGTGTATCATGGTACAATACAACAGAAGTTATGTATATGTTATAGTATGATAAGTTATAACGTTGTAACCTAGTGTATCATAGTACAATACAACAGGAGTTGTATGTGAGAGTATGGCCTGTTATAATGTTGTAACTTAGTTACTTCAACTATATATATTAACTCTGTTTCATATACCACACGGGGGGGGGGGGTTGGATGGCTGAATGGTTAGCGTGCGCGCGCTGTATCATGAAGTCTGTCATTGAGTCGACTGGCGTGGTTTCGAATCCCCGGTTGTACGTGACAAGGAGTAGGGTCGCCTGTCCAACCTCGTGGGTTTTCTCCGGGTGCTCCGGTTTCCTCCCACTGCTAAAGACCCCTACGCGCAAGCGAATTGTTGAAATAAAATTAAACCATATGTTAGTCCCGAAATGACCTAGTTTGTGTCGAGTGGACGTTAAACCCCATTTCTCTCTCTCTCTCTCATATACCACACAAATCTCAATGGGTCGGGAGAGGCGTGCTGGGCTCTCCGAAGGAGGGAAGACAGACCAGACATAGAACACTTTCAGAAAATGTTTGGTTCTGTGGCACATGCTAGAATAGATTTGACGTATATCTGAGCCATGACATACTTGGTAGAGGGATTATGATTAAGTCCTGAAGATCTGAACATGGAACATAGTTAGCAACACACAAGAACTAAGCCCTGGTAGTAATTCTTATCAAAATCGAATTCGAGCGTTATCAACCATTTCCAGTTTCTTCTGTTTTAGCATTTATGAGGGCAGCTACCCTGCCTACCCACCCAGCAGGCCCCTGTCGCTTATCATCGCGGCCAAGAACTAAGCGGAATGAGGATACTTTTTCGGAAGGGAGGTAACATAGCACTGTTACAACCCCTATTGTAATAACAACCCCTATTGTAATAAATGTAATAAAATTTCAATTAACCCCTATTGTAACATCAACCCCTATTGTAATAATTGTAATTAATGTATTTTACCATACAATAAATTCGACATCTAAATTTAAAAGTCAATGGATTTTGAAAACCCATTGAATATCAATATATAAGAGTAATGGTATACTGCATAGAATATTATGAAACAACGCGACCGAAAACATGATTAAAAGCCGTTAACGATTCGACATCTAAATTTAAAAGTCAATGGATTTTGAAAACCCATTGAATATCAATATATAAGAGTAATGGTATACTGCATAGAATATTATGAAACAACGCGACCGAAAACATGATTAAAAGCCGTTAACGAGTTTGGAGAAATTATTAAAATGGAATGTCAGCCCATATTGTAATCAACGATATTTAAAAAAACGTAAAATATGTTCTCTAAACTATCTGTCGTCTGAGGATTTTGAACATCTTTTCCGTGTGTATATCAGATAAAATAATCCTCCTGATAGCATTTTTAAAAATCCTTCTCTACACTTAGACACATTTATTACAATAGGGGTTGATATTACAATAGGGGTTACACGGTATAACCCCTATTGTAATAAAATTTCTGTCAACCCCTATTGTAACAAACATTCTCTCAACCCCTATTGTAATAATTGTAATAAATGTGTTTTGCCATGCTAATAAAATCGACACCTAACTTTAAAAGTCTATGGATTTTGATCACCATTTCCGTATCAACATATAAGATAATGGTATGCCTTTATACTGTATAAAATATTATGAGACAAAACCACCGAAACCTGTCTCAAAACCGTTCGGAGAATTATTAAAATGAAATGTCAACCCCTATTGTAATCAATGATTTTTAAATAAACGTAAAGTATGTTCTCTGAAAATTCTGTCGTCAGAGGATTTTGAAAATCTTTTCCGGGTGCATTATCAGATAAAATAATCCTCCTGATTCCATTTTTTAAACCCTTCTCTACACTTAGACACATTTATTACAATAGAGGTTGATATTACAATAGGGGTTACACGGCATAACCCCTATTGTAATAAAATTGATGTCAATCCTATCGTAATAATTGTAATAAATGTGTTTTGCCATGTCAATAAAATCGACACCTAACTTTAAATGTCTATGGATTTTGATCACCATTTCCGTATCAATATATAAGAGTACTGATATGAATTTATACTGTATAGAATATTATGAAAAAAAACCCACTGAAATCATGTATCAAAGACATTTGGAGAATTAATAAAATGGAGAGTCAATCCCTATTGTAACCAATGATATTTAAAAAAAAAACCTGAAGTATGTTCTCTGAAATATCGGTCGTCTGTTGACTTTGAACATCTTTTCCTTATGCGTATCAGATAAAATAATCCCCCTCATTGCATTTTTAAAATTCTCCTCTGCAGTTAGACAAATTTATTACAATAGGGGTTGATATTACAATAGGGGTTACACGGTATAACCCCTGTTGTAATAAAATGTCTGTCAACCCCTATTGTAATAATTGTAATAAATGTGTTTTGCCATGTCACTAAAATCGACACCTAACTTTAAAAGTCTATGGATTTTGATCACCATTTCCGTATCAACATATAAGATAATGGTATGCCTTTATACTGTATAAAATATTATGAAACAAAACCACCGAAAACATGTATTAAAACCATTTGAAGAATTATTAAAATGAAATGTCAACACCTATTGTAATCAATGATATTTAAATAAACGTAAAGTATGTTCTCTGAAAATTCTGTTGTCTGAGGATTTTGAAAATCTTTTCCGTGTGCATATCAGATAACATAATCCTTCTGATAGCATTTGTAAAATCCTTCTCTACACTTAGACACATTTATTACAATAGGGGTTGATATTACAATAGGGGTTACACGGCATAACCCCTATTGTAATAAAATTTATGTCAATCCTATTGTAATAAATGTGTTTTGCCATGTCAATAAAATCGACACCTAACTTTAAATGTCTATGGATTTTGATCACCATTTCCGTATGAATATCTAAGAGTACTGATATATCTTTATACCGTGTAGTATATTATGAAATCACACCAGCGAAAACATGTTTTGAAGTTGTTTGGAGGATACACGGCATAACCCCTATTGTAATAAAATTTATCTCAACCCCTATTGTAATAATTGTAATAAATGTGTTTTGCCATACCAAAATAATAGACATCTGAGTTTAGCAGTCTATGGATTTTAATCTCCATTTGCGTATTGTAATAATTGTAATAAATGTTGTTAGCCATACCAAAAAATGCCATCAGGAGGATTTACAAAATGCTATAATGAGGATTATTTTATCTGACATGCACACGGAAAGGATGTTCAAAATCTTGAGAAGACAGAATTTTCAGTCAACATACTTGACGTTTTTTTAAATATTATACCTTACAATAGGGGTTGATATTCCATTTTAATAATTCTCCAAACGGCTTTAAGACATGTTTTCGATGGGTTTGTTTCATAATATTCTATACAGTATAAGGGCATACCAGTACCCGTATATATGTATACATAAATGGTGATCAAAATCCATCGACTTTTAAAGTTAGGTGTCGATTTTGTTGGTATGTAAAACACATTTATTACAATTATTACAATAAGGGTTGATATAAATTTTATTACAACAGGGGTTATACCGTGTAACCCCTATTGTAATATCAACCCCTATTGTAATAAATGTGCCTAAGTGTAGAGAAGAATTTTAAAAAATGCTATCAGGAGGATTATTTTATCTGATATTCTCACGGAAAAATGTTCAATATCCTCAGACGACAGATAGTTTAGAGAACATACTTTACGTTTATTTAAATATCGTTGATTACAATAAGAGCTAACATTAAATTTTAATAATTTCTTCAAACTCGTTAACGGCTTTTAATCATGTTTTCGGTGGTTTTGTTTCATTATATTCTATACAGTATAAAGGCATATAATAATTGTAATTAATGTATTTTACCATACAATAAATTCGACATCTAAATTTATGAAACAAACCCATCGAAAACATGTCTCAAAACCGTTTGGAGAATTATTAAAATGAAATGTCAACCCCTATTGTAATCAATGATATTTAAGAAAATGTAAAGTATGTTCTCTGAAAATTCTGTCGTCTGAGGATTTTGAAAATCTTTTCCGTGAGTATATCAGATAAAATAATCCTCCTGATAGCATTTTTTAAATTCTTCTCTACACGTAGACACATTTATTACAATAGGGGTTACACGGCATAACCCCTATTGTAATAAAATTTATGTCAACCCCTATTGTAATAATTGTAATATATGTGTTTTACCATACCAATAAAATCGACACCTAACTTTAAATGTCTATGGATTTTGATCAGCATTTCCGTATGAATATATACGGCTACTGGTATGCCCTTATATTGTATAGAATATTATGAAACAAACCCACCGAAAACATGTCTCAAAGCCGTTTGGAGAATTATTAAAATGTAATATCAACCCCTATTGTAACCAATAATATTTAAATAAACGTCAAGTATGTTGACTGAAAATTCTGTCTTCTCAGGATTTTGAACATCCTTTCCGTGTGCATGTCAGATCAAATAATCCTCCTGATAGCATTGATTGGTATGGCTAAAAACATTTATTACCATAATTACAATATGCAAATGGAGATTAAAATCCATAGACTGCTAAACTCAGATGGGGTTGAGATAAATTTTATTACAATAGGGGTTATGCCGTGTATCCTCCAAACAACTTCAAAACATGTTTTCGCTGGTGTGATTTCATAATATACTACACGGTATAAAGATATACCAGTACTCTTAGATATTCATACGGAAATGGTGATCAAAATCCATAGACATTTAAAGTTAGGTGTCGATTTTATTGACATGGCAAAACACATTTATTACAATTATTACAAAAGGGGTTTACATAAATTTTATTACAATAGGGGTTATGCCGTATATCCCCTATTGTAATATCAACCCCTATTGTAATAAATGTGTCTAAGTGTAGAGAAGGATTTTAATAATGCTATCAGGAGGATTATGTTATCTGATATGCACACGGGAAAAGATTTTCAAATCCTCTGACGACAGAATTTTCAGAGAACATACTTTACGTTTATTTAAATATCATTGATTACAATAGGTGTTAACATTTCATTTTAATAATTCTTCAAATGGTTTTAATACATGTTTTCGGTGGTTTTGTTTCATAATATTTTATACAGTATAAAGGCATACCATTATCTTATATGTTGATACGGAAATGGTGATCAAATTCCATAGACTTTTAAAGTTAGGTGTCGATTTTATTAGCATGGCAAAAAAATTTTATTACAATTTACAATAGCGGTTATACCGTGTAACCCCTATTGTAATATTAAACCTTATTGTAATAAATATCTCTACAATTATTACAATAGGGGTTGAGAGAACTTTTATTACAATTGTGGTTATACCGTGTAACCCCTATTGTAATATCAACCCTTATTGTAATAAATGTGTCTAACTGCAGAGGAGAATTTATAAAATGGAATCAGGGGAATTATTTTATCTGATATGCATACAGAAAAGATGTTCAAAATCCCCATACGACCGATCGTCCAAAAACCCAATTCACGTTTTTGTTTTTTTTAAAATATCATTGATTACAATAGGGGTTGACTTTCCATTTTATTAATTCTCCAAGCGGCTTTGAGACATGATTTCGGTTGGTTTTTTTTATAATATTCTATACAGTATAAATTCATACCAGTACTCTTATAAAAATTATATTGATACGGATATGGTGATCAAAATCCATAGACATTTAAAGTTAGGTGTCAATTTTATTGACATTGCAAAATACATTTATTACAATTATTACAATAGGGGTTGACAGAAATTTTATTACAATAGGGGTTATACCGTGTAACCCCTATTGTAATATCAACCCCTATTGTAATAAATGTGTCTAAGTGTAGAGAAGGATTTTAAAAAATGCTATCGGGAGGATTATTTTATCTGATATGCACACGGAAAATATGTTCAAAATCCTCAGACGACAGATAGTTTAGAGAACATATTTTACGTTTTTTTAAATATCGTTGATTACAATATGGGCTGACATTCCATTTTAATAATTTCTCCAAACTCGTTAACGGCTTTTAATCATGTTTTCGGTCGCGTTGTTTCATAATATTCTATGCAGTATACCATTACTCCTATATATTGATATTCAATGGGTTTTCAAAATCCATTGACTTTTAAATTTAGATGTCGAATTTATTGTATGGTAAAATACATTAATTACAATTATTACAATAGGGGTTGATATTACAATAGGGGTTAATTGAAATTTTATTACAATTATTACAATAGGGGTTGTTATTACAATAGGGGTTGTTATTACAATAGGGGTTGTAACAGAGCACCCCTACCCTCTCTATGCCCTGGTAGTAATTCTCATCGAAACCCGCCTAGCACGGCTCTGTCGCTTATCATCGTCCTTTAATGGTATTGGCCCCGTAACCCCAACAATCCAGATGTAAAACAATTAAACAGCGCAGGGAAGAAAACAATGTACAATATAGTATAGCCTATTAACCTCACTTCTACTGCCGTCCATCAACACTAATATCATCAACGTTCAATTTCCTGTATTAGATCTTCAATATTGGAAGGATTGACTTGAAACCCCAGCTAGTATGGCCAAATATAAGAGCTTTATCGGTTTCCGTAGCAATTACATTGCCTCATATTGCTAACTAACTTTCGTTGGTGTCTAACAAAGTGTTAAATCTTAATAATGCAGTACTGTGAAAAATAAAAGACTCGTAAACCCACTTTAATTCTAACCAGCACATTATCCGAATTAAATAAGAGAGAGGGAGAGAGCAAGAGAGAGAGAGAGAGAGAGAGAGAGAGAGAGAGGTGGTGTTTAACGTCCACTCGACACAAACTAGGTCATTTCGGGACTAACACATGTTTCAATTTTATTTCAATAATTCGCTTGCGCAGTGGGGGGAAACAGGTGGACCCGGAGAAAACCCACGAGGTTGGACAGACGACCCAATTAAACGTCGTACTATGTCTGTATTCTAAAAGGAACGGAGTTTTCCATGTGCAGTGAGACGATGTTCTACAGTTAGTTAGTAATGTGGACATTTGTAGACAGAGGGCGACAAACCTGAATGTGATTCTCTAATTGCTATTGACACTAGTGTGACTTATCAAATCTCCGATTCTGTGATGGGGATTAATTGCGCAACCTAAATTAGAATAGGCACGAAAGTGTTAGCAAGATGAATAGAACGAGATTATTCTACAATGAACAGTTTGATGTGCATCAACGGGTTAATTGTTTTTATGCCTCCGGCTTGATGGCTTTTAGATTTGATCCGTCGCCGAGACATCCTCTAGTAGCATCCTAACCCCGAGATCAGAATACTAACCAATTCCTGTAATTGTTTACGTCTGTCAGGAAATTATGGAATCAAGTTTATTATGTAATTAGATAAGTAACAGACCATAGATCGCTGTCGTTTTGGTATGTTATTACTGTAATGTGATCAGTATACATTAGTAATACAAAAGTGCTACGTAATAATTAGCTATGTGCAAATCTAATCCCGTTTACGTTACAGTTTTAAGCCTGCTAGGAACGGTGCCCAGATCGGAGCGGTTAATATTGTGTAGTGTAAACGGATTGCGCGTTAGCGTGTCGTACTGAGAACCGTGTCCATCTGAAGTGGTCTCAGCAGGGTTACATTTACGTAGTATAAACGCTGTGTTAATATTCAGCCCCTAAACGTTTACTGCAGGCACAAAATTAATATTACAAACATGAGCTTTCCTACAACCGAAACAAAATATTACTTCAAATAATTGAAATCTATGTGGTGTTAATCTTTCAGCTCCAGCAAAATGAATGTTACAAACATGAGCTTTCCTACAACCGAAACAAATATTACTACAAATATGAAATTAAATGTAGTTTAAGGTCCTACTGTTCTGTTCCGAATAGGCTAATGAAGACGGGCATACACCATACAGTGTGTAATGGGGACATTTTTTCAGGACAGCGGCACTATGGTCTACTCTTATATCAAGGGATATTTTACGGGCACGCCAATGTATACACGGGAGGGGATCACGTGGCTAAGTGGGTAAGACGCTAGCTCGCTAGCCTGGGGGTCGGGTGTTCGATCCCTGCATTGGCCGAGAAAGTTCATCCAGATTTTCCGGCGTGGTTCTCCCTTGTCAGTGATGCAGGATGGAGGGGCTGACAAGGAAAGCTGTCTAGTCGTTCGGATGGGACGAAAAACCGAGGTCCCGTGTACACATTGGCGTGCACGTAAAAGATCCCTTGGCAGTTGGAATTCGATATAAGAGTAGGCCGTAGTGCCGCTGCCCGGGCAAAATTTCCCTCATAGCACACTGTATGGCGTATGCCCGTCTTCATTAGCCCAGGTTAGGAGCAGAACAGTAGGACGTTAAACCCCATTTCATTTCATTTCGTATACACGGGACCTCAGTTTTTCGCCCCATCCGAACGACTAGGCAGCTGTCCCTGTACCACTAACAAGGACAATCCACGCAAGAAAAACCCGATGGACTTTCTCGACCAATGCTACCTCCCTACCCAGCCTGCGTCTTTTTTTTCTTTTATTTGATCAATACATACATCATACAGAATGTACATTTAAAATAATTAAAACATTAAAATATCAAACATAAAGCTATTAAATTTGATGTAAATTCCTAAAACCATTTAAAATACAACAAATACATTTCCATCACTAAGTTTAATAAATGTGCACCGAATGACAAAATTGAAAACAAAATCATCCAAAGGATAGTGATTTTGTGATTGCTTAAAAATAGCTTTATATAAACAAACAATATCTAGGCCTGCGTGCTTATTATCTTCTACGGTAAATGGTTTGTCTCAGAGTACTGAATATGATACCATACAATTGTACAGGTTTATACTTGTCATGTACCCCAAATTAAACTCAATACTTAAACTACTGAACCGTCCCCTTACTACAAATACTTGAAATTTATGTGATGTTATAATGTTTCAGCCACAGCAAAATGAATGTTACAAACCTAAGTTATAATTTGGTATAATTTCCTACAACTGAAGCAAATATCGTTACAAATAATTGAAACAGAACGGGGTTTAACGTCCTACCTTTCTGAACCATCCAAGCTAATGAAGACCGAAAGACGGGGCTATTTGGTAGGGGTAATCTTGGTTAGGCCTAAATATTAAGGTCACCTATAGATTTCGTCAAGGTCACGAGATGTAAACAGGGATAGAGCTAACCCTAAACCTAGACCTAGACCTAGTCCTAACGCTTACCTTAACACCAAGCCTTTATATTTAGAATTGACCTGGGTTAATAGGTTAAATTTAGGACAACGTGCAAGTTGTTAACGGAGCTAAATCGCTATTCTTTGGCAACTAGAAAGGGGCACAAATGGGTCGCGACGCATATAATAATGTTATATAAATGTATATAAACTGATTTACATTCAATCGTTTCGGTTTTTACTGTAATTTCTAATCAGTTGTGTTCGGCGAAATACACAAAGAGTCCAAATTGAATGTCAGTCTTTGGCGTCTGGTTCTTCCAGTCTATACCGGTAGTATTCTCCTGTGGGATATGTTTAGCCTCATTCATCAAGTCCTTTCATTACGAATGACACACGAAAGCATTCTTGCACGCGATTCGTGTGCCAATTTTAAACTTTTCATTTTGTCTTAAACATTTGATATCAGAAGCCCATCGTTTCACGATAAGATACCAACATCAATGTTGATTTAAATTGATCAATAAGTCGTGTTTGGAATTTCGAAGACTGTGGATGATATTAAGTTTGCGGCATGTCTCCTTTTAGAGACAAAAATGTTCAAAGTCAGCGAAAAGTCTACCCTTCTCAAAGAATGAACCGAGGTATTATATGTTCTGGGAGGGTAACCGGTAGGTCTCGGGTAGTTCCAAGTGTTGACCGAGATAATAGAGAGGTTCAGATAAAAGGCGCCTGTAACGTGGAAAATATTTCAACCAGCGGCTGCCAGGCAGGATACGCCCACATTTTCGAGAGATGGATAGAGAACAAGCTAAAAAGAAAGTGATTTTTCATACAATTAGGGGCCATAATTCAGGAAGTTACTGTCCGATATGCGCGAATATCGAAAGGAACCACGAACTTTGGGATATAAACTTGCATTTGAAGTTTCAATAAAATCGGATAAAAATTGTGACCTCTATAGGGTCCACAACCTTGATATACCATATTTTTACGCTATTTGAGAACGAGGGGCGGCCATTTTGTCTGTCAGTTTTTGGGCCGATTTTCACGAAATTCGAACTCAGCCGTCCTTAGGGTTTAACGGTGATATAATAATACGGTTTTTTAAATCAGATAAAAATTATGACCTCTATAGGATCCACAAGCTAAAAACGCGATTTTTCGTACAATCAGGGTCCATAAATCAGGAAGTTACGTTCCGATATGCGCGAATATCGAAATGAACCGAGATCTTTGGGTTATAATCATACATTTCAAGGTTAAACTAAATCGGATAAAAATTGTGACCTCTACAGTGTTCACAAGCTAAAAACGTTATTTTTCGTACAATCAGGGGCCATAATCCATGAAGTTACAGTCCGATACATGCCAATATCGAAAGGAACCGAGATCTTAGGGTGATAAACCTATATTTCAAGTTTCATTGAAATCGGATAAAAATTGTGACCTGTAGACTGTTCACAAACGTGGACGGACGTCCAGACGGCCGGCCGGACGGACGGACAGGGGCGACGACAATATACGTCCACATGAAAATGTGGGCGTATAAAAATAACATCAAGCTATGACTATAATGTCTGAAGTCTGTTATGTCCACGTTCGTAAGCGAGATTATCAAATAACTGACCTGTTTCCGATTTCTAACTTAAGGGCAAATAACTCGTCTGAAACCGATTGTCTTTCATTAGATATATTGATACCAAGGTGAGAACCGGGTTGGATTAAAATAATTGGGATCAAATTTCCCTACTCTTGATTCCGTCAACCAGTGAAAATACTCACTAATTTTCTCTAGGTAGACAATCGAGTCTACGATAACGTTTAAAAATTGCCCACGTGACTTAAAGAGTTATTTGACAATCCCGCTTACGAACATGGACAGATTTTATACGTAGTCATAGCTTGATGTTATTTTTGAAATATTTCCCACGTTACAGGCGCCTGTGGTTCAGATGCGTTCCGAGAACGAGGTGAAGTCGTCGTCGTTCTCTGACGGACGATGTGACAGGCTTTAACGGTTCATAAAAATCCGCATTCTTGACAAAACGTGATGGTCAGTTCATCATGACTAGAGCCAAAAGTGCACTGTTTGAAATGGTGTCGATTCGTTCGATCATTTCGCTTTTATTTTACCAGTCAAACAATGCCTAACAAAGGCTGGTATATTGGAAAGGGGTGTGTTTCGGTTTAATTATGGAAAAGATTGTCTAAAATAGAATTAAACCATCACGGAATTCACATACGATTTCAGAGGGCCCAAGACGTTTTTTCAAGCGAGTTAATTTGTCGCCGCGGGGGAAGCCCCTGAGACCTGATGACGAAGTATGCATAAAGAGAATCGCCTCGTTATCGTTCTCGATCTCGGAGTGCATCTGAACCTATCTAGTGGCTTGGGATTTCCCGGCGTGGTTTCGCCTTTTCGGTGGTACAGTCTACACATTGGCATTTTGTTTCGCTTTCAGATGCTCGAAATAGGACAATTTGAAGTCGCGCAGTTGACATTCCGTAATTTAACAGTAATACTAACAACCGCTTGAGCCAATTTATGATCAAATGATGCGGGCTATTATTTGTGGATCTGACCTCAGTTTCTACCCGAAGTGTTGAAGTGGTGGATATAATCATGAGCACGGGTTCCATGTAAAACCTCGAAGCTATATTGTAGAACATGGCTTTTTAATCCATATATAGAAACCCAGAATTTAATTACCTGGATGTTCGTGATAAATCTGACTACTTCAACCAGCCTTTGATTGATTTATTTACCTTCAGGTCGTTGATCAATCACATGTATTAGACCATTTTCCCTTGTTTTACACTCCGCCAAGTAGGCAATAAGACTTCAGGCAAAATACAAAAGGCAGTAGTAATTAATAAAATAATCGTCGCGATACTCCTCAAACAGTATTCTATTAAACAAAGTAATTTCTACGTTATTGGGAATATATAAATAATTCCATTAGTATATAATTCTAAATGAAACTTTAGCGTAAAGGTGCTAAAATTAATGTAGAAACTCGTTCAATTTCATTTCTTTGAATCCACAAATTACTTTTTAATGATTATTAATAATTGTGCATGTTTTTGAAACAAGGTGTAAATTATAAATGTTAATCGGGACAATGCATAAAGAAAGATAGTAAGTTAATCGTGAAAATTCATAAAGAATTGAGGAAACAACTTGCCGTGGTTAAATTAACTTCTATAGTGTCATTCGTTCGATGGCCGCATTATTATTCCTGTGTGAACTTTACATCCAATATTGTATACTGCGCCTTATAGATGGATACATTTGGAAATTAGGAAATAGGTTTAAACTAGTTCCTTTCTGTTAATGGTCGCATTACAATTCTTTTTGAGTGCGCGCGTGTGTGTGTGTTTTGAAATTAGGAAATAGGTATGACCGCGTTCCAATTTGCACTCAAAAACATGGTTTAGCAACTAAAGCTGCTAAAGAGCCCTGCGTAAAAGCGAATTATTTTAATAAACTTGTACCATATATATATGACATAGTTTGTACCCCGCACCCCCACCCCATCGTTTTACCTCCACCTTTATTCGACCCGATAAACACGATTATATCCTTCCTTGATTTGTTAATGTTCATCCAAAAACAAATACATGTATCTGCCAACTTATTAAAGCCCTTCTGATCAATGCAACGAAATTGGAAAATATTTCAAAAGCCTGCGCACTAAATCAAATATTTTTACGCGCAAATTTATATCTGGGGAACATTACCTGTAAAATGTCTAAAATTGGTTTCACTGTAAATAAATATTTTAAGATTAAAACATAGACTAATCATAAAGAAGTTTTAACATCAAAACGACTGGAAATAATTTCGAAATAGAATACTACCTCATATAAAGTCTGAGGGCAGGACACAATAGATTTATTGTCTAGTTGTCTGAGTTGAAAATGAATATAAATCTGTCTTTGATGGTACAAAACGGTCGGAACTAAACCGTGATAACGCTATTGTATATCTTAAACAATATTTTAATGACTCGAAACTTTACAATGTTTTAAGGAATTTTGAATAATTCATGAAAATGAAGTCAGTTTATTTTTATTACCGAAGAAAAATGATTAATTAAAATTTGTTTTGAATAATTCATGAAAATGAAGTCAGTTTATTTTTATTAGCGAAGAAAATGATTAATTAAAAAAAAACATTCCTGTATTCGTGTAGTTATTAAAATAAACAATTAAATTGTTTACTGTTATAGCGATAATTGGTGTTAAATTGACGATAAACAATGAATAAACTTTCAGTCTCTTCTAAACTATAATTAGCAAAAATATCAAAAAGTTGTTATTGTTATTTTTATCTTTTGTTATTGTTATTTTTATCCTTTTCTCTAGACTTACCCTAGTCTTAATGGCAAAAAGAGTTATTGTGTTATAACAATTAAAAGATGAATGCAGGTATTTTAGTTTCATAGAAAGAATAGCATCACCCAGTATCCGGGAGTTAATGGCCGAGCATTGGAGATGTTATACAAAAGAAAACAGTGGCTGTTGGTCGGTCTTGGGTCTCCAAAAGAAACAATGCTGATTTGTGATGGAAATTCAATTTACGTGTGGAGTCGAGTCCAACCCGGTCTCTCAGTTCGGTTTCTTTGTTTACGATTAAGTCGTTGACTTTCTCGCTATAAAAGCTACAAATATTCAGGAAACATAATTTAGGTTCAAATCGTATTTATCTAAGATGAGCTTTTGGCATAATAATGTTCAAGTAACACTGGTCTCTCGAGTCAACTGTGCAGATAATTTGCATCCACTTTTCTTGTCTATAGTCCATGGGGGAGAATATCGAATTTAATTTAAAGGCTAAATCTGTTGTTTGGTTTTCGTATACTCGTCGCGATATCAGCACACATCGTCGCGGTATCAGGACACATCGTCGCGATATCAGGACACACATCGTCGTGATATCGTCGAGCATTGATAGTTCAACGTACGAGTATTTGAGAGAGAGGGAGAGAGAGAGAGAGAGCGAGAAGTGGGGTTTAACGTAAAGTCACACAAACTATAGATTTCGGGACTAACATATGTTGTTCAATTTTATTTCAATAATTTAGCAATGTGGGGGGGGGGGGGCGGAGAAAATCCACGAGGTTGGACAGGCGACCTTACTACTTTTCACGTACAATCTGGGAATCGTTAACGAGATTAATATGAAATGAAATGGGGTTTAACGTCCTACTGTTTTGCTCCAAACTGGGCTAATGAAGACGGGCATACGCCATACAGTGTGCTATGAGGGAAATTTTGTCCGGACAGCGGCACTACGACCTGCTCTTATATCGAATTCCAACTGTCAAGGGATCTTTGACGTGCACACCAATGTGTACACGGGGCTCGGTTTTTCGTCTCATCCGAATGACTAGACAGCTGTTCTTGTCAGGCCCTCCGTCCTGCATCGCTAACAAGGGGGAACCACGCCGGAAAATCTGGGGAACTTTCTCGGCCAATGCAGGGATCGAACACCCGACCTCCAGGCTAGCGAACCGCCATCATCATCTTACTATCGCAGCCTATAACTACACTGTAAAAAATATCCATTTTTTATGTGGCCGAATTCTGTAATTTAACACCTTTTTTCCGTTAATCGATGGCTTTTTTGGGAGAAATTGTGTTAATAGTGTGAATTATTTCTTCAAATTACGTGTTTTATGTATTTCTGTGGAATATTCAGTATTAAACAGGAAGTTTCCGTGAAATTTAGGGATAAAATGTTTTATTCCCTTCTATAATGGACTTAATTCTGTTAGTTTACGGAATAAACGGTGGAATGACAAGGAAGTTCCTTGAAATTTAGGGATAAAATGTTTTATTCCGTTATGTAATGGACTTAAGTCTGTTATTTTACGGGATAAACGGTGCAACGATAAGTAATCGTATACATATATAATCATTCCTAATAATCATCATGTTATAGTATTCATTTCAATTTATTAACCATAATATGAAGAATCATATTTTGTAAAGTTTGGTATATTAAAGGGACAATAACACTCTTGCTGGCTTGAAAGCTCCAGAAAATAAATAATATCTCTATCTAAGTACTATACTTATGTCGAAAAGAAAGTATACACTGTGCATTTTGTGCTGCATCAACCAAAGTCATTTTTCCATGGTATACGATATTTTGGTAGAATGTCATTTTGTTTCACATTTTTATTTTGCTTAGAAATGTTGAGTTTGGACGCAAGAGACAAACTCAGTAATGCTTTATCAAATGTTTTTAATCTAAACAAAACTTAGACATACTTTTAGTATGTATACTTTCTTTTGGACATCAGTATAGATGTTTAAGTGTCCTACCTGTTGTGTAAATTATCCATTATATCCTAAGCCTGTTCCCCAATCCAAAATTTTCTGAATAAAATATTGTTTAAAAAAAAAAAATTATATCCTATTTTACTTGTCCAGAGTGTTCGAAAATATTTTTAAATCGAAGTTTCGTTTGAAAAGGTTTACGTTAAACGTTTCAAACCATTATGTTGAATTTTTCAAAATTTTTAAATAAGGCGTGTTAAGATGAAATTTGTATCATCAATTAATTGGAATATTGTAAAATAGTACAATTTGTTGACCAGAATAAAGATTGGGACATATTATTCAGTTACAACAAGAGTGGTATTAAGCCTTTAATTGTCATGTATATCTAATTTCCATTATTTATAAGATCTATAAAGTGTATTGTTATTCATCATACGGAAATTAGATTGTAAGTATTTTCATAAATATATAAAAATATGTTTTAATGCTGCGTGTGTTAGTACAACCGGTTGGCCAGTGTAAGTTGGTTGGTCTTTATGGCAGAGTCTACATACCTGCGAATTGATAATACCGCAAACTTACATCTGAAAGCCTCCAACCACTGACGAGTAGCGGTTTGTGATACCTTGCTCTCGATTCTTATATTAGCGAAAAGAGGTTACGTTTAAAGATTATCTGCGTTATCACTTCGGTGGAAGCTGACGTTAAATAAAGCTATTTCACGCACGCGTATAAAGTCAATGGTTAATTCAATGAAATTTTTATCACCTTCATCGTCAGGAAACAAAATTTACCAGGATTTTTTTTCTGTATTTGAAAATGGAATTTATGTTAATTGAGGGAATTTCTGTAAATTACAGGAAAAATTACAGTGTACCATTCATAATTTCTACTTTTCGCCTCTTCAAAACACGAAAGTCGAAAAGTCGAAAAGTAGAAGTTACGACAAAATTTGAGGCGTCAAGACGGTATACAAGCCAAAATCAACTCGAAAATAGGAAATTAAGAAATATCACACAGCGATAATAGCGCCCCTCGTTTTTACCTAATTTCTTATTTTCGACTTGTATTTTGGCTTGTATACCGTCTTGTCGACTTTCGACTTAGTCATATTTTTGTATTTATTGATATCAGTAAGAAGGCGCCAACACACTATACAAGCCAAAATCAACTCGAAAATAGGAAATTAAGAAATAACACACCGCGATAATAGTGCCCCTCGTTTTTTCCTAATTTCTTATTTTCGACTTTTATTTGGCTTGTATACCGTCTCGTCGACTTTTCGACTTAGTCATATTTTTGTATTTATTGATGTCAGTAAGAAGGCGCCAACACGCATACCAAGCCAAAATGCAACTCGAAAATAGGAAATTAGGAAATTAACACACTGCGGTATTAGCGACCTATGATCTGTCGAACTGTCGACTTTCGCCTCGGAAGTTGTTGTAGTCTCAATTTAGGAAAAAACGAGGGGCGCTATTATCGCTGTGTGTTATTTCTTAATTTCTTATTTTCGAGTTGATTTTGGCTTGTATACCATCTTGTCGCCTCACATTTTGTCTTCTACTTTTCGACTTTTCGACTTTCGCGTTCTGAAGAGGCGAAAAGTAGAAATTATGAATAGTAGTTATAGGCTTCCATATCTTACCCACTTAGCCACCGTGACCCCCGAGATTAATATAAAAGCATGAATGAATGAATGAATGAATGAATGAATGAACCTCATACAATGACACATCAGATCAACTCAGAATTAAAGAAACAAAAAAAAAAAAAAAAAAAAAACCAAAACATCACAGACCCAATTTAATTTTTCGAGGTCTTGATCAATAAATACCGATTAAATTCTGATGTGTGATGTTTTGTTCAAATGTCAAAATTAAATATTTAGAACTAAGTGTCTTTGTTTTTAAATTAGTTTTATTCCTGAAGAAATTGTAGGAAAAATTTATATATATATTTTTTTTAATTTTGTGTTTCCGAAGAACACAAACTGATTAAAATAAAGATCTATATTTCGTTCCGTTTTTTTATACTTTCGATGGCCTCCACTGCACGAAGATCTGGCCGTTTGTAGCGATAGGTCGCGTCAGAGGTCATACGAGTGGCTTTTGAGCCTATGACGTCAGACATTTGATTAACCAATCAGCATTGATGTTACTAGCGGATTACCCACAGTTCCGTGCAAAACATGCCTAATTGGCTAATATCTCACATCATTTAGATCACGTCAATGATAACAACTCTTCTAGATCCTAGTGTTGTAAAGACAATTAAAACGAAATTTTGAACTATAAAAACGAAACGAAAAGGATCTGTGTTTTAAATAGATTGCGAAGAACAGAAATTTAAATTCGCGTGGCCTCGAATTTATCGGTATAGAACACGTAGATGTTAAAATTTAACGTTTATGGAACCTAGACGCCACGAAAGATAAAGTAGTCAATTATTTCAGACTTGCAGCATATGAAGTGCATACAAACAGCTCTCCTAGAAGAAGAAAAAACCAACAAATAAAAACCTCTTTGAAAGCTTTTATGTAAATTTGCTAAATGTGCCAGGACTCTTACGGTGTTTTTTTCGAAAAACAATATGTCTGAATTTTCTCCAGTGACTTCTCCACAGGATCAAAATGTCACATAAATAAGGAACAATAGTGGTATTGAACATGCAATTCAATATTTCTCATGACTGTACAATAATTCATTCTTTTATTTGCTTCTTTTTTTATAACAAGCACAAACGACATTTTAATTATTAGTCGTTAAATTAATTTAACATTTTAAAGTAGCGATTTATACCAACACACTTGCCGCCAGCTTTAGGCATTGCCCCCCACCCCTCTTATATAAATAAACGTAAACGTCTTACTAATCCAGTGGTTCTCAACCTTTTTTTGCCAACGGCACACCTTGGAACGCATGAAAAAATATAGCGCCACACCTGGCTAACTATATATGAAAAATATTTGAATTTTGCAAATTAAAAACATGGCATACAACCGTCAGGCTAGTCATAGACACACAGAATGACTCAAACTAAATAAAGAAAAACACAGCTATGAACTTAATTTATTGCAGTCATTCGAATTTCATCAGTTAATGGAGGTTGGATGGCCGAATGGTTATCACGTGTGTGCTGTATCATAAAGCCTGTCATTGAGTCAACTGGCGTGGTTTCGAATCCCCGGTTAGTCCCGAAATGACCTAGTTTGTGTCGAGTGGACGTTAAACCCCATTTCTCACTCTCTCTTTCATCAGTTAAATAGCTGGCTTCTTTAGTGAGAAATTTTTTAAGTGTGCCGTTCAAAATTTCGCGGCACACTTAGGAAGATATCGCGGCACACTGGTTGAGAATCACTGTACTAATCTATAACCAATTTCGAGCCACGTAGATTTTGCCCCCCCCCCAAAAAAAAATGGACGTTTAAATCTCTCATTTCTTTTTCAAAACCGTTAGCCATCAACACACAAGAATTATCCCCTTGCATCATTGTTATCCTGTGGTAGGCTTCCCTACCATAAATAAATATCTTCAAATATCTCGACAATTACACCACACTATTTATATATATATACCCATGTTCCTGAAGCAACGACTGCGAGTTTTACAACATCTAGACGTTGCCTGTTTACTTCACAATTCCCGAACTTATAGCTATGTTATCTACTGACACGTGAGCAGTAGCGTCCAATCAGAGGTTGGCATTGAATGAACCTTGAACTTTGCAACTCGATTATCACAGGTAGACATTTTAGCTTGAAAGCGCGAGACTTGGTATTCGCGACGAGCTAGGAATCTGATAGGCTCACAAGCTGAGCTTATACCCAATCGAAATTAGTGCCGAAATATGCAGGGTATTACGTGAAGGCCTTGATAAGATGTACGGAGTTAAAGCGAGATCAAGCCTTCTATTGAAGATAATATATACCAAGCCTTTCACGTGCGGTGGATATTCATACAAATATATCAGAATTGCCTTAGGTTTATTGAAAACTAGAAGAATGCCCGGCTTCGCTCGGGGGTCATAACCCGAAACCGGAAGTGGTAGACTAACGCCACCTGGTCTATGTTACTCCCCGGTCCGAGCTACCCTTATACCCCAAATTTCAGACTCGGGGCAGACCTAGTGTAGCCGCCAACCCCGAACAGATAGACAAACGACAGTCACAAATATTAGTATAGATAACTGTCCTATAAATACTAGCGTGCGAATGTATCTTTAAAAAGGGATTGTACCTAAATATCACAAACTACACGTAGAGCTAACAATCTGTGAAATATTAATGTGAACACAAATAAGAACATTAAAATATTATTTTTTGTTACATATGTGCTTAAGTAATGGATGGAGTCTAGAAACAGTTTATTATGTGATATGAAGTGACTAATAGACCGTTTGAGGATTTCTCTATCATACGTGATAAACTTTTCTTCCAGAAGTCGTGCCGTATTAACGTGTTTTAAAATTGCCTATTTCTGTCTCGGTGGCGCTATTTAATCCTTTTACGAACACATATATTCAAGATGCTAAAATAGTCTTTACAAGGAATATTCCTTACAAGCTAGTCAGTCATTAAATCTACTCAACGATGATTAGATTTGATTAACTTGTGATTTGGTTTCCCATGCAACACTTTTGCACCGCAAGCCATATTAGGTTTTCACGTACCAACTGATCTGCAATAAATACTCGGTTGGCCAGTCGGGGCAGGCTTACACGTCGTAAGCTATCTTCATGGCAAAATGTTAACATGTGCGCATGCGCAATTAACTCTAATTCTTTAACCGACGAGGTGAAAATAGTACAAGTGGGTGCAATACTACCATGTCCTAAAGCTAGTTTAAAATAAAATAAGCGTTTGAACGACCTACTAGACTAAGGCAGACTTTCAAAAACCGAAAGTTCTTCCCCGACAGCGGCGTTCCACCTAATTTTCTTCTAATTCCAAATGTCAATACGTTCACGTCAATTTTTCCTACTATCAGAAGGACTGGACACACTTTGCGTGTCTTCTCCACAGGCTCTAATTCTAATAAACGACACCCATGTTTGAAACATCCCGTAGATTCTTCTCGACATTCGGCCAACCTCGTGGGTTTTATCCGGGTCCTCCGGTTTCCTCCCACTGCGAAAGACCCCTACGCGCAAGCGAATTATTGAAATAAAACTGAACCATGTGTTAGTCCCGAAATGACCTAGTTTGTGTCGAGTGGACGTTGACCCCATTTCTCTCTCTCTCTCTCTCTCTCTCTCTCTCTCTCTCTCTCTCTCTCTCGACATTCGGGATATATTGGAAAATATTACAAGCCCATAATCAACTCTCTAGGACATCGAAAGGCTTAGATATCAAATGGATTAGATTCCACGGTTGTAAAGCCAGCTGCAGATTTCATAAAGTTCGCGAGATGTAAATAGGGTTAGGGCACGTGATTAGGGCTAGGTCTATAGGAATAAGGTTAGGGCTACCCCTGTTTAAATCTCGTGAACTTTGACCAAATCTGCAGTTGGCCTTAATTGTTAGACCTACAGTCGAATGCCTGCCCTTATTAACCCGGCTGGTGCAGCTGAAGAGCAGGAAGTTCAACACATTTCTAAATGACATAAAATGAACTAGAACTCTAACACATAAAACTGGATAACACCATATGTAGATAATATGCATTTTCACATAAAGGCGGAACTGATTATTTTAAACCAGAAATAGTATAATGGCTGTATTAGGTTTTTTCATAATCTGTTTTTAAATTGAAATAGAACCGTTTTGATTGGTTTCTTGGGATGTTTTGCACATGATATCATTCCGTAGGCGATGCTCAGTTTAGTAAGATCTAAACCGTACTGATTTGTCCAATAGATGAACAGTAGGACGTTAAACCCCATTTCATTTCATTTGTCCAGTAGATCTTTTTTCACGAACGACCGTAGAAACCTTAAAGTACTATGTTTAACAGAAGAATTTGTCATAATTATTGCAAACGGGGGAGGGGGGGGGGTCTAATGGTCGATGACATTGGTGAGTGAGATTCCGGATGAGATTGGATGTCTTCTCAACCTCGTGAGTTTCCCCCGGGTACTCCGATTTCCTTCCTCAGCACAGACTCTTGCGAATGCCTTTGATTTATTAAATAAATCCAACGAACGTGGCCGTTAAATCCCTAATTAAGCCTAATTTACCTAATCCAGAGTGCTTGATAAGGAAAAGTATCTAGTTGTCTGGATGGGGAGAACAATCGAGCTCCCGTGTATACAAATAGCAGCGTCTTAAAGGACAATATTGGTGTCAGTCATTATCACATATGTGATAGAAATGGTTAAACATTGCTACGATAGATGATGCGTTAGGAAGATTTCAAGAAAGGGAAGTGACGAACTCAAAAGAAAAACATTAATTATCTTTCTATGTAACTGACTGAAGTGACAAGTGATTCAGATACACGGGCGAATTTCTGCTCACTAACATATGTGATAGAAATGGTTAAACACGTTCCAAATATAATTTTAAGACAGAGATCATTGCTACGATAGATGATGCGTTAGGAAGATTTCAAGAAAGGGAAGTGACGAACTCAAAAGAAAAACATTAATTATCTTTCTATGTAACTGACTGAAGTGACAAGTGATACAGATACACGGGCGAATTTCTGCTCACTAACATATGTGATAGAAATGGTTAAACACGTTCCAAATATAATTTTAAGACAGAGATCATTGCTACGATAGATGATGCGTTAGGAAGATTTCAAGAAAGGGAAGTGACGAACTCAAAAGAAAAACATTAATTATCTTTCTATGTAACTGACTGAAGTGACAAGTGATAACAGATACACGGGCAAAGTTCTGTTCACTAATAATTCCTTCGAAGACCAAAAGTTGTTATGTGAGGCTGTGAGAGGATACGAGTCATATCTGACAATTCAAAAAAAGTAACTAAATGTCACTCGATAAGGGAAAACGAAAAAAATCGAAATAATCCGTACATTCCCTTGTTATTATTCATTCTATACTTGGCTTCATTCGTTTTGCCTTATCTAGTGACAGTCAATTATTTTTTTGAATTGTCAGATATCCTTCCGCGGTCTCATATAACAACTTTTGGTTCTTCGAAGAAAATATTAGTGAGCAGAAATTCGCCCGTGTATCTGTTATCACTCGTCACTTCAGTCAGTTATATAGAAAAATAACTAATGTTTTTCTTTTGTGTTCGTCACTTCCCTTTCTTGAAATCGTCCTAACGCATCTATCGTAGCAATGATCTCTGTGTTCAATTTATATTTGGAACATGTTTAACCATTTCTATTACATATGTAATAATAGCTGACACCAATATTGTCCTTTAAAGATCCCAAGAAAGTTGGGAATCGCAAACAAAAATAGTAGGTCATATTTCTGCTACAAGTACAACATTTCTATTATAGCACACTGTACTCCTCATGTGCATCCCGGTTGGGGCACAAAAGTAAGACGTTAAACCCCATTTCATTTCGTAAGACTAACCAATGCAGTGGTGGAGACACCACATTAAATTTACTTCCTTTAATAATACTTTTAAGACACGTCCGTATATAAAGCAAGATAATAACATGTGTAATTTTGTACCAATAGAAAGAGGACATAGATTCTAAGCGACAATACTATATACTGGTAAACACAGGAAAACAACCGAAAAACACCAGAAAACACCCTGAAACACCGGAAAACTACCGGAAAACATCATGTTATACTGAATACCGGAAAAAAACTAAATACCGGAAAACACCCTAAATAGGTAACCCAGAGCCCGGTCCTCTATTTGCGGGGATTTAGGGTTAGGGTTAGGTTTTTCCGGTGTTTTCCAGAGGACCAGGCCCCGAGTTACTTATTTAGGGTGTTTTCCGGTATTTAGTGTGTTTTCCGGTATTTAGTTTTTTCCGGTGTTTTCCGGTATTCAATATAACATGGTGTTTTCCGGTATTCAGTATAACATGGTGTTTTCCGGTAGTTTTCCGGTTGTTTTCCGGTGTTTTTCGGTGTTTTCCGGTACATAGTATAGCCCATTCTAAGGCATAGTAGATCATTTGTAGCTTACTGCTTGACATTTATATCACTGAAATAAATCAGGAAGCCATGTTCGTGTTGATAACCGACCAGTCTGTGAATAAATGTTATATTTTAAACTCCATTCATGAAGTTTTGTCCTTCGGTGTGACATAAATGAAATCTCTGAGAAAAATTTACTTAGTGAGCCGCCGCGACTTCCTTCCATAATAGTAGCATAGAATTTATCAACACGATGAACTACCATGATCAGATTTCGAACTATACTCTTCAAAAAAAGATGGGGATATTCAGAAACACTACAAAACTGCGGAAAAGCACTGCTGTTTTTATTAACCAGTAACCAGTGTATGTTAATAACAGCCCAATTGCCTACACATGAACATAAACATTTCAAATGGACGGCTTATCTGACGGCCCCGTTTGACTCGCAAAGAGATACACCGTCAAAAGTGAAAATGGACGTTTTTGATTTTTGTCTTAATAATGAGTAATTGCTTCACCAATCCTCATGACATTCAGCAATTCGTCGTGGCAGGCTCCTAATCAACCGTCCAATTACGATTTGGGGCAACCTGACCCACTCCTCTTGCAGTGCCACGGCCAATTCTTGCAGTGTTGTCCGTTGACGTCTTCCGATCAAATTAAACGTAACACACTAAAGCAAAGATACGCTAAACAGTAAATCTTATGCAAGAACCGATAGGATAGCAAACATGGATAGATAAACCATTACGCGGCAGTTTTCATCAACCCTTCCTTGAAGTGTCAAATTTGACAATGAACCACTCCCACGTGTATATTGTGTGTCGCATGGATAGATAAACCATTACGCGGCAGTTTTCATCAACCCTTCCTTGAAGTGTCAGATTTGACAATGAACCCCACCCACGTGTATGGCGCTATTGCGTGTCGTATGTGCAGCTCAGTGGTTCTGTTGGGGCGCTAAGTTCTTCATCTGTGAACATACTCTCAAAGCATGTCAAATGTCCATGACTATTTATCATATAGCAAGCTGCATAGGTATTTGCATTTCAATACCCCCTACTTTTTTTTAAGAGTATATTTATAAACAAGTATCTCTGTAATCTCTATAAGTTTGGGACTACTACAACCAAATGAACAAACACACATTTTGTACCACTGGCAAGAGGACCAGAGCTGGAACTCCCCAAGGACCCAGAGAAAACGCACGAGGTTGGACAGGCGACCCTATACCTTGTCACGTACAACCGGTGAATTGAAACCACGCCGGTCGACTCAATGACAGACCTTATGATACAGCGCGCCATCCACCCACCCTCTGCCCCTCTCCCCTCCCCGTGAAGTCAAGTAACACGACTTAAAGATGCATTATGTAATGAAATGGGGTTTGACGTCCTACTGTTCTGCTCCGACTGGGCTAATGAAGACAGATGCATTATGTAAGATTCATATACAGAGATGACCCGTCTTGCTTTAATAGTTCAAAAATAGATAATGGAAAATGAAAATAACATTTGAAGCAAATATAATACCTGCAATTCGTCCGATTTAGATCTTGCAAAATTCATCTCTGATATTGAATACCTTCGACGTTCAACTACACGATTCAGTCATTAACATAGTTTTTACACACAACTCGTTGTATTGTTTTAAGGCTACATGTTTTATGTTTTATATTAAGTCGCCCAGAAACCAAACAACCTGATCCACACTCTTTATCAGATAGTATTTGGATATTTATAAAACTAGGTTATATAGCAAAACACTGGATGGGGGATCAAGGTCTTTATTGATAACATGCTTTTTCAGTTAGAACTAATATTTGAGTGACGTGTTGAAATGTTGCGTATAGAATTTCATATCAAACACTATCATCAATGATGTAATACACCATTATCTGTGACGTTGTGAACTAATGTTTTATCAACAGGTATCCCTCTACAAATCAATAAAATATAGATCTTGAAATACCACCAGTATTATGTTAAATCAAGCAAATCGTTTCTCTTATAGACATAGTCAAAAATGACTAATATTACAAACTTCAATAGGATTTAAAAATAATAATGAACCTAATTTTACCTAGAAATGAAATGAAACGGGGTTTAACGTCCTACTGTTCATCCCCGACTGGCCTAATGTAGACTGATTTAGCTAGAAATAAAAGTTATGTACTAAAGACTACGTACTTCAAACTTTACACTACCATGCGCCAAACATTATTTCCGACCCCGTGCACTATACCACCGTGCAGGATGTAATAATATCACTGCACCTGATGTAATAATACCGATGTACTTGATGCCACCGTGCTTGATGTAATAATACCATTGTACCTGATGTTATAATGCCACCTTGCTTGATGTAATAATACCATTGTACCTGATGTAATAATGCCACCATGCTTGATGTAATAATACCAATGTACTTGATGTAATAGTACCAATGTACTTGATGTTATAATGCCACCGTGCTTGATGTAATAATACCACTGTACCTGATGTGATAATACCAATGTACTTGATGTTATAATGCCACCGTGCTTGATGTAATAATACCACTGTACTTGATGTTATAATGCCACCGTGCTTGATGTAATAATACCACTGTACTTGATGTAATAATACCACTGCAATTGATGTTATAATGCCACCGTGCTTGATGTAATTATATCACTGTACTTAATGTAATCATACCACTGTACTTGGTGGAATAATATCACTCAATCTGGTTAAAACACAGATCCTATTTCGTTTCGTTTTTATAGTTCAAAATTTCGTTTTACTTGTCTTTACTACACTAGGATCTGGAACAGTTGTTATTTAAACTCGTGTTCTGAATGGTGTCGGGGATAAGCCAATGAAACGGTCTGTTACGGTGAGCTTTAGGCGTGTTTTGCACGGAACTGTGGGTAATCCACTAGTAACATCAATGCTGATTGGTTAATCATATGTCTGACGTCATAAGGTCAAAAGTCGGTCTTTTGACACCCTGACGTGACCTTTCGCTATAACTTGTCAGATCTTCATGTAGTGTAGGCCATCGAAAGTATAAAATAACGAAACGAAATATAGATCTGTATTGTAATCAGATTGAATATCACTGTACTTGGTGTTATACTACCAATGTACTTCATGTAATAATGCAATGGGGTTTTATGATTATATACAATATGTAATTAAATATAAACCAATACTATACCAGTTTGGTCGTCCCGTGGTCGTTTACTTTGAGTTTACATTTTGTCGACAGACGACATGGCTTTTTAATTTACACCCCTAAACATTTGTTGTATTTGTACAAAGGCCAGATAAAGTATATTGTACACAACTTGTATAGTCTTATAGTCTTAACAGACCGGGGGACCCGAAGAAAACCCAAGAATATGAACAGGAGATCCTTCTTCTTGCCACTTACAAGCAGGGAACGAAACCACACCTGTTCACTCAATGATATACCTTATGAGCTAAAGCGCATACATTACAGAATTCGAACGCCAACCCCGTCTCATCCCATCTCATTCTCCTGGTTTATGTGTTTACAGTGTTTACAGACTGGTGGTATTAAATCACTATAGTAAAACACATTATCGCCTTGTATAGTCGCAATAACTGTAGTACCAGAAAATACGGCATGGGAGATTTATCCACAGGACAAAATGACAAATATGCTACCAACTACCAATAATTGACCCGTTCCAATTCTTGGGACAGCTTTTATAATTAAAGACGGTTTATCACGCTGATCATTAAAGCAACTGTCCAAGAGTTCTAATATTTGACTTTGGCAAATTGAATAGTTTGCACTGAGTAACCTTTAGTTATTGATAATTACAGTCAAGTAGAACATATATATATATTATTTACATAAGAACACTAATAAGAGTAGAAAAGTTTTATTCCATATTCATAGTTTAGAAGATTAAAATGAAGACACATAGTCTAAATATATAGTGTCTTGACATCGATGTTAATTGACGCAAATTAATAATACTTTAGACGACTACAACTCCTGGAAGATGTTACCGCGTTTTCCCCGGTTTTTAAATTGGCATCGATGTTAATTGACGGAAAAACATTTCAAAAGTGTACAACTGATGGAAGATGGTACCGGGCTTTCCCCGGTTTTTAAATCGACATCGATGTTAGTTGACGCAAATTTCAGAAGTTTACAACTCCTAAAAATGAAATGGAGTTTAACGTTCTACTGTTTTGCTCCGAACTGGGCTAATGAAGACGCGCATACGTCAACTGACGGGGTTTCGATACCCCGGTTGTACGTGACAAGGAGTAGGGTCGCTTGTCCAACCTCGTGAGACTTTTTCCGGGTCCTCCGGTTTCCTCCCATTGCTAAAGACCCCTACGCGCAAGCGAATGATTGAAATAAAATTAAACCATATGTTAGTCCCGAAATGACCTAGTTTGTGTCGAGTGGACGTTAAACCCCATTTCTCTCTCTCTCTTAAATTTCTAAATCGTTTTCATAAATTGTTCAAAGCACACAGTCCCTTTAATTTGTCTATAAAATGTGGACATTATTTGATTGAAATTCGATGTTTGAAGTTGTTTTGAGACGTGGGTATCTTTCTACATCAGTAAGCAAAAACTAATTATGATACAGAAAGATTTGAATTATCTTTACGCAAATAAAGAAGTTCTGCCCATTGTTATTAGCAAATTGTAATGCACATTATGTTGTGGCAGCATGTCTTCGCCTTTCATGGGTGATATGAAATTTGTAGTATTTGCAACCAACCCTAAATTATTTCTCTTTTTTATATGGTTACTTCAAATTCAGTAGGACCAACACGCGAAAAAGGCGCCGGGGCGCTATTTAATCCAAATGTCACAAAATTCTCATATCTAAAAGTAAAGTGTGCATTATTTCGTCCTTGGATAGAATGCAGAAAGTGATATAACCCGAAATAGAATCCGAGAAAAATATAAGTGAAGGGTTTCTTTTATCACAGTTAAGTAATATAATCTTGGTTAGTAAGACGCCGTTTCCACAGTCGTTAAACTTTGTGTTCTTATTTGATTATGTTTACATACAAGTAATAACACCGGCATCTCATAAATGTACTGCCGTAAATGGTAGTATTTACTGGTAAAACTATCGAAAATAGTATCCATTTTCAATCACCAAATTTGACATCATTACTGAATTTATTACTATTACCGATTTTATTATGATTCGTATATTAAAAGGAAAGAATAAACATTTCCACCCCATTGGCCTTGGCGTTAGTTTTAATGATGATTGCGCCAACAAACGATTTCTATCTGTTAATAATTTTTTTCATGATAAAATTTATGTCATAGATGTAAAATACTGAAATAGATTTATTTGCTCTATTCTCATAAATGATAAACGTATTTATCCAGCCAAATATCACCGATTACATAAAAATATTAGAAATCGACGCCAAAAGTCGATCGCTCGACATTTTTCCTTTATTCAAATACATTACAATAGTTAAGCTATAGTCATTTCCATTAGTTGATTGCCAGTGTAAGTAGTCAACAGCGAACAGTAAAACCCGTTTGTCAAGAACAATATTTAAGTGTAGCGAACAATAGTTCTTATTGAAAACTTCATAAAGCACAACTGAACGTTTTAGACAACTAGCGAAAGAATAGTGAATCTACGATCGAGTTAGTCCAATTCACAAGTTGCTGATATTATCGATAAGATAGGTGAAGTTCTGCCACATCAAGTGTGGGTGGCAACTCTATATATTGAACACCGCCATTCAGGCAGCAGGGAAGACCCGCACGTGATTTGTCAAGATCGGAGCACCCGAGTCCCGGCTAGTTCCGATTTGAAATCAGAAACGAATTATTTACTTCATTAATAAGACACTTAAAACTTGTTTCAGTAACTTAAAACGCGTAGGACACACAGTATAACAAATGAGACGCGGGGAAAACCACGCGATTTTCAACTAAGCTGTTAAAACTTTGAAGAATAATTTTCATCACGTCATAAGTTTCCGTTGAGCGTTAATTTAAAAAGAGCCTAGGTCTGGCCGATTGAAGACAGGAGTCTTTTGGTGTTTTGAACTGTGAGACGCAAGGACAAAGTTTTCAGTCGGAATGTATAGGAACGTAACTTTTCATATCGCATGTGCCGTGGTGTCTTTGACTATTCTAATTTCAAGTTTACATGCAGGTAAGAATTTATTTTAAAAGTGTTTTAAACAATCTACTCAGTTTTATCATTTGTGTGATTGTTATTGAATCTTTCGGCTCATTTTGATAAAAAGTTACCATTTTTTTTAAAATTTGTTATGTGGGTATCAGTTTATAGTGTGTATTATTTGTAACCCAGACTGAAACCATGTTTGCTCAGAAATTGTCGCCGTCTTAACATTCAAACCGTATCCAAAGACAAGTTAACATTAGTTTTCGTGTGATGGCACTACCTTTACACCCATTAAAGATATTAAAGGTGCGTGATTAGTGATAGAGTGCCTGGGTGACTCGGTGAGAAAGGCGGTTACTCGCTAACCAGGAGAAAATTCCCCGGGTTTTCCATTTGTCAATGAATCATGACAAAGGGCCTAGCAAGGACAGTGTCTAGTTTTTCGTGTGGAACGAAAAACAGAGGTACAGTGTACAATTTGTCATGCAGTTTGGTATAACAGCAGTAAGAGCAGCCTTAGTGATACTGTCCTGGCAACATTTCCCACATAGCACACTATATGGCGTACGTCCGTCTTCATTAGCCCAGTCGGTGCCGAAAAGTGGGAGTTCAAATCAAATTTCAGTTCATTTTGTGTTTAGTAATAACGTTCGTTTGTTCGTTACTGGAGTTTTACGTCCACTTCCACCAAGGGTGATGTCGCAGACAAGTAGTAATAACGCCTTCTCTTGCTTTTTATGTGGCGATTACTGATATTCTCATACAGGTGTCAAAACTCCAAAATACGACAATCTACGGCGATGTTATGTTTTAATTACAATTGGCAGGTTTGTTTAAAAGTTTATCACGTAGGTTATAATAGCTGTATAATGCTAAAATACGCAAATTGCAAAAGGAGAGGTTCGCGTGAAATGTATAATTTATAAATTGATCGCCGAATGCAATATAAACAATTAATATGATTGTGGGGAAACCTTCTGGTATTTCCAGCCATGATACTACTAGTTTGTTGTTGGTGGTGAAATGGAAGCAACGAGTCTCCTAGGACAACATATTATTTTCAATTTATTTTGGCGTTGCATCAGTGCCCTCCATCCCCACCCTCTTACCACCAATTTAGACAGATAAACTTTTTAAAAAAATGCATGTTTATATCTTAAGAGATAACATCAAAGTTTGAAATAAATCCAAATGAGTAAATATGACGGCCCTTGGGTTTACCAGGGGGGAAATGGGTGGAATTTGTAAGCGGCAAGTATCGACCAATATTAATTGGTTAATGAGTACTGTATTTAACATTAGTTTATTTCATTATGATTTACGGACTTTATTGCGAGGACCATATCTCTAAGCGTGTTCTCCTCGGTTAAAGATTGAATTTGAGATTAATTAGATTTAGTCAATTATATCCGTAAAATAAACCGCCCGATACACATTTACAGACAGAAAATCACCGACCGGAAATGAAATTGATGAAATTAATACTAAACTTGCCAAATAATCAGATCACAATGGCCCCAGAAAGAGAAATTGATAAACCGGACCAGAAATCCGCCATGATTGGCTAATTCCATTAATTTTAGACCACGATGTATTAAATAATCTACGTATTGTCTATTTTTTTTATTGTTATCTGTTTATCAAATTAATTAATGATATCCAGTTTCTACGAGGATGGAATTGCTCCCTATGAAATAGAGAAATTGGTTTAATGTCTTCTAAAAAAAAACGACTATATCATTCAGGACTAAGTATGTTTTATTTAAACAATGCGCTTGCGCACAGGGTCCTTTGATATCAGGAAGAAACCAGGAGAAAACGCATAAGGCTAGGCACATAATCCCACCCACGACCCAATTCGAATATGAAAGGGGATGTTGTGGGTGTTTGTGTGTGTGTGGGTAAATGCAAATATGTGGTTATAACAATTTCGAGTTTTTCCATATTAATAAACCATTTATACCTGTTGGCACTTTCCGTATCTTTATTTAAAAGTAAATGCGAAATATATATGTATTAACAATGCTTTACTAATATACTGTACATCGTTTCTAGTAACATCATTATTCCGATTCGATATTATTATACATTTTCGCACTTTCCATATCTTTATTTAAAGATACATTCCCGCATACAAACTGGATTATTTGATGATGTATTTGAACTAAAAACATATAGGAACTAATTAATTTATTCTAATTTTGCTTCAAATCCTACTCAAAACATTCTAATTGACAAGGAATACCCTGCTATAAAAATCAACCAAAAGAGGTAATGTTTGTGTCACGTGACTTACTTCCCTCGGTACCTATAGCAACGTTTGCGAGATCGTAGGAGAATTCATTGCACACACAAGACGATGTTGTCTTTAATCGCTGGCTATTTATTACAAATATCGAATCCTAATTAAATTCTCGGATTATCCACTGCCCGCGTCTTTTTCTGTGGTTTTTATCTCAGAAAGTCTTGTACGTCTAACTCTTCATAAAATTTACACCAAGCGCTCAATCTTTGCGTGCAACCTTCGACGTCACGCGTGCAGACATTCCTAATCGTCGGGCTGTCGATTAGAGGAACCCTTACATTTTTGTCCTGTATACGCTCCATGAGTGTTTTATAGGGAATCCAGTATTTTTCTAGTAAGATTGGATGTTTCTACTTTCCATATATACCAAAATTGTCATACTTTTATTGGAAATAACCACCCGATAAATACTTTTCTGGGAACCTATCTATAAAGGTAAATGCGAAACATGAATAAACTATTTCGATTAACGTCATAATAAATCTTTTTTAAACTGCATTGCACCTTTCGCTCGTCCAATATCTTTATTTAAAAGTAATTGTGAAATATGTATATGTAGTGTTGTATTACGCCATTTTGAAGGGGGGGGGGGGCTAGTGGCGTAACGCGTGCGCGTGAAACCATAAGGTATGTGACTGAATCAATTGGCGTGGTTTCGATTCCTCGTTTATATGTGACAAGGAGTAGGGTCGCCTGTCCAATCTACTGGGGTTTCTCCAGACACCCCACCCCCAGCCCGCGCGAGCGAATTAATGATATAAAATTGAAACAAATGTTAGTCCCGAGCTGACCTAGTATGTGTCTAGTGGGCGTTATACCCCCCACCCTCTCTCTCTCTCTCTCTCTCTCTCCCGTCATACTTTTTACGCTTTATTCCATATCATTACACCTTTTCGCATTTCCTATATCTTTATTGGAAGATCTGTTGGGCCCCAGTCCTTTGCAATAAATACTTAAAACACAGCTTAATAGACTATAGTCTGGAAATTGTTACATCTAGAAAGAGAACAGTTCGATTGGTGTGTTACTAATTACCGGGGTTGTAGACAGCGTGATTTACATTATATTTGATATTAAGATTTTATACGAATCGAAAGTGATTTCATACCCAGATAATATCAGACTATAGCACATCAGACTAGGCTTCAGATACCGATTCAGATTTCTATGGTATTTTGATAAATATCAATCCAAAATAGCATACATTATTGAAAAGAGAAACACTCGCAATATTCAGTTTATTCGCGATTAATGAGATAAATGTAAACATTTTGATTTTGAGATAAAATATTTTCGTGATAGATCGAGCTATTTTTTTATTATTATGATTGAATGTGATTAAATTGCTCACATTTTCTATTTATTATTAATGTATCTGAACGTCATTTGAGGCATATTTTAATCTCTTGAAAACTCTACTATAGTGAAAACGAATTCCCTAAAGGGGCGAGAGAGAGAGAGAGAAATGGGGTTTAACGTCCACTCGACACAAACTAGGTCATTTCGGGACTAACACATGGTTCACTTTTATTTCAATAATTCGCTTGCGCGTAGGGGTCTTTAGCACTGGGAGGAAACCGGAGGACCCGGGGAAAACCCACGATGTTGGACAGGCGACCCTACTCCTTGTCACGTACAACCGGGGATTCGAAACTCCGCCAGTTGACTCAATGACAGACCGTATGATACGGAGCGCGCGTGCGAACCATTCGGCCATCCTACCCCCTCCCTAAAGGGATATCCGTTCTAAAATGTTTGAATGCCGTGTGAAAATCACCCAACATTCGGCATTTGATATGGTCAAAGCGGGCGTAAACCAAAACGGCCATTATCCACTGTATAGGTACTCAGAACAACAAAATATGTAATCAAAATTTATCTGAATATATATCAATTAATTCTTATTTAATAACAAACTATTTCACCAACTTGTGGTCGTTTTAAGTAAACGTCATGTCCGTTTTGACCAAATGTTGGGCCGAATTCGTTTAAGGCCGTTTAAATCTATACTATTATGTGTGACTGTTGTTGTTCGTCTAATTGTCTGTTCAGGATTGGCGGCTTAACTAGGGCTGTCCCGAAGCCAAAATTTGGTGTATAGGGGTAGCTCGGACCTGGTGGCGATGACCTGCCACTTCCGGTTTCTGAGTTATGCTACTTCCGGTTGTTGGCTATACCCTCGCTAGTTCGGGTCGTCAACCACTTGTAATAATTGATAATTGGTGCTAATATACAAGCTAAACGTCGTACATTCTTGGGTTTGTTTACCGAGACAATTTATGTTTTTGGTCCTCCCCAACGACTAGACACGGTTTATTTTTCTTGAGATAATAATGGTCCAACCTCAACTGTTATATTATGATATCGTGTGTCTTGACAAAAAATGTGTAATACATCATCAGTTTCGTGTAGAAAACAATGGCTATAAATTATCAAACGACTGATATAAGATTATATTATTACGATTTCACAAACCGTGTCTATTTTATTCAGTTGGGAGATCTAGGTGACCATGGAAACATTATAAACTTCCATGTATCTTTATGTAATACGAACTATGTAAGATTAAACAGATATTCCGAGAGAAACGCATACAGTGTTGTATAATTGTCCAGTGACGTGTAGACAGTGAATATATGGTCGACGACTTCGGGCCTTCATTTCAGGACGTATCCAGTCAAAGAGTGATATTAAAAATTAAGTATTTTGAATGTCAAAATTATCGCTATTAGTATTAACTTCTTTGTAAAGGTTGCCATACTTAATTTACTTAATTGATGTATTTCATATGTTTTGATATATGTTTGTTTTTGTTTTGTGTTTGTTTGTTTTGTTTTTTGAAGGGGGGGGGGGGCTTTCGAGAACTTATGAACACCACAAAGGGCCTTCATTTCAGGAGGTATCCAGTCAAAGTTTGAAATTAAAGATGCATTATTTAAGAGCTAAATCTACTTTATGTAGGTCTATCGTTTGCCCTCAATTACATCATTGATTAGACATTTATTCTCATGCCAAGCTCTTAATTTACTCTCTAGGCCATCGAGTGGTTCTGATTTTCAACGGACTTAAACGCGATTATAGTTAATAATTTAATTAAAAAATGGATAATCGAGACACTGTGTATTATCGTAACAACGTTAGGAATGGCAGTTGAGACTACACTGCAAGCAATTTGACTGACATTTTTAACATATTCCCTTTTCATTATCATCTATTTTTAACTATTATATCGAGAACTGCCAGCTCTTTATCGAAATCTTACATAATGCATCTTTAAACTAAGCATTTTGAAGTTTAAAACTATCGCTACAAACTTTTTTTTTGTTGAAAAGCTGCCTTACATAATTTAGGTATTTCATAATATGTTTTGATATATTTAAAATTCTGTCCTTTCTCACATATCTGTTTACTAGGCCCTTGGTTTTATTTCTGGGGGCTTTCGAAAACTTACTAACACCACACAGAGACGAAATTCTGAAAATTAGTTTATTAAGACACCCGAAACGACTGACACCTGTTATATCAGTAACGCCAAAAGAAAGTAAATAAATCGGCCTCCGTTTAAGATTGCGAACCAAAAATTGAATCGTATCAAGCTTGTCCTACAATAATAGAAATAAATAACAATATCCCCTTTTAAGTTAAAAGAAAGACCCCCTTTTCAAATGTATATCGATCATTTTGCATCGTTACACCTTTAACAAGAGGAGCGGTATTTTAAACAAATCCGGGATCCATAGCTGATAAAAAAAAACAAATGCAAAACGGGTCTAATTATCTCCTTTAGGTTAAAAAAAAGTCCGGTTTCTCAGATGTGCATCAATCATTCAGCACTGACCCACCTATAGCAAAAGAAGCGTTATATTTTAAACACAACTGGGATCCATAGCTAAAAAAAAATGCGAAAAAATGTGTATTCCCCTTAAGTTAAAAAAGACCTGTTTTTCAAATGTGTATATCGATCGGTCATCCAGTATATTCCTCCCTTAAGCAAGAGGAGCTTTATTTTTTATTAACACAACTGGGATCCATAGGTGATAAAACAAAATGCGTAATGGATACTCTAGATTTAACAATGATAAAAAATCTTTAGATGTCTCAAGGCGATAATTAGCATCTACTATATACAAATAAATCATTAAAATATCGTGTTACTAATAAATAAATGGCACTGTTTCACCTCATTAAAAACTTTTTATTTGCAATCTAAGATAGAATGTGTGTAAAATTACCTATGGCTATGTCTTTTGGGTGCATTAATACTACACCTTAATAAGCGAAAGAATACATTAATTTGTGAACTAGATATATGACCACTATCTACATGTTGGATTCTTGCTGGATGGTGCACGAGTCGTTGTATCCTTAAATAAGTATGACAGGTCACCCATAGCTTTAGTTTGTGAACTAGACATGGCCGCCGCATGGCCGCCGCATTCTTGCTGGGTGTCGAGTCCGTGTGTTCTTAAATAAGGCCCATCTTCTCTAAATTCCATCACCCCATAGTCTTAGTTTATGAGCTAGGTATGACCTCGCATCTGCATGTTCAATCCTCATTCTTGCCGAGTTTCGAGTCCTTGTGTTTTGGAAGAAGGCACATCATCTCTTTAATCCATTCCAATCATAGCTTTAGATTGTGAGCTAGGCTTGGCCATGAATCTGCACGTTCGATCTGCATTCTTTAATAAGGCAAACTATCTCCATATTCCAGTCCGCTCAATAGCTTTAGTTTGTAAGTAGTTGGGCATACAAACATGTATTTGCATGTTGAATCCTTATTTATTAACAAGCCACAATATCTATATATTCCAACCCGCCTACCCATCGCTTTAATATGTGAGCTATAAATGAGCATCTGCACGAAGGATTTCCATTCTTTCTGGAATAAGGCACATTATCCCCATATGCCACCATCCATAACTTTAAGTTTGTTACCTGTAGAATACTACTAGGTAAAGTTTAATAATCAAGAACACACGAGCAATTACGAAGTAACTCACCGAAAAGCCACGCAACGTGTATGAGGGACATTTTACTGGGAGAGAGGTGCTACGACCGTCTATTATTTCTCTTTCCAAGTTTTTGAACCCATCCTAACGACTAAGCCCTCCTTCCTGCACCACTTTCAAAGAGAAATCAAAATGAAATGAAATTGGGTTTAACGTCCTATTGTTCTGCTCCGACTGTGGCAACGAACACAGATAGAAAAATCACGTGAAAATCCCCAGGAAGTTTCTCGGTCACTGAAAGCTACAAAATAACTCTCAGATCGCATCGGAAGACATTATTTTACATTTTTTTAATAAAATAAATATGTGACTCTAAGATCAATAAATGTATGCAGGGCGGAGGGCATGACAAGGACAGATGTCTAGTCGTTCGGATGGGACAAAAAACAGAGGTCCCGTGTACACATTGGCGTGCACGAAAAAGATCCCTTGACAGTTAGTTTCGATGTAAGAGTAGGCCGTAGTGCTGCTGTCCGGGCAAAATTTCCCTCATAGCACACTGTATGGATATACTCGTCTTTATTAGCCCAGTTCGGAGTAGTACGTTAAACCCCAGGATATTCTCATTGTATGGCGATAACACTGCTCAATTGAAAGTCTATTCATAAAAAAGTATTTTCCAAATAAATTCGTAAATAAATTGCGTGTATCTGAAAAGGATGTATCCGAGTTATGGGCTATTATTATCAAAGCCACTGAAAGACGTTTTACGATTTTTTTTTGAACTTGACATTATTATATGGACGGGTATTAAAACGATAAGCTCGAAAAGATAAGCTACGTCAAAGGGAAATAACCGAACAATTATGTTAAGGAATAAAAGGCTCAGCAGACTATAAAATCCAGATGAAACGACCAAAATGGCCGAATCCAATATAAAAATCGTTAAGTTAGATAATTTGCCTACTAATCCACTGATGATGCAGGGTTAAGCTAGTTCATGTTATGCTCCGTGGAAAAAATCGTTCGCCTGTTAAAGATGGGTTCCCAGAAAAGTATTTATCGGGTGGTTATTTCCAATAAAAGTATGGCAATTTTGGTATTTATGGAAAGCAGAGACATCCAGTCTTACTAGAAAAATACTGGATTCCCCGAAAAACACTCATGGAGCGTATACAGGACAAAAATGTAAGGGTTCCCCTAATCAACAGCCCGACGATTAGGAACTTCTGCACGCTTGATGTGAAAGGTCACAAGCGAACATTGAGCGCTTGATGTACAAGTTGATAAACTTTATGAAGAGTTAGACGTACAATACTTTCTGAGATAAAAATGACGGAAAAAGGCGCGGGTAGTGGATAATCCGAGAATTTAATTAGGATTCGATATTTGTAATAAATAGTAAGCGATTAAAGACAACATCGTCTTGTGTATGCAATGAATTCTCCTCTGACTCCCAAGACGTGACGTAAACATGACCTGGTTTGATTGAATTTTAATAGCAGGGCATTCCTTCGCAATTACAATGTTTGAGAAGGATTTGAAGCATAATTATGACAAATTAATTAGTTTGAATATGTTTTTGGTCCATATATACCATTAAATCACCCAGTTTGTACGCGGGAACCCATCTTTAAGCAATTGAGTGTTACAATTGATAAACATGGAACAGTTTTTAACAGAAAGAATTGCATTGGCCTATTTCTTCCATCTGTACTAAACTTTAAATTTTCAACAAAAAAAAAAAAAAAAAAAAAAAAAATACCGACCACTTAAAGTAAGAAGAAGACTACTCACAAAAAATGTAATATTATTGACTAGAAAGACGTTGGCTTGGACCTAATCGAATGCAGACGAAGTTTCCGCACAAAAGACAGATTTTGACATTTTTGAGAAAAGTCAGAAGCTATAGCATTTGCATGTCTGTACTTTTTATCAATATTTCAATCTTGCCGCGGTTATCATTCATTATTCCATAAAGTTCATCTCCATTTAAAGCGGAAATTCTTCGAATTTATGTTTCGATTTGTTGTCGGTGTAAAACTGCCCATTTCTATGATTCTGCCCCGGCATATTTTATGTTCACAGACTGTGCTCATATTGGAAAATAACGATGAACAACTGGGAAACTTTTATCTCGAGGTTAAATTACGAGAAAAACAGGAAGAGAAAACAAACTGTTGTTCAAACTTCCAGGAGTTGCAACTTGTCTTTATATTTGCCCCCTTTTGTATCAGAGAGGGAGAGAGAGAGAGATGGGGTTTAATGTCTACTCGACACAAACTAGGTTGTTTCGGGACTAACACATGGTTCAATTTTATTTCCAGGCGACCCTACTCCTTGTCACGTACAACCGGGGAATCGAATCCACGCCAGTTGACTGAATGACATACCTATTAATACAGCGCGCACGTGCTAACCATTCGGCCATGCCCCGCCCCCGCCCCATTTGTTTTAGATCAAAAGAGATTGAAAATTTGAAACTGAAACTAAAAACTTCAGGATGTCCAAAATATGTTACTGGCAGTGTCAAAGGATAGTGTTTAGATTGTCGATTATTATTGTAATCTACTGTTAATTTAATACATAATTACACAAAATTAATCACATTATCTTAAAACTTATGGTCGTCATTTGAATTTTTCTGAAAATTTCTAATTTTGCACAGTGATATGAACTCAAACTAATTATTTAACATTAAACATACACCATTATACAAGAACTAAATCTGCATATTGCAGGTCTTTCTTTATGTCTGAAACGTTATACAAATTATTAATTAGACATTGATTAACTTACCAAGAATATAATCAACTCTCGACGCCATCGGAGGGTTGCGATATAAGTAGATTTAAATACATTTTGCGGTCAATGCGGTTACCGTAAAAATGGATAATCGAGATTTTGTTTATTATCGTAACAACGGTAGTAATGACAATCGGGGCTAGACAATAACTGTATCGCTAATATCTAGGCGCAGAGTGGAGTAATTTGACTTAAATTTTCAGCATATTCTCTTTTCATTATCTATTTTTTGACTATTATAGCGAGAACTGTCAGCTCTTTATCTAATCTTACCTAATCCCGCTTTGATTAAGAAGACAAAATATATACGGTAGATAATATAATCTCCAGACTTGGATTCAGTCGGATTAAAAGGGGCTCATAAAACATTGTCGCGAAAATTTTAGGTTTCTCTGGTTTGTTTTAATTATTTCCCGTTCATATCGTCTGTTGATGATACCGAATGTCGACAAATATTCAATTCATCATATCTATGTAAACATTTTACGAGACTTAACTTTCACAATATTAAAGTATTCAGGGAGGCGATTAAACACCTCTAAAGTAACGATCAGCAACATTAAAGAAAATGATAATACTTCCAATATCTTGGCGTTCCATGTGAATTCCTTTTTCAGTCAAGCCCAGTCGGAGCCAAACAGTAGGACGTTAAACTTCATTCCATTTCATTTCATTTTTTTTTTCAGTTACAATAATATTAAGCCATAGTGACAGTTCGATGCAATATGTTAGATTAAACGTGTTCTATTTCTTGTGATCTAACTTTTAGGTGTTTCATTATGTTTTTTAACTAAACTATGAATAATTAATGATTGGAACCATGTTGATATTTGCACTATGTGCCATGTTGTGGATGGTGCTTTAATGTCCGGGGCAGACATGAAAAAAAACGTAAATGTTAAATTAATATTTCTATTTTAGACATACGTAACATAATGAAAGCTTAACACCTTCACATTTATGTGTAGCTAAAGAGTTTCACATTTATGTACATTCTGCACACAGAGATACATCTACTTCATACTTCGAGAATTGATCTCTGCCCTAAATGGCCGCCATATCTAAAAATTAGTATACTTTTTTTATAATGCGATTCTACTCCATTTCACATCTGTCATACACGCAAAGACTAAATAAACTTTTTCAATTGTATTAAATGGAAGCAGGATAAATCCTTAACAAAATTCTCGAAATTTACTTTTGTTCTCGACTTAAATCGTCGATTTAGTACTTAAAATGTCGGTTAACTAGCTTAGTGTCTGTTCTCAAGCGGAGCTAACTGTAGACAGACAGCCTAAGTTTAGTATGCTAGTGATTTACACATTTAAGTGTAGCTAAAGATTTTCATATTTATGTGTAGTTCGTGATTTTCACATTTAAAGTAGCTAAGTCTCTAAATGAATATCATCCAAAGTCTTCGACATTGAAAACACTATTTGTCAATTTAAATCAACATTGATGTTGTGATCTTACCGGGAAAAGATAGGCTTCTGATATCAAATATTCGTTGCGTGATTATCTGTCCAACATTTCTTTTTGAGTGGTCCAGTGATAAGCCACTTTAGATCATAAGGTTTGTTATTGAGTCAAGTTTTTTACACTACAAGGAATTGGGTCGCCTGCCTAGCATCATGAGTTTTCTCCCGATACTCAGGTTTCATTACACAGCTAAAAAAAAACGACTCACACGCTAGCGAATATTTGAAACAAAATTTAACCATATAGTAGTCTAGAAATGTCCTGGTCTGACACCTTTAAATGAAAAACTCGACTCCGCCGCTTTTAAATCAAAATTTAACCATAAGAATGTCGATCGCCGTACAAAATTTATAAGAGAACCAGGCAAGATGATGTATTATATGATACTTAATCAGTGTTAAAATCATATTCAACTCATATGAAATATTTCCTCAAGTCGTTAACTCCGACAAAGAGAGAGAGAGAGAGAGAGAGAGAGAGAGAGGTTTAACGTTCACTCGAAACAGACTAGGCCATTTCGGGACTAACACATGGTTCAATTTTATTTTAATAATTCGCTTGCGCGTAGGGGTCATTAGCAATGGGAGGAATTCGGAGGACCAGGAGAAAACCCACGAGGTTGGACAGGCGACCATACTCCTTGTCACGTACAGCCGGGGAACAGAAACCACGCCAGATGACTCAATGACAGACCTTATGATACAACGTGCACGTGCTAACCATTCGACCATCCACCCCCACCCCCTACCCCCCTCCGACAAATAGGTAAACATATATCTACTGCTACCTAATCATAGCGCATAGTACAGACAGCCTTGAATTTACAGGACATTGGTAAATAAAGTATATTTGAGTCAAATGTGACAACAAAGCCTATTTACAGTTGATTGAACATTTCAAATCAAATTGTTTATTAAGTTGTTCGGAACTGATCGCTGGATTGACCTAACGGAGTTACTTAACACATTTAAGAAATGGCCATCTAGATAATCTTTACGATCAATTTACACCATAACTTCCATACTACTTTACATCTACATTGCGTAAGTCTTCTTTTAACACCATTTTTCAACACTATATGAAGAGCGCCGGGGAAGAACGATCTAAGTCACTTTTTCAACGAACCCCAGTTAATGACGCAATCTGATAGCAAATGGTATAAGCTTTCTGTGGACCAATCAATTTCAGGTAAAAACGATTGGAGTCACATCGAACCAATAAGGCCCTTCCTTCTGAAATGGCCTCCCGGACAAATACGTCCATCGTACCCTTTATTTGACCTTAAGTTGGCTGAAAAGTGAAAGTCAGTTGTTGTACTTGTACTGGTAATTATGATTCGTATTAAACATCATTTTGAAGTTGTAACTAAACCCACTCGTTCTGTTCGCGTCAAGCATTCTCGTCCAAAAGTCTGGTTTTCCTTTTATACGAAAAGACAAAAATGTGACTTAGATCGTTCTTCCCCAGGACTCTTCATATTTTAACACCATTTTGCAACACTTAATTTCAACACTATAATTTAACAGGATATTTTAACACTATAGTTTTAAAACTATATATCAGAACAATTTAGACATGCTTTTAATACTAAATATGGCGTAATTCTTGAGTAGAAACAATGCCTATTCCAGGGCATTGTTTTGGCTTCAAATGTTATATAAATTATTATTTAGACATTTATTAACATGCCAAGCTCGTTATCAAACCTCTAGACCATTCGGTGGCTTAGATATTGAATGGATTAGACAATGTCCGCTATATCAACGTTAAACGATAATATGGCGGTACTCACGATGAAGGCCGATTGAAGGACTGAAAATCAAGACTTTGTTTATTACCGAGACAATGGTGCTTAACAATCGAGAATTGCGCACACAATTTGGGACATTTCTACTCAAAACTTTAAACATTTATAACTTCGCACAGAAGAAAGTCTGATATTTTCAATACATGGAAAGAAACAGTTGTTTGCGTTACTTCCCCTTGTGTGACTTTGAATGACACCCAGATCTTTTTTTGCATATTATTTCAAAACTTTTTCCCAGTGGCCATTTTACGCCTCCGCGTACTATTTTATATACCCATTCACACTAAATAGGAAACACCTTTATTCTAAATATAGTTCAAAACCCTTTATTTATTTTTTTTATTAATAATTGATAAAATTGTTTTAGAATTTGATTTGCAGAAGAAAAAAAAATAATATTAAGAGATAATTATCTTTCCCCGATTTCATCCCTTTCAGTGATATTTGCGATCAAGTGAATATTTACTGCTGCCCAGTTTGGCCATCTTTCATGTAAATATCAGTGAATTCATCATCCTTCATTTGAAAAGATCCCACTTGCTATAGAGAGTTACGATTTTTTTAAAAATATGAATCGTTGGATTTAAGGACATTGTACTTATAATTACTATTTTAAATGTCACAGAAAATGCCACACGCATATATCTATTAATTCAAATAATGTTGTGGACAAAATACAAAACATCAATGAATTATAATGGCCAGAAATAATCATTCGTCATTTTGATTTTTAGAAGAAAAAAAACCAATCAGAACACAACCCTGATAATATCTGACACTTAATTAGAATCAATTAAAGCAGTTGAATGTAGACAGTATTTCAAATGTCATTTTTTTAAATAAATTGTTTTAGGATGTTTTAATTGTTAAAATAGTCGATAGAACATATATACATACAGATCGAACGAATTCCAGAAATTCTTAATTCAAAATGCCCGTGATTACTTTGATAACGACTAAGATAAGATGTGCCTAAGATATCTAAAGATTTAGATAAAAAAAAAAACTCGCCGTTCTTGCCATTAATAGTTCAAAAATAGATAATGAGAAATGAATATATGGATTTCAGTGAAATTAATTTATTCTAAGCGACGATATGGGTGTTTGGAGTTCTAACAATATTGTCTCGATTGTCAAGTACCTTTGTTACGATAATAAACAAAGTCTCCGTTATGTATGTGTACTGTAGGGGACAGGGGTGAAAACTATACTTTTATAGTAGTTCCGTGCAATTAACATATATGAAGAGACGATTATCGTGTACTATTACTCTTTCCGAAACACATAAAACAATTGATCAAAAAATAACAGAAGTTCACATTTCAAACACGTACCGATAATGTGAGATTGATCAAAAATTAGCAGAAGTTCGCATTTCAAACATGTACCGGCAATGTGAGATTTCACATACTGTTATACATGTAGTTCTATTTCACATTATATGAAGATACGGTTATCGTATGCTATTATTACTCTTTCAGAAACACATAAAACAATTTAACAAAAATAGCAAAGTTCACATTGCAAACACGTACCGGCAATGTGAGGTTTCACGTGGGTCAGATTTTGACAATCTATCCAGAAATATCTCCATATCCCGTTCCATAAAGATTAGCTCTTTCAGATAGGAACGTACGCGTTGTGTTTGGTAATACTGCATTTTGAGCTTCGAGGGCCCTTGAGAGAAGCGGTGGCTAAGGTAGAAGGCACTGGGTCGCTAACCTCGAGGTCCCGGGTTCGCTCCCGGTGTTGGCTGAGAAAGGTCTTCGGGATTTCCGGCGTGGTTTACCATTAACGGAGGGCCATGCCAAAACAGCATCTAGTCGTTCGGATAGGACGTAAACCTGAGCTCCCGTGTACACGTATAAGAACCCTTGACGTTGGAATTTGGTATAAGAGTAGACCGTAGTGCCGTTGTCCGAGCAAAATGTCCCTCATAGCACAGTATGTGGCAAATGTCCGTCTTCATTAGCCCAGTAGGAGCAGAAAAGTAGGGTGCTAAACCCAATTTCATTTCAATTCGTGGTGTCTTCGTGTGATGATGGCGACACACACAAACTAGTCAACAACGTTGCATGATGCAAGTAATTATTATTGAACAATGCCTGGACAAATAATAAGTTTAGCGGAAAATTTAAATTTTCTATTTGAAATGTTTTGTCAGAAAGTTCCATTCAATCACCAATATCAGAAGCTGACTGTGTATAAAATGTGAAAGATTAAAATTTAGCGAGTCGTGAAGACTATCAACACTTCTACTCAAAGGAAGACCGGGGTTAGGAGACAAATATGTCAACTTTATAATATGAAAGTCAGTGATGCACTGGAGGTGAGAGGAATCGTGTTATATCGTCTAAATCTATTGATTTATGTATGATATCGGGGGCCACGGTGGCTCAGTGGGTAGGACGTTGATTCGCAAACCCGGAGATCCCATGTTCGATTCCGGTGTTATGGACTTTTCTGCGTTGTCCCACTTGTCAGCGATGCAGAATAGGGGATCTGGCATGGGACAATGTATACATTGTCATTCGGATGGGCCGAATAAGCGAGGTCCTGTGCAATATTTCTGATAGCACAAAGTATGGCATATGCCCGTCTTCATTAGCCCAGTTGGAGCATAAAAGTAGGACGTTAAACCCCAGTTCATATAAATGAGATCTTGTATCAGTTTTGACTCACATGTGTATGTAAGATTTTCAGTTTACTTTAATTCACAAAAATTCTGTATATGAAATGAAATGAAATGGGGTTTAACGTCCTACTGTTCTGCTCCTATGCTGGGCTAATGAAGACGGGCAAACGCCATACAGTGTGCTATCAGGGTAATTTTGCCCGGGCAGCGGCACCATCGCCTACTCTTATATCGAATTCCAACTGCCAAGGGATCTTTTACGTGCATTCCAATGTATACACGTAAAAGATCCCTTGGCAGTTGGAATTAAAACAAACTATATCTAATAGTACGTGCAGGAGAACCACACTACACACAAGCAAAACCGATAAGACAAACATGCGGGAAAGACACATTCCATACAATAAACAACAAACGTAAATATCAAATCAAGTCAATGAATCCGGGGGCGCCCACTACGCTGTAAAGTTCCGGGCCTGTAATAATACAGGCTCCACTCAAAATGATAAACCAAAAAAGACTTACAAGAAAGACGCAATAATGCGATCGGTCTCCCGAATGGCATTTCTTGATGGCGATAGTCTGCCAAATGACATTATGATTTAGAAGTAAAAAAAAAATGAAATGAAATGAAATGAAATGGGGTTTAACGTCTTACTGTTCTGCTCCGAACCTGGGCTAATGAAGACGGGCATACGCCACACAGTGTGCCATGAGGGAAATTTTGCCCGGGCAGCGGCGCTACGGCCTACTCTTATATCGAATTCCAACTGCCAAGGGATATTTTACGTGCACGCCAATGTTTACACGGGAACTCGGTTTTTCGTCCCATCCGAACGACTAGACAAGGGGGGGGGGCCACGCCGGAACTTTCTCGGCCAATGCAGGGATCGAACACTCGACCTCCAGGCTAGCGACCCAGCGTCTTCCCCACTTAGCCTTGTGATCCCCAGTAAAAAAAATGACAATAATAAGGGCAATAATCACTTTAGTTTAAACAATATTTATTCATAAAATATCATATAATACATTACAGTTTTAAAGATATGATACAAAAACAAGCTAAAAGCTTATTCACTTTGATTCACTAACTCCGTTCGTTTGACACCCCCTCTCTGTTCGGATAAGCTAGTGATTTGGCGGCAGACGGTTTCTGGTCAGCTCTATTTATCTCGAAGACCAGTGTCTTAAATACTGCCAGAATGCATTTCCGGCACTCTATTTCTCAAAATATCGTGGCGAAAATATTCATTCACCTTGATTCACTCACTCCGTTCATTTGACACCTTCCTCTCTGGTGGGATAAACTAGTGATTTGGCGACAGACGGTATCTGGTAAGTTCTATTTATCTCGACGATAAGTGCCCGAAATACGGCCATACTGCATTTCCGGCAGTCTGTTTTTCAAAATTTCTGGGGGAGGTCCACAATACCCGTAGTTGAAACTCGCGCCTTTGCCACCTTAACCTTGGACTTGGCTCCAGCTTTGCCCTTCCAACCACTGGTGACTGGCGCCGCCACTGGCCATAATCCGAATAGAATTTCGGAAAATGCTAAAATTAATAAATAAAGTGAATTGACCAAATTTGTCAGGAGACGATGTAGGCCGTATGTCTTTGTCGGTAGTTCTAATTTAATTTGTCCATTATTGGTGAGTCATCATACAGTTTGATGTAAATACATTTCTATGAATATTCAATGAGTTAATAGAAATAATTTTTGTGATACGTTTGTAAACATACACACATTCATAGGGATATATTTAGCATTTACATTTGATGATAGATATCGTCCATTTAGTTTGGGTTCACAACCGCTTCCACCGTGGATAATATCGCAGAAATGGTGGCCGGATTGTGTTTTGGGGATTTAACGTACACTTCCCCTCTGGTGATATCGCGGGCTTTTATTTTAATAAATTCAACCCGCGTGCAGAGGCCCTTGCTGTGGAAAGACAACAGAGTAAACCTCGGGCCACATACGCTCACACCAGGAATCTAAGCACATGACCGGAAGCCCGAGTTGACCGGCCAGACACGGAACACTAAATAAGCAACCGCTCAAAGATATGTTTTTTTTCAATTAATACTTAACGTGAGATGTTCTGAAACCAAGAGGATTTTCACTTGTCAGCTATGGATTATAAAAAAACCAATGGCGTGTAACTCACAGTATATCGAAGTGATTATAACATTATGTCACTTATGATAGTGTCATTGTTGTAATGACAGTTGTGTAGATTTAACACGTGATAGTAACGTGACATGTGACACGACCAGTTCCGACAAAGCACGTGTTATTAATGTATTAACTACTGCACAAATATCGATATACGACTGGTTGATCAATTATACACAATTATAGCTGTAACATGATAATTCAGATTGTCACACAAAGGTACCATTAATTAAATCTCTTATTAAAGATATACAAAACAACTAGCTCGTTGCTGCCATGGTAAAATACGCATTGTTTGTATGTTTGTCCTAGAGTCGTTGATTGTGACAGCTTAATCTCTAAAAGATTTAACTGTTATAAACTGTAATCGCCCTACACATTTGTTACTGTACTGGCTTGAAAACGTCGCGAGAATACTAATCGAATCGTCGTCTAAATAAATCAGTAATTGTTCTCCCATAAGTGTATGTTACAGGGGGGGGGGGGGGGGTAGATGGCTGAATGGTTAGCCTGTGCACGCTGTATCATAAAGTCTGTCATTGAGTCAACTGGTGTGGTTTCGAATCCCCGGTTGTACGTGACAAGGAGTAGGGTCGCCTGTCCAACCTCGTGGGTTTTCTCCGGGTCCTCCGGTTTCCCCCCACTGCTAGAAATCCCTACGCACGAATTATTGAAATAAAATTAAACCATATGTTAGTCCCGAAATGAACTCCATTTCTCTCTCTTTCTCTATATTTTACAGTTTATCGCTCGATCCAGCTACTAAATGCCTCTGTTCACGATTATGATAAACTGTTACAGCAGTCCAAAGCGGTTAAAGCCTATTCCATAACAATCTGATTAAAATACAGATCTATATTTCGTTTACCGATTGTAGTGGAAGGTCGCGTCAGAGGTTACACGAGCGGTATTTGACCCTATGACTCAGACATTCGATTAACCAATCAGCGTTGATGTTTCTAGTGGGATACCCACAGTTCCGTGCACCGAACGACAAAAACTCGCAATAACAGACCATTTTATTGGCTTATAATCCCTCACATTATCCAGAACGCGGGTTATATAACAACTCTTCCAGATCCCAGTGTAGTAAAGACAAGTAAAACGAAATTTTGAACAATAAAAAACGAAACGAAATAGGATCTGTGTTTTAATCAGATTGATTCCATACTTGCAAAGGCACCATGCAATCAAAAGACAAAATGAAATGAAATGAAATGGGGTTTAACGTCCTACTAGTCTGCTCCTAAACTGGCCTATTGACGACGGGCATACGCCATACAATGTGCTATGAGGGAAATTTTGCCCGGGCAGCGGCTCTACGGCCTACTCTTATATCGACTTCCAACTGCCAAGGGATCTTTTACGTGCACGCCAATGTGTACACGGGACCTCGGTTTTTCGTCCCATCCGAACGACTAGACAGATGTCCTTGTCAGGCCCTCCGTCCTGCATCACTGACAAGGGGAAACCACGCTGGAAAATCTGGATGAACTTTTCAGCCAATGCAGGGATTGAACACCCGACCTCCAGGCTAGCGAGCCAGCGTCTTACCCACTTAGCCACGTGATCCCCAAAATCAAAAGACATAAATACCGTATAGATAAGCAAGCACTACTTGTACGTGTTGAGTAAACTCTGATCTGATGAAAACGGGAGATTATCAGCGTTGGTCTGGTAATTCAAATCCCCGAGACAATTAGACAAAATGGGTTACTTAGCAACGCGGAACTCTTGTTTAGTGAGGTGAGATTATAGCCGGTTTGAAGGACCAAAAACAGTCGATTAACGCGAAATAACCACAATGTGACCACGAAATTACGTCAAACAAGACAGACTTTCGAATGAGCCTTTTCAGCAACTAAACATATTATTGAATTTGGTTTGCCACCCCCCCCCCCCACCAACTACACGTATTTATGATTCGCCTGCAAATGTTTGAAGTATATGTAACAAAGTATGGCCTGTAGTAGAGGCGTCTCATTTTCTATAGACTTCATTGTTAGTATTGAATGAACAAACCCAACAAGTTTTAAAACAAAATCTCATCACTCTGATCGATAGAAATGAAATGAAATGGGGTTTAACGTCCTACTGTTCTGTTCAGATTAGGCTAATGAATACGGGCATACGTCGTACAGTGTGCTATAGGGGAACATTTTTCCCAAACAGCGACTCTACAGTCTACTCTTATGTCGAATTGCAACTGCAAGGATTCTTTTAGTGCAAGTCAATGTGTACATGGGATCTCGGTTTTTCGTCCCATCCGAACGACTACAACAGTGCGTTTGTAGACTATGGTAACGACCTACCGGCGACAGAACGGGCAGGCGGAGTAACAAGGTAATGCCATTTCATCCCCCACCCCCATCAAATGTCGGGGTATAAAAATAACATTTTAAATAAATAAATAAATGGCTTGATTTCGCACATTTTCCAAAAAGACCGAGGGTCTAAAATAAATATACGTTTCTTGATTGATGTCGAACAGTATAAATATAAACAAAAAGCCATATTTAATAATTCTATTTGATCTTGTCAAGAAATCAACCCCCTTCGTTCCGTTCTTATATAGATTACCATTACTTTGTCGATAATATAATCTACAATAATAGGAAATCCAATAAGAAACAGTCGACAAAATATGAAATATTTATGAAAATATTTCCGATTAGTGTTGCCACCGTAACTGGTCGAAGAGATCCGAGTCTATCATCACCCCCAAAATAAATGAATACATGAATAAGGCATGCATTATTTCGCGACTAATAGTCTCAATTCAATGAAATTCGGTAATCCGATCTAGTAATAAACGGGTTATTGGATATGAGCCGCGTATCTTTATAAACGGATATGATTTCCTAGACAGAGCTAGGTATTTTACCAACCAATTTTGAAGAGTGTGTATCAAAGGGATTTGTTCTATATGTGTAATAAAAGCTAATTAGGTTATAGCAGTGTTAATAACGTTATTTCTTTTATCACAATAATAAGCTAATATCAATAAATCACATAGCAATCATTAAGATCACTTCGTTCATGGAGGTAAATTGCTTTGTGGAAATCACTGTTTTCTCAATGAACAGTATTTTATTCACAGAAAAGAACAGAGGGCCAGGCCTATATTACCTCTATGTGTTACAAAATAAAGTTATATAACTAATTTATGAAAGAATAGTTACGAATAATCAAATAAATAAAATGATCAAAATGACTATGTACATATTTACAATTCCCGGTTTGCCTGAACACCTACTTACAATAAACTGTAATATATTATATAGTTTGTAATTTTATAGTAATAATCAAACAATATTAAAATATTTTGAATCTAACATTAAACATGCATTATGCAAGAGCTAAATTTGTCTATTGCAGATCTTTCTTTAGGCCTGAAATGTTATTTAAATTAGACATTAATTAACCTATCCAAACCATAATCATCTCTAGATGGCATCGCTAGCCTGTGATCTTTAGTGGATTATGAGCCGATTTACTGCATAACTTTCCTTCACGATTTAACGATTAAATGGATAATCGAGACTATGCTGTTTATCGTACTGACTTTAGTAATGATAATCAAGATTAGGCGGAAATTTCAATCGCCTAGTTCTCGGTTCATAGTGGGTCATTTTGTATCTTTAATTTATCATTTGCTAAATCCACGTTAAAATGTCCCATTTTATTAAGAAAACAAAATCAGAAAATGTCAACGATAGATAATCTCGGGACTTAGATTCAATCGGTTTTTATCGAAAACATAGCTGACACTGGCCTGTATGGAACATATCAATGAATACACAATTCTTCAAATAACGACAAAAAACTGGTGTTATATTATTACCAAAATACAAAAGAAAAAATGTGGAAATCAGTAACAATACGGGACCATGTACATGTCATCGACAACCTAATCTCTGAAAGAAGATTCGCCATATCACCAATTATTAAAACAAGCACAAAACTGGGATTTTAGGATTTCATAACTGGATTCTTTACTAATAAAGAAAGAAAAGTGGTGCAGGACGGATAACCCACAAAGAGAACAAAAATGTCGCTGAAGACGGGCTATACGCCATACAGTGTGCTATGGGGGACATTTTGCCCGGGCAACGGCACTATGGCCTACTCTTATATCAAATTCCAAGTACCAAGGAGTCTTTTACATGCACACTAATGTGAACACGGGACCTCGGTTTTTCGTTCGTCCCATCCGAAAGCCCGCAAGTAACATTGTCTAGATGTTCGGGAGGGACGAACAACCGAGGTCCCGTGTACACGTACAAGAATCCGAGTCCCACAGCTGGTATTCGACGAAGGTTATGAGTCTTCGTCCGGGCAAAATTCCTGCTCATAGCACACTGCATTGCACATGCGCGACTTCATTAGTTCGGTTGATGAGAATAACAATTCTAGGTACGGATGAATCAATCAGTGTCAACAAAAGCATAAAGATTAGGAAATAAGTCCTGAAATTGGCTTCCTTTATGCAGTCTTCCCAGATTTACAGGAATATATAAGGAATGGTCGATGACAAACAGACCCTCAATGTTCCGAACACGTTAAAGTACATTGCATTAGTCATAATTATGATAAATTATATGCCGCGTGCCCCGTTACGAATTCTGAATACATGGTTTTAAAACTCTATTCGTTAAGTTGTAATTCTGAATTACGGTACTTGACTAAATTGAGCACTGAAACATAGAACGTGACTGATGGAAACATTTAGTCATCAGTAACTTCGGTATCCTATTTGTTATGGGTAAGAATTTAATGCAAGAAGTTACAAGCAATACAAGTGAAAAATATGCTTAACTTAAAAACTAAAACGGAATAGTGATTTTCATCGAAAGGTAATTCCATTAACTTAAGTAATTGATTAAACTCCGGAAATGTACAATCAGGAGCATCGTCTGTCGTGCACAATGTAAGATGAGATTATGATACTTCTTCTCATTTGTATTTAAGTCACTGAATAGGTCCCGAGTTTACAAAACATTTTCAGACTAAAGTTAAGAATTTACTCAAAACTGTCCGCCCTATTTTAACTAAACTATAACCCTTTATAAAACCCTTACGTCCATGAGAACCTTTGGACAAAGTTTTGTGTTTCTAGATCAAAGATATTTCTCATTAAAACAGTGATTGAAAGTTGAGTAAATTCTTAACTTAAAGTAGCTAAGTCTCTAACTCAATATCATCCAAAGTCTTACACGTTGAAAATACGAATTATTTGTCAATTCAAATCAACATTGATGTTGTGATCTTACCAGGAAAAGACAGGCTTCTGATATCCTATGTTTAAGACAGAATAAACATTTTACCATTGTACCATAGTGCGTTTTAGCGTCATTTGCAACAAGTGACCAGAAAGAACGAGGCTACACATATTCAACAGGAGAACTTGCTCAAAAGACTGGAATAACCAGACGCTAGACATTGCTATAGGGTTGAGACACAGGCCGTATTTCGTTGGACATAACTGATTTGAAATTAAGAGTCAAAACGGAAACAATTGAATGTAAATCAGTTTATATACAATCAGATTACATTATTATATGCGTTGCGACCCATTTGGGTCAATTTCTAGGTCCCAAATATTAGCGATTTAGCTCCTTTACTTGGTCACTATATTTAGTGAATTGACAACCCATATAGCCTTCAGCGTCAAAGCAAAGTTTCCTTTATAGAAGAGGGGTTAGCGCGTGCGCGTTGTATCAATAGGTCAGTCATTGAGTTAACTGGCGTGGTTTCGATTCCCCAGTTGTACGTGACAAAGAGTAGGGTCGCCTGTCCAACCTCGTGGGTTTTCTGTGGATCCTCCGGTTTCCTCCCATTGCTAAAGACCCCTACGCGCAAGAGAATTATTGAAATACGTTAGTCTCGAAAGGACCTGGTATGTGTCAAGTGGACGTTAACCCCCACCTCTCTCTCTCTCTCTCTCTCTCTCTCTTATAGAATACTGCATAGAATATGCCCGAGTGGTGCAGAAAAGAAAGACGTTAAGCCGAACATAGTTCGTCACTTGGTTGGGGGAATCCCATGGGAATTCCCCCACGATCACAACATGTGTAGGACTTTATATTACGTCCTGGACAACTGCTATTCACTGTGTGTAGGGCGTAATATAACGCCTTGGAGGTATTTTTCCCAACCTATTCTTAGAACATAGTACATAGTTCTTCGTCACTTTGTCAAATTAATTACACAATAGGGGGTAGTTAACGTTTTAAAAAAACACGTCACGCTTAACGGGTTAAGCCGCATTGCAATTATTTTAGACAAAAGCAATACAGTGAACTATAGTAAAATCACCCGTTGCAAAAATGATAACATGGCAAACACGTGGAATATTATAAATCAGGTATAAAAAAAAAAACAGTTATATCACATTTATCCCAACGTATTGTATTAAAAGATCGCCAAAATTAAACAGCAATTTGTAAGGTACAGACAGGTATTTATTCTAAACAAATATATTATAATATAAATATTGTTAGACTAGGAATTATATTACTAATATTTAGACCAAATAACATCGATCACTATTAATTAATAACACGTTAAATTTATTAGCAAATATTTGGGAATAGGCCGAGAATTTCGTAGAGATTAGTCACGTTTAGATGTCGTTCAGTATAGCGTAGTATTTAATTTGCGATTATTTCCGTAGATTTTATTTGAGTCATTTATACACTCACGTTCAAACAACATTTCACAATATATGACAAATATTTCTGTAGAAGCTTCCAAATGACTCAAACAATTTCATGTCATTTTTTCCAAACATTTTGTACACTAAAATATAATGTTTGAAATCGATCTACTCGGTACGTTATCGCAGTCTTACTTGCACGCTGTACAAGAACGAAATGAAATGAAATGGGTTTTAATGTCCTACTGTTCTGCACCGACTGGGCTAATGGAGACGGGTATACGTCATGCAGGATGCTGTGGGGGAAATTTTGCCCGGATGTCAGCGCTACGGTCTATTCTTATATCGAATTCCAACTGTCAAGGGCTCTTTTACGCGCATGTCAATGTTTACACGGAATCTCGACTTTTTGCCCCATCAGGTCCTCTATCCTACACTACTGACAAGGGGGAGCCACGCCGGAAAATGATGAACTTTCTCGGCCAACACCTGGATCGACAACGGGGCCACCAGGTTAGCGAACCAACGTCTTGCTCACTGAGTCACCGCTGCTCCCGCTATACAAGAACACACTTGTTCTAGATATTTCAGCAGGAGATCAACCCTACCCTGATGGCCAAAATTCCACTTTTCTCTGATAATAAATTGGGCCAAGGTATATCGTAATAATTACTTCACAATACAAAACTATAGGTGTGGTCAATGATCTGACAACAGTATGAAATAACTGAACTTTCATATCCCTGAAACGTCTTCAAATGATCGTATGTTTTTCTGTTTAAATAATTGTTTTCTGTTTGGATATAGCTATAATTTACGGTGGGAGAGATGGGAGGCGAGGCTGCTGGGGTTAGATGCTTATACCCTGGGACAACTCCTTGATTGCATTCCTCAACATGCATATATTGGGTCTTGAGCTCGATCCCGGTGTTGGCTGAGAAATACCCTCGAGATTTTCCGGTGTTGCTTCCCGTTGTCTGTGGTACAGGCGATGGGCCTGACAAGGACAGTTGTCGTGTCGTTCGGATGGGACGAAAAACCGAGATCCCGTGTACACATTGAGATGCGCGTAAAAGAACACTTGACAGTTGGAATGTGATATAGCGCCGCTGTCCGGGCAAATATTTCCTCATGGCACACTGTATGGCGTATGCTCGCCTTCATTAGCCCAGTCCGGAGCAGAACAGTAGAACATTAAACCTCATTTTATTTCATTTCGTCATGTTGCGGTCCTCAAAGTTTGTTTCCGGTGACACTCGAACTAGTCATACGATGGAAAAAAAAGAAGGGAAAGCTAAAGGGGTGAAAATCTTGAATGTGCAGACCAAAAGTCCCTACGGCCAGTCTGCGCTCTTCTACGGCGCCGAACACACGTATGTGACGCGTAAGGCTCGTGTACAGATTTACTACAATTCCCCCCGTAGACTGCCCATAGTAGCACTACGGTTGATTGTAAGCTAGGGTTAAGGTAACCGCAAGGGTTGATTTACATTAAAATTGTTATTATTATTTGCGTTTCTTTATCGACGTTTTCACGCCAGGATATTGCTTTACGTGTCATCAACACAAAGTACATGAGACACCCCCCGCCATCTCATTCGAGATTATGGCTAAGTTTTAACCGATTTTTATAGGTTTCTGACTGCTTAGGTTTACATTCATTGAGTTAGCCGGTTTGCGTAGATATTCAATCTTGGGCGAGTTTTAGTTGATCTGGTACAGTATTAATTCTTTGGTGGGTTTTATCTGCTTCGGGACGGTATTAGATTATTTCAGTTTCTTCCAGTCTGGTGTATTTTAGGTTAAGGACTAAAGGGTTATTTCTGGGCGACAAAGTAATAATAAAATTCTTAGAATTTTTATAATAGGATATAATGTTTCTTATCGACTCATAAAAAGGATTCTTCAGCTTTATTTTGTTGCAAAATGTACCATCGACACTTACCAAAATAGAAGAAATACGCTGATAGTTATGTTATCAAACTGACACGCAGATGTTTTTTGTCGAAAATCTATTACTTGATAATTTGGTCAATGCTTTATATAAGAAAGAATTCACTTGCTGTAGTTGGGAATGACATCAATTATTTTTTCAATCTAATTCTTTAAAACATGCTTATATCGAGCATTTCTTTTTCGGTGTCAGATTAAAAATTTCTATGAATATCGTCAATGAATTCCACGAATCTTGATTATAAAAAAAAGATCGAGTGACTTTATATATAAGTAACATTATATTATACACAAAGATAATCCAAGTTTTTATTAGATTCTCTGAGAGATGTTTGTTACAAAGATTGACACATTCGGACAAGAATTCATAAACTCAGACCAGTCAAGAACATTAAGCGTAAAGCAGAGTGTCAGAATAAAAATTGGAAGCTGGGTCGATTTTGATTAAATAAGAGAAATAAGAGTATATATATATGACTAAAATTGCCTCTATCTTAAAGGGGAAAAAAGACATCTTAATTATATACGTATAAAAGGAAAAAACTAAGTCGGTGGAGTAGACAACTTTCTCCTGCTGGATGCTTGGTTTGTTGACGGGGAATGCATTAAGTGTTTTTCTAATCTTGTGAAGAAAGTTGATCTCTGTGGAAATTATCGTATACCCAAACCCCCTGCAATATTAGCCAATTAATTTTTTTCTTCCATTCAAATGTGAAGAAATGTCGATCGGTTGGCGCCTCTATAGTTTTATTGGATGCTTTAAGGTCGGGGCAATTGATCTTTTCTTTTGGATTTTCACTTTTCAGCGCAAACAAATTTACTAATTTCAACTTGTTCGTATTTTTTTGTCATCTCGCGTTCTATATTTCGCCTGTTTTACACCTTGCACAAACAAACTACACACCGTAATAGTTGATTCATTATACAATTTTTGTTTCCAAAGATAATGGTTTTTGTTGACAGAATCGATCGTTAACCTATGACTTGTTACAAGCCATCAATCGCTTTCAGGACGACTTTCTGTAATCCTGAAAGATATTGTTAATGTTGTACCACTGTTCAAACAACCGGAACACAATAATAAAATGTACTTTGACTTTTTCCAAATGCCCTCATCACTTAATTAAAATGAAAGTAGAAGTTAGTTTATTTTTTTTACTCAATAACATAAACATATAGAACCTCGTAGTTATTGAATTCAGTTGAATTTTTTTATGTGCCCCGAAGGCAGCCATTTTCTGAATAAAAAAAATCCGTTAATAGAATTAAGGCCATTTACATCTAAATAAGCTTACATACAGATTTTGGTTTTTTTTATGTGAAAGGCAGCTGCCCCATTCTTTACTTCAAATTCGGTCAATATTGGATTTCAACCGATATTGAAATGAAATGAGGCTTGATGGCCAACTTTTTCTGCAGATGTCATATTGATCGACCCATATATCCGAATAAATGCAAATGTCACAGAATATCAGACCTTACACAATAAAAAGTAATGTTTCCAAAAAGTATATTGGTCTAAAATTTAATACTAATGGGTGTCTAAAGTTAACACTACATGCAACGATTCCAGTAATAAAATAACAAAGAACTCTGTTAGCTATGCTAGCTAAATACAAAATAAAATCAGTAAGAGGTAGAAAATCATTTTATGTAACATAAAATCTAGTTTAATAACGAAGAAAACCTCTTTACATTACGTGGTTGATATGTAGGCCTACCTTGTATAAAGGTATAGTCTCTGTCATTCAGACAAATATTCTACGAATAACTATTGAGAATAACTAGTAGTCCGGTGGCTGAAGGGGTCGGGGCGGCTCACCACCCGAGCTGTGAATTTATGAGACCAAGTTTTTCTAGACCAGTTTTCTGCGTAGATTCCGCATCGGTGTGGTGATCAGGCGTTTGAGGGGACGTTTCCGAGATATGGAGGGGGGGGGGATTCTGTTCACATAAATGATGATCATGTTATATATTAATAAAACATAAATTTCTAGGACTGTCATCTCTAAATATGTGTAGACCATGCCCATAGACAAATGTTTTGATTTGCGAGGTGAGGGATTGCAGATGTGCGTGTGTGCAAGAGTGGGGGGGGGGGGTAAAACTGGCAGGAAATGAGTTCACGTTGATATAAATGCTTAGGGCTTGGTAAAATCATTACTTTTAATTCCGTTGCACATCTCTAAATATGTGTATAAGATTCCCATTGTGTGTGTGTTGGGGGGGGGGTAGCAACCACTTGGTTCAAAATTGACATAAAAAGTGGCTTCTCGTTAGCTTTTTCGTTTAGTACCAATTTTGTCATTCAATATATTACATCATAATGGTACTGTTCAAGAGATCTGGATAACAAAAAACCAATGTAAACAAGAGACATGTTTAGATATTAGTTTATTCTTATAGTCTTCATCAAAAGATTCAAAATCAAAGTTCATATTATCAGCGGGATAAATATCTTCTTGATGACTGACCAAGCTCGCATATATCTTTTGGATATGCTTCAGATACCCATTCACATTGCAAATCTTTATTCCAACTATGCATTGCAAGGTCATCTTGTTCTATCATTGGTTTTGCAACATAATTGTTGCGTTTAATGTGCAGCAAAAGACCCTCACGCAAGATGGTAATAAAGAAAGAAAGGGTTGTTATTTTTCATCACGATTAAAATTCCTCCAGAAAATCGTTCTTCTAGTGTCATCTACTGATGTAAGTCGCCTTTCGCCGTACAAACAATTTATTCTAAACCAGCAATTACGTCATCAGAAACATCATTTGTTAGTCCCAGCTCTTTAAAAATTGTTAAAATTTGAAGTCAACTTGAAAAAGAAAGACAGATATTCATTACCACTGAAAGCATGTACCGTAGGCCGAGATATTCTCGACACTTTCCATAATAATCTTGACTGAATCAAGAAATATATCAAGATTAGTATTGAAAGTGTCGACAATATCATAGAACTGAAAACAAACCACGGGGACACCAAAATAGCTTACCTACTCCTCATCGCATTGCAAATTAATGGAGGCGCTGAAACAAATTGTATTTTGAGTTCTTTCTCGGGCGAAATAGACATCCCAATCATTCTCCTCACAAACGATGTTCCAAAAGTACACATTTTTATCGATAATGAGATGGGAAAAGGTTGAAAATATCCCAAAAGGCGACTTACATCAGTAGATGACGCTTAGAAGAAAGATTTTTTGGGTGGGAAAAAATAACAGATCTTTCTTTATTACCACCTTGTCGTAGTACATGGTCTTTAAACGCTGCACATTAAACGCTGCAATTATTTGGCAAAAATTTGAAAACAAGCTGCAAAACCAATGATAGAACAAGATGACCTTGCAAAGCATGGCTGGAATAAAGATTTACAATGTAAATGAGTATCTGAAGCAAATCCATAGGATATTATGCGAGCTGTTGAACAGCAACCAAGAAGATATTTATCCCGCTCATATTATGAACTTTGATGTTGAATCTTCTGATATAAAAGAATAAACTAATATCTAAACATGTCTCTGATTTACCGTGTATTTTATTTACATTTCCAGACATCTTGAAAAGTACCATTATAATTTAAAGGAGCTAAATCGCTAATATTTGGGACCTCGAAATTGACACAAATGGGTCGCAACGTATATAATAATGTAATATGAATGTATATAAACTGATTAACATTTAATCGTTTCCGCTTTTACTCTAATTTCAAATCAGATATGTTCGGCGAAATACGCTAGAAGTCTCAATCGAATGGCAGTCTCTATAGTGTCTGGTTATTCCAGTCGTCACCGATAGTATTTATTGCACATGCTCTCCAGATAAGAATATGACGTCACCGCTTGACATGACTTGTGGAATATGTCTAGCCTCGTTCTTCGAGTCCATTCTTACCAATTGTGCTGAAACGCATTATGGTACACGATTCGTGTACGAATGGTAAAATGTTTAATTTGTCTTAAATATTAGATATCAGAATCCCATCTTTCCCGGTAAGATCACAACATCAATGTTGATTTAAATTGATAAATAATTCGTGTTTTCAATGTCGAAGACTTTGGATGATATTGAGTTAGAGACTTGGCTACTTTATGTTTTGAATGACGAAACTGGTATTGAACGAAAAAGCTAACGAGAAGCCACTTTTAAGGTCAATTTTGAACCAAAGGATTTCGGTCCTCAAAATTACATGTGAATCTTGTACACATATTTAGAGATGTTTTGTGAAGCTCTTAAGGAAATTGCCATTTAAATAAACATCAACTCATTTCCCGCCACCCCCCCCCCCCTTTTACACACGTACACCTGCAACCCCCACCCCACCTCGCCACAAATCAAAACAGGCATGGATTATGGGATTTATTTCGGGAAAGTGCGCAACTCTTACTTGAGAATACGAAAAGAAACGGGCGAAAAAGTATATTTCGGGAAGGGGTGCAACTCTCACCTGAGAATACGAAAAGAAACGGGCGAATAAGTGTATTCCGGTATCGACCGTCTTCCTACCATGATTACAAATACGGATTAATATGTATAGCCCTGCATCTATCCTTTTCCCTTCAGGATTAAATCAGTGAAAGGAAACCGGAGGACTCAGAGAAAACCCACGAGGCTGGACACGTTCAAGCGGCGAACCGAAACCACCCCACTTGACTCAATGACCCTGTGATTTCATGCGTACGCGTTAAACCACTAGACCCAACCATCCTGTGAGTATGGCAGGACCCTAAATAAAATAATGATCTCACGTGGTTTCGGGGTCATTTTTAATCTTTAATTTCCGTCGCTTTTGATGAATAGATAAGCAAAGCAATCTCTGGAGGCTTCGTACTCAAAGCACCATTTACAGTCAGTTATTCAAATATTTTCTTGTGTCCTCGGGGAGAGAAGCCCTAGAGTGGAGGCATCTTACATGGTCAGGCTCTGAGGACCCCGGATACCAGTCCGTCCCTGCCAATTTGTTAATAAGTGTTCTCAAATAGCTCCTGTCCACCCACGCAGATTAATAAAAACAATTGGGTTAACAAGAAATGAGATATTCTCAAGTAGGCATCTTATTAAATACACCCCGCTCACTAGAACACTTTAATCTGACTAACAGAATTGGATTGAAAATATCTGTAACCTTGATCAACGACCAACGATTTTTCTTAAACAAAAATATTCCACAGACAGGAATACAAGGAATGCATTGAGCAGAGTCGCTGCATTGATTAGTTACGGAGAATAAAACCATAACTGGCACCTTATCGAATCTAAAACATTGATTTAATGCCATAGCCAGCTGACGACCTGCTAAGATTTATAATCTACAGCGAAACATGTCAACTATCGATGCTTTCTCTTCATTCACAGAACTCTTTAAAAACTTTCAGGAGAACTTTGCACCCCTATTCTATCATGTAAAAGTTGGTACCTTATAATAATCAATGGTGGTAAATGTTTAATATGCCCAATTGCTCATCGTAACGAGAACCTAATAAATCTTGTATTGATCCTAGTTCATGGGAAGAGACCTTTCTATTAAACAACCTGATTGTTTTTGTTTTATTTCTCTCAGAATTGCTGGGCAAATTCAGGACAACAAAGGTTTGGCTTTTTTTTCGTACATTAGGTATAAAATTGTTTTTTTTATAACAAGTCGATTCATTATGTGTAGCTTGAACATGTAATTTTTGCGCGAAAGAGTTGAAATGGAGAGAGAGAGAGGGGTGGGGGGGGGAGAGGGAGAGAGAGGGGGAATACCTTGTCTCAGACCACTCACCTGTCCAGTACATGTGGAGAGAGTTAATAATAACAGACTAACAAAACTAACAATAATTGTTCACAATTAAATCTTAAGGACGACCTGCCTCGTTTGCGAGATCCATTACATATCAGAGACCAGGTCTCAGACCACGCAGCCCCTCCAGTAAAGCACAGACAAATATATACCCATGTACAGAAAGTCTATCATAACATGATGTTAGGACTAACACGACTAACAAAAATATTTCAAAATTAAATTGTAAGCACTACCTGTCCCTTTTACGACATCCATCACCTTCTAGTCAGTTAACAGAAAGCAAAGCTGGAGAAATACTTAACTTTTTGAACGTATAATAAAGCATGTCACACAAGTCTACATGATTCTGTGTTTTTTTATCACTTGGTTTTGTCTGTTTGTAATAGGATTTGTAACATTTTCTATCAATCAAGAATTATTTCATTACAGCGAGAATAATGGCACTTTTGAGTAAGGTTAACTCAACAAATCAATTCATTTAAAGCAAGAACACGGGGGTTTTTACATTAAACAAAATTATAGATTACACAAAAACATCTCGGCAAACAGCGATACACATAAATTTGAGTTAAGTTAAATGAACTGCCGAACTTCGAGCTTTGGACACAATCGGTTCAAGGTTCTGCAAAAGCAATTAATTAAATAGCATTAATGGTGGTGACTATATTGTAGGCAAAATATTTCGTAATTGATATAATATATTGTATTAAGAAATGAAGGAAAAATAATTCACCATTTATGGCACAATAATTGGATACTTCGTGATTAAGAAACCGGGTGGGTGAAGTGAACGACACCACGGATAGAAAATGATAAATTAAATTTCGGTTAAACTCGGATCAAAAATCCCTCTGTGTCAACATATTTTTTTACTCCTTCGGCGCGGATGGTCAGATGAGTTTTTGGGTCGAGATCGAGGTTGTGCGTTTGGAGGGCACGTGTCGATATTTTTCGACGGACCCTAAAGGTGTTACGAATCATACAATACTAGTAATAGTATCTTATAGAAGAGGAAGTAACGTCATATCACTAAATGACCCCCCCCCCCCACCCCGCGCTTCGTGGTTAGTGAGCCAGCACCTTCCAATCTGAGTCATAAAGGCAATGGTACCTTCTAATATCTTAGACAGAAAGATAAATTAAAACTAGGCACAGATATCGTATTAAAATGCTTTATCTTTTTCGAAATTTTAGACCCCACCAACGTCAGCCCAGATGCGCGGCCAGAGAGAGTTGGGTGCTAAAGAATGTCCCGTTTATTTCTTTAACGGATACAAATCTATTAGCTATTCACATTGTAGACTGCGAGCTTGCTATATTCTCTATATTATGAATAATAAAACGTATCCAGATTCAGATAAGCGTATATCAACAGTACCACTAACTTTCGCGGGCTGTAGCGAATCCCTTTGGTTTAAAATCTGAATATTTTTGAACTAGCCGATATGAAATCGGGCAGACAGAAAGAAACTATTAGAGAGTGTCGAGATAATTCCAGATTCTTTTAACGTAAAATAATAACAAGAATCTTCAATTTTGTTCACAAACATCTTCACCAATCTGGCAACCTCTCACATTTAGTCTCGACTGTCATATAGTATGTAGGTAATAACACAATTAACAAAGCAATTTTTATCGGTCTTAAGCTCATTAGGACAAGTGGCTCGTTATCAAAGAGTGGAATTCATATTTCTTATAATCAATATGCCCGGCCAACCCTAACACTAGCCATCTATTAAATACACTCTACAAACCGAGTGTCTCCGTCTAATGGTCAGCCTATTATAATATCTTAGGAGCGATGCTTCGTCTCTTATTGCGACCTAGTAATCTAACGTACTTTAAGATAAATTGAACAGTACTTTAAGAACTAGATTTGTCAAATCCAAAACTGATTAAAGTGAAAATAATACGAAACGAAACGAAAAAGGATGAAAATTTGAAAGTGAAAATAAAACGAAACGAAGACGTATGGAAATTTTGAGTGAATTTTCAAACTCCTTTCGTCTTTAGAAACCCCATTACTAGAATTTGTGATTGGAAAATAACTTGAGACATAATTAAAACACCTCAAAATAAAACGAAATGTAGTTTAAACACGGTTTCTGTTTGATACTGATTAAAGTTGACTCTGTATATTTCCGTACCCTTCGGAAACATGGTGGTAGAAGGGGGGGGGGAGAGAGGAGGTCAAGTTTTCGTGATATCTAAGACCTCAAAATTATGTACGGCTCAGAAATTTGTTAGCATAAAAACTGTAACGCATACCAATCCCCATTGCTTCCAGACACCCATCAACAAGAGAATCGCAACTGCTAAGGTCACCATAATATATATGACTTAATGTAGCTGTCTTGACATAGAGACATAAATAAAAAATAAACCAAGAACATTCATAGGGTCGATTAGTCAATCATTCAATCATTTCTTGTAAGATTTCTTTCTGTGTGGTTTTATTTAAAGTTGAGTCATTCGCTTTAGTTGTAAAATGCACACAAGCGTTAAGAATAATGCTTAACATTCCGTATTCCGCACTTTAATGTGAATCATACTAATCACCGACAAAATATTTTTTTTAATTTTTATTTTTTGTTTGTATTTATTTATTTATGTATTTATTTGGTGTGTGAGGGGGGGGGGGGGGAATCAATATTTCAAATATCCATAGGTTTTTCAATATTTTATGCAATCATTTAAATCTTGGATAGGATGTGTAGAATATGCATATTTATGTGTCGGTCACTTCTTGCAATGAACTGAAAAGAAATGAGGTTTACCTTCCCATTGTTCCTGGGGTTGGATGGCCGAATGGTTAGCACGTGTGCGCTGTATTATACGGTCTGTCAATGAGTCAACTGGCGTGGTTTCGATTCCCCGGGTTCTCTGGGTCCTCCGGTTTCCTCCCACTGCTAAAGACCCCTACGCGCAAGCGAAATTATTGAAATAAAATTGAACAATGTGTTGGTCCCGAAATGACCTGGTTTGTGTCGAGTGGACGTTAAACCCCATTTCTCTAACTCTCCTACTGTTCTGTTCCGAACTGGGCTAATGAAGACGGACATGCGCCATAAAGTGGTCTATGAGGGACATTTTGCCCTGACAGCGGCGCTACGGCCTACTCTTATGTCGAATTCAAACTTCCAAGGGACCTTTCACGTGTACACCAATGAATACAAGGCACCTCGTTTTTTTTGTCCCATCTGAACGACTAGACAGCTGTCCTTGTCAGGCTCTCCGTCCTGCACTAGTAAAGGGAAACCACGCTAGAAAATCCTGACCAACTCTCTCGGCCAACCCCGGGAACGAACACGCGTCCTACAGGCTAGCGGGCCAACATCTTATTCACTTAGCCACCGTGGCTCGGTCACTTCTTGCGTTACATTGGGTACTATGGATATGAGAAACGCCCTTGTCGGTTCTTGTCGGTGAATAGTAGTGCCACACTATTTTACCACCTCTGTCTTCACCACATAGTTTTATATAAACTTTTTTTATTGCGCTGTTAATCAATATTTATCATTTATCAAAACTATTTTCACATCATATTCTACGCACTAAGGGTTCTTTCAAATTGTGTGTTCACAAACCAAATTACCTGTCAAATAAATGGATTTAATTGCATGTTTTAGCTCATTTCTCAGAGTAAAATACAGAATATAATTATTAATTAAGGCTTCAACATGTCATAACAAAGGTTAAATATTGAGATTAAGATTATATGCAATCAAAAGTACTCAAATCCATACATTCTAACCGTTTCCACGTTGGTTTCTATCCATTTCATACCAGCATCTTTGTGTAATGGTAATAAGTCTGCCATCTTTGTAATGCAGGCCAGTCCATTCTTCGTGTGTGTGTGTGTGTGTATGGGGGGGGGGGGTCTTTTATTTTAGGATGCGCTTAATTACATAATAATAATAATATTAAAAAAAATAGGTATTCTTAACTTCTGAGATATGTGAACAATCTAGATAATTTCGTTAATTATTGTGCTTAATTACATAATACTAATAGTCTTTGAACTAAAATGGTATATATTTTTGAAATATGTGATCGGGCGGGATTCTCAGTTTGATAACATGGCGGATAATATAAGAATGTATGACCAAATTCAGTGTTCAGCTAGTTAACACTAGGCTGCCAGGCAACACAGTATGTACCCACATCAGATATGTCGTCCGTGCAGTCACTAATGGTTATTTGACATGAGTTTTAAAGTAGCTAAGTCTCTAATACAATATCATCCCATAATGCGTTTCAGCCCCAGTTGTATCAAGAGACTCGAGGGACGAGGCTAGACACATTGCACCGAATATAACGGCGTATATAGACTGAAATAACCAGACGCTAGAAATTTGCACTCGCTTGAGACTGCTGGCTTATTTCGCCGAACATAGATGATTTGAAATTGGAGTAAAAACGGAAACCATTGAATGTAAATCAGTTTATATACATTCATACTACAGTATTATATGCGTTGCGACCCACTTTTGTCAATTTCTAGGCCTCAAGTGTTAGCGATTTAGCTCCTTTAAAGTAGGGTTCTGAAAAGTAGTTCCAGGACCAACTATAATAGGACAGTTCATAATTGGAGTAAATGGGCACTCACTGTAAATATATTTACACCTGTGTACATAGGAATAACTTATAATAAATATTCAGCGTTGTCTGTTGCTTAGCAATGAAATTGTGCCAACTTTAATATTGGCTTAATAATTGTTAAAGATGCATTGTTCATTTATAAAAAGTAAAAATACTTTCTAATGATAGAAACACTTTCATCATTAATGGCTTAATCGCTCAGTAATCTGTTGAATGGAACTAGATTACAAGCAAATAAGGTTAGTTGTGTTCTGTTCACACGAGTCTACAAAACGAGCACGGACGATAACTCCAGAATTAAATAAAATGCAATAGGCAGTCTTGTTTATTATCTTGTCAGAAACATGTTACGGAGAGCGAAAAATGGGGTTTAAAACCAACTCCGCAAAAAAAACTAGGTCATTTCGAGACTATCATAGGGTTCAATTCTATTTCAATAATTCTTGTTCGTGTAGAGGTATTTAGCAGTTGGATGAATACTCACGAGATTTGAACGTACACGCTGGGAATCGAAACCACGCCAGTTGACTCAATGACAGTCATTAGTACTTAAAACACATGCTTTAAGCCATTCGGCCACTCACCCCGAATAAAATATTATATTATGTACCTCATTAAAAAAATAAAATTATCTAGATTATAAAAAAGGTTTCCTTTGATAAGATTATAGACGTCTAAGGATCTATAGAGAATGATGTATTATCTACGCCGTGGATGGGTCGAGACAAAATATCGACAATACAGCTTTTAATCATGTCAAATCCATGGAAATTCTGATTTATTTATTTTTATAAGGAGCAAATACCAGAACAACCTTAATTTCGTTATATAAAATCCTGCAATTTTTAAAAAGGATTAAATAAAATAATTATGTATGAGTTTTAACAGAGTAGGGTAATTGTTTTGATTTCTCGGCTGTAACGGTTTTATTGGTAGGATTTTATTTGATCTAACCATACACCTCGCTACAACCAGAATTACATCTAGTGTTTACTCAACGAAACTTCAAAGACTTTTTTTGCGCATGATCAAGTGATAATTAAATTTAAAAATCCGAATAATTACCCTGGATGTATTCATAGCCTTTTACGTGACTCTTGACTAAGAAGTTTTTTATATTTAGTAAAACGGGTATTATGCCAATTTATTTAACAGCGGTAACGTGAAATGAAATGAAATGGGGTTTAACTTCCTACTGTTTTGCTCCGAACTGGGCTAATGAAGACGGGCATACGCCATACAGTGTGCTATGAGGGAAATTTTGCCCGGACAGCGGCACTACGGCCCAATCTTAAATCGAATTCCAACTGCCAAGGGATCTTTTACGTGCACGCCAATGTGTACACGGGACCTCGGTTTTTCGTCTCATCCGAACGACTAGACAGCTTTCCTCGTCAGCCCCTCCGTCCTGCATCACTGACAAGGGAGAACCACGCCGGAAAATCTGGATGAACTTTCTCGGCCAATGCAGGGATCGAACACTCCTCCTCCAGGCTAGCGAGCCAGCGTCTTACCCACTTAGCCACGTGAAAGCCTTTTTATCCCTGTGCAATATAGGTCTACGTGTGTCGCCACATCATTATAAGGCGTCGATAGCACGTGCATTGTTTACATCGGACCTATTAACACAGACTGTTTCCGGCAGAACTGGTGCTTTTTACTCGTTTTACGCCCTTGCGTACTATTCTATATAGCCATTTCCACTAAATATGAAATTTTTTTTTTTATCTAAATATACTTCCAACGCATTTTGTTATTTTTAATAATTTAAAAAAAATTGTTCTAGAATTTAATTTGCAGAAGAAAAACGTCAATATTGAGAGCTAATTAACCCGCCCGATGTCATCACTCTCAGTGATAGTAGCAGTCAAGTGAATATTTACTGCTGATCAGTTAGGCATTATGCCTTTAAACGTATAGTTTGTTTAGAGCCATCGGGTTTCGCATTTCTTTTACAAGAATTAATTTATTACACATGCGTATGAAATTAAATGAAATGGGGTTTAACGTCCTACTGTTCTGCTCCGAACTGGGCTAATGAAGACGTGCATGCGCCATACAGTGTGCTATGAGGTAAATTTTGCCCGGACAGCGGCACTATGGCCTAATCTTATATCGAATTCGAACTGCCAAGGGATCTTTTACGTGCACGGGACCTCGGGTTTCCGTTCCACCCGAACGACTAGAAAGATGTCTTTGTCAGGTCCTCCGCCCTACTTCACTGACAAGGGAGGATCACACCGGAAAATCTGGATGAACTTTCTCGGGCAATGCAGGGATCGAACATCCGACCTCCAGGATAGCGAAGCATCGTCTTACCCACTTAGCCACCTGATCTCACACATGCGTATGTATTACTATATATGAGTAATATGGAACGAACTAGTAACTAGGTCTGGATAGCATAGGTTATCACCTAATCATGTATTTCAACATTCTGGAAAAGATTATAAATTGGAGAAGATTATTGTTAAATGTCGTATTTTTGAATAAATATGTAGAATAGACATTCCTCTGCCTGCCGAAGGAAATAAAATGTAGTTGTTTTTTTGTTTTGTTGTTTGTTTTTTTTTTTTTTTTGACTCAATTATTTTTCGAGAACATTGTCTTACCGCCGGGTAAAGCTTTGAAGAAAACCGTTGGATAATCGAGACCCAAGACTTTCAAACCGATATATAAATACCTGGTTTGCGTGGGTCGATTTAAACATTCTACAACATTGGATAACCGAAATGGGAAATTCTTTTGAAAGTTATTTTTGAGAACATTTTCTTATCGCCGGGTAAAATTTTGATGAAAACCGCTGGATGATCGAGACCCAAACATCTATATAATATATGGCGCGGGTGGGGTTCATTTAAAGGAGCTAAATCGCTAATATTTTTGACCTAGAAATTGGCACAAATGGTTCGCAACACATATAATAATGTAATATGAATTTATATAAAATGTTTTACATTCAATCGTGTCCGTTTTACTGTGAATTGTCATCAGTTATGTTCGGCGAAATACGTCAGAAGTCTCAACCGCAAGTCAGTTTCTAGAGTCTGGTTATTCCAGTCAACACCGATATTATTTATTGCGCATGCTCTCCAAATAAGAACATGATATCACCGTTTGACATGACTTGTGGCATATGTCTAGCCTCATTCTTTGAGCACCTTGTTACAAATGGCGCTGAAACGCATTATGGTACACGATTCGTGTACCAATGGTAAAATGTTTATTTTGTCTTAAATATTGGATATCAGAAGCCCATCTTTTCCAGGTAAGATCACAACACCAATGCTGATTTAAATGTCGAAGATTTTGGATGATATTGAGTTACGGACTTAGCTACTTTAAACTTCTTTACACCGAGATAAAGTAACAATACGTCATCTAAAATATTGACCGTTTCACGGCTTAATTCACCCTAATAATATGTACTCAGATTAATAATTTAACATTTAATTAAGGAAAGTAAATCAAAATACCAAACGCTAGATAATGTCCCGGCTTGGATTCGATCCGATTTAAAACAGGCAAGTCCAATTTGATTACAATATAGATCTATATTTCGTTTCTTTTTTTATAGTTTCAATGGTCTACACTACATTAAGATCTGACCAGTTGTAGTAAAAGGTCGCGTCAGACGTCGCACGAACGGCTTTTGACCCTATGACGTCAGACATTGATTAATCAGTCAGCGTAGACGTTTCTAGAGGTTTACCCACAGTTCCGTGCATTGCACGCCAAGAAGTCGCCGTAACAGATGGTTTCATTGGCTAATCCCTCACGCCATCTAGAACGCAGGTTATATAGCAAATTTCCCAGATCCTAGCGTAGCACGGACAAATAAAACGAAATTTTGAACCATAAAAACCGAAACGAAATAGGATCTTTGTTTTAATCAGATTGAAGCCAGTTGATTCTGTTCGCCCACAAAAAAAAAATGGAGGTGAGCTTATTCCACAGCAATTTGATTAAAACACACAACCCATTTCTTTTGTTTTTTATAGATCAAAAGAAAATACAGATCTGCATTTTAATCAGATTGATCGAGCAGCATAGGTCGTTGAAATTCCAATGAACATATCTAAATACTGAAGGGAATTCAGACATTTTTGAACGATATTCCCTTTAGATGAACATTGTTAACAATATTGTAGATTGCAAGGCATTGCGATTGCGCTAAAATGAGACTTTAACAGCAGTTAGTAATCGAAAGCCCAACTTTTCAAACAACTATACATATATGGTTTGAGTGGACCGATTGAAATCGCTATACATATCTGGTTTGAGTGGGCCGATTTAAATTTCTTTGGACACAACTATCTTTGAGAACATTATCTTAAGGTTGAATAAAAGAAAACTCTTATCTTTCTGTTCGACTTTTGATTTGGTAACGAGCGAGGATTCGAGAGAAATTGGGTTTGAATCAATAATCAGCATGCAATATATAATTTTCAGGATGTCTTGATTACAACCCTACTTAACGTGTTCGTCATTGGACCAAGAGATTGACTGGATAGAAATTATATTAATCAAGATCTACATGTAATTACTAGGTTAATCATTTATACGAAATAATAGATAACCCCCATAAGTTACCTTGAGACAGTTTCATCTTTGAATTAAGCTAGTATATAAAGAGAGAGAGAGAGAAATGGGGTTTAACATTCACTCGACACAAACTAGGTCATTTCCTGACTAACATATTGTTTAATTTTATTTCAATAATTCGCTTGCGCGTAGGGGTCTTTATCAGTGAGAGGAAACCGGAGAACTCGGAAAATACCCACGAGGTTGGACAGGCGACCCTACTCCTTGTCACGTACAACCGGGGATTCGAAACCACGCCAGTTGACTCAATGACAGGCCTTATGAAACAGCACGCACGTGCTAACCATTCGGCCATCCACCCCCGCTAGTATATAAAACGTAGTTTGGGTGTTCTGTAAACATAAACATTACTCCGTAACCAGTGCGAAAATCTCATCCACAATAAAATCATACAAAATTGTGCATTGCTAACAAAGTAAAGATGTGCGAGAATGGGGTATTCTCTCTAGTTAGTGCGAAACCCGCCCCTACAATAAAATCATTCAAATTGTGAATTGTCAGTAAAATAAAGATTTGCGAGGTTGGTATTGTCATCGACATATTATATATGCCAATGGCTTTTATTATAAATCTTACGATTCAAGGATTTCATTAACCTCCCGATTCCTTGGGGTAGATGCAATCCAAACTGAATTAAGCGTTTTATCATCTGTCATTTACTATGGGTTTTTTTTAAACGAATCTGTATTTCTATTAGCATGAGAAACAACAATTTTTAAACAAACTTTTAATTTGTTATAATGAATTGGTGACAAGAAATGACAAATCGTAGAGTGAAATAATTTGGGGTTGAATGCCTAGTTGTTCTACACGAGTAGAGCGAGAGAGAGAAATGGGGTTTAACGTCCACTCGACACAAACTAGGTCATTTCGGGACTAACACATGGTAGGGGTCTTTAGCAGTGGGAGGAACTACAACGAGTAGGCTAATGAAGACGGGGAGACGCCATAGACTGACAGTTTGCTACTCTTATATCGAATTGAAACTGCCAAGACTTCTTTTGTCAGGCCCTATGCATCCTAATTTTGAGATAAAAAAAATAAATGATTTTCTTGATTATACAACCACAGTTTGATTTATTCAATGTCGATAAAAATATCGAAAATAGAATAATTTTAAACAGGGTAGCTGTACAACATTCAACACCGTATCCGTATCATAAGAACAATAGATTAATCATTGTTTCAATATAAGCCATTGTAGAGAGAACCTGACACAGTGTTTTATTCTGATGCGATCTATGTTCAAGTCAATACCATTTCCTGCTATTTCAGATTTAAAACATTAAAGATAGAAATTCATTCTTGAGATTTCCCTAACTACTGTTACATAGTCATAAAAATTATAGGAACAATGAAATGCAATAAAATGACTCTTTTCAGGATAATTTGGTTGATCTTTTGATCTCTTTATAAGACGCTAGTTTTTGTCATCCGAACATCAAACGTATCAAAAAACGAAGATAAAATTTAGCGATCCTTATTTATGTTATTATTGCCGCATCGTTAGTCAGGCATTGATCATTAGACTTGATTGGTCCATCATTGGAGTCAGATTCGGTGTAATTATAGCTTGTTACATTGATTTGACGAATGACGATCGATAAGTGGAAAGAAGATGTAGCCTATTAATACCTTGCCGCCTAGATATTATTTTCTCAAAGTCTCTGCTCTATACATCATTTATACCACCTTAACTTCCCACATGGCTTAACACCAGTGCACCACCGTCTTTAACTAACTCAACAATACGGTCAGTCATTATATACAATGTTATGAACACGTTAGTCTAACGACAAGAACGCATTAAAAGTCTGATTTAATAAAAGTGTCTTTTCTTTTAAAGAACGAGAGAAAAAATCTATCGATTTGTCTCCCGATTGCCTAAAGATATAGTTACATCGACTTCCATATTAAAAAAAAACCCTCTCCACTGAATTCTAGTTTATGCGCATGTAAGAACATGGTTCTTAAATACTGATTCTGGAATTGACAATTGAACTTTTCGTAACCGATTTTGTAAAAAATACTACGGGTACCCTTGAGATCAAATAACAAGCATAATGATGAAATGATTACATTTAATTAAATCCCTGAGATATAAATTTGATTTTGTTAACTACAATCTTCGGATCCTTACACCGGTATATATTTATCTAAAATACAAACCCTGTCCTGTTATACAGCTAGAGTAAAATTCATGGGTGAGGGGATGGATGGATTTTAAACCTAATTAGTTAGGTAAGTCACGATATGGGTGAGGGGTGGGTGGTGACGGATATTCAAATCCTGAAAACTTATATATTTGTTTTGTATATTTCAGAATATGTTTTAACAGACAGAAATTCTATAAAACACAATGTGGTGGTCAAAAGAGCGGTAAGTGTTCATCAAGTACTAGCATAAACAATTGCCGTTTGGAACAAGCTATGGTGGCCCAAGTTCCAAAGGATAATGGATAAACGACCATTCATATAATACACAGACATATACATACATATGCAGTTTTATTTTAATATTCACTCTTAATATGATGCTATGAAATGACATAAATATTTGTAAATTGTTTCACCCAAAATGTGTAGCGTGTATTTAATGTGTCTAGTAGAATTTTAAAAAAGGACATTGTGCAATGTTATCAAATAAGGGTCAAACGTTCGTTCACTCCTTCATAGGGTTTCTCGACCGCTTTCACATTTGGTGATATCACAGACAACGGAGGCCAAACGTCGCAGTGCAATACAAGTATATTGCAATACCATTTGGAGTGTGTAATGCGCTACCTCGTTTCACAAAATAATAGATAAAGTAACAACAACAAAATACATGTATAAATGTGTATTTTACAATTTATCTAGACGTTCATTAACATTGCAAATTAAATGAATGCGAGTTTTTTTGTATGTTTAATGTTATGAAATAATTCATACATAATTTCAAAGTGTCAAGTGCATGAAAACTGTTTCGTCAGAAAATTGCCGAAATTGTAGAGTATGTTTTACGTGTCTAGTAAAAATGGCAATATAACAACGTTATTTGTTATCAATATTATATTTGCTACATGGATATGTAAGTATAATGAAATCTCAATAGCTTGTGGCTTCGAACGTTTTATCTGCGTTTTGTTTGTTGCATAAATCTGTCTTTGTTAAAGAGGCCACAGCTCTATTAATTATGTTATTAGATTTTAGATTTGTTTGAAATGTATTAGTCCAGTCAGAAAAGGTGGTAATATGTTTGTTATAAAAATAACGTTTTGTCTGGCTATTTTGTCATATCAGAACAGTGTTCTGCGCTTAAAAAAAATAACGAAAAACATAAGACATCCCAGCACTTATAATGTACTTAGGCAAACACAACCCCCGTGTAAAACTTTGAATAGAATTGATGGATGTAGGAATCTATTGGAATACAATGGTATTGTGAAGCTATCGAATCAAGTTAAATAAACACACATCTCAGTGTTGTGTGCTCATCCTACAACATATTATCAGTGCGTTGGTGTCAATTCCAGTAACCGGTAGAATACCACCAAATGATTGGTTAACACGTGGTTATAATTATTGCGTCATAAAATCTTTTAGATTAAATTGTAAGACCCCGGGCTTTAGTACCCTAAGAGCAGTTTCTTGTTCACTGTTTGGAAAGAAATCTTATCATGGCTGCGCAAACAATATCATCCTAACCTAAAACTACCTTCAGGAAATTTTACAAGGGTTTCTTCAAATAGACTTAGGCTTAGCTTTTTTGGGAAAGCAAACCTTATCAAGACGGTAATATTGACAGAGCCAGCCTATAATCTATTTTCTTTCAAACATAACTAACTTAATAATTCACTGTATCTCTATTTATTTTCTTTTATTGCATTATTAAAGTTTATGGTAAGTAAACAGTTATCAGGCATGTCCATCATTATTTTCTCTATTTTTAACAATTTTACACGCTGATTTAATAAGAATTATACTTTCCTACAAAATCAATTTTAGATATTTCATTTGATTAAATTATTTTTGATCTAATTTTAAACCACTATTATTTCAATTTATTTTCTTAGTCAGATGTGCCTGCATACGGGGTACGATAGTATGCGATATATGTAACAATATAACCATATATATATATATATATATATACAAACGTGAATGCGTCTATGCTCGACTTTTCTATGCATTGAATATATTCCTAATATATCAATAATTGAATCGTTAAATTCTTTGTTTATTGTGTCTTTTATGTATGAATTATTATACATGTATTTGTTAGTGTGTTTAATTGCCACATATTTGTGAACGTTATTTTTTGTGGCTGTTTCAACGTTAAATTACCACCACGTTATGCTTTTGTGTTTTATGACACAAATTGTTGTGCAACATTTTAATGTGATCATTTAATATCACCTTTATGTTCCTTTACTTAAGCAAGCACCTGTTTATGTTTTAACCCGCTGATACCACCACACTGGTACACCAGTTCTGTTTATTTGTGTTTGTTAGTGAATTTATTACTAATGATTTATTTTAAACACCTTTTTATACGCCCATATTTACTATGGACGTATATTGTTGTCACTCGTCCGTTGATTCCTTCCCAATTTCTCGTGAACATTTGTTAGTGTGTTTAATTGCCACATATTTGTGAACATATTTAAATTAAAAAAAACCATAACAAACTTTGCTGAATTATTCAATAGGCAAACGGAACTTTTCGACCCAAAATTTCCGAGTTATCTCCTCGTGTACGTTCATTCTTATGACCTCGACAAAGTTTTCGTTGGAGGTTTATAAAACTTGATGTGGTAGTCTATTGGTGCATAATTGTCGAATCCTTAATTTGAAGCACGAACAGCGATATAGGACAGAATTTTCGATAGGTTTAAACCTTTTGTACATATCAATATTCACAAATCTGAAAATCTGCGACAAAGTTCTTGGATAACCAACTAAATCACATAAGAGTATTGCTCAGATCGAACTCCCGTTGAAGCGGTCGCATTGTTGAAACCACTAGAGTATGTCAAACAATCTTCTTCTAATGTGACATCACTACTACTCACTGTCACTTTACTGTTCATCAGTACCACGTTAATTCTAATATAAAAAGTTGTTGAATTCCCTATAACATTATTAGTTAACATCGCTTCATTCACCACGCACTTGCCGTCCATGAGGATAACATATTTTTAGACTTGGAAAACGACTTTGATGTTGATCATATGAAGCGTAAACCATTCCGTCGTATGTCGACCACTGACGGGCATATAATAGATTGCTTCATTTCGAAGGATTTTAGTAAAAAAAATAATTGTTGGTTATGTAGTCATACGCTAACGTTCGTCGGGGGGGGGGGGCTGAATGGTTTGCACGTGCGCGCTGTACCATAAAGTCTGTCATTGAGTCAACTGGCGTGGTTTCGATTTCCCGGTTGTACGTGACAAGTAGTAGGGTCGCCTGTCCAACCTCGTGGGTTTTCTCCGGGTCCTCCGGTTTCCTCCCACTGCTAAAGACCCCTACGCGCAAGCGAATTATTGAAATACAATTAAACCATGTTAGTCCCGAAATGACCTAGTTTGTGTCGAGTGGACGTTAAACTCTCTCTCTCTCTGCCAACAGCAAATACAGATTAACCCAGCAGTGATGTAGCTAGAGTTTGTGCCTTGGGTCTGTGTCCCTCTGGCACCCCGAACCACCGATCATACTTCAGCTGTTAAAGAAAACTCATTAAACAAAGTTGTGTTATTTCCGACAAGAAAACAACCGTTTTTACACACTCGTCCAATTGACCCACCGAACTTATTGGAAGCCGATAAGTACCCAACCGCCCCTACTTGACTTCGCGTTAACAAATCCAAGAAACATAGACAATTGGTCCTAATGCTTCGCTTCACTATGAGGTTCAGCGCGAAGGCAAGAATACAAGAAACAATCAGTGCGAAGCCAAAAAGTCGAGTCACGAGCGAAAGGGTACTCATCGGCTGCCATAAACCCGTCCTATAGAAAAAGGTTCCGCCCTAGCTACTATGGACGGGGTTGCATGGAATTATACATCAAATCTATGGAATTCCTACCTTTTCTTACATATATTTCTTCTTTGTCACTTTCTTTTGTGATCTGTAATATATTTAATATGTATATGTTGCATTAGTTTAATTTCCAACAGTCAACCTGTTTTTAAAAATTGAAAAAGAAAATTCTATAAATGTTTAATAATTATTCAATAATTGTTAAATGTTATACATTTCGCCCTCTAATTGTTTAATAAGTTAGGTTCTGTTAAAGATGCATTCCTACGTGCAGACTGTTTTATCTTTGTGGATATATTTGGACTAAAATATATTAAAAATAATTTATCTATCAAATCTCTATTTTAAGCTGCCTAATTTGACGCGTGACTTGATTGAGTTGGCGTTCAATTTTCAGATTGCACAATATGTCGTTACTTGCTGTCCATTCACCATAAAGTCTAAGTAAATTATTAGATCATCCTCTGCCAACTATTTTTCCGCCGTTTAATCGCACAGACTGAAGTACGTTTAAGTCTCTCACTGTTATCATAATCGCTAGCTATTCGATTAAGAAAACCAGGCGCTCACTACGCTACTCAAGCAGACAACAAACAGACAGGCTGTCAGTTAGTGGTCTCCTTACCTTTGAGTAATGTATGCGCCCCATGGGTGTTTCCACGGAATGCAGTATTTTTTTCTAGTACTTTCTCAATCTGATTAAAACACATATCCTTTTCTTGTTTCGTTTTTTTATAGTTCAAAATTTCGTTTAACTTGTCTTCACAGCACTAAGATCTGGAAGAGTTGTTATATAACAGGCGTTCTAGTTGATGTGAGGAATTAGCCAAAGAAACGGTCTTTTGCGGCGAATTCTTGGCGTGCTTTGCGTAGAACTTTAGTAAACCCCTTAAAACGTCAACGCTGATTGATTAATCAAGCCGCGCGTATGACCCCTGACGCGACCTCCAAGTACAACTGGTCAGATCTTCATGTAGTGTAGGCCATCGAAAGTATAAAATAACGATATACATCTGTATTTTAATCAAATTGGTACTTTGATTGTCTACCGAATATGTCATACTTTTACTGGAAATGACTACTCTTTAAATATTTTCGTTGGTACTTTCTATGTATACCGAATATGTCATACTATTACTGGACAAACTACCCTTTAAAACCTTTCTTGGGAATGCATCTTTAAGAGATTTCACCCTGTCAGCTCTAAGTGGTTTGTTTTTTAATTCAATTTGTAAGATTTTATATAGGAGTTCTCTCCTCGTGAGTTATTTTTTCTATGTTTTGTATCGTGAAGTCAATTTCCATAAATCTTTGATAATAATGTCTTTTGTCGTACAATTCATCATTTGTCAAGGGTTTTTCCCATAGTATATTCATGCTAGTTCGTCTATTGACGTAACGTAAATATTGTTAAATGTGTAGTCACCATGAATACTTCAGAGATTTGTTACAGATACAATTGTTTTTAAATGTCTGTTTGAATTTACGTTGGTAAATAAATGTGCAATGTAATCTACTTAAGAGCATAAAATGTATGTTTTCGTAACATTTTGACACCCAAGCATTATAAACAATTCTAATATTTTCTTTTTTTGTCTTTTTTACTCTATTGTTCCCCCTGGTACCTAAACAATGGAACAAAAGGGATTACGGGTAAGTTATCATTGATTATATGTTTAAATCTATAGAAAAAGAGGTCTTTGACCTGTTCGATTAAAATGGGCGTCATTAGTTTTTTGTTACCCACAGACGTTTTCAACGTATCAGACTATTTCTGTCTTTGGGTGGGGTGGGTGGTCGAAACGGGTCATTTACAAGCAAAAATACCACTTTTTCGTTTGTGGGTACACGATTTATGTTAGATGCGATTCTTGAGTAATTTCATTAGCGATATTCATTTGGACACTGACCAAATAACTGACAGGTTTGCCGTCCCAAACTCCCAATTTCAAAGGATTAAGGGCAGACCAAGCCCGCACAAGCGTAATGTGAAACAGTTTTCAGAGGATTATAACTTGATTGTTTTTAATATAGTCCAGATTGTTGGAAGACCGTAATAGTTGATTTTAGATTTTTCTATGATAGCTATATCTTCTGGTTAATGCCATGCAGCTATAACTAAACTAATTTTAACAAATATTTAATGATGAACCCCATTGCTTTCTCTTAATTTAAACATTTATAGTGAACTAAGTCAACTGGTAGAGCTATTTCTAGGGCAAACAAGAACCTTAGATCGGTGGCGCGTGACAATAAGGCGTACCTAACGGTTTGGGTGCACGTCAAAGAAGTCTTGCCAGTTGGATTCGACGAATGTCACTTCGATTCCGGGTTGGCCGAGAAAGTTGGTCAGGATTTTCAGCGTGGTTTCCCCCTTGCCAATGGTGCTGGACAGAGGTTCTGACAAGGACAGCTGTCTAGTCGTTCGGATAGGACAAAAAACCGAGGTCCCGCGTACACATGGGCGTGAACGTAAAGGATCCCTTGACAGTTTGAATTCGATATAAGAGTAGGCCGTAACGCCGCTGTCCGAGCAAAATTACCCTCATACACACTGTATACGGTATGCCCGTCTTCATTATCCCAGTCGGAGAAGAACACTAGGACGGTTAAACCCCATTTCATTTCATTTCATTTCTTAGATGTGCGCTCATACTCGATTTGTCATACGTACTATTTCAGCGAATCTAAATGTTATTTTTATGGAGTCTAGATCTTATTGAATAGACAGACATAAAACAAATTGATATCTATGAACCAGTGTCGTTTTCAGTCAATAAAGATTTTAGTTTTGATTAAGACTGTATGTTTAGATCGCGACATAGCTCAATTTCCATTTTGACATTTTGTCTGATTACAATACTATATCTTATTATAAATCTTATTGTCCTTGGTCTGTTTGGATTCAGCGATAATAGAAATAAAATGAAATGAAATGAAATGAAATGGGGTTTAACTTCCTACTTGTCTGTAACGACAAGGCTAATGAATACAGACATACACCATACAGTGTGCTTGCTGTGAGAGAAAGTTTGCCCGGATGTCGGCGCTATAGCGTTAACGGGGGGGTTTGATGGCCGAATGGTTAGCGTGCGCGTTGTATCATACGGCCTGTCATTGAGTCAACTGGCGGAGTTTCGATTCCCCGGTTGTACGTGGCAAGGAGTAGGGTCGCCTGTCCAACCTCGTGGGTGTTCTCCGGGTCCTCCGGTTTCCTCCCACTGCTAAAGACCCCTAAATGCAAGCGAATTATTGAAATAAAATTGAACCATGGGCTAGTCCAGAAATGGCCTAGTTTGTGTCGAGTGGATGTTAAACCCCATTTCTCACTCTCGTCCGCGTTAACGCTGTGAAACTGATTGTAGCAACAAGTGGCGTTGCTCATCGTTTGCTTTAGAGATGGGGCTAAGGTCCTGTTCTGGTAACGATTGTCGAATATAAGAGAACGGTTCTTTCAACGATTATGCTCTTTCTGTGTTTAAAAAAAATTGTGTTAAATTGCCTACAGATAAAAGATTCAGGTCCCGAGTTCACAAAGCATTCTCAGACTTAAGTTGAGAATTTACTCAACTTTCAATCACTGTTTATGAGAAATATCTTTGATCCAGAAACACAAAACGTTGCACGTATAGTTTCTTATTGATGTATTTGATACATTCAAACAACAAAAGTTTTATAAAGGAATATATTTTAGTTAAAATAAGGCAAACAATTTTGAGTAAATTCTTAACTTAAGTCTGAGAATGCTTTGTGAACTCGAAACCAGAATGTTTTGCTCTCAATGTCCCAAAACTGATCAGACCCTAGATACGTTAAGAGAAGGATAACAACCAATTATTTGAAGAACCCCCATAAAGATAAAAAGAACCTACAAATCTTTGTTATTGATGCAATTGTACGGGCTATATATTGATACAACGATAGACATTGGTATATCATTTGCTGTAAAGGAGCGGCCGTAACGAGAATTAGTATAGACTTCATCAGCGTTAATATTTATTGAGCGGACTCCAGACTTTATTTAAGAAGCGACCGGAGTTTACACAATTAATCAGAACAAAAGGAATAAGAGTAGGGTGTATGAATTTACATAGGATCGAGTTAATAGATCGGTAGTATAGTTTCTGTTTATACAACATTTAATGAGACCACTGGTTTCATTGATTATATAGATTTATGATGTGCTAATTTATTTTGACTAAGGAGGAGGAGGGGGGGGGGGGGGGGCGGGATGAAATAGGGTGTGATGACCCATCTGTCTGCAATTATCCCTCTCGGTGATACAGTTTATACAACATTTAATGAGACCACTGCTTTCATTGATTATATAGATTTATGATGTGCTGATTTATTTTGAATAAGGAGGAGGAGGGCGTGGGGGCGTAGTGAAATAGGGTTTGATGTCCCATCTTTCTACAATTTTCCCTCTCCCAGTTGGTGCTAATAGAATCTGTGACACAGTTTGTATAACATTTAATGAGACCACGGGATTCATAAATTATATAGGTTTATGATGTGCTAATATATTCTGAATAAGAAGGAGGGGGGATGGGGTTTGATGTCCCACCTTTCTGCAATTATCCCTCTCTGAGTCGGAGCTTATAGATCGGTGGCATATTTTATGTTTATATAACTGTTAATGAGGTCATTGGTTTCATTGATTATATATTTGCGTGGGTTCTCCTTGTCAGTGGTGCAGAACGGATTGCTAGACAAGGACAGCTGTCTAGTCATTAGGATTGGATAAAAAAAACGCATGTCCCATGCACACGTTAGTGTGCACGTAAAATAACCTCTGACAGTTGAAATTAGAAATACGAGTAGGCCTTAGTAAAGCTGTCCGGTCAAAATCACCCTTATAGCACACTGCGGAAACAGGAATACAGGAGCCTGTTACCTATGACTGGCTCTTCATACAAGTTTCTTAAAGACCCAATACCACTCTTGTTGTAACTGAATAATATGTCCCAATCTTTATTCTGGTCAACAAATTGTACTATTTTACAATATTACAATTAATTGATGATACAAATTTCATCTTAACACACCTAATTTAAAAAATTGAACCAAATGATTTGAAAAGCCTGACGTAAAGCTTTTCAAATGTGACTTGGATTTAAAGATATTTTTGAACCCCTTGGACAAGTAAAATAGGATTTAATGGATGATTTACACAACAGGTAGGACACTAACACATCTAGTACTTAGAATAAGGCTATTTTTTATTTTCTGGAGCTGTCAAGCCAGCAAGAGTGTTATTGTCCCTTTAAGAAACATAAGTCTGCAATATCACACTTGGTAAGCGGACGTTAAGCACTACGAATGAACGGACGAACTACTTTTCTGCGCTTATGGAGACGAGCATATAATGTGATATGAAGAACATTTTGTTCGCACAGTGACGTTTCCGCCCGCTCTTCTTCGATTTACAATAGCCAAGAGTTCTTGTATGCCAATGTTTTCGTCCCATCCAAATGACTAGGCCCACTTAAGTTGCTAGCCTCGGGACTGCTAGACAATATGACCTTAGGTTTTCGGCATATCCGATTGACTAAAGAATGTTCTTTCCCGGTCTCTTTGCCCTCAACCACTGAGAATGGAGAAATGAAATGAAATGGGGTTTAACGTCCTACAGATCTGCTCCTAACCTGGGCTAATGAAAACGGGCATACGCCATAAAGTGTGCTATGAGGGAAATTTTGCCCGGGCCGCGGCGCTACGGCATACTCTTATATTTAATTCCAACTGTCAAGGGATCTTTTACGTGTACACCAATGTGTACACGGGACCTCGGTTTTTCGTCCCATCCGAACGACTAGACAGCTGTCCTTGTCAGGCCCTCCGTACTGCATCACTGACAAGTGATCAAGGGATCAAACACCCTACCTCCAGGCTAGCGAGCCAGCGTCTTACCCACTTAGCCACGTGATCCCCCGCTGAGAAGGGAGAACCACGGCTGTAATATCCATAGGACCTTTCACACTCAGCACCGAGATCAAGCAAGCAGGTGCCACTGCTAGACAATTTGATCTTGGGTTTGAGTAAGGGATTTACCTTGATTGTCCCTCTGCCCCCAACAACTGAGAAGGGAGAATCATGGCTGTATTATCCCGATGAACGTTCTCGGTAAGTCATTCAGGACTCCTTTATAGTGGGTGGAGGTGCAAGGGAGTTTAGATCAGTAGTTTTAGACAATAATTGGAATGCATTAACTGTTGATAATCTGTATAAGAAAATTAATTTTTAAAATGAATTGGAAAGTGCGACATGTTCAAACTTCTTATAGAAATGGTAATTTAATATTTGGAAAGTCTCTTCTAAGGCTAATCGTAATAAAACACGATGGATCCGTGGGTTTGACATAAATCAAATCGATCCTTTCAACATGATGTATTTCTTAATATGTATTTAATCATCTACTTTTGTTTTCTTTTTTCCCATTTTCTTTCTGACGTTCTATCATCAGTTGGTAAGTTCTTTTATAACTATACAAACTTGAAACAGGATAATTTCAAAAGACATATTTTATATTTCATTAACCAGTTATAAAGTATGACCTATCCTGAATAATGATTATTTTTTTAAATAACCAGAAGAAATATTGTACAAAAAATATACAAAGTATAATACTGATTATTTTTACTCATAAGATATATTGTACAAAACCTATATAATGACGAATTAAAAGTCATATTTCAAATGTTTTGGTTTAGTTACGCAACCCCATTAATTCACAATTACATTGATAATAGTAAAAATAGCAAACCATATATTCTTTATAAATATATGTTATTATTGAGTTGCTGTATGACTTATTAAATTAAAATATGTTTCTTTCTTTGTCTCTCTTCTGCTGCCTTTTCCAGATGTGTGAGGTATGTGATCTTAAATATCCTGATATTAAGGAATAGAACTGGTTAATTTACACGGATATTAGAAGGCTTTCTCTGAGTCTTGGATCCTAGGTAGCACGAATAGAAACTAACTCTTTATTGTTCTGCTTCCTCTGTTCAGGTGTCTAAGATATAGGCGTCATTTTATTCTAGAGGGTACTTTTAAATTTGGCGTTAGATCTGAATACTTAATTCCACTATATATTAATCCCTGCATTCTGTGAGTCTTGGTTGCACGAATAGAAAAAAAACTCTTTACTGCCCTGCTTTCCCTTTTAAGGTGTCTGAGATATCAGCCTCATTTGTTTTTGGAAGGTACTGTTTTGGCGTTAGATCTGATTATTAAATCCACTATATTAATCCCTACTTGAAGTAATCCGGATGTTCAGTGTACATTGTCTACACGACCAGCGTGAGGGGTGAACGGCTTTTAAACCCTAAACAAACTCCTCTAACAGTTACAGATTCCATGACAGTTCAAATATTGTTGGGATAAATAAAAATTAATTTCGCTTTAGCATTATTCTATTTCTAGTAAATTGTAATTATTCTGTTTTTATTTTCATTGCAGGCTTCTCCGAGGGTAAGTTAATCCTAATATGAACGTGTTTATTTTTTAAACTGCGGGCTAACCATTTTCTTTTTTCTTAAATACATGTATGTTTTAGAATGTTCACATAAGTCCATCGCAATTGGTTCGCTCATATATTATAATTCTTTTCGCTGAAAGATAGAAGTATCAAAATAACTGCCAATAAATGAATCTATGTAGTTTAGATTGGCGAGACAATTCCAGTAAAACGCGCAGACCCAAGGCCATATATGGAATAACTTGTTGTCCAAAAAATAGTGTATTCTTATGTTATGTATTCTTATTAAATCATCGCCTTTATTTCCCAGGAGATGTGTATTAGTTCATACTATTATATATAAACTCGTGTACCTTTAAATTTACACAAAAATGATCAAGAAAATATGTTAGCTCTTGAACGTCATATTACAAAGCAAATGTCACACAATGTCGCAAGGTCTATCAATGCTTTGAAATGGTATTATGTCACACAAGACTAGAAGCATACGTGTAACCACTTTTGACCTAGACAGTATTTGATTTAAGTTTTATTAAATTGCTTTGTTTATTTTTCGTCTGCTCTCAGGATTGTCCGGGCGGTGTAAGTATATTTATAAATATCTCTTTTCCGTATTTAAACAAATATGTGTGATAACCTAGTTTTTCGTCTGTATAATACAATACAGTCTAATTAAAATTATTCGCACATTTCGTTCCGTTTTATTTTGGGTTGTTTGCATGGCTATCATTTTAAACGAAACGAAAATAACTTCAAGTTGTATTAGATTGCATAAATCGCAGATATGAATCTAATCACCGATGGCTGTTTTATGACAAGTATGGTATTTATGCCTAGAATAAATATATTTATATATCGATTTATGCCTAGAATAAATATATTTATATATAGATAGTGTAGAAACATAAGCGATAGTTGTGAAATAAACAACCTGTCACGCCCATTCATCCTCTTTTATAAACACAAAGAAAAAGTATCCCAAAACGCGAATGGTTATTTTTATACATTTGTTCGTGTTTTTATTTATTTTCAAAGTTTATTAAAGCAATAAACAGCATAATATGCTTATAATTCGTGCATTTATCTATTCCAATAAAAAAAACCCAGCCACAACCAAAGTGAATTGTAGAATATTTATTTACGCAAATAAAGTAGGTTTATTTTCTTTCTTTGCAGTTTAGAAAAAGATCTGGTTTACTTCAAGTAAGTTTAATGAAGGGGTAGTGTATGCTGACCTTATAATTATAGCAAAATATAATAACCAGAAGAACTAATCATTCTCAGACTAAGGTTAAGAATTTACTCAAAATTGTTCGCTTTATTTTAACTAAAATATAGCCCTTTACAAAACGTTTGTTGTTTTAATGTATCAAATACATCAATAAGAAACTTTGCGCAAAGTTTGTTGTTTCTCGATCAAAAATATTTCTCATAAACAGTGCTTGAAATTTGAGTAAATTCTTAACTTAAGTCTGAGAATGCCAGGTTGTATTTTGCATGTGCTCTAATTGATTAACTCTAAACACGAAGTTACTGAACGACAACATGTTTCCGCTCCTGGTCCCAGGTGCAGGGATACCCTTTATAGGCTTCGCATGAATTCTATGGCCTCATGATATAGGGGGCCTCCGGCTGTAGTCTGAAACATATGGCATCATCCTCTGCTTTGTTCAATTGTGTTTAAAACACACTTACATCTTCCTTTTGTCGTGAGGGTGGGGGTTAAAGAGGTGCCAAAAGGGCTAATGAAGGTATGCATATGCCATGCATAGGGCTATGATGGAGCCGTTCCCTGACAACGACGACTCCGTCTACTCTTCATCGAATTCCAACTGTTAAGGAGTCTTTTACGTGCACACCAATGTCTTTTCGTCCCATTCTAACACAAATGAAAAATTCCGAGGATCTGTCTCGGCTATCTTAGAAACCGGAGGACCAGGAGAAAAGCCACGAGGTCGGACAAGCGATCCTACTCCTTGTGACGTACAAGCGGGGAATCGAATAAAACGCACGCGTTAACCATTCGGCCACCCAAGGCCCCATTTCCGTATGAATACATTCAATCTTTTAATATCAGTACGTAAAAACACAGAGGATGAAACAATCCTTTGACTGAACCATCATTAGCCGAAACGTCCTGGCCAAAAACGTCGATGGTCAAAACCTCCTACTTGTACATCCCGGTTGGTCTACTGAATGACGAATGGATGAAAGTATAACTTTTATTTTATAGATGCATTATGTAAGAGCCATATCTGCATATTGTGGGTCGTTATTTTAGCTTCAAATGTTATATAAGCTGTTATTTAGACGTTTCTTCATATGACACGGTTATAATCAACTCTCTAGACCATCAGATGGCGGAGATTTAAACGGATTAAAACACGGTCGCCATTTAATAATTTAAATTAAAAATGGCGAATCGAGGATAAGTCTCGAATAACAAGTACCATTGTTACGATAATAAACAATCTATACTACATCTTTTCAAAACTTCAAACGGTAATAACTCAGAATAAAGTAATTTAAACGAAATTTTCAATATATTTATTTTGCGTTATCTATTTTGGAACTTTTATAGCAAGAACGGTCAGCTGTTTATTTAAATCTTACCAGGAGCTAAGTGGGAGGGACGCAATGACAAGCTTTGCGTCATATGTTTGAGTTTTTGCACCCCCTTGAGTTTCTGTGCCCCCTGGCACAAATGCATCTTTAACTAAAAACAAACACAGCATTCAATAATAAACCGTTGCTATCGCTTTTGTGTAAAGGCGCATAGTTGAATAATATATGATGTAGTCCATATCCCGTTATATTTCAGAAACGAAAATCTGTAGATGAGACGCAATTTGATGCTGAAAAATTGTTTCGATTCCTGCTGTACAACTTACGACAAGAAGAACGTAGACGATTAGAAGATTCCAGTCCGTTAAACATGCTGGGTTTACGATCAAACAGAATATTATCACAGGAACAGAGCAGATAATTGGTGAGTTTCGGTTTCCTTAAACTTTACTGGCAGTTTACAAAATTGAAATGACGTGAAATGCGAGTTAACGTCCTACTGTTCTGCACCAACCGGGATGATACATACGGACAGACGCCATGCAGTGTGGTATGTTGGTAATCTGTCCGATGTTCTTTTGCGTGCAGACGATGTTCCTTGTTTCTCGGCCAACGCTGGGACCTCCGTGTACGCGAGCTAGCGCCTTGCTCATAGAGCCACTGGTAGTCACCCCATACTCACGCCGGTCACTTATCAGGGACTTACCATGAACCAGGCTAAAAAGACGGGCATACACCATGCGGTGAGTCATGAGGAAAATCGACGTGTTCGACTATTCTTTATCGAATTCCAACATCCAAAGGTTTTTATGCACGGGACCACGGCTTTTCGTATCATCTCAATGATTAGACGCGTTCTTTACCAGGCCTTCCGCTGCCAGGTCTTCCGTTCTGTACCATTGACAACGACAAACGACGCTATTTTCTCGGCCAGCACCAGAATCGAACTCGGGACCCCCTGGTTAGTGAGCCACCGTGGCTCGTTGTAGAATTAATATATCTATGTTTTATATATGCTATAAGTAGGGTAGCGACAGGTGGTAATATTCCCCAATCTCCATTGATGCCACAAATGAAGCCACCATTACTCTTGAATCTAACCTTTGAAACACGGCTGTTACCTTTCCATAATACATTAAAGTTCGAGTACTCATTAGACTCGTCTGTAAATCATATAGATTTGGGTTGTCTGGCACAAGAAACCGTTCTTTATTAACATCAAAAGTATCAATATTGAATGCATTAAGAAGATATCGTAGACAGGATTAGTCAGCCATTAACCAAACGGTTATGGTCAGTATAATATGAAAGGAACTTCGTTTTCATAATCTGAACAATTAATAATCCTTGGCTAATAAAATCCCCGTCTTCGATAAAAGCAATTAAAGATTTTTAATATTTTCTTTTAAATAGCTTTTAAAATTTTCTTTTTAGCGACCGTCCACGGACCCGTGGTCGACAGCAACCACCACCACCAAGACGCTTTAATCAAAATCATCTGTAACCTTTGAACCACCATCGACTGAAAGCTTCTAGAAAACCATTTCATCACAAAGGATCATCAACATTATGATTTAGAATATGTTTCATTTATTATTTAAAAATTGCAAGAATCCAAAATTCATATTGATCACTAAATGTCTCTAAATCTAGCTCGATTTTGTTAAGAGAGGTTTCTTTGTCAGGGATTCTGAAATAACATGAAAGTCGTATTTATTAATAAAAAGTCTAAATTTGTCCTCATTTTAGACAGCATAGTTCTTGAATCTTTTTGCTAAGTATCATTTAGCATCACTATGAAATTTGTTTTCTGATAATGTATAGATGGTCGTGTACACGCTTTAATGAGTTTATATCTAAAATATTATTATTTCAAAGAAAATTTTTTATTTATTATGTTCAACTAATAGCATGTCTAGTAGATAAAACTGGTGGTAGTTGATGATTAAAGCATCAATCTAGGGGATTTGCCAATGATAAATGGTATTGCATAAAAGACTGTAGTTTTCATTTCTTATCTAAATTTCTTTCTGTCTATTTCGTTTAATTTTGGCCCTTGAAACAATATTGAATACTATTTTATATAGAGAACAACAAGAGTAATTATTATGTTTCATATTTCTGTCTGCATTATGAACACTTCTTTAAGCTGCAGGTTTGAGTTATATAATTCATTGCCAATACCGATCATAGATTATTAGATAGATTGATCAGTCTCTCAGTGTACATACAAGAGTATGCTTACCCCTGCCAGAACTCTTTTGATACAACTTCACCATTGCGTAGTAAAATCTGAGTAATTTCTGACTTACAATAACTCGATTTTTTCTAAGGACTCTTCCGGAAAGAGTATGCTTACGCCTTCCGGGACCCTTTATACAACTTCAGTATTGGGTATTTATTACCGAAGCAATTTCTCATTAGAAGATTTACGTACCATTAAAACTCTTTGTAATAGCTCACCACTTAAGATTTACTGCGTACAATATTGTGTTAATTTTCTCTAAATTTTTCTTAATTTGTTCACATGATTCGTTAGTATTAATATCCGTTTCTACATAATTTAAATAACTTTATTATGTGCTTACAATTGATAGTTAGTTTCACGGTAACGCTGTTATCGGCATACTTTTACTTTTAAGATAAAGAAAATAATAAAAGCCGTCTTTTAGTGCTCGGCATCGTCTGGACAAAATATTAGAATTGTCACATATCTGTCAGATTATTCTACCATGTAAAATATTTCTCAGACAAATAATTGAATTGCTTGAGAGATGTAATAACCACGTGGCAAAATTGAATCAAAGTCCCATTCAAAATTTATAACCTTAAAAATATATCAGACATTGCACACCTTATAATGGAATAAAATGACCATTTTATGACCAAGTTAAGAGATCAACAAGACTGGATTTGAAATAACATGACCATATAATGAAAAGGTTAGTACGATCCGATTTCATAGAGCAAAGGGATATAAGCGTAAAGATATAATTCAACAACATTTATGCTTAGTAAACAGTTGAATTTGTTCAGAGATTAGACGGAATAAATTTATTTTAGTATCGTATTTAGAACATTAAACATTATTATTTGATGTAAAACTTATTGATTTATTTTAAGATTAAACATTATTAAACATTTGATGTAAAAGGTATTGTTTTATTTTAAGACTAAACATTATTAATTATTTGATGTAATTATTCCATTATATATTCATATAAATATAAATATACATATTCTGCTAAACACCTATATTAAAGCCTCGGTTGACTTTTATATGCCTTGTTCGTTTTCATATTTAATGCGATCATATATTGTCATCAATCTGTCTGTCTGTCCAAAATTACGGGTAATACAATAGGTACGGTATTGTAGGTCCCTACAGCTTGAATTATTACGCGATCATATATTGTTGTCAATCCGTTTTGGCTGCCCACAATTACCGGGGGGGGGGGCTGTATGCAGAAGACCCCTAAAACTTGCGTTATTACGCGATCATATATTGTTGTCAATCCGTTCTGTCTTCCCACAATTACGCGAGAAACTGTATGCAGTAGAACCCCACAGCTTGAGTTATTACGCGATCGCATATTGTTGTCAATCTGTCTGTCCGTCCAAAATTACGGGAGAGACTTATGCAGTAGACCCCCATAGCTTGGGTTATTACGCGATAATAAATTGTTGTCAATCTGTCTGTCCAAAATTACGGGTAATACAATAGAGACGGTATTGTAGGTCCCTACAGCTTGGGTTATTACGCGATAATAAATTGTTGTCAATCTGCCTGTCCGTCCAAAATTACGGGTAATACAATAGAGACTGTATGCAGTAGGTCCCTACAGCTTGAGTTATTACGCGATCATATATTGTCGTCAATCTGTCTGTCTGTCCACAATTACTGGGGAGACTGTATGCAGTAGGCCCCTACAGCTTGAGTTATTACGCGATCATAAATTGTTGTCAATCTGTCTGTCTGCCTACAATTACGGCAAATATAATAAAGACTGTATGTAGCGGATCCCTACAGCTTCAGTTATTCAGCGATCATAACTCAAGCTGCAGCTGTTCGTCTGTCCACAATAAATTATGGGTTAATTCTGCAACAGCGACTGCATGCAGTACAGCTTGGATTATTATAGAAACTTACAGTCGGTTCAATTTGTAAACGGAAGTACCCTACTAACATTTTCCCAGGAAAGCCGCCGGAGTTATACTTCTTGATAACGAAACCTTGTTAGCGCTCTACGGGTAATAATCGTCAGTTGACGAAGCCTTATATTGAGGAATTCCAATGATAATTCTCGGGGTTGGCCCGCAGTTACATTAGATCTTTATCAAATTAAATAGTTTGTTCGGTCAGATTGGTAAAATGACAAGCCCTGTTTATTTTCCTAAACATACATTATGAAAGAGCTAAATCTGCCTATTGCAGGTCTTTTTGGGGCCTTAAATGTTATCTAAATTATTCATTGACTTATCCAGACCATAATCAACTCCCGATGGCTTTACTAGCCCGCGATATTTATTGGATTAGAACTCGGTCTGCTGCTTCTGATTAAATCAAAAAATGGATAATCGAGACTATGTTTTGTTATCGTACCGACTTTTTTAACAATTAAAGTGAGAACAACCGGCTCCTTATCTAATCTCCCATAATGTATCTTTAAGTTTTCTGGCAGTTGTTACTGTAGTATGCCCATTGAATACAACATTGTGTTAATACTACGGATTACGGATGCTCCAATTGAAGCTCTATGTAATTTAATTATAGGGTTCCGTTTCGAAAGAGAAATACCCATATTGATTGATTTTTGACTTCAAACAATTGGTCTCCGACCGTCTCTGATCCAGCCTCCTTGTATTATGGAATACTATTCTTGAATTTAAAAGAAGTAAAATTTAGAAGTCCATGTTCCAATATGTGTCCATATTGTTCCAGATAAAGACACCAGGGTCCTGTTTCACGAAATTTTAACTGAAGATAAAATCCAAAGTTTAGTAGATACTTCAATTTTGATTGGCTAAGCACTAAAATCGATGTAATATTATCCAATCAAATTACTAAAATTTGGATTTTATATTAGTTAAAATTTCGTGAAATAGGCCCCGATATCATTTCTAGAAGCGTCGCTCCTTTTAAATCCACCACTTGTATTTCCATAAAGAAATGAAATGATATGGGGTTTAACGCTTTACTGATCTGCTCCGACTGGGCTAATGAAGACGGGCATATGCCATACAGTGTGCTATGAGGGACATTTGTCCGGACAGCGGCGCTACGGCCTTATCTTATCTCGATTTCCAACTGTTCTTTTATGCGCATGTCAATGTTTACACTGGACCTCGGTGTTTCGTCCCCTCCGAACGACTATACGTTGTGCCTTGCCAGACCCCCTGTTCCGCATCACGGAGAAGGGCAAAACACGCCAGAAAATCCCTATGAATTTTCCCGATAACAGGAATGGAACACTGGACCTCCAAAACCTCCACTGTGCCAAGTAGTAGGCTCACCTGTCCAACCTCGTGGGTTTTCTCCGGGTCCTCCGATTTCCTCCCACTGCTAAAGACCCCTACGCATAAGCGAATTATTGAAATAAAAATGAACCATATGTTAGTCCCGAAATACCTAGTTTGTGTCGAGTGGACTTTAAACCCCATTTCTCTCTCCCTAAAATGTCACTTAAACAATTTAAACTTCACCAATATACTAATCAGAATGTGTAACTAACTGCACACAACTGAAACATTTGATTATAATGATCATCCACGTGCACGCCCCCACTCCTCTAATCAAATCATGGCATGACGTGGACAAAAACATTATTATCACGTGCCCTGGACGTGTTTTCAGTTCAAGAATAATAAAAAAATACTTGTATAATCATTTTCAAATGGCAATATCAATAATTTCTGCTTTATATATCGTTATCGATATTATCTTATCGAACCGAGCAGTTGATGTGTGAAACTACACTACCGTATCCTCCACACGAATGACAGATACTTCCCAGATCGAATTGTCCATCTATTATATCGCTGATAACAATCTCTCACTATGATCGATGATAGTATCTCTTTTCAAGTCATTTCTTTTTTTATTTATGAGATTTTTCTTTAAAAGAATCTCCTATAAATCTTTACAGATTTAAATATCTATCTATATCTTTTGGCATTTTTAAAGAGACTCGATCATTCAACGGTTTTAAAGGGACAATAACACTCTTGCTGACTTGAAAGCTCCAGAAAATAAATAATATCTCTATCTCAGTACTAGATGTTTAAGTGTCCTACCTGTTGTGTAAATTATCCATTACATCCTATTTTACTTGTCCAGAGGGTTCGAAAATATTTTTAAATCGAAGTTTCATTTGAAAAGGTTTATGTTGAATTTTTCAAAATTTTTAAATAAGGTACGTTAAGATGAAATTTGTATCATCAATTAATTTAAATATTCTAAAATAGTACAATTTGTTGACCAGAATAAAGATTGGGACATATTATTCAGTTACAACAAGAGTGGTATTGAGCCTTTAACTATTTTTGATGATTTTCAAGGGATTCGATCGTTGTACGGCTCTAACGTATTTTGACGTTTCCCAAGGGACTCGGTCGTTCTATGGTTCTAATTTATTTTGACGTTTTTCAAAGGACTCTATCGTTCTACTGTTCTAACTTATTTTGATGTTTTTCAAGGGGCTGGATCGTTCTACCGTTCTAACTTATTTTGATGTTTTTCAAGGGGCTGGATCGTTCTGCGGTTCTAATATATTTTGACGTTTTTTATATTTTAAAGACTCGATCTGTCTAAGGTTCTGACTGTATTTTCACATCTAAGTTTCTGACTTTTTTCGAGGCCAACACGAAAAACGCCAAAGAATACGGGTATACGCCATGTAGTCAGTATGCAATGGGCCACGGCGTACCCTTAATCAGAGCCGCAAAGCAGTATATTCGATTATTTCGATTTCTATATTTAGAAATATACGCGAAAAAAAAATCTTTTGGTAAAATAATGGAGCCATGTCATCAATTCTTTCCTCAAGTTGTAGGTTGCACCTGTTCCCCAATCAGGGCCTGACAAGAACAGCTGTCTAGTCATTCGGATGATATGACAAACCGAGGTCTAGTGCACTCTTTGGCGGGCACATAAAAGTTGGAATTCGATATAAGAGTAGGCCGTGGCGCGGTTGTCACTGTATGTCGTATGCCCGTCTGTATTAGCCCAGTCGGAGCAGAACAATCGGACGTTAAACCATATTTCATTTCATTTCATCTTTTTGCCCAATCTCTATTCTGAAACCACCTATCTGAACATAGGAAAATATCTTAAAGTCCGTTATAAAAATCAAGAAAATGGATCAATTATAAGTTACTATTTTTATCTTGGTTTCCTTTAACCATCAATATCTTTTGACAGATGCGAAACTAAGACTTGACCTATGTGTGCATAATAATCTATATATGATATATTGCGCAGTCTCGGAATAAAGAGACGATATTTAGCGACACCATCGACCAATAATCACATTTAATCAATTTGATTTATGAGCACATTTATTGCTCCAAAGCGCAATTGCTAGTCATTGACCGGAAGTGGTTTTCAAAGCGTCTTTATGATTCTCACAATGTCTGAATTGTTTAACGTCACGATACGACCTTTATATCTTAATGATCGCAGACATTTTTAAATTTAAGTTAATCAAACACAACAGCCTCAAAGATAAACGCGACTATCCAATCTAGAAAATTACACATCCATGTGGATACGAAATGAAATGAAATTGGGGGCTAATGTCCTCCTTTGTTAAAGACGAGCTTATGTCATGGAGTGAGCTATGAGGGCAATTTTACTCGGACAGCATGCACTACGACCTAGTCTTATTTTGAACTTAAACTGTCAGGGATTCTTTTAAAGATACATTAGTTAAGTGTTTAATAAAGAGTTGGTCATTCTTGCTATAATAATTCAAAAATAGATGATAAAAAAGAAAATATTGACTGATTTCATTCAAATTACTTCATTCTCAGCCAAGTTATCATTGTTTGTAGTTTTGACAAGATGTGTGCACAGTCCTAACCAAAGCACTGGTATATTCGGGACTTAGCCTCGCTTTCCCATTTTTAACTTAAATTTTTAAATGGCGAACCGTTTTAATCTAGTTAAAATCTCGAGTATCCGATGCCATCGAGAGTCGATTATGGTTTTGTTTTGTTAATAAATGTCTAATTAATAGTTTATGTAATGAATAATGGCCGAACCGTTTTAATCTAGTTAAAATCTCGAGTATCCGATGCCATCGAGAGTCGATTATGGTTTTGTTTTGTTAATAAATGTCTAATTAATAGTTTATGTAATGGATAATGGCCGAAGACTGTCCATTATGTAAATAGAAAGAACAACTGAGGGGCGTTAGCGCCGAAGTTTTTCTTTGTATTTACATAATGGACAGTCTGAGGCTATTATCTAACTTAAACCATAGACACTCTTTGTTTAAAATAATAGACATCTTAAAATAATAGTGTCTTGTAACACCTCAGAAATAATGGACAGTTACTTAAACCAACACCGCAGTCATGTGGCTGCCACCGAGTGATTTGTTAACAATTAATACAAACAAAACAAGGATATCAATACAGTCATGTCTTCCAGTGGAGAGGATATATTTATCTCCCAGTCAAAAATTGTTCCTAGTTATGACAATGACAATGTTTGGAGTGACATATTGGATATGGGGGAGAATGCAAATCCAAGGATTGACCATCCAAATTTTAATATAGGGTAAAATATTTATTCTGATATATCGGGTGTGGATACAAACCCTGACTCTAAAGTGGAATACAAAGTCCATAATAATCCTAGTAATTCCAGATTTGCTGAACCGTTGCAACAATTGGAGCTATAAAAGTTAGTTAACGATGGATTATGTTCCCCAGCAGAAAAGAGTGGACAGGAGCATAGGAGCTTACGTACTGTTGGCCAATATTCTCAATTAACACTTTGACAGTAAAGGGAGGAAATACATACAATACTGTAAAGATGTGTCAAAAACCGTTCGGGGTGGCTTGGACCAACGCAGAATACAACCTAAGGTCACTAGAGCGTATCAAAACCTGCAAAATCTACAATACGTCTTTATGAAAAAATACACGAGTTTAAGGTAGGCTACTACTATATGGTTGTTTATTTCGCTCTTTATTACCCAGTCTAGAATCATTTGATGAATATGTACACATTACAATTATTCTAAATTCAGAAGCATTTTGATTGGCTTTTGATTAAATGGGTCGTAAAATTAACTTTTTATAAAATGAATTGACTGGTGATGATTTAGAAAATCATGTTAAAAACCAGATTATTTCTAATTTTCAGACCGACTGATGCTTTTTATCTGAGACCTAGGAAGCTACCAGATTCTAATGTATGGTATGGTGACTCGCCTATGGGAATTCATTTATTACAGCAGACAATAAAACACATCTGTCACGTGGCTAGATTCAAACGGAACTCTACGGACCACTCATTGAGAGCTATCGCAGCTACACGTTTGTTTGCTGCAGGAGTAGATGAACAGCTCATTGTAGAAAAACACTGGACATCGTTCAAGTGAATATAAACGGACACGCGACAATCAACTATAGGACTTGCGTAACATTTTTGTAGCTGAAAACTGTCCAAAACTGTGTCAACTATCAAGTCCAAAACAAAATAATTCAAAAGTGTCCAGTGATTCCAGGGAAATTAACATCCATTCTTCGGAAATTTCAATTTAATTAAAATTTTGTAAATGTTGAAAGGGAAATTAGTAATAAATGGACAGGTTTTTTTGATTTCAGTTGCTTAATATATAATGACTACACTTTATTATTAATGTATTTTTCACTAATAATGGACAATGTCTAAAAATAATGGACTAATTCCATTAATAATGGATTGTTTTCATTAATAATGGACTGTTTGTTTAGACACCAATCCATTCCTCATTATAATGGATTAAAAGAACAAAGGATGACATCATAGCTGTGGTTTAAATAACATTTCAGGCCTAAAGAAAGAACCTGCAATAGGCAGATTTAGCTCTTGCATAATGTATGTTTAAGTGCAGGCAATGCAATGAACACAAATATTTTGTGGCTCTATACACATGTAAGAAAGGGACACACAATTATGCCAAGATGTCCCATAATAATATTGTAATATAGGATTGGGTGTCAATTTCAAGTGTTGATGGAACAAAAACGGAGGGCTAACAATATGCCCCTTATGTCCACGTCAGGACTCCGCTAATACTATTTCATTGTGCACACAGAGAACTGACTACTCTACTTCGAGAACAGATCCCTGCCCTAAATGGCCACCATACCCAACAATTAGTATACTGTTTTGTAATGTAGTCCTACACCGGTTATACACAGAACGATTCATTATACCTTTTCAATTCTAGTAACTGAAAGCAGAATATATACTTCTAAAAATTCTCGAAGAATACTTAATTTTTTCGACTAAAATCTTCGATTTAGGACTTAAAATGTCGGTCAACAACCTTCGTGTCTAATCTCAAGCGGCGCTAACTGTAGACAGACAACGTAAGTTTAGTTTAACACTTTTTTGATCCAGGAACTGATTCCATACAATTGGTAATCTTCTTCTTCAGGGACGCTTTTTAAAAACTAAAGCCTAAGGCTCCATCAATTTGAGTTTGACCAACATTAAACTTGGAATGTTTAATCTATGGACAACTGCGCATTGATAGACCAACACCGATGTTTGATAAGACGACACAATCCCCCGATAGTTTCCCTGACGTCATGTTAGGCTCCCTGGGCTATTGCTATCATTTATTTAATTTGCATCAAATCGATAGAAAAAAACGAAACAAAAAACCTCATTATACACCACCCACATCACAATAGTTTTTTGGGATGAATTTTACATTTAATTATTTATACGAATTCTTAAAATAATATATAAATGTCGAAGAAGTGGGCGTCAAAGCGATCGTTTTCTTTTCAACAACCTGTCGAACCATTATTATAGTTTAACATTTTACCAAAGTTACAATATAAACAGCGAACGGAATACTAGTATATCGATAAAAAAAATAATGTTTGGAGCTGTGAGGTGATAATATATTCAATTTCAGGTATAGATTAAAAAAAAATAACCTGTTCAATATATCGATTTTGTCATTAAGAAAGAAATGTGTAATTATAATATAGATTTTTATCAGAATTTTTTTTTAACAATAGAGCCGATTCACTTTGATCGTTACAATATGGTGTCTTTTGGCTTAAAATATTCATGTTGATAAAACACCTCACATCATCTTAGAAGGTAGCCTTATATTCTTTCTCCAAAACGTCAGTTCAAGGCCTTTGATATATTGGTGATGGAAAGAGAGTTTAATACCACAGATATAGCGTTACCTACAGTATAGCAAGGAAGGAAAATGCAATTGGGTTTAACGACTTACGTTTTTGCCAGAGATATAACGTTACCAACGTTTTGCACCGACTGGGTTACGGAAGATTGGCATGCATACAGTGTGCTATGAGGGAAAGTGCGCCCCCCCCCCCCATGACTTACTCTTATCTCGAATTCCAACTGTCAAGGGTTCTTTTAAGTATGTGTCAACGTATAAACGGGACCTCGATTTTTCCATCCCATTCGAACTTCTAGACACTGTCCTTGGCAGGGCCTCAGGGGAACTTTCTCGGCGATCAACAGGATCGAAACAGAATCTCTTGGTTAGTGAGCCAAAGAACTGAGAAATCTAGAGTCAATGTGGTATAATTTTTGGTGGTTCAGTGATATTTAAGTATTCATCCTTTTGGGGGGACTCTCGGGTTGTCTGCGATATCACCATTGTTGGAAGCGGGCGTTAACACCCACCAATGAATGAGCGAACGGACATGTCTCTCGCCAGCACTGGATTTCAAAATAACTAACACAAATATTTGTAAGCTTCAGTATACATTTAATAAAATCAAAAATCTCGTATGTAGTTCCAGAAACAGGGGTTATACAGAATAATTATACTTTTTATCACAGTTCAGCGGGAGAGTCTCAACTTAAAAATTATGTCGTCATAACGATATAAATAATATCGTTATTAACGTTATAGATAATATCGTTATTAACGTTATAAGTAATATCGTTTAACGTTATAAAAAAATATCGTTACTAATGCTATACATAACATCGTTATCAACGTTGTAAATAATATCGTTATTAACGATATATATAATACAGTTATTAACGTTTTAATTAATATCGTTGTTAACGTTTTAAATAATATCGTTATTAACGTTATAAATACATTTACTACATATTGCTAAATATTTAGCTGTAACATAAAATATAAACAAACAATTATCACGACAAAATGTTATTGCCAATTACGTCTGAAGTCTACAGAATGGAACATGAAATTGCGTATATAGCCTACATAAACATGTCAAATTCGAATATTACACACATAAATATTATGCAAATTCGAATAATAACGTTATAATGTTATTCAAATTTTAAAAATACACAAAACATATAGATTTTTTATTTAGATCTTCTGTTAATTTATTAGGACTATAAATAGAATCTTATTTTTTCCCCCTTATTTCGGAGGGAAATTCCCTCTGAACATGAACTCACCATCAATTGGTTCCTGTGACCTCGCGTAGGAAAAAAAGTAAATCGGGATGACCAACCCTCCTTTAACATCGTTATCAAATATTATTCTGACATATTGGATATAAACATTAAGACCATTAAGATGTTGCAGTCCGAGAAATGTCATTGAATTAACGTTGAAATCAAAGAGGAGAGAATAGCCAGTCAAAATAAAATCAAGTTATCTCCCCTTTTAAGATCAATACTTCAATAATTTCAGTCTAAATCAAACAAGTCATACATCTGAAATGATATATTTCAGGTCGATTAAAATAATAGTATCGAGGCATTAAAGGAGAAATCGCACAAAAATAATATTATTTGCTCGTCTCGCTATGAGACACTCATTTCCTATGTAGAATATTACCATATAGAATTGGGTGCTTGGATGGTCGAGTGGTTAGAACGTGCGCGCTGCGCTGTATCATACGGTCTGTCATTGAGTCAACGGGCGGGGCTTCGATTCCCCGGTTGTACGTGACAAGGAGTAGGGTTGCCTGTCCAACCTCGTGGGTTTTCTCCGGGTCCTCCGGTTTCCTCCCACTGCTAAAGACCCCTACGCGCAAGCGAATTAAAATTGAACCATGTGTTAGTCCCGAAATTACCTAGTTTGTGTTGAGTGGACGTTAAACCCCATCTCTCTCTCTCTCTCTCTCTCTCTCTCTCTCTCTCTCTCTCTCACCATATAAAATTCGAATTTGTCCATGAAAGAGTTTAGAAGAAGTCAGAAAACAATGAAATTATCACGTTACTCAAGGGAGATAATCTGTGTTAGAGACGTTAATGAACTTACTTAATGAAGCAAATGACTGGGATTAGTTAAATTGTGATTATTGTACACACTAAAAGAAACACTAAACTGTCGCTCATACAATTTACATAATAATGCTGTTTGGTAAAGTGTCGTAAGTTGTTAATAGATGTAATAAAATACTATACATACACTTCTAATATAAACACACTATGTACAAATATCACAGTTCTTAGCATTCAGGATAGCAAATACTACTTCCATCTACGTAGTTTGAATTATAAACAAATAAGATTCCCTATATATAATCATATTCGTTCGAAGATCCTCTCAATGGCGGTCGATTATGATATAAATTATTCCATCTTGATTTTTTTTCACTGGGGATATATGAATTGAGTAATTCTTCTTGCTTCTCTATTCTGCCGAATCACATATTTGTCTTCACATCATTCATACCCCTCGGCACTCCCTGTACGTCATTTGCCAGGTGATCTACAAGTCTCGTACGCCATTTGCCAGATGATCTACAAGCCGAGTACGCCATTTGCCTGATGGTATGCACGCCTTGTGCGTCATTTGTCAGATGATCGATCTCGATGAAAGTCGAGTAAATCTACTCCCAGGTAGTTTTAGTTCTTCTAAGTTTCTTCTTCTTCCTCCTCTTCATCGGACGATTCTTCTATTTCTCCAAAAATATTTTTACCATCGAGATCTTCTTTATTGTCCGCAATCGGAGGTTCATCTTTAGCTTGAAGTTTCAGAATTATAACTTCTGATTTCTCATAAAGTCCAAATGTTATCAATCGTCCATGATAAGCGAGTTCACAACACATAATTTTCGTATCCGGGGTAAACACCGCTAGAACTGTTGCATTTTGTATATCCCACACAGAAATATCTCCCGCTAAAACAATCGCTCTCTGTCCTTCATCAACAATAAATATCTTACTGCCCATAGAAAAGCGTAATCCCGAATACCCTTTGATTTTTTGCAATTGCTTCGTTCCCATTGGATCCCAAATGTGCAATTCGCTTGGAGATTTCCCAATAACAACACGATTAGCGGTATCCGTGATAGCTACCGCGCAGACGTCACTTTCATTTTTCAATCGTCGTTTTACATCCCCCGTTTTACAATCCCATAACGTGACGTAACTAATTTTGCTCTCCTCGTCATAGTTTGCGTGTACTAAATGGCTACCGTCATAAGTTAAAGCAGCGACATGCAGAAACAGCATTGAGTATTCGTTCTCTAAAATTTGAGTATGACGTTGAGAGGGGATATCGAAAACACATAAATGATGAGCGAAATAAGAAGCAACTAACGTCTTTTGATCTCCACTAACGATGAATTGTTCCATTGAATTTTCCTTTTCGTTCTTAAGATTCTGAAGTCTAGCGCGTTCCATTTCTCTTTCCTGCTGATCACGCCGTGTCTTAGCTGATTCTGACTCTGCTCGTAGATCCCATGGAGTCATCGACTGGTCTGAGTTGCGTTTTTTCTTTGTTCCCCCAACTCCCAACATGGCCATACCTTTTGCGAATTTTGTTTTAACGGGTTTTTCTTTGAACTCGGGTCGGATTCTGTACACAACGTGTCCAGAAACTAAGTTCCACACTACGAAATGAGATCGGTTATCGGATGGTCCCATCAGATGTTCGTCGTCCAAAAGTACATATTCATGAGACGGTGCCGGCACTATGTAACAACTAGACAATTTACGTTCATAACGCTTTGTTTCGAGGTTATAAATTAAAACCGTTTGGAAGACCGGTTTAGAATCATCGGTAGCATTAGAGAAACCCCGATCAGTGAGAATAACAAGCTGGCTATTTCTAGCAATAACAACGTCAGAAGTGTCAGTCATCCCCCTTTCAATTCGAACAGCAGTTTGTAAACACTTAGCTTTAGCTACATTCCACACGCTGATGGGTCCATGATTCACTGCTTTGGCTACGACGTAACGTGGATTTTCAACCATCGGGAATATCTGGCCGACTCCCATGGATTTCTTTAGTTTTGGTGCATGTTGATTAACCTTTTTACTTAAATTCCAGATGCGAAGAGTATTGTCATCTTTAGCAGCTGTTAAGCAGAATCGGAAATCACAGCAAGCACCAATGGTGGACAGCCGCGCGTGGGTGGCTAGATGTTTGTGATCCTCGGTTTCCAAGTTCCACAGAGCTATGTCCGACGTGTTGTTCTTTTCCGAAGTACAAACGGCTATAGCATGTGAACCATGCAGATTAAGATGTAGTTCTGTTATCTGATCATGCATACACCCACGGACACTACGGATATAGTAGCCCTTCTTGGTATCAAATAGCTCCAGTTGATGAATTTCATGCAACTTCATGTACTGCTGTCTACATCCCAAAACAAAATATTCGGCAGTTATGGCTAAAGCTACGATTGAGGAAGATTCCTCGTGGCAAACAAGCTTTTGAAGCACTTTCTTCGATCTAGCACCTATTACGAGAGCATAACTAGCACTCCTAAACGCAACCAGAACTCGTTCAGTCGGTGAGTTATCAGCAGCAAGAATTGAGCGATCTTTATGAATACAGGTTCCAGGAATACGTTCCTCTCCCATAAAGTTTAGACTTCTCAAATCCCAAGTTCGAATCATGTTGGATCCACAGAAGCAGGCGACCAGCAATGTTCCATCTCCCGCCGTTATTGTAACAGCGGGATCAACGTATTCGGCAATTGTAAACAGACACGCACCACTACTCATGGACCAGATCTTGATGACGTTTTCTTCGTTTGTTATAATGTACGTGTTATTCATAGCAAGTCGTATTCTGGTTACCCGGGAACCAACACCTACTATTGTTTTCACCACTTTCTCTGACCGGAGATCCCAGAGTTTGATAGTTGTATCAGCTGATGCTGTGACTGCTTTAAACCCATCATTAGTTAGAGTAACTGCTGTTATTGGTTCAGTGTGTCCTGACAGTAAATCAAACAAAATGCCACCAGGTTCCGTTAGGCACGCTGCCGATGGTATCAAAGCTGGTAGGGACGATTGTTGAGCTTGTGCAGCTAGCTGGTGGAGGTATGGATATCTTCGTGGATCCCCTGCTGTTGCTGGTATGTCTCTAGCTAAAATACCATGTAGCCTTCCAATAAGCTGAGAAGCTAGCTGTCGAGGTTCGCGTAGCAGAGCAGTAGTTGATAAATGGAGAGCGTCGGACAATGCCTTGAAATCAAAATCTTTGGGATCAATAGTCAAAACATACTGATATTCTTCCAACAGAGCAGTTAGAGATGTTCCGCACAATTTTGCCAAAATCCATTCAAAGTTACAGAGTGTTTCGGACTTGAGAACGTCTGGTTGATGGGAGTTTACAAGATGATATGGTAGCTCATTTATCTTTCGTAGATTGTAAATTCGATCTTTCCCATCTTGTTTAGATCCCTCAGGTTCAAAATAAAGTGGTTGAGGAGACACAAACCTTTCTGATCCTTTATCGTTACCGGGATGTGGTTTTGGTTTTTCGCACCAGATTCCACGGAAATACTCTGCTAGAGCTCTGTGGTAGGATGGTGCTTTATCTCTTTGGAGTAAGTATCTTTCTTGGGCAGCTTCAAAGAAATCAACATGAGTCCAACAAAGCGTAGTTGTTTTATCTGCAGATATTTTTAATAAATAATCCCCAAGATCAGCTTTCAAGCTCTCCCATCTGATTTGAGGTAAACGACGCTTGCATGGTTTATTGAAAGCCGTCACATCGTCCATAACAACATCGTCCAATGATAAAAGATCTTCCATTTCAGAATCTGTAATACCATTTCTAGAAGCAGTGATATAACCTAAAGCTCTGCGAACAATTGGTTCTCCATGATCCCTCTCCAGACGACCAAATTTGATAGTAGCGATCTTTTTAACAGTTTCGCCCAACTTTATCATATCGGGATTCGTATAAGAAGTCCATTCGAGTGCATCTTGGAAAGCTGTTTTTAGATATAGCGGTGTAGGACAGTTGCCAAAAGATTCCATAAGTATGTCGTATTGGTGTTCTGTTAACCCCTTCTTCTTAGAACTCAACCAGTGTTTGAGAATAGTGGCAGCATCATCTGATGGCAGTTTAGAAATCTCCAAAAGACAATCTTCGTTGCCCTCATACTGTTTTTTCAGTATATTGTAACATTGGTATTTTTCATCTGGTAAAGTTGATACAATAATATGAACATAGCGTGGTAGTTCTTTAGGCAACCAGATTAACTTTCTACCATCATGAGCATCTGAAGAAAAAAAAATTCCTGATGAATTAGTAAACTTAAAGTTATTCCGATGATGTAACTTATCCAGGGATTGGATAATATTAGCTGCAGATGATATGATGGTACAATATACTGAAGCATGTGTCGGTGACTGGCAATAATCATGCATATGGCAGGATGTGCTTATCTTTTTCAGAACACTTGCTACCAAATCTGTATCAAAGAATAAGAAAACATACTGCTTGTAACCCTTTAACGGTTTAATGCACACTAAAATAATAATAAATTTGGATTTTTGTGGTCCATTTTTGTCTGAATTGGCTAGCCTGGAGGTCGGGTGTTCGATCCATGCATTGGCCGAGAAAGTTCATCCAGATTTTCCGGCGTGGTTCCCCCTTGTCAGTGATGCAGAACGGAGGGCCTGACAAGAACAGCTGTCTAGTCCTTTGGATGAGACTAAAAACCGAGGTCCCGTGTATATATTTGAATGCACGTAAAAGATCCCCTGGCAGTTGGAATTCGATATAAGAGTAGGCGATAATGCCGCTGCCCGGCAAAATTTCCCTCATAGCACACTGTATGGCGCCTGTCCGTCTTCATTAGCCCAGTATAGGAACAGAACAGTAGGACGTTAAACACCATTTCATTTCATTTCATTTTGTCTGAATTATAAGCACCTACCTGATAACCTGTCTATAGCATCTAGTATAATGACTAATGGTTTATCTTTACTGGCCTGCTCCATTCTATAACTAAAATCATTTATTACACCTTTATAATCCTGAAAATAGAAATAAAAAAAAACAATAAACAACAGCAGAAAGAGTTTATATGGTTCGTTTACCAACCACTTCAAACAATGAACACTTTTAAGTCATAGTTAAAGATATTAATTTTCAAGCAATCACATGACTAGCGCTTTTGGGTAGTTAACTGGAAAGAGTGCGCCCTGCGTACAAATTCATAATCAGGGGCAAATCCAACCCCTAACCCCCACCCCTGCTCAGCTACATAAAAAAATTGTAAAACAACACTTTTATGTGAAAAGTGTCACGGTCATGTGTTTTATCGTTTATCATCAGATGGTGGGATGTGATGGGCATTTAAAGCGCGAGATAACAATATAGACATGTGTGATATCACAATTAATGCTTTGCATCAATGAAATTGAACCGCAATGTGCTCCTATTAATTCATAATAAAAATTGACGTCAAAAAGCTCAGTGTGTATGTATGCCTACGTTATTTGAAAACTATGATGGCTTTATGCATTATCAACTGTCAAATGTCCGTAACACGAATCAGGTAACCCCCTCCCCCCTCCTCTTGCAAAAATTCCTGAATCCGCCCCTTATATTTTATAAAAACACAGACTTTATTTCTTGGCGATATAAATCTGTATTTTCTCAGTAATGTATTATTAGCAGAATCAGAAATTAGTCTATCACAGATTTACAGTATTACACTGATTTGAATACAAAACTGAGACATGTTCTTATCTGGTCTAATCTTCGTTTGATGAAACGTACTTTTTACATATTTCCAATTTTGCACAGATATTGTCTCGCATTAAACATGTAATTCAACATAAACATTTGGCGTGTTTTTTTATCTTGTCTGTTTTTACTGTTATATGACACAGCAAGCAAAAAATTGCCTTGCATTAGAAAAGATATAAGGTATATTTTTTGATAGTGTCGGAATGTAAGTAAAGCGGGGCGGATGTAAAATGCATGATAAACTGACAAATCCGTTCATCTATTTGTTCGCGTCAGTTTTCTTAGTATTATCGCAGTTCTGGTTTTTGGTAAGTGTCTTGCCAATGGTGCTGGACTGGGATCCTGGCAAGGACCGTGTCTAGTCCTTCGGGTGGTATGGAAAACCAAAATCCGGTGTACACAGTGTCGTGTACCTGAATGAATTCTTGATAGTTGGAATTCGAAATAATAATAGGCCTAGCATAGGCTCATGCGCTGTCCGGGAAAATTTCCCCCAGAGCACACTGTAAGGGGTATTCCAAGTCGGCGCAGAAGAGAAAAGAATGTAGAAAAGCGATGTACCCTTCTTTATTTTTCAACCAACTAAAGAAGAGTACATCGCTTTTCTACATTCAAGCGCAAAGATAGACTCACAAGTAGATAAGGGCAAAATTAGAAAAGTGGAAATTCCTTTTGAGTCACTGATCCCCCTCGAACCGTAGTGATTGTTAAGTTTAGATACACTATGAACTGATTGTAATGTTGAATGTGTCTATAATCGCTTTCTTGTTATGTACTTGTATGTTAATGTATATTACTGTATTATATTACGAATTACAAATTACAGTCAATAAACCAGTTTTTAAAACAAAAGAAAAACAAAGAAAAGAAGGACGTTGACCCACCCCCACCCCCATGCCAATTCATTTCAGTTTCTCTTTTCTATTGTATTAAATAATTGCTTGTCACTTCATGAACTTGGGAACTTGGTCAATAGTGGGTGTTGATTAGGTTGTTTTTACCCGTTTCAAGATGCTAATCTAATAACGGAATTTATTTCTTGTTTAAGTGGCATTTAGAATTATCGACAGGTTTTAACAGTAACATAGGAAATGGTACTAATTTTAATGACTATTCACAATTCCAATAAAAAATATTGGATTATTTGTTAGCGGCTCAATATTAAACTCGTTAGTCATTTAACAATCACACAAAGTTAATATTTTTGAAAAATTTATTTGGAAAAAGTTAAATTGTTTTATAATTTTCCGTCACCTTATTTTCGTTTCGTTTTTGTTATAGCCCGCCACTTAAAATACATCAGGGTGAATGCCAATCTTTTTCCATTGCTACATTTTCTTGAGCCAATATAAAATGTATTACTATTTTTGAAATACTGTGTTGGAAGAGACATCTCTTTTCTGCCACCTATTGCTTTTGACTTCAGGTTAGTGATGCAGGACGGAGGGCCTGACAAGGACAGCTGTCTAGTCGTTCGGATGGGACGATAAACCGAGGTCCCGTGTACACATTGGCGTACACGTAAAAGATCCCGTGACAGTTGAAATTCGATATAAGAGTAGGCCGTAGTGCCGCTGTTCGGGCAAAATTTCCCTCATAGCACAGTGTATGGCGTATGTCCGTCTTCATTAGCCCAGTTCGGAGCAGAACAGTAGGATGTTAAACCGGATAAACCCCATTTCATTTCATTTCAATTTTACTTCAGGTTACTAAAATCCGCCATTTCGGAAGTTCGTGATAAACGACAGTTAAGACCAGCGGACATAGTGTATCCAGAGATTTTTCCCGGACAGAGTCCTTTTCGCGTACTCCTCATCGTATTCCATGGTTAGAGAGTGCGCGTTGTATCATAAGGTCTGTCATTGAGTCAAATATATAAAAATAAAACGAAACTAAAGAACTAAAGATTAAAACATTGCTAAAATCTGGAAAAACCTACCCTTGCGACCTCCGAGTACTTATTATCAAATATTTCACACATTTGAAGACAAATACTTCTAAGTAATGTTCTGATATTGGTAGATGTCACAGTTGTAGCTATCTGTCTGTAGATTACTCGTATATCACTTCTAAAAAAAACCCAAAAACATTAATCATATTATATTATATTGAACATATTTATCATTGTATCAGATGGCTGGATTTTTAACTGGGTTAAATTCTTTCAATATTAAGACGAATGACGTCTCCAGAGGTAGTGTAATCCGTTTATAGATTGTGGGATGTTCAATAAGTCATGTTGACTCTTGTTTGATTACTACGTTAGCTCACATGATTCTATTCTTTTTGTAATCTTATTACATATATATGTATTTTAACACTTTATGTACCTGGTTCTGGGAAACCGATTTATATGTCATTTGCATATTTCGCTATTGTTTGAATCAACTACGCGAGAAGTATTATCTGCGATATCACCTTATTGGGAAGCGGGCGACATCAAGTCAAGTTATGGAATATCACTTACCCTTTAAACCATCTATATATTTCTTTTGATGTTTTAGCTAATAGCGCCGATTTACCAGTACCTGATTTACCATAAACAACTAACGGTAGGGTAGTATCTGATCTCATGTAGGCTTTTATTGTCTGTAAAACATCTTTACAACCTTGAAAATGGGCAGCTCTATAAAACAAAAACAAAATACGTTCGTTAAATTATTACTGATATGCCTTTACGACCTCAACAAAGGGAAATTCTATTAAACAAAAAGAATACGTTAGCTGAATTATTAATGATAAACTTTTTCATAGCGGTAATGCGAAAGCCTTCTTATATCGAATTCCAACTGTCAATGGTTCTTTTACGTGCACCCCAGCGTGTACACAGGACGTGGTTCATTTATTCATACAATCCGAACGACTAGATACTCTTGTTCTGAACCAAAGACAATTATACACCACGCTGAGAAATCAGCGCCTTATTCACCGAGCTACCGCGACTCCTCGGTAAATTTATTCAAAATTGTTCGCCTTATCTTAACTAAAATATAGCCCTTTTATAAAACTTTTTGTTATTTTAATGTATTAAATACACCAATAAGAAACTATGAGCAAAGTTTTGTGTTTCTGAATCAAAGATATTTCTTATAAACAGTGAATGAAAGTTGTTAACTTCTTAAGTCTGAGAATGCTTTGTGAACTCGGGGCTCGGTGTGTTTGTTTGGTTATAGAATATATAGTAGCCTAATTTTTTTATAATAATTGAATAAACAAGTAATATGTTACTAATAACGTTAATTAAAGATACATTATGGGAGATTCGGTAACGAGTTGGCAGTTCTCGCTATAATAGTTAAAAGCTAGATAATGTATAAGCAATTTGGTGAAAATTTCATTCAAACTGATCCACTATGAACCGAGAACTAAGCGACTGAACTTCCCATAAGCCTCGGTCATCATTACTAAAGTCAGTACGATAAACAGCATAGTCACGATTATCCATTTAATCGTTTAATCGAGAAGGAAAGTTATGCTGTAAATCGGTTTACAATCCACGAAAGATCGCAGGCTAGCGCTGCCATCTAGAGTTGATTATGGCCTGGATAGGTTAATTAATGTCTAATTAATAATTTAGATAAAGACCTGGGCCCTTATTCACGAAAATTTAAACTAAGATACAATCAAAATTTTAAGAAATACTGCAATTCGATTGGCTGACCAGTAAAATCAATTTGCATATATCCAATGAAGTTGCAGTATTTCTTAAAATTTCGGTTGTAACTTAGTTTAAGTTTTCGTGAATAAGGGCCCTGAAAAAGGCAGATTTAGCTCTTGCATAATGTATGTTTAAGTGTATAAGTCGAAACATTGTCAGTTCCCGTTTGCGAGTTTCAGGTCAGAAAACAGACGGCAATGGAACGGTGCCCAATGGTTAAGCCCACTCCAACACAATCATTTAACACTATTATGTAAAATACAACGTCCACTAGATTGGATATCTAACCTTTTATGGCACTGAGCAACGTGTTGAGCGACTTCATTACAAAGTTGTGTAGCTTCATTTATCTTTTTATCTTTTTTCTCTAGAGCTGTGCCAATCTCTCTTTTTAACGTATCAAATACAAGTTTACACAATCTTTCTGTATATACAGCATGCTCTCGTTTACCCAGGGGATTAATACCGCCCGTATGCCATTCAACCTCTATATCATTTCGGTATAGTTCCGGTACCTAGAAAAACAAATCACGATCATCAAATATAAATGTCCGTAGTGCAAAAAAACAAAATGACGTTTGTCGACTTGTCAGTTTGGAACGTGATTAAATGTCTGATCACGAGAAGATCTGGTAATTGTGTGCAAATTGTACTATTTCTACAATTGCATCCCATATTCCTTTAATTTCTAACTAAATACTGACAGAATAGCCGCTGCCGCCATCATGTTAGGCTCAATCGATCCAGCCCAATTGGTTTCGGTTTCGATTAATTAAAATCACCCGATGACCTATGACGCAATATAGGCAACTGACCCTATTTTGACCAGACCAATATTCATTGTAGTCAAAGCGGGGTTCGTTCGTTCGTGTGTTGGGTTTTGCGTCCGCTTCCACCTTGGGTGATATCGCCGACAAGTGATTCCTAAGAAACTTGCTAGAGAATCCACATAATAGGCTTAGTCCAGCTTATCAAAGCGTGGAATTTTTTTTCTTTTTGTAGCAGGGTGTTATTTTACCAGAACTTGTATGGGTTGTATTATTACCTTTACGGGTAAGACCTGATCACGTAGATGTTGGATTCTCTCGTCTCGTGAATTATCCATCTGTTGACTTCTGGGATGAGTGACGTCAAGATACTTGGCGGAAGCGACGTCAGCTAGGCTGTTTCTAACGCCTGGTATCGTTCGCTTGACCAGAAAACTATGTGGTCTGGAAGTATCTGTCTCTAGACCATGTTCTAATTCCATATCAAATACTACCAAAAAAATCGTTAAGGAGAACCATATGAACAAATACAGAAACGGCACATCTTCAGAGGGTATTATCAAGAATAATAAAGGGGCATTATGTAAGATTGCATAAAGATCTGGCAATTCTCGCTATAATAGTTAAAACATTGATAATAAAAAAGGAATATGTTGAAAATGTCAGTCAAATTACGTCACACTGAGTCGAGTTGTCGCCGTTAGAGGAACCGTGTAGACGCGATTGCCATTGCTACCGTTGTTAAGATAATAAACAAAGTCTCGATTATTCATTTTTAAATTAAATCATTAACTGCCAATCGTAGTTAAATCAGTTGAAAATCAAAACCATCCGAAGTTTTAGAGAGCTGATTATGGACCTGACATACATGTATAATTAATGATTTATATACTGATGTGCAAAAGAAAGTATACACACTAAAAGTATGACTAAGTTTTGTTTAGATTAAAAACATCTGATAAAGCATTACTGAGTTTGTCTCTTGCGTCCAAACTCAACATTTCTAAGCAAAATAAAAATGTGAAACAAATTGACATTCTACCCAAATACCGTATACCATGGAAAAACGATTTTGCTTGATGCAGCACAAAATGCACAGTGCATACTTTCTTTTGGACATTAGTGCCAACGGAAGATCTGAATTAGGCAGGTTTAGCTCTTGGATAATGCATCTTTACGCATAATAAAGGAAATGGCCTATTCCTTAAAAATCGGAATTATCATCCAGGTCCGTCATAAAGAAATTCGGGGGGGGGGGGCAACTAAAAATACATATTTGCAAATTATTGGGGGATGCCCTGTCATCAATTCTTAATCTAATCAGTAAGAATGGAATTGGCTTTAAGATCTTGATAATTTTCAGACTAACATACGGTAATCCTATTTCTATCCAGGTGGTCATTGTGCGTGGATTCCGGAGCTGCCTGACAATGGATCTTTTACGTGCAATGCGAATATATACAGGGGGCATGGGTTTATTGTTTCAACCAACCTATTTGTCAGCACCTCCCTACCGTGATTGAAAATGGGAGACAGTTGGTTAGTTACAATGCAGGTTAAAGGGAGATAACTATAGCTATTCATCCATCAGTCACCACTCGCGGTTGATATTTGGTAATTACACATCTCAAGAATATTTATACCATAGCAACTTTTGATGTTTTTAATTGTCTATTCCTCTGCATCAACATTCTGTAAAGTGATTAAGGGTCGATATTGGGGTAATAATAACCCCCAATAACCACATAATTTGAATTTCACATACACAAGGAGATCATCTTTACTGTTTTGGTCGATGTGTACGTTAAATAGCAATCTGTTTCCACAATTGTTATCCGAAATATAACCCGCAGGCTCCACCTGCCCTTTAGATCAAAAGGTATGTCACAGGGTCAAGTGGTTTCGACAAGATAGGTTCGCCTGTCAAACCTCGCCTGTACAACCTCGTGGGTTTTCTCCTGGTCATAATTTATCTACTTACTTGACAGAAAATATTTTCTTCTTTCTTCAGGGGATTCAACAACCTGGGTTGCATATTTTTGTATTGTTTTCTGCATTTTCTTCACCACCGATATATAGTTATTCTTTGCTTGATTTCTTTTAGCAAAATCTTTGTTTAAAATATCTTTGTAAGATGAACTGAAATGTGACAAGAAGTTGAGATTATTGGTCATAATATTCTGCATAACAGACTCTTAATCTATGGATTGCTAGTCAGGCGTGTGTTTAAAATAAAGAAATTGAGAAACCTCATGTTAAATTTCTGAAGTATAGGAATAGTTGATATTGGCGATAATTTACTCTATTCCACGGTGTATGTCTAGACTGTATTATTAATATTTCGTTTCGTTTTATTTTATTTTCGTTCCGTATAAAGTTCTCAGTTTATCATACCGCGTCAAAACTGTACAGTAATATTCATGCTTCGTTTCGTTTTATTGTTTTTCTGTTTTTAAATTCTCGTCTTAGATAACCATGGCAAGGACGGCGACCAGGCCTAATTAAAGTTATGCCTTTGGTTGAGTGTGCATTACGGACAGAAGGTGGACCTCAATTGCTATTACAGGTCATTGCTGAGGATCTGAGGTCTGCCCATTCGGTCCAGACAATGAAAAAGGTTCAAACATATCAAATCAGTACATTATTATGATATAACTAATATTTCCATAGACTTGGGATCAGTTTAGTTTCTGTTAAACATGCATTATGCAAGAACTCAATCTGCCTATTGTAGGTCTTTCTTTAGGTCTTAAATGTTATATAAACTATTAATAAGACATCTGTTAACATGATAAGACAATAATCAACTCTCGATGCCATCTGATGGGTACGATCGATTTTAAACGGATTTGAATCCGATCTGCGATTCAACGGCTGTTCATGATTACTCGTAAAAATGGATAGTCGAGACAATCGGGGCTACAGTGTTTTTGAAATTTCTCGGCTCAGAGTGAAGTAATTTGAATGAAATTTTCAGCATATTCTCTTTACGTTATCTATGCTTTTAACTATTATAGCGAGAACTGTCAGTTTTTTATCTAGTCTTACATAATGCATCTTTAAATAGAAAATAGAAATACTGTCAGTGTTTATGTTCCATACAGCACAGATGAATTCATGTAATTACTAGAAATACTGTCAGTTTTTATGTTCCATACAGCACGGACGAATTCATGTAATTACTAATACCTAATATTTTGTAAGCGGTAAACAGGAGGAACACAATTTTCATCCAAGATGTACCACTGTTCTAACATATCCGTATCTGGTAGGTCTTCTTCTCGAGCTTTCAAATCTCTAATAGATTCCTTTTTGACAAGACTTGCCCGTCTTCGTTGTCGTGCAGTTGGTTCCGGATTACCGTCACTAAACCGATCGGATTCCGTCTTGTTATCCGCGCCGTCGCCGCCCTCCACTTTTGAGTCAATGGCTATCAATTGTTCTTTGATTGACGACAGTTCGGTTTTGTGGAAGGCCTTAGCAGCTGATAAAATATCCTCAAATTCATCCTTTGGTATTTCATTTGGTAACATATACGTACCATATTTCTCACCACATATTATCTATAATATAAATCATCACAGAGTTAATATCTAACATAATGCCAAACTTAAGGTTCAAATTAACAATGCTGTCTCAATTTTTCGTCATCTTTAAGGCCCGCGAACGAGTCACTGCTTTTTTTAACGATGGAAGTATCATCAATGCAGTTATTAAACCTAGAGCATTGTCTCATGAATGTCGATTAAAGACCGAAACGTTACCATTAAACCTCGCCTAAATCTACACTAGCCTCTGTTCTTCTTGGGTTAAGGGATCCTTAACTTACTTATTCTTAGATGTTTTACTTATTATTAGATGTTTTACTTATTCTTACTTTTACTTAAACCTAGAGGATGCTATCCATAACATATTATATTGCTTTCACTATATATCCTTTAAAGATATAATACACAAATACCTAGATGATACGGTATGGTTCTATGGAAGTTCAATCCAGTATACTAAATCGTTGCTATCAGTGGACATACACAAATTTACGCAAGAGTATCGATTAAAAGACAATAACCCACGATTTAATCTGATTTCTTCTACAGCTAGAATACCAGTTATATTAAAACCTATTTTGATTTAGAATTGTAATTTACAGATACCAAGATCGTATTTCCTGTTGGGGATTAAACAATTTTAATTTTGGTTATTGAAAATAGTTGTGCTTGTATGAGCCCAGAAACAAAATTAGGCTGTTAATACTTTAATACTGTAGCTTACCAGAAAGTCTATAGCTATCGAATCTTCCTGACATTCTTCTATAACTTTCTTACATAGTGCTGGTATTTTATGACCATCGCTGATCTCATCCTGTAGCGACCAGTGTAGATCTATAGCTCTGAAATCATACCCTAGTTCCTGGCAATATCTTCTTACTCTAGGATACACTTTCTGCATTAAGATCGTATTTTCCGTTTCAGTTCCTGTAATAAAAAGTAACCTCAGTTTCCAATCGAGTATTATAAAGAATGGCATCTACTTGATGCTGAGGACGAGAACTATATCTCCTTCAAACCTAGTCAAGCGATATTATAATTTTTAGATTACCCTGGGTGAAGGGTGGGGGTGGTCTAACGCATGTACTTTAGATCATGAGGTCTGTCATTGAGTCAAGTGGCGTGGGTTTTGATTCCGAATTTGTACATGACAAGGAGTAGGATAGCCTGTCCAACCTCGTGTGTTTTCTCCAGCGCCTCCGTTTTCCCCCCACTGCTAAAAGACCCCTACGCGCAAGCGAATTATTGAAATAAAATTGAACCATATGTTAGTCCAGACATGACCTAGATTGTGTCAAGTGGACGTTAAACCCCATTTTACTATTTCCTCATAATTATAGTTCTTTACACGCTTACATTGCCGATTTAATTTCTTGTCCTGATTATAACAATCTGATTAAAACACAGATCATATTTCGTTTGATTTTTTTATAGATCAAAATTTCGTTTTCCTTGTCTTTACTACACTAGGATCTGGAAGAGTTGTTATGTAACCCGTGTTCTGGTTGAAGTGACGGGTTAGCCAATGAAACGGTCTGTTACGGCGAATTTTTAATGTAACAAAGAGAGAGCATAAAAGATTTACCTGCGAACTCAGAGCAGACGTAAAGATTTATTATCCTTGATTCTGTTCGACATCGCCTTTGAACGTATCCCTTTACTATCTGCTTCATTTTATTTACAGTTGACAAAGCTGTGTTTTCTCGGGTTTCAGGTCGGAAAGCTATTGGAGTTGTTACTGGACTAACGTCGGTAAGCCTGAACCCGACTCTTTTCTCAACGATCGGTGTTTCGGGTGGTTTATGTTGCGTCAGCTCAAAAACTTCTTTATCATCTTCGTCCATGGATTCAGCTTCCGTGGTCGTTTCGCCAGCAGTAGTTGCCGCCATCGTAACGGATTTCTTTTGTTTAATTTCCACACCTGGTTCGGGTGATACTTCTGATTTGGACACGGTGTCGTTTTTTTGTTCGGATGGTTCTTTTGTTGGCTGATTGTTATCGCCATTATCTTGGTTGGTTTCCTCGGGAAGTTCGTCTTCTGGAGACTGATTACCGTTGACGATTTGGTCATTATCATTCTGTTCAACCGATTCATTGGTTGGTAGAGGATCAAGTTTAGGTTTGCGGGGTGAATGGCGTGTTGTGGAAGTGGTTTTATCGCTATCGCTTGAAGGTTGTGATTTTACCAGAATTTTTTCTCCAGTATCGGAATATTTACTGAATATATTTCTTTTGTCAGGAAGCTAAAAAAATAAAAAAATCACAGGTTTTTACAAGATTAAATGGATTTCCGGACAAATCAGTTTTTAGTGTTTCATTTTATATAAAAACCTAAGCCTGTGCTTAATTTGAAACCATATTCAAACAATTTTTCCGTCTTCATTAGCCTAGTCGGAGCAGAACAGTAGGGCGATAAACCCCATTTCATTTCATTTCCTTTCAAACAATTTAATAAATTGTACAGATATAATTCTAACCCACCTTTCCTGTTTGCTTCGATTTAGCTTGGGACATTCGAAGGAAGTACTCAGCATCCAAGTCATCATTTGTATCACTGTATCTCTGTTCTATACGTTTACTTAATTTACGCTGAAAACAAAATGAAACATATCGTTACAATGTTTTGTGCCATGTCATAGGTACATGTAGGAAAGGAGTTCCCTTACCGTGACTTGGGGGGTGGGTGCAAGTTTACAATTCACAATCATCTAACGCATTAAAGCAAAAAAGGTTCATTAACTACTGATTGCATCAAGTGGTATAATGCTAACCGTTGAACTTTGAGGTATTGTGCCGCAATATGTTTGACCGGCAGTATTTAGAATAGTACAGTTTCTTCTGTTACCCCCCTCCCCGCCCCCAAACATTCACAGGTTTCCAACAATTTAATACATGCCTTAGCTAGATTTGCCATTTAATACGATATCGTTTTAACTTACGCAATTAAAACCTCACGTGGTGCCGGACAACACAGAGTATGAAAAGCCTTCAAGGACAAAAATAAAGGGAAGCATTTTTGTCATCACCTGCAGCATGATAATTATCAAAAATAATTTTTACTTTATTACTTTGTGGCCTGGACTTTTGGCTGGCCCTGGCCCTCGGGCACGTGCCGTATTGGCCTAATGGTTTTGAAAAACTAAATAACTTACCCTCAAATGACTTACAATCTTTTTATCTAAATCTACACTAATCTTCTTATATTTTCTCTGTAGAACACCTTCAATACCAGCAACCTTTAGATAAGGAATAAAAATAACTGCATTTAGTAATAAAAATTAAATGAGGTTTAATTTGACGTCTCTCTTCTGCATTGACATGGCATAACAAACTTAGGTTATATGTCAACAGTTACCTTAGACACTAAGCTAGCTGAACGACATTTTAAGTCCTAAATTGAAAATGTTGATTTAGTCTTTTTGTGTATGACGGATTAGAAACGCATCACAAATCAGTATAGAAATTTAGGGCAGAGATCTATTCTCGAAAAATACAGTAGACGGACACAGATCCTATTTCGTTTCGTTTTTTTATAGTTCAAAATTTCGTTTTACTTGTCTTTACTACACTAGGATCTGGGTGATGTGAGGGGTTAACGAATTAAACGGTCTGTTACGGCGGGTTTTTGGCGTTAGGTGCACGGAACTGTGGGTAGCCCACTAGAAACATCAACACTGATTGACCAATCAAATTTCTGACGTCATAAGGGTCAAAAGAGGCTCGTATGACATCTGACTCGACTTCCCACTACAACCGCTCAGATCTTCATGTAGTGTAGGCCATCGAAAGTATAAAAAAATGAAACGAAATATAGATCTGTATTGTAATCAGGTTGATATTACAAGAAGATTCAGCAACCCAAAGCCTGCTCCCTAAATTTGTTTCCATGGTAATACAAAATTTATTTTTTTAGAAAAATGTAATTAGTAAAATGCACACCCATAAATAGGTTAATGTATGTGTAAATTAATTTCATAAAGATGACTTTAACTTGAATTGTTCATGGGATATGCTCCGGACACAAAACTGAGACGAAAGAAAGAAAGGTATCCAATTTAGAGAGAGAGAGAGAGAGAGAGAGAGAGAGAGAGAGAGATGGGTTTAACATCCACTCGACACAAACTAGGTCATTTCGGGACTAACACATGGTTCAATTTTATTTCAATAATTCGCTTGCGCGTAGGGGTCTTTAGCAGTGGGAGGAAACCGGAGGTCCCGGAGAAAACTCGCGAGGTTGGACAGGCGACCCTACTCCTTGTCACGTACAACCGGGGAATCGAAACCCCGCCAGTCGACTCAATGACAGACCGTATGATAGTACCTCTCACATAAAATCGTTCAGTGCGGGATACCGAACATGACAGAAAGTAAACTGTCATGGGAATACAAAATTTATTCAAAAAATGTAAATTAGTAAAATGCACACGTTTAAGTAGTTTAATGTATTCAAATTGTTATAAAGATATTTTCAGTGGTTCGTGAGATGTGTTCCAGAAACAAAACCGGGACGCAAGAAAGAACGGGGCCAAAATTAGTACCTCTCACATAACATCATTCGGTGCAGTCAAACGAACATGACTGAACGTAGACTCGCGGATAATAGTGAGATTCATGCACGATGCAAATTAGTTCCAACAGTATTATATACTTACATCTTCAGTAAAGGCGTGAACAGAAGCTCCTTTCTTCGGTGCTCGATAGAAACTGGATTCTGTTTCTAAAGGTGGTAAAATATTACTTCTTCTTCGACCTTCGTCTGCTAACTGTAAGGAAGAAGATATCACATGCTGGTTACTGGCAACAAGTAATTAAAAATATAATAGCAATTATCGAATCCTACTAATCATTTATTGTTTTAGTCAATATCACCCAAAGATTTCATAAAACATTGACAAAATTATGGATACGTGAAATTGACAGATGAAACGCTCTCGTCGATCCTTAGTAGGTGATTAGTAGAACTGATGACCCTTGTTCCGGTCAACTGCTGGAAAATCAACCATTGTATGACACATTGTAAACAGTAAACTTAGTACATGATCAATTTCGTAATCAGTTATTTCCGTATCAACTCCAAGTTGATTGACGCTTTGTAATAACTTGGAGATATTTCGTAATCAAAAGCCCAACATTCATTACAAGCACGTGTTATTTTTCATAATATGTTATTGGGCATTTAAAAACCTTAAGACTAATTTTGTGACCACGTGAACAAGGGTAGGATGTATGAAGCTGAACAAAATATACGGTTTTGAAGGTGTATCACACAATTAAAAGCTAAAACAAAAGATATGTATTTTTATTTTGTTTCAACGAATATCAACTAAAAAGCTATACATTGGACCAATTGTTGCCCATTGGGCTTTGTGCCCAAGTGGACCCCGAGACTCCTAGCCACGACAATCTACTTCGAACTATTAATTATAAAACATATTTGGCAGTGAGCCTTTGAGGTGGGGACACGCCTTTCGCTACCCTACTGTTAAAGTTCTATTTTACAACTTAATAAATTAAGACACAGAGTGAAATCGAATTGACAATCGATCCTCTTCTGACCAGCTATGTGTGTTTCTTAAAGGGTGTATGTCTCTTTTTTAGAACTTTAAAATAGGCGAAAATTGGTCTAAAAGCACTTATTAATGTAATATGAATGTATGAATAAATACGTGAACAGTCCTGCTTAGTCCATTCTAAATGTTTGGGTTTTTTTTTTTAATTATTTATTATTAATTTGACGTTTGTGAATCAGCCATTACTAATTTGCATTGAATATGGTTTTCTATGTTTACTACAAATGGCATCTGAAACCATAGAACACGACCCGTGTATTGAATTTAAAATGTTCATTATGTCTTAAATATTAGATATTAGGATCACACATTTTCACATCAAGATAACAACATCATTATTGATTGAAATGGACCAATATTGAATTTTAATTGGTGTTTCTAATTTCGAATTTTATAGAAAATATTAAGTTACAGATTTAGCTCCTTTAAATCGTTGACAAAGGATCATAATATTGCCCTTTTACACTCTAATTTCTAATTCGAATGGTTGAAAATACAAAACAATTGACCTTGAATGAAAGAAGATCGGACAAAAAAGCGATTAATTATTTCTCTATTATGAAGATAATGTACTTAATATTAATCCGATATAACATTCGTAACCTTTCAGTGTTCTTCGCACCGGGCTTCTACCCCCATTCAAAGTTCGTATTCATCAAAAATAATTAAGACATGTTGCCGGTTTTAGAATTCTCAATGGTCTAAAAACATCAATCAATTGAAATAAAAGAAAGGCGGAATGAATGGGGATTATTTAGACTAGTGGTATAGTCATTAATCAATGAGAGGCACTTAATGATCGTGTCTTACAAGACACTCGGGAAAAATAGTTTCTATGTTGAAGGGAAGGTCGGTTCATTAATACATATTATACCTTTTGCCATATAAGCACTGAATGCATGTTTACTTAAATGTATGAAATGGGGTTTAAAGTCCTACTTTTCTGCACCGACTGGCTGAATGAAGACGTTCACCAGGTGCTAAGACTATGAGTGAAATTTTACCCGGACAGCAATTGAATTCACACCAAGCGTTATTTTACGTGTCCTACCCGAACGACAAGACGCTGTTCGGGGTATTTTTTCGGCGAACACCTCGTGTTAAGTTAAAAGTAAAGGTAAAATAATATATAATGTAAAATAATTTTTAAACAATATATTCAAAATAACCCCATCCCCAATGTAAATATCGACAATCCAAGTATACACAATAGGCCGCTACAATCACTGAGAAAGGTGACATCGGTGGGGGTTAATTAACTTTTTTCCACCTGAAAATTAAATTCTAGGACGTTTTCTTACAGTATTAGAAAAATGAATAAACGTGTTTGATGTATATCTGGATAAAAAAAATAGTTCCTATTTAGTGTAAATGGGTATATAAAATGAGTAAAAGGAACCATTCTGCCCGAACCAGTTTACGCTTATCGAGCCAATGATTGACGTCGTGTGATGTAACGTCACATGTAGAGGACATACTTGAACTTATAAAGGTCAGTCGTGTTATACAGAGTTATAAGAAGGTTTTCGCAATACCTCTGTGAAATAGATTGTCGAGTATACTGACCTACGCGGAGTAAGACAGATTTCTTAACTGGCGTAGCAGGCCTGAGAAATGGTACGATGTGAGTGTCAGTGGAAGTGGGGGCAGGTATGAAGGGGTACAAAATGTCGCTTGTACGATGTCCTATATTAACCACTAATTAATAATTATGTCATTCAATTACTGCTTATTACTGAGCGACGTTTCGACTAGAGAAGCCTAGTCGAAACATCGCTCAGTAATAAACAGTAATTGAATTCCATAAAATTGTTACCTGTATACTCCAGTTCAATTACTAAATGCCAATGAAACAGTTTAATTATGTCCTACCTTTTCACGGTTTGTATTTCTACTCAAACTTAAGTGACAACATATCATTGCTATAACATTTAATCTCTACAATTATTTAATGTAGTTCATGTTATTGTTATTTGTCAATTTATTCAAGTTTAGTCAAATAGAGTAAAATCATGCCAACACCAGTTGAACTCCTTGAAAACCACTAAAACAATTTTCATGCGACCAAAGCTGAATAGTCAAATAACGTTAAATAGAAAAAAATAACTCTTATTAAAGTGGCGTTAGGTAAGATTAGATAAAGAGCTGACTGTTCTCGCTATAATAGTTAAAAATTAGATAGTGGAAACAGAATATGCTATTAGCCATTCAATTTTAGGCTTGCCTCGATCGTCATTACAACGTTCATACGATAATACGAGATTATCCATTTTTACGTTAAATTATCCATCACAAAATGTATTCAGATCCACTAAATATCGCAGGTTAACGATGGCATCGAGAGTACTGATGATTATGGTCTGGATAAGTTAATTAATGTCTAATTAATAATTTAGATAACCTTTCAGGTCTAAAGAAAGACCAGCAATAGACAGATTTAGCTCTTGCAAAATGCATGTTTAACAGATTATCTACAAGAGGTATTATTTAGAAATAATTCAATAAGATATATTTCTTATTGTTCTTTCGATTTATGTTTCAATATAAACAAAATAACTTTAATTTAATCATCCATACCTACAAACTCGTAATAGTATAGGTCTGTAAAAATCCAACATGGCGGCTTAACATCATATAATATAGTCATTGTTGTATTATTATAAATAACTCTTCACTGTTCATTCAGCTAGATTAACTTTTATATCTTTTAGGGCTTCAATATTTTACGCTCAGTTATTCTCAATTTAATGGAGATCATATGTATTTTGTAAACAAGCTATTAAATGGAAATTGTATAGAGATAAAATGAGTTTATGTATATCGTTAATCATTAGATCTTGAATAATTTAATAGAGATCATTGTGTATTTTGTAAACAAGCTATTAAATTGAAATTGTATACAGGAGATGAAATAAACTTAGTATATCGTGATCATCATTTCTTGAGGTTTCGGTATGACAAAATTGTAGTATACCGTTGATCATTGACTATTAAGAGGTCTTCGTATGACAAAACTTTACATTATTTGTTTATGCTTGTTTCATATTAACATTATATTTCAACATACGTTTATATCTTATCTGCTTTGTTGTTCCATAGGATTATTAGAACGTAACGTATTTACGACATACAAAGCTTGCCAACCGCAACGTTTGTAATTATATTTCAACATACGTTTATATCTTGTCTGCTTTGTTGTTCCATAGGATTATTAGAACGTAACGTATTTACGACATACAGAGCTTGCCAACCGCAACGTTTGTAATTATATTTCAACATACGTTTATATCTTGTCTGCTTTGTTGTTCCATAGGATTATTAGAACGTAACGTATTTACGACATAAAAAGCTTGCCAACCGCAACGCTTGTAATTATATCTCATATTTTTACGCCCACTTCCACCCCCAATAATTCGCTCTTTCAAAATTTCCTATAAGACACTCGTATTGAGTCCACGATTTGGTACGTGCAGATTCGTTCGGATACATTTCGATACGATTAACACGATTGCTACGACTGACCTGACAGGATCATCACGATTCCTCTACGATCAAAACCACGATTTCAATCGCAGTGCGAATCGTGATAGTTGGAACCTAGCATAACCTCCAATAATTGGCTCTTTGAAAATTGAATATGAGACACTATTAGTTTTATCCTATCACAAACCTGTCAAATGTCACAAAGTTTTACAAAAATGTTCATGGATACGACTAGCCATAGAAATGAAATGAAATGGAGTTACTGCGCCCACTGGGCTTATACCCCCGTCAGACCGGGGTAGCGTCCTTATTGCGTTGCTACAGCGACGGAAAATGATCTCAGGGCGCGTCAAGATCGACATCAGCGTGGTAAAAGCATGATGGAAACGCTAGATATTGTGCTGTGGTCTCCATGGTCGCCAAGTTTCTACGATCTGACCTGAAAGCTGTGAGAACGCGGTGGTTTTCAAGTTTGTAATTTTTGGGGACATTTTAACGCGTTGTGTTCACGTTTGACGACGACCTTGTGCATTTTCTGGTCGCCGTACGGTCGCAGCAGCGCAGTAAAGACCACGGTCTGATGGGGGAATAGTGACGACGGGGCTAACCTAAGTAAAGCTAAACGAACTGTTGGACACAAGCGGGGACAATAATAATGGTAGCCCGAAAATATTTCACATATACAATGATTTGTTAAAATATCATAACGGGTTCGATGGATTTATTGTAGCAAATGAAAAACGGGCATATGAGCATACGCCATGCAGTACACCATGAAAGGTGAGCCACGGTGGCTAAGTTGGTAGGACGCTGGCTCGCTAGCCTGGCGGTCCGGTGCTCGATCCATGCATTAGCCGAGAAATTCCATCGTGGTTTTCCCTTGTCAGTGGTGCAGGACGTCGGGCCTGACATGGACGACTGTCGTGTCGTTCGGAATTCGATATGACATGCATGTGAAAGATCCCTTGGCAGTTGGAATTCGATATAGTGCCACTGCCCGGGCAACATCTCCCTCATAGCACACTGTATGGCGTATCCCCGTCTTCATTAGCCTAGTCGGAGCAGAACAGTAGGACGTTAAACCCCATTTCATTTCATGTCATTTCATTTGTACGCCATGAGTGCAATGTTTGGAATTCTGACTGCCAGGGGTTCTTTTACGTGCACCGCCAATAATATGTACACGGGGCCCTTTGCCTTGGCATACTGTATGGCGTATGCCCGTTTTCATTATCCCAGTCGGTGCAGAAAAGTAGGACAGTTAAACCCCATTTCCTTTCTCATTTATGTTATACAAAATTCTACCTTTATGTTGAATTACCTGAATGAGTTTATTAACTCTCTTGTTGGTTTCCTGAACATCAACGATTCCTTTTAATTTAACTTTATTAGATTTGGGTCTTTTTGAAACCGATTTTAATTTTACTCCTAGTTTTTGTTGGTGAATGTTTGATATCGGTGGAAGGAAGGCTGCAACGGGCGGCATTTTAACGGTATTCGTTCAGTTTATCCACAATGTCAGGGGTAATATAGGACACGCATATTCTAGTCAGTGCACGATATTACTGAAAACTGCATCCTCTCCATAGCAAAACATACCACAGTAACTGTTTTAGATTCTATATTCCAAGTAACTTTTATTCCATATAACTGTGTCATATGTGTCATTCTATTCAGTTACTAAATGCCGCTCAAACAACAATGAACCTTTTTAAAAAGAGTGAAATATCTAGTATCTAATTTTAACTGGTTTATCCAATATTGGAGAAAATCCTTTTATCCATAATCCCAAATAAATCACTTATTATCAACTATTCAAATAATTCCTCGGACAAAACAATTGCCATTTCCAATCAGAAGGACTACGGTTTTAAAATGAACAACATATCCAAGAGACCGACCATGCACGTCAACACTTAATCATAAAAGACATAAAGTTATGTCTACATGTCAATCACTCGTGTATTATCTATCTATCAGTCCATATCAGTATGTATGTAGGTATATTCAAATAATACCTACTGTAAATACTCATGGTAGACAGTTTTAACCCTTTAGACGTGATCGCTATGTAATAAAATAATGTCATATATTACACTTGACACCGGCTACTTGAAATATAAAGAATTAAATTATATAGGAGTTCAATAATAATTCATCTTTACACCCATCACTGGTGGTTCTAATCTACAGATTATATTTTTTTTCTCACGAAATCCATGTGATGTAGTGTAGATTTTAATTTCTTTTAGTCTTACCAAATTGTTCAATTTAATCTCACCATTTTGCTTAGTTCGATCTCACCGATTTGCTTGATTTAGTCTCACCAATTTGATTGGTTTAGTATCACCATTTTGTTTAGTTTAGTCTCACCATTTTGTTTTGTTTAGTCTCACCAATTTGTTTAATTTAGTCTCACCAATTTGTTTAATTTAGTCTCACCAATTTGTTTAGTTTAGTCTCACCAATTTATTTAATTTAGTCTCACCAATTTGTTTAGTTTAGTCTCACCAATTTGTTTAGTTTAGTCTCACCAATTTATTTAATTTAGTCTCACCAATTTGTTTAGTTTAGTCTTACCAATTTGTTTAATTTAGTCTCACCAATTTGTTTAGTTTAGTCTTACCAATTTGTTTAATTTAATCTCAGCAATTTGTTTAATTTAATCTCAGCAATTTGTTATGTCTCATCAATCTGTTTAATTTAGTCTCACTAATTTGTTTAATTTAGACTCACCAATTTGTTTATTTAATTCACACCAACTTTGATACATTGTATGGTACTTTAGAAATAATACAATATAACATTAAAGCTATCATAATTGCCATTCAAATTTAAATTAAGAGCTGCTTCTATTATTAAATCAAACAAAATAACATTAAAATTATCATAAATTTGAATGATGGGCAACTTTCATTGTGAAATACAGTAAAAGATAAAAATCATCATCAATAAACATAGGTTGCCGGTTAGACGAAACCAACGCTTCATACATATCGGGTTTTCGTAATACATAGTCTACAAGTTTGTCATCTTTAAACTGAAAATTAAATGGAAGATCACGCAAGTTATCTTAATAACAAAACAGAGTATTATTATAAAACAGCGCGTGCTTATACATATTCAAAGGGTAAACAGGATGTTCTTTAAACATAGCAATAATAGAATACTTCAATCTCAACTATTTACGTTATATACGAGTGCGTGTTCCGAGAGACGAAAGAAACGTTTTACATTTGCTAACGTGAAATGTATAATATGTTTATTTAAGGTCAAAGTTTAATATTTACTTATATTTTAAGTAATAGAAAACATGGTTAGGTCAATATTCAGGGTTTTGAGTGAATATTTTAATAGATAAGTGTGGGTATCACATTTCTTAAGAACGAGGTGTGACCGGGAAGGATCTAAACACTGTCCGTACTCAAATGAAAAAGAATTTCGAGTTCGCGGCTTGATAGACAACCCGACAACGCGGCAACCCGACATCGCGACATTAGGACCCGGAGATAAACGATGAGGTTCGACAGGTTACCCTAGAACAACCCAATGGTTTCGACACATAACTATGTCATTTCGGTACTAACATATGGTTCAATTTTATTTAAATAATTCGCTTGCGTTATAGGGGTCTTTAGCAGTGAGAGGAAACCGAAGAAAACCCACGAGGTTGGACAGGCGACTGTACTCTTTATCACGTACAACCAGGAATCGAATTAGTCCACAGAAATAAAAGAATACTTATATTAATGAATTAGTCCACAGAAATAAAAAAATACCGTATATTAATGTTTCACTAGAAAACTTGTGATTTTGAGACTGGATCGTTTTAGTTTTGTAATAGACATTAATTCAGTGAAAACCGATTTCAAATTGATAAAAAATATTATGATATATATTCGGATAAAACATATTTATACCTCGCGTGACTTTTCACAAGAAAAGTTTCAATTCACAGAATAAATTTCTTTAATTTTGTAAAAGACATTATTTCAGGGAAAATTGATTTCAGATTAATAAAATATATTTATTTTTGCATTTTATCATAATACTTTCGGATTAGACATATATAGACCACGGCGAATCGTATTTACACAAGTTTTAGTACAATTAATATAACTACCTTTATTGCCATCATATTTTACAATAAACATTTTAATCTTTCACACGTATAAGTCGACGGTTAATCTTTAAAATCCAATTCCATCAATCATATTCATATAATATAGATATTTAGGACATAGTTTAATACTTATTCCAACATATTTTACAATAAGCAGTTTAATCTTTCACACGTATAAGTCGGCGGTTAATCTTTAAAATCCAATTCTATCAAACATATTCAGATATTATAGATTTAGGTCACAGTTTAATCCCAATTCTAATATATTTTCACCTCAACAACTAATTTATATCTAATGTGGAATATATCCTTAAGATTCTGTCAATCTTAAGCTTGGAAAAACTCCTATATTTAGGACACATTTCAATACCAATTCTAACATATTTTGACCTAACAATCTCGAAACAACTAATTTAAATCTAATATTATATCACATATCTTTAAGCTTCAGTTAATCCTAAACTTGTATTGGGCTAACTCCAATAAAGCGCAGTACCCTCAAAACCGACACGTTGGTCCAACAAAATTATTCCCCCTTACTGCAACGAACGACTATAATTTTTAAAGAAACAAATATATGTGATAATGGTCTTATCCAGAAATTTCTGTTAATCTTAAGAGTGGGAAAATTCCAAAATAAAAAAGCACAACACCTTCAAAATCAACACGTTGGTCAAACAAATTAATATTCCTTATTATTACAACCAATGACTATAATTTTCAAAGGTATATATTATATGACATAAATTCCTATTGGTTGCGAAAAAAATGAATTGCCAATCTGGCAATGGAGCAAATAATGCACGTTCAACACAGCACACAACACCCAAACATCCTAGAAAAATGAAATGAAATGGGGTTTAACGTCCTGCTGTTCTGCTCCTAAACTGGGCTAATGAAGACGGGCATACGCCATACAGTGTGGTATGAGGGAAATTTTGCCCGGGCAGCGGCGCTACGGCCTACTCTTATATCGAATTACAACTGCCAAGGGATCTTTCACGTGCACGCCAATATGTACACGGGATCTCGGTTTTTCGTCCCATCCGAACGACTAGACAGCTGTCCTTGTCAGGCCCTCCGTCCTGCATCACTGACAAGGGGAAACCACGCCGGAAAATCTGGATGAACTTTCTCGGCCAATGCAGGGATCGAACACCCGACCTCCAGGCTAGCGAGCCAGCGTCTTACCCACTTAGCCACGTGACCCCCACTTCTTCCTAGAAATAAATTATGAAACATTTTGTGATCCAATACGTACACCTACACACAAATAATGTATAATCCTGTAGAATATCAGAATACTTTAAACTTGGATGCCAAATTGATATAACTGACTGAAATACCAGATTGTGAAAAACGTCACATCAGAGTGTTCAATTTTATATTTACGACCAAATAGCAAGGTTCAGGAATTTTTTTTAAAAAAAGTCCACATTAGCAGCATTAAACAACTTAATAAATAAGATGAACATTACGAGAAAAAAAACCGATTAATCCGTTCAATAACAAGGTTCACGAATTAAAATAAAATCCACTTTAAACATCTTAATGACTAAGATGAACATTACGAGAAAAACAACGATTAATCCGTTCAATAGCAAGGTTCACGAATTAAAATAAAATCCACTTTAGCAGCATTAAACATCTTAATGGCTAAGATGAACATTACGAGGGAAAAAACGATTAATTCCTTCAAACTAGACGTGATTAATAAGACGATTTGAACATTCTAGATCCAGTCACACACGACCTTCATTGTTACAATATACACACAAAAATTGAAACATTGCATGACTCTTTGTCTCGGCGACTCCATTAACGTTTCTCCATTACGTTAAAAAATATAATACCGGTGTCAATCAACGTAAAGCTAAAAAATGTAACGTCTTTCAAGTATACAATTGACACTGGATCGAGATGTATAGTCCCTACACAGTAAAAAAACTCAACTGTTATTTCCTATCGCCAGGATTGGAATTTCATGAAGCATACTATATCCTTAGCCTGGGTCCCTTGGGTATATGGGGGCCCACTGAAACTCATTATTCGCTCAACGTTCCAGCGTATGATCTTGTTTCAACATTTCTATACAATTGAGGAAATCTATTTCACAGAGTATTACGAAAGTATACTAATATCTCTGTAAAAGATGACTGCCTTCAACATATGACGTCATATCACGCGGCGTCAATTATTGGCTCAATGGCGCGTGCATTGTTCACATAAGACGTTACAGATTCGATCAGAAAGGCGACTTTTACTCATTTTAATACCCATTTACACTAAAATAGGAAATATTTTTTACCTACAAATACTTCAAAAGCCTTTATTTATTTTTCTAATACATAAAAAAAAAATGTTTTAGAATTTAATTTGTCGGAGGAAAAAGGTTAATATTTGTGGCTCATTAAGTCGCATCGATCTCATCCTTATCAGTGACTGTCGCGGACTAGCGAATATTCATTGCTTATCAGTGTGCAATTGAGGCCCACTGATGAGTTGGGGTAATCCTGCCCTGCATAGCATCATGTATCTATCAGTTACATTTCATTAAATGAGAAACAGAGTTTTACGGTGGCTCGCTAACCGATATTGGCCGAGAAACTTTCTTATGATTTTCCGGCACGGCTTCCCCATGGCAATGGCCGAGGGCGAAGCGCCTGGCAACGAATAATGATTAGTCGTTCGAATGAGACGAAAAATCTAGTTCCCATGCACACATTGGCGTGCGCAAAAATTAACCTTTGACATGTGGAAATCGAAATAAGATTGGAAATAGGAAAACTGTTATCGATTCCATGTTATTACCAAACCTAAAACCGATAATTTAATTTAGTTTCCAGCCACCTGTCATGTTGCCCATTTAATCATATATGATTTGAAAATTCATTGTTTAGCAGCCTTTTTTTATCTAAATGATCTGTCTATCATTTTGTGGTGGAGGGGGTGGGGTCACTGGTCTAGAACGTGCGTTTTAGATCATAAGATCTGTCATTGAGCCAATTGGTGTGGGTTCGAATCCCAGCTTGTACGTAGGAGTAGGGTCGACTGTCCAGACTTGTGGGTTTTCACCCTGTCATCCGGGGTTTCTATCCAGTGCTTAAATATCCTACGTGTAAGCGGATTATTGAAATCAAATTAAACCGTATGAGTGGACGTTAAACCCCGCTCTTTCTCTCGCTCGCGCTCTCTCTCTCTCGCTCGCGCTCTCTCTCTCTCTCTCTCTCTCTCTCTCTCTCAAACCATGCAATATAAACAACCTGGGAAAATTAATATGGCCTTGAACTTAATATATAAATATTGCACGCCGTGGGAAAGTTAAATCTAACATTAATTTATCACAGTGTATTGAAGTAACAAATATGACATTATTCAATAAGTTTACCATGTGAATCATACTTTAATACCTTTATAATACTGTGTTATCTAGTTATTATCATACCTTACCGCTACTTCATGAATAATCATGTTCTAATGTTTTAAGCTCTAATGTGTATGGAAACGTGACAATGGTATGATTTTCACCTTTTTATGAAATGAAATAGGGTTTAACGTTCTACTTTTCTGCACCGACTGGGCCCACCTTTAGTAAGGATTGAGCTATAAGTTAAGTAAACTTATACTGAATATAGGAGACTATATAGTAATCACACTGGTCAGCAGTGAATATTCGCTTGGCTGCTACAATCACTGAATGCGGCTTAATGAGCCCCCAATATTAACATTTTTTTCATTCTGCAAATTAAATTCTAAAACATTTTATTTAACAGAGTGGCATGACGAGTCTGAGCCAAGTTTAGAACGAATTCCAAAATGGCTGCCAATCTCCCCAACACCAGGTTTGAAAAAGGAGCAGTATTTTCAACGCTTTCAGAACTGAAGGCAGCAATCAAGAGATGGGAAGGGTTAGGGTTAGGGTTAGGACTATTTTTACGACTATTCAGTTTTTAACTTCGCCGATGGAGGGCTGTGAAAGTATCGTCGTTACAATAGTCTGAGGACTATTTTTACGACTCGTCGTAACAATAGCCACTGCCTTTTTTTAAGCATTAGAAAAATTAATAAAGGTGTTTGAAGTATATGTTAGTAAAAATAAGGCCTATTTAGTGTAAATGGGTATTGAAATGAGTAAAAGGCATCACCACACCAGTAACATATTTAAACAATAAACATGCCTTTGAACCAGTGATAGACGCCCCGTGATTTGACGACACGTGTTGAAAGTAGTCATCTTTTATAGAGTTATTAGAAGACTTTCGTAATCCTCTGAGAAACAGATTGAGTAATAATATGATTAATTTCTTGTTTTAAAATCAATTCTGCGTAGACGTAACTTATTCGATGGGTGCATGCGGCAGAATGGTGTAACTCTTCTTCTTCAGCTCACAAAATCTCCCATTGAGTCAAGTGTCATGCTTTTGATTCCCATCTTGAACGTTAACATTGAATAGGGTCACCAATTCAACCTCCTGGATTTTCGCAGGCTCCCCGGTTTCCTCCCACTGCTGAAGACCCCCTAACGGCAAGCGGGGTATAAAAATAAAATTCAATCATGTGTCGTGTCAGTCCCGAAATGTCCTAGTTTGTGTAGAATGGACGCTAAATTCCCACCACTGCTAAATACCACAAAGCGCAAGCGAATTAATGAAATAAAATTGAACCATATGCTAGTCTCGAAATGACCTACCTTGTGTCGAGTGGACGTTACCCTCCCTCCCTCCCTCTCTCTCTCTCTCTCTCTCTCTCAGGGTGAATGAACTGTAGGGTGTAAGGAGTTCATGGTGAAGATAATATATACTTTGTGTATAAATTAAAGATTAGATAATATATACTTTGTGTATAAATTAAAGATTAGACTCTAATCCCATCGTAAAGAAAGAACAGGGCTATTACAATATCTCATGTCATTGTTAAATTATCCCCACTGAGAAAAACAGAGGAAAAGAAGATAGCGCAACGAATTTATTCAACTCAAGATCCCAACACTACGAATGTCATTTGGGATATCGCGGTGTTTATGGCCTGGGTGGTGGCGCGCTTTGTACTGCGTGTCCCCCCCCCCCCATTGTCCATAGCGCAAGACGGACGGCCTGGGAGGAAAAGCGTCTAGCCGTTTGGATAGAAGATAAATCCAAGGTCCTATGAATACAATTGATAGTATGTTAAAGACATTTTGGAAATGAAAAAAGGCCGCTAACCTGGCATAATTGGTCTATTAACAAACTATATTGTGCATGTCCGTCTCCATTAGCCCCATTGCATTAGCAGTAAGGTCTTAGTATCGTCAATTAATTAAAACAGGAAATCTAAAGGTACTCGATCCTTACAGATTTTCTTGGACAGAAGGAACGGAAAACTTTTCGTTAATCATATGCTAAATATTCAATAAAATCATCACAGATCTTGTAAATATGGCCATGAGGGTGGGTTTTTTTTATTCTGCTCATAGCAACACGTGTGGTCATACAAATAACTATTCTTCTCAGCGGGAACAATACGGCGTACATTATCAAGAGGTGTATAATGTAGATAACAAAAACATAAACTTAATCTAGACCGGTTTATTGATCCGAGACATTCAATAAAAAAAATAACGATCCCGGACAGATAATGAAGACGTAATTACAACTTTAATGTTTCCTATAAACTCTGATTGTATTGTTTAAGTGTTGTCTTGGTGAGACTTTAGTCCCAGAGATAATATATGTACTTAACAAAAAAAAACACAAATTAGATTTAGATCTGCGCGGTAAATCCCCTCAGTGGGTATATTCAAGTAATTGCACGTGTCAACTGAAGGCGGGATAACTCTGTTGTCTGTGGGGGTGGGGTGGGGTGGTACTCATCTTCTTGTTCATCTTTGGTGACGCTCTTCGAAAAAAGTCAAAGGCTTCGCAAGTTCATCATCCTCAGTATCCCCCGTGTTACTGGAGTAGAATGGAACAATACCAATACGGATACCGAGAATGTAGGTTCATGAACGATCGATATGAAACTTAGCATTCTGGTTCCTTTGACAATTGTGCAAAGATTAACTGATTCGACATTTGATATGACGTCTTCGATAACCGCATATTGATCCATTGTACGGTGATACTTGTTAAAATATGGAGGGTTATTTTTATTTTATTTTAAACAACCAAAAACATTGTCCTAATAAATAAGCAAATTTCATGTAATTAATAAATAAAATCTATGTCTTTATTTACGTATTGAGTAAAAACCACGATCTGAAAAATCAAACTAATTGAGGGGAGATAATCATGTTTTCATAAACCCGTTATGAACACATCGATCTACTTAGTAATTTTTAAAAAAAAAACGAGAGAGAGAGAGAGAGAAATGGGGTTTAACGTCCACTCGACACAAACTAGGTCATTTCGGGACTAACATATGGTTTAATTTTATTTACATAATTCGCTTGCGCGTAGGGGTCTTTAGCAGTGGGAGGAAACCGGAGGACCCGGCCGGAGAAAACCCACGAGGTTGGACAGGCGACCCTACTCCTTGCCACGTACAACCGGGGATTCGAAACCACGCCAGTCGACTCAATTCAGCCATCCAACCAACAAACAAACAAAAAAAAAAAAAAAAAAAAAAAAGCTTGAGAATGTATAATGAATAAATCACATGAGTATAATAACTGAACAGGAAAAACTTGTCCTATAAAAGTAGCTATGCCTATATACCAATCAGATGGGACGAAAAACCGAGGTCCCGTGTACACATTGGCGTGCACGTAAAAGATCCCTCGGCAGTTGGAATTCGATATAAGAGAATGCCGTAGTGCTGCTGCCCGGGCAAAATTTCCCTCCTTGCACACTGTATGGCGTATACCCGTCTTCATTAGCCCAGTTTAGGAGCAGAACAGTAGGACGTTAAACCCCATTTCATATCATTTTCTTCAGTCAGTCGCCAATTATAAAACGCAATAAAATGAACAACAGGTAATTTGATATATGGGTACAAGTGTGAAATATATGATATTATAACCTACAGGTATTGACATGTGCTATGCTACTACTTTAAAGATACAGGCACTTATATTTATATACTTTATTTATGTTCATGAAAACAAGACATTCTCCAGAAAATAAATTAATGTATATAATTCTTATAATTAAAAAGTTTTTCTCCGATGAAAGACATTATTAAACATGCATTATGCAAGAGCAAAATCTGCTTATTACAAGTCTTTCTTTAGGCCTGAAATGTTATCTTAATTATCAATTAGACATTAATTAACTTATCCAGACCATAATCAACTCTAGATGGCCTCGCTAGCCCGCGATCTTAAGTGGATTGTGAGCCGATTTACTGCATAACTTTCCTTCTCTATTAAACGATTAAATAGATAATCGAGACTATGCTGTTTATCGTACTGACTTTAGTAATGATGACCGAGGCTAGGCAGAAATTTCATTCGGTTAGTTTTCGGTTCATAGTGGATCAATTTGAATGAAATTTTCAGCAAATTGCCTTTACGTTATCTAGTTTTTAACTATTATAGTGAAAACTGCCAACTCGTTATCGAATCTCCCATAATGTATCTTTAATACATTTATCTATGAAGATAAACATTAATAGTGAGCGCTAAAATTGTATTCAAATGTATAACGCCACAGTGCACTACACACAACGTAGTTCACTTCCATGTACCTTTAGAAAGGTCGCTGCTCAAGACTATTTTTCCGAATTCCAATTAACGATTCCGCCATTCGAAGAAAGCAGGGGACTATCTGAATGGGTCCATCGGTCCATCCGTCACACTTTTTGGGATACAATAACTCTCCTTCTAATTGAGGTGGAATGTTCACATTTAGTGTAGTTGAGATTAGGCGAATGCCTTGATGGAGTTCTAAGCAGAGATAAGCAATTTGAATGGTTGATGTTTTGAGAGACGATAACTTTGGTTCTAATTACAGGAGCTACGTCGCACCTAGAAATTGACACAAATGGATCCCAACGCATATAATAGTTTAATATGAATGTATATAAACTGATTTACATTTAATCGTTACTGTTTTTAGTGTTTCCATTTGGTCTTAAATATTGGATATCAGTGTTGATTTAAATTGACCAATAAGTCGTGTTTGCAATGTCGAGGACTGTGGATAAAATTGTTGCTGAACTTAAATTTGTCGATATTATGACCTATACCAATGTTCCGCAACCAAAGAATTATTATGTGCCTTTCCCTTGGTTTTGTGATGGTTTGAAATTCTAAAATAGGTCATATATTTCGATCTTTACAGGTCTTATTTAAACTCCCGAAAGTTGCATATTGAGGCATATCGTCTTTAAGGCTAGTGCACTACGACGTAACTATTATTCTTATAGTTTGGTTTCGTTAAGAAATATCGATGAATCAGAACATGGCGCCGCCTAAAGCCTTTTTAATCTTTGAAATGTTTATATTATTTTTAATTCTTCAACACAGAAGTCTATTTTAATAGGGTATGTATTATGATTAAGTTTAGGCGACCTTCACCTTTACCTTTAAAGGGATAAGCAAATCTATTATTATTACTGTTTTAAAGTGACTTACACGTCTTTTCTTAAACTGTTAAGTTAGTAGACAAGAGGATAGAAAGTTATGCGACAATCTGATTAAAATACAGATCTATATTTCGTTCCGTTTGTTTTTTTCATAACATGAAGATCTAACCAGTTGTAGTGGAAGGTCGCGTCAGGGGTCATGACGTTAGACATTTGATTAACCATTCAGCGTTGATGTTTCTAGTGGGGTACCCACAGTTCCGTGCACCGCACGCCAAGAACTGTTTTATTGGCTAATCCCTCACATCAACCAGAAAAAGGGTTGTATAACAACACTTCCAGATCCTAGTGTAGTAAAGACAAATAAAACGAAATTTTGAACTATAAAAAAACGAAACGAAATAGGATCTGTGTTTTAATCTGATTGGACATGCGAGAACTTAAATGAAATTTTGATATTGCAATAAAGAATAATTGAACCAAAATAAGTAGTTTAGGTAATCGCTGTCCATCGATGTAAGGGAGACAACAATCCATCATGGGAGTGGTATGATTTGTCAACATTTCACTGGCTATGACTAATAGTTATATTAGTAATTCGGTTATTCGGCAATATTTGTTGACTTTTGGTTTACAATCGAAGACCAATTTACATTTTAGGAAAATTGTCTGGGACGACTGAATTAATATATTGGGAACACCCCATCGTCTTGTGCATCATTAAACATACATTATGCAAGAGCCAAATCTGCCAATTGCAGATCTTTCTTTAGGCCTGAAATGTTTTCTAAATTATTAATTAGACATTAATTAACTCATCCAGACCATAATCAACTCTCGGTGGCATCGCTAGCCTGCGATATTTACTGGATTATGATCCCATTTGCTGCTCGACTTCCATTCATAATTTAATCATGAAATGGATGATCGAGACTATGTTTTTTTTTATCGTACAGACTTTAGTAATGATGATCGAGGCCAGGCCGAAATTTCAATCGCTTAATTCTCGGCTCATAGTGGATCAATTTGACTGACATTTTCAGCAAATTGCCTTTACATTATCTAGTTTTTAACTATTATAGCGAGAACTGCCAGCTCTTTATCTTATCTCCCATAATGTACCTTTAAGTGTAGGTATTTAATTTCTTTAATGTATATTGTGTCGATGGCTTACGAAATTGTTACTCCACCATTGCAAACAACAGAAACTACAGGCATATTACATAGCGAGCAACGTATATTGCTGAAATTTCAATTCAACATATCTTTGTAAACACGGAACAGAATTGAACCACTTTTGGATAGATATACATATTAGAGGTCCAGCTTTCACATTATTGTAGTTTGCAAGGGATTATATAGCGCTAAAATGACGCAGTGAGGCTTTAATATTGCTTGTAAATGGAATAGAATGGGGTTTAACGTCCTATTATTCTACTCCGAATGGGCTAATGAAGACGGGCATGCGTCATACAGTGTGCAATGAGTTATATAGAATTCCAACTGCCAAGGGGTCTTTAACGCGCACGCCAATGTATACACGGGCCCTCAGTCTTTCGTCCCATCCGAACGACTAGATAGCTGTCCTTGCCAGGCCCTCAAGGGGAAAACCAAGTCGGAAAATCCGATGAACTTTCTCGACCAATGCAGGGATCGAACATGCGACCTCCAGACTAGCAAGCCAGCGACTTACCCACTTATCCACCATAGCTTTAATATTGCCTGTAGTAATTTACTACATAAAGATAAATCATGGTAACGGTATAGTTAAAATGTTTACATTCAGTGTAAAAATATAGACATATATCTATAATGGCTTGTTGGCAAGTTAAACAAGTTACAATAAAAATCGTGTCAAGATAGCACACGACTCGCATATAATCTATCATACAATTTTATTACAGTATAAGATCATTTTTATACTCAATTGTCTTTCTTATAAGCTAAGTTAAGATTCCAATCATATTGTAAAATTAAACTGACGCTTTTATAGTCCGCTTCAAATTACTTATAAATGTTGATAATACGAAACTTGCACATGTGATAATGTCTATAATTGCCTGGGAAAGGAGAGGGTATTGTACACGTGGTGAGTCAATATGGCGATGCTTTGATTCTTTAAGTGTCTGATAAAAATAAAAGTCGTAAAATAGACGATGGAAAGGATCGGTGAGTGCTAGCAACAATTTGAATTTTATAGGTCATTTTGTAAGTGCGTTGAAGGACCCCCTACCTCACAACACTGTTTGACAATTATGGACCAGAGAGAAAGAGAAAACCCAATAGGTTGGACAGACTTCCCCATACATTGTCACTTACACGCGGTGACTCGTTAGGCAGGTGGTTAGGCATGTACAGCGCCTTTTCAACAGAAAATTTAGGACAATTAGTGTCCAATGGCGGGTAGGACAATTTCCGCCTTCTCATCGAATTCCAAAGGGTCGGGGGCTCGGCTGATATGCCATATGAAGGACTAAATAGTAATTTACGTTTCATACCCACAGGTGCCACATCTGACAAGTGGAAATCGGCGTTTTAAAATCACAGTTTTTATCATCCCAAACCGAGGTGTGAACCAGAGGCATTATCCATGTAGTTCTATTAAAATCTCCACTCACAATATTTTACATCAATTATGTACGATTTAGATAAAGAGAGAAAGAGAGAGAAATGGGGTTTAACGTCCACTCGACACAAACTAGGTCATTTCGGGACTAACATATGGTTTAATTTTATTTCAATAATTCGCTTGCGCGTAGGGGTCTTTAGCAGTGGGAGGAAACCCGAGGACCCGGAGAAAACCCACGAGGTTAGACAGACGACCCTACTCCTTGTCACGTACAAGGGATTCGAAACCACGCCAGTTGACTCAATTTAGATAAAGAGCTGATCGTTCATTTTATTAAAGTTTTAAAAGAAAGATAATGAAAAATGAATATAATGAAAATTTCAGTCAAACTAATTTATTCTAGGCCAAGTTATGAATGTTTGAAGTTTTTTTTACAAAAATGTAGTGTAGATTGCTTATTATCTATTTCATCGTGACAGACATCACATCCATCATCATCATTTATTTATTGTTTGCAATTACCATCTGTGTTTGTCATCATACAGTAATATTATTCTAAGATATAAAGTTGACAAATACTCTCACAGATTCGTGTTAAACCTACTTGACCACAATATTCATTCCATTGTATTGATCTTATGTTCTTAGCAATCATCTTGTACTCAACCAGAACACTGCCTACATATCATCCCAAGAAACATGGCCATTATAACTATTGAATTGGTAATTTGAAAGCATCAAGGTCGTTATATTCTATGTCTTTCAGACATTCCAAAACTAGGTTTCCTTAAAGATGCATTACTCAGTATCCAAGTTCGCCTGTTGTAGGTCTTTATTTTGGATTCAAAAGTTATATAAATCATTATCATTTATTGAGATTGCAGTTCTTTAAATAAGTGATTAGGAGTTTGCCATGGATACGGAACACAATCAATATATATACTCTAACTTTCAATTTAAACTGGGAAATCTGACTCATATTGCTGGGATATGGTTTGCTTCGAATAAATATTTGAATTTTTTATGTCTGTCGGATAGGGGTGGCAACTGTTTTGGCGCCATCACGGCCTTATAAAAGAAAATCTTAATGAGAGAAAAGTTCCCTAGGCATGACATATACGGGGGTATTGCCCTAATTAAAAGGAAAAATCTTACAAAGTGGTCCAAGTTGTAACTATCATAAAGTCTGTCATTGAGTCAACTGGCGTGGTTTAGATACCCGGTTGTACGTGACAAGGAGTAGAGTCGCCTGTCCAACCTCGTGGGTTTTCTCCAGGTCCTCCGATTTCCTCCCACTGCTAAAGACCCCTACGCGCAAGCGAATTATGGAAATATAATTGAACCATATGTTAGTCCCGAAATGACCTAGTTTGTGTCGAGTGGACGTTAAACCCATTTCTCTCTCTCTCCAAGTTGTAACAACAAGGTAGGTCATATCATTGTCCCATGCATGATGTCCTATCGACAATGTAACCTATCTAATCTGCAAGTTTATGGTTCATTCCAAACTGGGACAACTTGGTATGTTAAAGGAAGAAGGTAAAATATATTTTCATTGATAGGATCACTGATTGATTATTAAACAGATTAGCTATCAATCAAATCGGTCACATGATCATTCACTTGTCGACATGGACTGGGCTAATGACAATATAATGTAAACAAATTGAATGGAAGACCATATTATTTTTATCATATAAATCGACATATCATATTCTTAAAATAGAAAGGTTGGGCGTTCACCAATAACTAAAATATCCATAGTGAAGGACCGAGGGTCGAAGATTCCAAAAGAATCGATGATTTTTACCTCTTTTGCCAAACCCTAATCGCTAATCGCGTTCATCTTATGCATTTTAATCTTACACTGCAATTGATATGGGGTTTAATATCCCAATTTTTTCTGGTTAATATGCCAGCGTCTTGCTCACTGAGCGGTCTGTTGATTTTCCGAATTTGAAAGGCGAAATCTGTCTTTTTGGAATTTCAGTTTCACCTTTGTTTTATTTTTTATTTTACTAGTTTAAAGCTGCATTATGTAAGATTTAGATAAAGAGTTGACAGTCCTCGCTATAATAGTTAAAAAAATAGATAACAAAAAAAATAATATGTTGACAATTTCAGTCAAACTACTTCATTCTGAGAGGAGTTATGGCCGTTGGGAGAGCAATGTAGTCTCGATTGCCATTGCCACCGTTGTTACGATGATAAACAAAGTCTCAATTGTCCATAACTAACAATCGTGTTTAAAGGAGCTAAATCGCTAATATTTAGGACCTACAAATTGACACAAATGGGTCGCAACGTATATAATAATGTAATATGAATGTAAATAAACTGATTTACATTCAATCGTTTCCGTTTTTACTCTAATTTCAAAGCAGCTTTGTTCGGCGAAATACGCCAGAAGTCTCAATTCAATGGCAATCTCTGGCGTCTGGTTATTCCAGTCTACACCGATAGTATTTATTGCGCATGTTCTCCAGATAAAAATATGGGGTCATCGTTTGACATGACTTGTGGCATATGTCTAACCTTGTTCTTCGAGTCGCTTGTTACAAATTGCGCTGAAACGCATAATGGTACACGATTCGTGTACCAATCGTAAAATGTTTATTTTGTCTTAAATATTGGATATCAGAAGCCCATCTTTCTCCGGTAAGATCACAACAACAATGTTGATTAAAATTGACAAATAATTCGTGTTTTCATTGTCGAAGGTTTTAGATGATATTGAGTTAGAGACTTAGCTACTTTAAATATGTTGAAAATCAAAACCATCCGATGGTCTAGAGATATGATTATGGGCTTGGCATGTGCCTAAATGTCTAATTAATGAATTATATAACATTTGAGGGGCCAAAGGAAAGATCTGCATTAGGCAGATTTAGCTCTTACATAATGCATCTTTAAGAAGGATGACCCTTGATTCCCTTTGATGTCCCAGGTTACTTCTGCATTTTTTATGGGCTTGATATACTTAATGTTATATTGTCGTTATACAATAAATTACTAAAAAAAGTTTTGATAAAGAGTCGAGTAATATTCAAGTATATTATGTCAACACTGATATTTATAAAGGTTCTTCATTCGAAATTAAAATTCAATATGGAAACAACAACCTGAAACTTTCCAAATTTTGTTACCTTTATTTCTTACTTCATAAGCAATATTTTATTCAGATTTGTATCTAATTGGTAGACAGGCATAGCGTGTCGCGTGTACGATCCCTGCTCTGGCCGAGAAGTTTCAATCCGACGTGAATTCCCCTTGTCTAGTCGTTCGGATCGGACTAGAAAACAGAAGTCCCGTGTATACATTGACGTGCACGTAACAGATCCCTTGGCAGTTGGAATTCGATATATAAGTAGGTCATAGTGCCACTGCCCGGGCAAAATGTCCCTCATAGCACACTGTATGGCTTATGCCCGTCTTCATTAGCCCAGTCGGAGACGAACAGTAGGACGTTTAAGCCCATTGCATTTCATTTCATTTTTCCAGAAGACTGCAAAACGAGATAAGAGATATTTTGAAACGCCGAAACTCACTTTAAGCGGTTCAGTCTCACAATATGATTAAAACAAAAGTTACTTTTAAAACAGAATATGTTTTATGAGAGTGTATCTTACCTTAGCGAAGCCATTAGGCAGACTCATGGACACTTCATGAATTGGTACAAAAGCTGAAACCCTTGTTTTGGGTTTAGCCTTGATGAAGTCCGGAAAATCGTCCATCTTGATAAAGATCACCGAAGCAAATAATTTAAATATCTAACTCAAATCCTAAACGTATTAATAACAATGAATCAGTTATTGGCCAACAAGAAAATGAATCTGTTTTTAAGAAAATCGATACCAATCGAATGCTACACTGCACACTATAAGTCAACAAAAACTGAAATTAGCTGCACAATGCAGAGGCCTGTTTTCTGGTCGCAGGTTAAAACTTGATTTCACTTCACATCCTCGCTTGTTCCCGACCATTGTTCAACCACATACAAAGTTTACATAGCGGCTACTTCTTATTCCAAGACCAGTTCTTTCATGATTAGGAATATCCTTGTTATTGAATTCCTTTCATAAAAACCCATTAAGATTCATGTCAAAGACTTGGGGTCATTACTTATACGTGTTGTTGTCAACCAAGATGAATAGTTCCAGAATTTCTCCACGAATGGCAGTCGTCATGGGTTTAAGATGGCCGATATCCGGTCGTAAAGCAGACGACAAATGAATACGTCCACTTGAATTATAACATGCTAGGCTCTCAAGATTCTCTAAGAACAAACTGAACAACTCGTTCTTTTAAATAATTCAGAGAGTTCTTAAAAGCTTCCATTGCATGTCAATTGCATGTCAATTGCATGTCAATTATAAATAACAAACTTTTAATTGATTACGATAGATATGCGCAGACAATAATTAAAGTATCATTTTACAGTCGCGAGCCCGGCAGTCATTCCATTAATTTCCACTTCTCGAAAGTTCTTTATAATTACCTCAACACTTTACCACTTTTAAGAAAAAAAATCGAATACACGAAATTCTTAAATTTTTAACTAATCTCCATATGCGTTAATATGACACGGCAGAAAGATGCACCATTAAATCCCTTGACAGAAACAGGTCATAAATGAAGAAATGTAATGAAGGTACAGCTAGTTAAATGAAAGCACAACTTATCGATATGAGTTTACATATACCTATTGTATGTAACTAAGTATCCAATCATAACCCAGTGAAACGTCTCGCTGGGTTTTTTTTATTGTCGTACAGTAGGACATTCATAAAAGATAATAGAATATTTGTAAGAAATGGAAAACAACTATTCAATATTCTATCAGCGACAGACAATAACCTTTCCTATTATTTACTATAACAGTTTAATAAAAGAATTTGCAATTCGTGGGTAGATATTAAAAGCGTATATGGTTGACATTGATATATGTGTGTTGTGGACGTTTCTACAGGAGATATTGTTAGTGGAATCTTGTATAGAGGTTTCTTTACACGTCTAGTTCGTTTTGTTTAACATTTTTTACATGGGACTTGAACAAACTATTGAATCATTTATTCTATACAATCTGACTAGTTATTATATCTGACGTGTGTATTACAAATGAAATGAAACGAAATGGGGTTTAACGTCCTACTGTTCTGCTCCTAACCTGGGCTAATGAAGTCGGGCATACATCAAACAGTGTGCTATGAGGGAAATTTTGCCCGGGCAGCGGAACTATCGCCTACTCTTATATAGAATTCCAACTGCCAAAGGATCTTTTACGTGCATTCCAATGTATACACGGGACCTCGGTTTTTCGTCTCACCCGAAGGACTAGACAGCTGTCCTTGTCAGTCCCTCTGTCCTGCATCACTGACAAGGGGAAACCATGCCGGAAAATCTGGATGAACTTTCTCGGCCGATGCAGGGATCGAACACCCGACCTCCAGGCTAGCGAGCCAGCGTCTTACCCACTTAGCCATGTGATCCCCCTATACAATCTAACTATATAGTTATTATATTTGACATGTGTATTAAAACATACCAAATATATATTTATCTTATTATTATTTGAGTATGTTTCTTGTCTATTTTTCGATTACCCGGTTGTACGTGACAAGGAGTAGGGTCGCCTCTCTAACCTCGTGGGTTTTCTCCGGGTCCTCCGGTTTCCTCCCACTGCTAAAGACCCCTACACGCAAGCGAATCATTGAAATAAAATTGATCCATGTGTTTGTCCCGAAATAACCTAGTTTGTGTCGAGTGGACGTTAAACCCCATCTCTCTCTCTCTTATCTATTTTATCAATCAAATGCCTGTATTACATCAAAACCAAATAATGACAAAGCCTTTTCACCTATACGTACATATCAAAGTTACGTTATATTACACTCTTTTCGGGGTGTTTTTAATTAATTGCAAATACAAAGATAGGTTGCCAGGTAACAAAACATGCGCCCAATGAGCTAAATCGTCCGGGCAGTCAACAAGAGTTGTCGCATATTCTTACTTTTGTCGATAATGAAACAATTAAAATACACTAAAATCTGATTAAGAGAAACAAATCATTAAGTAATCAGAAAATTGTTAGAATTTGTTTTGCCCATACTAACGTTTAGTATACAAAACATTTAATATCATGGACTTAGCTGTTCAAGTTATCAAAATTCATTGAAAATCAATACTTGTTCGTCTGAATACCTTAAACTCTGTGTATCAACATTGTGTATAAATTTAAAGTCCATCGGATATTAACTTTAGCCCCTAGAGCGTCCAGAATATTTTTCAAAGTGAACAAAGGCCATAACTCTGGCAGTAAATATCGGAAATCAATGAAAATCAATAGACGTCTTCGTCTCATGGCCTTAAACACTGTATATAAATTTAAAGTCAGTCGGACATTAACCTTAGCCCCTTATTAACAAGCAATTGCGAATGCCGGACCGATGGTCCGGCGGACGGGGGCGATGACAATATTCGACCACATTTCAATGTGGGCGTATAAAAATGAAATGGGGTTTAACGTCCTACTGTTATGCAGGCAGTCGGGCTAATGAAAACGGGCAATTCGTCGTGGCATGCTCCTAATCAACCGTCCAATCACGATTTGGGGTAATCTGACCCACTGCTCTTGCAGTGCCACGGCCAATTCTTGCAGTGTTGTCGGTTGACGTTGACATCGACGAACACGTCTCCCGATCAAATTAAACGTAACATACTAAAGCAAAGATACTCTAAACAGTAAATTTTATGCAAGAACCGATAGGAAAGCAAACATGGATACATAAACCAGCATGCGGCAGTTTTCATCAACCTTTCCTTGAAGTGTCAAATTTGACAATGAACCCCTCCCACGTGTATGGCGCTATTGCGTGTCGCATGTGCAACTCAGTGGTTCTGTTGGGGCGATAAGTTCTTCATCTGTGAACATACTCTCAAAGCATTCAAGTTACCATGACTATTTATCATATCACAACTTGCATAGGTATTTGCATTTCAATATCCCCTACTTTTATTTTGAAGAGTATATATGAGCGATATAAATATCTTGGTGACAATATCAATATTTATAACATCAGAACAGGAAGTACCCGATAGTGTTGTTAAATTACAGCCCTTTGATTTGTGTAGACATTTAGTAATATATTGATATTGCACGAGTGCGTTAGTTAGCACGAGGGCTATATCTATATATTACGCAATGTCTTGCACGAGGCCATTAAAGAGGAAATTGCAAATTTTCTAAGAAAGTCAAAACGTAATTATTTCTACGTCTTTAGCTCAATAGGTTGTCAACTCACAATTATACGATCATAGGTGTCATTCTCGCACTTAAAACTCATTTACACAGGAAATAATAACACAATTACCTCCCAATTACCTCCCTTGTTTTATATTCTCCACCATGGAGTAGCTTTTTTCAAACGTTAGAAAATGAAGAAGAAAATGATATTTTTGCCAATTTCTCAGCTGGCAATAGTGAATTATAGGATTAACAGAATTATTCTTTAACAAGGTAGGACTGTTTTTGGAAATTTTACAACCATAAAAAAAACGAAACGAAATAGGATCTGTGTTTTAATCAGGCGTTATTTTAATAAATTTTTAAAATATAACTTAAAAATTTGCAATTTCCGCTTTAAACAACTTAAAATACAGACACTATCCAGCACGTGCATTTCAATGAAATTTGTCACGCGGAACCGATATTTCAACTTTTATAAATAATGTTTGCTTGGCACATTGTGTTGTGCTAACATCAAAGGATGACGTCACATCTGTATTTCGATTGGATATAAAGTACGTGCTATTATTCTCGGGTTATCTTTTCAATAGGTAATTCACGATGGGCATTAGTTCAAAATGTCTGACTCCTTGTTGATCGCTGACAGCTAGAGAAAGAGTCAGTCATTCGTTAAAATGTTGTTTTTTTTTTCTGATAAACATTGCATAACAGTATTAAACTCATTTTAATACCCAAAAATCTTGACCCCATTTTAACTGTCTGTTAAATTGGATGGGGCCCCCAGTACACGAAAAAGGGCTCACTGGGTAATTTCGACTCTGCTTGTAGACATCTATATGTTTATATTGCCGCCAGTTTGTCAGATCATTGATTTCTTGCTACGCTTGGACAACGAACACTAATTATTGGAATTTTCTAAACCTGTACACTTGATACCATTGATTGGGGCTTATAAACTTGAGGTTTGGCTAAAGGTTTCTCATATATAGCATTTTATTAATGTCTGTCTGCATTCGTACCTTGACAATCTGATTAAAACACAGATCCTATTTCGTTTCGTTTTTTTATGGTTGTAAAATTTCCTTTTACTTGTCTTTACCACACTAGGATCTGGAAGAGTTTTATTTAAGCCGCGTTCTTGTTGATGTGAGGGATTAACCAATTAAATGGTTTGTTACGGCGAGTTCTTGGCGTGTGGTGCACGGACCTGTGGGTTAATCAACTTTCTGACTTCTGACAAAACGAAACGAAATATGGATGTGTATTTTAATCAGATTATACCTTGATTGAAGTTTGAAACATAATTATGTTCTAATACGAAAAGAAAGAGAGAGAGAGAGAGAGAGAGAGAGAGAGAGAGAGACAGAGAGAGAGAGAGACAGAGAGAGATGGGGTTTAACGTCCACTCGACACAAACTAGGTCATTTCGGGATTAACATATGGTTCAATTTTATTTCCATAATTCGCTTGCGCGTAGGGGAGGAAACCGGAGGACCCGGAGAAAACCCACGAGGTTGGACAGGCGACCCTACTCCTTCTCACGTACAACCGGGAAATCGAAACCACGCCAGTTGACTCAATGACAGAATTTATGATACAGTGCGCACGTGCTAACCATTCCACCATCCAAACCCCCTTCACCAAAAGAAGAACAATAACAAGATGAGTAGCGGTTACCGACCAGTTCCTTGTTCCTGGTCCAAAAAGGATCAATATTTATATTTTCTTTCTTTAACTTGTGTTACTTGCCCAGAATAAACCTTACAATGAACCTAAGGAAATATATTTTTCATATTTGCAAGGGGTGGTTCGCACACCTCCCTCGGGGGTTTTCGCGCCAACTGAAACCTCCCGGGGTTTTTTTTCTTCATTCGTGTATTACAAAGATTATGATGAATTTAACAACTCTAACCGTTCATATAATTTTTGTTTTAATTTCTTGATTAAATGTTAAATAATCAACTTGAGTACATCAGCATTTTAGATAATTTAGGTCTTAAAAATTATATATACAACGCAAAATGCACAATCTGGATCGACAACGTTAAGAAATACAATCTGAATCGACAACGTTAAGAAATACAATCTGGATCGACAACGTTAAGAAATACAATCTGGATCGACAACGTTAAGAAATACAACAAATGTAAATTGTAGCCATAAATCATTTTTAAAATGAAATGAAATGGGGTTTAACGTCCCTACTGTTCTGCTCCGACTGGGCTATTTTGCTCGGGCACCGGCACTATGGCCTACTCTTATATCGAATTCAAACTGACAAGGGATCTTTTACATTCACGACAATGTATACATGGGAACAAGGGGAAACCACGTCGGAAAAAATCATTTTTAGTCGAGAGCCATGGGATACAAAATGAAATGAAATGAATTTGATTTAACATCCTACTTTTCTGCACCGACTGGGCTAATGAAGACGGGCTTGTGCCATAACAAACTTCTATCAGATAAAATTAATGGATCCAAAAATGAAATGGGCAGGGGCGTAAATGTTCTGCTCCGGCTGGCCTGATGAAGACGGTCATACGCCATACAGTGTGCCATGAGGGAAATTTTGCCAGGACAGCGGCGCTACGGTTTACTCTTACTGTCAAGGGGTCTTTTACGTGCACGGGGCTCAGTTTTTCGTCACATCCGAACGGCTAAACATTGAGACCAACATTGTTGTACCTCTTTAAAATGTACATAAAATTTATAAGACAGCTTTGTTATATTAGACGTGTTGTTGCTAACATACCGTTAAACAAACCTCTATATTTATAACTATCTTGTCATGGCGTGTTCTTTACTGTACACTATGATCAAAAATAGACTTCTGTATATACGACCCTTATCATTACAAACACTTAACCTATCATATGAACTATTAATTCTATGTTTACAATATCATTAAAGTTTTTTTTTAAACGAGTTGTCAGTTTAAAGAAAAGGGGGGTGAATCCATTAAATCTTCAATACACCTATAGACAATTATAACTGAATTAGATCATTGAAAACCGTGTAAACAGTTGCCTAAATATGTCTAAGTCCTAAGTACTCGAGTGTAATGCCCAGTTAACAGATGAAAGCCAAGAAAATAATTCATTTTTGACCTGGTATTCCATTATGTTCCAACTATATAATAGAGCTCTGATATGAGCTGAACGAGGTTCATTTTAGTCAAGTTCGCGCTGACACTGTTCGTCGCGTTTCAGTTCATATATAGAGTAACAATCAAGGATATTTGCAGTTTACATTATTGCCCAGTAGGTGTCTTAGAAATCGTGTTTATAAGCATGTATCTATTATAGGGGGGGGGGGAGCTGGGATTTAATGTCCACTCGACACAAACTAGGTCATTTCCATAATTTGCTTGTGCATAGGGGTCTTTAGCTGTGGGAGGAAACCGAAGGACCCGAAGAAAACCCATAAGGTTGGGACTGGCGACCCTACTTCTTGTCACGTACAACCGGGGAATCGAAACCACGCCAGTTGACTCTATGACGGACTTTATCATACAGCGCGCACGTGCTAACCATTCAGCCATCCAACTCCCCATGTATTATAGGTCATTATTAGATATTACATTGGTACCTACAAATGGTCTGTTAGCATCGGAAAATAAAGTTGGGGTGGGGGGAGGAGGGAGTAAACGATTTCTTGAAAATAAGTTATACATATTGCCTACAAGTGGAAGTGTACGTTAATACCAACGAATGAACGAACGAACAAACCCAATAGTCCTGGGCCCTGTTTCACGAAATTTTACTTTAGATACTTTAATTTTGATTGGCTAAGCACTAAGATCAATCGAATATTATCCAATCAAATTGGAAGGGGAGCATGGTGAGAGATTATGTATTCTATGAATGTATACTGTAGTTTTGGAGAAAGGGATGGAGCTTTCTAAATTCGAGCAATTGTTTCATGATTCCACGACTTTCTATTCATTTCTTAACATTGGTCCCTAGCAGACACCCACTGGCGAACCACGGGTTATTCGGGGTATATTCATTTGTGGACAGATGATAACGCAGTTGGGCAAACTTCGGTTATGTGTGTGGGGGGGGATCTTAAACTAAGGAACAAATATTTGAAAATTATTGATGGGGCTGAATTGTTCCGATGGACCTGATTATTCATTCAAAACGTTGTCAAAATTGCCGATTCAAAGATCGTAGTCGTACATATATTTCAATGAACAAAACTGGTTAATTCTGTGTGGCGGGCTCTTAAAACCTTTTGTCGAGTCTCAAATCACTATCTGATGATCTGTCAAGGAAATGCCATCGTTTACTCTTCAGGGGGGTATGAACTGCTTGACTAAAAACCTGTCCATTACTATGTACTGTGATAACTTCCCATTGTACTTATTTTGTTCTTTTCCAGCGAGTAATCTATTTCATCGTGTTATTGCTGCGTTTTATTTACCCCTCAGCAAAGTTTATATTAAATAGTCGTATTTTTCAGTCCAACTCAGTGAAAAAATGAAGGTGAGGGCTTTGATAGTGTACGGGAGGACTGCATCAAGAAATAACAAGAAACCCAAAGTGCAAACCCGCGTTCAAGACAAGACAATGCATACAACATATACGGAAATCGTAAGCAATAAATTTAAGTAAAACGTACTGTCAAATCACGTAAAGGAGGGGGTGGTAGTAAGCGATGTATGTGCTGTGCAGTCTCTAAAGAGTTACGTAATATAAATTATTTGTCGGGTCAAAACCTTAACATTTTAAACTAAGTACGCCTAAATGAACTGGGTTGTGTTTTTGGTTTGTTTGGAGACACAGTACGAATGTCTGGCGGATTGTTAAAATACATTTACTTCACTTGTAGTGAGAATTTTATTTTTTTTAAAAAAACAACATATATTTAGGCAAGGTGAGTATAGGTAATCTTACCCGAGTTATCTCCCTTTGAGATCTGGCAGAATGACTAGATGAACATCTGGCTGGTATGTTAGATTCAGATATACTATTGACTCCTAAAAATTTAGATTCAGCAATTGTCAGTGGAGTGTCGTACTGTGGCATTAGCCTGGATGTCAGTTCCGACACGTTGATATTTTGTCCGTCGACATAAGCTGATGTTGGCCGACGACAAGCGGATCGACTCCCAATCGGTGTATAGAGACTTTTTCGAGACGAAGAACGAGACGAACTTCTTGTTGATGAAAGATTCTTGCGATTGCTGTTTTCTGAAGCACTTCTTAAGTATATGTAGTTTTTGCGAATTTTGTTCTCAGAATTTGTCGGTGGTTCTAAAATGGTGACAGAGACTGATGTTTTCCTGTTGACGTTATCAATAGATTCGTTTGATCGTCTGGCTGTATTGGCGCCATTATCGTCTGACTCTAAATCACGTGACACTTCCTCGAGCGATTCAGAAATCGTATGACCATATTCGATGTTACAAAGTGGTGTGTTATACCCACTTATATCACCACAACTCGACTGTGTTGAAGAATTAGACGATATACTTCCCATCGTTGGTGCCACCGTTCCAGTGCGTTGATTCGGGGTTTGCAGAGCATCACGATTATTTGAAGTATTATTGGTCCGTGGTTCAGGATTATGCAGGATACACACAAGATGGTCTTTTGTTGAAGTTGCTTCTGTCACGGATACCGGCATCTTCCTTTCACTCCTTTGATGCTTCTATAAATGTATCCAAATTCACGACGCCCTTGCCACACAGTGTCTCTTATAAAATAATATAATAATAATATCCCATAAACACACGAAGATTGTTCCTACTAAAATGTTTATCTCCTATGAATCACTAAATCTTAAACTTCGAACAATTTACCTTCACTCCATGAACTAAACTAACGAAACCCGCCTTTGGACAAAATAACCCACTGAATTTAATAAGTCCATAATCCAGGCAAGTCTGTGAGATTTTGTAGTGAATGGTTATTAATCGCTATGTGACTATGATACACATCGTTTTTAAAAGATGGGTAGTTACAATCCGTATGCAACTAACGATCATTAATAACTAATCAGAGAGGATTAAACCCAATCCTAAATATCTGTTAATCCAAATGGCGACAAAAGTACAATTTATGACGACAGTTAATTAACTACCATTGACTACTGTTGAGTTTTATATATGAAGTTAAAATTATTTTGAGATAATCCTCGGAGTTACAGGTGCGAGATAAAAGACTATACGACGTGACCAGACTATACAATTACCTGTAATATTATACCTGTGTTAGTAATTACTGAGCTATTATTTCACAAATTCTAGTGGCGGATTTGAATGGATTATTTTATATAGATAATACCTATAGAGCTAGATATATATTTACCTATGCAGGTCTTATCGATTATGGCAGTTGACTGTGAACATATAAATTGACTGATTTTCTTTCAAATATTCATTTGAAAGATTTCACGATATATATATTTTTAAAAAAATTATTATGGAAAGAATTAAGAGACTTTACAATGCTTTACTTGTTGGGTTTATGGTGGATAATATATTTTATTTTGCTCTGTAATGAAATATTGTATGTGCTAGATAGAAATAAATATGTCATAAATACAACACGTATGTATAGTATATATTTATCTATCCAAAAAAGATAAGTACCAAATACTTCCTTAGTTAAGATTAATAGACTATAAACAAGAAAAAAATTGTTGGTTAAAAAATAAAACACCCTTTAATTTATTTGTGGTGCAAAGACACCATTGGCGTCTTCACACGGGTCGACATAATTTAAAATATATTAGACTACAAAAGAAAAAAACTGTGATTGTTAAAACAAGTATGATCGTACTTTGGATCAAGAAGAAGCATGCCAATGTTCATGTCGATCGGGCTTGAATTGACAGCGCCTTGGGCCTTTTTGAAGAGCGTCACCCCAAGAACAAGAACAAGAACACGATGGGTATAGCGACCAGTTCCTGGTAAAAAAAAACACTCTTTAATTTGTGTCAACATAATTGCAGTCTATTTCACTGAATTTTCTTAAATTACATAATGAAGGAAGAATAAAGGCAATAAAATATAATTTATAATACATGTAAATAAATATTGTATATCTGGTGGATTGAAATATATCTACCATACGTCCACTATATTTGTCTATGTAAAAAAGATAAGTATAAAGCACATCCTTGGTTAAAATTAATATACTATAAACAAGAAAACAAAACAGTTAAAAAGACACCAGCCTTTACTTATAGTTGAGGGGGGGTGCGTATGGTTAGCGCGTGCGCGTTGTACAATAAGGTCTGTCATTGAGTTTTCTCCGTGTCCTCCGCTTTCCTCCCACCGCTAAAGACCCCTACGCGCAATGACCTAGTTTGTGTCGAGTGGACGTTAACACCCCCTCTCTCTCTCTCTCTCTCTCTGTCTTGTCTATTAATATACAAGAAAACAGAACAGTTAAAAAGACACCAGTCTTTACATAAAGTTGATTGCGTCGCAAGGGTTTTATGTTACGGGGGAGGTGTGTGTGGGTGTGGGTGTGTGTGGGTGGGTGTGTGGAGGTGTGTGTGTGTGTGTGTGTGTGTGTGTGTGGCGGGGGGGGGGGGTGTCAGTGTATTTGACAAAATTTTGTGAAATTCCATAATAACGGAAGAAAATGCAACGAAATGTAATATTTTAATAACTGTGCCTCTTAAGTGTTATAAAAAATATACTTTTTATGTTGTCACTTACGTTTCAATAGAAATATAGACCCGATGGGAGGGGGTAACCATTTAAAGGTAAGGGCCAGGGTATTATCATTCATAGGCCAACGCCAAAAGAAAAATCTGCGTCCTTTATACGTGCTCCTGCGGGCGATTGCCGCTCCACCCTACCTGTTACGCCACTGCTTCTAGTGGTAATAAATACTAAACCTTCTTATTAATTATTTCTTAATGTGGTTTAGGTGTGATTTTTTCGAAAGTGTCTATAGCAGTTTCCTAATGCATACAGACTAATTTACACAAACTCTGGTCTGCTGAAAAATAGCCTAGAGTATGGAAGGTACATGAAATGAAATAAAGTGTGGAGTGACGTCCCGCGGTTCTGCACCAAAAGGGATAATGTATGAGAAAGATTTTGCCAGGGGAGCCGCATTGCTGCCAATTGTTCCTCCAACAGACAAGAGTTATTTTATGCGAGACCCCGGTTTTTTGTCCCATACGACAAGAGGCTTTTCAACGCAAGGCCACCCGTCCAACACTTATAGTGACCAGACTGGAAACACCGGACTTAATATTAATCAGATTAAGATGTACATGTATAGCCAGAAAAAAAAATATTAATTTAACATGAATAGCCAGAACAAGTTTACTAATTTAAAATGAACATTAATCCGATTAAGATGGCAGCCAGAGCAAGTAGCCTATACTAATTTAAAATGGCCATTTATAAGATTTAGATGTATAGCCAGAACATTCATACTATTTTAAATGAACATTAATAAGATTTACATGTATTAGATGTATCACTATAATCCGGGTATCATTTAATCGTGTGTATTTAGCACTAATTTCTTTATTAACATTCATCCACTATCAAATCTTTGTTTAAAAATTCGTAAAAACCGTTTAAAGTCAGTTTAAAGCTGACCATTAAATTTTGATAATGATTGTCCAATTTACAAGCGTTTAATTTCTTGATCACTGTTAAAAAATAAACAACCCAATTGATTAATTTTTGAACGGTGGTCAGGGAATTAAATACTGTAAATTGGACACTCATTATCAAAATTAATCAGTCAGCTTTAAACCGAACACAAGTACAAATTAGATGATATTGGGTGATTTTAAATGATTTTTACGAATTTTTAAACAAAGATTTCATATCAAACGAATGTGAAAGAAATTAGTACTGAATACAATGTGTAGACTATTTAATTCATACAAAAAATAGTGTTCATTTTTATGATACAAATATTGCTTAGTTCGTGACTCTTGGTTTGGGTGTTAGAAACGTAGCCATTTTATCAATCTATTAAATTAATATATCAGTTAAAGGCTCTCGGGTTTGATAGTGGATATTTTTTATCTGTCGGTTTGTTCTTTATTTCGTAATTGTTGTTAGGTAGAATTAAATATATCATATTATCATTATTGCAGCGGAGTCTTGTCGTACAAGACGAAAGAAAGCAGTAGTGGGACCATTTCTACCCTGCTCCTGAGATAAAAATATCAAACTTTTTCTAAAAAAATATAAGAATGTAGGCTAAATACAGGGTTGGCGAAAAAAAAATGTTACCCATTCAGAGAAGGGATGCATGGATTGGGCATATCATTAACTATTGACCCCCCCCCCCATTTATTTTTCCGGGGGAGGGGGGGGGGTCTGAATATACTTGGACCCCCAAAACAATTTACAATTATTAGGATTAGTTAAGATTATATCTGTATAAAACCTGTACATATCCCAATATGGTTTATACTGCCAAAATAAAACACAGAGATAATCATCCTGGAAACGTGTGTGAAGTGAAAAGTACCTGTGTTCCATAAAATTTTGTCTAGTTAGCCTGTCAGTAATATTTTGTTAATTTTTTTCTGCCACTTATCAGAGTTAATCGCATGTAGGTACCCAAAAACATAACCGCCTAAACCAAATATTTATCGCCCGCTCAGCCAGCAACGTAACCATAATGCTTTTGCACGCGGTGTCTTGGTAGACAGCATGGCCACATGGTGTTTGTTTATATTTTTTAGGGGTTTTAAAAAATGGGTTAGGGTTAGGGGTTAGGGTTGCGAACGCCCCCCCCCCCAATATATATTTCACGGCTACGCCTCTGGCTATTGGTATCAAATAAAAACTTATGCTTGTGAAATTTTTCTGAAAAAAAGTTTTCACATTTATAAAAGTACCGTAGTGTAAAATCAGAATGGGTAACAGTTTTTTTTGTCCCACGCGGTATATTTAAACTTGAATTAAATCTAAAAATATATATAGTTTTCATATTTAACTATTTTTTTAATATCTATTTATTCATATAATTATTTATTTTGTATAAGTACCGTGCGCAAAACGTGCCGATCTGTTTCACAGAGGTATTGCCAAAGCCTTCTTATAACTGTATGAGATGACTGACCTTTATAAGTTCAAGTATGCCTTCTACATGATACGTCACGTCATACGGCGTCGAGCACCGACTCGATGGCGCGTGCATTTTTTACAGACGTAAGCGTAAACTAGTCCGGGCAGAATGGAGCCTTTTACTCATTTTATATACCCATTTATACTAAATAGGAAATAGTTTTATCTAGATATAATTCAAACACCTGTTTTATTTTTCTAATACTTCAAAAAAATATTATAGAATTTAATTTGCAGAAGGAAATAACAATAAGTATTAACCCGCACCATTGTCATTCCTATCAGTGATTGTACTGTAGCGGGGTAGACTAATCACCTGAAACATCGGAATTCACTTATAAAAACCAGAATTCACTTACAAACACCAGAATTCACCAGAATAAGTATTTCTAGCATTCTAGCATAATTACTGAAAACTAATACCGATTCGGACTGTTGTAAACACCGAAATATGTTTGGAAACCGTCAGCATAAAGGGCTCGGGGGGTTAATAAGTAAATAAATATAATTGTGTTGGAAGAATGTATTCCAACATAGACCTTAGGTCCATATGGTTCCAGAAAAAAAGGAAATATTTCTTAACCCAAAATGGATATTTTTGAAAACGCACAGAATATAAATATGAACAAATATTAGATTCTATTCATGATAAATAAGTAAATAAATATAAGTGTGTTGGAAGAATTTATTCCAACATGGACCTTAGGTCCATATGGTTCCAGATGAAAAAAGAAAATTTTTCTTAACACAAAATGGATTTTTTTGAAAACACAAAGAATACAAAAATAAAACACACTTATATGGATATACTACTTCTGAATTTATTAACATGCTACGTTTCGATACACATACAGATATCGATATAAGTGTGTTTTATTTTTAGTGAAATCTATTTCTATATGTCTTATAAGGACAAAGAATACAAATTATATGAACAAATATTAGATTTTATTCATGAGAATTAACAAATAAATAAAAATAATTGTACTGCATTGGTGCAAACATTGCAGCATAGAAATATAATTGTGCAGGAGATTTTGCAGATCTGAAATTTTGTAACCTGTAGACCAAGACTATTAGTTCTGAAAGAGTTGTCTTTCCGGAAAAAGAATTTTGTAGTCTATTTCAACATGACTTTTTTTTAAATCAATGTGTTTAGACTAAACTTGGATCCAATTACCCTTTAACCCTCTTAAAGGGTTAGGGTTAGTATTCCCACAAATACTCATTGATATAAAGCGGCCAGTGTGGACTCCGGAAATTCCCGAACCTCCCCAACCGGCCTACAAAATATTGGCATCTCCCAATGTGTTTGGATGTTCGAGACTGTGAATAAAGTGAAACTGAAAGTACGATATTGTGGAAGTTTGTTTTGAATTCGTAGAACTGAAAATGGCAACGAACACCAAGGATAATATATTAGACTACCTGAAAACCTGCCAAAACAATTCTTCAGAATTACACAGAATTATAAAACACATTAATTTACCTAAGAAGACTGTAAATCACCAAATCTACGAACTTCAAAAACAAGGTTTGGTGGAGAAACTGCAGGTATCGCCACCGATTTGGCAGCTGACTTCGCGTGGAGAAATCACAAAAAATGCCAATGTGAGTCTTCTGAAAATAAAACATTTAAAATCTATATCATTAAAAAATAGAATGCCAAGAAGAGGGGAAAGAGTGGTGAGTAAATTGTGAGGAGAGATAACTCAAACTGCAATTAAAGGAGCTAAATCGCTAATATTTGCCATTTGGGACCTAGAAATTGACCCCAAAATGGGTCGCAACGCACATAATAAAGTAATATGAATGTACGACGTATATAAACTGATTTACATTCAATCGTTTCCTTTTTTCTCTAATTTCAAATCAGTCATGTTCAGCGAAATACGCCAGCTAGAAGTCTCAATCGAATGGCAATCTCTAGTGTCTGGTTATTTTATTGCGCATGCTCTCGAGATAAAAATAAGAGTCACTGTTTGACATGACTTATGGAATATGTCTAGCCTCGTTCTTGGAGTCACTTGTTACAAATGACGATAAAAAGCATTATGCTACACGATTCATGTACCAATGGTAAAATGTTTATTTTGTCTTAAATATTGCATATCAGAAGCCCATCTTTTCCCGGTAAGATCACAACATCAGTGTTGATTGAAATTGACAAATAATTTATTTATTCATTTTCGAAGACTTTGGATGATATTGTGTTAGAGACTTAGCTACTTTAAATTAAATTGTTTGTCTCTAAATTGTCATCCAGGTTGATGTCACATCAATTCTACCATATCCATAAGAATCAGTGATCCAAACCCAATTTGATCTACTTTATACTTTTGATTTACTCTGAATATGAAAAGAAAAAATTACCAAAAAGCTTTGTGTTAGGCTGACCTTAAAAATATCTTTGTTTCACCAAACCCGACCCACAATCGAGGAGAAGGGTCGGTAGGTCGGGGTTTTTTCAGATTTCTTTTTAAAAGCTAATTTGACAGCTTGATAATTTTCCAGGTGCAAACATTCGTCTTCTTTTATTGTCAAACAAATCAATGACATCGGGATTTTTCGTGATGCACGACTCGCACACGAATTGCCAGAAACTGACGTTTGAAACTCCCTCAACACTTTTTTTAACGATCGTGCGGGTTGTGCCTTCATTTTTCTCGAAAACGGATATTCAATATCCGTTTTCGAGAAAAATAGAGGCACAATCATTTCGTGGGAATGGACGTGCTTTCGTCTACAACCATTTTGTTGAGAAGCGAAACCTATGATGCTTTCGTCTTGATCAACCAGTTTCAATAATGAATCAAACCATAGCCATAGTAAAGGGAAATAACTCTCGTGATATATTTCAGGTTGACACACAAAATAAAATAAAAAGATCGCGGAAAAGTGCAATAAAATAATTTAAGTCGGGGGTGGTTTTAGTTAGTCGGTCGCGTTAGGCGAAACAAAGATATTTTTACGGTCAGCCTTATCTCTAATTGCTTAAATATTCCAATAAATAAAAGGGTCCCCCTTTAGTAACCTCCAGTCCGTTATTTCTTAATAGATTTATTTGTCATGAGTGAATGCAAAGAACTCTCTTTACACCAAGCACTGATTTATTCTATCTTTCAAGTACCCATGTAGGCCTGCTGTCAGTGTGACTTGTTACCAGTGACTGAAGATGCTTGTTGAGAATAATTGTTTATTCACGCAATACAATGTACATATTCCAGCTTAATCTGATAAAGTGGCAAGGATTAGGGTCGCCTGTTCAGCCTCATGGGTTTTATCATGGACCTCTAGTTTCTTTCCACTGCTAAAGACCCCTACGCATAAGCAAATCGTTGAAATAAAATTTAACCATAAGTTAGTCCCAAAAATGACCTAACTTTTGTCAAGTGAAGGTTAAACCCCATTTCTCTCTCTCTCGATTTAAGTGTGGTCTCTGATGATCGGTATATTATGTGCTTTTATTTTGTATATGTAAAACAGGTTTATATTCTATTGTATTTTCAGTCCTAATATATATAGTATAAAGTACAGAAGTTGATTGGAAAAGAACGACTGCTCAATTTATTCCTGTTTAAGAATGAATATCAGTTCTCAGTATTTTACCGAACAGAAAATGAAATGGGGTTTAACGTCCTACTGTCCTACCAAACAGAAACAGTCAGACCTACAGATGTACACATTTGATATTAACATGTCATATGGAAAGCTATCGTTCGTTCATTGTGCATGGTTAACTTTAATTTCTTTTTCTCTTTTAGGTAGTGCAAAGAGGTAGAGGTGGAGCAAGGGGTGTTAGAAGAGGGTCCAAAAGAGGTCAAGGACGTGGAAGAGGTCAAGGAAGGGGTCAAGGACATGGCTTTGGAAGGGGTCACGGTCCAGATGTAGGTTATGGTGAACCATGGGGAGTAGTTCAAAGAAACCAAGGGAATCTGGAAACAGGAAACAGATGGGTAATCGGTAGAGGTAACAATTCCAGACATGCAGGTTCAGAACATTCAGTACATGTACAAAATCCAGTACCAATAGAACCATCACAGGCTGGTGGTAGGGACACATCTGAACAAATTATGAAAGTGATTTCTGATTCTACAAAACCACTTACTGCATCTAATATTTGTGATTCAATAGGCACTTACATTACTATTGATATGGTTAATAAAACTCTTAGAGAATTAATAGAAAAAAACCTAATTACAAAAATTCCTTCTCATTCACGCGAAAATGACTCCTACACCCTTAAATTGTCCATACAAAGACAACAAACAGACATTGAAGAGGAAATGCAAACAGACAATGCACAGGCGCCATTCCAAGAATCAGTAAAACAAATCAGTATAAAGGAAGAGCCACCATTACTGGATTGTCCACCTTTGAATGAGAAACCACTGTCATTGGATAGTCCCCCTTTGAAAGATGAACCTGTATCAATGCAAACAGACAATACACAGGCACCATTCCAAGAATCCGTAAAACAAATCAGCATAAAGGAAGAGCCACCTTGTCCACCTTTGAATGTAAAACCTGTGTCATTGGATTATCTCCCTTTGAAAGATGAACCAGTATCAATGGACTGCCCTTCATCTTCAGTTGGCTTCTTACCTGATATTCAGAATAATCCTATGAAAACAAATGGTAAGAAACTTATTAGTTTTCAGAATTACACATAAACACGTTATTCCAAGCTGATTGTAGCATTGAAAATGTTAAATTTGGATGGCCGAATGGTTAGCACGTGCGTGCTGTATCATGAGGCCTGTCACTGAGTCAACTGGCGTGGTTTCGAAACCCCTGTTGTACGTGACAAGGAGTAGGGTCGCCTGGCCAACCTTGTGGGTTTTCTCCGGGTCCTCCGGTTTCCTCCCACTGCTAAAGACCCCTACGCGCAAGTGAGTTATTGAAATAAAAAATTAAAACCATACGTTAGTCCCGAAATGACCTAGTTTGTGTCTAGTGGACGTTAAACCCCATTTCTCTCTCTCCAGGCCTACATTACATTACTCCCTGGTCCATATATCCCTGGGGGGTTGGGTGACTACTGACTGAATGGTCAGCTGTGTCATAAAGTCTGTCATTGAGTCAACAGGCGTGGTTTTAATTCCCCGGTTGTACGTGACAAGGAGTAGGGTCGCCTGTCCAACTTCCTGGGTTTTCTCTGGGTCCTCCGGTTTCCTCCCACTGCAAGCGAATAATGGAAATAAAATTGAACCATATGTTAGTCCCAAAATGACCTAGATTGTGTTGAGTGGACATTAAACAAATGACAGTCACAAATATTAGCATAGATTATGAATTCATTTATCAGACCAGGGATTAATTTCTTGTGCACGAATCTATTTTTCCAACTTGTTGAATTTATGTTTTTCAGAACCTCGTGTGAAAGTTGAACCAGAAATTACAGAACATAATGATAATTTCGATTTAGAAGAAGATGGAACCTCATTTAACAGTATCTCAGCCACAACTTTATCTTATGTAGATCCTGAAACCGAATTCATGAATAAAGTTTTAGTTACGCTTGCTAATCGATGTTTTGAAACAGCAGCCAGTTTTGTTCTTGCTAAAGATCTCAATGCAGACCAAAAAGATGTAGAAAATAGCCTTAAGGAATTGGCTTTTGAGAAACTAGTTGCCAAAACAGGGACTGCTTGGACAGTGACAAAAAAAGGTGATACATTCCTTGCTGAAAATGGATTGAAAGTGAAAAATGATGCGTCACCAACACAAAATTTGGGGAGAGGTCAGAGGTTAAAACAAGCTATTTCTGGTCCTCCTCAATCACCTCTAGCTCTTGTTCGATCAAGTTCGGTTTTTGGAAGTGATTGTGAGAAACCCCCTCCTTTGTCAGAAGTAAAGTCGTTTCAAATTCCAAAGCCTCCATCCATTCAGTTACCCCCTAGTGTCACACAGAATTCATCCACGCCTTTTCAAAATCGGATCAATACAAATTCCACATCTGTCAATCAAGATCAATCACAGACGTCATCGTTATTGAGTGGCGTTCAGACTAATATGAATATAAACCGTGGTATGGGACGTGGCTGTCAAATCGAACAAATGCAGAATTTACTAGCGCAGATGTCACCAAATGATTCTGGAAACAGAGTTGTAAAAATTCCACCGACTCCTATGCAAGTCATAAATCAGGAACAGACACAATTTCAACCCCAAAATCAACCCAAAAATGTCGAACAGGGAATATTACCTGCTACGTTATTAAACTCCACGCAAACATCATCAAAAACTTTAAATTCTGTAAATTTGCCGCCCTCATTGTTGCCATATTCCCTCAATAAAGCACTGTCACATCCATCAAATATCTCACCATCTTCACAGTCATCCATATTAATGCCATCATCTTCATCAGCCAGTGATTCATCCAACAATTTACAAATCAGCGCAGAAAGTTTTTCAGCAGTGAATAAAAATCCTATAAGTGCTTTAATGGAGTATGCTCAGTCCCGTCACTTAACAGCAAAGATAGAAATACTTGGCCAAAGAGGTCCATCACATAAACCCACGTAAGTATTGTCAAGAACTATGGGTAAGAAAAAAAAAGATCTTTTTTAATATTATCAATCTGATTAAAACACAGGTCCTATTTCGTTTTGTTTTTATAGTTTAAAATTTCGTTTTACTTGTCTTTACTACACTAGGATCTCGAAGAGTTGTTATCAGTGACATGTTCTGGATGATGAAAGGGATTAGCCAATGAAATGGCCTGTTTCGGCGAATTCTTGGCCTTGTTATGCACGGAACTGTGGGTAAACCACTAGAATTGTCAACACTGATTGATTAATCAATGTCTGGCATCATAGGGTCAAAAGCCGCTCGTTTGACCCTGTAATATTATGGAATTGAAATGGGGTTTAACATCCTAATGTTCTGGATCAACTGGGCTAATGCAGATGGGAATATGCCATGCAGTGTACTATGAGTGAAATTTTGCCCGCGCAGCGTCACTACGTCTTGCTCTTATAAACCCACATAAGTATTGTGTCAACAACAATGGGGTAAAAAAAAAATAGATCTTATGTGAATATTATTAAAGCTAACCATATATTTACGAATTTATTGTCATATATAAGGGCAAAAAAAAAGGGGGTTCTGTTTCCTGTAACGGATGGAAAATAGGGTAGGGTCGGTAGGTAGGTTTTTTTTTTTTTTTTTTTTTTTTTTTAAACAAACAAACATTGTTAGATCTAGTAGATGTGCCGTAGCATAATATTCTGTGCGAAAATCTTCAATTTTATGTTAGGTTGAGTCGGCGCCGAGGAACATGAAGCATGAATAGATTGGTGGATGGAATTCTTGGATAATTGCTTAAAATGTATCAGAGGCTAGGTTATGATTTAAATATTCTCTTAGGGGGCAAATGGACTTTTTAATCGTTCTATGCTAAAAAAAAAATAGCGTAGGGAGGCCATTTTTTTCAAGGGAAAGAACTCGCGATGAAAACTTAAAAAATTGTATCGTGCCATCGCACGAAATAGGTCCGTTATAAATTTATTTGTCTTGTTTTAAATACCAATCGAGCAGATCCTATCCACCTGTTTGAAATATTGTTTTGTCAAATTGCGTGCCGTTACTTTATAGCAACAAATAATAAAGCCATTTTCACGAATCCGGTAGGCTTAGAGTATTTTGAACGGTCGCTCGTTGAACAAAAAAAGTTTTTTATTTCCCTTGTTGACACTAAAAAAAAAATTGAGTCGGCAGGTTTTGTAATGGGTCAGTCGGGTTAACGGAAACATAACATTTTTTTTTTTGGCCTAATACCATGTTACTGAAAATTGAAACCACTTGAAGAGTCCAGAGGAAGAACGATCTAAGACACATTTTTGTCTTTTCGCATAAAACGCAAAACAGATTTTTGGACGTGAATGCTTGACATGAACAGAACAAGTGGGTTTAATTAAACTTCAAAATGATGTTTAACACGAATCATAATTACCAGTACAACTGACTTCAACTTTTAAAGGGTAAGATGGACTTGTATTTGTCCGGGAGGCCATTTCAGAAGGGCCTTGGTTTGATGTGACTCCGATCGTTTTAACCTGAAATTGATTGTTCCACAGAAAACTTATACAATTTGCTACCAGATGGCACCATTAACTAGGGTTCGTTGAAAAAGTGACTTAGATCATTCTTCCCCTAGGCTCTTCACTTATATTCGACCTCTTAGTTTTGCTGACAATTGAATTCACTGTGACCAAATTTTATATAAGGGAGGTAACTCAAATTTCACAGTTGACATTCCTCATATACACCAGTGCAGGATGAGTCGTCTTGTTTTTATTTAATCAACAATATCTATGTCACTACTGAGTGGGTTTTAGAGGTCAAATTTTTACAGTTTGTCTTTTAAGAAGCAAGAATATGATTAAAAATAATAATTTATACCAAGTGAAAACTTTCAGCCATTTTACTTATTCTACTGTTTGTTACAGGTTTACTATAGCAGCCATTATAGGTTCTAGAATGTTTCCTAAAGTTAAATCTCATAACAAAAAAGAGGGTCGTACAGAAGCCGCTGATGTAGCGTTAAGAACTCTTCTGTCAGAGGGGGAATACAAAGTGAGCCAGGAACCCTCGCCAGTAAGTAGATATACCTCGTCATTTAACTAAACAAAAGGTTACTGGTAATCGGAATCTTTGGATTCTATATATGACACAGATGAGTCCTTTTCCATATTGAATGATTTTCAACGCAACACAATTGAACTTGCCCAATGTTTTGTCATGGAATGAAGTGGGGTTTAACGGTTCAATTTTATGTAGTAATAGGGAACGAGCACATGCTCAGACAGCGACACTACAACCTACTACACAGGATCTCTGTTTTTTTCCGTCCATCTAGACAGCTGTCCTTGCCAGACCCTCCTTCCTGCACCACTGACAAGGGGAAACCACACGGGGAAAATCCTGAGGTACTTTCTCCACTAGCACCAGTTTTGAATCCAGGACCTCCTGTTTAGTGATGAGCCAGTGCTGAATTACATTGAGCTACCATGTCTCCCTTTTCTGTCATGACAAGATGATCAGATGTGGAGTAGAGTATTAAACTTTACATAAGTTGGATCTAAGTGGACTGACCAATTTTATCTGACTTAAGCAAAGATCTGAGTTAGCCGAAGAGTGAAATTCAATCTTAGCTTGATTAGAAATAAACTGCAAGAGTCGGATAACAATTGATTCCAAGGCACATTTCAAGCTTTTGTTCGTATGTGCGAAGAGATAACTTCTGTTTTTTCGCCATCCTTGAAAAATATCCTAAATTTTCCCGGAAAGTGTCTTGTACAGCAGACAGCAAGCTTTGAATTTTCTGGGAAAATTCTATTATTGCAGGCTGATTTGAGTCAAAATGATAAGGGAAAGTATTCTGGAACTCTGTGTATTGAATACCTAACCGCGTTTTACGCTTGGACCATCGGGACGAAACTGACTTAGTCTCTCATTCATTATTTTTTATTCTTTTTGGGTGAAGCCCCGGGACTGTAGAGTGCAGTGGATGCTTACGGCTGGCCCCCAGATCCATTGACTTGATTTGATGTGTTCTGGTTTATTTTCCTGCAATATCTATGTAGTTTGTCCTGTGTGTAGGTTCGTCTTATTGGTTCTGTTTTGTGTTTAGTGCTGTCTTCCTGCATTTACTATATACAATATGAATGTAACTTTCTATTGGTATAATTTCAGGCTCCTGTTATGGCTAATTTTGACATGACCCATTTTGATAATATGGCTGCTCTAAGTCATCAATCCTTCAACAAATTAATTGCTTCAATACCAGAGAAGTTTGCCGGACGTAAGATTATAGCAGCTTTAATAATGAAGACGGGGAAAGATGATGTAGGAACTGTAATCAGTGTTGGATCAGGTTTGTTTATGTTGGTAATTTTAACGTAACAATTCTAAAGAGGCATTAGTCCATTGGGAAATGAAATGAAATGAAATGGGGTTTAATGTCCTACTGTTCTGCTCCTATACTTGGCTAATGAAGACGGGCATACGCCATACAGTGTGCTATGCAGGAAATTTTGCCCAGACAGCAGCACTATGGCCTACTCTTATATCGAATTCCAACTGCCAGGGGATCTTTTATGTGCATGTGATGTCAGGCCCTCCGTCCTGCATCACTGACAAGGGGGAACCATGCCAGAAAATCTGGATGAACTTTCTCGGCCAATGCAGGGATCGAACACCCAACCTCCAGGCTAGCGAGCCAGCGTCTTACCCACTTAGCCACGTGATCCCCCTAGTCCATTGGGAGATCATAACGTATTTTGAATGGAGAAATATATAAATTCTAATGGATGGATTAAAAACTACAGGCGTGGTTTCGATTCCCTTATTGTACGTGACAAGGAGTAGGGTCACCTGTCCAACCTCGTGGGTTTTCTCCGGTTCCTCCAGTTTCCTCCCACTGCTAAAGACCCCTCTACGCAAGTGAATTATTGGAATAAAATTAAATAATACCTTTGTCCCAAAATGACCTAGTTTGTGTCACCTGACGTTAAACCTCATTACTTTCTCTCTCTCTCTCTCTCTCTCTCTCTCTCTCTCTCAAGCAGTTTAATAAATACTCAAAAGAATAGAAATACCTTATTAGAAATGAACTATATTTTTGGTGACAGCAATATTGCTACTTTAAACAGGAATTATGCAAGAGCTAAATCTGCCAATTGTAGGTCTTTCTTTAGACCTGAAATGGGAAATTTAATACAGCTTACAGTTTTCACCCTAGTTTTGTATTGGAAAGTTCTCCTTATGTATCTAAAGTTTACAGCCATTCTTTTATGTAGTTATCTCCCTTGGTTTTAACATGCTAGCAAAAAATTTGAATAATAATTAGTATTGTTGTTTTGTATGTAGGTAATCGTTGTATAACTGGTGAACAATTAAGTTTAGAAGGTAATACAGTCAATGACTCACATGCTGAAATCATCACAAGAAGAGGATTTTTACGGTAAGTATGACAACATAGCTTAAAATGAATATGACACAGAAGTTTTAATTCAGACCTGTCACTAGAATATGTTTCCATAAAACTAATCCTGACCAACCCTTGAAAATATGTTACAAGGGTTTGAGAATAACCTATGCAATACGTATATGTATGCTAAAATAATCTAGTGAATGTTATACATAAAGCTGTCTGTTATTAAGTATAGCTTTCACTAAATACTCTTTAAAGATAGTATTAAATATTATGCAATAGCTAAATCTGGCTAATGCAGAACTTTCATTTGGCCTCAAATGTTATATAAATTATTAATTAAATATTTCTTCACATGCCAGGCCCATATTCTACTCTCTAGATCAATGGATGCTTGTGATTTTCAACGAATTTAAACTTGATTGCCAGTCAATAATTTAATTTGAAAATGGATAATCTAGACTTTGTATATTATTGTAACAACGTTAGCAATGACAGTCGAGACTACACTGTTCTTCAAATGGAAATAACTCTGCTCAGAATGATGTAATTTGACTGGAATTTTCAACATATTCCCTTTTCATTATTTATTTTCTAACTATTATAGCGAAAACTGTCTGCTCTTATCTAAGTCTTACATAATTACCTACAAAGGAATAAATATGCGACAACCCTTGTCGACCGCTCGGACGATTTAGCTACTGTGGGCGTATGTTTCGTTGCCTACCAACCTATCTTTAACATTTTTTTTGTTTTTACAGATATTTATATAAACAATTAGAAACATATAAAAAAGGTAGTGAACATGAATTTTTTGAAAGCAGTAATAATGGAAAGTTAAAAGTTAAATCAAATATAACATTCCATCTCTATATATCTACAGCACCATGTGGTGATGGTGCTCTCTTTTCACCAAGGTAAGTTTATTTGGTTTATAAAGAGTTGTGTCCCTTCATTTGAACATAAAGGCCATACAAAAAAAAATTCTGGCACTCGGACAATCCTTCCAAAAAATCTGATGCAGGATGGAGGTTTTTGTTTTTGTATTTTTAATTTGTCAAAGGATGAAGTCACTACTGGGCTAAATAAATTCTCACACCACATTTCCAGGCAATTCATATATCTCATCATGTTGATTATAGAGAGAGTTAGAGAAATGGGGTTTAACCACTGCACCACCAAACCCCCCATATTGTTTATAGGAATGTATGATTATCTAGTGTCATTCATGATTGCTAGCAACATTGATCAGGGTTGCTACACTTCAAATTTTTGCTACCTGTAACTGAGGAAAAATATTTACATGAGATAATTAAACATGCATTATGCAAGAGCTAAATCTGCCTATTGCAGGTCTTTCTTTAGGCCTGAAATGTTATCTAAATTATTAATTAGACATTAATTAACTTATCCAGGCCTTAATCAACTCTCGATGGCATCAGATTTCTCCGATATTAAATAGATTAGAATGGTTCAGCGATACTTTGATTTAATCAAATATGGAGGACCGAGACTTAGCTTCGATCAACCAGTACAGTGGTTGAAATTATTGCACACGTCGGTCAAACCTTCAAAGGCTAATATCTTCGCTTGCAATAGAGTAATTTGAATGAAATTTTCAAATTATTCATTTTACATCATCTACTTTCGAACTATTATAGCAAAAATGGCTAGTTCTTTATCTAAATCTTACATAATGTATCTTTAATGAGATTGTTTTTATTTTTTATATTTTTAAATAAAAACCGGTCATGCGGCCCTTTTTAAGCGACACAGAAGTATATGAGAACCAGAATACTTGTTTGTATGGCCCAATCTTATTAAAACACAGATCCTATTTCGTTTCGTTTTTATAGTTCAAAATTTAGTTTTACTTGTCTTTACTACACTAGGATCTGGAAGAGTTGTTATCATTGATGTGTTCTGAATGATGTGAGGGATCAGCCAATGAAACGGTCTGTTGGTTAGTCAGATGGCTAACATCATAGGGTCAAAAGTCGCTCGTATGACCTCTGACGCGACCTCCCCACTACAACTGGTCAGATCTTCATGTAGTGTAAGCCATCGAAAGTATAAAAAAACAAAACGAAATATAGATCTGTATTTTAATCAGACTGTGTATGGCCTTAATTTAAAATCTTATAATTTCTTTCAAAGTTCTCTTACAGAGTTCATGTACTCAAATTGATTTTTAAAAAATCAAAATTTGAATGGCAAATAAACATTTTACTCTTATAGGTAGTGCTGGTTTGTTTATATCGTTCAAAGTATTGTCAATCTGAATCAGTAGCTTTAACCTAGTTCTTTATGTAACAATGTTGTATCCATCCTTGGTATCCCCAGTGGTTTCATTCCATTTCACTCCACTATACCCTGGGTTCATCCATGGGGTATTCACATAATCAAATTATCTGCCCTTCACCGTAACTTGATTCTACGAACCAATCAAAAAAACAGTTTACAAGCCAGTCTTAGCCTCATTATTTACATTCACAACAATATGGCAGCTTGTTCGCTCGATTATGAAAAAGTTTGCAAGAAATTTAATATAATAGAAGTGACCTGCACACAGAAAGATGTGATAAAACATCTTTTTGATGGCTAAGATGTTTTTATGTCAATCAAAACAGACAGTCTCAAGTTGTTACGCTCTTAAGCATATTGTTTGATAAAAATAGCACAATCATCAAGGGGAGATCATTTGAATATGTGTCTCCCCCATGGATAAACCCAGGGTATAGTGGAGTAGAACGGAATGAAACCACTGGAGAAAAAGAGGGTGTGGTGTATCATGTTAGTACAAAATTGACCTAGTTGTATTGAATGTTTGGGAATATATTAAAAAGGTAAATATGAAATATATTTTAACAGAGATGCCGCTTCTAATCGGGGACCTGTATCTAATGTAGAATGTCATGATCATGAACCAACATTTACTAGTAATGTGCAGGGTTTATTACGTACTAAGATGGAAGGAGGTAAGAATACAGAATAACATTTTCTTTGTTGCGGAGCCACAATGGCTTACTGACTAAGACACTGACTCGCTTGCCTTGAGGTCGCGAGATTGCTCCCTGTGTTGGCCAAGAAAGTTCATTGTGATTTTCCGGCATGGTTTCCCCCTTTTCAGTGGTGCAGGACTGGGGGGGGGGGGGCTTGACAAGGACAGCTGTCTAGTCATTCGGATGGGACAAAAAAATCAAGGTCACCAGACAGAGGGCCTGACAAGGACAGCTGTCTAGTCGTTTAGATGTGATAGAAGAATCAAGGTCCCAAGTACATATTGGTGCACAATTATTATTCCAGAGCATATCTTAGAAACTAATGAAGATAATTAATGTGAATTTTGATTAAATTAAATTTTGTAGACTTTTTTTTGTGTCATAATTGAATGCATTTTAATTCTTTTCAGGTGAGGGCACTATTCCAGTTGAAACAGATTTCACAGTGCAAACATGGGACGGTATCGTGCGTGGAGAGCGGTTACGTACCATGTCTTGCACTGATAAGATCTGTAGGTGGAATATTGTCGGTATGCAGGGGGCATTACTCTCTCACCTTCTTGATCCCGTTTATCTTAACTCTTTGACATTAGGTAAGTAGTACTATTATTTCTATTATGGAAACTTTAGGACTTAAATGTTATATAAACTATTAATTAGACATTAATTAACTTATCCAGACCATAATCAACACTTGTTTTCCTCGCTAGCCTTGGATATTTACTGGATTAGGATCCGAATTGCTGCTCAACTTTCATTCATGATTTAATCATGAAGTGGATAATCGAGACAATGTTTTTATCGTACCAAATTTAGTAATGATGTTAGAGGCTAGGCAGAAAATTCAATCCCTAAATTCTCTGTTCAGAATGGATCAATTTGACTGAAATTTTCAGCAAATTCACTTTACATTATCTAGTTTTTAACTATTTTAGTGAAAACTGCCAGCACTTTATCTAATCTCCCATAATGTATCTTTAAAGGATATTTGTACGATCATGGTCATCTATCTAGAGCTGTTTGTTGTCGTGTTGGTAAAGGTACAGACGACATCAATCAACAATTACCAGATGGTTATCATCTCAATCATCCCTGGTTAGGGAGAATGACAGCCTGTGAACCTCAGAGAGAGACCCAGAAAACCAAAGCATTGAGTATTAATTGGTGTTTAGGTGATGAGAAACCCGAGGTGATTGATGGTGTACAGGGAAGGTGTTATACGGGGTACGTATTATTGTCCTGAATCATGGCAACAAATAAACAATCTGATGCTATTATTCTGACAAGGTTTGAGAAAGATTAAAAATGAAGTGTTTTATTAGTCAGCAGTCTTGTTCTGTTTGCAAATGAATAAATGACTTAAAATCCACAAGGACTATCATCCACCATTATTACAAGCTAGATATTAATATGGTACTGTAAAACCACCTTATAACGGTAGGGCCGTGACTAGTGCACGATTTGTTCTAGGAAATCTACTAAGTTGGTGTGTTTCTATTCACACTTACATGTGACGTGGAAATAATGTCCTGTCCAACTTCATGGGTTTTCTCCAGGTCCACTGGTTTCTTCTCTCTTTTTAAAGACCCCTAAGCACAAGCAAATTATTGAAATAAAATTGAACCATATGTTGATCCAAAAATGACCTAGTTTGTCTCTCTGTCTGTCTCTCTCTCTCTCTCTCTCTCTCTCAAATGGTGATGACAAGTTTCTTGTTTCAGAGTGATGTGGACTGGGGTCTCAAGGCATCCTAACAAATAAAGAACTCTTTGGAACTTACTGGCCTTGATTTCAGGGATTAAAAAAAAATGGCTTCCAAAAAGCACAGGTCTTTGTGTATTCTCCTATGTATTTGGGGGGGTTGGATGGCGGAATGGTTAGCGTGCGCGCGCTGTATCATAAAGTCTGTCATTGAGTCGACTGGCGTGGTTTCGAATCCCCGGTTGTACGTGGCAAGGAGTAGGGTCGCCTGTCCAGCCTCGTGGGTTTTCTCCAGGTCCTCCGGTTTCCTCCCACTGCTAATGACCCCTACGCACAAGCGAATTATGTAAATAAAATTAAAACCATATGTTAGTCCCGAAATGACCTAGTTTGTGTCGAGTGGACGTTAAACCCCATTTCTCTCTCTTTCTCTCTCCTGTGTATTTGCAACATGTTAATTCATTAGTATGCCTGCATTAGAATGCTTAATTTTTCCATTTCAGTGTAGAAAGCCATTTCTTCTCGCGTGTTTGTAAAAGAGACCTGTTCACAAGTTTCCAATCAGTGTGCAATAAATTTGGTCGCACAGATCTTCTTGCAGCAAAAAGCTATAACGATGCCAAGAAGATGTCAAAAGACTTTCAGAATGCCAAGAGCATTATGTTAAAAAGACTGAAAGATAATGGGTTTGGCATCTGGGTGTCCAAACCTGTAGAAGAAGAAATGTTTGGATTATGAATCGTGAATATGTGAAATAGCCAATCATAGGAGGATCGTCTCAAAACTTAATGAGTATATTATGTGACCTGTGAAAGCAAAATGAGTCGGAAGTCGAAAGTCTTTTACATTATGAACAAAAATATTAGAATAAGCTAAAATTTAAATGATACAACATGAAAGGTAAAAGTTTAGATTTGACAAATAAAGCAAGCTAAATTTTTTTAATATTTTTATTTTGACATTAAGAAAGCAGGAGACAATTCATCCCTGGTTTCCTCAGTGGTCGCATTCCGTTCTACTCCACTATACACTGGGTTAAAATAAGCTAAGATTTAAATGATATAACATGAAAGGTAAAAGTTCAGATTTGACAAATAAAGCAAGCTAAAAAATATTTTATAATTCAACATTTTTTTGATATTTTGTTAGTATAAACAATGACTTCCGACTCATTTTGCTGTCATAGGTCACATATGTATATACCTTTAGGGTTGGATATCGCTGGAATGAGACCATGTTTAATTTAAATAATTCTCTAAATGGGGAACAAAAACGGTTTGATATGTAAGGTAAATACACATAATGTGCTGACAGGTATAGATGATGTCTGAAACAGAAAATTAAAACATATTTATTATAGGACCCGCATTCTATCCTAAACAAAAAAAATACACAATATACAACAAAATTAAAACAATAGAGTTAGATGTGTAAGATGATATCTGGTGTTCCGTAAAATTTTTCCAAACCTAATGTTTAAAACATAGCAATTACATGTATATCTAGGTGATGTGTACAAATTTTCCCACTGAAACAGAAGATATTTACAAGATATTAATATCTAAAAGATAATCAATGTAACAAGAAGGTCTGAGAAGATTGTGAAGAGTTTCAGAATTACTGTCTGGAATTTGGTCGTACTTTTCAGCATAATTTATGCTTTTACCTTATAGTTGTTCCACCACAAAGAAACATGTGAAGCTCGATACTGTTGATGTTATGCAAAGATCTTGTGATGTATGATGTCATTAAGATATCTCCAAAAGGCCAAAAATAAAAATAACTGTGTTTATGGTTAATTGGCCACATAAAAAAGGGTTTGTTGGTTGGAAAATCTTTTTTATCAGTCAATTTAAATCAACATTGATGTTGTTATCTTACCATAAAAAGATGGGCTTCGGTTAGGTTATTTTAAATACTGGAAAGTGTTTATTATTTATTTGGGCTGAGGTAGGTCGGTAACCGTAAACACAGGTCATTTTTGTTTTGGCCTAATCTAATGACTTGATGCAATCTGATTAAAACACAGATCCTATTTCGTTTCGTTTTTTTATGGTTTTAAAATTTCGTTTTACTTGTCTTTACTACATTAGGATCTGGAAGAGCAGTCGTATAAGCCTCGTTCTGGTTGATGTGAGTGATTAGCCAATGAAAAGGTCTGTTGCGATGAGTTCTTGCTGTGCTGTACACAGAACTGTGGTAGAGATTCACAGCAAGACAAAGAAAAAGTTGTATTTGCAATTACCCACTAGAAACATCAACGCTGATTAGTTAATCAAATGTCTGACGTCATAGGATCAAAAGCCGCTCGAATGACCTGTGAGGCATCCGCCCACTACAACTGGTGAGATATTCATGTAGTGGAGGCCAGCGAAAGTATAAAAAAACGAAATATAGATCTGTATTTAAATCAGATTGGGGCAGATGCTTTGCCTATGTCACCTGTTGCAGATTATACTAAAGGTTGTTAAGTCCGTGGCTAAAACACCTGTGCTTCAAGGCGATAGTGTAGTTAGTGAATGTAAAGATGTCTTGCAAAATGGACTGATATAAACTATGATTATTGTAAATTTATCATGAATTTTGTAAGCTCACTCCACGCTGGAGCTGCTAAACATTCCAGTGTCAATTCTCAGCTTCGTTAATCATGTTTTTCCTCCATGGTGAACATCTCTCACATAAAATTAAACAAGACAAAAATGTTTTAAACATTTTCCGACAATGGATGATTGCCCAGAATAGAGTTGGTGTCAGACCACCAATTAATCATAAATGCATTGTTATGTGTCACTTTTAGCTTAGATTTAATTATTTAGAATTAAAATAAAAGTTTAACCAAACATAAGGTTTCAATATTTTTTTTAAAATTAAACCAAACATTGGATTTTAATATTTTTTAGAATTTAACCAAAGATTAAATTTTTTAGAATCTAACCCAACATTGGATTTTAACATTTTTTAGAATTCAACTAAACATTGGATTTTGAAATTTTTTAGAATTTAACTGAAAAATTAATATTAATGTTTACTTATATCTCGACTTCTAAATAGTATCACCAATACATGTAAATTTTTATATTTAGTGCTAGAGAATTTATAAACTATAAAATGATATCTGTTGCAAAAAAAAGCTTTATTTTAATATTTTTTAGAATTTAACCAAAGATTAAATTTTTTAGAATCTAACCCATCATTGGATTTTAACATTTTTTAGAATTCAACTAAACATTGGATTTTGAAATTTTTTAGAATTTAACTGAAAAATTAATATTAATGTTTACTTATATCTCGACTTCTAAATAGTATCACCAATACATGTAAATTTTTATATTTAGTGCTAGAGAATTTATAAACTATAAAATGATATCTGTTGCAAAAAAAAGCTTTATTTTTTTTTTTTTTTTTTTTTTTTTTTTTTGCTCGCTTTTTCCACACAGCATCATTTTTGTTGTTGTATATATTCCTACACCTGCTTGTACTTGTGATTACAATTATCATCCAATCATGTGTTAACGTTTGTGCTACCAAGTAGCCAATCGAATTTCAGCAATTTCTGTTTATAAGTTCCAGCTTTCTTTTGACCTTGATCTTGTGTAGTAGTATAAGTCGCTGTCTTCTCACCCATTTTTGGATTATCAATTTTGAAAGACTTAATCTAGAGTTATTGTTCTTGATTATGTTGTAGAATCTTGTCAAAACAGCAAATGATATTTATCAATATAAAGATTTTGTTTTTTATTTGCCAAAAAATAAAAACACTACAACCATCATGGCCTAAATGGTTGCTGTTGGCATATGTTTGGTTGTCTGTAACCTTATCTTTTTTATGGATAAGCTTTAAATACTCCAAAACTGGAACTAAGTTAAATTAAGAATGCAGTCTTTATTGGCCAAGAGCTAAATTTTGTACCAAGATTTCAACTCTCAAACAATGAAAAGGCTGCCTACTTAGACTATTGTATATCAAGTTTTCGAGAATAAGGCTCCAGTACTGATTCTCTTTATTCAACTAGTAAAAATTGTTTTAAATTGATTTTTAGGATATATTGATGAAGATATTATTCTGTTTTATAGTATTTGTATTCAGGGTATCAAGTAGAACCATGAATAATGTTCATTTAATTTTTATTGTTGACACAAGGAGAAATTATTCACTTGAAGCCTGGGATAACCAACCCAAACGATCTTGGAACTTTCAGTCCCATTTGGAATGAAATATAATTTGTACTTGGGATTGTATCGTTTTAATATTAGGTCATGAATAAAATATTGTTTTTTAAAATCAAATTGTCCTTTAAAGGATAGAAATATCTTTGGATTTAGATGATGATTTAAAGGGTATGTAACTCTTGATTTAATATTATCCATAATATTCGACATTACGAACTTGTGGTAGAAATCAGTATTTGTACATTGCAATCAATATTGATGTTGGATATCAGCATCCTCGGTATCCCCAGTGCATTGTTTCTTGCTGACCTACACCACTACCCTCTGGTTTCATCCCTAAGGTATTCACGTATTCAGATTTTTTGTCCTTGATGATTGTGCTTTTTTTTTTCGACCAATTAAAAAGTTTGGTAAATACAAAGGAAGTTGGCAAAGGGAAGTAAACTTTCTCATGCACGAGCAAACAAGTCACCATATTGTTGTGAATGTAATAATGAGACCAAGACTGGTTTTTAAACTGTTATTGATTGGTTCGTAGAATCAAGCTACAAGGACAGACAATTTGAATACATGGATAAAGCCAGGGGTTAGTGGAGTAGATAGGAATGAGACCACTGGGGATACCGAGGATGCTGATATCCAACATATAATATAAGACGCAATAATCACTATAAAATCAGTTCCTGACGTCGGGTTCTCTATAGCTTTGAGTGTCATTTGTAATGGAGTAAGCAGCTTACTTATAAATTATTATAACAACATTTTAAATGTATTAATAATTATGTTGAGTAATGTAATAAAAAAAAAAATGAAAATAAATAAATTCGTTTCGTCTTCTATACTTCAGAATTTCGTTCTTATATAACCCACGTTAGTCACGAAATGACCTACTTTGTGTCGTGTGGACGTTAAACCCAATCTCTCTCTCTCTCTCTCTCTCTCTCTCTCTCTCTCTCTCTCTCTCTATATATATATATATATATATATATATATATATATATATATATATATATATATGTATATATATATATATGTATATATAAATAAAAAAATCCGTCCAGATAAAAAATTCTCCACTTTACTTCATTCTGACATACATTAAATCATATAAGCTAACTGTCTGCCTTCTATGGGCGTCTTCAGATATTAATAATGTATATATATATATATATATATATATATATATCCCCGCGTTCTGATTGATGTGTGGGTTTAGCCATTGGATTGTCTGTTGTGAGTTCTTGGCGTACGATCCACGGAACTATGGGTATTCCACTAGAGACATCAACGCTGATTGGTTAATCATATGTCTGACGTCACAGGCTTGTTGGTGGCATAAGCTTGTTTCAACCCAATTGATCTATCCTTTTCAGACTTAGAACTTATCAGCCAGGCCTCGTATTCAGAGATGTGCGGCATGCACCTATTGGTTTGTGTTTTGGTCAGCTTTTAGTCGTTAGGATAGAAAGAAAAACATATCTCTCATGTACACGTGTGCATTTAAAAGAACCCTTAACAGTTGAAATCTAAATAAGAGTATTGGCGGGGCAAAATTTCCCTTAAAGCACATTGTATGACGTATGTCCGTCTTCATTAGCCCAGTCAGTGCAGAACAGTAGGACGTTAAACCTCGTCTTCGATAGCTCGGTCTGAGCAGAACAGTAGGACGTTAAATTCCATTTCATTTCAGGGCGTTAAAACTCCATTTAATTTAAAAGGACACCAGGTCCTGTTCATTATCTGTTTAATCGAGTATTTAGAGATGTGTTACATGGCCGGCTGTTTGGGAATTTCAATGGAATTTCCAGTCATTTAATTCACACACTGGTTCTCGGTCAATATGTGTCCAACGACGAATTGAGATCCAAGGAAACCAGTTGGCCTGAGCGCCCAGAGCTACCCAGTCCGCCCATGCACTCAACTTTTCTAAGTTCGATGTTTTGATAATTACAGTAAGTATTTTGAATTTAAGATTTAAAATTAAGCCAAGGCCCTCTTCCCGGATGTGTATGGAAAATATTTAAAGAAAGCCTTGCTTTACGTTTTATAAAAGAAAGGAAATGAAAGTAGGCCACTAGTTATCTATAAAGACGCGTCTCGTTCAGTTGTTGCACTCTTAAGCCGATTTTACCCTGGTTGTAACTTACAAATATAAGTAGTTCTGTACTAAGAAAATATTTAGCGTGTCTGTACTTAAAAATAGCCGTGTTATTAGTGATGATTTCTTCTTTACGGGCGTGATTATCGTTTTTTATCTCTAGAAAGATTATCTTTTACTTTCAAAACTTATCTTTGTCTTTAGTTTTTTAAGATATCTTTTGTTTGTGTAAGTTCGCCGATGTCACACCAATGCGTTACAATTATGTTTCTTAAGATGATCAAAATTGAAATATATTTTATTAAACTATGAGACAATTTAATCAGTGTAAATTAAAGAGCGTATTCAGTTCAGTGTCGATGTTTAAGAAATACCGAGGAAATAAATTATTATTATGGATGTAAAGCGATTTTTGAAGGAATTATGGATAACTAAGAAAACATTGTTAGTTATATCTGTACCTATATTATTGTTACCCTTGCCGCTTATTGTCAATACAAAGGTAAGTAATTTCTTTTCCCAATACAAATAAACATTTTCGCGAAATTTGTATTTTCACAATAGCATGCTTAAGATCAAACTGTATAATTTGTATAATTTAGAATGATCTTTTAGAGGCATTTAGAAACTGGATAGAGCAATAAAGTATAACACATACTTATGGAAGAACAATTACTGATTTATATAGACGACGCTTCGAAGAGTAGTCTCTCAGCGTTTTCAAGCATGTTGAGTAACAAATGTGTAGGGCAATTATATATAGACAAGCAATAACATCAAATCAATAATAATAATAATAATAATAAAAACTTTATTTAATGAGGCAACGTATTTAGTTTGCAAAAAAACCCAACTAATCTTCCATAGGTCCCTCCTAAACTACAAAGACATATATACATGTAATATCAGGATAAATTTAAAATCATTAGAAATGCAATAGCATTTTAAAGTGGGAAGTTTGATAAGTCACTCCCAAACTACAAAACATATACATTATACAAGTAGAATATAGGAAGAACACTATAATTACACACAAAATAAAATAGAATGCAGTTGCAAGTTAAAAATAATAAGTATGTCATCAGTTGAATATTATGGTTCCTTCAGTGTGCAAAATAAATGAGTTTTCAGTTTAATCTTAAAATTTTCAACATTTTTACACATCTTTATATCAAAAGGCAGATTGTTCCATAAAAGACATGCAGAATAATGAAAAGTACGTTTCATGGATTCCGTTTTGCATTTTTGAAGAAAAAGAGATTTACTGGTCTGTGAACGGAGCAAGATATCCGTTTTGGAAACAAGAGATTTTTCAATAAAATGGAAATTTAGATAAAGTGGAGTATTAAATGTAATAATTTTGAATGATAAGACAATTTTATTGTAAAGAATCCTCTGTGTAAGGGTAAGCCAACCGAGTTTAGTAAATAAAGAGGTGGACGGAGTTTCAATCGGTGCATCAAGAATAGCTCTTGCTGCCCTCTTTTGTAATTTTAAAAGAATGTCTAATCTACTTTTGGTAGCATTTCCCCAAATAATAGAGCAATAATCAAATATTGGTAGTATGTAACTGTTATAAAACAAAATTCTTGTCTCGTAAGGTAAATGATCTTTTATCTTATTTAGGAGAAATATTTTTGATGCAAGTTTTTTAGACATATCTGCTATCTGTGCTTCCCAATTAAGGTCTTGGTCAATTTGAATTCCAAGTAATTTTGCGGTAGTAACCGTCTCAATTTTCTCACCATGGAGTGATAAAGTTAGGTTTTTCTGATTTCTTTTGTGTTTTGTTGAAATCAGCATTGATTTTGTTTTCGAAGGATTGATTACCATCCCATTGTTTTCACACCATTCAGCAACCAAATAGAGATCATTTTGGAGATTTTTGGCAATGGATAAAATATCTTTGTGTGAACAATGCAGGGTACTGTCATCAGCAAACAAATCTATCTGACTTGATTCAATATTGAGTGGGAGATCATTTATAAAAATTAGGAATAGGAGAGGACCCAGGATCGAACCTTGTGGAACCCCGCATTTGACTGTAGTAATTGAGGAGGTAATTGATCCTAAACATACTTTTTGCTTCCGTGAGTCAAGATATGATTCAATCAAAATTTGTGAATTATTATCAAATCGATAAAGATGTAGTTTTTCAATAATAAGCTTATGATCAATGAGATCAAATGCTTTGCTAAAATCAAGATACACTATACCACTCATCGCACTATTATCGATAGCATCAAGCCAATTATCTGTCATTCGGATCAGTGCAGTAGCACATGAATGATTTGATCTAAATCCAGATTGGTAAGCATAAAGAACATTGAAGGTTTCCAAATAAGTTTGAATTTGAGTGCTCAAGTGCCTTTCGAATATTTTTGAAATTGTGGGGAGAATTGAGATTGGCCTATAATTGTTCGGATCATCTTTAGCTCCCTTCTTATGTATAGGAATAATTTTAGCCAGTTTAAGGGCACTGGGGAACATGTTTTGAGAAATACAAAGATTAATGATATATGTCAAACTGCTACAAATTGTATACGCAGACAATTTTAAAATTTTGGGTCCAATACCATCACACCCAATGGCTTTGTTACTATTTAAACTCAATAAATGTTTTAATACCTCTGTGGTAGTAATACAATTAATAGAAAAGTTGTTATTTGGGGGAATCTTATCATTTACGTAATCTGATATCTTTCGTTTGCACTCTTGAGAAAGTGGTGTATAGGGGGGCTTAATGTCATCAGTTAAATTAGTGAAGTAATCATTCATCACATTAGCAATAGCATTTAGATCATTAACTGTTGTTTTTCCATATTTAATACTATTGGGATAAGGGCAATTATTGGGTTTATTCTGTATGTCACTAAAATATCTCCATATGTTTTTAGATTGCTCTTCATTTTCGATAGAGTCCTTGATAAAGTTTTTTTTGGCTTTATTAATGAGATTTTTGGTTTTATTTCTCCATATTCTATAGTCGTCACACCTCTTGGAGGCTTTAAAGAAGTCCCTGAACTTTCGGGCTTTATTTATTTCCTCATTAAACCACTTCGGTTGATAGTATCTTTTTACTCTTTTTCGCTTTTGCGGAGCATGGCAGTCTAAAACACCTATAAAAAGGTTATACCAAGTATCAAGGGCAGAATTTGGGTCATCAATTGACTCGACTAGTTCAAATGGAATTTTAGCAAGATCATTAATAAAATTAGAATCATCAAAGTTTTTGTAATTTCTGTATAGAATTTCCAAGTGGTTGTGTTTTGTGATTTTTCTCTTGCAGTTTCCAATGATAAAAATAATCGGAAAATGGTCACTAATACCATATTGAGGAACTTTAATTTCAACAATATTATCCGGTGTGTTTGTATATAGATGGTCAATGACAGTAGAAGAATTTTTAAAACAGCGTGTAGGGGCAGTAATTAATTGATGTAATCCCTGCATATTGATTATGTTTTCCCATCGTTTTGGAACAGTAGTTGAATAATCTATATTAAAATCTCCTATTACATAAATAGATTGACCAGTATTTATGGAATTTAAACTAGTTTCAAAATCATCAAACCAACCTGTACACGAAGAAGGTGGTCTATATACAAGACATAATAAAAATGATTTTTCATATTCTGGATGGAGTTCAATCCAAATGGATTCGATATTTTGATGTTCATAATCAAGTTTTCTTGAATATTTTAGATCTGAATTTACATATAAGATAAGGCCTCCGTGGGAAGTTTCAGATTGGTTCATCTGAATAGATAGTAATGGCAAAACAAAAACCAGAAAGAAAGAAAAAAATAAGAAAAAAAAAATGGATTCGCATATTGTATTTATATCAGAATCGCTATTTACAGACTTCCCTCAAAATGAAAAACAAACTGACAATAAAAATCAAGCAATGACTACAAAAAAGGCGCAATAGAAATGATTCAACCTATCTTGATGGTGGTCGTCTTCTGAATTTATTCATCAGCAGACAATTATGTTAATCCGAGCAAGTGCTTCCTCGCCCACCGGGTCAAAGCTAAAGATTTGCCTAAAACGCAACACAAATAATTTGGTTTTCCTATCCATATTCAGACGGTACTTTAAGACGATAATGTCTTTGCACTGGAATTTTTTATATTTAAACACAAATGTAGTCAAGTGTAAAATCTCGAGCCAACATCTTCCGATGGTATACCGACATATTGTTAAAGTGACATTATGTTAAAGATTGATTATATATGACCTAAATCTACCTATTAGAGATCTTTTATTCTGGCTTCAAATGTTATATAGATCATTATTTAGACATTTACATGTTGTAAACAGTAGGACGTTAAACCTCATTTCAAATAACACACTATTTATGGATAACAATTACTGTGGTTTATTTCACTGCGACGTTTCAACAAGATTTCACAGGTCGTTATCAAGCAAACCTCATTTCATTTACATGTTTTAAAATCCCATTTTCAACTCTCTAGGTCATCGGATGGCAGAGGTATTAAATACCCATGTCATTTAATAATTTAGTGTTAAAATGGACAATCGATTGTTTGTTATCACGCAATGGTATTTAACAATCGAGGATGTGCAGTCTAAATCATAACATTCATAACTTCGCACAGACTAAAATAACTGGACTGAAATGTTCAATATATACATTAGCTATGGGCAATTTCAAAATCATTATCCACCGTATTATGTTGATTTTGTTGGTAATCACCTTATTGGCAGCGTCTTATAGGTAACATTAAACATTGGATGTCATCTGACATAATGAAAACCAACTTTCTACTCGTTGTTTCTGCTCACAATGTTTTCCATGTGATAATATTAAAAATGTTTTCTTTTTCCCACACATGTGATAATATTAAAAATGATTTTTTTTTCCCACACATGTGATAATATTAAAAATGTTTTTTCCCAGAGTATGATATTTATCAAAAAGTGGTTTTCAAGGCATGTTATCGATATTTAAGTAAAAGGGTTATAATAGTAAAAAGGGTTTTTCCAGCCATCCTATAATATTAAAAAGGGGATTTTTCAGACAAGTTATAATATCAAAAAGATGTTTTCCAGACATGATATTCAACAAATGGGGGTTTCCAGGCATGTTTTAATATTTAAAAGGAGTTTTCCAGACATGTTATAATATTTGAAAGGATTTTCCAAACATGTTATAATAACAAAGAGAGGTTTTCTAGACATGTTATAATATTAAAAAATGGGTTTTCCAGACATGTTATAATAATAGATGAAATGAAATGGGGTTCAACGTCCTACTGTTCTGCTCCTATACTGGGCTAATGAAGACGGGCATACGCCATACAGGGTGCTATGAGGGAAATTTTGCCCGGGCAGCGGCACTATCGCCTACTCTTATATCGAATTCCAACTGCCAGGGGATCTTTTACGTGCATTCCAATATATACACGGGACCTCGGTTTTTCGTCTCATCCGAAGGACTAGACAGCTGTCCTTGTCAGGCCCTCCGTCCTGCATATAAAAAGGAGTTTCTAGACATGTTATAATAATATAAACGAGTTTCTAGACATGTTATAATAACATAAACGATTTTCCAGACATGTTATAATATTATGATAGTAAGAAAATATCGGATTTCCAGAAAGTAAATGGTGTATAATTTTGATTTGAATAATGTTGTTTTAATTTGAATCATGCGGTTTTGATTTCTTGTATTAGAAAAAATATGTAGAGTCTTCCTGAACATTTTCTCTGTAAACGTTGCAATTTGGGACAGTCGAGGGAAGTTCGCACAAACAAACATTTGCGTTTCTTTAGAAATATTTGAAGGGTGTAGTCCTTTGAAGATTTTGGGTTGAAATGTCAGTAAAGTTCAGGTGACGTATAACCTTTCTGTCTCGCGATATTTGCTTGTGTATTAACTTATTAAATTTTTAACCAAAAGTTCCACGAACTGATTGATGTTTTGAAGGTCGAAGTTTGAGGTCTTGAAGGTCAACCTCGCCTTTAAAGATCCAAGTCCAGCGACTATTTGTAACAAGTGCCTCTATTGGATGTTGAATTACGGAAGTAAAGTGACAATCCTTATAGAAAAAAAACCTGTTTATACCTGTAAGTCAGACAGGCTCAACACAAATCCATTGCAAATTGTTTCGTGATGCACCTATTGCACTTTGAATTTAACGTTATCATTTCCGGGATATATATATAGGGATAATTCCAGCATTAAAATATAGAAATTATTATCTGATTGTGTTATATATTTTCTTTGATGTGATTATCCACTCTATATTAAAGTAGCTAAGTCTCTAACTAAATATCACCCAAAATATTCGACATTGAAAACACGATTTATTTGTCGGTTTAAATCAACATTGATGTTGTGATCTTACCGGGAAAAGATGGCCTTCTGATATCCAATATTTAAGACAAAATAAACATTCCACAAGTCATGTCAAACGGTGACGCTATATTCTTATCTGGAGAGCAAGCCCAATTAATAATATCGGCGTAGACTGGAATAACCAGACGCTAGAGATTGAATTCGATTGAGAATACTGGCGTATTTCGCCGAACCTAACTGATTAAAAATTACAGTAAAAACAGAAACGTTTGAATGTAAATCAATTTACATACATTCATATTACATTACTGTATGCGTTGCGACCCATTTGTGTCAATTTCTAGGTCCCAAATATTAGCAACTTAGCTCCTTTAAACATACATTATGCAAGAGCTAAATCTGCCTATTGCAGGTCTTTCTTTTGGCCTGAAATATTTTCTAAATTATTAATTATACATTAATTAATTTATTCAGGCCATAATCAACTCTCGATGGCATCGGATTTCTTCGATATTAATATCTTAGAACAGTTCAGCCATATTTCATTTAAGCTAAAAATGGAGGAGCGAGACTTAGCTTCGAACAACCAGTACGGTGGTTGAAATTATTGCACCGTCTTGTCAAACCTTCAAAGGCTGATATCTTCGCTCACAATAAATTAATTTGAATGAAATTTTCAAATTATTTATTTTACATTATCTATTTTCGAACTAGTATAGCAAGAATGGCTAGCTCTTTATCTGAATCTTACATAATGTATCTTTAAAGGATTTTAATATTTTACACAAAAATTAAAATTAAATAACATTAAATTGCCGCTGGCACATTTGATTGCTATGATTAGCGGTGATGGATGGAGGTCCTGGCAATGAAAAGCGTCTAGTTGACAGTTGAAAGTCAAAATATGAGTAGGCCACAGAGCCGCTGCCAGAGTGTATTTACCTGTGACCATCTTCGTTAACGTTAGGAAAACGAAATTCCGTCGATTACTTCAACGCCTCATGAGCCTTTAATCCTGCGAAATGCGAGCTTCTACCACGACGAGATTGTCCAGGAATGATTTTTTTTTTATCTAATTTTGTTTCATTTGTTTCAATTACAGGAAGGAAAATGTGCGTATGGTATGATTTTGATGGCTATATTCTGGATAACAGAGGCTATACCTCTAGCGATGACGTCATTATTACCAGTAGTATTATTCCCACTGTTTGGTGTACAACCCGTTAAAGATGTTGCTCAAAATTATACCAAGGTGCTTTTGATTAACGTGTTGTTAATTAAATAAATATAGCCAATGATAGATCACGTTAATGATCGCGTGATATATGCCAATTAAATATATAATACATGCTCGTCGGAACAAAATTCATATGGGTCAGAGGTGGCTGTCCGGGCAAATTTTTAAGCCAAGGAGCACATATTTGATCCTCCAAATGATACCCAATTATTACTGTACCTTAGCGACAACGGGACGGGGGCGAGGGTCGAATGGTCTATGGTGCACACATTGGATCACCAGGTCTCTCATTGGGTCGGGTGGCGTGCAGGTTTCGATTCCAAGCTTGGTGGTGATAAGGGGCGGGGTCGCGTGTCCAATCTTGTCAGTTTGCTCCCGCTATAACAGATCCCTAAGCGCAAGACCGGAAATGATCAATATATAGTTTGTGTCGATTGAACGTTAAATCATATTTCTCTATGCATTGGAGTGTGTTTTTATATATGTATATATAACAAAACAAATGCTTTGAAATTGGTGTTTTATATGGGTATATTAATTCTGTTATAATATAGGAAGCTACAATGTTTGGTTTGGGTGGACTAATGGTGGCCATTGCTGTAGAAAAATGTAATCTTCATAAACGGATTGCTTTGAAAACTCTACAGAAAGTCGGATCGGAACCGAAATGGTAAATTTATAATCTTTCTATTTCAATACATGTTAGTCTTCACAGAATTGTAATTATCAAATCTTGAATAAAAATACATTACCATCGTTCTTTTGGGATATTCGCCTGTCCATCTTCTTGGGTTTACTCTAGGTCACCCGGTTTCCTGCTAACAACCCCTACGCGCAAGCGAATTTTTGGAATCAAAATTGAACCATATGTTAGTCACGAAATGTGCTAGTTTGTGTCCAGTGAATTTTAAACCCTATTTCTCTAGATTTTCGTTAAAATTGTTTATTTTTAACATCAAGGTTAATGTTTGGTTTAATGTTACCCACGTGGTTTTTGTCTATGTGGGTGAGTAATACAGCTACAACCGCCATGATGATTCCAATAGCAGGCGCCATATTGGAACAACTCAAGCGATTTATTGAAGAAGAAGATAAAGAGGCTGAGAAAGGTTTGATACGTTATTTTTACCATTTCAGTCTGTAACATTATCTTCGAAATGTCAAATAGATTCGCGGGCATCTTTACAGGGCCCCGTTCTGTATTTGATGTGTTTGGTTTAAACAGGTCCTCGAATTCCAACTGCCAAGGATTCTTAATGTACGTGCGCTCCAATGGTTTTTATCTTAGCTCAACGACTAGGCACACTTCCTTGCAGCTTCGCAGGCTCTGCGACTCAGATAAATCCCGACTCTCGGCCCATGCCAGGATCAGAACCATGGGGATTCTAGTCAATGGGTCAGTGTCTTACCTCCCTTCAACTGCGGAATTGCCTTGTCATTAGAGTACTGCAGTGTTGTTGATTTCGCTCATTAGTTCTATAATTGTCATTTGAGTGCCTGTTTGGGTAACGGTGTACTTAACGTCCATTGTTTCAGGTCTTGTTGTAGGTAGGTGGGGGGTCGGGCATCTAATGAAAATAGAACAGGTAGGTGCTGACTGACCCAGGTTGCAACCCCCATTCCACCTATCACTAGTAACCAATCGCATTTGTGCAAATAGATACCCCCCCCCCCCGGGCTTAGGCGTTGCCTTTCCAAAACCAAATTGGCCTCCTGCTCACTTGTGTTCGTTCTACAAATATATTACCAGTACTTAAAATTTGTTACCAGTGGCCGCGAATGGTGGAGTTGAAAATAGTGCCTTCGAATTACCTGAAGCAAATATAAACAATGTGCAGCCCAGGGTTAAAGAGGAAACAAATCCTACAAACGGAACCAGGTACGTTAAACATAAAATTGTTGTAGAAAATTTAACTATAATTCAGCTCTCACCCTGACTTGAAATACTCGGGTCTTACTAATTACCGACAAGAATGCTTTTTTGTTAATATCGTCCAAGTGACCAACAAAGAAAGACATATGTTATATTTAGACATATTCTATAATAAACATAATATCCAAATTTAAAAGATTTCATAAAACACTGACAAAATGATGTCCAAGTGAAACTGACAAAAAAATCCCGACTCTCCCTGGTTCATGTTGTTGATTAATCAAACCGTTGTTGTCAAAATTTCAATTATCTCTATGAATTTTTCTGTGTAGGATAAAGCACGAGACTGAGGTTATGCTGGGTAAAGAAAGACTGAAGACAATAACCCGAGAGAAAGTAAAACCGAGGCCGGCCGGCCGATGGTTTTCTGTCGAGGGTTTTTTCTGAAGTCTTTCTTCCCCAGCGTAACTGAAGTCGAGGACTCTATCTTGCTTATAAACCGTCTATGTTTACATGTACGCAAGATGAGAATATCCCAGAATTCCCACAAGAAAAACCTTATATCATGTTTTCGTATGGGAAAAAAACCTATACCCTGGGAGAATAACCCGTTACAGGTTTAAAGAAAAACTTTCAGAAGAATAACCCCAAATCTCCCTGTATATATATCAAAAACCTTCCCCGACTTTCAGACCGCAAGTTATTCCGGCATAGAATATACCCCAAAGATTAAAGAAATTTACCGTTACAGGTTTATAATTCCTATGAAATCATTTACAGTTTGAACATGGTGTATAGAATATGTATATCTATGAGATATCTTTCCTTGTCAGCCAATTTTGTCAGGCACCTTGGACGTTACGGACAAAAAACGCCCTTGTCGGTAATTAGTAGAACCATTCTTGCCAACATTATAATTATCCATCATTTAAATTTTGAATCTATGATGTTTAGAATGATCCCTAAAACATATTTCCTTGTCTGTCACTGTTTGCGATGCTTAGGGTACTATTGGCGAAATAAACTCTATTGCCGGTTCTGGTCAGTGATTGGTAGGACTATAGGATAGATATATGTTATTGGCAGTTGCTTGTTGACCTCCCAAACATTGTGAAATTTTATCTGCTAGAACAGTATCGCAATATCCTAAGCCTGCTAAAGCACAGTGTTTTGCGACCCACTGAAATCAGCCAGTTGAAGAGGTTAGAGATTAAACATATATAAGTATGATGTAATTTTCAGAAGAGTCTCTGGTGTTGATGATGAAGTTGCAGATATAGTTATTAATGTTAGTCAAATAGAAGTATCAGAGTCTCCACGGTATGCTCGGCTATGTAAAGGTTTTGCTCTGTCTGTAGCGTACTCTGCTAATATTGGTGGTACTGGATCACTATCAGGAACGGGAACTAACCTCGTCATGCAGGGACAAACGGAACTGTAAGTTATCATAGATTACAGTATATTTGACATTTAGAAAATGTAGCAAGAATCAAATGTGGTTAAACATGGTGTAAGGGGGATCTTGCAGACAAGTTGTCTTTCCTGTGAAAGGAAATTGAGAAGCCACATAAGCCCACAACAGGGATTGACACCACGACCGCAAGCCAGAGGTGACCGACTAGATATTGACTGAATGTGAGTCTTTCTTATACGCTCATGGGGAAATGAGACTGTATTTTTATTGCTCCACAACTCTACAACTAGTGCTATTAAAAAATAATTATCCGTTTATCTGCATGAAATGTAGTTGCTCTGATTAATGGATGCAATGTCTTTCAGTGTTTATTACTCATTTTGCAGAATCCCGTGAACGCTCTAATGACAGAAGTTATCATCCGATCGGCTTGAAATTTGCCATTTTGCAGTATTCTGATAAATTGAGTTATAGCCTTTGATTATATCATGGACTCTTTCCAAAGGGTATAAAGATTGTACTTTTTATTTACCTAAAGATTCACAATGCGACAACCCTTGTGGATTACCCGGACGACGTTGCCTGGCAACATATATCTTTGTTTTTTGCAGTGTGTTTTCTGCGCATGGTCAAGAATCACCAATCAATTTTCTGTCGTGGATGATATACGCACTTCCCGGATCCATGATATGTCTTATACTGGCTTGGCTGTGGTTACAGTGTTTCTTTATGGGATTCAGGTAAACAAATTTATAAATCAACAATAACATAATCTTTAACCAAAGATTTTTATAAATCAACAATATAATTTTACTGTTTTAACGAATTCATATACAATCAAAGATTTTTATAAATCAACAATGACAAAAAATTTAAATGTGTTTTACTATTTTAATGAATTCATATACAACCAAACATGTTTGATCGCTATCGATGCTTCATTATATATTCTTTTAAGTTTATCATAGATATCTTCTTCATCCCTGCCTTTGGAATCTAAACTAATTTAGTGAAATTCATCTTTAGCCAAAAATGTTTGATAGCTATCATTGCTTCTTTAAGGTTGCTCATGCGGTCGCGTGTTCGCTCCTGGTGTTGGTCAGGACTTCACACCGTGGTTTCCCCTTAGTTGCAAAGGGGGGGGGGGGGGGGGCTGACAAGGGACAGGATCTAGTCAATCGGATGGACCAAAAATTGAGGACCCGACTTCATTAACCCAGTCGGTGCAGACAAGTAGGACATTAAACACCATTTTATTTCATGCTTTGTGTATGCTTTGGGTGGATTTGGCATTTCTAAGCAGAATATATAGACAGCTTTTCAGCCTTTGAAATCTTAAAGTGGTTATTGATTATATCCATTTGTATTCAATGTAGAAACACGTTGTGTTGTCCTAAGAAATCAGTGGAAGCCGCTAAAGCCGTGAAACGTGTAATTAATGATGAGTACAAGAACCTTGGTCCAATGTCGTAAGTTTTGACTATATTTACAAGATTTATATTTTATGAAAACGAGGACCCAGTGTCGTTTTAGCAGCATCATACGCCACTGGGCTTAGCAGTGTACTGGGGGCCTGGCTGCCAAATAAAGCGGTCGATAAGATTAAACGTATATTTATTGTTCTGAAAATCAGAGTTTAAAGGCTCAATACCACTCATGTTGTAACTGAATAACATGTCCCAATCTTTATTCTGGTCAACAAATTGTACTATTTTACAATATTCCAATTAATTGATGATACAAATTTCATCTTAACACACCTAATTTAAAAAATTGGAAAAATTCAACTAAATGGTTTAAAAAGCCTAACTTAAAGCTTTTCAAATGTGACTTGGATTTAAAAATATTTTCGAACCCTCTGGACAAGTAAAATAGGATGTAATGGATAATTTACACAACAGGTAGGATACTTAAACATCTAATACTTAGAATAAGGCCATTATTTATTTTCTGGAGCTGTCAAGCCAGCAAGAGTGTTATTGTCCCTTTAAGTATTAAGAAACATGTTGTACAGCAAAGATTTATCAACAAATATGATCTCTATACTCATTGGACCTCCGGGGCACTTCCCAATGTGCCCACGCGTTAAGGCGTTCCCTGCGAATACCAATGTTCCGAAATCCTTGCAAGGACATAAGAATTGGATATTGAGGTTTATATGTGTACCTGTGAAATCATTTATTTATTTATTTATTTATTTATTTATTGTGATTATAAATTAATCAGTTTGTATGTTCACATTTGCATAAACGACATGGGAGCAAGATATTCATAAAAACCGAGTAACCAAAGATTCCAAATACGTGCAAGGACACAACAATGTGGACAACAATGTGGATGCACGTACCGGTCGAAGCTTATATTTATTTATTTATGGTTCTTATAAATTAAATAATTTTTATCTTCACATCAGCATAAACAGCATAAGAACACATAAGAAAGGCTTTCATTTATATCCGAGCCTTTACAACCTTCAAAGAAGCCTTTACAGCGGGAATTAGATGTAAGAGTAGGTCGTAGTGTCGCCGTCCGGGCAAAATGTCCACAACACACTATCGGAGCAGAACAGTGGGCCTTGGAGGTTAAACCCCATTTCCTTTGTTATTATAATATATATATATTTAAGCCATGACGTATCTTATGCTAATTAAACTTTTCTGGTCACCTTTAGATTTTCAGAAGTAACTGTATTGGTTCATTTTATTGTTTTAATAATGTTGTGGTTTTCAAGAGAGCCACCTTATTTAGACGGTTGGGGATCATTGTTTCCCTCGGGGTAAGTATTGGTACAGATTAGAAAAACTTGTATCTTATTTGTAATTTGAAATTGGATTGGGGAATATGATGGGCCTATGTTGACCCCTTTCTATGTTCTTAAAAGTTCTAAGAACATGAGGTAAAAAGATTCTAAACCACCATACTTTTATTGATGTCTATGTACCCAATAACATTCACTCTGTCACAAATGAGGCACTGATCATAAAAACACATTTTTTCGTTGGAGGTAGAACAATTACCTGGACATCAGTGACGAAATCCTGGACTGTCCTGCTTCCAAAATGGTCGGGTGTGTGTTCTCACAAAAAAGTTAGAAATGAGACTTCAAAGAGTTTCAAAGAAACTATTAAGTTGAGATTGTAGTAGGTTTCTCCAGTATCACGATGCTGAATTAATGGTATCTTAAGATAAATGAACGAGATCTAGCCTACTTTATTTTAGTTATGTTGGTGATTCGGCAGCTGCCATAACTGTTTGTGTGTCGCTGTTTGTGTTCCCGTCTCGTAAACCTTCTGTGTTTTGCTGGAAGCAATCAGGTAATTTACAACTACTTGTACATAAATTGGACAGTTATACAAAAGGTACCAAAACAATTACGACATAGGAAATTGGGGAAGGATTAATTTTATCATATAAAGAACGAAATAACATGAAATGGGGTTTAACATCTAGGGTTGTTACACCAAGGCGGCCACACATCATGGAATGCTCTATGGACGACTTTATCATTGACTCCCACCAGAATGAAGTGAAGCTTTTCCTTGTCAGATCCTCCATGCTGCAACACCTTGGGAATCAAGCAGAAAATTCCAACGTATTTCTCTGCCACCACCGGAGTCAAATAGGGGACCACTTGGTTATTGAGCCAGTGCCGTGGCTCCCTGGCAGGACCATCATGTCCTCATACCAACACTTTAATCATATTCCTTGTTATTCCAGATGCCCCTTCTGAATCTGTTCCTGCCATACTGGACTGGAAAACCGTTCATCATAAGTTTCCATGGGGAGTTCTTCTACTCATTGGTGGAGGTTTTGCATTAGCAGATGCAAGTGCTGTATGTATGGTTTCAAGTCATCTTTTATTTATCTCAGTTATAACACATACTGATGAAAGACACGTACTGATGGAAGACACATGGATGGAAAGCAAAATGAAATGAAATGGGTTTAACATCCCACTTTTCTACACCGACTGGGCTAATGAAGACGTGCAACTGTCGTTGCTGCTTTTTCGTACACGCAAGCTTTTACTCGGGACCTCGGTTTTTCGTCCAATCCAAACGAATAGATATTGTCCTTAATTTGTAATTGTCAAAAATATAAAAATATGTATGTCAAGAAGAGCGACTTTAAATATGCTTAGTATTTGTTTTCTTCCAGAAATCGGGTTTGTCGGCATGGATAGGTGATGAGTTAATTGTGTTTAGTAAGTTTGAACCATGGTTAATGAATGTTTTATTGACGATGTTAATAGCAGTAGCTACAGAAGTAACCAGTAATGTCACTACAGCTGCTTTATTTCTACCAATATTAGCTAGCATGGTAAGAATCCATATATTTTAATTTTGTTACGACCTACTGTCAAGGCTTCTTTTAAGGGTTTACATAGCTTTTTTATATTTTGTTTTACTTTTGTATTTTAATATATTTGGCTTAGCAGTTTTAGTTTTTTTTTATTATAAACATCAGTATGTATCTTTTATCAACAATATTTGTTATTCTAGGCAGAAAATATTTCAATGAATCCATTGTACTTAATGTTTCCTGTCATCATAGCAACGTCGTTTGCTTTCATGTTACCAGTAGCAACGCCGCCAAATGCTATTGTGTTTGCAAATGGTTATCTAGAAGTCAAAGATATGGTATGTAATTTAATAACTACGAGTAAATAAGCATTTGTCACTCCATCTCTTAATTTGGTTTCCAATCCGTTTGCATATTGTTAAAACACGTTGGGTGGTCTAGTGGCTTAACGCGTGTAACCGTAAGGCCTGTCATTAATGCGAGTGGAGAGGTTTCGATTCCCCGTTTGTACGTCACCAGGAGGGTCACATGTCCAGTCTAGTTGGTTCTCACTGAGTCCTCCAGAACGTTTTATTGGCTAATCGCTCACAGCAACCACCAGATCCTAGTGTATAGTAAAGCCAAGTAAAACGAAATTTTGAATTATATAAAAACGAAACGAAATAGGATCTGTGTTTTAATCAGATTGGATTTGTTTTAACTTTCTAGTGGACTGGAGGACTTGGCGTGGCTTAGAAATATTTATGTCTTTTTTTAAAGATAAATAGAGTTTAATTTTCTATATTGTAGGTAATGGCAGGATTTGGAATGAATATTATATGCCTGTTTGTATTAGCTATAGCCACTAATACATGGGGAATGGCATATTTTAAATTTGACGTTTTACCACCGGGATTTAATATTACCATGGCAACAGCAGCAACAACACGCGATATATGATGGATGCCGGTGTATGGGATGTTACAATTGTGATGACTTGTATAGCTGGTGGCTTCCAACTAACTACAGATTACACAGAAGAACAATGTACAAAGTGAACCCCCTTCTGCGCACAAAGAACTATCTACTTTGAGTATAGATCTGGGTCCTGAATGGCTGCCATATTGAAATATTAGTGCACTGTTACGCGATCCTAACCACTTATCATACACACAAAGACTAAACAACCATTTTCAATTTAATTAAATATGAAAATGGAAGCGGAATAAATACTTTTTAAACTTCTAGAAGTATACTTAGTGTTTTCGAATACATTTCTAGAAATGGTAATTAAAATGTCGGTCAACTAAAATCCTCGAAATGGTAATTAAAATGTCGGTCCATGGGTCGTCGTTAAAAGTCGATCGCATTTAATAGCGACTGACAAGTTTTCGTGGTTGGGATGACAAAATATGGCTAGCTATTGATTGCTCCATTTGTCGGTTCTGTCTGCCAGGAGTTCATTAGGGAAAACAACAAAATAACTCCTGTTTTAGTAAAACACAAATCGCTTTATTAGAAAAAAAAACGCAGCTACACTGAAGACACATAAATCATACCAAAAAATTCAGCAGTTGAAAAAAGTGAACGTTAAGTTTGAGGGTTAATCTCTAATCAGAACTTAGATTCAGCAACCTGAATATCAGCATCTTGGTTATAATTAACGATAACAAAACATTCATTCTTCTTTATAACATGAAAACAATGATATTCACAGTGTATCATTCTCATATTACCCGGTAGTTCATCATTAACAACTGTATAACACATGCTATTAACCCTTTGCAGCTGCCCATAGGTTTTAACAACCCAATATATCAGCTATCACAGAGTTGCTTGCTTCATTTAACTCAAGAGGATCATCAATAAGGCACGGTATTATTGCATAAGAAATATTCTTAAAAAGGCATTAAAACTACCGAGTAATATTTTAGCTTCGATTCCATGAAAACGTATCATTTTTGTTAATGTATTTGTTTCAATAAAAACCGAAGCTTGGCCGGACTTTCTTTGGCTGATATCCATAGTGTGCGACCTGAGTTCGTCATAAAAGATTATCCATCGCGATTTCAAGCTTAATTCAAAATATCTACAGATACTACAATCAAAAGCTGTACCACCTTTTTTAAAGACAATAATTAATTAAATATCTTTAAGAATAATTATTAACTGGATAAGATTATTTATATATAAACCATGCATTCAAAATATTAAAAATGTATCATAACATCCGCGGCATCGGATCGGGGAAACTTATTTTCAAACTCGACACTTAGCCTGAATTACTTCCCTTTGAAAATGGATTCGCTTTCAAATTTTGAATTTCACTACGAAGAGACACAGGATATTATTCTATGGAAAACAATTACTGTTTATTACTGAACGACGTTTCGACTAGTTTCAGCGATAAGCAGTTATTGTATTCCATAGAACTGTGACCTGCGCATTTCAAGTTTAATTACTAAATGTCATTCGAAACCATTATTCCGGAAGTTGAGTGTGTAAAACGAATTAATTTAAAAAGAAGTCTCCTTGCACCAATACCAGATTTTTTTTTTCAAATGTCAGTTATAACAAAATAAAACCTAAAACTACACTAGATAAAATATGTACATATGGGATTAAATATTATATTAATACAATTTGTTGTTAGTTATACAATAAATGAACATGTTTTCCTATTTATATAATTTATGATGGTGTATACAAACTTATGTTATTATTTACGCTAAACCTAATTTTCAAAGAACCGAAAAAAAAATCCAAGGAAAAATATACAGGGTTCAAAAATTAAACGACAAAAGGAAAAATAATCAAATTAAAATTAAATCTTAATTTTATTCGTTTATATTTTCGGTTAAATAAAGGATCGAGAATATTTCCGAAACGAAATTAATATTTAATGATGATTTAATTGAAGGCAGTACAGCAGTCGGACACAACAAAGAATTCAAATTGAAAGTAGAAACTGTACAAACACAGTGAATAGAATTATCAACAACACATATAAAATATCTAGGACCATATATGTACACACAGTGGCTTTCTTGCACAACAGTGTCACTACTACTTAGCAACCACGTGATGAAGTTCTAAAAATGTCTGCGATTGTTAAATTCTTGATTGCTTTCTTCTGAATGTTGTAAATACATGAGATTATAATATATATATATATTGCATTTTAGATACAAAGGTACATTATAAAATGTATATTTATTCAAGTTATTCAAATATACTATGTAATAAATATTTAGCACGTGACGTGATATCGAAGTCCCTTAATCATTCTACATATTACTGGCCCTTGTTCCCCCTTACGCCCTCAATAAAAAGAAGTGACACGTGGAAATAGATAATGATGATGTAACAAGTAACGGCATAAGGGGCACAAGAGCGACCGGATATTCCATTTAGCAATCACGTTCTGCAAGGAGTCACAAAATTAATCAATACTAAAAATAGCTAATTGTACCACGCCTCTACCTTAGCGATAAAACAAACATAAAGACTACTTGAACGAAAGACAACAAAATGACTGAAGTAACTGGCATGGATGCTGCATCTGCAAAAAAAAGGGTATCAACATTAATATAATGTCAATTAAAGACACAATGTAGACGGGCATACGCCATATAGTATGCTATGAGGGAAATTTTTCCCGGACAGCGGCACTATGGCCTACTCTTATATCGAATTCCAATTATCAAGGGATAAACTACTAGAAGGTTTTATTACTCAACAAATACCTTCTCGAAGTATGTAATAAAATCTAATCGGGTGGGGTTTTCGCCACATCGGACGGACTAGGCGTTGCTCGTAGCCAGACCCCCCCCCCCGTCCTCCTGTACGACTGACAAGGGAGAAACCATGCTGAAAATGTGAGTTAATGTGGTTTCCGTCCATAACACACAAAGATCTTCGGTTAAATCAACAGAAACCAATGTAAACTTCAAACGGCCATATTCTAAGTTCATATTAGCTATTTAATTAATTTTGGAATCAAATTGGGTATTTTTATTTGAGGTAATTTGTAGTGGTATGGTCTTAAACTTTATATTTAAATTTTACACTGCGCAACTGTCGCTCCCCATTGTTGTTTTAAAGTAATATATAATTTGACTTACTTCCACCGGTTTCTTGACTTTCACGAGGAATAACTTCATCTTTAACTCCAGCTGAAACACATATATAATTTAATAAACTACTCTGTAACTATTCATGACATAACACAACACAAGGTATATATGGATGTAACTACAGAATTAATTACCCTGTAACTGCATTTATAAACCTGTCACGGTAAATCTCTTTGATCTTTGGGGTATATTCTATGTCCGGAATAACTTGAGGTCTGAAACTCGGGGCGGCTTTGGATATATACAGGGGAATTTGGGGTTATTCTTCTGAAAGTTTTTCTTTAAACCTGTAACAGGTTATACTTCCAGGGTAGGTGTTTTTTTCCATAAGAAAACATGATCTAAGGTTTTTCTGGGCTAATGAAGACGGGCATACGCCATACAGTGTGCAATGAGGGGAATTTTACCGGAACAGTGGCACTATAGCCTACTCTTATATCGAATTCCAACTGCCAAGGGATCTTTTACGTTCACGCCAATGTATACATTACATTGCACCACTGACAAGGGGAAACCACGTCTGAAAATCCCGATGAACTTTCTCGGCCAAAGCAGGGATCGAACACACGACTTCAAGGCTAGCGAGGCAATATCTTACCCACCTAGCCACCGTGGCCTGTGGCTCCTCCTCAGTAGTTATAAAAATATAGATAAAAGGCGCCAAATGGAATGCCTACCTTTTGGACATATCTGTAAAGCTTCTGCTGTCAATCTTCTTAGTTCTGTTTCTATGCTTGGCCTTTCTTCGGGTTGACAATTATCTAGAGCGTTGATTGTACAAGCTATTACGTCATGGGTGTAACTGCAATATAAAAAAAGAAACAATGTATTGGGTGTAGGATTAACTGCAACATTTTCATAAAATAGTGGTGGTGTGTGTTAAGGCCCACCAGAAACCCAGAAACAGCCACTTCTGATTTGCGGTCGTGGTGTGAGCGTATGTGGCTTGGAGATAGGGGTCCCTTTTCAACCCCATGGGTTTACGCACACAGGAAAGACCCCAGCGAAGGCAATGAATACCCTAATATAAGAAAACTTCGGTGGAAGCTGAGGTTAAACACTACGAACAACAACAGCACCATTCTCTATACATCTTTGAAATAATATAACCCTAAAACATCTAATGCGAGTCTTAAATTAAAGTCATACAGTTAAAAATACATTATGTACGATTTAGATAAAGAGTTGATCATTCTTGCTATAATAGTTCAAAAATAGATAACGTAAAATGAAATTATTGAAAATTTCATTCAAATTACTTCATTCTGAGCTAAGTTATCACTGTTTGTAGTTTTGACAAGATATGTGCATTGTGGTAACCAGAGCACTGGTATATTCGAGACTTAGCCTCGCTTTTCCATTTTTAAATTAAATTTTTAAATGGCGAATCGTTCTAATCTAGTTAAAATCTCGAGTATCCGATGCCATTGAGAGTTGATTATGGTCTTGTTTTGTTAATAAATGTCTAATTAATAATTTATATAACATTTCAGGCCTAAAGAAAGGCCTGCGGTAGGCAGATTTAGCTCTTGCTTAATGCATGTTTAACTGTTCTAGCAACTTTAGAAAACTAGGTTTGAATTATTCTTCAGCTTGGTCATTATTAACTGTACCGTGAGGAACGACACCCTTCGGTTAATCAGTATTATATCCTAAATTAGAGAACGGACCAAATTAATCCTCCGCTGGATAATTCTATACTCAAAATAGAGATTTAGATCTTTCATAAGAGGGTAATACTTACGGACACCAGACATTAACATTATACATATCTTGTACAGATGTAGATGCATTTAATGGCGAATTACAGGCACGTAAACTTTCACAGGCTACGAATGATGGTCTTTCCATAATAACTACAAAAATAGAAATGAAATGGGGTTTAACATAATATTTTATTTCACCAACCGGACGGTCCGGACGAATGGAGACAGACACACGGCATGTATTGTGCTATAACGGAGAGTTTGCCCGGCGGACAGTGAAGTTTCCGCCTACTCTGACAGGGATTATGTTATGTACACACCAATAGTGCATCTTTAAAGGGCGTAAAACTCTAACTAAATATTGTCCAGAGCCTTCGACATTGCATACACGAACTATTGATCTATTACAATCAATAGTGATGTTGTCTTCTTACCGTCAAAATTATGGGCACTTTATATCCAATATTGAAGACACGGTAAAAAGTTTTAAAACCAGTCAGTACACGCTGGCGTGTGCTCTATGCCCTCGAACGCGATTTGTAACAATGAACTAGACTAAACCGGAAATGTCAAATCGTACTGGACTAACCAGGCGCGAGCAACTGCTATTCAAATCTGACTGCTCGCGTATAAACGTTTTCAAAAATGGATGTTTATATACTCTCCCATTACATTAAAATCTTCGTATTTGGCACATTTTCGTCCATTTTAGTTCCAAAGAATAGAGATTTAGCTCCTTTAAAGTAAGACTTACTATTTGTACAATAATCTGAGTACCATTCACCAACGGTAGCCAGTGTTGTTTCTGTGCCTTCCACATAGTTGGGTATATTACATATACTTAGAGCTCCATCTCCACATCTTAACATATTAGTTAGAACACTGAAATATATACACATCATATCATATAGCACAAATCTGAAATTTCTTTGATTCTGATGGCTCTAAAAGTGTTGTCGAATAAACATTAGATCTCCCTATGATTTAACCACGCATAAATATTACAGTGTACGGTTTTTGTTTTTTTTTGTTTTTGTTTTTCATTTTTGTGTTCAATGATCTTCCCCATCTTAAAAGTTTATTGACGTATCTGGTGTTCTTATGTTTCAAGTCCACAAATAACCCTGAGAAACACTATTTTAGATCTGATATGACAGCAATTATCATTTGATACAAGGGAGGTTGGGAACAGTGTCGGTTATGTATAGGCTTGGCAGACTCTACCGCTTCAAGAATAATGGAACTCTTTCTTATACGCAGTGTCATCATCCTTGGCTCTGTTCGCCTTTCTCTAGTCGTGAGCGTGGACTTTGCGAGGAGCCCCATCAATTGCCTACGGTCTCGCTTCATCTAAATCCGACACAGTTCGGGAATCAACGTTAATCCCTTTAAGAGAGAGACATTGGGTTCAACGCCCACTCGGCACAAGCTAGGTCATTTCGGGACTAACATATGGCTCAACTTTATTTCAATGATTCGCATGCGCGCAGGGGTCTTTAGCAGTGGGAGGAAAACGGAGGACCAGGAAAAAAATCCACATGGTTTGACAGGCGACCCTATTCCTTGTCAGGTACAACCAGGCCAGTTGACTCAATGACAGACCTTATGATACAACGCGCATGTGCTAACCATTCGGCATCCAACTCGCCTTTAATCCATCCCTTTAAATTACGTTTTGTAAATATTTGTATATAAATGTAACATACTTGCAGGCCGAATTGGCATCATTGAGCGTAGGTGAATAGTTATCAGTAAAGTCCTTGGTACACATTTGTAACTGGGTACAGGCTGCATATGGTTTTAGGTTATTATCGACAATAATCTCGTTTTCTGAAACTATAAAATATAGCATAGGTCAGACAATAATTGTACAATTATTATGCAATTACAAAATTATATATAATGCCTAAGTTAAAACATTCCAAAATGAGCAATTAAATAAACACGTATTATCTATCTTATGGTATATTGTATACAAATAAACGGATTCGTAAGCAGAGCCGGATAACCTTACTGGTGGGAGGGACAAGTCAGTCGACATATTTTTATCAGTGGCTTGAATTGTATGATGTTAGAATCGTTAAATATGCGAAATCGCCGCTGTCTGGGCAAAATTCTTACCACACATTGCACACGTAACCATTAAAATGACAATTGCAATATGTTAAACTGTTTCAATGGCATTTAGTAATTGAACTAGAGCATACAGGTCACAATTCTATGGAATACAATTACTGCTTTGATGAGGTTTTGATAATGACAACATCCCTCATCAAATCGTTGTAAATACTCCACAACAATCTATTCTTTTACCATTTGTATTTATTTCAGTGAAAGGGGTCGTTGATAACATTTCATCAATTTTCATTTTCTTGCAACGTTTGTATTATTAAAACCCACTAATCACTGTGTATACTCCACAACAACTTATCCATTAATCAATTAGTCAATTTTTTAGGTTAATTGGTATTATTACTTATTAGCGTACAATTAAATCAGATTACCATTAGGTACACGTAATTAAGTTACATCCCTGGTTTGTCATCATTAACTTAGCATTGTGGTGTACATGTATATATTGTCCTGTCATATTTTCATTTTTATCATAGCTTGATAATGACTAGAGAAGCCTAGTCGAAACGTCGCTCAGTAAAAAGCAGTAATTGTATTCCATAGAATTGTGACCTGTATGCAATATGTTAGTTTCAAATTGGCTGACGTATTCTGTTGACGAGACTTTAATATCCATTACATTACGTTAAGGCTGCATTATGTTAGATCAGCGATTCTCAACCAGTGTGCCGTGCCGCAGCACACAGGTGTGTCGCGAAATATTCCTAAGTGTGCCGCGAAATTTTGAACGGCACACTTAGAAAATGCGAAAAACCACTGTCTGTGTCTACGGTTGTATGCCGTTTATGACTTGCCATGTTTTGATTTAGCAAAATTCAAATATTTTTCATACATATTTAGCCATGTGTGCCTCTATTTTTTCATGTGTTCCAAGATGTGCCGTTGGCAAAAAAAGGGTTAAGAACCACTGGCGGTTCTTGACGAGACTTTAATCTCCATTACATTACATTAAAGATGCTAGATTTAGATAAAGAGCTGGCGGTTGTTGATTTAATAGTTTAAAAATAGATAATGAGAAATGTATATAATGAACATTTCAGTCCAATTATTTTAGTCTGAGCGAAGTTATGAGTGTTGGCCAAAATTTATCGTAGCAACGCTACTTGACAATCGAGACTAAGTCTCAAATATCTATTTTATGGTTAGTTAAATTCTTAAAAGGCCGCGTTGTTCTGATCTACCTAATATCGGGGCCAGTCGATGATCTAGAGAGTTGGTAATTGGCTAGTCATGTTAATAACGGTTTAAATAAAAATATATATAGTACTTGAAGCCAGAAAGGGAGCTGCAGTAGGCAGATTTAGGTCTTACATAATGCATCTTTAATTTGAATAAAACATCAGAAACTCACCTCTACAGTCTTCCATTAAACTAGTTTGTGTATGTTCAATAGTGTCCAGTATTTCATCGGTCATGAGACCTCTACATTCGTCAATATATCTATTAACACAATTTGAATATTCCTGGACAGCTCTGAAATAAAAACATACACTTTATTAAAACTCTGCCCAGACAAACATCAAGATTTATGTACTCCTAAGTATTGTTTTTGCTGGCGTTCTTTTGTATATATTTTTCATGTTGGTTTTTGGTGTGCTCGAATGATTCTGTTGGGGTGGGGTTTTGTGTATCTATTTGAGAGAGAAATGAAAAGAAATGAAATGGCGTTTAACGTCCTACTGTTCTGCCGTACGCCGGATTGGGATCTTTTACGTGCACGCCATTGTGTACACGGGACCTCGGTTTTCGTCCCAAAAGAACGACTAGACATCTGTATATGGGATTTAACGTAAACGATGTAACAATTAATAGGATCCACAGTGGAATAATATTACTTACAGGCATTTAGCAACTTTGTCACTGCTATCTTCGGCTGGTCGCATCTGTCCCAAATAATTTCCACAGCTTGACATTTTTTCCTGGCACATTGCCCTCTCTACAAAAATACCAAAAACATATCGTTAGTAAAATAGACAACTGACAAAATCTCTATATTATGATAATTCATTTAGCTTAAGATATTACTGTTATAAATATTCGATAAATCATCAAATGTCGGGCTTTAATACCTTAATATAATTCTAAGCCATTATATGCAAATAACATGCTTCTATGTTTATCTTACTTTACGATGCATAATAATAATAATAATAACTATATAATGTACATATATATATATATATATATATATATATAATATATAATAAATGGATATAAACTGAATATATCTATATATATATATATGTAAACAGGGAAACATCACTGGCATATCTATTTGCTTTGCTAATTATTGGTATAGAATTCTGATATTTTCTATAGAATTTGTCTTAATATATTATAAGGATATTAGGCAGGAGAGAATGATAGGACATTTATGATGATCGAAGTAAATTAAGTGTTTGTTTGGGATTTGACTGTTTATCACACTTACGTTTATTTTTACGTTTTTTTCCCTTATTTCCTTTTTTATCAGAAGTTACCACGTGATCTACATTGTTGTCTATTGCCATGGACTCTGTTGTCATGTCATCAGTATCCATTGTTTCGGTTACCATGGCGTCGATTTCCATGGTTTCGGTTGTCATGGGTAAAATTTCTAGGGGTTCAGATGTAACCGCAACCTCACTAACGACAACTGATTCGTCAGTTGTCAAATCGACGACCGATTCTTCCACGTCCATTTTTGATGTCATTTTTGATGCGGTTGTATTTTCTAGAAAATGTGAGTAAAAATCATTTCTTTTCTTAATTCGATTGTTACAAACTGAAAGTGGTTTGTTAGTGGTTAATCGGGGTGTCACGAAGCGAATATTTTAAGAAGTGCAGTTTACAAGGGAAATGAAACTATACCGTTAATTAATGAGAAAATCTTTATTTACAAGAAGCTGTTAATAACGAATGATCTGATAGTAATGCTTAACATAAAATTAAAGAAAAGATGCATGAATGCATGTGCATTTTCCCTTCCTTGTGTTTTGAGAGTTTTTGAATTTAATATTTTGGTCAGAAAAAAAGGGCAATATGAAGAGAAAAGAGTGCACATAAAACAGATACACAATATATAACAACCATTTAAGAGACATAGAAAGCTTTTAGGGTGTATGTGCCTTGAGAGTTTTATCGATATAAAGCTACCGTACAACAGAAAGGCAAGCAGTGTACAATGATCAAAACCTATGCTGGAATGATTCTAAGTTTACTCTATTAATCTGAACATTTCAGAATGAATTATTATATTTCGCTTTTGTCTTTTAATGATGCCTAAAATTAGCTAACATTTTGAAATATTGGTAAAGATAAAATAGGATTTTAAATGTCGCTAGATATTTTGAATATTCCGATAAATAACGATTACCATATATCATAGTATATTTAAAAAAAATAATAAACAGTTTCACGAAAATATGAGTATAAATTGTTTGTCACCCCCTATTGTCTGGGTATAATGATATTAAAATTAGCTAACTTGTCTAAAGACTTATAACGGTCAATTAAGATTTTTAAAAATCGAATATATCGACAGATATTTTGTATGGTTATATACCATATATTTTTTAAAAACTAAAATAAACCAATTCACGAAAGTATAAATTGTTTCTTTGGCTTAAATTCTATCAATATTTGTATTTATAAGCTTAATAAATGTTGTCTTTATATAATTAAGTTTCGGTTAGTAAGATTCCTTAATTATTAACTCTTTGAAACTCTAGAGTCTTAGATGAAAAAAAATAATAATCCGCTTAATTCTAATAGTGTAGTCTGAGATACAAATTAACCATGCGCATGCGATGATGTATGCAACATAAGTAAAAATAGAGGACTAAAACCCATGCACTATAAGAAAATATGACATCATTCTAAATAAGTATGTTTTAATAAAATAAAAAAATAAAAATAAATAAACAGAGGTAAAAAAAGACAACATAATGTATAAATAAACAAAAAATAAAACATAATAAACAAAAACAATAAAGAAGCGGAGCTGAAAGCAGGAGCTGCGTGTTCGGCGCTCTTTTTTTAGCCAAGGTATACGGATTGTGTCCCTTGATTCTTGCTCTATTACTTTATCAACTACAATATCTTTTTCATTCCAAATTAAACCCAAAGAGCAAAATTTAAGTTGGTCACAATAAGTATACCTGGAAAATGCACATCTAACATGGTTCACATTGACACAGCAGGGAATGGGTATGTTTAATATGTACAACACATATACCTTAACGATGATTCTTAAATTACATTACTTTTATACAAATATAACATCTAAAATTTACACCTTAGAAAAATTGTCTATAATTAAATCTTTAAATTTATTTAATATAAATGAGAAATATGAATGGATTGAACTATTAAGCTGAAGACGAGTCGATGAAGCTGGATTGGATGAACTACCTGATTCCATGGCTTCTCCGGTTTCTAATTCCACTCCAATCTCATTACCCATAATGGTCTCTGTTGTCAAATATTCTTCCATTATTTCTGGTAACGCAGTAGTATATTCTACTGCGTGTGTGTGGCTACCGTCAGTTGTCTTATATGTCTCTTTTTCCGGTTCCGATTCGGGTGTCGGTTCCGGTTCCGGTTTAGGCTCGGGTTCTGGTTCCGGTTCTGTTGTAACAGCGGGTTCTGCATCTACTTCAACTTCCGGTTCACTTGTGGTTTCTGGGTATGTTGGAACTACATCCGGAATAACGACTACTGTTCAAGGATCAAGATATAAAGACAGTGTTAAGGGAGAGAAAAAAGTCTAAATGTGTTTTTTCACAAAATATACAAAAACTGTTGGGGATTTTTTTTTACATTATGAGTTTTATTGGTAAGAGTGATGATAAGTACAGTGCTTAGGCCAACTACTGCACATTGAAAAAAAACAACACATAACAAAACAAGGTGATAAACGGTTTAGTCTGAGTTTTATACAGTGTTTTGGAGCGGGAACCGAGTATGACGTCATCGTAGCCATCTTGGAATTGTGACGACATGTCAAGTACTTAAAAAGGTTTAGTCAGGGATTTAAAACAGACATATGTATCAGATTTATCCTTGTGATAACGATCACATTTCCTTTCCGGGTATGTAAATTGTCTTATTGTTATGGTGGCTCTACACTAACTCTCCAGACACTAACCGTAAGTGATCAAGGACAGGTCTGGTGTTCGCGCGACACATGCAAATCAACGGACAGCTACATATTCTAGAACAAAAGATTTTGAACCCTTGAGCCCCGTCAGTCGCAATCAACGCAAGCCATCGTTTATCGACGAATGCGAGATGAATATTAATGTATTAGCAAGGAGGTAACTAAGACGGTTACCGCGCCTTGACCCTCACTCTAACCGTAACCCTGGCCCTATCTTACAACTGTCAATCAATTGGAATGAATATGTAAACCGTCTGTGGAGGGCAATCTCCTGCCTAACCTTGAGGGATGCGATAGTGACTTCTCGTTTATCATTTTTAAGCCATGACATAAATACAAGCAATCTATTATTAAAAATCCCATCAGGCTTCGTATAGGGGCTCGTGGGTGTGATTTTATGTATACGATTTAACTAATGGGGGATCCAACAATTCTTGACCCATGTTATTTATTATCCAGTCGCATTAAGCCATGTGGTCTTAATCCACAGGTTGACGCATATTAGGTTAACAGCTGACACCAGCTTTAAATATTAAAAACGATTCTGATACCATATTTGTGATAGAGCTGATCTGATAGAACTTTCGATCATTGGAACCAAAACATGGCAATTCAGTTATCCAAAATAGTGTTTATTTAAAATTGATCCAAAGCCCACTATCAGTAGAGTTAGTGTAGTCCACCGTTAGAAGTCCAGAATCCAAACAGTCAGTAAATCTAATTCAAGTTTATAAAAAATGTATAGCCAATACCTCAATGTCAGTCATTATCACCTTGCTTTATCAAAAAACAACAAGAACCAGTACAAAAAAAAAGAAAATGCTAAAACAAATTTAGTTCACTCTCTATTAAAGGGGGTCTCTTAAAATGGGTAGCTGTGTCTAAATTATTGCACTAATAATTTAATTTGAATATGCGCAGTGCAGCGCCATGTGATTAATCGCAACGCTAAAGAGTGCTAAAGAGAAGACGTAACACTTGCTGCAGAAACGCACAAAAGGAGATCTATCCACACAATAACAGCACAACAAGAGAGTTCTATTATAAGTAAGAGTCTATGTATAAATATATATATATACGTATAATTCTATAAATAGTTCTATATATATATATGTGTGTATAAACGAAAACGAAAGAAGAACGTCAATCAACACCACAAAAAACTAATTAGATATTTTTTTTTAATTTAAAATCTCCTTTTGGATAGAACGGCTAGTATATAACTTCCGCAATTTGGTGTAACCGGGGCAAGGGATTTCATAAAGTCTTTAGGTGGAAAGTTAAAGTAATCATTCAAACAAGTAGTTGGACATTAACAGTATAAAAATACCATGCAAAAATTAAAACAAAGGTCGCAAATCCCAACAACATATTATGTGTATTTTCTTAGGGTGAAATGTGCTTTGAGCTATTCATTTGGATGTGGCTCATGTCACTATTGGAGCACCCAAAGGTTTACCAGCTAGTAGCTCGCCATGAACTCCTTCATCGGTATATATATATTTGAGCTATTCATTTGGATGTGGTTCATGTCACTATTGGAGCATCCAAAGGTTTACCAGCTAGTAGCCCGCCAAGAACTCCTTCATCGATATCTATATTTGTAATTATGTGTATTTCTTGAAAGGTTTGGGGGATGAAATATTGTTTGAGCTATTAATTTAGAGGTAGGTCACTTCAATATTGAAGCAATCTAAGCTGTAACATCAAGAACACCATCATATATATAAGTTAGTTTGGAGGTCTCCGTTTTGTTTATCATCAGAACACTACACATTCTAGTATGTATGTATTATATATTTGGAGTTATTTTGAACGTACGTAAAGTGTGGCAAAATCGCAATTTTCTTATATATCTTCTTGGATCCACCTCTGGATGTAGTACCGATAATCAAATTTGTATTAACAACTGGACCGTTTTAGCTCAAGTCTTGTCGGTGTCGTTTCGTCTGGGAATTAAAAAACTTATAAATGTCTAAATAAACTACATAGTATGTGTTGAGATTTATAACGACTTGTATTCGAGTTTAGACGACTCACCTCCACCAGTGGCTTCTTCTACAGTTAATGTAGCAGTATTACTAACTCTCCGACCAGCAACATTTTCAGCAACACAAGCATAATCACCAGTGTTTTCCCTAGTTGGGTTTATCAACACCAAAGAGTTATCTGGTGGCATCACAATATTGGCAATAGCATCCATGTCAATTCTGACTCCATTAAATGTCCAGTATACCTGAAGTATTATAAAACTTCGATATTCAATTCCATCTCGCCCTAATGTTTGCTCAAATTAATCACCAAATGAATTTCTGTAGACAACATATTAAATTTACACCTAGGAACAATTTGGTCACTATTAACAGTATTGAATATTGCAACAATACTATACCGGATATTACCGGAAAACACCGGTAATCACCGGAAAAAAACCCAGAAAACTACGGAAAACACCAGAAAACTACCGGAAAACACCATGTTATACTGAATACCGGAAAACACCGGAAAAACATTAAATACCGAAAAACGCACTAAATACCGGAGAACACTCTAAATAGGTAACCCGGTGTTTTTCGGTGTTTTTCCGGTATATAGTATAGTCCGAATATTGTACATAAGGAAATACGAATTTTAATGCAAAGGCGCAGATGTAAAATTACCCAGTACTTACCTTGGCAGCTGGAACGGCTTCTGGTGGAGTACACGATAGGGCTGCCATTACACCAGCCATGCTTTTTGTGTTTTCTGGGTTCTTCTGGAATCGTCTCTTTAGGTCTGAAATTTAACCAAACACTAACATGACTTAAAATTTACGTTGTAGATTTATATACATTTATTATTCAGGGATGGGATCTGTTGACGTAGGCTGCTAGACAATCAAACACACCGCTAGACTGACCAAGTCGTCCTAACTCGAGATAAAGTTTGTCGCGCCGGGGTTAAAAGTTTATCTTGATTGTCCAGCTTCATCATGGGAAATAAATCTGTTACCAATTATCCAAAATCAATAGGATGCTTCCTCTCACTGACATAAATAATTTTAGCAAGGTGTGTAAATAATTATCGGCATCCAGAGAGGGGTGATATAAAAACGTATAAAACGGATGCTTACATGCTAAATTAATGTATCCGGGGTTACTAGAAATAAGTTCTTCAGTTGCAGCTCCATAAGGAAAGTAATGACCATCACATACGCAAGTGTTATCATCAGTAAATCCTTCAGCATCTTCTCTGTTTAAATCCAAGGATACACTAATAACATCTCCTGATTCAACAGCATTGTTTTCATACCGATAATCCGGAACGATGAATCCGCTGCATCTAAATGTGATTCTGTCTACGTTTTTAGCAGCACAGGTAATGGTGATGGACTGGCCCCTGACGATGTAGTACATGCTCTTTGGTTGCTCGGTGAACATTGGGTGGACAGTGTGTCCAATTTCCGTCTCAGGTTCACTAGATGGTTCGATTTCAGATGGTGTATAGTATTCTGGTTCAGCAGTAGAGGCACCATCAACTAAGATCGATTCAGTTATGGGTTCCGTGACGGCAGCTGAAAAACAAGAGCATTTTGTAACACTCTGCAAAGGAGCACTTCATTTGAATTTTAAAACCGTCTTCATTAGCCCAGTTCGGAACAAAACAGTAGGACGTTAAACCCCATTTTATTTTATTACATAATTTTAAAATCACCAACCGCAATAAAGCGCTTCTCATGGCAACAAGATTTCGTCTCCTGCTTGCTGTGCATTTATTAGAGCATTTGCTAACAGTTCTTAATTTGGAGTAAAACATTATCAACACAATAATGTGCTTTTCATATCAATACGATTTTGTTATAGTATTTCTATAAGTCTTGGCTAAAATAGATATCCCGATATCCTATATTATAAATGAAAACACGTAATGTCCCAATATCAAGATAGTATTTTCTATCAGGGCCGTCTTTACACATGGGCACGTTGGGCAGTTGCCCGGTGGCCACAACAGCATAGTGGCCCCTCTAATTTGTTAAATCATTGAGAATGTCTGTCTTTTGGGCGAGGCCACACTGTAAGAAATAATTCTGTTAGAAACCATAAAAAGTTCTGGCAGCTGGTTTACCAGAATTTTTTTTTCTGTTACTTTTATTCTGTTTTTTTTTACAGAGAATATATAGAGAAAAAATTTGGTAAACCAGCTGCCAGAACTTTTTCTGTTGGTTTACAGAATTATTCCCTGTTAGATTAGGGCTTCTGCCAGAAGATTTTCTGTTCTTTAACATAATTATTTGGGTTAAATATAAAACAAAATCATTGTAAATAATAACTTATTTTTTGTAAAGGTAATTTTTCAGTCATGCATGTACAAAAAAATAAAAATGAACAGAAATTAAAAGCAAGAAATCATGAATGGCTTCAAATTTTGTGATTTCTGACGGTCAGGTTTACGACTTTCTGGCGTCTTTTCATCTTCTTGCAAATTTTGTTACCTTCAATACAAATCTGAAATAAAATGATGAAACACATACAGGCCATGAAATCAAAAGGTGTTAACTGGGTAAGTTGCAAAATAAACACGGGTAGCTTTCTTGGCTAATGGTTAATAATCCAGCATCATATTCTCTGAACCATCGCGTTTCTTACACTTTAATATTGTTTACATGGCCGATTTCAAATTCACAATACAACATACATTTGCATGGCCACTATGTGTATTAATCATAGATTCTAAACATAAAAAAGCAGCAAACTGAACAGACAGTACAGAGGCTGTGTTTTTAAACCCAATAACATACTCAGTATCTACCTATGCTGTAGATTTGCCTTCACACATACATATTATAAGGAAGACTTACCTTCACATCTTATTGTTGGTTTCCTCCTGTTCATTATTCTGCATGGTCAGCACACATTCACATTCAAACATTAACCGCCATAAGTTAAGTCTGCGACGCGCATGCATTAACCGAATCCAAGAGAATAACTATGTGATTTAACAGAACAGTGCCGTTAATATACAAGTTATTCTGGAATATTACAGGTCTTTTGATTAATGATACGATTTATATTGTTAATAAACAGTTTCTATCAGCTTATATACTGAAAAGTGTGTAAAAATACGTAAAAATACGAATTTTTTTACCTCAAATCACAGATATTTCTGTGACAATACGGATAATTCCCTTCAAATAACAAAAAATAGGGATTTTAAAAACAGATATTTTTTACAGTGTAGCACAATGTCGAAGATTCTTAGTAATTCTAATAATAAAGGTGATTAATTTAAGGAGAATTTAAGGAACGACGAACGGTTCATGCATTTCAAAACATTTCAACGTCATCAACCGCAATAACTTTCTTCCCATATCAACAAATCTTGTATAGTATTAGTATTTCCATTTGCTAACAATCTGCATATATTTCTTAAATTGCTAAAATTCCTATATCCAAAATTAGGGCAATAGTACGTAGATGCTATTCGAATAGCAAGGTACTATTGGATGCGAGTCAAAACATTATGGCGGCTGATACACTTTGTTATTACTGTAATATATAGTCAAGCAGGAGTAAGAAGTTTTATTTTAATTCCTTCAAGTGCCTGTGAATTTTCATACACTTCAAACCCCATTTATATTTATTACTCCAATATCAAGAAAAGTAGGACGCCAAACTCCATTTTATTTAATACCCAGACAGAATACGACAAACATATCTTACCGAATGTTGTTAAGGCAGCAGGTGGGGTTTGCCTAGTACCAGCTGTGTTTGTAGCAACACAGACATATCGACCAACATATCGTTGGCTCATATCATTAATAATTAAACTTCCGGTTATACTGATCTCAATATTCCTATCACGAGATGTATCAACTCTCACACCATCCTTTAACCAAGATACCTGTAACAGAAGCATGGCAAGGAGTAAGACGCTAGCTCGCTAAACAAATGGTATTTGGTTCCCTTCCGGTGTTTTGGCCGAGAATGATTCTCAGGATTTTCCATTTCCAGAGTGATTTCCCCTTGTCGATGGTGCAGGACGGATGGCCTGTCTAGTCGTTCGGATGGGGACGGAAACAACCAGATCCCGTGTGCGTAAAAAGACCCTGTCCGGGTGAAGTGTTCTTCACAGCATACTGTGTGGTGTACCCCCCCCCCCCCACACCCTTCTTGTATAGTCCAGCCAGGGGCAGAAAAGTAAAACGTTAAACTTCATTCCACTTGTTATGTCTGAATCACAGAGCACTGTTCAGTTCCAATATTATTTACCTTGCAAATATAATAATTCTAAAATCTTTAAAATCAGAACGACCGACATGTTCGCTCTAAAACTGTACAAGAAACGTATTTCTTATCTTATTTAACTCTGTCTTTATTAGCCCAGTCGGAGCAGAAGAGTGGGACGTTAAATCCTATTTCATTAGAGCTGCACGAAAGAGAAGTAGTTTCTCGTGCTCCAGAAAAGATAAACCTGTTCAGTATTGTTCACGAGGTGAAACCAAGGCCGAATCGACATCCTCTGGGCCAAAGTCCAACCAAGAAAGTCAGTAGCCTAGTGATTTAAATACAAAAGTATAACAAACTATTTAGAGCGGAACCACGGTGGATCCGGCGAGTATAGTATCCAGAAGGTCCGGGTTCGATCTCGGTCTTGGTCGAGTAAATCTTACGAGTTTATAAAACCTCGTTTCTCGTTATGGTTTTAGAATCTGACATGGAAGCGTCTAGTCGTTTGGATAGGACGAAAAGTCTAGATTCCGTGTATACTATTGGCATTACGCTATAGATCTTCTGATAGTTGAAAAAAGGATCTAAAAGCAAGCCATATTATCGCCCTCTCAGCGTATTGCATAAAATAGATGACATGTATCGGTCAGCAAATGATCTCCACCCAAACAAATACAAGAAAAACTACCTCAGGTTCAGGACCTCCGAATGGTGGTGTGCACATGAGTTCTGCTGGTACTCCCATTTGAACCTGTGTGTCCACTGGTTCCATGGCGAATTCGTCTTCAATAACTGGAAGATTTTCAAAGTAAACATGTTTATTTCTGATGTTTCATGCAGCATAAATGCAAATCAGCAAGTTCTATCCCAACACATTATAAAACAAAGGACAGTGTTTTGGGATTCTATATTTCTATCAGTTATTAAGGATACTGGTATCGACCCATGTTAGATACATGAAAACAAGATCAATATCTCTAAATGGGACAGAAATATAGAAAAATATTAGATAGAACTAGCTAATTCTCGGTCAACGGGTTATTACACGTCTTATCTCAACCAATTTATTTGTTTTTTGTGACCGAAGGTATAATTGTGATGCAGTAATTATGGCAATATTTTAAACTAAGAAAGGTCATCGAAGACGGACGGAACAGGTAAGCGGGTCAAACAAGTTAAGCCAAATAGGTGTTATTTGACTTACAAGCTCTCTCTACTTTTGCTTCAGGACTTTCTTCCCTCTCCCAATTACCACTAACAGTATACCACATTGTACAAATACAAGCATATTCTTCACTCTTCAGATCATCAGCGGTAACCTAAAACGACAGAATTTCATAAAATTCTAGAGCAGTGATTCTCAACCAGTGTGCCGCGGCACACCGAAATTTTGAACGTTGCACTAAGAAAACATGACAAAACACGTGATTCCAATTGAGTATTCACTGATAAGTTCATAGCTGTGATTTTTCTTCATTTAGTTTGAGTCATTCTATGTGTCTATGACTAGTCTCTGACTTACCATGTTTTTATTTCGCAAAATTCAGATATTTTTCATATATATTTAGCCAGTTGTGCCGCTATCTTTTCATGTGTTCCAAGGTGTAGCGTTGTCATAAAGACGTTGGGAAGCACTGTTCTAGAGACTGGGCAATATGTTTACTTGAGCTCCTGTGGTTGAGCTTGCTTAGGCTGTAGGTAAACCTGGCACTGATTATAATAATAACACTTACTGTAATAGTTGCTTCAATGTCAAATTTTCCTACAGCTCTGTTGTACGTCTGTTTGCTTTCAATTTCTTTTGGGTCGTAACGACGTCTGTTACATCTGAAGGTGACCATATCAGCGTTTTTAACACCACAAGTAATAGGCACATCCCTGCCTTGAGCCATATAATATACAGGTTCTAGAGGAGTGCTGAAGTAAGCTTCCCCGGGAGCTCTTCCGGGAGTTGTTGGTTCTGGTCTAGCAACAGGTCTAGTTGGTGGTGGTCGGGTAACCTCGACTCTTGGTTTAACAAAACCATCTGAAATATCAAAGGGGTAACTTAATGCCTGGTAATCATTCAAAGCGAACCCTTGGTACTAAGGTCAAAGAAAGGCTTACTTGGTGGGTCAAAATCCTATTTACTACTTGGTGGGTCAAAATCCTATTTACTAATTTTAGTCACACGATAATTATAATATCATTTCAATGTGGTCCCTTGGGGATAAAATCAAAGAAGAAACAAATTACGTGGTGAATCAAGATTCAATTTACTAGCTTTAGTTTAAACTTACACACCCTCGGTTACATCTCACCACTGGCTTTATATATATGGACCTACAGTTTCAACGAAGACAGATTGTCATCAACGTATAAATCGATAATTTTAAGGCTCGTTCGATCTATCAGTAGTTTATCTCGTCATTATTCAAGTCATCATCCGGTTTCCTCCCACTGCTAAAGACCCCTACGCGCAAGCGAATTATGTAAATAAAATTAAACCATATGTTAGTCCCGAAATGACCTAGTTTGTGTCGAGTGGACGTTAAACCCCATTTCTCTCTCTCTCTCTTCAAGTCATCAAGGGGGGTCCGACGGTGGCTAAGTGGGTAAGGCGCTAGCCTGGAGGTTGGGTGTTCGATCCCTGCATTGGCCGAGAAAGTTCATCCAGATTTTCCGGCGTGGTTCCCCCTTGTCAGTGATGCAGGGCGAAGGGCCTGACAAGGACAGCTGTCTAGTCATTCGGATGAGACGAAAAACCGAGGTCCCGTGTACACATTGGCCTGCACGTAAAAGATCCCTTGACAGTTGAAATTCGATATAAGAGTAGGCCGTAGTGCCGCTGTCCGGGCAAAATTTCCCTCATAGCACACTGTATGGTGTATGCCCGTCTTCATTTGGCCAGTTCGGAGCCTAACAGTAGGACGTTAAACCCCATTTCATTTCATTTCATTTCAGATCATAAGGTTTGTCATTGAGTCCAGTGGTGTGGCTTCGATTTACCGCTTGTGCATGACAAGAAATGCGGCCAGTCCAACCTCGTGGGTTTTATCCGGGTCCTCCAGATCCCCCCACATCAATATGTCCACTATGGTTAGGTGGTGTTGCGATTCATAATACTGCGAACAAATAGCTTGTATCGAATTACCTTCTACTGTAAGTCTAGCGTTTCCACTGTATCTAACACCAGCTACATTGGAAGCCGAGCACTGGTAATCACCACCATTACTTATAGATGCAGATTCAATAGTGAGACTACCATCTTCATCTACTACATAATAACCACTTCTAGTATCAATTTCCTCACCGTTAAAATACCATCTAATCTACAAACAAAACAAACAATAAACGTTGAAGACTTTTTCTACAGAGTATATGTACCGCGGGCATACTATGAATAGGTAACCGAGTGTAACGTCATCGCAGGGATCGTGGAATTTCACTCCGTCAATCGATGCACAAATATTGTCAACGAAACCACCAAGCCAAGATTCTGGTCGACCGTAAATCAATTGGCGGAGGGTTGGGTGTTTCGAAGAACAAGAGGAATGGCTAGCGTTTTGGGACCAGTACCTGACCCAAAAAACAAAGGCATCTCAACAGAGACATGAGCTCAGTGATGGGTAAGCTTCGCGTCATGGGTGTACAGTACTTGCAACCCTTTGGGTTTTCATCAGCTTCTCAAATAGAAAAAAATTACCTGGTTTCTCAGTTAAGTATTCAGCGTTATAATCATATTAATGAAACAGTGATATCATTAGTTTTCTAGCCATTACTTACTTCTGCTGGTGGCTTTGATTTTGGTGCTCCACATGCCATGGTAACAGAACCATCAGTACCTACAACTTGACTTTCGGGTTCAGCAACAAATTGTTCACCAAGGACTAAAACATCAAATAGTAAAACACATTAGTATGTATACATCTTGGGGTATTTATGAGCGTTGCAGTTTTTACCATCACCATTAAATGCGAAGGGGTGTACCAATTAAATGCAGAGGAGTGTACCGATTATACCATCACGATTAACTGCAGCGGGGTGATACCGTTTTTACCATCACGATTAACTGCAGAGGAGTGATACCGTTTTTACCATTATGATTAACTGCAAAAGGATGTGTCGTTTTTAGTATCATGATTAACTACAGAGGAATGTACCCTTTTTTACCATCATGACTAACTGCAAAGAATGATACTGGTTTTTTTAGTATCATGATTAACTACAGGGGGTGATACCGTTTTTACCATCATGATTAACTGTATAGAATCGAAATCGTTTTTCACCATCATGACAAACGCAACATATATTATCGTGATAATACCGTTTTTACCACCATGGTGTATAGTGATGATAGACACACAGAAAATTCATAATTATTATTAGAAATGGAGGCTTTAATTGATCATTACTCACGTCATCGATCAATTTATACTTTATTATTTGATTTTGGCCATTATCTCATTGAAGTGCCAGTTTATTTATTTCGGGGACGATCTTGTATTTATTACAAAGCGGTGATATATGGGGTTTAAGTAGGGTGTTGATACTTACAAGCGACTTCAATATAACCCTTCGATGATGGTTTGCTCTTCCAGCCCTGAACACCTGGTTCAGTATACCAAGATATACAGTTGCACGCGTAGCTACCATCAATACCATAGCGTCTTATATCTTCTTCTTTAACAGTGAACGTTGTTTCATAGATGGTACCTCCCTGAGGGTTGGGGAATTCTTGTTTTCTTTGATCTTCGTCACCCAGTCGACGATTGTTACATCTATGATATAGAGGAGTAACGATGTAAATGAAATGAAATGAAATGGGGTTTAACGTCCTACTCTTCTGCTCCGAACTGAGCCATACAGTGTGCTATGAGGGGAAATTTTGACCGGACAGCGGCACTACGGCCTACTATTATACCAAATTCCAACTGTCAACTGATCTTTTACGTGCACGCCAATGTGTACACGGGACCTCGGGTTTTCGTCCCATCCCAACGACTAGAGAGATAGCTGTCCTTGTGAGGCCCGAGTTACGATGTAATTCCAATGGTATTTAGTAAAAGTATAACTGGAATACAGTTACTGCTTATTACTGAGCGACATTACTATTAGGCTACTGTAACAATAAACAATGATTGTATCGCTTGATAAAGATTAGACAAGCCTAGTCGAAACATTGCTAAATAATAAACCAATAGTGGGAAAACTTGTTAGGGGAGGGGCCAAACACAACGTTTTCAAACAAAGCTAGGGTCAAACAAGGATTGTAGGCCCAGGTCAAATGGCGTCCATTAAGCGAAAACGTCACTGGGCGACGCTGCAAGTATAAATAGACCTACAAAGATTATTGATCCTAGAGAGAGCAAAGCCTGTTTAGAGCTTGGGTCAACAGTAAAAAAAATCGATTTCTTATTTCATTTACAGATACAAAAACTCATAATTTTTAAGATGTAAAGGGTCTGGTGGGCCGGATGACAAGGCTTAGCCGTAGTTTGCCCACCACTGTAATAAAAATTAATTGTATTTCATAGAATTGCGTGCTGTGCGTTAAATATTTCAGTTTCTATAAATTAAATGTATCTTAATCTAAGCATAAGGAGCAACGGTGGTACAGCGAATAAGGCGCTGGCTCACTCGCCAGGGAGGTTCTCAATCTAGGCGTTGGATGAGAAAGGAACGTGTGTCCCCCATGTCAGTGGTGCAGGAAAGGTGGGGCTGTCGATAAACAGTGTCTAGTCGTTCGAATGGTAATGAACAGGCTCCTGTGTACACGTCGTCGTGTTCGTAAACTAACTATGGACAATAGTTGCAATTCGAAATAAGAATAGGGGAATTTCCCCCATAGCACACTGCATGGCATATACACGCCGGCATTAGACCGGCGGGGGGGGGGGGGCCGACACGGAAGCTAAGTGAGTAAGACGCTGGCTCGTTATTCTGGAGGTCGCGGGTTCAAACCCGGTGTTCGCCGAGAAAGCCTATCGGAATTTTCCCGTGTGGTTTCCCCTTGTCAGTGGTGCAGGACTGGTGGGACGAAACACATTGGCGTGCACGTAAAAGATCCCTTGGCAGTTGGAATTCCATATAATAGTAGGCCGTCTAGCCGCTGGCCGGGCAAAATTTCCTCATAAAATATTGTATGGCGTATGCCCGTCTCACTGAAATTAGGAATAATTGCTAAGTATTTACAAGCATCGACTCGGTCTTTTATTGGTTTGGGGGCTTTGCTTTTGTTTTTTAAAATTGTTAATATATTCATACCTGACAGTTAAAATCTTGGCTCCATTGACCCGACACGTGATGTCAACGGGTTCATCAGCAGTGACGTAATATAAAGAATCGGGTGATTTTTCATAGATTGGACCATCTTCTAAAGGAGCATCAGAAGCTTCAAGTCGATCTTCCTCAGTAGAATCTAATAAGAAAGAGGACATGTATAGTCCAAGTCCAGTTATTTCCCTACGAACTAAGAAGAAAGTTTGTTAAGCTAATTTGTATGATTGCCATTCCTGTAAACGGAATAAATGTAAGCTATAATGAATCTCTAGATCCCTAAAGTGCAATGCTGTTTTTGTTTTAGTGTTTTTCTCGTGGGTTTTCTCCGGGTCCTCCGGTTTCCTCCCACTGCTAAAGACCCCTACGCGCAAGCGAATTATTGAAATAAAATTTAACCATATGTTAGTCCCGAAATGACCTAGTTTGAGTCGATTGGACGTTAAACCCCATTTCTCTCTCTCTCTCTTCCTTTTGTGTTTTCCAAAAATGCGATGTTAGATATCCAAATTTTAAACTTTTTTTGAATCATAAAGTGGCACATGTACTTCCTAGCAAACACAATTGTCAAAGTTTAAAAGTAAAACGCCATAGATTTTATGTCAAGCAATTAAATCTAATCGAAGTTGCGGCACTTCAGGCAATTATCTCAGAAAACTTGACCGCGGTATCACCATATGTGAAAACGGACGTAAACCCCCCCACGAACAAATTAACTAAATATTCAACATAGGTTTTTGACATAATGTAACAAACTTGTTATATGTATACAACAATACGAAATGAAATAAAGATAATACCTACCACCAATAGATAATTGAGCAGGAGCACTAGTTCTTTTAGCAGCAGAGTTTCTAGCAAGGCAGGAATATTGACCAACATCTTTTCTTCTAAATTTCTTGATGATCAGTAAACCTCGGCTGTCCACTTCAAAATTGTTATCGTTGGCGTGGACCTTTCGTCCGTCTTTTAACCATGAAATCTGCAATGACATTTATTAAGATTGGAGGGTTTTTTTTCGGACTCTACGACCTAGCAACAAAGGGCAAACCTATACGATGTTCTCTCGTCTGTATCTCTGAGTGCGGTTTTTCGATACCAAATTGGAACCCAGCGGTGTTGTCCAAACCATTCCATTTCCGATAATGTGCAAGCATACATTTTGATTAGTTGATTAATTGTGGACATTGCCAAATTAAATTTAACGCATTTTTGTCGCCCAGTGAAGTTTGTAAACAGATATAAAATTTGGTTTATATCTGCAGATAGAATGGGCTAGTTACGTTCGTTCTGTGGTAGTTATCTCCCATTAATAACATTTCTACCAGGATGGCGGACCATGATTTTGTTTTTGATACCAGTAACTATAATTTGAATGGTTTCTGGATAGAACTAGATGACTGTAAACTTAATTTTTAGACATATAAAAGTAACTATTTTTACAACGCGAGGGATACGAAGTTATCCTCAAATAATTGTCACTGGATTAAAATTAATTTAGCTTTACTCATGACACGTTGAAATCAATTACCAATTTATCAGGGGTGATTGGGTAGCCTAATTAACTAACGCGTGCGATTGAGATCCAAAAGTCGGTCATTGAGTATTCGATTCCCAGTTTGTATGTGATACGCAGTAGGGTCCCCTGTCCAAACGCATGGGTTTTCTCCGAGTCCTCCGAAATGGACTAGTTTTTGGTGAATGAATATTAAGCCCTCCCTTTGATTTGAAGGAGTCCAGACTTACTGTTGGTGTTGGTTGTCCTGCTGGTGGTGAACACATCAATTCTACTTTACTACCTATTGGTGCAGATTTACTTCTTGGTTCTTCTACAAATTCTTTTTTCAAAACTATGACCCAACAAAGAAAGAAATGGCGTAGTTATTAAAATCTAAATTATAAATTATATGTCTTCCAGGTCAGAAACTAATAACAAATGTCTCGAATCGGCCGTGTGTCCTGGCTGTGGTACAAGCTAATCTTTTGTTCCGTGCCAACAAAAGTACTGGACACATTTTCTTCTCCTGCCATATTCTGCACACAGAGAACTGTCTACTTTACTTCGAGAATAGATCTCTTACCCTAAATAACCGCCATAGCACACTGTTTTGTAATGTGGCATCACTGCGGTTCACATCTGTTTTACACAAAAAGATCTTCCAATTTTATTAAATGGAAGCAGAATATATACTTCTCAAAATGCTCGAAATATACTTAATATTCTCGACTAAAATCGTCGATTTAGGACTTAATATGTCAGTCAACTAGTTTAGGGTCTGTTCGGAAGCGCGTATGTGTAGCATGCTCCTCCCAGAGACCGATAAAAGAAGCCTGTTTGGCATCTTGCATTGTTACCGATCCGGAAGCTGGTGATGGATAAACAAAAACTGAAGTGTTGAGCAAGTGATACCAAAATTTATCGGACATATTTGTCCTAACTGAATTCAATCCAATTTGTTAATTTCACAATCTAATTAAAATACAGATCTATATTTCGTTTCGTTTTTTTATACTTTCGACGACCTGCACTACAGTGTAGTAAAGACGAGTAAAACAAAATTTTGAACTATAAAAACGAAACGAAATAGGATCTTTAGTTTGATCAGATTGTTAATTTCACTGACATATACGAATAATGAACTTTCATAATAAATACGTGACCATAATATGGAACCCAATTACTATTTTAATTTGTTTGATAACTTTGAGAGAACCCCCAATGTATTTCTTTTCACAATAGGCATATCATACATGACAATAGAGATGATAATATATAAAGTTACATGATAATAAGATGAGTTTTGATGAGAGAAAGAGTAATGATGTCATGAATGATCAGCCTCTTGAGGATAACCCTTAAAAACCTGATTAAATTAAAACTAGGTTTAAAACGTCGCTTAATTTAATTGTGTACCATAGTATGTTTTTGTTTTTGTGTCAGTTGCTAAATGCCGCTCAAAGAAGATATGAACTTACATGCTGTACTAATTTGCGTTCGCCTGGTTCTGATGGGTCTTCCTGACGTCACATCTCCTATACATTCACACCAAAAGGGGTTTCTCGTTTCATATCCACGAATATCGGCCTTGGTCACTTCCAAGGTACCTTTAATTATTTCTTTTCCTGAGGGTTGAACACGGCCTACAACTTGTAACTTATTGATGGGGATTTCTTTCGCGCATGAGAATCGAATACTGTCCACATTTTCAGCTTCACAGACAATAGATGCTGGTCTGTTCTTTGTGACGTAATAACTACCTGCTGGTCTCGTAATAAATCTAGGTGATCTCTGGCCCTGGCATGTTGTAAGAAGTATAAGGAATGTTACTGAAAAAGAACGAGATTATGTAATCAAAATTTGAGCAGGATTCGTGTTTTTTGATTCGAGAAAGTACAGGTTCGACTTTTATGGAAAATGTCCACGCTACTATAAATTCAGAACACATTTTGTAACCTGTTGGTGCCAGGAACACAACACCACAGAATAAAATGGGGTTTAACGCCCTACTTTTTTCGTTTTGCACAAGTGTGTTTTGAGGGACACTTTGCCTGGACAGTGGCGTTTCCGCCTACTCTTCGTCGAATTCCAACTGTCATAGGTTCTCTTACGTGTACGCCGACATGTGCACGGGACCTCGATTTTTCACCCCCATCTGAGAGACTAGACGCTATTTCCTGGCAGGGCGTCCGTACGACACTCATGTCATAATGATAGTAATCCCGAGGTTTTTTCTCCACCAACACCAGGATCGAACTCGGGACGTATTGGTTAGTGATGTGGCGACAAATATAACGTCTAAGATTCAAATCTACCCCTGCTAGATGTTTTTAGAATAAAATTTTAAAAATAATTCTTGGGGTGATCAACGAACAAGGTCAGCTGGATGTGGGTTGGATATGGATGATTTGGGTTTTAACTGATGCGGCTACCATCACGTAAGATATTATATTACTTACCTGATAAAGCACAGGTAAGACAGTCGGTGGCTTTCATGCTTGCTGTTCTTGTTTACCACCCAGTTAAAATCAACAGGGGCTCTTTCTTCGTGTATAATGTCCCAAATATCACTCAATTGTCTGAAAAAGAGAGTACAGTTATTTAATGACAAAATATATATATCAGCAACATACTCGGTACTTCATGTTGCATCAGTATTTCATGTAAAGTCCTCCGTTTTTAAGGAGCGTTATTAGTAACTTCCATCAGTATTTCATGTAACGTCATTAGTAATTTCATCAGTATTTCATGTAACGTCATCAGTATTTCATGTAACGTCATCAGTATTTCATGTAACGTCATCAGTATTTATGTAAAGTCATCCGTATTTCAAGGGACGTTATTAGTAACTTCATCAATATTTCATGTAACGTCATCAGTATTTCATTTAACCTCACCAGTATTTCGTGTAACTGTAACTTCATCAGTATTTTAGTATTTCATCAGTATTGCATGTAACCTCATCAGTAGTCCAATGGCGCAATTTGTTTAATCTTAATTTATTGTTTTCACAAAAAGTAAGGACATCCATTTCACAAAAAGTAAGGACATCCATTTCACGTGGAAAGTCGTACCAGAATTAAATTTCTTCTAGCGCTTGAAAATCATCTTCAAACTGGACATTTGATAGAAACCAATATAAAGTTAATTAGCCATGCAGACTCCTCAAAGGGATTTTGTTTTGGGTGTATAAATCCGTTTTTAAAATGCAATTCCCTTGTGTAAAATGGACATCATTTATGAAATATACATGTATAATGACAAATGCCTAATGCTAGGTACCCTCTGTCGTGCGATGCATTACGATAGGGTTGTCCCCATTGAGTCCACGATCTGGTACGTGCAGATACGTTCGGATACGTTTCGATACGATCGCATTATATGATAAGATCTGATAGGAACAACACGATTACTCCTCGATTAAAATCACGATTTCAATCGTTGCACGAATCGTGATAGTAGGAATCGTGTCTTTGAGCAAGGCTTAAGATAGAGCAGTAGGTAGGCTTGTAGGAATTCAATATGTTATTAGGTATGTTTTAAACATCTCTGTGCCAGGTTTAGTACTACGATTACTACGTAGGTAAATATATACCACACCGCACGCACCTAGTTGACGAGGTAACATTCTTCTCACCTACTAATGGGAACTTCGCCAATTTGACTTAAAACATATTGTGCTTTTTCCTCCTCTCAGTCTATATTTATGATATCAATAAATGACCGAGGTGTAAGATTTCATCTCTTTGATGGGGTTGTGATCTTTGTATCTTTATATTGTATCAATTTTCCTCTGATAAATATCTCTATTTGATGTGTGGCCCTGGGTGTTCTCCCTCCCTTAACAAATAACATTTTGTTTTGTTCATGAGAAAACATACACCGATAAGAAGGTCAATGCCTCATTATTCAATGTTTATTTTTTAATAGAAACAGCTTACATTTACAAAGGAATAATTTACTTTGGATTAGGAATGATTTACTTTTTATTAGGAATAGTTTTACTTTTTATTAGAAATGGTTTACTTTTTATTAGGAATTGTCTACTTTTAAATATGAATGGTTAACATTTTGACAAGGCTCACTTTTTAATAGTAATGGTTTACGTGATAATGGGAATGGTTTACTTTAAATAGAAAGAATATAGGGGCGGTTTACTTTAGGAATGGTTTACTTTTTAATAGTTTATTTAACGTCCGGTTCCACCGAAGTGATATAGCAGATACATTTAATGGTAACGGTTTACCTTTAATAGGAAAGCTTAATTCTAAATAGGAACGACTTACTTTGAATATGAAGGGCTTACTTTGAATATAGGAAGCGTTTACTTTTAACCGGAATGGTTTACTTTTAATAAGATTGATAATTAAAACACAAAACGTGTTTCAATATCAGCACTATATTAATTCCTGGGTGAAATACATTAAAGTAGTGATGTACACTATGGACGATATCTTGTTATAAGCGTTACCAATATGACGTAAATCCACCGTTTCACCATGGCATATACATGTAAAGCGATCACTGTATCAATAAACAAGACCCAAAATACAAGTAGAGGATTCTCGACATATATCTATATTACAAAACTATGATCGATTCCCCGGTTGTACGTGACAAGGAGTAGGGTTGCCTGTCCAACCTCGTGGATTTTCTCCGGCTCCTCCGGTTTCCTTCCACAGCGAAAAACCCCTACGCGAAAGCGAATTATGGAAATAAAATTGAACCATATGTTAGTCCCGAAATGACCTAGTTTGTGTCGAGTGGACGTTAAACCCCATTCTCTCTCTCTCTCTCTCTCTCTCTCTCTCTCTCTCTCTCTCTCTCTCTCACACAAAACTATGATCTGGAACATATTCCGTAGTTATACAGGTATAAATAGAAATATAGGTAAACATTATAATGAAATCCTGATCCACGCCCTTTGTAACGTCACGATTATACCAAATCTTGTTTGTTTATACCATTTCACACATTATTTATACACTCCGTCCATGTTGATATATTATACTACCTACTAAAACTAAATATATATATTCACTTAGTAATGTTGAAACCTGTTACAGTTTTATTGCGTGAGAAGCAGAAAACGCCCATCCTTTTCATGGACACCTGGCATAATTTTTTGTTATGTGATGTGGATAATAGTACAGGCACTGAATACCATGAGTTCACAAAGCATTCGAAGGCTTAAGTTAAGAATTTATTAAACTTTCAATCACTGATTATGAGAGATATCTTTGATCCCGAAACACAAAACGTTGCACATAGTTTTTTATTGATGTATTTGATACATTAAAACAAGAACAGTTTTATAAAGGGCTATATTATAGTATATTATAGTTCAAATAAGGCGAACAATTTTGAGTAAATTCTTAATTTAAGTCTGAGAATGCTTTGTGAACTCGAGGCCAGGAGATCCGGGGTTCGGTCCCGGTATTACCCCTTGTCTGTGGTGGTGGCAATGAATCGGGACGTAGAACCGAGGTATTTCATATCCAAAATATCCCTGCAGTTTTAAGCCAGGTGAGTTCACGGGTACAAAAGCGAAACCATCGTCTTATTCTGACAGCCCAAGGTATATCCTACTTGAAGCAATAAATTGACATAAAAAGTAAACAAACAAAAAGCCACCTCAAAGATAGGCAATAAGTTAGTTTTAAAGTTCTCCATTGCGTTCAGGGGACATAAATAAAGCTAGCTGAACGATCACGGATTGTTTTCAACCGGCTGAACGATTGTCATCACAAAATAAACAAAGGTTTCAAACTATCGCCCTGAAAGTTTTGTAATTAATTGATAACTGCCTTTGAAGCATTTTATACTTCTTAATCATTTTCATTATTGCTATTATTAGATACACCATTCTGGAACCACCATTCTGGAACCGCCATTCTATTAAAGCAAATATCTTGAGAACCATGATAAAATGACCTCATACCCCTTTCCTGGCATTTTAAATACATTTATATCCGCCCAATTCTGAAATGATGGGCGGGTATCGACAACTTCACAGAACTTTTTGTTCTTTTGAAAACAATGTTGAAATTCTACCATATTACCATTTTGACATGGGATCGGAATGTAGGAAATTGTACAACTTAAAACAAGTGCACATAAGACATATTGTAAGAAAAAAAACAGGAAACGTAAACTCTATAGTGCACATAACAAATGAGCTTTGTGTTTTAAATGGAAGAAGATAGAGTTGTTATTCCCGACAATAAAATGCAATAGGGTTTAACGTCTTACTTTTCTGCACCGACTGGGCTAATGACGGACAGCAGCGCTACTAACTAGTCATATTTCGAATTTCAGCTGTCAAGGGTTCTTTACGTGCACGTCAACATGTATAGGGGACAGGGTATTTCGTACCATCCGAACAATGCAAACATTGTCCTTCATTTTGCAGCACTAACAAGGGGCGCGGAGCACCACGCTGGGAAATCCCAGGGAACATTCTAGGCCAATACCAGTATCGAATCCAGGACTTCCTGGTTAGTGAGCCAGAGAAATACACACTGACCCAATGTGGCTGCCTATTGCCGACAGTAATTAAATGTTAAAATAAACAATGTAATTTCACAGTGTATTACTATACATATTAAACCATGAAGAATCATACAAACTTTCACAGTTTATTACTATACATATTAAACCATGAAGAGTCATACATACTTTCATAGTGTATTACCATACATATTAAACCATGAAGAGTCATACATACTTTCACAGTGTATTACTATACATATTAAACCATGAAGAATCATACATACTTTCACAGTGTATTACTATACACATATTAAACCACGAAGAATCATATATAATGTATGACACATAATGTTGTTAACACCATAGATATGTTTATTAGTTATTATCAAAGAGTCGGCTGGAACACGCCCGTTCTTAATGTAATACAAATTTCAATACCTGGGGTATGGTAAATATAAACAGAGGCAGAGAAATGGGATATAACGTCCACTCGACACAAACTAGGCTATTTCGGGACTAACATATGGTTCAATTTTTTTTCAATACTTTGCTTGCGTGTAGGGCTCTTTAGCTGTGAGAGGAAACCTGAAGATCTGGAGAAGACCCATATGTTTGGACAACCTACTCTACTCCTTATCACGTACAAGCGGGGAATCGAAACCACGCCACTTGACTCAATGACAGTAATGACTATAAACAATACATATACAAATCGCAGTAGGCGTGTGTTCTAGTCAAATGCGGGTCTACCATGAAACCAATAAAGCTTAACCCTCGTTGTCTCTAATCCGGGAACAGCCCTAGAAGCCACTTTAGCACACATTGCTGAAAATGTCTAGGTCTAGTGGCGGGACGACAAATATACCGTACTATTGCTGGGCATCCTGGTTAGAATCACAACTTCGGAATTAATTTCTTCCATTGAATTGGGAGGGTTGGTATTTGGGGTTGGGTGGGGGAATAGGTTTTTTTTCTTCTGTCATGGAATAACCTCTCTGAAGAAGATAAGGAATAACCTCTCTGAAGAAGATAACAGTGGTTAACCAGACTGCGTTCCTGGTAACAAAGGGTTCCCATAACAGTTCAAGCCTCGGGGACCCAAAAATGTAGTCTAGTTACACTACTCTATCAGTCGTGGTTCATAACATGCTTGTTATTCCTGTGATATTATTGAATTATATTAATCCTGTACAGACTTCATGGTAGATATATTCCGTTATTAAATAACCAACGAATTTAACAGACTGGGGGAATTTGTCTAGGACAACAGATGACCTCGATATTGACCGGTCTTTTGAGAAAACATTATGATTACAAGATTTTGCTGTACAATGCGAAAATGTGATTTCTGATTTTGCAGAATTGTAGATAATATTACTGAATTGTACCTTCTGTTTTGTCGATAGATAGTATGCCAAGAGTTTGCTGTACAATGTGAATATGCCAATTTTAAACAAAATAGAAAATATCGCTGAATTGTACCTTTTGTTTTGTCGCTGGCCTTATGGTGTATGAAATTATTGCCAGGAAATGCTACCAATATCACGCCAAACGTTTGGGTGGAAAACATAAAAGACTATAATATTCAATGGAATTTATGGTCTGGGTTCTTTGATCATATTTACGATATGATATAAATACGGATGTGAGTGCTAGACGAGTTTTTCATTAAAACATATTTTTTCTCATAAGAATGTGGTGTTTAATTATCAGTTCTGCCCACATCAGCCAATTTTTCCCTCTACCCATGTAAACCCAACAAACATCAACAAATCATTTACAGTCTCAATATCAAATATAACCACGATCATCAATTATGTTTGCTTCAAACCAAGCGAGTAATTAAATCACAACACCACCTTAATTAACCTTCCAGGATTATCAATAATGAGCAAATCAAGTTAAACATCGGTTGAACTAGATTCAACAAACCCATGCGTTAATCGGCTCGACAGTAGGTACTAAAAATATCCCAGATGTATTGGGTGTAAATTGTTAGTTTTACGTAAACTATAGATTTAAACATGGCGTACATCCAACATCATGAATGACTGGGTATTTTTCTAGAAAGAACACGTATAACATTTAAAAAACGAAAATAATCACGAATTGTAAGTACGCCAAAATTCAATATTATGTTTGGCTGTGCGGCCTTCAGCGACCTTGACAAAAATTGAGTTGGCCTTAACAAATAGATTTAGCCAGGAATAGACATATAGGAATATGTTTCATAATTTGAATTTAAGAACACAAATTGTATTTCAGTTGATGATAAATATGTTAACATTTAGTTAAGAGTACTCAGTGACGGTAACTAACATAAATATGTTAAGATATAGTACTTGGTGACATTTACAAATAGTAACGGCTACTATTTGATGAATAACGATCGAACTGTCATCAGCTAATTTTGACATTTTCTTATTTTAGAAGGTCATCACCAATTAAATAATTATTTAAGTAAGAAATTAGGATATGTATCCGTAATGTATAGTTATATTATTATCTCCCTTTGGTTTGCTTTAATATCAATAAACTTATCTTTGAGAAAGCCTTCCGTGGTCTTTAAATGAAAATGATTAAGTTTATTTTGTATTTGTTTATAGTAATATGATTATTGTGATTACTTTATTTATAGTATAACACCCAGTGCCATATGTTACTCATATTACTCGATATATATAACTCTACCTCGACTCCTAATTACTTAACTACTTAAATTATTATATATAATGTGACTGGATGTATTATTCGAGTTATATAACTCTGCCTCTAATTAATTACTTAAATCCTCTATACAAATATTAAACGTTATATGTACACACAATAATAATAACCAATAGTGAAGTAATATATTACACGAATTATGTAACCCTACCTTAACTCCTAATTGCTTAACGACTTAAATTATTATATATAATGTGACTAGCTGTATTACTTGAGTTATATAACGTTGCCTCTAACACTAATTATTACTTAAATCATGTATAAAAATATGAAACGTTATAAACCCTTAGGTGTACTCACAATAATAATAGTGAACTAATTATTACTCGAGTTATACAACTTTACCTCAATTCCTAATTACTTAACTACCTAATTCGTTATAATATAAAATGTGACCGGGTGTATGCAAATATTACACATTATAAATTTTGGGGTGTAATCAAATACAAACAGTCCATCAAAGGAAAGGCAAAATTGAGTATATAGTAAGTGGACTTCCTAAATGAAATTATCGCAACAGGGAAGTATTATTAGGTGTCCATGGAAGAATTTAAAAACTAATCTGCCGCATTTCCAACTATTTGTAACATGATTTGATGTCGGGGTGAACATCTGCTTCAAGCAAGGGTGATATCGCAGGCAGCAACTATTTGAAGATACCATGGCCATAACTTGGGGTGTCCTTGTAAATATGTACATGTTTACTTCTACAGATTTTATAAATTAGCTAAATCGCTTGAGCACTTCGGTAGGCCCGAATCGCGCGATATACAGTATGTGGGGTATTGCCCCTAAAGTCGAGCCCTGGGAAACTCCATCACAATAGTAATACAGTAAATTCCCGTCATATCACAAAATCTTCATTTATGGATTCATTTATAAATAATATAATCAGGTAGTTACGAAAAGTTTCCGCTTACATACAAGTATATCACTTTAATAAGTTTATCAAGATATTATAATTCATTGATTTAGTGGTAATAGGCAAAATAAAATGTAACTGAAAAAATATGCGGACATCAAACGATTCGTTATCAAAGATTCACACTTCTCAGTTTACCTAGATTACCCTACTAAATTACATCAACATTTTCTAGTTTTAGAATATAATTCTTAAAATTGAGAGATTGCGTTGTACAGTAAAAACTAAGAGATCCTTTCTCTAGTGACATTACAACAAATCAGAGAGAGAGGGTGAGCGGGGCGGGTGTTCCCCAAAAACTAGGTCATTCCAATATTTCTACAGTGTGGCTATACAAATTACATATATGCCAAATTCATTGCGGTTTAACGTTCACTCGCACAAACTAGGTCATTTCGGGACTATCATATTATTTCAATTATCTATTTGCCCGTAGGGGTCTTTAGCAGTGGGTGGAAACCGGAAGACCTGGAAAAACCCACGAGGTTGAGCAGGCGACCAGGTTCAAGCTGGGAATCGAAACCACACTACTTGAATCAATGACATACCTTATGATCTAAAGCGCACGCCTTAGCCCATTCGATCCACGGACTCCCACCCCCACTATATCAAAAAATGGTATCTGTGAAATTATGGGAAAGACGGGGTTACGTATGGTTACCTTGGCAAAAAGCCACTACGTTTGATAGTCAAGGATATAGACAGCAACATTTTCTGAACTCCAGAGAGCATCTTAACGATAAAAGCATATCAAGTAATAAAATAGTATGGCTAATCAGGATTATTTGTGATTTAAAGGTAACTGGGTTATAACAATCAGAGACCTTATCGTGGCTGGAATTAAATAAATTCTCACTTTAGACAAAATAATTGATGTTGCTTCGTGTCTTATCATGTTTGGAGTTCCAGAAAGCAAAACTTGGTTTTTAACGTAGACAACATAATGCTGAATAATGTGGAACCTAATACCACAATCATCTTGCATTAATAATAATAATTCTTGTTTTTCAAACTAAGTCTGATCTGTGCCCAATGAGACTGGATAATACATGCTAATAGAAAACCACACCGTGTCTGAGTGGTCTAAATCTGGCACTGTAAAACACAATGTCTGCAACCGTGCACTGGACCCGGTATCATGCGACATGTTAGCCATCTTTGAGGGTTGCTCTCTCTGTGGAATACAAAACTATTTATTACTGAGCGAGGCCTCTCGGTTTCTAGATAACGACTAAAGAAGCCTAGTCGAAACGTCGCTCAGTAATAAGCAGTAATTGTATTCCATAGAATTAGGGGTGGGGGGTGGATGGCCGAATGGTTAGCTCATGCGTGCTGTATCATAAGGCCTGTCATTGAGTCAACTGGCGTGGTTTCGAATCCCCGGTTGTACGTGACAAGGAGTAGGGTCGTCTGTCCAACCTCGTGGGTTTTTCCCGGGTCCTCCGGTTTCCTCCCACTGCTAAAGACCCCTATTGAAATAAAATTAAAAAACCATATGTTAGTCCCATAATGACCTACTTTGTGTCGAGTGGACGTTTAACCCCATTTCTCTCTCTCTCTCTCTATGTCTCTCGCTCCATAGAATTGTGATCTGTGTATTAATAGTTTACAAGCTAAAGGCGCATCGCAATCTAATCCTTCACCTTTTTCAAAAACAAACTGTGGGTGTTACTAGAAACCGTTACATATATATTTACTGTTTGTGGTTAACCTTGGCGTGTTCTAAAAACACTGATCAAAGAATAGCAGGAATGTTATCAGCAGATTACACGTACACTTAATACAGCTGTATCTGATGTTGCAGTAATATAGAAAAAAATTACGAAGGGCACAGAAAAAACAAAAGTAGTAAATAAAATAATAATACACAGGAAGTACAACATTGTCTCTTTGTCCATCAGAGGTCAGATGGATTAAGACCCTTTTTTTTTCTTTTGCTAGGATCTAAGAAGAGGGTTTCAATTTCCATTTTCTACCAGGTTTTGGTGAATATTCTTGGTTTTGGGGCGGAAGGATCAGAAAGTAAGACATGGATTAGGGAGATCGCCTACTAAAATGAGGTCGCTGTCACAGATTCCTTTGACCTGGCCTATAGCAAAAAATAAAAATGGTCAAACCCTCTCAATATTTCTACCAGAGGACATATTGGACTCTTTGTGGTTATAAATATTAAGATTATCGGAATATTATAGGACAAGAAATGTCATTGATTTAACATGGAAGTCAGTGTGTGGAGGGGGGGGGGAGAGAACTACTGGTCTGAGCCCTGATAAATAGAAGTATAACGCTGTATGGGTGTCCACATAGTCAAAATTGTCCAATAAATCGCTTTGGTCAACATTGTCCAATAAGTCATCATAGTCAACAGTGTCGAATAAATCGCCGTAGTCAACACTGTCCAATAAATCAGAAGAAATATTCATATAAATCTTCTGTAGAAGTAACACACGAAGCCCACACTGGTGCGTCTTTAATACTGGTATGTAAACGATGCAGTAAAATAGATAACGTACACTATGAGAACCAGCTATTTTTAGATGATTCCTAGATAAGTAAAACGAACAACAGAAGATGATTTCCTCTTTACTCGGCATTATACTTATAGTGAGTAAGCCAATACAGAATATTACTTACTTGCGCTTTTAAAGTCGCATTGCGTCATTTTAGCACAATATGAATCCCTTGCAAACTACAATATTGTCAAAAATAAATTTGTAATAGGACAGTTCCGTTCAGTTTTTACTGAACAGAACAGAATTGATTGGCCTATTCTAAATCCGATTGAATCCAAATCGAGAGGTTATCTAACGTTGGTATTTTGATTTTGTTTTTTTAATTAAATGTTAAATAATCAATTTGATATTTTAGCGAATAATGAATGTGACGCATCGTTACTTTAATACATTTAGTGAGTAGTTATCAATCTGTCGGGTACGTGGGAGGATATGCTTTCCCTTTCTGAAAATAGCCATCTGTTACTACTTCCCATTTATAAAAACAATTTTCAAATGTAACATTTTATTGTAGTAGCCTGGCCTTAAATTTTAAACTTATAAAACATAAAGACAATTTACGAATTATTCATGAATAAACATACGCGCCTTGGGTGCCAGAATTACATTCAGTTTCTGTTTGCGGTTTTAGTAACACGTCTAAAATCATGTTTAAATACAGTCGGGCCAGACAAAACAAATAAACAAAAGCCACCTCTGGCAAAACCCTCAACATTTTATTGTTGAACAGTTTAACTTCAGGTCTACTTTACCGTTAAAGGTATGTTTAGTTGGCATAGGATCTATTTTCTATGGCGGGATTCGTAGCTTGGATTAAAGGAAGATAAACATAATTATTATATCATACAGGTTACTAATTATCATCTGATACACGAGGTCCCGTGTATATATTGGAATGCACGTAAAAGATCCCCTGGCAGTTGGAATTCGATATAAGAGAAGGTGATAGTGCCGCTGCCCGGGCAAAATTTCCCTCATAGCACACTGTATGGCGTATGCCCGTCTTCATTAGCCAAGGTTAGGAGCAGAACAGTAGGACGTTAAACCCCATTTCATTTCATTTCATTTCATTTCATCTGATACACTCTTCGTTTCGTTTTGTGCGAAACTTATTTTTTCATAAGCTTAAAGTACATTTCAAGGTCCTAACAGTGCAGTTATGCGAGAGTCGTGATGCCTGGTTGGTTGCACAACATGCCCAGGATGGGTCTCGTGCCAAATATCTTCTATAAGTGATTCCAGTGAGCTAATGTTTGAGTTCGTCTGCTATAGTTTATAATTCGCAACATTCGGCCATATTGGTTACGTAAACTGTTTAATTTAGTTGCATAACAAACATCCTGGTTCTAGAAGAATTCGATATGAGAATCAGAAAATAGGACAAACAATTTCTACAGTTCACAATTAGATAGGCGACCCAGAGCGTTTAGAGCAAATGATATTCGTTTTGTTATACTACTGTAACCTAACACGATTTATCTGGAACCTTGAGCGACCGTGTAACCTAACACGATTTATCTGGAACCTTGAGCGACCGTGGAATACCCTTCGAATTTTTTTCTTGTATTATGCATTTTAGGAAGGTGACTTTCGTCCAAAGTTTCATGTTGGAATCTAATTTTATCGGATTCTGACACATTAATCGACTTGAGCAGGAGATGGTATGATAAGAAATGTCCAATGATCTATTAATCACCAAGAGTGCTACCGATACAGATTCAGTAAATTTCTAATTTCTTTCCTAGGTCCCGTGTTCACATTGACGTGTACGTTAAAGACACCTTTCGAGTGGAAATTCGATATAAGAGTAACTAGGCCGTAGCGCAGTTGTCCGGGCAAAACTTACCACTAGCACACTGAATGACGTATGCCCTTCTTGGTTAACCCAGTCGGAGCAGAACAGTGGAGCGTCAAACCCCATTTAATAGAATAGAACAGAACAGAATAGAATACAAGCGCCTTTTTTTCTGGGCCACTTAAAGGAATTATGCGACATTATACAACGGATATAATTATCCTAAGCAACATCTACCAAGTAATTTCTGGAATTTCAGGAAAAACGTTACTAATAACATAGCAAGCTTATGAGAAATGTTCAGTCTTCGAATACACGATTCTATAAATGAGTTTTAAGCTACATTCCCTACGATTAACTAGACTTTAGCATTCCAGCATTTAGTCAAATAATTGCCTTCATTAAAGACATAGCTAAGGTCGCTTTAAGCAATTACCTCCTTGTAACAGATTGTATCATATTCTGAAATGTTTCTATTGCGTTCATTGTTTTTCATCTATGTATCTTGCATGTATGTATGCTTTGTATTGGAATTTTGTATGGCTGTGAATCTATTCTATTATATTCCAAAAACCTAAATTAAGTTCGTAGGGTAAATTCTTGAAGAATATTCTTCTTTAGCAAAATAGTCATTAAAGGGAAATGGGTTACGTTAAATATTCAACACATGAGGAATTCGTGGATTCGAACAAGTACAGCTCAACTGATAGAAATAACAGAAAATGAATGTTTAATTAATTTTTGAAACATCAGAAAACTGATCATGGCCGCTGAGATAAAAATAAACAAACTATGTCTACAGATAGGGTTACGACTAGAAACTGTTATTCACATCAAAACCAGTTGCTATTTATATATAGGACAGTCTAGCAGCAGGTGAATTTACAGCATGTTCAAATAGTTTAAATATATGTAACATTTACATTCACAAGTTTTCTATAAAGGGAAACACAGACCAACTTTTCTAAAAATGATCGTGAACTTCAGGAATATCGCTTAGAGAGATATTCTAAATGGAACAATTTTTCATGAAGAGAAGCCATGGTCTGTTTTGTGCAAAAGAGTCGGGCTAAAAAACGACACTTTTAACAAGATCCTATTTTTAATTTACCTTGCTAGACCCCATCCAAATGGGCTGATCGATTGAATATATACCTCACTAAATTTATAATTTACCTTGCTAGACCCTATCCAAATGGGGTGATCGGTTGAACCTATACCTCACAAAAACCATGATCTACTAGTTGACCTTTCCCGGTCAATAATATTCATACTAAACTTAGGCTGCCTGTCTACAGTAAGCTCCGCTGACCGACATTTCAAGTCCTAAATCGACGATTTAATTCGCAAACACAAAGTATACTTCGAGAATTTTGAGAAGTATTTATTCTGCGTCCATTTAATGGAATTTAAAAGGTTTATTTGGCCTTTGTGTGTATGCCAGATGTGAAACGGAGTAGAACCGCATTACAAAACAATATACTATTTTTTGGATATGGCGGCCATTTAGGACAGAGATTTATTCTCGAAGTATGAAGTAGATGGATCCCTGTGTGCAGAATGAATAATAAAACGTCAATTTTAGGTCACACATGTTCTGTGGCAGTTTATCCACGCGACGTTTAAAATATGCAAATTTGGTTGACTGCGGAATTCAACGGATCGCTATCTTTGTTTAAAATAAAAAAAATACACCCACCCATATCGTATATCTGAACAAGTAACACACGTCTTTAACATGAAAAAAAATTGTTTGAGATTTGATATACTGAAAAGTAAACCGCGTACCATTTTGGCCAAAGGACAGAAAGAGTTTGATCCAAAAGGGTGTAGTCCATCCGTGTAAATTGCATACGAGAATGCATACTGTGCATAACACACATTGTAATGTTAACGCATATTGCCCGACTTTGAGGTTTGTCCTGTTAGTTATATTTCATTACCTCAGTCCTACAGCACAAAAAATACTGTAGTATATTACCTTGTACTTTCTAATTGGAACCAATTAACGGGGAGGGGGTGGGGGTAGATGGTGATAACCAGTCTTAATCACATGGATTAGGCATCATGCAAGAGTCGGGATCTAAAGTGCAACTGTGTTGTCACAGTAACGTTTTTATCCAGAGCGGGCTAGGTGAGTATTTGCTCCCATCCGAACCAGTAGACGTTGTTCCTTGCCAGGCCCTCTGTCCTGCACCACTGATAAGGGAAACCACTCTGCAAAATCCCAAGGAACTATCTCGGTCAACACCAGGACTGAACCTGGGACCTACTTGTTCACTTTCTTATAAACTAGGTCATTTCGGGACTAACATATGGTTTAATTTTATTTCAATAATTCGCTTGCGCGTAGGGGTCTTTAGCAGTGGGAGGAAACCGGAGGACCCGGAGAAAACCCACGAGGTTGGATAGGCGACACTTTCTTATAAACAACTTACATATTAACTTACGAGTAAATATACTGACAGCGATATTAATTCAGCGAAATTGGTAACCGTTATACCTATACGTTATTCAAAACAGTGCTTGTATGAATACACTGGTTTTATTTCGCTCACTGTAATAACTGAAGTACTAATACTGTACATTTATTTGACATAGAGCTATACCGGATCTTCAAGTAGACATTTTGATTTCAACAACAGCAATTCAAAACTACGTGCATCAACATGTTTGAATCAAATGTTTTCAGAGCAGATAAAAAGAAATATTATTCATGTTCGGCGATTTCTGGGTATATTTATTTCCTGGAAATCATACAAGAATATGGGTGATGCTCCTGGAATGTCTAAATTTATAACAAACACCATCACTGACAAAATTACGTCCATTTGCCGCCTATATTGGTCTGTTTTATAACAATGGGTGTATATTTTTAATGGAATCTACAGCTGGGATCAATGTACATTATTCTGTCAGAAACCCATCAATCCATTTATCACCTCTCATCACCTCTGGCAGGTGAACAACCAATATGGCAAATCATTTGGACAGAGTGAAAATGGGAAACAGGCGGCATTCCGCCCAGATTGGCTATCATCAACTTCTGTGAACCGAGGCATTGAACCACGAACCCTAGCTACAACTATTTCTGTACAAGCTACTGTTTTAACAGTTATTGTTGCTTAAGCTAAGTTCCGGTCCAATATTTCGAATGTCGACAACATGAGTCTGTTAATTGTCGGAACTGGGCTAATGAAGACGGGCATACGACATATAGTGTGCTATGAGGGAAATTTTGCACGGACAGCGGCATTACGACCTACTATCGACTTCCAACTGCCAAGGAATCTTTTGCGTGCATGCCAATATGTACATGGGACCTCGGTTTTTCGTACCATCCGAACGACTAGACAGCTGTCCTTGTCAGACCTTCCGTCCTACATCACTAACAAGGGGGAACCACGCTGGAAAATCTGGATGAACTTTCTCTGCCAATGCAGGGATCGAACATCTGACCTCCAGGCTAGCGAGCAAACGTCTTACCCACTTAGCCACCGTGGCCCCCTGCATGAGTCAGTCCAGGTATGATGTTAATCTCCGACCCAAGATAACGACAAGAAACCGGGCCCAATGCACAACTATACAATACAGCAATGCAGTCTTAAAACGTGATCTTGTAAACTCACTAAAATTAAGTTTGAAGAAATAATTAGAATATAAACATTGATAAACGTGTACTGTGTTAGGAATTGCATCTTCGTAAATAAACATTTCTTAGTATAAAAACATACGTAGATGTATTCCTTCAAAAGATATGATTGTTTTATTTAAAGAGCGATTGCACGATGGTAAGTGAACAATTCTCAGTACAGGGGCATACAACCCTTTAAAAGATAAGGGTGTCTTATTTATAGAGTGTATATTCACTGGATAATGGTGTACTTTGTTAGAGAATGCACGATAGAGTTATCTTATTTATGGAGAATATTTATTCGATGGATAAAGGTGTACCTTGTTAGGGATTGTCTGGCCGGGAGGATACGTTTCTCATTACAAAGGCATATTTAGGTGTCTATTTAAAAGACATGAGTCTCGTATTAAAAGAGAGTTTGTATTCGATGGATAAAGGTATACTTCGTTAGGGATTGCATGGCCGTTGGTAAACATTCCTTAGTACAAAGGACTTAGATGTGTCCCTTTAAATGATATGGTTGTCTTGTTTGTAGAGAGTTTGTATTCAATGTGTAGAGAAAGTGTGATAAAGGAGTAAACTGCAGGGGGTTATCACCTTTAATCTGACAAACGTCATTCTTATCGTTAATTTGACATACAAAGCAACCATACAGAGATCGTGTTACATATAACACATGGAAACGTCGTATCTACCATTCGGCAGTCTTCGTGTATATTACAACTGCACCTTCTGCAGACAAAAAAATGACTGGTTATCACAATGGCGTCATTTTCTTTCATGTTTATATACCGTAATATCAGTTAGTTTATCTTATCGCTACAGTTAATTTATTGTATAGATCCTTTTATCAATTTGTTTTACATTATAAGAACACCGTGGTATTATGTTCTAAAAGAACTCCGAATGCTTGGCCATACAAGTTGTGGTGTTATTACACAGAATGTAGTTTGTATTTGGAATGGTATCTATGAAAACACATCCGGGTCAAGATTCTTGATCACGGAACTACCATCTAAAACCACGCGTTCTTTACTTTGATTATCTTGGATGAGGTGGATATAATTATCACTTAACACCCTCATAACATTGTGGTTCCTTCTTCTGACCATATAAACAACCCAACCAAGGTTTAAAAAATCTAATTAAGAACTTTGTCCTTTGAATGTCAAAATATGACTGGAGCGATAACTCCACAAAATTTGTTCGAAATTATTGAAAATCGATATGTTTCTTTTTTTATCCCAATGAACAATCACGTTGGGCTTTTAATAGTTTTATAGTGACCTCTGACCTGTATATCGTTCGCAAGACATCGTATATTTGAAAGCAAATGAGGGGATAACACTGCGATATTTGTCCGAAAATTTCTACAGAGGTCCTCCTTGTAACCTAATGAACAATCCCGGGAATTTGTAAAATATAGTCTTTCTTGCAACATCAGCCACTTCGTCTCACACTCATTTCAGTTCTAAGGTAACCACTAATGACCACATTTTGTACACAGAGATCCGTCTACTCTATTTCGAGAATAGATCTCTGCCCTAAATTACCGCCATATCCAAAAATAGTACACTGTTTTATAATGCGGTTCTACTCCGTTTCACATGTCATACACACAAAAACTAAATAAACTTTTTCAATTTTGTTAAATGGAAACAGAACAAATACCCAATAAAATTTTCGAAGTATACTTAGTGTTTTCGACTAAAAAGTCGATTTAGGACTTAAAATGTCGGTCAATTAGCTTAGTGTCTGTTCTCAAGCGGAGCTAGCTGTGGCGAACAGCCTGGATGTACCCATCACAGAAAACTATCAACTTTGGCCCAATTGCGTTTAATAAACTAGTTATTGTAAAATATTCAGCGGATGTTTAGATATTTTTGAAATTCCACATATTAGTGTTTTGATCTGTTATTATACAACTAACTGCTGTTTTCAGACCATCTACATACTGGGGTGATTACTTTGAACTTTATAAAATGTCAACACGGAACAAATAACCCTATTTATATAATTTATATACGGTACACAGTACTACACCATGTTGGTATATAGACAATCAATATAATTTTTATATAATAATTTAACTGGGTTCAACTATGTGATATTAGTGGGTGGGTGTATTTTATAAATATGGAAGCATATTGTGCAAATGATTCAGATGATAGTGAGTGGCTTTGAGCTTAAAGCTAAGTTGGCACAATGCAGCAAAACATTTTAATCGTCCAGCATTAGTAATATAAACTTTACAGCAATTCTTCTAATATTTGGTCACTTAGTGTTCAGCATTTAAAGTGCCGTTGTTTCGATTCTACTGCCCAACCTAGTGGAATTTGCCCGAGGACTCCGATTTCCTCTCACAGCTAAAGACCCCTGTGAGCAAGCGCATTATTTATAGTAAATTAACCAGTTCGGGTGTGGCTTGGCTTGTGTCTAGTGGACGTTAAACCCAATTCTCTCTCTCTCTCTCTCTCGCCCTCTCTCCTAATCCTCACCAGACATTGCTACTTAATGATCTTGTAAATCATCAGATATATAACTGACAAAACAATAAATACTCCCCCTTCTGGCACTTATAGCTAGGCTAATCAAATCTACATATATAATAACTGCTCCTTGAAGTCAGTTATGGCCGACAAGAGAAGCACCTCGACATTAAACGAATAAAATCAATTAGTTAATTATTAGATTATTCCAGTTGCTACACGAGCTTTATACTAATGAATGTGTACATGTTAATAGTGTTTGGTCTAGGTTGTTAAGATGCTTTGATCCGAGAAGCCTAGACGTTGATGTTTGTCTTAAGATTGTAATCTGGTTCACCACGAAGCGTGCAGAAAGTGCAGTCGGCCTATTCTATTTCGGTTCTAATAGGTATATATTATATCTTTTAAGCACATGTTAACTGACATTATGATAAATATTTGAATAAATCCAAATATAATGGATTGGTTTGTGAGTTTCTTGATCAATGGTTCATTTTTGCAATCACATATCATTTACACTCGCATTTCCAGAAGTGTTTGTCCAGAATTGATCATTAGAAGCTGCACCAAACATTTACCCAAATTCATACTGAGCGGATGGATTAATTCGGGAGTCTCCGGTCCAAATGAATTGTTTCTGAGAACGGACAAGTTTGACTATTTATCGTAACTTTACATGAAACTGTGGTTAAGACTTGATTCTGACCTGACATGAAACGTTCAGAATGTTTGCCCATTAGAATCTGACACCCATAACATCTATGTAAATAGATAATACAAACATGTCTACATATTATATACAGAAACAACAAACCAGAGGGTGGCAAGATAGACGAGTAGTAAAGGTTGTGAAATTAAAACTTGGTGAGAGAATGCCGAAATGTTGACCGCACCTTTCATTATACTGAAATGCAGGAAGCCCGTGCGTAAATTCTATTAACGTTAAAGATCTTCAAGAACATCTTCCATATACTTATTTTTATTTTATCAAATTGTTTTATGCTACTTATTATTAATTTATTGCGCTTTGAATATGTGTCCACTGGTCAGTCCTACGGTATCCTAAAAGATTATTTCGGTAAACTGAAAATAGAGGGGGGGGGGGCTCGTTCACTACCGACAAACTAGGTCATGTTAGAACATAGAAGTAACTTGAATTAAATATCTTATGTCAGCAGAAGTTGTAACCCCTACTAAGATTCTCTCATTTGGGTTTCTTTGAAGTTGAGGATGGTGTTGACTTGGTATATTTTTATTATCTATCTCAATTAATCTTTACAAAGTTTATTGGTTTGTTGATGACTTAAAGAGTCTTTGGGTTAACGGTAAATACTAGTAAAAATACGATACTTTATCACTTGGTAATCATAAAACATTTGATTACTCGAACAACCTGATAAAAAGTCCACACGTTGCCGAGCTGAACACGATTTTTATCAAACAGGTCAACAAGTTCCATAGCTCTTCGGGTCGTATTTTAAAAGAAAAATGGCCACTATTGACGTCTGCAGACAGATTTCTCGCCCATAATGCCGTTAATGTGTTGGCGGATGTGTTAATAGCTGTGTCTGCATCACGGATCCAATAAATCACGTGTCGTTCATGGGCCCCTTTAACACAAGTGCTTTCATTGACGGATATAATTTGGCTACTTCTATTTCCAATTACAGAGAATTTATAAAGATACGGATTGTAGGCTTGGCGATATCAGTTCGGCATTAATCATTTATAATTCAAGTAAATAAAATTGAAGGAATGGTGCAGCAATGACAAAAGTGCAGCAGTGAAATACCATCACATTTCGCTGAACGATTATTTTCAAAGACGAGGGTTTATTTGTTTTAGATTGCTTATATTCACGAACTTTCAAATGAAATGGGGTTTAACGTCCTACTGTTCTGCTCCGACTGAGCTAATGAAGACGGGCATACGCCATACAGTATGCTATGAGGGACATTTTGCCCGGGCAGCGGCACTATGGTCTACTCTTATATCGAATTCCAACTGCCAAATTTTTTAAATGTATATATATATATATATATACTATTTAGATGAATCATATATCACGAACCAAATGTTGATGAATTGAAAGATTTCCAACAATTCAAAAATTGATGCTGAATAAAAATGTAGATGTTTTAAAATGCTTAGGAGCTTTTCGATACCAATCATTATAAGTATATATCTATGTGTACCTGCAACTATATTTCCGTATATCTATCATTATGTATGTTTATTTGTTATTCATATATGCACATAACCTTGTAGGGTTTATTTTATGCAATAAAGTTTCTTTTAGACTATATAGCCCAGCATAACCAAAGGAGCGGACATTGCACCGTAATAAAGTCAAAGCAAGATTTCCTGATTGCAAAATTGAAATACAAAAAAAAACACATTCGTTCCCCCTAGCCAGGGATGGGTTTATATAAACAAATGAATATTTGGTGAATATTTTAAAGATGAATGTCTTATCTATTCAACACACCACAACTCAAGATAAACATTTACAAACAAAAAGTCCATAAGAATTTTGTTACATGACCTGTTTTACCTTTAGCGGTTATGCAACAAACGAAAAACCTGTATTGCTTACTGTACTTAATTGTGGGATTAGAAACCACGACTTCAACATTGATGCAACTAAAGAAACCATATGCTGAAACCCTACTACTTACTGCTCATATTTAGTGATCGAAATAAAGAAAATCTGTATTAAGTTAAAACATTTTGTGATCGTACTGAGTACTGAGTCGAAACTATTAGTTATCGAACTAAAGAAAATCTATATTGAGTCGAAACAGTTATTGTTCGAATTAAAGAAATCTGCTTTGACAACCTTTACTGCTCACCCCACCTAATTGTGAGGCCGAAGCCACAACTTAAGCAGTGATGGAATTAAAATAAGCATATGCTGAAATCCTACTACTTATTGAGACGAAACCACGCCCTTATTAGTGAAGCAACCAAAGCAAATCTATATTGACAACCTCTGCCACCCATAATATGTGGGGTCAAAACCATGATGAGGTTGCTGCTTTGCAGAAGATTCGCACCGAACTCGGTATTGGCAAGTTGATTTTTCAAAATTCGTTTATTTTCTACAGAGGAATTGGAGAGTTGTGGTCGGTTATCCGTTGGCTTTAACAATACCACCAAACTGGGTTAAAGCCTGACCGATAAAACAAATACTACTTTTCTGTGTCAAGGACAGCAACTAAAACAAACAGTTGATAACTGGATCTGACCGAATATATTTTATTTGTCGCCATTTTTTTCTCTCTGTCCAACTTTAATCACAACTAGCCTCACCAAAAAGGCACCGATAGCCAATATATACGAGACCGATTTATTATCGAGGGTCTGGTAAAGAAGGGCTTGTCTGTGTGTGTTTGGCTAATAGTAGCCTGGAAAAAGACACCCAATGGTCAATAGAAATATGTCTGATGTATTATCGAGGGTCTGGTAAAGCGAGGCTGGTTGGTGTATGTTTGGCTAACCAGACTGATTGGATTAGTGAGATGGTTATTATTTACATCATAAAGCATAGTAACTATGGGGAGTTAATGATGGGGAACTAAGAAAATCCGGCCCCTTTACACAGCAAAATAACTCAAAACAACTCGGTATTTCTAAGGAATAAGATCATTTTTATAACCATCTGATTAGCAACCTATTCATGTGATGCCAATAAAAGAAAAAATATCAATATTTGTGAACAAGGTTAGAGTGATAAATTCGCATAACAATATCTATATGTGCTATCGAGTTGTTCAGATATCTGGATTTTATGGAGGAAATTACCCGCCTTGAGGGAATACATCTGGTAAAATGATGGTGGTAGAATCCTATATTGTTTGTCCCTGAAGGAAAATATGTCTTAATAATCATCCATAAAACTTTGATAGGCAAATATTTATACTTAATATAAAAAGGCAGTGGTTAGTTATGCGTATGTAATTATTGTCGACGTTTTTCTATTTCTTAATGAAATTATATAAAATTGGGTTTAACGCCCTACCTTTTTGCACCAACTGGGCTAACCGAAGAGGAAAAATTGGTTTGCCTACTCTTAATCGAATCTGAATTGTCAAGGGTTATTTTACGTGCACGCCAACTAGTACACGGTTAGTGAGCCAGTGCCATACTCACTGAGCCACCGCAACTCACAAATCCATATCACGGATTAGTTACTTTCTGAAACAACTGATACCACTTTATAACAAAGGCATCTTTCACTGTGGATTGTTATGGATACACAATTACTGAGTTTAATACTATGCGACTTTTCGACGAGCAAAATCTCGTCTTGATCACTTGTTGGCTTGATAAAGACGAGAGTATACTCGTCGAAAAGTCGCATTGTGTTAATATGTTCAATTACTAAATGCCTATCAAATAATTTAGTATTAGACTTGTGATACTATTTAAGTGACAGTTATAATTTGATGAGACTAGGCGAAAACTCTGCTGCCTTGGCAGACGGTCCCTAGCACACTGCATGACGTATACTCGTCTTCATAAGCACGGTATAGGACATTAAACCCCCATTTCATTCCGCTCTGGATTATTACCTCCCCTTGCGATGAATCGTATAATTATATCCAAACCATTACCTGGAAGTTTATTATACTCTCCCTGCTATCCCTAAGTTCATACAAGCACCCTAAATATACTGCATCAGTATGATTCACTACGTTTAATTAAATTAACGATTATTTTAATACTCCCTTCATAAATTACCTCCCCTGAACAGATAATTACACCGCCATTCATAAACTACTATTTAGGTCAAAACTGATTTTTAGCCAGGCAATAGTATTTGAAAAATGACAGGAAATCTGTTTTAAAGATTAAAATAGTAGGGTGGTTAATTCAATCTCAGTATGTTTTAAATGTTCGCTGTAGTACCTTCAAGCGAAAAGTTGTTTTTACCCTTACTTTAAGCAATAATCATGCGTCGACAATTTGACAATGATGTATCGTTGAACTCTTCTGACAAACAGAGACAATGGCCATTTATTGGTACCCACTATGTAATTGTATATCTCGTAACACCGTCATTAATGAACAAAATAATTAAACATGAACGAAAGTTGGATTAGATTGATGACAATAGTTCCTGTGATTTATTGGAAATTTGTGTGCATATTTTAATATTTTGATGTGAATACAGAAATGGAAGTAAATGGGCTTTAAGTACAAATCGGTCATTTGAAGACTAATACAAGATATTTTATATATTTAGTGTATTCGTTTTTAACTGCCATAGATCTTTAAAGTGCACCATTAATGACTGTCCATGTGCCACCAATGATTATCCGTATACCACCAATAATCGTCTATGTACCACCAATTGTCGTCCGTGTACCACCCATGATTGTCCGTGTACCACCAATGGTCGTCCGTGTACCATCAATGGTCGTCCGTGTACCACCAATGATTGTACCACCAATGATTGTCCGTGTACCATCAATGATTGTCCGTGTGCCACCCATGGTTGTCGGTGTGCCACCAATGGTTGTCGGTGTACCACCAATGGCCGTCTATGTACTAATAATGATTGTCTGTGTACCACTAATAGTTGTCGGTGTGCCACCAAAGTTTGTGCGTGTACCACCAATGCTAGCCCGACCAGAAACAATTACAAATTTGAATTCCCGGGTAATCCCTCGAGTAGTTCTTTCTTGTTTTATATTAAAAGAGATAACAAAAAATATCCCCACTCAACAGCAGTACAAAACATACTTAGGTAGAAATGTGGAGTGGTTTATTTATCTACATAACGTTTCAAGTTAGCAGACCCTTTGTTATATATCAATTAACAACTTCATGTTATTACGTTTGATTAATTGTCAGAAACAAGAAACAAAGCAAACAATCTCTTCTAGAAAATAAACTCCATTATTTATGACTAGGTTGTACTTTTGAGAAATAAGACTATGTATGATATTCCAACAAGTATGTATATACGTCTATCTATATAGACATACAGCATTCTATTTTAGACACCAATGCTTTTATGATGAGTCGAAACAAACATGAATATGATTGATTTACTCAGTGATGTGGTGGTCTGCTGTCTGGTTTATGCATTAAGACAATTTGTTGCTTATAGTTCAAGGGCAATGAATATGTGTATGATCATTAAGGGTATATACTGGATAACCTCTGTCTATGAATATTGTTGTCATAGTTAATACCTAGCAAATACCTATCCCCGTATTCATTACTATATACACAGAGAACACTAACATTTGGGATAAGCCATTCCAGTGCCAAGGTCTGTAATCCAGAAAAAAACATTTGTCATGATTATGCATATTTTGTTCTAGAACCCGAAAAGGCAAATCAATTATATCAACATGCATATATATCTGGAACAAAGGGTTCCTAGTTATTAAATAGGTGTCTGACAACGAAACATACGCTCACTTTTTATAGTCTTCTAGTACCAATATAAACATAACACGGGCCGGTAATCAACTAAAAGGCTTCTTCATCTCATGAACAGAAACATTTGTGTATAAATGGCAAGTTAACCAGAAGAGCGACCACAAACAATCGTGAAAGACGGACGGACACGTATGACGACAATATACAACATCTCAGTATGGGCGTAAACAAACTATGTTGGGGATGCTCAAGTGATTCGAAACCAGCACGATAGGTGCATTTAACAACCATTTGTTAGCACTCAAAACCGATGAATTTCCATATTTTTAACGCCCTTAATAAAACAAAATTGCTGACCATCATGTTATCCAGTTATAGGCAGTTTACAAAACGATTGTGAAATAATGCTTGGTTGAATACATATATTAACAGTTGTGTTAAATATCAGCAAAAGTTAATGAAGATATCTTTATTCATGTATATATATGTCAACTCGTCACGTCTGATATTATCACATAAATTAATAGATTGGATCATGAATTATTAATTAAGAAATAGCATTTTTTACACCCAGTGATTATAATTGACAGCTCGTATTCCTATGAATATATCTGAAATACGTCTAAGATCCCGAGTAGATCCTTGGTAAGTCTGAAAATGCTAGAATCTGACAGCTCGTATTCCTATGAATATATCTGAAATACGTCTAAGATCCCGAGTAGATCCTTGGTAAGTCTGAAAATGCTAGAATCTTTTACTGGCTTTAATTGTTGGCTATGATTCATGGTGGGCACACTCTCAAGATAGGTATTTCAAGATAGATTGTTTCAGTGGCATGTGTTTATTGAACTGGGAATACACATAACACAATTCAGTGGAATAAAATTATTGTTTAGTACTGCATTCCTTAATAAAAAAAACTAGTAAAACCTAGTCGAAACGTTGCTCAGTAATAAACACCAATTGTGTATATTGTGTCCTCGGAAAGACTTTTCTTTCCGCGCCTCAATCTATACGCACCCAACGAAATGGTGGATAATTAAGATAATAAAGGCCATGGGTTTTTTCTCGAAGGCTTAACTTGACCCAGTACACAATTACAGTTTATTAAATGCGAGAGAGAGAGAGAGAAAGAGAGATGGGGTGTAAGGTGCTTTAGCAGTAGAAGGAAACTCACGAGGTTGAACAGGCGGTCTTACTCCTTCTCACGTACACAATGGGGAATCGAAATCATGCTGCTTGACTCATTGACAGAGCTTATCATCTAAGGCGCACGAATAAGACCATTCGTCCACCTATCCCCACCCCAAATACAGCAAGAGAATAAATTATATGGATAACATGTGTGCAACAGGTAAATAAAGTATATAGCTATTAAATATGCAGTAAACACTACAATTATGTTCTCATGTGACAGATTAATGTCTTAATCATCATTTCACCACGGGTATTAATATATCGACAAATTGGCCATTCTTTAACGTCGAAACGTAACCACGTACGATTTTGCAAAATCGGATGCCTTCCCAATGGCTACTATCACATCGGTTCGTAGCTTTTTTTCCGTCTAGCAACCAGAAGATACCATGGAGATTGATTCTCAAAAGACAATTGAACACTTATCTTTTATCCTGGGGCCTACTCTTATTTTGAATTCCATCTGTCAAGAGTTCTTTTACGTGCACGACAAAATGCCACGGGACCTCGGTTTGTCGTCCCATCCGAACCACTACACAGTCCTTGTCAGGTCTGAGGCCAATAAAACAATAATACACATGTACTAGTATAACATTTGCTTTAGTTTATCACCAAAACATGTAAACTATATATTTGTTAAGAAATATTACAATATAGATATTGTTTACAGTCCATATCAACATGTCCAACACATGATCAAATTCCTGCGCAGGGTCTGAATCATATTTAACAAGTTACACATTGGATATGGGGAGGGTCAGTCTGCCATATATACAAATTGTGTTACTGTAGGGGTATTGGACAACTGAAACGAATTGGGTCAACCTTATGCAAGTGTGTTTATTGGAACAAATTTGTTTTTTTTATGCCAAGTACAACCAGGTCACGCCATACTCCTAGCAGTGTTTTGTTTGATTAGAGCTAATCCCACTCCTCACTGCTGTAAAGAAAGCAAATTCTTGTTCCAAATTATGACTCAACGCGGATATAATGTAAACAATACTGTTTTGAGACGAACAAAACCTTCACCTTTCTTAATACCTTAAATCACTGTCCAAAGTTTTAGTGAAGACCCCAAATTAAACGAAGGGCTGTCATGTTGCTGTGCTTGGGGATAGATTTGATTGAATGGGAAGAATAGTCACCTTCCCTCAAAAGCGCAAGTATCAGAAGCAAATCCAGCAATGGCCAGAGGGATTTCTCGGGCCATTGCTTCAGGAATATGAGGTCACACCTGTGCTGATAAAAATTATTAAAGGTACATTTCAGTCGTTGGATCACAGTTTGGGCAACGACTGGTTGTACTTTGTCAGATATCTTCCTTGCTTCCCTAACACACATCAATAGTCATCCTCGTTATCCCCACTAACCCCTCGGTCCATTCACGGGAGAGACACATAGTCCATAGTAGCTTGCATTCGTGAATACCCCATGAATGGACACAGGGGTTAGTGGGGTAGAATGGAACGATGCCACTGGGGATACCAAGTAATGGTGGGATAACCGCGGCGCCCAAAAAAAAACCTCGGAAGACAATCCCGCGTACAACACACATTACACATGGCCATTGAACACCGTCAAAGCAAGTAAATGGATCCTGGGAACACACCGTACAGTTCCGAGACTGCAGTCATACGGGCTTCACTCAAAATAGCAACACTAGCGACAATTCGCAAATGCAAAACTCGAAAAAGGGCGTAAACGTTATATTGTTCTGGCTAACCTAGTGTGTGTCATGATCGGTTTTGTGTTGACAAATAATCTCAATAATTTCATGAATATTTCGCCCTTTAAGCAACATCAATTTGATTTCCTGTTCTCCTGGATCACCTGTTAAAATTATCTTCTTATTTCTTCAGAAAAAAGACTAAATTAAAAACCAAAAGTACTCGGTTGAGCTGTTCAAACGCTTTTAGTTCCAAATATTTGAGTTTTGAAATTTCAAACAAAACATCGTGCATGTGATTGAAGTTAAAGTTAAAATGTTTTTCTTGATCACGTGATGAATAAATTAACAGTCGCGTGTTACTTGCAATCGCTATCAGTTCCGAGTCGAATTCGGTTGCTCCGGATTCGGTTACTCTCAGTTGCTGATATGATCGACATAAGCACAATTGTAACTGACTGTAACTAGTTGCTTTGAGTTGCAAAGTCGACATAAGTCCCCCCCCCTCCCGCCCAATGACATTCATCCAGCTATGGCGAATTTCCTTAATTAAGATGTAGTACCCTCGATGTAAACAAACTCTTTGAAATGATTAATCGAAAAGCTTGACAATTAAACCTTTAAAAACTCAAAAAAGTGAAAAGGAAATAAATATATATTTTGAAGCACAGGATTATCAAATAAATTCTACAGCTTTCTCCGTGTGGCCAAACATTTCCTCGTCTAAACGAGTGCACCTGCTGGAAGTACTTCACTTCAACCTAATGTTAATAAACCTGATAGCTCTTAATAAGTTCTCTCTTGAAATCTTCCTAGACAAGGGTACAAAATACTACGTCATAGGTATAAAGTATCCGGTCTGGCAATAAGACTATTTAAACAAGCGAATCCAGTACATTTCACTAAAGACAAATTGACAAGGTTCATTGCAAATGATGAATGTTATGGAACCACAATCAAATATCTGACCATTACTCGGGATTTCCGGGCACAAAATGTCAAACGAGGTCATTTTCTGGAACACAACCAACAGGCATTTGGTTACATCAATAAATTTGAGTTCATGGATTTTAATTATTCAATGGCCAATTTTTAAAATTGTCGTTAAAATTCTGAAGTCTTTATGCCTTTTTGTAGCGTCCAAATAGGTCGCTCAAGTCAGAAACATTGATATCTGGTAACGACAACTTTCGATTAAATATTATATCAGATATGACTTTTTTCAACTCAATTCTGTGACTGTTTCGTATTTGGGCGTGGTTCCCCCTTGTCAGTGATGCAGGACGGAGGCCCTGACCAGGACAGCTGTCTAGTCGTTCGATGGGACAAAAAACCTAGGTCCCGTGGACGTAATAGATCCCTTGACAGTTGAAATTCGATATAAGAGTAGGCCGCAGTGCCGCTGCCCGGGCAAAATTTCCCTCATAGCGCATTGTATGGCGTATGCCCGTCTTCATTAGCCCAGTTCGGAGCAAAACAGTAGAACGTTAAACCCCATTTCATTTAATTTTTCGTATTTGAGAAAGATGCTTAGAGATCCCACCCAAAATATTTTCTAAGATATTTATAAACATCGGTTGATGTGTGTAATGGCGGAACAAGCTTGCACCGTTTAGAATTTCTTAAAATCATCACTGGTAAAGATTTATGTAAGCTGTTCGGGTCTGACATTCATGTTAATGGAATGTTAATTTGTCGAGTTAATCAGTTAGACACGCTGATGGTTGATTTGATAGATGAAAATTAGTAAATATTTCATTTTATCACGTAGATATAATCATCTTTAAAATGAGATCAATTTGTATTAAATTTCAAAGCATTTCCTGTTACATGTGATAACGTTTTATCAAGTGCTTTGGTCTGATTTTCCATAACATTTTTAAAAGATCTTTGAAATTGGACAACTGTATACGAAATTACGGCTAGGTTTTATCTGGTAACAGAATGGTATTAGTGAACCCCGGGTTATGTCAAGTCAGGAAGGTGGACAGATTATTGGTAGTTCAGTTCAATTCGAGCTCAATATTTTAATTTAATTAAGGATATAATCAGGTTTGCTTGGCTTTGATTTAGAAATGGAATGAAATAGGGTTTTACGTTTTACTTTTGTTTGATGTTATGCCATGCATTGTACTGCGACGCATGCAAAACAAAGCACTTCACTGGCTTCCAATTCAAGCGAGGATTGACTTCAAACTGATGTCTATTATATATCAATGTGTGTACTGCGTAGTGCCATCTTATCTGAGATCAAGTACGAAGAACATCATTGTTGTCCAAAAATATACTGTATACTCAACAACTTTGGTGTTGTTACTGCCAATTGGTGGAATTCTCTATTTTAAATCCAGATTAAAAACAAACTTATTTGAGAAATATTTGGAAGCGTGATTATATTTTTGTAGCGCTATGGGCACGACTATATGTGGAATTAGCGCGATATAAATGGACTTGTCATTATTATTACTATGAGGGACATTTTTGTCCCGGAGCAGCGCTATGGTCAACACTTATTTCGCTCTCCACTTATTTCGAGGAAATTTCTAGGCCAACACCCATTAGCCTACCACACCTACTGAGCCACAATGGCCCCCACTCGATTAAGTCAAACAAAAGCAATTAATATATTTGTGTTGACTAATGCAAAATAAGTGAGATAATTATCTGATTTAAAAATAATGTCCTAATTAATTATGCCATTTATCCTGTAGTTCTCTTTCTCTAATTAAATAATTAACGTACACATTATTGGTGTAGTTATGTAATTATTCCACCATGATGGATCCATCTGATACGAACTGCTGCAGCCTTGAAAATACATTACATAACAATCGCTGATCATTGTTTATTCACATTGTTTATAACTTGAGTAGTTTAAACACTCTGTAGGCTAATTTACAATTGCATATTATTAGATAAATACAGTGTGTACGTTACGTGGTTTTACAGATTGCTATGGCTGTTGCACGGTACCAACATAAATTAGGGCTTAAAATACAGCACTGATCTCCATCCTTAAAACCACAATTAGAGCACCTATGTGATACACGTGAACTTTTCAATACTTTGTCCAACTATTTCAAAGGGGATCGCATGATAGTAACCTTAACATTGAACCTTATTGGTCAACGGGTCTTAATTCGGACTCGGTGGTTATTAGATAAAAACAGTGTGTACATAGTTATAAAGATGGTATTTATCTTCAGTTTGGATAAATTGCTATGACTGTTATATAGTGCCAACATAAATTAGGGCTTAAAATAAAGCATTGATGGTCATCCTAAAAACCACACCTAGAGCAACTATGTGACACACGTGAACTTTTCAATACTTTGTCCAACCTTTTTAAGGGACCCTCTGATAGTAACCTTGGTCCACGGGGTTAAATTCGGGCTATGTGATCTAGACCAAGATAAAGCATTGATTGCCACCTATCTCTTTACAATTACAAGAAAGCAACTAGCTTATCTTTAGGTGGAACTCTCGAACTTTTACAATACTTTGTCCAAATACCCCCAAAGGGACTTGGTGATAGTAACTATATATAACGATGGAACTTTATTTTCCACAGGTTTAATCCACGTTTCTCGTTTATCCAGGAGGGCTAGGGTAAGAGGGTCATTACAACAGCAAATCTTTATATGTATAATAATACACACTTATCATTCCAAAACAATATCTTTGGTGTACACTCATCTAATACTACTTTCACTTCCACTTTAACCTCTTCACATGTCTCGTCTATTTGTTTTAACAAGTTGTAAATGTGGGTTATTTATATTATGATATGATGTACCTACAGTAAATTGCTTGATGGTAGCAATTCTTTGGATCCTTGTAGAAATTCCAGTCTCATAAATTAATAACTGGGCTATACGTGACAAGGAGTAGCTAGGGTCGCCAGTTCAACCACGTGGGTTTTCTCCGGGTCCCCCTACGCGCAAGCAGAACATTGAAATAAAATTAAACCATATGTTTATCCCGAAATGAGCTAGTTTGTGCCGAGTGGACGTTAAACCCCATATCTTTCTCTCTCCCATTAATATCTGAAATGAAATAAAATGGGGTCTAACGTCCTACTTTTCTGCACCGACTGGGCTAATGAAGACGGTGTGGTTATATCATAGGAATACGATCTATTAAATTTTACTAAACGCTATTAGTTTAATATTTATGAAATATCGACAGTAAATTGCTTGAAAACGATTTTGGGTGTTACCCAACAAAACACGTAAATATACAATCTAAACAAGGTGCCTATACGATTTCAAGTTTAGAAATTTGGATTCTATAGTGTTGAGTATATATCAAGCTTTTTCAAGTGGCTATAACCTCGCACTTCACCCGAACTAAGAAATATACAATACGTACATCATGGTTTATCAAACGTTGCAGCTGTAATGAAACTTGCTAATTCCACATTAGAGGAGCGGTCCCAGATTTCATGTGGTTCTCGTTGATAAAATTAAGTTTAAGTATATAAAACTAAACACCAACATGTAAAGAAATATCTCCAATCGCTTGTCTGAAAGTTTCAGCTCAAAATAACTGGTCAAAGTGATTTCTTTAGTTTTTCTGTAACTTATTTAAGGCATTATTCTGTTGAATAATCACGACCATCACTGACGACTATAATTTCATCCTCGGTATCCCCAGTGGCCTCTACCCGTTCTGCTCCGCAACCCCCCCCCCCCCTGTTCATTCACAGGGGAGACACATAGTTCAATTATCCGCCCTTGACAATTGTGCTAATTTTGACTACCAATCAAAAACTTGGATAAACCGATAATATTTCGCATTTTGTTGCGAATAAGGTCGCCGATTAGTTGTTGTAAACTAAGGACCTCTTTTTGTGTGGATGTCACTTCTTTGGATATTAAATTGCAAACTTTCTCACAACCAAGCTTAAAAGCTGCTGTAACGTAAACTGTGACGATAATTCTGGTATGTAAACCGTTTTGTGATTGTTTCGTAGTCAAACTACGTAGCCAATGAAATCATCAAGGGCAGGTAATTTGAATTTGTGAATACCCCATGAATGGACCCAGGGGATACCGAGGATGCTGTGAGCTATGCAAGTTTGTGGACCCTGTTATCCAGGCACTTGATAATACCCTAGAATTTGGGAAAACACACATAGAAACTGAAAATTTAAATGTATGTTAATGTTTTCTGTGAGTCTTTCCTACAACATTAACCTTTTTCATTTACTATAATAAATCTGGCACGATTCATTCAATAACTGCTACATTATAGCAGCTCAAACAAAGAGGTGTCTTACCTCTCAACGGGACCAGATGTAATGGGAGCGGGTTGACTGGGCTGCGGGACAAATATTAAAGGGACTGTCTATTTATCTACCATACTGACATACACATTGCATATGTGTGTGAGTTTGGCGGACCATGACCTGAATATGCCCCTTTACATTGATGCCCTGGCCCCAATTAAATTTTCAGTCAGGGGCCCACGCAAGATTAACCCGACCCTACATGTTAATATTGTATATCATTCGAACTTTTATCATAACCATAATATTTATGTAGATCATGTGATCATGTCAGAGCTAGGATGTGTTTGCCCCTTCATTCGAACGAAATCTCAATGTCCGTGTATTCAGTCTGCTGCCAAGCCACCCTTGCTACTGTAACACATGGTCATTAAACCGATATTATAAATAGTCTTTTTTAATAAGGTCACAAAGTTGGAATTTTTGTAAAGAAAAGTCGAACAAATTGTATCTTAGTTCTAACAACTGACAACTATAGGGTAGAGATATAAAAAAATACGGCTAAAACAAAACAGCTATTGAGGTATCTTTCACTAAATGATTAAGATATTTAAGATATACAAATTCCACCATAATTATTATCAGAGTTAAAAAAAAAATATTTGAAATGTAAGCTATATTTTCCATTAGATAAGAAATGTATTTTTTTTTAATGTGATGAGATATAATATTCATTATGTATTTTAAATTGAAATATCTCAAATATTAAGATACATGGTTATTATAACCGCACATGTACGCGTGTATCAGGTTTCGAAGAAAAACATGTATAGGTTAGAACTGATAGCCTGCTGTAGATGTATGTATTCTCTGCAGATGTATACTGGAATACAAATGCCTTTATGCCGTGACCTATGACCTATATGTTCTGATGGTAACTGCAAATGACTAATAGCATATGGCAACTATATCTAGCCCCAGGAGCGAGCCAACAACATGGGTACTCAAATACTAAACTACTATTTTTTATTTACATGAGGTCAATATTTTTTGTAGTCGGAACAAACTCGAGTAGTTTACACCCTTCCCGACCACAGAGAGGGTTGTCGTAAATACAGGAACCATGTGCTAATAGCTCTGCCATGTTGTATTCAAAATTAACAATAGCGTGAGTTCAGATTTTTTTTATCAGTTTAAAAAACCTCGATATAGGCTAATTGTTCGGAAATCATGAATCGGTGCCTGTCATGCACTTGGTCTTAAGACGTGTTTCATATTAAGAAAACCCCTGTACGATTGTCGTAAATACAGGAACATACTACTCTAATTATGTCATTAGTCACTGGTTGTAACAAACTACTTACAGCAGGCGGCATAAGATTTCGCCACCAAGATTAAAATTTATGATGTCATATCACGATTTTGCGCCATATTATTTCAAAATTGTGATTCATTATTACAAGTACCGCCATTGCCCTTTAAATATCAGGGATGGAGACCATGACTTTTTCTCCAAAGGTTAAGATTTAATCCAATTTTAAACTTATCCTCCACCTTATGCGCAATTGTCCAAGGAAATGAAATGGCTTTTAACGTCCTACTTTTCCGCTCCATCCGGGTTAATGAAGACGGCGGTACGTTATGGAATATTTAGCTCATGATAAACCTGAACCAAAGTTGAAAGTTTGCTTAGCAATCTAGTCCAACATCTGTTTTATCATACTATACGTCTTTCACTGATATCCAACTATATATATATATTCTAGTTAGAAAGCTGGTGTATATTATATATATGTAATGACTTCTCCAGACTTATAACAGATAGGGTGTGGCTCTCAGATTCTATTTCTTTACTGGGTCCATTCTATAACAAATTCGTGTTTAAGCTGTATCCTCGTCCTTATACAAATATATACCCTTATCCTTATACATATCCAAGCTGTATACGCTAAAATACATACCCATCTTTATACATAAACCCTTTTTAGGCTCTGGTCCTTATACATAAACCCTTTTAGGCCCTGGTCCTTATACATAATGTTCCGTTTTTGGACTCTCGTTATTATACATATCCCTTCTTTGCACATTGGTCCATATAAATATCCATATACATAACCCCTCGTTATACATATCCCCTCTTTAGATTTTGGTTGTTATATATTATTATACCCCTTTAGACTTTGATCCTTGTAGATAACCCCTTTTCAGACTCTAGTCCTTATGCATACCCCCTTTTCGGACTTTAGCCCTAATACACATCCTCTTTTCAGACTAGAATCCCTATCCAAAATTGACTTTAATGCAAACCCACTTTTCAGATACATACTAACAAGAGGAACTGGAGTGTTTGTCATTGGCGACGGTTGTATCGATTCGGGTATATTATTATATACTAATCTATCCAAGGTATATGTAAATTCTCACTCTCATTTTCACCAATAAAAAATAACTACCATCTCAGGAAGCAAGGACAGCTGTCTAGTCCTTCGGATGAGACGAAAACCGAGGTCCCGTGTATATATTGGAATGCACGTAAAAGATCCCTGGCAGTTGGAATTCGATATAAGAGTAGGCGTATGGCGTATGTCCGTCTTCATTAGTCCAGAATAGGAGCAGAACAGTAGGACGTTAAACCCCATTTCATTTCGTATCCTTTAGATTGTACTGTTGTGTGATTGTAATCATATTGAATAAAACATTGTTTAAAACAGATTCTTACACGGAAAGGTTATAAACTGTTCCTTAAAAATATAAATATTACATTTGCTCTGCTCAAACGGCTGTAGAAATCGGTATTAGAATTCTAAAGACTGGCACGATGCTTAACGTGTTAGAGTCGCGTTTCAAATTTAATTTACAGAAACTATCCAATTTCATATGATGGAGAATTTATGAGTTTAAAATATTTTTGAACTGTTTGACATTCAACGTAGAACGTACTCAGTGGTAAGTGTATTATAGCTATGATGGATGCAGACCGATTTTCATGCCACAATAACTAGGTCACTTTCAAATTATCGAAGATGGCTAAAAATGTTTCTATTTAAGATAAATACAAAGTGCGTTTATAAAGTTTTTTTACTACATCAATAAAGTCATTGTGTTTGTCATAGTTTTGTATTTATTTTTTTTTTGAGAAATATGTATATTATTTCTTTATTTCTGCTTATTTGCAGTTTTTAAAAGCAAAAATAAACTTTGTAAAAGAGGGCAAATGTGTACAATATTAAATAGTTGACTCAAGTTGGTCAGTGCTTAGATATATATTAGGAGAGTCGAAAGTTACTTACAATATGATATTAATTACATTACATTTATTTTTTGGATGATGTGGAGGAGTCATGAAACCACTTTAATTTTCATTTCAAATTAAAGAGTCCTAACATAGATAAATATACTTTAGACTGGTCTACGGGCATACTAGAATATCTCACGATAATGTACAAATCTCATCGGTTGCTTTGTGGTAAGCTAAAGTGAGAACTTAAAATAAAAAGAAACGAAACAAAACTACTTAATTACTACATACAGTCAAGCATTGACTCTTCGCGAAACTGGTTTAGGCTGAATGTTTTACAATATCAAATTCCGCATTCGGTTGCTTTGTGGTATGCTAAAGCGAGAACTTAAAATAAAAAGAAACGAAACAAAACTACTTAAGTACTACATACAGTCTAGCATTGACTCTTCGCAAAACTGGTTTAATGTGAACGTTTTACAATATCAAATTCCGTATTCTTTCTAAAATGTTAAAAGAACACGAACTAACAACTTTGTACCATCTGCCGCAGCAGAACGTCTCTGACTCACACCAAACTTTCTTCTTACTCAATGGATATTTTTTTGTAAATATGGGTGACCTATCGACAAACACTCAATTTAGATGGAATTCACCCGCATGCCAGCTACCTCTAGTAATGTCGCTTCTATACAATGAAAGTACATTCCACCATATAACCATTCTTTAATAAAAACTGCGTAAAACTGGTCCAGATGGAGACAGGATAAATTTGGGACTGGCCAAACGGAAAGACGAATAATAGGTCACAACTCACGCATGACACGTGGAAAAAATATGGCGCTATGTTTTCGTGCCAGAAACGCCTTAAGGTAACAATGATCTATCCCCTGTATATAATACTACTAGTACTATACTACTACTGTTATGAGCCTTGCAAGCACTAGTAAGATCAAGATGTCCACCTCTAACCTAGTGCCAAATCTATAGCCAAATATTTAGAACGATCAAGATATAATCTGTTGTCCTGAAGCAATGATGATTAAGTAAATAATACTTTTCGGTTTTGATACTGAACTGGCTGCAGTGTTGGTTTCTTTTGATAGGAAAATCTGTTAGGTTCATAAATCAAGCCTTAGTAAAATCAAGATGCCTACCTAGTAAGATTTCTAACCTAGTAATAGTTAGTGTATGTCAAATCTATAGCCAATTATTCAGAACGATCAAGATATATTCTGTTGTCTTAAAAGAATGGTGTTTAAGTGAATATTTATTGGCATTTTGGTATATCCCTGCGTTAATGTCATTAATAGAGACGGGCATGATTCAAACGATAGAAAATATCACTGATCAAATGTCAATCATTATATAAACATGTATGCCAAAATATATTCAAACAGTTAAACATACATTATGCAAGAGATAAATCTGTCTATTGCAGGTCTTTCTTTAGGCCTGAAATGTTATCTAAATTATTGATTAGACATTAATTAACTTATCCAGACCATAATCAACTCTAGATGGCATCGCTAGCCTGCGATCTTAAGTGGATTGTGAGCCGATTTACTGCATAACTTTCCTTCTCGATTAAACGATTAATTGGATAATCGAGACTATGCTGTTTATCGTACTGACTTTAGTAATGATGACCGAGTCTAGGCAGAAATTTCATTCGCTTTGTTCTCGGTTCATAGTGGATCAATTTGAATGAAATTTTCAGCAAATTATCTTTACGTTATCTAGTTTTTAATTATTATAGTGAGAACTGCCAACTCGTTATCGAATCTCCCATAAAGTAGTTCAGCTGTCCGGGCAAAATTTCCCTAATAGCACACGGTATGACGTATGCCCGTCTTCATTAGCCCAGTTCGGAGCAGAACAGTATAAGGGCGTTAACCCCCATTTCATTTCATTTCGGAGCACAACAGTAGAACGTTAAACCCCATTTCATTTCTATTAGTTTTACATTTCAAATTAACATCCAACTAATATTGCAGTCAAGGGACATGTTAAGGGGACGCATGCGTTGAATGTGTTTTTAAACACCTGTATGGATACTTAATATATTTTAATTTATATATGAATCATAGATTGGTTTGAATTGAATTCAATAATGGTGTGCGCTCCAAATGGGTGGGTGTCGTACACAAGAAAGGGTATGCCTAATCTTTGTAGAAGACTCAATACATGCTTCAATGTACCACATATATCCCGTATGGAAACACGTATTTGATAATGGTGAATTCTCAAATTTCTTCAAGATCGGCGTCGTACACGATAAAGGGTATGCTTTAACCTTTGCCGAAAACCAAATACCATTTCTCATTTACTGTGAAGCTATTACAATTCCCCTTGAACTTCGTATATATAACAAATGTCTATTTTTAGTAACACTTCATCTATACACGAGATTAATCTATTATCTTAAAGTGAAAGAAAATACATCATTTGGTAAGATAAATGTATGTAGAAAACACAATTCTCGTTTATTATTGGTAAACTTTACCATTTGTCTATACAATAATACGTATTCTGCTACCGGTTTCAGTCTACGAGAAGGCATATCAGGTAGGGGCGTTACCGGTATCGCTGTTTCGCACAATTGTTGCTATAGTGTGAGAATCTGCTGCAGCGTAAGAAAATGTCAGCCGCACTAAAAGCCAGAATTTTAACACGGGATTAATAAATAGGTTTATGGTATGAGAAATGATTCAAGAGGAAATACAATTGCACGAATCTCTATTTTCGGCTAAGTCCGTTTTATTCTAAGAAAGCGAAAGGTTCGGGTTTTTTTTAGAAAAAGATCTAATTTTAGTACGTACAGTTCACGTGACAGATGTATAGACCTTATTGAGGAGTTCTCATGTCTGTTAGAGAGAGAAATGGGGTTTAACGTCCACTCGACACAAACTAGGTCATTTGGGGACTAACATTTTAATTTCATTTAAATAATTCGCTTGCGCGTAGGGGTCTTTAGCAGTGTATGGGAGGAAACCGGAGGACCCGGAGAAAACCCATGAGGTTGGATAGGCGACCCTACTCCTTGTCACGTACAACAGGGGATCCGAATCCACGTCAGTTGACTCAATCACAGGCCTTATGATACAGCGCGCACGTGCTAACCATTCGGCCATTCAACCCCCTCTCGTGTCTGTTTCTGGGTTTGATAAAATATAGGGTTACGTACTTCACTATTTGATATTTAAAACCAGAATACTGGAATAAAACAAATACATTTCTCAGACAATTTCTCGTAATTCTATGTAGGGAATTCTAGCTTTTGTTTTCTTTTTACATAACCATTTAAATTGGCTGTGCATGTGCCTTGTTATCGTATCCAATATGGTTACCCATACCGTATATTCATCTAAGGATTCTGAATTTCTTCAATTGAGAAATTGGTTAATTGCCAATACCAAGTCAAAAATTGAACAAATTTTTAGCAATTTATTATTAGAAGTTTTGTTTTGTCAATCGTCTACAACGTGTTTTATATAATACGTATGCATAAGGATGGAAGCTGAACTTCGACAATTGGGAAATATTGGTTCATATTTCCAAGTAATAGAAATGGATTAAATGTCAATACCAAATCAAAAATTGAAATGGTTTTCTGTAATTTATTAGAATATTTGTTTTACCAATCAACTACAACGTATTTTTCATAAAATTTTTGACAGATATTTTGAAAATTTTGCATATTTCTTAGTGATGGAAATGAATTAATTGCCAATACCCAATCCAAACTTGAACAAATTTTAAGTAATTTATTAGAGCCTTTGTTCTAACAGTGATCTGTAGCATTCACTATTTTTTTTGTAGCCATCCCATTTTATATATGTATTTTGTATAAAGTTTTTTATAATTTTGTATAAAATTTTTCGTAATTTTTTTAAAAGTTTTTCATAATTTTTTTTAAAGTTTTGCAATAATTCCATAAACTATTTTTAGTTTAAATATATAAATCCATTAATTAAATAATACGTTAAACTAAAGTTGTACATACCGTTTACACTGTAATAATCCCTGATTGTTGATACTATGAGTTATACTCCAAATGTAGAGGACGCTAGAAGCCGAAAAACTGGAAATGCTTTCAAATACATTAACATGTATATATAATATCCGAAAAAAGAAAGAAGGGGTGTAGCGACATTTCCTCTAGGTTTTATACACAGCGCCCACTATAATGTATGATTCAGAACCAAGAACACAGCTATTCTCACACCCCTTATATCCAACACTCACTGCGAGCAAGCCACCGGTTCCAGCACACACACTGAACTAAACGAACGCTGCCCAGTCTCGCTTCCTGTGTAATTTTATAGGCCTGTGTGTTTAATGTGCCTCGGGGTTCTGTACAACGATGCCATAGCCGCCTTAGCTTAATATCTTACATATAAATACATAAATAAGGGGTTAATTGATAGATAATGATGAAAGAGCTTTGATATAGGCTTGTTATATATAAGAGATAAATATTCAGGAATTAATGAACATGCGTTCTGTTTATTGTCGATGTATTCGCGTAATGATGTCATTCTTGACACGATTTTAAACGTTTATTTAGATTCACGATACGCGTGTTACGTTACATCCATGGGGTAATCGCTATAATCAGTTACGTAGTCGTCTTTCACCCTTAACCTTCTATTAATTAATCAATTTTGGTTCAGCTTCTCTTTGACTAGATTTTCATTTTTTGTTGGGGTTGGGGTGGGTGTTTTTTGTTATATTTTGGTTATTATTTTTTTTATTAAAATAAAGAATAAAGATGCATGGTTGTTTGGTGGTCCAGTCGTCTAACACGTGCGCTATACATCATAAGGACTGTCATTGAATCAAGTTTCGTGGTTTCGAATCCAGACTTGTATGTGACAAGGAGTAGGATTAATTTTGCCTGCCTAACCTCGTGGGTTTTCTGCTAAAGACCCCTAAACGCGAGCAAATTATTGATATAAAAATGTGCCATGTGTTTTCCAAAATAACCAAATTGGTGTTGACTGGAAGTAAAACACTATTCCCCCCCCCCTCCTCTTTTATTACACCACCCAACTGACAATGATCCGTCTCTTTGGATTGGATTATGTGTTAAGAGTCTGCGAGTTTTAAAGGCTATATAGCTTCATTGACCCTGTTCGTCTGATCATTTGAAATTTACAACAGTGCCGAGAGTTTATCTATTAAAATAATCACGTTCTTATTTTTTTACTAGTGTGTGGTTTGTAAGGGAGTGGGGCGCGTCATGTAAACCGTAAGTTTTACAGATTTTTAGTCAATCGGCAAACCTCGTCAATATTCAACGGAGTAAGACTGAAGCGATACTATCTTCATATCGCAGTTTGCTACGAGTATATACATCTGCGAGCAAGATACAGTGTGTGCTAATATAAAGACCATGTGTGTAATTTAATACTGTAGCAGAAGCCTATACTAACAACATATCCTACAAACGGTTCCCATCATATTATATACACTGTCTTGTTTTCCCGAATTCCTCCCTGATTACGTCACCTCAGCTATAGCCTCTCTATTATAACGTCGATCATCTTGTGAAAGAAAATTGTAATGACTTTTGTTCGGAAGATTTAAGGTGCCGTTCCGTCGTTAGGCGAAGGCAGAGTAGGAATTTGTGCTGCAGGAGGAAATGACAAAGCAAATTCTAGTTATTTCACATTTTTTGTTTACAAATGTTTCCCTTTATTTAGGAAATATTTCGACATGTTAAGCTACATCAAATACAAACTAGTCCAAGTTCAGCCTTTAAATAAACCTAACACAAATACCTATTATGATTCGTCAGCCATCTTCGCATTCCATCTTTGTGATCTAAATGTATTAAATTATTTAAACATATTAAATTAAACATAGAGTTATTGTAAATTTAGAATGGCGGTTGAAATGAAATGAAATTAAATGGGGTTTAACGTCCGACTGTTCTGCTCCGAATGGGCTAATGAAGACGAGCATACGAAATACAGTGTGTCATGAGGGCAATTTTGCCCGGACATCGACGCTACTCTTATATCGAATTCCAACTGCCCAGTGATCTTTTACGTGCAATGTATACTCGGATTTTCATCCCCACCCAAACAATTAGACACCTGTCGTTGTCAGACCCTCCGTCCTGCACCACGTAGAAGGGGAAACCACGCTGGAAAATTACGATGAACCTTCTCGGCCAACACCGGGAGCGAACCCGCGAACATCAAACTAAGGAAACCAGCATCTTACTCACTAAGCCATCGTGGCTGTCACGTTAATTCGTACACACATGGACCTCGTCTTTTCCTATCATCCCAACGAATAGGCACAGTTTTTTGTCAGCCCCATAGATCCCATCCCTAACAACTAAAACCGAAGGGTCTTCTCGGCCTAAGACTATCAATACCCCAGTAAGCGAGAGTACTAAATTTTACAATAATGAAATAAGGGAGTCGCGGTGGCTCAGTGAGTAATTCTATGGCTCACCACCGTGGGTTCTCCTTGTCAGAGGTTCACAGGGCGGAGGGCCTGGTAATAAACAGCGTCTAGTCTTTCGGATGGGACGAAAAACCGAGATCACGTGTACTTCTTGGTATGTACGTAAAAGAACCCATGACATTTGGAATTCAGTTGTTGTCCGGGCCAAATTTCCCCAATAGCTCACTGCATGGCGTATACCTTTCTTCACCTCGGTTGGAGCAGAAACTTAGAACGTTAAACCCCATTCCATTAGTTCATTCCAAAATGGTAGAACAATTAATGAACAGAATTGTTCCGGGGCCAGTCCTAAGTGTCCACTCGAGTCATATTATTTCAGTTTTAAGTTTGATTATTTTGTGATGCTTGATATAAAGTTGAAATTAAGATGACACACCTTATCACCCTTGATGACAAGGAAATACTTATTGGTTCATAACCTTTCCACTTTTATTGTTCTGTATTTTCCTTGTTTTCAAAAAAATGAAATGAAATGAAATGGGGTTTAACGTCCCGTGTTTCTAGGTTAACGTCCGGGGTCTAAAGAAAAGATCGAGTCTAATGAATGAAGTAGTAACCACAAATTAAATTTGCGCACAGTAATCGGAAATATAACGGAAACGTACAAATATGGCAGTAGTTCATAGGATATAATATATTCAATTGTTTACTTAATATTTTCACCTTGTATATGGGTGCGGATAATCTAACGAGAGGATGGTCATCGATTCAACAGTCGTGATTTCGATGCCATGCTTGTTTGTGTCAAGGAATAAGGCCAGCTGTCTAATCTTGTTAGTTTTGTATGGGTCCCCGGTCTTGTTTCACCGCTAAACTCGCATGCATGCGCAAGCACCAAGTGTTAAAATGAAAATATAACCGAAATACTCCTCTCTCTCTCTCTCTCTCACGGACGACTGGGATTATTTACAATCAAACTAAAACAAAAGCAAAATACTGTGCAGCCAGTATTCAAATGAGTCACGTGTTAATTCCATTTATATAATTAAGAATAGTAGAATCAGTGGAAATACGGTAACCCTGTCATTACACGAGTGGGTATGGGTACCATTCGATGAAATTACCTAATAATGGACCGTGTGTCTGGTTCGTAACAAAGCCGATAAAGTCATTACAAAATAATGAATTCATTTTAGTATTAATCAAAAATTAAATTATTTTCGTTCCGGTTGAGTACTTGATTATATTTTTAACTCAAATTTGACAATTAATACTTTTTGTCACGTGATCTTGTCATTTTCTCTTCCGGATTCAACGACGTTTGGTTTATGATCAAATATCGCGCACGTGGTGAATAGAAGATGGAGAATTGGAATTAGGTCAGTTGACGCGCTTCACTTGCTTTAAATTGACTTTTATTATAAGGCTTGTGTAATGAGAGAGGGCGAGAAACGGGGTTTAACGTCCACGCGACACAAACTAGGTCATTTCGGGATTAAAATGGTTCAATTTTATTTCAATAAGTAGCTTGCTGTGGCAGGAAACCGGAGGACACGGAGAAAACCCACGAGGTTGGACAGGTGACGTACAAGCAACCCAATGAAGATGGTGTACGCTATGTGCCTTACTCACTGAGCCACCACCTCGGTTCCTACAGGGAAACAAAAATTCAAATTTCACACCTTGAAACCTATAGACTGAGTCATAAAGTACAGTTTTAAAATATAACGGGCATAGTCTATGAATGACAAAAGTTCAGGGACGGAGACGCCTTTCCGAAATCCATGTTTTTATTAAAGTTCTTAATGTGCGTAAAGTTCACACATGTGTCCTATACTTAGACCTTAATAGTTTTCATAAATGGCAGAGTTTTTAGTGCACCTCCTACCCAACTCATAAACATTAGACAACTTTTGTGAAAAAATGGCGTTGTATACAACAAAAGGCAACACATATATCAGACTTTTTTTTCGCAGTAAAACCGTTGGTTGTTTAAGCGGCATTTAGTAACTAAATGAGAATAACACACGGTACAATTATATGGAATACAAGTTACTTAAAAGTTTATTTTTGGCGATGTTTAAACGAGGGTTCTTTTTTGCATGTATAAGAGACTATTGGCAAACGTAAATTCCTGGTCCATATCATGTATCCGTATGGATTTTGCGTGTGACGTCATCGATGTGTGTGTTTTTCTCACGTGTACATGATACGGCATACGGATACGGCAGCATGTATCGAACAGTTTTCATACGGAAAAGGTCCGTATAACACCGTCGTCTGTGACATATTGAGCTTTTAGTGGCTACACAGATTAAAATAATCGGAATGTTTAAAAACATATTAAAGGCCAAGAAATGACATCGATTTAACATTGAAGTCAATGGGGGGAGAGAATTACTAGTCTGAATCCATTCGTGTTAATGGGATAGCCCACTTCCGGTCAGTGTTAAAATCACTGCGTGTGATAATGAACCTATTTAAGCTTTAAACTAATAAACACCAATAATAACCGTGACATATATAAAATAACCATTCATAATGATAATCACTCATTGGTTAAAGTTCATATATATATGCACAGAGGTCATTTGGTTAAATACTGTTTGACCACTTGGTTTGGTTTTATTGAGAACAATGAAACCGTTTCAGCGTCCCTATCATCTTTTCTATACCAATGCTGATATTGCATCAAATTGATAACTATTATACAAGTTGGAATGTTCTACGTTTTTAAATTTTTGAATGAAATAAAATCAAATCGAGTTTAACATCGTATTATATTTCTGCACCAACCGGATATTGAAGACGGACAGTATGTTATGAGAGACAATTTGACCGGACAAGGACAAGGCCTTTCCCGCCTAATCTGTGTCGAATTCCAGGGATTCGGGGATTATTTTACGTGCACACCAACGAGTACCCGGGTTTTCATCCCATCAAAACGACTAGATTTTTCCCCTGCCATACTCTCCGTGTGGCACAAACAAGGCCCGGAGTTCACAAAACATTCCCAGGCTTAAGTTAAGAATTAATCGCCTTAGTTTAACTACATATAGCCCTTTATAAAAAATGTGTTGTTTTAATGTATCAATACGTCAATAAGAAATCATATGCAAAGTTTTGTGTTTCTGGATCAAAGATAGTTCTCATAGATAGTGATTGAAAGTTGAGTAAATTCTTAACTTAAAGAAACATTATGGGAGATAAGATAAAGAGATGGCAGTTCTCGCTATAATAGTTAAAAACTAGATAGTGTAAAGGTAATTTGCTGAAAATTTCAGTCAAATTGATCCACTATGAGCCGCGAAAGAAGCGGATGAAATTTTTGCATAGTCTCGGTCATCATTACTAAAATCATTAATATAAACAGCATAGTCTCGATTATCCACTTTTTCTGATTTAATTATCTTTGGCCGTTAGCGGCATATAGGAATCTAATCCAGCCTACATCGAAGGCTAGCCTTGACATCGAGAGTTTATTATGGTCTGGATAAGTTAATTAATGTCTAATTGATAATTTAGATAACATTTCAGGCCTAAAGAAAGACTTGTAATAAGCAGATTTTGCTCTTGCATAATACATGTTTAAGTTTAAGAGTGCTTTGTGAACTCGGAGCAAGGAGAAACTAAGGAAAATCATGAGGCACATTCTTGGATAACACCGGTGTCGAACATGAGTTCAATTTTATTTCATTAATTCGCTTGAAGGTAGGGTCTTTAGCAATGGGAGGGACAATGGGGGGGGGGGGCAGAAAACCCACGAGGTTGGTTAGGCGGCCCACTCCTTGTCACGTACAACCGGGGAATCGAAACCACGCCAGCTAACTCAATGACAGACCTTATAATACAACGCGCACACGCTAACCATTCGGCCAGCCAACCTCCTATCGAACATGGGACATCTTGGTTAGTCACCTAGCATCATACTAATTGGGCCACTTTTGAAGCATGAAATGTATTTTCGTCAAAAATTCTAAACTCAAGTTCTAATTCAATTAGAGATATGAATGGTTCTATATGTTAGTTCCCGAACCACCACTTTATGACTAAACATACAGCAACAGATTTAACCAGAACAGCAATTGATAATTATACTGTGGAATAATTTACAGATAACAATCTCCTTCAGCATCTCTCCACAATGTCGACTAATTCATCAATTAATATAACTGATACTGACTTGTATGACACGAGTATATCCATCTCTCATTAACAATATTATTAATTACCTGATTGGAGATCATTTGTATCTGGACTAATTATAACGATGATAATGATTTGAAACCCCGATCGAATGGACAATCAGTCTTACATGCTCCCATACGAGATATTGGTATACGAAACTTTACAGAACGACTTTATTGCCTCCATGACAACTATGACCACCATTTTGATCAACCCTTCGTCATCCATACATTTGTAATCCGTCATAATAACTGAACAAGGTCAAACCAATCGAACTATTTCATATTGGAACTAAAGATTTTCGATAAGAGCAACCAAGGTCTTCATTTATAAAGAATTGGTTACACCAAAATTTTAAATGATGTGGTCTAAGGTACGAATTTTTAATGTCAATTGTCTCTGCCATTTTGTTGTATGGCCGAACGGTTAGCACGTGTGCGCTGTATCATAAGGTCTGTCATTGAGTCAACTGGCGTGGTTTCGATTCCCCGGTGACAAGGAGTAGGGTTTCCTTCGGATTCTCCGGTCCCCCCTCCCACTGCTAAAGATCCCTACGCGCAAGCGATTTATTGAAATAAATTGAGCCATATGTTAGTCCCGAAATAAAAAGTCATAATCTTGATGAATAAAGGTAGGCCTACATAGAATCAGTCCGTCATGAACCATCAACTTTTTACAGATATTATTTAAAAGAAAGAACAATACTCATAACTTACATTTATTCATACAAATAAAAAAAAACTCGGAGCATGTTTATATTCATAACAATTGGTAAAGATTATAAGAAATGTGGTAGCCATTAGACAGGAACTGGGTCAAGTTTTTTTCTATGTTAATTTTGTTTCTATTGTTTTAAGACAGGATACTATGACAATATTCAAACAATAGCTTACTTATATTGATGCCGGTTTGTCAAATATCACTGCACATTAAACGAAAATTAGTCATTAAGGCGCCGGTCTATTGCCAATTTTTTTATATTAAGGTGAAACAGAAAATTTATTATATGATATCACTCATAATGCATGTTTTATTAATAACTAGGTAACATATAAAAGCCAGTTCGTTCGTGTGGCGTGCAGGTAATTCGATATAAGAAACTTGTCTCGCGGTCCGGGAAACATTTCCTGCATGGTACACTGTATGGCGTAGCTTGTCTTCATTAGACCAGTGGGTGCTGGAAATTATGGGGTTAAACTCCATTTCATTTGCAAATAAAGCCCAATGCGGAAGAGGGAATTAATTTATACTAACCGGGACAGGAAATTAGCTATATGGCGTTCCCATCTACTCTTTGTCGAATGACAACTGCAAAATGTTCTTGTAAGTACACGCCTAAGTGCGCAAGTGACCTCGGATTACGTCCCATCAGATCGACTAGCCGCTGTACCTTGTCGGTGTTGGAAACCAGGCGAGAAAATCCCTAGGAACACAGGGATCGAACACGGAAACTTCAGGTTTCGTGAACCAGAGGCTTACAAACTGAGCCACTGTTGAAAAGTATCGAACTATTTCAAGTCGCGGGAGTCACGGTGGCTTAGAGGTTAGGACGTTGACTCGCTAACCTGGAGGTCCCGTGTTCGATCTCTGTGCTCGCCAAGAAAAATCATGGGGATTTTTCGGCGTGATTGTGGTGTAGGACGGAGGGCCTGGTAGAAGACAAAGTCCGCTGTACACAATGGCGTGCACGTAAAAGAAGAAAGAGTAGTCCATAATAGCCCCGCAGTCCGGGCAAAACGTCCCTCACAGCACACTGCATGGTGTATGCCCGTCTTTATTATCCCAGTAGAAGCGAACAGTAGGACGTAAACCTCATATCATTTTATTTTATTGCAAGTCGCTAAAGTGAAAATAAGTAAATTAGAAATGGAAACTCAATGGTGTATTTCTTCCAAATGGCAAAGTGCAAGAATGATGGCGATTGCTTGACTGGATGTTCTCGTCTATTAGACTTGGTTGACTTGATTTAACATTAAAAAAAATAAAATTCAAAACACATTTAGTTAAGCTGTTAGTTTGAAATTGTGATTTATACGACCACATGTAGAGCTGGCATGGAGATTAACATGACAAAGTTGCGCCAAATTTTCTATTTCAATTTTTTAGATGTACCACCCTTGAGTAAACGACGTTCCCGAGTTAGAACCAATGGAGAATACATAATCGATATGATATTTATTAGTTTGTATAATATACATAACAAAGGTTAATGGATGATAATCAATTTGATTCCTTAACGAATATTCAGTACTGTCAATCATACTAAACCACTGGGAACTTACAGTTAAGAACAACTACTGAGATTTCAGTTACAGAAAGTAAAACAATACGTGAGCATTACAATACCGAGAGAGGGAGAGAAATCGGGTTTAACGTCCACTCGACACAAACTAGGTCATTTTGGGACTAACATATGGTTCACTTTTTATTCAGTAATTCGCGGAGGGGGTGTGGGACTAAGAGAAACCCGACTAGGTTAGACAGCCAACCCTGTTCCTAGTTACGTTTAAGCTTGGGATCGAAACCACGCCACTTTACTCAATGGCAGACCTTGTCAGCTAAAGCGGGCACGTTTCTTACTCTTCATAGAATTCCAACTGTCAAGGTTGGAAGTCGAAAGACTAGACTAACGCCCAACTCTGTACCACTAATATGAGGAAAACAAGCTAATCACGGCTAAACGTTCCTTTTCTATGTTTTAACGAGGTAAAGTCTAAAAGTTAAGGCCCGCTGCAAATTTCGTCAAGAAATTGAAATGAAATGGGGTTTAACGTCCTACTGAATTTCGTCAAGATCGCGAGATGTAAATAGGATTGGGACACATGGTTATTGACGAGATTTGTGGGTTAGCGCTAATCCTAATCCTAGCCCTGTTTATATTTCGTGACCTTTGACCAAATCTACAGTGGGCCTTAACTTTTAGACCTTACCGTAGTAACGGTCCGCCACCCATAATTTTTCCGTATAGGGACTCGAGTTTGGAACCTCAGTGTAGAGGTGCCTTTACATGCAAATGCGATATCTAAATTAGAAATTATTGTTCCGTATAAAAAATCTTCTCGTTCATGCACTAAATGTTGTACAGATATTCCGTCACACAACCCGCTTTCTTCACAAACAAATTCCACATGTTTGTTTGAGTGCACCAGCAACAGACGACCTTTCCCTCTGATTGGCTGTTATACGTTATATTTATTTCATTAGCAGTGTGTTACCATGGAATTGATCATTTACACAACATGGTGGGTGCCAATTCATAGAGAAAAACCTCTAGGCGCGTGTCCAGAGCGGGGGCCCAAGGGAGTCCCATCTTCTTGCCACTATCTCACATAGAGCATAGTTTTCTTCTACATTCGTCAAAACAAACATACGAAGCATTGCAATCGTTTGGGTTTCACTCAACTCTAATCCTAAACATGTATGCACCTAAATGAGAACAAATATTGTCTAAGAACTTCTGATTTTATCAAATTGGAAATATGCTGTCATTTTTCTCGGTCCCACAAATGTAAATACTCTTAGGAAATAGTCTGATGTTATAAAATGTATAGATATTATTTTAAGATACTATTAATTAATGTTAAATCTAAATCGTTTATAGTGTGATGTGAAATGAATGTGTGAATATATTGAAAATGTAAAATGAACTTTAATGAATTCTTGTAACCTGATGGTTTTCGTGAAAAAGGATTTTTATTATTATTATTATCGGGTAGTCCCCCAGACCTCACGCCAAACTTGACGTCATTTCCACACCCAACCATTCCCTGTTTAAATTCCTGAACAGTGAACACGACCCAGCATCAGTGCCGGATTAACCATTAGATAATCAAGGCACGTGCTTTGGGCCAGCCAAAAATCCAGGCCACGAAGTAAAAACAATTTGTTATCTAGCTACTGTAATCTTATAGTAATTACAGTACTGTAAAAAAAAAAAAATCAGTTCTGAATTTTTTTGTAATAAATGTTCTGTTGTTAAATTTAACTTTCTAACTTTTATCAGTGAACCTAAAATATCTGTATTTTTAGGCACCCTATGTGCCTTAGGGCCAACAGAGCCTTAATCCGGCATTGCCTTGCATGGCGACATTTTTTGTACAGTTCTTGTCTGGATATTGTATACAAACGCGTGTCGTATTACAGATTAAATATTTCTTCATTCAGAATGACATAAATGTAATAAGTCTACAACTGATAAGAGACTGACTCACAGGAAAACATTAAATGTTGAATAGAAACTTTTCTTAGGTCTACGCATGACTACTGAGTTTAATGCAGCTACAAACAAGAACACGCTGGCTAAACAAAATATACACCATGTTATTTTATGTCAGATTCCAAAAGATTCGTTGCTTTACGATAGAGATTGTTTATAAGACCAAGTCGTATTAAAGATTAAAAATCGTTTGTGTTTAATCAGAGCAAAGGGGGATGAGTGGCCGCTTTATGATTCGCTTTAGATCATAAGGTCTGTCACTGAGCCAAGTGGCGTGGTTTTCTCCGGGTCCTCTGGTTTCCAAACACAGATAAAGACCTTCAAACCTACAGCGAATTATTGAAATAAAATTGAACCATATGTTTGACCCGAAATGACCTAGTTTGTGTCGAGTCGAATTGATGTATCTCTCTCCCTCTCTTTCTCTCTCTCTCTCTCTCTCTCTTTCTCTCTCTTTCTCTCCTCTTCTTAAACTAGGGATCTTCACAATCAAGACACAAACTAGGTCAATTCAAGACTAACGCATTGTTCAATTTCATTTCAATAATTCGCTTGCGCGTAATGGTCTTTAACAGTGGAGAGGGGGGGGGGGGAGAACCCGACCCGAAGAAAACCAACAAGATTACACAGGTGAGTGTTTTTTTGTTCATGAAATCTCCCAAAGTATTAAGAATTCAATTGTTTGGACATTAGTCGAACACAGTGAAGTTGTATATAGTCTTACACTTCAGATAACTATGGGCCATGCAATAACTACATGCCTCTTTCCTCATTGAACTCCAGATGTAATGTTCATGTTTTAAGCTTTGTAAGATAAATATCATATTCTTCATAATTTGGGAGTTCTTAGTCGTAAAGTTGTATATAGTATAAAACTTGATATCACGATGAGCCATGCAACATTCCTCTTTCCTCATTGAATTCCATATATAATTTTCATTTTTTAAATTTGATAATCCATTATAATATATAATTTCCAATTTTTAAACTTGATAATTTTGGGGGTCATAGTATAACACATCAGATCACGATGAACCATGCAATATAACTACTACATGCCTCTTTCCTCATTGAAATTCATATGTAATATCCATTTTTTAATTTGTCTTAAGATAAATACCAGCTCTATATCATATTAAAGGTTCTTTAGCAAGACGCAGGTTATATAAACGTAACATCCGTTGTTGAGGTTATATTTACAATAACTTCACTCATTACTCAAATAACCATCAATTCTATGATTCACACGTTACTAGAACCTACCAAAAATATAATGGCGTCTTAAGAATCATAAGTAATTTGTCAGACATATTTTATGAGATATTGAAGATCGTGTAGTCTTTGAAAATTGTCTAGATAGGTTTATTCTTTTTAGTGTGCATTGTCAATTTTTATATTATATTATTTATGAAACAATAATTTGAACGTTCGTACATTGTTCAGATTATGTCTCAGAAGTTCTGATCTAGTATTAAAAGATGCATTATTCTGAGCAAATATTTAGGAGCGTTTGGTAGAAATATTCTCAATTGATGAAAATGGTTAAAAAATAATAATCCAAATCGTTTAAATAGTTGATAACATTGCATGACAAAAGAAGGATTTTTTTTTGTCTTAATCCACAGTGAGAACATGGTGTAAGTTGCTAGAAAACTAGAACAATTCACGCCCAGAAGCAACCAGAAGCCGGTATGTACAAGAGAGCCGATGAGAGAAATTTGATAAGACCGGCGTGTTGATTCTGACTTCTCCCCAATAACTTGTTCGAGGTTACAAAACCAATGTTCAACAATTACAGTCAATTCTTTGCCACTGTTAATCTGGCAAGAATCTCGATTTAAAGAAGAAAAATTCACAATCACTCAAGTTAAATATTCATTTGGATATATTAATAAATAAAACTAGTACTCACTGTTTCTGCGCGAGATATCTAAGCGGCCATTATCCAACTTTGCTCCACTGTAAAGCCGACATAGCAAGTCTAAAAATAGGTTGGAATACCCCTGATGGTAAATTGCTGTATTTGGCAATGGTTCACTGCGGGAAAGAGGGCTTCCTCTCGATTTCGGCCAATCGCGGTTCGCGAAGCGTTTCTTTGAGACTGGTGTCAAGTCGGGACACCGATAATCAATGACGTCATATTTAAAGACTTTGTATTTATTTAGGGGTTTAAAACACCATGGGGTCAGTCCTACCGTGGTGTCGGTGTTATGTAATCCACGTTAAGACTTCTAGAGTTACCAAATATAATATATATTACTAGAGCAAGACAGCGCATTTAAAATGTGTTTTTAAAAAGTAAGCTTATCTTTTTAATGACATTCTTATCAAACATCGACATGACATCCTCTGCTTCCTTTTTTTTCGTTTACATTATAAGACTGAAGAGAGTTTCTGGGTTTAAAGAATGTGTATCTTGGAATTAAAGATGTTAATATTATGCTTAGGTTGTTTTGTTTTGTTTTTTTGTTTTTTTTTTAAGTTGACAACATAAGTTTTCAACGTGTATTTCAGATTTCCAGCCTCAGCTTATTTAATTTAGAAAATTGTGATATTATTATATTCCGGAAAGGCATAATTGTGATATATTCATGAAAGGCATATGTTTGGATGGATATTGGATTGTGATATAATACCAGTGTAACTTGTTTGTGAGGGGGGAGGTGTAATTAATATTCCAATATATTATTAAGTACTGTAATATGAAATCAATAAAAAATATGTTATTATTGCACATTTAAATATGTTATCACAGATCAAACATGTTACCACAGATCAAATATGTTACCACACATTCAAATATGTAATATGTTATTAGTTATTACTAATTCCAATATGTTATCACACATTCAAATGGAATATGTTATAGGGGGTTATATTGCCGAATGGTCAGCGCGTGCGCGTTGTATCATAAGGTTTGTCGTTGAGTCAACTGGCGTGGTTTCGATTTCCCGGTTGTACGTGACAAGGAGTAGGGTCGATTGTCCAACTTCGTGTGCTTTCTCCGGGTCCTCCGGTTTCCTCCCACTGCTAAAGACCCCCTACGCGCAAGCGAATTATTGAAATAAAATTGAACCATATATGTTAGTCCCGAAATGATATAGTTTGTGTCGGGTGGACGTTAAACCCCATTTCTCTCTGTTATCAAACATATTTATATGTATTATAATATGTTATCACTAAATATGTTATCACACATTCAAATACGTTACACCATAGTCAAATATTTTATCCATCAAAAGTGGACTCAGACCATTTTACAGTTTGTTTATGTAATATTGACATAATAATCAATAAGATTATTACTTTAAAAACGATCATTTATTATCTAATGAGAGTCGGAGGAATGGATGAATAATTGGCTAATAATATATTGATTTTTGTTGTAGTATTGTTTAAGTTGAAACTAACTGACTTTGACAGTAACAAGATAATTATTATAGAAAATTGGTTTGGATGATTAAAGATTCAGTAATAACAGCAAAACGTAATATAGCGCATCCAATAATTGCCGATAATAGGGGGGAGGGTGTTAACCTCCACTCGACACAAACTATGTCATTTCGGGACTAACACATGGTTTAATTTTATTTCCATAATTCGCTTGCGCGTAGGGGTCTTTAGCAATGGGAGGAAACCGGAGGACCCGGAGAAAACCCACGAGGTTTGACAGGCGACCCTACTCCTTGCCACCAACAACCGGAGGATAATTTATTATTAAGAGAGTTTGCTGTAATGCTGAATATATTCAAAGCTATTTACATTTTTTTCCTTGGGGAAAGTTAGAATACTCCTTTAATAATCCGCGATTCGTTGTGAAATTTTGCAGGTGGATGTACATCTCGTTGGTTATACATACGAATTCGATTCGCTATATAATTTGATTTTCTCAAAAAATCTGACACAACCTATATTTCAATGTATTGCAATTTTACAAAACTTTTTCCATTAGTTACGGATTCTGCAGCCATTGTGAGTGGAGAGCTATCAGTCTCGATTGTTAAGACTTCCTTACAAGATATTATATCGGAACTGTTAGGATTGGATGGAAGATCCCATAAAGAGAGCACGAAGGTCAACTGCTATTGATGTTTCTGTCATTTCACGTTTAAATGACCAAACAACATCTTCACAGTCCATGAGTTTAATACTTCATGGTCTGGTACAAGAAAATGAAATAAACGAAATTAGGCATGACGATTGTGTTGCACTAATGGAAGTGTGAGATTAAAATCGAAGTCCGGTATAAACACTGGCAATTGGAATTCGGAGCGGATGGGGGAGGGAGCTGTACCCCCAATTCCGCTTAACGTACATTGTTGATATTGAATTCCTCCTGTAATTTACATTTAATTTAACAAAATTTAGAATTATGGACACAACTGAAAATACAATACCAATCCTGAGGTATCGAGTTGACAACGCAGACTCTTTCTTTCTACAGAACGCCAGATGCCACTTCATATCAAATTAATAGATTGTCACTAATCAGGAGTATTGGGTTCGATTCCGGTGGTGCAGAAAACCCGAGGTCCTGTGCACACATTGGCGTGCACGTAAAAGAGCCGTTGATAGAATTCGAAATAAGAGTATGCCGTAGCGCCGCTGTCCGGGCAATATTTTCCGCATATCACACTGTATGGTGTATGCCCGTCTTCATTAGATCAGTAGGTATAGTAGGACGTTAAACCCCATTTCATTACACCGTGCATTCAATTTCTACATGGACTGGAATCAGGGCGTTTTCAGGATTATAAGAAGTAGTGTCCCACTACTGAAAAATATGCCCCACTGAGACACCTTCCCCGAATCCTGAAAGTGCTCAAAAGTAGGACGTTAAACGCCATTTTATTTGTATTACGGAGGGGGGGGGTAGCACGTGCGCGCTGTATGATAAGGTCTGTCATTTAGTCAACTGGCGTTGATTCGATTACCCGGTTATACGTGACAAGAAGTAGGGTCGCCTGTCTAACCTCGTGGGTTTTCTCCGGGTCCTCCGGTTTCCTCCCACTGCTAAAAACACCTACTTGCAAGCGAATTATTGAAATAAAGTTGAACCATATGTTAGTCCCGAAATGACCTATTACAGATGCTGATTTACGATGATGATGATGATGGATGTTATGAGTATGATTATTATTGGCCATATAATTTATCATGTTTTCACTGTACATCAACAATAATAACAATCTCTACATCTAATATTGATTTTATACTACACCAGTGCACCCATTATACTTGTCTTTATATATATATCACTCATTTATAACTAGTCGAGTCAGATCTAAACCGTGTAACTATATATGAAATGAAATGAAATGGGGTTTAACATCCTACTGTTCTGATTCGACTGGGATAATAAAGAGGGGCATGCGCTATAAAGTGTGCTATGGGGGGAACTTTTGCCCGGACAGTCGCGCTACGGCCTACTCTTATATCAAAATAAAGTCTGTCATGAGGGCAATTTTGCCCGGGCACTATGGCCTACTCTTATATCGAATTCCAACTGCCTAGGGATCTTTTACGTGCACGCCAATGTATAAACGGGACCTCAGTGTTTCGTCCCACCCGAACGACTAGACAGCTGTCTTTGTCAGGCCCTCCCTCCTGCACCACTGACAAGGAGAAACCACGTCGGAAAATCCCGATGAACTTTCTGGGCCAATGCAGTTATTGAACACGCGACCTCCAGACTATCGAGCCAGCGTCTTACCCACTTAGCCACTGTGGCTCCCAGTAACTATATATACTGAAGTCCAGTATAATTAGGAGCCACGGTTGCGCAGTGGATGAGGCACTGGTTCTTGCCTCAGGTGATCTTGGGTTCGACCCCAATGTCGGCCGAGAAGGTTTTTCGTGGTTTTACACCGTGGTTTCCCCAGGGATTTTGTCTTTTTGATTGGTTTCCCCGGGTCCTCCGGTTTCCTCCCACTGCTAAAGACCCCTACGCGCAAGCGAATTATTGAAATAAAATTAAGCCATATGTTAGTCCCGAAATGACCTAGTTTGTGTCGAGTGGACTTTAAACTCCATTTCTCTCTCTATCTCCCTTTTTGAATGGACGACCAACAGAGGTCTCGCGGACACATTGTCGTACACATACAAGAACCATTGACTGTCCTGGCAAAATGTCCATCATAGGTTTCGTGGGAACGCTACTGCCGCGGCAAATGAAATGAACTTGGGTTTAACGTCCGACTGTTCTTCTCCGACTGGGCTAATGAAGACGGGCATACGCCATATAGTGTGCTATGAGGGGAATACGGACAACTCATATACGAATTCCAACTGCCAAGGTATCTTTTACGTGCACGCCTAGACACTGGTCCTTGCCAGGCCCTTCGTCCTGCAGCATTGAGACAAGTGGAAACTAAACCGGAAAGTCCTGATGAACTTTCTCGGCCAACACCGGCAGCGACTGCTAAGGGAAAATTTCATGCTCAATCACAAACTGGGCTAATCAAGACGGCGATACGCCATGCAGTGTGTCATGAAGTAAAATTTGCACCGAGGAGATCTTTAACATTAAAATGACAAACATGGGACCTGGGCGTCCCATCCCATCCGATAGACTAAACGCTTACTCACAGAGCCAACTTGACTCTTATTCATTTGAAACGATATGATAGCAAACTACCAAGGGGTTGTATCTGTTATTGAAAATACAAATCAAGTGCAGGGAAATTTGAATAATAGTTACATACAACTCCCAAGACTAATATATTAGAAGTAATGCAATATTTTATTCAATTCCAGATAGAATATTATATATAGACAGATTTATTTATCTATTAGTGTACAGTAATAATGTAATAATGCACATGAGTATATATATATTATTCTCATTTATCTTGAAAGGAATTCATTTGAATATCAAAGTTCTATACATTTGTGGGTCACTGTGTAGCTAAGTGGGCAAGGCGCTGGCTCGCTAGCCTGGAGGTCGGGTGTTCGATCCCTGCATTAGCTGAGAAATGAAATGAAATGAAATGGGGTTTAAGGTCCTACTGTTCTGCTCCTATACTGGGCTAATGAAGACGGGCATACGCCATACAGTGTGCTATGAGGGAAATTTTGCCCGGGCAGCGGCACTATCGCCTACTCTTATATCGAATTCCTACTGCCAAGGGATCTTTTACGTGCATTCCAATGTATACACGGGACCTCGGTTTTTCGTCTCATTCGAAGGACTAGACAACTGTCCTTGTCAGGCCCTGCATTAGCTGAGAAAGTTCATCCAGATTTTCCTTCGTGCTTCCCCTTGTCAGTGATGCAGGACGAAGGGCCTGACAAGGACAGCTGTCTAGTCGTTCGGGTAGGACGAAAAACCGAGATCCCGTGTACACACGTAAAAGATCCCTTGGCGGACCCGGAGAAAACCCACGAGGTTGGACAGGCGACCCTACTCCTTGTCACGTACAACCGGGGATTCGAAACCACGCCAGTTGACTGTATAACGATACAGACATCTCTCTATATATGTATAGGCAGCGCACAGCAACCATTAAACAAAATAAGCAAAAGGTGTTCAGAGCACCAACGTCCAAAGAATTGCACGATTAAAAGATTGAACAAAATGTAGAACCATTGAAAGCTGGGAAACTTTTCTATACTAACTATTTATGTTACTGTAACTATATGTTTATGTTCCTATAACTATCGGGGGAGGGTGGTAACTATAGGGGAGGGGGGGGCGAATGGTAAAGGTGTGCTTTGTAGATCATAACGACTGCCATTAAGTACGTGACAAGAAGTAAGGTTGCCTGTCCAACCTCGTGGGTTTTCTCCGGGATCTCCGGATTCCTCAAGCGAATTATTGAAATAAAATAGAATCATACGATACCATACTTTAGTTTGTTGGTTTTATTTCATGTTCGCACTTAACCATTTTAGCATGTTTTATGCAAAAAAGCGTCTTCTTCTTCTTCGTAGTTGGTAGTCTTCTCTCTTTGAAATGCTGGAGCCACGGTGGTTAAGTGAGTAAAACGTTGGCTCACTAATCTGGAGGTCGGGTGTTCGATCCCTTCATTGGCCGAGAAAGTTCATCAGGATTTTCCGGCGTGGTTCCTCCTTGCCAGTGTTGCAGGACCGTGTCCTTAGCAAGGGGCAAAGTATTGTGGTTCGGATGGAATGAAAAACTGAGGTCCCATGTACACATTGGCGTGCACGTTAAAGATCTCTTGGCAGTTGGATTTCGGTATAACAGTACCTCATAGCACACTGTATGCCCGCCTTCATTATCCCAGTCGGAGCAGAACAGTTCGTCGTCAAACATCATTCATTTTATATCATGAATGGACAATGACCTATATTTTATATTAATAAATCAAGTCTTTGACTGGAATATGATAGATGAACATATATTTCAAACTGTTAAGATGTTAAAGTTTGGTAAACCTATCGCCGTATGGTTGAATGGTTCTGCGGAACAGTCATCTGTCGATCTGTTGAAGGGTTTGGTATATAGTTGACCCTATAACGACCCCATATGGTTGTAATTACCATGTTTGTTGATTCAATCAACCGTGACCTGTCAGAGCAGAATAGTCGTCTGCTGGTAATAATTAGTTTTAGATTTTCATAGTCTCAACTTAGTCGTGCGTACAATCAGTTTACATTATACATTTTACCGTCCGTTGTGATGTGGTTTCCCCTTGTCAGTGGTGCAGGACTGACGAACAAGGACAGTGTTTAGTCATTCGGATGGTACGAAACACCGAGGTTCCGTGTACACAATGGCGTTCGCAAAAGAACCCTTGACAGTTGTAATTCGATATAAGAGTAGGCCGTAGTGCCGCTGTCCGGGCAAAATTTCCCTCATAGCACACTGTATGGAGTATGCCCGTCTTCATTATAGCCCAGTCGGAGCAAAACAGTAGGACGCCAAACCCCATTTCATTTTACCGTGCGTTCAATTTCTACAGGAACTGGAATCGGGGCATGTTCAGGCCCCACTGAGATAACATCCCCGAATCCCCTGAAGACCCAGTGCTCCGAACTGGGCTAATCCAGACAGGCATACGCCATACAGTGAGCTATGGTGGAAATTGTGCCCTGTCTTATTTCGAATTCCATCTGTCATGGGTTATTTTATGCGCATGCCAATGTCATCACGGGACCTCGTTTTTTCGTCCCATCCGAATACTCGACACTCTCCTTGTCAGGTCCTCCTTCATGTTCCACATACAAAGGGAAACCGCGCCAGAAAAATCCAGAAGAACTTTCTCGGCAAACACCTGGTTAGCCAATTAGCGTCTTATTCACAGAGTCACCGCGATCCCCTGCACCATTATTAGTTCAGTACATAATCGCTTAATAGACGTTAACTGCCATAATTGTTCTTTGTTGTAGGCGTTACGTACAGACATCAAGCATCAATATAATTCCCAGATTTATAGCAGATATAATTATAACAATAAATATAGTATTCCAATTATTCTGTCATTATCTGGAGTCACTATGATGTATTGCACGTGCGTTGTTTTAATGAGACACCATATTTGAAAGGGTTGACAGTTTTAATTATAGATGATATTGAGACGGGCCACGGTACTACATGGTTATTATATATTAAATGTTGGTGTGAGAGAGAGAGAGAGAGAGGGGGGGGGGTAACGTCCACTCGACACAAACTAGGCAATTTGGGACTAACATATTTCTTCAATTTTATCTCAATAATTCGGTGGCGCGTAGGGTTTTTTTTTTTACAGTGGGAGGAAACTGGAGGACCCGGCGAAATCATACGGGGTTGGACAGGCGACCGTACTACTTGTCACATACAGGCTTGGGGTCGAATCCACGCCACTTGACTGACTTAATGACACACCTTATGATCTGAAGCGCATGCGTTAAACCATTCGGCTACCCAACATCCCTAACATTAATTATAAGAATAGAAATAGAGTCGTAATTTCTTCTTATATGCAATGTTATCTTTGGAAAAGGAAAAGAAAATGAAATTAACTTCCTTCTGTACAGACCTGGCTAATGAAGATCCTCTTGGAAAAGGAGAAATTAAATTAAATGAACATGTTTTTCGCGGTTTAACGTCTTACTTGGAAAAGGAAAAATGAAATTAAATGAACAGGTTTTTCACGGTTTAGCATCTTACTTGGAAAAGGAAATATCGCCTGTTATGAAAACAAATAATATATACTAATGTCCAAAAGAAAGTATGCACTGTGCCTTTCGTCCTGCTTCAAGCAAATTCTTTTTTCCGTTGTATGCGGTTTTTGGGTACAATGTCATTTGTTTTGCCATTTATTTGCTATTGAGTTTGGATGCACGAGAAATGTTCAGTGTAGTTTTATCACATTTTGTTGATTTAAACAAAACTTAGTCATATCTTTAGTGTGTATACTTTCTTTTGGACATTAGTATATATATTATATAGGGAGAAGCGGGTGATCTTTGATCTGTTTTGAGATGAAAATGAGTAAAACTTTCTCATCTAAGGGTCGACTGAAAATGGGCAATCGTAGATCAATTTCTCAAATTAATCCATTCAAAATAAGATTTTTAAAACGATATTCTCATAACAATAAGCGTAAAACTTTCTGATCCGATGAGCGACTGAAAATACGCCCATAAAGTGAGTCGCCTTTCATTGTTATCTTTATCAACTTGAAATAAATAATTCTATAATTATTATAGAGTAAAACTTCATATAACGGGCGACTGAAAATTGGCGATTTTAGATCTGTTTTGCAAAGTTTTCAACACAAAATAAGGAAGTTTTTGTATTAAAATACAAACGCCCATGAAGTGATTCACTTTTCATGGTTATTGTATTGGACATTTGTTAACAAAATGCTAATTCATTGGGATCGGCTCTATTTATAATGAAACCGACTTAAAATTGACTAAATTCCTCGCGACTTATAAAACTATCACATATGTGTGATGATCTCACGGGTGTGTAATGGACCTAAAATGACAAGAAGTTAGCCCAACAGATCAAGTTACAGCCTCCATAATACCCCGCCATCTTGGGTTGCTGTGGTGACCGCGGAATACTGATAGCCCAATAATGACCAGAGCACGTGGTGTGTGTGTTGGACACGTGATTTAACATGAAATTAAAACCTCTAGGGATCATGGGTTGTTTATTATTGTAACTGTTGTTAAAATGAAGAGTGGAATAATTGACGTTCCGGGGAATCCATCTTTAAAGTCACAACACACTATAAACTAGAATTAGTTCCGCTACTGATAACTTCTGTCTTTGACTCCAGCTACAACGGGGGCTAAAGGAGAGGGAGGGACGGAATGACGAGCTTTGCGTCGTGGATTTGAGTTTATTCCCCCTCGAAAATGGCTAAAAATCATAATGCTCAACCAGTGTCAAATATATACCGTGGGTCAGATATTCTACAAATCGACTCCTCTAGCATGTTCCAAACAGCCCAATATTACTCAGCGGCACTGAGAGAGACACCCCACCCCCCACACCCCACACCCGAACACACATATAAATATTGTTTGTCTTTTTGGGTTTTTGGGGGGTTTTTTTGAGTGGTGGTGGTGGGGGGGGGCGATAATATTTTGTTCCTCATGCAAAATCATGGGTCACCACGCCCCTGCCACATTAGTCCCTAGTTTTAAGGACTTCCTTTGGACAAGGTTTTATACAACACCCTTAATTTCCTATAATTAACTAAACCGCATTCAAATGATAGCGAAACCCTATGCATGGTTTTGACTCAACTGGGGAGGTTTCGTAACAAGGAGGAGTTTGTTACGTCTGCCCACAAAGAAAGGGTGTTGGTGATATATTAGTTATCGAAAGGATAGATAAGGAAGTTGTATCAGATGCTCTGTCACTATACTCAGCGAAATAAAATAAAACGTACAAACCAATAAAAAGGGCCATATGGATTGAGGGACAATTTGCACGGACAATGATGGCGTCCTCTCGTCAAATTCCGACTATTAATGTGTACATGGAGCCTCTGTTTTCGTCCTATCTGAACGATTTCAAGTTGTTTCATGTCATTCCCTGGGTCGAAAAAAGGTTGGGAAATCCAGAAGAACTTCCTTGGCCAACACCGGAATCGAACCCAGGGCTCTTTAGTTACTGACTGAAAAAATAATAGAATTGCACAAGCAGATACAACTATCAACACACTTTTAATTATTGTAAATGTTTAATTAACAACACTTTTTTAACAGTGTAGATGCAGTGTTGTTTCAACGTTCTCTAAAGCGTATCCTTAAAGTCATACAAGAAACGTTATGTGTTGAAATACAGGGGATGTTCATGGTTCCAACTAAACAGAACGTGTAAAATAAGTTATAACAGGAAACTCTTGTTACTTTTACCATACTCGCATTTACTCCAGAATCTATCTTGATTTGTAAGAAAAATAAGCAACGGCAATGACGCGTGGCAGCAGTTGCAGGTCTGACTATCATTTAGTGTCCAGTAATTTTATTGACATTCAGGGTCATGGACTGAATTAAAATCTAAACTCGAGATCATAGATAATTTATTTTTCAGATTAACATCTATTGAGTGGAGCCATCGTCCCCGAGTTGGAGGTCGGGTGTTCGACCCCTGCATTGGCCGAGAAAGTTCATTTGGATTGTCCGACGTGGTTTCCCCTTGTCAGTGGTGCAGAACGGATGGCCTGACAAGGACAGCTGTATTGTCCTTCGGATGGGACGAAAAACGGTGTACACATTGGTGTGCACGTAAAAGATCCCTTGACAGTTGGAATTCGATATAAGAGTAGGCGATAGTGCCGCTGCCCGGGCAAAATGTCCCTTATAGCACACTGTATGGCGTATGCCCGTCTTCATTAGCCCAGTTGGAGCAGAACAGTAGGACGTTAAACCACATTTCATTTCATTGACTACGTTAAGTCTCAGGGTGTGAATACTGGAACGAATACGAGTGGTACGTCTGTGTCATCAATTACGTGTTTTACTCCGAAATTGCTCAGAAATAAAGCTCCTGGAACTCCTCCCCCTCCCCGACTTCCCTTTCCCAACATTTTGTCCAATAAAAAGAGCGAAATGGGGTTCATCGTCCACTCGACACAAACTAGGTTATATCGGGACTAGCATTTTTTTTCAATAATTAGGGGTCTTTAGCAGTGGGAGAAACCAGAGAGGATGCGGTGACGTCATACTTAGTTCTTGGAACAGAACATTCTTACCGCCAACTGAAATTGTGTTTGCATCCCCACCTCCGCTTCACAAATCAATTCTGGAGGGTTGGATGGCCGAATGGTCAGCGCGTGCGTCTTGCATCATAAGGTCTGTCATTCAGTCAACTGGCGTGGTTTTAATTTCCTGGTTGTATTTGACAATCGTGGGTTTTCTCCGGGTCCCCCGGTTTCCTCTCACTACTAAAGACCCCTAAGCGCAAGCAAATTATTGAAATAAAATTGAACCATATGCTAGTCCTGAAATGACCTAGTTTGTGTCGAGTAGGCTTTAACCTCTCTCTCTCTCTCTCTCTCTCTCTCTCTTTCGCTGAAATCAAATCTATAATTAGATACAAATAAAATCATCCAAGCACTATTACGATCAGGAAACACTAACCTGATTGAGAACACAGATGAATATTTATTTGATTTTCACATTTTTTTATGGTATGAATGAGGTAGCCATACTGATGTCATGATTAGTTAGACTTAATGGCTAGTTATTTCTATCGATCTAAATATTTGTTACGTCTGCTTGCTACACTCTAAAAATCAACAGTTGGGGAGAAAGATATTCTCGAATTTCTTGGAGCAGTTGGACAATTAAGGAAATCATTATTACTTGGATTTCCTACTTGAAAACTTTTCCTATCGTAAACCTTTAATTCATGTGCGGTATGCCTATGTTTTTTTAGTTCACCCGTTATGCTAAAGCATGCACTTTCTGTTTGAACCTGCAAAGCCAGAGGAGTCTGTTGACATCCATATTGGGGAGCCACGGTGGCTAAGTGGCTCGCTAGCCTGCAGGTCGCGTGTTCGATCCCTAAACTGACCGCGAAAGTTCGTCGGTTTTTTTCGGCGTGGTTTCCCCTTGTCAGTGGTGAAGGGGGGGGGGGCTGTCTAGTTGGTCGGATAGTCGCGTATACATTGGCGTGCATGTAAAACATCCCTTAGCAATTGGAATTCGATATACGAGTAGTGCCGCTGTCCGGGTGAAATTTCCCTCATAGCACACTGTATGGCAATGCCCATCTTCATTGACCCAGTCGGAGCAGAACAGTAGGACGTTAAACTCCATTTCATTTTCATTTTGGCATCCACATTACCGTCTTCGTAAACTCGGATGGAGGAGAATAGTAAAACGTTAAACCCCATTTTATTGACATCAATATTACTTTTTTAAATTCGTCACCAGGACATCGTTGGTGGACATGCTATGTCTCCCTTAACTATCATTAGAGATATATTCATTCAATCCCAAATTTCCCTGTAATATTTTAAGTATTGATTCACATGTGTTGTGTATGAGGCAAAGTATGCTTATCCTTTCTGGAACATCTAATAATACTTTGCCGAAGAGTATCGTCTACTTGATACCTTTGATTCCGCTTTTGGACCAATAGGACTGTATTTTATTACTTATGTTGAAGTGGTATGGGGCTGTCTATTAAAGGTAATCATATGTCCTGAACTGTACAAATATAAACATGTGATATTTAACAGTGTAGATGGTTATTTCTATTGATATAAATGTTTTGTAGAGTGTACAAGTTGTAAGAATGATATAATTTACACTACTTGTTTACAGACAAAATAACCATCAATTATACCACCCATTCTGACTTATTGATCGGTACTTGTATTAATGATAAAATCTAGGATGTTTCTTTATAAGTTTATAATATGGATGTATATTGGGTGAATAGGAGTACGACTACGGATATAAAAATGATTTAAATCACAGACGAGAACAGTGCTGGTTATATAATCCGATGATCCAAGATGGGGGATATTTTGCAAGCAATAAACAATACAATACACCATAAACAATAAACGTGAATAGTGTCGTTACCTAAATTATTAAAGACGAAGACGGCCATTGGCAATGTATAATCATACATGCCTAAATCCACGTTAAAATATAGCCAAATCCAAAATATCCACCATAGATAATCTTCCGGCTAAGATTCAAACGCATTTCAAAAGAGGCTTATTGAAAGATCTCACCGAAAACTCAGTTTTTGACGTTCGGTAAAATTTGATGTTTGGTGATATTCGGGCAAGATATTGCGAAATCGAATGATCCCATACGCCAATGAATACAAAGAAGCATGCTGAGTGATTGGGCGCTAGATGCTTGTAATGCGGGTCCAAAGAATGTTGCAACCATTTCTTGACGTGACAGACGATCACTTTACTTCATGCCACGGCTCCATGGAGACTGTCTTTGACAATATAAGAATTTTATACAAATAAAAACCATCACGCATGAACTCTGAACTTTTGATCCCAATGAGAAATAATATATATTTAAACAGGCACATAGCAGTTACCTTTAGACCCATTCGTTTTTTTACACGGCGTCCCATTATAGGCTCTTCCGGAGATAGCGGACTTCAAACGATTGTCTGGGCATTGATTTGTCCTTGGAGATGTAAAACACGAACACGGGAATGTGGTTATATATTCCATGTTTTGTTTCAACTTGGGACAACTTTTCTCGATACTGCCTGAAGAACATGTGTATCAAATATAAACAGCTTAGACACTGATCGTGGTGTCTCACCTAACAAAGAAATCTGTAAAATGGAGGTTTTGCCTTAACCTTGAATTAGCAGTCAGAAGCTATAATCACTAACGTCGTTATTATTACCAAATTACCAAATCGTCATTATTGCAATATTCAATGTAACCCCTGCCAGAGCCATAAATTATGATGAAAGGGTCGGGGCGGGTATTAGCCTAAATTACCTCGGGGTTAAAAGGCCTTGGACTTCCAGTGTGCCGACGCTACGCGGACAGTCCTGACAATCCTATAGAATTGCGTTCCTACTGGCCTGGACGATCATTACTGTGACAGTCATGACGGTGATTTAATAATAGGATAAATAAAATAGGTGGAATGAAGTGAGAGAGAGAGAGAGAGAGAGAGAGAGAGAGAGAGAGATGGGGTTTAACGTCCACTCGACACAAACTAGGTCATTTTGGGACTTACATGGTTTAATTTTATTTACATAATTCGCTTGCGCGTAGGGGTCTTTAGCAGTGGGAGGAAACCGGAGGACCCGGAGAAAACCCACGAGGATGGACAGGCGATCCTACTCCTTGTCACGTACAACCGGGAATTCGAAACCACGCCAGTCGACTAGTGGAATGAAGTTTAAAGTAGCTAAATCTCTAACTCAATATCATCCAAAATCTTCGACATTGAAAACACGATTTATTTGTCGGTTTAAATCAACATTGATGTTGTGATCTTACCGGGAAAAGATGGCCTTCTGATATCCAATATTTAAGACAAAATAAACATTTTACAATTGGTACACGAATCGTGTACCATAATGCGTTTCAGCGCTATGTGTAATAAGGGACTCGAAAAATGAGGCTAGGCATATTCTACAAGTCATGTCAAACGGTGACGCTATATTCTTATCTGGAGAGCATGCCCAATAAATACTATCGGCGTAGACTGGAATAACCAGTAGCTAGAGATTGATATTCGATTGAGAATACTGCCGTATGTCGTCGAACCTAACTGATTAGAAATTACAGTAAAAACAGAAACGATTGAATGTAAATCAATTTATATACATTCATATTACATTACTGTATGCTTTGCGACCCATTTGTGTCAATTTCTAGGTCTCAAATATTAGCGACTTAGCTCATTTAAAGTGTCGGCAACACCATATTGGGGCGGTTTCCTTGTTTGTATAGAAATTTAAAGATATTAAAATGCTTAGGAGGTTTTGGTTACCAATCTCTAAAGTAACCATGTCCTTATGTACCTATAATTATGTATGTTTATTTATGTATAATTCTTTTATTCATGATATATTCACATACCCTTGTAAGGTTTGTATGCATAAATGTTTCTTCATTGGAGGAGGGGAATTTAGCTCGGACAACTACGGTTCCATTTACCCCTCTCCATTTACCATGCTAAGGGTTCTTTATATGCACACCAATGTGTACACGACTGGGCCAGCCCCGATGACGCAATCTTAATCTGATTAAAATACAGATCTATATTTCTTTTCGTTTTTTTATACTTTTGACGGCCTACACTACATGACGATCTGGCAGGTTGTAGTGGAAGGTCATGTCAGGGTCATACGAGGGGCTTTTTACCTATGACGTCAGACTTTGATTAATCAATCAGCGTTGACGTTTCTAGTGGTTTACCCACAGTTCCGTGCACCGCACCGCACGCCAAGAACTGGCCGTAACAGACTGTTTCATTGGCTAATCCCTCACATCAACCGGAACGCGGTTTATATAACAACTCTTCCAGATCCTAGTGTTGTGAAGACAAGTAAAACGAAATTTTAAACTATAAAAAACGAAACGAAATAGGATCTGTGTTTTAATCAGATTGACGCAATCCCTGGGATTCAAGACCGGGGCATTCCAGGCGAAAGGTCAGTGTCCTATCGCTAGACTACCGAGTTCTGACGCCTGACAAGGACAGCTGTCTAGTCGTTCGTATGGGACGAAAACCGAGGTCTCGTGTACATATCGGCTTGCACGTAAACGATCCCTTGGCAGTGGCAGTTGGAATTTGATATAAAAGTAGGCCATAGCGCCGCTGGCCGGGCAATTTTTTCCTCATAGCACACTGTATGGAGTATGCCCGTCTTCATTAGCCGAGTTGGAACAGAATAGTAGGACATTAAACCGCATTTCATTTCATTTCACCCTATCCTGACAGGGAAACTATCTACCACACTGCTTTACCCGATACTACTAGATGAATTTAAAATGAAATGAAATCCGGTTTAACGCCCTAACTAGACGGATATAATTAGGCCATAATAAGTGACGGGTATCGAACACGAGGCAGAGTATACTTATTATAACCAGAACATCTGACAACTTTCAGAAATCCAGTGTTACTTAGATTGTTAGTATTGTACTTTGGTATACTATTAACTAAAAATACAGCCATACATCCTTTACATGCGGTACCTCTCTATTTATAACTGGACGTTAAACATCATCCTAATTGGATTAGTAATAATATATTCCTGCAGCTGAGGTAAAAGTTATTCAAAAGTTCCACTGGTGTTTTGTATGGTAAAATGACGAGTAAAAGGAGTTTTGCCAAGGATTCGGTCTAACAATCCTTGAGAACCAACATTAGCAGATAATCTTCTCTGTGATAACGCCTCAACCAATACCGTTACCATGACAACAGGTTCTTAGAATAACTGTACACCACGCCTCAAACATACAAGCTTGAAGTCGTATCACTTTTCAAATCACAGTTAGGCGATAGAACTTACACATGGGGTGTAATAGAAGTAATACTCCCAGAATATTTTAATTTCGATAACTTTTTTTATATGAAATCTATGGAGGACATATGTAGGAATTTATTTTATTACCGCGACTAAAATATTATGAAATATAATCTGTATACTTATTTTTACAATTTTAAAACTGCGCTACACATTTCTATCAGTAACTATACAAATTGGAAAAATGAGAACAAAGTTTTGTGAAAATAATGGGATACACTACAACATAAAATTACAATTCAACAAATAATAATTAAGAACAGTGTCATGAATTAGGCCCTGGCAACGTCCATTTTTTGGTGTTTAAAAAAGTCGATATATGTTAATCTAGGATTGGATGAAATTTGTTTGTTCCATGTCCATATAGACTTTAAATACTCCTGTTTAAGTAAAAATTGCCCGATATTTATGATATTAGATTTGTCGTGTTAAATTAACGAACATGGAAAGGGAAGTAACTCTTTTAAATGGTTTCTTCATTAGGATGCAGACCACTAAAGCCATTTTCCGTTGAATTCAAGATGAGTGTCGTCTTTGCCCAAATATAACTTTTGAACAAATTTTCTTTGGACCGTGCGGTCTCTACCACAGATGGACCAAACAGCTGCTAATGTATTACTTCACAGCATACACGCGATTGACCATGGAGAGTTTTTCGTCTCATCCGAATGACTAGACAGCTGTCCTTGCCAGGCCCTCCTTGCTGCATCTCTGACAAGTGGGAACCACGCCGGAAAATCTGGGTGAACTTTCACCGCCAATGCAGGGATCGAACACCCGACCTCCAGGCTAGAGAGCCAGCGTCTTACCCACTTAGCCACCGTGACCCCCAGGGGTTGGGGTAATCGATGGTCCACCTTCATACATTCGTTTGAGAATGCTGTCCATAAAACTATTGTAAAACCAATCATTAACTACTAGACACCACCATCCAAAATATCACAAATGAACTAATTAAATAAAGAAACGAATTAAAGTAGTAATTCATGCTCAGTGCTTTTTCTGTACTTCAAATACATAATTACATCAAATTCAGTCAATTTTAATTGCTCTAGAAATCCTTTATATGTTTTGGAAAACAATATAAGCTATTTGTAGTCAATATAATATTGTTGAGTACTTCTCGTGTTATTCGGGCTTAATGATTCTTGATTCCATAAAAATGGTTGTGGGGTGGTTGGGCTATAGTATTATATTCGCCCTGTAAATCCAAAATTGGTCTTTTTCAATATGTCAATTCTCGTCTATGTTCCCGACTTCAACTTTTCCCAAAATGTTCGTTAGGTTAAATGCGTTCTGCCTTAGATGAACTACATCTTGATGAAAAGCATGTATGAAATTCATCATGGAAATCTTGAGATATGCAAACAAGAAGTAGCTTACTAGAAAGCAGGCTATAACTACCTGCCGTGCATTTCAACTTAACAAACCTCTCAAGCATACTCATCAAAATCTGGCAGAAATACCACCTTTTTTGGACTAATTGTGCACCACAGAATCAACAAAAATCGTCATGCAAAACAGATAAAGGGTGAAGAGGGGAAATTTCATTCGTAACTTGGGGGAATGGTTGGTGGCCTGTTCCAGTATGGAGGCAGACCACCATTAAATTTCACCATCTCGGTACCCAATTGTAGTTCGTCTATTTATAGCAATTCTCTCTCTCTTTTCTCCCCTTTTGCATGCCCATTTTTGTTGAATTTTTGGTCTAGAATGGACTAAGAGGGTTTGAATTAACATTTTCTGTCAGGTTTTGGTAAATATTCATGATTTTGAGGCGGAAGGATAACAGGGTTATCAGGTTGGCTACGGCGATATGTACGGCAACTAGTTACATGTTTTTAGTATGCTTCTTCAAGTCTGTGTATCTCAAAATTTTGGTGGTCAACCTCATACAAATTTTAGTGCAAAGAAATGACCATTTTTTCCTCTGTAGTGAAAAGCATTCAGCCCAACGAAAATTTGGGGAAAAGTTGGAGGTGGGCAAAGAGGCCAGAATTAACATTGAAGTCAATGGGGAAATTAATGGTGGTCTGCCTCCTGTATAAAAGTCGGGTATAAAATGGGGTTATCCCCCTTTACACATCTAACACCCCTCAACAAAAGATAGTCACCGAATAATGCGAGAGCAAGAAAATATCACAGTGAATGACATGCTCTTTTAAATCGACACACTAGAGTTATAAACTTTTTAGCAATTTGAGATGGGACCAGTAACAAAAGGTGTTGTTTAGTCGTAAACAGCGAACCGCATACAAATTTGGAATACAGAACCACACAGGTGTAATTAGAATCCATTAAAACTGTAGCCTTTGTCGCGTTCAGAACGTTTTCGGCATAAGAACTTGTATGAAGTGTTTTGGAAAGAGTATAAGCGGATCCTATCTCGCCCAGGAGATTGCAAGGACTTTTTCTATTTTCTCGCGGTAGTCAATTCTTTTTATGTATGGTTGGTTGCGAACAGTTTCCTCTCACAGTATCATATAACAGTGTGTGTGTGTGGGTGGGTGTCCGTTTGTCGCCTACAGGCCACAACTCTTGACGGATCGTCTTAAAACTTTGCAAATTTCTTCCATAAACACCACGCCGAACCCCCAAACCCAGAGCCACGCCTAATTTTCAATTGATCTTCTTGAAACTTTGCATACTTATTCCTTGTACCGCAAGGCAGAGCCATACTCAATTTTTGTGTGTGTCTGTGTGTCGCCTATAGACCGCAATGCTTTACTGATCGTCGTGAAACTTTGCATACTTACGCCTTATACCCTAGGGATGATCCCTATTGCTTTTGCATGCTCAACTCTTGGGGACAGAGCCATGCCCATTTTCTTAGTGTCTGTTAGTGGATGATCTTGGCACATTTATTCCTTAAACCCTAAGGACGACAGTTATTGATTTTGGTGCATGCCCATCCCCAAGGGGCGGTGCCACGCCCACGTTTTTGTCTGTAAACTCGTGACAGGTCGCAAGTATTAACATATGTTGTTCAATCATTCCAGTAACAGGATTGTACCTATTTATATTGGTCCATGTCGAACCGTCAGGGGTTGTGTTTTTAATCTACATGCAGGCCGCAAGTCTCAATGAATCTTGGAACTTGGCATATTTATTCCATACACCCCAAGGACATCAACTATTGATTTTGGTGCATGCCCCAACCCCTAGGGTTGGATCATCTTGGAACTTGGCACACCAACATTTTATTAATATTTTGTCTTTAAATTTATCAAAACCAACCCACCGCCTAACCTCTTCAATTTAAAAAGTACCATATCAACTAATGCTGGAATGTGGACGTATCATGCAACGTTAGCGTTGCTCTAGTTATATTTTATTCAGTGTTGTGTTGGATTTAATTTTTCTTTAACAATGATGTTGCATTCAATGAATGCAGACCAAATGTGGGATGTTGTGTTTACTATATCCGCTCAAGAGAGAAATGGGGGTTTCAACGTCCACTCATTTCAGGGCATGGTTCAATTCTATTTCAATAATTCGGTTGAACGTAGGGGTCTTTTGCAGTGGGAAGAAACCGGGGGACCCAGAGAAAACCCTTAAGATTGGACAATGTATGGAGAAATAATTTAATGGACAAACTATCTATGGATGTGGTATGGGTAAACAATTTATGGGCGTGGTTTAATAAAATTGGATAAACAATGTATGGGTGTGGTTTAATAAAATATATTTAATTGTCAAACAATCTATGGATTTGAAAAACAGTATAATTCATGAATGACAGTTCATGGAATGTACAATACAACATATTTAATTATGACCATTTTCGAATATATTTTTTTTATGATACAATACATTAAACATAAATTATGCAAGAGCTAAATCTGCCAATTGCAGGTCTTTCTTTAGGCCTGAAATGATATCTAAATTATTAATTAGACATTAATTAAATTATCCAGACCATAATTAACTCTCGGTGTCATCGCTAGCTTGCACATTGCTCGTACGGTACGCCAAAATCAAAGGATGATGTCACATCTGTATTTTAATTAGAAATATAACACAAAACGTTCTTGAGATATATAATACAATACATTAATAGTGTAACTATTTGTAGATGTAATATGACATAATATAATATATTACTGTCTCATGCTTCATGTTATCGCAATATGAATCCATTACAAACAACTATATTGTGAAATAAACAAGAAATACATAATACATAATATATTAAGAGATGAAATGATACTACAAGAGATAATAAACAGATGATTTACTGAATGTTTGATAGAGATACATAATAATAAAATTAGGAGATAAAATATGCAGATCGAATGACTGCAATGAAAATATGATATAATTTGTCTAACAGAGAATCTTAGATTATGACACAAAATGAGAGATTATATTTATTGACTAATATATTGTTTTCACTGATGCTCGGGTACTGGATCTTAGCCACCCTTCTTTTTCACAAGTCTACAACCAGACCACTGAATTATGTTTCTGTTACCATGACAGTGATCGGGCTAGATCGTCATAATAGAGACTTTTGGCAATCGGAATTTTTCCCATCCGTATCACGTATCCGTATCGTATACGTTACGTCAATGTAGTTTTAGTGTTTTGGCAGATTTTCGCGTCGCGTACTTATGCGTCTCTAGAGCTGAGCTTAGTTCTATTACGGCATCACCATCAGTACTAGTCTAGTGCCTAGCCTACAAGTCGCTGGAATATTAAAAAAGAAAATGTAATGTCAAATCTTATTAAAGATCTTCGACTTCGATTCGACAGCAATTTCTGAAAGTTTGTATCCCTTTACATAGAACAAAATCATTTACAGATTTGCAAGATCCCACCTCCCTAAATTTAGCAGCATGCAGACAGACAGGAAAAGTATGAAAATTCCGAGAAAAACCCATCAAAAATAATGATGAAATTCCAGTCGTTATCATGGTTAAAATCACATCAAATATACACTTTCATGTTCTGAGATAGCCTACACATAGATTCATAAAAAGCTATGACACAACATTTCAGCGTCTAAAAGTAGTAAAAAGACGACAATGTTTTCCGTATGAAAGCTGTTCGATACGTGCTGTCGTATCCGTATGCCGTATCGCGTATGAGAAATACACACACACTGATAAAGTCACACGCGAAATCCATAAGGATACGGGATACCGACCAGGAATTTACGCTTACCAAAAGTCTCTACTATCGCGGTGGAATTTCACTCAGCCGCCATTGATAACTTCCATGTAAGACATTTGTGTCAAATTAATTAGGTATATCTATTAGCTTTTTATTTAGTTTAAATTACATATGAAAACAATCTCTTAGAATGCTACCATCTTTCAATATCCACGTCACCCGTCACTACTGATATCGTGCTAATGCTAGGTTCCCGACTTTACTATAGAACTCACAATAGGCGTCACTGTCAGAAATGTCGGTCCCGACATGCTTTATAGAATCATATGGTAAGGAAAGAAGCCTATGCAACAAAATTTCTCACACATTGTTTAATAAAATATAATAAATTGAATACTAATGTATCACAAAACATTCTAAAAAAATGAGTAATTCGTTAAAACAAAACAAGCGGTTTCCATGCAGGATATGCCAAATTTTGCAACCGATTGACAGAGAACAAGCTAAAAACGAGGTCCTTCAATTAGGCGCCATAATCTAGGAAGTTACAGTCCTATATGTGCCAATGTTGAAAAGAGTCGGGATCTTTGGCATATAAAAATTCTAAGTTTCATCAAAATTGAAGAAAAATTGTGACTTCTGGAGGGTCCAAAAGCTAAAAACGAGGTTTTCTTACAATCAGGGGCTTTGTTTCGGTTTTTTATAATTTCGATGGTATCTAATACATGACGATTTGACCAGTTGTAGTGGGAGGTCGCGCCGGGGATCATGCGGTCGGCTTTTGGCCCTATGACGTCAGACATTTGATAATCCAACCAGTGTTGATGTTTCTAGTAGGATACCCACAGTTCCGTGCATCGCACGCCGAAAACTCGCTGAAACAGACCGTTTCTTTGGCCAATCCCTCACATCAAACAGAACGCGAGTTATATAATAACTCTTCCGGGTCCTAAGGTAGTAAAGACAAGTAAAACGAAATTTTGAACTATAAAAAACGAAACGAAATAGGATGTGTTTTAATCAGATTGTAATCCAATATCGAAAGGAGCCGAGATCTTTGGGATATAAATCTATATCTCATTTTTTTTTAAAAATCGGATTATAATTGTTATGGTCCGATATGCGCCAACATCGAAAGGAATCAAGATCTTTTGGATACAAACATACGTTTCAAGTTTTATCAAAATAAGATAAAACTTGTGACCTGTAGCTTATCCACAAAATATGTAAACGGGCGGACAGGGGCGACGACAATATACGTCCACATGAAAATGGTGGTTTATAAAAAGGTAATTCGAGCAAAGTCCTCATCTCCGAACTATTGATCGATCTGTCGAGCTTACTTTACCTTTTCAATAGATCCGTCAAGATTCGCAGATTTCGATACATTCAACGCATTTGTAACTGACTGAGTACTCCCACGATCATCTTCGGCACTAATTTCGATTGGCTTCTGACCCAGCTGGAGGGCCTATCAGATTACTCGATCAACGCGAATACCAAGTCTCGCACTTTTCTGCTAAAATGTCTACCTGTGATAATCGAGTTTCAGACCTGTCTAGTAATGTCTAGATGTTGTAAAACTCGCTTCAGGAACATGTCTCACAACCAGCTTTTGCCATTCTCGCTAAATACTAAATTGCATTTGTTTACTTATCGCACTATAAAAATTAGGGTCTATAGGTTTGAATTTATTAGGGTCATTCAGAATTCCATGCTCATGCTTGGAAAGTAGGGGTACTCCGTTATACAAGGCCACTTATTGCGTAAGCGAATTGATTGGCCGGTCGTCCAGCAGCGCGCGAGGAACAATACTGATTACACAAAGAAATTTAAGATAAAATAAAGATGTATGAATACACAGCTCTTATAAACCTTCCAAATAAAAGTACCTTAAGATGTTTTATTGCTAATTATCTTTGGGGTCGCTAAACAGTATATTTATGGACACATTTTTGTGAAAATCTCAATTTCGACCAAAATCTACACATTTCACTTGTTTTAGCTGTAGCCCCGATGCGCATTCCGAATTATTTTGTAGGTTGTGCACCTTTAGATTCAAGGAAATTAATCTTTTCCTTCTGTTGAATATTTGTTTTTAAACACCAGAATAAAGCAGTCTCATTATCATAGTTCGCATAATTTACATCGTATCCTGCATCATTGACTAACAATTTTACTGTATCTAATGTACCCAGATAACAGCTATGATGTAGTGGATAACTACATTTACCATAATTATCCTCGTCCCCAAAGAAATCTTTATATGGTCGACAAATTATTATCATAGCACCATTTTGAATCAGAAAACTGATCTTTTCCATCATTTGAATGTTTGTTTTTAAACACCAGAATAAAGCAGTCTCATTATCATAGTTAGCATAATTTACATCGTATCCTGCATCATTGACTAACAATTTTACTGTATCTAATGTACCCAGATAACAGCTATGATGTAGTGGATAACTACATTTACCATAATTATCCTCGTCCCCAAAGAAATCTTTATATGGTCGACAAATTATTATCATAGCACCATTTTGAATCAGAAAACTGATCTTTTCCATCATTTGAATGTTTGATGAAAAACACCATAATAATGGAGTATCATTGTTCCGCGACTTTTGATTTAGCCGTACTTCATTTACAAGATATTCAACAGATTCAATAGTACCATATAGACAACTAAGATGCAGTAAACTCATATTATCGTTATCTACTGTATATAAACTTGCCCCATTTAAAAACAGGAATTTCAGTTTTTTTACAGGATTTATCATAGAAATAGAACAGTACGCAGCCGGTGTCCAACCTGTAATATCTTGATGATTTACTTCATTTACAAGATATTCAATAGTTTCAATAGTACCGATTTGACAACTAGCATGCAGTAAACTCATTTTATTGTTATCTACTACATCTGAACATGCCCCTTTTGAAGACAGGAATTTGAGTTTTTTAACAGGATTTACCTTTGATATAGAACAGTTTATAGCCGGTGTAATACCTGTATTGTTTTCATGATTAATATCCAGCCCTATTATTTCATTTACAAGATATTCAACAGTTTCAATAGTGCCAAATAGACAACTAGCATGCAGTAAATTCGTATTATAGTTATCTACTACATCTAAGCTTGCTCCTTTTGAAGACAGGAATTTGAGTTTTTTTATAGGATCAATATCCGACATCACAGAATAAAATGCAGGAGTCCAACCATTCTTGTCTTTTTGATCTAAGTTTAATCCTCTTTTATTCCCCAAATAATTGACCGTGTCAATAGAACCACGACTACAGCTGTAGTGTAGAATATTGCAATTATTTTCATCTACCACTTCATTAAATTCCATACCTTTATTGTGTAAATTGTCTATCTTATCAACAGAGTCACAACACATTAAAAAAATATATTTATTAAAAAGCTTGCGGTTTGTACTATTTGTCATTTTACAATCTAAGATATATTTTAACTTGACGTTATCCTGTAGTTTTGTTGCTTCATTAATCATTGTCTGGATATACTTGTTCAGGGTATCAATAGTAATCATGTTTATTAAGAATTCAAAACACTTTATGTCAGCATTAGCTATTATTTCAAGTAAAGGAATTAACTTGAGGTCATCAGCCTCGTGTAATACTGACCCGGTTTCAATTAACTGATTTAGAATATGGGTTACATCGACACCAGTTCTACTGCCAAAAGAGCTGCAAACAATATGAATAGGTAATCTGTCCATATCATCTTTTATATCAACCTTTGCTCCATGACTTATTAAAATAGATACAGTCTGTTTTTTGCCTCGCGCAACTGCCAGATGAAGCGGCGTACTGCCACTTGCATCTTTGGCATTTATATCAAACCCCCTGTCTATCAGAAAATTAATTATTTCATGATTATCGTGGTGTGAATCACAAGCATTATGAAGAACTGTTCTTGACTGACTATCAAGCTTGCTTTGGTCGAAGTTTATAAAGTTATTAATATATTCAACAACTTTAAAGTTATCTGAGTAAACTGCCAAGTGTGGCAATGCCGATAGGTCTTTGATTCCGACTTTTTTTCCTTTTAAAAGTTCTATTTTGTAGATAGGGTCATGCATCGAAACAGCAGCAAGTCCCATGATATCGCATCCATTATGTGTTTTTTCACCAACTAATTCGTGTATCTTTTTCATAAAAAACAAGAGTGATGCCTCAAGGCATAATTTGTCACCGTAAAGAGTGATGTAATGAATAAAATTGCCCCTTTCTTGGATTCCCCGAATATATCCCAAATCTATATTTTTGGCGTCATTTAAGACATCAACAACACCTTCCACACCAAGAAAATGTGACAAAAATTTATCGTCAATAAAAGCAGGATGGCAGACGATATCAGCATTCCCATTATGTAATTCTTTTAAAAAGCGCATTGAAAGGTCTGTATAATAGTCGTCATTGATTACAATGCACCATTTATCTGAGTGTTTTGTTCTAACAAATTTCATCAAAAGTTCAAGAGAGCAGTATTGTAAAGCCATATCCGTGCATTTGCAAGAAAGATGGCGTAAAAATGCCACCTCAACAAAGTTTCGCAATGAAAATATTATATTATTTTCTTTAACACATTTAACGAACGAATCTGAAAGGGCAATGAGGATGCTTTTTGCTATTTTCAGATTTAACCCTGACCACACTGTTTTAGTAATTTGCGAAATAAGAGACGCGACTCTTGCGGAAGACGTTTGTTTAAGGTCTTTATCTGAAACTGTATGCAAGCTAAATACTAACAGTAGTGTAGCATATACATATTTATTTGTTTTCCAAAACGTTTCTAATTCCATAAGAAGAAATGCATGGGGATCTTCCGAAAATCTATTACACAAACTGACAATCGATGGAAAACCGAAGCAGTCAATAATTTTGGATATTATCTTATCAGAAGATATTCCATAAAAATATAACATATTTTTTTTTTCTTCATTGTTTAAAGAGAATTCGCTTTTATGAAGAAATAATTGAGTTGTCTTTTCAGTATCATCAACAAATAAACAATATTTGTCTAATTGATATTTAGAAGTATTGTAAATATAATCCCTCATTACATAAATGATAACCACTTTTCCTTTTTCTTTATTGATTCGAAAAGTATTAAAATGAGTGGGCCATTTATCAATACGTGCATGTAATGTATTATATTTACCAAACATGTCATCGATGATAAAAAGATACTTATCATCTTCAAAGTTCACATACCCTAAATCTTCCAAGTCATTAATCAATAACGGTTTATATTGCGGACAGTCTGCAATGAATTGATTGGCTATCATCATTGATAACGTAGTTTTTCCATCTCCGGCCGCTCCTATTATTCCCAGGATATGATGATTCTTCAGTATCCTCAAACCTTCATCAAGAGCACGGGTCTTTACATACTGTCTTTCTTCAACATACTGAAGGTTTATCTGTGCTTGGCCTGCAAACAAAAGGTAAGTTTATTGATATAAGCTATACAAAGAGTCGGCTACTAATATATAAATTTCTAAAACAGAAAAAAACCCAGCAACCTGGAAACACAAAGTGTAAGAAACAAACTTTTATTCAATCTTGTACATTTCAACATAATTATTACTATAGACGAATTTGAAACTTCTGAATATGAACTAAAATTCATCAAGATATCAAACACCGGATATTTACATTTACTCTATGAACACATGACACAAACGGTCTCAATTCTACAAACCTAGTTGATTTTTTCCCAGAGATAGAACGACCATATACTTATGTATCCAGATATGGAACATATCTCATGGCAAATATCAGTTTTTTGCCAAATCCGGCCAGATCGACACTATCTAGTGTTAATTATTAACGGCTATCAACAGTCATTAATGATAACTGGAAGCAACCATTTTTAACTTACATATTTAATTTCATATTCTCATCTTTCGTGACCTTATTGCAATAAATGGCTGTGTGAGGGTTGGGATAGGGGGGACAATTCTTTTTTTTTCAGAATCGTAATTAAGAAAGACGTAGTGTACAAATTTATTTACAACATTAGTATTATGCATCTTTACAATATTTTGGAAGAGAACCAGCCCTACTGTCTCATTAAAACCAATACCTGCCCATACCATGATGCTTCGTAATCCCCATGGATCATGTTCCAAAACATTTCTATCATACCGCTCTCGTCGTCTGCGCCATATCCTCACCCTGCCACCTGCTCTGGACACACAAAACCGTAAATAAAACTCTTTGCCATTGCCGCCATTTGCGATATCTTCTAGCCAATTGCAGGGGTCGTCGACGGTGTTGTAATGTCAGCTCTGGTACGAAAAACCGAGGTCCCTTGTACACATTGGCGTACACGTAAAAGATCCCTTGACAGTTGGAATTCGGTATAAGTAGGCCGTAGTGCCGCTTTCAGGGCGAAATTTCCCTCATAGTACACTGTAGGGCGTATGCTCGTCTTCATTAGCCCAGTTCGGAGTAGGACGGTAAACCCCATTTCATTTAATTTATAACATCGTTACGTGAAGTGATTTATTGAATATTTTTACAGCCGTTTAACACCCATTGGTAACCAGATCTGCGCGTACTTTTAGCATTCACGACAAATCAAGCGGAAGTGCATAACATGGATAATCAACAGAAAGTCATTTGTAATCCATCATTCCGGAAGTTATGTGGGCCCCCCCCCCCCACAAAAAGAAAATGGACCTGAATTTCACATATTACATTTACCCGACCATGTGGGTACAAAATAATCACATTGAAATCAAAACTACACACGTACCATTAGTTATAAAACGTGCGCCTCTTTTGTCGTTCCATTCCTATTCTTACAACAATTGTTTTCAACATTCGGATGATCCTTCCTCCACAATATCATAAATATTCACCAGGAAATGCAAATACAAACGGTCATCTAGGATTCATATCCAAAACGTCAATAACAATTGTCGTAAATGGATTGAGGGAGGGAGAAAGGGGGACTTGCTGTGAATTCACAAAATCTGATCTCATACGGCGGCTGATGTAATTCTCTTTTTTTTTTAATTTGATAAATCAGTCATATAATCAAGAATTGTGCTGCGTATCCTAATATACGCGCGTGATATAAGAACTGTCATCATGCCACCACCTCACTTGTAGATTGTACTTGCCCATCTCATTATTCTCCTGTGATAAGCACCTGATCAATAGTTATCATTATATAACTAATTTCACATTAATCATAATATACTATTCAAAAAAAGTAGGGGATATTTGATTTTGGGGGCATAATACTAAAATATGCAAATGACTACGAAAAAAGTCACTATAGAACCTAACAGAAGAAACATTTCCAGTTACATGTGACGCCCAAACGCACCAATAGCTACCGCATGGAATGCAGGTGATGCTTGGGATCATCATGGGGGTCCAACCCAAGATTTGCATGAATGTTACAGTCATTGTGGCATTGAATTCCAGGGTGGAAACATCAGTTTAATTGTTTTAGCGACCAGAAAACAAATTTTGATATGCGTCGGCTTACCCAAAATGAAAGGTTACGTGCCCTTGGCATGCTACAGATCGGCACAACACAGGCGGTTGTGGCGCGGACGATGAATGTTTCTCAGTCTGTCATAAGCAGGCTATGGTCCAGATACCGTGATACACAATCTGTACAGGACAGACCACGCTCAGGTCGACCAAGGGCGACAACTCAAGCCCAGGATCGATTTATCTGTACCTTGGCCTTGAGAAATCGTGTCATCACAGCAAATCAGATCAGCGCTCGTCTTCAAACAGACACTGGTGTGAGAGTGAGTGGCCAGACGATTCGGAATCGACTGCATAGGGGTCACCTTCGCGCCCGACGTCCTCGCGTGATCCCTTGTTTGAGAGATCATCACATTCAGGCAAGACGTCGTTGGTGTAGGGATCGTCAACACTTGGATAATCGACGCTGGAGCAATGTGATGTTTTCAGATGAGTCAAGGTTCACTGTTGATTTTTTGGACAGACGTAGGAGGGTGTGGCGTCGTCGAAACGAGCGCTTCCAAGACGTTAACGTCATCAGACATGATCGATTTGGGGGTGGTTCTGTTATGGTGTGGGGAGGCATCACTGTTGCTGGAAGAACGGCTTTACATGTTGTTGCAGGGCGTGTTACAGGCCAGTACTACCGGGACAACATCTTGGCAGTCCATGTTGTGCCGTTCGCACGACGTCATGGCCGCCGTTTCATCTTCCAGGATGACAACGCAAGATGTCACAGGGCCAGGATCGTTACAGGTTACCTCCAACAACAGAACATCACCACATTACCTTGGCCAGCACTGAGTCCCGACCTCTCCCCCATCGAGCATGTCTGGGACATGCTTGGATAGAGGTTACGTCAACGTCAACAACGTCCTGCCAATGTCCAAGAACTTGCTGCTGCGTTGCAACAGGAATGGGACAATCTGGACCAAAATGACCTTAGACGTCTCATTAGGAGTATGCCACGTCCGATCAATGCTTGTTTGGCAAACAGAGGAGGATTTACCCGTTACTGACTTGGTTGTGATGCTGTGGTAACTTTGCTGTTTGACCCCGGGTATCATTTTACCCTTATAATGGTCAGTCTGTGCCTTACTTAGTCTAACGATCATTTGGAATAAATCGATGAATGTGAACTTCATTTCATTTTGTCATTTGTTTCTTCGTCAGTTTCATTAGGTGACTTTAATAACACTTAAAAATCAAATATCCCCTACTTTTTTTGAATAGTATATATTGAAAGCTATACCCTACCTTTCATTGTCCTAACCCTGGGGCTATCTGCACTCCTTTTACCTGAAATACATGTAGATACAGAACAATAACCACGTCCCAGATAACCCAATACACCTTAAACTTTAATAATGACATTTCAAATTTCAAAGTTGTGCTAGGCAGGAATCGATGCACTACATAGTAGCAACTGTTTATATTCTAAATTGTAGTAACTGGACCCATGGTCTGGTCATAAAACTAAATAATGGGAAATTATGAGTTACTTACCAAATAAATCAAAGAGAAAATCTGATCTAGCAATTGTTACCTGTTAATATAAAACAAATATACTAATTACAGATGTTGTTTTGGGAGGAAAAGCTCGGCGAGACGTTCCAAAATCAAATAAACTCATGTGTTTCAAAGATTGGTTGCCATGCCATGAAAAATACTCTTACAGCAGCTAAGTCATTCGAGCAGTCGACAAACGTTGTCGCATATTTAGTCGTTTGTATGTAGTTTCCAAGACACTAAAACTAATCAACATCTCATGAAGTAATTATCAGAAATAATTAAAAAATGATTGGCTTCTATTTCATCATAGCACTAACATTTATTTATATAAAACATGCACCAGTAATCAGATGATACCTTGAGCTGTCTGAGTATCAGACATCGTTTAAATTCAATAGTGTTCTTCGTCTGATAAAAACGGTGTACAATAATATTTATCAAAAATTGAATGGCTTCTTCGTCTCATGAATATAAATATTGCGCATAAATTTAAAAGCAATTGAAAAATAACTTTATTCTCAAAAGGATACAAAGATACTAACAAATATGAATACTTTGAAGATAGACAAAATTATAAAAATATTTATATTATCACGATGCCATGTGCCGATGGGGTCAAAGTTGAAGACAATTAACATACGGGTTATTGGTACGATCTTCCTTCACGGTTTGAGAAACGAACACGTGTGTAATTAATTCTTTGGACTGACATGTTAACTGATTGAAACAGGTCATTTCGTAACCTGTCAAAGTAGGGGAAGATAAAGAAATGAAATGCCAAGAATGGATGAATTAGAAGCGTATCGCCAGGACCGTAACAGCCCCCCCCCCCCCAAAAAAAAAGTTTCGCCCATAAAAATAATAGATATACATTGTCCGTCAATATTACAGCACCCCTGAGAACACTTCCCGCCCCCCTTGTTGCTCTGAGCTAGTTACGGCCCTGCGTATCGCTAATAGGTTAAAAAATTAAAACAATAGAACACTTATGGTAGAATGTGTCAAGGAAAAACATTCAGATTTACTCTTAAAATCTGAATCCTTGGTCAACATTCCTATCAGAGTGACACCGCATAAATCATTAAATTCTTCGAGAGGTGTTATTCGCTGCCGGGAACTTGAAGGCAGTAGTGAGGAGGAAATGGTAGATAACCTATCGTCACAAGGCGTGTCACACACAAATACTTACATTCTCACTTTCGATCGTCCCGACTTACCCAAATCTATCAAGGCCGGTTATTTGAATATACCTGTTGATGCATATATCTCTAATCCACTGAGATGCTTCAATTGCCAAAAATATGGACACAGTAAAATGCGCTCGATGTGGCCTTTCAGGTCATGATAGCGCTACCTGTTCATCCGAATTTTCCTGTGTCAATTGTAAAGGCAAGCACTTTGCATATTCGCGCGAGTGCCCAATACGGCAAAAGGAGAAACAAATTCAACAGGTAATGTCCGAACGGAAACTTTCTTATTTTGATGCAAGAAAACAAGTAGATCTTACTTCGCTGTTTTCGACTTCCCACGCCGGGAGGTCGTTTTCTAGTGTAGAAAAGAAGTCTCCACAAGATCCATATTCGTTCAGACCGAAGTAAGCTGGCCCAGAAAAGAGAAACATCCCAAAATTATTGATCAGCAAACCAGTAAAGAGATCTCGAGCTCTTCTCAAACATCTGGGAGCTCGATGAATATAATTAAGAAGATGAGCAATTCAACTCCCCTCTCTTCATCCGCAACATCTTCCGAGACTTCTTCTGCAAAGGAGAAGTCTGTGATTCCGACTGGGAAGAGCGGTAGAAGGACAAGCTCTTTGCCATCGTCACAGATATCTGATGGAGGTAAGGACAGACAAAATTAAAGTCCTTCACCATCAAAAGAGAACGAACATATATCTAAAAAAAAGAAGAAAAAAACAGATTGGCAAAGTTAAGAGGGAGGGAGAAGAAGTTGTCTTTTAGACATTTTGTTGATTACCATCATCATTCAATTGGTGATGGTAGAGCTCATGGGGGTGTTTCTATTATTCTTAATGGAGACATTCCTCAGAGTCGGGCCACTCTCACCTCAACTCGCCTTTACAGGCAGTTGCAGTTAGGGTGACATTACATATTCCTATAACACTGCTCTGTATATCTTCCACCAAGTTTATATCTTAATCCCAGAGATATTGATGACCTTGTTGCACAACTTTCTCTCCCGTTTATATTTATGGGAGATTTCAATGGTCATCATTCCCTCTGGGGTAGTCTAGATGATAACAGCAGAGGTAAACAAATAGCGGACTTCATTAACCTTAATAATTTGTGTTTATTAAATGATGACTCGCCTACTTATCTACATCCTGCCACCGCTTCTTTTTCTTCCCTGGATCTCACCATTTGCTTTCCGGTCCTGTTTCAGGATTTTACTTGGATGGTAAATGTAGATCTATGTGGTAGTGGCCGCTTTCCTATCTTAATTGATAATACCGGTCCCTCTCCGGTCGAAAGACTTCAGAGATGCTTTATGGATTTGTATTGGTGTCATATAGTGTCAGGATTTAACCTGATCTCAATGAACATTTAATACTCTTCAGCTGACCTAAAACTCATCAACAACAGAAGCAGAACAATTACTCAGGATTTGGTTAGTGTTTTACAATCATGTAACATTTATAGTAAGAATAACACTTGTGGAGGTAAAAGAGCCGGTCGAAAACTTAAACAAAATCAGCGCAAAACATTAAATCTTGACAGTCAAAATAACAACAAACTTATAAACTTTTGTCTAATAAACGTTCGTTCCCTTACCGACAAATGTGCTGCATTGACCGAATACCTAACTGAACATAATTGTGATATTACATTCATCACTGAAACGTGGCTTAACTCTAATACGTGTGGTCCAGTTGTCAGTGAACTAAAAACTTTAGGTTACAACCTTTACCACATCACACGCCGCCACAGAGGGGGAGGGGTTGGAATAGTATCAAAAATTGGGATTCCTGCTGAACTGAAAAAATGCCAATCATTTAAATCTTTTGAAAATGTTGAACTAACACTGAAAACTAACAATGAATCAATTAGGCTTCTTTGTATCTTTAGTTCTTATTATGAATATTTGATACTCAAACCAGGAAAACTACTCATTGCTGGTGACTTCAACATTCATCTTGATGTTCCTACAAATTCTTTTGCAAACCAATTTCAAGATCTTATCCAGTCCTGTGTCTTAGTACAACATGTTGTCAACCCAACGCATAATCTTGGTCATACTTTAGACTTGGTATTATCACACTGCGGTGAACTGGATGTCCAAAACTTGAGGTTAAATGACCCATTTCTCAGCGATCACTATGCTATTCATTTTATGATTCCATGTGATCCAGCTGAGACAACGGCTCATTCTATCATAAAATACAGAAAGATCAAGTGCATTGATCACACCAAGTTCGCAGGCGATATAAAAGAATCATGTCTGTTTACATCTTCACTTTCAATTTCTGATCTAAATGAACTGCTCCATATATATAATAGCGAAACATCCACAAGAAACATGGCCATTAAGCCACATAATCCTTGGTTTAATGATAAAATCAGGGATGCCAGAAAATTAAGACGCAAGGCGGAAAGAACATGGCGGCGGACCAAATTAACAGTCCACAAAGATATATTTAAGGCGGAGTGTAAGCGTGTTGCATCACTTGTAGTTTCTCAGAAAAACGAATTTTACAACAACAAATTGGCTCAATCTGGAACTGATCAAAAGAAAATGTTCCAAGTCGTAGATCATTTATTAGACAGAAACAAGTTCTCGAACTCACTCCCGGAGTACAGTTCTACACAGGACCTTGCAAATAAATTTGTTTCTTATTTCCATGATAAAATAGTCAAAATACGATCTGATATATTACAAAGAAAATCAAATGCTCAAACTGTACCGTCATATAGAAGTAAATCAACAGCTGTGTGGTCATCATTCACCAATCTGACTTGTAAGCAAATTAAGCTTATCATATCAGAAAGCTCTTCTAAACATGTGATCTAGACCCTATACCTACACATCTTTTTGAAGAAACACATCGACCTATTTGTACCCATCATATCCGAAATTATTAACCGATCTCTTTCATCTTGTCACTTTCCCACGGAACTTGCAAAAGCCATTGTTAAACCATTATTGAAGAAACCAAACATGGATCCAGATATTCTGTCGAATTACCGTCCAGTCAGTAACCTATCTTATATTTCAAAACTACTAGAAAAGTGTGTTCTACATCAATTAAATGATAATATCTATTCCAATAACCTTAAAAAGCCATTACAATATGCCTACAAACAATACCACAGCACAGAAACTGCTTTACTCAAAATCACCAACGATATCTACCGAGCCGTAGATCAACAGAAATGCGTTATCTTGGTACTCCTAGATCTATCAGCCGCATTTGATACGCTCGATACCGAGGATCTCCTTGATGCATTATGGTGTGAAATTGGCTTGCGTGGTTCTATCTTTAACTGGTTTAAGTCATATCTAACCAATCACACCCAAGCTGTCAGAATTAGAGATTCAACATCCGACTGTGGTGTACAGCAGGGTTCAGTGCTCGGACCTGTACTTTTTATTATCTTCACAAAGCCTATCACTAAGATTGCTGAAGGCTATGGGTTAAATATTCATTTGTTTGCAGACAAATTTGACACAGACTCTCAACATTCTACGATACAAAATATAGAACTTTGTCTCACAAAAATTCTTGCGTGGATGACAGAACATTTCTTGAAATTAAATCCAATTAAAACAGAAGTGCTAGTAATTGGAACCAAGCAACAACTCCGAAAAATTGATCAAACGTTAGTTAATTTTGATAAAGAAATAATTTCAGGAACCCATAAAGCTATTAAATATTGGTGCTATATTAGACTCGAACCTATCGTTTAAAGATCACATACAAAGTATTTGCTCCACTGCCTTCTATCATATACATCGAATTGGAAAGATCCAACGCTATCTCAATTATGAAAATAAAGAAAAACTCATTCACGCATTCATCTCAACTAAACTAGATTACCACAATGGTTTACTATATGGCTTACCAGACTATCAGATTAACAAACTACAACATGTTCAAAATTCAGCAGCTCGACTCCTCACTAAAACTAGAAAACATCAACACATCTCCCCTGTATTGCTATCTTTACATTGGCTCCCAATTCAGTAAAGAATTAAGTTCAAGTTACTCCCCTTCGTCTTCAAAGCGTTAAACGGCCAAGCTCCATCTTATATAAAAAGTCTTGTAGAACCCTATACTACCAGCAGAAATCTCCATTCTCAGAAAAAACATCTTCTAAAATCTCCAGCCATTAACTTACAACTTGGAAAATGTGCCTTTTCTTATGCTGGTCCTTTTCTATGGAATAGACTACCACAATCAATAAAACAATCACCACATGTGGGCCATTTTAAATCTCAACTCAAAACATTCTTATTTCAAAATCCTGATCTGTAAATAATCAGTGAATATAAAAACCAACAGCGCCTTATAGAAACTGTTTTCTTCAGTATTAACTAGGTGGAAAAGGTGATTTTGAGATTATGATTATACATTTGATTTTATTAGCTTTCCAAGTAGATCTCATCATTCTTCTCACAAAACTTTTTACAGATTCAAAATCGGATGAAAACTTTTTTTTTTATTGAGGCTCAAAGTTGCGATTTTTGACTTTTCGCGGAAGAAAGGTTTTTCAACACTTTGAAAAAGCCATTTTTGGTGTCTTTTGTGATGCCATATTTCATTTCATATCAAACCTATTAAAAATGAAGATGTTAATTCATGAAATACAACTTTAAGGCTAATTATGCTTCAATTTTCACATTTTTGTAATAATTACACCGATTTCCACAGTAACTGCAAAATACATAGGTTTTCTCAAAAATTCCATTTTGTCAGAGCGATTTTGGTCACTTTTTTCATCAAAAATGGTCTTGTGCATGTTATATCTGAAATTTTGAACCTGGTTGTTATGCATTTTAAAATCAGTAGCTATCAAGTATGATTAACGAAAAAAAAAAGAGTAAAAATATATATATGCCTTCTCTCAAGAGCTGAATATATGTTCATTTTTGAACAATTTTCCGCGGCACACAATTGCCTATTTTTGGGGCGTTTTTGGGACATTAATAAAATAGGAAGGAATGGAGATACACATGTGAAATTATGGGAATATGTCAAAAAGTTTGTGAATTTTTAAAATCACTTATTTCCAATCCGCCATATATTATCAATTTTGGTTGTCATAGCAACCAAAATGGAGAAAATGCAATTTTTGACCATTTTTAACGCTACTTACCATAACCCAAAAGGTCATCACCACATTTTAAAGTAAGCAGTTTAAAATATTTGAAACCCATGTAATATTAAATGATATGGATTGTGTAAGTTTGAGAAAAATATGAAGGAGTTTGGGCTGTTACCATAGCAACCACATTTATTTTTTTCCGAAAAGCATTATTTTCCAATAATCATGACATCAATATTGATAATTGTATTATTTTAAAAACAGAAGCTATTGGGCAAGATTTTAAAAAATAAATAAAATGAAAATATTTATGTCTTCTCCCAAGAGCTGGAAAGGGGTTCCCTTTTGAAGAACATTCTGCAGTAGCTAGTTGTCCATTTTGGCCATTATTAAGACATAAATAAAATATAAAAGGAATTAAGATCTTGAAGAGAAATTTTGTTTACAAGTAAATATGTTTGTGAATTTTTAAAATTACTTATCTTTACTCTTGTATATTACTTAATATTTGGTTTTTATAGCAATCAAAACGAAAACAAACACCCCAAAAAAGGCAATGTTATTCCATTTTCAATGATGTTTACCATGACAAACCAATTGATCGCCACATTTTAAGTACAGTAGCAGAAAGCTTTTTAGCATATATTTATAGCCCATGTAATACAAAATATTAAGAATTATATAATTTTAGTGAATTATTAAGGATTTTGGATGGTTGTCATAGCAACCACATAATTTTAAAAAACGGACAACTCTTGTTGCATTATCATTGTTCTCAGCATTCCTTGCTTACATTATTGTTAGAATTCTGCTTTTACATATTTTCTACTCAGAAGATAACACTGACCAATAAAAAATTATTCTCTAAAGACTAAAGAGTAAAAGTAGGTTACTCAGTTACTGATAGGCTATGGTAGGCCTAGTCATGTTTATAAAGGCCTAGGCCTAAAAGCAACAATTTAACTCAAAGAATTGTTATGTTTTTACTTCACTTTTGAATATTTATATTATTCCTTCAAATTGGTATGTAGCCCATTGAGCAGCTTGCTTTTTTGTATATTTTAATCAATGTAAACAAATATCGAATCAAGGCCCAATTAAGGCCTTAGGTTTGTCGGTTCATTCAATTGTTTAACTGGCCAACAAATATGTGATACTCGAGGTGTTAAATATATTTTCCTAAAAAAAAGAATTAAAATTATAATAATTAGTATGACAACTGTTATATAATGCTAAATTATTTAGTAAAAACTAAAACGTTTTGCGAAAATTGGGTATCCGTATCAATACTGAGTGATGATAGTAATTAGTATTGACATGACTGACCTAATTCATAATCTATGTCGGTTCCATCATCTCAAACGAAATGTTGCAAATCGCCAACGGCAAATCCAGAAATTGAGCCATTTTTCAAATTATTTCAGCTAGTTGGTCCAACTTTATATATTTGGGTATAATATCCGTTTAAGTGGATAGAAATCGATGTACTAATTATCAGTAGTACCTATACTATCTTCCTCACGCCTGCTGTCAGTACCAAGACCCGTGTGGATCTTTTCCGGTTTCATTTCCATTCGTGTGCACAGAAATGCTTTAAAATTGGGCTTGAATAATTCAGTCAACAGCGAATTTATGATTTCAGAGCATTGAAACATTCGTCAATTTTACGGAATTGTTCAATTCTTGAAAAATGTTTGGTGTTAAAAGTAAAGACGTGTGGTTGCCGATAGGAAATTTCCATTCGATTTTATATTTGTATTCTGTCACATGGTTATAAAAGCGCGCGAATATGAGTCACGTGATGTAAACAGTCAACCCAGCAAAGTCAAAAGGCGTGAAAAAAATGGAATTAACTATCCTTATTTATTTTCAGGCAAGTCCTTTATTCATATAACATAACGCTTACTTCATAAATAAACATCGGAGTTGCCTTTCGACGTAATTTACCGCGAATATGAGTCTAAGGAACATGGAATACATTTTAGTTTTGGTGTTGAAATGACGTCATAACAAGGCTGAACTACGCGATTTATTTTTGACAAAATTTCTCATTGTATACCATTTTCAATTGCTTGGCGGGCGCACTTGCCATGCTCCGATTTTGTTGATTTTAATAGCATCAAAACGACAATAAAACGAACTTTCAATCGGTCGGGGGTGCTATATTGACAAATCGCCTAAAAAAAAGATTGCGTGAATTGAAGCGTTCAACTTGCAAAAAATGCATGGTATTTCGAAATGCCAACAAAGCACCCCCGACCAATTGAAAGATCGTTCATTTATCTTTCTAATGATATTAGAATGAAAAAATAATATTAATAATAAGTGCGCCCGCCGAGCACTTGAAGTGGGGTACCCTCGTTTAAAAACGTGACAAAATTTTTCAGCGTAACGTCAAAACACGGGAAATTAACGTTTTTCAACTTACGTTTATGAAATTAATAAAATGAACACATATATAAAAATTATATCAAACAAAAGAACAGGATATCGGCTTCCAAAATATTTAAAAATTATTACAAAATATTAAATAGCCACCGTATGACGTTAAGTTGAAAAAGGGTTACAAATCGGGAAAAAATGACTTTCTTCCAACGAGGGCAATGGAGCTGTGACACCTATATTAACGCGCTTTATAAATGATGATATTATTATTATTATTATTATTTTTGAATCTTTGTGTCTCTTCAAGATGTAGCTGAGCAGGCGCTTCCAAAAACCACGACTGAACCAAAACGTTTCAATTAACCATGGTATAACGAAGATTGCAAATCCGCTCTTAAAGAGAGTGATCGTATCCTCAGACGATTAAAGAACAATCCTTCCATGGAGAATATTGCTGCTTACAAGATGGCCTGGGCGAAGGCCCGTAGAACCATACGTCAAGCAAAGAAATCTTCATGGCAAGGTTATGTCTGGAGGATCAATTCCCGTACCACATCCAAGTCGGTATGGGATAGGATTCGTAGGATTAAAGGTAAAAGTCCGTAGAACCATACTTCAAGCAAAGAAATCTTCATGGCAAGGTTATGTCTGGAGGATCAATTCCCGTACCACATCCAAGTCGGTATGGGATAGGATTCGTAGGATTAAAGGTAAAAGTAGTGCATTATCAGTTAACCATCTAAATGTTGATAATACCACTTTAACAGCATTTCCTGATATTGCTAATTCTCTGGCCAGTACAATTTCACTTAATTCATCATCCAATTTCTCCTCGGATGCCTTTCGAGGTATTAAACAACAATGAGAGAAAAAGCGACTTAATTTCAAGTCCCGCAATGATGAATGCTACAATGATACTTTTTGTTATTGCAGAGCTTTGGGATTCGCTAAAGCGAGCTCGGGATACTGCAATTGGTCCAGATGAAATACACTACCAAATTCTTAAACATTTACCTTTTTCCACTCTTTTAATTTTATTGGATCTTTTTAACCGGATTTGGGTTGATGGGAAATTTCCCCCTTCGTGGCATGAAGCCACAATAATTTCCATCCCTAAACCAGGTAAAGATCATACGAATCGTACCAACTATCGTCCGAATCTAACTAGCTGTATTTGCAAAACCACGGAGAGATTGATCAATCGAAGGCTTGTTTGGTACCTAGAGTCCAACAACCTCCCAAAGGAGCACCCATGATCATCTCGTTCGATTTGAAACGTTCGTCAGGGGCGCTTTCGTCCAGAGCCACAATTTTATTTGGATGGGAATCGCCTTCCAATCGTGGATGAAACCAAATTTCTGGGGCTGATATTTGATAAGAAATTATCATTTATCCCCCATATTAAAAACCTAAAAAAGAAATGTCTGAAAGCCCTCAACATATTGAGAGTGTTATCAAATACTGACCGGGGAGAAGATCGTAAGGTCTTGCTCCGATTATATCGAGCACTAATAAGATCAAAACTCGATTATGGGTGTATTGTGTATGGGTCTGCCGGTGAGTCTTATCTCAAAGAGCTTGACACCATACTGTTACAAGGTGAGACAGTTCAAGTCAGACAATTCTCTGACCTATCACTGACCGGTAATACATTTACTAGTGTTCAGGTGTCGCCAACATCAATATGATATTGGTGAAATGATCTATCAATGACAGCTGAACACTAGTAAATGTATTACCGGTCAGTGATAGGTCAGAGAATTGTCTGACTTGAACTGTCTCACCCTGTAACAATACACAACCAGGGACTTAGAATCAGTTTAGGAGCATCAGTTTAGGAGCATTTCGTACATCTTCTGTGGACAGTTTATACGTCGAGGCGCATGAACCCTCACTACACAACAGACGTGATAAGCTGGCTTGTATCTGGTGAAGACTAATTTTATTCCATCATTCGGTATTCGCATACAACTCCTTTTGTCTGAGACTGGTATCAGCCTTGAAAGTATTGCGAATACCCTGTCTTTAGGACTCCACCGTGGGCTATATCTCCACCAAAGATCGATTTCGATCTTACTTAACACAAAAAGAGAGATACTAGCTCTGCGGTGTTCCAATCTCTCTTTCGAGAGTTAAGGTCTAAATATGGTGATTATGCTCCTATTTACACAGATGGTTCTAAAGATGGTGATCAGGTAGCTTCGGCTACCGTGACGCCATCTGAGACCATTTCTGTGTGTCTTCCACCTGCTGCTTCAATATTTACAGCTGAGCTCCAGGCCATTCTTCAGGCCTTGGAGTTCATACAATCCTCTTCATCTTTAAAGTATATCATCTTTACTGATTCTCTGTCCTCGCTTCAAGCAATTAACAACAAACAGCTTGAACACCCATTAGTAGCAGATGTTTATCGTCTGCTACTATCTTACGAGTTCAACAGCAAAGACGTCGTCTTTTGCTGGCTCCTCAGTCACGTAGATATAAGGGGTAATGATCAAGCAGATTTAGCTGCTTTAGATCTTCCCCTATCAAATATTTTAATACCATATAAAGATTTTAAAACTTGTATAAATCATTCCATTTATGGCCGCTTGCAACAGTCTTGGGATCTTGCAGGTACAAACAAACTTCATCACATTAAGCCTCCCCTAGGAGACTGACCAAGCCCCTATAGAACCAACAGGAGGGGTGAAGTTGCCTTGTGTCGTTCTCGCATAGCTCATTATTTAACTCATATATTCATTTTAAAGCGAGAGCCTCAACCAGAATGTGAACACTGTCATGTTCCTTTGACAGTTAAGCACATTTTGATTGAGTGCAAGCATCTTAAGGATATTAGATCTAACCATTACCTTTGCCAGTCCTTATATTAGGTGGAAAAGGTGATTTTGAGATTAAGATTATACATTTCATTTTATTAGCTTTTCAAGTAGATCTCATCCTTCTTCTCACAAAACTTTTTACAGATTCAAAATTGGATAAAAACTTTTTTTTTTATCGAGGCTCAAAGTTGCGATTTTTGACTTTTCGCAGAAGAAAGGTTTTTCAACAATTTGAAAAAGCCATTTTTGGTGTTTTTTGTGATGCCATATTTCTTTTCATATCAAACCTATCAAAAATAAAGATGTAAATTCATGAATACAACTTTAAGCCTAATAATGTTTCAATTTTCACATTTTTGTAATAATTACACTGATTTCCACAGCAACTGCAAAATACATAGGTTTTCTCAAAAATTCCATTTTGTCAGAGCGATTTTGTTCAATTTTTTCATCAAAAATGGTCTTGTACATGTTATATCTGAAATATTGAACCTGGTTGTTATGCATTTTAAAATCAGTAGCTATCAAGTATGATTAAAGAAAAAAAAAAGAGTAAAAATATATATATGCCTTCTCTCAAGAGCTGGATATATGTTCATTTTCGAACAATTTTCCGCAGCACACAATTGCCTATTTTTGGGGCATTTTTGGGACATTAATAAAATAAGAAGGAATGGAGATACACAAGTGAAATTATGGGAATATGTCAAAAAGTTTGTGAATTTTTAAAATTACTTATTTCAAATCTGCCATATATTATCAATTTTGGTTGTCATAGCAACCAAAATGGAAAAAAATGCAATTTTTGACCATTTTCAACGCTATTTACCATAACCCAAAAGGTCATCACCACATTTTAAATTAAGCAGTTTAAAATATTTGAAACCCATGTAATATCAAATGATATGGATTGTGTAAGTTTGAGAAAAATATGAAGGAGTTTGGGCTGTTACCATAGCAACCACATTTATTTTTTTTCCGAAAACCATTATTTTCCAATAATCATGACATCAATATTGATAACTGTATTATTTTAAAAACAGAAGCTATTGGATAAGATTTTAAAAAATAAATAAAATCAGAATATTTATATGTCTTCTCCTAAGAGCTGGAAAGGAGTTCCCTTTTGAAGAACATTCTGCAGCAGCTAATTGTCTATTTTGGACATTATTAAGACATACCGGTAAAAAAATATGAAGGAATTAAGATCTTAAAAAGAAATTTTGTTTACATGTATTTATAATTGTGAATTTTTAAAATTACTTATCTTTACTCTTGTATATTACTTAATATTTGGTTGTTATAGCAATCAAAACGAAAACAAACAACCCAAAAAAGGCAATGTTATTCCATTTTCAATGGTGTTTACCCTGACAAACCAATTGATCACCACATTTTAGGTATAGTAGCAGAAAGCATTTTAGCATATATTTATACCCCATGTAATATAAAATATTAAGAATTGTATAATTTTAGTGAATTATTAAGGATTTTGGATGGTTGTCATAGCAACCACATAATTTTAAAAACGGACAACTGTTGTTTCATTATCATTGTTTTTAGCATTGGTTTCTTACATTATTGTTAGAATTCTGCTTTTACATATTATTTTCTACTCAGAAGATAACATTGACCAATAAAAAATTATTCTCTAAAGACTAAAGAGTAAAAGTAGGTTACTCAGTTACTGATAGGCTATGGTAGGCCTAGTCATGTTTATAAAGGCCTAGGCCTAAAAGCTACAATTTAACTCAAAGAATTGTGGTTTTTACTTCACTTTTGAATATTTCTATTATCACCACATTTTAGGTATAGTAGCAGAAAGCATTTTAGCATATATTTATACCCCATGTAATATAAAATATTAAGAATTGTATAATTTTAGTGAATTATTAAGGATTTTGGATGGTTGTCATAGCAACCACATAATTTTAAAAACGGACAACTGTTGTTTCATTATCATTGTTTTTAGCATTCGTTTCTTACATTATTGTTAGAATTCTGCTTTTACATATTATTTTCTACTCAGAAGATAACATTGACCAATAAAAAATTATTCTCTAAAGACTAAAGAGTAAAAGTAGGTTACTCAGTTACTGATAGGCTATGGTAGGCCTAGTCATGTTTATAAAGGCCTTGGCCTAAAAGCTACAATTTAACTCAAAGAATTGTGGTTTTTACTTCACTTTTGAATATTTCTATTATTCCTTCAAATCGGTATGTAGCCTATTGAGCAACTTCCTTTTTTGTATATTTTAATCAATGTATTGTAAATAAATATCAAATCAAGGCCTAAAGGCCTTACGTTTGTCGGTTCTTTCAACTTGTTTAACTGGCCAACAAATAATATGTGGTACTCGAGGTGTTAATTATAGTTTCCTAAAAAAACAAAGAATTAAAATTATAATAATTAGTATGACAACTGTTATATAATGCTAAATTATTTAATAAAACGTTTTGCGAAAATTGGGTATCCGTATCGATACTGAGTGATAGTAATTATTAGATATATTGTCGACATGACTGACCTAATTGAAATTCATAATCTATGTCGGTTCCATCATCTCAAACGAAATGTTGTAAATCGCCAACGGCAAATCCAGAAATTGAGCCATTTTTCAAACTATTTCAGCTAGCGTTAATTCTTTTGTTATTCCAACTTTATTTGGATATAGTTTCCTTTTTAAGTGGGTAGAAATCGATGTACTAAATATCAGTAGTACTATACTATCTTCTTCACGGCTGCGGTCGGCACCGAGACCCGTGTGGATATTTTCTTCTCGTGTAGAAATGACGTCATAACAAGGCAAAACTACGCGATTTATTTTTGACAAAATTGCCCATTGTATTCAATTTTCAAATGCTCGGCGGCGGTTCTTAAAATGCTCAGATTTTGTTGATTTTAATAGCATTGATGTTGAAACGACAATAAAACGAACTTTCGATCGGTCGGGTGTGCTATATTGGCAAATCGCCTCACAAAAAGATTACGTGAATTGAAGCATTCAACTTACAAATAAGGCATGGTATTTCGAAATGCCGACAAAGCACCCCCGACCGATCGAAAGATCGTTCAATTACCTTTCTAATGATATTAAAATGAAAAAATAATATTAAAAATAGGAACCGCCGCCGAGCACTTGAAGTGGGGTACCCTCATTTCAAAACGTGACAAAAAATTTCAGCGTAACGTCAAAACACGGAAAATTGACGTTTTTCAACTTACGTTTATGAAATTAATAAAATGAACACATATATAAAAATTAGACCAAGCAAAAGAACAGGATATCGGCTTCCAAAATATTTTAAAATTATTACAAAATATTAAATAGCCACCGTATGACGTTAAGTTGAAATAGGGTTAAAAATCGGGAAAAAATGACTTTCTTCCAACGCCGGCAATGGAGCTGTGACACCTACTTTTATCAATTATTTGCCCAACCGGGTCTATATTGTAGATTCCTAGATTTTTTAAAAGAGACAAATTTTTACACAATTTTAATTATATATTTGTAATTTTCATTTGTTGTATTTTAATTGTTGTGATAATTGTTTTTAAATTGATAATCTCTGTGATATTTGTTTTTATTTATGTATACAGTATATACTATTCAAAAAAAGTAGGGGATATTTGATTTTTAAGTGTTATTAAAGTCACCTAATGAAACTGACGAAGAAACAAATGACAAAATGAAATGAAGTTCACATTCATCGATTTATTCCAAATGATCGTTAGACTAAGTAAGGCACAGACTGACCATTATAAGGGTAAAATGATACCCGGGGTCAAACAGCAAAGTTACCACAGCATCACAACCAAGTCAGTAACGGGTAAATCCTCCTCTGTTTGCCAAACAAGCATTGATCCGACGTGGCATACTCCTAATGAGACGTCTAAGGTCATTTTGGTCCAGATTATCCCTTTCCTGTTGCAACGCAGCAGCAAGTTCTTGGACATTGGCAGGACGTTGTTGACGTTGACGTAACCTCTGTCCAAGAATGTCCCAGACATGCTCGATGGGGGAGAGGTCGGGACTCAGTGCTGGCCAAGGTAATGTGGTGATGTTCTGTTGTTGGAGGTAACCTGTAACGATCCTGGCCCTGTGACATCTTGCGTTGTCATCCTGGAAGATGAAACGGCGGCCATGACGTTGTGCGAACGACACAACATGGACTGCCAAGATGTTGTCCCGGTAGTACTGGCCTGTAACACGCCCTGCAACAACATGTAAAGCCGTTCTTCCAGCAACAGTGATGCCTCCCCACACCATAACAGAACCACCCCCAAATCGATCATGTCTGATGACGTTAACGTCTTGGAAGCGCTCGTTCAATTACCTTTCTAATGATATTAAAATGAAAAAATAATATTAAAAATAGGAACCGCCGCCGAGCACTTGAAGTGGGGTACCCTCATTTCAAAACGTGACAAAAAAAATCAGCGTAACGACAAAACACGGAAAATTGACGTTTTTCAACTTACGTTTATGAAATTAATAAAATGAACACATATATAAAAATTAGACCAAGCAAAAGAACAGGATATCGGCTTCCAAAATATTTTAAAATTATTACAAAATATTAAATAGCCACCGTATGACGTTAAGTTGAAATAGGGTTAAAAATCGGGAAAAAATGACTTTCTTCCAACGCCGGCAATGGAGCTGTGACACCTACTTATATCAATTATTTGCCCAACCGGGTCTATATTGTAGATTCCTAGACTTTTTAAAAGAGACAAATTTTTACACAATTTTAATTATATATTTGTAATTTTCATTTGTTGTATTTTAATTGTTGTGATAATTGTTTTTAAATTGATAATCTCTGTGATATTTGTTTTTATTTATGTATACAGTATATACTATTCAAAAAAAGTAGGGGATATTTGATTTTTAAGTGTTATTAAAGTCACCTAATGAAACTGACGAAGAAACAAATGACAAAATGAAATGAAGTTCACATTCATCGATTTATTCCAAATGATCGTTAGACTAAGTAAGGCACAGACTGACCATTATAAGGGTAAAATGATACCCGGGGTCAAACAGCAAAGTTACCACAGCATCACAACCAAGTCAGTAACGGGTAAATCCTCCTCTGTTTGCCAAACAAGCATTGATCCGACGTGGCATACTCCTAATGAGACGTCTACGGTCATTTTGGTCCAGATTATCCCTTTCCTGTTGCAACGCAGCAGCAAGTTCTTGGACATTGGCAGGACGTTGTTGACGTTGACGTAACCTCTGTCCAAGAATGTCCCAGACATGCTCGATGGGGGAGAGGTCGGGACTCAGTGCTGGCCAAGGTAATGTGGTGATGTTCTGTTGTTGGAGGTAACCTGTAACGATCCTGGCCCTGTGACATCTTGCGTTGTCATCCTGGAAGATGAAACGGCGGCCATGACGTTGTGCGAACGACACAACATGGACTGCCAAGATGTTGTCCCGGTAGTACTGGCCTGTAACACGCCCTGCAACAACATGTAAAGCCGTTCTTCCAGCAACAGTGATGCCTCCCCACACCATAACAGAACCACCCCCAAATCGATCATGTCTGATGACGTTAACGTCTTGGAAGCGCTCGTTTCGACGACGCCACACCCTCCTACGTCTGTCCAAAAAATCAACAGTAAACCTTGACTCATCTGAAAACATCACATTGCTCCAGCGTCGATTATCCCAGTGTTGACGATCCCTACACCAACGACGTCTTGCCTGAATGTGATGATCTCTCAAACAAGGGATCACGCGAGGACGTCGGGCGCTAAGGTGACCCCTATGCAGTCGATTACGAATCGTCTGGCCACTCACTCTCACACCAGTGTCTGTTTGAAGACGAGCGCTGATCTGATTTGCTGTGATGACACGATTTCTCAAGGCCAAGGTATGGATAAATCGATCCTGGGCTTGAGTTGTCGCCCTTGGTCGACCTGAGCGTGGTCTGTCCTGTACAGATTGTGTATCACGGTATCTGGACCATAGCCTGCTTATGACAGACTGAGAAACATTCATCGTCCGAGCCACAACCGCCTGTGTTGTGCTGATCTGTAGCATGCCAAGGGCACGTAACCTTTCATTTTGGGTAAGCCGACGCATATCAAAATTTGTTTTCTGGTCACTAAAACAATTAAACTGATGTTTCCACCCTGGAATTCAATGCCACAATGACTGTAACATTCAAAGTCAGAGTCGTGCAAATCTTGGGTTGGACCCCCATGATGATCCCAAGCATCACCTGCATTCCATGTGGTAGCTATTGGTGCGTTTGGGCGTCACATGTAACTGGAAATGTTTCTTCTGTTAGGTTCTATAGTGACTTTTTTCGTAGTCATTTGCATATTTTAGTATTATGCCCCCAAAATCAAATATCCCCTACTTTTTTGGAATAGTATATATAGATTACTATTGTGATTATTATTTAGTTTGTCTTGTGTAACTCATCATATGTTTGGCGCAATATATCCCGGTTGTGCTGACGTGCCATAAAACCACATTTCTTTCATTCATTCATTCTCCCACTTCTAAAGACCCATACGTGCAAGCAAATTATAAAATAAAATTGAAGCATGTTAGTCCCGAAATGACCTAGTTTGTGTCGAGTCGACGTTAAACTCTATTTCTCTCTCTCTCGCCGGAGAACCCGGAGAAAACCTAAAAGGTTGGACAGGCGACTCAATTCATTGTCCCGTAAAGTCTGGGCTCCAAGCCACGCCACTTGATTCAAGTAAGTTGTCAAATAAGTAAAACAATAATAAATGCTGGTTTCTGGAATGTGGTCCCAAACCAACAAAAGGTTTGGAACCACTGACGTAGACAGACGGAATTCATTTGAACAATTCTCTATATTGTCAAGCTTATTTTGAAATCATAATTCCTGACTATACTGGACGTTTACTATCAACTGTTTATTATTGGAGAAATCGGAAATCCACATATTTAACCAGACATGACTTCTATTATTTATCATTTATTCTAACCAGACCAGTTCTACTATTTATCACTTATTCTTTTTTTATTATTTAAGTGCATGTGGCAATATTCAATAGACATAATTATAAGTATATTGATTATAACATAGTTACAGGAAATCATACAATAAAGTTCACAAAATCGTAACCTACATAGGGACTGTGTTTGATTCAGTATACTTACTGTAATTAGGATTTAGTTTAAATTATCTAAATACTGTTTCCTTAGTCTCGTACCCTTATCAATATATTCAGCTAAATAAATAGATGGGTTATTAATGGTTTGAATATATGACGTCATACAATTATAAGACTTCTGTTTAATATCAAAATTTCTTCTAAGACTAGAATAAAGTGGACATTCCAATATAAAGTGAATTTCATTCGCTACAGTACTATTTCTAAAAGTGGAATTACAATACAGACATATTCTTTTATCTCTATCAATATTTTATCACCGACCCGTTTCAATTGCTAGTTTGTGACAGCAACATCTAACCCTTGTAACTTGTTCAGTGGCAAGAACTTTACAAGAATACCTTGCAAAAAAACAAAAATGTGATCTAGTAGCAGAACCCTCCACCACACAAGCGCTGAAATAAGCGTTCGGACACGGACAATGTCCGGGCGAATTGACCCCTTTTGACAGGCCAAATTGCCTTTCGTCCGGACATAATTGTCCGACCGTATATTCGAGTCGATCGCTATTTATTATTAGACTCGAAAGTCCAGAACCAAAAATATCAATGACCCGAGTCATAGTGAAAATGTTACTATTTATATCTCGGCCGCGTGCAGATAAAATCTTCAATAATTTTTAGAATCGACTCTTTTACGCTGGTTATATCAACGACCCGAGTCATAGTAAAAATATTACTATTTATACATGTATCTCTCTCGGCCGCGTGAAGATAAAATAATGAATAATATTGAGAATCGGCTCTTTTACACTGGTTATTCGAGTCTCGTAGCTAGCTTTGCGTTACTTTCGTATATGATTAGCTCTAAATCACACCTAACATGACATGTATTTATATAAATTATTAGTAATAAAAGTAATAATATTTTAAAATTAGTTTACAAGAAAATGTCCAAGTTGACTATGGATGTAATTAGGGACAGACTTTTTATACGAAAATATCTCTCTTTGTTGGACACTTCCAATGTGAATGTAAATAGAAGAGCCGTGAAAACATGTCGAATAAAATAACTTCTTACTTTTCCCAACCCTCGGAAACGGATATCCCGGCTAGTGGGACCGTTCCAGAAAATTCAAAGACTGGTACTGTGTCTTAATCTTATGTCTCTCATAAAGACACTTCTAAACGGGGGCCGTCGCCATCACCAGTTCGAAAATTACAAACACGAACCGTAGAAAAGTGGATCAAAAATGACTTGGCAGATTCTGAACCATTTACGACAACTCAAGATGTCTATTCTTTAGTTAAATTTGAATCTTAATCAGAGTTTTTAGGATTTAGTCCCCAGCCCCACCAAAGAGATTAATGACATTATTATATGAACTATAAAGTTGTATTCCATATACATATAAAAACTTAAAACTCCAGGTTGTATGTGAGTCATCAATTTATTTTATTAATAAATGTATGTATAATAATATATATAAACATAGTAAATTTCAACAGTTTTTTGGTTTAATATACTTTATAAAGTATTTGTCAGGCTGAAAATCTGAAATGTCCGGCCAAAAATCAGTTATTTCAAGGCTTGCCACCACAAATCACTATGGTGCAATACCACCTTAATCAAGGTTTGGTATCCAACAGATGAGGTAACATTTTTAGAATGTGATATAAATACCATTCTATACATACCTGCAACCCTGTAAATAATCCTCCATGTGTAGTAGTACCAGGTTCGTCATCTCGATAGCGTTGATAACCTAACAACAAATATTGTAATAAATTACTGTTGGGCAGTCAAATAGGTGGTTTGTATTCGTATATACTTTACAAATATCAAATGGTTAAACAGTCAATCGAACCATACCCAAAATCAGTAATCATAATAAACAATTTATTGATTCCCCAACACTAAGATAATAATAATAAAAAAAAATAAAACCGAGGCATACTGTTATGATGCAAGTCATGCATCCAACACTGAATCCAACTGATCAAGCATGAATAGGGCACAAACAAGGGCAACAGTTCTGTGGATCAGCACAAATAGGGCATACCGTTGTGATGTTTGTCTGTGCACGATTTTATCCAATCTGTTCAAAGTGTATTATACAATGTAAACTAACCTGGTTCATGTGGTTTACCATAACCAGTGTAACCACACCCTAAAGCTATATCCAGCTTTTTCAAAGCAGCGGCTCGTTTATTACCACCACAGCCTTTCTCTGCCTTTTCAATTTGCTCCATATCAGCCTCATCGAAGCTATATTTTTCAAATAGAGCATTTGCTACACACATTGGATCACAATTTAAGTGATCGATAATAAATACAAAATTATCTCGAATCTTGTTATATTCGTCTTTTGAAAGGATTCCTTGATAACTTCCGCGACCAGACTGCATTTTGCTCTCAAAAGGTTTGACTGTTCTGTTTTCTTCTTCTTTAGTTTCGGTTTGTACCTAGAAAACAGTACGAAATAAAAAAAATCTAATAAAAGACCAAATATTATCAAATTCCTTAAATTGAATTTCGATTTTTTGCTTTTCACTTGATGATGTAGAATCGACGAAGAATTTGAATATTCATGATAGGTCAACAGAGTTAAGATGTTGGTTACGTTGAAATGTTGAGTGGATAGTTTGCATGGCATTTTTGTTGACTTTTTGGTCTAGAATCGGAAAGGCTGGTTGAATTTACATTTTGTGTCAGTGGATATTTATGGTTTAGATGACGAGAAAGTAAACAGACTCAGGGAAATTGCCCACTAAAATGACGTTATTTCCTATAGATTTCTTTGCCCATGCTTATTAAACCGTTTTTGGATGATTGTGACATGTACACGTGATCATAAAAATTAAGATCATTAGAATGTTCAAAAAATTTTATAGACCACCGATGTCAAAATGTGGAGAGAATTAATAGTCTTAGTCCATCTGTTTAAAAAATCAAATTGGTTGTCTGTCGTATTCATAGACAGAACCCTAATGATTTCCGATAGGTATATTACCAATTTGTTAGGGTTGTTTGGCTTATATGCGTATTTTCAGTACAAAATTATGTGGTTCGGTTGCCAATAATAACCCTATGTATAAATTCATCATAAATGTACGCGCTCCACCACATCGGTTTAACTAAGATATGAATATCTCTTAAGCGGGTGATTGGGATATATTATATTAACAGTACATGTCTATAATCCCAAAACCTTGTGTTAACGAAAAGACAAAAAGCGTGAAAAAGGTATGTATGGCACAAACGACTACGCTCGTGTTACGATTACCAGTCCCCATATTTACATGAAAAGAAATACAAATTATTATTCAATTCAAACTACCTGTGTTCTGTTCAACTGTTTCATCCACTGTTCAACAGTAATCAGTTTGATAGAGGCTGGTATGTCAGCAGTCTTCATCAGTAAACTGCTACACTCTGCAATTGTATGTTTTGTTATTCTACAACATGATACGGTTGAGTTATCCTGAAATATTATCTTACATTTGCTGGCATCAGGTAAATTTTTCATATTAGAGTAAACGATGAAATGTTCATTGTCTTGACCCTGAACCACTCCTGCGCGGTATCCATATATTTTACCAGTGTCTATATCAACAACTGTTGGACCAGTTTGAAGACTGCCCATTATCAAGTTTGGTATGTGATAAACAATCATATTGTTTAACTTGCATTTTAAGACAAAGGCATAGTCAGTAACCAATTGCTCACGCCCATCATCATCAGTAAACTTAAAACTTAAATTGTCTGTATCATATGTATCTTTCCTTGTGGATATAACATAACCCTCAGATCCACTTTTGAATACGATTCCATATCCTTCTGTATCGTTCCAATGTGGGGTGGGTTTCTTGACATCTACCACTACACTTTCACCAGAGCACGCTTTCCGGGGATAACTGTGTTTGATTTTTCTAGTGTTAATCCCAAATGCTTCACCGGTAGATTTAATGACGTATTTGTAACATTGCTGATCTTTATCGTCGCCCTGTACAAAAATAACATTAATATAAGTAAATCAGATTTCGTAAAAAGCAGATATGCAGTGATTTTGAAGGATTTTCGAAAAATCCAGCAGGAGTTACTGCTGCGCATGATATACTAAAATGTATTAACACTCCATGGGTGACAATTGTCATAGGACCACTTCAAAACTTTTAAGAGTACATAAAAGTGATATTTGCTTGAAGCCAATGAGATTATATACACTTTGTTGAAATATAAAACACGTTCAACAAGGCTGACCTCTCTGAATGGACCAAAGAATCTTCAAATGAAATGTGGTTTTATGGCACGTCAGCACCAACCGGGCCATATTGCGCCAAACATATGGTGAATGTTTCCAGACAGACTAAATGAAATTACACGATATATATATGTATATTTCAAAATTTAAAAGGGGGTTAGATGGCTGAATGGTTAGCACATGCGCGCTATCATACGGTCTGTCATTGAGTCAACTGGCGGGGTTTCGATTCCCCGGTTGTACGTGACAAGGAGTAGGGTCGCCTGTCCAGCCTCGTGGGTTTTCTCCCGAATTATTGAAATAAAATTGAACCATGTGTTAGTCCCGAAATGACCTAGTTTGTGTCAAGTGGACGTTAAACCTCATTTCTCTCTCTCTCAAAATTTAAAAACGAAGTATGACCGATCTATATTGCGCCAGACATGTTTCGAGGCAGACTAAATGAAGTTACACGATATTTATGTATATTTCAAAATTTAAAAACGAAGTCGTTCGGATGGGACGAAGAACCGGGGTCCCGTGTATACATTGGAGTGCACATAAACGATCCCTTGGCAGTTGGAATTCGATATAAGAGTAGGCCATAGTGCCGCTGCCCGGGCAAAATTTCCCTCATAGCACACTGTATGGCGGATGCTCGTCTTCATTAGCCCAGTATAGGAGCAGAACAGTAGGACGTTAAACCCATTTCATATCATTTCAACTATGCTCTGACGTAACGTTATGGTCTTATATTACATTATATTATATTAATATGGCCTTAAGAGGTTCAAGAGAACTGAAAACGTTAGCCAGAAACATGTGTTTATTCTTTTTTCAACGTAATTTTATATATATTTCTCTAGGAGTGGTTCAAAGGAACTTTTTTTTGTACAGTTATAGCCGGTATGACGTGTGCTACAAACAGATTATCTTATTTAATTGATGTCCCTAGAGTTAAATCATATATAAAGGGTGACATTGACCTTCTCAAAAAACTTCCTCAGGAAATAAACGATGAGGAAATATTTGTATGCAACATTAGATGTCTATAGTCTCTATAATAATATCTTACTATAGGGACAGTCATTTATTGGATGGATAGATTACCTCTACTTCTAAGTCAACGTTTTTCAAAACAATTTAAGCTGAAATCTATCGATATTATTCTCAGGAATAATACTTTCAAATTTAGAAAACGTAATTTTATACAAACAAGTCAACAGTGAGGCTGAGGTCCCCCGCCGAAATCCCAAAATAAATAGATGACACATTAATTAAATGCAGATTTATCTTTTTCGAAAGTATCGAGCAATCAAACTGATTATCAACTATACTTGACCTTCTCAAAAAACTTCCTCAGGAAATAAACGATGAGGAAATATTTGTATGCAACATTAGATGTCTGTATAGTCTCTATAATACTATCTTACTAAAGGGACAGTGATTTATTGGATGGATAGATTACCTCTACTTCTAAATCAACGTTTTTCAAAACAATTTAAGCTGAAAGCTATCGATATTATTCTCGGGAATAATACTTTTGAATTTAGAAAACGTAATTTTATACAAATAAGTCAACAGTGAGGCTGAGGTCCCCCGCCGAAATCCCAAAATAAATAGATGACACATATTAATTAAATGCACATTTATATTTTTCGAAAGTATCGAGCAATCAAACTGATTATCAACTATTCACTAAGTTTCATCACCCACCATCAGTTACAATCAAGTTATCTTGTCCCAAAGCATCGACCAATGAAAATGCTTAACTCTGCTTAGCTCTAGTAGGAAATGTTAATCATTGAACCCAGTAAAGACATTCAGCTAATGAACATCTACATCAAGTTTAAACATTCTACCTCAATTAAAAGCACAGCCTAATCGGAAATTAAAACATATAAGCTAGTGTAGCAATATTGCTAAAAATTTTGCTATTGAAATTAATGATGGCATTATATTGTATTAATTAATATCTTTGGCAAGTTATTAGATTCACATATATGTACTTAAATGAAGTTAGCGAATGAGTGGCATGTTGTTAAATGAAGTTAGCGAATGAGTGGCATGTTGTTACATAAAAAAAGGTCATAATGTGGTAAACATTCAATTCTAGGTTGATAACAGATATCTTGTGGGAAATTTCTCCAGTAAATTTCCACTAACCATAGAAGTGTGGGTTTCGACATCGTTTGGCTCAATTAACCAATCGCTCTAATTATTTACATCATATTTGACCAATTAGATAATTGAAGGTCCAAAGCCCAAAGCTACAAAACTATCATACTTCTGAGAATTTGTCAGACAGCAGATAGATTCTGGCTGGATGAGGTTTGAGAGAATTACTGTTATTGTACTATGTTTGTATCTATGTATCCGGCTATGGTATATAAAATGTAAAAACGAACAGTTGCATTGTTATTCATATAAAGACAAACGTCTTAACTAAGAAGTAAATACACAACGTGAAGGGGGTGCAAAGACAATAAGTGAAAATACTAGATGATCACAAGGCTACTAAGATATATAGCAAGAGAAGATGCATGGGTTGTACGTAGGATGCGGTGGCCGGATTTGGTTCCCCGATCTCCACGTCTGACAGAAAGGCCCATGGTGCTACATATTTGATTTGGTGTACGTGACTACAAGATCGAGTACTCTAAAAGAAAATCTGGAAGAAGAAAACCCGTACAAATCAGCAACAGAAAAAATTCTAGTGGAAAAAGTAATCTGGTGGAAAAACTTACAGAGATCTGGTGGAAGAAATATTTTTGGTAGAAATATTCGCAAAATTGGGTAAATACATTTTTTCTGGAAGATTGAATATGACTTGGTTAACAGACCACGTAATAGTAATATAAGATTAAATATAATAAGAGTTTTAAATGTAACTGTATAGAGAATAAAATATGGTCATTCATAAGTTTTGATAGACAGATTTATAATATCATTAGTTAGGTATGCGTATTATCAGGTTAACATGACCTGTAGTAAAATTATATTAAAGTGGGTCTAGGGGGTAGGTTAACTCATAATCTGTTTTGGCTGATTTTCTACTGAATCCGTTGTTTCGATATATGTGGTTACATAATTAGAGCTAATATAATTTTGAGACTCTTAGTCCAAGTTTCAAAATTATGGTTTTAGTGCATTAAAGACTAAATTATGTGATTTAGCTTTTGAATAAAAGTTTAAGTTGCTACAATTTGTGTTTTTGTGTCGTCCATACATGTGTTTAGCTAAGTAGAGCTAATATAATTTTGAGACCCTTAATCCAGTTTTCAAGATTATGGTTATTTAACTTGTATTTAAATCTAGGGTTGTAGGTATAGTTTTTCCTGAAAAAAAACAAACTAAAATTAACGGCTCGTTCAATTGTGAGATTTTCGCAAAGTTATTAATACGAGTTTTGTAGGAGGTTAAGGTGATAATAAGACACCTTTTAGAAATGTGTATATGGTAAATTTTATCCTTTTATAATTTTATGTCATTAATTTTTAGAAATGTGTGTAGGATATACGGTAATAATAAAATAAAACCAAGTACGAACAATCCAAACCATTAGATAAAATTCGAAGTCCTAAAAAAAACGGTATAGGCAAAATAGTGTAATAAGGCAAAATAGTGTAATCAGCATATGAACTGTTCACCGTGTACAAAATATACGACAAACAGTGGTAACAGGTGTCCGGAAGAGTAAGCTTACCCTGCCTGGCGCCACACCTGCCTTAGCTGCATCCAAAATATTAGCCGAAATCTCGGTAAAATAGCGTGATTGGCCAATGGACTATCGGTATGCAAAATGCATGTGATGAACAGTATTAATTAAATATATCTAGAATAATAGCCGAGAGAGATATGTTATATTTACCAATCGAGTCAATATGACGGCCATAAAACTTTTTAAAGGTTTTAAGTTTAGTTCGCAAGTATCCCTGTAGTTGAAGCTTAGATGACAAATGCCTCGATCTACTTAAATCAGAATAAAATGAACAAGCTCTCGCGTAACGAATTAGTTGAGACACAAACACTCCATAAGCTGGTGATATTGGAATGTTACTACTAATAAATGGAAAGTTAACAATCATAAAGTCAAAGTCATCACGTTTATCGTACAATTTAACACTAAGTTTATGGCAATTGTCATAATCAAGACGCAAATCCAAGTAAGAAGCGTAATTGTCACCGTCAGTAGTGTTTTTAATTTCGAGCTCATCAGGATACATGTATATGAATTCTACATAATCACTAAATTTAGGATTATTCAGTGATAGAACATCATCGATATATCGATAAGTGAAACAAGCCAACAGTGAGGCTGATGTCCCCCGCCGAAATAGCAAAATAATTAGATGACACGTATTAATTAATAGAACATTTATTTTTTTCAAAAGTATCGAACAGTTAAACTATAGACTAAGTTTCATCACTGTCTATCAAATAGAATCAAGATTATGAAACTGATAAGCTCTGCTTGGCTTCAGCTCGAAATGTTAATCATTGAACTTAGTCAAGACATTCACCTAATGAACATCTACATCAAGTTTAAACATTCTACCTCAATTAAAAGCAGAGTTATTATGTTCCAAAGTCTTGACCAATCAATTAAATTGCTTATTGCTCCTTAGCCTTAGCAGAAAATTTTCACCATCGAACTTAGTCAAGGTAATGATATAATGAATCTATATTCGGAGTTTCATCTCTCTCAAAGTTATCATGCCCCAAAGCATCAACCAATCAGATTGCTTATCTCTGCTTACCGTAAGCATACAATGTTCATCATTGAACTCCATCAAGGCATTCACCTAATGAAAGCCTACACCAAGTTTGAACATTCTACATCAATTAGAATGTGAATTATTGTGTTCCAATGTCTCGACCAATCAAATTGCTTATCGCTCTGCTTAGCCTGAGTAGAAAATGCTCATGATTGAACTTAGTCAAGGTATTGATGTAATGAAACTATACACCAAGTTTCATCAATCTCACTTAATTAGAACTAAAGTTATCGTGTCCCAAAGCATCAACCAATCAAATTGCTTATCTCTGCTTACCCTAAGCGGAAAATGCTCATCTTCGAACTCCATCAAGGCATTGACCTAATCAACACATACACCAAGTTTGAACATTCTAGCTCAATTAGGCAGAGAGTTATCGTGCCCCAAAGTATCAACCAATCAAATTGCTTATCTCTGCTTACCCTAAGCGGAAAATGCTCATCTTCGAACTCCATCAAGGCATTGACCTAATAAACACATACACCAAGTTTGAACATTCTAGCTCAATTAAAAGTTATCGTGTCCCAAAGCATCAACCAATCAAATTGCTTATCTCTGCTTACCCTAAGCGGAAAATGCTCATCTTCGAACTCCATCAAGGCATTGACCTAATCAACACATACACCAAGTTTTAACATTCTAGCCCAATTAGGAAGAGAGTTATCGTGTCCCAAAGCATCAACCAATCAAATTGCTTATCTCTGCTTACCCTAAGCGGAAAATGCTCATCTTCGAACTCCATCAAGGCATTGACCTAATAAACACATACACCAAGTTTGAACATTCTAGCTCAATTAGGAAGAGAGTTATTGTGTCCCAAAAAGTGTGACGGACAGACAGACGGACAGACAGACGGACAGACAGACAGACAGACAGACAGACAGACAGACAGACAGACAGACATTGACCTAATAAACACATACACCAAGTTTGAACATTCTAGCTCAATTAGGAAGAGAGTTATTGTGTCCCAAAAAGTGTGACGGACAGACAGACGGACAGACAGACAGACAGACAGACGGACGAACCCATTTTAATAGTCCCCTGCTTTCTTCGAAAGGCGGGGGACAATTAAAATGTCTGACAAATCATTTATTTGATTTTACAAGTGCTTGTATGTAATCGGCTTCGTAGGAATAGAGAAACAAATCAACAAGCAAAGGTGCACAGGTTGGTGCCCATGGAGATACCTACCACTTGCTGATAAATTTCCCCTCCAAATTCAACAAAAATATTATCAATTAAAAAATCCAACATCTGAATTACCTTGTTGGCGGTGAATTTATTTTTGGAATCACTATGGTTCTTGACAAAATATGTGGAATTGTAATTAACAAATAAATATTGATATCTAACATTTCCTGGTTTAGATGAAAAGACACCGTGAATAATGTCTTTTAACCAAGCTTTTAATTTACTATGGGGAATTTTAGTGTACAAAGTAGAAAAGTCAAACGTTTGTATAGATGAGATTGAAGCAAGTGATCTAGATTGTAAACCAAGTAATTCTTTTTAATATCCACATTTGATTAAAACCACTACGAGAGTATATTTTGTCACAGTATTTTTGAATACCCTCTTTCACTGCCGTTAGTATGGATGTCAAAACTTTTGAAAGTGGTTTTTTGGAACAACGTGATGAACCTGCTATAAATCGTTGCTTGTAGGGATTTTTATGTAGTTTAGGTATCCAATATAACAAGGGCAGATCTGTATAGGTATCTCCACATGGAGTACCAAATGAAGTGAGTACAGATCTGTGATTGGATATAATTTCCTTATAGTATTTTATGTCATTAAATTTTGCTTTAGAAACGTAATATAAACCTTACATATATATTTGCTAAATGCTATTTTGTTCATTAATTAAATTTTGCTTGAAATTGTTCACGAATGTGTAATTTGACATGATGTCTGGTTATTATAAACAATAGTTTTCAAACGGTGTTCTCCTATGGGGTGCAGGGGGTGATAAGAATATACCCTTCGTATGTCCTGCGTGTCGTAAAAGGCGACTAAAAGGACCCCTGTAATGGGGCAACGTGTTTGCCGTGCGTTGCGACCCGTGTCGGTGGAGAGTGGAATCCTGGTAATTGAGTGGGGATTTGGCTTGCGAGCCATTTCTCTGCAACACATTACTTTGGCCCATGGTTCACCTAGACTGGAGGTCAGAGTGGCCCACTCTGATCAATCGGGCCGATTTAGCTTTGCAGAATGTACATTTTTCAATTTCAATGCTTTGTTGCTTTTTACACTCAGCAAGTTTACCTTTGTGTCCTGGGTACATTCTGCGGAGCAGCGGCTTGGGTCAATCAAGTCGGCAAGTTATTTTTACTTTCTGGTTTGAGTATTCCCCTCGTCGAGCCCTCAGGCCACGCACAGGTTATCCGTGCTAGTCCTCCCCTTAGTAGGCAAGGCAGTGACCTGGGGGACGACGAGGGGTGAATTTAAAACCAGCGGCTGCCAGGCAGGATACGCCCACATTTTCGAGAGATGGATATGCAATTCGATATGCGCAAATATCGAAAGGAACCGAGATCGTTGGGTTATAAACGTACATTTCAAGTTTCAACAAAATCGGATAAAAATTGTGACCTGTATAGGGTCAACAACCTTGATATACCATATTTTTACGCTATTTGAGAACGAAGGGTGGCCATTTTGTCTGTCAATTTTAGGCCGATTTTCACAAAATTCGAATTCGGCCGTCCTTAGGGTGTAACGGTGATATAATACGTTTTGTTTTTTTTAAATCGGATAAAAATTTGAGAACGAAGGGCGGTTTTGAGACCTCTATAGGGTCCACAACCTTGATATACCATATTTTTTTTTACGCTAATTGAGAACGAAGGGCGGCCATTTTGTCTGTCAGTTTTTGGCCGATTTTCACGAAATTCGAACTCGGCCGTCCTTAGGGTGTAACGGTGATATGATAATACGTTTTTTTAAATCGGATAAAAATTATGACCTCTATAGGGTCCACAAGCTAAAAAAGCGATTTTTCGTAAAATCAGGGGCCATAATTCAGGAAGTTACGGTCCGATATGCGCGAATATTGAAGGGAACCGAGATCTTTGGGTTATAAACTTACATTTCAAGTTTCAACAAAATCGGATAAAAATTGTGACCTCTATAGGGTCCACAACCTTGATATACCATATTTTTTACGCTATTTGAGAACGAACGGCAGCCTTTTTGTCTGTCAATTTTGGGCCAATTTTCACGAAATTCGAACTCAGCCATCCTTAGGGTGTAACGGTGATATGATAATACGTTTTTTTAAATCGGATAAAAATTATGACCTCTATAGGGTCCACAAGCTAAAAAAGCGATTTTTCGTAAAATCAGGGGCCATAATTCAGGAAGTTACGGTCCGATATGCGCGAATATTGAAGGGAACCGAGATCTTTGGGTTATAAACTTACATTTCAAGTTTCAACAAAATCGGATAAAAATTGTGACCTCTATAGGGTCCACAACCTTGATATACCATATTTTTTACGCTATTTGAGAACGAACGGCAGCCTTTTTGTCTGTCAATTTTGGGCCAATTTTCACGAAATTCGAACTCAGCCATCCTTAGGGTGTAACGGTGATATAATAATACGTTTTTTTTTAAATCGGATAAAAAATTACGACCTTTATAGGGTCCACAAGCTAAAAAGGCGATTTTTCGTACAACCAGGGGCCATATTTCAGGGAGTTACGGTCCGTTGTGCGCGAATATCGAAAGGAACCAAGATCTTTGGGTTATAAACTTACATTTCAAGTTTCAACAAAATCGGATAAAAATTGTGACCTCTATAGGGTCCACAAGCTCAAAGCGTGATTTTTCGTACACACAGGGGCCATACAGTGAAAAAAAAACTCTCAGAATTCTCTTTAGATTTCACGGTGAAATTTCGCTTGATTCCGCGGCGATTTTTCTCTAAGATTCGCTAGGAATTCACCGTGTTTCTCTAGGAATTCGCCGTGTTTCTCTAGGAATTCACCGTGTTTCGATAAGAATACATCATGTTTTGCCGTGCTTCCCGCAAGGAATTAGCGAGCCTACCTTAAGCTAGGGTCGAACTAATATTGTCTATAATAAATTAAAGGAGTTGTAATATAGTAATGCTCCCGGGAAACGTGTACATATGTATAATGTACAGGCAGGTTTGAATAACAAATGAGTTAGGTAATCTCGGGAAGACATTTACCGGCATTCTGTATCGGTTAGGATTTTTTCCCCAGCGCACTTTATACATACATAACGCCGGCCAAAATGTATGCAAACTATGAACAACTTACAATTTTTTAAACATATCAATTCATCTTCGTTTATAACTTAGATGTAATCCGTCAATTTGGGGCTGCTATCAAATCCAAACTTTAAATTATATACGATGAGCTTTTACACATTACTTCATTACTCGCAGCTTCGGTTAATCTAAATCAATCATCCATACAGCACGTACAGTAAATCACTCCACGGGTCGCTTAACGGTATGTTACGTGGTCAGAAACGCGCCAAAAGATTGGGACTACATGTATATTCTTACGCTGTTTTACTCGGCGAATAATATCCGCTGTGACAATATACATCTACTTTATGTCACCCCATTCATTTCGGTGGGAGCAGATATTGAATAAAGCCATTTCACACACACATACGTGTACATTACATGCGCCTCATATACTCTATTTATACAATATCCACGAGTGTGTTAATTCTCGTCTTCACCCCGTTATAATTTACTTATTTTGAGTACACTTTCTGAATGATTCCATTCTTTTGTACGTCCAACTTGTTGATTTCCTACTGCATATACATGTACCCTGCAGTCCATGCGAAATGATATTTTTTTTACTGGACATTTGGGCAGGTATTATTCCAACTATTGCTGGACCGAATGAGATTTTACTGGTCCAAAAAAGTTTATACCAAAAATATGCATAAAATAAGTAATAATGGCCTAAAACTCGAAAAACAACAAACAGTATTTTCATTCTATTGTTACTTAATATTATCTATGATACACGTAAATCATTATTATTTTCTATCAACAATAGCTTGGACTTATAATTAAATTTTTATCGCGCCAATATTTACAATCGTTTTACTGTTCTATAAATAGACCGCGTAAAGAAAATATAATCCCTTAGATGACAATCGAGTCTACCAGAAGCCAATGTTATTAATACAATAAAAGGACTTTCGTTTTAGTCTGGATTAACCTAGCCTACTACTTACTAGACTAGCTCGATATACGGTACTACGTACTCGAGATAAGATTTTGTTTACATTTTAAACAATAGTGAAATTAACACAATAAATTAAACGAGAATTCAACAGTCCGTGCACGAAGTGCCGTCAGTCAGTGCCAATACGTTCGTTCGTTCTTGGTGTTTAACGTCTGCTTCCACATAAGTGATATCGCAGACAAGACATAGGAGAGCCGAAGCTGATTCCTGTTTTTTAGAATATGATTTTGCAATCTTTCCATTTGGCCTTAGGCCATGGATTTGGTTTAGTGGGAAGTTCTTCCCTTTATTTAATATAAAACATATCGTTTGGTAGATGATTACGTCTGCTTCTGGATTGGTAGATGTCATCGTTTTAGTGTTTAGGTGGAGGCCCGTCTTATCGTGGCCTCCCCTTACTCCACTATCCCACTCTCTGGGTTTGGTATCAGTTTTATTTGCGGAATAGTGTTTAGGTGCCGAGTTCGTCTGACCGTAACTCCCCCTTACTCCACTATCCTGCTAGTTTGGTAGATGTCATCTTTGTGGGGTTTGTGTTTAGGTGCCAGGCCCGTCTTATCATGACCTCCCCTTACTCCACTATCCCTTTCTGTAGGTTTGGTGTCTGTTTTTGGTGGAATAGTGTTTAGATGCCGAAGTGCCAATACGATAGGTTAGTTGTATTTTACGTCCGCTTCCACCGAAAGAAGCGGACGTAAAATACGTCGATGATTTAATATTTGTAAGTTGAGTGTCCGTTAACCCGTCCACAAGCAAACCCGTCCACGGTTAAGGTAATACCGGTACTTGACTTGTATATTATTTAATTGATTAGAATAGATCACTTTTACTCATTGGTTGTTTATATTGTTTTATTTACCTAATAATCAACTAGCTTGGCTCGCCATCCCGGCAGCGATTAGTTCGAGTTCAAATTCTTTATTCCTTTAAGCCAAGACTCATCAGGTATAACAAATAAATACAATATCTACAAAAACAATATAGTTCACCGATGTTTTTGTAATAAAGAACAATAGTATTGTTTGTTGATTAGCGTTATGATTTTAGACAAAATGGTAAGTTCACCAATGTTTTTGTAATAAAGTAGACCCGTATTGTTTGTTAATTGACTTTATCCCATGATTAAAAAATTGGCGATGGTTAATATTGGCTCAAAAATAATTCCTTAAATTGCGCCGGAGCCCCTTTTAGATTAATTGAATTCGCATAAAAACAACAAAGAGTGGCTACGTGTGATTTTATTCTTTGATCTTGATACACGGGACATTTCTGTTATTCAAACAAATCTGCACGAGAATGACAACATACAAGTTGACAGTTACCATTGGTTTGGGGTTCATGAAGAATAGGCTCTTCTATCGAGCCTACAGTTATTCTTTTCTAAAATAAAATGAGTGCCTTGGATTTTTGTGTGGATTTGATAGCGGTTATACTTTACTAATACTCTCTGACATCGGAGACTTGTGTCGCGTTCATTTCATTTTTGCGGTAAGTACGAGCTTCTTATGTCTGATTTGAAAGCGCTTTCGACTCCGGTTGCAAGTTCTATTTGTCACTTTTGTGACTTTCGCAGTGTACCCCCTCCCAATCATATTATTTTAATACGTCATAATACATTATTATCATATACCGGTGACAGTCAAGATTTGCTAAATACTTTTCGCCAAGTAACACAGCGTAAGAATATATAGTCCCCGTGTCGAACCCAACATCTCATGTTTTCGCGCGTTTCTGACCACGTGACGTACGGTTAACCGCATTGCGGAGTGATTTACATGTATGGCACTGATTTATGAATGGTTGATTTAGATTAACTGAAGCTGTGAGTAATGAAGTTATGTGTAAAATCTCATCGAATATAATTTAAAGTTTGGATTTGATAGCAGCCAATAAGATGAAATGATACGTTTAAAAAATTGTAAGTTATTCATTGTTTGCATACACGTACATTGTGGCACCACGTTATACATGTACAGTGTGTTAGAAATACGACCGTAGCTGCCTCGCCAACGGTTAACATATCTTGTATTCAACTTAAATAAATTACATTTTTCGTCAACATGCTTACATCGGGATGATATCGGCACTCAAGCGATTCACCGGGTTTCACCGCGAAACACCATAATTCACCGCGAAATATCAGAAGCCCTTATCTTGTATAAATATATCAGGTTGTCAAGTTCATGTTTAGTTGACATTAGTTGACACCGGGGCGCAAGTATCTTTAATTAGTCAGGTGTATATTTCTTTAAAATATAAACCAAAATTGAACAAGAGTAAAATTATATTAGTCATTAAATGGTCTTGAACTGTACAAATTTGGAGTTTCAAATTAAGGGTAAAAAGTTAAGACATGCGTTTCATGTTGTTTCCAATATGAATAGAAACGTGGTTTTAGGTCGAGATTTTTATACGTCCACATATGTTTCTTCAATATCGCATTAATGACATCATACCTCATTTGAGGTTTTAAAATTACTTCGTATGCTACTCGCAAAACAGAAGATATTATTGCGTCATTAACCAAAGAAACATTGTACCAATTTCCATACACCCTAAATCAAAACAAATAGCATCGCTAACACTGCAATATATATATACGTCCACATTCCAGCCAGCTTTGATTGATATAGTACTTTTTAAAATGAAGAGAATGAAATATTAAATGGCTGTAATATGACAAGAGGCAAAGAAGGCTAGGCGTTGGGTTTGTTTTGCCAAATTTACAGACAAAATATTAACAAACCAGCGGCTGCCAGGCAGGATACGCCCACATTTTGCAAGAGATGAATAGAGAACAAGAACCCTTTAATTTCTTTACGTCATAGACTGACCTTGGCGTTAATTTCCTTCCCAAATATGGAATAAACATTTCCATACTCCAAAGACTGGGAGGAGAATAGAGCTGCAACGATTCAGTTTGGTGCACCGATAACCGACACTAGCCGTCTCGGTTCGATCCACGATCTACAACGTTCAAATTTCGATTCGGTTCAATTGCAAATTAAATTTCAAATAAAAACAACGTACACCTTACCATATGAAAAAAAATGAAAGACCTGTAGCAATTAAGTCCACTTAAAAAAACTTTGTTTTTACGTAACTTTTAATTTACGTTATTTAACAAAACACGAATGTCACTCAAAAACATAACTAAAACAGAGTGACCTCCCTTTAAAACAATTTCCGTATGCTGACGAAAGTTAATTTATTTAAAATTGGTGACGTACCGAATGTTCATTGGATGTTAATTTAGGTCAATAGCTTCGGTAATTGTTATATAAATTCTAAACGATCTCATTAGCTGATAATTCCGGTCATTATCTTCGGATATTTTCGTGTTTAGCGATTATTACCCGTAGTCAAGCAAACACTGGAAGGTAAAATTATGTCAGACGACGTACTTTCTCGACCACCTGGTCATTTGAAATCTAAAGTTTGGGATCATTTTGGTGTAAGAAAAAACTCTAAAGATGTGGCAACTTGTAGAGTATGCTACACTGACATATCCCATAAAACAGGAAACACAACAAACCTGTCAACCCATCTCAAAAGAAAGCACAGTCTTGATGTCAGTGTGAGTGGGCAGTCTAACTCTAAAACTAAAAACGAAATCAAACTGAGTTCACCGGGACAACCAAAAATAACGGCTGGGGCTATTTGCCACATGTGGTAAGACAATCCGGAGACTATTTGCCACATGTGGCAAGTCTCCGTACCGCAATTACCAACCGATTTCAATGAAACTTACAGATAATGATAACATTAATAATATCTCAGAGTTAGCAAAATTTCGACCACTTCCGGTTAGCGGTTTCCGAGATATCAGGTTACCACACATTTCATGTGGCACGGCTACAGACCACATTTATCAACCGATTTCAATGAAACTTGCAGATTATATTTACTTTAATAATATCTCAGAGTTGCCAAAATTTCGACCACTTCGGGTTAGCGGTGTCCGAGATATCAGATTACCACACATTTCATGTGGCACGGCTACAGACCACAATTATAAACCGATTTCCATGAAACTTACAGTATATGAAGTGGACGAAATTGTGGCTACTTTGAGATATTATTAAAGTAATTATAATCTGCAAGTTTCATTGAAATCGGTTGATAATCGTGGTCTGTAGCCGTGCCACATGAAATGTGTGGTAATCTGATATCTCGGAAACCGCTAACCGGAAGTGGTCGAAATTTTGGCTACTCTGAGATATTATTAAAGTTATTATAAATAGCAAGTTTCATTGAAATCGGTTGATAATTGTGGTCTGTAGCCGTGCCACAAGAAATGTGTGGTAACCTGATATCTCTGAAACCGATAAAACGAGACAAAACACCCTTTTGAATTTTTGATATGACACCTACTCATTAAACAGCAATAAATATTTCAGCCGAATCCAGTCAGTCACACATCGATTTTTGTTTAGTTTTTAAAAAATAGCTTCAGAATATGATATTTCCGCGCATGGACACTTGACGAAAACTCCTGTCTCTGATTTGATACCAAATTTGGAATTTGGAAAATATTTTGGATCGAGAGGTTCCATAAGGCAACACTTCCATGAAAAAATTATGAGCAAAATCGATGACGGTGGGGCTGGTCGAATTGACGTGGAATGACCCTAATACTAAATTCACATTTTCTAATACTAATTATACGTTTAGAATCAATGACAATATGAATTGTAGTACTAAAAAAATTAATTTATGTTCTTGTGTGTAACCAGTGCAATAAATTTTATGCAGTACTAAACTAAACGCACGCATCAGAGTACACAAACAACCGGGTATACAAACTAATCCTGTTTTGAAAGTTTCTAAACTTTAAATAAAATTTTAAATATTAAATTTAGAATTTTTTCTTATTATAAAGTAAAAATTGACAATATAATCTAAAGACGTAATATGGAATAACATTTTATTGACCAGTTCTTACCAGACTTAAATTTAAATGCTAAATTCGTCCCCATCCTGTTTATTTTTAATAAAATGGTTTTCCATTAATTTTCTTTTCCTCATGTCATAGACTTTCATTTAATAAAAATGGAAAATTTGAAATTGTATTTGTGGGACCCCATTTTCAATAATATTACGATCCCGTCTTTAATAAAAGATTCTACTCTCGGGTAAAAGTACCGGTATATAGAAATATGAAGTTTTAGAAAGAAATAAATAATTTTATCCTAGCTAGCCCTGATGATCCCCGTTAGTGGGTTAAAGCGCTGTCTAATATGATTTTTTTTTCTTTCTAAACCTTTATATTTCTATATATAGTATTTTAAGATACGCCACCCTATGCATTGCATTTATGTTATTAATATTTGAATAATTGAATGATATAGACTTCATGAATTATTAGAAACTACAATATAGGATATCTCTTATAATCTAAGACAATAACCAAAACACCACCTTTACAATTTAATTTTCTTATTGGTCATACACCAGCGGCGAATAAAATAAATTGAATAGGTATGAAGAGTGTACGTAAAGAAATGCCTGGAATCGAATAAATGGTTGCGGAGCAGAAGTTGAAAGGAGGAGGAACATCCGATGGGGTATAAACCCAGGTTTTAAATGTTAAAAATTAAAATCAACGTAATAAACAGTGTTTAGTGCTCTAGGCACTGCAAGTTTTTCGTGCATGACAGCAATAATGGCAAGTCAGACTGATTGATTTAAGTTTACATAGGCCTAGTCGATATTCGACCACTTTCCGGTTGCTGTATTCACTGACTGAAATAGCAGGAAAACGCGTATGCGGTCGTCTAATTTTCATTCATTTCCAGGAATCTAAACAGGATTTTTTTTTCGGTCATGTCATTTTTGCACCCCCCCCCCCCCCATATCCCCTGACGTCGTAAAAATTTCGAATTTAGGTGGGAATTTCAGTTCCAAAGCCACATAAATAAGGCTATAAACAGTCTGCTTTGTCATTGCACTAGGCTACTCGCGCGTTTTTGGCCTTCTAATTTTCAAAATTTCCGAGGAAGCCTGCCCATACCCACAACGCCGTGCCACTTACATTTCTACCCCCTCCCCTCGACAAAAGCTGATCAGACTCGCGTGTATGTTGTACGAAAAAAATTTATGATTAAATCAATTTAACTTACTATCAAGTGACTGGGTTTATTTTCTGTCGCCATGTCTAGTAATCATTTCTCATATCACTACACATATCACTATCGTATTCAACTCAATCACAGCAAACGTAGCAATGTATTCGTTGTGAAAAGACCATCCCGCATCAATTAGTTCTTATTGGTGTCAGCCACTATTACATATGTGACAGAACTGGTTAAACACATTCCAACTATAACTTTTAACACAGAGATCATTGCTACGGTAGATGTGTAACGACCATTTGGACACAGCTCACCAAATATTCCTACGCCGTCATCAAATACGCCGTCACCCACGAATGAAGGGCGAACGTTATTTTTAGTCTCTCTCCCTTTCCATTTTACCCCCTTTTGCATGGAGATTTTTGTGGACTTTATGGTGTAGAATCGAAGAAAGGGGTTTGAAAATACATTTTCTGGCAGATTTTGATGAATATTCATGATTTTCAGGCGGATGGATACGAGAGTTGAGAGGTTGGTTAGGTTGAAATGTAGGGTCCAAAATTGCATGTTTTGTTGTCTCTACTTCCAGCTTGTGTATACGTGCTTTTGGGCAAGAGGTTGCCACATGTTGCTCGGTGTAATATTATCCATATTACACCGTACTCGTGCTACAGATAACGGGGGAACAGCTATTCGCTTGGCGACAAATAAGTTGGCGTGATCTACTTGATCATCTACTAGTCCAGGAGCTAATGACAAACTAATATGGTCATCAGTTACAAAAGGTTTGACCCCCCAAATTCGTAGCAGGTGTCCGTACGAGTAAAAATCAGTTGGTCAGATCGGGCACTGCTGGGGCGTATAGCCGCAGCAGCACCTTAAAGTAGGCCCCAGGGGGCCTAAAATTAAGTCATAAGTTACATGGCTGAAACTTTGTAGGGACAATGGTATCCATAGTCGGAGTAAATATTTCACAAATCTAACCAAAATTTCCGGGGCTTTCCCCAAGTCAGACCACACCCAATATCGCCTCGTGGGGCTAATAATATGGTCATCAGTTACATGGCTGAAACTTACCAGAAACAAAGATCCACTCTTGGTAAATACAATTTTCAAAAATCTAACCAAAAATTTGGGGGCTTTCCCCAAGTCAGACCGCTCTAAAGTATGTCTGACCACACCCTAAAAATGGGACTTTTTATATGGTCATAAGTTACATGGCTGAAATTTACCAGAAACAAAGATCCACACTTGGTAAATACAATTTTCAAAAATCTAACCAAAAATTTAGGGGCTTTCCCCAAGTCAGATCGCTCTAAAGTATGTCCGGCCACACCCTAAAAATGAGGCTTTTTATATGGTCATAAGTTACATGGCTGAAACTTACCAGAAACAAAGATCCACACTTGGTAAATACAATTTTCAAAAATCTAACCAAAAATTTGGGGGCTTTCCCCAAGTCAGATCGCTCTAAAGTATGTCCGACCACACCCTAAAAATGGGGTTTTTATATGGTCATAAGTTACATGGCTGAAACTTACTGGAAACAAAGATCCATACTTGGAAAACATATTTTTTAAAAATCTAACCAAAAATGTTGGGGCTTTCCTCAAGTCAGATGGTCCTAAAGCCCACCTGGCCACGCCCTAAAAATGGGACTTTTTATATGGTCATCAGTTAAATGGCTGCAACTTACCAGAAATATTGTCCCATGCATGGAAAATGTATTTTTCGAAAATCTAACCATTAATGTGGGGGCTTTCCCCAAGTCAGAACGGCCTTAAAATTGCAGCCCCACCCACTCTCTCTATATAAATCATCTAAACATATTTACATTTAAAATGAAATAACAGTGTTGTAGTATGGTTTATAACTTGGGTCTGGCAGTTCCCATGGTAATCATTAGAACAGTTTATCTCTGTGCCACCAACAATGAACCTTTTTATCTCATAATATAAATATTTTGTACAATATAATATTCTATAGGTGTACATGTATTGTATATTAGTCTTCAGTTACAGTGTCTCATAGAGTACAATTATTTTGTTTTCTTCCACATAACACGTATGCAATTTTTACACTCGGAACAAATTTCATTCATTTTGCAAGTTGAAGCCTAAGAACTCATTACAACATGGAAATTGAAAAAGACGATGGTAAAATCAATCCAATTGGTAATATAACTGAAATTTCCAAATATTCTGAATTAAGGCATAAAGTCAAGCAGTAATATATATAAGCATGTATATAGATTAGAGTAGTTCCAGTACAAATATGTCCATGATTACGGTAGATAAATACATACAAAAATACAAATACGTCAAGTTGGAAAAATCAACCACTCTTACTTCTTTATTCTGGTATACATCATATCGTACGAAGGCTGGTGCTGTCTTCATTATGGCAATGGTGCCGATGTCGGTCGGATTCTTGTTTTTAAGAAAGATACTCTACAAAACTGTCAACAAATTTTAGAAATCCGTAAAAAGTCACGTTTGAAGTATGCTGAAATTATGCCCCCCAAAGTTGTATATGAGTTAACAGAATTTCATATGGAATGATGTAAAAGATATACGGAGCTATCTAAAATTCAAAAGAAACAAAATGATGAAGTACAAGAAAATGACAATCCAAATTCCAATCCAAAATTGATGAGATCATGTTTAACATTGACTTCTGCATCCAGTTCCGATTCGTTCGAGAAGGTCTGTCGGTTTTGCAGAAAATCAAACAGAAAACATCAAGGTCAGAAACAGAAAGTAATAACCTGTGTCACAACGACAATCGAAAAAAATATTCAAGAATATGCAACAATTCTTCAGGATGAAAATATGCTTAAGTACATCCAAGATATAGATTTCATTGGCAAAGACATTCTATCATGTAATGTGCAGAATAGAATATCAACGAGAAGTAAGCAGGTCATATGATAAAAGTGAATGACATGATGCTAGGAATATACATACCAAAGCATTTGATGCTTTATGTAGTTTTGTGACTGACATTATTCTGGAAAAACAAGAGATCTACCTGTTAAAAATAGCTTACTGCAATACTATCAGTCATGTTTATTAGAATTTGGTGGCGGAAACTATACAGAGTTAGGTATTTTGCCCAGCGATTTGCAAAAGAAGTTGGTTATATAAATTCTTTGGTGAGAATATTTCAATTGACAGTGGAAATAAAAGATGTGGTAATATTGTCTTCAGTAAAGGTTTAAATGTTGATGACGCTGTTCGCAAGTCATCTGACAACGCCAGAGAAACTGAACATACAGTTCAGGGTGTCACTTTCTTACTCCAATGAGAAATATTCAGTACAAAGAAAATTAAACTGCCTGAAAATTTAACCATACAACATATCACAAATGGTGAAATAGCAGTACCAGACATGGTCTCCGCTTTCTTTACACATCTACTAGTTGGTCCATAATCTAATTGTGGATAAAACAAAGTCAAGAGAATTAATTCCATTAGTCAGCATGCCATTTATTCTCTAACCAGGGGTAGAACTAAGCCATCAAAACACCTATAACTGGGTCTTGCAGTGAAAAGCCTTACAGGCAGTAAAAAGGTTATTGAGATTCTTAATCGTTTGGGACATACATTAAGTTACAATAGCATTGAGGAACTCAAACAGAATTGACATTTACATCCACTGAGCGCAGCCAAGAAACACCCATTGGCATGATGGTGTCACCACACCTATCAACTGGGGTTGTTTTTAAAAATTACGATAGATTTGTTGAAATTCTTTCTGGTAAAGACAGTCTTCTTGATACAGTAGGCATTCAACCAATCGCCAATAATTGCATATAAACCAATAAGCCGTAAAAGCATCCATGCACTCACTGGCTTTGATCATACTGCATCGTTTAATAGGAAAGGGGATGTTCGACCTTTAAAATTATTAGAAAAGGCTGTTTATGGCCAGAAAGCCTTGTTTTCTCTCAGTAAAAGCGAATCCATTCTTTCTGGAGTAAATAGTTATTGAAGGATTTGTTTGTAGTATCTATTGGATGCCTAAAAATGGATGTCTTTCTGGTATTAAAGGCATAGAAACAAGCCCTTTGCCGCCATGCTCACAGGTATTAACTTTGAAAATCAAGAGAGTGAATTATATTTGTAGTATCTGGATAAATGCGTCAAAAATAATCTCCCCAATTTCCATCCAGAGAATAGAAGGAGGGTTTTAAATGATGATGGGGTGTATGAATTAAAGTGGTTTGATGGTGATGTTGCTCCCGTGTTAGTTGAGAGTATTCACATAGATGAAGATAGTGACCAAGAAAGCAAGGACTCCGATGACGAATCAAACAATTCTTGTATGATGATAAAAGTGTGACAGGTTAACTATTTGCGTCACCCAGCCACGCTTACTCACTTATTTTAAATCATTAAAATGTTATGTGGAACAAATATTTACCAATGAAGAGGAAGGATAACTAAAGTTATATGTATTAAAACTATGAATAGATTTTATAATTTCAAAAATTCATCACCGACTAACATTTTTTAAAATCCATTAGGTTGTTATTCATCATCGAAGATCGGGAAAGGCAAAAACTACCGAATTCAAACCAAAGCAACTTATTAATCCAATAAATACTTTCGAAATATTTGTTTGAATTTCCCACTTTGATATAAGATATTGAATAACATTCTGAATCATTGTTGAATGGGTTGCTGTGATGGAATACAGAACGTTTGAAGACATAAATTTAGCATCAGTCCTAACTATCTATTCATGACATGTGTCGTGAATGAGGTATGACATGCTTTCTCTTCCTACAACACTTGATACCATTGCTCATTTTAGGATTTCACATAGCTAATAAACATTTGTTCTATTTTTGTGCTATAATTTTGAATCTTGATGCGGATCAACAATGTATTATTGATATTACATTATTATAAGCTTTATATAGAGGGGGTGGGTGGGGATGCAATTTTAAGGCCTGTCTGACTTGGGGAAAGCCTCCATATTTATGGTTAGATTTTCGAAAAATAAATTTTTCATGCATAGAACAATATTTCTGGTAAGTTTCAGCCATGTAACTAATGACCATATAAAAAGTCCCACTTTTAGGGCGTGGCCAGGTGGGCTTTAGGACGATCTGACTTGAGGAAAGCCCCAACATTTTTGGTTAGATTTTTGAAAAATATGTTTTCCAAGAATGGATCTTTGTTTCTGGTAAGTTTCAGCCATGTAACTGATGACCATATAAAAAGTCCCATTTTTAGGGTGTGGTCGGACATACTTTAGAGCGATCTGACTTGGGGAAAGCCCCCAAATTTTTGGTTAGATTTTTGAAAATTGTATTTACCAAGTGTGGATCTTTGTTTCTGGTAGGTTTCAGCTATGTAACTTATGACCATATAAAAAGCCCCATTTTTAGGGTGTGGTCGGACATACTTTAGAGCGATCTGACTTGGGGAAAGCCCCCAAATTTTTGGTTAGAATTTTGAAAATTGTATTTACCAAGTGTGGATCTTTGTTTCTGGTAAGTTTCAGCCATGTAACTTATGACCATATTATTAGCCCCGTGAGGCGATATTGGGCGTGGTCTGACTTGGGGAAAGCCCCGGAAATTTTGGTTAGATTTGTGAAATATTTACTCCGACTATGGATACCATTGTCCCTACAAAGTTTCAGCCATGTAACTTATGACCTAATTTTAGGCCCCCTGGGACCTACTTTAAGGTGCTGCTGCGGCTATACGCCCCAGCAGTGCCCGATCTGACCAACTGATTTTTACTCGTACGGACACCTGCTACGAATTTGGGTGTTCAAACCTTTTGTAACTGATGACCATATTATTTTGTCATTAGCTCCTGGACTATACATTCCCACAAAACAAATCAAACCTATCGTCTCCGAATCCGATATACATTTTATCAGTTTTTAGATCGATATGTACCTTATTCGCTCTCATAGAATCTAAACCTAATAGTAATAACATATCATCTTCTATCGGAGCTACATATAATTGGTCTAATTGAACTTGGAATGACCCAAAATCTAGACTAGCGGGCGGGCCCGTATCTACAGGGGGGCGCGGGGGGGGGGGGGCATCCCCCCCCCCCCGCTCAGAAATTGCTAACAATCATTAAAGTATACACCGTTCCTTATATTAACCTAAAAAAAAAACTACGCTTCCCTAAGCAGGAAGAGGTATAATTCAGGCGACTATGCGCATAATCCCATGGTATCTCATTACTTTATAAACCATTTTTTTGGTACTAATCTAAAATAGTTTTAAATAAATTTAAAAAATCACGATTTTTTTTTGTTTTGAATACTTATTTTAAAATGCTTATTAGACGCCTAGGTAACTACATAGCATGATGATTACAACAGTCTGTCAGAATGACCTTTCCGAAAATTTCCTCAAAATGTTCGCCCCCCTACCGAAAGGTAATGGACCCCCGCTTAATGGTGTCTAGATACGGGCCCGCTAGCGGGTCCAACAATAAATCCGGGAAAAACTAATTCCCGACCCGCGCCATTAAGTTTTACATTACGGAGCTTGGGAGGTTTTCTCTCTAGTTTATCATACTGGTGATCGGAAAGTATCGTGACCTGTGACCCTGTGTCAATTACAGAAGAGGTTGATTGTCCTTGAACTTTTAGCTTGATTTTATACATAGCATCTGCGTGTAGGCCTACCCGTCGAATAAACGGGATGTTCAAATCCGTACCCCTTTCTTCAACTCCCTGCACTAAATCTACATCACCCCCCTTCCCATTAGACGACGTATTTCTCGAGTTTTTGGAACCGTGGATACCGGTATTTAGTACCGGGACACCGTCGGGAACGGTATCAGTCACTCCATCGGAAAGTCAATTCGTCGTTTGACTCAGTTTTAATTGGCGAAACCATTGGTTGCTCTTGGATCGACCGTTCGCCTACTCGCTCGATCCTGTGAAGTTTAACGACTCGTTATCACTACTCACGAAACCTACTTTTTTACCCGACATAGGCGTACTATGTTTTGGATCAAGAAGGGGACAATCCCGTTTATAATGACCACGTTTACCACAATGAAAACAAATAGGTGGCTCTCGTTCTCGTGATGGGGACCTAGACGGCAATCGTGACCGGTTTAAAGCTAACGTGATCTTACGGAAAGACTCAGATAATTCATCAATTTTAGTGACCATAGTATCTACTTTATATTCTACTTTAATAAGACGCTTTTCTGTACTCTCAACCCGTGCGAATATATCGGGTGAAGTTGGAGAAGTGCATTCTTGTGGTCTAGGAGTGGGCAAAATAGTGGCAAAATTGAGCCAACCCCTGTTTTGAACATTTTGTACAAACCCATCTGCTGTACATTATTAACTCAGTGTTACCAATTTTCAATTTTCTGTAGGAAAGCTGGAGCTATTTCTAAACCTGACAAACATGTAGATCCCATCTAAGTTATATTAGCAAAGAAAATATGGGCATTTTTAGACATTTTGTTAGTACTCATGAAAATATTAATTTCTACATCGAAATGGGGGGAATCTCAAGATTTTTTGTGAATATTCCTGATCTTTAGACAAAATTTGGTGAAATTTCAATACTGTTCACTTTATCTGTGCTTTCTGAGACTGAATAAGCCAACATTGGGCATTAGAATATTTTACTTACTGTTAAAAATTCAATAAAAATTGAAAATTGAGAAATTTGCAGTAAAATCACAATTTTTCTTCAAAACTTTGATTTTTTTTTTTTTAATTAACTTTTTTTAGTTTTTCTGTAGCCAAACTACATTATTCATATTTTCTGAGAATTTAATCTTCATATTTTCAAAACTAAGGCATATCAGTGACAGCCTTATCACACACAGACAGGACACAGATCACTAAAGATTTCCCCATTGACTCCAATGCAGGGGAGGATCCAGGGGGGTTTCTGACGCTTCCGGAACCCCCTCGAGATTTTTCGGTGCCCTTTTTTCCCGAACGGACTTCCATACACCGGCAGATATTTGGGCCGGCAAGTGGCGATGCCGCGCGGTGAATGAAGACGTCAACGTCATACAATATGGCGACCCCCTTGCTAGACGGCAAGATGAAAATTTTTCGGTAGTTTTTGTTCCTATTTGCATCTAAAATGCCGCGACACGATCGTATCAAAAGGAAAAGGGAGGAAGATAAAATTGCTGCAGCCGCTCAGTGTGCCAAAATCAGCTGTTTCTTTCGGTAAGTGTAAAATTTTACTGCATTTGTTGATTTTTAAGGTGAAGAGAGTAGTCTGTGCAGCAGTCGCTAGATATTTACTATCATCAATGTACAATTAAAAGAGCATTTACACACTTCAAGCTTAGTGATTTGGAGGGCACATTAAGGCCTAAAATAGGGCACTGTTACGTGAAAATCATGGGTCTAAGGGGCACATTTTTTGCCGAATCGATATAAAATAGGGGCATCTTTACATCAAAGGGGCACTTTTTGTACCTAAATGATTAAAAAGGGCATTTTAATGTGATACCCTTGAATGAGGAGGGCACATTCAACGCCAAGTCGATATACAGAGGGCATTTTAAAGTCAAAACCATGGATTGCAGGGGCAATTGAGGCCTAAAATAGGGCACTGTTACGTGAAAATCATGGATCTGAGGGGCACATTTTATACCGAATCGATATAAACTGGGGCATTTTTACATCAAAAGGGGCACTTTATGTACTAAAACAATTAAAAAGCGCATTTTAACGTGATACGCTTGAATGAGGAGGGCACTTTCAAAGCCAAGTCGATATACAGAGGGCATTTTAACGTCAAAACCATGGATTGCAGGTGCAATTTTTACGTCAAAAGGATTCAAAGGGCATTTTCACATCAAACTCTTGGATTTGGAGGGCACACTTTATGGCGAATTTATTTAAAGAGGGCCTTTTTATGTCGATCCCATCGATTTGAGGTCAGATAATAGGTCTCAATGTTTTGTTTTCAGTCCAATAATTCTTTTTACGTCAAAAGGATTCAAAGGGCATTTTCACATCAAACTCTTGGATTTGGAGGGCACACTTTATGGCGAATTTATTTAAAGAGGGCCTTTTTATGTCGATCCCATCGATTTGAGGTCAGATAATAGGTCTTAATGTTTTGTTTTCAGTCCAATAATTCATGGTTCAGTATTTTGCATTTTAAGTAAAATAAAAATTGAAATTCCCCTTACAATATTTCTTTCTCATGATATGTGGAATGTTGTTGCAATGCTGTATTATAAATCTAGTTTTATGCCTCTAAAACCCACCAGAGTGGCTTAGAATGGTCTGAAATTTTAAAAAATTTCCCCAGACCCCCCCCCCCCCTAGCGCATGGGGTGCCCTTATTTGAAAATGGGGTGCCCTTATTTTTTGGGAACCCCCTCCAGCTAGAGCCCTGGATCCGCCCCTGCAATGTTAATTCTCGTATCTTAGACCGACTCTAACTTTTTCCCAAATTTTCGTTAGGTAGAACGCTTTCTACCACAGATGGAGCAACATGTGGCAACCACTTGCCCAAAAGCACGTATGAGGTTCTTCATGAACCTAACCAACCTCTCAACTCTTGTATCCTTCCGCATCAAAATTATGAATATTCACCAAAACCTGGCAGAAAATGTATTTTCAAACCCTTTTCCTAGGAATATTTGGTGATCTGTGTCCATATAACATATTTATCGGAGGAAGTCCAGTGTGTAATTTGTAAAAGCGTATGATGTGACGTTGTGTGTATATGGCCACAGATCACTAAATATTTGCCCATTGACTTTAATGTTAATTCTCGTCTCTTAGACCGGCTCTACTTTTTCCCAAATTTTCGTTGGGTAGAACGCTTTCTACCATAGATGGAGCAACATGTGGCAACCTCTTGCCCAAAAGCACGTATGAGGTTCACCATGGAAAACTTGAGATACACAAGCTGGAAGTAGAGACAAAAAAACATGCAATTTTGGACCCTACATTTCAACCTAACCAGCCTCTCAACTCTTGCATCCTTCCGCCTCAAAATCATGAATATTCACCAAAACCTGGTAGAACATGTATTTTCAAACCCTTTTCTTCGATTCTACACCAAAAAGTCAACAAAAATCGCCATGCAAAAGGGGGAAAAAGGGAAAGGGAGAGAAAGACTAAAAATAACTTTTGCCTGCATTCGTGGGGTGACGGCGTAGAAATATTTGGTGAGCTGTGTCCATGTAGCAACAGACGTAACACCACACGGGTATTATCAGAGCAGTTACGGTGGGATATAGATATACAGACAGGTTTAACATTATTGTTATTGAGAGATTTACAGTTACTAAGAAGGTGAGGTATTTTATTCAGTTATTCGGATTATTTCACAGATACCTACATTTTGATAACGCTAAAATATCATAGTTGAAGATCATTTTCTCCACATATCCCCGACGTGTTTAGTATGGAAGAATACCGTTTACCATATTATTTCAATGCTCACGGTGCAAACTGCATATGTCAGCAGTTCAAAATACGTATTTTAGTTTTACAATTTGCAATTTCCATTGCTCCACAATACCAATGGCACAGTGTTAAAATAAAGAATACACTTTTCAAGAATACAAAATACAGTATAATAGTTATTTTGCACATTCCACTTCTCCATTCTGCATCTTGCATTATCGACAAATGCATGACTTAATTCAGGCTGGCATACCGTACTTCGACTGTATAAGGGCGATTCAAGGTAGCATGCAATAAGGAAATCGCTGAATGATCATGACTTATGTGAAACCATGTGCTCTGTATGGCTAATCCGAGCCTTCAATAATCCCCACAATTTTATTTCATACCCCCCCCCCCTTCAATTCACTTCAACTAAAATAGTTTTTTCAAGGTATAAATATGTAAATGTGCCAGAAAATTATTTACATACGTTTCGTATTAAGGAAGGTATTTTTACTTTAAATACCCCTACCCCGTTATTTAATAGAGTTTCGTGACACCTGACTAATCGTTTTTCTTTCCCCTTGTCAGTGATGCAGGACAGAGGGCCTGACAAGGACAGCTGTATAGTCGTTCGAGTGGGACGAAAAACGAGGCCCAGTGTACACATTGGCGTGCACGTAATTGATCCTTTGGCAGTTGGAATTCGATAAAAGAGTAGACCCTGTCCGGGCAAATTTTCCCTCATAGCACACTGTATGGCGTATGTTCGTCTTCATTAGCCCAGTCGGAGTAGAACTATAGGACGTTAAACTTCATTTCATTGATTGTTTTTCAAGGTCTGTAAATATAAGTACAGCCCCCTTCTACTGACTTTGACGTTGTATATTGATCGCGTAATTCATTAATTTCCGTGCTAGTCCGGACTTTTTTCCGTATGCAAATGAGGAACGTCGTAGGTATATGTTCTGATATGCAACGTTTTATTATGCATTTGTCTAGAATGCAGAATGGAGAAGTGTTATGTGCAAAATAACTATTATACTGTATTTTGTATTATTGAAAAGTGTATTCTGCATTTTAACACCGTGACATTGGTATTGTGGAGCAATGGAAATTGTAAAACTAAAATACGTATTTTGAACTGCTGACATATGCAGTTTGCACCGTGAACAATGAAATAATACTGGCAAAGTTATTCTTCCATAGTTTAGGGTTATCCTTGACAAAGAGAGAAACAGAGCGTCTCGATCGGAAAATCTCGTACCATGATTAGCCATTTATTCACATGGCAAGCCGTAGGTATATGTTCTGATATGCAACGTTTTATTATGCATTTGTCTATAATGCAGAATGGAGAAGTGTTATGTGCAAAATAACTATTATACTGTATTTTGTATTATTGAAAAGTGTATTCTGCATTTTAACACCGTGACATTGGTATTGTGGAGCAATGGAAATTGTAAAACTAAAATACGTATTTTGAACTGCTGACATATGCAGTTTGCACCATGAACAATGAAATAATACTGGCAACGTTATTCTTCCATAGTTTAGGGTTACTTGGACAAAGAGAGAAACAGAGCGTCTCGATCGGAAAATATCGTACCATGGTTAGCCATTTATTCACATGGCAAGCCCATCTAGACTATCGAATAGTTTGCATATTCAGTGGACTAGACTATGCCGTATATCTGAGTTAAACACTTGTATGACTGGCCAATCCAAATTTGACCGTTAATGGGTGATGTTATTGACGAAGACTGACTATAAACTGCCAGACTATCGAGTCATATCGCCTGAAGATGCATATTACTTCGCTCAGAATCAAGTAGATTGGCTGACATTTTTAATATATCCATTTTTCAGTATATATTTCGGACTATTATAGCAAGCCCATTCGCTAAGTAATGAATCGATACCCAAATTATGTGCCCTGCAAAAATGGACGTATTCAGATTATGAAAAATATATAGTAAAATGTTATTAAACTAGTGTTGAAATTAGTTTTGTGGACAGATCTTTTATCTTTTTATCGTTTACTGTGTAGCAAAGTAGTGGAAATTGGCGGTTGTGCTAATATTTTCGGATATATATATATATATATATATATAAATAAACTAAATATCAAAACATGACTTGGCGCCTGTGCGGGGAACCATTTCAATAATAATAATGACCTAAAATCCAACCGAAGCTGCTCTTTGGTAACATTCTGGCCAATTAAAAGAAAAAAACTAGATAGAAGGAGTACGCGATTAACAATTAAAAGAAAACGTTTCTAAAAAGATGGGTTTTAAGATTCCGTTTAAAACTGTCAGTTGATGCTTGAGTTCTATAGGAAAATCATTAGAATTCCAGTTCTGCTGCCGCAAAAGCAAAGGCGCGTCTACCGAAAGAAGAGTTTGCAGTTACTGATTTGATAAGGTACTAAGTTTCGGAGCGAAGTTTTCTAGTAGGGTGGTAGGGTTGAATTAATTATAGACGACGTATTTCTCGAGTTTTTGGAACCGTGGATACCGGTATTTAGTACCGGGACACCGTCGGGAACGGTATCAGTCACTCCATCGGAAAGTCAATTTGTCGTTTGACTCAGTTTTAATTGGCGAAACCATTGGTTGCTCTTGGATCGACCGTTCGCCTACTCGCTCGATCCTGTGAAGTTTAACGACTCGTTATCACTACTCACGAAACCTACTTTTTTACCCGACATAGGCGTACTATGTTTTGGATCAAGAAGGGGACAATCCCGTTTATAATGACCACTTTTACCACAATGAAAACAAATAGGTGGCTCTCATTCTCGTGATGGGGACCTAGACGGCAATCGTGACCGGTTTAAAGCTAACGTGATCTTACGAAAAGACTCAGATAATTCATCAATTTTAGTGACCATAGTATCTACTTTATATTCTACTTTAATAAGACGCTTTTCTGTACTCTCAACCCGTGCGAATATATCGGGTGAAGTTGGAGAAGTGCATTCTTGTGGTCTAGGAGTTGGCAAAATAGTGGCAAAATTGAGCCAACCCCTGTTTTGAACATTTTGTACAAACCCATCTGCTGTACATTATTAACTCAGTGTTACCAATTTTCAATTTTCTGTAGGAAAGCTGGAGCTATTTCTAAACCTGACAAACATGTAGATCCCATCTAAGTTATATTAGCAAAGAAAATATGGGCATTTTTAGACATTTTGTTAGTACTCATGAAAATATTAATTTCTACATCGAAATGGGGGGAATCTCAAGATTTTTTGTGAATATTCCTGATCTTTAGACAAAATTTGGTGAAATTTCAATACTGTTCACTTTATCTGTGCTTTCTGAGACTGAATAAGCCAACATTGGGCATTAGAATATTTTACTTACTGTTAAAAATTCAATAAAAATTGAAAATTGAGAAATTTGCAGTAAAATCACAATTTTTCTTCAAAACTTTGATTTTTTTTTTTTTAATTAACTTTTTTTAGTTTTTCTGTAGCCAAACTATATTATTCATATTTTCTGAGAATTTAATCTTCATATTTTCAAAACTAAGGCATATCAGTGACAGCCTTATCACACACAGACAGGACACAGATCACTAAAGATTTCCCCATTGACTCCAATGTTAATTCTCGTATCTTAGACCGGCTCTAACTTTTTCCCAAATTTTCGTTAGGTAGAACGCTTTCTACCACAGATGGAGCAACATGTGGCAACCACTTGCCCAAAAGCACGTATGAGGTTCTTCATGAACCTAACCAACCTCCCATCTCTTGTATCCTTCCGCATCAAAATTATGAATATTCACCAAAACCTGGCAGAAAATGTATTTTCAAACCCTTTTCCTAGGAATATTTGGTGATCTGTGTCCATATAACATATTTATCGGAGGAAGTCCAGTGTGTAATTTGTAAAAGCGTATGATGTGACGTTGTGTGTATATGGCCACAGATCACTAAATATTTGCCCATTGACTTTAATGTTAATTCTCGTCTCTTAGACCGGCTCTACTCTTTCCCAAATTTTCGTTGGGTAGAACGCTTTCTACCATAGATGGAGCAACATGTGGCAACCTCTTGCCCAAAAGCACGTATGAGGTTCACCATGGAAAACTTGAGATACACAAGCTGGAAGTAGAGACAAGAAAACATTTTGGACCCTACATTTCAACCTAACCAGCCTCTCAACTCTTGCATCCTTCCGCCTCAAAATCATGAATATTCACCAAAACCTGGTAGAACATGTATTTTCAAACCCTTTTCTTCGATTCTACACCAAAAAGTCAACAAAAATCGCCATGGGAAAGGGAGAGAAAGACTAAAAATAACTTTTGCCTGCATTCGTGGGTGATGGCGTAGAAATATTTGGTGAGCTGTGTCCATGTAGCAACAGACGTAACACCACACGGGTATTATCAGAGCAGTTACGGGGGGATATAGATATACAGACAGGTTTAACATTATTGTTATTGAGAGATTTACAGTTACTAAGAAGGTGAGGTATTTTATTCAGTTATTCGGATTATTTCACAGATACCTACATTTTGATAACGCTAAAATATCATAGTTGAAGATCATATACTCCACATATCCCCGACGTGTTTAGTATGGAAGAATACCGTTTACCATATTATTTCAATGCTCACGGTGCAAACTGCATATGTCAGCAGTTCAAAATACGTATTTTAGTTTTACAATTTGCAATTTCCATTGCTCCACAATACCAATGGCACAGTGTTAAAATAAAGAATACACTTTTCAAGAATACAAAATACAGTATAATAGTTATTTTGCACATTCCACTTCTCCATTCTGCATCTTGCATTATCGACAAATGCATAAGAACTTAGCATAAGATACCTTTTATCGAAGCTACGACAAACCTTATTTGCATATGGAAAATAAGTCCGGACTAGGACGGATATTAACAATTTACTCCAGCTAGGTCAAGGTCAGTAGAAGCATAGATAATACCATAGATATCCTATAATAGGATATCTATGGATAATACCGTATGATTGCCGACTCATGAATTCTCGACGTTATGTTGTGAAACGGTGAGAAAGGTGGTTGATCTCTTCCGGTCTTCTGTTCTCGCTGTTTGTTTACTATAGGCCCATTAGCGATATTTTTATTTAGCGCTTTCTTGTAATTTTAAATGTGGCATCATCTGGCTAAATGGAAACGAGAAATAGAAGCAATGTTCGAGGTAAGAATAAAAATGAATATCTTATAATTTTGATATATTGTATTATAAATAAGTAGCCTATTACATTTCATGAAAATCTCGACACGTGTGTTGCCCAGTTCAGGCAAAGCTTGACAGCTTTGACCTAGGCTACTTTTAAAAATCGGCAAAAAAGAGTTTTCAATTCATTAATTTGTAAAATAATACTTGCAGATCATTAATAAATCGTAAATATATAAAATACAGTTTGTTATGGAGCTGACGTGCCATTAAACAACATTTCTTTCATTTCATTTCATTTGTTATGAATAATAACATTGCTGTGTTGGCTATAAGCTTTTTATTACACAATTTTTTAAAAATCTTTTGTATTTTCAGCAGAACTGTGGTTCCTGCCTTTTGTTTGCTACCTAGGGGCCCAGGGGAGTGCCAGCTTGTGAAGCAAATATATTTCATGTTGATTTATTGTGATACTGATAAATAATTGTATGTTTTATTTATGTTATTTACTTCTCTTCATATTGTGTGGGTGGGTGGGTGGGGGGAGGGAGGGGGTATAAATATTGAGACACTAGACACTAATATATTGATAAAGTATTATATTTTATGTATCTATTTATTTATATTTTTTTTTTTTTATTTTTTTTTTTTTTTGGGGGGGGGGGGGATATTATTATTTTCATTATTTTATTTGTTTTATTTTAATACTCAACAAGGAATTTTGTTTAAATTGTTTGATTGTATTATATCATTATTGATTTTAATTTTGTATAGTTGAATTAAGCATAATTATTTAATTTTATGTATTTCAAACATCAGAAAATAAACCATTCAAGCTATGTGTAATATGTTTGTATGGTTATGTTGATGGTTAAATAGGTTGAGAATTGAGACCAAATGACCAATTTTCGCGAAAAAGGGGTCTGCCAGTTGGTGTTACAGAATTCAGTCAATTTTGCTCCGATATTGATGAGGTTGGTTTTGTTACAATGCTAAGATGTATGGCTTTTAGGAAATAACAATGTTCTGTAGAGAAATTAATGTTTAAAAATAGCTGCCGGTCGATATTTAAGGATATGGGTTTACTGTTCCATGTAATTAGATTAATCATTAAAAATATAACCTACAATTTTTGTTTCAATTAAATAAGTTAATCTTAACAATAATATTAGGCTATTGCATTTTTTGATTTAAATAATTTAATCTTATCAGTTGAGGAAGAAAGAGTTGGTATTTCAATCTAATAAGGTGCCTATAAATTATATAATTATTCATCCAATTATATACATTAACATTGTCTGATCGCTTTATTTAATAATACATTTATTAATTTATCATAAAGGTATTGTTAATTAAAGATGCGTTTTTAAATGTTAAACAGGCATTATGTAAGAGCTAAATCTGCTTATTGCAGGTCTTTCTTTGGGCCTTAAATGTTATATAAATTATCAATTAGACATTTATTAACATGAAAAGACCATAATCAACTCTCGATGCCATCTGATTGCTCAGATTTTAAATAGATTAGAACGGTATGGTCATAAATTTTCAATATGTTCAATTTGCATTATCTATTTTTGAAATGTTATACTCATTATAGTTAATAGCGAGAACGACCAGCTCTTATCTAAATCTTACATAATTCCCCTTCAAATTTATGTCTATTGTTATTGTATTATTTTAATTTAGGACATAAAGAAATATATTTTGGTTCTCGCCTGGATGACGTGTTTTAATTTTTTTTTTAAAAAAAACCTAACAAAACAGTCTTGTTAATTACTGCATGTAAATATTTTACCCGGGATACACGAAGTAACTCTGTAAAAAAATTTGACTAGATGGACTAAGACTAGTAATTATTTCCCCTTATTTCATGATGGACGAATGTAGTGCGAGTTATAAATAGACAATTCTTCCTGCATTTTTGGGTTGACTTTTTGGTCTAGAATTGGAGAAAAGGGATCAAATTTGCAATTTCATAGCAGTTTTGGGTAATACTGATGATATTACAGCGGAGGGATAGGGGGTGTAAAGTGTCTTTCTGCAGAGCAATCATTGTGTCGGAAGTGAGATTTTCACCCCTGTCAACTTCAAATCCGTGTAGCAAAAAATCTAAATGGTCAACCCCCTACAAAATTATGATGAGGAGATTGCCAAATGTTGTCCCCATTGTGCCTATAAAGATTGGAACCAACGGAATGTTGAGCAAAAAGCTACAGCCTGTGATGTTACAGTCATTTAACATTGAAGTCAATGGGCAAATAATTGCTAGTCTGAGTCCAGATCTATAGGCTAATTTGTCAAGTATGCAGGCAAGGTAATTGTTAATGACATGAATGATATTGGATACCGTAATCATATATTCATATAAACAACATGACGAGATTAATGTAGTCCCTTACAATTTTTAAAAACTCATCTGTTTCAAACAAGTTATAACTTAGAGCTAAAGACTTTGTGTAGATATGTTTTGTCAAGCGCTATGAACACAATTTTTGAAGAGTTTTGGCGCTAAAGAAATGGTCGTTCATTATATTTATTTATTTGGTTCTTCTGGAAAAATACATACATCTATTTAAACACCAAAAGTACTTGGCTGTTCTGTTCAAAAGCTTATAGTTCCAAATTTTTAAACAAAACATCTTTCACATGATTTAATTAGCTATTTATTTTTTTATTGAAGCCTGAAGAACAGGAAATAAAATTGGTGTGGCCAACATTGAAATATCAGATATCAAGGATGAAGTTGCCTTTATCAACTCTTGTAAATCTTTTAATGTACATGATTCCTGGAAGAATCTATTTCAGAACAAAAATTCCTTTTCATTGATAACTAAAGCAATAATTCCTTTTTTATTTAATGCTAATAGTGTTTACTGAAGCTAAATTAATTTCTCAACAAAGTCTAGATCAAAAAGACTATGAAATAATTGCTTACATTGGGGTGGATTCATATAAGTAAACCTTTTTCCAGTTGTGCAAGCTGAAAATGTGTGTATTTTTTTTTTTTTTTGTGGGGGGGGGGGGCTGCATTTATAAAATTAACTAAATTAAATGACAGAGGGGCTTAAAATAAATAAATGGCCATTTTCTAAAATTATTAATTAGGCCTAGATTGGAAAAGAATTTTGTAGGGATATTTACATCTTTATCAACTAAAGTATACAAACAAAGCTGAATTTATTTAAAAATGCACATTTGAATATAAACAAGATTTTTGAAACTGTTCTAATATACCATGCAATTGATAATAAAATGCAACATCTAATTTTATTAATCATACTATTGATAGGCCTATGCCGTAGGCCTGTGTGTGGCACAGAGCTGGTGCGGGTTAGTTAGCTCACAAATTATAACCCTTTTCCTTCTGCAAATTAAATTGTAGAACATTTTTTTGAAGTATTATAAAAATAAAAATAAAGGTGTTTGAAGTATTATCTATATCAAAAATATTTCCTAATTTTAGTGTAAATTGGTACGATACATGAATGAAGAAAGGCATTTTTTGCCCATTTGTAACCTTTTTTCAACTTAACGTCACACAGTAGCTATTTAATCTTTTGCAATAATCTAAAAATATTTTGGAAGGAGATATCTTGTTCTTTTTTTTCATATAGTTTTTATATACGTGTTTATTTTATTAATTTCATAAACGTAAATTTCAAAAACGTAAATTTCGCATGTCACTGTACGTACGTACTGTCGAAAGCTAGACCGGAAGTAAACAACCCCCCTGCGCAAAAAAATATGCGCACAAACCAGAACGCAACATCACGTAAAGTGCTAAAGACGAGTCGGCAATCATACGGTATTATCTATGGTAGAAGGGACTTAATTCAGGCTGGCATACCGTACTTCGACTGTATAAGGGCGATTCAAGGTAGCATGCAATAAGGAAATCGCTGAATGATCATGACTTATGTGAAACCATGTGCTTGGTATGGCTAATCCGAGCCTTCGATAATCCCCACAATTTTATTTCATACCCCCCCCCCCTTCAATTCACTTCAACTAAAATAGTTTTTTCAAGGTATAAATATGTAAATGTGCCAGAAAATTATTTACATACGTTTTATGAACACACGTTTAAGTGATACGTAAAATGATATCTGGAATTTCGTATTAAGGAAGGTATTTTTACTTTAAATACCCCTACCCCGTTATTTAATAGAGTTTCGTGACACCTGACTAATCGTTTTTCTTTCCCCTTGTCAGTGATGCAGGACAGAAAGCCTGACAAGGACAGCTGTATAGTCGTTCGAGTGGGACGAAAAACTAGGCCCAGTGTACACATTGGCGTGCACGTAATTGATCCTTTGGCAGTTGGAATTCGATAAAAGAGTAGACCCTGTCCGGGCAAATTTTCCCTCATAGCACACTGTATGGCGTATGTTCGTCTTCATTAGCCCAGTCGGAGTAGAACTATAGGACGTTAAACCTCATTTCATTGATTGTTTTTCAAGGTCTGTAAATATAAGTACAGCCCCCTTCTACTGACTTTGACGTTGTATATTGATCGCGTAATTCATTAATTTCCGTTCTAGTCCGGACTTTTTTCCGTATGCAAATGAGGAACGTCGTAGGTATATGTTCTGATATGCAACGTTTTATTATGCATTTGTCTAGAATGCAGAATGGAGAAGTGTTATGTGAAAAATAACTATTATACTGTATTTTGTATTATTGAAAAGTGTATTCTGCATTTTAACACCGTGACATTGGTATTGTGGAGCAATGGAAATTGTAAAACTAAAATACGTATTTTGAACTGCTGACATATGCAGTTTGCACCGTGAACAATGAAATAATACTGGCAACGTTATTCTTCCATAGTTTAGGGTTACTTGGACAAAGAGAGAAACAGAGCGTCTCGATCGGAAAATCTCGTACCATGGTTAGCCATTTATTCACATGGCAAGCCGTAGGTATATGTTCTGATATGCAACGTTTTATTATGCATTTGTCTATAATGCAGAATGGAGAAGTGTTATGTGCAAAATAACTATTATACTGTATTTTGTATTATTGAAAAGTGTATTCTGCATTTTAACACCGTGACATTGGTATTGTGGAGCAATGGAAATTGTAAAACTAAAATACGTATTTTGAACTGCTGACATGTGCAGTTTGCACCATGAACAATGAAATAATACTGGCAACGTTATTCTTCCATAGTTTAGGGTTACTTGGACAAAGAGAGAAACAGAGCGTCTCGATCGGAAAATATCGTACCATGGTTAGCCATTTATTCACATGGCAAGCCCATCTAGACTATCGAATAGTTTGCATATTCAGTGGACTAGACTATGCCGTATATCTGAGTTAAACACTTGTATGACTGGCCAATCCAAATTTGACCGTTAATGGGTGATGTTATTGACGAAGACTGACTATAAACTGCCAGACTATCGAGTCATATCGCCTGAAGATGCATATTACTTCGCTCAGAATCAAGTAAATTGGCTGACATTTTTAATATTACCATTTTTCAGTATATATTTCGGACTATTATAGCAAGCCCATTCGCTAAGTAATGAATCGATACCCAAATTATGTGCTTCACCGCCCTGCAAAAATGGACGTATTCAGATTATGAAAAATATATAGTAAAATGTTATTAAACTAGTGTTGAAATTAGTTTTGTGGACAGATCTTTTATCTTTTTATCGTTTACTGTGTAGCAAAGTAGTGGAAATTGGCGGTAGTGCTAATATTTTCGGATATATATATATATATATATATATATATATATATAAATAAACTAAATATCAAAACACGACTTGGCGCCTGTGCGGGGAACCATTTCAATAATAATAATGACCTAAAATCCAACCGAAGCTGCTCTTTGGTAACATTCTGGCCAATTAAAAGAAAAAAACTAGATAGAAGGAGTACGCGATTAACAATTAAAAGAAAACATTTCTAAAAAGATGGGTTTTAAGATTCCATTTAAAACTGTCAGTTGATGCTTGAGTTCTATAGGAAAATCATTAGAATTCCAGTTCTGCTGCCGCAAAAGCAAAGGCGCGTCTACCGAAAGAAGAGTTTGCAGTTACTGATTTGATAAGGTACTAAGTTTCGGAGCGAAGTTTTCTAGTAGGGTGGTAGGGTTGAATTAATTATAGAGGAGAGTCATCACATGACAAAGCACAAAAGGTCAGCATGAGAAGTTTAAAATCGATTCTGGGCTTAATCGGTAGCCAGTGGAGTTCTTTCAAAACGGGGGAAATATTGGTGTACAATTTAGTTCTTGTAACAATTCTTCCAGCTTTGTTTTTTAACTTCTGTAGTCTATTAATTTGATATGCTGGTAAGTTGTAGAGTAATGAGTTGCAGTAGTCGAGGCGTGAGGTCACCAAAGGGTTAATTAACAGTTTTGTTAGATTCAACGTTAAGGAAATTGCGGAAGCGTCCAACAGATTGAAGAGATGTGAGCATTCATGTTCATATTCTTATCCAAAATTCCACCAAGATTTCGAACAAACACTATTAACCTGGTTAACAACACAATTACCGATTGAAATATTACTAACAAATATTTTGGAAAAAAGATGATTAGAACCGATTTGCACGAACTCTATTTTTTCCGCATGTTGCTTTAAGGAGTCCTTTTTCATCCAGCACTTAATAACATCAATGCACGATTCAAATTTAGACACTCGAAGAGTTTCATTTTAAGGTTTAGTTGAAATATAGAGTTGAGTATCATCAGCATAGATATGATAATTCAGATTGAATGACTTCACAATACGCCCTAGAGGTGGTATAAGCGGTAAAGAGCAATGGTCCGAGCACCGACCCCTGGGGCACGCCGAATTAAGGTCTACAGATGAAGACTAACCAGTAATACCACATTTTTATTGACAAGACTGGTAAGGATATCATTATTCACGCGAGTTAAGGCTGTTGAGTAGTGGAAAGACCGAAGCTTCTTTCAACTGATCGGGAAGTTTTCCAGTAGATAGAGATGTATTCACTATGCTACAAAGAATAGGAAAACGTTCTGTAGAACAACTTTTAAACAAGATGGGTTGGGAATACATCTAGCTCACAAGAAGAGGATGTAGAAATGATTGATTTGATTTCATCATCAGCAGCTATTGGAAACATTGATGGTTGTGAACCAGTGAAGTTAACTTCAATGTCGTTATCAGATACCGATAAAGAACCATTATCAAATGCCCTACGTATGGTTACAATTTTATTTTTGAAGAACTGACTAATAGATTCAGCGAGTAGTTTGGGATCATAATGTTCTGGTAAAACGGTACTGTCGCTAGTTGTCATCATATTGTTCAATATTTGGCTCAGTTCTTTATGTTTTTTTATTATTGTCTTGTATACGATTTAAAACAAAGTTCTGTTTGGTCTGATTGATGAGGATGTTTACGAGCCTATGCATATATTTGTCTGTCAATTTCAAGCTTACTCTTACGCCAGACTTTTTCTGCCTTCTGGCGTGTCTGGTTGCTTTCACGTACAGAATCGTTGTACTATTTTCGATTTGGTCTGATGGTGAGTGTTTTACTGACAATAGGTGTATGGCTATTGATATATTTTGAAGCTCTGTATTATAGATTTGAAGTTTATCAGAAATATCATAGAAATTGCTAATTTTATTAAGGTCACTGTCATTTAAGATATCAGATTTCAAATTGGTTAAATTGATAGCTCTCAGTTTACGATATGATACAGTCTTCTGTAATGATTTGGGTTTTGGAAGTGAGCGGTTAGCCATGATTGAAAAATGATCAGAAATGAGATGGTTGTCTACAGATAAGTTGAACACTGAAGAGTCGGATCTGCGGGTAATAACGACATCTAGTAGGTGGCCTTTATTGTGAGTAGGTTTAGTTACATGTTGAACAAGGCCAAAAGATTCTATACTATCGTAGAAATGTGTAGTAGTTTTGGAATCAACATCCAGGTGGAGATTTATATCACCACATATCAAAAGATTTCCAGCACATGACGTAATTTCGTGAAGTATATCCAATAAGTCGTTGAAAAAGTCTCAACGGAGGCAGAATTAGGAGGCCGATACAATGAGAAGAGATGAAATAATTCGTTATGGTTTTTGATGGCGGTGTGTTGTATTTGGCAGCTAACAAAATGACCTATTTTAATCTTATATGCTTTAATGGTGGACTTGAAAAAGACTGCTATACCCCCTCCCCTCTTACTAGTATGATTGGTCGCCAATGCAGAGTAGTTAGTTGGAAGACATTGGTTTAGAGTAATGCTGCAATCATCTTTCAGCCAGGTCTCGATTGAGACAAGAATATCAAGGTCATTATCCAAAATACATTCTTGACTTTCATTGGCTTTGTTTCTAATGGACTACCAGTTTAAAAGACAGAAATTGAAATTGGAATCCATAGGCCAGGAATTGGAGGATAACTTGGATACATAAATCAAATTTGCCACATTTACTCCTCTACCTGTTTTGATCTTTCTTGGCTCGTTTGAAACTTTTATTGTAGGTTAAAAGGTGTTAAAATACACAAGTTTAAAGTCAGAGATCAACTCAGGAAAGTAACATAACTCAGTAGACACTCTATTGTTTTCACAGTTTGTAGTATAATTCACGGCTAAAAGTTGGTGTTTGTATAAGTGATCATGAGCAATGTTCAGCTCATTAGTACCCAGTTCACCAAATTCAAAAACTAATATTGTCAATATCACAAAAACTACACAGACTTTCTAAAATCATATTTTGTAAACTAAAAGATACACTATTTAAGAAGTAATATGCCAAGTAAAAGTCCAATAAAATAATCACAATTTTAAAAAATCACTAGTTTTCAGCAGACAAGACACAGTGCAAACCACTAGGCAGCCTTCTTGTCTGTAATTTCCCACCACATTGAATTCGTTTCCAAGTTCCCGCCGATATTTTCTATACAAATAGCATATTATTTGTGGACTTTATAAGTAGAGTTATTCCGTTGAAACCCACATTTAACAAAAAGAGATTATTTACCCGACAATCCCTTTGAGGAGACGTTACCAGGCCATCATTCTTCGTGTTTCACTGTACGATAAAGATGATAGTATCAAAATTCACATCCACCAATTTTTAACGAACAATCTAACAATCGATAAAATTGTTTACATCTTTAATTAGTTCCATAACAAGTTGTGTATATTACTATATTGCAGGAAAATGTTTAATAACGCTGATCTATTACCAGATTACCGTACAGAAAAAGTTGAAAGTATTATAAACAAAATGGCAGACAGAGTCGTTCAAGTTAAAGGTCCGTCAGTGAATGGAAGTGGCATTATCTTTAAGGCTAATAATAAATTTTATTTGCAAACATGTGTACATGTGATCATTGCATTCTGCCCTGAACATAACCAAAATAAGGTGCCACAAGGTACGCCATGTCAACATTGTGATTATGAAGCTTATGTTGTCAAAAACGTTGGTGTTGAGTACAAAGACAGATTTGGCGAAGAAGGTCATATCGACAGAGAGAAAATAAAATTGGTTGCGATGTGTGAGTCCAGTGAAAAGGCGATTTTTTCTTTGGATGAAGTTCCAAAATTCATCCAAGAAAACGATATGAAGGATTTACGCTGGCTAGTGGTAGACATTCAAATAAATGGAAACCAGACAAACACTATAAAAGGTCTACTCGAGGTTCATAAAACAGCATCCCGTGATCCAACATTTATCATTCGTTCTGCGAAACCGATTGCAGAGGGCACTGAATGTTGCATTGTTTTCAACAATACACAGGAAACACGTTGCACCGGAATTGAAAAATGTTGTAATTATTGTAGTTGGCTTTTCTTTGATCAAACAATTCTTCCGACTAAAGCAAAAGACTATTTTTTCAAAGGACTTCCTTGGGAAACAAATGGTGAGCAACAGGTAGTTGTGATTGCCTATGCAGAAGACAAGGAAATACGCTTTGGTAAACCACTTCCTGATCCTGATCACCAGGATTGTTTAATACCATGTGAAGGCATAAGTCCGCCCAAAGGTATTGCACCACTCAAGAAGGTGGTATTTTTAAAACATGATGCAAGTGTAAAGGATGGCAACAGTGGAGGGTGTGTTTTTGTAATCGGAAAAGATACGAAAGCCAGTATTGGCTACAAGTCATATATGTGTATGCACATTGCTGGCAACGATGACCATGGACTCTCATCTATTGGGCTAATTAATTAACCCACAAAACAGTATAAGGTGTCGGATAATCTCCGTCCTTGTATTTAATGTATATCAGATAGTACTGAAATTATTTCATGATATACATTAAATACAAGGACGGATTGATACATGTTTAATAACCTCTATAATCATTTAGCTGTTATTAGCTATATAAATATTTTGTATTAGCCTACATTTAAATTTGGTTTTACAAACAATACTTTATTCACAGGAAAGAACCGAGGAACAGTATAGGCCTATATTACCTCTCTATATTTGTCGCCGAAATAGGTTTCAACAATATATGATATCACACGACCTGTGTTGAAAGTCTTGTGGCCACATCTTTTTGAAATTTGAATGGGATGAGTGCACTAACCCTACCACAGTAAGGGGAAGAATCCTTTGATTTAATATTTTGAAGGGTTCTCATAATCTAAACAGTGATATTGTGAAACCTACTAAACTTAGGCTGTCTGTCTACAGTTAGCTCCGCTTGGGAACAGACACTAAGCTAGTTGACCGACATTTTAAGTCCTAAATCGACGATTTTAGTCGAAAAATATAAGTATACTTCGAAAATTTTGTTAAAGTAGTTATTCTGTTTCCATTTAATAAAAGTGAAAAAAGTTTATTTAGTCTTTGTGTGTATGACAGATGTGAAACTGGGTAGAACAGCATTACAAAACAGTATACTTTTTTTTTTTGGATATGGCAGCCGTTTAGGGCAGAGATATATTCTCGAAGTATGGAGTAGAGGATTTCTGTGTGCTGAATGATTGTCACATCGAAACCTTTCTCGGAACGGACAACCGGCGTTGGATGTTTAGTAAAATCCCAGGTAGAGTATTCATAAAAGTGCAATTAATAACCTATGTATCATAAATATAAAGATATTCTGTAAAATCTGACCTCAAGCGTGTGTCGGATTTTTATACGCCCACATTTTCATGTGGACGTATATTGTCGTCGCCCCTGTCCGTCCGTCCACAATTGTTTGTGAACAGTCTACAGGTCACAATTTTTATCCGATTTCAATGAAACTTGAAATATAGGTTTATCACCCTAAGATCTCAGTTCCTTTCGATATTGGCATGTATCGGACTGTAACTTCATGGATTATGGCCCCTGATTGTACGAAAAATCACGTTTTTAGCTTGTGAACACTGTAGAGGTCACAATTTTTATCCGATTTAAAAAAACGTATTATTATATCACCGTTACACCCTAAGGACGGCTGAGTTCGAATCTCGTGAAATCGGCCCAAAACTGACAGACAAAATGGCCGCCCTTCGTTCTCAAATAGCTTAAAAATATGGTATATCAAAGTTGTGGACCCTATAGACTTCACAATTTTAATCCTATTTTTATGAAACTTGAAATGTAAGTTTATAACCCAAAGCCCCGGTTCCTTTCGATATTCGCGCGTATCGGACCGTAACTTAACTTCCTGAATTATGGCCCCTGATTGTACGAAAAATCACTTTCTTTTTAGCTTGTTCTCTATCCATCTCTCGAAAATGTGGGCGTATCCTGCCTGGCAGCCGCTGGTGTTGTCAATGGTACTACATCTTTGATAAAACAATTAGTGACCTATAAAAATTAAGTAGTGTCTATCCCGTTCACAACATATGGTAACACTGGAACAGAAAGTCGCAGAACGTCCCTCATGAACCCAATGCTTCCCACCAAATGTAAAAAGAATCCGTTAAACAATATTGCCTCTATCGAGATCGCAAGGGAAATGGGGTATCATTCTGGTGCGGAACGCTGAGTAGTGATGGCGATGTTCCTCCATTAACAACAATGCACCACACCAAATTTGAAAAAGATAGTGTTAAAAAAACCATAACCTCTACCGCGTTCACAAGTCAACTGTTGGAGGATGGGGGGACCGATGGACGTACCGACTATATACGCCCAACTGCATGGTACATGCCCTTGTGTCAATAGTTTAGAGGATGGGGTATTAGGATCAACTTAATTACTATACTTGTAACGTTAAACTGTGTGTTTAACGTTACAATTGATACAGTCTAAGAATCCTTACGCAAGTTCAAATAGGTTCAAACGCACAATTGTCAACACATATCATTACAGTTTGTATTGGAATAAGTAATTCTATGACAAATAGTGAAGACTGGACCACTAAAATAGTTACCGAACAGTTTTTCTTTGTGGTTATGCGTTCTACATTTGCATAGCGATGTGTCTTGTAATGACGTATTACACACAAGCCGCCATGACACCAGCCAGTTGAAATTTCGCGTAGCAGTTGGGTTTCATCAAATCATATAATTAGGCCTATGCGGTAAGGCTTCACCTTTATTTCAATAGGAATTGATTTATTATATGTTAAGCTAGGTGCAGTACTGTTTTGGGTCAGTTTATGTGTAAATTAAGGGAGCTATAGGCCAGTAACCTTTTTGTAGTGATTTCACTAAAAAACTTGCGCAAAGGAACTCTGTAGGACAAGCCACTACTGTGGCTGGAGTAAGGCGGAAGACATCAGTAGTGGAACCATTTCTACGATCAACTAAGAAATGCATTAGCCAATAAGCCGGAATTTGACGAATATTACTGCATAATATGACATGGTAATTAATAATTGGTAAATTAAATTCATCATTGTATATTTAGTAACAGTTCCATTGCGGACACGGATTTGCCAGTATCGATAGCTTTCTTTATCTCCAATTTGATAGGCTATATGCAGACTAAATAACCCAAATAACCAATAAATTTAGCTTAAATACCGTGAATGAGCAAATGGCAGTACACAGAAGTAAGAAGGCCAATAGAGGGGTGCAATAGTTAACCATATATGAATGTTAATTACTTGATGACATGTAAACAGGCTGATCACACTATGAGGAATGTGTAAATAATCGTTTATTGGCATTTAGTAACTGGGCATAGAGATAAATTATCAGCTTGAAAACGTTGAGATTCCTCTGTCTAGACGTGCTGTATGTTACGAATATATATATCTATGAAATTAGCAATTGAGCAGAATATCCCGGGTTCGTTCCCAGTTTGAACAACAGAACCATTCTCCCTGCAGGTCAGGAGGTCAACCATACTCCTCGCAGTGTTTCGTTTGATTAGAGCTAATACCACTACTCACTGCAAATTCTTGTTCTAAATTATGACTGGTTAATAGTCCGATTAACAACCAATAGCTTACTGCGTAACAATACCAAACAGAGAGCTCCAAATTGGATCAAATATGTTTACATAATGTTACGTCATGACTCACGATTTTATTATCCTCAATTAACCAGTGCATAGCAGAATATTGCAAAAAAAAAAAACTAATTGTGTGCCAAACTAGCCTATCAACTGTCAACACGATTTTTACTCTGTGGATATACTGTTTTGAGACGAACAACACTTTCACCGTTTTAATACCTTAAATCACTGTCCAAAGTTTTAGGGAAGACACCTGATTAAACGAAGGGCTCTCATGTTGCTGTGCTTTTAGATAGATTTGATTGAACGAGAAGAATAGACACACTCCCCCAAAAGCGCAAGTATCAGAAGCTAATCCAGCAATGGTCAGAGAGGGATTTCTCGGGCCATTGCTTCAGGAATATGGAGGTCAATGTATTACTTATTCTACCGAAAACAAATAAACCAACGGACAATGGATTCGACACCCAGCAAACGCGTGTCAATGCTGTCTAACCCATTTAATCTCTGACTTGGACATTGAAAATGTTGGGTTTATTTTGCTCAATTGTCAAATCAGTCAAATGCCAAAATCTTTTGGTTCGAGATGAAGGCTTCGTTAAAAATCAGATATGTACGTCCTGATTTATTGCAATGAAATAAAATTTATTCTATGGACTTAATCAGACACGCATTAATCGACCCCCCCCCCCCCCCTGCTCAGCTACATATTTTTTTTTGTAAATCAACACTTTTTATGAGAAAGGTTTCTCGGCCGTGTGCTTTATCCTTTATCGTCAGATTTGGGACAGGATGGGCACTCAAAGCACGAGATAATGATATAGACATTATGTGATATCACAATTAATGCTTTGCATTCATGAAATTGAATCACAATGTCATTGTATTAATTCATAATAAAAATTGACGTCAAACGAGGTTTTGTTACTGTTCTATATTTTACCATAGTGATATGATTTAGCAATGAGTCAAGGCACGGTTCAATTGGCATATTTATATACGTCTTTGTGTGCATGTAAATTAAATTTTAGTAAAGGGAAAAATTGGATGTGATCTACGCCTATAATAAAAGTCACGAGATCTTCTATTGTCCTTTAGATTAAAATCTATTTATAAATCATCATATAATGTCTGTTCAGTATAATTAAAAAAACTATTCATATCGGATTACTCATACAGTATTATACAAATATTGCAGTTGGTGGTTTTTTTTGTGATTTGGTTATAAAGATATAGTTTATGTCAACTTGACATCTACTCACACAATTTTATAAGTTTAACCAAGTATATTAGGCAGCCATTAAAAAGACACTTCATACCATTCATTTAAAATCAAAATAAAAAAGTTTCTTTGGTTTAACAGAACACAGTTTTTATGGGAAACAATCACAGGTTTATTCTAAAAGCACAACGTTTCGACAAGTATCCTCTTATCGTTATCAAGCACAATGACATTTAGTAAACTTATTTACCTTGTATATACATCAAGTCTTACAGTACACTTTGTTTTCATTTATATGACGTATGGCTGTATATTTCATTTTCATCTAAAAATCCTGATTCCTTTGTTAATTCTAAATTTAAAATGGAGCAATGTATTTCTGAAATTTGTTAATGTATGTCGAAACATTTCCTAAAACTTGTTGACGATAAAACTGAATATATTCTAATTAGGTCAAACAAGCATTTGTCAAAATCAAACCGTGATCCACCTTTCACTCATGGTAATAGTGATTTTGTTTCAACATCATCTGCTCGTAATATTGGCGCCATCTTCGATAAAAATTAGAAAATTTATAAGATAAAATGCAACTAAGAAGATACTTGTTAATGCCTTGATCACCTCTCGTTTAGCCGGCTTAACTTTAAAACTGATTGATAAATTGCAGAAAGTACAAAACACCGCAGCACGTTTTATAAATCACATCAGAAAATATGATCATATCACACCCTTTACATTACATTGGTTACAATTTTCTTTTAGAATTAATTTTTAAAAAATTTTGTTAAAGATACGTTATGGGAGATTAGATAAAGAGTTGGTGGTTCTCTAAAAACTAGATAATGTAAAGGGAATATGCTGAAAATTTCAGTCAAATTGATCCACTGTGAAGCGAGTATTTAGCGATGCAATTTTGGGCCTTGCCTCGATCATCATTACTAAAGTCGGTACGATTAAAAAAAAGTCTCGATTATCCACTGTTTAAATCAGAAGCAGCAGACCGGGTTCTAATCCAGCGCAGGCTAGCGATGCCATCGAGAGTTGATTATGGTCTGGATAAGTTAATTAATGTCCAATTAATAATTTAGATAACATTCCAGGCCTAAAGAAAGGTCTGCAATTGGCAGATTTAGCTCTTGCATAATGTATGTTTAACTTTTAAATGTATATACAATCTCGCGCCAACATACTTTGAGAAATTTATATACCAAGAAGAAGTTTAAGATATTCTGATGATAAATTTCTTTTAAAGGGTCAATACCACTCTTGTTGTAACTGAATAATATGTCCCAATCTTTATTCTGGTCAACAAATTACACTATTTTACAATATTCCAATTAATTGATGATACAAATTTCATCTTAACACACCTAATTTAAAAAAATTGGAAAAATTCAAATAAATGATTTGAAAAGCCTGACGTAAAGGTTTTCAAATGTGACTTGGATTTAAAAATATTTTTGAACCCTCTGGACCAGTAAAATAGGATTTAATGGAAAATTTACACAACAGGTAGGACACTAACACATCTAGTACTTAGAATAAGGCTATTTTTTTTATTTTCTGGAGCTGTCAAGCCAGCAAGAGTGTTATTGTCCCTTTAAAACCAAGCTCTACAAAACTTTTAACTTTTGGTCAACGCTCGTTTACTGTTCGAGCACCTCTTTTGTGGAATAAACTACCTACAGTATTATTTTAAGATCTTGTAAATCTGTTTATAGGTTTAAGAAACATTTGAAAATTGATTTATTTTTAAGAGTTATCCCATCTTATTATGTATATATTTCTATTTTATTTGTATTTTGAATTGTAACATTGAAAAGTCCCCCTGAACATGTATGTTAATGGGGTTGGGGGGGGGGGGGCAATATAAACTTTGTAATAATAATAAGTATGATAAATAAATACAAACGGGCAACACGTTCAAATAATTACATCGTACATCTTTTTTATCTTATACTATACTCACAATTGAAGGACTTACAGTAATATTATACCTTAAAATAGACATCAAAAACGAACGTTTTATATGAAGTGAAACTCAATACAATTTAAACACATTACACATACAGATCGTAAGATTTAATACCATACTAGCAAAAAGCAATTTGTAATTCATGTTGTATAGAAACACTATAAGCAATACTAGGTTATTCACGGTGACATTTATGGAGTTTTGATCTACAATACAACATTGGATTGAGCATAAGTAATTGTTAGAAATCCCGTCTTCTAGCAGCATCTGTAAAATGGTCAAAGTATATGTTATATAAGAATATCAAAAAGTGACTTGCTTAAGAGAAACCTGTTATAGGGCAAACAATACCAATATACAACCCTCTGTTTGCTTTGTTGCATGATTTTGATAATATAATTTTAGCACAACCGAAAATCACCAAAAAAACACAGTAAGTATGGTTACTCCCCGTATATATCACCATACAATTATCTTCATCAGCAATGTTCACAAATTAAAAATAGAAAGACAGTAAGTACTGTATGGATAAAGCATGAGTATGGGGTTATACTGGGGGAAAAAAGACTCGATGAAAAAAAAACCGGAGGGTTTCTTTCTGGGGTCTTTCTGACACAGCATAACCGAAGACGAGTGCTTTATCTAAAACGTTGAGACACCCACGAAAATGAACTTTGATAGAAGAAAAATAACGAATTTTCCTCCTAAATAAGTCAGTTGTTTAAACATGGATAAGCAATTTAGACAAATATATTATTTAATTCCAATTAATTTTCATCGCCCAGTTTTAGTGCGAATTTATTTATTTGATTCTACGTTGGTTTATAAAATAAAGGGTTGCTGGCGTAGAACTGCGTAAAATGTAGTCCTATAGGGTATATCTAAAGACGTGTACGTAAAAAGTATATATCTCTTCATCCTCGGTATCCCCAGTGTGCATATTCCGTTCTACTGCACTATACCCTGGGTTAATCCAAACGGTTTCAACAATTTCAAATTATCTGCCCTGGCCTTGATTGTAGCTGTAGATAATCATATTCATGTCCAGATATTGAATGATTTATGTAAGTAATGTATATATTTATAATTTATTTATATTTAATTGTATTATCAAAATCTGTAGTATGTTTCGCTCATTTCAAATCTGTATAACATGTATATGTTTGACTTTTTTTATTTTTATTACTATTCGGTCTTTGTCTGAAATGTTTCATTCTGTTTTTCTTTTATTATTATTGAACTTATACTTGGCAATTTGATTCACAATAACTTGTCTACGATATTACTTGGACATAAAACTCCGCGAACGAACGATCGATTCTCAATAAAACTCTTAAACATGCATAAGCGCCCGGTCTTCATTAACATAATATTATATAATTTGTTGTTAAAAAATACGCATTTAGATTAATTAGGACTTGTCGCAAGTACTAGGACTTGTGTTAAAACTATTCTGCTCAAGCTTGTGTTGCTGTGCATTAACACAACATATCTTGTGGAGATTTATAAAAGTTTGTTGGGGTTTTTATCATACAATTAACACAAGTAATGTGTACCGTCACATTATTATTTTCTTTTTCTAAAATCGGGTTCCATAAAAATTATGTAAAGGGACACACACCAAAACGGCAAAAAATCACTTTGATCCAAAACTGCCAAAATATTAGTAATTGCAAAACAATATATAGTTCACACATGTTTAGTTTTTATTTAATAAAAATTTCAACTGAGCTGTTCCATTATTTGATAAAATAACAATTGACTCATAATCATTTTGAATGTGGTTTCAACTAATCAAAACAATGAATTAAAAAGCTGAATTCGAACCCCGAGAAATACATGCTGTTCTTCACAGGAAGGGTGTGAGTACTAATTAATTAACTGATTGGTTCAGTCATAAACACATAACTTCATGATCGGCTAAATTAATAGAAGCCTTGAAACCGTATCCATGTCTTAGAAATCACGATAGACTAAATATTATTCCATCATTAATTATATGCATGATTAATCCATTACCATAGTGCCGCTGTCCGGACACAATTTCCCTGGTAGCACACTAAGGCGCTAGCCCGTCGTCGTTAACCCAGTTGGTGAGAAAAGTAGAATGTTAAACGCCATTTCATCCCATCTTAATCCATTATTTATTTCATGTATGTTCGCATAATAATCACCGGAGACAAAAATGAAATCTTACAGTTCCCCCTGATTTTGGTATATAACCACATTATTTAAGAGAAACAGTATTCCGGGTCATTAAAACTACATGCATATAAACGGGTCAGTATCTTGCATAAATATAAACAGAATTATTTCCATTTTTTTTAAATGAATAGCTGTGGAAATCAAAATTACTGCTCCCAGGGACCGTACACAGATTTTTGTCAAAAATTTATAGTTTTATGAAAGCTTCTAGAGTAATTTTATGATTTTTATGATGTTTTATCCCATTTTATGATAATTTTATAATGTTTTTATCACATCTCATGTTTTTTTTATGTTTTTATCATTATCCAATATTATGATTTTCTTTATATAACTCCACTGACAGTAAATAAGTTGGTTAATATTCGATTGACTTTAAATTTATACACAATGTTTATGGTCATCAGACGTAGAAGCCTGTGGCTATTGATTTTTCAACGATTTCCGATAATTACTGATTTATAGTGTTATGGCCCTTGATCACTCTAAACCAGCGGTTGCCAGGCAAGATACGCCCACTTTTTGCAAGAGATGGATAGAGAACAAACTAAAAACAAAAGCGATTTTTCGTAGAATCAGGGGCTATAATCATGAGACGAAAGAGCCTATTGGTTTTTAAAGATTTCTGATAATTACTGCTAGCGTTATGGCCCTTGGTCCTTCTGTGAAGCCTATCAATTTTGAACGATTTCCAATGATTATGGCAATTTTTGGCAGAAATAGAAGCCAAATGGGGTTGTTACTCGTAATCAGATTTTAGTTTGGGTGGGGTTTTTTTTTTTTTTTTTTTAATATAAACTATATTTTATTCAATAAGAATAGGATTGGGGAACAGGCTAGGCCTATATCACCCCTCTCCCTTCAACAAAACGATATAATTACAATTAGTTTACTTAAATACATGTATATAGTCGAAACTATTCATATTGTGTTATTAATTAATAAAATTCTGAAAGTATACAATAATATTTTTTCAAATAAAAAGGTTATTTCAAATACATAATGACTAATTTTGGTTTAAGGTCTGAAAGTGTACAAATATGTTAACATAATCTAGTGATGGTAATGATAAATGACAATTTCAGTATCTATTACTCATTTCTAAAAAGTTTTCCACCTCAGAAAATGTTAATTTATTTTGTTCAAGTGATATATCCGTAGAGCCATACAATAGAAATTTTGTGTTGATGTATTCTGTTGGTAATGTTTTTATGGTTGTATTTCAGATTTTAGTGTATTATAAATGTTCAGCCGCTATGTCACAATTATTTTAGTCATTGGGTTTTCTCCGGTGTGAAAACATCCTGAAGGTTCGGCTCAGTCAGCCAATCCCTGCATGAAATGTATAGCAATGTCACCTTGAATTTATATGCATTATAACAAAAGATTGTTATCAATGGTAAAATATCACAATGTAATATGAAGAAAGGGGGATCCCGTTTATTTATAATACAAGTTGTTATTATATTCCACTTACATATTTAATATTCAAAAAAAAAAAGAAAAGGAAAATGGTGGTGCAAAGTTTAGGAGATCAACACAACTTTTGTTTGTTTTTTACAGGGGTGTTAAATGGGTCACCTTGATATTAATCTAGGTAGATTTGCTCTCAAAACTTCCATTATATATAATAGGCTTTTAGTTTATAATTAAATGTGACTGGCGTTCGGGGCCCGTGAGGTGGTGGGGGGGGGGCTTACTGGGACACTTGTCCAGGGCCCGGAGCCTAGAGGGGCCCGATGCCGAGGAATGTTTTTTTGAAAGATTTGATGGTATAAATTAAAACAAAAAAAATGCATTGTTGAAGATTGTAAAGTATAAGAAAACAAGTGACTTTTCTGAATGTGGGTACCAAGTGGCATGGGTTGGATTAGAATCGGATTCTGTCAGTCCACTTTTCGTAAAACTGGTGAATTAACAACTATAAACCACCCGCCCGGGCCTTCGTGCAGTGGGGCCCGACCCGCCCTCGTTCCACTTGAGACTCTCGACGTCGCCAGTGTATCCACCCCCGCCCCGTCAGTTTGAATCCAGCAACATGGTTTTGGTTATTGAAAAAAACAACCGATAGTTTATGTGATGAAAACATTTTCTTTTTGATCTTTAGGCGTCTGATGGTCAGGGTTTTGGTTTTTCAATTTATTTGCTTGATTAAAATGCCCTGTCAAGATCGTGCACATCTGATTAGTATACTCCTCAAAAAAAAAAAATAGGGGGTATTCAGAAACAATACAAAACTGCGGAAATGCACTGCTGTTGTTATTAGAGGTAACCAGTCACCCGATTAGATTTTATTACATACTTCGAGAAGGTATTTGTTGAGTAATAAAACCTTCTAGTAGTTTATCGAGGGCTGGCCGTCCTTACCGCACGGTACAAATAAAACCTTCTAGTAGTTTATCGAGGTTCGGGTGTTTCCGGAGTTAGTATTCCCCTAAATACTCATTTGTATAAAGCGGCCATTTTGGTATGAGTTCTGGCTTGTTCTGGAATTTGTTGCTTCTAGTGGTGATAATATTTGTACCGTGCGGTAAGGACGGCCATCCCTCGATAAACTACTAGAAGGTTTTATTACTCAACAAATACCTTCTCGAAGTATGTAATAAAATCTAATCAGGTGAACCAGTTGCCTACACATGAACATAAACAGTTCATACGGGCGGCTTATCTGACGGCCCCATTTCACTTGCAAAGAGATACATCGTCAAAAGTGAAATTGGACGTTTTTGATTTTTGCCTTAATAATGCCTTTATAATTGCTCCACTAATCCTCAGACATTCAGCAATTCGCCGTGGCATGCTCCTAATCAACCGTCCAATCACGAGTTGGGGCAATCTGACTCTTGCAGTGCCACGGCCGATTCTTGCAGTGTTGTCAGTTGACGTGGACGAACGCGTCTCCCGATCAAATTACACGTAAAACACTAAAGCAAAGATACGCTAAACAGTAAATCTTATGTAAGAACCGATAGGCAAGCAAAAATGGATATATAAACCAGCACGCGATAGTTTTCACCAACCCTTCCTTGAAGTGTCAAATTTGACAATGAACCCTTCCCACGTGTATGACGCTATTGCGTGTCGCATGTGCAGCTCAGTGGTTCTGTTGGGGCGATAAGTTCTTCATCTGTGAACATACTCTCAAAGCATGTCAAATGTCCATGATTATTTATCATATCGCAACCTGCATAGGTATTTGCATTTCAATATCCCTTACTTTTTTAAGAGTATATTACATCAGTAAAACTAAAGCGCAGAACATGTATTTCGTATGTCATATATGTTAAATCTCAGTTTCTGTGTTTAAGCCAAGTTACCTCCACTTACCCCAGATACAAGTCAAATAGACACTAGAGACCATGTGTCATTCAGAAATGTTCGAGTCCAGGCGGACGGATACCCCCCCCCCCCCCCCACAACAACACCACCAAACACCTTGTCGAGTTGCTTGTCCCTGGGACCTGTCTCGGGCTCTGCTGGCGTTTACATTATTGCAACGATATCCAATAATTACTACCAGAGTTATGGCCTTTGATCACTTTGAAAAATCTTGTCAATGCTCTGGAGACCAAAATTATCAACCGTTTCATACGAGGTTGTTTCATATAATGATAAAATTTCTTTTAGAAATCGAATAATTACATTTACATTTCATCAGAAATAAATAATGAAAATCTCAAACCGATACAATAACCATAGAAATATTTCTATGACGATAACAATAGGGGTTGGGTGTCTTCCTTAATTTGATCTTTCATTTATTTGCTTTTTTTCAGAACTATTATCGAAGTTGGAAAGTTTAAGGAATATTAGTCATCTATACATATAAAAAGAAAGAAAAAAACAATAAAAATGTATTGTTTTATTCAAAATACAGGGTGTTTTGTGTAATTAAAGGTGTTTTGGATTGTTTGAGATAAATCTATGGACCCTTGTTAGACTGCCTAGACGCTAAGCAACCACAGCTTTATTATACTAAATGATTTAAGCGGGATTTAGTAACTGTATGAGAATAACATACTGCACAATTATATGGAATACATGTTACTTGAAGGATTTATTTCAGCGACGTTTCGACGAGGGTTCTCCCGTCTTTATCAAGCAAAGAATGACAACCATAGTACAATGAAGATAAAATATGGAGCAAATACAAACATTAATATACAATCAGAGATGGACATTTAGAAACCATCAAAGGGGGTGGGAGCCATAAGGGTTGGGTAACAATGAACTATGTACAAAGAAAACATGATAATAGAGACAGCTAGATTGGGAGACCATAAACATTGTAGAGAAGTCAATAGGTACTGAGCTTAGCTGCAATCCATCGTGAGTTTTGGGAGAATCAAGAAGAACCCCCCCCCCCTCTCAACCACACGCACACACTTCGTTCTACCACCCTGCGCGCCTTTGGTCAATTTCCTGCCCAGTTTTGCAAACTGGGACATGCATCTCCCTCACGAATAGAAACAAATTAAAGTGAGTTTTCGACAAAATTGAGCAATGACAGATTTTCAAGACAATTGTGTGTGTAAGAAAAGCTTATGACAGTGTCATTTATACATCTAGGCCAGATGTCCCTAGATCTTAAGGTCCTGGGTTTCAGTCTGCCAAGCCTATAGGTAAATCCGACACTGCTTTGATGACTAACATGAAATTACTACATGTACTTTAAAAATTATTTTCACATCACTTCGTTCGGCTGATCATTTATAAATATAAACATAAAGGGTGTCAGTATTATTTATAAATTTCCTTCTATATCTTATCTTGGCTCTACCTTTTTCCATCACAATGTAAATGTGCAAATTTTTGTACAACTGAGTCATAAAGTAAATTAAGAATAACATCCTGTATTTATAAAAACGTGAAAAGTAAATGAAAATGAAATAAAATGGGGTTTAACGTCCTACGGTTCTGCTCCTAACCTGGGCTAATGAAGACGGGCATACGCCATACAGTGTGCTATGAGGGAAATTTTGCCCGGGCAGCGGCACTATGGCCGACTCTTATATCGAATGCCAACTGCAAAGGGATATTTTACGTGCATGCCAATGTGTACAAGGGAGAACCACGCCGGAAAATCTGGATGAACTTCCTCGGCCAATGCAGGGATCGAACCGAGATTGGCCGAGAAAGTTCATCCAGGGTAATCCTATATCTGTAGTTACCAAGCTTAAATGAGTAAGCATATTTTCTAGGTCGTTAAGCCCCGTCTTTATTATAATGTGAATGGTTAACCCCGATTATATTTCAGTTCAGTTCAGTTCAGTCTGCTCGGCTGTCTTTCATTTCTTATCTCTTAGGTATAATTGAAATATTGACAAGTGGCGTAATACCAACCAACAGAGAAGAACTACAGCTTACAATGGCCAACTTGTATTGGGTAAAATTTATAAAACCACAGACAAGATAGAGTTACACACAGGACACTTTGGACTGACTCGGATGTTCAAGTTACTGATCAATCTGTAATGGGTTGTTTTAGCACTTGCACCTACTTGTCTCTGCCTGTTGCATCTCATAATAAGGGCCCTCGCAAGCGTATGTGACGCCCCCACCCCACCCCACCCCTGCATACTGGGACTGCTTTGTTCAGTGCCCGCGCCCGGTTGACTTTTTAGGATTAAAGAATTTTAAAATATAATTCTTTATATTTTTAACTTTTAAACTAAATAACTGTTATATTTTTATGTTTATTTGCCCTTCAACCCTCCATTTGATCCAATAACCCTACAATATATCTTGGAAAAATTATAATTCTACCCTCTCTATTTGCTAAAATATGAACTGGTTTACACAGGTTTAGGGGAAGTGAATGCTGGTGACTTGCTATGTCAGCCTTTGAATATTTCTGGTACGCACTTAGATAATTTGCCGCCCCCATGTAGTGTCGACACCGAGGATTACCAATTATTGAAATAAAATTAAAACCATACATTAGTCCCGAAATGACCTAGTTTGTGTCGAATGGACGTTAAATCCCATTTCTCTCTCTCTCTTTCCCACCCACCCGCCCCCCTATGTGAGGGCCCTGCTCAAATGACAACATTTCGAGTGAGTAAAGTTTAATTCCTCACACGTCTATTCGTAGGTCGCAGCAAATAATAGCTTTTCGCGAGATATTATACAAACATATATTGGTAAATTTTGATTGTACTCTTTTATTTAATTTTTGAGCTAGCTCTAATAGTTTCGTTCATTTTCTACCCTTCAAATTCATGAGTGCGGCAAGATAATCTCATTACAACAATCTGGTGAGTTTAGGAAATATACTTTTGCTAGCCCTAAATACGGAGCAAAATTGCGTCCACCTATGATTTGCTATCCAGCATAGGATTAGACAACTACCCCTATGATTTGCTATCTAGCATAGGATTAGACAACTACCCCTATGATTTGCTATCTAGCATAGGATTAGACAACTACCCCTATGATTTGCTATCCAGCATAGGATTAGACAACTACCCCTATGATTTGCTATCTAGCATAGGATTAGACAACTACCCCTATGATTTGCTACCTAGCATAGGATTAGACAACTACCCCTATGATTTGCTATCTAGCATAGGATTAGACAACTACCCCTATGATTTGCTATCTAGCATAGGATTAGACAACTACTCCTATGATTTGAGCACTAGCCAAACTACACAAAAATCACAAGGTTAAACCCCATTTCACTTTATTTCAGTTAAGTTCGTTCCGCCCGACTGTCTTTCATCTATATATATATTTGTGACTGTCGTCTGTCTGTCTGTCTGTCTTTTCGGGGTTGGCGGCTACACTAGGTCTGCCCCGAGTCTGAAATTTGGGCTATAGGGGTAGCTCGGACCGGGGAGTAACCACTGATCTATATAATAACTGGATAGCTCATTGGCTGAGATGTGTGAAGTCACCGGAAGTACCAATTCCGCCACGTTACCACTCTCAAAACATTGGTTTCAACCGCTGACGTAGTTGTATTTACCTCAAGGTAAAATTCGATAATTAATACCGTTAGTTGTTCTTAAAATAATCATAATTTTTCAAAATTAATTACAAGTTATCCTGAATGAAATGTGCGACAGTTTATGAAAATAAAATAAACTAAAACGTGAAAATCACCGTTTACGTGGGCATGCCTTGGTCTTTCTTTTCATTCATAATCATAATCATAAATATGATCGCATGGATGGTAAATAGACGTAAATCAGTCCTATTATTTTAATGAAACTTTTCACATCATAGAGGAAGGAAGGAGAAATGAATTCATGGGTGAAAAGAAAAGCAAATAAAAACAGATCGACTTTATAGATTAAGCATTAAGGCCAAACATGCAGCTATTTATAGGCCTACCATGAGGCTAACTACAACAGTCCTATTTATGTATTTTAATATAGTTCTTCAAGTTTTCTTTTCTTTTTTTTTATATATATATTTATTTATTTGCTATTGACTTTGATTTAAAGAAAAAAGAAATTGGACACATATTTAGGCCTATATAATAGCCTTTTTAAAAAAATAATCACTACATCCTGGTCTTTTTTCCTCTAGAATTAACTGTAAAATTACAGAATAGTAAAGAAGACAATGAGTTAAGGCTTAGCCTATAATAATATAGTCTTGTATGTATTTTTAAAGAATAAATTTGGACAGTGAATAAAGAGTGAATATACATAATTGTAAAGTATGAGAAGAAAATGGGATATAAGCAGGACTATGCAATGAGTAAGGGTCTTTTAAGAAGAAAATAGGATATAGGCCTAAGCTATGGAAGGTTTTTTTTTTATCATACAATTACCTAATGTGTCTTTAAACTTTTCAAAAAATATAAGAGAATACAAAATAGCAGCAAAAATATAAAAAAAAACAAAAAGAAAAATAATCTTTCTTGTTACATGCATGTACATGTATATGTTGATTATATTTCGTTCATTTTAATTTATTTCCCTTTTGTTTGTTTAAACATCAGTGAAAAAGAAGTAATAAAAGAAGCTAGACACATATCATATAGACCTATAATTCTTTTATTATGTGAATAGCCTATATTTTTTTAAATAAAGACTTTTTAATTACAGATTATTCTGTCCAAAATACCAAAGAAATAACTAACTGGACATCAAATCTTAGTTTTTCCCCCTCTAAAATTGACTGTGAAATTACAAAAAAGTAAAGACGAAAATGGTATATAATGTAGGCCTATATATTTGTGAAAAAATAAATTTTGACAATTTTTATGGGATATAGGCTCATAAAATATAGTTATATAATGTAATCCTATATTTTATTACAAATCAATTTGTGCTTTTATTCTCCCTGAAATTACCATTGAAAAACAGCATTGTAAATAGTAAAGAAGAAAATGTGATATAGGCCTATAATATAAGTAGTTATTTGTTTTAAAAAATAGGATATAGGCCAATACTATAAGTATTTTTTAAAAAAAAAAAAAAAATATGATATAGGCCTATAATATAAGTAATTTTTTTAAAATAAAAATGGTTATAGGCCTATGCAATGACAGGTGTTTATTAATATAAAGACCCCACAATACAAATAACTTATATATATAAGCCTATATATCTTTGAACTTTTCTAAAAATTACTAGAAATCGGACGCAAATATAGGCCTATATGTGAATAGCATTTTTTAAAAAATAAATAAATAGAAACTCTAAAATTACAGATTATACTGACCACAAGACGAAAGAAAAAAAACTAACTGGACAATACATCAAGAGTTTTTTTTCCTCTAAAATTAACTGTGAAAGTAAAAGAAAAGTAAAAGAAGAAAATGGTGTAAGGCCTATATATTCCTAAAGAATAAATTTGGGCTGTTTTGTATTTAATTAACATTGAAATACAGAATTTTAAATTGTAAAGAAGAATATGGGATACAGGCTTGTAAAATATAGTTATGTATATTTTTAAAAAAAGATGAATTTGTGCTATTTTCTTTGAAATTAACACTGAAAACACAGAATTGTCAATTGTAAAGGAGATAATGTAAGTAGTGTTTTTAAATAATATGATATACACTGTTAAAATTTTTATGTATTTTTACCTCGTTTTAACTGGCAGAAATATTGCCATCGTTATAACTGTATTTTAACATTGCATGTTATTTCACAGTCTGTAATGTAAATTTACCTCTAGCGATTATACATCCAAGGTAAAATTACATATCTGTAAATGGAGTATATGTAAAATTACCATGATGTTAATTTACATAAATTTGTACAATAACATTTAAAACAAAAAAATAATGGGTATTTTGATAGAGTTTATGTAATAATATCTCATAAATGATGTAGAATTACATATTATGTAATTTGCCAAGATAACATTATTCAAAGGAATGTGTTTGTCTCCGCTTGGCTAATTAGTCCTAGGTTAGATCCTGGCGAACACAGAAAGTTTTGCGGAACTTCCAGCCGAGCATGTAAAACAACATTCGATAATGTAAAGAAAATAAGTGAAATGGGGTTTAATGTGCTACTGTTCTGCTCCTTATAATGGAAAGAGTAGGTGGCATGAACAGTCCAAGCAAAATGCCGCACCCAACTCAATGTATGGCACATGCATTCAGATTTTGAATAACCTATTTCTCTAAAATGGACTAAACTGACTGACAGAACAGTAAATATTTTGTATAATATTCGATATGTGATCAAACGGGGGATAACCTATGTGACCACTTTTTGAAGGTAAATTTACAATTTTCTGTAAAAATAATATTTCCAGCGGCATTACTGTTAATATACAGCCCACGTGATGTAAACTGACATATGGTTGTATTATTACATTAAATTTGATGTAATCTTACATAAGCCTTGTATTCATATGCATCGACATTGTTTTAAATGTAAGTTAACAAACCATGTGATTTGACAAATCATGTACTGTATTTTTACTATACTTATAACTGTAAATATACATATAATTTTAACAGTGTAGGGCTATAACATTAGTAGGGTTTTTTAAAGAGGAAAATATGATAAAGGACCATGCAGTGAAATGTTTTTATTAAACAATATACAGTTTCCATAATTACAGTAGACTATGAAGAAAATATACGACCCCCCCCCCCCCTGAAAAAATTAACTTCTATATCTTTAAACTTTTCTAAAATTACTAGAAAAAAATACAACTTGGGCATTTAATGTAAATCTTTTTATATATACATAGACTCTAGAATTACAGACTATGAAGATAATAATATTATATAATACCACATAAAATGAACTTTTCTATATATCTTGACCCTTTTTTTCTGTAAAATACTGAATAGTAAGAAAAGAAAATGGGTTATTTATATAAAGATCATGTAATGTAAACAAGAAAGTAGAATATAGGTTTAAATGTATGTATGTATGTATAAAAAAAAAAGCTATAAAATTACATATTAGGATAAAGAAGAGCACACAAAAAAATTAGCTGAACAGTATTTAAATTTGAATATTGTAATATGCCATTGCAAAGACAAATTGGTAGTGTAAATACTGCTTATACTTTTATTATTTTATCATTGACCCTATGCAATTTTGGTATTCTTAAATATTTGAAATATAGTAGAAAATTCTGGACGAATACAACTGGCTGATTTCCAAACATTTTTAAAATCCAAAATCAAAACTATAATTAAAAAAACAAGGGGTGGCATCTTGCAGTTACATTTTCTTTTTCGTCAGATGATTTTATATTTTCCAAACAATGACTGATTTAGTATGAATTATTAATAGTAATGGTAATGGTACAAAAGCCCATGCCTTACTCTATAATTTAGTATTTATTATTTTCAATTGTATATAGAAATTGATAAATTCAACGTTATAATCTGATTTACGGCAAACTGTATGGTTCGCCTCAAAACATTTTATGGCCTTAAGCCGATATATTATAATGAGAATGTGCACTTTTAACTATTTTAAGAATAAAATCAATGTTGTAGCCTTGTGAATTTATTTTATATAAAAACGCCAACAATGTTTTAGACACAATATAATGTTCTGTTGTTAATGTTTTCGTCGAATTTGCTTGCAAACAAAGCGCATACTGATAGTGGAAATAAGAGACTATAAGTGCTTCTGGGTGTAGCAAGATGGCGGACGGTGGCTTCAAGCTACGTCATTTGTTGATTGCGTCATGAGCTATCCAGTTATTATATAGATCAGTGGGAGTAACATAGGCCAGGTGGCGTTAGTCTTCCACTTCCGGTTTCGGAGTTATGACCCCCGAGCGAAGCCGGGTATCCTGCTAGTTTCTTATATTACTGTCAGGTCATTGACCAAGGCCCACGATAAGACGGGCCTGGCACCTAAACACAAACCCCTCAAAGATGACATCTACCAAACTAGCAGGATAGTGGAGTAAGGGGGAGTTACGATCAGACGAACTCGGCACCTAAACACTATTCTGCAAATAAAACTGATACCAAGCCCAAAGAGTGGGATAGTGGAGTAAGGGGAGGCCACGACAAGACGGGCCTGGCACCTAAACACTAACCCCAAACGATGACATCTACCAATCCAGAAGCAGGCGAAATCATCTACCAAACGATATGTTTTATATTAAATAAAGGGAAGAACTTCCCACTAAACCAAATCCATGGCCTAATGCCAAATGGAAAGATTGCAAAATCATATTCTAAAAACAGGAATCAGCTTCGGCTCTCCTATGTCTTGTCTGCGATATCACTTATGTGGAAGCAGACGTTAAACACCAAGAACTACTACTACTACTACTACCAAGGCCCACACAAGTACGTGCGTGTCGAAGGCGCGTCACTCGCGCGCCTTTGTCCGAGGGGTCTGGGGGCCCGGGGGCGTTCTCCACCCATGAAAATTTTGAAAATTGACAACCGCAAACCCATTTTCCAAGCATTTCAAACCAAAGCAGAAGAAGGCAATTTTTTTATTTCCTGATCGATTTTAGGCATATCCCGCCAAATTCCGCAACTGCTCTAAACTGAAAACTAACATCAATGGAATTCTTCATTTCATCATAATGTTTTGACGCATTTTTGATCAGCGTTAGACCAAATAAACCAGTTTTTCTTACCCAAAAAGTAAAAAATTCATAAAACGTCCACCATGACACTTTTTTGCCTGGTCTCCAGGCAGAAATCGAAAGTGAAACTGAAAGTGAAATCCAAACCCGGAAGTGATTACTATTTCGCGAAAAACTCAAAACTGGAATGTTTTTGGCGATCATTTCGGCGATAATGACTTATGAAGAACTAAGTAGAGGTTAAAAGATGAATTACACGGTTCTCGGTATAACGAGGTCAAACTCATGAAGTTATTTCCTTGTAATACACTTCTTTTTCTGTGTTGTTTGTCAGTCATTTTTTTCCTATCTTTTTTCTCCTGTCCTCTCCTTCCTTCTCTCTTTTCTTTCCTTCCCCTCTCCTTTCTTTCTCTTTTTTCTTTATAGGCTTAGGCCCACTTTTTAATGAGCTTAGGCCCACCTGTCACGGACAGGTGGACAGTTGGGCCCAGTCCGGCACTGCTTATATTATCTCTTATTTCTAGAGAAGAACTTACAATGACCGGCTTTAGAGTTTTTACGTATTTTGGTCCTATTATGCAAGATCTTTTTCGACGTTCCAAAGCAAACGTACGGTGCTAAGACCACCAAAAGATAAAGTTTAAATGTTCCTATTATTAATTAGAACAGGTTTCGCTTTAGTTTTTATATTTTACATGTAATTGACATTTATTGCTTTAAATCGTCCTACGTTTCGCTTTAGTTTTTATATACTCTTCAAAAAAAGTAGGGGATATTCAGAAACAATGCAAAACTGCGGTAATGCGCTACTGTTTTTATTAGCGGTAGCCAGTGTATGTTAATAACAGGCCAATTACCTACACATGAACATAAACAGTTCATATGGGCGGCTTATCTGACGGCCCCATTTCACTCGCAAAGAGATACACCGTCAAAAGTGAAAATTGACGTTTTTGATTTTTGTCTTAATAATGAGTAATTGCTCCACCAATCCTCAGATATTCAGCAATTCGTCGTGGTATGCTCCTAATCAACCGTCCAATCACGATTTGGGGCAATCTGACTCACTCCTCTTGCACTTGCAGTGCCACGGCCAATTCTTGCAGTGTTGTCAGTTGACGTTGACGTCGACGAACGCGTCTCCCGGTCAAATTAAACGTAACACACTAAATCAAAGATACGCTAAACAGTAAATCTTATGCAAGAACCGATAGGAAAGCAAACATGGATAGATAAACCAGCACGCGGCAGTTTTCATCAACCCTTCCATGAAGTGTCAGATTTGACAATGAACCAACCCTTCCCACGTGTATGGCGCTATTGGGTGTCGCGTGCGCAGCTCAGTGGTTCTGTTGGGGCGATAAGTTCTTCATCTGTGAACATACTCTCAAAGCATGTCAAATGTCCATGACTATTTATCATATCACAACCTGCATAGGTATTTGCATTTCAATATCCCCTACTTTACATTATATTTTTACAGTGCAAAAACGAAACGGGAGATCCACGGTGGCTAGGTGGCTCGCTAGCCTGGAGGTCGGGTGTTCGATTCCTGCATTTGCCGAAAGTTCATCGGGATTATCCGACGTGGTTTCCCGTTGTCAGTGGTTCAGGACGGAGGGTCTGACAAGGACAGCTGTCTATTTATTCGGATGAGACGAAAAACCGAGATCCCGTGTAAACATTGGCATGCACGTAAAAGATCCCTTTGCAGTTGGAATTCGATATTAGAGTCGGCCATAGTGCCGCTGCCCGGGCAAAATTTCCTTCATAGAACAAAGGTGAATTTAGCAAGATTACATTTTTATTGAAAGAGTGGTTACTTTCGATCATTTTCAGCATGTTTTCGTGATGCAAGAATGGCTGCGCATTCACTTACAGTGTAATTGACCACATTTGACCTTTGACCCCGAATATCTCGAAAACGCCCCAGTGGCGGACTGATTACGGCACGGCAACGTATTCTACGCCAAATTTTACTATAGAAAAGTTGGGTCTGGTTTTGTGCCCATTTCAGCATGTTTTCATGATACAAGAATGGCTACCCATTCACTTTCAATGTAAATGACCACATTTGACCTTTGACCCCGAATTCTCGAAAATGCCCAAACGGCAGACTGATTACCACTCGGAAACCGTATTCTACGCCAAATTTACTATAGAAAAGTTAGATCTGGTTTTGTGTCCATTTGACGGACACCCCCCCCCCTCCCGCCGACACTGAGCCCCCGGTCTATTTGCACTCTTCGCGTATTTCGCCGAACATAACTGATTAGAAATTACAGTACAAACAGAAACGATTGAATGTAAATCAGTTTATATTACATTCATATTACATTATTATATGCGTTGCGGCCAATTTGTGTCCATTTCTAGGTGCCAAAGAATAGTGATTTAGCTCCTTTAACGTCAGCGAAAAATACAGTTTAAAATTTGGTTCTAAATTCGGCACAACAACCACTGACACGACACATACGCCACTTATTCTTGATCTTCGTGAAATGGATGATAAATCTGCGCAAAATAAATTAACGACAATAACCGAAATTCTGGCCGATTTCGGCGAAATTGCTTGACCCTTTAGTAAATCTGTTAATTTCAAAATTAAAAATATCATGTCAGACAGAGCCAGCACCGAAAAGTTTTTAACTCTTTATTTACACAATATTTGCGCTAAATAACAATCAGTTCTTTTTCGGTCTGCATTTACTAACTAGTTTAGCGGATAAAAACGTTCTGGAAGTAAAAAAAAATGAAGAATTGTATTTTAAAACGTATTCAGCCCAAACGTTTAAAAACCGCCACATCATTTTCGATAAACGAATCGGGGTGTGTCCGATTGGTTCGAACAAGTTATTTTCAAGTTATATTCAAATTCCTTCGGGATTTCAAAATTACCGCTGTCATTTCATGGTAACCGGTTTAATATCATTTTCCATAGCGCCGCAATTGTAAATTATACGGCCAACCATATTAAAACTTTATCTTGGTGACTTGGAACAGAACGTTTCTTATCCGCCGAAGAAAAATTAAAAAAAAATGATTTATCAGAAAGTTATTCATAATGATTTATCAGAAAGTTATTCATAATGATTTATCAAAAAGTGATTCATAACGTATCTGCAAAATCCAGGCTGTGCTTCCAATGCCTCTTTTGATTCCCCCGAGTGATGAGTGACAAAGTCCCATCTCGACTGTTTCTGATTTTAGGTGCTCTTTGTTCCTAATCTCAAGTTGCCTCCTTTCTGTTAATTTATTTCAGAATCCCTAACTGTTTTCTCTCAATCTCTTCACGACTTTGTCTAAATTTAGAAAGTTTGATTTTCGTTATAGTTTGAGCATCCATTATGTCCAAATTACGTATATTAGAACGAGTTTTAAGCCACTCGTCAGATTTGTTCATTTATGTAAAATAGATGTTTCTGTTCTTGCCAAAGGTATTAGATGAGGGCGCGATCCTCATTAATCTATCGAGATGGCTGAACATGGTTTCCGGTAATTGTTGCGAGGCAAGGCAGAACCCGAACATGAAGGATTAAAGGGCGTATGGTCCTAATCTTGGAACCTTGCATTAGACGATAATGGGTCTAAAACCACATATTAATGCAATATGAAAGTATGTAAAGTGATTTATATTCAATGTTTCAAAAATTTGTTGTAATTTCTAGTCAATTATGTTCGGTGAAATACGCGAACAGTCCAAATTGAACGCCAGTCCATTCTACACGTTAATTATTATTAGTTCGTCGTTTGTGAATCAGCAATTTATAATTACTTCCGCATTGTTCAGGAGGGTGTGTTTTTCTTTGTTCATTGCAATAGGGTTGGGGCGAAACTTACTTTATTAACACAATGACATCATCCAAACGCGTTGAGTTTTATGAGGCGAATCAATCCAAATTTCGTGAATTTTGTTGGGTTGGAGCAGCGGTCATTTTGAAAATGGCCGCCAAAAATATTGGTAAAAATCCCTTTTTTTTTTCGCTATTTTCATACAACTTACGAATGCAGTATGTCTTTTTAAGGGTTTTCAGGGGAATTGAGTTCACAAATTAATATTCTAAAACGGCGAAAACGGCAAATTTTACATTTTACCTCAATTATTCAATTTACATACAGTGTAGTATGTTTATTTTATAAGTTACACCATAATGTCAGTTGGTTTCGAATTTCAAGAAAATCAAAAGGAAACTGCCCGACAAAATTCCCGCTCTTTGTACGCAAATTGTGTAAAGTATGTAATACGAAGGTTGTGGACCCTCTAGAGGTCACAATTTTTATCCGATTCTGATGAAACTTAAAATATATCTTTATATCCCAAAGATCTTAGTCCCTTTCGATAATGATGCATTTCAGATCAAAACTTTCTGGATTATGACCCCTGATTGTACGAAAAATCGCTATTGTTTTAGCTTGTTCTCTATCCATCTCTTGCAAAATAGGGCGTATCTTGTCTGGCAACCACTGGTTACTCTTCTAAGAAATAGTGGTATACGCCACAGAATAAAATTTAAAATTCAACAGGTTAGAATTTAAGCCCGGGCAAGGTTTATTTTTATTTTTTTGAAAAAAAGGACAAGAGTTAAGATGTTCATGTTCGTTAATCTGTGATATATCAAATTACTTTAGAAGACATTTTCTAGTCCAGTGTACACACAATCTGAACGACAGACTCACCCTACCTGCAGAGAAGTGACTCTGACACAGTGAATAGCCATGATCAAAGCCGTATTAGTCGGGGCAAATAAAACCTAAATGTGGAGTGACCCAAAACAAATTGCAAAAGAAACTAATGAAGTTGGGTTCGATCATACATATATCAGACAGCATCATACCCAAATTCGGCCGAAATCGGCTGAGGCGAAATGCCGTAATTAACATAATTCAATACGGTCTTATCTTGACACGACAATGCCACTGTGACGTCATCAGCTTGCTCATGTCGACAATAAAAGAGGCGAAATTAAAGAGAATTTATCTACGATAAATTTCAGAAATTAGTTTATTACAGTCAATCGACACCCAACAGTCTCTTCCAGTTCATCTTCATCCAGTACGACGGGGCTTGTAGAATTCGCACATGTCTCTCCGTTGCAACTTGTACACACATTCGTACATTCTAGTCCATATCGACGACAGGAACATTTCTTTGTAGCGCACTCTCCCTTACATGTACAGCGAACTACTTTTAGTAGATGCGGCGGTGCTAACGGTATGTCCATGCGGCGTGGCAATAGAGTTTCACCGCGTAATTCCCAACCCCAGTCCGCTGGATTCAATCTATTAACGTCCCCCATCTAGCACCGTACTTGCAAAAATACGCGTAAAGAATGATATTTCGCGGAGTCAGACGTCGGGGGTAAGGCCCTCACTTCAACAACGGAAGTGCCTGTAACCGCTTTCTCCTTGAACTTTCGCAGTCTCAATGTGTTCAGGCTCTCATTGGGTTTGCCGCCGTAGAGGCAGACCAAAGCTTTTTCGCCGGCTTCAACAATTTGACTCTGGCTTGAACATGTTTCAGCACAAAAAACACTCGCTTGTTCCCTAAACATTGCACTATCCATCTTTTTCAGTGGTGACCCCTTCCCGATGCCGAACAAACGAGATGTGGTATCACATCCAGCAACTGCGTGGAGGAAGGGTAGCCTTGAACAAATCTTTTCACCAAGGGTCTGGCATACATGACCAATGTCCCACAGTTTATGTTTCGCGTTTCTCTTTTCTGTTCGCAAGAACAAGCGTCCCGTTGGTGTGCCTAAGCGATTTGCGCGATAACACAGTATAACAAGCAAATCCGTGTCTTCTCCAATGACAACAGTAGGACCGGTAGCGCTGAAATCAACACCTGTCTGCGAAATCAGACAATCTGCATCTCCACTCGCCCCCCTTGTTCTTATTCCTTGTGATTCGAAATGTTTTCTCAGTAATATTATGAAATTGTTTTTGTTCGTCTCATTGCTAAGGAACCTCTCCTTCGTCGTCGTCAGTACTTTGGTTCCCAAGAAACCACTGATTTTGTATCCAACTATACCCCTAGCTCTCCTTCGATGAGCACTGTCTTTGGTCGAGGGTCCATTCCCGTATCCATCGAAGACAACAACTGGACCGACACTTTGTTTCACCAAGTCGACATATCGCTTACATATAGTATCGAACGACGCCTCCTTTTTCCATTGGATTCGATGGAGAAGGGACCCACCATCAAAGACGGTAAATGTCACTTCTTTGTTTGTTTCTTCAAAGCTTGAGCACATTTGTCCAATGGTATCCGCCAGCTGTGATTTTATTGCTTCCCTCATCATTCCGCAGTCGTTGAATAATGCCGTCGGGTGAGGTGATAATTCATATTGCAGAAGGTGATCTATATCGTGTTCATCTGTGTGAGCATTCCCGACAGCAAGAAGTCGTTGGAATAATAGCTGCGGGTCGATGCTAACTTCTTCACCGCCAATGCGGACCTGTTTATCTTGGCCGAGTTGCACAACAGTATCCTTTCTGGAAAACGAAAACTGGAACGCATCTTTACCGTACATCTTCTCTAAAATATTCTTTCCCACCTGCTTCGCTCTGTGCACGTTAACGGTGTGATCTGCTGTGAGACCACTAGTAATGCTACGCAGGTCCTTTGTTCGCTCAAAGGGATTGTTCTCACACAAAAACTTGAAAATGTTCATTGTGTCTTTGTTATCACGTTTCACTCTCGCGGAAGCGAACTCCTTATGTTGGTCAGTGGTAGAGAAACTGCGGTTGCACAGTTCTTGCATCGATTCATTGTATGTCGCGCACACTGGCAACGACAACAGCCATTTGGTTCGTTGTTTTTCGCTCATTACCCCTCGACCATGAACCAGTCCGCCAGTGACTTTCATTGCTCTCATGAGCGTCTGTTCAATTACAAGATCTTTCGATAAACCAGCCCAATACCGGTCACTCCTGCGAATTACGAAAAGTCCAGCACTGAACATTTCGTAGATTCGGGGATTCGTAGCTTCGAGTTCGTCAAGGTCATGCAGATATATCTGGACACTCTTCGCGTAGTGATTGTGACCAGCGGCAGCGAAATAAGGCAGCATTTCTCGAAGACAATATTTGTGCAGCAACCAGGACCCTGTCCTCTGTGAACGAATAAAATCGCGTAGTATGTCAACCATTGTCATATACTGTAGCCAAAGTTCTGGAGTGGCGAAGGTGGCCAACACGCTCTTGGTTTTCTCGAGTCCCTCTGCTATTCTAGACAGGACCGGATTGTCAAGTACTTCACAGGACGAAATATCCTTGTCCACCATTTCATCAAACAATTTCAACGCCACTTGTAGATCAGGGTCGAGAGGAGTTTGTTCGTCGTCGATTGACGGGAGTGAATCGTAAGTTTCATGAATGAGTAGACGAGTAAGAACTGACTCTACCAGAAAGTGTCCTCGAGAAGCACGAGCATATGATTTTCCATTCAGAATATAGGTAACGGCATTTTCACCATATATCACTTCAAGGACTTCGCGAAGACCGGTATTTTTCATGAAATGTCCGATGCAACCCAAGTAGCTCATCAAGGTATGAAAGCCACCTAAGTCCAAAATGACTTGTTTTATTTCGCTGCTGTCCGGTTCATTACACACTATTGTCCTCGCTTTCAGCCACAAAGGTTGGTCAAATGTTATAACAGGTGTGCAGTTGTGACGTTTGCACTCGCGAGTGATGAAGGATAGGGTCGAGTATATGCAGGTCATATTCGTGGGGTTCAAGTCTATCATTGGTAGAAACCTTACAGTTGCTTTTTCCGCATGAGTTCCATCACTGACGGCTTGCATTACACCTGACCATCCCGGTGCATTCGGCCTCAAGGATCTTGCTATCTTCCACAGCAAATCGAGTTTTGTTACTGGGTTCTCCACGTTGATAGGCGCCAGTTCGCAGTACAGTATGGGCTTATTTTTGCTTGGAATGTCGTAGTGCAATATATCGACTGCAGATCTGACAGCCTTTGGTCCATCTCTACGAATCACCACTTTGGAACGAATTGAAGGAGTAATCGCCTCTATCATGCCCATAGCATATAGAGAGGTTTTACCATCTAAGGTCCATGGATTCCTGTCGGCATTATCACACACGTATTGCCGAAAATGACCATTGCCTAACATCACTTGTACCGGGGAGTCACTGTCAGTGTCAATATCAGCTGTTATCGGTGTTTGCGCCGCTGCGCATGATTCGAAGTTCAGTACTTCAGCATACGACGAACACAATCCGTATTGATGAGGAATTTTGAACCGAATTTGTGGTGTAGCTGAACCGCTAACCCCAACTGCAAAGGAGCCACTAGAGCCCTTGGTCTTGCAACCTGCACTAAACATTGCCCTATCGTAGCCATTTTCAATCCTTTTGACTTCCCAACAAGCAGCTCGTCTAAGAAAAGCTTCAGAGAATCTGGCAGGAAATCCAACATAACGTCCACAGACTTCAGGTCATTTGGATCCGGATAAAACTCTTTGGAAAACGATTTGTACTTATCAATCATTTCACTTTTGATGAGTGCGACTGCTGTCCGTATTATTCGATCCCTTTCTCCCTCTAGGTCACACGAAGTCTTCGAGTTTTCGTGATAGGTCTGTAAAATTGAGGCTGCCGTTTCATTGAAAGTTACCACATTTGCCTTTCCCTGAACGTTTGATATAGTTACTCTATCGCCCAGCAATTCGAGCAGACGTTTTTTCATGTACACGGTACTGTACGGTGTTTGAAACAACTCCTCCATCTCTTTGCATAAATCTGTGATGGTTTTTTGTTCCTCTTCCTCATTAATAAAGTTATTAACGACAGCTAAGAAAGCGCTTTCTGTCTCAACATCCTTAGGCCTGCCGACCCTGATCTCGGGTTTGATCTGCTTGACGTCGAATTTGGCTGGTGGCTGTTTACCTGTGCGGAAATTGACGTTACATACTTGATGGTAAACAGCATCAGCCGCATTTAAATCATTACCTGCAGCAGCGATTCTTCCCAGAACGACCGCCGCCCAACGGTCCTTGCGCTCGTCACAACTTGTGAGGATAGTTGCTTGAAAGTCAAAAGTCCGAACAGGAAAAACTGACCTATCTGATATTACCAGCCCACAGAAGAAACAATTGCAATCAAACCTGAATGACGAGCACTGGGATCGTCTTTTGACGGGACTGTCTGCTGCAGCACATTCACCTTCTGATTCTCTTTTCCGTTTAGTTCTTTCTATCTCCTTCTTGTTCGTAAAATCACGTCTACATGGTTCATGCACTACTGTCCCAGATGTCACATTGATGTTTAGCCCGCGATTCAGACTGGCGTCGTTCACAGTGTGTGCACCAACAGCCTGCAATGTAACAGCTTTTATACCATTCCCAAGAGATTCGTTACAAATAGGATAAGTGTTCATCTTTACGTGGCGGAAAACATGGTGGAAAAGCAATGAACTGACGTCATAATTGCAATATGGCGTCAAAATAACGTCATATACAAACTTATACGTCAGTTTCATAATAGGCGTTTAATACATTTACGGGGTCTAAAACGCACTAGTTGCGGGATATCGCTCTGCGAAAATTTCGATATTTCGCCGGGGCCGATTTTGGCCGAATTTGGGTATGATGTTGTCTGATATATGTATGATCGAACCCATTTGCATTGGTTTCTTTTGCAATTTGTTGGGGGTAAAAAAATATCCTTCCCCGACTATATATAGATAAAGTTGCGACAACTGTGAAGCCAGAAATTTCATGTGACGTCATGAAAATATGACGTCAAGTGTACAAAGACGCCATCTTGGGTCCCAAGTATTTGTTACTCACTATCTATTTTATGTCCTATCATACTGTTGTGTCGAAGTTGGCTGCCCCCGATAGGGGTGTAGATGACTACTTCATAGAATTCCGCGAAAAAGAGATAAAACATACATTTTATCAACGAAAAGTATAGCTGAACAAACTATTATTATTATTATTATTATACAACAAAAAGCGCACATTATTGTTATAATAATATAGTCTAATTCATAATAAAATGAAATGAAAGATACACCAGATAAAAGCGCTATTAAATATATTTAACTTGCATACGCTTTTAAAAATCAGGCCCCGAGTTCACAAAGAATTCTCAGATTTACGTTCAGAATTTACTCAACTTTCAACCACCGTTTATGGGAAATTTTATTGATCCAGAAACACAAAACTTTGCACATTGTGTCTTATTGATGTATTTGATACATTAAAACAACAAAAGTTTTATAAAGGGTTATAATTGTAGTTAAAATAAGGCCAACAATTTTGAGTAAATTCTTAACTTCAGTCTGAGAATGCTTTGTGAACTTGAGGCCTGATTTTTTGTGCAGACCGGTAAAGTGAAAAATGAAAATTTAAATAGTAATTTGGGAGATAAAAACTTTTTACCTTCTAGCCGACAAAATAAATGCCTGAAATTCCATAATTTTTTGGTCTGGAGCCATTCCGGATTGTGTGTCAGTTTTCGGTCATCGATCATTAATTGTATCATCAATTTTTCGAAAATAGAAATTTCTTTAAATTGTCTAATGGATAAAACATTTAAAATCAGTGTAGCTTAAAACCAGTGTAAAATCAGTGTAATTTAAAGAAAAGGTGTCTAACAGCGTGACATGTGTTTCAGACATATGTTTCATAAGTGACATGTGATACGAGATAGAGCTCTCCGAAACTTTTTGGTTTCTTTTGAAATTTGTGTAAATAATAATATTAATCTAATATATAAACCGCACAAATTTAACAGATACAAATTATGTACATGTTATTCCACAGGTTGACAGGCATTGAATGGGCCCAGTGACGGAGACAGTTGGTTTAGAGTTTGTCCGACTCCTTTGGGTATTTGCGCCCCATTTCCAATGAAATAATCATGTTGTTCTGATGCTCAGTTAGTATCAAATATATATCGTGTCTGAGGTTTGTCACAAATCGCCTCGACCATGTTCCATATATCTCAACATTTATCAGCTTTTTGTTCAATCTATAAAAGCCTACATTCCTACAAAATGTTTTGTTTAGTCTATGAAATAAGATACTATTATGATATGATTCAACCGAAAGGTCCTATATATGCAACATAGATATATAATATCTACATTCAAGTTAAACGAACTGCATCTATTCATGTTAAGCCTTGCGCCGAGCTGAATAAAGTATATGATTTATTGTCATTAAAACATATATGGGTGGTATAACTAAAGTATAACTAAAAACTATAATTGAATCTTTATTGCCAACATTTCAATGTACCGAGAATTTTCACCACCAAGTATATTGCATCGCTTGCATAACTACTCTGTGTTTGAAGAATTTAAAAAGAATAATTTATCCTTCCACCATTGAAAGACACTCAGTACAAGTTATCGCTCTCCGATAATTCCTGAAGAACGCCAAATTTAATTCTATTAATCGTGTCACTTTGCATTGGCTGATTTTGAGTATGATTTTGTCTGACATATTTATCATTGAACCAAACTGCATTGGTTTCTTTTGCAATTTGTTTAGGACCCGTAAAACGTTATACCAAGAAAAAAATAAAACGTTTTGTTAAGTAAAGCTATATCAAAGCCGTGTATAGATAAAGTTGCGACAACTGTGAAGCCAGGAATTTCATATGACGTCATGCAAATATGACGTCAATTGTACAAAAACGCCATCTTGGGTCCCAAGTAACTCTACCAACCCATTATCTATTAATATGCCCTATAATATTGTTGGATGTCATAGATTTCAGCGAATAAGTGTCTATAGGAGATAAAACATACATTTTTTAAACGAGAAGTATAGCTGAACATACTATTATTAGTATTATACAACACAAAGCGCACATAATTGCTATATAGCCTTATTCTATAAGAAAAATCAAAATAAAAGATACACTAGATAAAAGCGCTATTAAACATATTTAACTTGCATTCGCTATTAAAGGAGCTTAAGGCCGTCGTTCGCACTTCATTTGGTGAATTTTAACAATAAAATCGTTTTTGAGGTTTTATGATTATCTGCGAGTAACACTATCTAGGAACACATACCAGTCATTTTTTTCACAAAATTCTTCTTTATTTCTACAAAATTTGGTTCTGAATGAACCCACCCTTTTTTATTTTGCCCTAATTCCGCTAAAACTATTGATATAAATCTAAAAACAATAGGCATTTCATACGTGAAATACTTGGCTTCCGACCGGTAAACTGTCGCCATGTTGGATACTGTTAGAAAGCTTGGGATTTCCCCTACTGAAAGGAAATGACGTTTTTTGGGGGTGTCTTGAAACCTTTCTTCTGTATTGAGATAAAAATAGCAAGCAAGAACAAGTTTTGCATACCTAATGAGGTTATTTCGAGATTACGTTATTTGATTGGTCGGTCACATAGGTCAATGGTGAAGTGTCCAATCAGAAGCGGGCAATCCTGTAGGTCAGGTCAATAGGCATGCGCACTAAGCGCAGGTCCCAAATCAATCCTGGTTGCTATATTGCTGAACCGTCCGTCACTGTTTATCAATATTTTTGAAGATTTTCAAATAAAATGCGTTTGAAATTGTTTAGATGACTAAATAAGTATGACAGACACTCATAATAAACAAAATGAAGATGAATATTCGTCTGCTAGACCTAGTAGTGGTATGGTTGCAATACCATTACCAGGTAGGCCTGCTGTCAGTGATTATTATAGTTATGGTTGTTTTGAATAACATCTATTCCTATGCCAATGTTCGGTTGTAAATTTACACACAAGAAATAAAATAAGAAAATACTGTATATTGATAAGAAATACATTAGAAAATATATATATTAAAAGTCAGTTTTTTAATATTAAATAAATGAATTGAACAGATCGGCGTAAGTTGTTCTACTGAAATACTTCAACTTCAGTTGTTGATTTCTCAAAACAGTTTTTTTCTAGAGTTACCAATTTTAGTCATGCTATATCTCTGAAAGTTATCGTCAGATTTTCTTGAAACTTGGAATATAACTTCCTATATAATAACTTTGTGCAATAGGAGAATTTTATTGAAATCTGCAAAATAGTTCCTGATATATTGTTGCCATAGCAACTGTGACACGTGAAAGAATTTTGAAGTTAACATTAAAATGTGTATAACTTGCTTTCTAATTATTATTTTGTAATGAAACTTGCCTATTGCACAAAGGAACATGTCAGTAACCTCTCTGCTTAATTTTAAAACATTCTGTTGAATAGTTTCTGAGAAACTGGATGACTAAAATTATACGCAGAAATCCAAGATGGCCGCCGTTTCCATAGCAACAGGTACCCCCAGGAAAATTTTTCGGCCGTTTTTGTAATATTCAATGGATGTGTTCTTAGATGTGTAAGAATGGTGACTTTACCTCAATTATTAAAAAAACTGAAATTTTCTACTGTCCACCCCCTTAATCGCTAATATTTGGGACCTAGAAATTGTCACAAATGGGTCGAACTAACAGCAACATTTGCTTCGGGCATATTTGTTTCATCAGTGACACGTCTGGTGTCATGTGAATGCAACGACAACAGCCTGATTGATTGATTTGTTGATTGGACCACTTTCAGGTTGCCGTATTCACGGCCTGGCAAGACAACGCGTTTTCCGGCTTGAAATTTCTAGAAATCCCCCGACGGTGCGTTTCACGACTTCGGCGGTGACCTTTAAGAGACGTCGAAAACCATTTAAAAGACATAGTAAAAGTCATATCTTACGAGATTATCGCTGGTCTTGTCGGAAAATGCCATTTTAAATTTGACAGTCATTTTGAAAGAAATGCCCGGCGCCATACATTTGAAAAATACATTTTTTTGATTTTTGTCAAATTCGTTTTTCGGCATATTTCGCCTCTATGACCACTTTGTATTTGAAAAATTTAAAAAGAAATTATTTATTCCCCACCACTAAAACACACTGATTACGAAATATCGCTCTACGAAACTTCCTGGTTTCTTTTGCAATTTGTTTGGGGTAAGACGTTATCTCCCCCCGCCTATGCATAAATAATATCAATCTGTCTACCACACAAATTTAACAGATACAAATGCATGTTATTCCACAGGTAAACAGACAGGGCCCTTTTTGAAGGGGCTCAGTGAAGGGGGCGCAGTTGGTTTAGAGTTTGTCTGACCCCTTTGAATATTTGCGTCTTATTTCCAATGAAAACAATCATGTTGCTCTAATGCTGTTATCAACCAGTATCAAACATATATCGTACCTGAGATTTATTAGCATGTTCCACACAACCCAACATTTATCGGCACCAGGATTAAGGGTATATATCTTTGGTTCTAACGCTTATTGTGGACTCTCTAGAGGCTAAAGTTAATACACAGTGTTTAAGGTTATGAGACGAAGAATCCTATTGATATTCAGCGATTTCCGATAATTACTGCCAGAGTTATGGCCCTTGATCACTTCAAAAAATCTTGTGGACGCTCTAGAGGCGAAAGTTAATATCCGATTGACTTTAAATTTATACACATTGTTTAAGGTCAAGAGACGAAGAACCCTATTGATTTTCAGCGATTTCCGATAATTACTGCCAGAGTTATGGCCCTTGATCACTTCAAAAAATCTTGTGGACGCTCTAGAGGCCAAAGTTAATATCCGATTGACTTTAAATTTATACACAGTGTTTAAGGTCATGAGACGAAGAAGCCTATTGATTTTCAGCTATTTCCGATAATTACTGCCAGAGTTATGGCCCTTGATCACTTCAAAGAATCTTGTGGACGCTCTAGAGGCCAAAGTTAATATCCGATTGACTTTAAATTTATACACAGTGTTTAAGGTCATGAGACGAAGAAAGCCTATTGATTTTCAGCGATTTCCGATAATTACTGCCAGAGTTATGGCAATTGACCACTTCAAAAAATCTTGTGGACGCTCTAGATTCGAAAATTAATATCCGATTGACTTTAAATTTATACACAGTGTTTAAGGTCATGAGACGAAGAAGTCTATTCATTTTCAGTGATTTTCGATAATTACTGCCAGAGTTATGGCCGTTGATCACTTCAAAAAACCTTGTGGGTGCTCTAAAGGCTAAAGTTAATATCTGATTGACTTTAAATTTAAATCCTATTGATTTTCAAAGATTTTTGATAATTACTGCCAAAGTTATGGCCCTTGATCCCTTTGAAAAATCTTGTGGACGCTCTAGAGGCCAAAGTTAATATCCGATTGACTGCAGATTGATACACAGAGTTTAAGATCTTGAGACGAACAAGTATATAGATTTTCAATGAATTTTTATGACTTGGAACAGCTAAATTCATGATACAGTATTAAAAGTTTTGTATACAAAACGTTAGCATGGGGCAGAACTTTATAAAAACCAAACAAATTCTAATGGTTTTCTGAGTTGTTGCTCTTAATCAGATTTTAGTGTATTATAAATGTTTCATTACCGAAAAAAGTAAAAATATGCGACAACTCTTGTTGACTGCCCGGACGATTTAGCTGCTGTGGGCGTATGTTTCGTTGCCTGGCAACCTATCTTTTGTTATTTCAGGATGGATATATCGTAAAGTTCATCTTCATTTGACGAACTACACCCAAACTACAGTGTAAACACGGTTTGGAGACTGTATCTTAACTACAGGGTACATCGAACTACCGTGTACCTCATAGTTTAGAGACACTATCTAATATCCAACAGGAAAAATGACGATTAATTTAATATCCGCCGATTTGTGTTGCTGCTATTTTGTATTTTCAAAATTTATATTCAAATTCAGAGACATCGAAAACCATATAAAAGACATAGCAAAAGTCATATCTTACGTATCTTAAGAGATGCTCTTTTATTATACCAAATTTATGGGTATTTTGTTAAATGGCCTTATATTGCCAAATTCGGCAGCCATTTTAAAAGAAATGCCCGGCACCACATGAAGAATACATTTCTTTAATTGATGTTTGTCAAATTCGATTTCCGCTCATTTCGGGTACATAACCACGATATAATGGCCGAACATTACGTACATGAGATCATGGACCTTATATCCTTTTAAAAAACAACTTAAAACACATTTATTTAATGAGGCTTTTAACTGACTCTGTATACAATCGTTAAGATGTCCATAATCTTGTTGTTTATTTATGATTATATTGTCACTTTGTAAAGTGCCCCTGAACATGTTTTATGAAAGGGCGCGCTATAAATATGCTGTAATAATAATAATAATAATAATATTACCAAATTTGGCGGCCATTATGAAAGAAACACCCGCGGCACCATATAAAAATACTTTTTTTAAATTGATGTTTATCAAATTCGATTCTTCGGCACATTTCGCTTGCATAACCACTCTGTGTTTGGGTAATTTTAAAAAGAAATCATTTATAATCCCACCAGTAAATAGTAAAACACACTGATTACGAGATATCGCTCTCAAAAAGTTCCCCGATTTTGAGTATGATTTTGTGTGATAGGTCTATATTTATCAAGGAACGAAACTGCATTGGTTTCTTTTGCATTTTGTTTAGGGTAAAACGTTATCCCTCAACGCCTAATACTGCAAGAAAAAAACAAATTTTGGTATGTAAACCTGTATGAAGCCATGACGTCATAGCTTTTATGGCGTCATAATTGGGACCCAAAATGGCGCCTGGAAATGAGTTGTCGTAACTTTCCCTATACATGGCTTTGGCCATGATATCCATATGACGTTATCTAAACGTCACAGGTCATGAGGTCACGTCAACAAACAAATGTAAACACCATCATTATGATCATTATCAACATTACAAGACACAATGTGACATTGTAAACAATAGCCTTCTTGCAGCCTTTAGGACTGTATAATCCGTACAGAACGTCTTATCGCTTCTTCCAATGATTTTTCACAAAAATAACATCATCTACAACTCTAGATTTGACGTCGGCATATTGGCACTATTTTGTGCTTCGGTCGTGTCTATTTCAGATATACACAATCAATTCTGTTAATGTTTTTAGTGTGGGGATTGACTAAAAGTTAATTTATTTCAGTTCTAAACAAAAATTTAAGACTTTAACGCAATTTTAAAAAAATAGCCAAATTCTGGCTGGGATTACTGAGCAAAATGGCCATTCACTGTATACGTGCGAAAAAAAGGCCAGCTACCATTTAATTTTCGTACGTTAGTTACGTACGGTGTACACATAGACATTAAAATTCCGGTTAAAAACAAAATCCGATATCCGGTCTGTCGTGTTATTTAACGAATAGTCCAAGAGCCAGTGACGAAAAAACTGCCTCATAAGTAATAGAAGGTTTGACCATATTGATTGGCAGCTATTGATAGGGCAAATTCAAAACACCCAGTCTTACGAGGTTCCAGTGGGGCATTTGGCTGGGAGGGGCAGATAAAAAGGGCCAAAAAGGGCTAAAATTTGCCTCATAAGTAATAGGATCAGAATTATTTCTAAAATGTTGCCATACAATGTATGAATATAAAAAATATAAATCTGACCGGAAAAAGTGGGGCCATGCCCTTTTCTGACTGGCTTAAAAAGTGCCGACGGGGGCCAAAATTTGCCTCATTAGTAATATAGTTGAAATTGGTGCCAAATGTTAGCTATGTATGAGCCGATTCTAAAAATATCAAATCTGACTGGTTTCAGTGGGGCATGTCCCTAATCTGACCACTTAAAATCTGCACGATCTGCCACGCCCACAAAAAAGGTCCAAATTTGCATCATAAGTAATACGATCAGAAATAGTTTTGAAATATTGTATTGCTATATCTGAATCTTAAAATGCAAAATCTGACCGGAAAAAATGGGGCCACGCCCCTTTCTGACTGCCCTAAAAAGTGTGGACGGGGGCCCAAAAATGCCTCATAAGTAATAAGATTGAAATTGGTGCCAAATGTTAGCTAATTATGAGACTGTTCTAAAAATATCAAATCTGGCTGGTTTCATTGGGGAAAACCCCTAATCTGACCACTTAAATGTGCCTAATCTGCCACACCCACAAATCGGGTAAAAATTTGCCTCATAAGTAATATGACTGAAACTGGTGCCAAATGTTAACTATGTATTAGTCGGTTCTAAAAATATAAAATCTGATGGGTTTCTGTGGGACAAACTCCTAATCTGACCACTTAATTGTCACTACCCACCCAAAGGTTGAATACTCAACAACATAGTGGAAATTCAATACAGCACGACTGACCTCCAATTTAAGTGGTATCATTCTACATTTTCTACATTAATGGTCAATTTAAATCAACATTGATGTTGATATCTTACCCTTGAACAGATGGGTTTCTGATATCCAACATTTGTATGAAGCGACGCGATGAACGAGGCTAAACATATCCCATGTAGGAGAATACTACCAGCGTAGACTGGAATAACCAGATGCCAAAGACTGCCATTCAATTCGGACTCGTCGCTTATTTCGGCTAACATAAGTGATTAGAAATTACAGTAAAACAAAAACGATTGAATGTAAATCAGTTTATATACATTCATATTACATTATTATAAGTGATGTGACCCATTTGTGTCCATTTCCAGGTGCCAAAGAATAGCGATTTATCTCCTTTAAATATAATATTACATTATTTCATGGCATTATCTTTTTTTTTACAAGAATCTATTATTGAAGAAGAAAACGTATACACAACAAAAGAACTGTATAATCAGTACATTGCAAATCTGTTTTCGGAGGATAGCAGCAAAGATAATAATATATTTGGTGATTTTACTATTTTCAATTTTGAAAGGAAGATAGTGAATTACTTTGAATCAGAGAAATTGACATTATTATCATCAAATACTAAAGGAAATGTCATTTATAACAATAGAATGAATGTTGAGGAGGCCATTAAAGAGGTGTTCTCGGAAAATCATCGATAAATGCAAAGATTTGTGACATAGCACTATAAACCTCAGAATGCCTCGTTCGGCATTTTCGTCCAAACGTGGCAAAAACGTGCTAATAAAATTTTTGCCACAATTTTGCCACGTTGTAACGTGGTAAAAACAAAATGCCACGTTTGTCTGGAGTTCCAAAACGTTTTCTTTTTTTAAATTGCCATGTTTTTGGAACGAGGTATTTTGACCAGAACGAGGCTGTTAACAAGGTTGGATACATGATTTTTCAAAAGGGTTCGGGGTGGGGTTCAGCCAAACCAAATATGCTGTTCCTGTTTTTATATAATAAACGACAGGTTTAAGATGAAAACGTATCATGTATATTGAGTTAGTTGCTCGGTCCAAAGATGCCATGTACAATGTTTTGTGTGGCAAAATTAAAACGTCCAAACATTTGACTCTTGTAATGGCGATGAAGAGTATAACAGGAAGCCGAAGAAAAGTAATTGATATTTTAATTTTAAATCGTTATGGACACTGTATTAGTTACAACGGCATTGAAGAACTGGAGACGAATTAACATACAGTTCACAGGAAGAACAGGGTATGGTTCCACAGATATCATTGGTTATTTGGTTACATGTACTGAAACAACTGACAATTATAACCAGCTTCCTGTTTGTCGGACAAGATGGTCATTTACTCCAATCCTTTTAAATCTGGAACCATATAGGAAGAAGCTTAGTATGACTAACAGTGGATTTATCACAGAAGATCTATTTTTCCTAGTAGTTGTGCAGATGGCACGATTTTGGATGTCATATGGATGATATCACATGCATTAGAAACTACTAATACACAAATGTGGGTAGGATGGAATTCACTTGTGGTAAAAAATAACCTTCCTCAACAACAAATATGTTATCGTCCTTAAATCAATCAAACTCGAACCTCCCTCGATTTTGTTTTGGAAACAATGAAGAGATTCCAACAGAATGGTGACGAGTGTGGTCAGGAATACATGATAGTGACATGACTTGGCTATTGCAAAGATGGCATATACAATTCAGACTGCAGAAAGTCCTTTATTTTACAACCTCTTCATAATGGTAGATAGTGCTTTTGAGCAACCAGTTTGTTGGATATTCAGTGCTTTATAAATAGATTATTATTATTATCAAAAGCATATTTCAAAACTGTTGGGAAGCATATTGGAGAATCTGGAGTACCATTCGTAATTGAGGGAAGCTGGGATAATAGCTGATGGTTCTCTTACTTGATTTTTAGCAGGTACCCACTATAATCGATGTAAACGCATCCACCCTTTGCTAGCTTTATCTTTGGAGGTATTACATTTCAGACAGTTTTGTGAACCAAATTCTTCAACAGCTTCAATGTTTCCAAAGAAATGAATGAAATAATTGATTATGCACAAAAGACACTGGCCAGTGAACATGGGAAAACAGCCAAATATTGGTACACGGAAGTGAAAATAATCCGAATATTTTACCTTTTTTCACTAGGTATTCATGTTGGTAACAACTTATTTACACACTGCCGCTTTGAAATGTCAAGTTTATTCTTCAGTTTATATCAGCCAAAATATGCCAGATGGATTCTCTGGTTGCAACACATCCTGGAATATCTGACAAATTCCAAAGAGGTGTCCTTCCCATACGTAGAACAGACAGTTAATGCAGATGCTGCTAATTGTTTTTCAGGTATTAGTATCATCATAGAAATTCCATAGCAGCTAGACAGAGATGGTCCATATCTCAATAAATTATATGAGGGCAACTATAGTTGGAGTTTGAACATTTAGACATTTCCAGACCTAAAGATGTAACTTCTGAATTGAGACAAGCTAATATTCAGAAGAACACAGCACATCGCATCGAAATTACTGAAAGAATTGTAAACATGTCTAATCCATTCAAGAATAATGCGCAACAGGATATATTAATTAACATTAATCAACAGATTTCCTTTTAAACGTTTTTGAAAATGGTAACATGTCTCATGACAAATTGATTTCAGAAGTTATTGCAGACCCCTCCTGATTTGATAAACCCATAAAACGGTCAAAACCAAACCCAATTGCATCTAACGGTACCTAAAACAAACGAAAAAGAACGGCAAGATGTAGGCTACAGTTGAAAATGGAGAATGATATAAAGAGTAGATTGCTTTATCGAAAATAAATTAGACCTGATGATTACTACATGTATATCTTATCCGCTCACACAATGCCATATGAAACCATGATATCAACTCAAACATCTTTACTTTTGGAGGCCCTTGAAAGCAGAATAGTTTTGTGAGCCTAAATGGATTGACTGTACAGTGATAGATGGAATGGTTTTTCTTCATTTACTTGGAGACCTCACAGCAACATTTGGTGCAATTTCTCATTATATTTTGGTTAAAATATTTAAGTGTGTCGAGTCAAGAGATCCATGCTGTATTTGACAGAAATTAAAAAACATCGATAAAGGACATAGAGAGAGATAGACGTACTGGTTCTTTAGATCTAGACCAAGAATACACCATTTCAGGTCCAAACATGAGACTGCCATCATCAAATTACATCAGGATTCAAAAATGACAAGTTCAAAAAATCTCTTGTGCAGTACATAATTACATCAGGATTCAAAAATGACAAGTTCAAAAAATCTCTTGTGCAGTACATAGGTAACAATTGAATGAGTACTGACTATTTGCCATTGTATGTAACTCTGGATGGAGTGTTATTTTTTACAAATGTAAACAGGTCTCTTCAGTGTAACAAGGATTCTACATTGACATGTATGCACGAAGACGCAGATTCAAGAATGCTTTTTCATATAGCTGCGACAAACCTGCCCAAACATAATATTGTCCGTTCCATAGCAACATATGTTATGATCAATTTACTTGGATATCCTTGTGTTGGAAATGTGTGGATAGTGGTTGGAATACAGTCGCAAAATAATTTGAGATATATTGAGACAATTAGTTCCATCATTATGCAGTGATGTACCAGCTTTTCACTGGTTCACTGACTGTGGCTACACTGCTGCATTCTTTAGAATGGGGCAGTTTTGTCCAATAAAGGTCCTTGGGGCAATTCAGAGTCCCAAGAATAATTTTCCAACTTTGGATGCCACCAATATATGAATGACGAAGATATACCTACAATAGAAAAGTTTGTTTGTTGCACATATGGATTATATCATTTAACAAGTGTACATTAGGCCAGATATAGAAAGTTCTGAAAGGTTTCTAAGTCAAACAGAACCTACTCACAGACATTTGACACAAATTTGAATCATATTTCAGTTCGTAGATTTAACTTTTAAGTGATAACAAAATGTGTATTCACCTTGCTGGTGTGGTAGGTTGTGATATTTAAGTAGTCAGATTAGGGATATGCCCCACTGATACCAGTCAGATTTTATATTTTTAGAACCGACTAATATACAGCTAACATTTGACACCAGTTTCAGTCATGAGGCAAATTTTGACCCTATTTGTGGGCGTGGCAGATTAGGCACATTTAAGTGGTCAGATTAGGGGTTTGCCCCAATGAAACCAGTCAGATTTGATATTTTTGGAAGAATCTCACAATTAACTAACATTTGGCACCAATTTCAATCTTATTACTTATGAGGCATTTTTGGGCCCCCGTCCACACTTTTTAGGGCAGGCAGAAAGGGGCGTGGCCCCATTTTTTCCGGTCAGATTTTGCATTTTAATATTCAGATATAGCACCACAACATTTCAAAACTATTTCTGATCGTATTACTTATGATGCAAATTTGGACCTTTTTTGTGGGCGTGGCAGATCGGGCAGATTTTAAGTGGTCAGATTAGGGACGTGCCCACTGAAACCAGTCAGATTTGATATTTTTAGAATCGGCTCATACATAGCTAACATTTGGCACCAATTTCAACTATATTACTTATGAGGCAAATTTTGTCCCCCGTCGGCACTTTTTAAGCCAGTCAGAAAAGGGCATGGCCCCACTTTTTCCGGTCAGATTTATATTTTTTATATTCATACATTGTATGGCAACATTTTAGAACTAATTCTGATCCTATTACTTATGAGGCAAATTTTAGCCCTTTTTGGCCCTTTTTATCTGCCCTTCCCAGCCAAATGCCCCACTGGAACCTTGTAAGACTGGATGTTTTGAATTTGCCCTATCAATAGCTGCCAATTAATATGGTCAAACCTTCTATTACTTATGAGGCAGTTTTTTCGTCACTGGCTCTTGGTCTAGAACATGAAAAGGGAAGTAACCCTTTTGAATGCAATCTGAACGACAGACTCACCCTACCTGCAGAGAAGTGACTCTGACACAGTGAATAGCCATGATAACCATATGACGTTATCTAAACGTCACAGGTCATGAGGTCACATCAACAAACAAATGTAAACACCATCATTATGATCATTATCAACATTACAAGACACAATGTTACATTGTAAACAATAGCCTTCTTGCAACCTTGAGGACTGTATAATCCGTACAGAACGTCCTATCGCTTCTTCCAATGATTTTTCACAAAAATAACATCATCTACAACTGTAGATTTGACGTCGGCATATTGGCACTATTTTGTGCTTCGGTCGTGTCTATTTCAGATATTCACAATCAATTATGTTAACGTTATTAGCGTGGGGATTGACTAAAAGTTAATAAATTTCAGTTCTAAACAAAAATTTAAAACTTTAACGCGATTTTAAAAAAAATAGCCAAATTCTGGCTGGGATTACTGAGCAAAATGGCCATTCAAACGGAGAAATTACATTCGTTAATTGCGGGGAATATTTGGTGGACTGTTCCAATATCGAAGGGAGGCTGACCACCATTAAATTTCATTGGTCAACCTCATACAAAATCCGTTGCTTTGTCTGTAAGGTGTGTACAAGGCATGTCATTGAGTAGAATGGTGTGGTTTCCATTCACTGCTTGTACGTGACAAGGAGTAGTGTCGCCTGTCCAACCTCTTGGGTTTACTCCGGTTTCCTCCCAGTGTTAAAGATCTCTGCGCGCTAGCGAATTATTGAAATAAAATTGAACCATATTTTAGTCGAGAAATGACCAAGCTTGTATCGAATGGACGTTAAACCCCATTTCTTTCCCTCTGTAGAACATTTGAGGTAAAGTTGGAGCCGGGGAAAGAGACCAGAATTAACACTTTAATGGAGTTATCTCCCTTCTAACATCTAACACCGAAAAAAATGAAATGAGCTCAGTAACAAGTGGTATCAGTGTTTCGTCGTGACGAATGAGCATCTAACAGATTTGGAACGCAGAACCACACAGGTGTATAGAAAACGTAACTTCAACAACGGTAGAACGACAAGTGTATAATTTTCTTACTGGGGCCTACCTGCCTTTGCTGAAGTCGTGAAGGGCTATCTTACAGTTAGAATAAAATATTTTTGCCGACAGAACGGGCCCTTGGGTGGGTGCCAATGTTTTGACTGCACTACAAACAGGCGTTACGAATCAAAACTATTCTATCTAGACCAGGGATGTCAAGCATGCGGACCGTGGAAAATATTTCAACAAACTTGCGTGTCGATAATTCTTATTAGAAACTTGCGGTGGAAACCATTTACTATTGTTTTCCGGTTTCAGTAAAACTCTGACTTCTGTACTGTATGTCATAGATATCTAGCTACGTTATATGTAATACAAGAGAATGCTGTGTTCAATATTATATCTTGGAAATTTGGAAACCAGTCTAAAAAATTACCTGTTTCAAGAACGTATGGCTTTGTTTTTAGGGCTAGCGCTAAATGATAAGGCCAGCTCAATTTTTCGTCATAGGTTACGAGATGTTAACAGGGCTAGCGCTAATCCCAACCCTAACAGATAGATCTTGCCTTGTTTTTAGAATTTAGTAAAGTTCAAGGACTTTTGACTTTATCTTGATATTTTTGTATATCTCCAGCCCACTTGATGTAAAATTTTAGCTCATGTGGCCCCTGAATCGAAATGAGTTTGACATCCCTGATCTAAACTAATCATAGTGTAATACGTCTAATTAAAAGTACATGCCAGGAATCAGGGACGACCACAATACTGTAAAACAAAAACAAAGCTTTTATTCAATTTTCTATATCGATGTAGAAATTTCAATTGACTCTTCGACTGGAACATCAGAATCAATCAGAACAACTTCTTCTACTAGACTTCTATCACAATTATAGTCTGTACAATTATTAGAATTGATCACTGCTGAGTCCATAACTACAGCTTGGATCGCGCCAACCGATAGTTCATCGTTAGATAGCGTTTGTGACATCCGTTTAGCACTTGATTTCCTTCCAGACGAGGCATCTATAACTTCTGTTTCAAGGGATATTCTTACACAAGTATCATCCTCGCCATTAGCCACGCCAATCTTGAAACCACGTGATTCATTTTTCAAACATGTCCTTTCCGTATCCCTGTTAATTTTACAAAGGGAGTTTGAGAATGATTGGATTAATGGCCGTTGATTTTCAGATTCCCGGGGATTATTTTGTGACACTTTCTCTTTTATTTTCACTATGAGACTGTCTAGTTTTGTATTTCGTTTTCTTGAAAATTGAGCATTTGTCGATTTCCCGACATTTGAATTCGTGGCTAATTTATCTTCCATATTGGAACTTTCGTCGATACATGTCGTTTTCTGATCTTCGCTATGACATAATTCGTGACGTTTGAGGTTATATTTATACGTGAACACTTTAAGGCAAACTAGGCACTGAAACTGTTTTCCGTTCGTGTGTGTAACATTGTGGGCTCGAAGAAGCGCGTTTCTCGAAAATCTCCTCTCACATTCTGAGCATTTGAACGGCTTCGTGTCACTGTGGCTTACAGTATGGCGCCTCAGATCGTTGGCAGACGTGAATGATTTGGAGCAGTCGTTACACTTATGAGGTTTATCCTCCGAATGGAACATCATATGCGCCTTTAACGTATGCCTTTTTTCGTAGCTCCGCCCACATATTTCGCACATATATCTGTTTTCTCCAGTATGGAACTTAGCATGGGACGTCAAATGTTTCTTAGAATCAAAGACCTTTTCACAAATGACACACTTTAAATCTTGTGTAGCGTGAACGCTTTGATGTCGATTGAAGTGAACTCTGCTACTGAATACCTTTTCGCATTTCTTACATTTAAATGGCGTATCTCTTGTGTGTATGACTAAATGTTGTTTAAGGTTGCTCCTATCTGAAAATCCTTTAGCGCAGAAGTCACACGAATACGGCTTCTCTTTTGCATGTATTCTGGCGTGTCGTACTAAATTCCACTGTTGTTTAAATACTTTACCGCACTCATTACATTTAATTAACGATTCCATTTTATTCAATTTCCTTGACATCTTTATAACGGTAGGTTTACCTTTACCAAAATTTTATTCCGTTTCGTTTGATTTTTTTATCATCAGAAGATTGTAATCTGCTTTGGATATTTTTTTGATGACGAAAGGGAGTTGGCCTATATTATTTACCATTAACCATTATTTATAAACTTTGATTTCTTTGAAGATTGTGGTTTTTCTCTGATTGACTGACGAAGAGAAGTAGTCCTATTCGTTCTAAAAAGAAATGAGGGAAGAAAATATTAAATATACATTATGGGAGATTAGATAACGAGTTGACAGTTCTCACTATAATAGTTAAAAACTAGATAATGTAAAGGGAATTTGCTGAAAATTTCAGTCAAATTGATCCACACTGAACCGAGAATATAGCAATTGAATTTTAGACCTAGCCTCGACAGTCTTACGATGATTTAGCCATCTTAAACTGGGAATCGAAACTGACTTATCCATTGTGTACCGAAACATTCATTTGGAGACATTGTCTTAATCATTTAATTCATTTAGTTACAGATTAATTCACTTTAAATCGCCCTTGAGAAAGATAGAAATTTGGGTTTAACGTCCACTCGACACAAACTAAGTCATTTCAAAACTAACATATAGTTCAATTTTATTTCAATAATCCGTTTGCCCGTGGGGTCTTTAGCAGTGGGTGGGATACCGGAAAGCTTGGAATCGAAACCATTCCCCTTGGCTTCATGACGGGCTTATGATCTAAAGCGCACACGTTAGCCCCCACCCCACCACCACCTGCTTAAATCGTTTCAACCATATGACCACGACAAGGCACGTAAATATGTATCGATATTTTTTTTTTCTTATACTAAATTCTAAAAATGTCTCAATGTGTATATGTCACATAAACCTGTTCATTAAAGTGACTAGTTACACATGTCTACTATGTGCCGAGATCGTTGGAGTGACCCGTGTAGTTCTAATAAATTATACACTGAATGAATTATCTTGTTAATCAAACTTCCATTTTATGTTATACTCTAACTTTACTCTTACAACTACAATCAGCCAAACACATTGCAAATTTGAGATATAATTTTACCTGCTGAAGCTAACGTTGGAGTGACTCGGTGACTTTCGGTAGACATTTGCTACCAGACACTCTAAGTCAAACTGGCAAAAGTTCTAACCACCGTCTACCTACTTCAATGAACCAAAGTTCATATTTTCTAGCTTGATTCATTAAGCATATTGTAATTGAAAACAGATTAATGTGAAAGAATATTACATTCGCCAAGAAGAGTGTGCACGAAATAATAAAATCGATAAAAAATCAAAGAAATCAGTGGGCTCAAACTGGCTTACATTATTATTAGTACAAGGATGCAATGCGCCACTTCTTATCATCCAATGCACCACGTTTGGAGCATGTGCCGGAGATTGACGATCCTTGCCCTTCACTCTGTATCGTTCACCTCTATGACTTACGACACAAATAATATTAGATTGCATTGGCGTTAAAGGATAATATTGGTGTCAGTCATTATGCATATGTGATAGAACTGGTTAAACACATTCCAAATATGATTTTAACACAGAGATCATTGCAACGATAGATGCGTTTTAAGATTTCAAGAAACGGAAGTGACGAGAGATAACAGATACACGGGCGAATTTCTGCTCACTAATAATTCCTTCGAAGACCAAAAGTTGTTATATGAGATTTTGGGAGGATATCTGACACTTTAAAAAATAATTGACTGTCACTAGATAAGAGAAAACGATAAAAATATAAAAAGTCCGTGCATTACCATGTTTGTACTAAGTATAGAATGAATAAAATCAAGGGAATGTGAGAATGACTGACACCAATATTGTCCTTTAACAGTAAATAAACTGATATGAGCGTTGACAAACTTTTTTTTAGTATTACCATCCGATATACAAGTGTCACGGTTGGATTGCTCCTCATTGATAATTTATAAGTAGGTCGCACGTGTTTGCAAGTTTTGTAAAAATAGAAAATGATCTAAAACCATCGGGATAATTAATAATAGGTTGCCAGGCAACATGATATACGCATTGTATACACTCCTCATTTACTGATTTTAAACTCTCCTATGGAAGTACTTGTAAAAAGGAATCATAATTGATAGATACTGTTTCTGAAAATATAATTAAAATTTGCAAGGAATATGACAGGGAAAACTGGCGTAGAATTAAACTCTGTAGTGAGGGTGCGAGTATTATGCATGTTTATCAACAATCGTATCATTCAGAGACTATGTATACGGGTGTATATTTTTTAACTGCTTTTGCGGAAACGCCCACAATCGATAGGGAACTTCTTTATGGCTACAAAATGGACATGTGAGGGTGCTCGAGCGAAGCCTTAAAGTGACTGCTCTTGAAAATTAAGTCGGTTAATTACTATTCAATGGCTTTCTATTTTCACCAGCCTGATTAAAATACTTGGCTTAAAGTGAATATTTTTCAAATCATAGGTTTTAGTTTTGGGGTTAGTTTTGGAAAGTCACTATAACAAGGCAACATGTCCCCCGGCTCAATCTCAAAATAAAGAGACAATACTTATTGATGTATCATTTTATAAAGCAAGGAACAGTCCAAACTGCATATTACCCTGCTTAACCGGAGCATAAAATACTCACTGGTGTAAGTAATAAAAGGCAGTTTGCTCATTGTTCAATTTATGGGGATGATTGACCGCATTTTTTATAGTTCACTGAACGTACTCGTTAACTTTTTTGAACGTAACCAAATCATTATGAATATATTGGCAATTGTAGGTTACTCGCTTCGCTGAAGCAGAATATTAGTTTGTGATGTGTGTTGAATGTAATCAGTTCGGTGAAACTAAACAAATGAAATGAAATGATGTTTAACGTCCTACTGTTCTGTTCCTATACTGGGCTAATGAAGACGGGCATACGCCATACAGTGTGTTATGAGGGAAATTTTGCCCGGGCAGCGGCACTATCGCCTACTCTTATATCGAATTCCAACTACCAGGGGATCTTTTACATGCATTCCTTGTCAGGCCCTCCGTTCTGCACCACTGACAAGGGGAAACCACGTCGGGAAACTAAACAAATATATGGTTAGAATATATGGATCTTACATATGCAAAACTAATTTCGTTTAAATTTCTTTTCGTTTGGGAGGGTGGGGGTGAGCAATTGGTTAGCACTTGCGCGCTGTATCATAAGGTCTGTCATTGAGTCAACTGGCGTGGTTTAGATTCCCCGGTTGTACGTGACAAGGTGTAGGGTTGCCTGCCCAACCTCGTGGGTTTTCTCCGGGTTCCTCCAACTGCTAAATACCACGCGCAAGCGAATTATTAAAATAAAATTCAACCATTTGTTAGTCCCGAAATGACCTAGTTTGTGTCGAGTGGACGTTAAACCCCCTCTCTCTCTCTGGTTATCGCGGCTATCGCCAATATTAACGGGTCCAAGTTGGGCGCTGTGTCGGTAGTTTTTACTATATCCCCTCGTCTTCATTAGTCAACGTCGAGCCCCATTTCATTTCATTTCTTTTATCTCCTACTAAATTTCGCATTATTCAGTGATACCTGGCGAGGAAAAATTTATTTAGCTGTATATTTTTTCCCTTCTTAACGAGATCTAATATAAAATCGGCGGTGCACCGGGACTTAAGACAGGTCTAGTGATCGATACGGGCAACGGGTCCAACACAATCTGCATATCTTATTTCAAAAACTCAAGCTCTCAAGGAAAATATATAAATTGTCAAATATAGTATATATTTTAGCTGTATAATAAGCCAGAATATGTGAATTTTATGATCATTTAGTGGTGAATATAGAATAGAATAGAATTGCATTGCATTCAAACGTCCAATTGAGGACTGCATACAATATACATAGTAAAAAATTATGGACGGGCACCACAGAGTAAAACGGGCACAAATTCTGAACACTCACATAGCCAGACGTCACAGCATATAAAATCCACATGACATCCTTTAATTTTTATAGGATTATTCAAGGATTATTTGAAATATATAAATGGCAGAATTTTAGTTTCTGTTTTAGTTTGTCTTAAGAACTATAGGCTATCTAGTTATAACGGTTACATATTTACTCTCGCAAGTCTCGTGTGGCTCGCCACAACTCGTCTACGAACTAGGTCACAAGACTTCAAGGCGAAGATAGGATTGTATTGAATAGGTCGTTGATAGAAAATGGATGTCGGTGAGAGATTGTTAGTAGTGGATTTTTATGTGTATTGAAATGTAAGTCTACATATTTTTTGTTTTTATACTGGCCTAGTCGACAAACAAATCATTAAGGCTAAGGATATAGAGTAGAATGCTGTCATTGTTGTCACGGGTTTACAAACGTCATAAAATCTATTTCCGAGTGTCATGTTTGGCTCGACTTGTCCGACAGTAGTTCGCCAGTCTGACATTGTTTATGGAAAGCGTGTTTTGTAATCATCTAATATTATTTATTAACTTACGGTAGTACGGTCAAATAGTAGATAATTTATTGATGTATAATCAGAGATAAATTTGTTTGGTTAGCACTAGCAGTGTTTTTGCTGAAACGGGGCATCGCGTACATTTGTTGATTTTTTGGTGTCAATATCGTCATGTGTTGCGTAACAGTTTTTGGTGACTATTTATCATTTCGGCATCAGGTGATTTTCTCGCTGTTTTTTTTTAGTGATTATTTATGCCTGGTCTAATCTTTATCTTAGATTGTGAATGGACACCCAAGATAGTAAACATACCGGTATATAATAATATTGTTCTGTAAATGTAATTTAAATAGAAATGAAGGTCCTATGTAATGTATAGGCCTACTATTCAGAAACTATTCTGCTCTGCTGACTGGGCTAATGTCATGAAGATGAGCATACGCCATAACAGTGTGCAATGTGGGAAATTTTACCTGGACAGCGGCGCTATACAGCATACATTTGTATCGAATTTCAACTGCCAAGGGATCTTTTACGTACACGCCATGTGTATGCGGGGTCTCACTTTTTCATCCCATCCAAATGGCTATACCCTGGCCTGGCCCTTTGTCCTGCAACCACTAACAAGGGGAAACCATGCCGGAAATTTCCGATGAACTTTCTCGGCCAATGCTGGGATCGATCACGGGACCTCCAGGTTATCGAGCCAATGTCTTACACATTGAGCCACCGTAACATAAAATGGCGATCATGTTTGATCCGACTCCCTTTTCTGTTTCCATCACTTTTACACCGAAAAACTGGCGGTTAGCCGTCCGTACTGTGACCACATGGAACTTCCTACTTTCTGTTAGGGTTAGGATTAGGGTTAGGGTCAGGGTCCTGTCTCACGAAATTTTAACTAAGATAAAATCCAAATTTTAGTAATTTGATTGGATAATATTAGATTGATTTTGGTGCTTAGCCAATCAAAATTGAAGTATCTACTAAAATTTGGATTTTATCTTAAGTTAAAATTTCGTGAAAGAGGGCCCAGGTATTTAAGATTGAAACACAAAAATGGAAGTCACATCAAACATGAATGCCCATAAAATAACACAATTGTGTGAGCATATAAACTGTAGCTTTGATACAGGTTAATGATTTTCAGTTTTAAACATCAACTGAAGATTGTTGCCACAAGAGTAAATATATCTTGGACCAAGTCATATTGACTCAAACTTTTATTGAAGGGAATTATCTTAAAAGTAGCTGTACTTCAACATGTTATTGTAACAATCTACCCAGAGTAATCATTAATTGTTGACTGTATTGATTGATTACCAATACCATTAGGTTATTTTTCATTCAAGAAATTGTTATTTTAGTGGAAACACAAAATGTCGGGGTCATTCAGGTTGGATTTTGTAGGAATAGAAGACCATTCCACAACCACACTGCCAATAATTTACAATCTTTGGTAGTTTTGATACCCACATTTTAATAGATCCTTTCATAGTACTCTGTGATGTGTCATACTAGGCCTTCCATCATACACCACTGACAAGGGGGGGTCAGGGTGGATAATTTTAATGATAAACGTGGTTGACCAGCACTGGAATCAAACCTCCAGGGTATCAAGTCAGCACCTTCCCAGATAACGTCATGATGCTAATTTGACGTACATTTTACGATCAATTTGCTCATCTTTTTAACGCCAGAAAATGTAAATTTTACATAGAGATTATCACCATTTTTTATTTAAATCCAACTTAAATGCAATGTCATTTTTTAATGGAAATCTTATGTAAATTTTACTCACTGAACCACTTGGCAAAAGTGATATGTAGAATCAAATTCATATAGGCTAGTATTTATAATATTTATTTTTATCCATCTACTTTCGGCTCATTTACACAGAATTGAATGTTACTTGTTTATTAAAGATTATATGTAAGAATTAGATAGAGAGCTGACCATTCCATATAAACTGTGTTGTGTTTTTCTGACCATTTTTATTCTTATTATAATAGTTCGAAAATAGTTCATGCAATATGAATATATTGAAAATTTCATTCAAATTGTTCCATTGCTAGTAAATATATTAGCTTTTGAAGGCTTAGCACGATGTGTGCTTTAATTGCTCCACCGTACTGGTTGTTTGAAGCTTAGCCTCGCTTCACCATTTTTAAATTAAATTAAAATATGGCAGAACCATTTGAATCTTCTTAATATCGGAGATCTGATTGCATAGAGAGTTGATTATGGTCTTGTAGTGTTAATAAATGTCTCATTCATAGTTTATCAAAGATTTCAGGCCTAACGAAAGACATAAAATAAAACCAAGTACGAACAATCCAAACCATAAGACAGAATTCGAAGTCCTAAAAAACGTTAAAGACATGCAATAGGCAGATTTATCTCTTGCATAATGTATGTTTAAGAAGTCAATCAAATTTTCAGATTATCTTGTAGGCCTACTTTTTGGGCCACTTGCTCATATGCACCACTTGTATCCTTGACAGATAAAGTGACCAATAAAAATGGAAATAATGGAGACAGATGAACCGCTAAAAGGAGACATGGTAGAGACAACAAAATCAACAGCTAACATGGCTAAATCAAGTTCCAGCAATAATATGTGTTTACCACCATGTCGGATATGTGGAGAGAAAGCATCAGGTTTTCACTATGGTGTCAATACATGTGAGGCCTGTAAGGTAATTTTATAAATTTTGTATTAAAACTAGGGTTACATTTTTTAAACTACATTAAAATCAAAACAGTTTGGAAAATATAGGTTGAAGCCCATCTTAGTAAGCAAACTCTTCAATTAAATTATACTCATACATTGTAATTCAACAAATGCAGTATTGGTCAATATAGTTAAAAAACTTCCATTTACTTTCTGCAAATACATTTGGAGCAGAACATTTTTATTCTGTTGAGGGTCATTTGAAATTAAACTGCAGAAGGAATATAGCACATTTATGTCTAACCATAAAATTGTTTAAGTATTTAGTTTTAATTGGGGTTTTTTTTTCAGGGCTTTTTCCGTCGAAGTTTAAAAAAGAAAGGAAAGTATAAATGTTTTGATAATCAAGATTGTAAAATTGGACCCGGGAAAAGAAATGGCTGTCCACATTGTCGTTATGAGAAATGTTTAGCTGTTGGCATGTCTAAACAAGGTTAGTATTTATTCATTTATGAAGATAGTATAATCAGTGGTGTATACAGGATCTTTGTGATCAGCCTACCAATCAACAGCTATGCTCCAGAAAATGCTGCAAAATGTTGATTTTGAGTCATTTGACTGGCTTTCTAATCAAGTGTTGTTAATGTGCTATCCTCACAGGCCCAGAATATAGTTTTCTTACAATACAGGACCTAATTCTTCAGATTTATTTAGCATGGACCTCTGTGTAAAACTTTTCATGGAAGTTATCCTTTGTTTTGGTTTTTTTAACTTAATTTTAAGATGGGCAGTTGCCACCTATTTTTATTTTTTCAGCAATTAAAACTGGTCGATATACTCACAAAAAACGTACACAAGATATACTGGAAATAAAGAAACTTCAAGAACTTCAAGGATTTACTGATAAATGTATTTTAGATAATTTACGTGATGATACAACACCTGTGGATTCACCTGGTTCTATTAAGGATATATGTTTAGAATCAGAGGATCCTCTTCTGTCAGAAAATGATAATTTAAAGTTATTGTCTGAGATTGCGATAGATACAGATCTTTTTGCGAGGGACTGTAATACTAGTCCAGCGAGTTCAACATCTACTTTAGAATTCTGTTCAAAATTCAGCCCAGGCAAAAAAGAAATCCTTTTGGATCCTGACAAATTAGAGGAGATTGTACAAAGACTCACTGCTATTCATAGTGAACATGTCCAGTGTTTTTCTGCATTGGATAATAAAGAAATGGAAGAAAAAACAACAGAGTACTATGTAAGTATATTTTGGTGATTTTCAATACTGTAGTTTGAAATAACGGTTTTGAGTAAAGATCTTGAAACCTATTTCTGTGTTGAGTAGGCTTTTTAGAATGATCAGCAATAAAGACAAAGATGAATATCTAAATGAAATAGCAGTCCAGAATACAATCCTGGAGTGGCATTTAGCAATGGAGCATACGAGTTTCAACCAACAAGCGTTCTCTCTTCGTAATTACCAACATTTGGCATGCTCTGCAGATGAAATAAACAAGCCAGCCAAACTATATGAATTCATTAAAAGCTTTTGATGGGTCTTTGTCTTAATTAAATGTTAAATAATCAATTTGAGTACATTTATTTTATTAAAATCCAAGACTCAGACGAATTAACACCTTTTTAAAAGTATAGTAGATTGGTACCAGAATCCTTTGTACAGTGATACAATTTTAAATTAAACCAAAATTGTTTATGCATAGGCAATATTGTCTCAGTAATGAACTTTGCTTGTCTGTATTTAAAGACGTTTTAATCCAGGATTTGTTTCAGTCGCAAAATAAAATGCAGAATCGGTAACATAAAAAGCACTGAATAATGAATATATTCGTTCAACTTTATTGGTACAATCTAAATCCATCTGTATCAATTATAAAGTCACTTGGAAGATTTTATTTGGGTTCTTTGTTTTTTCAGGAAAAATATAAATTAAAAACTGAAGTGTTTGGTAAACTTTCTTTATTATCTATGGAACAGTATAAAGATTTCTACGATATAACGGGAATAGACATTGACGATCGTCAACCTAAATGTCTTCAAATGGCTACAACTATGGAGGGTTGTATCCGTCGCTTAATTGCATTCGCCAAGTCCATCCCAGGTTTCACAGATCTCAGTATAGAAGATCAGTCTAATTTATTAAAATGTAAGTTTATTAAAACCTTTTACTTATTCCTCATAGCAAATCAAACAGATAAAACCTACAAACGCAACATACTTTGTGTTTGAATAGTTTGTTTAAAACAAACCATCACTACCTATATAACATTTTGTGATTTATTAAAAACAAACCTACACAACCTAGCTATTACATCTTTGAATAGTTTATTAAAACATACCAACACAACATATTTTATATTTTAATAGTTTATTAAATCACACCAGTACAACATATATTTGAATAGTTTATTAAAACACATCAACACAACATATATTTAAATAGTTTATTAAAACACATCAACACAACATATACTTGAATAGTTTATTAAAACACATCAACACAACATATATTTGAATAGTTTATTAGACAACACACTCTTTCTTATATTTGAATACTTTATATAAAGCTAACCAACACAATCAATCTTATATTTGAATAATTTATTAAAACACCCCCGCACAACATATATTATATTTGAATAGAATATTAAAACACACACACTATCTTATATTTGAATAGATTATTAGAACCGTGGACCTTATGATACTGTATTATAAGGTCCATGTTAGAACACACCAACACATGAACACAAAATATCTTGCAAGAATCCTTGACAGTTTAGAATTCGAAATAAGAGTAGGTGTATTGCCACTGTCCGGACAAAATTCCTCTCATAGCACTGCAATGTTGTGCAGAAAAGTAGGACATTAAACACCATTTCGTTTCAGTTAATTTAAAACACCAGAACAAAACCTATCTTATATTTAGGAATTGTTGTACGTGGTCATGATGCCTGTTGACTGTTGTGCTTTTTCAATCTAAAAACATTTTCTCGAAACATTAATCATTTGTTGGCATTTTCTATTTTCCAGCCTCAAGATTTGAATTTTTCTTCTTAGGCTTCTATAGAGGTTATAATAACAAAATTAAAACAGTTATCTCACCAGCAGGTAATTGTATGTATTATGAAGAAGTTCAAAATGTCATCAAAGGAGATTTTATATTAAAGTGTTTTCAGTTTGCTGACAGCTTGAAGAAACTAGATCTTCAGTATGATGAAACAGTCATATTAAAAGCTATTGTTTTACTGTTTAGAGGTAATATACATTTCCTACCATATTATATGACATTAAGGGGTGTTAGGTGATCTTGTGGTCTAATTTCTATGCTTTAGAACCTATGGTTCGTCATTGAGTCAAGTGGCGTGGTTTCGAGCACGGGGAATATTGAAATAAAATTGTACCATATATGTTTGTCCCAAAATGACCCACATGTTGTTTGCGTCAAGTGGACGTCAAACCTGATTTCTCTCTATATATTTATATATATATATATGACATTTTAAAGGAATGGTTGTCCAGTTTAAAAGCAAATATAGAAAGTTTCAGAACATATGCAATAACAACTTATTGCCTCATATTGATATAGATCACTTCTTGCATAAGTTAACATTATTTTCATCCAAGTCTGAAATGGGGTTTATCGTCCTACTGTTATGCTCCGACTGGGCTAATGAAGATGGGCATATGCCATACAGTGTTCTATGAGGCAAATTTTGCCCGAGCAGCAGCACTATGTTCTACTCTTATATTGAATTCCAACTGCTGAGGAATATTCAATGTATACATGGGACCTAGACAGCTGTCCTTGTTAGACCCTGAGGGTTGAATGGCTAAATGGTTAGCGTGTGCGCGCTGTATCATAAAGTCTGTCATTGAGTCAACTGGCCTGGTTTCGATTCTTTTATTTAGTCAGTTTAAAAGTTTACATTTCACAAAATCTTTTAATATTGACTACTTATTTCAGATCGCTGTGAATTAGAAAATCCTGATAAAGTGGAAGAACTACAGTGGCCATTGGTTCAGTGCTTAATTTATCTGGTTAAAAAAAATCATCCTGATCAGCCTAATTTTTTTGGAAAAATAATGGACAGACTAATGGAAATTCGAACAATATCAGAAGAAAATAGTGTAGTTATGAAACACCTATTATTAATTCCAGCTATCCAGAAAAATCCTTTATTATTAGAATTTATATCATTTTAGTACAAAAGAGATGTGTATAGCCCAACCATAACTGTACACAAAGAGAGCATTTTTGACTTTCAATAAACCATAAATATGTGCAACATGTATTAGTGAATTTGGATTTTATTGAATGTTTGTGTTCTTACTATGAAGCAAAACTTTAATATTGTGATAAATCAAACAAAAGAAAAGACATATATACACACACAGATGAAGACAAGAAATATGTCAGTAGTTTTTTTGATGCTTACATATGTGTACAATTATTTGTCTTATATTTTACCTGTTGATTAGGATTTTTTAAAACCAATTTCTTGTCAGTGGGAAGAAACAGAAGAACCATCACATAAAAACACTTGACTCAATGACAGACCTTATGATCTAAATCCTATGTATTAGACCATTCGGTCATCCAACACCCCACTGCCCTCCAGTGCTTAGAATATGCTTTAAGTATTTTGTCCAGGCCAGTGTTTTTTTTGCATCATTAAGTGTCAATACTTTGTATTTTACAACATATATTGTTATAAAGATTTAAATTTTAAACCTCATCAATTTCTACAACAAATTGGTTGGAAATATATTTTTGTTTTGTGATATATTTACAAAGTTCTCTTTTCCTAAACACAATTTACACCCTTCCTTATTTTAAGCGAAATTCCTGATTTTCTTTTGAAATATGGTACAACCAAATTCTAAAACACTTATGTTTTGTGCATATTCGACCTATGGTCCCAAAACTGATTCTGTACTCTTGCATTTTCTTGTTCTTCTTGTGGCAAAGCCTTTTGAAAGTGACTATGGTTCCTTGATCCTTTAATTGGAGTACCATCAACATGTGAAACTTGGCATTCTTGTTTTTTTTGATAATTGCACATCGTACACACTTCCAAAATGACTGCAATGACATCATGGTTGTTAATTCCTGGTTCATGCTCATTTATATAATAATAATTGTTACAATTTCTATCGGTCTATATGTGTCAATCTGATTAATATACAGATCTAAATTTCATTTTGTTTAAATTGTTTATATAAGTGTAGAACCTACACCGTTGGCAAATATATATCATTAGAATCATTATTTCTAGTCTAGCCCTAGACTTTAAAGATGGGTTCCCAGAAAAGTATTTATTGGGTGGTTATTTCCAATAAAAGTATGGCAATTTTGGTATATATGGAAAGTAGAGATATCCAATCTTACTAGAAAAATACTGGATTCCCTGAAAAACACTCATGGAGCGTATACAGGACAAAAATGTAATGGTTCCCCTAATCGACAGCCCATCTATTAGGAATTTCTGCATGCATGATGTCAAAGGTCACACGCGAAATTTGAGCGCTTGATGTACAAGTTGATAAACTTTATGAAGAGTTAGACGTACAACACTTTCTGAGATAAAAATGACGAAAAAAGACACGGGTAGTGGATTATCCGATAAATTAATTAAGATTCAATTCTCCTCTGACTTCCAAGAGAGGTAAGTCACGTGACGTAAACATGACCTGGTTTGATCGAATTTTTATAGCAGGGCATTCCTTCGCAATTACAATGTTTGAGAAGGATTTGAAGCAAAATTATGACAAATTAATTAGTTTGAATATGTTTTTAGTCCATACATGTATATACCATTAAATCACCCAGTTTGTACGCGGGAATTTATCTTTAAGAACATGAAATGATAGAACCTATTGCCCATTATTTCTATAGGCCTATTTGTGTAATAGGCGTTAAGGACATGGTATTTATTGTGTATTTTAAAAGAGCTCTAAAATGTATTCCATAGTATAGATAGATTTGTTAGTCCCAGATTAGTCAAACTAATAGGATTCAGTTTAAGGACAGACATGGGTATATTGTAAAAAAAAAAAAAACTTGTATCGCCAGCAACCAGCATTGTTACTAGAACATTTATTTGAGGAGTAAACTATATGATTTTGTTTCTACTTATTTGTAAATTGTGCTATGTACATTAACCATTGTAAGTCAACAAATTATATCTGTGGCTTGATTCAATGCCACCATATTTCTTTCACAACCAATCAAATGCCTTGTTTGTATATAAACCTGATCATCCAGTCATTTAAGCATTTTACATTTTAACTACATTTATATGTTAGACCTAAGGCAACACAAATAAAATAAGTTGTTTCTCGGGCACCGCCCGCACGCAAAATTGGTTGTGCATGCGGCCTATTTATTAGTCTTGATGAAAAATAAAAAATATGTAACGCCCGCCCGAACATCGATAAGCAAGTCATAAAAAGAATATGCCGCATGTATCTACATGCCCCATACTTGAATATCCATTCAAATGTATTAAACTGATTCAGATGTAAACGCTCATTTACAGGTCTTTTTTATTGATATCGAAAGAACCTCCATTTTTGTATCACATGATTTTAATTACCTCCCCTTGTGAACTAGAATTTGATTCGTGTTAAACACCGAAAGTCATTGACAACAATGCAATGTATTTCAATCATTCGATCTTAATCGGCTCATTATTGCCAGCTTCAGTCGGTCCATGTTTGAAAAAATCCTACTTACAAAACAATGAATCGTAGAACAGGTTAATATTATAGTAGTCACCATACCTTAGTCAGAATCTGGGTCATTAGCACATTTAACGGTAGTTTTGATAATCCGGAAAATAATAATTGGATTACACATTTAATGGTTTTACTGACCAGTTGTTAGTTAAATTTAAATAGTCATTCGATATAAACCCCAGATAGAACACCAAATATCCTGAGAAACACACCGAATATCCTGGGAAACAGTCATTTCCCGAATCCTGATGACACGTGACATGCATTGGTTGGAATTAGGTCAATCATTATAAACCAGCGATACTAGATTTAGATCTAAGTGTCATTTACCGTGATGATTATTTCTGATACACATGCTGACAGAGGCTTACTCTTTAAAATATTGTCGTTATTATGGACGGCTATTAATAGTCGTACGGAATTTTATTTTAAACCAATTTCAATTATGGTTGTCACCATTACCATTAGTAAGCTACATTACGTGAATTAAATATGGAAAATTATTTTCCTTTCATTCAGTGTTTGAGTAGACTTGATTTTTGGGTTTATGTTCTAAGTATGTATAATATATAACTGAAAGCAAAACCGTAGACAAGTAATGACTTTCTCATTAAAAAAAAAAAATACAAGGCCGCCCTCCCACCCCAACAATTTTCAACAATAGCCAAATTTTATTTTGCACCATCCTCTAGCCAGAAATGAGGTAAAAAAAAAAATAAACCGCCCTCCCCCCCTACAGTTTCAGCTGTCAGTTGCCCGAGAAACAAGACATTTATTTTGTGTAGCCTAATTACAGAAACTGGATAATTATTCTTACCTTAGAACAAAACTAATTTAACGTATTGCAATTAATTTAGAAAATTACAAGACGTAAAAAATTTTTGTAAATATCCATATCATTTGCATTCCATTTTGATTAAAATAAATCATTTAACATGTGTTAATATACCGGTGGTTTTGACAAACTAAAAAATATATAAAAGCTCAACTGAAGAACCGAGTGCCAAATTTTATTATTCAACTGTTTCAAGTTTACAAGAAGTCCTTTACACCTCCAGTTAGATATTTTATAATAATATGTTTTCGCTGGTCGATATCATTACCGCTAAAGTGGTATGCATTTATTAATAAAGATTATTCTTTCTTTTGTTAAATAATCTAATAAGATAAAGCTAATCTTTATCATAAATCTCTCTTTCTATTCAAAATTTGAATTTGCTTTCATGTTTTTGAGTATGTTTTCTGAAATTATACATGTCTCACTTTAAAGATGCAGGTCTTTTTGCTAGCTTCAAATGTTATAGGGGGGGTTGGATGGCTGAATGGTTAGCGTGCGCGCGTTGTATCATAAAGTCTGTCATTGAGTCGACTGGCGTGGTTTCGAATCCCCGGTTGTACGTGGCAAGGAGTAGGGTTGCCTGTCCAACCTCGTGGGTTTTCTCCGGGGCCTCCGGTTTCCCCCCACTGCTAAAGACCCCTACGCGCAAGCGAATTATGTAAATAAAATTAAACCATATGTTAGTCCCGAAATGACCTAGTTTGTGTCGAGTGGACGTTAAACCCCATTTCTCTCTCTCTCTCTCAAATGTTATATTAAATTATTATTTAGACATGTATTTACATGACAAGCCCAAAACCAACTCTCTAGTTCATCAGATAAAAACACCACACCATTTAATAATATAATGATAAAATGGATAATCAAGACTTTATTATCGTAGCCTAACAATCGAGACTTATCTTAATATATTAATTTTTCATGATCAATTTTTCAATTATTATCGCAAGAACAGACATCCCTTTATCTAAATCTTACATATAATGTATGTATCTATATTATTTAGATAGATTTTTAGAATATTTATTATTATTAGAATATAATTATCATTTAGATATTTTATAAACTTTTTGTTATAATTTAATTGTTATTCAATATAATTGTTATATATTGGTGCCAGTGTTAGTGTGTTCTTAGTTTTTATAGAATAAAACTTATCAAATCTGTTTAGGCCATACAAAGAAAATAATTTGGTTCTTGGATAATCCCTACCAAAAATCTGATGTGGAAGCGAGTTATTATTTTTTTTTTTTTTTTTTTTTTTTTTTTCCAAGGATAACAGTTAAATGACTTCTCATAAACATCACAGGTTTTGCAATTATCTCATGTTGTTTATAGTTTATGATTATCCAGTATCATTTATGCTTGTTAATAACATTTATCAGGGTAGCATACTTGATAAATGAGCATATCGCACATTTTGGGATTATTTCAAATTTACTTCCTGTAACCAGAGAAAAAAATTTAAATGTGGTAATTAATGAGACTTTTTTTTTTTTAAATTAAAAACGGGTCATCCGTCCTGTTTTAAATGACGTGGGATTATCTAAGAAACAGAATATCTTTTTATTTATATGGCCTAATCCTAATATGGATTTTTATATATTGAGATCGCGAGTGGATTATACACGGTTTCTACCTGCAGTAGTATAAAATGATAAATACTGTATGATACAAGATTGTTATTGGTATATAGTTTTTATTAGAGTATTCTCAGTTTATGGAAATGTCAATTTGAGATGATTTTACTGTAAATATTGTTATTGTAAATTATCTGATTAATTCTTTCGTTAAAAACATTATTCCGTCCTGGATTATATATCTACAAATATATGCACGTCCAGATGAAACACTCTACTTCTTATAAATCTATGCAATCTATCTCTTGAATTGACCACATAAAATAGCTGAGGTCAGATAATTATCTTTAACACTGTGACCAACAAATAATCAAGTGAATGCAGAACTTAAACTTTCAAATAAAGTCAGACTTAAATGTTAAAAGTATCAAGTTAATTATAAATGGAGTATAGATAATTTTAATTTTAAAATATTCACATTTAGAAGTAATCATGAAGATGCAAAAAGATAAATTTAGAATATATACACAATACAAAATATAATTGTTCTTGGGACAATTCATCCATAAAATCTGATGCAGGAGGGAGGTTTTTATATTCGAAATTATCCGAGAGACAATTTTTTTTTGTCATATGGTTTAAAGTACAACTTTGACTGATGTAAGATCTGCATACTTGCACTCTGTGGTCTTTATTTATTCAAGATATATGCATGGGATTTGGAGAACAGGATTAGCCTCTTCTATACATAGTCTGCTTAATATACCTCTGCTCTTTAATAATATTGTTTGTACGTGACAAGGAGTTGGGTCGCCTGTCCAACCTCGTCGGTTTTCTCCGGGACCTCTGGTTTCCTCCCACTGCTAAAGACCACTATGCGCAAGTGATTTATTTAAATAAAATTAAACCATGTTTTAGGGCCGAAATGGCCTAGTTTCTGTCGAGTGGACGTTAAACCCCATTTCTCTCTCTTTAATAATATTGTACTATGATTTTTGAACAGTGTCAAATAGTATACAAAACATTTTAATAGAATTTAAAAGGCAGCTTTTCATATATCTTTTATAGAAAAAAAAAGATGTTATTTAGTATGTTTGATGTCATTGTTTTGGTTAAACCAGTTATTAAATTTGTTAACAAATTTTGTTATTTTATAGAGATCCAATAGATGAATCAATATGTATTTATTTTCGGGCATTCATTGACTAAATATAATTTTTTGAATCTTTGTGTTTAATTTCGTTTGGTCCCTGTCATGTATCATATAAAAACCACCTTGTTTAAGTTTCAGAATGATATAATGTGTTCAAAACACATTAAATATCATTGATTTAATCGTGTCTGTGAATATACTAGTAAATGATACAGATACAACATGAACTCTCGGCATCGGAGCATTGAACTGTAATTGTTGTCAATTCATAAGAACTGTACCGGTAAATTGTGCTGTATGTAGATTGAATTAATTATATATGTTAATTAATACCAATAAATGATGTCAATACTGTGAAATTGTCGGAACGTGAAATCTGCGCATCAAAGCATTGAACTGTAATTGGGCTGCATGGAGATTGTGATGAGACACTACTTTAAAATCTAGTTTTTGTCACAATGTAGCAGTGATTATGACCTATATCTTGACACTCTCCTTGTATCATATGTTTATATGTAAATCCTGAATAATACATTAATCAGCACAGCGTGAAGTCGTCTTTATTATGTTATTTGATCCCTCATTTACAATCCAGATATCTTATACTTATGCGTTATATTTATCAATAAGAAAACAACCTATATATATCTTATCTTACCCAGTATATTTATTAAACATACATTATGCAAGAGCTAAATCCGCCAATTGCAGATCTTTCTTTAGGCCTGAAATGTTACCTAAACTATTAATTAGACATTAATTAACTTATCCAAACGATAATCGACTCTCAATGTCATCTTATGTGTCGTTGGATTTTCACTGGATTTGAATCCTATATGCTGCTCAACGCTAATTGATGATTAAATCCAAAAATGGATAATCGAGACTATGATTTTTATCGTACCGACTTTAGTAATGATGAACGGGGCTATATCTTGTTTCAGAGTGGAGCAATTTTCAACATATTATATTTACGTTATCTATTTTTTTAACTATTATGGTGAGAACAGTCAACTCTTTATCTAATCTCTCATAATGCCTCTTTAATAAAAAATATACCATCATTTCAAATCTATATATTACTGGCTAAAGGTCCTGATTAAAGCGGGAGAGTGACTGGCTGCTACCAGGGGCCCCCGAATTAGTACGATAAATAAATATGTCATTTATTATGTTGTATATGTCTGTGCCAAATAAATTTGTCTATCTACCTTACTGATTTACAAATTGCATTTGAACGAGTGCTGCGGACAATAACCAGAATATGCCCCATATTCACTGTTGATGCAAGGGCCCCAAGTGACATTTTCAGCCAGGGCCTCCTCGATCATGCAAGCTTAATCTGGCTCTGACAGGCTATACTGTAGCATGTTTCTCATGCAAATTTGGTTTTTAACTTGGGGGGGTCGCACACACCATATCCTTATCTGTGTACAGCTTTGTCTATAGTAAGTCACGGTGGTTCAATGACCCTTTTTCTAAGTTTACATCTTCAGGTTCATGCAATCACTCAATTGGATTACAATTTGATGTCAATTTTGTTTGATTTTATTGTATTACTGGTGTTATAATACATTTATTAAAGATGCATTATGTAAGAGCTAAATCTGCCTTTTGCAGGTCATATTTCTGGCTTCAAATGTTACATAAATTATTATTTAGACATTTATTCTCATGACAAGCCTATAATCAACTGTCTATGCTATTGGATGGTTTGGATATTAAGTGGATTACACCATCCATGTCATTTAATTGGTTAAGTTAAATTGGAAAATCAAGAGTTCATATATTATCGTAGCAATGACAGTCGAGAATACACTATTCTTGTCAAAACTCCAAACATTCATAACTTTTCAATATATTCAGCTTTCATTATCTATTTTTAAACTATTATATCTAGAGCAGCCACCTGTAAATCTACATAATGCATGTTTAAGAGAAATATTGTTTTTTTGTTCGACCATTGACCATCAATCTTTTCATATTGAAGTTTTTAGCTGTAACTTATTATAGCTGAAATATTCTGTTTATTTTGTTGGACTTTAAATGTTTTGTTTTTGAATTTGCACAGATATTTTCTTGTTTGTGTATGCATATTAATCCTGAAATATATTCAGTTAACATTAATTTTGTTTTTAAAAAAAATATGTTGGGACTATCATACAAATTCAATAATTCTGGTTGCACACTATCAGAGATCATACAGTGTGCTATGCAGAAAATTTTGCCAGGGACCTCAGTTTTTTATTCCATCCAAATGACTAGACATCGTCCTTGCCAGGCTATTCCTTCTGCATCACTGACAAGGGAGAACTAATGCCGAAAAATCTAGATGAACTTTTTTGGCTAACGAGAGATACGTAGAATCAAACCGGTCCATAACCGAAGGTCAATAGGCCTACCCGTCACATCGGTCCACAAAAAAAAAGAGAGACACATACTTATCTAGTCGCCTCCTACTTCCGATTTCCAAGGCATTATAGTCCAAACCTTGACTCTCATACAAATAAACCATTTGGTACTATTTCGTACCTATATCATATCAAACCCCTCGGGCACCATGTTGAATCGCACAGTATTTAACATTCTCAAACCTAAATACTTTATGGAATCAACGACAAATCTAAACTTGGGCACCCCAATCCTTTTTATTTTTGTATCGTAACAGAAGACATGCTTACTTCAGAGTAAACCATGCAGCAAATATATTATTTATGGGGTACAATCTCTGGTTTTTTTGTTTAAGCATTATGCTTAATAGCAATGTCGAAATGTGGTGCTTATATAATAAACCAGTGAGACTTTCTATATAATTTTAGAATGTTAATGTGTTTCTCAATTACTAAAAGCCAAATAAACTACCGGTATATTATGAGCATCGATATTCAGTCTGTATTAGAAATGGATTATTAATGTTTTTTTGATAAAGGAACAGATCAGAATTTATTATTTACTTGAGGAAGATTTGTTACTAGCATATTATTAAAATACATACAGAAACCACATTTTATAATTTTCATGTATATTTTTTTCACCACACCTTGACAACATTACCAGGTATTTTGTTAGAATTTTTGTTATTATATTACATGTTAGCTGTGAATAAATTGGCTTACAAGATTCCGTAAGGTGTTTGTGTTTTTTTTATGACTGGTGGAGGTCTGCAGAAGTGTGGCCAAACCATAGAAAGTTTTAAATGTTCTCCTTTTTCTTCAGAGTTCAATTTGCTAACGAGGGTTATAAAATTACAAGGTCCATGGTTTTAATTTTTTTTTTTTTAATGTACAGACCAAAGGAAGTTTGAATGTACTTCACAATAGTTAGTTTCCTTATTTCTTTAGAAATATTAAATCGGGGAACATCAGTTAGTCTTGTCCGCCTCAAGAATGGGGTTATAGAACTTGCTTTTTATTGGTTTGATTTTCTTCTAAAAGCCAATTAGAGACTTGCCCAATTGCCTATTCTTTCAGTAGCCATAAGTGCTCGTTCCTGGATCTGGATTGCTATTTATTCCTACCAGTATCTCTAGTTTATTAAAGATGGGAGTTAGAGAACTGGATGGTTTTATTTGGGTAGTTCCGGTTCGAGATGAACAGTTATCACACACCAAAAAAAAGGAGTTCTGAAGGGTTCTGAACATGAATAGTGTTTCACAAAGCATATACGCCGTACAAGCATTGCTCGTGAAGATCCCGCAAAAAGAATGTCTTCGCTAGCACACACCTAGTTCCTTTCGCCAGGAAGATTTCGAAAACTAGAAGCCCGGAAATGCCATCTCCAGCAATCGTGAGACAAGAATGCGATTCTAAAATTATGAACTATAATGGGAGAAAGCTTGGAAAACGGTTGAGGTAGAGACAGGCAGTGGGAACAGTTTCTTTGAGAACTTATTATGAGCAGCACAAGGAGACGAAATTCTGAAAAGTAGTTTATCAAAACATCTGACACCGGGATCCATGGGGGGGGGGGGGTGTTGCTATTTTCTCGTGTGATTTAAGCAGACACATTCTCTAAAAGCCCAAATCATATATATCAATGTATCCAATATATCTGTTTAAATAATGTATTTTATGACAGCACTGCGTATTTTTGGCGATTAAATTTACAGTATGTAAAGGTCTTCAACCCTTTTAGTTTCCAGTACGTGTACTTCAGATAATCTAATAATTTATAATAACACAGTCATTTTCCTATAATGAACAATTTAGAAACTTTTGGTTTAAGAATATATATATAAATATATATATTCTGTCTTGTCCACAGGTTCATCTTGTAGGTTTTCTTTAGCGTGTAGTGCGGTCCTCCTGTATTTACTATCAGAAAAGGTTTATGGAAGGATGCACGAAACATTCCAAAGAAAATGGTCTGAAGGATACAATTCAGCCGAAATGCGTATAGAAATAGTCTTCGGAGAAATATGAAATTCCATTTCTGAGTGGAAAGACGGGGGTCATATTGACCATTTTTTGTTGATGTAAACTGAGGTGAGTGTGGTATGACTACTTAGTCCGACAAAAGATAATTTGACATTTTTTAAAAATCGTATTATGTTCACAATTAATTGAGCGATGGACTTACAATTTTGTGTGAAGTTGTTAAACATGCATATTGTATTACATGTGAAAAGTGAATAATATAGATATAATACTTTTACAATTATTCCACTAACTACTTGTATACTCGTTATTTTCCGGGCTACCCGATATGACCATCTTATATATGCATAAACGATTAAAGGATAAAGGAGATGAAATAAAGTAGGGCATAATGTCCTACTTTTCTGCACTAACGAATTTACTAAAGACGGACACACACACACCATGCAGTGTCCTGTAGAAAAGCGGACGGTGACTTTTTTTGCACCAACGTATTTTATGAAGATGGGCATACAGTGTGCTGTGAGGAAAGTGTGCACTGGCTTTTCTGCATAATATGCGTATTTTATGAAGAGGGACATAAACTATACACCATGATTAAAGAGGACAGTGCACCAACAGTCATACACTATACACCGTTCTGTGAGGAAAGCGGAGAGTGGCTCTTCCACCTACTCTTCATCGGATTCCAACTGCAGTGGGTTCTTTTAGGTGCACGCCAACGAATCAGTGCCGGATTTACCATTGTAGGCCTACTTAGGCGTGCTTAAGCACAGGCTCCCGCTGGCGAGAGGTAGGGGGTGCATCTTCCTTCCAAAATTAATTTCAAAATCCTGCTGATAATTCAAAAATTTGAATAAAACTTGTTAAAAATAATGATTGATCAAGAAAGATGTAATATTTTAACTACTCATGTGTACCAGACTGTGTAGGCATGCCGGGTCTACCTCCTTCAGGGCCCAAGTAAGGGGCCTCATAACTTAACTAGCACCGGACCTCATTTTGACCTAAATCCGGCACTGCAAAGAGTATATGAGTGGATCATGTTTTTCCGTTCAATCCGAAAGACTAGATGATCTTTCGTTGCCATACCCCCCCCCCCCATCCTGCACAACAAGGCGAGAAATTAGCCTATGGTCCCGATGGATAAAGGCATGTTCCCTCTATTAGACTACATTGTCTAGTTAACTAGTTTTTGTTTTGTGCACGCCACTTTTATTAGAAATGAAATGGGGCTTAACGTCCTACGTTTCGGCATCAACCGGGATATTGAAAACGGGAATAGGGAATGCAGGTTGTTATGAACACAATAATGTTCCAACTACCAAGGGTTCTTTACGTATAGCTAACGTGTACACGGGGGCTTGTTTTTTTGTGTGTCCCATCCGAAAGACTAGACAATAAATAATAAAGAAACAACTCTAATTAGTAGGCCTACCTTGTTAATTGTTATCTTTTAAAAAATAATTCTTGACGATCTGACACCGTAGTATTATAGTTTGAAATGAAATGGGGTTTAACTTCCAACTCTTCTGCACCGACAGGGCTAATGAAGTCGGGTGTACGCCATGCAGTATAGCCCTATAATAAGGAAAAGTTCGCTCTATTCACAGCGGCGCTACGGTATAAACTTCATCACATTCCAACTGATAAGGAATAAAGGATAGATTTGCGGGAACGGGGCCTCGAGTTTTCGTCCCATCCGAACGTCTAGTGTTGTTCCATGCCAGGCCATCATTCCCTGCACCACTGACATGGGGAGAAAATGCGAGAAAAGCTGAGGAACCTTCTCGACCAACACCGGGTTCGAACCCGGGGACTTCGAGCGCCTTCCATGTTTATGGTTCTACCAAGCTTATCACTAAATAATTTATTTCGTGTCGAAGATGATTGTCCGCGGAATGGTGTAGCAAATAGAATGGACGACATTCAGATTTAATATGTTGTCTTGAGATTTTTTCTTGACTAGCATGGCAACACGTACTTGGTGTGCAGTTTAATTGCATGAATATGGAAGGGTATCGCTGCCAATATTAAATGCTCTGCTACAATGTCTTTTATATTGATTATATGTAAAAAGTACAATGTACAAAGTGATAATACCGGTAATGATAAAGTCAAAATATCTCTAAGGCAAGAGTTAAATGTAAAACGTCAAATGTTAAGTGTTAAATGACAAATGTTTTGTGGGAAAATGCCTTTTTTGACGTGTCTACATTTTACATTTCTCTCATTACATTTTACATTTGCTCTCTGCCACATCCCATTTGTCCTTCACGTATTCTACATAGCATGTTTCGCACATCATCAACTTGCATCTGCAAATGTAGGATATCACGTGACTTATTAACATATATACGGAAACCTGGCACACTATAAGCCAGAACAGGGATATTCACGACACTATAACAGGAAATCAGCCCAGCACACAATAAAAATTTACTCACCTTGACACTTTGGATGGCACTTTATGATGATTACGGTGGGGAGGGGGCTGTGCAATGTCCAAATACGAAATTTCAGGTATCATGTTACATATTAGTGAAAATCACATTCATTTGTGTTTGTAAATATGTAAATAGTTATCTGGTCCAATCATATTTTCACATAATTTAAATCCAATAAATATCACACTATTAAAGGTGTATTCAAGTAAAAATACTGGTCTAAATACGAAATTCCAGATACCATGTTAAGTTTCACTGATTGCTCTTTTCAAATATGCAAATAATTTTCTGGCACATTCATATTTGCTCAACTTTACAAAATAAGATTAAAGTTGAAGAGAAGGAAGGGGGGGGGGGACTAAACTAAACTAAAATAAAGATACAGGGCTTAATCAATATATTATTTATTTGTTGGGCACAATGCTTATATATTGTTGTTTTTTTAATGGATCAAAGTAGGCTACTCAACTCTGTTTATAGAGAGACCGGAAAGAGTGGGGGTGTTTAAAATATAAAAAATACGGGTATTAATACGAAATTCCAGTTATTGTGTTATGAATTACTGGAAAGTATGTTTCTTTGGCTGCTTGAATCTATCAATTATTTCCTGGCACATTCAAAATTACGCACGGTCGTCTAGATAGTTTTTTATGGTGTGTCAGCTTGATTTCTTTTGTCGTGCGGTGAATATCCTTATAGTGTGCTTGTGCTGGGTTTCCATATATGTTAATAAGTCACGTGATATCCTACATTTGCATATGCAAATTAATGCTGTGCGAAAGTTGCTATGTAGAAAGCGTGAAGGACAAATGGGATGTGGCAGAGCGCAAATGTAAAATGTAATGAGAGAAATGTAAAATGTAGATACGTCAAAAAAGGATTTTACCACAAAACATTCGTCAGTTAACACTTAACATTTGACGTTTTACATTTAACTCTTGCCTTAGGGGTATTTTGACTTTATCAATATCGGTATTAGGACCTCGTACATTGTACTATTTACATATAATCAATGAATACCTCGACTAGGTTTGATAATGAACATATTTTTCTCCGGTTAAACAGGGGATACAATGCCAACAATACTGTATAAAGTTGTAATGTCGCTATTCTTGATTTTTTTTTTATCCGCCTAGGATTCTTCTTAAATCGCGTCCGTCGATCGGTTTCTCTCCACTGCTAAGGACTCCCTTTTTAAAAAAGAAAAGAAAATCCTGTATCCGCCCCTTAAATTGTGATAGTACAAGGCCAAGCTCTCTCCATAGAAAACGAATTATGTAAACACCAGATATAATATACGACAGGACAAACTCAAACTGGAACAAAACGTACGTGTAGCATTTCGAATACGGTATGGTGAAAATAATTTAATACTTTACTTTGATATGTTTGGCTGATCTGGCAGTGTTTTTCTTGAAGCGGGGATGGTTGTGTCGTTTTAGTTGGGGTCAGTTTCGTCCTTGTTGCGTAAGACTTTTTAGTGCCTATCAATATCAAATCATCATCGTCAGGTGATCTCATGTTATGTTTTTTTAGTGATCATATTCAAGGCCACCTAAATAACAGAAACGTACGGTAAACCTCGGATTATCATATTCATAGAAGACACGTGTAAGGCCTAATTTTGTTCTTTCTTTGTGAAATTGTGGTGGTAATTGTTCTATTGATTTGGACACATATATAGTAATTGTTCTTATTGTCAATTATTATAACTTTGTTATAATATTGCTTTAACTAAATTGAATTCGGAATGTCATAGTTCGTAGTACTACTAGTAGATAAGGTAGCTTACGTACCTCACCGCCCAACACTCAAATAAAACAAACACTTCAGATGTACCGGTCTACGTATCGCAAGGTTTTTAGCGACGTCCTTGTGTGTAGATTTATGTGTGTGTAATTAGAGGTCCTATGAGTTTAAAAGAATATTGCTTATATCGTGCGCCTATAAATAGATTTATTACTGGTTGAACTATTTCCGGTGTAGAAGTTATCACAAAACAAGATAGTTGACACAAGAGAAAATATATATAATAAATTGATCGTGTTTGGATCGAATCGTATTTTATGTTCATGGGAATCCGACTAGCAGTATTAAACGAGGTCAGGGGATGGTTTGCGAACTGTAATTGTAAGTAAATAACAATGTCAGTATGAAAAAAAAATGAAATTGTGACTGTGTTGAGTGAGCCTTGACGCCTGATGGACGATTAATTGAACCAGTTACTTTTTTGCACCTAAAACATAATCAAGCCTGAACATATAAATAAGGCATATGTCACAGGCTTTGTCAGACACATCATTGAAAGTATATTATAAATAAATTATAATATGAACGTTGTGAAATAAGTTAATTTGTGTCTGACAAAGTCTGTGCAGGCCTGTAGCTAGTGGTGGTGGGGGGGGGGCAGCTGGTTGGCGAACCGCGCCTTTTCCATTGGAAGCAATACGAAGCCAATGACCAACATGCCCATATTAGGGGGGTTGGATGGCTGAATGGTTAGCGTGCGCGTGCTGTATCATAAAGTCTGTCATTGAGTCGACTGGCGTGGTTTCGAATCCAGCCTGTCCAACCTCGTGGGTTTTCTCCGGGTCCTCCGGTTTCCTCCCACTGCTAAAGACCCCTACGCGCAAGTGAATTAAACCATATGTTAGTCCCGAAATGACCTAGTTTGTGTCGAGTGGACGTTAAACCCCATTTCTCTCTCTCTCTATGCCCATATCAGTATGGGTGCCCCATAAAGACGAATGCCATTGGTTGGGCTGCTCACCTTGCCCCAATTTAATTTCATTAATTCTTTTACTTGTAGAAGTCCTTAGCAGTGGGAGGAAACCGAAGGACCCAGAGAAAACTCTTGTCTAGTCTAGTTGGACAGACGACCCTACTCCTTCAATCTGATTAAAATACAGATTTTTGAACTATGAAAACGAATTGAAATGGGATCTGTGTTTTAATCGGATTGCTACTCCTTGTGCAGTCAAAGAATCAAAACTACGCCACTTGACTCAATGACAGACCTTAATATGTTACGTCGTTAAACCACTAGAGCCCCTTCCCCCAATGTCACAAACATTGTCAGACACAAATTATAACACAAGATAGGCCCATATATTATGATACTAGCAGACGTTAAATAAAGCTATTTCACACACACACACACACACAATACCCAGCTTCGCTCTGGGCTCAAATTCACATTGGCCCTATTCGCCGAGAGCCCAAGTTTGCCCAGGACCCAAATTCGCCCGAGGCCCAAATTCATGGGGTCATGAGAAATATGGTTACTGTTACTACTAAATGCAAAAGCAAAAAAATGGAATGACATGAAGTTCTACTGTTCTACTGCGACAGGGCTAATGAAGGAGGGTGTATGCCATGCAGTATGCTACGGACTACTCTTTCATAGAATCCAACAGCCAGTGGTTCTTTTACGTGCATGACAATGTGTACATGGGAACTACTAAATGCATGTGCTTATGTAATGTAATAATCAAGCCAGACGTTACCAAAACCATACTAATTTTTTATATGCTTTACAGACTGCGTGACCAATAATAATGGAATTAATAGAGACAGACGAACCAGTTAACGTAGAAACCGAAGAGTCACCAAAACCACCATCTAAATGTTCAACCCATAATACGTGTTTACCACCATGTCGGATATGTGGAGAAAAAGCATCAGGTTTTCACTATGGTGTCAATACATGTGAGGCCTGTAAGGTAATTTTATAAATTTTGTATTAAAACCAGGGTTACATTCAGTAGACAACATTTCACGAGATGGAGTTGTAACCTCATGTTACTGAGGTATGAAATTGTCTTGTAAATGCCCCAAATTACCAACAAAAGAATAAATATGCGACAACCCTTGTCAACTGCTCGGACGATTTAGCTGCTATGGGCATATGTTTTGTTGCTTAGCAACCTATCTTTTGTGTCTTGCAATTGCTTACAAAAATGTGAATGCCTTGCTACTGTGAGAATTTGTTTGGTTGACTGGCAACCCATCTGTTCACAAGCACACATCACAAAGTGTATTTATGTCCACCCTTAAAAATTTTCCATGTATTTATTTGTAATTGTTTTTTTGTTTTTTTTTAGGGCTTTTTCCGTCGAAGTTTGAAAAAGAAAACCAAATATAAATGTGTTGATAATCAAAGTTGTAATATAGGACCAGGTAATAGAAATGGCTGTCCACATTGTCGTTTGGAGAAATGTATAACTGTTGGCATGTCTAAACAAGGTTAGTTTAATTAATTAACTAAAAACAAAATATATAATTTGATTCTAGGTGAATCTATCGGTCAGACTGTCACATTTTTTGGAGTACAATATCTCTTCTTGTAATTTAGATAAAATGGTCAAACTTGTAGATGTTTATTAATTGAATGTTTTGATTGAGTTTAATGATGAGCATTTTGCTTGTTTGCAAAGCAGAGATAAGCCATGTGATTTGTTAATGCTTTGGACATGTTAACTCGGTATCATAATTGTGTGAAAGTGACGAAAGTTGGTGTATAGGTTCATTACGTCAATACCTTGACTGCGTTCGAGAGTCAGCATTTTCTACCCAGGCTAAGCAGAGTGTTCAGGCAGGTTAAGCAGAGTGTTCAGCAGTTTAATTGCTTGATGCTTTATAAAAACAAAAATGTGCCAGTGTCATCTATTTATTTTGGGATTGAGACAGGGGACATGTGTTTCAATGTGTAGATTCCTATCCAAAAGACCCCTTTGAGTCCTGATTGTAATAATATTAATAAGAAGAAAAGGTTTCAGACTTAGTCAAAAAAAGTACAGAACAGACACAACTATTGTGGTGGGGGACATCGACCAATGGATGTTGTTGTTGTTGTTCATTACGATTTTAACGTCCAATACAATAAATATGATATTATAGACAGGTTGATTTAATTAAAGTATTTATATCTAAAGGGTTGGAAAATTGGGAAAAACACTAAAAATAAAAAAAGTTCTTAAAACCAATGGATTTTTATTGGTTGATTTTAGTCGTATTCAGCCACTTTAAGTTTGAAAAAGCTGATTAATAAAACAATGAACTGCCCACTATGGTATCATAAATCAATCTACTTTTGGCTACATTATAAGGGGTTAATTACTATCTGTTGGTTAAGCAGTCAATCAAACCGTAACAGTCACACCTCAGTGAGAATTGGTCACATGTGGTTAATGATCCAAATAATTAGCACATTTAACAGTAATTTTAATAACCTCATAAAACAACAAAGTTGCTGATTATTCATAACTGATCCAGTAACGTGGCCCTGTGAAAATAGCGCACATAATCAGCCAATTAAATTTTTAGAAGGGCGATTAGGATTTTTACTTGTATTTTGTAGTATTTACCACTTAGGCCTTACTAATTTGTTTTTCGTTTTTCAAGGTTTTGATAAATAAATAGTCAGTAATAGTCACGTGAATCACATGAAAGATGTTTAGTGATAAATTCAAAAACTTAAAAATTTGAAACTAAAAATTCTTGAACAGAGAAAATTAGTCTTTGTCCCAAAGAACAGTTTCGAGGAGAACAGAAAATCATATTGGTGTGGCCTTATAATTGCTTTCATGCATTTGTTCAATGTCTTACTAAGTGGGGAGCCACAGGGGCTGGTGGCTCAGTGAGTAAGACAATGGTTCACTAATCTGGAGGTCCCGTTATCGGTCCCTGTTTAAGCCTAGAAACTTCATCAGGATTTCCCCGACACGGTTTTCCCTTGTCAATAGTGTAGGACATAGGTTGTGGTAAGGGACATAGTCATTCATATGGGAAAAAAAACTAGATCCCATGAAAACATTGGCCTGTACATAGAAGAACTCTTGGCAGGCAAAATATCCCTCATAGCACACTGTATGGCGTATGCCTGTCTTCATTAGCCCAGTTGGAGCAGAACAGTAGGACTTTAAACCCCATTTCATTTCATTTTCTCACTACGTGATTTTATTATCACATGTTTTATTATTTTTTTTTTTGTTTCAGCAATTAAAACTGGTCGATATACTCACCAAAAACGTACACAAAATATACTGGAAATAAAGAAACTCGAAGGAATTACTCAGAAATGTATTTTAGACAGAATATGTGATCATTCGGAATCTGTGAATTCACCTAGTGCTATTAAAGATATATGTTTGGGGTCAGAGTCCGAGCATATTCTTCTGTCGGAAAACGATAATTTAAAGTTATTGTCTGAGATTGCGATAGATGCAGATCTTTTTGCGAGGGACTACAATACCAGTGGAGGTAGTTCAGTCTCTTCTTTAGACTTCAGCCCGAAATCCAGTCCAGGCAAAAAAGAAAATTTCTTGGAATCTGATAAATTAGAGGAGATTATACAAAGACTCACTGCTATTCATAGGGAATATGTTCACAGTTACACTGCCGAGGAAAGTAAAGAAATTGAAGAAAAAACAACAGATTACTATGTAAGTAAATAATCTTTAAGTAGCATTTAACAATTGAAGAGTCCAGGGGAAGTCACATTTTTGTCTTTTCGCATAAAAGGCAAAACAGACATTTGGACGAGAATGCTTGACACGAACATAAGCATTATTTGCTTGATAACGATATCTGTATGTGTATCGAAACGTAGCATGTTAATAAATTCAGAAGTAGTATATCCATATAAGTGTTTTTAACTCTTAAAGATAAATATAAAAATATCATATAATATATTATATTGACCTCAAGGTTACTAAATGTCATTGTACAGAATAACAGAGAGGTTTCGTAACTTCGCATTTACACTTACATTTAGATGGTTAAATGTCATCAGTTTTTGTGAGGTATGACGTGAAGCGCACGCCATAAAAGTGTGTCCAAGGGATAGCAGCCTCTATACTTGTTTAATTTCTATAATCCAGTTCATGGGCGTGGATTTAGAGGGGGACGTGGGGGACACGTTCCTCCCTTTCAATCGGAATAGGTCTCTGTCCCCCCCATGATTTTGATCGCCAGGACAGATTTTCAGGTTTATATCCACATGATGGTGAGCTTGTTTCTACGTATCTGGAACTGAATCAGGACTTGGAACAATAATTGACATTCTTCAAGAGCAAATCTTTTTCACTTGTGCACGAAGCGTTCCCCATTATGTCACCTGAAGTGAAGCAGATGTTCCCTTCTGTCGAAGCTCTTCTCATCTCACACAGCTGAACCCTGCTAGTTCCAGCTCAGCCGAGCGATCATTCAGCACTCCATGACGCAAAACCGACTGAACCACTTGAGGGCGTGTGCAGTGCATAATGACCTTCATGTCGCCAAGATATTCAAAGAGAACAGTCCTGATCGTAGAACGATTCACTTAACTTCATATACATGTATTTATGCAACTTTGATGTAGGTAGTCAATTTTTCCATATTTTCATCATATTACCCCTAGTTACAACTGGTACAGTTAACTGTTCGTAATTATTTGTTTCGTTTGGTAATGAAATGTTCCAGGTTCCAGGGTTCGTCCGTCCTCCCCAAAAGTTATGACAAATCCACACCCTTGATCCAGTCCATAAAGTTTCAATTAATCGTGGTTTTCACGAACTAAATCCACATAGAAGACCTTCTCCTTCATGTAGACAAAATAAGAAGAGGCTGAAACAAAACACGTGCGTGCTTTATTAATCTCATCTTTAACAATCTATCCGTGATAAAGGCCAATCGAGATAGTGGACCAAGTTTGTGTCGCTACCTACTAAGTGTAACTGTAAGTGTGAATTTATTGAAACGTCATAAGGTACACAGGGCTAGAAATTCATGCGAATCTGATTCGTGCAAGGATTCTCGCAAGAGCTTACATTGCGAATCTACAATGATTCAAGTAAAATTTTTCCAAAAAAAAAAAAAAATCTCTGAGAATTGTTGAGTCCAACTATTGATTTTCGGTCAGTATTGGCTGTATTTTGTCGGCATTTAATCTAGCCGATTATTAAAACAATGAATCCATCACTATGGTATCATAAATCAATCTACTTTTGATAAATTACAACGGGGTAATTATTACTTGTTAATAAAAAAAGTCAATCAATTTGCTTGTCGGCTACAACAACAGTCATACCTCATGGTTCTTAATCCGAGCAATTAGCACATTTAACGGTGATTTTGACAATCCAGTAAAAAAACAAAACACGCATGCTGATAATTCATAAAAGGTTCAGTAAAATACTCCACGTGGCGAATAAAGACGATCTTGTCATGGTTTGCGAATTGCACGTCTTCTACGCCCCGTCCGTGTGAATTCCAGGTACAGGTAGATATTAAAATAATAACTGGATCATACATTGATGGATTCGCTGACCAGTTGTTAGGTAAATTTAAATCTTTATTGAATATAATCCCCTGGTAGAACACTGAATACACGGAAAGAGAAACAGCGGGTATTTTCCCAGGACAGAATCTCAAATGCTGAATTCCTATGACACATATTGGTTGGAATTAGGTCAATAAACCAGATCTAAATAGCGTTTATACACATGCTGATTGAGGCTTAATTTTAAAAATATTATTCAAGCTATATCATAGTTGTACGAATTTTATTTTATAGCAATTTCAATTGTGGTTGTCTCATGATCATTGTGCCGTTTGTCTATCATCGACGAATGAATAAAAACTTTTGCAAGTTACGTGACTATTTACCTGAATGACAAAAGACTACAAATTGTGCTGTGAAGAAATGTCATGGTGCCATATCAACTTATTTTGACTAAGGCATTTTCTGGATATTAGTTTTGACACTATTTAAGTGTTTACCCAAAAATCCATATGATTGTTGTATTTTTATCATTGTTCTTGTCTAACAAGTGTGCTGATCATAAGATCTATCATTGAGTCATGTGGCGTGGTTTTGATTTCCCACTTGAAAATGACAAGGAGTGAGGTCGCCTGTCCAACCTTGTTGGTTTTTCCTGGGTTCTCCGGCTTCCTCACATGACTAAAGACACCTATCTCTAAGTGAATTATTGAAATAAAATTGAACCATGTGTTAGACCCGAAATAATCGAGCTCGTTTTGAGTGGATATTAAACCAATTGCTTAATCTTCCTATTGCAGGTCTCTCGCTTGATCGCAAATGTTATATAAACTATTAATTAGACATTTATTCACACAACCATCTCTTAATCAGACGGAACACCTGCGAGATTTAATCATTTAACAATATGGATACTCTAGACTTAATCTTGGTTGTCAAGTAACGTTGCTACCATAACAAACAATCTACGCTTCGCTCAGAAGTTATGTAATTTTATTGAAATTTTCAATATATTCATTTTTCATTACCTATTTTTGAACTAATCACCAAACGAAATGGATGCCACGCAATTCTCGGACAGGCTGTAATCTGAAAAGTGTCTATCCTTTCCAAGAGCTATCCATCTCGTAGGAAGGGCTAAAAATCTACTCTTTATCTAATGAATCGTAATTAAATATTAGAAAATCAATTTTAGTACGTTTCAGCATAAAGCCATGAAAAATGGCTGTTTGGGATTGATGAATTGAAAAACATGTGTCTACATTGGTGACTTTAGCAACTCTAAAACCTCGTCATTTGATTTGGGTTCTTTTTTCAGGAAAAGTATAAATTAAAAACTGAAGTATTTGGTAAACTTTCTTTATTATCTATGGAGCAGTATAAAGATTTCTACGATATAACGGGAATAGACATTGACAACCGTCAACCTATATGTAACGAGATGGCTACTGCAATGGAGTCTTGTATTCGTCGTTTAATTACTTTCGCCAAGTCTATCCCAGGTTTTACAGATCTCAGTATAGAAGATCAGTCTAATTTATTAAAAGGTAAGTTTATTAAAAAACTAGAGATCATTTCTCAATGTCATTCAAACAAATGTATGGGTATTCAGGGCTGTCGGTAATTTTTCACAGTTGATTAGCAGCACTGCTAATCAAAAAGTCCAATTTTGCCAAATTTGATTAGCAAATTTAAAAATTGATTAGCAGTTTTTCAGTTTCAATGTAAATACCTAGATATTACTTTAATTCATAACAAATATGATTAGATTCCATTCTGACTATTCTTAGATTTTTTTAGCACTGCCACAAGTACTTGTGACAGTTTATAAATGTGATGTAGACATTTAGTTAGGTCTTATGTCTGAAGCCAATTCTTGACAGTGACTTCCGAAGCCCCACTCATTTTAATTGTTATTTTTTTGTTACGTTAGAAATCTTCGTTAGAAAACGATCTCGTCTGCTTTTTATCGTGTATTACTATTTTTGTTCGGGCGCACCTCGATTAACTAGACACACGCGATATAAACAATAATATTTTACGGGAATTTTTACTTTGATTTATCATTTTACAATACGTTAACATGTATTTATTTTTTTTATATTTTATTTACAATACGTGCGATACACTGGAGTTATTTATTTCAAAATGAATATGATATAATTACTTGATGTCTCGCAACGTGAGTGCGACTACTTGATTCCCTATTTCCGGTTTAATAGTCCCTATTCATAGAGTTATGTCCCTGTGTTATATAGTATTGTGTCTGGGTAGTTCGAGAAGAAAATGTCACACGGAGAATTCAGTTTTGTTTATAAAATTTTATTCAACATTTTATACACGTTGAAAGTGTTGAGTAAGCCTTCTAGTCTTCAAAATGTGGATTATTCTTGTGACAATATCCAAAATGACAGGCACATTAATGATTCGCAGTAACTGCGAATCAAAAACGTCAGATTTTAATTTTTGGTTAGCAACGGACGAAATATGTATCGCAAATTGCGCTGCGATACTGGTTGTCGGCAGCCCTGTGGGTATTCGATATTCAATGGGGAGTTGGATGGCTGAATGGTTAGCGCGTGCGCACTGTATTATAAAGTCTGTCATTGAGTCAACTGGCGTGGTTTCGATTCCCCGGGTGTACGTGACAAGGAGTAGGGTCGCCTGTCCAACCTCGTAGGTTTTCTCTGGGTGCTCCGGTTTCCTCCTACTGCTAAAGATCCCTAAGCGTAAGCGGATTATTGAAATAAAATTGAATCATATGTTAGTCCCAAAATAACCTAGTTTGTGGTGAGTGGACGTTAAACCCCATTTCTCTCTCTCTCTCTCTATCGATATTCAATGTTGTTGGACTGATAATTAAAACTGTTACGGAATTTGATTTATTTTAATTCGCCCACACATAGTTTTTGATATATGTAGTTGATGCCCCTCTCCCTCTGTAGGTCTGTCCATCCTTCAACAATTGGACTGTGAACATGATAGAGGCTCCAGAGTTTGACATGTGTGGGCCGTGCTGGCAAAATGACCTATTGTGCTAGAGGTATGTCCCTTGTTCTGAAATCCTTGTAAACGGGATGGAGACTGTAGTTTTTAAAATTTAGTGGGAAGCATTGGGGTCATAAGGATTAACCCTATCGATATTAAACATACATTGTGCAAGAACTAAGCCTATTGCAGTTCTTTCTTTAGGCCTAAAATGTTATCTAAATTATTAAATAAGACATTTATTAACATGAAAAGACCTTAATCAACCCTTGATGCCATCTTATGTGTTGGATTTTCACTGTATTTGAATCCGATCTGCTGCTCAACGCTCATTGATGATTAAATCCAAAAATGGATAATCAAGACTATGTTTTTGATCATACAGACTTTAGTAATGGTATATACGTGACAAGGAGTAGGGTCGGCTGTCCAGCCTCATGGGTTTTCTCCAAGTTCTCCAGTTTCCTCCCTCTGCTAAAGATCCCTACATCCCGAACTGACCTAGTTTGTGTCAAGTGGACCTTAAAACCCTTTCTCTCTCTCTCTCTCTCTCTCTCTCTCTCTCTTGTTGAATTATCAAATATGGACAACATTCAAGGTTTTATTTCAGATGAGCTACTGTCAAGACATTGCTGCTGTATGGGTGTATTATATATTTATATAATTATATTTCTATTTTCCAGCCTCGAGATTTGAATTTTGCATCTTAGGTTGTTATAGAGGATATAATAATAGAATTAAAACAGTCCTCTCGCCAGCAGGTAATTGTATGTATATAGAAGAGTCCCGAAATGTCATCAAAGGAGATTTTATATTAAAGTGTTTTCAGTTTGCTGACAGCTTGAAGAAACTAGATCTTCAGTATGATGAGACAGTCATTTTAAGAGCCATTGTTTTACTGTTTAGAGGTAATTAAATTACATTGAAGGCAAAATAGACCTGACTTCAAGTTCACAAAGCATTCTCAGACTTAAGTTAAGAATTACCCAAAATTGTTTGTCTTATTTCATCTAAAATATAGCCCTTTATAAGAAAAACCATGTGCAAATATTTGTATTTCTGGATCAAAGATATTTCTCATAAACAATGATTGAAATTAAATTCTTATCTTAAGTCTGAGAACGCTTTGTGAACTCGGGGCCTGACTTAAGGGGAAATATTCACTTTCAAAACAAACACAGATAAACACAAGTAAACAGTAGGGTAACAATAAACGTATTGGCTTAAAGCGGAAATTGCAAATTTTCTAAGAAAGTCAAAACGTAATTATTTCTATGTCTTTTGCTCAATAGGTTGTCAACTCACAATTATATGATCATAGGTGTCATTCTCACACTTACAACTCATTTACACAGGAAATAATAACACAATTACCTCCCAATTACCTCCCTTGTTTTCTATTCTCCACCATGGAGTAGCTTTTTCCAACGTTTGAAAATGAAGAGGAAAATGATATTTTTGCCAATTTCACAGCTGGCAATAGTGAATTATAGGATTAATAGGATTATTCTTTAACAAGGTAGGACTGTTTATGGATACCATCTATTTTCAGGCTTTATTTTAATAAATTTTAAAAATATAACTTAAAAATTTGCAATTTCCGCTTTAATATTATTGAAGGTATGTGCAATAAGAGAGATATAGGGTTTCAAGCCAAGTCAATTTGGGTCTAACATGGTAAATTTTATGATCATAGGGGTCTATAGCAGCGGGAGGAAACCAGAGGAGCCAGATCAAATCCATGAGGTTAGGCAAGTGAAACTTCTCCTTGTCATGTATAAGTGTGGGATTTAAGTGAAACCACAGGGTTCAGTGATCAATATTATGATGTAAAGTGCACACGTTAAAATATTTAGCCACCTAACCAACCTTTCTCCAAAGAGAACAGAAGAGAGAGAGAAATAGGGTTTAACGTTACTCGGCACAGACTAGGTCATTTCGGGACTAACATATTGTTTAATTTTATTTCAATAATACGCTTGCGAGTAGGGTCTTTGGCAGTGGGAGGGAACTGGAGGACCCGGAGAAAACCCACGAGGTTGGACAGGCAACTCTACTCCTTGTCACGTACAACCGGGGATTCGAAACCACGCCAGTTAACTCAATGACAGGCTTCATGATACAGCGCGCACATGCTAACCATTCGACCATCCACCCCCCCTCCCCCCCAGAACAGAAGAAACTATGATACCGCAAACAATCTTGAAATAAACTTGTCTGATTATGTAGTATGACAAATGCCTTTTCATTTCATTTATTTGATTAGATTAAGTTTAAAGGACCTAAACTTCTAATTCAATATTTTCGAAAAATTCTAAATTAAAATTGCGAATTAAAATTCAGTATTGGTCCATTTCAATTAATATTGATGTTGTTATCTTGCTGTGAAAATGTGTGATCCTAATATCCAATATATATGACATGGTGAACATCTTAAAATCAGTAAACGAGTTGTATACTCCATGGTTTCAGGTGCCATTTGTAATGTCCTACAAGACAATACAGAAGTAATTTGTAATGGCAGATTCACAAACCACAAAATATTAACAAAAAAATGTAAAATGAAATGAAATGGGGTTTAATATCTACTGTTCTGCTCTGACTGGGCTAATGAAGATGGGCATATGCCATTCAGCGTACTGTGAGGAAATTTTGCCTAAACAAGCTGACTACATTGTCCCTTGCCAGGTCCTCCGTTCTGCACCACTGACAAGGAGGAACGACGTTGGAAAATCTTGGTGAACTTTCTCGGCTCAAAAAAAGATGTGTAGAATTTACTAATCAGACATAACAACTGTCATTCAATTTAGACTGTTCAAATATTTCACCGAACATAATTGATTATACACCCATTTTCGTCTTTTTTAAAGGTACGTTATGTGAGATTCGATAACAAGTTGACAGTTCTCACTATAATAGTTAAAAACTAGATAGTGTAAAGGCAATTTGCTGAAAATTTCATTCAAATTGATCCACTATGAACCGAGAACTAAGCGATTGAAATTTCCGCCTAGCCTCGATCATCATTACTAAAGTCAGTACGATAAACAGCATAGTCTTGATTATCCGTTAAATCATGAAGGAAAGTTATACAGTAAATCGGCTCATAATCCACTAAAGATCGCAGGCTAGCGATGCCATCTAGAATTGATTATGGTCTGGATAGGTTAATTAATGTCTAATTAATAATTTAGATAACATTTCAAGCCTAAAGAAAGACCTGCAATAGACAGATTTAGCTCTTGCATAATGTATGATTAAGTTTACAAAGTTTAGAGCCATACACCCTTTAAAATTTTACTATTTATAAAATCTTCAATATTTATTGATAACATACATGTATTTCAGATCGCTGTGAATTAGAAAATCCTGATAAAGTGGAAGAACTACAGTGGCCATTGGTTCAGTGCTTAATTTATCTGGTGAAAAAAAATCATCCTGATCAGCCTAATTTTTTTGGAAAAATAATGGACAGACTAATGGAAATTCGAACAATATCAGAAGAAAATAGTGTAGTTATGAAAAATCTACTATTAATTCCAGCTATCCAGAAAAATCCTTTATTATTAGAATTTATATCATTTTAGTGTTAAGGTGATGTGTGTAGCACAACCAGTATTGTGCACAATGTTTTCATTTTTGAATTGAAAGGCCTTGGCATAAACTGTCAATATGTACAATATGCATTAATGATTAGGAATTTATTCATGTTTGTGTTTTTGCTAAGAAGCAAAACTAAAATACATGGAGGAGTGTTGTAATCCTCCATTAATTTGTAAATATTTGTATATTGTGGGTTGGACAGGAGAAACTACTCCTTGTTGTTGTCACATTCTAGCAGGGAATTGAAACCACAGAACTTGATGCAATTACAGATCTTTTGATCTAAAGTGCACATGTTGACCCACCCACCCCCCTCTTGTTGATTAAAATTTCGTGAAAATGAATCCAGAAATGTTATTTGTGTTTGTCAAGACCAGTTTCTTTCATCATGAAGTTTGAATATCATCCCCTGGTTTAATTGTTTATATATATATAAAGTACAAAGGTACAGATATAAAAAGACATCCAGTTAGAAAATTCATTGCTTGATAATGACTAGAAAAGCCTAATCGAAACGTCGCTCAGTAATAAGCAGTAATTGTATTCCATAGAATTGTGATCTGTATACTCCAGTTCAATTATTAAATGCCATTGAACCATTTTTACTTTTTCATTTATTGAAATTCCTGATTTTTTAATTGTGTTGGGAAAAGGACTCAAGATATGTTCCATAAAATTTGTTAGTCCCAAATTTGTCAAAGTAATTTGTTAGTCCCAGATATATAAATGTAAAATATGATACTCAAAGTAACAATATATTTATCAATCCATGTCACTCAAATCGTTTCGAAACTTGTAAAAACATAATATATTATGGTTGTCTTACTGTATCCGAACACTTAACATATTTTCTCAAACAAACATTTAAAATGCATAGACTAAGATTGAAGCAGAGGCAATATCAGCTGGAATGATTTTTTAAGTCTGTGAAAGATTTGACTATTTGTGTCTGTGAAAGTCTGTGAAAGATTTGATTCTTTATAAGTCTGTGAAAGATTTGACTATTTGAGTCTGTGAAAGATTTGATTCTGTCGGTATTTTATCTAACTTAATAGAGCTATAAGTAAGCATATACGAGTATCATATTATTCATCAATAAAAGATATTTTAGATCTGATATTTGTTCATTAATTATAATTAAAACAGATCATTTAACTTGTGTTAATACCGGTGTTTATGATAAACTTAACAATAAATATAAGCTTAACTAAAGATACTATGTGCCAAATTTTATTATTCAACTTTTTCAAGTCCTCTACAGTGTAGAGTCTACACCCTAAATTATATTTTTGAATACTTTCAAGTTCTTTACACATCAAATGCGAGATTTTATAATAAATTGTTTTCGCTTATATATAATTAAAATGATATGCAGTTATTAATAGACATTATTCCGTCGTTTCTAAATCATTAATATTTAACAAATTTATCAAATGCAAGATTTATAATAAATCATTTATGCTTATTGATATAATTAAAAGGGTATCCATTTGTTAATAGACATTATTCCGGTGTTTCAAAATCATTTAATATTTAACAAATTTAAGAATAAATTGTTTTTGCTGGTCGATAGAATTAAAATGGTATGCAGTTGTTAAAAAACATTATTCCATCGTTTCTAAATCATTAATATTTAACAAATTTATTAAATGCCAGATTTATATTAAATTGTTTTTGCTGGTCGATTAACAAATTTATAAATAAATTGTTTTTGCTGATCGATAGAATTAAAATGGTATTCAGTTATTAATAGACATTATTCTAGCCTTTCGTAATCACCAACATTTATCATAGCTTTATAGTTTTTTTAGTTGTTTTTTTTAAATTATATTCTCTTATAGATGTATTATCTTAGAGCTAAATTTGCGTATTGTTATAAAAACTGTGTATCTAAACAATAGATACACACATCTTGTCAAAACAATGATAACTTTGCTCAGGATAAAGTAATTTGAATGAAATTTTCAATATATTCATTTTGCATTATCTAAATTTTATGTAATGTGTCCTTAAAGCATCACAAGTTGTTCTATATATGTTTCGCATGGGCGCGCTGTATCATAAGGTCTGTCATTGAGTCAACTGGAAGGGTTTCAATTCCCCTGTTGTACGTGACAAGGAGTAGGGTCATTTGTCTAACCTCATGGGTGTTCTCCGGGTCCTCCGGTTTGCTCCCACTGCTAAAGTCCCCTACGCTCAAGCGAATTATCGAAATAAAATTGAAGTATGTGTTAGTCCCGAAATGACCTACTTTGTGTCGAGTGGATGTTAAACCCCATTTATCTCTCTATATATATATTTTTCAAACTGTGATTCTTTGTTAGTCTTTGAAATTTTATAATACACCAATTTCAAATATATTTTCATACAGATGTTTTCTTTCTATTTCTAAAATTACTATTATTTAGATAGTTTTTAAAGTATTTATTATTATTAGAATATAATTATCATTTAGATATTTTATAAATTTTTTGTTATAATTTAATTGTTATTCAATATAGTGCCATTGTTAGTGTGTTCTTAGTTTTGATAGAATTAAAACCCATCAAATGAGGTATCCTGTTAAAATGAATTTTTATGTGTCAGTAATTGTTTTACAAAGATGGACTAAGGCAGCTTTTCATGTATCTTTAGAAGAAGAACAAAAACTTATTTTATATGTTTGTGATGTCATTGTTTTGTTTCCAGCAATAATTTAATTTTTGTTATCAAATTTGTCATCTGTATTATTATTTGTTATTGAGCAAGCCACAGTGACTCTGTGAGTAAGGTGGTGGCTCACTAACCAGAAGGTCCAGGGTTTGATCCCTATGTTGGCTAAGATTGTTCCCTGGTATTTTTCCAGTGTGGTTTCCCGTCACTGATGTAGGACAGAAGGCCTGACAAGGAAAATTATTTCGTCTTTTGGTTGGTGCAAAAAAACAAGGTACCATTATGCACGTTGGCACGCATGTAAAGGGATCCTTGACAGTTGGAATCTGTAATATGAGTAGGCAATAGTGCTGCTGTCGAGGCAAAATTTCCCTTCATAGCACACAGTATGGCCCATCTTCATTAGCCCAGTTGGTGCAGAAAAGTAGGTTGTAAACTCCATGTTATTTCTTTTCATGCTTAAGCCAACAATTAATTTTTGTTATCAAATCTATTGTCTGTATTATTATTATTTTATTGACATATACATTGCCTTATGTTTTCGGTAAAACTGTCCGAAAAGAAACATTTTGAAATCCCATCATTTCTCACTACCATGGACTAAAAACAATATTTTAAATGTTTGTGTCTAACTTGTGTTTGGTACATCATATAAAAACCATCTTGTTTAAGTTTCAAAATAATTTAAGGTGTTCAAAACACTAAAATGCTGGTATCATCTTTGTCTGTTGTAAGTCAAGCCGATCTTGTTAAACAAGGTCCGTTTTCTTTTTAAAAATTTAAATACATGTACATGTCCAATATTGTGAAAGTTGAATCTCTTTGGCGTGCACGTAAAAGCTCCCTTGGCAGTTGGAATTTGATAAAAGAGTAGGCCGCAGTCCCGCTGCCGGGCAAAATTTCCCTCACAGCACACTATATGGCTTCTGCCTGTCTTTTATTAGTCCAGTCAGAGCAGAACAGTAGGACATTAAAACCCATTTCATTTCATTTAGACTGTATTGCGTAAGCCGGTCATCATTAGCCCAGTCGGAGTAGGACGTTAAACCCCAGTTCATTTTGTTTTTCTTAAAGGAATTTCTATCTAAGATGATTCAGTTCCTTTCAGTGTTTATTTTTATTTTGAATTAATCCAAGCCAGGAGATTATCTAACCTTTATATATATATATATATTCTGAAACGTTAAAAAATAAATTTGAGGCCTATATATTCCTGTACATTTAGCCTGGAAAAACGAGATATTGTCCACAAAATACAAACGACATTTAGCAGCTTTAATTTTATATTTTTGATATGCATGTAGGAATTATTATATTATATAATACTGTGATATATATATTATATTGGTATAAAAATTTAATTATATTATATAATGGCAGTGGTGGGCAGGATATTTGGTTAGGGAGGGGTAATCTTTTTTTAATTCCAATTGTCGGTGATGATTGCTAGCACATACCTGAACCAGAATTTAATATTAGATTTTATCATCAACATCGCTCCAACCAATGAAAAGCTCAAATTTACATGTTTTATAGAAACAACAAAATAATATTCTATACTGGTATTATTTCTTCTGGTAAAAGGGTGGGGGGGAGGGGGGTACCTGGAACCGCCACTGTATAATGTCATAGACGAACAATATAATCTTTTTTTTTGTGTCTTAGGCCATTTAAAAAAATATATTCTAGTTTTGAGATAATCCTTCAACACTTATAAAGAACCACACGACCTGTTTATATTTTAAAAAATAAATATTAAAACAGTCTCATGTAAATGTTTTACATCAGTTACAGGAAATGTGGCTTAGATTCAGTTATCAAGTATGCAACCATGACACTGACAATCAGACATAATACTCCTACATTCCTATTAACAACATGATGCGATAAATGTAGTGCCTTGAAATGTGATGTTTTTGAGAAGTCATTAGGCCAGTAGTGATCCTTTGACAAAAATGTAGTGCCTTGAAATGTGCTGTTTAGGAAAAGTCATTATGCCAGAAGTGATCTGATTCCTTCAACAAAATAAAAACTCACCTCCAGTATCAGATTTTTGGTAAGGATTGTCTGAGAACCAGAGTATTTTATTTGTTTGGCCTTAGTTATATCTATTATTGCAAATTTAGCAACAAATATAATATCTTTGTATAACTTTTCTCTTTATGAGAATTATTATTCAGCTACATTTTATAATTTTCATGTATATTTTGTTCACCACATCTTGACAACATAAACTGGCATTTTGTTAGCATTTTTGTTATTATATTATTTTGTTAGCTGTGAATAAATTAGCTTCCAAGTTTTATCTAGATTTTTGTTTTTATAATGGCTGATGGTGATATGTAAACGTGTGGACTTAAGAAAGGTTAAGGTGCTTTACAAGAGTTATTTCCCTTTTCTCTTCAGACAGATCAAAGCTGCTGGTGACTGTGTCAATACAGAATGTACATTGCCTAAAAGGATGGATGGTAATTTTACCATAGTAGAGGTTTTATAACAATGTCAACTACCATCAATTGTGTAATTTCTATTGCACATGCAGCCAGGATGGATCTATCAATCTAAGGAAGCTGTACATTGCCTAAAAGGATGGATGGTAATTTTACCATGGTAGAGGTTTTATAACAATGTCAACTATCATCTATTGTGTAATTTCTATTGCACATGCAGCCAGGATGGATCTATCAATCTAAGGAAGCTGTACATTGCCTAAAAGGATGGATGGTAATTTTACCATGGTAGAGGTTTTATAACAATGTCAACTACCATCTATTGTGTAATTTCTATTGCACATGCAGCCAGGATGGATCTATCAATCTAAGGAAGCTGTACATTGCCTAAAAGGATGGATGGTAATTTTACCATGGTAGAGGTTTTATAACAATGTCAACTACCATCTATTGTGTAATTTCTATTGCACATGCAGCTAGGATGGATCTATCAATCTAAGGAAGCTTAAGTTTGGCCCCAGAAGCAAGTTCAGTCCACATAGCTTAAATATTTCTGGTCTACTGTAGATGATATGAAATGGGGTTTAACATGCTACTGTTCTGCTGTGACAGGGCTAATGTAGACGGGCATACGCTATACTATGAGGGAAATTTTGCCCGGACAGCGGTGCTATGGTATACTCTTATACATGCACACTAATGTTTACATGAGACCTCGGTTTTTAGTCCCATCCTCTGTCCTGCGCCACTGATAAGGGGGAACCACGCAAACAAATCTTGATTAAACTTCTCAACCAATGCAGGGATGAATACAGAATCTCCAGGTTAGCAAGCCACAGCCTACACACCAAGCCTCCATGGCTTCCTAGTGTAGATGCCAATGACTGGATGTTATTATATAGAATAGGGAAGTTTAGGGGTGAAGAATAGCTAGTGTATTATAGCTAGGTGTCCAAGTAATATTCCATAGAATTACGACTTAATAGTGTAGTGTTTTGTATTAATTCATTTTTTGCTCTTCTCTCATGAAACATCCCCATTGGTTAACCCAGAATTTGTTGTTGTGAAGTATCCCCACCACCACTTCCATATATGTTCCTTCTTTAGATCTTCCAATATTACTGTTGAAAAATATATGGACATAATTGCCTGGTCAAATTCATGTTCCTGGAATACTGGGTCATCATCTCTTGCCTAGGGTGTGATATTGGGTCATATTGGGATATTGGATCCTTATCTTTTGTCTGGGTTATGTTATTGGGTTCATGTCTCTTTGTCTGGGGTGTGATATTGGGTCATCTTCTCTTATCTAGGGTGGGATATTGCATCCTTATCTCTTGTCTGGGGTGGGATATTGGGTCCATATCTCTTGCCTAGGGTGGGATATTGGGTCCATTGTAGTACTATAGGACTTCTTCTTGTTGTTTCCTTTCTGGTGATATTTAATAAGACTACAGCATAAAATAGTTTCACAGCTTTTTTTCTAAGTTGTACTGGCTTTGCAGGTTCCTCGTTCTCAATGATAATGGCTGGTAGGAATTTCTGGGTGCGCTCTAATCCAGTTCGCCTCTACACCCTAATTTATACCCCTTAATTTCTGCAGGTCTTCAATAACCTTGATGTTAATTTCCACACCATATAAGGAATAAAATCTTTATTTCCCACAAATAAGATAGGAAACATTACCTATTTTTGGTCTATCAACCATAGGTCAATAAACAGCCAGAATTTGATAACTATTTTGAGAATGATTATAATTTGACGAAAATATCACTGTTTTTTACGAATAACTATACCCACGTTCATTAAGTACGTGAGATTTGACTTTATAGACAAAATTGAAGAGTTGGGTCTTTAGCAGTTGGAGGAAAACGGAGGACCCGGAGAAAACCCACAAGGTTGGACAGACGACCTTACTCCTTGTCACATTCAAGCGAGATATTGAAACCACGCCACTTGACTCAATGACAAATCTTCTGATTTCAGGTGCATGCATTAAACCACTAAACCACCCAACACCCCATAATCACCACCTAAAGGCACGAACCCAAGGAAAAGAGTACGATAAAACGAAAACCTTATTTTCAAAACCAGAAAATGTTCTCTTTTCAATAAGTTCCACCTTTCATAAATTAATAACAGAAACAATGAAAAATATAAAACGGTTTATTGAATAATAGTGTATGCTAAAAATGGCCTCTCTGACAGCCTTAACAAACAAGTCAGATTTACTAGAATAGAGTTAAACAACTCAATTACAATTAGAATATTAAATAACATCTGACCCTTAAAACAACCCCTAATTCTATGGTATACGGGATTGGAATCATTCCTATGTGTTTGTATTCAAAGAAATTAAAACATAGATAAAAAGGTGATTCACACTAGTTTTTTTACTTTGTTAAAGCCTCATAAAGTTTTTCTAGGATGTAGAAAACTCACTCCTAAGATTTTAATTAACAGTCCGCTTAGGGTATTAAATTTGTCTAGAAATAAATGGCAGGGAATATAATTTGCTGGTAAGGTCTAAAAGTTAAGGCCCACTGAAGATTTGGTCATATGTCACGAGATGTAAACAGGGCTAGCCCAACCCTAGCCTACAATCTCATCAACAGTCATGTGCCCTAACTCGCACTAATCAGTTCCCCTAACCCTATTTACATCTTGCGACCTATAACGAAATCTGCAGTGGGCCTTAACTTTTAGACTTTACCATCATGGGCTAGTTTTAATGTAATGTTTAAATTCTACACATTTGTCTAATTTATGTAATACACTAGGACTCTTCTCCAACATTTACATTTATATCATTCATTGCCATTTACTTCTAAAACATGATGAAATATGATTAAGAAAAGACTTTCTGATGTGAAAGACATAATATACAAGAAAACAGTAGTCTCGATTAACCAGACGCTGGATAATACATCAAAGAACCTGGTAAATTACAAATATATCTTGGTGATCATTTCTGAAATGTGAATATCAGTGTTTTTTTGCTCCCTGGAGAAGATATTTGTGTCAATGTATGAATAAACATAACTGATATTTCAACAAAACATATTTTGACCTTTAGTTATTCGGGGTCTTGATTTAGGGGACAGTTGCAAAATTTCAACAATTGAGTCCAAACCAATAACCCCAGGACAAATCTCGAAACCTGTCCTTTCCAGTTTAGGTTATATGTTTAAGCACAAGAGTTGAAATTTTGTGAATTAAAAGCTGCTAAGAAGGGGAATCAAGTGTCTTTTTTCTTAATTATGTTTTTCCCCTTCAAAGAATGTTCCACCATAAATCAGGGTTTCACAAAATTTATCTTTGTTAAGCTCAGTCATTAGTCACCAAAATATTTTTGCTATTTATCAGGATTCCTAATGGCTTAATCTTGAGTCTCGTTTGAAAGAAACTAACAAGAGAAAAATAAGTAAAATAACATGTCACCTCCATTGCTAATGGTAATAATAATAATAATAATTATGGAGATGAATGAGGTATTATGGTAGGAAAAAAAAAACACTGGTGAATTCTATCTTACAGTGAATTATGACTGTACCAGGATTTGTATTAACGACATCTTAATCTTTGGTGGACATCATCATCAGTATTAATATAAAAGTGGTGAAACTAAAATAAAGTACCTTTAAGTCCATTTAAGCAATAGGAATTCCTTGCAAACTACAACATTGTGAAAGATGAATCTCTAATAAGAAAATCGGTCCAAAAATGGTTCAATTCTGTTCAGGATTTACAAAGATATGTTGAATTCAAATCGATCTATGCTGCTCGTGCCATGTATTAAGCCCACCGCCATTTTGTTATGAGCAAACAGAAATTGATAGGCCTATTTTAAATCTGATTGAATCCAAGCCGGGAGGTTATGTAGCCTTGGGTTGTTTTTTTTTCAAATTTTCTTATTCAAATGTTGAATAATCAATCCAAGTACATACTACCGTGGAATAAGCTGTGACAAATTTGATATTTTAGTGAAAAATGCAAATCATGTATCGTTACTTTAACTTGTTTCTTATGTATATTTTGGCATTGGAATTTTTCATACCAATAAATGAGTTCATATTATTCCATCGTCCTTCAAACAGCTAGTTCAAAACTTTGAAACCTATGGGTGTCGTTTTTTCTTTAATTTTTGCTTTTACTAAGCTATTTCATGTGATAAACACTAGAAACCAAACAGAGGACTAGAGTTTCTGATAATTTCATTTTTTCTACAAGTTATTCAATTTAAGTATAGATAAAAGTGAGTGAGTGAGAGAGAGAGGGAGAGAGAGAGAGAGAGAGAGAGAGAGAGATGGGGTTTAACAATTAACATCCACTTGACACAAGCTAGGTCTTTTCTGGACTAACATTTCATTCGATTTATTTCAATAATTCACTTGCGCGTAGGGATATTTAGCAGTGGGAGGAAACTGAAAGCCCCAGAGAAAACCCATGAGGATGGAAGTCGAGGTAGAGTATTTAATCGGGTGGATCGGATGTATTATTTCATTAAGTGGGGGAAAGCTCGGTACAATTAACTTTTTGTTTCGAAAGATTAACTTACAGTTACATCTATCTTAACACTGGCTTTACCTTTAGACACAAAATCTTGAAAAAAAAACCCAACCCACTGTCATCCAACAAAACTAATCAACACAGAAAATATAAGGAAATCAACATTTTTTTAAGGTAGGAGGGTGAGGTTTTGGGGGGGGGGTCAAAACCAAAGAGGTCTAGTCATTTTGAACAAGATAAATCTCATTTGATCTAAAGATGGATTACAATTTCAAAACAAGATACATATCCTGATACCCGTACTATTAATTCAGTAACGCAATGCATAGAAGAGGTGTTATACTTATACTTTATATTAGAACAACTGATGTCACTTCTAAGCCATTTTAGTTCTTTGCGGTGAAATTTGAAGAAGTGCTTATTTTTGTTTAAAAACAAAATATGAAGTTATTGTGATGTCCACCAAAGGTACCGACATAGTAATGTAACCTAACCAAATGTACAATTCATCAGGCTTAACATACACCCACACAAAATGTAAGGAACTTTTCTTGAAAATAAAACAAAATTTACATCAAAAAATCAACAAGGTTTAAAACCGTAAGGAATATGATTATTATACAAGTTTGAAAAAATCATCATCCACAATATTAAGGACTAACAGTGACAAAAAAAAAGGTTGATCATTTCTCTTCCATTATCATAGGAAAAAAAAACAATCGTGGATATAAAAATGAACTCATTAATGTTAAAATATGTCCTAGAGAATAATAATAATAATAATTATAACATAGTGGTAGTTAGATTATATTTATTATCATTAATAATTATAATAATAATGGCTTCAAGTTTTTTCAACACACAATTAATGGGAGACAACTCCAGACCTTCATTCATCCAATGCATTCACACCACAACTGAACTAAAACTAATAATAGCAGTTATTTTTTTATATATATATATAATAGTAAATAGACTTTTAAAGCTGCTTAATAAATAAATAAATACTAACTAACAGTGAAATAATCTTCTGTGGTTAATAAACAATCTTTTAAAGCCATTTTTAAATAGTTTAACTAACTAACGCCTTAGGTACGAAGACTGTAATTCTTTAAAACTTAGATCTATAAGGCTTAATATCAGTTTGCTAATTCTAATATTAAAGATTCATTATGTAAGAGCTCAATTTGCCTTTTACAATTATTTTCTTCTGGCTTCAAATATTATTTAAAAATGTATTAGCCCATAATTAGCTCTCTGGGTCATCGGATGGCTCTGATTTTAAGTAGATTCGAACACTAGGTAATCAAGACGTAGTCTCGATTGACAAGTACCAATGGATACAATAATAAACAATGTATGCTACATTTTGTTAAAATTTATAACTTCGCACAAAACAACGAAATGTGACTGAAATTTTCAATATATTCATTTTTCATTATCTCTTTTTGAACTATTATAGCAAGAACCGCCAGCTCTTACATAATGCATCTTTAATATGAGTTTACTAATATTCACTGACCAGACTTTAAACCACAACTAATTGATGATTTTTTTTTCAAGATATCCCTGTATTCATTATAAGATTGCCTCTATATATAATCTACTTAAGCCTGTAATAAGAGTTCTAATAATATTGAAACTTAATACAGCAATCTACAGTAATACTACATTCTTAGGTTTCCTCTAATCTCTGTATACAGTAAATGCTTGCCAAGTAATAGGTAATGAGGTTATATATGTTCAACTAATTGTTAATGGAAGGCCTTACTCTTATATTATATACATAAGCTGGAGACCGTAACACGATAACTGTTATATCTGTGGATTCTATATGTTCAACTAATTATTAATGGAAGGCCTTACTTTTATACGATATACATAAGCTGGAGACCATAACATGATAACTGTTTTATCTGTGGATTTTTATTATTATCTGTATTCATATTGATAAAATCTGAATTATTTACATCATTGAATATTATTGGTATTTTTTCATATTTAGAACAATTTTCATTGTTTACCCTTGTCAAAAAACAACTAAGTAAATAAATTAAAATAATAAAAATTTGGAAAAGAATAAACAAATAAAATGAAACAGTATCTCAGTAATAAAAGTATATACAATATTATGGTTGGCAATGAAATTGCTTAAGTTTTTGTTTTAAAATGAGACAGATTTGGCAAATTTTAAATAATACTTTATTTTACCTACAATCAATTAAAAATATTTGGGTTGGGATGATAAAATGATACAACTGGAGAATGTTAAGATTTGTTATCGGACCTTGGACCTATTTCTGGCCTCTATTAACCGAAATTAAAGATGTCTGACAAGCAAAATTTTGAAACAGCAGTTATATTAATTACTGCCTTGAATAGAACATACTGGTTTATGTACGATTGTCAATTGCATGTTGTATCTTGTAACTATTCAAATATAAGTACTTTTGTAATTATAAAAATAAATCATTTTCATCCCAACCCAATAAATAAAGCATAAACATAATTAATAAAGAGTAAATAATAAAATAAAACATAATAAAACAACAAAAGAGATAATACTTAGTGGTAATATTTGAGTATTGGTTGAGTATATGTTCATATATCATGAATATTTAATCACAAAAAAATCACAGACCAGTTTGCTGTCAAAACTGTTGTGAAATTTAGCATATGTAATATCGGCCATAATCAGTCTAATAAAAATTAAACCCTATTTTCTATTGTTTGTTTTTTTCATTTTTGTTTTAATGTTTTTGTAGTTTGTACCATTACACTATTGTAAGATCTAACAACATCTTTGAGAATTTTGTGTTCAATTAATCTGACCTGACCCGACCCTTTTATCCAGCCAATGAACAGGGCTCTAATTCATGAAAACTTAAACTAAAATATATTAAAGATGCAACCTTTTCGGTGGTCAAGGGTTAAAATTCTTGTACAAATTTTAAGTTTTAGCCAATGGAAAGGTTGCATTTTCAAAATATTTTAATTTAAGTTTTCAGGAATAACGCCCCAGATGTCTTGGACTGGGGGCAGGGTCAGTTTTAATGAATTACAGTGACTATACATCAAACAGAACAGAGAATTGATAAAGAATTAATTAGATCTTCATGCAAAAAAAACAAACCATGTTGAACCTGCAAGATTTAACTTTAAATGAAAAAATCACACATTTTCAGGAGACTGACCAGTGACCACTGACCTGACCTTAACTACCCTCCCTTATCCTGATGGTCATAATGCCTTAAACTATTTATTTTCTATATCTGCCACAAGGAAATGGTAATATCATGTTAAATTGCATAATAAAATTAATGCAACATCTGTTCGGTAAGATTTTTAGGAATAAAATACTTTTAATAGTTTTTTGTTCTAAAAAATTCTTTCTAATATACTTACAATGTACATAAAAATTACATATTATGTATATCTTCAAAAGATTTCAACCGATTGATGAAGCATTAGTTAATATATTTATAGATTTATCGTTTTCAGTCATCTCAAATGTTACTTTTAATAACTACAATTTAATTTGTCAAGTTGCCTTTTACTATTCTTGTACCAAAAACATGAACCAAATAACCTCGTCTTTTTTGCGAACTGAAACATATGGATAATCTGTTATTGTAAAATTCCTAAGGGCAAAAATTTTAGTCTATTCAGTTACTTCCTAATTCTGTGATCTTAAATGTAACAATAGCGTGCCAAAGTTCATTCAGTGCTCTGTGCCTGCAATTCATTTTGAAAAAAACTTATTGTCAAATTCCGAAATGCAATAATTTTAGCCTATTACTTCCTACTTCTGCAATTCTAAATGTAAGAATAAGGTGCCAAAGTTCATTCAGTGCACTGTGCCTTTAATTTGGTTAGATATTGTGTTCTGTAATAACTGCACTACGACGTAGTCTATGTTCTAATCAAATACTTAACGCAAGAAATGTTGCCAAGTCTTGAGAACTGCTTTGATGTAGGTTTTTTGGGTTTTTTTAAAGATACCTGTATCATATATAAAATCTATTATTCAAACTACTCAAGGTACATGCGTTCATTCCAAAAATCTAATGTAAAAAAGAAATAGTCTAACATTTCAAAGCTCTTGTCATGTAATTCAAAATTACATTGTTTAAGTGCCATTTAGTAATTGGATGAGAATAACACAAGACACAATTATATTGAATACAAGTTACTTGAAGAGTTGATTTCAGCAACGTAAAGATGGGAGAACCCTCGTCGAAACGTCGCTGAAATAAACTCTTCAAGTAACTTGTATTCCATATAATTGTGTCATGTGTTATGTAATTCAAAACTGTTGTCATAATCGTCATTTGATTCAAGGGTTTGTGTATGTCCAAAGCAATTTAATTTTTAGTTTTTCAGGATCTAGATAAATAAACATTCACTTGAGTCAGTGAATGATGTTTTGTTTAAATTTTCAGTACTATAAAATTTGAACTAAGGGCACTACTAAGTAACCAAGTTGTTATTGTTTTCAAATTATTTGAATAGGAATTCCAAGGAACAAAAATTAAAATTGGTGTTGTCTTAATATAAAGTAAAGAGACTTAAGAGGTTATGAAGTCAGCCTCAGAATAGCATCAGACAAAATGATGAATTTAATAAATAAATAAATAATCAGAAAAGGAAGCTGTTACAAAATTCAACACATACATCTAAACAAATAACCCAGCAATAGATCTCCACCCTGCATTGGCCGAGGAGGTTCATTGAGAGGGCCTGACAAGATAAACGATCTAGTCGTTTGGATGGCATGAAAAATCGTGGTCCTGTGTATACATTGGCATGCACTTAAAAGATCCCTTGGCATTTGGAATTTGATACAAGAGTAGGTCATAGTGCCGCTACCCATGCAAAATTTCCCTCATAGCACACTGTATGACATATGCCAGTCTTCATAGTCGGAGCAGAACAGTAGGACGTTAAACCTCATTTCATTTTATTTCATTTGCTGCCCATCTTCTCAGACAGAGTAAGAAAATGTAGACATATTTCCATTCATGATTCAATAACAACCGACATTTAATTATCATTTTCTATCTGCAGTGTCGTTCAACCCACCCATCCAGTTCAGCAGGTTATTTGTTTGGTTGGACGCAAGTGTTGAATTTTGTGACAGTCCCTAAAGTATCAATATCATACCCATGTTTAACCAAATGTGTAATTTGCTTAACTAAACACCCAAGTGAGATTCTAAATAATTCAAATATTGGTTTTGATAATAAATTGGTTGTCAAGGTTACTAATAATAATGTTTGTAATCATAAAGCCTATAGAACAATACAGTACAGAGACTGTGTGATATGAAATGTATGGCAATAAATAATAAATGTTGTTGGCGTCATACACATGTATTGTTTAAGATGAAAATGATGTTTATAATTTTAGCCATACGGCAAGCTGAGTATTGTATCTCCTATACAAGATTATAATCCTGTGGGTACATGCACAACCTTAATAAAATACAGATCTATATTTCGTTTGTTTTTTATACTATCGATAGCCTCCACTTCGTGAAGATTTGACCGGTCATAGTGATATGTCATACACACCAGCTTTTCACTCTATGACATGGGTATTCAAAAACACACAACTTTCTCTAAGATTTGTTTTCTATCGCAGCAAATGTCTAGCCACAGTTCCATTTGATTGGCTAATCCCTCACTTCAACCAGAACACTGGTTATTTAACAACTCTTCCAGATCCCAGTGTAGTGAAGACAGGTAAAACGGAATTTTAAACTATAAAAAAACGAAACAAAATAAGATCTGAGTTTTAATCAGATTGGTACAGGCACAGAGGTAGAATTTATACTCTTAAGTATGGTACCGGATTTACAAATAGTAAATGGCTATATTAGTTATTAGTTACCCATCCCTTAATGTCTTTTTTAATTAATACTTATAATTATTTCAGATCAAACAATTTATATTCTCAGAATTCCAGCATCCCTGTTTGAAACACCAACTCTGGGTGCCTAAAATATTCTGTCAACTTCTGCCAAACAATATTTCTCTCTTGAAGCGACTAGTTTCGTTCATTTCAAACTCATCAGGCTTAAATGAAATCGTGCGGATGTTCCATTTATATCTGCCAAACAAAGTTATTGCAGTATTAATAATTATGTCAAACACTTAATAAATTCCTGATAGGAATTGCAGTAGTCTATCGATAAGGGGCACATAATTAAACTGGCTGAGAATGCAAAAGTCTTCATAAACCGCAGAACGTAATGTTCTATCTAAGGATGCACCCAGCATTGATCTCATACAGAGAGACAGGTTTCCAAGGATGAGAAATTTAATGCATGTCATGACATTTACTTCGTACCAGCAAGACCTGAATGTTGATCAAAAATTTAATTAACCCTTTGGCACTTGGACTGCCTGAAACTATTGCTTCCTCTAGTGGTAAATGAATAGCCGTGAACTATCTAAAGACTGACTGTACTAATTTTGTGAAACTGAAATTTCACAAGTCAATATTTATACAGTATGTACCAATCTGATTAAAATACAGATCTATATTTCGTTTCGTTATCTTTTTATACTTTAGATGGCCTCCACTACATGAAGATCTAACCGGTTGTAGTGGGAGGTCACGTCAGGGGTCATATGAGCGGCTTTTGACTCTATGGCGTCAGACATTTGATTAACTAATCAGTGTTGATGTTTCTAGTGGAATACCTACAGTTCCATGCACCACACTCCAAGAACTCACTGCAACAGACAGTTTCATTGGCTAATCCCTCACATCAACCAGAACGCGGGTTATATAACAACTCTTCCAGATCCTAGTGTAGTAAAGACAAGTAAAACCAAATTTTGAACTATAAAAACAAAAATGAAATAGGATCTGTGTTTTAATCAGATTGAGTAAGTACCGAGTTCTAAAGGGTTAAACTGAAACTAACATTTTATGAGGCAACTTCACTACACATACAATTTCATCTATAATTTAGCCAATTTAACAACTGATATATACAGCTATCTATTAGATAATATACCAGTCAGCTACCTACTTTATTTAATAATCTGTGGGAAAATTCTCTAATTAACTTCATAATAAATATAGAAATATTAATAAACACTGGGGCATGTTTCACAAAATTTCAACTAAGATAAAATCCAAATTTTAGTAATTTGATTGGATAATATTAGATTGATTTTAGTGCTTAGCCAATCAAAATTGAAGTAGGTACTAAAATTTAGATTTTATCTTTAGTTAAGATTTCGAGAAACAGGGCCCTGGAATCAAGAGATTCTAACCAATACAAGAGTCTAACTATCAATAACTAAAGGTACACTCCCCTGGAGAATATTATTGATTAAGGATATTAATGAAAGAAACGGTTCCGTAAACATCCATTGATTGGAGAAGAAAAGGACTCGCAGCGTAAAATAAACCTATGAAAACTGATACTGGGCATGCAACATTATACATGTACTTCAAATTTTTCATGACCCTAACATTATTTTCAGGTGAAATTTAATGACTGGATCTAACCGAACGTTTGTACTGAGAACAGTCGTATGGTCTGCTGTCGAACCCCACTGATAAATCAGCCACTCAATAAGTTTAGTGATTATAACAAAATATGGAAAACATGAGAGGGCAGATGTCCAATATTAGACCTTCCCCCTTTTCAATTAATTTTTAAGCCGATACCAAAAATAAACCTTAAACAGAGAAAACGTCAAGAATAATCAATTTACTGAGTGCTTCTCACTGTTCATTGTCTATAGAGAACGGTGTAGGAGTATTATTGGAGAGAACATCGTCTATTATATAATTAACGAAGCTTCCTTAATGTATGTTTGATAATAACCATACACCAACGTGGTTGAATCATACTTAGTTCTTCTTCTCTTACTTTCTCGGTAATAATAACATTGACCTTGGCAGTGTACCTCCGTATAGCGAGCCTCGAGAGAGACTTTATATAACTTAATCAGGATTATCTTACCGTTACTTATTGTCAAGTTAATTTTACTTATAGTTTTATTACCTATCTTGTATATCGTACTGTCTATAGGTAGATACTACTGGGGTTATAGAACCCATCCCTTGACCAATTATTTATTTACACCTTTCTTTGCATTCATTATAAAAGAAAGCAATAAGCTCTTCCCCCTCGAGAGTTTTCACAATAAAAATTCTTAGGTTTCGGGCCTGGAAGCTATATCCTTGGTGAAATAATAATCATACGCTATTCAGATGCTTACATTTCTTATATTTAAACTAGTTTAAAAACACTGGCGTTTTTAAGTTAAATTAGTTTAATGATTGCTGGTGTTTTTGTTTTAAAATAGATTAATTTGAGCTGTCTGAACAGCATATAAAACTTTAAGAAAATTAGCTTGACAATATCTATATCACAATATATACCTGTACACCATTGACTTTTGGGTAAAATATTACTTTTTGAGTGATTTGTTTAGTTTCTATATATATTGAGAAATGTGACAGAAAATAATGTAGGGCTTGTTAAAGCTCCTTAAGAAATCACACATTGCTTTTCAGAAAGGCCATTCAGTCTATTTAATCTTAAACAAGTTAAAATGCCATAAGGGTTGTAAATAATACCACTGATAATATTGGGTTTTATTAAGAAAAATATCACGTATCTAGGTTTCTAGATATTTTAGAAATCTAGATCTATTGGTTTCTAGATATTTTAGAAATCTAGATCTATTGGTTTCTAGACATTTTAGAAATCTAGATCTATTGGTTTCTAGATATTTTAGAAATCTAGATCTATTGGTTTCTAGACATTTTAGAAATCTAGATCATGTGGTTTCTATATATTTTAGAAATGTAGATCATGAGGTTTCTATATATTTTAGAAATCTAGATCACAAGGTTTCTAGATCATGTCTAATAGTAAATAAACTAAATATTTAGATGAAGAAAAAAAAAGAGTGAAAACATAACAATAAAAACAAACACGCGACCACACAATCATTTCAACGCACATATAATCTAACAAATATCTCCTAAATATTAAGAGATAATAAGGTATGCAGTTTATGAATTAAAACTTCTCTACTTTCTATTTATTATATTTACTTCTTATTACAGGATGCTTGTACCACCATTGCATTGTGGGAAATAAATATCAGTGGTTGTAAAACAGTGACGTTTGTTATGTATGTTGGTACTGGTATTGCAATTCACTTAATCCATTATACTGGCAACTTGTCTCTATGATTCATCTTTTCAACACAGATATCCACGTCTGCTTATTTTCACTCCATGTAACATTTCTCTGGCTCTAATTAGCTGTTTCTATTCAATTATTACTTGGCCTACAAAACCCATACTTCCCATTGCTATCGTTTTCCATCCCAAACTAACATTTATAAACTTTTAAATTCAATAAAAATGGATAATAATAAGAATAATATTAATAATAATAATAAAACATGAATTAAAAACATTCACTGTTTCGTAATTTTGAACTATTGCACTAAAACGTGATAAAAAGACTTGAAATTGAAGAAGAGAAGATCTGCATCTTGAGAAGAATCATTCTTACGTTTCATTTTTACATCGACAGCAGAATTATTCCCAGAATAGCATGAACACCGGCAACAAAGGGCACGTAACCGCTGGTTTTCCGGTGACCCTAAATTTACATTTCATTCACAATTTGGGAACAGACAGACTGACCCTATTCACTTTTTTTATTAGCAAATTGAACACAGGAGGAATCAAGTTGCCATATCAACCAAAATACTTTTTTTGTACACAGAGAGAAACATCACTATATAAACCCCTGAGTCATTAATTACAGCGAGATTAAAATTGCATAAAAAACAAACAACACTATATCTGGTTGGTTGATGTATCACCGTGACGACCACGACGACGATGGCGACGAACACGACAACAGGATCAACAACCATTGGTTGTATCTAGAGTAGTGGAAACAAACTTGACTTAAAATAATTCAACTTTCTGACTATTTTACATGATTACGCACGTCCATGCAGAGAAGAATTAATAACAATTTATTTTGATTAATACTTTCAGAATATCTTTCCTAAGGCTTAAGTTTTAATTCCAATCAAGGATTTTTGTTTGGTTTTTGCATGTTTGTCTACACACGTTTTTTTTTTCTCTTTTAGAACATTTTCTTTCCACTGGAATACATGCTCTACATCCAGCACCTCTCTCCACAAGAGACGTAATGAATTTTATTTCCACACACAGCTTATCACACTATGACTAATAAACGTGTAGATGCCTTTTCATCAAGGCTATTAATCTAGTCGATGGTATTTTAATCTTCCTCGTATCTGGAGTGAAAGCCGCTAATCATCGGCATATCTAAAACTTTCAGAGTCTGTGGACCGTTTATCTGAATTTAACAAGTCGGAGGATCATTTATCAAATGGAGGGAAGTCAATAAAATTCGGATCTATGTCATCAGATTAAAGATGGTGGAGCTGGTGTTGTAAGATGGCCACCACGATTGGGAGAGAAGTCAGATTTGTTAACCGTTGTTTCTTGTTGTTGTAGATGATTCATTGAGAAGATGAGTAAGAGGTTCGTTCAGTCTGAAATATATTAAACAATAAAAAGATTAGAATAATGAAATATGAAAAATATAGGTTGCCAAACAACAAATTTCAAGACCTTTGTTGGACTTTAAACTTCAGTCTGTTTACAATCATTCCCCAAAGAGGAATGTGTTCGAGTAATTGACAGTTTTGTGCGCCATATGCAAGTTTGCCCCAAACGCCACAGAGGCCATTTGGAACATATTTTGGAAAGAAACGACCAAGATAACTGAAACTTTGGGAAATGATCGTAAACAGACTGAAGTCTAAGTCCAGCAAATGTCTTGAAATTTGCTGGACCGTTGTAGGATTTAATCAACCTTTTATGCTTTCTGTTTTTTTGGGGGGTTACCCTGTATACATCCCTCCAGCAACTTTAGGATTCTTATGTTATTTCAAAGTACCAGAGTTGTTTTATGTAATAAATCTTAATCTAGTATCATATAGATTTAATACTTCTACCAGGTTCAATTAACTTTTTGATAAATTGAGTCTTTCTCAGCGGGGAGCCATGGTGGCTCAATGAGTAAGATGCTGGCTTGCTAACCATAGGAGTTCTTCGTTTTCCTCCCGGCATTGGTTTCGCCTTATCAAATGTGCATGACAGAGAGCCTGATAAGGAACCATGACTAGTTATTCGGATTGGACGAAAAACTGACGTCCCGCGAACACATAAAAGAACCAATAACTTGGAATTCTAAATAAGAGTATGGCTTATACCCGTCTTCATTAGCACAGTCCGTGTAGAACAGTAAGATGTTAAACCCCATTTCATTAGAGTCAGTCCCAGGTCAATTATCTCTGATATCATACTTTCAGAGACTTAACATTTGTATAATGATTGTTGAAAGCCAGATACACATAGAATATATCAATAATATATCAACTATATAAATATAGCATGTAGAGAATCAATACTCTATCAGCATCCATGGTTTCCATCTATACATCTTATTATACAAATATACATCAAATAAATACTATAGTCCGCTATTTTATCTAAATTCTAAGATAAACATATCACTTGTTTTAGAGAGAGAGAGAGAGAGAGAAATGGGGTTTAAGTCCACTCGACACAGACTAGGTCATTTCGGGATTAACACATAGTTCAATTCTATTTCAACAATTCGCTTGCGTGTAAGGGTCTTTAGCAGTGGGAGGGACCCGGAGAAAAGCCACGAGGTTGGACTGGCAACCCTACTCCTTGCCACGTACAACCAAGGAATTGAAACCACGACAGACCTTACAATTTACGGCACTGGCAATCCCCCTGCAGTGGAAGGAAAGTGGAGGTTGGATAGGCAACCATTCTCCTTATGACGTACAAGCGGGGAATCGAAACCACACCACAACAGACGCATTGTCCCATCGGCCTCCCAACTCTTCCAAAACTATGGTCAAAGGTTACAAGTGATTTTTTTCATAAAGAAAATGGACCTTCAAACAGAAAAAAAATATTTACCATTTTAAAGGGTAAATGATATGTAAAATAGATGAGACTAAGAGATTAAGATATGTCATCATCTAGGTCTGGTACAAGGATACAAGTAGGTGAACTATAGATAGATAAATGTTGATTGAAGTTTATTTTAAGATCAGTAACACATGTTAATCGTGTACATGTGTAAAATTATTTCCAGTTGTTACACATAGTTCTATTATCAGTTAAATCAACTTTTTTTTATAATAACTGATGTAATATATCTACATTTAAACAAATGTTACACACAGTTCTATTATTAAAATAACTTTGACTACTTCACACGATTCTGATGTAATATTTACACTGAAACAAGTGCAGTCTAATAGTGGAAATTGGGTTACAGTCTACTAAATAATACTTCATCATCAGTCTATTTCAATGTACCCCTTTCAGTCCCAGATTTTGATGAAGAGAAGCCCTAAGCTATTCCACATCCCAATTTCCCATCTTGACAACAGTGCATGCTATTTAAACACAACTGGTCAAAACCGAGGATGATGACAGATGTTTAAGACTACAGTGTGTGTATGAAAGGCTTATGACAGTGTCAAAAATATTATACACCTTGGCGCCTTGGATCTTCAGGCCCTAGGCTTCAGTCTGCCAAGCCTATAGGTAAATCCATCACTGAGCCCTTTTCTATAGAATGCCTGGGGGGTTAGATGGGCGAATGGTAAGCACGTGTGCGCTGTATCATAAGGTCTGTCATTGAGTGAACTCGTGTGGTTTCAATTCCCTGGTTGTACGTGGCAAGAAGTAGGGTCGCCTGTCTAACATCGTTGGTTTTCTTCGGGTCCTCCGGTTTCCTCCCACTGCTAAAGACCCCTACACACAAGCAGATTATTGAAATATAATTGAACCATGTGTTAGTCCCGAAATGACCTACTTTGTGTCGAGTGGACTTAAACCCCATTTCTCCCCCCTCCCTCTCCCTCCCTCTCTAGAATGCCACCAGCTTGTTGTATTACTAGAGGAAAAATACTAAATATCATGTCAAGTTCTTTCTGGTACTTCATATCCGAGTCAAATCGATTGTATAGTTTGAATTATAGGATACTTAAAGTCAAATCTTAAAACTGTAGAGTTTGAATTATAAGAAGGAGGAGTCTGACCAAGAAATACCAGCCTGTGAAATACACTGGCTATAGCAGTAGTAGAAGTTGAGGATGATTCTAGTCATAAAACACTAGAACTAGAATCGGTAATACCGGGTAATCATCTATAAATTATCCATACAAATACTTGTCTACATTTTATAACTAGTAGCATAATTATTCACTTATATTATTAAGTCAGACAAGGCTAACTCAGACATCTGGATTAAATTCCAACCTATCTTTAATGTATAAGACACATTTTATTTTGCCAATTTCATGCTGTTTGGATGTTGTTTTTTGCAGACTAGATGGCAGGAATTATTTCCTTTATTTTATAAATTCACTGTGTAGTCTGATAATATGTGTGGGTATCATATACTTCAGATAACATTTATTTATAATATTCCTGACAAAGACTTGATCAATGGCTGTTTATTTTCTTCAGATCAACCAGAAATCTAATACATATAATGTCTTTAAAAATAAATTATGAAATTGGCTTATATATCTTATATCTCCATCTTTAAATTAAATCATTAAAAGAGCCGAAAACTTTCTAATCTACTTAAAATCTGGCCATCCGATGGCATCGAGAGTTATGGGCTTATCATGTTAATAAATGTCTAATTAATAATTTATATAACATTTAAGTCCCAAAGAAAGACCTGCAATACGCAATTTATAATTATAATCATGCATAATAGGTTGTCCTTTAAAATAAGACTAGCAAAACAAACAAAAAAAACCCAAACACCCCCGAAAAGTTCAAATATGATTTCCATAATTATATGCACACACATGAATAACATTATAAAGATTGTTGGCATACAAATAATCATAGTCCATTATTTCTTATTTTATCCCAATTCACACCAAAAAAACATACATTTATGGAATAATGATTACTGAGTAATTAACACGCAACGTTTCAACAATGGTACTCAACTTTATCAAGCAAAGTTTGTTCAAAAGTTTGGTTAAACTATTATTCGATCAGGTTTTCCACGGCAATAATTTTGATGCCTTTGACTCTCTTCTCGTTTCAATTCTCAAGGGAAATTTACTTCAAATGACTATGTAGGCGTATAAAAGTTATCATTTAATTGGAATGTTCACCGTGTGGCAGATCAAGAGGGGTGTTTAGTGGGCTGAAGCTAGGATCCACAGAAATTAGTTTTAAGATACATTATTATGTAAGGTTTAGATAAAGAGCTAGCCATTCTTGCTATAATAGTTCGAAAATAGAACTATTGCGAGTGAAGATATTAGCCTTTGAAGCTTTGACAAGACGTGTGCAATAATTTCAACCACCGTACTGGTTATTCGAAGCAAAGTCTCGCTCCTCCATTTTTAGCTTAAATCAAAATATCGCTGAACTGTTCTAATCTATTTAATATCGGAGAAATCTGATGCCATCGAGAGTTGATTATGGTCTGGATAAGTAAATTCATGTCTAATTAATAATTTAAATAACATTTCAGGCCTAAAGAAAGACATGCAATAGTCAGATTTAGCTCTTGCATAATGTATGTTTAACAGAATTGTGTGTGAAATAAATTTCAAGTGAGAAAGGAGGGATGTTGACTGTCAGCAAAGAGATGTAGGTGGAAGGTGTGGAGAATGGGGAGAGCATTAAATGATACTATTTAGGTCTCAATTGTTCCCGGGCAATAATTGTTGTCGACTTATTACAGTAGTAATCATTTTGATGTAAGGTTCCATGTTTGAATTACAGCCAGGGTTATATGGATTCGTGTTCACAAACGAAATGAAATGAAATGGGGTTTAACGTCCTACTGTTATGCTCCGACTGGGCTAATGAAGACAGGTATACGCTTATGAGGGAAATTTTGCCCGAATAGCGGCACTGTGGCCTATGCTTATATCAAATTACAACTGCTATGGGTTTTTTTTATGAGCATGCCAATGTGTACACAGGACCTCGGTTTTTCGTCCCATCTAAATGACTAGACAGATGTCCTTGTCAGGTCCTTTGTCCTTCACCACTGACGATGGGAAACCACACCAGAAAATCCCAATGAACTTTCTGCGGCAACACTGGGAGAGAACCCACGACCTCTAGGCTAGCGAGCCAGGGTCTTACTCACTTAGCTACCGTGGCTCTATATTCACATACATGTAGCTTAGAACATTTGTACTTTCGTATATTTATATATACTTAATTTAACAATATTTAAATTGATCTCTATATTGGAATATCTTGTAATTGCTACAAATACAAATACTACATAATATACTTTTAAAAGCCTGCACGAGCTGATAGAAAATAACTGTTATTGTTCTGGAGACGAGTCCAATAAAAGAGACATTTGTTTATAGAATAAAATACAATTAGAATGTATAAATATCGAAGTATTATTCCATCATTTAATATCAACTAAATACATGTTACATAGATTACACTGTAATCCAAGTATAGTCCGTATAATTAAATATTTATTCCGTGTTTTGGTTCGCTATTATTGATTAAGCTATTACCATCTGTATTACATATTAATCCATTCATTCATTAGCTCGATACATCAAATAATATGCCCGATGAACACGTCAGCCAGTCAAACTACTAATATATCAGACATTCTGTAGAAATTTACACCATATTCCTTCCTTCATGCTCTCTAGGGGGTCCTTTGTTATTAAGGCACTTACTATAAGATCAGAATTCCACAATATTCATCTGATTAAACTCTGGTTTTCTAGTCCGATAATATCATATTGTGTAAGAGAAATGAGGTTTTTAACACTGTCGTTCGTTATTTCAATACACTTTAATACCAATTTTCATTATGAAATTAAGACAAAAAATAACAACCAGAAAGAGAGAGTGAGGGGGGAGAGAGGGGGTAGGGGAGAAAGAGTGGGGGGGGGAGAAAAAGGGAGAGGTTGGACAATCACACCACAAAGATTTACTCTACCTCATGGGTGTCAAGGAATTTGAGCACGGTTGGGTGGAGGGGGGGACTATGTCCAGTTTGGAGTGAGGTCTGGGGTATTACCTGGGCCCTTTATCAAACAAGAAGCTCAGAGACAATATTTCTGCTCATTTAAGTTTAGAGTGGATGTCGACAATGCTTCGTGCATTTGCTTGTTCGACGCTATGCTCTGCACGTGCCCAGGAAGGTCTGGATCCCCCTCACCCCCCAAGACCCCAGTCACCTTCTAGACACTCACCTGCACCCATACTTATGTCTCAAATATATAGCCTTAATAAGTTACAGCAACGGGGCAAAAAAAAACCCTGTAGATATTAAATTCATGTCTCTCAATTTGTGTAGCAAATCAAAAAGGTTTGTAATCGAATATTCTGACCTGTAGCTGTATTTATCTTAATTGCAGACAAACTGACTGATCGATTCACAGAGTTAACAATTGTACGCTCCCATACGAAATAAAGATGTGCAAAAATCAAATTGTACCCACATAACCTTAGGAACACTTTGATAATGATGCCAAACATTATTCATTTTGAATGACTTTATCAAAGATCTATGATGAATTTATAAAGTTCAACAAGTGTTCAAGAAATAATGTCCAGACTGGAGTATATATAGTCAGAACAAAGCGATAGACAATATAATACCAATCTCTGTTTTTCTTATGAACCATCACAAAATGTTAGGAGTTTAACTACATTTTGGCGTACACATATTCCCTAAATATATTTGATCGCCATTCTAAGTTGGTTAGTATTGATTTCAAGTCGTATACTGTCTCGTATAAGTCAGTGAAATTCTATTAATTTAAAAGCATTGCTTGCCAGACCCCGGAGCCAAAACTAAAATAGAATCATTTAAAGATGTTTAAAATATTACTGTTTATCCATTACAAATCAGACCATTTTGTATGTCTGTAGATAAAAAAATAATTCCAGTCTTTGATGATGTCTTTGAAAATGTTAAATATGCATTATGTTAGATTAAGATAAAAAGCTGACAGTGCTTGCTCTAATACAATGGTTCTCAACCTTGCCAACGGCACACCTTGGAACACATTAAAAAATAGGGACACACATGGCTAAATATATATGAAAAATACTTGAATTTTGCAAAATAAAAAGTGGAGCGAGACTAGTCACAGACACTCAAACTAAATAAAGACACCAGTGAATACTCAATTGGGATCACATGGTTTTTTGCATTTCCTTAGTGTGCTGTTCAAAATGTCGCGGCACACATGGGAAGATTTAGATCTCGCGGCAGACTGGTTGAGAATCACTGGATGTTAATCTCTCTCTCTCTCTCTCTCTCTCTCTCATAATAGTTTAGATACTCTTGAATGAATATCTTGAAAATTTGAAACTGAGCGAAGTTATGAATATTGGAAGTTTTGATAAGAAAAGCGCAGTTTCGATTTTCATTGCTACTGTTGTTACAATTTTTAAATTAAATTATTAAATAGCTATCATGTTTCAATCTAAGCATCTAGATAGTTGATTATGGGCTTGTTGTGTGAATAAATGTCCAATTAATAATTTTTATAACATTTAAGACCAGAATAAAGACCTGCAATAGGCAGATTTATCTCTTACATAATGCATCTTTAACACATAATACAAGACGGACATTTCTCATTAGTGTTGATCATTGTGCCACTGGTGACCAGACAGACGGCCTGACAAGAGCAGCTGTCTAGTTGATTGGATGGGATGGAAAACCAATGTCCTGTATACACATTGGCATGCACGCAAAATATCTCTTGGCAGTTGGAATTCGATACAAGAGTTGGCCATAGCACTGCTGCCCAGTCAAAATTTAAATGGATTTGAACACTCGCGACATTTAAAATTTTTACGATAGAATGGATAATCGAGACTTAATAAACGCTAGATCTTCAAACAGTCATAACTTAGCCCAAAATAAAGTAATTTGCATTAAATTTTCAATATGTACATTTTTCAGTATCTAGCTATTTGTGAACTATTATAGAAAGGTTACAAGATTACAATTTGTATATGAAACGAGGATATAAAAATGTGCATTGATATAAATTATTGACCGTTAATGTACATCTGTTACAAATTTAATCATTAATAACTAGGTCAAGTAGTAACGGAGGTTGTTTTAAAACAATCTTTGGTCAATGTCTAGCTCTAGATTGGCATAAAATCTGTTTAAGACATATCCTGGATTTCTGAAAGGCAAGGAGGTTATGCAATGAAATAGGGTTTAAGATCCTATTTCTCTGCAATAACTGGGCATATGTGGGGAATTTGTCCTTACAGCATCGCTACAGCCTATAACACATTATTTCGTATTAAAACTGCCAAGGTCTCTTATATGCGCATGCCAATGTGTACAAAGAACCTCGGAATTTCATCCGATACGGACAACTAGAGGAACTGCACAACTGACAAGGGGAAACCACAGTAAAAAATCCTGAGGAACTTTCTTGAACAATATCGTGATCGAGTCCAGGGCATCCTGGTTAGTGAGCAAGCACCTTACTCACCATGACACCCTCTTAAGCCATCGACACAAATGATTCAGTCAAATCAATCGACACTGAAATTCGCCTAGTGTGCCCTGTGCTGAATGATAGATTTGCATAGTGTGTTGAGTTCGCTGAAGCATTCGCCCTATTTTTAGAATTTATTAGCCAATCACCACTGATGTCGAGAAGTCAGATGATTGTTTGAAGACATGGTCGCTGCCATGTTTAATCATGTGACGTGGATGGTGATACAATCGACAAGTCAATCGGGCGGGGGAATTTGCCTAGTGTGTCCATTCATTCGGCTAGTATGTCCACTGCTTGAAAGGCAGAGCGATACAAAATATGAAAGTTGCTCAAAACATTTAAACAACCGTTTCATTTTTATTTAGCATGTCCAAATACAGCAATGATTTCCCCAAAGACCAATAAAAGAGTCATAAAGCCATCACTAAATTTATTATGACTATTAATTTCAGAATTTAATGTCCTATTTGTAGTTTGATCACATAAAACAAATATCAAAATTTTATGGCTGATCAATTGTTCTATCCTCGTCCTACTAATCACCAACAACAACAGACAAGCATTTCTTCTTTTTTGTCGATATCACCCAAAGTCTTGCAAAAAGTGACCGCTACTTTGGGCCATACTGACCAAAAAAAAATGCTCGTCGGTGATTAGCAAGGCTGTTCTTGTCAATATTTCAATTTTTATCCATAATATTGTCAATTATTTTTCTAAATCATTTAAATTATGGATAAGATGTGTAGAATGTGCAAATCTATAACACATCTTTCCTTGTTGTTCAGTAAAGAAAATACTTAGGGCGCTATTGACAAAAGAAACACTCTGGTCGTTTCTTGTCGGTGATCTATAAGACTGTTCCATCCTGTTTAACATCTATCCTGTCAAAATATATCTCGTGTGGATTCATTTGAATATATTGTGGTCAACAGAATTGGATACTGAACAGATTTGGTGATTTCGGGTACAGTGGCGTCATTTCTAGAAACTGTGGATAAATAGTGAGATGTTTTTGCATGATTTTCCTTTTAGAGATTCAAGTTTCACAATATTGTAATTTGCAAGGGATTTCATATCCATATAGATAAAGCCATTATTGAGATATTACTGTCAAAAACAAAACTTGCCTTCATCAACATACATAACTCTATCGTGTCTAACAAAACTATAAAGTAACATATCAGTGTGAGAGAGAGAGAGAGAGAAATGGGGCTTAACGTCCACTCGACACAAACTAGGTCATTTCGGGACTAATATATGGTTCAATTCTATTTCAATAATTCGCTTGCGAGTAGGAGTCTTCAGCAGTGGGACTCAATGATAGACCTTATGATACAGCGCGCACGTGCTAACCATTCAGCCATCAAACCCCCCAAAGTAATATCATATTGAACTAGTGTTACTACAATTCAAAATATCAAATATCTTTAAAATCTATTTAAGGGTTGAGATTTTTTTTTAATCCAATCGGGTGTTAATCCGAGATTCTATTTGATAATTTTGTCTTAAAATATTCATGATTTACGTAGATTACAATTTTAACACTAAAAATATCCTATAACTCGTTAAGAAATATTACCGATAATATCTGGTTTCGTTTTTTTTTAAATCTGTAGTTTATAAAATTGAATTGATAGGATATAATTAGCTGAATCTTAGGATCAAAATTTTACGACTGATTGAAATGATTTGATTAATTTCATATGATAGACATTAACCTTTTAATGTTATAACTACTTCTAATCATATATCAAATAACTCTAGTAAAGTAGAATGTATTTATCATTCTAGCATTCTATTCTAGGACCGGAATGTTACAAATTAACGTCATTGATAACAATGTAATAATAGTTTCTGCTGAGCCCTCAAATTACATTTGCTGCTCGTTACTTGAGAGATTTTGAATTCCACGCAAACTTCCTTATTGTGAAAGTTATGAATCTTTAAAAGAAATATCAGTCCAAAAATGGTGTGATTCTGTTCGACATTTATAAAGATAATGATGAATTACAAATTTTGCAACATTCGACATCCTCTGCAGACAACAAACAAGTCAGAGCCACTTTATAAATATCTTTTGAATGGTCTCTTTTTAACCCGATTAAATGCAAGGGTACTTGCAGAGGTAGATTTTGACACTGGGTCATTTTAGGACCAATATTTTTGTACAATTTTATTTCAATAATTTCCTTGTTTGTCCATAGGGGGTCTTCTGGCAGAAAACCGATGGACTCAACCCTGTGCTGTCAACCCTACTCCTTGTCACATACCAGCTTGGGATCAACACCACATCACTTGATTCAATGACAGACCTTATGATATAAAGCGCACACATTAAACCAATCAACTGACCACCCATTCACAGTTAATAAAGAGCGTCTGCCTCGAAATTAAGCCTGAATTAAAATCTTTAATCCTTCACATAGTGTTGCTAAGGGATTATTTTCTAGGGACTACTTCCAATTTACATATTCATAAAACTTTGATACTCTCATTAGTTTATTTGAATTCTCTCGAGACCATCTGAAAAGGTCATCATAACCCGTTTTCCGTGTTATTCGTCAACTAAAAATCAGACATAAACCTGTTGAGAGAAATCAGAACCTTTCATTAGAATAAAAATACGGGTTCCACAAAAATATGGCTTTATAATATTATCTTTATTCTCTATCTAAACAGAATTCTCATCAAAAACGCGAGGTATCCAATATTCTTAACCTTGCCTAACCTCCACCAAGATGTCTGTGCTCAGTCTTACTGGCATATGAAAATTAGCATTGTATAATAGAACGCAAGACGGGGAGAAAGAACATGACAAAACAAAGCTCAATCACAAAATGGAGTTAGCTCAATTTGCAAAGAACCATGTTTAGCGAACAAGTCTGTTGTAAAAATACATCAGTTGATGAGATGATATTGATTTTTAGCGTACACAAGCCGGAGAAGGTTTAAATAAAGCTTTAAGCAAGGATTAGGGTATAGTGATATATATATATATAAAACTATTCTATCGTTTTATTTAATCTAAACTACACTTGTACTATATCCTGCGTACAATATATCACATCAGTCTATTACTAGTATTTTGAAATAAAATGAAATCAAATGAGGTTTGACTTCCTACTTTTCTGCTCTGACTGGGCTAATGAAGATGGGCATATGCCATACAGTGTACGTACAGCAGTGCTACAGCCTGATCTTATTTTGGATTCTGACCGTCAAGGGTTATTTTACATGCACGTCAATGTGTACACAGGACATTCAGAAACTGTTTTTGCCATGCCCTCTGTCCTGTTATACTGACAAGGGGAAACCGTGTCGTCTTTTAAACCTGCGGAATTTTCTCTGCGAGCGAACTCGATATCTCCATGTTAGCGAGCCCGTTGTCTTAATCACGGACCCACCTCAGCTCCCTATATAAACATACATGTGTGAAGAGGTCAAATAGGGATCATGTCCCTTAAAATCTACAAGTAACATTCTAGAAAAATGAAATCAATCAAAATTGCTCTATGGCAAGGGTTCTTTTACGTGCATGCCAATGTGTACACAGGGTCTCCTTTTTTGTACCCAGAGAAAACCCATGAAGTTGGACAGGCGACCCTACTCCTTGTCACGTACAACCGGGGAATCGAAACCACACCAGTTGACTCAATGACAGACCTTATGATACAGCACGCATGTGCTAACCATTCGGCCATTCCCCCCCCCCCCCCCGTTTATATAGGACATCATTTATATCACATGTATATAATGTTTAAGTGTGACTAGTGACAATATATAACATATTACATATATATTATACATATATACAACATTGATTTAATAATTAACTACTACAGATAGGTCTGACTATTATCGCCATGGTAATTACCCACTTATATTACATGTATAGGCCTAGTACTATAGTACAAATATTAAGGCCAAATAAATAACAAAAGCCAAATATATCGGAACTGGTTTTTTTAAATACCCTTTAGTCATAAAAAGAAAACCTCAAATTGTAATAAAGCAAAATCCTTAAATTTTGCTCTGATTATTTGATGTTTATTTAGATTTCTAAATGGAGGATGGGGGGTTGAGGTGGGTGGGCTTTAACATGCTTAATTTAAGCCTCTAGAGCGTCCACAAGCAATTGTAGACGCTGGACCAACGGACGGATGGACGTGGGCGACGACAACATACGACCACATTTTAATGTGTGCGTATAAAAATCTATTCAATATACATGTATTCTTGAAAGCTAAAATACATCGACAGTTCGTAGCTATACAAACTATTCTTTCTATATACAGCAACCCAAATATTGTCCACACTTTTTACCCTCTTCATAGGCAGTGCCAAAAACAATAAATATATATGCACGAATGGCTCCGAAATGGTATCAGAATGTTATCTGTGTACAAAAATATACGGTATTTTTATCATCACTGTTGCTTTGATATAATGACATAGAGACGACATCCAATCAATCTGAAACATGGCTGGAAGCGAATCATTGATCATGCGTATGTTTTAGACAAATAGACAAACTTGGTCGTTTGCCACTAAAGTTCTGTGAAGGGACTTAACTTTTGGAGATCGTTGGAAGAGTATAAAATATCAATTGCTTGCTCGAGTCAATTAAATCAGCAGTTCAAGTGCAGTAAAATAATCAATCATCGAGCGAGAGAAAGATATATTTGTGCATACACGATCCAAGACTTTCTTTTCATGTGTAGATAGTGCTTAGTAATGTTATATATTCAATATTCCTGATTAATTGAGAGAGAAGTGGGCTTTAACATCCATTTGACACAAACTGTCATTTCGGGACTAATATATAGTTCAATCTTATTTCAAATATTTGCTTGCATGCAAAAGTCTTTAGTAGTGGAATGAAACCGGAGAAAACCCACATTTGGATGGGCAGATGCCCTTACTAAGTGTACGTACAAGCTGGGAATCGAAACCATACCAGTTGACTCAAAGACACCTGTTATGATCTAAAGATCACCATTTAAACCAACAGCCCGCCCAACTCCCAACCTGATCCTGATTAATAAACTAAACAAAATAGAATATATCTGACGTCATTTAAAGGCTGATACACAGTTTTTGTCATACTGGGACAACCAGTATATTATGCTATACAGTGTGCTATATGAGGGATATTTGGCCTGGATATGGGCGCAATGGCTTACTCTTATTTCTATTTTGAACTTGAACTTGGTTATTTGTCCCATCTGAACATGATTTTCCATGCCATGGTCTACCTCCTGCACAAGGAAACCAGGCCGTAAAATCCAGAGGAAAATGAAATGAAATGGGATTAAACGTCCTACTGTTATGCTCCGACTGGGATAATGAAGATGGGCATACATCATACAGTGTGCTATGAGGGACATTTTGCCTGGGCAGCGGCACTATGTCCTACTCTTAAATCGTATTCCAACTTCCAAGAGATCTTTTACATGCACACTAATGTGTACACAGGGACCTCGCTTTTTCATACTATCCGAACAACTATACATTGTCCTTTGCAGGGAAGAAGGAAGAATTCACATCAGAAAATCCTGATGAATTTTCTCGGCAAATGCAGGGATCCAACATGGGACCTCCAGGTTAGCGAACCAAGTTTTATCTTACTCACTGAGCCACTGTGGCTCTGTAAACTCCAGAGGAACTACCACATATGTTCTAAAGTGCCCACATTAGAAGTCGGAGCAGAACCGTAAGACATGAAACCCCATTTTATTACATTTTGCACACATTAGAGCATTCAACCACCTAACCCCCTTCATATGTGAAAGAGTACTACAGGAACATCTTTATTTACATTTAAGAGTTGATATCAACAATACAAATGTCAGTGAGAGTTAGTAGTATATATTGAGTAAGTATATTCGTATATATACCATGACAATATGATTATAGGGCTGACTGTAACCACCATAACATACCAATTATTGGCCTTTCTACGTATATAAACATAGACTTCTACTTACTCTGCTCTACACATAATATAAATATACTTGTACCTACATAACATTCAGGAAATAAAATAGAACCACAGGTCTTCCTGAACATAAGTTGTCGGGTCGGAAATAACAACCCAGCTCTGATTAAAGCCGTTGATCGACATTAATTTGCATTTTTCAGACAATATCTCATTTTCATGGCTTAAAGTATACAATTTGTCATTTGCATTTTTCGTTAAAGCCTAGTTAACAACCCATCGTGAGAGAGAAATGGGGTTTAACGTCCACTCGACACAAACTAGGTCATTTCGGGACTAACATATGGTATAATTTTTTTCAATAATTCGCTTGCGCGTAGGGGTCTTTAGCAGTGGGAGGACACAGAGAAAACCCACGAGGTTTGACAGGCGACTCTACTCCTTGTCATGTACAACTGGGGAATCGAAACCACGCCAGTTGACTTAATGACAGTATTTATGATACAGCGATCATGTGCTAACCATTCGGCCATCAAACCCATCGTACATGCTACTAGGGGCAGTCTATGGGGGGGGGGGAGTTGTAGTAAACTTGTGCTTGTCACTTCCATGTGTTCGACACCATAGAAGATCACAGACTGGCCATAGAAAATTTTGGTCCTGCACATACAAAATTTTCAACCCTTTTCTTGCGGTTGGCCTGCGAGCTACCAAACCCTACGACCTGTGTGTGTCAAAATACCAACAGCAGGTTGTGAACTATGCTTTAGATATCCAATTTCTCACAAATTAATCCGCGCAGATTGATTATTTAACATTTAATTAAGAAAATATCATCAAAATATCAACAGTACATAATCTCCAGGATTTTTACAGATGGATTAAAAGAGGCCCATCAAAAGATTTTATCAAAAATTAGATATAGATGATGCCCTCCTTGTTTCAACAATCCTGTTTATAACATATGGTTCAATCTTATTTCATTAATGCACACCACTTGACCCAATGACAGATCTTATGATGCGACGCTCACGCATTAACTATTCTTCAACACAACCCCTCTTTCAATTCACGATAACTTGCCATATAATGAATGGAACAAAATAGAATTTATTCTGATATTCCAATTAGAGATTCAACTTTTACAATGTGTAGTTTGTAGTAGTAGTCAACAGAAAGAACAACCATACTCTGCACAATGCTCAGTACCTACTAAGCTAATAGTATGTGTCACAGAGTATATAGATCTCAAAGTCTAGTCTAGGTGCATACTAAACTTAAGCTGCCTGTCTACAGTTAGCTCCGCTTGAGAACAGACACTAAGCTAGTTGACTGACATGTTAAGTCCTATAAGTATACTTCAACAATTTTAAGAAGTATATATTCTGCTTCCATTTAATGGAATTGAATAGGTTTATTTAGTCTTTGTGTGTATGCCAGATGTGAAACAGTAGAACCGCATTACAAAACAATATACTAATTTTTGGATATGGCGGCCATTCAGGACAGAGATTTATTCTCGAAGTATGAAGTAGATGGATCTCTGTGTACAGAATGGTCTAGGTGGTGATCTTAAAATTCATTGAATGTAAATTAAGATGGTGTATTAGCTTGTCTCTTAAATTGCATTGTACAATTTACATCTTGCCATGAAGTCATCACAATGTGAACAAGCCCTAGCATATCAGATCAACAGGGGAATTATCACGAATTTGATCGAGTCAGGACAACTTGACTATTACGGCACAGAGCGTACACCTATGAAAAATACAAAAACCTAATGTTCAATAACACGTTAAAACCTCTGAGATCTGGTTTGTCTGATGATTTCCACTGTCTATAATTGTTTATAATCTAAGAATAGAAGGAACCTGGAATCGAATAGAATTTGTTATATACAGGTTGTCAACACTTTACCTAGGTCACACTGTTACAGATGCTTGTTTTTATATACTATTCAAAAAAAGTAGGGGATATTTGATTTTGGGGGCATAATACTAAAATATGCAAATGACTACGAAAAAAGTCACTATAGAACCTAACAGAAGAAACATTTCCAGTTACATGTGACGCCCAAACGCACCAATAGCTACCGCATGGAATGCATGTGATGCTTGGGATCATCATGGGGGTCCAACCCAAGATTTGCACGACTCTGACTTTGAATGTTACAGTCATTGTGGCATTGAATTCCAGGGTGGAAACATCAGTTTAATTGTTTTAGTGACCAGAAAACAAATTTTGATATGCGTCGGCTTACCCAAAATGAAAGGTTACGTGCCCTTGGCATGCTACAGATCGGCACAACACAGGCGGTTGTGGCGCGGACGATGAATGTTTCTCAGTCTGTCTATAAGCAGGCTATGGTCCAGATACCGTGATACACAATCTGTACAGGACAGACCACGCTCAGGTCGACCAAGGGCGACAACTCAAGCCCAGGATCGATTTATCCGTACCTTGGCCTTGAGAAATCGTGTCATCACAGCAAATCAGATCAGCGCTCGTCTTCAAACAGACACTGGTGTGAGAGTGAGTGGCCAGACGATTCGGAATCGACTGCATAGGGGTCACCTTCGCGCCCGACGTCCTCGCGTGATCCCTTGTTTGAGAGATCATCACATTCAGGCAAGACGTCGTTGGTGTAGGGATCGTCAACACTGGGATAATCGACGCTGGAGCAATGTGATGTTTTCAGATGAGTCAAGGTTCACTGTTGATTTTTTGGACAGACGTAGGAGGGTGTGGCGTCGTCGAAACGAGCGCTTCCAAGACGTTAACGTCATCAGACATGATCGATTTGGGGGTGGTTCTGTTATGGTGTGGGGAGGCATCACTGTTGCTGGAAGAACGGCTTTACATGTTGTTGCAGGGCGTGTTACAGGCCAGTACTACCGGGACAACATCTTGGCAGTCCATGTTGTGCCGTTCGCACGACGTCATGGCCGCCGTTTCATCTTCCAGGATGACAACGCAAGATGTCACAGGGCCAGGATCGTTACAGGTTACCTCCAACAACAGAACATCACCACATTACCTTGGCCAGCACTGAGTCCCGACCTCTTCCCCATCGAGCATGTCTGGGACATGCTTGGACAGAGGTTACGTCAACGTCAACAACGTCCTGCCAATGTCCAAGAACTTGCTGCTGCGTTGCAACAGGAATGGGACAATCTGGACCAAAATGACCTTAGACGTCTCATTAGGAGTATGCCACGTCGGATCAATGCTTGTTTGGCAAACAGAGGAGGATTTACCCGTTACTGACTTGGTTGTGATGCTGTGGTAACTTTGCTGTTTGACCCCGGGTATCATTTTACCCTTATAATGGTCAGTCTGTGCCTTACTTAGTCTAACGATCATTTGGAATAAATCGATGAATGTGAACTTCATTTCATTTTGTCATTTGTTTCTTCGTCAGTTTCATTAGGCGACTTTAATAACACTTAAAAATCAAATATCCCCTACTTTTTTTGAATAGTATATATACGAAAGGTTATATATATGTGCTATTTGTTAAGAGAGCAGACTATTTCTGCTTGGACAGCAGCAATTCAGCGAACTTCCAAAGATATTTCTCGACGAACATAGAAGCAGGGGAATATAAAGTATACTTTGGTATCATCTATAATTTTCTACACAAATAACTCAAGGTCCAATTCCAGCAGCAATTTTGTTAGATGTAACAATATGACAAATATTTGGTCCTGAAATTTGACAAAGATTAGGTGAAAACATAATTTTTCTCCTTGCATTTCACATCTAACTACTGAAATGAAAATCCCCATATTTTATAGTCTCCATACGAATGAAGTATTTCTTTGACAAAAGCTTAACTCAGTTCCATTTAATCCAAGAAAAACATAACAACACAATACTGTGGCCATGAGAATTAAAACATGACAGTACCCCATGAAATGTTCCACAAATAAAGTTAAGTTAAAATCAAACATCTTTAAAAATCATATCAGCTGCCAGCTGGGACTCGGAATATTAAGTCTCTTGTTTCCGTTACTTATACAAGACAATTCTTCCACAAAATAATCTTCAAAACTTGATGTTAAAGAGGCATTACCACTTCGGTAAATAATACACGAAGAAAACTTGATATTAAAAAGGCACTACCACTTCAGTAAATAATACATTAACAAAACTTGATGTTAAAGAGGCATTACCATTTTGGTAAATAAACCACTAACAAAAATTGATATTAAAGAGACATTACCACTTCAGTAATTGTTAATCTGTGAATACAGATTATATTGTGTAAAAAATTGGAGGCAGATCAACCCATCCACATGACAGCTTATAGCAGTTTTAAATGAGTTAATCAGTTTACTTACGTAGTGGTTACTATGAATTTGATCCTATCATGGATTTTTCAAACCATATCTAATTTTTAGGGGGGTCTAATCAATGCCAAAATCAGTCCTTCACGTTTCAGGCGAGCTTTCGCTCCTGCTCCTCTCGACACACCTTGACTTTCCTTCGCGGGAGTCATTAAAGACTCCTGCAAATTAGCTAAATTGCTCTCCTAAATATTGAGATTAATAAACTACTTTTAGTTTTTGTTTTTTTTCAAATTGCATAAGTTCAAGTTATCACTTTCCATGATGATAATTCTGACTCTACCATATTCACCAAACATATTCACCAAATAATAAAAGCATAAATACAATTCGGCTCTCCTTAATTCATGAAAATGTAAATTCCAAGTTTTTTTTACGGGAACATTTTTCTCATTTTTGAAACTGGCAGGTGCTTTTTATGACTCCCCAATATTTCATAAATGTGAAGGACTGCAAAATGTACTCAAATTCACAACTTAAATTAGTCAAGAAAACAAAAGCGAAATATCAACAGTAGATAAACTCCTAGCCTGGATTTAATCTTATTCAAAAGTGGCTCATCAAATTTACTCAACACATGTCTGCAGAAAATGCTGACTGTTTCAAACATTTTTAAGGTTGCATTGTCGGCAAAGGTTGCTGAATGCTGACAAGTTTTCAATTGTTATGTTTGTGAATACCTAGGCAGAACGGAACCATTTTGGGACAGGTATTCATTTTAGATATTGAACTTTCACATTATAATGTAGTTCACAAGGGATTCAAAAGCTCTCATATGACGATCAGCAGCTTAATAATTATGGTTATTTCTCTATAATAACTACCATCTTGAAATGTTGATATCAGTAGGGACCCAAATATTAAGCTTGTTGTTTCCTTTCCTTACACAAGAAAATTCTGCAACAAGCTAAGAAGATTAAGATGTCATTTTTATGAAATATCTGTTCTGTTTCAAGTTAATCTGACAAGCAACATTTCTGCCTCTTAAGACATAAATTTCTGATGTTTATCCTCAGAGCAATGACTGACTCAATTTAATACAAATGCCATGAAAAACGCCACAAATAAAAAACACTACACACTGTAAATCTTAGGACTAAAAACAAAATATTTTAGCTTTTTTTAATATTTATTCCAACCTGACAGAAAGTGTAAATTCAAACCCTAGATACGCCCACATTTTGCAAGAGATGGATAGAACAAGCTAAAAAAAAGAGGCCATAATCCAGGATGTTAGGACTGACATGCACCAATATCAAAAGGTACCAAGGTCTTTGGGATATAAACATATATTAAAAGTTCCATCAAAATCGGATAAAAAATTGTGACCTCTAGAGGGTTCACAGGTTAAAACCATGATTTTTCGTACAATCTGGGGCCATAATCCATGTAGTTACAGTCCAATACATGCCGATATTGAAAGGAACCAAGATCTCTGGGATATAAACCTATATTTCAAGTTTCGTCCAAATCAGATAAAAAATTTGACCTGTAGAGAGTTCACAAACAAAATGTGATTGGACGGACGTCTGGACAAACACAGGCTACGTCATTATACGTCCACATGAAATTGTGGGTGTATAAAAATTCACCAAAAATGACCATGCGATAAAAGAGAAAAGGAACCGTGACAAGACTATTAGTGAAACGACTACATTTGTGGGTTCCAAAATGGTTGAAATAGTTTATGGTCTGAATCCTAAAGGGCCACTCATCTACTCTTGTAAAATATTTTGTATCAAATGAGGACAAGATGGATTGGTCAAGACTAGCTAATTACAAATGATTACTTGTGGCACTAACAAGATATGTGACCTGTGACAGCAAAATGGGTCATAAGTCACAAGTCATTGTATATAACAATAATGTATGAAAAAAAATGTCAAAATTGGTTAAAAATTTAAAAAAAAACATTAGTTTCCTTTATATGTCAAATTAGGTGTTATATTATTAAAAAGATATTTTAGCCTCCTAAAAGACAAGCAACTTTCAACCATTTTTCGATCACTGGTCACATATGTACCACCCACTCCATACAAACTTATCGACTATCTCATTTTAACTCAAACATATCTATTAATAATCACAATAATTGTCTACCAGAACAAATATAAACATATATAGAAACACAGAACAATTGAGGATTTGCCCCATAATGTATTTGACACAATGATTTGGTGATCAGATTAACATAAGAATTATAAAGCACTGTTATACAAGTGTACCACTGTATTTATATACCTATCTAACTAAGTATATCTTTTGTTATATGGTATTTTATGATCTGAGTGAGCTCTATCCTTTACTTACAGGTCACAGAAACTTGGACAACAACTATATACTATGTACACAATTTGCCAAACCCTCATTTATTCATAACTGTCATTTTATTGTTGACTGTTTAAAAAAATATTAATTAATGATCCAAAGCAGATCTTATCTTAAAACGTAGTAAACACCAGGGCTGTGTGCAGACTAAAATTGGGTGTGGCAGTTTTTTGGGGTTTTTTTTAGTGTTTCTGGAACTGAAAAATACCAAGGTCATTTTTTTCTTCAGGCATCAAATACCGTACACAGGGAAATTATAAACAAAATTACATGTGGTGTGGATGATTTAAATACATTCGCAACTAATATTTTAAAATCACTGAAATCTGTTAGCCTATTATAATCCTGTAAACGCTTGTAATAAAGTTATCTTCAAATTGCTTCATGATTGAAGTCTGTTGTTCGAACCAATATGTCTTTATTATCGTAGCAATGGTACTTAACAAGCCAGACTATATTGTTAAAACTTCAAACACTCATAACTTGCTCAGAATAATGTAATCGGGCTGGAATTGTCAATATATTCATTTTTTCATTATCAATTTTGGAACTAATATAGCCAGAACGGGCAGCTCCTTATTTAAATCTTACATAATGAATGATATCTTTTAGTTTTTTGATGAATTTACAATAAATATGTATCAGCCTATACCAACGCTTCCTTTGCATGGATCCTCAAAAAGACAATTATATTTTCTATTAGCCGTTAATAGGTTCATACCATAAATTTGACAAGTGTGTTAATAAATGTGAACTGTCTTCTCTACCAGAAATCTTCAGTAACCATTACCTGAAGATTAAATTCCAAATAAGAGAGAAATGGGGTTTAACGTCAACGTCCACGACAGTTGACTCAATGACAGACCTTATGATGCAGCGTGCACACGCGCTAAACATTGCCCCCCCCCCCATTCCAAATAAGGATATATATCTAGACTAATATTTCTGACTGTCATTTGTCTGTTTGTCTGTCTGTTCAGGTTTGGTGACTACATTAAGGCTGTCCAGATGCTGAAATTTGGTGTAATGGGGTAGCTCAGACTGGGGAGTATGTAGGCTAGGTGGCGTTGGACTACAACTTCCGGTTACAGAGTTATACTATTTTCAACCCGTGCAGCACCGATTCATCCGATAGTATATCATATTTCTATTCTCTCATCAAATATTATTTATTACCGGTAATAACCAACGCAAAAGAAAATATAAATGTAAACTTATTAATAACCAACTCAAAAGAAAATATAAACAAATAATCTAAGTGAAAGAGGAAGTATTTTTAAGATGAATATAAATTAGGTTATGTTCTAACAGGTTTCTGCTAATTGCCTATTTCTTCTTCCTCTTATGTTTGAGGCTAATCTCTATACGTCTATAGTTTGGCTATATATCAAAAGGTAATGGCGTGAGATAATGACTATTACAGTACCAGTAATGTAAGTATTATAGGCCACAAGAAAAATTCTACAGATATTTTTAACCAAAAATATAATTAGCAGCAATCAATCAGGATACGAACATGTAGGTAAACCTGCTTCACATGGGGAAACATGAGGTTCAGACTGAGACGTAAACCCCATTATTAACCCCCACCCAACCCTCATCTAGTAACTTTAGGCAAAGACTGGCAATCAATTTATGTAACCCTGCTTCACAGACCCTCATCTAGTAACTTTAGGTAAAGATGGACAATCCTAGGTAATCCTGCTTCACAGGTGAGATCCCTTATCACCCCCACTGACCCTCATCTAGCAACTTTAGGTAAAGACTGACATTCAATTATTACCCATATAGTGTTAGCCCCACACAGGGTCCAACGTAGCTTGAGTTATCTTCTCTTGTGGACAGTTCGTCAACAGAATCAACTATTCATGACCAGAATTGGCTGTTAATGATCACACCTTGATGAATAAGGATATATATCTAGACTAATATTTCTGACTGTCATTTGTCTGTTTGTCTGTCTGTTCAGGTTTGGTGACTACATTAAGGCTGTCCAGATGCTGAAATTTGGTGTAATGGGGTAGCTCAGACTGGGGAGTATGTAGGCTAGGTGGCGTTGGACTACAACTTCCGGTTACAGAGTTATACTATTTTCAACCCGTGCAGCACCGATTCATCCGATAGTATATCATATTTCTATTCTCTCATCAAATATTATTTATTACCGGTAATAACCAACGCAAAAGAAAATATAAATGTAAACTTATTAATAACCAACTCAAAAGAAAATATAAACAAATAATCTAAGTGAAAGAGGAAGTATTTTTAAGATGAATATAAATTAGGTTATGTTCTAACAGGTTTCTGCTAATTGCCTATTTCTTCTTCCTCTTATGTTTGAGGCTAATCTCTATACGTCTATAGTTTGGCTATATATCAAAAGGTAATGGCGTGAGATAATGACTATTACAGTACCAGTAATGTAAGTATTATAGGCCACAAGAAAAATTCTACAGATATTTTTAACCAAAAATATAATTAGCAGCAATCAATCAGGATACGAACATGTAGGTAAACCTGCTTCACATGGGGAAACATGAGGTTCAGACTGAGACGTAAACCCCATTATTAACCCCCACCCAACCCTCATCTAGTAACTTTAGGCAAAGACTGGCAATCAATTTATGTAACCCTGCTTCACAGACCCTCATCTAGTAACTTTAGGTAAAGATGGACAATCCTAGGTAATCCTGCTTCACAGGTGAGATCCCTTATCACCCCCACTGACCCTCATCTAGCAACTTTAGGTAAAGACTGACATTCAATTATTACCCATATAGTGTTAGCCCCACACAGGGTCCAACGTAGCTTGAGTTATCTTCTCTTGTGGACAGTTCGTCAACAGAATCAACTATTCATGACCAGAATTGGCTGTTAATGATCACACCTTGATGAAGCTCGATGGAAACCACAGGATTGTTCTAGCTGAACTTGCTATTTTAATATGAACACCTTGATCAATAAGTGATCCAATATAGAGAGCAAGAAATGGGGTTAAATGTCCACTCAACACAAAGTAGGTCATTTTGGGACTAAAATGCAGAGAAAACCAATGAGGTTGGACAGGCGACCCTACTCCTTGCAAATACAAGCGGGGAATCGAAACACCACTTGACTCCATGACAGACCTTATGATCTAATATGCACCCATTAAACCATTCTGCCACCCTCTCCCCTGATGCAATATATGATGGTTAATGTTCTGATATACAGGTAATTCATAGGAATCAAACCCGATGACAAAAACATAAGGGGGAAATCCCATACTACACAATAATTCTCTAATAATTACTATAAGAGAATTGTTACAATCTGTAAACAAAACCACTGACTTGACTTTAAGAGAAGCTTATCTGTGATATAATATGGTCTAATCCACCATTAACTAACTACCACACAGAGGATTTGCTATTCATTAAATACCCTTAAAAAACATGGGTTGCCAGCCACAAGAAAGCAGTTGTGCAGTTTTAAAAATGTTAGACGAGCAAACAAAGCTCTCTTAAATTAGATCAAACTCAAAATTGCTCTTCTAAAATCAATGCGTAAAATTTTACTTGATATCATCTCTACCGGTATCATTTTCGAAAGCCATTTCAACATGTGACGGAAGTGAAAAAGAAAACAACCTCAGGGTCCGTCTAGGCGATAAAGTGCATGTTAAACCTGCATGATTGAGAAAGGTACAATTGTCTATTTCATTCTATTCACACAACAGCACTACAGGACTAATCAAAGAACAAGCATTCTCAAGGGCAGCAATATCCTTAATATACATGTGATTTGTAATATGTTTATTATATTGTTTATTATATATTTGTCTCTGGATGCTGTGTACTGGATGGCTTATACTGCTAATATCTAAACTATTTCAGCCTATCAATATACATCTTATTTATAATATGTTTATTATATGTTTGTCCAGAACATCAAGACTGGCCTTTGGATAGTATACTGGGCAACATATACTGTTTACAAGTATATTGTGCACAATTCCATCAAAGTTTACTGCTCAAGGCGCATTTAGCTCTCCACTTATCACAAGACAAAAACAATTGTTTTGCACCCCAAGACTTTCAATAGATAATTGTGGTTGATGTCGCCATTTAAAATGGTGGGAAAACATACTTTGACTGGCACATGTACAAAAGCAACCTTGACACAAATATTAATCATAGAATATATCATTTCTACTAATCGAAATAGGCAAGGTACAGAATACTTTGGAATGTTTTGTGGAAAAATATGTAACATGGTTCTGTTGTCATAATCTCAGAAAAATGTCTGCTAGTCTGTGTAATCATTTCTGACTAAACAACAGGAAGAATCATGCCAATTCCAGGCCCAACTTGATTAGATAGATTATAGTACTCTTATCTTTCATGAAATACCTTCCACCACTTTCTGCACTGCGACTCAACATACCAGCCATAGTTAGTAACAGACCTATATATATATATATATATACTTATATCCGTTATCAATATCTGGAAGGATGAGCGGCCATTCTTGGCAACCACAGACCATTGATCAGAAGTATTCAACATATTGTATAGAGCTTATCTTAAATTTATAGTCGCCAGACATAAATGTACTACAACAGTCAATATCTACTACAGTCAATTCTTTATAAGCTCAAGTTTATTTCCTTTAGACTAGCTGACATCATGCTTGGATAAAACAATCATTGATGTTCAATGCTTCAACCTCAAATCGTGCAGCTCTAACACAATTAGACAGCACATTGCATACAATCAAGATTGCATTCTAGTTATCTAATTAAGGAAGTAATGTAGATTTTTAAATCAAGAAGGCAAGAAAACAGAAAAAGGATAGGTTGCGAGGTAACAAAACATGTCCACAACCGCTAAGTCATCCGAGCGGTAACATAAAAATGTGTGAGAGAAATAGGGTTTAACATCTACTCCACACAAACTATGCTTGGATAAACAAATAAGGGAGATTTGTATTTTACCATACATTGCTTAATACTTGCCAGAATCTTTAGCAGTGAGAGAAAACTGGAAAACTTGACAGGCAAACCTTTCTCCTTGTCACATGAAATGAAATGGGGTTTAACAGCAGTGCTAGGATCTACTCTTATTTTGAATTTCAATTATCAAGGTTTCTGTTTTACATGCACACCAATGTGTACATGGCACTTTTTTTTTCTCCCCATTCAAATGATGATTAGACAATATTCCTTATCAGGCCCTTCATCCTGCACCAGTAACAAGGGTAATCCCCACCGGGAAAATCCAGAGGAACTTTCTTGACCAACTGACCAAGACCTCCTGGTTAATGAGCCAGTGTCTTAGTGGTCAACACTAACATCTATGACCAGATCTTATAATTTAAAGCACAGAAAAAGTGAGAGATAAGGATGATCCATTCTTGTCACATACAACCATAGGATGGAGATCATGACACCAGAGCAATATACTGACTGGATCATTCAGCCATCTACTAAAATATCCTTGCAAGTGGCCCTTCTGATTAGGACACATGGCATGCAAGGCTACTATCAGACATTTGTGCAAAAGTTAGGACAAAACAAACCATCTGCAACTTTGTAACATTGTGTGTACAAACTAGTATTAAAAAAAGTTATAGACCAGATCTTTTAATTAAACTATTTTATCAGCACATCAAATCACCTTTATTCAAGACCAAAATTAATTTACCACCATAAAAATTACTTTCTTGGATAAGGTCTTCAAGGGATATAAACGTAAGTAGAGTGTTCACAAGATTTTTCAAAGATATCAAGGGACATAACTCTTCCAGTAACTATTGGAAAACATTGGATAAGAACTTTAGCCTCTGGAGTGTAATGACATATGAACATACAGAGAAGAATATATAACAAAATATTCAAGGAACTGTATTAAATCATTGTATTAAATAATTTATAATTGTAGATTTGTAAAGTTCCTCTGATCTGACTACTACAACAAACATATACAACTTTACATAACTCAACATCGAATATTTATTCTCAAAACAAGTAGGAGCAAATTCATAGTTTTGAATCCAAGGTAATAAGCAAAAAATTTCATGATATGGGAAGTGTACAAAGAATGCATCAGAAATAAATAGGAAAGGTTGGTAGAAAGTCAGATAACCGACTGCCGATTGATAAATACCTGAATCAACAAATAGAAGATAATGTTCTATTTATGTGGGCAACATCGCTTGTATCTCAGCCTCACCCTACAGTATAGATCTGCTAGCAGAATGAATGAAACATTGGCACTAGTCAACAACATAACACCAAAAAAACTCTAAGAAACCAAGAATCAATAATCATGCGCAAGATGGGTTTGGGGCATTATTTGGTCAATGTAGCACTTTTATTTTGATTTTGTTTTCTTAAGAGAGAGAGAGAGAGAGAGAGGGGGGTGGAGGTCCACTCTACACAATCTAGGTCATTTTATTTCAATAATTCATTTGCGCGTGGGGGTCTTTAGCAGTGGGGGGGGGGCGGATGACCCAGAGACCACCCACAAGGTTGGGCAGGTGACCCTATCCTTATCAAGTACAAGCAGTGAATCGAATGACAGACCTTATGGTCCAATGAACATGAGTTAAACATTCAGCCACCCAACCCCAAGTGTTTAATTAAATCAATAAGAGTACATATTAGTATGGATTGAGCTGTGATAAATTTGATATTTAAGCGTGAGAAATTTGATATTTAAGCGAAAATGCAAATGACACATCGTTACTTCAATGACATATAAAACTAATATATGTCATGTTATCAACCAGGTCTAATAAAGTAGTAGAGATAGTAAATTTTATTTTACACTGTTAACAGCTGAAACAGCTGCAACCCTTGTAAGTGGCTTAAACTAATGGATGCTTGCATGCTTTATTAATATAGAACTGATGTACTAGAAGATAAAAATAACCAGGGAGTAAAATACTAATTGATTTTTACAAGGACAATTAAGTAAATAATGTTAACAGTTCATTTAACAATCAATTGGGAGTTGGATGTTTTCCAATCGTCTATAAACATGTCAGTATCTGTAGTAGAAATAATATCAATTCCAATTACACACTTACAACTTAGAAATTACAATTATTTAAAATGTGTGTGTGTGTGTGTGTCTGTGAAATAACTTCATATAAATGCCCTTGTTAGGTTGTGTAATAAACTTATATTCTTTATTAAATACTATACAATCAATAATCATTAACTCTACACCCCCCCCCCCACCACACCTAACTGCAATCTTCAACCAATATACACATACCATTACCTACAACCTTAATGCATATAACTACATGTATACATGACAACCAATACACACAAATGATTTGTGTGTATTGGTTGTAGAGTATAGTTATATGCATTGGTTGTAGATAATGGTATGTGTATATTGGTTGTAGATTGCAGTTAGGTGTTTTTTGGGGTATTTTTCTTTGCAGAGTTCAGTTATGTTTATTAATGGTATAGTATTTGTGACAAATGTAATATAACCATTATCTACAACCAATTAACCAACACTGTAATTAAGAACCAACAAATATACATGTAACTGTTATTGACAACTAATATCACTGGAAACTACAACCAATAAACACACCGGTAATATGTTGAAGATAAAAGTACCAGTATATATTATATTCTGGTACCGTTATCTTCAACCGATGAACAGAACTCATATCTACAACTAATAAAACTTAAATATTTTTGCCACATAGACTGTGTGCTTGGTTTCCTTCCATGATTATTCCCAGATTATCTTAATCTTGCAGATTTATTTATAACAAGCCATAGAGTGAACATTATCTGCAATATCACATAGTGTGGAAAGGGAACAATATTCATCTAGTCAATAAGTCAGTTATCGTGACACTTTCAAACTCTTTCAGGACTATAAATTATAACATTACGTTTTTTACATCAATAAATATATTCATAGTTAATGGCCACATGTCAAATCCAATCTTTAACCAAGGAGAAGATAAGGATGTCTGAAAATTGATTTCAAGCTGGGCTGAAAACACATCGATAATATGAAGAAACAGTATTCAAGCAGTGTGCATTTTCAGAACATATTATCATGAATGAATGGAATCTTTGTTTGAATTAGATCTTTACAAGCCACATGTTACTCGAAACAAATGGTTAAAAATATCAGCCCAGATGATATAAAGTGATATTACTGAGTCGAAAATCATAAATATATATTTAATACATGCAGTACAGAACATCCAGTGTTTTTCCTTAGTTAAGTTCATGGCTCTGATTTCAGTTATATCTGCCAGTTTTGACTGACAGGAGAACTGATCACGGCTGCAATGGTACGCGAACCACACGATACATTACATATCACGATATGGACATTACGTATTATGGCATGGACCTAACAATATGAAGTACATGCAGTACAGAACATCCAGTGTTTTTCATTAGTTACGTTCACGGCTCTGATTTCAGTCATATCTGCCTGTCTTGACTGACAGGAGAATTGATCACCTGTTAGTACGGCTGCAACAATACGCTAACCACACGATATATTACATATCACGGTATGGACATTACGTATCACAGTATGGACCTCACGATATGATACATATTGTTGTATATTTTCTTTCCAAATCTAATTCAAAAATAAAAACAGTAAATGATATTTATTGGCGACACGTCACATAATGAGCAACAGGTTTTCCATGTAAAAAGTATAAGCGTGATATTGTGTTAACGGAAGTTAAATACTGGAAATTTTCACAGAACCCCAAAACACCAGAAACCATGCTTTGCCACTAAAACTTAAAATAAGCCCTGTTCTGATAAGAAATTACACTAAACAAATGTGTCTATTGGTATTTGTGTGTGGTCTCCTGCACTTAATAAATAGATTTAATTTACGTAAATTGACAACAAATGAAGATAAACGAGAGATACTGACCATTTATCAAGATAGATGTCGAATCTCTGCATGAATAAAGAGAAAATATTGAATATTTTAGCACAGTTTTATGTCCAGAAATGTAAAATATTAGCTTAATGTTGATTTACGAGGTAGTCGCTGACATGTGATTAACTTAGATTCTACATACAGTGTCGAATCAGATATATTTATATCTTCCAATCTATATCTATACCATTTGTCAGCTTGAAGAAGATGTCAGTCATTGACTATCTTTTATCATTTACTGTAGTATATAATTCTCCTTAGCGGCTAACAAAATTAAATATCATTAGTCAGTTGGGCACAGATGGAGCAACATCTGGCAATGTCTTGCTTCAAAGCTTGTATGTGGTTGACCATGCAATTTTTTTCTGCAACACACATTTTATGTCGCATATTAGTTAACATGTAACTAACCACTGTATATACTAATGTAATCAAACTTTAAACTCCGTTATCCTCTTGCCTCATATGATTCTTAGTATATTAAAGACTATGCTCATGATTTAAGAGCTATAGGAATCCCTTGCAAACTATAATATTTTGAAAAATGAATATCTAATAGGAATATCAGTCCAAAAATATGGGAATCATGGTGGCTAAGTGGGTAAGACGCTGGCTAGCTAGCCTGGAGGTCGGGTGTTCGATCCCTGCATCGGCAAAGTTCATCCAGATTTTCCAGTGTGGTTCCCACTTGTCAGCGATGCAGGACGGAGGGCCTGACAAGGACCCGCTGTCTAGTCATTCGGATGGGACGAAAAACCAAGGTCCCGTTTACACATTGGCGGGCACGTTAAAGATCTCTTGACAGTTGGAATTCGATATAAGAGTAGGCCGTAGTGCCGCCATCCGAGCAAAATTTCCCTCATAGCACAATGTATGATGTAAGCCCGTCTTCATTAGCCCACTTCGGAGCAGAACAGTAGGACGTTAAACCCCATTTCATTTCATTTCATTTCAGTCCAAAAATGGTTCAATTCCATTTAGTATTTACAAAGATATGATTAATCAAAAATTCAAACGATATATACTTCTCCCTTTATTTGTCAGATTGATTATTAACAGATACCGGCGGTATATCATTTAACTACAGCAAAATCTGATATTTATTTTTGGGGTGGATTGTTTTTTTGTCGGTTCAACTAGATTCCTTGTACATGGTACTCATTAAAATAAATCATTGGCTTTTTTCTCTAGTACAAGGCCAGGGTGTAGTTATGTCTGACAGTTACATGACTATAATTAATCTCAATATCCACGACCTTTTCCGTTTTTCTTACGTCATACATTATGCTTTAAATAGATACATCATGTATGTTCTTCAGAATGCAATCTGAAACACTTTAAGTGCCTTCACATTAACCATAAAATATGGCATTCTATTCAAATATTTAAGTTTTTACCCCTACTGTTTGTATAAGCCGGAGGTATTTGTAGGAACAGAGACATCTCATATCTTTCAACTAAAATCAATTAGTCTATCATCTGGACAACCTTGTGCATTAGGAGTCATAGACTGTATAATAGAATTAATTACACATTATACAGACTAGGTGGATGTACATGTAATCTATCCAGAATGCCAGATACCACATCTTGTTTATTTTATAAGTTCACTATTCATGGAGCTGCTGTTTGAATAATTGTTGTATTTCTTTTTATTCAGTTGTTTATTTCACTGTATATGTGTGTTGGTTGTAGAGTCCAGTTATGTGTACTGAATGCAGATTACTGTTCTGCCTGTTGGTTGTAGTGTACAATTATGTGTATTGGTAGTAGAATGCAGTTATGTGTATTTGTATTGGTTGTAGATGTGTATTGGTTGTAGCTTACTGTTATGTGTATTGGTTGTAGTTTATGTGTATTGGTTGTAGTTTATATGTGTATTGGTTATAGTTTATATGTGTATTGGTTGTAGTTTATATGTTTATTGGTAGTAGAATACAGTTATGTGTATTGATTGATTGTAGATGTGTATTGGTAGTAGAATACAGTTATGTGTATGTGTATTGGTTGTAGATGTGTATTGGTTGTAGATGTGTATTGGTTACATTACAGATATATGATAGTTAATGATTACATGGCTTGTTGAATAGTTATGTCTCTACTCTAAAGTGTGTTTATGTTAAAACATTCAAGACTTTATGCATGATTTTAGTGATGTAGAATCCTCTGTGAATAGTTAAATCTCTAATAGGCAAATTATTCCAAACATATTTCAAGTCTATTCACAATTTACACATATAATATGATAAATTGAAAATTCCACCGATCTGTGCTGCTCCCTAGGTAACAATACGAACGTCATCTTTTTTTGCCGTGAACCAAACTGATGGGCCTATTTTAAATACGATTGAATCCAAGCTAGGATATTATTAGCACTGTTACTTTGATCTTGTTTTATTTCATCTTATTCTTTATTTACATGAACGATAAATATATTCTTTTTATATTCTATATTGATATTGCGATATCATCCCTTGTGTTATATTGTATTGTAAAGTGTATCTAAACATGTTTATCATGAAAGTAGTGCTGTATAAATACATGTAATAATATATAAATACAATAATTAAATGTTTATCTGTCTGCAAACATATTAACACGGATTCAGGCCTGTGAAATTTCATATTTTACGAAAAATGCAAATCATGCATCGATACTTTAAACTAGGTTTCCAGACAGCATTGAGCTGCATGAATGTCAGATCATTGTAGTTTAACTTGAAACAAACACTTTGAAATTTGTACAATATGGTCCAGTCTATGATTTTTATAGATATTTCATGGGGGAAGTATCACAGAATTACATACATGGAGCATAAAGCAAAACAGTTTGGATTAGTTAAAGATTACACCAGCAATATGAAGTTTTATCCTTTGATGTCAACATGTGTGTTCTATCAACAGGTTTGGAATGGCTTAAGACCACCACACAGATAAACTTAGATCCTTTTCTTCACAAAGTCTACAATTTATTTATGTGACTGAATACAAACACAGCTTTCTTTTTCCTTTGATGTTAGCATATATCAAGTTCTCTAATGTCAGAAACTGATCTTTTCAAAACTTTTGAAATTTTAGATATTAATAAACTAGGATTTCCTTTATTTGTAATCACAAAAGTCCAAATTCTTAACTGTGGTAAATAATCCTTTTATAACATTACATGAGAATTCTAAAAGCAATAAAATGAAATGAAACGTCTGACATTTCTGCACCGACTGGGCGTGATATTAGCGGTGTATAAACCCTAGCAAAGTACAGTATTGTGAATGTTGAATCTCTAACAGGAATATCCGTCCGAAATTGTTCAGTATTTGAAAAGATATGACGAATTGGAAATTCCATGTATCTATGCTGCTCCCTATGAAACAAGCACATTGCCATCTTTATTTGCCATGAACCAAATTGATGGACCTGTTTTAAATCAGACTGAATATAAAAAGGACGATTATCATGCATTGTTTTTTTTAATTTTGCTTTCTTATTTAAAGTAGCTAAGTCTCTAACTCAATATCATCAAAAATCTTTGACTTGAAAACACAAACTATTTGTCCATTCAAATCAACATTGGTCTTGTGATCTTACAGGGAAAAGATGGGCTTCTGATATCTAATATTCAAGACAAAATAAACATTTTACCATTGGTACACAAATCGTGTACCATAATGCGTTTCAGCGCCATTTGATTTTAGCGATTTAGCTCCTTTAAATGTTAAATAATCTACCTGAGTAAGGTATATATTAGTGTGGATTAAGCCGTGAGAAATTTGGTATTTTCCGAAAAATACAAATCATATATTGTCACTTTAACTGAAAATGGAGATTATAAAGTAAATAATTTTAAGTACAGTATATTAGTATTATATATGTATTATAAGGTATACAGATTATTTTTCATAATCTAATTTTAATGGTAAGAACCAACATTGTTATGAAACTAAAACCTAATCAACTAAAAATAAGTTTATTGCACAATGTACTTTCTTAACTTGATTCATAATGAAAATCTGTTACATGGCTGATTATCACTAATCCACCATTCTTATGTGAAATAATTCTTTGATCTTCTTACAGGTGCTTACACTGATTAAGACCAGTGTACACCATGCCTTCTTACTGCAGTATATTGTGGTTTCAGACTACATAGTTCTTGGAATTTTGTGTAATCAGATATCTATATTTACACTAACAATACACATTGTTAATTATAGCATGGGAATTTCCAATTTCCACTCAGTGCGAAGATTTAGTGGAGCTAACTCAACATTTGAATCACCCTAAAAACTCAATAAAATATTTTTTTCATATTTCAAAGTGGCCTGTCTTGATTAGCCCAGTTAGAAGCGAAAAGTAGGAAGTTAAACATTGTACATTGTACCTTTGGCTGACACGCTGGCCTGGAGGTCGGGTGTTCGATCCCTGCATTGGCCGAGAAAGTTCATCCAGATTTTCCGGCGTGCTTCTCGATGCAGGGCGGAGGACCTGACAAGGACAGCTGTCTAGTCGTTCAGATTGGACGAAAAAACGATCCCATGTACACATTGGCGTGCACGTAAAAGATCACTTGACAGTTGGAATTTAATATAAGAGTAGGCTGTAGTGTCCGGGCAAAATTTCCCTCATAGCACACTGTATGGTGTATGCCCGTCTTTATTAGCCCAGTTTGGAGCAGAACAGTACCTTTGGAAGCCTTATCCAAAGTTGGATTTCATGATATTTATGTTGTATTTTAGTTAACATGATAATGTCCAATTATATACCATAGTAAAAACAAGTTCGGGTAATTATGACAACAGAAGGTACAAATAAATATTAAATAGCAATCAGCTATCAGACCATAACTTGTGGTTGTGATACCTTTAAGATCTGTTACACATGTAGCCATCTTGAATATTACTCTAAAAAGATGTCTTATCTCTTTGTAACAGCACAAAGAATGGCCCCGGATCGTTTCACTTGATTTGATATCTAAATATTTCTTTCAGGTTTATTTTGTTGTTTTTTGGGTTTTTTTGTGTGTAGTGCAGTCCTCCTACACTAACTATTACAATACATATATAAACGAAAATCATTTTGGTTCCCAACCAATTTAAGAAATTGAGTTGTCAGATTCCGCATTTGAGAAATGTGGGTGTTTGTTTTATTTAAGAAATATAAGTATGTTTTCATTCCAGGCAAAGATTGGATATGATTTGTATTATGAACTATCAACTCTTGTACTGTACTGGAATGTTTATTTCCAACCACAGGTGTGTGCTGACTGCTGACCTCAACAAAATACTTAATCTACAGCCTCCAACACGTAGATTATAATTTGCAATTTATTTCGAGCCTACATTACAAATAGAACGATCTTTACTGTACATGTATTTATCACACCCATCGGAACAAAAGAGAGACAGAGAGAAATGGGGTTTAAAGTCCACTCGACACAAACTAGGTCATTTCAGGACTAACACATGGTTGAATTTTATTTCAATAATTCGCTTGCGTGTAGGGGTCTTTAGCAGTGGGAGGAAACCTGAGGACCCAGAGAAAACCCACAAGGTTGGCCATCGGAACAAAATTGGGCTGTCAGTGTTGCGGGGCAAAGTGGGACTGTCCCTGAAACAATTTTCAGGCCAATGTAAACATCTTTCCGAAGGCTCTGGTATTTATCAGATTTACTTCCTATCCAGTATAATAAAATTCATTTCAGATACTTGCACCCATATACAAAGTTACCAAAACATCAAGCGAATCCAGGCTGAAATAACAATACCAAAGACCAAAACTACAAGAAGTAACTTATACATGTATATTTAGATACATGGTATAACCTGCTGGTACAGATAATTAACACCATCAAATTTATTAGTATATATAATGAATACCATACTTTTCCCATGAACACACAAGATTTTCTCTCGTTCCCTCCATATTGTTCTATATGTATTTACTGTTGGAAAGTATTATCTGTGAGATATCTATAAAGGTGTAGTTATAGTGTACATGTATATCATCAATTGGATGAGTAGATAATGAATACCATACTTTTACTTACATGTCAATCTACACCAAGACATATATACTTGATCTACAAGTAGATTTCTTAAAGTAGCAATGTTGTTATTAATTTATAAAAATAAACCACACCTAGTCATTGCATGTAGAACATACTATACATTCTTTAAACTGTAACAGTTAAAAAATAAAATGAAAGGGGGGTTCACGTCCTAAACTTCTGCACCAACAAGGCAAATGAAGACAGCATACATATATCTCAAGGGGAAAATTTTGCCCCGACAGCAGATCTATGACATCCTACTCTTATATCATATTCCAACAGTGAAAGGTTCCGTTACGTGCCCATCTCATAAAAATACAGATCTATATTTTGTTTATTTATACTTTTGATGGCCTCCACTACATTAACATATGACTGTTGTAGTGGGAGGTCGCGTCAGGGGTCATACGAGCAGCTTATGACCCTATGATTAACCAATCAACGTTGATGTTTCTAGAGGGTATTTTGAAATACAACTTTTGTTTTGTCTCGGCTGCAAATGTCTACCCACAGGTCCATGCACCGCACACCAAGAACTCGCCGCAACAGACCATTTGATTTGCTAATCCCTCATATCAACCAGAACGTGGGTTATATAACAACTCTTCGAGAAATTCTGAACTTAAATAAGATAAAATTTTGATTTTTAATCTGATTGTTTACCTGCACGTAACTATGTACATTGAATCTATGTTTCCAGGCTCTCTGCCCTGCACCACTGACAAGGTTAGTTTGTCTGCGCCTTACATCAATATTGTTCTAAAATCAAAAAACCTAGTTATATCATTGTAATTAGCTAAATAATTATCTAATTAATCTTATTTTACTATTACGGTTTAAGATAAAGCTTAACCAGTAGTGAAACATAACATCAACTAGCAAACTTGGACATCCCAAAAAATTATTTGTTCAAATTCATTTTTCTAATGCAAGACATTTAGATCCTAGCCAGTATCCTAGAATCAAATTATTTTAATAACTTGTTTAAATACCAAGAATCTGAAAGGCAGCATGTATATCTATTATTTATTTACATGTATACCACTAGGAATGTCTAATTAGTTCTTTAAATGAATAAATCATGTTAATTATTTAATCTCTGTTAGTTATAACCTATTCATATCTTTATGTCATTCATCTCCACTTCCTAATATATATCTGTGTTATTTATTTAAAGACACATTATGGGAGATTAGATAAAGAGCTGGCAGTTCTCACTATAGTTAAAAACTAGATAATGTAAAGGGAATTTGCTGAAAATTTCAGTCAAATTGATCCAATCTGAACTGAGAATTTAGGGATTAAATTTTAGGCCTATCCTTGATCATCATTACTAAAGTCGGTACAATAAAAATCATAGTCTTGATTATCCATTTCATGATTAAATCCTAATCCAGTTAATTATTAATGTCTAATTATTATCTACGGCCTATATCGAATTCCAACTGTCAAGGGATCTTCTACGTGCATTCCAATGTATACACGGGACCTCGGTTTTTCGTTCCATCCGAACGATTAGACAGCTGTCCTTGTCAGGCCCTCCGTCCTGCATAACTGACAAGGGGAAACCACGTCGGAAAATCTGGATGAACTTTCTCTGCCAATGCAGGGACCGAACACCCGACCTCCAGGCTAGCGAGTCAGCGTCTTACCCACTTAGCCATCGTGAACCCCAAAGTAGTTTAGGCATACAGGATGAAAACATTTGATTTTTATTAACATGGTTCAGACAGTACATGTGTCCTTTTATCAGTAATATAAAATAATGAAAACAGTGAATACAATGGTATGTAGGTGTACGTTACTGATCAATAGTTTTATTATTAAGTTTTATAAATTGATAAAAATACTGTTGAACATGTACAGAACATGTGAAACTATTAAACATGTATTATACATGTGATATACACAATATTATACTAGAACACTCTAAAAAAATCTAACTAGGACATATACATACATATACTGTACATTGTCAGTTCAACGACTCCATTATAATGGTACAAATACAATGTTATTATAATTACACCCAAATTGTTCTGCATTTAACCACTATGAGAACATAGGAAAATGTCTCTTGAAATTCAGACCTACAACGCCCGGTGTAGGTTGACTAACATTTGTTGACGTCCGTCGTCCGACAAAACAAATGTTTTATACTTTTTTTAAATATATGCAAACGACCAACATTCGTTTAAAAGAAACTGACATTGACCCAAACATCATGTGGTAACAAAATGGCGCTGTCAGCCATTTCTGTACCACATGATCGCTAGCCAAATGCTGATTGGATGTCCGTATAAAATGTTTCACTCTTTGTTGAAATTCAACGCAAATGTCAAATGAGACATACACAAACATTTCTTGGCCGAACAATATTTTTGATCTCTGAGACATTGTTCGGCCAACAAATTTTCGTGTTGAAAACCAACGCAGACCAGCTAACTTTTGTCGGAAAACATTGTTCGGCCAACAAATGTTAAGCGGTGTGAGGCGTGCTTATGGAATGGACTAACTAAGATGGAAATTCCCAAGGAACTTTCTCTGACAATAATAGAATCCAACCCCGGACCTCCTGGTAATTTGGCCAGCGCCATACTCACTGTCCAATGTATTGAAACAAAATAAAATTTTGCTTGTCAGACATTTTTAGTTTGGGTTAATAGTGGCCAGAATTAGGTCACCAGAGGTCGTATGTCAGCTTCAGGAAAGAGTGCCAGTAAACTATTAATTGGACATTTATTAACATGAAAAGACCTTAATCTTATGCGTCAGATTTTTACTGGATTTGAATCCAATCTGCTGCTCAACACTCATTGATGATTAAATCCAAAAATGGATAATTGAGACTTTGTTTTTTTTTATAATGATGATTGAGGCTAGGTCTAAATTCAGTTGCTAATATCTCAGTTCAGAGTGGACCAATTTGACTGAAATTTTCAGCACATTCCTTTTACATTATCTAGTTTTTAACTATTATAGTGAGAACTGCCAGCTCTTTATACTTTATCTAATCTTCCATAATGTATCTAATAAACTTCAACACAGATATTTTTATGTTATGCAGCATCTCCTGTTCTGAATACACCACAAAAAGGTGCACCTCGCTATTTTTCACATTTAATTTCTGTACGGTATTCAGATTTAGGTCAGTACTATTCCTACAAAACTACATGTTTCTGTATAAGATAAAATGGAAGAGTACTGACCCGTACCTGCTTTAAATACAAACCAGTAATATTCCAGAGCATGAAAGCAATACGTCCGTGATGAGAATATTCTGTGGTGTTCACACCCATCTACCGATCGTGACATTGCGATAGCTTTAATGACTGACCCAGTTTATAAGTACTACTTTTTCAACCATACAGTTGATGATTAGTTTATTTGATCGGATTCTTGACAACCAATTTTACAGGCGAGATTCTTTCCCTTGACACCCCTACTCCTGCTTAAAGGAGCTAAATCGCTAATATTTTGGGCCTAGAAATTGGCACAAATGGGTCGCAACACATATAATAATGTAATATGAATGTATATAAACTGTTTTACATTCAATTGTTTCCGTTTTACTGTGATTTGTCATCAGTTATGTTCGGCGAAATACGCCAAAAGTCTCAAACGAAAGACAGTTTCTAGCGTCTGGTTATTCCAGTCAACACCGATAGTATATATTGCGCATGCTCTCCAAATAAGAATATGGCATCATCGTTTGACATGACTTGTGGAATATGTCTAGTCGCATTCTTTGAGCACCTTGTTACAAATGGCGCTGAAATGCATTATGGTACACGATTCGTGTACCAATGGTAAAATGTTTATTTTGTCTTAAATATTGGATATCAGAAGCCCATCTTTTCCAGGTAAGACCACAACACCAATGCTGATTTAAATTGCAGAAAAATTCGTGTTTTCAATGTCGAAGATTTTGGATAATATTGAGTTACGGACTTAGCTACTTTAAACAAGCCATACTGTACATGTATATTGCAAAATTCAAAATACTTAATGACTGCTTTAATACAGTATATAATTATTGTTCAGCACATCTGGGTATTAAAAAGCATGTGAAAAATATAGTAGAATTAATTGAATTATCATAAATTATTAGTATAACAGTGTAAAAATCAATAGAAACCAATGTAAACTTAAAATAGCCACTACGTAAGTTAGAATTAATTGATCGATCTGAATAATTATTAGAGCAGATATTGTTTATTAAAGTGACATTAGGTAAGATTAGATAAAGAACTGACAGCTAAATCGCTAATATTTGGGACCTAGAAATTGACACAAATGGGTCGCAACACATATAATAATGGAATATGAATGTATATAAAACGATTTACATTCAATTGTTTTTGTTTTTACTGTAATTTCTAATCAGTTATGTTCGGCGAAACCCAAAGTCTCAAGCGAATGGCAATCTCTAGCATCTGGTTATTCCAGTCTACAACGATAGTATTAATGCTCTGCAGGTAAGAATATGGCGTCACCGTTTGACATGACTTGTGGAATAAGTCTAGCCTTCGAGTCCCCTGTTACAAATGGAGCTAAAACACATTATGGTACACGATTTGTGACCAAATCAGGTGATATATCCTAGTTACATAGAAGTGTTATCCTCTGCAAAACACGATTTGTGACCAAATCAGGTGATATACATAGCCTAGTTACATAGAAGTGTTAGCCTCTGCAAAAGGCATTATGGGAGATAAGATAAAGAACTGGCAGTTCACATTATAAAAGTTAAAAACTATAAAATATAAAGGCAATTTGCTGAAAATTTCAGTCAAATTGATCTACTATGAACCAAGAATTAAGAGATTGAAATTTTGGCCTAGCCTTGATCATCATTACTAAAGTCGGTACGATAAAAAACATAGTCTTGATTATCTATTTCACGATTAAATCATGCATGACAGTAGGGCAGCAAATCAGATCATAATCCAATAAATATCGCTGGCTAGTGTTAATTCAAGAGTTGATTATGGTCTGGATAAGTTAATTAATGTCTAATTAATAATTTAGATAACATTTCAGGCCTAAAGAAAGACCTGCAATAGACAGATTTAGCTCTTTCATAATGTTTGTTTAATATTATTCCAACAGTAAATACACAACATACCCACCATAAATATACAATGTGTATAAGTGTTTATTATAAAAAACAATATTATTCCTCCACCCACTGTGTAGAACATGTGTATTCCCCAATACCTTCCAGTAAATATACATGTGTATTCCCCCCTCACCACTATAACTCACAGTGCAATATACAAAATAACTCATGCTTCATAAAACACAATGTTAATTAATATACCTGTATGCAAGACTAATATACATGAATGTTTATCAGACTAATCTATACAATAAATTAATGAGTGAAAGATATGTTGATATTTGTGACATTAAAATGTAAATAATGTGCTTTCATGTGATAATTGCTGAATTTTTGTAAATAAATATGTTTGGCCGGTTGGGGCTATTTTGGTTTACAACGGTTTAGTTTGTATCACAGTGGGTAGTGTCACACAGGGTATATTACCATCTAAAATTGAAATAAGTTAAACATACATTATGCAAGAGCTAAATCTGTCTATTGCAGGTCTTTCTTTAGGCCTGAAATGTTATCTAAATTATTAATTAGACATTAATTAACTTATCCAGACCATAATCAACTTTAGATGGATTCGCTAGCCTGCGATCTTAAGTGGATTGTGAGCCGATTTACTGCATAACTCTCCTTCTCGATTAAACGATTAAATGGATAATCGAAACTGTGCTGTTTATCGTACTGACTTTAGTAATAATGACCGAGGCTAGGCATAAATTTCATTTGCTTAGTTCTCGGTTCATAGTGGATCAATTTGAATGAAATTTTCAGCAAATTGCCTTTACGTTATCCAGTTTTTAATTAGTATAGTGAGAACTGCAAACTCGTTATCGAATCTCCCATAATGTATCTTTAAAAAAAAAGAAGATATGTGATGCGTGTCAGCATGAGGCAGGATATGTTTACTCTTTCAAGAACACCTGATACCTTTCGTATTCAAACTTGTCAATATTGATGTAAATGTACATATGTTAGACCTAGTTCAGTGCCTATTATAGCGAGAAATTATGGTACATACATATGAACGCCCTCTGACCTCCAGCACTCTACTAACTTGATAATCAGGAGTCAAGTCTGTTGACCAATGAAATTGCAGGTTTAGATTAAAGATTGTCATTTTTTTTTATGAATTGGAGGTCTTTAGAGGGCATTTTTTGCCAACCAAAAAGCTACCTGTACATGTAATTATACACATTCTACCATTATTTGAGACGTTCTGAGCAGATTAAAATTTTTCGTTATATAGCTCTGACATTAAACCTTTTAACTGTCTAATTATCCCATGCTTTACACTAAGGTGATATTTGAGTCCATCTAGAATTCAAATATAGCCTATTTAGTTTGCTTCATTTTTATAATTTGGTTGGTCTACACAGAGGGGGCATAACTCTGGGACGAAAGGTTTTGTCTTCTCATGACAAGAATGGTTCACAGTTCACACTAAATTTGGAAAGAATCTGTTTGAAAACTGTAGCCTATTATCGTGTTCAGAAGCCAATTGTTGATGGATGGGTCAACGGACAACAAAGTGATAACATAATACATGCCCACACTGAAATGTAGGCGTATACAAATGAAACTAAACAACGTTCGAATTTTAATCGGATTAATATTTGTGTATGTTTAAATAAAATAAGATTTATCCTTACCTTGTGTCATTATGGAAGTCCCTGCTTGTACCATGTAGCTTGACTTTCGTCTTCTGCATTCTGGTGCCATGGACTGACAAGACAGTACCACAGCCATCAGGTAGAGAGCAATCACCAACATAAACACAAGTGAACCAGTAGAATTATTCCAGTATTACGTATAATTATACAAGTCATATCGAACTAAACACAAAACTTGTTCGCTTCAGATTAAACAGATGCATAGAATGTATTGACTGAGCTGGTATCAGTGCCTTCGTTTAAACAGTTATTACCCACAATCCAATTAATATTAGCAGACCGTGGAGTCACACCGTATATTCATCTAATATGAAGCAGCAACACCCCACACTTTGCCCGCAACATCAGTCGACAGTGCCACACACAGTACCGTACCCATATCAACTTAATATCAGCCAACCGTAACGGTATCGGTACACACAATCCTCCTTTTCATATTTTGAATTTTATTCTTATCACAAATTACTTATATAATGAAGAGTTGTAATCATTAACAGCCCTTAGTAATTAATTAATTAATTAATAACAATTGTAAACCACAGTCGTTGGTTGAAAGCACTTCAGATGAAATAAGGAACACACATGTTACCATGGATTCTTTGAATAATATCATGCATGTAAACAGACACAAGGAAGGAATTTAACAAAGTCATCTACGCATTCTTTTTAAAAATTAAAACAAAAAAACGAAGAAAGTTACCGTTGCCACACTCAAGACACTACTCGTAGAAAGCAGATCCACTCCTTCAATCGCATTGTTCTTTTTAAACAGTTTAAAATGAGGTTAGCTTTGGATTGTAACAAAACATTTACAACTGACATGCTCACCACATCACGTCCAATCTTTGCACCTTGTGATTTTTGCATTAAGGGTTTTTAAGATTCTATAAATAGTATCATGGCCACCTTGACTAATGTTTTTCTTGGATATCTCTACTGTAGGTTTTGTTTGTAATGAATGGTATGTTTGGTTGAATAATTGGCAAGATCTAAAACCTAATCCATATATAATTAACGTCCAGGCTAGTTTAGAAACACAGGCTTTATGTCATGGCAAGGTTTCAGTACATACATGTATACCGGTACATGTTTTAAAATACTACATGCACACTTAGCATTCGAGTAAAAATGAAAGGTTGTTACTTTTACAAGGTCCTATATCAGACATCCGTTTCAATACTTAAGTTATTGATGCTAGCAGGATTATTAATTTTGTTGGCATGATTTTCTTTTGGTTTATCACATAAATGCAAACTGTTTCCTTCCTCAATTTCCATAATATCCGAACCACACTCAGAGTCTGTTGTACTTTTCTTCCGCTCAAAGTTCGGACATGACTGAACATGATGGTAATTTTTATTGTCCTCATTTTCCGCTTCTCGGTGGTAGAAATAATTAAAGTTCGAGACAATAACAGGAACTGGAAGTGCAATAGTCAATACACCGGCTATTGCACATAAAGATCCGACTAATTTTCCCCACACTCCGATTGGCCGCATATCACCGTACCCCACAGTAGTCATAGTAACAACAGCCCACCAAAACGCATCTGGAATACTCTTAAAATGAGACTGTTCCGCGTCTGCTTCCGCGAAATACACAGCACTGGAGAACAGAATAACTCCAATGAAGAGAAAAAATATGAGTAATCCCAGCTCTCGCATACTGGCTCGAAGAGTCTGACCTAATATTTGAAGTCCTTTTGAATGCCTAGATAATTTGAATATTCGAAACACACGTACAAGTCTGATCACCCTTAAAATGGCTAACGACATAGCCTGACTGTTACTTTTGCTTTCGTCAGCAATCACAGTGCCGAGAGTAATAAAATATGGAATGATAGCTACTATGTCAATTACATTCATAATGGTTTTGAAAAACACCATTTTACTTGGGGAAGATGCAAATCTAACCATCAGTTCAAAGGTGAACCAAATGATACAACATGTCTCTATTATAAAGAACGGTTCATTGAATTTTGGAATATCATCCTCTTCTATCGACTCGGAACCATTATGCGTCGTATTTACAACTCTGTAATGCTTGAATTCTGGTAATGTTTCAAGGCAAAATATCACAATTGACAACAAAATCACCACAACTGATAAAATCGCAATAACTCTGGCAGCCGTAGAACTTTCTGGATATTCAAATAAAAGCCACATACGTCTCTGGAACTCATTATGAGGAAGTGGAACTTCTTCCTCTTTAATGTAACCTTCATCTTCACGAAATTTTTCGAATGCCGCATCGCCTAGTTCATAAAATTTAATTTCTTCAGAAAACACATCCAGGGGTACGTTGACAGGCCGACGTAACCTGCCCCCACTTTGGTAAAAATAAAGAATTGCATCAAAACTGGGTCTGTTCCTGTCAAAGAAATATTCATTCCGAAGGGAGTCATAGTATCTGTTCCTTTTTGTTGGGTTTCCCAGCAATGTGTGAGGAAACTGATTCAGAGTTTTTAACTGGGTTTCAAAACGTAAACCACTTACATTTATCACCACTCGTTCACCACACTCATAATCTTCTGCCGCCATGCCATTATCGCCTGTAACATTGTCCTCCTCCGACAGTTTTGGAAACGATCTGGAATGGGGAGTAGAACGATTGATTAGCGGCCGTGAGTAGCCCGCTGGGCCGCCGTTGCCCTCGAGTGCTACCATGGCCGCCTCCATAATAAATACAGTCCAATGTAGGGGTCCATGCACTGGGGTTCAACACCACCACTGTATGAGTGTCCTAACCGCAAAATTCACCACTTTTGATTATTATATCGGCAAATATGGCGGAGAGAGAAATATAACCACTGTTCCCCGGATCGGATCGATTATTTTGACGTCACATCGACAAACATGTATGTCATTTTGCCAGGTTAATACAAATCTCGCTTAGAAATTTCATGCTTTTAAAATATTAAAATAAATCATTTGCCAGAAATATCTTAGCCAATATGTAAACAAAATATATCGAAGAGTGATGAAGCGCAACTCTCGCCTTCAGCGCACTCAGTAACCGAATTCATAATACCAGTAGTAGAATTATGCCAGTCTCATGAACATTTATATTACATCGTTTTAACATTTTCCACGAGCCAACATACTGGCTATAGTTTATCAAATCTTTACAAAAACAGATCGGTCACTCAATAGTGGAGGAGGCGTAAGCATACGAAATAATGCAGACTGCAAGCACACCACAGTAAACATCTTCATGCACCGTTACCTTTCACATAGCCCGAAATGTCAAATTAGAAGCCCTCGTGAAAAAGAACTGTTGTTCCCAATAGATGGAAAGTAGCCAATCACCGCGTGACCTCTAATATCTGTTACGTTTAATTCCGTAATCAATAATTATCTTGAACAGTGGTATTCCCCTATCTAAATTTAGAGATTTTATTTGTAACGTTTAATTGGCAAGATTGTGTCAAACCATTTTATTTTATAAATTTAAGCCCGAACTATCAATGGAATATGCGGAGAGATAATTTACCCGAGTCACAACACTACGAACGCGCACCTGCTGTACTTGCCAAGTAGAAGGATAACACCGCGTGGCAGTAACACAGTCACGAGGTAAGCAGCCATGTGATTCGGTTATGGTACGACAAAAATCGTAGAGAATACACAAAAACATAAGATTTAGAGAAACCATTGCCCGTGGAAAGGTGTCGAAAAGTCTTTAAAAGTGACAGAAGAAGTTACAGAACAAGATGACACAGTATTTACCACCAAATCTTCTGGCATTGTTTGCTGCAAGAGACCCGATCCAGTATTTGCCGCCCGTTGATAAATTGGGCTTCGAGAAGAAAAGAGTGCCGTACGGGGGCATAGCAAGTTTAATTAATGAATTTGAGGTAAAGTATCATGCATAAAAGTGCCGGTGCTAGTAAGATAAAGTGCAAACAAAGTCGTGAACATACATTTTGACAACGCTTAACAAACTCACAATTGTTCCAAGATGGCGGACACCAGAGTCGCCATGTTCAGGAGTTTGTCGATTTACGGCTTCAGCATAACTCGCTATAGGCGGCCTGCTAAAAAATCGATGGCAACCTTGCACGAATAATCCCGTTAGCCTAATAAGGAAGAGTTTGATTCTTCAACACACTATTAAATAGCTAAAACTAACATTTGACTTGCAGGTCTTTAGTAAAATTCATGGAATCACTGACTGTTCTTGTTGAAATTGATGTCTATATTTAATCCTGTTGCTGATGATGTTGTGGCTAGAATGACAACACAGGCACAGCCTCAATGATCATAGCACATGTGCCGATGAAAGACTGGAATATTGTATTCTAACATGAATAATTCACAGTCTCTCCGCCGTTTGCCTCACATAATTTAATTGAATTCCAGCAGTGAAAGAATGGCACTGAACTGAAGTAATAATTGATCTTACGACTGTAAAATCGTCCTTCTGCTGACAGTGTCAAGCGCTCGCTCTAAACGTTATCAGTACATTATTATAGCTATTGTGCTAATGTTAACTGAATTATATTATTTAAATGTCATTTATAAAGATTTTTTTAAGAACTAGAGCAGCTAAGTTGACAGGCAGCTGTTGTGGACTTATAATAGGTCTAACTCAAACTGCATGTATAAATTACACAATACAGTTTAAAAAAACATGTACTAATTATTTGCATGTGGACAGTTAATAAGCAAGAAACATTTTCCATTTGTTTTTTTCTTTTGTATTTTAATTACTAATACCAGACTATTTAAAGAGGAAATATATCCTCAAAAGACAGCATTACCCTACTTTAAGCTATTCAACTCAAATGATAACTTCTTAGGCTACTCCCAAGATAAAAAAAGATATTTTCTAGTCTTGTTTTAAAGATATTTTTAGCATGTATTAATAGATGAACATGTTACTACTTGTTTTTTTTATTATCTTTTTTTAAAACTTGCCATAAAAGTTATAACGATAGTAATCTGTTTATTGCAAATCTGTTTATCACCAATACATATTGAGTTAACACCTTTGATAAGTACCATTAATTCCATAGGTATTTTATCCAAATCACTTCTACTTTCTTTGTTCCTGTTAACTACAAATTGATTTTGATCAAATGTTTGTTTGGATTATCTCCAGTTAATAAGATTATCTTAATAGATATACATGAACGGAATTAATAACATTAAATAAGGTTGAACCACAATTACAGTACATTTCAATAGTAACAGTCTCTGGTAATGTTTGTTTCACTGATCAGTGTTAAGAGGAGCTGATATTATTTTGTCTAAACTGATCAGATTATTAATCAAATTATTCTAGACTATTATCATCTTATTATTTTTCCATTGTGCAAAGGGGAATAGATTCATGTTTATTGATTAAATGCCAAATGAAGTACATTTACACAGTCAAATATTCCGAAAAATTTGATTTATTATAGCGAGAAAAAAAAATCAACGAGTCTCGCTTACATCATCACTGGCTTATATTTCAGTTTGATGTAGAAATATTTTATAGGTCACAATTGAAGCCAACTGAAATCTAAACATGGGATTATTGATTATGTACATACAGGAAGATAAAATTAGAGTTAGATCAATCAATAAGTCAAAAGATCAAATCATTTGTTTTGTTTATGAATTTGTTTGAACCCATTTTAATATCCTTGAGTTTTCAGTATAGAAATTATAGAAACTAGGCATATAGACATACAGTATTGTATAGGTCACAATTGAAACCAACTGAAATCTAAACATGAGATTATTTACACGAAGATAAAATTAGGTTTAGATCAATCAATTTATAAATCAAAAGATTGAATCATTTTTTTTATGAATTTAATTGAACCTGTTTTAATATCCTTGAGTGTTCAGTATAGAAATTATAGAAACTAGGCATATAGAACTTATATAGTTACTAATTAAGTTATATTGTTTTGTTCTTTTATTTGAAAATATCTTTTAGCATGCAGAATGGTTTTTTTTTTTGATTTTATAATGAACTACATCAAAGCCCTAGACCTACACATTGAATAAATAGAAAAATGAACCTACAAAAATATTCAATTTAAACTTATTTTGAGTTTCATTATTTTCAGATACATTTGTTAGATTTCAGTTTGTGCACATTGATAAATGTTGATAAAATAATAACTTGTTTCTTAATTTAGACAAATCAAAGAAAATAATGTTATAGCACTTGCCTGTCTTGATTTTGATATTAGTTATATTCAGCAACCTGTTTGTCTAGCCTATTCACCTAGATTAATTGGTATACTAGGTAAATTCACTTTACTACAAACATCGAATCTGATTGATGGTCTACGTCGTCTGGATATTTACTCCACTGAATTTGTACTATTGAATACTCTGGTCTGATGATATTCATGTAAACTCGTTAGCATAAGCTAGACTTAGAAACTTGATTAGAAACAGACACTTGTTTACAGCAGGCTTTTGTGTTTTTTGTTTAAAGGGAGAGAAAATTGTTTTCAAAACAATTCTGTTGTCATGTTATTTAACAAAAGTTTTGTGCTCTGATAGGTAGCAATGCTCAATTATTATAAAGGGATTGGGATTCAATTTGATGAAGGCATTACCAAAATTCCAATTGCTAAAATATTTTTGTTTTAAACATTCAAAATGTTCAGCTCTGATTTATTGATCAAGGTTGATTTTAATGAGGAATTTTCTCGAAAGACTCTTTAATATTGAGAATAGTTATTGTTTTAAAGTGAATTTACCCTCTATTATTCTATAATTCTCTACACAGAACCAAACTGATTCTACACATCCTTACCTTTGTATACTCAGATAATGCCTGGTGGTTTGTGATTAAAAAAATAAAAAGGTGTTTAAAAGACAAAAATACCATCCATTGAAAGCTAGGGCATGCTGGTTGTTATTGTTGAATATCCATGCGATTGCAGTGTAGAACACTTTTGTGCATGACGCAGATAGGTAGCCTTTATCTCAATGACTGGTTGTTAGAGGGAAGGTGAAATTTTGTCAAAACTTCATATTTTGTAGATTTAAAGACTTTTATTGTTTTCAAACTTTAAATTTTATATGATAAAAACTTCATGCCTCAAAATAACCAAAGCATTATGCTATTGTTAAATCTGGTTCCTGGCCATTATACACATTTCAGCATACCGGTACATGTACGTGCAACAAGGCAAGGATATTCAATAATAACTACATGTAGGAGTTCATTTGTTAATCAGAGGGAAAGTGGGAGGTCATTACAGTGGAATGTGAGTTTAATGTGCAAAACAAAGAGGCAACATGAAAAATGGATGTGAACAACAAAAAAGCACACAATAATAAAATTTATTCCTGGCATAGCAAAGCCGACATTTGTTTTCAAATTTTGAATTCTGATTGACTAAAATTTCAATTTAATTACATTACCAAATTTTTATACTTTCTACAAAAATACTGTACACCAGTATATAATTGTTTAAATCTATTTGAATAAATATTTAAGACCAAACGTTTGAAAATTGTCTATTGTAAGAACAAGTTCAGATTTTTAATATCAATAGTTTAACGTTTTTTCTTTACCAAATTTTAAAAATATGATTAATACCTGTTGGGGAAGTCACGATTTCCTAGTAAAGGAGCAAGTTGATCATCAGGCAGTTCTGAATTCTCCTCTGGGAAACTTTTGTTGTTAGAAGACCAAGAACGGGACCTTGCTCTGTCTGTAGAATTATACCCTGCAGTGTCTGATAAGGGGTTATTCGATTCTGGTGACCCTAGATCAGAACTTGACACGTCTCGCGATCGATACAGTTGATCTCGATCTGATCGCATTGACTGTCGTAAGCAGTTCGGAAGACAGGATGTTTTTGTTATTTCCTCCTCTGCTCTGGAATCCAAAGAGTAGGAGTGTTGACTCTGAGTTGATTTGCTTCTGCGTATCCTTTTAGCAGCTTGAATCCGGTCATGCCTTTTGGACGTAATAGCGTCGGAATCTTTAGGCTGAAATAAAGAACAATAAATACAGATCATGGAACTAAGTTTACGGAAAGCTGATGTGAGACAAAATCACAATATTTTTTGTTGAGGTCCATCGTCCTTGTCAAAACCATCTTCCAGAGTAGATCAGAAACCTGATACATGTTCTGCAAAAAAACCACAAAAAACAACAAGAATCTTCTGCACCCCCTCACCCCTTCTTGAAACCTCCATTTATTGTGCCAACCCCCACCCCTTCTTGAAACCTCCATTTATTGTGCCAACAAAAGTAATGTATTATGCATATATTAAGGAAAGTTATGTTGGAATGGTGTTATATATGTCAGTGACGAGAAGACAATTTTAACACTCAATTAGACCGACGTCTCATCTCAAAACATATTCTGTGTCATAAAAAAATAGCGTCTAATCTGAAATATTACAAAAGTATTACCTCCTCAAAAACATTGACTTCCGGCAGCAGAGCCTGCCCTCTACAATGCATAATTCAAACAATACATCAACGAAAGGATGACAAAAATTCTTGTAAAACAAGTCGAATGAGATGAAGGGAAGACTTGTTGTATGGAGGCTATGGCGTGACTCTATATTTAGATGGTAGTTATAAGTAAAATGTTTGGTGGGTATGTATGTTTAATATGTGACAGTGAGATAGTACAAGTCATTTCCAGGCTTTGGGGATATTATCATCATCATACAGAGAGCTTAATTATTACCATCTGTACTGGTATGACATTATGCCAAAACAGTTTCTACTTGTCTCTTATCAACATCATATTATTATTATTGACAATCTTCCAGATATTGCTAATATTCCTGACTTAAACTCAATCATACACCTGGTTTTAAATGGTAGTGTCCGTCACCACCCTATGGGAAAATCCACTGACAATTCTGTACCTTTCCATTCAATTCCTATGGGTATTTCCATGGAGATTAATGAAATGAAATAAAAATAGTGTTTAAAGTCCTATTTTTCTGAATCAATGGGTTCAGTGAAGATGGGCATACACCATACAGTGTGCTGGGAGTGAAATTTTACTGGGACAGTGGAGTTTCCGCAAGGCTCTACATCTATACAACTGACAATGGGCAAACCAGGCTTGGTTATTGTGCTGGCTCTTCTATGGGGGTTGCTGGGATCCAACAACAAAAAATAGTTTCCAAGAAAGAGCTGGCTCTTCTCTAGGGTTGCTGGAATCCAACAACAAAAAATAGTTTCCAAGAAAGCGAGAATGTTATTGAATAGTTAAGACTAAGACATTTTACAACTCACTGTTGATATGAATGTTTCATGGTTTGGAGTTACTATAATTGTATAATGTTTATCTACCAGTAATTGTTGTTTGTGTATGCCAAATATCTGTTGAACATGGCATATCAGAGCATTAAACCTGGTTAAGATGCAGAAATAATAGCCAGAAAAATACTAATTCCATGGTAACTGTTTACTGCCAGGAGAATGGATTTCCATATTTTGACGTGAAGTACCTAATTGTGATGTCTTGGTTTTGAGAGTTTCTGATTAGTTGTTTGTTTCTTACAGGACCCTAAAGACACCCCACCACCTACACGGGTTGAAACCAGGGACGAACGGAAAGAACGAAAGGTGAAGTATATTTATTTGATTTTTATTATATCGTTTGAGAATGGTGTTGGGTTGGCCATTGTTGCCCAAGGCCAGGGCTCTATTTAATCAGTATCAAATTGCATTTTGTGAGACAGATTCCCCAGTTTTACAAAACAAATCTTTGTTTGATTAGATAAAACACAATCTTATGTCGATAAGCTACGTTCCATTTATAAAATCAATAATTTATTGGTATTGATTTGAAGAAACATGAAAAATATCTTAAGATATCTTTTCCGGCAATTTGTCTGAATTAAAAAATTGTTTTTTTGTTTTATTTTCACTTTGCCAATCATATTCTTCTCCAAATAAAACGTGGCTCAGTGAGTAGGACGTTGGCTCGCTAACCTGGAGGTCCTGTTTTTGATCCCGGTGCTGGGCGAGAAAGTTAATCAGGGTTTTCCCGCCGGGGTTCCCGTTTGTCAGTGTGGGGTGAAGGGACAACGGAAAACTGAGGTCTTGTGTAGCCATTAGTGTGCATGTAAAAGATCCCTTGAGAGTTGGAAATCTGCTCTGACTGGGCTAATCAAGACGAGTATAAGAAAAGAAATTATCATGTATATACCATACTCTAAATTACACTGGCAGTAGTCATTGTTCTGTTTTCACTTTTCATGAAGCTATAGTAATAGATCTCGAATTTATAAAGAGGTGCAAGCTGAATTATTTAATAGGGTCTATAATAGAAAAATAGTGCAAAATTTTAAAACATAAAAAGACAATCCTTGATTCATCAAATATATTTTCTAATGCGCAGTTTTATGATTGAGTTGGAAGTGCATGAATTTAAGCTAAATATATAAAGAAAATATTGTCTGTTGTACAATAGTATTGTGTATATAAAGATGAGTATATAAGGCTATTGTGTTGGGATATGTTTAGACAAGTTTTATTATTGTTTATATTGAAGGAATATTGATCGTATAAAGTCGATATCAATATACACAAATAATATATTGTATTGTTATCGTTCTGGATCAGTTGTTTTCCAGAACATTGCCTTGAAAGCATGAAATAGGGTACATTAATTTAGAATATTGAAAAAATATTTTATTACCTTCTTACATGTCTAGTTTTATTTATTGGCTTTATATAGCTTCGTATTTTTATGAAGATATATATACCACTACTAATGATATATTGAAATGCATTATATTCATCCTTGAAATGAGATTGAGGTCTCCTGGGTAAAGGTGCACAATATCTCTATTGCATGGCGTTATGTCTGCATATTATTTTTAGAGAATAACGTGGCTGTCGTCAGGCATGTAATGTAGGTTGTTCATTCATTTTAAGTCAACAGGTACAAACAATTTGTTTGTATCGATTTCAGTTGAAAGTACCAATTCTAAAATTCACATTGCCATGAAACTTTTCTTGTCCGAGACTCTGCAACACCTTTAGTCCACACTATTTTGAACTTTAGGTTTTTGATAAAAAAAAAAAAATACTATGGCGGTAAATTTTTTTTTACAGATTTTATTGGGGGAAAAAAAATAATGTGCAAATGCTCTTTAGTTCCAAATTTTAAGGTTTTGAAATTTTTCAAAAAATATAATTTTGCCAGACTCCAGTGGCTGTTTATGAATTTGGTTTGGATATTAGTACAGTATCTGATGTGTTAAACAGGTTTCCTGTAACTTTGATTGTTGAAAATATCATTGACTAAGCATTTAAATTCATTTGAACATAACAAGTATGTAATAAATTGAATAATGTTTATTTCAGAGAAAGGAGAGAGCTGAAGCCCATGCTTATAAATTAGAACAAGATCTAGCTTTATGTAAGTATTTAAAATGCATATTGGTAACAGGTCCCCTAATACACAGATGGCCATTGCCTATATTAATTCTGGTAGTGGAGTGGATGATGAAATTCATCTCCTGGTTTATGAATTAAAAGAGTAACAACATTAATGAAAAGCTGTGTATATTAACCATTTGACGAGCTGTTAGAACGGTAAGGAATAGTATGGGAGGTCTCGAGGGTTTTTCACATTGATGTCTTCATCATTCGTTGAAACTCGTTAAGTCTCGAATACAAGAGACAATCTTAGACCAGAAGGTATATTGATTACCACGAATCCACGATGGCCGAAAGATAAATTATTCATAGAGCCACAAGTTGAGCCATGTCTAATGTGCAAGAAGTTTTGCAGATACGGTAGTATGTGCATGTTAAAAAAAAAAATATATTTCGAAAGATTAAGTAAAAGATTTCTTTAAATGCACCATTCAGAATGGCTTTTCTTTTAAAATGTCATTTGACTAAGAAGATAATGAATATCGTATAATGTCCATGTAATTATTTCTAATTTGGCGCTAACATGAATGTATAATTTGATTTTAATTCCTTGAAAGATTACAAAGCAAGTTTGATATATGTACATTTAAACATTTGACTTAATAAATTTGAAATTTTCGGTTTTAAAATTTGCATTTATAACTGAATATTTAATTTGGCGTAAAACAACATATTGTAGAGCGATTTATTCTACGTAATATGAATTTGAAACCAGTATTTAATTGTAACTTTGTTGTTGATAATGTCTAGTATTGATTATTTTTATTGTTTAATTTATGAGTTTATTAAACTTTCGTTTATCATAAACTGACAAATATGGAAGAATATATTCTGTCTAGGTTATCAACTTTTCATTGTACATTTTAATTTCACATAACATTAAAAAATTTCCCGCGGCTTGAAATTCAGATGATCATTATTTATATAGCAATTGAAAATGTGTCATTCATACTCATAGCGTGAGAATAATATTCAAGCTAAATTGAGCATTTAGCTAGAGTACGACCACTGTGTATTAAGGGGGTCTTGATTGACAGAATGATTTAAACCATGTGCTTTTGATCATAAGGACTGTCATTGAGTCTAAAAAGCATGGTTTCGATACTGAGGTTGTACGTGTCACAGATTAGGGTCACCTGTCAAACCGCACGGGTTTTCTATGGGTCTTCCACTTTTGGGGGTTTTCTCTAAGTGCTCTGCTTTCCGCCCACTGCTAAAGACCTCTGCGCATAAATAAAATTGAACCATGTGTTAGTCCCAAAATGACCTAATTTGCATGAGTGGACGTTGTACCCGATTTCTCTCTCGTATATTATGTTGGTTATTAAACACCCCATTCTTTTGATACCAGGAATGTATATGAGCTTGAATAAAATTTTAAATGTGAATTCTCATTTTTGCTTTTATTTAATGTGACTAAAATGAAGTCCTTTGGCAAGTATTACTGTTTAAATCTTGTAAATTATTCAAAATAGTTTTATTGATTTTCTGAACATTTTACAGAATTTGGAAAAAAGTAAATTTTTAGATTCAAGTTCTTAAAAAAAATCAAACAGTCAAAGACGATCAATTGAAATTGAAGTAGCCCTATAAGTAATCATATAGATTAATTAAATGAATACATTGCATCAAGAATTTGCCTGACGATCTGTTTGACTTTCCACAGAACAAAATAAATTAATCTTTCGAGAATATGACAATTGACAAGCATTTACCACATTATAGAAACTAAAAACTGCGCTTGAGCAGAAAAATCTAATTATATGAGTGTAAGTGATTGTGTAGGTGGGTTTTTTTTTTTTTTTACTCTCCTAATGTATATATTATCATTAACATGCCCTTTTGAATGCTTTCGCTCTTAGAAAATTGCACAAGACAAAAATTGCTTGTTAAAAACAAGGTATTGACGTCATTATATTGTCAAGGCAACCTTCAACCCCAATTTTTAACCTTTAGTGACCGCTATGAATATTCTAAAAGGTGTCGCAGAATGAAATTACTTGTAGTCTAAAAGTTTGAATAATAAGACCGTTGATAGTTAATACTAGATCATTGTTCTCGGGTATAGATCCCAACTTATATAATATTTATTAGCTCAGGATGAATGTAATATTTATATATGAATGAATTGATCTTACCACGAAAATACTTATTAAAGTATTATTTAATATATAGTCATTTGAAACCTGAAAGCCTGGGAATAGATAAATATTTAAAATTAAAAACCGACTAATAAAAATTGTATCAAAAATAAACATGACCATCTGTTAGGCTACACCAATCTGATTTTCTGTTGCTCAGGGTGTTGATAAATAAATTGCCAATTAAATCGTGAAAGATATTTTGATTAAAATTTAAAAAACTTGGCACTAAAAGCTTTGGGACTGCACAACCATGTACTATCGTTTTTTAAATGAATTATCTTTGAATGAATAAGAATAGTTTTTAAACAGGTGTGGCCTTGGATGTTTTTATGCAATTTGTGAAAAAAAACAACAAAAGTATTAAAGTAGGTTAGAATTTTACACAGGTGTTCCCCAAGAACAGAAAATCAAATTGGTGTGGCCTTGGTGGTGTTTATACAATTCGTGAATAAACCCCAAACGTAATATAAGTATTAAAATAGGATAGAATTGTGATAAAAATTCAACAACTACAGGTCCTTATTTGTTTTGTGAAAAAACCCAATGTATTATAAGTATTAAAATAGGATAGAATTGTGATAAAAATTTAACAACTACAGGTCCTTATTTGTTTTGTGAAAAAAACAAATGTATTATAAGTATTAAAATAGGATAGAATCAAAGTAGGATAGAATCGTGATAAAAAATTTAAACAACTACAGGTCCTTATTTGTTTTTATAGTCTTAGTAACATGTACTTGACTATTGGTTTTCTAGTTTGATTAAACAAAATACTAACCAATCAACTCGTCAATTATTCATTGTTTAAGTGGGAAAATAAATAGATGTCAGATTCATTACTATTGACTATTCGACTATCATATAACGTTACTTTAGTAACACCAACAATCTCTATATGGATTGGGCGTTGAGTGGCCCAATGGTTTAACATGTGCGTGGTTAGCTCATATGGTCTTCATTCAGTCAAGTGGCGTTGTTTCGATTTTAAGAGTCTGGTCGCCTTTCAGACCTTGTGCTCCCGGTCTTCCGGTTTCCTCCCTCAATTAAAGAACCTTACGAGCAAGAAAATTAATTTATATAACATTTAAGGTTCAAAGAAAGACCTGCAATAGGCAGATGTATCTCTTGCTTAATGCCTGTATAAGTTAAGTGCAGTTATCTTGTTAAAAGTACGCTTGTACATCTCTCAGTTTACATATTCATGAGCTGATAATAATTTTCCCTAATAATATTCCCTACGTTCATGACTTAAACATTAGAAACGAAACAACCTCATCTCTACATGTTAACTGTATTGCGTACAAAATAATTACAGGTCTCCCACAGGCATGGCTGATTATCTCGTAAGACAGATTATTAGGGCTTGTATTCAAGTCAATCCTGTAGCTGTATTTATGGCTGTAATACATGACTGTTTACTCTACTTATCCTCTAAGCTTTATTCAGTATTGCTTAATACTTGCCCAAGGTTCTTCTAATTTATGTCATTGATTTAGATCAAGGCTAAAGATTGTATTATCCAGTATGTGAAATATTTATAAAATAAGCTCACATTAGGGGAAATCGAGGAGTGTTGGAACATTGTGGTATTGGATGCAAGGTTTCGAAATACAATTTCTAGCATATCAAAGACTGCGTAAATTACCAAGCTGCTGGAATATGCTACTAGGCACAGTCCCGAACGGGATTGTTATTTCAAAAAAGGAACACTAAGCAAATATGGCTTTATTTGCATCCCCACCCATTTATTTTTGTCCTTGACATTACCAAAATAATATAATGTTATGAAAGTTGAGCAAACTTTATTTGAAGTGACAGCCCCTTCCTTTTTGCATGGTCATATTAAAATGTGCGAGTCGATGGATATAATGTAATATACCCATACAGTATATACACTAGATACTGCTTTTAAATCTAGGACATGGTTATAGTGCTATCCCTGTGTATTATAATGCAGGTCATGAAATGCATGAATGATTAATGAATTATTGAATTATAATAATGCATTGGATTTATACATCACTATAATAGAATATTACATCTTTGTTGAATCAACTAAATTGACTCAATTCTGCAAACTTCAACTATAAAACAAAGCAGATACGCTAACAGACTTATAATACATTAGATATAATTATACATGGAGGGAAGGACTTAAGCTGCTCTTCCACTGCCACACCAAAATACAATCTTCGCTAACTTTCTACTTGCGAGAAGACTCGCAATACGACAAGATCCCTTGATCCCTACTACTTAGCTTGTTCTTATTTCACTCATTATTAGAAGAGCTTCCAAGAAGTAGACGACAGATTTGCCCTGTCCACTTTCTCTTCTGATTGAAGGTCTTCCACTCGACAAGCAGAAATAAAACGATAATAAACTACCACTACTGTGCGGGAAGAACATCCCTACAAATTTTACAGATTTTTATGATATCTATTGTAAATGGACACAAGACAATAAAAACTGTAGATTCTAGGGTGCATGGGCGATTGCTTTTGGATCACTTCGTCATGTTTATAGCTTTGTAATAAAAAGCCTTGCATTCATCATATGATACCAAAAAATAAATAAGGATAATATGTTGTATTAATGGATCAGGTTGCCATAATTATTATTTTTGTTTGTCTTTTCTCATTAACTGTAGTAAAAGGGGAGTAACTCTGAAAAGTTTAAAAACCAAGGATCTTTCTTTAGTGTATGTTATTGTTAATTACTATTTCTCTTCTCTTTTTTTTTCCAGGGGATCCTACAGGCCAGCATGCTGGATTCACAGATGCATTTAAGACATTGTTTGTGGCAAGAGTTGTAAGTTAATTTAATCATTTTATATATTTTCTACATTATGTTAAATAACAAACTCCCCCACCCACCATAATAGACCATATTAGATATTCCCTTGCATACTAAGAATATGTAAGATATTGTAATATCTTTAATCTGTGCTCTTTACGTGCCAATTTTAAGTGCGAAAAGTACTGCAAACACCTTTCTCCTTTTATTACAATTTTGATACATGTGTCTAGTGAGGAGCATGCAGATTCATAGAATCTTGAAGGCTATTAGCTGGTCGTTCATATCAGTCTTTATGTACATGTAGAGTGATAGACTAATGGCTCCATAAACATTGAGGGTAAAAAATGTATTTTTCACACTTAATATCGTAAAGATGTAAGAACCGGGACTGAATACATTAACAGTAGACTGAACACTTTAACAAAAGAATAAATGTAATTGATTTTGGTTATCGTAGTCATTCATAATAACTGAAGACTAGAGAACTAGCCTACTTAAAAACAACAATATTCGAAACCATGTTTATACTTGGCAATGAATTGGCATACAATCTAATTACATCTTCCCTGTTCCTTTCTCGTTAAAACAATTTTTTTTACTGACCAGCCAAAAATTTGCTAATACCTTATAACTCATATAAATATTAAATTACATAACCAAATACATAACTGATGATAAGAACTTAAGTAAAGACACATTATGTAAGATAAATTGCAGGTCTTTTTTCTAGTTTCAAATGTTATATAAATTATTATTCAAACATTAACACAACCCCATAATCAACTCTCTGGACCTTGGATGGCTCAGATTTTAAGTAGATTAGAACACCCTTGTCATTTAAGAGTTAGTCATAAAATAGATAATTTATGCTACTTCTTGTTAAAACTTAAACATCATAACTTCGAACGAAATAAGGCAGTTGTTGACTGAAATTTTTAATATGTTCATTTTTCATTCTCTGTTTTTGAACTACATGTATTGTCGCAATAACGGCCAGCTTTTTAAGTTACTCTTACATATTGCAAGGGAAAAAAAAAACGAAATCATATATAGCAACTAGCAAGAACAGCCAGCTTTTTATGTAACTCTTTATAATGCAAGGGAAAAAAGCACGAAGTCATATATAGCATCTTTTGTATATTTATTGACAATATCTATTTTAGATCTACATGTACATGTATATTCTCTTGTACACTAGTAACAGATTCATAAAAAAAAGTTGAAATAAAAAGACATGTAGACAATTTTATCTTCTTAGACATAATACATTACATACATTCCGATTGTTGGCATGTTTTTGTGTACCGGTACAGACATATTAATTTTTGTGATTACAATTTGGATTTTGAAATTATGCCAAAATGTCGACTTGAAATACTGCATGTACCCATTTGATACATTTCCATTTATTTGTCATTCTATTTTTCTGTTATCATTATCTAATAAGCTCTTCATGAAACATGCTAGCAATTCTTGAAACACCCTTCTTCAAGTTTTGATTTCCTTTTCAACTATCTGAATTTTATTTGATAATGTACGAAATAGTATAATGGTATGTGTTTTAACAGGGTATATATAATATTTAATGGTGCCATTTGGCAGACCCTCTTATTTCATTTTATTAGCTTTATATTTGTTGTATCTGTACAGATTATATATGACGTAATTCTCTTATAAAATACAACATTGCTATGATTGAAGTGGTTGATAAACAGTGATCATCCACATCTCCTACACACACAAACTTTTTCTATTTCTGTACAAATACACAGCACAAATTCAAATACAGTGGCAAATCCAAATACACAGCGCAAATTCAAATACACAGAGCAAATCCAAATACACAGCACAAATTCAAATACACAGAGCAAATCCAAATACACATGGCAAACCCAAATGTACAAGGCAAATCCAAATACACATAGCAAACCCAAATACACAACTCAAATCCAAATACACATGGCAAACCCAAATACACAGCTCAAATCCAATGGCAACTCCAAAGGCACATGGCAAATACAAATGCTCAGAGCAAATCCAAATACACAAGCCAAGTAGGATATTTTTTCTGGTTCCGAAGAAACAGAAACAAGACTGGCCTGGATTTCTATTCTTTTGGTTTATATTATTTTCTGATATTTACTAAATTCAACTGACCATAATCTAGTTCCTGAAACTTATTCAAAAAACATGGTTGATGTTTTCAGTATTAGTGACTGTGGAAGGAAGATGGTCAGAGATAGGGTAGACATAGATACATATTCACCTTTCACAAAAACTGTTTTTCTAGTCTGAAATTGAACTTGTGGATCTGATATTTCCCTTAAGTCGAGCTGATTGATCTATTCAAATCACAGCTGAATTTGACAGCATCTAGATGCAAAGATAGGATCCTTGGCTGGAAACATGAAAAGTGCGTTCGTATTTCATAAAACAATACTCAAGTTTTATTCTCAAAATCAACTTGAAACTAGAGTTTATACTAGAGTTTAAACAGTCTGTTGAATTTGATTATTTCATTGAGACCATGAAAGTATGAAATCTCAGTTTCTGTTTATGCTGCTATGTCATTACTAAAATTTGTCTATTTCATTGAGACCATGAAAGTATGAAATCCCAATTTCTTAAATAAACCCTTGTTAATCTTGAAATGACCTAAATACTACAGTATGGATATACATTTAAGACAACAGAGACAAGCCAGTTTAATGATTTCATTAGTGAACTATGGAAACCATGGAAGATAAAGATGAGCCCAGAGTAGATATATTCATCCCATGAGAATCATTTCATTATTCAATCAGCTCTTATTATGCAGCAGACATTAAGATGTTCATGGGATTGTGGAATTGTTAATTTGGGGATAGTTTTCCCACAACATCAATTTTTACAGCCAGCTTGTTTCAATTATCATTTCTTTGTGTATAGAGTTCTGGGATCATAGACGGTAAAATCTAATTTGCTTATCATAATTTTAAGGAAGTTTGTGCATGGTATTGATTAATTTGGCTTGTTATGGTTGGTAATAAAATGGTTTGTAGTTCTAGATGCATATTTATTTTATTTTTTCAAATAAAAATCCAGATTTTAAATAGTTGAATGACTTTCGATTTTTGTATTGCTGTATTTGAATCTATTCCTATATCTGAATATCTAGGAATAATGGTCCTGTTATTTTCATGATGACCATATTGTCAAAAATCTTAGCAATAACTAATAATAAATGTTCAACTGATGTACATAACTGGATATTCAAATTGTCTGTAGTTAATTTTTACCATACAAGAATCGAAAATTACTTTTTACCATATAAGGAAGACGCCATATTGAAAAGTTGCCTTTTTGACATACAAAGAAGTTCTTGATGTCCATATTGAAAAATTGCCTTTTTGTCATACAAGGAAGTTCTTGCAATTAAAATAACCTTTTACCTTTCAAGGAAGATATCCCAAAGGAAAATGAAAATAGCAAAATCCAGAACTAAAAGAAATAGTGAAACTTGTGTTAACACTTTGTTTTAGTTTGATGGGATTAATATGAATATAGATGGGATAGAATAGTTTGACGTCTATGACATTGCTCTAAAGATAACTGTATGGAGAAAATATTCCCTTTAGATTTCCTGCCATAGAAAACAGAATATTTATAGCTCAAAAACAATGGAAGAAGAATATATTTTGACTTTGTTATATAAAGCTGGGACCAGTGGCGCAAAAGAAAAAGTAGTCGGTAGTAAAAACTTATATTCCCAAATGATTAGACAGAAATACCTCTTAATGCTTATATACACAATATAAAAAAATAGATGAAATAGCTAATAAAAACAATAACTAAATCCATAACAAATTAACCATTGATTGGTCTTGTATGATTCTATAAAAAGAAAAGTTTGACGGCTATAAAAGAACTATTTCTTAAGAAATGAGGACACCACAAGCTTTATTAGTTTAAAAATAATATATTGAATAAAAAAATATCACCCTAGGTAAGAGTGGTCGTTCAAACCCACGAACAAAGTAAGTTGTAGCACTACCATGTAATCAAATAAAGAATATCGCCCCAGGTAGAAGTGGTCGTTCAACCCCAGAAACAATGTAAGTTATAGCACCACCATGTAATCAAATAAAAGATATCTCCCCAGGTTAGAGTGGTTATTCAACCCCACCAAGTAAGTTGTAGCTAAATGTAATCAAAGGTGTTATCTCATCTATTGACCATCATTTATAAAATGTGGTGTATTGTACACATAATACACATGAATTGTACCAATTGTGGTAGCATGAAATGTAGTAAACAGTTCTCGCTCCATCAAGGGCATTAACTGCTAATTATCTGTATTTGATCATTTTGTACATGCTTTTCTTGAAGTGTAACATTTGCTTGATGTTAAGTCCGCTTTCATAATCAAGTCCGTGCTTTCATGATGTTTAAAAGTCTGATTTCATGACGATATTGGTCTCCTGTATTCTCACTAGGGTGGTTGTTGAGTGGCTTAATGTTTGCACTTTAGATCATAAGAACTGTCATTTATTCAAGTTGCATGGAAATGATCCCAGACTGATACATGACAAGGAGTAGGATCGCTGCCTAACCTTGTGGGTTTTCACCGCATCCTCCAGTTTCTTCTCACTGGTAAAGACCCCTGGCCCTCTCTCTTGCAAAGTGTTGATAATATTCTACCTAATAATTTCTTCCAATGAAGATTTAACCCAGTGGGCATTGTGGAAGACTGGAATGCTTCATTGGAAATTTTGTACTTCATTCTATATTTTGTCGCTATTTTTCACTTACGTCAAAGATTATCTATCCTATCTTCTCTTAATATTTGGCTTCAGTTCAAATCTCAGTGTATAATAATAAAAAATAGGTAAATAATATAGAAAGTTATGATAGACCTTTAATCATGCCACTTGGTTACAGAGTAGATTGGGTCAATGTCAAGAAGGTTTCTGGAAGTGGAACGATGGCTGATTTCACAATTAGACAAGTTTAACATGCTCTCTATTTAAAACTCTTAATCAAATAAGTATTAGACTTGTTTAAATGTGCTTTATACTGAAGCACTCATTTGTTACGATCTAGACTACCTGCTGGACAATCTTATTGAGTATTAAATCGATGTAGGCAGACAGAATGGCTTTAAATCCCCATTTTAGTTGAATAGAAATGGATACAAATTTACTAGAATGATTGAAGTCAATTCAACAGTTGGCACTTCAAACACTATAACATTCTCTTTGATATCCAAACAGGCCATTTATTGACATTACAAGCTAATAGACCAACAGACATTTAACAAGAAAACTGTCGAGGGAAATTCTTTTTGATAAGAATTTTTAACTTCCATTAAAAAGTGTAATTTTTACATATTGAATTGATTATGGCATATTAAGTTTATCAGTAGGTATGGGGTTGGATGGCCGAATGGTTAGCATGTGCGCTCTGTATCATAAGGTCTGTCATTGAGTCAACTGGCGTGGTTTTGATTCCCCAGTTGTACGTGACAAGGAATAGGGTCGCCTGTCCACCCTTGTGGGTTTTCTCCAGGTCCTCCGGTTTCCTCCCACTTCTAAAGATACCTACACGCAAGCAAATTATTGAAATAAAACTGAACCATGTGTTAGTCACAAAATGACCTAGTTTGTGTCGAGTGGACGTTAAACCCCATTTCTCTCTCTTTATCAGTAGGTCATTGTAATGAATTTAGTGAAATATATTCTGCTTTAAATATCAATATGAACAGGGCCAGATTTACCAATTTGGGCGTCGAAACCTACACATCGCCAAACTCCATTAATCCTGTATGCCTACATGAATGTACAGAGGTCAAAATGAACCGAAAAAATAACCTTGACATGAAAATTATTCCGAGTTTAATCCAATGATTTCAATAGATTATTATCATAATATTCATAACGTTCCAGCTGTCAGAAACAAGCTTTTGACATTTAGCAACAAGTGATGGATTTCCTAAAATTATAATTTGTATTGTTAGTAACAATAGCATTTCTCTGGAGACGTTATGAAAATCGTAAAAATAATTAGTTCTATTTTTGACATTGACAAGAATCCAAAATGATTAATTTATTAAATGTGAAGATGAGATTGGTCATTGGTGCTTGTACTTTGATGATTAATTATATAGTAATTGAATGGTTAAATAGATCTAAAATAAGGCCAAGAAAAAAAAAATACCTTTTATTTCAGTTACTTGACTATAAAAATAAAGTGTCATTCGAAAAGTTTTTTTGTTATTTTATTTTTTCATGGGGTTTGTATGTATTGTTTTCTAGCATTTCTAGCTTATTTACTTATGCTAGGTTCACACAATCACGTTTTGTGCTACGTTTGAAATCATGGTTTTAATCGTGGAATAATCGTGGCGATCCTATCTGGTTTTATCATGTATTGAGGTCAGTCTAAGCAATCATTTACTTAATGAAATGTTTCTGAACCAATCTGCACATAGCATACTGTGGACTCAATAAGAACAATCCTGTCGTAATGCATCATACGACAGTGGGCACCTGGCATGAGTAAGGTTCTTGAAATAATACTGGAGTTTTGGTGTTGGAATTTGTCTCGGACAGGGAAATGAGGGGGAAAAAGAGTATTATTGGCGATTTTGGTTTTAAAAAAACGTGCGTCAGATAACCGTAAACCCAAGTATATTTTATATTTTGGCCTATTGAATGTTTTAATATTTACTGATGATAATTAATAAATAATTATTGAACTGAACAAACATTGAATGCTGTGTTTATCTCCAGGCTATGATTTAATAACTTAATAATTATCCTGCCAAATCATGTTAGTAGTTTTCCAATAATTCAATATACACGGTTTTTAACTCAATAGATTTAGTTTTATATTCGCAGTTATTTGTGTTATACATCATCTGTTACTAAAGAAAACATATGACTAGAAACCAATACGGCTTATAATATTGTAATCTACGTGTACGCCTACTTGTATATTTCAAAATATATATCTGTACCTACACAGCAATCATAGCCATTTCGAAAAAAACCCAATGGAAACAGAAATAGACATTTTGAAATTGAATATTGATGGATTGATGTGTATACTTGTACTAAATTATTTGCTAGAATTATTTTATTTATGGAAAAGCTATAAAAGCGATATTTTCAACAAAAAAAATGACTGGATCACTGAAAAGATCTTTTTATTCTTGGTTGAAACAATATAAATTTTTTGCTTAGATAAAGAGAATCACACAGTATTTTATTATTTTGTTTAATATATCTTTATATTAGCTTAATTAAATACAAATGCTCAGAGCATGGATTCATTAGTCACACATAGTTTGTCTTCTAATTGAAAGTACAAACTTTGTGTAAATGTTCCTCTGGTGAATGTCCTGACTAGTTCGATGATGAGCGATTTCTGATTGATTGCTGATGCTTTATAAAAAGATAAATGTACAGGTAATTAATGAGTATCGTTTATTTATTTTGGCTTTAGGTTAGGGACATTGTCATCACAGGTGGCTTTAGGTTAAGGACATTGTCATCACAGGTGGCTTGAGCTTTAGTTTAAGGACATTGTCATCACAGGTGGCTTGAGATTTAGGTTTAGGGACATTGTCATCACAGGTGGCTTGAGCTTTAGGTTAGGGACATTGTCATCACAGGTGGCTTTAGGTTAGGGACATTGTCATCACAGGTGGCTTTAGGTTAGGGACATTGTCATCACAGGTGGCTTGAGCTTTAGGTTAGGAACATTGTCATCACAGGTGGTTTGTTAAATATATTTTAACTCTTGTTTATTCAAAGTACAAAAAGTATAATAATTGTTATAGTTTACACAGGAATCTAAATATTGATCAAAAATGACATATTGTTTATTTTATTTCTATATATAGGCTTGTAAAACACCTGCATTGTACATTGGCCTTGAAATAATAACACTTGCATCTATCTAACCGGTTATTATTTATTCTATGATTATTTTTTACTAACACAAACAACACAGTTGTGCTAGATATTCAAATAGGTTTTAAAGCAATACATTGTTGGTTTTGTAGAGATATGTCTATTTAGCTTAGCATAAGAAAACCATGTCACAGTTTAGGTGAATATTTTTGTTTGATCTAAAGATAATACACATTTTGTTTTTAGCCTAGTTATTTCTTGTGTTAACTACCTCATTGTGAACATAATTCTTCAGAAATAATGGCAATTACACCTGTAGTTTCATGAATATATTTCCTGTAATATGACAAGAATGTTGACTATGTTCTTGATGAATAAGTTCCATTATTCTACAGAATGTTGGAATTTGTTGCTGAACAGTTTGTTTATTATCTCTGATCCCCCTCCCCCCTCTCTTGCTCTTCAACTGATTGTTAGTAGAAAGTATGGGTTTTGAGACATGTAACATGGTTTGTCTAGTCAGTGTCGAAGAACAATTGAACATTTTCATGAAATTAAATGTAACAAGTTTTGTCTAGTCAATGTCCAGCAGGAAGAAATCAAAATGTTGTGGAGTACATTTAAAATGGAAACATTTTTGTCCACACGCAAACTTTGTCACCAGGGAAATCTGTAAACCTTTATTATTTGTAATCATTTGTCGGCTACTGTAACGAATGTTCCCTCAAGATTTGCTTTTGGATAAAATGATTGTCCTCATCTTTTGACCACACTTAGGGGAGACAAGCAGTCTGATTACATTGACACAGTAAAGATCATTCTGAAACTCAACTTGAGGAACTTTGTGAACATGGCTGTGTGTATGCCGCTTTTATCCTCCAAAGCTTGTCCATGTCAGACAGAATAAAAATGTCTCTTTAACTAAATGTCCCATGTATATACTGATCTTAAATTCATCTCGATCATCTTGAGGAGGATGGGGTCCCCACTTGTACGTGACAAGAAGTAGGTTTGCCTGTCCAACCTTGTGGGTCCTGTCCTGGTCCTCCAGTTTCTTTTCCTAAGCACAAGCGGATTATTGAAATAAAACTGAACCATATGATGATAGTACTAAAATCACCTTGTTTGTGTTGAGTGGACGGCAAACCCCATTTCTCTCTTGAATCATCTAGCTGAGCATATTCGTAACAGTAATATTACATACATGATATAGTGCACAAATAGGTTGATTGCTATGATATATAGAATACAAATGTTGATATATGCTTAATTATTTACCATGGAAGCTCTATCTAATGTCGGATACAGACCATGTAAAATGTCACAGCTGTCGTTTAGATAATTATAAGATTACCACCAGTTTTAACAAGCCTGTGTTATTATAATGATAATGACCTACTTTGTAATGTTGCCATTTTGTGAAGAATTATACCAATTTGAGACATCACAGAATTATTTATTGTTTGAAAAAGGGTCGATTGACCCTAAACGTTATAATTAAAGTACCAATCTTATTTTTTATTAAGTGGGGGGTTGGATGGCTGAATGGTTAGCGTGCGCGCGCTGTATCATAAAGTCTGTCATTGAGTCGACTGGCGTGGTTTCGAATCCCCGGTGGTATGTGACAAGGAGTAGGGTCGCCTGTCCAACCTCGTGGGTTTTCTCCAGGTCCTCCGATTTCCTCCCACTGCTAAAGACCCCTATGCGCAAGCGAATTATTGAAATAAAATCAAACCATATGTTACTCCCGAAATGACCTAGTTGTGTCGAGTGGGCGTTAAACCCCATTTCTCTCTCTCTTTATTGAGTACTGTTGAGCGAGGATTATTCCATGATCAATTAAATCAATTATAAAGTGGTGTCAATGATGGGTTTTTATCCAAGAGTATGAAATCTTTGGAATAAAACTATTGTAGTGAAGAATTTAACTAGTACTTAGTTAGTTCCTATGTTTTTCTGTTTTTGTATGAAGTGTATTCTTCCCTGGAACAATAACGCTTACTTATTGGTTTTAAAAGTCACTTAATGGCTCAATATTTCACTTAATAATATTTCAACAGAACAGTTGAAAAATTAATTTTTTAATTATGAATGAATGTCTGTCCACTTGTCATCCTTTTAGTTAATAATTGACTTTAAAATCATTTTAAAGGAGCTCTAGAGTCAGTAGGAAAGTCAATTGTTCTCTTGTAGCTCAAAAGATAATGATTTTAGTTGTACCTAACAAACTTTCAGGCCCCAATGAACTGGTACCTGACATCATTAACTTTGTTAGTAAGGGCAGGAGAACTGCACTTCACGCAAAACAAAACGGACAAGCTATACCTGCAGACAAGACAAATGTTGAAAACCTCAATAAAATGCTGCAAAAAAGATAAATATGTGTAGGAAAAATTGATAGGCACCATCTGTGCCTGAATGTGTGCCAGATAGTGTGCGTTATTTCCAGGCTTGTAAAATTAGATAGCATTTTCAGTCATGTGCAGTACATGTGGTCAATATTTCCACTACACAGTGTAGTAAATTTGGTCAACATTTCCACTAGACTACACAGTGCAGTCAACATTTACACTACACAGTGCTGTACATTTGGTGAACATTTACACTACACAGTGCAGTAGTATTGGTCAACATTTACACTACACAGTGCGGTACAAGTGGTCAACATTTACACTACACAGTGCAGTACAATTGGTCAACATTTACACTACACAGTGCAGTAGATGTGGTCAATATTTCCACACACTAATGTCGAACAGCACAGTACATTAGCTCAATGATTTGTTGTTAGTTTTATGAAAGTAATTATTGAATAACACAACGGCGAAAGATAATCAATAATTGACCACCTACTCTAAGTATTAACTCAAGGTATTTAATCAAAAATTTATATTAAAATTAGTAAAGTGGAAAAATTGGCCTTAATTTGAAATCATTACGAAGCGATTAAAGAGTGAAATAATGATTTGTTTTGTATATTAAGTGAAGGTAGGTTTAATACATGTGGCTAGCTAATTTACACCATCTGTTGTGCTATTAAATAAACTTTTATTATATAAATACAGTTGCAGGCCGTGCTGGGAACACTATAGTTTTATACAAACACAGAATTATATTGGCTACATTTTGATATAAAAATATTTTTTTACATATTAAAACAAAATATATCCGATAAAATTGAAATTGCACGTTGATGTTTTGCAGGAAAAATATTATGAAACGCTTGATATTGTTAAAATAAAGCTTAGATAATTTAAAAGTATCATTAACTCAAAATTGTCACAGTTTAATCAAATCAAACTCAAATTTGTCACAGCTTAATCAAATCAAACTCAAATTTGTCACGGCTTAATCTAATCAAACTCAAATTTGTCACAGCTTAATCCACACCTAATGTACTCACATTAGTTTTAATGTTTAATTAAGAAAACAAGATCAGAATACCAACACAAGATAGTCTCCCAGCTTGGATTCAATTCGATTCGAAATGTGGCCATCAATTTGGTTCACAACAAATAAAGAAGGTGACAGGCTCGTTAAACAAGACTGAACGAAATTAACCATTTTGGGGCAGATATTCATATCAAAGATTCAACTTTACAATATCATAGTTTCCAAGGGCTTTTATAGTGCTAAAATCACGCATAGTCTTGAATTTTACAGAACAATAACCATGTTTCTATAATTCTAGTCAATACTTACACATCTTTCTTACAAAGCTTTCTTTTATTATAGAAAATAGTTATAAGACTCAAAACTTTATCTAAATAAATGATTATTTTACCCTGACTATTGATACATGACATTTGAGATAATGGAACAGTACAGTGGTGAAGTTACTGATAATTTATTTACAGCATCTTTTCAGAGTTCTCTGATATGAATGAAAGAAAAAACTTCTTGCATCACTGACCCCGATATTACAATGGTCAACTCCGATAGATGGATTTACATCTATAACTCTATGAAAATAAAGTACACTCATCACAAAACCAGGTCATTTCAGGACTAACAGATGGTTCAGTTTTATTTCATTAATTCGATTGTGCATAGGCATCTTTAGCTATGGGAGGAAACCTGAGGCGTGGAGGAAACCCACGAGGTTGGATAGGCAACCGTACTCCTTGTCACGTACAACCACACCACTTTTATCTGGTCTCGAACTTATCATTATTTGTAATAGTTGTTTTGTCTGCTTTCGGGGTTGGTGGCTGCACTAGGGTTGCCCGAGGCTGAAGTTTGCTGTATTAGCACAGTTCGAGTGACATAAGCCTGGTGGTGTTGCACCAACTCTTCCAGAGTTACACTACGTCCATTTGAGCAATCTACCCGTGCAATGCTAGATAAACCGCTAGTAATATGTATTCAGTTCTTGAGTAACATTTCGTGATTCAGCACATTATCCAACGTGAAAGAAAAGTACTATTAACATTTATAATCCTTGAGAGGCATTTAGCAATTCACTTATAATTGATACTAATACACTTTAAATGAACCAATTGATTGTATCCATACTAATTGATCTAGTATTATATTAAACATTTTTTGGGGTTTAAATGAAAGAAATATTAACAACACACCTTTTATTGATATTTAATATCATTTGAATCATCAGTCTTCATATCTATTTTTAGTTATTAGTAAGCTTTATTGCAGAAAAAAAAATTGACTAGGAGAACCATTAAATGATATGATTTGCCAATTTGAAAGAAATAAAAAAAGGATATTGGCTCACCTTGCTAGATACATTGACTCTGAACATCGCCACTCTCAAATACATGTGAACGAAAGAGAAAATATGTTTGTAATCCTTATAGTATGGTAACTATAATCATACATCAGTTACCTAATCACACGGTACACAGAGACCTATTTCTTGTAATCTCTGATGTTATGGGCTTGTTCCAATAGTTGCCAACATATCTGTCATTATAATTATATTAAATCCATGTGCTATTAGTTATTTTACAATCATTAAGTGATGGTTGTCAATAACGGTAAATATACATTCACTGTTTGCTGTACTAGCGATTCAAACAGACCACTTATTTGTCTTTGAAACACAATAAGTTGACGGAGAATAGAATATAGTAAAAACTATTGGTTGTATTAATGATTAATACACGAAGCTTGAACAGCTTTCGACTGTAACAAATACGAACACAAAGTTTTCATTGAAACATTTCAGACACAAACTGGTTCGGTGAAACAGCTTGGGGAGTTGCTTTATAAATGGCCTTTCAACTAGGGTATATGCAGACACTAAATGTACTGTTCTTGACTGACTATATACATGCAATTATACATACGTAACATATATTGTTTTACACAGTACATCTTCAGTTGTAGTAGCATTTACAGCTATTCTCGACTATTCTCTGTGCATAGAGAAATACTTGCGTCATAGGGTTATCGTAGTTGTTTAGATCTACGTGTGATAGAAGTCTTAATGACTTGAATAGTGCAAAATGTTAAATAAATCACTCGATTAGGTTCAAATAAATTAAATCTCTTTTACAAAGGTAGAAATATTCTTACACCCTATAGCTAAGTGGATGTTCTGAGTGCCACAAGTGTCAGGAAATTAACTGACTTTTTTTTTTTTTTTAACATCATCTGAACTGAGGTTGAAGTAATGGTCTTATGTTGATATTTGATGGAAATTTCATCCCATGTTCATAATGTTTTCGTTGTCTATTATAGTCTGTGTTAGATATCATGTAAACCACATCTGTTTTGAAATTGTTAAATTGAAAATCTTTTAAAATCGCAATCACTTACCAAAAATTAATCATGTGACCCAAAAAAAACGTTTGTATACAGGATTTTCCTTTCATCCGAATGACTAGTTACTGTCTTGTCAGGCCTGCCGTCCATTTCACAGATATTAATTATAAGGTATTAAAAAATCACACCTTGTAATAGTTTCTTATTGTCATTTTAGGAATGTTTAGTCTCTTTCAAATTAAATTATTGTGAAAGGTGGATCTCTATAATGAATATCACTTCAAAAAATGGTTCGGTGTTGAGCATTCACAAAGATATATGACGAAAATTAGTCTATATCCAGAATCCTTGATCTGCAGAAAATGTTTTAGGGCTTCTTTATGATCAGATTGAATCCAAACCAAAAGATTAACTACCTGTAATATTCTGATTTTGTTTTCTTATTCGGAATTTGTTTACTTTATTAAATGTTAAATAATCAATTTAAGTAGATTTTATTGAGGATTAAGCTGTGAATATTTGATAATTGTCTGACAGATGCGAATGATGATGAATGGCTATAACTAGCAGTATAAGCAATAATTCAATACAAATGACCTGTTATATACATGTAAAATGACAGTATCAATATATCATTGTCATGTATCATATAGTATAATAATATATTTAATTATTATATTTATAGGTGACAGATTACAATATTTGATATGGAATTATTATGTTACATTTTATCTTCAATTTGAAACAAATTTCATGGGTGGTCGTATTGTCTAAGGCAAGTGCTTTAAGGTCTTACGTGGCAAGGAGTAGGGTCGCCTGTCCAACCTCGTGGGTTTTCTCCGGGTCCTCCGGTTTCCTCCCACTGCTAAAGACCCCTGCACGCAAGCGAATTATGTAAATAAAATTAAACCATATGTTAGTCCCGAAATGACCTAGTTTGTGTCGAGTGGACATTAAACCCCATTTCTCTCCCTCTCTGTCTCGCTTTAAGGTCTGTTGTTGAGTCATATGACTTGGTTTCTATTCCACACTTGTAGGTGACACGGAGAAGGGTCACCTGTCCAACTTGGTGGGTTTCGCAGGATTTGCCAGTGTGGTTTACTCTTGCAAGTGGTGCGGGACAGAGGGCCCAAGAGCACGTGCAAAAATGTAGGACGTTAACACTCATTTTATTTATTTTTTTAAATAAATGCCTGAACCAAAAACTTCGAAATAAAACAAGTTTCAATACTTTGAATAAAAACTTTCGACGTTGATGTAGGTAGTCAAACAAACAGTTGACATTAAATTGTGTATATTTAAAAGTGTGTAATCAATAGAGCATGATGGAAGATTTATTATTTTTGGCTGTGGTGTAACACCGGAAGAATGTTGTTTACCGTTTATATACACATACCACATAGATACATGTACATCTACATTATACAATTACATGCACATTACATATAGGCATTTAAAGCTTTAGATCGTAAGGTCTGTCATTGGGTCAAGTCACGTAGTTTCGATTCCTGGCTTGTACATGACAAGGAGTATGGTCGTATGTTCAACCTTTTTGGTTTCTCTGGGTCCGGTTTCTTCCCCTGCTAAAGACCTCTACGTGCTAGCAAATTATTGAGATAAAATTGAATATAGGTGAGTCCTGAAATGACCTATTTGTGTCAAATAGACGTTCAGCTCAATTGCTCTCTCACATGTCGACCATAATATCAAAGATTGATTGTTATATTGGCTATAACCAATGCCCTCCTCCCATACTTATACAACAGACATGATTTTTTCCCGCTTTAAAGCAGATTTCCGCTTTTTGTCCCGTCTGGTTCCGATTTTTGACAAAGCCTTTGTTACGATATTGTTCCGTTTTAATTCAGGCACCTTGTTTCAAAAGCGTAATATCATAATAAAAAAATCATTAATTTTTTTCCTGACGAATTTCTAACTGGTTAACTCCAAAATATCTGTCCATAACTTAAAAATCTGCTAACCGGATGTCAGCGATGTAAACATTAACAGTATGGTACCGTAGACTCACGCGAGATTGAATGAGATCGCCTGTCACTGTGTACAAGTAACATAGAGTTTCTCTATCGTAACATATCTATGATTGTATGTAATCGTCGTCAGTTCTTCCGCGCTATGGCTAATGTCGTAGATCGAGGCGCCCACACCAAACTATTAGACAAAGGACCTTAAAATGTATGGAAGTGGAAATGGTTGAAACCGAAGGTGGAAGGCGAGCTTGTGTGACGTTCTATTCGTAAAGTCAATGCCCGAAGAGTCGTGAATTATTAATATTAATTACAGTCGGAGGGAGGGGGATGGAGAAGTTTAGAGCAAAACATTCTAGTCTAGAAAATTATACAGGGACAATCAAAAGATCGCATCCGTAGTTCAAACATTATTTTTTTTGTTAGTAAGTATTCTGTAAATGGAAGAGAAATAGATTAAATATAAGTTAAGCCAAAATTTGTAGTATGAAATGAAATGAAATGGGGTTTAACGTCCTACTGTTCTGCTCCTAACCTGGGCTAATGAAGACGGTTAAAAAAAACATTGTAGTAAATTAGTAGACAAATACAAGAATTCTAAAATTAATTATCAGAACAACCCCCCCTTTACTTTAAAATTGCCTTTGGCCCCCATAACACACTGGCGTTGCCCCTGGACACGCCCCCCCTCCTCACTCCGAGATTTTTTTTCAGCTTTTTTTTCCAACAGCTAAAAATCATGTCTGATACAAGGACTATGTAAAAAAAAAAATAAAAAAAAAATAGGGTTTTTAACTTTACCCCTTCATATCCACAAAAGTAGCCCAAATCATGAGACGATAAAAAGACATGTTAGTATTGTGATATTGTGATTATGGTGAATTTAACAAAATGAATTCATGATGAAGAAACCTGTGAAATAATAAAAACCACAACAGTGTAGGTTAGATAACTCTTGTATTCTTGTTATCATTTACAACCAAATACCAAAAGTATTGATATCAAACCACTTCTGCTTCATTGATTAATTAATACTTTTTACAGTCCAACTTTATGAGACTGTCGACTTTTATGTTTTATTATGGACAAGTATGGAGTGACATTTAGTAATTGAACAGTAACACGAAAAAACATGGAATAATTACTGGGATATTAAAATGCAAAGTTTTGAACATGGTACTCTTGACGTAATTAAGCAAATGATAACATATAGGCAAAACACTAAACGTATTTATGAAGGTAAAAAGAAGCACATCTCTTATAATGTGGCCAATATACTTTCCAGCAAAATAATGATTTTGATTTGAATACTTTCCAGTAAAATAGATTTTATTATTTAAAACATCTACAGTATAGTGTAGTTTTCTCAGTTTGACAAAAAATTGATTTGCATACTTGACTTAGTTGACTGAATTAATTATAGACATATGAATATGGTGGGTTTTGCCGACTCTAGACAAGAAAAATTATATATGTATTGATAAGTGAGTAAATTGTATATTATTTTACTCTTGCTGCAATATTTTATTAGATAAGGCCACACCAATTTGAACTTGAGTTTTTTGGAAATGCTTATTAACATTTTGTGTCTGATTTTGTGGAGGAAACTATGATAATTTAAAAACCAAAACTACTTGATTGTTCTTCTCAAATATTTTAAGGTCTGTCATTGAGTCACCTGGCGTGGTTTCGATTCCCCGGTTGTACGTGACAAGGAGTAGGGTTGCCTGTCCAACCTCGTGGGTTTTCTCAGGTCCTCCGGTTGCATCTCACTGCTAAAGACCACTATGCGCAAGCGAATTATTGAAATAAAATTGAACCATATGTTGGTTCCGAAATGACCTAGTTTGTGTCGAGTGGAGGTTAAACCCCATTTCTCCCTCTCTCTCGCTCTCTGCTCTTCTCAAAAGCTCTTAAGTTCCACATGATCAAGTTTTTAAATTCAAATTATAAACCTTTAATTAGGCTGCGATATTTGTAATAAATAGTCGGCGATAAAGGCAATATCGTCTTTTGTATGCAATGCAGTCTCCTCCGACATCGCACCCGTTGTCACGTGACACAAACATGACCTCTTTTGATTGAGTTTTTATAGCCGGGTATTCCCTGACAATTGCAATGTTTTGAGAAGGATTTGAAGCAAAATTATGATAAATAAATTAGTTTGAATATGTTTTTAGTCCAAATATATCATCAAATCACCCAGTTTGTATCCAGGAATGTATCTTTAAAAGAGTTGTAACTGTTGTTATCTGTATTGAAACTTTCAGACATGATAATTGGTCTGTTTACTTCACTTCTTGGCCTTTGATTTGCATACTTTAACTGTTAATGACGTCCTTGAGATCTGGGACTGCCACTTTAAATGGGGGCAAAGGGAACCCATATTTTTCAAGACCATAATTTGAATTTGATATGCATGAATGTCCAGTTATGTGTTTGTACATAGATTAAGTATTACATGTAGAAAGATCACCCAGTGATAATTGGTACAACAATTGAATGCGTGTGGAGATATCATAAAGAAGAGAAGCCGAACAGAATATAAAAACCTAATGAATTATTACATCTGTAGCTGCATCATATAATGAACAATAATTGTAACTGTGATCAGAAACTGTTTTTTTTTTTTTTTTCATGGATGAATGATACAAGTTTTACTACTGAGTTAAATCAATAAAGAATAGATTAGCTACACAGTTTTTGGATGTAATTAAATAGCAACAAGATAAGATATTCCCTTCTATGACCTGGTCTTATTTCCCTATAGACTACAGTTACTTGATATAGTTGCTCAGCTACGCATAATAAATGCTGCTTTAGTTGTAATTTCATGATACTCATAAATTTGTAATTATTCTGTAAGGGTAGAAAGACCACTATGAGAATTAAGGAGGAATAATTAATTTAGGATTGTGGGAAACAGTTTAACATGGTGTGAGAGAGGGGAGATAATTTGCTATAATCTAAATAAAGTCAATTACTTATTATGTGTGCTTGTAAAAGGGTAATGGAGCTTTGGTGGTCTTTATCCAATTGGTCCTATCTTCATTAAACTTAGTTGGTGCCGAAAAATAAGAAGTTAAAGAATTTCATTTCATTGGTAAAAAAACCCTATTTCAATTAGTTGTGATTTGACTAAACATTTGGCATATCAGGCATTACCTACTCAACTTTGTTCCAGACATTTGTTCATATTTTCAATACAAACACAGAAAAAAGACACAAATTAGTGCCTGACAAATTGGACTTGTGCCTGACAAAATGCGCTTATGCTTGACACTGTCTGTGACACGTGACTTATTTTCCAGGCTTGGTTTCTAAATCATTTTAACATCATGAAATAATCATTACTGCTGGATTATTAAATTTATGACAAATTTGATTGTTTTTCTTCTGACCCCTTTCTCAATGAACACTATCGCGGAGATAAAGTGAAATATGTATTAATAATCTACCAATAAAAGGTATGATAATTTGTCTACTGTTGTGTCAGCAGCCATATCGCAGCTTACAGGATATTTTTCTGCAGATCTTCTAGCTGAGATAGAGTGTAATATGTATTAACTGACCAATAAAAGGTATCGATAATTTGTCTGCTGTTGTGTCAGCAGCCATATCACAGCTTAACAGGATATTTTTCTGCATGCTGTGATGTGTGATTCTTTGACCCGAACCTTTGGTTGCTCTTGTTCGAAGGCAGTGCACAAAGAAATACATGTACACTGAATGGATTTCATGTATAAAATAGTGGTTGTATATTCCCTTTTTCACCAAACATGACTTCACCCTTAAAAAACCCAAAGACATTTGTTCCTGTCTCAAGTCACATTATTTTCATCAGTGTCCCTTGAGTATCTTTAATTTGTAATTTGTTGGATTCCAAGTTTCTTCCAGATTGAATACAATGAACCCTTTTAACTCTCAATTTCTCCCCACTGAAATGATGAACAAGGTTAATATGTATGGAGACAAAGATCATGACTGGTTCCAAATTTCTATCTAAAAGAAATTGAGCCGAAATAAGATTGTCTAGCTATTCTCGGGAGTCCAGGACTTGGGCAAAGAAAAAAAATCATCTTGCTTTGTCTTTGTCTTGCTTGCTTCATGCTCGATTATAACAAACATATCATCGTGCAGACAGAAAAAGTCTAAACTTGTATAAAACTTGAGTGTTACCGCACTTAAGGTATTTTTAGTGCTAGATAATGTTCTGGTTGGTGAAATTTTATCAAGTTAATGTGTTGTCACTACAAAATAATTCTTGAAGAGCTACAAAATTTTCTGGTTAATGTGACCTATAGACTTGATCAATTGATGATAAAATGTCAAATTACCCATGTTACTAGTGGGGAGTAAATTTGATTGTAAGAGAATGAAGCACATGGGTGGAATTACTAACAATTACTTACAGAGAGTGGTGACTGTGATCAACACAAGATAGTGCTGTAGATGATCGTGATATTGTATCAATTTTACTGATTGAACAAATTGTCAATGATCTGAGGGAAGCAAATAATCATTTCATTACTGTCTGGATTCCTGAAAATTATGGCATTCCTTTGACCAACATACCAAAGGTCTACTTTGATAGCTGTAAATTTTTTTAGGAACCACTTCTAAGATGGGCTTTTTTTTGGGGGGGGTGGGGACAAAATTTACCCAGTTTGAGTTCCAGACTTCGTATCAATAGGCGTAACGAGTCATTGAGATATATTTTGAAGGAGGGTGCAGTCAGAGGGCTGGGTTGCAGTTAACAAAATTTTCCTCATTTGATATAAAAACATTTGCTTTACAGTTATTTAAGTAGTTTTGTCTGCCTGCCTGGCTAACCCTGTGGGTTTTACAGGGTTCCTGAATTCTCCCACTGCTAAAGACACCTACACGAAAGTGAATTATTGAAATAGAAATGTTTTATGTTAATCTGGAAATTATCTAGTTTGTGTTGAGTAAATGTTATAGTAGCTAAGTCCGTAACTCAATATCATCCGACACGATTTTTTTTTGCAATTTAAATCAGCATTGGTGTTGTGATCATACCTGGAAAAGATGGGCTTCTGATATCCAATATTTACGACAAAATAAACATTTTACCATTGGTACACGAATCATGTACCATAATGCGTTTCAGCGCCATTTGTAACAAGGTGCTCAAAAAATGAGGCTAGACATATTCCACAAGTCATGTCAAACGGTGATATCATATTCTTATTTGAGCAATAAATAATATCGGCGTTGACTGGAATAACCAGACGCTAGAAACTGACTTGCGGTTGAGACTTCTGGCATATTTCGCTGAACATAACTGATGACAATTCACAGTAAAACGGACGCGACTGAATGTAAAACAGTTTATATAAATTCATATTACATTATTACAGGGTTCCCGCAGTCCTTGAAAATCCTTGAATATCCTTAAATTTAAAATTTCATTTTCAAGGTCTTGAATATCCTTGAATTTCGCGGAAATTGGAAAATATCCTTGAATTTCAGTTGAGATCCTTAATTTTGTTTCAAATGTCTTCAATTCCTTTTAAATATGAGATTATAACGATAGTTGGTAATGTTTTGGTTATTTTTAAGATGAAAAATTGTAACTTTAGGCTAAAAAATGTCCTTGAAAATCCTTGAATTTGACGTATATTTATCCTTGAATATCCTTGAAAAAATGTTTGACGAAGCCGCGGGAACCCTGTATTATATGTGTTGCAACCCATTTGTGCCAATTTCTAGGTCCAGAATATTAGCGATTTAGCCCCTTTAAGACCTATTTCTCTCTATTTTAAATATAATAATTATCAAATTTTCTCTTAGTACATTCTTCTGTAAATAGAATTTTTATCTTCGAGTGCCATGAGAAATAAATTTATATCTATTTTTATTTTTCCACTGTAGATGCCCATGAGCAATCTTTTATTTCAATGTTCAAACAGATCCTAATGTTTATATTGCATGACAGCTTTTATCTCTATGCACAAATCTAATGTAGAAAAAAAGAACTACTTGAAAAACACAAATACAATTGATTAAGTGTTTTAAAAGAAATATTCACAAGGTTTTTTCTGTTTTCGTGTAACTCTTGATAATTTGAAAGGAAAAATTAATCTTTTGTGGCACAAAGATTAATAAATTAATCGTAGGCGGAAATTGGTTTGTTGTAAGTCGTCTTTGCCAGGGCTTCTACTTCAAAAATTTCCTAGTTGGTCAATTTTAAGAGTATTTTATTTTAATAGAGAATTTGACAATTTGTAATTTAATCCTTAAAGGACTGAAATTAGTGACAAATACTAACATATCCTTCCACAACCTGGACTATTACAAGTTATTTGAACTAGGTCATTTAGGGACTAACGTATGGTTTCATTTTGTTTCAATAATTTGCTTGCACGTAGGGGTCTTTAGCAGTGGAAGGAAACCTGAGGACCCAGAGAAAACCCACGAGGTTGGACAGGCGACCCTACTCCTTGTCACGTACAACTGGGGAATCGAAACCACGCCAGTTGACTCAATGACAGACTTCATGATACAGCGTGCACACACCTACCATTCAGCCATCCAACAGGAAATATACAGGACATGTAGTCTTTATCATTGCTAGGTAAAATACAATCTGTTTAAAACAGAGTTCCTATTTCATTTCGTTTTACTTATCTTTACTACACGAGGATCTAAAAGAGATGGTATGTTACCATCGTTCTGTTAGATTTAAGGGATTGGACAATGAAACAGTCTGTTGAGGCAAGTTTTTGGCGTATGGTGCACGTAACTGTGGGTGTCCCACTAGAAACATCAACACTGATTTGTTAATCAAATTTCTGACATCATATGGTCAAAAGCCGCTTGTATGACCTCCCACTACAACCAGTCAGATCTTCATGTAGTAGAGGCCATCGAAAGTATATATAAAAAAAGAAACGAATTGTAAATCTCTATTTTAATCAGCTTGGATAAAATACTAGCGAAACCTAGTAAAAACATCACTCAGTATTAAACAGTAATGGTATTCCATAGATTTATGTCCTGTGTAGGAAAATTACAATCTTGAATTATTCAGGCTGTATTAAAAATATGTCATAAAAAATCAACTTCACCATCTTAAATCCAATTCCAAGCTAGTAGTTGTAGTAATTAAGAATGTTGCAATACAGCAAGAAATATCATCTTTTTCCGCAATATAATACAAGAAGATTATTTTGAGGATAAAGATGAGGAATTATCTAGTCACCTTTTATCAAAAATAATCCTGTCAAATTTCATATTTCTATGTCTTCTCAGAAAAAGCAAAATAAGTCATCTTTTATCAATTATTTATATTTCCATTTTTCTAAGGAAAAAGAAAACGATATTGTTGATATATTTCTCCATGAAGCCATCCCGTCGGGAAATGGTCATTATTTTGAGTATGTTGAATATCGTAATAACTTTTCGTAGCGTCAAACATATGAGGCAGGTTTGGTAACTTTAAGTTTAAATTTCTTTTTCTTGCATCGATCGGCATCCACAAAGTATTTTATTTTGGGGGAATTGCTCTTCATCGCATTCTTTAAAAAAAAGTTTTTATGCGCAACTATCCAGCACTTAGAAGAAGTTAAAAGTTATCCGATCTATTCAATTTTCACATGTATGAAGCTGATATTGAAGTAATATTGCCCATAATCATGACTGTTATAAAATATTGTGGATGCTCAAATGGCAATAGTTTTTTGTCCTGATGACTTCATTAGTATTATGTGGATGCAAATGTTTTTAGGTAATTCAACATTTTCAGTAATGCTAGGTAATATGTTCATCTCAAACTGTAAATGGTACAATTTCATATTCAAGCTGTGTAAATACTCATATTTATCCAGCATAATTGATAGTCTTGATTTATCACCCAATAATGCATTCTACAGTAGATATCGCTTGTGTGATATGTTTCATAATCTATGCGATATCTCCTGTTACTTTATCAACTTGTGTTGATATTTTTTTATATCAAAAAAGACTGGTAGGAGATTCTCTATATATTAGTTGTTTGCTCAAAGCTCGGGTTTATTTGCAAACCATACTTAGAACTTAAATAGACTGCATAGTTTTGCGATTTTTAGTGCTAAAGTTTTACATCGTGTACTTTGCTTTCGTTGCAACAATTTACAACTGTTGTTATTCTTGGTGTTTAACATCCGCTTCCACTGAGGGTGATATTGAAGACAAATTATCTTATTGCACACTCATGGGTCTTTCCTGTGGAAGGAAACAAGATTACCAGAAGTAAACCCAGGAGGTTGAGAAGGCATCCCTATCCACAAGGCACATACACTCCTACCAAGGATCGAAACCACGACCACAAGGCAGAGGTGATTGGCCAGCTAGAGCTCGAATTGTGACACTCAAACCACTAGGCACACTCACACCAGGGATTGGTTGAGAAAGTTCATCAGGATTTTCTGACATTGTTTCACCTTGTCAGTGGTGCAGAACGGAGAGCCTGACAAGGATAGCTGTCTAGTCCTTCGAATGAGAAGAAAAACTGAGGTCCCGTGTATATATTGGAATGCACGTAAAAGATCCACTGGCAGTTGGAATTCGATATAAGAGTAGGCGATGGTGCCGCTGCCCGGGAAAAATTTCCCTCATAGCACACTGTAAGGCGTATGCCCGTCTTCATTAGCCCAGTATAGGAGTAGGACGTTAAACCCCATTTCATTTCATTTCACACCAGGGATCGAAACCACGGCTGCAAGCCAGAGGTGATCGGCCAGCTAGAGCTCAAATTGTGACACTCTAGACCACTTGGCCATCCCAACCCCCCCCCATTTACAACTAGAACCAAGATTTGTTTTCACTGGTTGCTATCAAATATAGTATTTGTTGACCTATTTTCCTCAGTTTGAATCCGAAATAAAGTAATTTGAATGTTGTTTACTGTATATTCTATCAAGTTTAAAATAAGCTTGTAATTAAAAGTAAGTACATTGGAGTTATTTATTGAACTTGGAAGAAAAGAGAAAATGACATTTAAAAAAAAAAAATATTGAATTGACAAATTAAAAAAAAAAAAAAAAAGAATGGAAAAAAGTATTAGGAGATCATTCTTGTCACAACTAGAAATTAAATACACTGAAGACTTCTTCTGGTAACTATTACCAGACCAAATCAATTTAATACTTCTTTAGGTAACTATTTCTAGACCAAATTAATTTAATACTTTTTTAGGTAACTATTACAGGACCAAACTAATTTAATACTTTTTTAGGTAATTATTACTAGACCAAATTAAATTAATACTTATTTAGGTAACTAAATTTACTAGATCAAATTAAATTAATACCTTTTTAGGTAATTATTACTTGACCAAACCAATTTAATATTTCTTCAGGTAACTACATGTATTACTAGATCAAACTGATTTAATTTTCAGTTCTTTGGGGTGTTGATAAATAGCCACTTGAATCATGTCAAAAAAACATTTTAAATTTGGAACTTAGTTGGGTTTTTTTCACAGTGCAACCAATTACTTTTGGTTTTTCAATTAGTCTTTTTCTCAAAGAAATAAGAAGCAGAATTTTATCAGTTGTTCCTGAAGAAAAAATCAAAATGAAATAGCCTTGTCTGTGACAATTGAAGGTCGAAGAAGCTGTGATTTATATAATAGGTAACTAATAAGCTGCTAATGAATGAAGAAGGATGTTAGTCTGGTGATATTCGGTACCCTGCCAACTTAGCAGTGCTAGAATCCCTGTGATGGTCATTAATTTGGTTGCAATGACATAATGAAAGTTGGGAGTGTGACACAAAATTTGAATAACAATAGCTATTAGTTTATATGCTGATGTTATATGGTAGAGATGTGATGTAATAAAGGCCAAACCAATTGAATTTTCAGTATTTCAAGGCCTTGATGAATAAATGACCACTTGAATCAAATGAAAGGTGTTTTGTTTATTTGAAATTTAAAAATCTAAACCAAAAAAAAAGGTTTTGGATGGTGCAACCAAGTACTTTTCTCAGAAAAATAAAGAAGCAATATTTAACAAATGTGTGGCCTAATAGAGTAACATTGTCCAATATTGTAACCCAAGTTACACAATCTATTGATTATATTACACACAAACTGTAACAAAACAGATTAACCATCGGTTCGAGACCATTTCATAATCTTGTCATTATAAATAACTTGCGTTCTACTGTTACCACAAATTGTCATCCAGTTCAAACTTATACTGCAGCCTCTGTGGTATTCTATTCGTCCATTTTTGTTTTAAATATTAAAGAACCATCAACTATAATTTACTCAAATTTCAACTGTATAGGTATATTACATTATATCCATCGACTCTCACATTTTAATATGACACTGCATAAAGGAAGGGGCAGTCACTCTAAATAAAGTTGGCTCAACTTCTCATTACATCATACTATTTTGCTAAATGTCAAGGACAAAAATAAAACTGACTGTCACCATAGTCTTTTTTGCATCAAATTAAATGGTTTTTTTTTTTTTTAAGTTTGATTAGAATCTGATTAGAGTTTTTGAGACTTATCAGGGTACGGTACAAGGTTAGAATACTAATATATATATTATGTCTGATGACTTGATTAGATTTATTACTTGTTGAAGGAATTAATTATTTATGAATTATTAATGTGATTAATCTTTAACAGAAAGACATATATATATATATATTCCTGTAATCAATATAAACTACTGTCTTCAAGTGATCGTGGCTTTGAACAAGGAAGTAGACTCTGCTGTAGCATGGATTTTGTGTCGGGTTCGGATAGGGAATTTTGGTCTTGAGGTCACTCCATAAATCTTCTTATATAAAGATAAAAACTAACATGGGATTTTAAAAAAACATTAAAAGTTTAAGTTAAAGACCAATCGGAAGGACATTTAGTATAGAATAGGCCAACAATGGGTCACTTTTCTTGATCTTTCAGTTTTTAAATAATCCTTTTAGTCTTATACGTCATTATTGAAACTTTTTAAACAAGAACATATAGTAGTTATCTCTTCCCACATGATTTCCAATCCTACAAAACTAGTCACTGTTTATTGACAGGTTTTTTTTTTTGGAATCAATAGACTGTTATACAATATGTCACACGTTGTTTAGTTATAAAGTTTCATTCCCAAATAGTAAACGCCAGTGGAATTGTAATGAATCGATCAAAGGTTTTACCACAAAAATAATTGGCTCACTGCTTTTTAGGTTCTTTTCTGAAAGGGATTCATCAACATTATACAATGATTGTACAGGTATTGTAGTCGACTCAAAATGGTGCATTACTACAGAATGACTGTCCTTATAAAAACATGAATTTTTTTTATCTTTTTTATTTTATGGTAGCATGTGATTTACCCATGGATTCTTTGCCAGATGCTAAAATATCCTGCTTTGGGACATGTGGCACATAGAAATAATCATAGCAATATGCGATTTGCAGTATAGTATAATCCAATTTAATCGTATGACAAAATATCTTGCCTCATACACATAAAAATAATCTCATTAATTTAGGTCAGATAATGTAAACCCTGATTCTTTCTCTGTAGTATGTAACAAGGAGTAGGGTCGCCTATACAGCCTTGTGGGTTTTCTCTGGTTTCCTCCCATTGCCTTCAAGTGAATTATTGAAATAATATTGAACCATTTGCTCTCTCTCTCTCTCTCTCTCTCTCTCTCTCTCTCTCTCTCTCTCTTGTTTGGTCTAATATCAGTAATGAGTATAGTATTTATTTGCTTGTTAAAAATTAATATCTAACCCAACCGATCATTAATTATACATATATATAATCTAATAAAAAAGATATTGAAAGCTCGACACATTGTATACTACATGCTATAATTGCTATGCACCACTGATTTAATTGTCACACTGACTTGTCTGTATATATGGATATATTGTGTTAGGATATTCATCCATATCCTGAAACATGTCATAACAATAATTTAGTTATGGTAAATTGAATGAATGTGAATTATTTAGCTATGACAGTGCAAATTGGAAATCGACCTCATTGTCATGACACTCACAACACAAGTTATGTTACATGCCTTTCAGATGCTAAAGTTAAACTGGATTTTTAAGCTAGCTTAACTTTGTTGTTGGGAAATGCACAAACATTTTGTCAGAAAAAAATGTTTGATTAACTCCAACCATGGCTGTCAAAATAATTAAGGGGTAAGACTTGTATTCTGTGTAAACGCCACTCTCCTAGTTAAAAAGGCATATTGAACTAGCCATCTGTACAGCGTATTTATGTCCCTAAATGAGTAGGCGTAAAAGAAAAGTTATAAGTTCATAAAATTTGTGCCTAATGTCCTGCAGTGGTTATTCCAAGTGCATATATTGCATTAATCTAAATAACATGCTATTAGAATTATTCACATATCAAATTTCACTCATAGAATATTCCTTTTTGAATTATGTCATTTGTCAGTTATTTTCACCTTCGTGATCTTCAAGTATGAATAGTGTGGTTTGAAGCCTTTGGTATATTTTGAAATGCTGTAATGTATGCAAGCTTTTCTTGGTTGTCTATGGGTCGGCATAAAATTTCAGATCTTTATCTTAAAGCATACAGGCCTTTTTTAAAGTACCTTACACAATGCTGTGCCGTATTATCCTAAAGACTGACTTGGCGGAAACCCAGGGACCCACTCTGCCTCTGCAGAAACAGGGGTCCAATATAACTTTTTTGTTTTTTAGTATTGAATGTTAACACTATGGATAAGGCAAATTAATCCCTTTTAATATGATAGATGCCAAGGGTGGGTTTAACTATATGAAAAAGGAAAGCTGAACAGTATAATAGTCAGTCAAAAGATGTCTGTTATTGAAGCCTCAATTTAAGTATCTTTTCCTAAATACTGATTGATCATTTTAAGATAAGCATCGCAGACAATCAAAACTGTACTTAAGACTTCTTTGTTTACAATGTTGACAAGTAAAACAAGTTGTCGTGGAGACGGGAGACAGATTGGGTATTGAACCCTAATCCTTGTCGTTTTCCTATTAACTCCAGTAGTTTTTCATCCCCTTACTTCAGTGATAACAATCACAAGTGCTTGGCCACTTACCAAATGGTAATGTAGGATGAGAATAACCATATCCATGTCAAATAGTTACATCTTGTTACTTGTTAATACAATCTATATACAATAGTGACCAATGTTGTTTCCCAAAATTCCACAGAAATCACAAAACATGTCAAGATTTAATAGAAGATAGTTTGATTGCTTATCAAGGAAAGGTTGGAACATGATGAAGTTTATCGTGAAATAAAATGAAATATTAACGTCCTACTTTTCTGCACCGACTTGGCAAACAAAGACGGGACGTGCGCAATACAGTGTGGTATGAGGGAAATGTTGTCCGGACAACGGTGCTAGGGATACTCTTGTATTAGATTCCTACTGTCTGACCCCTCGTCCTGCACCACTGAAAGGGGAAAACCATGCTGAAAAACTCTGGGAACTTTCTCACCTAACACTGGGATTGAACTCCAGGTAAGTGAGTCAGCAATTTACTCACTGAGCCACTGTATCTCCCTTGAAGTTTAACAATGATTTAGTTTGTATACAATCTGTGGAGTTGTAAGCTTACAGACTGAAGAACATCTCCACTTGTAAAACAGAATATTTATTGTGCTTAAATTGATTAAAATATCAGTCCGCAAAACAAAGCAACGTTCAATTTTTGACGCGCCACATCATGAAAAACATGCAGTAATTGAGAGTGGTTCCAGATGGTGCAAAAAGGTGGGTTTGCAACACCATATGCAAAGAAATCCCTGTAGGATGAACTAAGGTAAAGGAGTAGGAATGTATGCCCAGGTTTCATGTATACATGCTTCAATTACTGGTCTCTCTAGTATTATAAACTATTGTTATTCTCCTATCTATTCATCTGATCGGGATAATATCCAGACTCAAATATTCCCAAGATTATTTACAAAGTCAAACTGAATTGGCGCCTAGGTTTCAATATTTCCCACCTTATTCCAACATCTTATCATATCCATGAAGATCTATAGACTAGAGTAATGAAGTTAGATATGTTTTAATTCTGTGTATGTATACATACGTACATTTAATTAATTAGTGTAACCAATTTACTAAATGGACCAACCCTCGTATAGTAGTAAATTAACAAATACTACATGTTGATGAAATCACACGCATCGAACAACGGATTAAAAGCAATTTTAAAAACATACCCCTGCATAGTGGAACATGCTCATCTTGACCAATTTTTCTGGTTACCTCCTCATAAAATGAACCAATTCAGTAATAATCCACATGTATAAGTTTCTATATATCAACCGAAAGGTCAAAGGTTAATCCGTGGTGACAGCAAAGTAAAGGGCATGTGTGACATCCTTTTTTTATTTTACACAAGAAAAACTGAAACAGTGGAACTACACATATTGGCGATTTATTAACTAAGCATCAAGGGGTCTTTACATCCATATATATGGCACAGTACGATGGTATAACTATTTATTCCATAGAAACAACTCCGAGGGTGATAATTACCATATTTATTACGCACCACATCTAGGATTGATTGATTTTATTTTACGCCTGTATTTTACTATGTAGATGGTTTTCATGTGTAAAATAAAGACTTCCGTTAAATCCTTCAGTCGAATTGTATCCATATCTCTTGTGGGAAAAAAAATCTGCAAAAATTAAAGGTCGGGTGTACTGTTAAATCCATGCTGCAATTCTCATTAATTTCTGACCCAATAATTTTTAATCCATTGTTTTATCTGTGTATCATTTCACACATATTTGATGATGCTCGTATTCACGGTTTTAATCCATATAGTTATAAAGAAGAATAATGTATAATAGATTACCGACTACACAAAAGCCTAGAATAAATACGCATTTACCCTGACATATGTTCACTACTTAAAGAAGAATAAAGCTATATAAAAATGTGTTATCTCCAGGAAGTCAGTTGACAGTTATCAATGAAGTACAAGTTAACCTGTCAGTCCATACATATCCCTCTATATCACAACTTGGCTACATAAGTCCAGTCTACCATTTCTCCGAGACATTTTTTTTTTTATCAATAATCCACAACTCTCAATATGTATAAATATTTCCTTGGAAATCTAAAATCTATTCATAATATGTGATCTGTAAGAAATTATCTGTTGCCATTACGACCATTGAAACATCCTGCTAACTGTATACATCTATGTATGTACAATACTTGTCTGTTGTCTGTGTAGTCTTATCCTTCTACTGGCTTCCAATTCACTGATCGTAAAGCCATGTCCAAGGTCTCGACTGTCACCACTCATTAGCCATCTCTCCTCTTATATCTTTATCTAGGTTTGCTCTCTCTGGTTAATACCCACAACTAGATCAATGTATGTTCATTGCATGTCCATCTACTATTGTAACAATAGTTTGTAGAAGATGTAGTGATGTATTGGAATCGTTGTATAGTTATATTATGTAGAGAGAATTATAATCATAATGTATGCATCACAGCTAGCGGAATAAGCCATGTGGGGGCTGTTTATAGTTGTTGTCTTTCAACTGACAGTCACCAACATCTCTCTCGAGCCTTATGTAATGTCATCTGAGAAAAGCTAAAACCAGGTACAGGGTCTAAACTTATTTCTTGTTCCGTTTATTTTTTAAATTTATCACTATCATCTTTCATTCTAAATTCTTGTTCCGAGGTTTTTTTTCTTTTTGTCTTTTTTTTAATCCTCAATCGATAGTTTAAATCTACTTACGTGTATAAGCAGCTACAAAATAATCTCGTGCAATACTAATCCTGTAAGGTACTTTCTATTTAATCTTGGTTGCTCTTAAACAAATGTATTAATACTACTAATGGTATTGATAAGAGTAAACTTGAAAGGTTTGGGGATTTCATTCTAGCTATTTCAATTATGTTTTAGGTAATTTTGTTATTTTAGTGATATGGCTAATTGAAATTTAATTAATAGCTTTTATTCTAATGACATCAATAAACCATGATTAGGTGTATTAATTAGTTATGTTATGCTTACCATCTGTTTAAAGTTTTTGATGTATAATTTATTTGGAAACAATTAGAATAGTAAAAGGGTTATTATTGGTAGTATGAATGAGAAAAGATATAACACAATGAATAATCTATGATGTATATATAAGAAATATAAGAAAATATAAGAAAGAAAATATATAAAACGATCTAACTCTCAGTTAAATATATAAGTAAAATTCAAATATTAGAGAGAAAACACTAAAAATTAAATTTTTGGCTAGTACTTTCATCGTTATCAAATAAATCGTCGGGCCATTTTAATGTGTTGCTATATATGTATAATAGGTAGGATTAGATACAAAGCTGACAGTTCTCTGTATAATAGTTAAAAAGTAGATAATGAAACCGGAATATGTCGAAAATTTAAGTCAAATTACTTTACTCTGAGCCTAGTTGTCGGCGATACAATTGCTACTGTTACGATAATAAACAAAGTCTTTATTATCAATTTATATGGTTATATCACCAAACACAAAAGGGGGGTTGGATGGCCGAATGGTTAACGGGCGCACTTTATCATACGGTCTGTCATTGAATCAACTGGCGGGGATTCGATTCCCCGGTTGTACGTGACAAGTAGTAGGGTCGCCTGTCAAACCTCATGGGTTTTCTCCGGGTCCTCCGGTTTCCTCCCACTGCTAAAGACCCCTACGCGCAAGCGAATTATTGAAATAAAATTAAGCCATGTGTTAGTCCCGAAATGACCTAGTTTGTGTCAAGTGGACGTTAAACCCCATTTCTCTCTCTCTCTCTCTCTCTCTCTCTCTCCAAATACAAAATATATTCAAATCTAATATTTGTTAGATTGTTGAATGATGGTCAAGTTGTTCAGCAATTATCATTGATGTCAATATGGAACGGAGCAAGATCATATTCATATAGAGTGGTCCCTTGTGTAGAAAAAAAAAATCTGGGTTTGATGAAACAAGCTTATTTTATCTGGATTGGAAAAAGCCAATATGTGATGGAGCAAGCACATAGCTTTTCTGTTGTCATTTTTGTGGAAAATAGGTCAAGAAGTAATGGCAAAAGTACAGGGTCTCTGAAATGTTTACAGTCATCTAAATAATGATAAAATTCATAAATAATTATACAGAAAGTTTCCAAGGACTGGAGAGTTACTCAGTTAGCAATAATTTTACAATCATTGCTTTCTGCGTGCAACAAAGGTTACCTTGTGACCTGGTTGTCTTTGAGTGACGGGTCACACCATGTGACAATGTGCTTAGATTGTAATTGAGTTTACCACACAGTTATGTCATATTGTTATCTTACACCTCCATTCAGACCTATTCCCAAATAGTCAGGAATTATACTTCCATTCACTCCCATTCCCAAATAGTGAGAACCATTTCTAAATAGTGAGAAATTACATGTATACCCCTATTCACTCCCAATCCAATGAACACCACCAGTCAAGCTTCCTAAACAGTTTAGTTGACTGAGATTTAGAAACATCCTACAATAATGGATTTTAAGACAACTATGGTCAGTTAATACATTCAAGTGATTTTCATTTGTAGTCTTCTAGTGCTCCAGGATCATCTTGTAGTTGATTTAAGCGTAACCTAGTTTCATTTCTGTGATTTTTTGTCTCGCCATTTTAGTCAACCCTAAGGCATCTTTCTTCCGCGTGTGATAAAGCCTTTTGGTTTACAAATGATGTAGTAAATTGACTGTTTCTGCAGGCAGGTTATTTATCAAATTCTTTGCCCTTACAATCCTATCTGAGTGTATTAATTTGAATTAATGTTGAATTTATTTCATTATTCTACTATAGAATTTCAACATACAGGCAGTTGAATATGTAAGTTATGGTGCTTACACCAGTAGTCATGTCCTGGGAGTTATTGTTGATATGAGTGTTGATGTTTACCACTCTGCTTTTCAGGAATGTCTGCCTAGCAGGCAAGGATAAAGGTGTGGGGAAAGATGATGCCCTAGTAGATGAAAATATTAAAGTTATCCCTTTAATAGCTTGAATTAAGTTGCAGATTTTCTAAATTTCCCCAATCCTTGACACAAAATAGATCATTTTTGGAACCGACATGGTTCAGTTTAATTTCAATAATTTGCTTGTGCATTAGGAGTTTCTAGCAGTGAGAGGAAATGGGAGGACCCATAGAAAATCCACCAGGTTAGACAGCCGACCCTACTCCTTGTAATGTATAAGCTAGGAATCAAAACCATGCCATTTGAGTAAATAACAGACCTTATGATCTAAAGTACGCACCTTACGCAGTTCGACCAACCCAAACTTCTTGTGATTTATGTCAATGTCATTTGTAACTGAACCATAGACAATTTATATTTTATAAAACAAATTGTGAATAGCGAATTGTGTTTTGTCAATAACCATTGTTTTTTATCTGATAAATTGTAACTGTAGCCATTATTATGGGAGATAATTAAAAAACTGTTTTCAATGTTGTTTGATGAACTAATAAAGGGTAACATAGAAGAGAAATAAACGATTGTTGATTCTACCTTATGCTGGGTCAACATCTAATGTTTAATATATCGATTTAAGATTTGTTTTGTCAATGTGTGCTACCGATATTCAACAAATCAATATTTTACCGCGACAAAATGTATCGCTGACATCTATTATTAGAAATAATGTGTTGTACAGGTGTTGTGATTTAATATCAATAATTTGATGTTTTGTTATATAATCAGACAGATGCAGTCATTATCTAGTATTGGTTCAATCACACGTTTATAATAATTAATACTTGTTTTATTTATAAGAAAAGATATGAACTGAAATGGGATTTAGTGTCCGATTTTTCTGCACTGACTGATGTTATGGAGATATAGGCCTACACCATAATGTTTGCTATGAGGGACATTTTGCCTGGACAGCTAGATTACAGGCTACAGCCTACTCTTATTTCGAATTCCAATTATTATGGGTTCTTTTACGTGCATTATAATGTGTACACAGGACATCTGTTTTCTTATCGTCCTAACAACAAGACAATACTGTATCCCTGAGATGCGGGTGCTGCAGACTTGGGAAAAATTTATGGTTCCCAGCCTGGATTTCAAACTCTACCAAATGTAGACAATTTTTGGGACAATGCTAAAATTTATCAAATTATTTTGGAAAATTATCTGGCAAATGTTTGAAGAGAGAGCTCCGGTGCCACTGCTCTGACAAAAATGGCCCTTGTTGCAAATTTAAATTGAAAACAAAATTATGATAGGCCCTACACAAGGAATAAATGGCCTATTACTAGATTTTCCATAAAACAGTTTTATCTAATTTTTATTTCCAACCAATTTTCAAGTTATTATTTCTCTGATCAATTTGTTTCTCTGTGAGTGTAACTGGAGACCATAAAGTCAAAGCACATGTGTTCTAATGGCTAGATGGATAATAGGATTGAAAGAAGACAATCAATAATGGAAACAATGCTTGATGGGGGGGGGGGGTATTATCATTATTATTCATACTGCTCTGCTTGCTTGACCAAGCTGATACTTTAAATGTGTAGCAATTTATGTTCAGACCAACTACTGGAAGCCGATAAGGGACAGATGACAACGATGTTTGGGGTGGGGTTTATTGCCAGGTAACCGATCAAGATATACTTCTGGTGGGGAAACAAGTAGGTTTTCGCTTACTGTTGGTTGAAAGATGTTGTCCCCGGCAACTAAACGACGAATTTTATTCCTTGTGGATTAGCTTAAAGCACACGGTGGCCACTGAATGGAATCCGGAATTTAGATCAATATTAAACGTGAACGGCTGATTGCACGGAATAACTTACTCTCATTCAACCTATTGCTCATTGGGTTTTGAAGAGCTTTCAGAAAATTATTTAGAATTCTATATGATTAAATAAGTTTTAGTTACCGATGTTGAAACTCAAGACAGGATAGAAACAAAATCAGCAGAACAAATCTTCGGACATGGAACACAATCAAAGATAAAAGGACATTTCTTTGTTAAAAATTGATAGTAAAATTGCAATTTAGATTCTAATTGGAAATTTTCGAGCTCAGATTATACTTAAATTTCCTTTTACAAAAAGAAATTTAAATTGGTTACAGACAGGTTATATTGCCATTCAACGACCACATAAAATATGAAGGTAATGGTAATGGTGATGGCGCTGTAGCAGAAATCCCTTTCAATTGGCACGCCTTGATCCATATCTTTAATTGACAATTTATATAAGACATTTCAACAGAGGCAGTAGTTTGAGTTTTGCAAATGAGGCAGATTGACCGAGTTACATGAAGTCACAAATTTGTCTGGGTGTTCGTTCATTAATGAATGAATGAAATATGGTTTAATGTCCTACTTTTCTGCACCAACTGGGCTAATGAAGATTGCATATGCCATACAGTGTTCTTTGAAGGACATTTTGCCCAGCCATTGACATGACACTGCTGCATACTCTTATCTTGAATTTCAACTGCGTGTACACAAGACCTTGGTTTTCCATTCCATGCCAACGACTAGATGCTGTCCTTGTCAGGTCCTCTGTCCTGCATTCACTGACAATATGAAACCACCCTGGAAAATGCTAGGGAACCAACCTTAATCACTGAGCTACAGCGGTTCCTCCATTCATTAAGTTTCTCTAGGTCCTCCGGTTTCCTCCCACCGGTTTCCTCCCAGTTGTACGTGACAACGGGTGGTGTCGCCTGTCCAACCTTGTTGGTTTTCTCCAGGTCCTCCGGTTTCTTCCCACTGCTAAAGACCCCTACGCGCAAGCGAATGATTGAAATAAAATTAAACCATGTGTTTAGTTTGTGTCGAGTGGATGTTAAACCCCATTTCTCATAAAAGTACCACACAGATGAGCAGGACTGGGATAAGGGTGTCGAAGAGCCTTTCTCCCAAAATTATTCCAAAAATTATAACTGGAAAGACTCCTTCAAACTGTTGACAGCTGAAAGCAACATCAGTTATATATTGGTTTAATCTTATGACACAACATTTTAAATAAAAAATATCAAGCTCACAACATAAAGGCAAATCAATTAAATTTATTTTAATGGAAGCTTTTAATTTGAGACCGAAATCAAAGCAGTTATGTCCTTTTAAGTTTGTTTTGAAACAAGCAGTTCAGATAATTTGATCAAAATATTTGTTGGGTTTGATCTTGACGGCAAAATCGATTGAGAAAAAATCCAGTTGAATGAATAACTATGGCTTTGTTAACATTTCACTCGAAATTCCAAACATTAAATTAGCTCTTCTGTGGAAATCCAACCTCTAAACAGATAGGGATCGAAGATCAATTTGGGTCATAATTTAAAAAACCTTTAGAAAAGATGAAAAGTATGCAAGCTTTTAGAAATTTTTTAATGCCGGTTTAAGCCAGGAAAGATATTAAATTATTTATAGGACCATAAAAATCAAAAAATGTCAGAAGTTGTTGTTGGCTTCACTATGTAGATTCACAAGCAATGCTTATACCTATAAAGCAAGCAGTTTCACCAGTACATGTATGTCGAGGATTGTCTTCTTAAAAGGCACTATTGGTATTTGTGGACGTAGATGTAACATCAAGAAAGGTTAAATTCATGTAAATATACCATAAAAAGAACGTAAATTGTGCCCGGAGTCAGCCAGTCTAAATGGATGAGCAATTTACGTGAAGCTGCGTACATGTAAATTATCCTTCAAGCTAGATCTTAAAGTCTGCATTACCTTTAAAAGCATGCAGTTGCGAAACATGCTGATCAATTTTACTCAATGAATGTTCTTAGCTGGCAGTGTTTGTCCTCAAGGAAGGTCTTCGTAAGGGTGTAGGAGTGCCATTGGAATGGCTTAACCTTGCTCACAGTATTAGGAAGGTGGTTTAGCTAAATTTTGCAATCTATTCAGCTTATATAGAAGGGATATGCTTATGCGTATTACGTCTAAAGTAATTTTCTGAAGGCAAGGTTTCTATTATTCTCTAAAAAGCCAAAATAAGATAGGGATAGGTTACCATGAAATTGTGCATGATGTATTTTAAGGGAGATTCCAAATGTTAGTTGTTGTTTTTTTTGCCTTGCATTCAAAAGGTTCGGTTCGGGAGTGGTTGTCCATCCTAGCAAAAAGTTATGCAATGTGCAGTTTTTGAATAGAAAGCTTTTCGTTGATAAGTTTAATCTATGTACATGTACCATTTTACTTTCAATAGTAAAAAAAACAATGATTTAGCAAAAAAAATGTCATAGAATATTTTATAATGCCAATAATTAGATAGTTTCATCAATAAATGATTTGTATGAATGAGGAAATATTTGTAGTTGCTCTATAGTATTTTGTTATTAATAAGGCATCTTTGTTCAGATATGATCAATTATTGAGTTAATGTCATTCTTCTATGGTTTTCTCCATCTGCTAATTGATGTACATACCAGATCACTCTTCTCCGATCAATACTATTGTTTTCCTACTACTAAATAGAAAACTTCCGTATTATTACTATAGAACAAGATACTAATTAATTATCTTCGTTACTGTATATTTGTATGCAGGAGATTTCTGGTGTTCAAGTCTCGTACTGAGTTATTCTATCAGCAAGTCGGACACGTTTTTTTTATTATCATTGGTAAAAGGGGGTCAGTCACAGAGATTGCTTTGGCAACGTAATTGTGCTAATCTTGGCATATTCCCAACCTCCTGTCCACCCTCTGCATTATAGTTACAAAAATCCTTTACTTTTTCTATTTATCAATTTATATGGTATTGTATGCATCCTTTGAAATGCTTCAGAACCGACAAAGTTACACCATTTCCTTTTCCACTTTCATTGCCTTCAAAGTTCAAAGAATATTCCACATTTTAGAAGCACTAGCATGTTATTTAATAAAATTTGGGGATTTGCCAGTGCTTCAAATGAATTGGAAATTCTAAACCTTTTCAGTGATTGTAGTAATTATCAATGGCCATGACAATCTTTCCCATTCTAGACATCTTGGCAATTCTATCTGGCATACAACAATTTCCAATCCTCTATAAACACACATAAATGGATGGTATTATATGGATGTAGACAGTACATTTCCCATCCTACATAATCAGTAGGTTGTTAGAGATTTATTCTTGTAGCTACATTATCACCATCTCAACACTTGGATTTCATCAATTAAATGTCGTCATTATTAAAGTCATCCAGTCTTGTGAAATGCATAGAGAATTTTTTGGTAAAGAATTACATACTTTACTCAGCTTTGCTAACAATTCTATATAGATGTCATAATAGCAATATATGTATATATGTTTATGACTTGTTTGTTCAGGGGGATTGGCCGCATGGTTAATGTGTGTTCACTCGATCATAAGGTCTGTCATTGAGTCAAGTGGCATGGTTTCGATTCCCCACTTGTTAGGGGGGGTTGGATGGCTGAATGGTTAGCGTGTGCACGCTGTATCATAAAGTCTGTCATTGAGTCGACTGGCGTGGTTTCGAATCCCCGGTTGTACGTGACAAGGAGTAGGTCGCCTGTCCAACCTCGTGGGTTTTCTCCGGGTCCTCCGGTTTCCTCCCACTGCTAAAGACCCCTATGCGCAAGCGAATTATTGAAATAAAGTTAAACCATATGTTAGTCCCGAAATGACCTAGTTTGTGTCGAGTGGACGTTAAACCCCATTTCTCTCTCTCTCTCTCTCTCTCTCTCTCTCCCACTTGTTAGTGACAAGGAGTGTGGTTGCCTGTCCAACCTTGTGTGTTTTCTTCGGGTCCTCTGGTTTTATTCTACTGCTAAGTAAAATTGAACCATATATTAGTCCCGAAACGACCATGTTTGGTTTAAGTGGATGTTAAACTCCATATCTCTCATGTTTGTTCAAACGGCTACACTAGGGCTGCTCCAGGACTGAAATTTGTTATTTCGGGGCAGCTCAAGTGACAGGTCAGGTCAGGTGGCATCGTACTTCAGTTTTCTTAGTTATACTACTAAACAGTTTCACGACTACATCAGGGCTGCCCTTGAGGTATAAGGGCATCTGAAGCCAGGAGTGTCATGTGCCTGATGGCATTCTACTTCTGGTAATTACACTACTTTCATATTTATGTCAGTTTACGAAACGCCTATGATATAAACTCAAAGCCTGGGAGTACCTCTTTGTTCTTTTCAACATAAGAAAAGGTTTCAGAAAATAAGAATTTTGTATTATGGAAATTAATTTTTATGGGTACCGATATCATATTCACAATATGTATATAAACTCGAAGCCTATAGAGTACCTCCCCTGTTTAAAATAGAGGTTTCAAGTTTCAAGACAATATAAATTTCTAATTGTGGAAATAAATTTACAGCCTGTATCGATTTTCATTTATCAGGAATATATAGCAAGTTACGAGACCATGTCTTAATTAAGACAAGGCTGTGATATTTGTACTGTTATGTGATATGATTATATTATGGTTACGCTGTGCTTTGATGATATATATAATATACTGGAGAATTTATATATATTGCTGCCTATATATACTGGTTGTCTTTTGATAATGATAGAATATAGTCTAGACTTGGATATTTCACGTATATTCAAATCATCTGAGAATATTGTAGAGTAGTACTCAAAAGAAAATTGTCACCCACATGGTCCAGAATATTTGGATATAAAAGTGTTTGATTTATCAATATATCCCATATCTCTTTATAATTGGCTCAATGACTTAATGTCCTTGTTTCATTCAAAATTCGGAGGGCCTGACAAGAACCGCTGTCTAGTCGTTCGGATGGGACAAAAAAAAAAACAAGGTCCTGTGTATACATTGGCGTGCACGTAAAAAATCTCTTGACATTTTGAATTCGATATAAGAGTATGCCGTAGTGCCGCTATCCGAGCGAAATATCCCTCATAGCACACCGTATAGCGTATGCCCGTCTTCATTAGCCCAGTATTGGAGCAGAACAGTAGTACATTAAACCCTATTTCATTTCCATTCAAAATGTCTTCAACAAGCAGAATAGGTTTATGATATAGTCTTTAAATGTGCACAAAGTGTACGCCAATCATTTCTTGTCTAGTTGCTTGTCGCTCAACTAGAATGACATGGATTCAAACAGTTGTTGTTATTAAAGGCGAGCAATCTCTCTCAAGCGTCTGCCGCTCACCTAAATGTCGACCGAGGGGATGTTTTTCTCCCTCTCCTTACAATTGAAAATCGCTCTCCTTTACAAAGTCATTGGGGTTTATTATCATTTATGAATCCAGGAATGACCCCCTAACATGCAGTTATTGATCTTCAGAACCATTTACTATACACACAACTGATCACTCTCCTTAATTCCTAAATCACTCTTTTTATCGAAACTGGGAGAGCTTTTTAAGGGGAGTGATTTTTTTCAATTTGTTGATTAAGGACAGCGTTTTTCAGCTCTCCTCTAAAATACAAACAACGACTGGTTCAAATCCAGGTGTGGTCCGAGAAGGAACCATGTAATTTATTACAAGCCCTGCTTCTACTTCTTAGGGATACAGCCTGACAATGATAAGTATTGTCTTTGGAATGAGACATAGAACTGAGGTCCACCTGGTACACTCTGGAATGCACATTTGATGAAGATTACTTGAGAACACAGCTTTAATTCCAATTTCTCCTTCCTAGCAGAACACCCACAGATATTTTTGTCTTGAAGTGATCAAAGTATTGTGTTAACGAGGTGTTAAATACTATAGATCCTATCATTATTGCATTTCATTACATCATTGAAACAATATGTTCAACTGATGAGCCATAATTCATGTAATTAAAGTACTATACAGTATAGGTAATATTCCCCAAGCAACTACTGTATATTAGAAGTAGTTTTAATCCAGGACACGTTTCTGATGCTTACCCTTTATCAACTGGTTACAAAAATAATCCTGTTATTTTGTGTATTTATTTAGTTCGCTTTTTCCCTTTTCAGAATTATGATAGCAGTGAATCGAAGCTTCGAAGAGAATTTGAAATATATGGGCCAATCAGAAAGGTAACTAAATTTAATATTATTTTCCACTATTTTTCTGGTAAAGCTGCTGATAGTGAGATCACTATGATAAATCGAAAGTTATACCGCTTTTGTCATTATCTGCCATCGGTATAAACAAGGAAAAATATCTTAGTTAGTTAGTGTTAGTTGTATTTTACGTCCGCTTCCACCGAGGTGATATCTTTTGATGGGTTTCTTTTTAAATGGACAGAATCTAAGCCAAGAGATTATCTACCTTTGATGTTTTAGTTTTGTTTTTTTCATTAAATGTTAAATAATCAATTTAAGTAGATTTAATCTTGGATTAGATCTTGTACGGAAAATCCATTTCACTATTAGCAGTTGCAACTTTCTTTTTGTCAAACATAATAATTTTCCATGTTTGATTTATGTACATGAGTGACTTGAAAGTACATAAAACATCGTTCAAGGAGAAGTAATGGTAACAATTTAATTAAGTTCACAAATCGTACTTCCAATAAAGGCTATAAGATTATGCCCATTATTGATCAAACATTACGGTAAAAAGACGAATGATGCACTGAAATGAATTTCTATACACTTAAATGTAGCTGTGGATCCAAAATTTGGATTTCGATCCCCAGTTGTATGTAACAAGGATTGGGGTCACCTGTCCAACCTTGTGCATTTTCTCCGGGTCCTGGTTTCCTCCCACTGCTAAAGACCCCAATGCGCAAGCGAATTGTTGAAATAAAATTGAACCATGTGATACTCCCGAAATGACCTAGTTTGTGTCAAGTGGACGTTAAACCCCATTTCTCCCTTTCTCTCTCGGATCCAAAATTTGAAATTCTTATAGAATTCACTTACTTATAGTTATTAAATTACGGTTAGGCCACATCAATTTGATATTCTGTTTTTCAGGAACATGGTGTAAAAATTAAATATTCCTTATTTCCTTCTTATTTATAAACCAAAAGTAGATGATTTGGTTGTGCTGTTCAAAAGCTTTTTTGTTACAATTTTATAAGTTTTTCAATTTTAAACAAAACATTTTTCATGTGATTCAAGTGGCTATATTTTTACCAAGATCCTCAAGAACAGAAATTAAACTGTTATGGCCTTAACTTAAAACATGTAAAAATTACATTTAATTCTCTGGCTACATTTGACTTGTAATCAAATTCTACTTGGAGAAAATATATTATGGAAATGTCTTCAGTGAAAGATTGGATTTCAACTAAGTTCAAACTTGATAGAAAAAAGCGGAAAATATTGCTTGCCAAGTCCTGGCCTTCATGATTAAATAGGCAAGCCAAATCATTTACCATTTTCGTTTTCCACTTACTGCTGGAACATCACTCATTATCCGTTCCATCATTTTGATCAAAGAATTACAAAAAATCCATCTGTCTTGAGAAATATAATTTATCTTCATAATTATAACGGTTTCAAGTAGTGCTCATACTCAAAAAGGGATTGCTTTCAGATTGTTTGAAGGGTTAATTAAACATCCATATCCCAACATTCTCGAATACTCTTTACAAGAAAAATATCAAATATATGATCGTTTATGGACAGTTTCGTATTCATATAATATTTTAATACACATATTTTAGGAATAACAATTAGTACTTCAGGAAAACTTAATCTGTCTTCTAAAGGTTTTCATCAGTTATGACAAGGAAGATGACATCAGAATTTATGATTGTAGACTATATAAATATTTATATCAGTACAGACTGGTACAGACTCCAAGCAACTTGGCTTTTCCATACCCGTCTTTTATAAGATCAGCGCTGGACAATTAAGCCTGAAGGAACTTTCAAATTGAATTTAAGGCCTGCCAAAAATACATATAGGTTAATGTAATGTCATTGTAGTGATGGTAGTGGGGTGTTAAGTGTACTTTAAATGATTATGTTGGAACCAGTTTGTATTGATTATGGTAGTTTTCAAGTAGGAAGTGCTGGTATTGAGATTAGAGAGTAATTTGTTCTAATCTACCAGTGCCGAAGATGAAATAGGTTCAGATGCTAAAAAAATCACAGTCTTGAAAATAAGATAGCACTTTTTTTCTTTTTTTTTGAAAGAAGAAAATTGTGTCATCTTTTGGATTTATGAGTACATTTCAGAGTTTAATGTATTACCAAATTTGATAAAGAATTATTTTAGTTTTACATGACAAAACGGCTTCACTAACGAAGTAGTATTGGGTATTATGAATATCTTTATAAACACTGGTACAAAAAAAGAAATGGTATGCCAGGTAAAATTACAGGTACCAGAGAGATTGTACCTGTATTTGTGGCTAACAATGTCTGTGACAAGTGTTTGGTTTCCAGGCTTGACTATATCTAATCTCTCAGGTGTATCTTAAAAAATTCCAAATAATTTAATGAACTGATCCATTTTACAGAACATTCTATTTTAACATTTATTATTTTTAATAGTAATATTTATGTGAATGACATGGAAGTCGGTTAAGAATAGTCTGTAGGAATGTAAATAAAACTTGTACAAAGAAAACATTTCTTGAAACAACTTTTCACCAGTTAGCATATCATTGGTATATCACACATACTGTACTTACTCCAAATAACATGCCCACTCAATACTGACATTAAAACTGAACAGATCTTTTGAGAATTAATCTAAATACCACATCTACTTCAAAAAAAAAAAAAAAAAAAAATATTGTATTCGATAGAAACCTGTTTCTACAAATCTAAAGTTTCTTTAGCGTAAGAAAATCTGTACTTATTTAAATTACTTTCTTGATCAGATCAGATCTGCGATTGATAGGCACAATCACTACTGCAATTTATCAGACATGATAGTACCATAATGTAATTGATCAGTATCATACTGCAATTGATAAGAACTGTAAGTACTGCAATTGATCAGCCTTGATCATTACCATACTGTACTTGATTAGTTTTGCAATTCAACATACAATTGATCAGTATCATACAGTACCATACTGCACTATATCAGTTTTGCAATTCAACATACATGCTAATTATGTTCTATTGGCAGATGGGGGGTTGGATGGCTGAATGGTTAGCGTGCGCGCGCTGTATCATAAAGTCTGTCATTGAGTCGACTGGGGTGGTTTCGAATCCCCGGTTGTACGTGACAAGGAGTAGGGTCGCCTGTCCAACCTCGTGGGTTTTCTCCGGGTCCTCCGGTTTCCTCCCACTGCTAAAGACCCCTACGCGCAAGCGAATTATGTAAAAAAAATTAAACCATATGTTAGTCCCGAAATGACCTAGTTTGTGTCGAGTGGACGTTAAACCCCATTTCTCTCTCTCTCTAATGGGAGATAACACACATGAATAAGGTTGTACCCATCTAATTGTGTTTATTACTCTCATATTACTACTTTTTTTTAATAGATATTTGAATTGAGATTGTTTTTCAATGCCCGATTTAATGGTAAGATGGCAGCTATTGAAATGATAAATCTCTGAGATTTGTCAAGATAAATGTGTGTTTATTGCAACAAATACAGTGAAAAATCAGCCGCTGAAACAAAACATTTAACAGCTGTTTTATCCATTAATGTCTAATGCACCACAATATTTTCAGCCTTCATCAAGATATGTCTGGGTGGTGCAGTTATTTTTGGAAACAATTCTCTGGAGCAAGAAATAAATGCAATTAGTAAGCTCAAATAAGCTAATGCGCTATAATGAACTTACTCTGTATGCATTATGTATACACTTCAATAATCTCTTTAATATAATAATGTTGGCCATTTTTGATCTGCCGGTTGAAGATGTAGCTAGTGGATTATAACACGGTGTAATCGATGAAATTTAGAAGCCCCCTTCGGCTCGACCTGCTCTATCCGATATTCTTCCAGATTATAAATAGTTAAGACAGAAAAGTGGTACAAATGTGGACTAGCCTCCTTTAATCTATTTGATTGTGAACGATATGAAAGGAATGAAATGATCACCGGTGGGCTAGAATTAGCCATATCCGGTCAGAACCACGGAGAAGGTCAGCTGGTCCTAATTGGATCAATAAAGGACTGGCTTATAGCTACCCATCAGTAAGAACTGTCTATATAGATATTCTATTAACTTATCACACACACACAGTAAAGATTGTAACACACAGGAATCATGGAAAGTAAAGAAAGCCAGGCTAAAGGCCAACAACACCATTCACTGAAGTTGCAAAACATTTAACAGACACCTTCCTATTAAGGGTATTGAATCTGTTTCTATTGGATTTTTGTGCTTTAGATCATAAGGTCTGTCGTTGAGTCAAGTGGTGTATTTTCGATACCCAATGGTAATGACAAGGAGTAGGGTCGCCTGTCCAGCCTTTCTCAGGTTTTCTCAGGCTTTCTGGTTTCCTCCCACTGCTAATTTAAAGACCCCTATGCGAAAGCAAATATTTGAAAGAAAAAAAACATTTTAGTCCCAAAATGACCTCTCGCTCTCTCTCTCTCTCTCTCTCTCTCTCTTGATGACTATTTCTATAAATATGAATTCCTGCTATTCTCTTATTGAATACACAGCTTACATTTCCTCAAGTGTGACCATATATAATACCAGACAACTCAGTTACACTGTATTTATTTAACACTTCTACCTCTTAATAAAACTGTTGTGAATTTCTCTACATTTATTCTCACCAAATAATCACAAGATAATCAAATATTACTATTGCATATAAATCTCTTAGTTAAATTATAACATCCAAAGTCTTATTAATTGGATTTACTACTTGCATATATTAGTTGAAGCTCATAGCACACTGTATGGCGTATGTCTGTCTTCATTGGCCCAGTTGGTACAGACAAAAGGATGTTAAACCCCATTTAATTTCAAGTTGAATCATATTATCTGAACTCTTTTTAATTGGATTGAAGCATGTTTTTCTTAGGATCTCTGAAAGTCATAAAAGGGGTTGTTCACACTTTGCAAGGTAGTATATATTTTGAAAGTTGGATACCTAAAAGTAATCTGTTTAATTCTGGTACAATTCCATTCAGTATACAATGATTTGAAGAATGTTAAAACAATCTGCTGAGGACAAATTAGAAATTGACCAAAAAACTTTAATTAAATAATTTGTGAATAGGTTATTTAAATGATATTTCAGCTATAAAAAAAAATTGACCTAAAAATATTTAAGAGATAAGCTGGTTTCTCAAAATTATAATTGAAGTACTGCCCTGGTTTTTGTTGATTATTTAATATGCTGGTATTGTAGATAAGTATTGGTTATAATTTTCTATATCTCTTCTATTCACAGAAATGAAGAAATAAATTATCTATGATAAACTATTTTAAACATTCATTTTATTTCTTAAACAACTTGTAAAACTTAATCTGTTGCATTACCACTTTATGTCAAGACAGGTGGTTTCATAGGAGATTTAAAGGATTATCACTTACTCTTCTATTTGTAAACTAAAAGCTTTCATATCAGTTAATCTTTTTTGAATAGTGGGCGTACCTGGTATGCAGATAAATATTTGAGGTTTAAAGATACAGGAATTATTATTATGGGCGTAGTAAAAACTAAAACATAATTTAAATAAATAACATAAAACAGAAATTGGGTGAAAATGATGAATTCGTCTAAGTCTACTTTAATACATCTTGTTTGAATTCAATATTTGATAAACTATGAGAAAGAAATGGTTGTTTTGGGGGAAAATAATCAATAAAAATGATCCATCAAGTTCTACAATGATAGATATGTTTACAAATTCAAAAACATAAATAAGGAAAGAGGAGACATTTTATTACCCAAGACTGACCTTGATAGAAACTCTCCGAGCCGCTGCAATCGAAATCCGTCTCAAAAGTTGAGCATCATTATGCATGGTTTTTTCGCCCAACGGCTGAGTGGGATGTGGATGCATGCTTGACACCGGCATGAGGTCACCAATAAATTTAACCCATCATAAAATAATTTTTTTTTTTAGATATTCCTTATGACGTGGCACCACACATTGTGAAGGAATAATAAATTATGATAGTAATTCCTCTTAAACTTATTGAATACATCTCTTTTCTCGATGAAAATCACAATTGAAATCTTTGAGTGAATTAAGAGAAGGAATCCGTCTAATATCATGTCTGTACTTTAATATCTCCAACCCCCTATAACTAACTTGTGTATCCAGCTCATATATGAAATTTTTCAATGACTGGCGCTAAGATTTGAAAAGTAAATTACGCCTTGGCCAATCATTTATTTTCACAATAATGGCTTTTACGCAGAATTGGCTTTTACTAATTTGATAAAACTAGTTAGACTTGAATCTAAACGACCGACCCGATTTTGCTCATTTATTAGGAAAGTTTTTCATCTCTCTTAATCACCGTCAATAAATCTAAAAGCAAATAAATGACAAATGTAAGATCGATATTTGATATAATGAATCAATACAAATCATAAATGGCCCGACTTGATAGATTTCTTGACAAAAACCGTTAGGCAGTATATTACACCTCGGTGGAAGAATTAAGAGCCAGTGTTTCACCAAGGTGCTGTTTTTCACTGCCTGGTTGATCAGAAATCCAAAGATCAATAGTTAATCGATAGGATAACCTGTAATTGATAAATAATGGCCAGCGTAGATTGGTCTCGCAGCCATAACAAGTGACATAATCTGCTGCCATTTTCTAAAGTTGGGCCACACCAGACTTATTATCTGAGACTAGGACGAGGTTTAATATCGCAACTAATAATATTAATATTGGCCCCAGTCGAAAGTTAACCACGTCTAGCGGCATTCCATTCTCTCACTAATCTTCTTTTATAATGTCGTTCTTTCTATATTCGATATTTATGAAAAGCGCTTGTTAAACTTTTGATTATAATGTAAATGGGTATCCTGTCGAGCTCTAAACTACTCTATAATCACTTATTTTAATATAACAGCCATGGCTGTCTATAAATATGGTTGGATAAAGTGGTAAGATATTGAATGATATTGTGTTTAGTATTATGATTGGTGTAGAATAAAATCCTATAAGTGAGTGAATTATATTCTTTACTTAATCAATTTATTTAACCCTGATTTAATGGTAATTAGAGCAATTATTTCACGTGTATTAAAGAGGCTACGTTATGGGACTGCTGAAAATGGTTTAAAATGCTGTATTTAGAATATTGAATATTGGCATCTATACATGTTGAATTTTAGTTAATTTTATTTTTAGAAACGTAGGTGTAGAAATATATTCCAATGGCCAATTTTGAAATGTAAATATTTGATTGTTTCACTTATCCCACACTGGTCAAAGTTTCTGGAGGGTTGTTGTAATGGGCTTGACCTATCTTTTCATCCCGGTTTTGTTTCCATTGCATATCACATTAACTGTTCATAATTTGAATTAATAAATTAAAGGGCCAATCTTGATTATGTTTTGGAGAATAAAACTGCTTAATTTTGTGTAAAGTCCTTAAAATCCTCCACTTGGGGCTAAGCTACCAACTCAATATACGTGATATGTTTTCAAACAATTTAATCCCATCATTCTTTATCTGGAAATGGAGACTGGTGTCCCAAGATGTATTATACGTTGTCTGGATAAAACCAGACTTTTTTTTTATAAAAATAATGTGAGGTGAAATTTACCCTTCGTTATCGAGTATAGCACGTGGGTCATGCACTGTATAGACCTCTAAAGGGACAATGATAGTTTATCAGATCACCCAACAAAAATATTGACCCAAAATCTTTAATAAGATAAGCGGTTTTGACGTTCGCGTCCAAGTAACTCAATATTTTGAGCTGAAATTTTGAGACAAGGTAACTACACCATTCCTCTATATTTTGGGCTTAATTTCATACATACTCTGACTTTTATTTCTGAGACTCTGTTAAAATTGGGATGATCCCTTTAACTGTCCTGTGAAAATCATTTATCTTTCAAATTCCCTTCAAGTTACATTTTCCCTGAAGATTTTATTATTGGGGGTGTAATTAGCCATCAGATGACTGGAAGTTTAAACTGCTTCATGAAGTTCTTCATGTATCTTATTTTACAATCAAATCAGTATTCAACAGGCTACTTTTCATTAGATTAATGAGATTTCAAGTGATACCTAGTAATGGCTGTTTTAATCATCTCGTAAGGAGTTGGTGCATTCTTAATGATTACAGGGAGTTTTTGTATTTCATCATGGAGATTGGGAGTTAAATTTGGCATATCTTTTACTCTAGAGATTTGAGAGTTTCAGGAAAGGGGTGAGGTTTTTTTTTATCAAAATTGTTGGCAACAAACATGAAAGTATGTGAAAACACAGTAGAAGCTCTTTCAGAACTGACAGGAAACACACTTGATTTATTTTTAACACATTTATAATAAGCTTACAAGTTACTAAACTGTATAATTAAACTCTTAAACTGATGGTGCATATTGTTTTGATTATAAATTATGCTTCTGCACACAAAATTAAAAAATGATTATATATTAATTACATTAGTACCCTAGTAATTAATAGATGTGGATAGTTCCTGATAGTCTTATATATCATTTTGAAAAGGAAACAGAAATGGGGTATAATTTCTTTAACTTTTCCAAACCAACTGGGCTGAGGGGGGATTCCACCTGGACACCAAGTATTCTGACTATTCTTTGATTTGTGGGGGGTTGGATGGCTGAATGGTTAGCGTGCGCGCGCTGTATCATAAAGTCTGTCATTGAGTCGACTGCCGTGGTTTCGAATCCCCGGTTGTACGTGACAAGGAGTAGAGTCGCCTGTCCAACCTCGTGGGTTTTCTCTGGGTCCTCCGGTTTCCTCCCACTGCTAAAGACCCCTACGCGCAAGCGAATTATTGAAATAAAATTAAACCATATGTTAGTCCCGAAATGACCTAGTTTGTGTCGAGTGGACGTTAAACCCCATTTCTCTCTCTCTCTCTGATTTGTAACTGGAAAGGGTTTTTTTTACTTGTAAGCCAATGTATACAGTACCCCATGCTATGCGCCCTGTCCTGCAACACAGAAACAAGGAAACCAGACTGAAAAACCATGAGGAACATCCTAATCCTGTAACGAGATTGAACCCGGAACCTCAGGATTAGTGAGCCTGCACCACCATGACTCCAGTATCATTTTGGAATAGAATACACAGGCTATTGACAATTTGAAACATGAGTCAATGATTCCTATTCTTTTGTGTTTAGTATAGTACTACAGAAAGTATAACAAACATTCTATATATTTATTAGTAGATTTATGACCTATGTGTAATCAATTATATAGTTAATTATACACTACTTGACTGCTATAAATTCAGTAAATTCCCTGTTTATTTTGGATCTCATGTTTATTCAACAAGGCCGAAAGCTGTGTCTCTGATAACCATTTATCAGCACCCTGGTTGATATACACAAGATCTACAAGAAACATATGGTTTCAATGTCTTATCACAAGACCCATGAGAGTTCTGGGTTAATTTGCAATTAACTGACTAGCTTGACCAGTACTCACTATGCGATAAATGTAGTGTTGGTGTAATATAGTAGAAACCATATTTATACTACTGTCAATACTAGATCATAACACTCCCTGCCAATAACAAGATTTATATCAAACCTTTTCTTCAATATGAATAAACATAAAAAATACTGTAACTCCCTGCCAAATACTGCAACTCCCTGCCTATAACAAGATTTACAACTAACTTCTTTCTAAGATATGATATGAATAAACATAAAAATACTGTAACTCTCTGCAAAATACAAGATCTATAACAAACTTCTATCTTAGATATGATATATAAATAAACATAAAAATACTGGAACTCCCTGCAAAACAACAAGATTTATAAGTTATGATATTAGTTGAATATATAATTCCCTGCAAATAACACAATTTATAACAAACTCTTTCATGTTCTAGATACAAGTTGAGTAAACATAACAATACTGTAACTCCCTGACAATAACAAGATTTACAACAAACTTCAGTTGAATAAACATAAAAATACCGTAACTTCCTGCCAATATCAAGATTTATAACAAAATCTTCCTTGTTGAATAAACAAAAATACTGTAACTCTCTGACAATAACAATATTTACAACAAACTCTTTCTTGTTCTTAGATAAACATAAAAATACAGTAACTCCCTGACAATAACAAGATATACAACCAACTCTTCCTTGTTCTTAGATATGAGTTGAATAATGAATGTGATGGTGCTGAAATTTGTTTCTTGCTCAGAAAAAACAGTAGTAGGTACATGTATATAATAAAACAAGTACTAGTCATTGAAACACATATTAGAACAGATATAAAATAAAATTCTCACTTCCCTCTGTATATTTATAAGAAATAAAGTTTGGCTTCCAAGCAGGTGTATGTATATAAAACAAGAACTACTGTCATTGAAACACAATAAGATAAATCTCTCTTCCTTCTGTATAATTTGTAAGGAATAAAGTTTGGCTTCTGTTGAAATTTTAAAATTCTGAGTTCCCCCTGTATAATTATTAGAATAGAGCTTTGTTACTAGATTTAAAATAAATTCCAAGACGATGAGCAATGATAATAATTATACTTAATGAGCAGTCAGAACCAAAGTAGATGATGTAGTCATTAGGAATAATTCATTTAATCAGTTTCAATTGTATTATGAAAGGTGATCATTGAATGTTCAACCAAATAACCTTGACAACAGACAACAGCATTAAATCTCTGGCACCATTATATAAACTTGCATATATTTCAGAAGGAATAGATCTAAGATTGTGAAACCATCAAATTAGAGTCATTATTTTGCATAATGTACCAGAGCACTTTCTGGTCTTTTTTTGTTAAAAAGATAAGATTTATCAATTGTGAGTAAAAACTATAGACAGTGTTTATAAATAAGATAGTTTGTATAAATACTGTACCTTGTCATCGTCAGGACCCCATAGAAATAACGACTGGTTGGTGTGCATAGTGACGTAATAATCATCCCATTCTGTTTCTAATTAGTAATCCACATATCGACAACTAGCATTTTACTATAAGGTAGATGCATCCAGTTGCATCATGAAAATTTGGCAACTAAATTTGGGACAGTAGTTCTCTTACTATACATCACAGGCGTTGGTTGGTTGGTGTAGAGGTATATTTCTGGTTTGTATTTGTAGGGCGCAGCAGCATATAATATAGCTTAAACCTACACCATACCTCTAAATACTAGGATATCAGATTCTCATATCTTTCACTCAAGTTAGAATTAGTAAGCACAAGTTCCAGATTACAGTGATAAGATCACCATGTTCTCATATCTCTCTCGATGTTGTGATACACAAAATTCTTTTACGCACAGATGCTCTAGAAAAAAAAAATTGAATTCATCAACTAAATGGGTGATTTTTTTTTACAAATGACAAATGTATTCAGATGAATTGTGTTGGAAAGACGATATTTTTCCCCCCCAGTAATTATCTTAATATTACATAATTTCTTTCCACCATCTTTCCTTTAGTACCTCATAAAGATATAAATCTTAAACTGATCAAGAATTCTAAGCTCAACAATAGTCAATTGGTAAAGAAAAAAATACAAACAAGACATTAAACTTATTAACTGAAAGTTAATGTATTCGAGGGTCACAAAACATTCGGGAAGAATAGAATATATTTTGCATTAATGATTCTACCATGACTGATGTGATTCTCGTTGAGTTTAACATGTATTCTCAATACTTGACTAAGAATTCTAAGATACAAGAGTTGTGTAATATAATAAACCATGGCAATCCCATACCACGTCCCATCCCAAGTCATTCACATCAAAATTATATTCTATTAAAACACACACTTCTTCTTCATAAAAAACGAGGTTTCTTTTAAAAGCTGGTATGCAATAGGCATTTAGTACATAAACATTGGGCTTAAAGCCACGATCTTCGTATTACTAAGTTCCTGAAACTGTCCTTGATTTGGCAGTTCCTCACAAGTAACTTAAAGTGAAAGTTACTAGTCAAGAAAGAAAAATTTGTTCTGGGCGGAGATTAAATATTGTATGATCTCATCCCAGCAACAGTTTTAACTCATTTCATCAAGAATAATTTGACCTTTCCTCTTCTATTTTTGATTATGAGGGTTGAAAAGTTTAAACTAGAGAAACTCTTCTAAAATTGTAAGAAGCCTGCTTTAAAAATTGCACTGAAGAGAAACAAGGCATTCCACACATAATAGAAAAAGCAATGATCACAATGTTCTTTGTTGCTGACTCATACAATACCACTTTCTTCATGTTGATCATAATTTTGATAATAAATATATGTATCTCTTTTGTCCATCCTCTTCTTAAGAATACTTCTGAATATATCTTGTGTATATATTTGGTTTTGACCAAGTTTTCGAACTTTTCAAACTTAAAATTTTTGTTTTATGAATAACTATGATTTCAGTTATTCTGTAATGTTACACTGTTACTGTTCCAATATTTCATTGTTTGTCCATGAATTCATCACCTCTTCTGTTAAATAAGAAAATGTAACTATTCCAATATTTCGATTGCAAGTTAATTAATTTACATGTTTTTAATCAATGTGTTGAAAACACTCCCACTGGAATCAAATGAAAATTGTCCATAAAACTAAGTGTTGATTGTATTTTCATCCAAGTAGAATTACAAGATGTTCTCTTGATAATGAACTCCGCAATTATCTCTTCACAGATGGTAACAGATATTAAAAATAATCACCCAAAACATTCTGCTTTCAACCAAACAAAATGTCAAAATGAACGTATATATCCTCCCACTGGATATTTGTACCTTCACTCCTGGTTTTCTTTTTTTATTTATTTGATTATTGCACAGAAGTAACTCATTGCTTTCTGTCAATGTCCATTTACTTCTAGCCCAATGAAATGTGTATTTATTTTCTATGTCTTTGCCAGGAAATCCTATTTTGTATTTCTTTTTTTCGTGGTAAATGCCATTGAAGCATGCATCTCATTTGATTGCTTTTAAGTCGGTGAGTAGGGAGAAGAAAAAGACAAGTATATTGAAATAGATTAGCTATATCTAGAGGGGGTAGAATTATACTTGTTGAAACCAACGGCGAACAAATCATCTCTTTTATATAGTACTTGTAGGAGGAAAATCTCCAGAGTCAGTCAATATGAAAAAACACAATTTGATATCATTAAGCTCAAATGACTGCTCATTGTAATATCCTATTAATAATTAGAAATATTCTGACCTTAAATAGGAGCTGAAAAAGACAAGAATAGAACTCAAAATAGCGTTGGTGGCGCCTTGCAGACATCTCCGAAATAATTTCCTTCTATTGATACGCTCACAATATGATGTCATTAGGATCAAATGAGTATACTCTTGAAATAACCTAATAATAATTAGACATTTCTGATCTTAGCTTTTTGAATCTGACTGGCTGGTTCCGACCAAGGTAATAACATCTATATATTGACTGGCTGGTTTTCTGACCAAGCATGACACATTTAAGGAATTCCGCTCTGAACATATGCAGATTATTTACTTTGTTACCACTTTGGGTGATTACCAATTTTATATTTTTTCCTTGAAAATTGTCAAATTTTGACCCACGGGCCAGGTGGAGGGTCATTTACGGTATGTATGTCAAGATTCAAAGGGTTTAATAGCAGCTGATAAAACAAGGCCGGAGCTGTGGACTCTTAAAGACATCGTCCAGATACATTCCCCTTCTTATACATACACCAGTAGTTTTCTTAGGTCTTACAGTGTCCTTGTATTTTTCGGTCCACAGTTTTTGTCCTTCCTGCGAGGCTGCGACCATTATCAGTCCTAATTGCTTGTGAACAGGTTACAGATCACATTTCTTCAGTGGTTTTTTTTCCGATTTGCAAGAATTGTTGATTTGATCATGATGCACAATTTTTCTTTTTTTTGTCATAAATCGTAATGTTATCTCCCCTATTTAATTCCAAACTTTTGAATGTAATAATACAGTGCAGATTTCAATATGGCATTTTCAAAAAAAGTTTTGGATAGGTTAAAGGTTTTTTGAGATTTGTTGATAATGATTTGAGAGCTTTCATGTGTTATTAGTTATTTGATATGCAGTCCTCCTACACTTCCTGGTTGCAGCAAACATCCAGAATAGAATGAAAAATTATGTTCTTATATGCAAAATATCGGGATAATCTGATATAACGATATGAGTTATGAGAATCTCTCTTATGGATATAGGTTTCTATACATGTAGTCTGGTATATTGTCATCTATAAATATAGATATTAGTATATAAGTATCACCTGCTTATGTAGGTACACAATATATAACAGGTCTAATATTAGACATTTCTGTTCTAAGATGCAAATGCTAATTACAAACTATATCTCCAGAATTCAAAACACCACCCAAATTCTTAGCAACATAAACTAATTCAAAATAAAAATTCATTGAAATTTCTTGTAATGAAACTCCCGATTTTTGTTTATCTCCAATCGTGGAACTGAAGATTCCAAACTCGTACTAAATGTAATGGACAGAAGAATCCCTTGAACATTAGGATTAAATGGTGCATCATAATATAGTTAAGTATATGGATCTATGGATCCTGAGATCCATACATATAATATAAGTATGCATGTAGATCCAAGAAAGTTATCCCTATATGTTTGTCTTGGACCAGAGATATTTAGATCATAAACTAAAGATATTTAGATGTGCAATTAGAGATGTTAATTTTAGACCTTAAGATGTTTATTTCTAGATGATTGATCTCAAGATAGCCAGATAATTGCAGGTCTTTTTTCTGGCTTTAAATGTTATATAAATTATTTAGACATTAATTTTATTCACATCATACAAGCCTATAGTCAACTATCTAGATCATTGAATTGATGAGAACACCTGCACCGTATAATAATTTAACGATCTACAGATATGAAATTATAATTTTTTATTTTTTTTCCCCAAAAAAAGTATTGTACGCCACAGTATATAATTGAGACTGCTCCAACATAATTTGGTAGTTTTTATTGCAATAATAATGTAATAAGAGTTAATTTTGTATGTACATACATACATGTACATTGATAATATGGTGTAATTATGTTACTAGATAATACACTGAGTATAATGCATGTTGATATCAGCATGTCAAGATATCTACATCACCTGTTTAACATATAACATTGATATAAATAGATTACACCATACATTATCACATGCACATTTCCGCACCATGAAAGACCTATACTCTAAAACATCAAGTTATTGTCAGTATTTAATTCGCGTTGGGTTGGGTTGGGGGGGGGGGGGCTGCATGGTCTAACATGCGCACTTTAGATTACTGTCATTATTAAGTCAAGTGATGAGTAAGTTCACCTGTCTAACCTTGGTGGTTTTCTTCAGGTTTCCTCCCACTGCTTAAGAACCCTAGGTGTAAGCCAATTATTAAAATAAAATTGAATCATGTTAGCCCCAAAATGGCATTGTTTGTGATGAGTGGGCATTAAGCCCCATTTATCCCTCTCAATCTTATTAAGGTTTGTGAACAGAAATTGTATTGTTTTAAAAATTAATCTTTGATTTAACTTGTTTTTCAACTTGGACATGTACTTCATTTTGACTTATTTCCAACCCTTCCCATAATATTCCAAGTCAGATACATTCTTGATTTATACGAATTTATTTGTAACAGATACTACCAATGTATGTTTTATGAATAAGAGAAATGAAAGAAAAACAGTACCGACCAGGTATTGTGTAATGCGATCATTTTAAATGCATAATATTAGAAATTTTACCAAGGTATAAAAAGATTCTATCCCGATCTGACAATAAGGGAGATTATTTATTTACTTCTTGATGTAAGTGCATGTTTATTATATCAATAAACCATGGTGAAAATAATAAAATGTACATTAGTGTGTGAAATGTTTAATACAGATTGTAGTTCACAAATAAACATAATGTTGATATAATATAAAGACGGTTCTACTGGATTAAAGTGACATTAATAGCTCTATCTCAAAAATGTTTTCATTGAAATTGAGTAGGCTACTGTTATTACATTCCTAAAATTCAAACTGTATAGAATTTGTTGTGGCATACTAGAATATGTAATAATGCACCTTTTTAGATTTAATTGGGCAGCTGTTTGTTTGGAACAACTTTAAGAGATTCTTTTCTTCACTAATTGTTTACTTTTTCACTGATCATTCACCTTGTAAATATTTCATCTTTTAACATGTAATTGTCTGTGATATCACCTAAGTGGACACACATACACACTCAGATCAAAAGGAAACAAACATCTAAGTACAGCAATTTACACAGTATTAATGTCTTAATATATTTATGCAGGACGGAGGGCCCGACAAGGACAGCTGTCTAGTCCTTCGGATGATACGAAAAACTCAGGTCCCATGTATATATTGGAATGCACGTAAAAGATCCCCTGGCAGTTGGAATTCGATATAAGAGTAGGTGATAGTGCCGCTGCCCGGGCAAAATTTCCCTCATAGCACACTGTATGGCATATGCCTGTCTTCATTAGCCCAGTTTTGGAGCAGAACAGTAGGACGTTAAACCCCATTTCATTTCTTAATATTTTTAAATTGTGAACAAATTATGCTTTAAAGTCTATTCCTAATGTGAAAACCCAAGATGGGCTTCAAAATCAGAAAACAACTATTTCAAGATTATGGGGGCTTTGTGTTAATATCTTTTTGATTATTTAGTAATCTTAATGCAGAATGAATAAGTAGTATTAACAGCACAAAGCTGGGTTCTCCTTTGAGCCTTTTAATGGCTGTTGATACAGTGAGAGTGAGATTGTGGTGAGTGCCAAAGTTTATATTTGGAATCCCCAAGTTCTATCCCTATTTGACGAGAGTTGTATATGGTTAGTTTAGTCATTAAGATTTCCAACTTGACTTGGTTTTATGAGGCCATCTTGATACTAATCTGGTCATTTACTACCCTCTTATTGCTTAACTACAAATACTAATCTAAACATTTTTCTCTTAACACAAGTTGTTGACTTCAATCACAAAATTGTTTTTCCTGAAAATCGTATTGAAATTTGTAGCAATAGATAGGAACTATGTCAATATAGTAGTCATGGAATACAGTCTTTATTTAAACATCATTTAGCTTACAGTAGTAGTCATGAAAAATTGATTAATATATTTCTAAGTGTTGCGATGAAAATGTCTTTTTCATGAGATTAAATTGTATATATACAAGATAAGGTTATAAACTCTGAGGTTATTACATTCCAATATCTATGATCTTTGAACCCAGTTCTGTTGGAACTGTCTTCTGAATTGAAATGGGGTTTAACATCCTCTTTTCTGCTCCAAGCAGATTAATGAAGAGAAATGAAATGGGGTTTAACGTCCTACTGTTCTGCTCCTATACTGGGCTAATGAAGACGGGCATACACCATACAGTGTGCTATGAGGGAAATTTTGCCCGGACAGCAGCACTATTGCCTACTCTTATATCGAATTCCAACTGCCAAGGGATCTTTTACATTCTTTCCAATGGTTACACGGGACCTCGGTTTTTCGTCTCATCCGAAGGACTAGACAGCTGTCCTTGTCAGGCCCTCCGTCCTGCATCACTGACAAGGGGAAACCACGTCGGAAAATCTGGATGAACTTTCTCAGCCAATGCATTGATCGAACACCCGACCTCCAGGCTAGCGAGCCAACGCCTTACCCACTTAGCCACCGCAGTAATGAAGAGAGAATTGAATACATTAATCTGGCTGAGTGGTTATTGAGTCAACGGGTGTGGTTTCGATTCCCCGGTTGTACGTGACAAGGAGTAAGGTCGCCTGTCCAACCTCGTGGGTTTTCTCCAGGTCCTCCGGTTTCCTCCCACTGCTAAAGACCCATACGCGCATGCAAATTGTTGAAATAAAATTGAACCATATGTTAGTCCCTAAATGACCTAGTTTGTGACGAGTGGATGTTAAACCCCATCTCTCTTTCTTTCTTATCAGAAGAAAATAAAAATTGTCATGAGTTAGTTTCTCAATGGAAAAATTTGAAATGAAATGAAATGGGGTTTAACATCCTACATTTTTGCTCCGAACTAGCTTCTCCATATAGTGTGCTATGAGGGAAATTTTGCCAATAGAGCGGCACTACAGCCTACTATTATATCGAATTCCAACTGTCAAGGGATCTTTTACGTGTACGCCAATGTGTACACAGGACCTCGGTTTTTCATATCATCCGAATGACTAGGCAGCTGTCCTTGTCAGGCCCTCCTTCCTGCATCACTGACAATAAGGGGAAACCACACCACGCCAGAAAATCTGGACGAAATTTCTCGGCCAATGTAGGGATCGACCACCCGACCTCTAGGCTAGCGAGCCAGTGTCTTACCCACTTAGCCACTGTGACTCTAGGAAAAATTAGAATAAAGATATGAATTCTATATCTGGATAAACTCATTTATTATGTTAAATTTAAAGAAATATTGATTTTTCTACATCATGATCTGAGTTAGAGATAAATATGGACTTGAGATCTAATTTAGCATAGAAGGAAAATAAAATTGAAATTTATCATTGAAGAAAAAAGATCGTACTAGACTTTATTCCATAATGAAATTGTCAATATGAATGGGTTTTTATTAGATTAATTTTATCACAATACAGCTGATACAGCCGATGGTTATCCTTGACAAACATAGATTGAAGAATAAATAAGTATTTTATCAGAAAATATGGTGGTGGTTTTTTGTAGGGTAAATTCACTTAAATGGAGTAGCATTTGAAAATATTCTTAATTTGAAAACAACCATATAACTGATGTCTAGAAAAATATTGACATTACCCAATTATCTGAAATAATCTGAATTTATTTGATTGTCATGTTTGGAATAGAAACAGTCCTGGGTGGATCCAGAAAACCTTCTAGAGTTAAAAAAGAAAATAGCCATTACAATTTCTTTAATATGATTCTAGAATGTGTCCTCAAATTTCTATAAAAATTCTGTCTGAAGAATACGTCTGATGTGTAAAGTGATTTGGTTGTCTGTTGTTAAAACATGGTGTATGATGGTGAGGATTCTGAAACTAAAAAGTCTCCATAGATCTGTCTTCAGCGCGGATCAATAAAGCTTATAGTGGTATTTTTAGTTAGTTTTATACTAGGTATAAGTACTACCGAAACAAGTCAGGATATTTTACCATATGGCTACTAGAATCACCGAAGATATTAGGTGGATTATAGTACATACAAGTGGATAACGACAGTATTACTACACCATATAAGGACGTATGGATTTGACTGGAGGCGGAGAATAATAAGAGATTTTATAGACGGTTCTATGAACAATATCCATTTTACTGAATGCATCATTACTTTCCACCATACACTTCATCTTCATGATTAGATCGGATAAAAAAAAAATCACCACATGATATTAAGATTCTATTACAAACCTCCTATGAAAATGTATTACACAAGATCAAGTAATTGAAGACCTCTGGAGATGTTTTTCCTGGTAGTTTACCAGAATCTTTTAAATGGTGATGGAATTTGCTATAGAGAGTGGACAATCTACCCTTGTTGGTAATAAAGTCCAATCAATGCATCTTTAAAGGACAATATTGGTGTCGGTCATTATCACATATGTGATAGAACTAGTTAAACACATTCCAAATATAATAACACAGAGATCATTGCTACGATAGATGCGTAGTGAAGCCTCGTGACTTCCTTTTGTAGAACCCTTCACCACGCATCTATCGTAGCAATGATCTCGGTGTTAAAATTTATTTGGAACATTTTTAAACCAGTTCTATCACATATGTGATAATGACTGACACCAATATTGTCCTTTAAGTATGATTGGTACATATGCACTAGAAAATGCCTGACATAACTTGAATGGTATTTAATAAAACGTTGCCACCAACAACTAGTAATGGTAATTAACGAGAATATATCGTGACACGTTATCATATGTTATATATATATCATATATTATTTAATATACTAGATACATATAATCGCTTTACACACTTTTTTTTTTACTCAACTTCTCAATTATTAATGCAAGTCTTTTTTTCTTTCCAATATTCTGATATTAAAACAACAAACGGATATAATAATTTACTTTTCATGACTCATGCATTATGTTTTGGATGAAAGGAACTGGAATGATATTGATGTATTAACTTCTGACTTTACCAGTCAGGCTAATGAAAGCGTGCATATGCCTTGCAGTGTACTATGAGACCATTTTGACCGACAGCAGTGCTATAGTCTCCTTTCATTACAATTTCCTGGGGAAGGTGGGGGGGGGGTGTCTAGTGGTTTAACGTGTGGGCATGAAATAATAAGATCTGTCATTGAGTCAAGTGACATGGTTTCGATTCCCTGCTTGTATGTGACAAGGAATATTGAAATAAAATTGAACTTTGTTAGTCCCGAAATGACCAATTTTGTGCTTAGTGGACGTTAAACTGCCTTTCTCTCTCTATTACAATTTCCAACTGTGGATAAATCTTTAATGTACTACCAATGTAAACAAAATAGGACATCTGGTGGGGGGGGGGTGTATCAAAACAACTAGATGCTTTCTCTATACCCACCTGGAGTAGCCTGAGGAACGTTTTCGGCTAACACTGGGAACGGACCTGGGATCTCCTGGTGAGTGACTCTCAAGCCTGGACATAAGGCACCCGTCACCGACTTTGTCAAGTACAAATTATTACACAAGTCAAGTCTGGACATAAGGCATTTGCCGCAGATATTGTCAGACACAAATTACTACACAATGTTTTTATTATAATATATATGTTGTGTGATAATTTGTGTCACAGACATCTTTCTTTGACAGGTGCCTTATGTCCAGAATTGATGACTTGGTGCCATTCTCACTGATACACTGTGGTTCTCTTGCAGGAAATAAAACAAACTGCATGTTGAAGGAGCATTGCCAAAATTTAAGAAAATCATTAAATTCAGTAATTTCAAGATGACCTGATACTATCTTTTAGCCTCAAAATTATTAAACGATCAAGGGAAACGATTCTATAAGTTTATGAGAAATCAATAAATATTGTTTTGTCATTATTGTTAGTTATTCATATGTGACCCACTCCTACGAAACCAGGCACCTGTCACACGACTTCATTTTATACTAAGGCACAAATGCATAAACTGTATGTCTTGTTGCTGTGAATGAGCCAAACACAACTCCAAATAATACGACAAATTTTAAAAGAATTGCATTTTTGGTAAGCTTATGGCTGTTGACTATTCAAATATGCTGCCAGCTCTATTTTTATAAAAATGACCAAGAGCCTGGTTTTGTGAGAGCAGCTCACATATTAAAGAATTGATGACATACAAACGGACATGAATGGTGGCAATACGAAACCCAATTACATGTAGGCGTGTAAAAATAACTTTCTTTGGCATTAATTCGTCTTTCTTTGGCTATTGGTATCTTTATTGAAACACAAAAAGTGAATTCCAGCGTAATGTCTTAAATACAAGTAGTGTCTTCATGAATGGTTTATTTCCGTACTTGGTGTTTATTTCTAACTTTATGGACATGTTGTCTGTCAATTCTATAAATGGATGACTTCACAGATAAAAATCTTTTCTAAAGCTATTGACAGGGAAATAATGGCAAAAAAGAGAGTTCAGCATCTCTTAAAATCTATTTATTCAAAGTCACATTTCTTCATCTTTTTCAGATTGTATTGGTTACAGACCGAAACACAAACAAACCACGTGGCTACGCTTTCATTGAGTATGAACACGAACGAGACATGCATTGTAAGTACAATATTGTTATTTTAGATTTTATTCCATTTCCACGCTCTCGCTGGTCTTAATGGCACCATTACAATTATATTCAAAGTAAATTTTATTTAAAAAAAAAAAAAAAAAAAAAATGGATATAGCTGTCAGTAACCACATGGACTGGTGATTTGCCGTATGATTTTTGAACTGAAATATATTTATACATGCTGCTGGTGCCTATAAAGTTGTTAAAAAAAAAATAGAAGTGAACTATTTTGTTGGTTGATGAATTAACACAGTTGTGATTATTAGTCTTTGCAATCGGAGCATTTCGTGACATCTAGTATAGTTTTACTGATGTTACCAAAATATTTTTCTATAGAAATTATTACTCCAAACTATGTGAGGTAACCCAAAATATCTGAGTCTTTGGTGACCTCATGTACTTGCATATATAGTAGTGTTAGTGAAATACCATCATCAGAGCTACATCCAGTATGGCTTTAAAGATAATGTTACAATAACATCACTTTTTCTATAGAAATTATTACTCTATAGAAAAGTAACCAACAAATTTCATACAAATGATCCTCAAATATACATACAGAAATTTAAGTGTACAAATTGTACATTACAGCCAAAGTTATTTGACATAAATTTCACAGTTAGTGCAATTCAGGTGCTTTAAAGTTACAACTAAATATAAACTGCATCCGAGAAAATACTATTAATAAAATACAAAATCGAAATCAAATAGGTTATTGAAAGCTCATGTTGTGATTAAATGCACATGGTGTCTGCGAGAGAGTTGGAGTGAATTTATAGCTGATATAACCGTTGGTCCTGATGGGATCAAATTCTATAATCAATAGGGCTAGCTTTTCAAACACCTGACTGTGACAGACAAATTATGCAACACCCAAATTAGGCTGCAAGTTTTGAAGGAAAAAAGTTGTTTGTAACCCAGAAATCAATACACAGATGGGTTAAAACACCACCAGTGCCAAACCAGTGTCTTTCTAACAGGTTCCTCTATATTCGATCTCCTTTTTATATCGACTAATTCACGACCAATGTCTGAACCTGGCGTCAAAAAATTTCTCAGATAAGTTGTTGCCATGGATTGAACTTTGCAGAGTTGTTTATGTAGATATCAAACCTTGCATGTCAGAAATAGGCTGGCAGATTTTTTGTTCTTGTTTTGCAATTTATAACTCAGGAAAACTGTGTGGTGGTTCTGATTGATTGCTTACTTGAATGTGTTTTCAAGGAATTACACTCCATGTGTTCATCTAGAAGACAAGAGACATCACTTAAAGCAACAAATAGTTTATTTCCCTAACAGATTTAATCCATCTTGTAAATGATTTTACCAAAAGATTAATGGCCTTATTTTGTGCGGTATTTTAAAAAGATAAAAATTAATTTTCTCTTTACTAATATCTTAACATTTATTGCTGAGATTTCAAAAAAGTATACTCAATTAATATTAATGTAGTGATTTCTGATTATATGGCAGGCTTAAAAAAAACTATTAATGGACCAGTAGTACCAGAAGAGGGAAAATTTGGCATTTGCTCCAATATCAGCAGAAATATCTCTGAATATCTTCAAAGTTTTTCGTAGAGATGTTGAGATAATTTATCTAATGACATAAAAGTTTCTGATCATTGAGGCGCCTTGAATTTTATTATCAATTATCTATAAAGATTATCTTAAGAACCGTATGAAATCTGTAAAATTTCTTACTTACTGGTTGTTGATAACTAGGTCTTGTATATCTTACACTATAACTTAATTTTTACCCTGATTTATCTTCAGAGACAAAAAAATCAATAAAATTCCTCATTTTGTCCAATTTCATGACTAAACCTGCTAATTTTTAAATCTGACTCTGGAACACAAGTCTCAAGTCTGTTGTTACTTGGCCATTATATATACATTGACAAAATATACTCTAGTTTTCTGGTAAAACATGTCTAGATCTAAAAGAAAAGGGGTGAGGTGATATCCTAAGGTTTCGTCATTAAGTCAAGTGGCATGGTTTTCGATCCCACACTTGTAAAGCCTAAGATAAGAATTAAAAAGTTAAATACAAGCTTGTGGATTTTCTCTAGATCCCCGGGTTTCCTCCCCCTGCTAAAGACCCCTATGCGCAAGCAAATTATTGAAATAAAACTGAATATGTTAGTCCCAAAATGACCTAGTTTGTGTCAAGTGGACAAACCACCCCTCCCTCTCTCCCTCCCTCTCTCTCTCTCTCTCTCTCTCTCTCTCTGAAAAAGGTTAAATAGTTAAAAGATATGCATCATTCATAAAGTATGCCAATAACCAGAAGACGACAGGGTTGATCCCAGTATTGGCCCTCAAAGGCCAAGTATCTAGTTGTTCAGATGGGTTTAAAAAACTGAGCTCTCTTATATACCAGTGAAATCACATTAAAGATCATCGGACAGTTGAAACCAAAATATGAGTATGATGTAGTGCCATGCTAGGGTAAAATTTCCCTCAAAGCACTCTATGGTATATGTATATGCAGAAAAATAGGGCATTAAACAACATTTCACCACAAAACACAGCAGATGTTTGATAATTGATTCATATGCAGCTTATTTTAAATAAATTATTTGTACACAAAAAATGTTTGAATGACATTTTGCATTGTTATTTGATTTTGCGATTTGAAATTAAATCGTAAATTCAAACATTTTCTGTTTCACCATGATGATTGCCACCATATTTAATGTTTTCTGAAAACCAACATCTACTATGATTAAATAAAAGTAATCAAATTAATGTCATTTTACAATTCTAGAAATTATAAATAGTTCCGAAAGCCTATGTGAAGTGAAATTAAATATTGATCGCTTATAAAATTCTAAATTAAATATAAGTCTTAAATGTTAAGCAGTTCTAAAATACTACAAAAAAATACTAATCTTTTGTAACAGCAATGTACCTCATTAGCCCGTTTGGGAGCCACGGTGGCTAAGTGGGAAGGACGCTGGCTCGCTAGCCTGGGGATCGGGTGTTCGATCTGTGCATTGGCTGAGAAAGTTAATTGGGATTTTCCGACGTGGTTTCCCCTTGTCAGTGATTCAGTACGGAGGGCCTGACAAGGAAAGCTGTGTAGTTGTTAGGATGGGACGAAAAACCGAGGTTCCATGTATACATTGGCATGCACATAATAGAGACCCTTGGCAGTTGGAGTAGGCCATAATGCTGCTCCCCGGGCAAAATTTCCCTCATATAGCACACAGTGTGGCGTGTGCTCGTTTTCATTAGCCCAGGCGGAGCAGAACAGTAAGACATTAAATCCTATTTCATTTTCATTTCATTAGCCCGTTAGTGCAGAGAAGTAGAACATTAAACCGGATTTCATTAATTTTAGCTTAGTTTGAAGACCAAATATAAGCTTAAATGGTAATGAGTTCTGACTAAACCATCACATAATAGTAAACTAAAAAAAGAAGTAATATATCGTAATGGTAGATACTATCTATCTATGTCACTATTGGTTCACCAATCGATATATATTTATAACATACTGCAGTCTTTCCTTCAATTTATCTATATTATAGTCTACTGGGGAGATACAAGATTATTCCCTACAGTATTCTAGATTTAATCCATTCACATGTCATACTACATACACATCTTGTATCCCACAATATATTTATCTGGTCCCAAAGACAAGATTATTCCCTACAGTATTCTCGATTTAACCCATTAACATGACATATTACATACACATCAGAATCCCACAATACATTTATTTATCGTTACCCAAAGCCCATTTTGTTATGTTGTAGATACTTATAAATGAAGTATATTCCTTTAATAACAAATCACATTTGTTAAGTAATAGAAAGACTCATGAGTGGTGTGAGTCTATGTTATTGTCCGAAAATGAGTTTATTCGGTCAGTTTTACTGCTTTTCAGTTTCATGATCTTGGAATCAATTTTGAATTTAAATGAACTACCATAAATAAAGTTTAGTGAAATATGAAGAAATGGATTATTTTACTTCATGATAGATGTAATCTTGTAAAACTGTCCATTTTCTGTATTCATTACTGATAGAGCGGTGGATATAATCAAATTCGATTAAATGACCTGTGATATTTCCCTGTTTAGTCTCGCAGACGTCATAAAAAATTAAATGGCTCTACCATTTTATAGAACCACTTATTTAAAAATATATATATATATATATATAAAAAATATAAAAAAAACAAAAAACGCTTTGTCTGACTAAACAGTGTAATCCAGAAGTCATTGTGACTATCATAATGAAAGAAGTTTAGAATCTCTACAGAGTTACTGGCCCTTACAGTTTTATTTTAAAAGTTCTTTCAGTCATTCAACAATCTAAAACAATATTTCTATGCCATTATGTTGATAACAGACTTAGGAATTTCTATAGATACAATGTGTGTATTTTTAAAATATATACTTTATAGCATGCACCCGCTCCCACATTCTCAGTTTAAATATAAAAGTATAACTTGGTATACACAGAAAATGCAATGATTGCATATATAATATATAGATAATGGTTTTGTAATAAATTTGAATGCTACTATTAATGTTAACAGGTAAATTTTACTGGGGAATTAGCCAGGTAAGAAATCATGGAATGTAAATAAAACATTCTATAAGTACTAGTGTTGATTTGTTTTGTCTTGAAAACTAATAAAAAGACGTATCATATCTGGAAATTTGTACGAACTCTTTTGATATATTTAGTTTTAAAATGAGAAATGCCATTAATTGGTGTTTAATAAATTTGTGCTTTAAGACGACGTCTGCATTAAAAATATTCTTTAATAAAAAATAAAGCCAGAATTTTGTAGGGACAAAGTGTTAGTCTCTAGGGAAAGTGTAAACAAAACCAAGCTGTACTAAAACAAAGTGTAAGTCAATGGGGAAGTGTAAACAAAAACAAAATGTAAGTCAATGGAGAAAGTGTAAACAAAACAAAGTGTAAGTCATTGGGGGAAAGTGTAAGCAAAACATTGTGTAAATCAATTGGGAAAGTGTAAACAAAAGAAAGTGTAAGTCAGTGGTAAAATGTAAACAAAACAAAATGTAAGTCAATGGGAAAAGTGTAAATTAAACAAAGTGTAAACAAAACAAAGTGTATGTCAATTGGGGAAAGCGTAAATCAAATATAGCCATAACAATGTAAGTCAGAAGGGTAAAATGTAATTTGGAAACTGAACTTAATGGGCATTTTTTTTATTTTTCTTCAGCCCTCTGAAAGGCCTGTCTAGGCTTCTACACTATTGTTCTGAAAGATTGCTAAAAACTACACCATTGTTGGGTTTGTATGATTTGGTAAGACTGGGTCATTAAAAGAAACAATTCCAAAACACAAATGATATAAACTTGTTATAAGATATCCAATTTGGCTCTTTCATACTTTCATTCGGTGCTTTAAAACAACAGGCAGATAGTTAAAATTACTCAGTTTGCGATAGTCATGCTGATTTCAAAATTGTTAGGATTTCTCCATTTACATGCAAACAGAAACACAGCATATCCACATATTACACTTTTTTTTTCTTACTACAAAACAAACAAAAATAATTAGAAAGTATTACATTTACTGTGAATTATGATGTAATTTGGGTCATATTGTGGGGGTCAAAGGGCAATTTAAGCTAATGGTGCAAGTTGGAAAAATCCCTATAAAAGATACTGTAACCAATTGTCAAAATTTTAAAATTCGAAAATAACAGAAATGTGATATTTTCTAAAGATAATTTATAATAAAAAAAAACTCAGGTAAGCTTAAACTGGGCGGGTAAGTAAAACCGGCGGATTAAAAAACCACTGGACTACGAACCGCATTGGTGACGGCTTGTTGCAACACAAGACTTAATAACAAGTCAAAGATATAGGACTATAGGTAGTATGTGGCGTAAGTTTCTATCTTTTCGTTGTAAATTTTTACGGGCCCCAGTTAAAAAAAAAAAAAAAAAAAAAAAATCCCCCTCCTCAACCAAAAAAACCAGTAGGTATAAATTTAGTTATTACAGTTGTAAGTACTTGTAATAACTTGTAAAAAACATTTGGCAAATAAAAAAAAGTTTCTAGCAATCTGGTCTGAAAAAAGTATTAATCCCCTAATTTCTTTTTTCAGGTAAGTTTAAGGGACCCATAGATATTGGTGTATCTCGACACCAGGGAATCAGACTTCTTGTATATCAGTTTGAAAGTATTTAGCCAAAGATGTAGTTGCTGACAACTGAAACTGCTCATGTTTAAGCACCTACTTCTTTGGGCTAGAAAACCAGAACTTAATTCCCTTGTGTCTTGATGTCACTTCTAGAAATGAGTTAAGTGTTTCATAATATTTTATTGCAGGACAGCAAGAGGGTGAGGCAAAGATTTTACAAATTGTTTCCTTGAATATAATCAAGGAGACAATTTGAATGGTTATCTATTGGAAATCGTTCACATGTTGCTCCAAAAAATACTTGAAAAATAAATATATCTTTGAAATTGTCTCAGGACTTTTGTCCACGTTAGCCTTCAAGAGAAAGTATTTTAGAAAAAGCAATTATACTTGAAAAATAAATATATCTTTGAAATTGTTAGCCTTCAAGAGAATGTATTTTAGAAAATGAAATTGTTGCTTCATCAACATTGACTATGCAGTTGACACATCTATTCAAGTAAAGTTTTGGGAAGTTAAAACATGGTTTATTTAATTTATTTTTTTGGCTGAACATGTGTGAAAGTTTCAATAGATAAAATACAGTATTAATGTTTTTATTCACTTGGTTGTTTTTCTTTTTTTTTCTAGCCGCATATAAAAATGCTGATGGTAAAAAGATTGATGGTAGAAGGGTTTTGGTTGATGTTGAACGAGGTCGAACAGTTAAGGGATGGAGACCCAGAAGATTAGGTGAGAGTTGCTAAAAAATAAAACATAAAGATATGTTCCTTTCAGATTGAGGGGGTTGTAAGGTCGAGTGGGTTAACATCTGTCCTTCAGACCATAAGATCTATCATTGAGTCATGTGGCATGATTTCGATTCCCATTCTTGCACGTGATGAGAAGTAGGGTCGTCTGTCCAAACTTGTGAGGTTTCTCAGTGCCCTCTGGTTTCCTTGCTCTATTAAGGACCCCTACACGAAAACTAATTATTGAAATGAAATTGAATCATATGTTACCCGAAACATCTAGATAATGGCAATTATTGTAGGGGACTGGTTCAGTTGCTAGATTTGCACCTTGGGGAAACAGCTCTGCACTGCCCCCACCCCACCCTGGTGATGTAAATCATGTTTTTGTTTTGTTAAATGTTCTGATCTCAACTAAATCAAAAATGAATGCAATTGCAACACATATACTGAATTGTTAGTGAAGGGAAATAACTCTTGTAGGGTATTTTAAATAGAAAATAATAACAAGTGTAAGTTATGAAATACAAATATAATGTGTGTGAGTAATTACTTGCAAGGAAAGCCCCTTAGTACACACTAAGTAGAGAGCTGCTATGGCTCGGCGGAAAATGTACTGGCTCACTGAAGTGATGGCCGATAAAGTTTGTGGGGATTTTCCACCATGGTTTTGGTGGCGGAGGGCCTTTCAAGGATAGCGTCTATAGTCCTTTTATTGGGACACAAAACTTCGGTCCCATGTACACCCTGGCTTGCATGATGTGAAAGAACCCTTGACAATTGGAATTGGATATAAGAGTAGACCAGAATGCTGCTGTTTGGGCAGAATTTCACTAATAGTACAGTGTATGGTGTATGCCCATTTTCAATAACCCATTTCATTTTGCATGGTACAGATCAGGTGACATTATGCAACATTTGTTTGGCTTTATTTAATAAATTTATTTATCTACATATAGGTGGTGGACTTGGAGGCACACGAAAAGGTGGACCGGATGAAAATACCCGATTTTCTGGACGAGAAGGGTAAGTGTTTTTTTTTTCATTAATACTGCAGAACTTTTGCAAGTTTTTAAAGTACCAAAGGGGGACCGGTTTCGATCATTTTCATTTCTGAAAATAAAAATGTAATTATAAAAGTTGTGCTTTATTTAATATCTTTTACTAGTTATACTCACTATGTATAAATCTTCTGTGCTGGATATATCTAATAAAGTATTATCTGAGTGCCATCTTCTCATCTTGCAGAAGTTATCGGGAAGATCGACGCTCTCGGAGTCGAGAGAGGATGCCGGAACGGGAGAGAGGAGGTGACCGTGCTGAAAGAGATACAAGGAGACGTCGTACTAGAAGTAGAGATCGTGAAGAGAGGCGTAAAAGGAGTCCAGTTCGTGAACGAGAAAGAGAACGTGTTGAAAGGAGGAGATCTCGTAGTAGAGACAGACGTAATAAAGACTGGGAGGATCGTGGTGTTGCACCTGAAGGTATAAAATAATAAAATATTGTATAAATTAAGCCTAATACTAATAGGGGGTTAAAAAAGAGTAAATTAGACTAGTTTTAAAAAAAACTAACAGAGGTGTTTAAATCAATTTAACTAACATATAAACACAAGGTACAATTTTATCGATACACAATTACCGAGTTTAATACTAAGTGACGTTTCGACGAAGATACTCTCGTCTTTATCAAGCATTTGCTTAGTATTTATGGATACAAAATTACTGAGCTATTAAAATAGCTCAGTAATTTTGTATCCATAAAATTGTACCTTGTGTTAATATTCAATTACTAAATGCCAATCGAAGGTTAACTAACATAGTTATATGAGAGAACATTCACTGGTTTATTATACACAAGCACAGCGCTTTCAAAAGTATCCTCTTATAGTTGTCAAACACAATGACATTTAATAAACTGAAAGATCTATATGAATGTACAATGTGAAGCCATACTTCATTAATTTGTCAAGATGATTAAAGGGGTTCATACATTTTAACAATCATATTAACAACAAAGTACTTATGATGACAATCTGATTAAAACACAGACCCTATTTCGTTTCGTTTTTTATAGTTCACAATTGCGTTTTAATTGTCTTTACTACACTAGGATCTGGAAGAGTTGTTATATTACCTGCATTTTGGTTGAATGGGGGATTAGCAAATGAAATGGTCTGTTACGGCAAGTTCTTGGTGTGCCATGCACGGAACTGTGGGTAAACCACTAGAAACATCACCGCTGATTGATTAATCAATGTCGTACGACCCCTGACACGACCTTCCAGTACAACGTGTCGGATCTTCATGTAGTGTAGGCCATCGAAAGTATAATAAAACCGAAACAAAATATACATCTGTATTTTAATCCGATTGTTATGATGATAAAGGTAAACAGGAAACCATTATGTATGTTGTTACACTATCATTGGAGGAGTCTGTCGTTGAGGAGGCTTTTCTTAAAAGCTAACCTATCTTGGCCACCTGTTGTACACAGCTTGCTTTGGACTCATTTAGTAAGCTGTTTTCCTGGCAAAATGAAGACATTTGCCCATGCATAATTAACTCGTAACCATAGCCAACAGTGTTGGCCGAGACATTCATCAGGTGTTACGGCGCGATTCCCCATTGTCAGTGGTGTAGGACGGAAGGTCTGGCAATGGACAATGTATAATTGTTTAGATGGGATGGAAAACCGAGGTCCCGTGTACACAGTGGTGTGCATTTAAAAAGAACTTTGACAGTTGGAATTTAAAATAATAGAAGGCTGTAGCTGCACTGTCTGGACAAAATTTCACTCAGTCATAGCGCACGGCATGGTGTATGTCTGTCTTCATTAGCCCAGTCGGTGCAAAACAGTAGGACATTAAACCCTATTTCTTTTCTTTTTTGTGTACTGTAAATAGCCAATGACAACAGAAAGACCTTGTCCATTATTGATCTATTTATAATCTCAATGAAATCTCATGCATAATGCAACTAAAATCAGCTGTCCAAACAGCCAACGCTCTAATTATAGGTTAGATCTGTGATAGTGTAGTAAATCAGAACCATAAAGATTAACCGAAATACAGATGTAATTTTAACACCTTTAGCACTTGTTACATGTAAATATTGACTACCCCAGTTCCTTGAAGAAGATTAAGAGAAAAGTGATATATTATGATACTGGTATATCCCTGAACAGATCGAAAATGTGGTTCCTTAAACTTTCTCAAAGCACCTGAATATATGAAGAGCTTTCCATATACCTCAGCTTTGCACGTGACAGGGCAATTTGGAGTTGTCTTAGGAACCATGGATTGTGGGGTGTTCTATATTATAATACCCCTTAAGAGATCGAAAATGTTCCTTAAACCTTCTCAAACCACCTGAGATATGTGAAGAGCGTTTCATGCACCTCAGCTTTGCACATGACAGGGCAATTTGGGGTTGTCTTAGGAGCCATGAGTTTTGGGGTTCTTGGTGCAAAAGGGTTAATTTAATTTACAGTTGGCAGAGTTAAATATTAAATCTTAATGTACCTATTTAACAAGAATGTATATTTTGTATTTTTTTTAATTGCAGAAGAAGAGGAAGCAGGTAGAAAAGACAGAAAGAGAAGTCGACGTAGTAGATCACGAGATCGTAAACGTAGCCGATCACGAGACAGGAAAAGGAGAAGAAGCAGAAGCCGAGATAGAAGACGATCACGTGATCGTAGAATTAAAGAAGAACCTGTTGATGAGGATCAAGTTATTAAAATCAAAGAAGAGAAGGTTGATGATGACTACAGATATGGTGTTATGGCTCGTAACGAAGAAAGTCAAGAGGAGGACAGAAAGACTTTCGACATGTCCATAGTTAAGCATGAAGAAGGTGAAGATGATCAAGATGAGAATGGGGATCGTGAGGAGGAAGAAGAAGAGGAGGAAGATGATGGTGATTATTATCAACAACGCGAATATGGCGTGAAAGAAGAAAAATATGAAGGACAGGAAAAGGGATATGCTAATTAGATTTAATAACGAGACTGGGGAAGGAGAATAACTAATAATTACGGCGATTAAGAAGTTTAGCTTTTATGAATGACGAGAAAATTAATAAATTAATTAGATCAGTAGACCAGTGGGGTTTTAATCATTCTATCCAATGGGCATATAATCCTAAATACACCAAGTATTAACTTTTATGAATTGAAGCATTTGTTTGTTTTGCAAATAACAATTATGTTACTTTTAGTTAGATCACTTGATTTTTAACTTTGAACATCTTTCTAATATATCACTTTATTTAACATGCAGTGATTTAATTCAGATTTACAGAGTTGGATATTAATACTTTATGGTAAACTTGTTCTTCATTGTTCTTCATTTGAGTGTCAAATGTCAAATCGAATGGGAAGATAAGAGTAGTTAATAATGCTTGCCAACAAGAAACAGCCTTCATTGTATTGGGTAACATGTGGAATTATTCTCTTGGTAGGCATTGTGATTTATTGAAAAGATTAGGCTACCTTAGCATTTATTTTAGTATTTTTTAAATTAAATAATATGAAGACAAGATTCCTTGTTATCTTTGTTATAATTTGTCTTAGTATCTAGGTTATTATTAGAATAAATTTATCTTCAAACTTATCTGAATGGATTTTATAACTTGGTATCTAGGTTTAATGATAATATACATTTATCCACATACATACCTTGATGGATTTTTAATGTAAAACTATCATGTTGTGGCTTGCCTGTTTCTCTTATAGATGTGCTGAACAAAATGTTTTAATTTTATTCATAACTTAGCTTCATTTCCTTATTGGGCTACAGTCGCTGTTTTGTAGGCCTGTGTTTTGTATTGTATATATAATGCCATTTGTAATTGTAAAACATGATTTCTCCTAAGTTCATTGTTTTATTTCATGTAATATTTGTATCATTTGTGCAATTCATCATTTTATCATTGTATTTTAGTGATCATTCATTCAATCATTAATTGTTTTCATCAATACTATTATTATATTCAGTGTGAATTTGAGCTATTGATAGAATATAATTATTGTCATTAGTTTATGACATGTAATTCTCTCGGAAGGTTATTAACTATGAAGGATTGGAATCCATAGAACTAGTCTGTTAGATGTTATGAGTGTAACAGAGATTTCTTGTTCATACTTTGATCTGGACAATGAAAAATGTGTATTCTCAACTGCTTGTATTGTCAACAGTGGATATTTCACAATCGGTCATCTTTTAAACTAACGATATAATGATGAAAAATAAGAAATTTTGTGGAATACTGGATTTTCCATTCATTTTCATTTCTTTAAGTTACTTCTTACTAAATCATGGTTTAGATGAAGATCAATGACTAAATCATTGTTTCGGTGTAGATTACTGACTAGATCATGATTTAGGTAAAGGTAAAGATTGCTGATTAAATCATGGTATAGGTAAAGATGACTAAATCATGGTATAGGTAAAGATTAATGACTAAATCATTGTTTCGGTGTAGATTACTGACTAGACCATGATTTAGGTAAAGATTACTGACTAAATCATTGTGTAGGTAAAGATTTCTGACTAAATCATGGTTTAGGTAAAGATGACAAAGTCATGGATTAGGTAAAGATTGCTGACTAAATCATGGTCTAGATAAAGATAAATGACTAATCATTGTTTAGGTAAAGATTACTGACTAAATCATGGTTTAGGTGAAGATTACTGATTAGTCTTGAGTAACACCTGTATTGTGTATCAAAATATTAATTGCATATGGTCTCTGTAATTAAATTAGTAAGGTGTTTAGATTTAGAACCATAACTTTGCTGTCCATGATTTGTTTTTGTTGAAGACCTATTTATCAACACTGGAGTTTAAAAATTACCTTGCTTTAACCATGATATAACTCTGTTCTTTAAAATTTATATTGTATGATTAAAAAGACTTCATTCATTGTTTGCACAGAAAATATATATAAATATCTCTCCTCAAAGTGAATTATGGCTAAAGGAGAAAATTTTGAGTTCTTATTATTAATCACTGGGCTTCAAAATGCCATTGAAACTGGATGAGTTTTATTTATGTATCTTAGTAAGGCACCAGGTGGAATTTAAATGCAGGTTTTTGTTATTTGTTTAATTGAGTAACTCTGCTTCAAAATAAACCTATTCACACTGACATCTATTGTTTTACTTCCTGTTCTTCAGGACAAATATACCCTTGGTTATCTCAAACTGGCATTGGTAAAGTTCACCTCTAGGTGCAGATCCAGGAGTTGGGGGGGGGGGGGGGCAGCACGCTGGTCCCTATGAGTTTAATTTTGTTAACAGTGGTTATCTCTGGTAAAGTTCATCTTTAGGTGCAGATCCAAGGAAACTTGGAATGCTGGTCCCTGTGAGTTTAATTTTGTTACCCTTGGTTATCTCTAGAAAAGTTCACTTCTAGGTGCGGATCCAGGGGTGGGGGGTCTAGCAGGAAACTTGAAACCAAGTCCTTGTGAGATTTTTAATTTTTGTCACTGGTTCCACCCCATTTCGTAAATTATTATAGATATTTTCATGTAACAAACTAACATCTTGAACTGTCGCAAATATGCCCAAGATTTGATTGCAACTAAATGTGAATGCTTATACCAAACAAACACAAAAGTAAGTGCAGGGAGACAGCTCCACGCACAAACAATTAATTACATAAGACAAACCTACGGGTCTATGGACAGGCCACAATATACACTTACAACTCGAGCAACAAATAAATGCACTTATCACTTATCAGATCAAGTGAATGTATCCGGGGCTAACCATATGCGTCCACTGCGCTCTACAGTCACGGTCAAAATGAAAAACTAACAATAACGGAAGCAACTCAAGAAAAGGAAAGAGAATATTTCCCAAAGGTGTCATACTGGTCATGATCGGCTATGTGCTACAACAAATATCAATGTAGGCACATTGATTGAAAAAACCTTGATAACCATGAGTAAATTCCAGGTTATCAAACAGCACGTTTATTTTTTGACATAAATGTCCACACTGAGAAGTATATATCCAAAAATGGGAGGTAGTGTGAAGTCTGTAATTACGGTGTACTGATATAATTATACACGTGTTATTAATCTGTTAATACAGAAGATACTATAATTACTACGGATAGCTGACAGATTAATGTAATAAAACTTGCTATAAATCTTAATTTACAGTGATGAATTGAAGAAGGGTCGTGTGATTATTGGCACATCTTATAGATTGACCAATGTGTGGGCGCAAAGAAAGGTTGCGTGTCTGCGATATCACCATTGTGGAAGCAGACGTTTCACAGCAAAGGGATGTTGGTTGTAGACATTTCCGGGCCCACCTACCATAATGAGGCATTCCCCTGGCCTTCTACCAAGGAGATATAGATGCTAGAAATTTCCCAAGCCTTCTACCATATAAATAATACACATTTTCCGGGGCCTTCTACCAAAGAGATATTGATATTAGATATTTCCCAGGCCTTCTACCAAAGAGATATAGATAATAGACATTTCCCGCCCCGGGCCTTCTACCAAGACATATTGATAGTAGAACCCACAGATATTGATAGTAGACATTTCCCGGACCTTCTACCAAAGAGATATAGTCAAAGATCTGATTTTACGTAAATATGTATTACAGTCCGAAATTACATTTCAGAATTTTCTCGAGATAGTGTACCCATCAAAATTCCATAGAAAACTCACACCGTTCCCAAATTTCATTCTGCGACATTGTTCTGTCAACTCAAAGTTCTAGTTGTTAGGCTATTTATTGAAGAAAAGATTCTTTTATTTATTTTAGTGTACGTGTATTCCTGCAAAAGTAATTCTACATAATTTCCAGAAATTGAGTAGCCATATGAAATGGTATGGATTTGTCCAACCGTTCAGCTTTCCCAATATGTATATCGGTTTCGAGGATGAGGGAGAGACTACTAGGCTCGTGATCCCCTGAACGAACACAGTTCCCGAGACATTCAGAATAATTAGGAACCCAGGAATCAGTACAAAGGTCAGAATATATCTGGAATCATTGCAGCCAACAGCAACACGTGGCATCCTTAAAACATCTGAATCAACTGGGTACCATTACACCGATCCACAGAGCGTCACAAAGCGTCCGCAAAGAATTTAAAACATACCATGCCCAAGACAAATTGAAACATGAATGAATTCTTGTCAGACGTGTATATTGAGAATACTATATATGATCCCATCCAAGATGTTTATTGGATTTTTTTTTTTTTTTTGCGCAAATAATTACTGGGTGATTCCTTATGGTTATATATAGTTCCCCTAACGATGGACAAAGATGTAATAATGTGCACTGGTTACAATTCAATCTGAACTACTATTACACTTAACCAGTCCAATCACCACTTACCCGTCATTCATGACATCACTATGTACCAATCCAATCACCTCGTTTATCTACTCGGCACTCCAGAATCATCATCTTCACTCGGTTTGATTAATTTGTTACGACTTTAGTGATTGGGTGTCGAAAAGCAACACATTTCCAATACAGGGAAAGTTGAAAGGTCTATTACCAATGCCATCGACCTATCGTGGGTCCGATCACATAGTCAACATGTTAAAGCGTTTTACTTTGCATCTGCTTTTTGTAAGGAATACAATAAGTAGTTCAATCGTACAATTTTAAGCAACAATAACCAAGGCTGTCTGTCTTAACTCGTGGATTTGCTTTGACTTCTTCTGTTTCATTATCTTCTCAAGATCCCGAAGAGAATACGAAATATAATATAATAAAATTTTAGCTCAATTTAGTCTCAAAAGGGCCAAATTCTGTTAAGTAAAGATTTATCATGTGCTCAGATAGTACTTGATAACAATTTCTGGATTGGAAAGCTGTTATAACCTTCAATTCTGTTGTTTGGATATTGCATAAAGACGCAAGAGCTAAATCGGCATATTGCAAGTCTTTATTTTGGCTTCAAATATTTTACAAACTATTATTTAGACATTTTTTCACATAAGCCTATAACCAACCCCCTAGATTAGGCCACTGCGGCCATTTCAGAGTTTAACGATTGTCAAGTGCCGTTGCAACAAACGATAATAAACAATATACGCTATATTTTGTCAAAATTCGAACACTCATAACTTCGCACTGAATATTGGAATTTGACTGTAATTTCCAATATATTCATTTTTTTATTATCTACATGTATTTTCGGACTATTATAGCAAGAACGCACAGCTAATTCTTTCATAATATATCTTTAAGTGTTCTAATCGATTATAGATTTTTTTCCCCTACAGATCCTATCCATTTATACTCAATTAAGCGATCATACCATTTCTTCATCTCTAACGATTTTGTGATCCTATCTTTCTGTATCCATTTCCAGGTCGGGTTTAGGTTGTGGCCCATGTCAGTTTATATAAGGATACATATTAATGATAATTATGTGCTACTATATTTGAAATGTTTGGTATACAGACATTAGTTTACACCATGGTGTGATTAAGTCAGTATTTGGTATTGATTTTGTTACCGTCTAGTCTAGACGTGGCCCATTCCATTCCTACACTTACCATTATTAACAAGTGTTGGTTGACTTTACCAGTTCTAACACTGATTTAAATACGACACGGAAAATATATGGACAAATATCCGGAGGGGATATATTTCAAGGTTTCAACACAGTTCTCGTTAGAATATCGAACTTGTCTTCGTATTGAATAAACTTATCGGGATTACCTCGTGAAGTCCTCGCTGTCCATCATACCACATGGTTACTGCGGATCAGGGTGGCAGAATTCAACCCCTCCGTGTACACATTAGCGTGCACGTAAAAGAACCCTCGACAGTTGGAATTTGAAATAAGAATAGGCCATAGTGCAAAATCCCCCCCCCAACCCATAACACACTGTATGGCGTAAGCCCGTCTTCACTAGCCCAATTAGGATAGAAAAGTAAGACTTTTAAAAACCTATGGAATTCATTTTAGGTTCCAAGGGGATTATCATTTGCCTTTAGTTATTGTCTTTCGTTCGTTGCGGTTTCAGATTTATCTCATTTCCCGTACACATGTGGGGCGTTGGATGGCCAAATGGCCGAATGGTTAGCACGCTGTATCATACGGTCTGTCATTGAGTCAACTGGCGGGGTTTCGATTCACCGGTTGTACGTGACAAGGAGTAGGGTCGCCTGCCCAATCTCGTGGGTTTTCTCCGGGTCCTCCGGTTTCCCCCCACTGCTAAAGACCCTACGCGTAAGCGAATTATTGAAATAAAATTGAACCATGTGTTAGTCCCGAAATGACCTAGTTTGCGTCGAGTGGACGTTAAACCCTCTCTCTCTCTCTCTCTCTCTCTCTCTCTCTCTCTCTCTCCATACACATGGCCACAATCTGATTAAGATTCGAGTTTACTTTCGTTTTATGTAGTATAGATCAAACAAAGTTAAAACCCACAAAAAAAAAAAATCGTATTTTAATCGAATTAAAATAACTATACGGGTAATGTTAAACATAGGTTGCTAAGCAACCAAATACACGCCCATTCATAGTTTTGTGATCGGAACACCGCAGCATAATGGGAGTTTTTTTTAGAGGCAATGGATTAACGCACATAGTTATCATTGGAAACTGTTGAGAAACAATAGACTTTTTCCTTTTAAAAAAAACAAAGCACATGGCCTACATTTCGGCAAATTTTTAATACTTAATAAGCCTCTGTAAGTCAATATCGACAATCGCTGAAACTTAATACGGACTCATAGATAGTTGCAACCGAAATCCCACTCTATGTCGACCTGGGGTTCATCCTTTCAGAAAGATAGGTTGATAACTTTATTGCATCTTACAAAGTGCTAACACATTTCATAACAAAAGGACACAACCCTGGAGATGATTATCAAAATATCAATATACTTCTTGTAATGGGATATATATGAAATAGGGTTTAACGTCCTATTGTTCTGCTCCCACTGGGCTAATAAAGACGGTAGCAATGAGATACATAATAACTCGTGTCCATTTCAAAAAGATATAACATTAAATATGACCCACGGTCAGATTGTAGTGAAGGAAATATACGACCACATTAACTGGTGGCCATATAAAAACCAATTCAGTTTCAAACATTTATTGTCCAGCCTTTTATAATGTTACACGAGCAATGCCATCTTTAAAATTAGTTCTATCTTTAGACTAATGTCCCTTTTCAGATCACTGAATAGTTCATGAAAATAGAAATTGATTTTCATCAAAATAGATAATGATAAACTTTTTATTTGCTGAATATTAACAGAATCACCAATAGCATGTTCCACTACATGGTCTTCGTAACATCTCTTATTTTCACATTAAATGGTATCATTGATTTTATATTGGAACCATCCACAATCAGGGTTTGGGAGGCCAAATTAAATTGCAGAGAGAAAAATAAAGTCTATTTTCACTCGGGACCTCTTCTAAAAACATTTATACAACTCTGAATTAGTATAATTCATCCACGGTAATGCAACCAGTCAAAACTAAAATTAGACTTTACATGTTCATGCTGCGATTTCGTGGGTTGAAAACGGCCCAATAGATCCGTGTAGCGTTGAATACCGTCCATGATAAAATGATATTAGACGATATTAAAGAGAGTGAATATAGATAAAGAATTTCATTCATCCATCATCATCCGTCGTTTCGCATTTCTACTCATCGATAAATCCATCCAACTACCATCCTCCAGACAACGGAAAACAGTCCATAATCTGGAAACGTATCGCCGACTAAGAAAATATTCCTTATTGTGTATGGATGAACCTTGGTAATAAGACCGAGCCTGTGTTTTTGAGAACTGTTCGATTAAAACGGTACCCAATTAAGCAACATCATCCCAGCTATTGTCCAAAAATAATCTATAATCAGAGACAGTTATTGGTGGTGCCATATATAACCAGACATTGTGCAAGAGTGTGGAATGGACCCTGAAATATCCTGTCTTGAAAGTAGTATGCACTTCCATATCTACGACGTAGCGAATTGTCATATCAGTTATTTGTGGAAGTTAGAAGAACGATATTTCCATTTAGAACAGCTTTTATTTTTATAAACACTGTCTTTTATTAGCCAAGGCAGTGAGTAGAGTCATGATCCAAGGGTATGCGAATTTTTGGGAACTTCATTTAGGTAGAGATTGGTTTAAAGGGGGTATTATGTACGATTAGATAGAGAGCTGGCAGTTCTCGTTGTAATAGTTAAGAAATAGATAATGAAAAGGGAATATGTTGAAAAGTTCAGTCAAATTACTTCACTCTTATAGCCGACTTATCGCCCATACAATTACGTATAGTCATTGATACCGTTGTTAAGATATTGAATATCCAGACTATCCGATGGCATCGAGAGTTGATTATGGTTTTGAGAAGTTAATTGATGTCTATTGTAATGTATTTTACACAGTAAAGCCATATATAAGACCAGTCTGAGCCCCAAAAGCCACTGTTGCATCCCATATGATCTCATTAGCAAATAAGACATAAACTGGATGCCATTAATTAACTGGGATAATAACGATAGGCATGTGTCTGCAGGTTATTGTGCCTGGACAGCGGCGCTGTCAGAGTAGTTGGATGATCTTTTTTGTCTCATCCGAACGACTAGACTGCATTCAATGAAAAGTAGGCGGAAACGCCGCTGTCCAGGCAAAATGCCCCCAACAGCCCTCTACATTATCCAGTTTGATGCAGAAAACTAGGACGTTAAACCCCATTCGAGTTTCTCTTTAAATAGGCGCCGTGCTACTGATCTAATTACAAGAATCAAGAAGGAACGAACTGTAAAATCTAAACGAAATTACATTTTGATTTTAACAGACACATCAATCATGCACTGAAATGTTCAAAACATGTTCACTGACGATAAAAAACCGTGATGGTGATGCGTCAGATAATTAATGGATTTCTTTTTAAAATGGGTTAAAAGTGGAAGGAAACTATATATATTTGTTCAATATAGTGTTCAAAGGTTTAAAAACTAACCCATTTTAATAATTCCCTGCTCTTTTCGAAATGCGAGAGACAATAAACTAAAATGACTATAATGAACAAAGCTAACCCGTTCTTAATAGTCTCTATCTTTAGAAAAATATTCTACGAATGTTGAAGACTAGGAGGTTCTGGGTGACCGAGACTACTTTCTTTATAGTATCACATACCATTATTATTGCTTTAAATTGAAAAGAAATAGAGTAGGAGGTTCTGGGTGACCGAGACTACTTTCTTTATAGTATCACATACCATTATTATTGCTTTAAATTGAAAAGAAATATGTCTGATTGATTCTACTTTTATTTCATGTAGTCGCCATTATAAATGTAATCAAGCAAATAAAAGTATAGTTATACGAAAATGAATTTCATGGAAGCATGGGCATAAATACAATTTATATATTTAAAATATACTTTATCTAAAATCATTTCAAATTTTACAGCATTAGGAAGGTTGCTGACTTGGTAACGATTCTAATCAAATAAGATTTATAATGAAACCAAACGAATGACACCAAGACGTGATTAGTTCCTGGTTTCACAGACGTTCAGGATGAAAAACGAGGTTCCACTGTGTTAGTTTGTCTGCGTCAAAATATTTGAACTTTTTATTCCAATCGAAATTTGGCAATTTCATTTGCAAGAATCTTTTCATTGCTTTATAAAGAATGTGTTTTTTGTCAGACGAACGGTCACTAGAATGGTCTGATTGAATCAATTGCATTTTGATACCATTGATCGGAGTTTAATGGGAGTTTCATAGAACAGAATAACGATAATATAATGTTGCGTGAACAGAAAGCTTTATATTACGTCTTTAATAAATGTGCCTGAAGCAAGGTGAGCTTATCCTTTCTGACACCTCTATCCAATTATGTTCTCCACTAATGAATAAAATTGTGTATCAATATCTGGACATGTTTGTTGCTCTATAACCAAAGGAATAACCCCTAAAGTCTAAAGCTTAAAACAAATTGTCAACCCAGATTAATATTACATGCGAATGTACTTTAAACTGATGCCAATTCTCTCTGGGAGATTGTTAAAAAAATATGAAATGAAATGGGGGTTAACGTCCTACTTTTCTGCTCCGACTGGGCTAATGAAGACGGGCCATACACCATGCGGCGTACTCTTAAATCGATTTTCAACTATCAAGGAATCGTTTACATGCATTCCAATGTGTACACGGGACCTCGGTTTGTCGTCCCATCCGAACGAATAGACAGCTGTCCTTGTCAGGCCATCCGTCCAGCAGCACTGACAAGGGAACATCACGCCGGAAAATCTCGATAAACTTTCTAGACCAAAAACGCCAATTCAATAAAAAAAAGAAAAGAAAAGAAAAAAAGATATATCAGGAAGGAACTATTTACTTTATGATAATCACTTACATGCCCTGTTTAATATACAGAAAATAAACTTAGCCACTGTTATATAATTCTCTACATTTTATTAATAAGGCATTAATGAAAAGAGGATGTTTAAAGGTTTCTTGGGTATGTGATTTTTGTGCTGAGATAGCTAAAGGTACGAAAACGATAACTAATTAATGGATGGGGGGAGGGGTCGGGTGGGGGTGGGTGACGATTTGGGACCAAGGTTAAATAATGAATCGCGATGATATATGTATAGACCCACCTTAGATATAGCCATTTCATGGACAATAAATTCTGGCATGGGGTGGGGTTCACTAACGAAGCCTCACCTTCATCCCCGCCCCACACAGCATGGTTTGTTATTATTGGATAAAACTGGAAGAGACCTACCTGATCCGATAGGCGACCTAAAACATTCCCAGTTTCACACAAAGAATTTTGAGCTTACATTTTACACATTTAAAACTTAAGTCCTGACCACTAGATCACAAGATAAGATATAAATAAAACTTGTTAATAAGATATCGGATACTTAGTATAGAGAGATGTGGTTACGGGTTACCTCGTTCGTAGAACATGTGCTGTGATTATCAAACGGCGAAAAGAACATAAATACATTAATTAGTCCATGATTCAAACCATATTTATATGCAGGCGTATGACGTTGACGAGAAAAATCCACAACCTTCGAACTTTTTCTCTTATGTCATGTTGAACTAAATCATTCTCGTCAACACATAGCACGTAAAATGGCTCTTAACCGGAGGCCAAGCCACAGTTTCTGGGAACAAACAGGGCAGTCTTACGCAATGGTGAATCTCTCACTGGAAGCACAAGGAGAGCTGTAATACCTCTAGCTACCTAACCCAGTCAACACCCCATTCCCAAATATGTGTCTCATCCCAACCCAATCTACTATAAGTATATACGACTCTGGCTTAATGCGGGATGGCAATTATGGCTAACACGTTTTCGCCCACATTAGCAATGTCGTCCATGGTTAGATCTATCTGATAAGGTCAACTTCAAGTTTGGTCAAAGGTCGTGAGATATAAACAGGGCTAGCGCTACTCCCAACCCTAACCCTGGATCTAGCCCTAACGCTTACCCTAACTCTAACATACAATCTCGCCATCAATCACGAGTCCTAACCTTACATCTCAGCGACCTTGACGAAAATTGAGTTGGCCTTAACAGGTAGATCTAGCCGTCATCCATCAGACGTTTTACAGCCAGTGGTAAATGAGGATGAACTATAAAATAATGTATATTGTTAATAATTAATGTAATGAAATCAGACACTAGGTTTATTTTGTTAATCAGTTATTTGACAGTCTACGTTTATTGTGTTAATCCATTATTTAACAGCATGACCTACTTTACTTTATATCAAATGGGGGACCTGCATTTATTGTGTCTGATTTATTTAAAGTCTCTATATCGCTATATCGCTATATCCAAATATTCGATTTCATCAACGGTATAAGTGGACAAGACGCCAGTCGCTATCAAAATATGATACATACTCTACTACGCCATTAGTTAGAACAAAGTTAAAGAATCCGTTCTAAATGAAATGGAATTTACAGTCTTACCTTTCTGCACCGACTGGGCTAATGAGGACGTTAGCTGCAATATTTGTAGCCGTGATAATTCTTATTCTGGCTACAATTTGTACATTATTCGAGGCTTTGCGCAACTAAAATTAGGTGAAATTGCAAAATTTTCAACATATCATCACAGTAATTATGTTACAAACAGTGAAGAGTGGAAAACTGAAAACTTAATCTTATTTTCGAGTGACATGAAATCCCGTGATTCTGGTTCGGCGGCCATTTTAAAATGAACAGATATTTCGCATAGCAGTTGGGGTTAATCAAATAATATAATTATGCGGCAAGGTTTCACCTTTATTTCAATGGGAATTGGTTTATTTGTTAAGCTATGTACAGTACAGTTTGGGGGTCAGTGTCAATACAGTCATTGGAAATGAAGGGATATATAAGCCAGTAACTTTCTTGTAGTCAAATGACTACAAAACGTGCTCAAAGGAAGGCCTGAGGACTGTCCATGCTGTGGCTGGAGCAAGACGGAAGACATCAGTAGTGGAACCATTTCTAATGAAGACGTGTGCTATGGGGGAAATGTCTCCCGGACGGCGCAAAGGCCTATCCTTAGCTTCGCTTCCGGGATCTCCTGGCGTTGACGTGAACATAAAAGAACCGTCGACAGTTGGAATACGAGAGTAGGCGGAATAAACGCCCATATCCGGGCAAAATTTCCCTCACAGCACACTACAGGTCGTATGGAATTTACTAGTCCGCCACTGTAAAATTCTATAATATAGGGATCTATTGAAGGGTTTAGACGTTTTGTCAAGGCCAAGGTCAAAAGGTCAAGCGACTCACCCTAACCTTAAAGTAACTCAGTCTCTAACTCAGTATCATCCAAAGTCTTTGACATTGAAAACACGAATTATTATTCAATTTAAATCAACATTGGTGTTGTGGTCTAACCCGGAAACGATGGGCTTCTGATATCCAATATTTAAGACAAATTAAATATTTTACCATTGGTACACGAATCGTGTACCATAATGCGTTTCAGTGCTATTTGTAACAAGGAACTCAAAGAACGAGGCTAGACATATTCCACGAGTCATGCGAAACGGTGACGGCATATTCTTATCTGGAGAGCATGCACAATAAATATCATCGTTGTAGACTGGAATAACCAGACGCTAGATATTGCCATTCGATTGTAAGTAAGTAAGTAAGCAAATTTATTGCATAAAAACGCCCACGATTGAAACTTCTGGTGTATTTCGCCGAACATAACTGATTTGAAATTAAGAGTAAAAACAGAAACGATTGAATGTAAATCAGTTTATATACATTCGTATTACATTATTTTATTTGTGTCAATTTCTAGGTCCCAAATATTAGCGATTTGGCTCCTTTAAAGCCAATCCATGTGCTAATGGACCCACGGACGAGTGCATTCACCTGACGGTTACTTAAAGCATCGAGTGAGTGGATTCGTTATCACGTTATCACGTTTTAACCTATACTAACTAGATTAAACTAATAAACTTAATCAATCCAATTTCCTACTCATATTTTTTCTCCCTTGATCTTTTAAAGATATACCTCAAACAAATATCCACATTAAACGTACATTATCGTATATATAAAACATATATAACAGATCTATATCTCAGCCGCTTACCAAATAACACTTATATTGTTTCTAAACTTCTTTTAATCGCGTATATTGACAAGGAACAAATGCTGAGAACCGCGCCATTAAATCGATTTGCTGAGACCAATTGACATTTTGATTCGAAGAAACAGAAATATAAAAAAAGAAAAGAAAATGAAACAGAATTTAATAGGTGTGTCTACGTCAGTAATAAGATAGATGTTAGATATATATGACGAACTCTTGTATGACATTTAAGGAAATGGTAACATGAAAGCCCCACCTTAACTTTTAAAATGAAAACAGAAGGGTTGGTAAATGAAAGCCTCCTTTATGTTGTCAGATCAAACTGTTTTATTATTGTATGATGCATCATTTCAAGTGCCTGGGAGCTAATGATAATCTTTCAACAACTCACCTGTGTATTACAGGGGTCTTTAGCAGAGTGTTTATTTTGGGAAAGGGGGTGGGGTGCTAAGAAAACCCACGTGGTTTGACACGTGGCTCTACTCCTTGTCACGTACAGGCCTCCCAATTTTATATATCAAGACGTAAACTATCACATTCGTTTTATAAATGTATAGCCAGCAGTGTGTAGCTATTTAGGGAGGCAGGGAGGGGGTGGGGTGCGAAGAAAACCCACGTGGTTTGACACGCGGTCCTACTCCTTGTCAAATCCAAACCTACGATCGAAGCCTCCCAATTTTATGTATCAAGACGTACATCATAACATCCTTTATACAAATGTCTATCACAAATTCACACCCTATATGTTGAGGGAGAGGGGAAACCCACGTGGTTCAACACGCATCCTATTCCTTGCCACGTACAAGCCTTCGATCAAAACCACTTGGCTTCCCAATTTTATATATTCAGACGTATACCATAACGTCCTTTGTATATCACTGACATTTCTCATTTATATTTCCTATCTTGATCTGCCACTTAGTTATAAATGATTTGATATATTCGATTGACCAGACTCGGTGTGCCTTAGGAGGACATGAGTGTAAACGAAGCAGAAGATTTTTTTATATCCTAGAAATAATTCAGTATGTCATCGATTTCTAAAATAAATTGGTGGATCCAAGATATATGTGGTCCATTTCCTTTTATATTTGTTTTAGGCCCCAAAAACCTACAAAATACCATGTTTACAGTTAATGGACCGACTCTATTTTATGGAGCCAAAAACGTCAACCCTAAAAAAAATTTTCCTCCGTTTCTCAGGCCCTATAAATCCGACTCGGGGCGGATTTCTGCACACAAATTTCAACATTGAAAATTCTGTATTTACATCTTGATCGATCAAAAGTCAAGGTAGAAGTGTTAAGAAATAATGGAGTCACGGTGGCTCAGTGAGTAAGACGTTGGTTCGCTGACCTGGAGGTCCTCTGTTCCAGTCCTGCGTTGGCCGAGAAAGTTCATTGGGATTTTCCGGCGTGGTTCCTCCTTGTCAGTGGTGCAGGACCGAGGGCCTGGCAAGGAACAACGTATAGTCCCGTGTACACATTGAAGTGCACGTAAAAGATCTCTGGGCAGTTGGAATTTGATATGAGTAGGACGTAGCGCCGCTATCCTGGAAACATTTCCCTCATGGCACACTCTATCGCGTATGGTTGTCTTCATTAGCCCAGTCAGAGTAGGACGTTAAACCCTATTTCATTTCATTACGAAATAAATAATAAACACTTTACCGTAATTACAAAGTCTATAGGGAGCGCAAGTATCCATGCTGTCTCTCTGAGATTCAGATCTAAATATTAAGGTCATCTGCAGATTTCGTCATGGTCACGAGATGTAAACAAGGTTAGGGGACATGATTTTTGCCGGGGATTGTGGGTTAAGGCTAGGTCTTTGGGTACGGTTAGCGTTAGGGTTACCACTAGTCCTTTTTACATCCCGTGACCTTGACGAAATCTGCAGGTGGCCTTAATATTTATATCTAACCGTGTAACAACCCATATGACCTAGATCCCCTAACGATACGGGCGTAAATGGAAATGCCCACATAACATTTCCCGGTTTATATAACCATTGGTAAAGTTTTTATTTTAATATTTCGAGTGCTTCCTTTTTGAAAACATACAGACACGTGTAGGTTGTTCCTTTAATACTTCTTACCACGTACTCCTACCACCCAAAGAGAAAAATAGAAAAAGATAATAAGCCAGACCTACTCACACCATTTATTATTCTATAAGTAAGAAGTTAATCTAGATATTATAACCAAAGCTGTTTATTGACCACCGTCTTCAAATAACCAGGGCCACGGTACGTGAAAATGGGGGTAGTGGTTCTCGTTTCCAGAAAGACCAAGCATACCCTCTCGTACACGACACCCATCAGTACATTTTTTCATCTGAGGCAACAGGTACGTGAAAGTGGGGGTAGTGGTTCACTTTTCCAGAAAGACCAAGCATACCCTCTCGTACACAACACCCATCAGTACGTTTTGTCAACTGAGGCGACAGGTAATGCTTCTGAGATCATATCAAATACCATAATTGATACAAATGAATGTTGCAGATTGGGGATTTTATCTAGATCAGGTCTAATTTAGATGGATAAGAGGTGGTGTACATTGTGAGCTCATCTGATTTAAAATAACCCTCTCGATATTATTCAATATAAGTCGTAGATTGATAATAATCCACTATATTAATGGAATAAGACTGATATTAATAAACTCAGTAAGAATACTGTCTAGGATAACACCCTCTCTATGGTATTAACACTACAGAACCAGGCAAGTGTGAAACACGATCGATCACCAACACAAGAAATAATCGGATATAAGAAAATAAAGAATTCCGTACTTACATAACTTTATGCCATACTAGATATCCGTAAATATTCAGGTCATTCTAAGTTGATCGGATAGGGGCGGGTCTAAGTAATTTCCTCTACCCCCTGCAGATGTCTTGGACAATAGTCTCGATCATCAACGCTGTAGATATGTTATTGGCCCACCGTGAATCTCCTTTTACCGCCTGTTCTACTTCAAGACGAGTAGTCTTGATTAACATAGACAGAATTTTGGTGTAGAATAAAATATTCCACAATGTGATCTCAAGCAAAACTAGTCTGGACTTATACACTTAATGTTCCAGCTATGGAATCAAGCCTCGATCTATTCAGTCTTTTCTTGTACCAAGTCAATGAGGCGGTTTATATCGGTTTCCCTCAGGGTATTTTTGCCGCTTTATGTTTGACCAAAGCGCTACTTAGTAAGAGTATTCCACCTTTCCACATGTTTCCAAGTTCGGCATCGATTTCCAATAAAGAACCATCAAAGTAGTACGAGTTGAAATTGGGCAAGTAATAACCCAAATCTAAACACTATTGAATTATATCAATAAGTTTGCACATCTTAAAATAAAGATTTGTTAATTTGAAAAGCTGACAAGTGCGTGATTCTTTAGTTGGGACATCAATTGGTATTAGCCGTTAGCACTTAGAAACGGCAGTTGGCCAAGACTGTGAGAATTGTTTTCAAAGCTTCGACTTTCAAAATCAATGATACGGTGGTCGATAGTCCGACTACTTTGGTCAACACCCGCATACAGAAGCGAGAATTGTGTACATAAAACTATGGCGTCATCAGTATTAGCGTATTTGCGGAAGAATAAGAGCGTGGTGAAATGTAATTATTGGCACACTGCAATCAGCACAATCACGACACTTATTACGCAACGTGATTAACTATTTTAAAATTAGAAAAAATATCACCTTTGTGCTAGTGTTTGGCGCAATTATAGCTATATCTCTCTAAGGACTAATGTAGCTTTGATGAATTGGATATTTTTTTCCGCTCTACCGAAAGGAATAATAGCCGTACTCAATTTGAACAAAAATATCTTATTAAGATAATGATGATCAAGTATTTTGTATTAAAGACAGATAACTAATACAGGCAAATCAGTGGAATAATTCTTCCAAATAGACTGAATATTTAAAATCGATAACAGTTTCAGGTATTTAGGAATTCCATACAACTTCTATCCCGCTTCTCAGACGGGATGAAAGAAAATTAATTGTCACGCCATGCAGTAACAGATTTTTAGTTCAAATGCGGGATGCTGAATCCTTATTGTCACGCTACGCAGTTTAACATTTGGTTCAGGTGTCAAAGGCGTGTCCAGGGAGGCGGGTCTAAGGTGGAAACAACGTCTGGACACGTGCTGGATGCAAGGTGCTAAATTGCGTCTTTCATGATCAAAGTTTGAGGGAGTGGGGGTGAGTGTGTGTGTGTGTGTGTGGGGGGGGGGGGGCTTAGTGGTGTAGAGTGTTGCGCTCCAATTGTTCTGATTAAATTGAAACCAAATTGGAGTTCTTCTTCGAAAATCCCATTTCTTCATATTCCCATTAGTCAGACCATTTTGGGGAATGTATTAGCTGTCCCTATTAATAAGGTTATGATTCCAGTAATCGTAGGGAGATGCGGGTATAATTTAAAGATATTCTCTATAGCATTTCCCGTTAGCCCACCCACAGTATCCCAAGTGCATGGTCTCATTCCAATGTCGTTAGCCCAGTCGGAGCAGAGAGTAGAATGTAAAACCCCATCTCATTTGATTTCTAGCGTTTCATTTCCCATGTAAGTACCGTGTTGTTTCTAGCAAAACAACAATTTTACTGCCAAGTAATTAGTGTTGAAATAGTGCGCTTAATTCAGTTAGCTCTTATACCAAAGTGCAAGGCTAACTTTGTTTATTTTATTATGCGCAACATGCATTCCTTTAAAAAAGCTGTGGTAGATATTGTCATAGATGCCACCACATAACTTATTTAAACGTCAAGGTAGAAGTGTTAAGAAATAAGGGAGCCGCAGTGGCTCAGTGAGTAAGACGTTGGTTCGCTAACCTTGATGTCACGTGATCGATCCCAGCGTTCATCGGGATTTTCCGATCTCGGTTCCTCCTTGCCAGCGATATAGGACCGAGGGTCTGGCAAGGGACAACGTATAGTCGTTCGGATGGGACGAAAAACCGAGGTCACGTGTACACATTTCTCTGCACGTAAAAGACCCCTTGGCAGTTGGAATTTGTCCGGCGACATTTCCCTAATAGCACATGTTAAGAAATACGGGAGCCGCAGTGACTCAGTGAGTAAGATGTTGACTGACATGCTAACATGGAGGTCCCGTGTTCGATCCTGGTGTTGACAGGAAATTCATCGAGATTTTCCGGCGTGTTGCCCCTTATCATGAAGGACGAAGGGTCTGGAAAAGGGACAACGTATAGTCGTTCGGGTGAGACGAAAACCGAGGTCCCGTGTACACACTGGCGTGCACGTAAAAGAACCCTTGACAGAATTCGATTTAAAAGTAGGCCGTAGCGCCGCTGTCCGGCCAAAATCACCCTCATAGCACACTCTGCGGCGTATGCCTGTCCTCACCAGCCAGTCGGTGCAGAACAGTAGGACGTTAAACCCCAATCCCTTTCATTTCATTCTCTTACTTCAAATGTATACTCTAACGACATATTTCATATGGCCGGATTAACACATGGGGGCTGCAGACATGGGTCTCCACCAATTTCAACTTTGATATTTTAGACAGAATCAATACGAGTCTACAAATACCACTTGTAGAATGAGCCTTAGACACAAATACTTGTTAAGGAATCAAAAAGTTTCTAATAAACTTAATGAACGGGGCAAAAAGATTTTTGACATTTTAAATTAGCAGAATGGCTTAATGACATTGCCATATTAATGTGGAAGGGGGGAGGAGGTAACTGGATCTAATATCTATTGTCAAAGTGTTTTCTGAAATGAAGTGAAATGAAATGGGGTTTAACGTCCTACTGTTCTGCTCCGAACTAGGCTAATGAAGACGGGCATACGCCATACAGTGTGCTATGAGGGAAATTTTGCCCAGACAGCTGCACTACGGCCTACTCTTATATCGAATTCCAACTGTCAAGGGATCTTTTACGTGCACGCCAACGTGTACACGGGACCTCGGTTTTTCGTCTCATCCGAACGACTAGACAGCTGTCCTTGTCAGGCCCACCGTACTGCATCACTGTCAAGGGGGAACCACGCCGGAAAATCTGGATGAACTTTCTCGGCCAATGCAGGGAACGAATAGTAGATGTATGTAGTTATGTTTGAATATACAAGTATGCATGCTGTCCTGGATGGACGTCTTAATTCAATAAATATCTTATCTTCTTATATTTATAAAAAAAAAATGAGAAGTACGCTTTCAGTATTTCACATTCGCCTTTAGTCCAGGAGCCAAACCCCATTTAAAGCCTTGACATGGACATATAGTCTACCTAATATATTTTGATGGATTAAACATCTTCAATATGTGTCGAGTCAGAATCCGGATGATGTCACCCTGGTATCCTTGGGGAAATTTGAATATTCAAGATAGCCGCCATGAGGCATTTTCTGGTTATTTAGTGGGGTAAAATTCCTGACATATTCTATAAGAATTCGACCCGGTGAATCCAGTGAGCTTGGGTAATCCTCCCAAATGTGACGCCTAATTCCTCTAAGGGCGGGGGGGAGAGATTAATTAGAAATGTGGGCTCATTTTGGCGGGAAACTCATTATGTCCCCTTAAAAGGTGTGTAATAGATTTAAATATAGGTTTTCGGGGTCAATTACTTCAGATATAAACATAAAAATATTTTCCAAAAGGTATTCCAGGTTGAGCTCATATTCAAAATGGCGGCCGTATTTGGCAGGAATTTGCGGTGTTAGTAAAGTGATAGGTTTTAGGTTTTCGGGTTCGCCGAATTCATATCTGAATGGAGAAATGTGCCATAACGGAACGAAAATCCGACCTGGTTCCCAAATACGACAAAATAGCTAAGTTTAGGAGACCATGAAAGAAAATAGTAATGTAGTAATGACCAAGAGCACGACAGAATGAGGGTTAATAAGAACAACTACCTCGAAGACACTCTACTCGAAGCTTCGCAGCCAAACACAATCCACCATCGTACCATAGTGAGTTGAAAGCAAATGTTTCTAAAAGTTACCTGGAGCTTACATCTGATGTAACAGTGCAGCTACACGTTCATTCTGGAGATGATGAGTGTTTCAATGGTCATTTTGGTTGCCCTAAAAAAAGCCATCTAGAGCTCAACAGTGAAGTCAAAATGTATGAATAGTACCATTTGACCAACGACATATTTCATATGGCCGGATTAACACATGGGGGCTGCAGACATGGGTCTCCACCAGATTTAGTGAAATGTTGTTTCACATGTGAATGATGAATCAGAGTATAAAGGCGAATCATACATTGTACCATTTATTTACCAGGGACGACCTCATTCTCCACACAGACATCTATCTACTTCGGGAATAGGGCTCCACGGTGGCAGGCTAGGTGGGTAAGGCGCTGGCTCGCTAGCCTGGAGGTCGGGTGTTCGATCCCTGCATTGGCCGAGAAAGTTCATCCAGATTTGCCGACGTGGTTTCCCCTTGTAAGTGATGCAGGACGGAGGGACTGACAAGGACAGCTGTCTAGTCCTTCGGATGACACGAAAAACCGAAATCCCGTGTAAACATTGGAATGCACGTAAAAGATCCCTTGGCAGTTGGAATTCGATATAAGAGTAGGCGATAGTGCCGCTGCCCGGGCAAAATTTCCCTCATAGCACACTGTATGGCGTATGCCCGTCTTCATTAGCCCAGTATAGGAGCAGAACAGTAGGACGTTAAACTCCATTTCATTTCATTTTCACTTCGAGAATAGATCTCTGTCCTAAATGGCCGCCATATCCAAAAATTAGTATACTATTTTGTAATGTGGCTGTACTCCGTTTCATATCTGTCATACACACAAAGACTAAATGGACCTTTTCAATGATATTAAATTGAAGCGGAATAAATATTTCTCAAAATTATCGAAGTATACTTAAGAGTTTTCCACTAAAATCGTCGATTTTGGAATTAAAATGTCGGTTAACTGGCTTAGTGTCTGTTCTCAAGCGTAGACACACAGCCTAAGTTTAGTATGGGGACGACCTGTGTTTGAGAGAGTAACGAATTCTCTATACTGTCCTGCTGGGGACCTCACAGTATCTGTAGCCTAGGGGTCCACGTAATCTTAATCCGGCCATGAATTTCAATTTCATTTTATTGTGTGCCTTACAATGTGGTAAACATTCTATAAATGTCACTAAAAGAGAAGTAGTCAATGGTATTCAACGGTTCTGACACATTCCAGGCTAAAAACTGATTGCACGTTATAAAATGTGTATATAACATGTCTAAAGCTTTCATTGCTACTCTTTGTAACCTTTCGAGTGAGAGTTTTTGTGGATCAATTTCAACTTTGATATTTTAGACAGAATCAATACGAGTCTACAAATACCACTTGTAGAATGAGCCTTAGACACAAATACTTGTTAAGGAATCAAAAAGTTTCTAATAAACTTAATGAACGGGGCAAAAAGATTTTTGACATTTTAAATTAGCAGAATGGCTTAATGACATTGCCATATTAATGTGGAAGGGGGGAGGAGGTAACTGGATCTAATATCTATTGTCAAAGTGTTTTCTGAAATGAAGTGAAATGAAATGGGGTTTAACGTCCTACTGTTCTGCTCCGAACTAGGCTAATGAAGACGGGCATACGCCATACAGTGTGCTATGAGGGAAATTTTGCCCAGACAGCTGCACTACGGCCTACTCTTATATCGAATTCCAACTGTCAAGGGATCTTTTACGTGCACGCCAACGTGTACACGGGACCTCGGTTTTTCGTCTCATCCGAACGACTAGACAGCTGTCCTTGTCAGGCCCACCGTACTGCATCACTGTCAAGGGGGAACCACGCCGGAAAATCTGGATGAACTTTCTCGGCCAATGCAGGGAACGAATAGTAGATGTATGTAGTTATGTTTGAATATACAAGTATGCATGCTGTCCTGGATGGACGTCTTAATTCAATAAATATCTTATCTTCTTATATTTATAAAAAAAAAATGAGAAGTACGCTTTCAGTATTTCACATTCGCCTTTAGTCCAGGAGCCAAACCCCATTTAAAGCCTTGACATGGACATATAGTCTACCTAATATATTTTGATGGATTAAACATCTTCAATATGTGTCGAGTCAGAATCCGGATGATGTCACCCTGGTATCCTTGGGGAAATTTGAATATTCAAGATAGCCGCCATGAGGCATTTTCTGGTTATTTAGTGGGGTAAAATTCCTGACATATTCTATAAGAATTCGACCCGGTGAATCCAGTGAGCTTGGGTAATCCTCCCAAATGTGACGCCTAATTCCTCTAAGGGCGGGGGGGAGAGATTAATTAGAAATGTGGGCTCATTTTGGCGGGAAACTCATTATGTCCCCTTAAAAGGTGTGTAATAGATTTAAATATAGGTTTTCGGGGTCAATTACTTCAGATATAAACATAAAAATATTTTCCAAAAGGTATTCCAGGTTGAGCTCATATTCAAAATGGCGGCCGTATTTGGCAGGAATTTGCGGTGTTAGTAAAGTGATAGGTTTTAGGTTTTCGGGTTCGCCGAATTCATATCTGAATGGAGAAATGTGCCATAACGGAACGAAAATCCGACCTGGTTCCCAAATACGACAAAATAGCTAAGTTTAGGAGACCATGAAAGAAAATAGTAATGTAGTAATGACCAAGAGCACGACAGAATGAGGGTTAATAAGAACAACTACCTCGAAGACACTCTACTCGAAGCTTCGCAGCCAAACACAATCCACCATCGTACCATAGTGAGTTGAAAGCAAATGTTTCTAAAAGTTACCTGGAGCTTACATCTGATGTAACAGTGCAGCTACACGTTCATTCTGGAGATGATGAGTGTTTCAATGGTCATTTTGGTTGCCCTAAAAAAAGCCATCTAGAGCTCAACAGTGAAGTCAAAATGTATGAATAGTACCATTTGACCACGGACACGTGAATGCAAAGATGCAATATACAGCGAGGTGTGTGTACAATGACCAGAAGAGTGGTATATTGGCAGTTTTCTGAGCTTCTAAATGGAGTTCTATATAAAACTTAGAGGTCTTGCTGTTTACCACTAAATACAGGACCATACCAACAGAAGCTACGGAGAGCGAATTGTCAAGTCAAGCATACATTATGATCCACTATGACACCCGTCCGTACCTCCCTCTCTACTAGAAAACAGAGGAGAATAAGAAATGGAAAATGTTTGTCAGCGTGACACGAAATCCCAGCTTTACCCGTGCGTATGCTTGACCTAATGACTGTCTCGGACAAATAATTCATCCCTGTTGAATGATATGAGTGAAAAGGGAAGAATCAGACTGTTCTACCGATTGCGAGTATTCCCATGATTCAAGCGAGGATAAGTAAGACAAATATGTAAGGTTGGGCAAGACAAATATGTGAGCACCAGCTTTCAAAAAGATTTGCTTTCAACTCACGATGGTCCGATAATTGATTGTGTTTGGCCGTGTATAGTTTGTGGTCTTATAAGAATACGGGGGGAAGAATGTCCTCGGGGTGGTTGTACTTAAATCTACACATACTGAAAATATATAATCCATCAGAAAACATTCGGTGGACTATATTTTATAGGTTTGTCGACCTGCTGTTGGAGTCTAAATCAGAGCCCGCGATGGGGCACTCTGGGACCTCGGACAAGCAACTCCCCAAATCATGCATGTTCAATACCCAAAATCATGTTGAACTGGATTCAAACAGAAGGGAGCCAGGGTCCATGGACAAGTGTCCAGGCTGCCCCCTCCCTCTCTCGCGCCCTGGAATACCTAATATCATGTTGAACTGGATTCAAACTGAACGGGGCCCTGGTTGGACTAACTACTAATGCCAGTAGTTACGCTTGTCTCAAATTTTGACGTTGATGTTTAATCCACTAAGCCGGTTCGACCTCGTGTTGGTATATCCTTTTACATAATAATTTTGTTGTCTGTACGTAAAGTTAAAATTGGTTATGCGGTCAAATCATGTTTAGATAAAGCTGGAAGATACAGGTCCCAGGTGACGCTTCTATGCCAGACTCGAACTCCTTAATCCGACCCTTAGCGTAACTGTTTAATTTAACAGAAGTATTTTTAAATCATTCAAACAAATGACGCGCTTCTTGAGTGTTTGCAAAAACATTACGTGGGTTCTATGTTTCAAGGCTACTGGAATATACATCATAATCATTGCTCGACCAGTGCCAGATGTGGTACAATATGATTCGAGCATGATCCCCAACCACCTTCTCCCCCAACCACCGCAAACACCACTAAAGATATAACTATTTGGTTTTGTGCTCTCGCGGGATCGTGTTTCTTACACAAAATCCACCGTCACCACGCCCCTGGCGCAATAAGATGAGACGAAGGGACATTTATATAAATACGAAAAACAACCACGGTCTTCCTAATCATCTAATCATCCACGGTGCAAAACATTCCTCCGCGGATGATTAGGAAGACCCGGAGTTGGTTTTCGTGTTTGATTTACCACCGCGGAGAAAAGGTGTTTCATGTTTTTATTTATTTACCACAGATTTCATTGCGAAACACTCGTTCGTTGTATTGCAAATTTAATCTAGTAAATTGTGCTTGGGCGCAGGGGTCTTTAGCAGAGGGAAGAAACCGGAGGACCCGGAGAAAACCCACGAGGTTTGACAGGCGACCCTATTCCTTGTAACGTACAAGCGGAAATTCGAAATCACGCCACTTGACTCAATGACAGACCTTATGATCAAACGCGCACGCATTAACCATTTGGCCACCCAACCCCCGGAACTACATGTACAAGTTTGGTCAAAGGTTACGAGATGTAAACAGGGCTAGAGCTAATCCCAATTCCAAAACAGCAAAAACAACTTTGTATATAAAATTCAATGTATTGTAAGCATTTTTTTTATATAAAACTAGGAAATATCAGGAACTGAATTTTCATCATCCTAGGTCAGTGCTTATGTGGAGACTCAACCTCTCCATTAAATTCTTAAACTTAAACCTGGACCTAGACCTAACGCTTACCCTCACCTTAACCTACAATCTCGCCAACAATCACGTGCCCTAACCTTATTTACAGCGACCTTGGCGAAAACTGAGCTGGCCTTAACAAATAGATTTAGCCCCCAACCCCCCAGAAAAGGGTATAAATCAAACGAATGATGACACACACGTTATAGAATTATACCTCATATGCCCGCTGAGTTCACCGTGACGTTATGCCCCCCCCCCACCATAATTCTGGTCTGTCCTCTGTTTGCCCCCCCCCCCCCAATAATCTAAAAAATAAAAAAAAGTATTTGTGATATGTTTGGTAATGCAAACCTTCTAGGGTGATTAAGTCCCACATTCCCACTTAGTCATAGACAGGCATGTTGTAGAGTCTGAGTGATTTCTTACCAAGCCCATCCAGCTGTAAATCTACTATAAACATTAATAATACGTGAACCACTTGAGAAGAGCTTTTTATGATCCTCAAAGTTTTTGGGTATAGGTTCAACGCGGCGAGAATATTCATTCACTTTAATACACTCACTCCGTTGCTTTGACCCCCCTCTCTGTTCGGATAAGCTAGTGATTTGGCGACTAACAGAATTTTTTCAGCTCTATTTATCTCGATGACCATCTGAAATACTGCCAGGCTGCATTTCCGGCAGTCTATTTTTCAAATTTTCAAATTTGAGGTTTGCGAGTCCGTTCGTTTGACACTTTCCTCACTGGGGTCGGATAAACTAGTGATCAGGCGACAGACGGTATCTGAACAGCTCTATTTATCTCGAGAATCGGTGCCTGAATACTGTTAGACAGCGTTTCTAGCAGTCTATTTTTTAAACTTTTCTTGTGGAGGTCTCGCTACTTTGATGCTCATGAGTGGGCTTCGTCGAGGTTCGCAACGATCAATGCCTGAAATACTGCCAGACTGCATTTCCGGCAGCCAGTTTTTCAAAACTTTATGAGCGACCCCCCCCCCCACACTATCCTAGTTGAAGCTCGTGCCCTTCCCCATAAACCTTGGGCTTTGCCCCTCCAACCACCGGCGCCGCCACTGGTCGGCAACTGTCTTACATTTTACAGTCACGCCAAAAATCATACTTCAGTTACATTATGTCTCCCCAGCCCTTCCAGACATATCAGTTATATTAAGAATGGGATTTGTTCGAAATTCTGCCATTCTTCATTAGTTGATTTTGTATAATTGAAACGGTTTGCCGTAAATTGTCTGGTAGCTATAGAAATATGAACAGACTGAGAGGGTTATAAATGGTTTAGTCTGTGTAAGCTATATAGTTCCCCAGTGTCGGTATTACATTTCTTTGTGTTTTCAACATTTCAATTATCTATAATTTTGTCATTATTTTATGAAATCATTTAAATATTGGATACGATGTGTAGATACACTGGAAATGAATTTATAAATATTTAGGCTATTATTGGCCGTACATAAGTATTTTCGGGTCAATGCATATATCGGGCGTATAAATATTACAGAGGTATTTGCCTGCTATGACCCATTATGAATTTCAGCTTGTACGTGCAAAGGAGCAGGGTAGCCTGTCCAACTACGTGGGGTTTCTCCTGTTTCCTCCCACGACTAAAGCCCTCAACACACAAGCGAATTCTTGCAAAAAATAAATTAAACCAGTGTCCCAGAAGTTTCCGACTTCTCCAATATGCGATCTGTATGAAAATAGTTTATTATCTCGCATAATCTCCTTTGTCATCAATGCACTTGTTCCGCCGTTTACCAGCCCCAGCAAATTTAGCCCGTCAGAAAACTACTGTTTGTCACGTAATCCTATAAACTCGTCCACAATAGTGATTACCTGTCATCTGTCCCGAATCTGCGGCCAGATTCTAGTTGTGGGAAGATGAAGAAGTCAGGTGGAGCTAGATCTGGAAAGTAACAATATGACCAAGCATGTGGATCTCTCCGATTATGTTCATGTGCAAATAAATGTTCGTGGATTATTCGTTCCACTGATGTCGTTTTCTAATGTCTTGTGCAGAAGCTAACTACATGTATTGAACAGTTACTCGTCATGTCATTCCCCGGTTGTACGTGACAAGGAGTAGGGACACCTGTCCAACCTCGTGGGTTTTCTCCGGGTCCTCCGGTTTACTCCCACTGCTAAAGACCCCTTGGATACAGTTTGGATTTAAACAGTCGTCCATTTAAAATTAAATCAATAAATGGCGACCAAGCTAACGCTTACCGTTAGTCGCTGTCACTGGTGATGAAAGGCCTGCCAAGCGAGCCTCCATAGCCACTGAGCATGTTACTTGATAATCGAGAATATGTGGGTGGAATTATCGTCTGTCAATCAAATGATCGCCAATTCTCATAGACGGTGCAGAAACAATTGATGTCTATTTCTAGCCCAAACTTCCAATTATTATAGCAAGAATGACCAACTCTTTATAAAACTCTTAACTAATGTATCTTTAAGCAGGAAATTAAATAAAAATACAAGTGTTAATTATATTTTATTAATTTATGAACAAATAATAAAATATGTTTGAGGGAGTCATTAAAACATAAAATGCAGCAAAGTTGTCAAAAAATCATGGTTCCAAATGTCTGAAATTTACAATCCAATAATAATAATATTGAAAATCAAAAGTGTTCCTCCCCATACCTCAATGAATAATCCCATTAAGTGTAATAAAAAAATTTGTTGCAGAACCTGTATTCATCAATTGGAAAATAGGAGGGAGAATACTCTGACTTCAAAAAACTCTGGGATTTGCAATCTCAATTTCGCTAGGGTATTTCCTTAACCCTGATGTCAAACAACTCCGGCATTTGCAATCCAATGCAAAAAAGCGTGAGAATTTTAAAAAAACAGATCAGTCAATAACTCTGACCTAATGCTGGATGAAGGTTACAATAATATACATCCACATCGAACGTGGGCGTGTAAAAATAACTTTGTATGTCAATAAAGGTGTGTTGGAACACAAGGAGAGCTAACCAAAATGTTCATGATTTATGACTCTGTCAGACATCAGTTGATTCTGTGCTAGAAAGAAGATACTGATGACTGATCATATTTATTTTTAAAATTTTATGCAGCCCCAACAACATATAATATCTCAATATTAAGTTCTATTTACACAGTTTTTTGTCAACGGTTATAAGAGTCAAGTCATTCAGAGCAAAATAGAACTTGTTATTAAATTTTTGTTTCCATAAATCGATTTATCTTTGAAAACACATACAATAATTCTGATACATGTTTTAAAATTCATGAAATAAATAAATTAAATATTTGAATTCATGTGGACGGACTAAATACAAACATACAAATTTGCTGAACAGATTATTAGAATGTTTGTAATTATTGTAACAAAAACATTATAAGAATATCAACAACATAATTATGGAATGACTTTTAAAAATATAACATTCGAAATAGTTCCTGATTAATTTCAGGAGAGTTTGGGGCAATCAGAACCACAAAAATTTCTTGGTTGAACGTAGCCTTCTTGTTTATCTCTGAAAAGGAAAATTAACAACAATATAAATGAAATGGGTTTTAATGTCCCTGAGAAAATAAAAGAGGAAGGCAATACATCCTCACCAGAAGAAGTTAAAAATAACAAGTGTGAGCATGTTGTTATCGCTGCTGTCCTTCCGGACGTCCACAATTTGTTTGTGGACACTACAGGTCACAATTTTATCTCATTTTGACGAAACTTGAAATATAGGTTTATCTCCCAAAGATCTCGGTTCCTGTCGTTATTAGCATGTATCCGATTCCGACTGTAACTTCATGCATTATGCCCCCTGATTGTACGAAAGATCATGTTTTTAGCTTGTGGACACTAGAGGTCACAATTTTTGTCTGATTTTGATGAAACTTAAAATATATGTTTATATCCCAAAGATCTGGATTTCTTTCGATATTTAAGCGTATCGGACCCGAACTTCCTGGATTATGGCCCCTGATTGTACGAAAAAAACATTTTTTTTTAGCTAATTCTCTGTCCATATCTAGCAAAATGTGGGCGTATCTTGCATCCCTCCAAGAAGAACAAGATTACAAAGTGTAAACAAATGGGGGTTTTAATATCCACTGAACACAACTAGTTTATACTTGGACTAACATATGTTAATATTGAACTGAAACTAAAAGGTTCGGACTGTCGCCATTACGTGCCAAATTTTTTTTTTTTCAAATACAGCACATTATAGTCTACAGCCCAATGCTATGCCCCTTTTAAAAGGGACACAGCTTTTTAAGACAATCTTGTGGTACTTTCAGTGACCGATGAGAGAGAGAGAGAAATGGGGTTTAACGTCCACAACACAAACTAGGTCGTTTCGGGACTAATATATGGTTCAATTTTTATTTCAATAATTCGCTTACGCGTAGGGGTCTTTAGCAGTGGGAGGAAACGGAAAGACCCAGGAGGTCGGACAGGCAACGTTATTCCTTGTCATGTACAACTGGGGAGTCGAAACCACACCAGTTGACTCAATGACAGACCTCGTAATACCGCTTTCATGGGCTAACCATTCGGCCATCCAACCCCCCCAGTAACAGATGAAGGAATATACTTACACATCATACTGAAGGTGACTGACTACATCATTGATTTGTTGTTGGGAGATTTCACCATCTATTTGAGCTAGATATGTATATAATTCTTTAAACAATGGGAAAGGAATACGTGATGGACCACCCTCTGGATCTGCTGTTAAAATTTCACATATTGTTTTCATAGATTGTGTTATATTCTGAAATACAAACAGGAATGTAATTCAAGGTAGGATTACTAATTGTGCGGACGAATTTAAAGGAGCAAATGCACAGATAATTAAATTCTGAAAATGTGGAAAGAAAGCATATAGATATAGAAAATATAAATATACATTGACTAATATAAATCCTGAATGACTGACAAGGGGTAAAAAAGGCTGAAAAATCAGGAGAAACTTCCTCGGCCAATACCCGGATCAAATCTGGGACCTCCTGGTTAGTGAGCCTTTAACATACTCACTGAGCCACCTTCTCAAATAAAACACTTGACTTTATATAAATCGAGAGAGCGATTGCATTAATCAATGCAAGAAGATTTTTTTGATATTTTACAAGTGGTGCATGACAAGAGGCCTGACTAGTTGTTTGGATGGGATGCAAAACTGAAGTCCTGTGTACTCATTGGCATGCATGTAAAAGAACCCTTGACTGCTGGAATTTGAAATAGGCCGTAGCGTTGCTATCCAGGAAAAAATTCCCTCATAGTATAGCAAGCACACTGTTCATGCCCATCTTCATTAGCCCAGTCAGTGCAGAAAAGTATGAAAGTTGCCATTACACACTGACAGTTCAGAATCTAACTGATAACATTATATTTACCTCTCCTAATGCTGAAGCTGCAATAGCTAAAAATTTATTCCACTCAACATCACCTCCAAATGTACCAATTCTAACCATATCATCAAACTGTTCTTTAGGTAAAGACAAATCTAACCATTTCTCCTCTATTACACTAATAGGTGCAGTCTTTTTAGGACCTAACTGTAATAAAAAATAAGGGACCAAAATATGATTAATCAACGATTTTATTGTTGTACTGTTGAAGTTTGTCAAAGCTTTCTTTGCATACTGCAATACTCCTAACATGAGGAGTTTAGACATTCCACTACTGAGAGAAAATTTGCTATTTTCAAGTTCAGCACAGTTCAATTAATTTCAAAACTAAATTGATAAGTCTGACTTTTGTTTCAAGAGTTCAAGGGACAGTACTCTAGTTATTACTTTTCATGTGCAAGAACCTTCTAGGCAAGAAAAATACATGTACACAATATTACCATATTGCATTGACAATTTAACTTTGTGAAAAAATGCTTCTTGATTTTCTTGGAATTCAACAAGCAAAATTTTGTTTGTGTGGTTTAAAATGAAACACTATACCTGCAGTTTGATACTGAAATCATTAAAATCTTTTGAGCCAATCCATAAGGGTCGTTTTCCATGTACCGTTTCCGCTGGTTACATGAAATGGTCCCATTACATTTAGTTTGACCAACTTATTTTGTCGGCGAAAATGAGTGTCGAAACGCAACAAGGATAACGGACTTTATTCAACATGAATTGTTTGGATAATATAAATCATTTATACCAACCTGTCTATTTAGAACTCTTAATAAACCTGGTGTTAAACCTGTGTCTGTTTTCTGTGTGGCTACTGGCATTTCTAATCTCTCTTTTACTGGTGGGGTTTCCCCTTTCGACATAGCACGGAAATAACTACAACAGAAGAAAAACAAATAATCAATTCAACACAATATTTTTTTTATAGCATTCACTTATTTCTTCAAGTCATTAATTAGGCCCCTATTTACTCAGCTACTTTATTTTGTGTATTAAAATAATAAATGTCATTTGATTGTTTTATTTTATTTGTTTAATTCAAGCATATTTTGCTAAAAAAATTGCAATCGTCAGGTTTCATTTCCCTATTTTTCGGCATTTGGCTTTCACACTTTTTGTTGGATCAAATAGTAAATGCAGGAGTACTGCACTACACGCAAACAAAACCTATAAGAAAACCTGCGGACAAGACAACTCAGAAATTGCAAGCAATTAACAACAAAGAATAAACCAAGTGAATGAATGTGGGGGCCAGCCGTAAGTGTCCACTGTGTTGTACAAGACATCAAGAGAAATCTACTTACGCTGCTGACCATGCCAATACATCTTTCGGTTGTGTTCTGATAGCAGCTTTTGTAAACTGTTTTAAAATATCAGGTAATTCTGGAGGTATACTGATTTGTTGAGAACAGTAGTAAGGTTCATCTGGATTGGTAGGCATCTTAAATATTTACTGAAAAGGGAATTTAAAAAAAAAAAAATAACTCCGGAAACTGAATCACTTCAGAATTATTGTAGCTGAAATATAAAATACAATTTAACAGTAAGTTTTGTCTTGGCTAGAAATAATTAAAAGATGATCAGAAAGCCTATGTTACTAATATTAGTATATTTTTTAAATTCAGTTCAAAATCACAAAAGGTAACTTTCTTTTTCATTTGAACAAGTTTTTGTTACAGTATTTTTGATGTGAAGTCTCATTGCCGATGTAAAGTATAAAGATCATCTGATGATGGCATTTTATGATTTATGTGCGTACCTGGCTGTCGGCTGTACGTCCTGCTTTTAACTAACTAAAGAGGACAAGGTACTAGGAATTACACTGACAGGATATCATTGAAGGAATTTTTACCAGGAGTGTTATCATAATCTGTATTACCATCGTTTTGGGAACTATAGCTACAGATGAAATTGGTTTTTGTTCAATATCTTGACACACCAGTAGTACTAGTAGTAGTTTATGAAAGCTATACTCTAACTCTGTATATAGGATTCGCTTTTTCAACAGGATGAACATTATGATAACACATAGCAACAAGAAGGCTCTAAACAATCATCACATGGGTGGAATATTCCCTTGGATGTGAATTAAATGCCATTAGATCTACATGCTTATGTCTTTGACATTAAATTCATTTCGATTTCTCTTGAAAAGCTGGAAACTTCAACTTCAAGAATTCAGTTTTGACCTCTACTTTCCACGACTAGCCTACAGTCTTTAGGAAATCCAAGCAACGTAACAAGTCTTTTTCTCAAACATACCTTTTCTAAATTTGCTGGAGAGTGTTAAGTGATTAATCGCTTTCGCCTGACAAACTAATTCTAGAACTATAAGTAATTTATTTATTTACAACTCGATCCGTTGCTTAAAATTTGTTGATAGCAACAATGACATGCGCAACGTTGTATCTCATTTTCCACTTCCGGTATATTCCCGCGATGGACGAAAAGAAAAGGAATGATAAATGAAATAGATGTAGCTTATTTGCCAATGTCAGACATAATAAATAATACTTTTGAAGTCGCAGTAAACCAACTCTATGTTGTATTTGTAACGCTATGCCTTTGTAACTTACATAAATCCGAATTTCGTATTTTTTCTGTTTTGTTGACTTCAAAGGATAGCCGTCACTAGATGGCGCTGCAAACGTTATGCTCCACAATCAACAGCACACAACAAGCACAATGCATCCTTTTGATACCGCTTTATTCCTCTGTTGAAGAGTTTTGAATTGATGGAATTATGTATTTCGACATGATTTACACAGCTTTGTATCCTAGTTTTTTCTTTATTACTATCTTGTCGACGAGTTAAAAGTGTGCTTATGTAAAAAGATATCGACTTGTCTCGCTGACAGTTTTGAATTAGGAGTTACTTCCCTTCAGGTTGTTGACGTCAGATACGTCATTCATTGACGTCTGCTATACTACAAAGTCAAAGAATTATTTTTGTCCTCTCACCAATCAAGAAGGAAAAAATTGAATTCACAGAGACTCAGAGATAGGGCTAGATAAAATAGCATCAAACTAGATCGATAGAAATAGATACCTTTAACAATTTGTCTTTGCCATTTGGCATTCCAGGAAGCGGTGAAGTGTATGACAAATTCCAGAGAGTTTGGTGCTGGCGTCAGACTCATTCATCATCAATCAATTATATTATAAACACTGACACTACAAGTATAGTCAGGGTGAGAGACACATACAGCAGCTGTGGAAAGCTTATTATGTAAGTGGGAGGAAAACATGATGAGTCACAGATAAGCTAATCGCTGGCGGCAACTAACTTACTATTTAGGCTAGCCTAGGTCTAAGCCATTTAGTTACTAATTAGCCTAGTTTAGCCTAGCCCAATCGGTGCAGAAAAGTAGGAGGATGTTTTTAAATTAAAACTCCATTTACCGTTTTAGTTTTATGTAAAAATTTAGATCTTATTGAATATTTTACTCCCTAGATTATATAGTAGATAAAATATTTGATACGGTATCTAGACTAGACATTATCAATATCATTCATAATCATTATGTATGTAGGCCTAGCCTAGGAGTAGCACTAGCAGGCCTGCTACTGCTAGCTAAACTTTTGTAAAGAAACTTAATAAGTTAGAAGAACTGTCTTTAGTAGTGAAGAAATGAAATGTCTACCATCTATTTTTCTGCATTCTGTAGATCATGCATAACAAAATTTAACTTTCTTATTTTTATTTAATTTTTTCAGTTTTCAATTTGATTACCAAGCTCAACTTCGATAATATACAGTATGGCCACAGCAACTCTACAAAAGGAAAAAACGGGATCAGTATGTATCACCATATCTTTGTCTCTCGGAATTTGTGTTTTCATTATAACCAGTTATGACCTAGAAAAAGTGATTTTAGACGTTGGCCTACATTACATAGATGACAAAATTTCAGACAATATTAAACTTGTACCTGACATTTTTAACTGTGTGCCAGGTATAAGCTTATAGCCCCAAAGAAATATCAATAAAAAACACAGAATACAGAAAATTCTGTTCCGACTGGATGCAACAGGATTGTGCCTGACATTAGTGACAGCCTTTATTTGTGTCTGACAGGGGCCATATATCCAGGTTTGGTCCTGGTATTAAATTTCATGCAGATGAACACAAAAGCTGTTAAAAAACAGCTCAATAAATCCTCTTGTCTTTGCTAATGTGAAAGTTATCAAGAGTAATCTTATAAAAATTTATAATTTCTTAGTAACTTGGTCTAAACTAATTACAGCAATTATGTGTATATTTTTATATGAATGATCCATGATTTAATTTTGCTAATGACTTAAAATTTCAGTGGTCTTCAATATTTCCAACTAGTCAGATAACAGAAACCCAGTCAGCATTGTTTGTAAAGAAATTACTAGCTGTATCGATATCCAATGTTGCTTATCTCAGAGCTATATTTCCTGAACATGCATTTGGTGATAGATGTCTTGAAGGTAGGCTACTGTTTCATTTTGAAACATCTAAGTATCAAATTAGTTTCAAAATAAGCCCAGGTACATGAAACTGATGATACTAACTTACTAAGGGAAGGCTGACGTTTTGACTACTGAGGTTACAGTGACAGAGGTTAAATATACAAATTTTGCCCAGGGCAGTCCCCTCTAAACTAGTCTAGGGGGTGCTTGTTATTCGTGGGGATAAAAATTCGGTACTAGCTTCTGTCAATAAAAAGGAGCTAGCTGGTTAGTTTGTTAGTGGGGGTTAATGTCCTCTTCCACTGAGGGTGATATCGCAGACAATAGAGCTAACTGGTTAGGATTGTGGGTTTATGTCAAAGTATTATGGTAAATTGTCGCCTGGGAGTCAGTACCATCTAAGTTGAAAGTGTTAAGTTTTCAGGAGAGGCAAAAAACTGTACAATTTCATTCAAAATATTAATTACACAACAAACATTGGCATGAAAGATCTAATTGGCATGTCTGATAAAACTGTAAGTTGGGTTTCTGCTATGCCGTGATACCTTACTTAATACCTGGTTTCAATCTTCTGTGGTTTTGAGTTACGATTTTCAAGTGGTTGTTGAGCTATGAGGCTTTACCTAATGAAGAACTAAATACATAGGAGGTTTTGTGGAGCCACGGTGGCCCATTGATTAATGCACTGTATCACTAATTAGAGGGTCGCGGGTTAGATCCTGATGGTGGTCGACAAAGAACCACAGGATTTTCCAGGGTATTTTCCTCGTCAGTGGAACAGGACAAAGTTTCTGGTATTTAAGGATGTCACGTGTCTAGTCTTTTGCAGGTGGGATGGAAAACAGAGGTGTCGTGCACACGTTGGGCTGGCAAGGGACAATGTCTAGTCATTCAGATGCGACGAATAACCAAGGTCCTGTGTACACATTGGCGTACATGTAAAGGAACCCTTATGATATATGGGTAGACAGTAGTGCCGTTGTCAGGGCATAATTTCCCTCTTGGCAGGAGAATGCAAAAACATGTAACTCAGATTCATACTCAAAATAGGACGGGGTCAAATGCGAGGTTCATGGTTAAGATGGACATTCGTTCTAACCAATCGAAATACAAGGTTTTGTCATGTGACTTTTACACCAAATTTTTTTGCCGTAGACGTACAAGTTGTTTAGACTGTATGTATCATGGTGGGAATAGTCAATTGATGCTAAAACATGAAAATCGCAAAAAGCTGAGTTACCCGATGACGAAAGTAGGTCTTGAGTTTTATCTGTCTAATGAAAACATAATAATGTTTTGCAACAAAACTCTTAAAAAGGCAAAGATTGTCCTGTAGTAAGATGCCACACACTACTTTTCTTCTTAGACTTGTATTTGCTTTTTTCAGACCTTAATTTGAAAATCTTGCGAGATGATAGTTCATGTCCCGGTGCCTGTAAAGTCATCCAGTGGGTAAAGGGATGCTTTGATGCATTAGACAAAAAATATGTAAGTATATTTAGATTTCCTTATTATAGACTTATGAATCCAGGTGTATTCGTAGCAAAAATATGATCTACCATTAGTCTCAAAATGATTGAACTTGCGAGTTAATCAATCTGATTAAAACAGATCCAATTTCGTTTCGTTTTTTATAGTTCAAAATTTCGTTTTACTTGTCTTCACAACACTAGGATCTGGAAGAGTTGTTACATAACATGTGTTCTAGTTGATGTGAGGGATTATCCAATGAAACAGTCTGTTACAGCAAGCTTTTGGCGTGTGGGCACGAAACTGTGGGTAATCCACTAGAAACATCAATGCTGATTGGTTAATCAAATGTCTGATGTCATAGGGTCAAAAGCCCCTCGTATGACCCCTGACAAGACCTCCCAGTACAACTGGTCAGATCTTCATGTAGTGCAGGCCATCGGAAGTATAAAAAAACGAAACAAAATGTAGATCTGTATTTTAATCAGAATGGGAGTTAATTTTAAATAGTCTCGAGATGTTAAAAATTTTTAGTTTTATTGACTTAGCTTTCAGCGACGTTATTTTATTATTATTTGGATATTGCATGGAATATTTATAAAAATTTATAATTATTTATATTCAACCATTTGTCTTTTTTCCAGCTTCGTTTATTGGTGATTGGGGTAAGACATTTGTCTGTTTCTGTCATTAAACAAAATACTATTGTTGGTTGTTGTTAGCATACCTATAGATTGATTACGGTAAATCATAAAGATAAAGCAACAAAAAATATATTACATATTATGTTAGATATTTAAATATGAAATTAATTTCTTTTTTCCAATAGATTTATGTTGACCCAGAAGATCCAGAGGTAAAATTAAGATTATTTAGCAAATTACATATATTACAAATACATCCTTTTAACTACCCTAATTATTATAACTCTTAATAGATATTGGCTGTTTTAAGATCGTTTGTTTGAGATTAGGTAGGCTAATATATAAGATTTACCTCCCTTGTAACAAATGCTATTCTTTTCCCTGACTTTCAGATTTTCTGATTAGTTACTAATTTAGAAATTACAATAAATACTTGTATTCTGAAATTAACATGTTTTATTGTGAAAATATGTTAAACATGTATTTAGATAAAAAAAATGGTTATGTGATTATTCATATTTCAAAACAATAGCTCTAGGTCACTCTAAAACTTCCGTCTTCATTAGCCCAGTTGGAGTAGAACAGTAGGACGTTAAACCCCATTTCATTTCCTCTAAAACTTTGTATTGCACGAAGAAAAAGGGCATCATGTGAATAAATGCCTAATTAATTATTTATATAACATTTGGAGCCAAAAAAGAGACTGTTATAGGAATATTTAGGTTTTGCATAATGCATCTTTAAAACTTTGGATTGCAAGCAGAAAAGGGGATCATGAATTGGCAGAAATATCAAATTTTATACCTGTCCATGCTGATAACTATATCAATTTTAAGCCTATCAAAAAGGTGATAACTTCAAAATTTGAGTAAAATCAAAATAGCACTTGCAAGCTAAACTATGATAATTTTTTTGTAAGAGTTTATGTATTATATAAGTGTTAACACAATATGAAATAAAATGGGGTTTAACATCCTGCTTTTCTGCACAGACTGGTCAAGGCCCTCCATCCTGCACCACTGACAAGGGTCACTATGCAGGAAATCCCGAGGAACTTTATCAGCCAGCACCTGCAGGTAAGGGAGCCAACATATTAGGAACTGAGCCACAAGGTACAGTACATCTTATATTTTTAATTTTCTTGGGGTATTACTTTTTATTACAGACAGTGATAGAATCGTATACATTTAAATTCTCGTATGCTGAAACTGGAGGAATTGATATCTACAGGTATGTATGAATGATGAGTTTTAAATAGTGTGCTGCATGCTCAAGAGCGGGGGTGGTCAACCTTTTACATACCACTGTTCACATGCGAATTCAGATGTGCCATACAACTCTTGTACCCAAGATTGGGGGCCATTACATGCTCACTCAAGAGCAGGGGTGGCCATCTTTTTACATGCCATGCGTCAGTTTGTTCACACACATACAACTCTTTGTACCCCATCTACCTCAATGAACAAAAGTCCATTTTTCCTAGTTTGATTCATTAAGCATATTTTAATGTTAAAAAAGATAACATTCACAAAAAAGGATGTGCACGAAATAATAAAATTGCCATTGTTCATACGCAAATTCAGATGTGCCATACAACTCTTGTACCCAAGGCTGAGGCCATTACATGCTCGCTCTAGAGCAGGGGTGGCCATCTTTATACCTGTCATGTGTCAATTTGTTCACACACATACAAGTCTTTGTACCCCGTCTACTTCCTATTTTTCCTAGTTTCATTCATTAAGCATATTTTAATGTGAAAAAGATAACATTCACAAAAAAGGATGTTTACGAAATAATAAAATTGCTAAAGGATGCAATGCACCACTTCTAATCATCCAATGCGTCTTTTCATTAAGGGAAGAATTTTAATAAAATCTAGCAGTGTACAGGCCCTGAGTTCACAAAGCATTCTAAGAATTTACTCAACTTTCAATCACTGTTTATGAGAAATATCTTTGATCCAGAAACAAAACTTTGCATATTATTATTATTATTATTGTTCGATTTATATAGCGCTTCATTACACGTGAAGTGTTTCTAAGCGCATATCACAAACATATACTTCAAACACACAAAAACAATCAAAATCAGGAGAACATAATTAAACACAGCTGCCTGTTAGGCGCTATTATTCAAAGGTTTATATCCAACAAATCAACCGGCTAATCTCTATATTGAACTCAGTCGAGGTATTACCTGATGAACACCTACACCAAGTAGAGTTCAAAAATAAAAACGAAGTTTAAAAGAATCAACTTCATTAACAAAAATTAAACAATCAAAAACTAAACTGATAAATCAAATTCAAACGAAACAAATAAAACAAAGAAAATGAAAAGAGCAGTTCATTACCATTCTACATTAACAAAATAAAGGAAATCAACTTGTGAAAATTTGTTAAAAAAAATAAGAGCAAAGTAACACTAATGTTAATACTTTTTTAACGAACACATCATAAATATAATTAATTTTACCTATAATATCTATTTCAGAAATCAGACTTTATTTTGCAAATAAAATAATCCAAAGAGTTGTGTACGACCATTATATTTAAACAGTATATTATGCTGTTATATATATGATAAAGTGAAAGTGATGAGAGATTTTTTATTGGTGTATTTTATACATTAAAACAACAAAAGTTTTATAAAGGTCTATATTTTAGTTAAAATAAAGCGAACAATTTTGAGTAAATTCTTAACTTAAGTCTGAGAAGTTTTTTTGTGAACTCGGGACCAGAACATTAAAATTGATTGCTGTGAAAAATAAGGTAAATCCTAATGTAGAAAGCTTTAAATTGCATGAACAAGGTATCTAAATTGACTGGACACTGGCCCACATTTTAATTTATCGAACTTTTACTTTTGTTTCTGACAGAAATGATCAGAAGATATCCAGTGCTTATTCAGCTGCTGAGACTAAAAAAGCTACAATTAGATTGCTGAGAACTATTGTTGTGTTGACACAGACACTGAAATCCCTTCCAGATGACATCATGATGACTATGAAATTAATGTACTATGATGAAGGTATTATTTTCAGTTATAGTAACATATTTTCTCTCATTTGAATCACAGATAAACAAAACTATTATAAAGGGGTGATTTTTGACTATTGCTGTGAACAAAACATGTCAAACTATGTTGATTTCACCATAACATATGGTAAAGTGTACAAGATCAAGTCAAGAATTGCTAATTTGTAAGGTTACAAAAGAGTTTCATTTCTACAAGAGTAATTAAATGTACTGCTGGCACCTGTATTTCAGATCAGTGTAAGGGTAGTAGTATCGAGAGAGGTAATATGTTATTATCCCATGCTGAATAAAGTTAAGGAAGGGAGGGATATTGAATTGAACTCTTGCTCTTGTCAGCCCTTTCTTTCATGCGGCCTTTGTTTCCAGAGCATATCTCATAAACTATTCAAGATATCGTGATGAAACTTTTTACACACATCAATCTATTATAGTTTTTGTGCCCCGGGCTGAAGTATCTTGGATTTAATATTTTTGTTTTCCCATGGATACAGATTTAGTAAACAAGGGTGTGGGATGTTGATGACTGAACCTGGTTGTTTTTATCTTGTAGTTACACCACCAGATTATGAACCACCGGGATTTAAAGCAGCAGATTCAGATGGTTTTCTTTTTGATGATGAACCTATGAATATTAAAGTTGGAGATGTATCAACAGTATGTATATATCCTTATCAATATTTCCAAGGGGCTATAAGAGACATCAATATTTATGAAGTTGTGTGTGCCCTTTAGAGTTTTAGTCAGTTGGGTCTATCCACTGAACAATAAAACATTAGGATAATTATAGTTACAGTTTCAACTTCCAAACCCAACTGTAGCATCATTGTCTACGATAATTATAGTCACAGTTACAACTTCCAAACTTTCAAGTCTCATACTGAACCATTTATGTCATTATTTCCTGCCATCTAGAATAAAATTAAATTTACTATATTAGTACATGTAATAAATGAGGATAAAATTTAGGTTTCAATTTAGCGTATTTTCCATGAATGATAATGATTAATGTTTTTCGTCATTATTCCGAGATAATTTTTCAATGCAAATTTAAATTTCAATCATTAATTTTATAATAGCAATTCCACACGTAAGTACTCAGATATATTCAATAATTCAAAAATTATAATTTTCAGTTAAGGTTTGAAATAAATTGTTTCAATTTTTCAAAAGTTATTGTTGGTTTTATGTTGGTTTGCATTACTTTTTGCATGACAGATTTTCTAAGCAGTATGTTAATTCTCTGTTGACTTTTAAAGGTGAAGTTCAAAGGTTGCCATTTGATAATGTTTTATTCATTATCTTACATTAATAGTTTCTTAAATGCATAATCCGAAATACAAATCATTTTGAGTGAGAGATAATTGCTGTGCCTTATGTACCTTAATTCTTTGAACTTGATTGACCAGATTTATGGCGTTGATATTGTCATGCCCACAATATGAGCAGCCAGTTTTTCAACTAAAGCCTTCACTTGAAGAATGTTGGAGATAAACCAAGGGCTTTAATATGAGTGGCTGGTTCTCTAGATAACAAGAATCACAGGGACCCAGGGTATAGGTTCCAAAACGCTCGCGGAATTGGTAGTCTGAGGGTTAAGTATCATTCTCCAGGTTTTTCAGTTTCCTCCCACTGCTAAAGACCCCTACGCTCAAGCAAATTATTGAAATAAAATTGAACCACATGTTAGTCCCAAAATGACCTAGTTTGTGTCGAGTGGACGTTAAACCCTATTTTTCTCTCTTTATCTAGAGTAAAGATGAGAATAAAGACTGATGGTAAACAATTTGAAATGAAAGAAGAAGAGGATACGACATCAAATAAAGCAGAAATAAATGACACTGGATTGGAGGAAGTTGCTACGGAAGCAGATTCACAGGTTATAATAAGTTTTAAATCTTTTTGGAATGTTTTTCTCATTCTCTCTCAGTTAGCTTTTTATTAGGCTTAAACTGTAGTTTGCTATATGTTTCAACTGCTACATTATATATTATTCTCTTTATTGATATTTAATGTACAGTATTATAAGAACTTTGAGTAGCTTTGCAATCAGAATTTCTCTACACAGATCATAATAGTAGTATTTTAGACTTGTAATGATTTCTTTGTTTTAGATGGATTTTGTACAGTCCAATAAAAAGGAAGAAGAAAGCCGTTTTGAAGTAAAACAACATCAGATCCAAGATACCAAAGAAGCAGATGTTGACATACCTGAAGAAAGTCCAGCAAAACCAGGTTAGATATTACCTTAAAGGAGCTAAATCGCTAACATTTGGGTCCTAGAAATTGACAAAAGTAGGTCGCAACACATATAATACTGTAGTATGAATGTATATAAACTGATTTACATTCAATCGTTTCCGTTTTTACTCCAATTTCAAATCAGTTATGTTCGGCGAAATAAGCCAGCAGTCTCAAGCGAGTGCAAATTTATAGCGTCTGGTTATTCCAGTCTACATACGCCGTTTGATTTGGTGCAATGTGTCTAGCCTCGTCCCTTGAGTCTCTTGATACAACTGGGGCTGAAGCGCATTATGGTACACGATTCGTGTACCAATGGTAAAATGTTTATTTTGTCTTAAATATTGGATATCAAAAGCCCATCTTTTTCCGGTAAAGATCACAACATGAATGTTGATTTAATTTGACAAATAAATCGTGTTTTCAATGTTGAAGATTTTGGATGATATTGAGTTAGAGACTTAGCTACTTTAATATCAGGTCAATATTAGTTTCAAAGAATAGGATCACATGGTATATCAAGGAATAGGTTTACTGGAGTGCAACAGTACCTTATTATGTGGGAGTATATTGTCGTTGCCCCTGTCCACGTTTTTGATTTTTGTCTTAATAATGAGTAATTTCTCCACCAACCGTCCAATCACGATTTGGGGCAATCTGACCCACTCCTCTTGCAGTGCCACGGCCAATTCTTGCAGTGTTGTTGGTTGACGTTGACGTCGACGAACACGTCTCCCAATCAAATTAAATGTAACACACTAAAGCATAGATACGCTAAACAGTAAATCGTATGCAAGAACCGATGGGAAAGCAAACATGGATAGATAAACCAGCTCGCAGCAGTTTTCATCAACCCTTCCTTGAAGTGTCAAATTTGACAATGAACTTCTCCCACGTGTATGGCGCTATTGCATGTCGCATGTGCAGCTCAGTGGTTATGTTGGGGCGATAAGTTCTTCATCTGTGAACATACTCTCAAAGCATGTCAAGTGTCCATGACTATTTATCATATCACAACCTGCATAGGTATTTGCTTTACAATATCCCCTACTTTTTTTGAAGAGTATATATTGGACTGATAAAAATACTTTGATCTTTCAGAAGGTAAAAGACAAGAAAAGATAGAAGAAGCTGCTCTATCAGAAAGAAGTGAGGGTCAAGATGAATTTGGTGTTCGATGTCCATGTGGCTGCAATGAAGTAAGTCTTTATATCATTATCTGTTTCAAAACAGGCTGCACTGCTTAAAAAAACCTATGCGCAAGCAAATTATTGAAATAAAATTGAACCATGTGTTAGTCCCGGAATGACCTACTTTGAGTCGAGTGGATGTAAAACCCCATTTCTCTCTCTCTGTACAGAATGTTGAATCGGTACAAGAAAACATGACTGACATATATGTCCACCTTGGAATCCATGGTTGTGAATCAACCAACCAAAGAAATGTTTGATTTTTTCCATGAATGACTTGTTATTTTTAGGATGATGGTTTGATGATTTTATGTGCTGCTTGTAAATTCTGGCAGCATGGTGTCTGTTTTCAAATATTGGATGAAGATGTTGCACCAGCAGAACATATTTGTGATGTCTGTGCCCAGGTACTGTCTAATGTTTTCTAATATTTCAATGTATCGTTGTGAAATGGAATTCAAAAGCTTTACAAATATGAATCTGAAATATATGCAGAAAGAAGTTTAGTTGAATCATAAATAGTTTTCCTACAGGGCCCGGTCATTGGGTCATCACACACTTGGGTCATGGTTTATGTGAATATTATTTATTATAAATTTCAGCCTGGTGTTACTGGTAAAGAACCAACTGATCATAGTCTGGTGGGAATGACCCCAATAACAGTGCAGGTACAATATATCTTCAATTTATACAATGGTTTATTCGAATAAGATTCATATTTAAAGTGTCTCAGCATGATTTGAGTGGTATAGGAATCCCTTACAAACGACAGTATTTAAAAAAGTTGAAGCTCTAATAGGAATATAAGTCAAAAATGGTTCAATACCATTCAGTATTTATAAAGATATGCTGAACTGAAATTTCATCAATCTATGATACTCTCCATGTTAATGTTTCACGGAATCTAATTGACAACCTGATTAATCCGAATTGAATCCAAGGGAGGTTATCTAGTGTTGATATTTTGATTTTGTTTTCATAATTAGATGTTAAATTATCAATCTTAGTAAATTATAATGTGGATTAAGCAGTGAGAAATTGATATTTTCCCGAAAAATGCAAATCGCCAAAGTTACTATAAACCTAGCTCACAACCTTCCATATGTGATTTGACATGCAGAGTTCATGGGATTTGGTAGCTTGCAGACCAGCTGCAAGAAACCGGGTGAAAAGTCTGTATGGCCAGTCTGCGATCTTCTACGGTGTCGAACTCACGCAAGTCTCATGTACAGATTTACTACAATTTCCCCCGTAGACTGCCCATAGTAGTACGTACAGCGGGTTGTAAGCTAGGCTTTAAGTACATACATGCTAAATGAATAATATTTCAAATATAAGTTAAGTGTCTGATTTACATCCCAAAAAATTAGCTGATGGGGGGCTATTGCATAATTTTTGAATTGTAGCTGTTTCCTGTATGAAATTGTTCCTATACATGTCATAACACAGCACATTTGTATGGTTAACAATCACTATATTCCTGTATGGAATTGTTTCTATACATGTCATAACACAGTACAGTTGTATGGATGACAATCACTATACCGGTATTCCTGTATGTCAATAAAATAAAAGCTTTAATACTTGTATACTAACAGGCAACATGTCTATGGCGAAGAGCATTGTTGGCATCTTTGGAATTAAACAGGGTACTGGCTTCCCATTTAGCAAGACGACTGGGTGTAGAGGCTACAGTTGCACAAGGTTTAATCAACAGACTGGAAAAAGAGGGTTTTGTCAGAAATGCTGGAAAGGGAAAAAGGTATATATTGAAGAATAATTGGGTAAAATCAGTTCATTTTAAATAATTAACCCTTAAACTGCTGTGGTCCATGCTATTCATCTCTGACGGTTTGAAGCGTTCTAATGAACAGGTGGGGTCATGGTGGCTAAGTGGGTAAGATGCTGGCTGTCTAGCCTGGAGGTCGGGTGTTCGATCACTGCATTGGCCGAGAAAATTCATCCAGATTTTCCGGCATTTATCCCCCTTGTCAGTGATGCAGGACGGAGGGCCTGACAAGGACAGCTGTCTAGTAGTAGTTCGGATGGTACGGAAAACCGAGGTCCTGTGTACATATTGACATGCACATGAAAGATCCCTTAACAGTTGGAATTCGTTATAAGAGCTTTCCGTAGTGCCGCTGTCCGGGCAAAATTTCCCTCATAGCACACTGTATGGTGTATGCTCATCTTCATTAGCCCAGTTCGGAGCCATTACATTTCATTTCTAATGAACAGCTGTTTTGGCCTGTTCAGGGATGTACCAGTGTTAATATATCATCTTTCTGTAATTTTCTGCAAGGAACTGGGGTAGTCATTATTTACATGTAAAAAGTGCTAAATGGTTAATATTAAAACTATCTAACCAGAAAATTCTATTTGTTTTAAAGGTGGAGTCCGATCAGTCTGCTATATGTCGGTGGAAGCGAACGTTAAATAGAGCTATTTCACACACACTTAAATATTTAAGAAAATGGCTGAAGGGTTGAAATTTTCTAAACCTATCAAAATTCTTTTTCAGGTTAGGAAAATTGGTGGAAAAGTCAAAAATACGAAATGAAGGCTTACTGAAATATCTTAGTAGGAAACTCAACCCTTCAAAAATTGGTAGGGATATGGACACAAACGATACTCAGGTGACTGATTCACAGGTAAGTATTGACAACTATGGATGGATGTTGGGCAAGTATTTTATGCCCATGATCTGAAAATAATTGCCGGTGAGACTTGCAGGATGTTTTTGGTCATTTTTGTCAAGGACTCCTGTAGGATAATTAAAAGGTATAATAGTAAAAATGTAACACAGAAGTTTTGATGGGAGTTTTTTCTTATGACACAATGAACAATACTAACTGATTCTCCAATAGTTTAAGCCTAAAGTGAAACTAAAAGTAGATAAAATAAAAAACAATTTCAGCTCAATCTTTCAAAATGACTGTATGGAGCAAACACATCCAAAATTTTTACCTAAATCAGAGAGGTTAAACACATTAAGCCAAGATTGAAACAGTTGTCTGTATTGAACATCTAACTAGAAAAAGTGACATGACAAATAAATTCTTTCTTATTGCAGAGGAGCCAGAAACAACCTGTTCATAATTCAAGAAATACTCAACAAGATGTAAATAATTTCTCATCGATTTTTAAACCTATACATGCCATCTTGAGTTGGAATTCTTCCTCTTTCGTTCCAAATATATCAGCATGTTGGAATGGTCTATTATTTTTCCCCTAAAAAAATAGGTTCTGCTCTGTGCTTGCATTGAGTTTAATTCTAGGATGAGGATCAACCCGTAACCACATGACCCCCCCCCCTCCCACACACACACACACAACTCAAAAGAATGATATGCATGTCTTTTAATGAAATAAATAAAATAGGTTAATTCTGAAATGACCCAATTGTGTTGTAGACGTCAAATCCACTTCTCTCTCTCTTTTGCTGTCAAGTGCAAATATGTCTTAGAACTTCCCTGTTTGTGAAGATAATCAGTTGTCTCTTATCAACATGATCTCTTTCATAGAGTTGACTCCATCATTGGCATTTTTACAGTTTCACAAAAGTTCATTTTCCAATCCATTCTCAGGGAATATGAGATAAATTGTTATTGAAGTTTTGTGAATACGTTATCAATTTATTTCAGGTTGATAGTTTAGTAGCCCAGACAGAGAGTATTAATATCAGTGGTAAAAAAAATAAAAGTAGTGAAAGAAATAAGAAGACTAGTACGGTAATTAAAGTTCAATAATTATGTTCTTTTTCAAATGGGGGTGTTGGATGGCTGAATGGTTAGCGTGCGCGCTGTATCATAAAGTCTGTCATTGAGTCGACTGGCGTGGTTTCGAATCCCCTGTTGTACGTGACAAGGAGGAGGGTTGCCTGTCCAACCTCGTGGGTTTTCTCCAGGTCCTCCGATTTCCTCCCACTGCTAAAGACCCCTTTGCGCATGCGGATTATTGAAATAAAATTAAACCATATGTTAGTCCCGAAATGACCTAGTTTGTGTCGAGTGGACGTTAAACCCCATTTCTCTCTCTTTCAAATGAAATTGTTAAAGGCCCAATACCACTCTTGTTGTTACTGAATAATATGTCCCAATCTTTATTCTGGTCAACAAATTGTACTATTTTACAATATTTCAATTAATTGATGATACAAATTTTATCTTAACACACCTTATTTAAAAAATTGGAAAAATTCAACTTAATGGTTTGAAACGTCTAACGTAAACCATTTCAAATGAAACTTCGATATAAAAATATTTTCGAACCCTCTGGACAAATAAAATAGGATGTAATGGATAATTTACACAACAGGTAGGACACTTAAACATCTAGTACTTAGATAAGGATATTATTTATTTTCTGGAGCTTTCAAGCCAGCAAGAGTGTTATTGTCCCTTTAAGAATTCGTTGTTAGTAGTTACACTTTTTCATATTCATATTCATTAAAACAGTGTGAAGAGAATAAAGTGTTGGTCAGGGATCATGAAACAGTTTTGTTTGCACAAGATAAAAATCACTATGAAATTCACCTTATTCACCCCATGAACAGAACAATACAAATGCCTAGGAAACGTTTGTCTGCGATATCATCCTTGGTGAAAGTGGACTTTAACCCTTTTATGCAGGGTTCCCACTATCACGATACGTGCCACGATTGAAATTGTTGTTTTAATCGTGGTGAGTCTTTCAGGTTTTATCATATATTGAGGTCAGTCGTAGCAGTTGTGTTGATCGTATCCGAATGTATTTGCATGTACCAGATTGTGGACTGGTTAGAGACAATCCTATCGTAACGCATTACACGACAGTGGGAACCTAGTATTGGTACTAGTAGAATAGTAGAAGATATCTCATGCGTATTATCCCTTGAGCTCTATCAATAAGTGACCACATTCTACATGCCCTATGTTCGGCTGAAGAAAGCACAACTGTACATGCCATGCTAAGTTGGTTGAAACATGTTTGAATGATGAGGTTTTTCATCCTAGATGTATTTTTCTAGATTCAATTCTCTGCAAAGATTTGCTGATAATAGATAATGAGACATGTTGAATGTGGAGGTAGGGTAGGTAAGGCTTATCCAGTATTGAGAGATATTTGTGTATTTGTAGAATATGGAAGGTATTGAATCAAGTCAGAATAACAGTAGTGGAATAGGAAAGAAAAGGGTACATTCTAAAGTTAATGAGGTAAATACTGAATCGTGGCTGTAACAGGACAAAATACAATCACATATCAAAAAAAGTCTTAAGGACAGCATGATTTGAATTATGATTTAGACATGTATTTGCATGACAACCCATAGTCAACTCTCTAGACTATAAGATGGCTTTGATATTTAAAAGATATAAACTCTGTCACTTAATAATAAAATGAATAATCGAAACTTGTTTATTATTGCAACAATAGTACTGGACAATCAAGAACTGAAATGAAATGAAATGGGGTTTAACGTCCTACTGTTCAGCTCCTAAATGGGGCTAATGAAGACGGGCATACGCCATACAGTGTGCTATGAGGGAAATTTTGCCCGGGCAGCGGCACTACGGCCTACTCTTTTACGTGCACGCCAATGTGTACACGGGACCTCGGTTTTTCGTGCCATTCGAACGACTAGACAGCTGTTCTTGTCAGGCCCTCCGCCCTGCATCACTTGACAATCAAGACTATATTGTCAAAACTTCTAACACTCATAACTTTGCTCTGAATAACGTAACTTATCTAATTCTTACATAATTCATCTTTAAGCACTCATGAAATATTTTTGATTGCATTATCACCTTGGTGGAAACGGACCACAAATCTTTAAAATATAAGTGGTTTTACACTGGAATAAATGATATGCTTTTAATTTCAGGCCCAAGATTTTGAAATCTGTACAAGTCAAGATCAAGATAATTTTGAACCAACACATCGTCGTAGAAGAAAATCTAGCATTGTTACAAAAGCTATCATGGTTTAATTTAGAACCAATAAATTATTAATTGTTCAGACAAATGTTATATTATTTTAATTGGGTATACAAATTTACATGTTATTTCTTGTACATTAATTCAATATTTATTAGAGACTTTTGGCAAGCGTAAATTCCTGGTCTGTATCCGTATCGATTTTGCGTGTGATGTCGTATCGAACAGCTTTCATACAGTAAAGGTCACTTCATTGTCCTTCTACAGTCTTTTTTGCTACTTTTAGATGCTGAAATGTTGTACCATAGAGTTTTTATGAATCTATTTGTATCATAGAACACAAAGGTGTATATTTGATGTGATTTAACCATGATAAAGGCTGGACTTTATTCATTATTTTTGAGGAGTTTTTCTCGAAATTATCTGCATGCTGGTTGATCTACATGCTAAATTTAGGGAGGTAAAAGGGTATAAACTTTCTAAAATGATACATTAGTGAAACCAAAAATTGCTGTCGAGTCGAGGTCAAAGATTCTTAATAAGATTCAACATTAATTTTTTTTTTAATAGCTCAGCGACTGTCGAGTGACTTTACTCCCTCCAGGAATTTGTAGGCTAGGCACTTGACTAGTACTGATGGTAATCTTGGTAGATAACTGCTATCTGTAATAGAACTAAGCTCAGCTCAGCTACTCATACGTACGCGGAATGAAAATCTACCTAAACTCTATAACTACATTGACGCAACATACCACGTATCTGTATCTTATACGTGATACGAATGGGAAAAATTCTGGTTGCCAAAAGTCTCTATTATGTCCATTTGGAAGTGTGTTTAAAGATTCATCTATTTAATTCATGAACATATAAATATGATGCAATTATGTTCCCTGTACTTGTTGTTTATTCACTGTTATGTTATAGAATATATTAATACATCATCCTGCTAATTTATCACAACAAACATATAAATATGATGCAATTATGTTCACTGTACTTGTTATTTATTACCTGTTATGTTATAGAATATATATATACATCAATCTGCTAATTTATCACAAAATTATAAGGATATTTTCTTCATTGATCAAGATATAAATCCCTACTACGTATTTTGGATCAAATTCAATGGATATCTTGTTTACCCTTTAGCACTGGGAGCACCCTAAACCACTCTAATTAGGGTTCCTTAGACCACCCTATCACGTGCACAGCTGTGGCGCCTATAATCAGTACTAACTCTGGGTCCATTTTTTTTCCGCCAATTTTTCATTTGAATTTATTAGCAATATATTTCTTCCGCAAAAAAAAATTAAAAATTTTCAGTAATTTTTATTACGTTTTTATTTACATAAATACATACAAAATATATATATTACAATTTACAAAATAATTCTTCTCTACTTTGCATAGGTCCATTTTTTGAAAGCTTTTTCAAAATCTGGGGTAACCACTTTTCCAATACTAAATACCATTTAATTACACAGTGTATTTGTTTTTAATGCATTTCTGTATTTGTTTTTTTATAATATTTTGCCTGCTAAATCTTTTGGAGCTCTGCAGTTGCCACAGGAATTGTGAGTAAGCGCTTACTGATATCACAAACACTTGGGAATATATCATCTTTAGTTAAGGTGAATTTACAAATGATTGTAATAACTCGTAAATAATCCTTTAATATGGAAAGCTATTCACATATATCTTAGGTGGTTTGAGAAAGTTTAAGGAACAGCAGTTTTGATGTGTTCAAGGATATACCAATATTATAATATATCACTTTTCTCTTAATTTTCTGCAAGGAACTGGTGTAGTCAATATTTACATGTAACAAGTGCTAAAGTGTTAACAAAAAAATGACCCAGTTATTGGGTAGTATCTATTACAGGAATATGACTTTCATTCATTTTCCATCCATTATTTCATGAAAACATATCAAATGTTTTTAACATTCATTACATTAATAAAAACAATTTTAGAGTTTATACTTATTTATAGCTTTTTTTTTTTATGTCAAGCTGATTAAACCAGAGAATACATTCAAATGAATCAAGAATTTCACTAACACTATTTATGGAATAAAAATTACTGGTTTATTAACATGCAACGTTTCGACGATGATACTCTTGTCTTTATCAAGCAAATCAGCATGCATGTTAATAAACGGTGCATGTTAATAAACCAGTAATTGTTATTCCATAAATAGTGTTAGTGTGTTACTGTTCAATTACTAAATGCCACTTAAAGAAGAATCAAGTATTTGTTAATACTTAATGACAATTGCTGAAATGCAGCTTTTATCAGTAAATTATTGTTATGATGCAAATTCCTTCTGATTGACCCAGAGAATACATTTATAAATGAATCAATTATTCGTTAATAGTATTACTTAATACCCGTTGTTGAAATGCAGCTTTCTATCTGTCATTTACTGTTATGATACAAATGCCATCTGAAAACGATCCATCAAATTATATATTTGGTTTAACTCCCATATTCTCAAAATAGAAATGGTTCATGTATAACCACACTGTCAACAAAAAGTTAGTAAATAATACAGAGTGGATAAGCTAAAGCACAAATGCATTTTTTCTAGGACATGTATCATAGTTCAACCACATGTTGAAACATGGATACATGCACATGAATAACTCCTGTTTACTTCATGCAGTGTCAAAAGATAGATAATGACAAACATACATTTTGACTAGATATATTGCTGGGTCGAAGAATTTCCGGGGTGGGATTCAGAAATAGCAGTCAGTTGCTCCTAATAATTTGAACACAGTTTGTAGGATTGTAACACCAGAAACTGGTAAATTGATGCATTCATATTTTCTATTTCTACTAACTCTAATTTATAGCTCTAGATATACTATCCCCCTCCCTATTATTGACTACTAGAAATGATTCCTGTCTGGGTAATACAAATTAATATTGCAGGCTATTCATGACAAGTCTAAAAAAAGAAAGCTAAACAAGAATACACTGTGATAAAAACTTTATTTGAAATAAATGATAGTCTGGAAATGATGTTTTGAAATGATTAAAAATGTCTTTGAGTTGTGTGTCAGTTTATTGTCAGAAGCCACACACAAATGTCAGTCTTGATTCTTCGACTCCACACTTTTAAATAAAAGAATGTGTTATTTGCTACACCTAGTTGTATAGGAAATTAAAACGACTCAGTGTCTGGGGTAAACTTGAAATTATGGGTCCATATCCAGCTGAATTATCATAAAGTTCAAACAACGGTGCCGCAACAAGTTTATAATTTCTCGGCACAGCAAAAAGAGCCTTTTCTGGTAATTGTACCAAGAAAAGACGCTTATGTTCTTTAGGTTTAGTGATGTGTGCTGGTGTGTACGGGTACTGTGGGGGTTCAAAATTTGGTCTCCACCAATTTCCAATTGTGTCTTCGATTACCCATTCCATTGGTCCGCCATCTTGTCTCCCTAAGGTCTCTGTCAACAGTCGTTTCAGGCCCTCAACTTCGTCTTCTCCTGGGTTTAATTCGCCACCAGGTAATTTGAAAAATGTTGTACCAAGTTGCAAAAGTAATACATGAGGTAGAGAATGCTCATGCACAATTAAAACTCCCTCAACCGATCGCCTCATTCCAATTTTTTCGAAATCATCTCGCATCCTTTGAAATCTAGCCGGTACAGAGCTGTCCTTCTCATACAAGGGTTCTTTTGTTCCAAACGTGTAATTAGTCAAAGGGTATAAGTTAATGGTTCTTTCTATCGTAAGAGGTGGTGCTGAACCCATTTTCCCACCGTAAGAGGCCCCGGCGGAACCTTTAGGCCACCCAGCAATACTCCTATTCGACGCCATTGTCCTGTGGTTTAGACCGAATTCAATTTTAACAAAAGAGAGTTCGTGTTAGAGTTACTTCCCTTTAACTACTTGATCAGTTATTAAATTTTGGTTGTATGTTGCCAATTCATCCCAATAAAATAATCCACAATTGAATAAGCAACGTAAAACTCAGGTTAGATCTCCTACTTATATCGTCGCGGTACATGGTAACAATTGACTATCTCAATTATACTGGCGAAAATTAAAACAATAAGAGATCGAAGTCATCACTTTATAACGCCATTGGGATGAAGGATGATGGTTTGTGAAATTAAATGACACGGGTTATAGTGCAACTTTTTTTGCATCGACTGGTCTATATTCTATAGTAAAGTAAGTGCTCTTATGCCTGGGACACGCTTTGCGAATTTTATTCGCCTATACCTCGACCGAGGTATTTCGCCGCCGAAGTTAATCGGGCAGCGTAGTGGGCAGCGTAGTGGGCACCCCCGGCGAATGCTAAGCAGCTATAGTGTTCTATTTCGGCCACTTCCCGCGTCGCGTGTCGACCTTGAATAATATGGTTCGCCGTTTGTAAAATAATTATTTAATTTTTTTTATAGCAAAAAACATTTAGCTAAATATATAAACATTTAGCTAAATATATAAACATTCAGCTTAATATATAAACATTTAGCTAAATATATAAACATTTAGCTAAATATATATATTTAGTTAAATATATAAACATTTAACTAAATATATAAACATTTAACATTTAACTAAATATATAAACATTTAACTAAATATATATATTTAGTTAAATATATAAACAGTTAACTAATAAAATATATAAATATCATGCTAAATATATATGTTTAGCTAAATGTATAAATATTTAACTAAATATATATTTGTGGTCCCGCCAATATTTCTATTATCGTAAGCGACACAAACAACTGCGCATAAAATGATGACGTGTACCCGACACGTGAGCCTTGACACAATAGGCCTACTAGCAATTAAATGAAATGAAATGAAATGGGGTTTAACGTCCTACTCTTCTGCACCTAACCTGGGCTAATTGAAGACGGGCATACGCCATACAGTGTGCTATGAGGGAAATTTTGCCCGGGCAGCGGCGCTACGGCCTACTCTTATATCGAATTCCAACTGCCAAGGGATCTTTTACGTGCACGCCAATGTGTACACGGGACCTCGGTTTTTCGTCCCATCCGAACGACTAGGCAGCTGTCCTTGTCAGGCCCTCCGCTACTAGCAATTAGAAATGGAAGCTGACCACGAACTTGTAACCAGAATCACGACCGCGGTACTCCGTGCCGTTCGCACAGATCAAGGCAAGGTACGTGCAGTCAATGGAAAGTTGTACACTACGTCATCGTTTAGTGTGAAGTCGCTTACAACAATAATTATTTTACAAACGGCGTAAAATATATAAATATATAAATGTTTAATATATAAATGTTTAACTAAATATATAAATGTTTAACTAAATATATAAATGTTTAACATTTAACTAAATATATATTTAGCTTAATGTTTAAACATTTAACTAAATATTTAGCTAAATATTTATATATCATCAAATCTCTTGTTTCGGTCTTAATATTCAATGCTAAATGTTAAATATGAAAATAGAGACAAATCAAGAAATATTTATATATATTATGTTAAATATTGAGTTTTTGTTGTATTTTTAGTTTAAATATTAAAAGTGAAAAATTTGCACAAAATGGCGCCCCATACAATAAAGCGTTTTTCAATGTTAAGCTGTAGAGAAAAAAAAGCGGCGTCGCTTTTTCTAAATGGATATTGTTTATAGTTTTGGTGATGAAATATACCAGGAGAATTAATTCATTTGCAGTATATTTGCCGTTTGGTATTTTATCTTCAATACAGTAATTTATATTGGACACAAGGAACTGTTATCCTTTATATAACAATACATTTCTATAATATCCAGATTATATGTTATATTTTAAATCTCTATTCTAAACTTAAAATCGTAAACTGAATAAGTGACCTCGTGCTCTCTGCAGATACCGCCATACACTATTATAGTTAAGCACACGATGATAGGGTACTGGGTATGGTTCCGTTATTTACATCAGTTGTTTTATAGGTTCTCAAGTGTTGTATTACTTATAGTATGAACATTCTTTGACAGAATTAATACGAGAATTTTTATTTTTGTGGATATCCTCTTACGAATATATTAGCAACCTTGAAGAAATCAGATTAAGATCGATGTTGAAGAATCCAAGATTACGTTCACATCTGCAGTAATGTCTTTAATTGTTGGTATATTATTAATAAAAAAAAAAGAAAGAAAAGAAAAATACAATGTTACTTGGTCGTAAAGTAGAAGAAAACCGATGAATTTTCCAAATGTGGGAACCTAGTGGCGTGGGTAGGATTAGAACCAATTTCTGTCAATCCACTTTTTTGGGAAAAATTAGTGATTTAAAACTTATAAGCCACTAAGCCACCTGTCCGTGCATTTTGCGTCGTGGGTCCCCGGCCCGTGATCGTTCCGTTTGAGGCTCTCGTCACCTTCAGGGTAGGCTATCCGGGCCCCAGCGGGTAATCGGGTCCTAGTCCGAACCTGTAGAACGCGACAAAGATCGTGAGCGCGGTTACCGATCGCACTAGGTGGGCTAACTGGTACCCGATCACTTAAAACAAAAATGAAAGTGTAACGTTTACTTTCGTTTTCATTTTGATAGGCGCTAAACATTACCATGCTTTTCAATATTTTTGCCAATTCTACATCTTTCTCCGATCAATGACAACGTGGTTTTTGTTTTTCTATGTTTTTTGCTTGCATAAAATTTCCTGTCAAAATCGTGTGCATCAGGTTATTATTACATCAGTAAAACTAAAACTAGTAGGCCTACATTATTTGGTAGGCCTATGTCATAATATGTTGTGTGAAATCTCAAGTTTCTGCCTTTTAGCAAAGTGACCCCCAGTTACCCCAGACATACATCAAAATGACGCCAGAGAGCATGTATCTTTCAAAAATGCTAGCCGCCGTTTCCACCTGCTCTTCATCGTGTTTCAAATGTGATGGGTTCTTTTAATTGCACACCAACATGCACCCGAACAACAACTGAAACCCACGCAGAAAAAGCACGATTAACTGTCTCGGGAAACACTGTGGGATCGAACCCGGTGCATCCTGTTTTTTTTAAAACAGTATTTTTATTCAGGTTGTCTGAATGGGATTGAGGAACAGACTTAGCCTATGTAAAACCCCTCTCCCTAAATAATTTGTATATATATATTATTAATGCAAAATGGGTGTGTAGTTATAATGGCAAACACATACATATTACATGTATATACATATAATAAAATAAAATGGCTGAAAATGTACAGTATGTAGTTTATAATTATACATATACAACCATTGTAAGATTTTTTTAAATAATAGGCAACATTAGAGCGACTAGCCAAAATTATACATAAAATAAACAATAGAATATTATTTGATCGAGATTAAAATCTGTTTGACATATCTATAAACTTATGGACCCGATTAAAATTTTTAGTGTTAACATCAAGACTGCAGGTTGTGAAGCCGAATAAAAGACAGTTTATATTTTTAAAATCATGTTGTAATTTGTCTATGGTTTCTGTTCGTGCATTTGAATGTAAGGAACATCGCAGAAGGTAATGGTCGGGATCTTCAAATGTATGACCGCAGAGGCATGCGGGACTGTCGGCAACATGTCTTAGGAATTTGTGACCCTGCAGGTCAGAGCATCGAAGTCGTAATTTACAATGAATTATTTGAGGTTTCCGCTGACCATTATAATAAAACGAAGGAACTTTGATATCAAATTTGGATAGATGATCGGAGAAAATTTTTAGAGTTCTAGAATTCCTTGCAGGGGTAGGCCTACTGAGTTTATTCCACTCTCTTATACTGGATGGGATAAATGATTTAGCAAAAATGTCAGTACGGCCTCGAATTTCTTGTAATCTGTCTTCATTACGGAGGGAATATTTGTTTGTAGGTTCAATGTTTATGAGATTCTTAAGATAAGGAGGGGTTAGGTTATTGATGATTTTCTAAAGTAGTTTTAATTTATGTCTATTTCGTCTTTCTTTGAGTGGAATAAACCCAGTTTTTGCGTAGAGGGAAGCATAGCTAGTACCCTTAACTACCCCGCAAATAGTGCGTAGTGCGTCAAGCTGAAGGTATTCGGGATTATTACATAAGTGGTCAGTGCACCCGTCCCAGATAACATCGGCATAATCAAAGTGCGGCAGAATGAAGGAAGAATATAGAGTATGTAGCGATTTTCTTTTTAAAAGATATTTCAAGGAGCGAAGACTGTTTACTAATTTTGATACTTTGCTGATTATAGCGCCTTTCTCTCTCAAACACCCGGGTGGTTCGTGCCAAACGCCTAGACATACCTTGCCAAACCCTACTAAAATACCTGCAATTGTTTTATGGACTAGGATAAAAACAAGCATGTGTTTTGCTTGAGTGGGTGGATGATGTGAATTTTAACAGTCTTCATTTTTTTTGCTTGGGTGGGTAGATGGGTGTAATGTTTATTTATATAAAGCATAAAAATATACAGCGTGAAACATGAAAATTATGACTCTACACGATCGTTGATATATTTAGAATTTGGGATATCGTTTGAAGGGGTTGTTCAATATCTGTAAAATTCATCGTACCATTTGCAGAACTACTACCAACGGCAAAACTGGTGGTATTTGTTAAGAATTCAGGCGGGATAACTCCCAGGTTGAAATAAGCTTTTCCCCAGGTATTAACACCTAAATTCAACACAATAACACAAAGAAAATTTAAAACAGAACCGGACAACACCTGAAACAAGATAAGAATAATGTATCAACTCCTTAAATGATATCTAGGAGTGTGGGTAAATATTCACAACAAAATCACACATAAGGCACCAATTTTACTTGATATCAGTCATAACAAACGCTGAGATTTTATTAGGTTGTTACTCCCGTTAAGCGGTCGGTCATGAAAAATGCCCCTGAGTGGATGCTGAATACAAATTCTATTGTATTCAGAAGAGATTTGATTGGACGATAGAAATTGACACACTCCGTCAAAAACCCAAGTTTTCACTGTCAGTACAACAATGACTAGAGAAGGATTTCTCGGGCCATTGCTTCAGGAAAATGTTTGTCCATGTAGGCTATATGAATTAACTTAAACGGGACCTGTATAATATGTTACGAAACGTTGTTATTAAATAACAGAAAAGTAGTAAATATCCATATATACCTTGCAGGGCCGTAACTAGCTCAGAGCAACGAGGGGGCCGGAAGTGTTCTCGGGGGTGCTGTAATATTGACGGACAATGTATATCTATTTTTTTTATGGTCGAAATTTTTTTCACAGGGGGGGGGGGGGCGAAACCTTTTGCAGGTGGGGCTTCGCCCCCCCCCCCTGCGCCCCCCCCGCCTAGTTACGGGCCTGATACCTTGTGCTGTGTTGTGGTCGTAAAATTATTGAAGTGGGTCAGTTCTAGCTTCAGCTATGACCATTTGATGTTTATATTGGGTTCTAATGATTTGTGAGTCTTAAATATGGTTAGTTGATCTATAACAGCTAAAAATAAATATGTAGTAACGCTGCTTTTAGCATCGACTTACCATATCTTTTACTTGTAGATGCCCAGTGGCAAAGACTATAGCATTAGGGGGCGTGGCAACAGGTAACATAAAGGCAAATGATGTTGCAATACAACATGACCACATTAAGTATAATGGATTGATTGACAGTCCAACAGCCTGGAAATATATTTTTAAAATTTTTTTAAATAGAAATATCTTTTCCAAATTATGTAATAATTAATTTTACTATAAGTTCTGTTACTTTCGTCTACTGAAATAGACTACATGTACTTTATTATCGCAACTTTCTGAATGGTCTTTGATTTTCTGAATATTGTTAGACCCATATGCTATTTGATAACATCTCAGGGCAATACATGCTTATTTGATTACAGGGTTATAATCAGTTCATATTGGCGCTTCGAGGTTTTATGAATGGTAGTCGACTCTACCCTATAGGCCCCCTCAGGTATCATTTTCTCAAATGGAACGACCGCATAGTATTGCAGTATTTTACTAACGGTTAGGGCAGATATTGGGAAGATTCATATCAACAAACAAAAGACAGAAAAGTAGAGGACATTTGGTCGGGAAGAAGGCTTCTGCGTCATTACGGCGATGGGCCTGGAAGCAAATGAAGCACCCGGGTTAATGAAAGCGGGAAGACTTTGTGTTCTTACCAATTGTGCCATAATAGGTATAAGTATGGCTGACGTTGCCGTATTACTGGTGACCTCGGTACAAATCGATACAAGAATAGTCAAGAAGAAGTTCATCAACCAGGGTTCAAATATAACAAATACATGTAGATACTGGCTTATAGACGTCGACAATCCCGAGTCCTAGAATAAAACAAGATAAAATAATAATACAATTTAGTAGATAGGATACCTCATGATACTAAGAGCTGATACTATAGAGTTCTTTCTGTAAAATGAACATCGGCATTCACTAATCAAAACCGCCAATTTTTCCCTTCAAAACAACGATTGATTATTGTTTTTTATTACATTTGTGCCACACCCAACTTTAATTAAACAGGGTACGAAATAACACGCGAACGGTCGTTCAGGTTACGCATCGGTTACCATGACCTGGAAACACGCGAACGGACTTCCGTTCTCGACCACCGAGCTATAATTTATAAACTAAAGGTTTCAGTTAAAATATTCCCCCCACTACTACATTAAAACTTTTTACAATTATAAATAAATGCCTGAAAGATCGTTAAGTTCGCACCTGTCATTTTGTCGGTAGCAAATCAACTCGCGGACCCATCATACCTGGCGACGACATACTCATTTGCCTCTTTAGCGAACGAAAGCGCCAGATCAATCAACTGATTTCTATTGTTTTTATTTCTTAAATTAATGGTGATTGAGTAATAAAAATAAAACACCCAATGAAAAGGAATGTTATATTCGCAAATTATCAAATAAAAAACATACTTTTCAACAATGGATCTTCCGGTATTTACGTAATAGTTCAGAGGTGAAAATTCACACCGTGTCAATGACTTTGGCATTATTCCAATATTTTCACGTTGTCACTCACGGCTAATAATTTTATGACATGGAAAGTGAAATGGAATCAGATTTTTTATGATTTACTGCCAGGCATATCGTAGAACATGATAATGTCGAAGAAATCAACTATTTGTTATTTTTGGGGGACGTTATGAATGATGCGAAGCAGCCGAGATCAAGCGTGTCGGCCGCCATATCTTGGATACGTTTCCAGACAGACGATACCACAAAACTTACGGATAATAATTCTAGAGTTTGGAAAGCTAAATTGAATCAAAACTTTTAGGATTTAATACAAGCTACATAGAGGAATATTACATTGCCGAAGATTTCAACTATATATTTTCATTTTCGATGCTATGAAGCAAAGAAGACGACAATTCCCACCATATATCCAACAAAGGCAGAAATGTCACATAGCGATGAAGTGACGGTCATTTGGGGCGATATTTCTTTCTAAAAGTTATATATTTATATTTACTTTGAACACTGTTCTTTTTTTTAAAATAAAATCTTAGGAGATACATGTTCACGTTTATTATGACAGAGAAAAGTCATAATTTTAGTGGAACTGACTTTTCAATATTATTTATAGTAATATACCGGTAATTGTTAGTTTGTACAATTGAATTTTATATCATTGGAAAGAACACGACTATCTGTACATTTTTGTATAAAAAATTTTTTTATTTAGTTATTTGCAATTTTGTAGAGAGTTTTAGGATTAACAATAATCCACTAATTCGCTTAGGGATATGGGCCCTGCTGATTTAATAAGCTTAGGGGTAGCTGGCTAATCTTTTAATTGGCCCCAAATCCCCCTAGGCTAATTCGAGGGTCGGCTCTAAACAAATATGGCATCGTAACCTATAGGTTACCAGTTCAAATTTGATGCAGATTAGCCCAACCTATTTTGAGGTTACCATATAAGAGGCTTATTTCATACCCTGTTAAAGATGCATTATGTAAGAGCTAAACGGCCCATTGCAGGTCTTTTTGTCTGACTTAAAATCTTAAAAAACATTATTATTTAGACATTTATTTACATGACAAACATATAATCAACTCTCTAGAATATCGGATGGCCGAGATTGAAATGGATTTGAACATCCACGACACTTAATGATCAAATGGATAATCGAGACCATTGTTACGCTAACAAACGATCTACGCTACTTCTTCAAACAGTCATAACGTTGCCCAGAAAAAAATAATTTAAATGAAATTACGAAAGTTCACTGAGGAGATATATGTACTTTTGTAATGACTGTGAAGAGGATAATAGATACGTTGAAAAAGTCTCCTAACCTTATAAAAACAAGAATAAATCGTACATATTGCATCTTTAAGCATATACCCCTACCTGCCACGACTACAAGTCATCTCTTTTAAATCGAAGCGTTAAAAGCTGTTGCGATGCCCGACATTCTAAAATGGAAGAGGTCTCCCCTTAACGTTATAAATGAAATGAAATGAAATGGGGTTTAACGTCCTACTGTTCTGCTCCTAACCTGGGCAAATGAAGACGGGCATACGCCAAACAGTGTGCTATGAGGGAAATTTGGCCCGGGCAGCGGCGCTACGGCCTACTTTTATATCGAATTCCAACTGCCAAGGGATCTTTTACGTGCACGCCAATGTGTACACGGGACCTCGGTTTTTCATCCCATCCGAACGACTAGACAACTGTCCTTGTCAGGCCGTCCATCCTGCATCACTGACAAGGGGAAACCACGCCGGAAAATCTGAATGAACTTTCTCGGACAATGCAGGGATCGAACACCCGACCTCCAGGATAGTTTTATGGCGTATAGAACAGGGGAAATCACAGTGGCATTCATAACGAATAAAACAATTTCACTACCTGACAAACACCTGCCAGGGCATAGCCACCACCTAATAGAAGTAGAACACCCCACGGATAATTCTTCTCAACTGTTTTCCAATCTAATAAAGCCGGTACCGTTTCACCACGATCTGCTGCAATATCAAAATTAAACACCATATAATTGGACACCAAAAACCCATCCTGAAATGGTGTCCGTGAGATTGTTCTCGTATACTAGTTTTATCGGTTAGTTTAAAAGCAGTGTGTGTCGAATTACTGATCGTAGACGGAGTTCGTTCCAGGAAATCGCCAGCGAATATTTTAGTCAAAATTCGGGGAATCTTGTGGGATTTGTTTTTAGGAGAATATCGATACACAGCGTTGCACCAAAATCATAAACAACCCCAAAACACGGAACTGGCAGAAAATCCAAACGCATTATTATTTCAGAGTATGTAATCAAAACCTAAAATGTCATTATAGTTTGAAGACGACCTTTTCATCCTATACACCAACAAATGGCTAATTGGTTCAGTCTGATTAAACATACATTATGCGAGAGCTAAATCTGTCTATTGCAGGTCTTTCTTTAGGCCTGAAATGTTATCTAAATTATTAATTAGACATTAATTAACCTATCCAGGCCATAATCAACACTAGATGGCAGCGCTAGCCTGCGATCTTTAGTGGATTGTAAGCCGATTTACTGCATAACTTTCCTTCTCAATTAAACGATTAAATGGATAATCGAGACTATGCTGTTTATCGTACTGACTTTAGTAATGATGACCAAGGCTTATGGTAAATTCAGTCGCTTAGTTCTCGGTTCATCGTGGATCAATTTGAATGAAATTTTCAGCAACTTGCCTTTACATTATCTAGTTTTTAACTATTATAGTGAGAACTGCCAACTCGTTACCGAATCTCCCATAATGTATCTTTAAAATACAGATCTACATTTCGTTTCTTTTTTTTTATATATATATTTTCGATGGTCTCCACAACATGGAGATCTGACCGGTTGTTCTAGTGGAAGGTCATGCGAGCGGCTTTTGACACCATGACGGCAGGCATTTAATTAACCAATCAGAGTTGATGTTTCTAGTAGGCACGTCAAGAACACGCTGCAACATATCTTTTCATTGGTTAATCCCTCACATAAACCAGAACCAGATCCCAGTGTAGTAAAGACAACTAAAACGAAATTTTGAACTTTAAAAAAACGAAACGAAATAGGAACTGTGTTTTTATCAGATGGCTAATTGGTTGGAATTATAATTGTGATATAGCCAGTACTTACTTGACTTCCGTTTGAAGAAAAGTGTTTTGGGTCTTTCTGATGGGAAAACAAACAATGACAAACACAGAAGAACAGCAACCGCAGAATCACCAACATATCTTGAAAAAAATTAAAGTTCGTGTTTAAACATGCATTATGCAAGAGCTAAATCTGCCCATTGCAGGTCTTTTTTCAGGCCTTAAATGTTATATAAATTATTAATTCGATATTAATTAACATACCATGGCCGTAATCAACTCTCAATGCCATCGGATTGGTCCGATATTAAGTAGATTTAAATGAGTTTTGCGGTTGATGATTTAACGTAAAAATGGATAATCGAGACTTTCTTTATTGTCGTAACAACGGTAGCAATGATCATCAGGGCTACACTGTAATTGTATCGACAATAACTCTACTCCGAGTTAAGTAAGATGACTGAAATTTTCAACATATTCCCTTTTCATTATCTATATTTTAACTATTATAGCGAGAACTGACAGCTTTTTATCTAATCTCCCTGAGCTAATATTCAAATGACACTGATACTTCCTTCTTCTGAATAAACCCTGTCGTGGTTGACTTCTCATTTGCCTCAATACCTGTTTTGCTAGATTGGTTAACAAAAAACTGGCATATTAAATTTCCATACTGAGGAAAATCTACTCCTGCACCACGAAAGGCCCTTGACTGTACAGCGAAATGAACGCTTCCACTCGATCCGCAGTTCTCTGGATTTCATAATACTTTTATTGTTTATTAATTGCAATAGTTTATCCGCGGGTTTGTCTTCTCAATTATTGGTTTTGTGGGGTGAGGTACTTACTTTCGTGGAAAGAATGAACCCCAGCCTGGTACAACTGGTGGTTTCTTCGACAGCCACAAGACAATAAGAACTACAAAATGGGCTACTACTGATTTCTCAGCAAACCTGAATAGAATAAGTTTATAAAATATAGAATTTCACTACTGAAATGAAGGAAAATATTCTCAATATTTGCTTTTTAGTCTGTCATATTTACTTCCATTTGGTTAAAAACATGGATCCTATTTGGTGTCTATTTTTATAGTTAAAACTTCCGTTAACTTGTCTGCACTACAAATAGAAATATAGAACTGTATTTTGATCATATTGAAATCGCAGACTAAATAGCAAAAATAGAGAATCAAAAAATGGTCTTTCAAATAACCCATTGACCAAAAAAGTTATTACAATTGATCAGTCTTAACGAAAGATATTGCCATACACACTTTTCTATTTATCTCATCTTTAATGTCTTATAATGGCCTGTCAAGGATTCTCGATTTATGTCCATGAACATCGAGGTCAAGATAATATCTAGTCTGGGCCTTTTTTTTTTAAATTGGCTTTTCAGTTCATATTTTTATTACATTTAAATGGCAAGCTTACGTTATTGGGCCTAATTCATCATATTGTCTTTTTAACAGATTTCCAACACCCTCATCCGTACCACACTTCCATTTCATCCATTTTCTATACAAAAAAAAAATATCATGCAAATGTAGTACATCACGTGACTTATTAACATAAACGGAAACGACGCCGAGATCATCCTGGGTCGGTCTCAAAATTAATGTAGTGACTGCAGTCGATCTCAAAATCATGCATCGGCGAACAAATGAATTAATGGGCTAAATAAAAAATGTCAAAATAGAAGTGAAAAATCCCAAATACATAATATATCAAAATAGAAGTGAAAAATCCCAAATACTTAATATATTTCTAGACTATGTATGTGTATACGTATGATTCCTTTAATTGGAAATTCGATCAGTCAACCACGCCCTAATTTATCTGAAATCCCGGACTGAAACACTGTTTCCACTGACTAGACGATGTTTCAAATTGCTGCTTACAATGCCTGTAACACCAGCATCTGCTGAGCGCAGGGTTTCAAAGATCAAATTAATAAAAACTGTTATGCGTTCAGTAATGAAACTATTGACGCTTGCTTGTGAGCGTGACCTGGCGGACACGATCAACCTTGACAAAATCGCCGATCGGTCGTCAAACTTGATCAAACGCGGACGCTTGATGAAAATATAAGGACATAGTCATATCTTTGCTAATTTATGTATATTCACCCTAACAATATATCGAAGATACAGGTCCGTATAAATGATATAATTACATTATCACTTTCAAAAGTTGTCCCAGATTTACAGTACTTTGTACGTTCTTGCAAAATTCTAAATAAATACCATGAATTCCCATGGTCAAATACCTTACAAGGAGAGCAGTTTCCCGGATTCCCCATAGAGAGCTCGCACCTGGGGTGCCCGGTTCGCTGCTGCTTCACTCATATTAGGGGCCTGTGCATCAGTCGGTTTCATAGTTCCTACCCCCCCACCCCCAACAAAATCGATATGTAAGGCCCTGTTGTCGATTTCCTTATATCTAGATTGTTGCGCCTCACCTTGGTCCCATAAAAAACAGTGATAACCATAACCAGGCTAATATCACTGAGATAACAGATCCCGGTAGAGCAAATATCATCCACGATACGAAATTCACACCGGAATCCAAACCTCGTTCACTAAATATTCTGAAATAGATGTATAATAATTGTCGTATTAAAATAAATACCACTATAGAAGACTAATTACAAAGAGCAATGACCAAGGGCGTCCTACCGAAAACTAGCTTTTTGGGATAAACTTTATGATTTAGCCACCAAAGAATTTATTAAAACAAAAGTACGGCCAACATTTTAAGCAATGTGAACTTGCAAAATAAATTGAAAGTCGTATCAGGCTTTCGGAAATTGTAGCCATATCCTTCCTCTTGAACGCTATCTATCACTACTTAAGCCTTATTAGTGTATTCGATGGTGGTTGGGAGGATTTCTGAAATCGAATATATTTTCTATTCATTTGTAAAAACCGTTCATGTCGTTGCCTTATGAACAAAATACTTTTATAAATGAAAATATTTGCCACAAACAGATCGTCATTTCATGTATGTACATAATGTTTATTAGTCAGTTGACATTGTTAGTAATCAGGTGATAGTCATTAAGAAGGTGTAATGTCACTATAACATAATGTTTATTAGTCAGTTGACATTGTTAGTAATCAGGTGATAATCATTAAGAAGGTGTAATGTCACTAAAACCGTGACTATTGAATTATATACACCACGATTGTCCAGGTTTGAGTATAGTCATGCTTTCACACTAGAAGTTACATCTTTAATTCACAGGTAATTACAAACCTGCTAATTAATGACTGCTGTATAATTTCTAACCTCTATAGATACTAAACATTAGATAAGAACAATGATAACAATGTTCATCAATCAGCGATATCACCTCGGTGGAAGCCGTCGTAAAATACAACTAACTCACACAAGTAAGCGGTATCAGCTTAAAGCCCACCGCAGACCGACTAACATTTCTTGGCGTCTAACAAAACAAATGTTTTATACCTTTTTATATTTCTCCCGCAAACGAAGAATGTATAATGCAACCGACTAACATTGGTTTAAAAAAAGACCGACGTTGATGTCATATGAATGGCCCGAACAGGATGTCCGTATAAAATGTTGGCCGAACAATGTTTGATCTCGCGGACATTGTTCAGCCAACAAATCTTCCTGTTGAAATCAAACGCACACTGACTAACTTTTGTCGGCAAACATTGTTCGGCCAACAAATGTTTGCCTGTCTGCGGTGGACGTAACAGTAACAGTTGCTTACATTTCAGCTTGACCTTGTAAAATAAGATTGGGTGAAGTACCAGACAATGAACCACTGCCACCAATATTAGCAGCATATGCTACACATATACACATTCCTTTACACAGTTTTTTGTAATTATCTTCCTCTGTTTTAAATGGGTGACGCTTTGATAAAATAGAAGATCCTCTGTAAGTTAATTTGAATATGAAAAAAAATAATATATTATATGAATGTTTCTGGAAACATTTAATTTGGGTTGAGTGTTTCTAATTAACAAGTATTGACATATCGTCCTTGAGCGGCATTTAGCAATTGATACGCGTAATAAACACAGAAAAATGTCGTTTTAATTAAAATAGTAATTGTGTTCCATATTATGTTTTTGTGTTTATTAAGTATTGTGGTACTATGAACCAGCAACCGAGTTTGACGTCATCACAGCCATCTTGGAATTGTGACGCCATATCATTAAATCGAAATCCGTCAGATTCATGTCATTCGTGTGGAGCCTTAGGCCTTGTCGAAAAGTATGATCCCCAAGAACAACAAGAACAACATTATGAGTAGCAGTCCATAATAATAAGTTTAGGAGAACGTATACATAATAGTTGTTCTTATTGTATGACTACCAACCCATTAATACATTAGCTGTTATTTTATTTATACAAGATAGGTGGATGGGTATGTTTAGTGCTCAATCTGCGTTCCATTTTGTTCCCGTCAGATTTTCATTTAAATTTCATACCATATATAGTTTTCCGCTAATAATATAAAGATTTTTTTTTTACATTTTTTATTACAAAATAATACTAAAAGTACACCGGTTTTTGTTCTTATATATATGCCTCGATATTTTGTAAAAACTTTTTGAAGATTCTGAAAGTCTTACCTTTTAGACAGATTATTGTCTATCAAATCATGTTCTTCCTCACCTGTAATATTTATAGAATGATATATCATAGATGATTTCATACTAAACAGGGGATCACGTGGCTAAGTTGGAAGACGCTGGCTCGCTAGCCTGAAGGTCGGGTGTTCGATCCCGGCATTGGCCGAGAAAGTTCATCTAGATTTTCCGGCGTGGTTTCCCCTTGTCAGTGATACAGGACGGAGGGCCTGACATATGACAAGGACAGTTGTCTAGTCGTTCGGAGGTCCCGTGTCCCTTGGCAGTTGGAATTCGATATAAGAGGAGGCCGTAGCGCCGCTGCCCGGGCAAAATTTCCCCCATACCTCACTGTATGGCGTATGCCCGTCTTCATTAGCCCAGTTTAGGAGCAGAACAGTAGGATGTTAAACCCCATTTCATTTCATTTCATTTCAGTTCATTTCATACTAAACTTACGCTGTCTATCTACAATTAGCTCTACTTGAGAATATACGCTAGAAACATCAGGATATACTATATACTATATAAAGATCGTTCTTGTGGGATGGCGGAGGGAGAACCCCCACCGGACCCCGTTACAGTCGGGGACCCTCACAGGATTAGGCTTAGGGCCCCCACGACCCCCATTCCGTCCATGATTTATCCCTAATCTCTTTACAACCAAGTATAAAGCCAAAAAGGTTGTTTATAACATTGTCTATAACGATGAAATGGAATGGAGTTTAACGTCAGCATTAACAGAACTTGTAAAGTCGGGTATACGTCATGCAGTAAGCTATAGGGAAAATTTAACCCTGACATCGGCGCTATGGATACTTTAGTACAATTTCGAGCTGCCAGGACGTCTTTAACGTCGTGCCGGACAAGAAGCGTTCTAATATTGGGCCATGTATGTCCTAAAAAACTGATAAAAGGGAAACGAGGCTAGAACATTACGATGAATATAAAATCTGGAGCTTCTAAATTCTGTTGGAACAGATTTCAGAAAGTTCGCGCATCTAATAATCTTCCAGGAAATGGCCCGATAAAGGCAAATCATTACAACTAATGTAATACACACTGACCCTGGCAGTTCTGACGTCTTTAACTCATTTTACGCCTCCGCGTACTATATTATGTACCCATTTTTATCCAGATTTACTTCAAGCACCTTTATTTGTTTTCTCAATAAATTAAAAAATATTTTAGAATTTAATTTGCAGAAGGAAAAATAGTGATATTGAGAGCTAATTAACTCGCCCCGAGTTCATCTCTATCAGTGATATTGGTAGCCAAGCGAATATTTGCTGTTGATCAGTTTGCTTTAAAACGCTTACCTTTTATTTTGTGTTGAGCAGGATCAAGTTCCTGTAGAACAGCCTGTACTATTGGTAACATCATGGCGGTTGTAGCAGTATTACTCATCCACATGGACATAAACCACGTGGGTACCATAAAACCTAACATTAACCTGAATACAGACATAAAACCCAACATTAACCTGAATATATAGACATAAAACCCAACATTAACCTGAATACAGGCGAAAAATCTAGCATTAGCGTTAATATTTTAAAAAACCTAACATTAACCTGAATACAGACATAACACCCAACATGGCAGTATGGCAGTTTTGGTATACATGGAAAGCAGAGACACCTAATCTCATTAGAAAAATATCTGATTCTTTGAAAAACACTTATGGGGCGCGCACAAGACAAAATGTGAGGGTATCCATAATAGACAGCCTGTCTCCTAGTTGCGTAAAGCCGCCTAGCTCACAAACCGCCGTCAGTGTTTTGACACGCACGGGTCATAGGGTTTGGTAGCTCGCAGAACAACCGCAAGAATCCAGGTGAAGATTTTGTATGTGCAGGACTAAAAGTCTCTACGGCCGGTCTGCGATCTTCTACGGTGCCGAACACACGCAAGTGACGAGTAAGACTACCCCCCCCTCCCCCGTAGACTGCCCTCAGTAGTACGTATGGCGGGTTGTGACCTAGGCTTAAAGGGACTATTTCGATTTGATCAGAGTCTCAAAATAAAAAGTCCGAGTACGTATGAAATGTAAGCGCCAAAATATAGAGGAATGGTGTATTTACCTTGTCTCAAATGTTCAGCTCAAAATATTGAGTCGTTTCTACGTGAACGTCAAAAATGCTTATCCGGACACGTAACCCTTTTAAGATTTCGGGTCAATCTTTTCGTTGGGTTACCTGATAATCGATTCCCGTTCCTTTAGAGGTGTATACATTAAATGACCCATGTGCTGTACTTGATAACTAAAGGTAAATTTCACCTACGTATTAGTTTTATAAAATAAAAGCCTGGTTTTTCCAGATACAGCATAATACAGCTTGGGACATCGTTCTCCATTTCCAGTTGAAGACTGAGGGTTTAAGTTGTTTAAAAACGTATCACAAATATTGAGTAATTGCTCGGCCCTTAGGTAGAGGATTTTAAGGGATTTTAACACACAATTAAGTAGTTTTATTCTCCAAAAAATTATCGGGATTGGCCCTTTAAGAAACGTTACTTGTGTGTGGATGTAATGGCTAATTAGTTATGAGAACATTGAGAGACTTAAACGTCGAAAAAAAGTGCCATTAAATGGCGGAAAAGAAGTAAATAGAAGATATTCAAGTTTTTACTGACGACAATTACAGTCTGTAAATGGAATCTGCCTCAACCAATTCACTTGATAAACATGGCTGATAAAAAATATAAACATGCACTAACATAAACAACAACAAAACCCTTAAAACACAAACAAACCGATGTTAAACAAACTTACCATTTTGGATTGGAACCAGCAAGAAGTAATGTTCTTAATGCAATTCTTTTATGTAGCCGACATTTTTCAACCGCTATAGCAAATGTTAAGCAACTGAAACCGAACATAGACGCATCCTGAAATATATTCAAATTATTATAAATCAGCCTGGCTCAGTAAAATAAGGTTCTGTGGAGTGTTATAAACCATAACCAATCCAAAATCGTTATAAAAATGTAAATTCACGTGAACAGGAAAAAATGTCATTTATTATACGCAATTTTACAATTATAATAGCAAATTCTAAGCACGTCATATCACTGTAGCAAAAGAATACCGACAATTTCACAGTAACCACAGTTAACGATATACAGGCAATTTCACAGAAGATCGGAAATTTCACAATAACAAGAGTTAAAGATATACCGGCAATTTCACATACCGATAAAATCACAATAACAATAGAAAATCACATGTCGACAATTTAACCGTAAAAACAGGAATTGAAAAAGTACAATTTTTGGGTGATAATCTGCAATTCCCAGTAACACCAGGAAATTGCAAATAATATGTCATCTCAAAATATAACAGGGGGTGGGGTGGGGCAAACATGCAGCATATGATTTTTTATTTCTATCTGGGTAGAATAATAATATTAAGTAAACAAAACACGTGTAACACAAAGCACAGGACCTGCACATCCCGAAATTCACAAGTTTTCTCGCCACCGGGGCTCGTTATGTTCCAATGTCCCAGTGCTTGAGATGTTTGGTTATTTTTAAAAAATACCGACATGTTTATTTTCAGTTGAATAATATAGCTGAGAAAATGTATGAATGCAAGACAAACCTTGATATAGTTTGCACAGATTTTACCCACTGGTTGAACTTCTAGAAGGGGAAATATCAGTACTGGAAGTAAGGCTGTACATGCTAAAGGTAAAGCCTCGGTTATCCAATAAACTGTCATAATAGATAAACCATAGGCGCATCTTGATTCCTGAAATTAATTAAAATTAATATACCATTTTGTTTTTGGATGCATATCCTGAGACAAACAATGCTGATCGGCGAATTTCGTCCACGAGCGAGTGCTTAGAATCGCTTCATTCTGGAAAAACTCATGCCAATTGTTAATCATTGTGTACTATTTGCGTTTGTATATCCGATGTTTCGACTATCGAAATCTAAATCACCACCATGATGGGTGTCGACACGGTGCAGAAGAACACGACTAGGCCTTCAAAGATACATGATATTTGAAGAACGTTGGCACGCACGTTTAACTTTATTTTAGCCTGGAGACGCCCAAAACAACAAGGTTTTTGTATTTTATGGGTTGTCCTTGGCATTGTCCAGTGGTGCAAAACGGGCTCCGATTGAAGGTCTGACAAAGAAACGGGCTTAGTCGTTCGGAGGTGACAAAAACCCTTGTACTGGTGTATACCATAGGGGGCATGTTAAAGATCCCCTAACAAAAATCGAAATAAGAGTATAACCCATGTTGTATACCCATTTATTTCAGGTTTGGTGCAGGACGGAGGGCCTGGCAAGGGAAGCTGTCTAGTCGTTCAGAAGGGACGAAAAAACCGAGGTCCCGTGTACACATAAGCAGTTGGAATTCGAAATAAGATTAGGCCGTAGCGCCGCTGTCCGGGCAAAATGTTCTACATAGCACACTGTATGCCCGTCTTCATTAGCCCAGTCGAAGCAGAACATTAAGATGTTAAACACATCTCATTTCATTTAATTTCAAGTTTACACATTATCTTTTTTTAATTTTGACACATTATAAATACGTGATCATACATAAACAGTGTGAAACAATTGTAACCTATATATTATTCATGTCTCAATGTTGTGTATAAGTACATCTATACTATTGCCCTTTGTCTTGTTTTATTGTATGTGGCCATTAAACTTACTGTTTGAGAAGTTTATTTAAATAGACTTAGAATTAAAGCCACTTCTTATTGGTAATGAAAATGTACGAAAATTAGAACCTGCAATCTGATTAAACTAGTTCTTTTTTCAATTCGCATTTATATCATATTCTGTATTCGAGAGCTAAATCTGTCTAATGCAAATCTTTCTCGTTTGATCTCAACTGTTATATAACTCATTAATTAGATATTTATTTACATGCCAGGCCCATAATCATCTCTCTAGAACTTCGAATGGTTTTGATTTTCAACAGTAAATGATTTAATTTACAAATGGATAATCGAGACTTTGTTTATTATCATAACAACGGTAGCAATGGCAAACGAGACATGAAGTCGTATAAAGTTAACTCGATCATTAAGATCCATTTACTTTGTTGTCTATTTCTTGCAATCTCTGTGTAGTTTGTCTTGTCACCAGGAGTAGGGTTACCTGTCCAGCCTCGTGGGTTTTCTCCGGGTCCTCCGGTTTCCTCCCACTGCTAAAGACCCATACGCGCAAGCGAATTATTGAAATAAAATTAAACCATATGTTAGTCCCGAAATGACCTAGTTTGTGTCGGGTGGACGTTAAACTCTCTCTCTAATATCGGGTGACCCAGAAAAACGAGTACATTATTTAAAGTGTAATATATCACATTAGATCAACTAAGTTTAATTTGACCTGAATTAGAGAATTCTTACTCCTTTTAAATATGGCAATTGTTTTAATAAAAAAAAAAAATGCGCTCCTACTAATCAACGACTAAAAACGCCCATGAAGGTCATTGTCGTTGTTTAATACCCCAAAAGTAGGGTAGATATATGTTGGCTTGGAACACCGAGACGTGGCATCATGTGTTTTAGGAAGAGTAAACATACTTATACTCATGCACGACACCATTCGCTAATTATAGCTAGCTAACTGGAACGGTTATTAGATTTAAGATTCAAGCCTCAAGCAGATTCGCCAACCTTGCTTAAAAGGTACAGGTAGGTCAAAGGGTAGAGTGGGATGGTGTGTTGAATATCCAGATTGATATCGCCGTAATTTTAATATCGTCAACCATATTTATGACTCTCTTTAAATAAGTATTGAAGAAAAATACACTTACTATAGTTTGTCCGAGAACAGCTATTGGTAGAAATATAATCGGTGTAAATATAACGATTAAAGTTTTTTTAACCAGCCAAAGTTCCCTCAAAAACGTCAATAGCGACATTTCGTACAATTTCCAATGTCGAACAGCTCCATACACATGCTGGTCCTCAATCAGTGTGAGGAGCTGAAGTTTGTTTTGTCAAATTAGTATTCCATGACACACTTAAAGTCTTCATTGCTATCCTCTCTAAAACTTGACTTATCTTGGGTATACAGATTAATCTCGCTAATGTTTGAGCTTATAATTGACATAAAGGACTGTTCAAGATAAATGTGCATTGTACACAGATGGTCAATAATAATAATAATAATAATAATAATAATAATGTGTCCATTTATATAGCTCCAAATCCACAAATCGTGGCTCTATGTTTGTTTTTTGTTTCTTTGTTTTGTTTTTTTGTCAATTTCTGTAGTGAGGTTTGAAAAGATGAGTTTTTAATCGAGATTTAAAGATTGATAAAGAAGTCACATATAGCATAAACGTAGTATTGACATTTTGAGGGAGCCACGGTGATTCACCGTGTAAGACTAACCAAGGGATCCCGACGGGTCCACCCCAGTGTTGGACGAGTAAGTTCCTATGGATGTTTCAGGCGTGGTTTCACCTTGTCTGTGGTGTGGACAGGATGGTCTAGCAAGGAACAGTGTACAGCTGTTCGGATAGGACGACAAACCGAGGTCCCTTGTGCAGTGCAAAGAGCCCTCGGCAGTTTGAATTTGAAGAAGAAGAGCTGAAAGGGTCGCTGCCCCCTCCCGTCTTAATATGCACACATATTGAACGCATTTCCAGTGGAGACCTTAAATATAAATAAATATTACCTCAATTGTAGAGGGCCCTTGACGTTTGGAATTCAGTATACGAGGTCATTAACCGGGAGGTCCGGGGTTGGATGCCGGTGTTGGCTGGAATTTTCCAGTGTGGTTTTCCCTTGTAAGTGGTGTAGGACGGATGACCTTTCAAGGAACAGTGTCTAGTCGTTCGGATGGGAGGACCTGTGTGCACGTTGGTGTGCACTTAAAAGAGCCTTTGACAGTAGGAGTTCGAAATAAGAGTAGGTTAGGTCGTAGAGCCGCTGTCCGGACAAAAAGTTTTCCATAGCACACTGTATGGCGTAAGCCCGTCTTCATTAGTCTAGTCGAGGCAAAAAAGTAGGACGTTAAACCCCATTTTATTCCTCGACCTGTGTTAATAAAATTAATACATTTCGAGCATATGGACATGCGCGCACACACCTGCAAATAATTGTAGAATTGCAACCGTATGAAGTTTTGCGCCGCTCCACCCCTCTCACACGCACTTTTCGCTGGATTCGCCCCTGAGATATTACTCCAGGTGAGCATGCTATATGTAAGGCCGATGACCACCTATCTTATTTGATTTCTTTACTTGGAGAACAAGTGTAATCAAGTGCCTTCTTATTTTTTCGGGAAACAAAACATCTTTGAAATGAAATGAAATGAAATGGGGTTTAGCGTCCTATTGTTCTGCTCCGAACTGGGTTAATGAAAACGGGCATACGCCATACAGTAGGCTATGAGGGAAGTTTTGCCCGGACAGCGGCACTACGACCTACTCTTATATCGAATTCCAACTGTCAAGGGATCTTTTACGTGTAAACGGGACCTCGGCTTTTCGTCCCATCCGAACGACTAGACAGCTGTCCTCGTGATGCAGGTGGCTATTTTATATATCAAGACTGAAAATCAAATTGATGTGGCCTAAGTAAGCGAGCAATACTTAAAGGGATTTATAATACAAATACATTAGAGGTATTAACTATCTGGACACTCTACCATGTTTTGATTTCAATTAAAACTGTTATGTTAAGTAGGTCACATTATTCATAATCAGAAAAAAATGCAATGGTCTAGATTATCATACTGATATAAAAATAATACCCCCTTCTGTAGGTTTAAATCTACTGGCGGTAACTCTTCTAGTATCTGTGCTTAGAAGAAGAAAATATAAGAAGAAAACACAATTACAACTAAGGGGGTGAATGGAACTCTAATAATATTTATTCCTTAGACCACCCTAGTAACCAAACACCTCCAAAATTATCAGGATTGGATGCCGGGTCACCTTTTGGGTAGCGAGCAGGAATGACGGTTTTCTTGTAAAAGTTCAGGCGATCTGGCTATCTTTGTACGATATCTGGATTTTGATCAGCAATATTATAATGTTCACAAGGATCTTCTGTAAATATATAAATACAATGTATAAAGAGGCGCGAAGACTCCACGAAGATAATATGGTTAAATCGGGCATATTGACTTTAGATGTCAACAATAGATACATGAGAGGAGGGGGGACGAATGTGTTCCCCCACTGCTAAAGACACATACGCGCAAGCGATTTATTTGATAACATAATTTGTGTCGAGTGGCCGTTAAACTCTCTCTCTCTCTCTCTCTCTCTCTCTCTCTTCAAAACTATTAGTGTGTATGTGTGTGTGTATTTGTGTGGTAAAACATCTTATCGTTCATGTGTATACACTGACTTAAGTGTGGGAAAGAACCCTTAACATTTGAAATTCGAAGACGCAAATGGGCCCTCATGCATGGCGTATGCCCTAACTGTTACAAACGGTATCCATAGATAGTTTAATTCAATTTACAATATTTCATTTTTAACAGTGATCGCGACACTTTCCTTTAACATATACTAAACAGCAAAAAAAAATCAGAGAAGCACTTTAATCAAATCATTCTAGAAGACGACTTACTAAATGGATCAAAGCAATTGTTTGTGAACAGTATGTTGACACATTAGTGATTAATTCATCACAATTCCAAGACATTACGAGAAGGTTTTGAGTCTGTACACAGTCTATACATCAGTATCTGGTGTGTCCACCGCGAGTATCAATAACAGCAGCGCAGCGTCTGTACATGGAGTGGACCAGACGAATGATGAACACCACTGGCACCTGGAACCACACTCTCAGAAAAGCCTGGCGCAATCCATCGCCTGTGTTTGGTCTCGGTACGACGTTATTAATTCTCCTCTGAATTTCATCCCAAAGATGTTTAATCGGGTTTAAGTCCGAACTAAGGGCTGGCCAGTGCATAACGTTGACACCGTTCTGCTGTAGAAAGTACCGAGTAACTCTGGCGGTGTGGGCACGGGCGTTGTCATGCTGGAAAACGTTGTTTCGATGACGTGCAAAATGTGGTATGACGTGGGGTCTGAGAGCTTGATCGATGTAGCGCACTGCTGCGATGCCGCTTCCCCTCCCTGGACCAAGATTTTGAGACCCCACAGAACCCACTCACCTGGTTCACCCCAAACCATTATGCTTGGACCTCCCCATGAGGCTCGTTCCATGACACACTGGTCAGAATAACGCTGGCCACGTCGACGCCATATTCTGGTCCTGCTATCTGCAGTTGATACGCAATACCGACTCTCATCTGTGACAGAACAGTGGCGAGGGGTGAGGATATGAAAATGGAATTGAACCATTTTGGGACTGTTATTCCTATTATAGTTTCATCTTTCAAAGGTGATTGTATGGCTTTAAGATGATCCATCGGGGATTTAACATGTAACATTATGCAAAGATCAGAAAAAGAATCGCTATATTGACTCAAATATATTTTCACAATCTATAGTACATCAATAAGATCATTTACAAAAAGTTAAATTTGTATTTTATGAAAGCGATCGGCAAGAGAATCTATGTATTGATATAAATACCTTCTGCATTAAAGAAATATTAAAAAATATATAGAATCAGATATTGATTGTTACAAACCCGTATTCTTGAATTATTGACCCAAAGTTTTTATAATTGATTATCTTTGAGAAATATTATTTTAAAAGGGTATATTTTTGACAAGGCGTGTGCAATAATTTCAACCACCGTACTGGTTGTTCGAAGCTAGGTATCGCTCCTCCATTTTTAGATTAAATCAAAATATGTCTGAACCGTTCTAATCTATTTAATATCGGAGAAATCCGATGCCATCGAGAGTTGATTATGGTTTGGATCAGTTAATTAATGTCTAATTAATAATTTAGAAAACATTTCCGGCCCAAAGAAAGACCTGCAATAGGCAGATTTAGCTCTTGCATAATGTATGTTTAATATCTCCCCTAATGAAGTTTGGTGGTTCATGATGGAATGTCGCGTTACCAGCACTCAACAAACGAAACCAAAACCAAACAAAGCATCAACAGAATCTTTCTTCTTAGATAATATTCTTGAAATTGTTAAATAAAATATGATTTAATACACATTGTCTATAATGTCTTACCCCGTTACAAGTACTATAGAAATGTCATGTATGATCATGGCGCATATTTATTTTCCGTTTACGATGAGTTATGACATAGCCATTCAACCATAAATACATCATATACTTGGAGCCACAATAGTGCATCGCTGGCTCACTAATTGGGAGACCAATGGTTCAATCCCGGTATTATTTGAAATGAAATAAAATGGGGTTTAACGGCCTAATGTTCGGCTCCTATTGGTTTAATGGGTATACGCCATGTAATGTGCTATGTGGGTATACGACCTACTCATATTTCGAATTCCAACTGTCGATAATTCGTCCCATCGGAACTACTATCTGTTGTCCATTGCCAGGTGCTCCGTCCTACATCACTAAAAAAGGGGTACCACACCGGAAAATCCCGATGAACTTTCTAGGTCAACGCAGGAATTGAACACGGAACCTCCATGTCTTACTCACTGAGTCACCGCCGCTCCCAGTATTATTCGAGAATGTTCCTCAGAGGAGGGACTAGCAACTAAAAGCATCTATTCCTTCGGATAGGAAGAAAAACTGAAGTTCCGTGTGCAAATTGGCGCGCACATAAAAGAACCCTTGGCAATTTGAATTTGTTGAAGAATAGTCTGAAACGCTGCTGCATGGCGTTTGTCATATTCATTTCCCGAAGGTGCAGATCCCCATTTCATTTATTACTTATTATCATTAGCGTGGAAATGTAGTAACAGAGAAATCGCCGGTGTCCCTATGCGTCTTTCTGCGACTCTTAGCCCCATACTCACGATGTGTTTGATTACATATGAATCCCAATCTTGAGTCTTTCGGGAACCTGGTTTTCGACTCCATGTAGGTTAATGTTTTTTCCGATACCTGTCTTTCTTTATCTGAGGTTTAGACACATGTTTGAATCTGGAAAAAAAATCTAGATTGGGATTTTTAGAAATCAAACTTACCTGTATTACATCTCATATTTTCTAACATATCATATTTGAACTGCATTAAAGCGTTGACATATAGGTTATAACATACCATATTTGGACTGTATTAAAACTCAAACGTTAGTATAGGTTCCAGCATGCTCAAGCATTAATACGAATTCCAACACATATTTTAATAGTATCAAAACTCAAACTTTAGTATAGGTTCGAACATACCATATCTGGACTGTATTAATACGCAAACATTAGTATAGGTTATGACATACCATATTAGGACGTCTTAAAACTCAAATGTTGATATCAGTTCCAGCATACTGTATTAAAACTCAAACTTTGATATAGGTTCGAACATAACATAAATGAATTCTATTAAAACTCAAACGTTAATACAGGGTCTAACAAACTTAAATTTGAAAAGTATTAAAACTCAAACGTTAATAAAGGTTCTACCATACCATACTTGGGTTGTATATAGGTTAGTATATAAATAGGTTCCAACATACCATATTTGAACAGTATTTAAACTCAAACGTTAAACATACATGGGTTGTATTACAACTCTGTCAATCGCAGGTCTTTCTTTAGGCCTGAAATGTTATCTGAATTATTAATTAGGCATTAATCAACTTATCCATACCACAATCAACTCTCGATGGCATCGCTAGCCTGCGATATTTACTGGATTAGAACCCGGTCTGCTGCTTCTGATTAAATCATAAAATGGATAATCGAGACTATGTTTTTTTATTGTACCGACTTAAGTAATGATGATCGAGGCCAGGGCCAAAATTTAATCGCTAAATACTCGGTTGAAGTTAAATCAATTTGACTTAAATCTTCAGCAAATTTCCTTTACATTATCTAGCTTTTAGCTATTATAGTGAGAACTACCAGCTCTTTATATAATCTCCCATAATATATCTTTAATACAGGTTCCATCCAACATATATTTGAACTGTATTAAAACTGAAACTTTAATATAGGTTCTAACATACCATAATTGAACTGTATTAAAACTCAAACGTTAATACAGGTTTCAACCAACCAATATTGAACTGTATTACTCAAACGTTAAAATAGGTTCGCACATACCATATTTGAACTGTATTAAAACTCAAACGTTAAAATTGGTTCGTACATACCATATTTAGGCTGTATTAAAACCGAAAGGTTAGTATAGGTTCCAACACACCATATTTGAACTATATTAAATGGTTTAAAGACTATAAGGATCGTCTGTCCAACCTCATGGAATTTCAATGGGTCCTCCCGTTTTCTCCAACAGCTAAGGACCCCTACGCCTAAGAATATTATTGAAGTAAAAATATTACCATTTGTTAGTCACGAAATGACCTAGTTTGTGCCACGTGGACCTTAAGCCCCCCCCCATCTCTCTCTCTCTCTCTCTCTTTATCTCTTGCATTTAATGAATAAACTAATGGTTACAAAAGCTGTTTGTATATTAAGTAGATCAGTATTATACCAATAATTAAATAGTCATCATCACTGAATCTGTATGAAAACGTTTAATACACGACAGTTGTTGATATCCCACGCTATAAAACATTAAAATCATTTAAGTTTAGATCGTTTGTTTATACATTCATATAAATATAAAAATTAGTGTTATCCTTCTGACCTTTTCTCATATATGAAGTATCATTCAGTATAATATCTTTGTTGTAAATTACTCTATGGAAGACTCTTCAACATGATCTGTACAGTATATAAGACACCCGTTGATAGATGGAAGTCGTCATCATCTGTACACAGACTGAGATACCATTCTTCAAGATGCAAATCCTTTTATGTATCTTTGCTTTGGCTGGTGAGTTGTGGTTTTATTTTGTTAAAAGAAGGGTGGAAATGAAGTGAAATGGGGTTTGACGTCCTACTGTTCTGTTCTGACTGGGCTAATGAAGACATTTATTTTGGCTGTGTCAAACGACCGTATTATTACACATGGCATCGTGTGCTTACCTCCCATTATACCAAGTCATAAGATTGTACAAGGCACGAGTAATGTAGTAGATTATTTCTTTATCATAAATATGACAGAAAACAATTCTTGAAATATAAACCATTTTCCCAGATATGCCCCAAATCGACATTACTCTCCCCAAACCTTGATATGGCGGGATATAAAGATAATTCTTTCTATATTATTATGTTTCAGGAATTGCCTCCAGTGAATTATCACAAAGAATTGTTAACGGAGCTAACGCCTATGCTGGACAGTTCCCATGGCAAGTGTCTCTCCAGAGAAGTTCTGGTAGCAGCTGGTCTCATATCTGTGGTGGAAGTTTGATCGCCAACAACCGAGTTTTAACAGCTGCTCATTGTGTTACTGCAACCAGGTTTAATTTATTTCTATAAATTATCTTCAAATCCCATCCAAATATTATACGTTAAAGCCAATAATCGGCATGTAATGTAATTAAATTGATTATTTAATATATAAAGAGGAGAAAAAAATGAAACATCAACGGAGATAATCTCCGTGCAATGATTCAATCGAATTAAAATGAGACCCATCAAAACATTTCCACGAAAAGTATAAGTGGCGCTAGTTTTCATGTTGACATCTTTCTAAATACTGAACGAGAAAGGATAATTTTCAGAGTCCATTTCCTTTCACAATATCGTAGTTGGTAAATCCCTCAAATTACGACGTGTTACAATTAAGGGGAATATTAGCTTTCATGCTAATAACATCGTAACCATAGAAGCAAAAAGAAATCCAATCTGTTTGCCTAAATATGAACAAACTACCGCCTTTTACAATTCATTTTCAAACCGATTGGCGACAGTTTTTGCTAGATTTCGCGGTAAACTAGTGATCACGCTTCACTTTTTCCTGACTTTCAGATTTTTTTTTTATTTCTGACTATTTTTAATAATCTTACCCAGCTATTAACTGACCCTGTGTTAATTTCATGTTTTCAGTCCCGGATCATACCGAGTTGTTCTTGGTGAACACAGAATAAACAACAATGATGGTACAGAACAGACTATCTACATCAGTTCTATTGTAAACGTAAGTAATTTATAATTGATTATAACAAAAGTTGCTCCGTAGAGTTACATGAAATATCAATTTATAATTTACCATGATAATTTATAGCATCCCAACTACAATGGTAATGCCAATGGATATCCTAACGATATTTCTGTTATGAGACTTTCATCCAATGCCAATACCGGAAGTTCAGCTGTAAGTACCATCAGCCTCGCTTCCTCTGGATCCAGTTTTGTAGGCCAGAAATGTACCATTAGCGGATGGGGCAGAACATCTGGTACGTATAACTACTTGATTATATATATGCCTATATCTTGGGTTCTAATCGGCTATGTATTATGTTACTAATTGACTAGTTTACTAATTAATTGTGTTATGGGATTTAACTGCCTATCTTATGAGTTACTAATAATGTGTACAGAGGTGATTGCTGCCAACTGTCATCATGTTGCCATTTATATTGTCAAGCCCATTCGTTTTTTTAAACACGCTGGCTCAGTGAGTGAGACATTGCCTCGCTAATCTGGCGGCCCTGCGTTCGATCCCTGCTTTGACCTTTTCAATGGTGTAGCATGTGGCCTGGCAAGGGATAATGTATAGTCGTTCGGATGGTACGAAAAACCGAGGTGGCGTGTACACATTGGCGTACACGTAAAAGAACATAATAAGACAGTTGGAATTCGATATAAGAGTAGGCCGTAGTGCTGCTTTCCGGGCACAATGTCCCTCATAGCACACGTATGACGTATGCCTCTCTTGATTATCCTTGTCTGTGCAGAACAGTAGGACGCCAAACCTCATTTCTTTAGTTATATTTTGTTGTTTTTTGCCAGGCGGTAGCAGTTTACCAAACACTCTTCAACACGTTGCTATGAATCAAATCTCAAACAGTGACTGTACAGGTTACTGGGGCGGTTCTATCAACAGTGGCCATATCTGTGTTCATGAGCCTAACAAATCAGCCTGTAACGTAAGTTCCTTTTCTAAAATCTTTGACTTCGTATATCTTCCATGGTAAATACAGTTAAATCAAGATAGATTAAGCTAAATTAAATGTTTTAACTGCAGAGCGTTAGTTGCATACTATTTGGCCTTAACTACAGGGGAATGCAATATATAGTATAACTGCAGAGTGATAGTTACATAATATTGCTTTAACTGCAGAGTGATTGTAGTATAACACTGTTTTCTCTGTAGAGTACTGTTAACACAATATTTGCTTTAATTGCAGGGTGATAGTGGTGGACCTATGGTCTGTAATGGTTATTTAGCTGGTGTTACATCATGGGGTGCATCCGGTTGTCCTGGCACATACCCCAGTGTTTATACCCGTGTATCTGAATATCTTAGCTGGATCGCTTCTATTTAATTATGTTGTTAGCTGGGAAGCCTCTATTTAATATGTAAATTGGTATTTATCGTGTACCTGTACAACATACAATAAAATGATATAAATTTACTCTCTCTCTGTTTAATTCTAAAATGTTAATGTAAAAGTATTCTATGAAACATATTGATTAATATTAATATTCTATATTGGCGGCAATACAATATATAGGTCACACTGTGGCTATCATCTGATGGTTAAAAATAGGTTATTGTCTAATGGCTAAGAAAAGACAACCGTCTGATAGTCAAGCTGAAGTTATTGTCTTATTTTCAAAAAGAGGCAATATCTATCAATCGGTTTAATTTACGACCAGATAACTATTCGTTCTAACATTATGTCAATGATATAAACACAAACACATAATATGGAACACAATTACTATTTTAATTAATGTTTTGTTGAGGGTACTCTCAACGTTACCAAGCAACATTAACATTTGCTAACTGGACGGCAAAGTAATTATAAATGGTAAATTTTCAAATATCAGTGTAATTAATTTCGGTGTGCCCCAAGGATCCGTGCTAGGACTAATATTTCATAGAAATGAAATGAAATGGGATTTAACGTCCCACTGCTCTGCTCCTGTAGTGGGCTAATGAGGACGAGCATACCCCAAACAGTGTGCTATGAGGGAAATTTGGCCGGGTAGCGCCACTGACAAGGGGAAACCACGTCGGAAAATCCTACCTCTAGGCCACCGTGTTTCGGCAATATTTCATAGAGAAACCAATCAAGTGTTGAATATGATGTAATGAATGATGTAATGTAATGCACCAACAAATCTGATCCACTTAAAGTAGCCAAACCCTCTCCCTTATTGTTTGGGGCGTGAAACCAGATCGATGAGCACATATTAATGTAATATGAATGTATATAAACCGATTTACATTCATTGTGTTAATGTTTAGTCCAATCTACAATTCTGTATGGATCAGCCATTTTTAATTATGTTTTGATTTGCAACTGTAAATGGCGCTCGAGATCATCGAAATGAATTTTTAAAAAATCATTGTGTATTAAATATTGGATATCCGGAGCCGATATTATCAATTCAAGATAAAATCAATATTGATTTAATTGGACCAATATTGAAGTCTAATTCGTCGACGATTATTGATAATACTAAGTTGGGGGTTTGGTCGATTTAAAGCAAAATAGAAACATTTGCCCGAAACGTCTGCAGCTCAAAACATACCAGATGCAACTCTGATATGATTGTTATATAAACCGGTTTAGACGTCAACAGCGCTAGAATATTTGAGATACCCCGGGAACTTCCATGTTTTTCATTAAAGAAAATAGTTTTGTAGATGTTGATGTTGGAAGTCTGTGCTTTTAGATGGCACGGTCTCTGTAGAGTTTCGCATAGTGTCAATGCAATCATGGGCTTGACCGAGAGGTCTAACGCGCACTTTAGAATATAATGTCTGTTATTCAGTCACCGTGGCTTCGAACCGGGGTATTTAAGCGAAAAGGAGCAGGTTCGCCTTCCTAACACAGTGTCTTCAGTTTACCTCTTAGTGGTAACAATCCCTACTCACAAACAAATTATTGAGTTAAAGATATTCCCGAGATGTGTTAATTCATGATATTAGACGTTAAACTCCATTAATATTGATATTGTCTTAAAATCTGAATGAATTAGTGGATATGGCGCTGTCTCACCAACCAGGGCCCGGGTTCGATCAAACTAATAAAACCGAATGATTTTAAGAAATAAGAATACAACACGACAGATTAGAGACGTTGTGCCTTTTAAAAATATTGAATGAATAATGAAGACGGGCATTCGTCATGCAGTCACATTTCAACTGACAAGGGTTTTTTTCTCGGCCAACACAAGGATCGAACATGCGACCTCCTGGTTAGTGAGGCAGTGCATCACCCACTGGTTCAACATAAGAGCAACCCATCCTTATTTCGAAACAAAAAACCAAAACAAAACAATCAACGTAACCAGAAAACATTTCGTTAGCGTAATTGCTTGTCATATATCTACAGAAAGCTTCTCAAAACCTTATTCAACCAATTAACTATAAATCAAAAACCGTAAAAAAACATTCTTATTTTTGTCTAAAATTGACAAGTCAATGGTGCATTTTATTTAACAAATTCACAACGTATTTACTCTTACTTACATAATAGTTATTTACATTATAGTTATTTTACATTGACAATATTAATATTAGGACTTTTGATGTCAAATGTATTTTACATTATCAATATTGATATAGAATTTTGATATTAAAGGTATTTTACATTATCAATATTGATATTAGGAGGTTTCACATAAAAGGTATTTTACATTTAATCACTAAACATTTTAGCAGAGCATGAAATACTGACATCGATAAAATTGCTTTTTAAAACCATATGTTATTTTCCTTGGTCGAATTATAATAAGCAGTAAGTCTATAATAAGTTTCAGGCATACTCAGTTGATTATGGATCATGGTTGATTATGTGAAACACTAGGAAGAGGTTATAGAAACTCAACCAGAATTACAAGAACAGCAGCGTCTAGTCGTTGGGATGAGACGAAAAACCGAAGTCCCATGTACACATTGGCGTGCACGTAAAAGATCCCTTGGCAGTTGGAATTCGAAATAAGAGTGCAGCTTCGTGACTAGCAACTAAACGTGTCTATTCCCTCGGATAGGAAGAAAAACTGAGGTCCTGTCCACAAATTGGCGCGCAAATAAAAGAACCCTTGGCAATTGGAATTTGTTGAAGAATAGTCCGAAACTCTGCTGCATGGCATTTGCCCGTATTCATTGCTCGTAAGTGCAGAACTCCAATTCATTTATTACTTATTAACATTAGCGTGGAAATGTAGTAACATACAGATCACCGGTGTCCCTATGCGTGTTTCTGCGACTCTTAACCCCACACTCACGGTGTGTTTGATTACTATGAATCCCAATCTTGAGTGTTTCAGGAACCTGGTTTTCGACTACATGTAGGTTAATCTGATTCATCCCGGCGGCGTGTTTTTGTCTGAGGACTATCTTCCTTTAGCTGAGGGTTAGTCACATTCTAGAGTTGGATTCCCAGCAATCAAACTCATCTGTATTACATCTCATATTTTCTAACATACCATATTTGAACTGTATTAAAGCTCAAACGTTAATATAGGTTCCAAAATATATTTGACCTTTATTAAAACTCAAACGTTAATACAAGTTCGAACATCTATTTGAACTGTATTAAAACAGTTATAACATACATGTACCATATTGGGACTTTATTAAAACTCAAAAGTTAATACAGGTTCTAACCAACTCATATTTGAACTCAAACGTTAAATGGCGTATAGTATAGCTCTATTCTTTGAAACCTTAAAATAGACAAAAATAGTTCTAGACGTAATATTTTAATATTAATATAATATGAATGTATATGAAGTGATTTATATTTAAATTTTAAATTTCTATTGTAATTTATAATCGTTTCCGCCTGCTTGGTCCATTCTACACTTTTTTTAAAAATTATTTTGTCGTCTTTGAACCATCCATTACTCCCGCATTGCCTTGTAGGATATTTTTTTGGTTAATTGCAAATTGTACCCGAAACCATAGTGTACACGACTCGTGTACAGATGTTAAAATGTTCATTGTGTCATTAATATTGGATATTAGAATCCTATATTTTCATTGCAAGATAACAACATTAATGTTGGTTGAAATGGACCAGGGGGGGTGGATAGTCGAATGGTTAGCACGTGCGTGCTGTATCATAAGGTTTGTCATTCAGCCACCTGGCGTGGTTTTGATTCTCCGGCTGTACGTGACAAGAAGTAGGGTCGTCTGCCCATCCTCGTGGGATTTCTCCGGATCCCCCGGTTTCCTCCCACTGCTAAAGACCTCTATGCGCAACCAAATTATTGAAATACCGTAGAGCCGTGTTTTTAATTGCGAATATTATGGAAAATAGTGAGATAGGGGTTTAGCACCTTTAAAATAGGTTGGAACATAAAATAATTAAACTGTATTAAAACTCAAACGTTAATACAGGTTCCAAACAACATATATTGAACTGTATTACTCAAACGTTAAATAGGTTCGCGCATACCATAATTGAACTGTATTAAAACTCAAACGTTAAAATGGGTTCGTACATACCATGTTAAAAGGTTCCGAAATACCATATTTGAACTGTATCTAATAGTTTAAAGACTAGGATCGTCTGTCCAACCTAATAGGTTTTCTCTGGATCCTCCGGTTTTCTCCAACAGACCCTACGCCATACCGAATTACTGAACCGAATTACTGAAATAAAACATGAAACCATATCTTAGTCACGAAATGACCTCGTTTGTGTCTAGCGACCCATAAGCCCAATATCTCTCTCTCTTGACTAGTCAATAAAATAATGGCTACATAAGGCACTTGTATGTGTATATGATACCAATAATTAAATAGTCATCATCGCTGAATCTGTATGAAAGGCGACAGTTGTTGATATCCCATGCTATAAAACAGTAAAATCATTTAAGTTTAGATCGTTTGTTTATATATTCATATAAATATAAAAATTAGTGTTATCCTTCTGACCTTTTCTCATATATGAAGTATCATTCAGTATAATATCTTTGTTGTAAATTACTCTATGGAAGACTCTTCAACATGATCTGTACAGTATATAAGACACCCGTTGATAGATGAGAAGTCGTCATCATCTGTACACAGACTGAGATACCATTCTTCAAGATGCAAATCCTTTTATGTATCTTTGCTTTGGCTGGTGAGTTGTGGTTTTATTTTGTTAAAAGAAGGCTGTAAGGGTACACGGAAGGTTGGCTGGTTAGGCCTGTAACCATATGGCTGGTATGATCGACACTTATTTTGGCTGTGTCAAATGGTTGTATTCTTACACATGACACCGTGTGCTTACCCCCCCCCCCCTTATACCAAGCAATAAATGAGTACCGGTAAAATTTGCAAGGCACAATATAAAACATTCTCCCGAATATGCCCCAAATCGACATTACTCTCCTCAAACCTTGATATGGCGGGATATAAAGTTAATTCTTTCTATATTATTATGTTTCAGGAATTGCCTCCAGTGAATTATCACAAAGAATTGTTAACGGAGCTAACGCCTATGCTGGACAGTTCCCATGGCAAGTGTCTCTCCAGAGAAGTTCTGGTAGCAGCTGGTCTCATATCTGTGGTGGAAGTTTGATCGCCAACAACCGAGTTTTAACAGCTGCTCATTGTGTTACTGCAACCAGGTTTAATTTATTTCTATAAATTATCTTCAAATCCCATCCAAATATTATACGTTAAAGCCAATAATCGGCATGTAAAGTAATTAAATTGATTATTTAATATATAAAGAAGAGAACAAAATCAAACATCAAAGGAGATAATCTCCGTGTAATGATTCAGTCGAATTAAAATGGGACCCATCAAAGCATTTCCACGAAAAGTATAAGTGACTCTTGTTTTCATGTTGACATCTTTTTAAATACTGAACGAGAAAGGATAATTTTCAGAGTCTTTTTCCTTTCACAATATCGTAGTTGGTAAATCCCTCAAATTACAACGTGTTACAATTAAGGGGAATATTAGCTTTCATGCTAATAACATCGTAACCATAGAAGCCTAAATATGAACAAACTACCGCCTTTTACAATTCATTTTCAAACCGATTGGCGTCAGTTTTTTTAAACACTTTTTGCTAGATTTCGCGGTAAATTAGTGATCACTCTTCACTTTTTCCTAACTTTCAGATTTTTTTTTATTTCTAACTATTTTTAATAATCTTACCCAGCTATTAACTGACCCTGTGTTAATTTCATGTTTTCAGTCCCGGATTATACCGAGTTGTTCTTGGTGAACACAGATTAAACAACAATGATGGTACAGAACAGACTATCTACATCAGTTCTATTGTAAACGTAAGTAATTTTATAATTGATTATAACAAAAGTTGCTCCGTAAAACTCTTAAAATGAGTAGTGATATCAGGTCGTTGAGCATAATACACGTGACCGGTTAGAGTTACAAAAAATATCAATTTATAATTTACCATGATAATTTATAGCATCCCAACTACAATGGTAATGCCAATGGATATCCTAACGATATTTCTGTTATGAGACTTTCATCCAATGCCAATACCGGAAGTTCAGCTGTAAGTACCATCAGCCTCGCTTCCTCTGGATCCAGTTTTGTAGGCCAGAAATGTACCATTAGCGGATGGGGCAGAACATCTGGTACGTATAACTACTTGATTATATATATGCCCATATCTTGGGTTCTAATCGGCTATGTATTATGTTACTAATTGACTAGTTTACTAATTAATTGTGTTATGGGATTTAACTGCCTATCTTATGAGTTACTAATTATGTGTACACAGGTGATTGCTGCCAACTGTCATCATGTTGCCATTTATATTGTCAAGCCCATTCGTTTTTTTAACCACGCTGGCTCAGTGAGTGAGACATTGCCTCGCTAATCTGGCGGCCCTGCGTTCGATCCCTGCTTTGACCTTTTCAATGGTGTAGCATGTGGCCTGGCAAGGGATAATGTATAGTCGTTCGGATGGTACGAAAAACCGAGGTGGCGTGTACACATTGGCGTACACGTTAAAGAACATAATAAGACAGTTGGAATTCGATATAAGAGTAGGCCGTAGTGCTGCTTTCCGGGCACAATATCCCTCATAGCACACGTATGACGTATGCCTCTCTTGATTATCCTTGTCTGTGCAGAACAGTAGGACGCCAAACCTCATTTCTTTAGTTATATTTTGTTGTTTTTTGCCAGGCGGTAGCAGTTTACCAAACACTCTTCAACACGTTGCTATGAATCAAATCTCAAACAGTGACTGTACAGGTTACTGGGGCGGTTCTATCAACAGTGGCCATATCTGTGTTCATGAGCCTAACAAATCAGCCTGTAACGTAAGTTGCTTTTCTAAAATCTTTGCCTTCGTATATCTTCCATGGTAAATACAGTTAAATCAAGATAGATTAAGCTAAATTAAATGTTTTAACTGCAGAGCGTTAGTTGCATAATATTTTGCCTTAACTACAGGGGAATGCAATATATAGTATAACTGCAGAGTGATAATTACATAATATTGCTTTAACTGCAGAGTGATTGTAGTATAACACTGTTTTCTCTGTAGAGTACTGTTAACACAATATTTGCTTTAATTGCAGGGTGATAGTGGTGGACCTATGGTCTGTAATGGTTATTTAGCTGGTGTTACATCATGGGGTGCATCCGGTTGTCCTGGTACATACCCCAGTGTTTATACCCGTGTATCTGAATATCTTAGCTGGATCGCGTCTATTTAATTATGTTGTTACCTACAATAAAATGATATAAATTCACTCTCTCTGTGTTTAATTCTAAAATGTTAATGCAAAAGTATTCTATGAAAAATAATAACACCCTTTCTTGACCAGAACGTCCATAAAGCATATACATATGAATATAAAACGGTTATTTATGAAGAAAATATGATTGGCCGAGACTTTGGAACACAATAACTCTCCTAACTGAGCTAGAATGTTTAAACGTGGTGTAGGTGTTTATTAGGTCAATGCCTTAATGGATTTCGAAGATGAGTATTTTCTGCTTAAAGTATGCAGAGATAAGCAATTTGATTGGTTGATACTTTGGGACACGATAACTTTAGTTCTAATTAGGTGAGAGTGACGACACTTGGCGTATAGCTATTATATCAAAACCTTGACTAAGTTGGATAATGAGCATTTCCTGCTCAGGGTAAGCACAGCGATAAGCAATTTGATTGGCCGAGACTTTGGAACACAATAACTCTCCTAATTGAGCTAGAATGTTCAAACTTGGTGTAGGTGTTTATTAGGCCAATGCCTTGATGGATTTCGAAGATGTGCATTTTCTACTTAGGGTAAGCAGAGATAAGCAAATTGATTGGTTGATGCTTAGGGACACGATAACTTTAGCTTTATAACATCAAAACTTTGACTAAGTTCGATAATGTATATTTTCTGCCGAGTGTAAGCAGAGCGATAAGCAATTTGATTGGTCGAGACATTGGAACACAATAACTCTCCTTCTAATTGAGGTAGAATGTTCAAACTCGGTGTAGGGGTTCATTGGTTGAATGTCTTGATGAACATTGTCTACTTACGGTAAGCAGAGATAAGCAATCTGATTGGTTGATGCTTTGGGACATGATAACTTTGGTTATAATGAAGTGAGAGCGATGAAACTCTGAATAAAGATTCATTATATCATTACCTTGATTACGTTCGATGGTGAGAATTTTCTTAGACTCAGGAGCCATAAGGAATTTGATTGGTCGAGACTTTGGAACATAACAACTCGGCTTTTAATTGAGGTAGAATGTTTAAACTTGATGTTCATTAGGTGAATGTCTTGATTGAGTTCAATGATTAACATATCGAGCTGAAGCTAAGCAGAGCTATTCAATTTCATTGGTCGATAATTTGGGACAAGATAATCTTGATTCTATCTGATAGAGAGTGATGAAACTTAGTGTATCGTTTGATAGCTCGATATACTTTTGAAAAAAATAAATGTACGATTTATTAATATGTGTCATCTATTTATTTTGGGATTTTGGTTCAGGGCATCGGCCTCACTGTTGGCTTGTTTTGTTTAAAATCTGGGGATCACGGTGGCTGATTAGGTAAGACGCTGACTCGCTAGACTGGAGGTCGGGTGTCTTATCCCTGCATTGGCCGAGAAAGTTCATCCCGATTTTCCGGAGTGATGCAGGACGGAGGGCCTGACAAGGACAGCTGTCTAGTCGTTCGGATGGGACGCAGTGTTCTCACTCTCACTTAATTAGAACTAAAGTTATCGTGTCCCAAAGCATCAACCAATCACCTAAGCAGAAAATGCTCATCTTCGACATCCATCAAAGCATTGACCTAATAAACACTCCCCCAAGTTTGAACATTTCAGCTCAATTAGAAAGAGAGTTTCTAGTGAGTGATGGCGGAGTGAAATTTCGCTCTCGACATTTTTTGTTTTCTATCAAAATTAGTTATAAAATAATGAATTAAATGGGAGAAGACATCGCAGATTATGTCTGCAAACTCACAGGGGTGATATTTGGTAAATACATTGTCTACAAAAGCCAACAGATCAAAAGAAAATAACCAGCTCGACAACAAAAGGTAAACCAGAATTTCAACATGGCGACCGGGCGGCATTCTGTTGTTTGGTCACGTTTGTACTATGGGTGTGCTCTGCGATTATTGGCATCGCTCGGTTTCCTTTTGATAATTGGTTTGTTAGAAACGAACCCAGGTCCCGGCCCATCAACAAGACAAGCCAAAATCTCGTCTACTGGGGAACTTGTCACACAGAAGTCAATTGATGATGTCACTGGCAATGAAGAAATCTACTGAGGTACTGAGAACAGAAATGGAGCAACTGAGACATGAAGTCTCGGAAAATCACAAAATAATGAACGAAAAGGTTGAGAAACTCAAGGGTGAAAACCGACTCTTATTAACGAAAGTGCAGTATTTAGAGAACCAAAATAGGAAAAATAACCTAATATTCTGGGGTATAGAAGAGATAAGTGAAACCGAAAGTAAAGAAGACAGTGAGCAGAAAGTTAGGCAATTTTTGGTAAATAAACTAGATATTGAATGTGCTCTGTCTGATGAATCATTACAGATATAAGATGTTTTTAGAATTGGAAAAAAGAAGACTAATGGGACAGGTTTACAGGATATGAGAGATAATGGTGAAATGCAGCAGAAGCCCAGAGGTATCTTAGTTAAATTGAGTAGATACAAACACAAGAGGATAATACAAACAGCTATAAAAGGGAAGAAAGACAGAATTTCTACAGTTAGAATAAGTGAAGATTACAGTTTAGAAGTAAGAGAGGCTAGGAAAGCACTGATGTGCTTTAGTGATGAACTAAAATCAAAAAATCCAGATTGCAAGACACTTTTCCTTTTCGATAGTCTTAAAGTAGGAAGTGATGTTCAGGCCCGGCCCATAGAACTCAACATGTACATACTTTGAAATTTCTTTCGTGGAACATTGGAGGACTACAAAAACTAAAACTTAGACCAGATATAGTGAATGACTTGCATAACTATGACTGTAAAAGTATATTAGAGACCTGGTCAACCTGTGATCAGGGTTGTGAAAGTATTTTCAAGAATTATAAACATTTCAGTAATATAGGGCACACGACCTCCAAATTTGGGAGGACTCCTCAAGGTATCTGTGTATATTTATCTAAATATCTACAGAAATTTGTGAGGAAGGTATATATAAACCACAGCTCATGTGTGATTATTATATTTAGTAAAACATTGTTCAATATAAGTCATGATATATTAGCCTGTTTTGCATATATCCCACCGATCTCGCCTAGCATTTATAGTACATTATATGAACAAAATACAAATGGTATTGAAATATTTGAAGAAATTATCTCTGATATCATCGAAAGTTATGATGAAAATTTAGAAATAATGATAAATGGGGACTTAAATGCAAGGACTGGTAATTTATCTGACCTCTCTAACACGGATGGAGATAAATACCTCCCAATAGGTGACTTAATCCTAGGTGATGATGACTTTGACACACTAAGATACTCCAAGGATGTAAATATTAATAGTTTTGGAAAACAATTAATTGATATGTGTAAAAAATTTGACATTCATATACTTAATGGGTGATTAAAGGGAGACAATCAAGGAGAATACACTTTTGTGTCACATCTAGGCAAAAGTGTGATAGACTATTGCATAACTAGTTCGTTATTATTTCAATATGTAACTGACTTCAGCGTACTGTCAACTGATATTTCAGACCACTTCCCAATAGAATGCATATTTAATGTTTGTAAAAGTTATAAAAAGTCTGATATTGCTAGAGAATGTTTAAGTTCAAAATGGAACTATAAATGGGATCAAAACAAAGCAACAGATTTTAAAGTAGCATTACAGGGAATTATCTCAGTTTTCTATTGTTGTAGAAAACAGTGTAAATGAGGCAACAAAATTTTATGTCAATCAATACAATATGCTGGCAAAAGTATGCTTAGAAACAACAAACCTAAGTATACAAATTGTCAACCTATTTGGTGGACCAGGGAACTGTCTGATTTAAAGGCTTTAAAATATATAAATCTAAATAACTACAGAAAGAGTCGAAAGTCTTTTGACTTAGACATATGCCTACAAACCAAAAATATGTTCAAATCACTTTGTGAAGAACAAAAGCAGAAACTAGATAGAGATAGGATAAATAGTCTTATAGAGATAAAAGATCCAAATGACATGTGGAAAAAATTAAGGTATTTAAAAAAAACCAAAGTCAAATAACAGTATTTCAACTGATCAGTGGTTTGAACATTTTCAAAATCTCTTAACTGAGTATAAAGCATCAAGCGAGTCAGCCTTATGGCAGGAAATCAATCTAACCCTGAGTGACCCCACCGAAGTTGTTTTTGGATATCTTAGATAATCCAATAAGTGACAAGGAAATCGTAAAAGCATTGAATCAGATGAAAACTGGTAAAAGTGGCGGGGAAGATGGTCTTGTAATCGAGATGTTCAAAACCACTATTGACATCTTACTTCCATTGTTATGTTTATTATTCAATAAGATCTTAATTAGTAGTACGTTTCCAGAGAGCTGGAGCAGGGCTGTAATATATCCTATTTATAAGAAGGGTGATGTTACCAACCCATGTAACTATAGAGGCATCTCCTTACTAAATGTAATGGGTAAAATATTTACTAAAGTTATAAATAACAGACTTATAATTTGGGGTGACATTGAAAATAAATTTAAAGAGCAGCAAGCAGGATATGGGCAGGGCTACGCAACAGTTGACAACTGTTTTTCCTTATATGCTGTTGTGCAAAAGTACCTGACAAAAAAAGGGGAGATTATACTGCATCTTTGTTGATTTTTCATCAGCGTTTGACTTAGTACACCACCCCACCTTACTGTATACGCTTATTAAAAATAAGGTCAGCTCTAAAATTGTTAAATTACTGAAATCTATGTATGAAAGTATGAAATCCTGTGTTTTAGCTAATAATGGTCTCTCTGAGTATTTCAGATGCACAATTGGCACAAAACAAGGGTGCATGCTCAGTCCATTTTTATTTGTCATGTTCTTAAACCAATTTGTAGAACTACTAGAGAAATGTGAATGCAAAGGCATTTTTATAGATGCAAGAACGCCGAATTTAATGCAACTGTTATTTGCAGATGATATGGCAAATATCTCAGACACTGTAGGGCAATTACAAAAACAAATTGATGTATTGAATACTTTCTGTAAAGACTATGACATGAAAGTAAACACAAGTAAGACTAAGGTGTTAGTATTTAAGAGAGGAGGAAAGTTATAAAATCATATGAAAGCTGGAGTTACCAAGGCGAGAAACTAGAGGTTGTAAATGAATATAAGTATTTCGGTCTATACTTTACTAGTTCTCTGTCATGGTACAAAGCTATTAATTTATTATGTCTGTCAGCTAATAAAGCACTTTATATAGTTTGGAAGTCTATACATAAGTATAATTTAGATCATGCAAAGTCCTTATATTTATTTGATCATATGGTTGTGCCCATTCTGACCTATGGGGCGGAAATTTGGGGATATCAACTATATAAATCAATAGAAACAGTACAGAATAAGTTATGTAAGAAACTATTAGGTGTTAAACAAGCAACCCCAAATTGCGCCACATTGGGGGAATTTGGCAGACTACCACTGCACATTATCTATATGACAAAATGTATTAAGTATTGGTTAAAGTTACTTTCTATGGACAAAGACCGGTATCCTAATAGATGTTATGAGATGCTTTATGCGTACTATAATGTTGGGAGAGTAAATTGGGCTACCACAATTAGGGATATGTTATATAATTATGGTTTCCAATATGTTTGGTCATATCAGCAAGTAGGAAACAGTGACAACTTCTTAAGCATGTTTAAACAAAGGACCATAGACTGTAATATACAAGAATGGCACTCTGCAATAAAAACCTTTTCAAAACTAGATTTCTATGCAGAAATTAAATCATTGTTAGAACCAGAAAAAATATTTATCTACTATAATAAACAAACAACATAGAGTAGCTTTAAGTAGATTAAGAGTAAGTAGCCACACTCTTGCAATAGAATCAGGTAGAGCTATGTCAATAGAAAGAAATGACAGGATATGTGAATACTGTTTGAATGAGAGACATATAAGTACAATTGAAAATGAATTACATATTTTGGTTCACTGTCAACTGTATGACAACCTGAGAACTATTTGCAATGTCAATAATTACTGTAAGAGTGAGATTCATGTTAAAGGATACTTGCAGAGTACTAATTGTGATATAATCTGTAACATAAGTAAGTTTATTTATAATGCTATGAAAAGAAGAGAAAATTACATGAGTAAACTAAAATAATGAAATCCTAATATAATGTGAGGTTATGATTATGATGAATCGGTGTAAATAGTGTTGGTTTGTTATGTTTGTAATTTTATGATCTTGTCTGAGTACTTATTGAAGATAAACTATTATTATTATTTATTATTATAGAAAGAGAGTTATTGTGTCACAAAAAGTGTGACGGACAGACAGACGGACGGACCGACAGACAGGCCGGCGGACGGACGGGCAGAGACAGACAGACAGACGAACTCATTTTGATAGTCCCTTGCTTTCTTCGAAAGGCGGGGGACAAAAAATACCGGATTTAACAAGTGGTATTAAAGTCTCATTGCGTCATTTTAGATGATTCTCTATTTATAAACATATGCTAAACTGAATTGCATCGATCTAAGCTGTTTGCTATGTAATATGCCCGTCGCCATTTTGTTGTGACGAACAGAAGTGAAGGACTGTTTAAAATCCGATTGAATCCAAGTCGGGGGTTTATCTTGCGTTGGTGTTTTAATTCTTTTTTCTTCATTAAACATACATTATGCAAGAGCTAAATCTGGACATTGCAGGTCTTTCTTTAGTCATGGGCCTTGATTCTCGAAATCTTAACTAAAGGTAAAATCCAAATTTTAGTAGATACTTCAATTTTGATTGGCTAAGCACTAAAATCAATCTAATATTATCCAATCAAATTACTAAAATTTTGATTTTATCTTAGTTAAAATTTCGTGAATCTGGCCTTTGATATGTTATATATAGAGAATCTCCTACCAGTCTTTTTTGATATCAAAAAATAACAAAAAACGAGGCTCTGCCGAGTTATTATTTTTTTTACTTTATCAACGAGTGTTGATATTTTTTGATATCAAAAAAGACGAGTAGGAGATTTTATTTATCACCCAATCCCTTTTTACATGCACAAATAGATAAATATAATTCTTTGCTGTAGATTTCACTTTTACTGAACATTACGGCGTAGTGATATATCATTTTTTGACAGCAATTCAACCATTCCAAAGTCCTTTATATTGACCCAGTGTTTCCATAATGGTCAATTGAATAACAATAGTTCATTTTTAATAAAAAAAAGTTACTTTTAATAAGAAATAACTGTTCTTTGAAAATAAAAAAGTAGTTCCTTTTCAACTGACCAATCAATTTCATGTAAAGCGATATCTCCTAAGGAGATATCGCAGTAGATTATGAAATATATCGCACAAGCGATATCTACTGTAGAATGTATTATTGGGTGATAAAAACTATTAATTAGACCTTAATTAACTTATCCAAACCATATTCAACTCTCGATGTCATCTTATGTATCGGAATTTCACTGGATTTGAATACGATCGGCTGCTCAACGCTCAATATAGAACAATGGATAATCGAGACTATGTATTTTTATCGCACCGACTTTAGTAATGTGGACTGAGGCTAGGTTTGAAATTCAACAGCTAATAGGTCGAGCAATTTGACTGATATTTTTAGCATATTCTATTTACGTTATCTATTTTTTTTTAAGTATCCCTCATCATAATGTATCTTTAAATGTTCAGTAATCAATACATATTAATGTGGATTAAGCGGTGAGAAATTGGACAATTTAGCGTCGTGTTTTGAGATAATTTTCAGATAGCAATATACATGTACGTATATATATATGAATTTAGGCTCGGAATGAACCAAAACCTGACAAATAAATAACCGTTTTATAGATAATGTCGATTCATGTGTATATGCTTTATGGACGTTCTGGTCTAGAAAGGGTGTTATTATTTTTCATAGAATACTTTTGCATCAACATTTTAGAATTAAACACAGAGAGAGTGAATTTATATCATTTTATTGTAGGTTGTACAGGTACACGATAAATACCAATTTACATATTAAATAGAGGCTTCCCTCTAAATAGAAGCGATCCAGCTAAGATATTCAGATACACGGGTATAAACACTGGGGTATGTACCAGGACAACCGGATGCACCCCATGATGTAACACCAGCTAAATAACCATTACAGACCATAGGTCCACCACTATCACCCTGCAATTAAAGCGAATATTGTGTTAACAGTACTCTACAGCGAAAACAGTGTTATACTACAATCACTCTGCAGTTAAAGCAATATTATGTAACTATCACTCTGCAGTTATACTATATATTACATTCCCCTGTAGTTAAGGCAAAATATATATATTATGCAACTAACGCTCTGCAGTTAAAACATTTAATTTATCTTGATCTAGCTTGATTTAACTGTATTTACCATGGATGATATACGAAGTCAAAATTTTTAGAAAAGGAACTTACGTTACAGGCTGATTTGTTAGGCTCATGAACACAGATGTGTCCACTGTTGATAGAACCGCCCCAGTAACTTGTACAGTCACTGTTTGAGATTTGATTCATAGCAACGTGTTGAAGAGTGTTTGGTAAACTGCTACCACCTGGCAAAAAACAATAAAATATAACTAACGAAATGAGGTTTGGTGTCCTACTGTTCTGCACAGACCAGGCTAATCAAGAGGGACATTGTACCCGGAAAACAGCACTACAGCCTACTGTTATATCGAATTCCAACTGTCATATATTCTTTTACGTGCACGCCAATGTGTACACGGCACCTCGGGTTTTCGTCCCATCCGAACGACTATACATTATCCCTTGCCACCCCCCCCCCCCCAATGCTACACCACTGAAAAGAGGGATCACACCGGAAAATCCCGACGAACTTTCTCGGTCCACACAGGACCTCCAGATTAGTGAGTCAATGTCTTACTCACCGTGGTTAAATTAACACAATTAATTAGTAAAGTAGTCAATTATTTATGGGAGCACATCGCAATTAGTAACGTAACACATAGTCGGTTAGAACCCACGCTATAGAAATATAGGGCCTTATTGGTATAATCAAGTAGTTATACTTACCAGATGTTCTGCCCCATCCACTAATTGTACATTTCTGGCCTACAAAACTGGATCCAGAGGAAGCGAGACTGATGGTACTTACAGCTGAACTTCCGGTATTGGCATTGGATGAAAGTCTCATAACAGAAATATCATTAGGATATCCATTGGCATTACCATTGTAGTTGGGATGCTATAAATTATCATGGTAAATTATGAACTGATATTTCTTGTAACTCTAAACGGTCACGTTTATCATGCTTAATGACCAGATATCACTACTCATTTTAAGAGTTTTACGGGGTAACTTTTGTTATAATCAATTACAAAATTACTTACGTTTACAATAGAACTGACGTAGATAGTCTGTTCTGTACCATCATTGTTGTTTAATCTGTGTTCACCAAGAACAACTCGGTATAATCCGGGACTGAAAACATGAAATTAACACAGGGTCAGTTAATAGCTGGGTAAGATTATTAAAAATAGTCAGAAATAAAAAAATCATCTGAAAGTTAGGAAAAAGTAAAGAGGAATCACTAGTTTACCGCGAAATCTAGCAAAAAGTGTTTAAAAAACTGACGCCAATCGGTTTGAAAATGAATTGTAAAAGGCGGCAGTTTGTTCATATTTAGGCAAACAGATTGGATTTTTTTTTTTGGCTTCTATGGTTACGATGTTATTACTAAGGAAGTCAATATTCCCCTTAATTGTATCTCGTCGTAATTTGGGGGATTTACCAACTTCGATATTGTAAAAGGAAACAGACTCTGAAAATTATCCCTTCCCGTTCAGTATTTAGAAAGATGTCAACAGGAAAACAAGCGCCACCTATACTTTTCGTGGAAATCTTTTGATAGGTCCCATTTTAATTCGATTGAATCATTGCACGGAGATTATCTCCGTTGATGTTTCATTTTTTTTCTCCTCTTTATATATTAAATAATCAATTTAATTACATTACATGCCGATTATTGGCTTTAACGTATAATATTTGGATGGGATTTGAAGATAATTTATAGAAGTAAATTAAACCTGGTTGCAGTAACACAATGAGCAGCTGTTAAAACTCGGTTGTTGGCGATCAAACTTCCACCACAGATATGAGACCAGCTGCTACCAGAACTTCTCTGGAGAGACACTTGCCATGGGAACTGTCCAGCATAGGCGTTAGCTCCGTTAACAATTCTTTGTGATAATTCACTGGAGGCAATTCCTGAAACATAATAATATAGAAAGAATTAACTTTATATCCCGCCATATCAAGGTTTGAGAAGAGTTATGTCGATTTGGGGCATATTCGGGAGAATGTTTTATATTGTGCCTTGCAAATTTTACCGGTACTCATTTATTGCTTGGTATAAGGTGGGGGGGGGGGGTAAGCACACGGTGTCATGTGTAAGAATACAATCATTTGACACAGCCAAAATAAGTGTCGGTCGTTACTACCCTTCCAGCCTTCTTTTAACAAAATAAAACCACAACTCACCAGCCAAAGCAAAGATACATAAAAGGATTTGCATCTTGAAGAATGGTATCTCAGTCTGTGTACAGATGATGACGACTTCTCATCTATCAACGGGTGTCTTATATACTGTACAGATCATGTTGAAGAGTCTTCCATAGAGTAATTTACAACAAAGATATTATACTGAATGATACTTCATATATGAGAAAAGGTCAGAAGGATAACACTAATTTTTATACTTATATGAATGTATAAACAAACGATCTAAACTTAAATGATTTTACTGTTTTATAGCATGGGATATCAACAACTGTCGCCTTTCATACAGATTCAGCGATGATGACTATTTAATTATTGGTATCATATACACATACAAGTACCTTATGTAGCAATTATTTTATTGACTAGTCAAGAGAGAGAGAGAGAGAGACAGATAGAGAGAGAGAGGGGGCTTATTGGCCGCTAGACACAAACGAGGTCATTTCGTGACTAAGATATGGTTTCATGTTTTATATCAGTAATTCGGTAAGGGTGTGTTGGAGAAAACCGGAGGATCTAGAGAAAACCTATTAGGTTGGACAGACGATCCTAGTCTTTAAACTATTAGATACAGTTCAAATATGGTATTTTGGTACCTATACTAACATTTGAGTTTTAATACAGCCCAAGTATAATATGTACGAACCTATTTTAACGTTTGAGTTTTAATACAGTTCAATTATGGTATGTGCGAACCTATTTAACGTTTGAGTAATACAGTTCAATATATGTTGGTTGAAACCTGTATTAACGTTTGAGTTTTAATACAGTTGAATTATGGTATGTTCCAACCTATTTTAAAGGTGCTAAACCGCTATCTGAATAGTTTCCATAATATTCGCAATTAAAAACACGGCTTTACGCTATTTCAATAATTTTTTAATAATTTTTGACATAAATACTGATTATTGTACTAACTCAGTAGCTATCAGACAAGAGTTAAAACAATAAATAAAATCAAAAGAGTCGGAAGAGGTTCACTTTTGAAAAACATTCCGCAGTAGTAAAATGCCCATTTCGGCTGTTATTGAGGCATAAATAAAATATGAAGGAATTAAGACCCTAAAGTGAAATTTTGTTTTCTAGTCCAAAAGATTGTGAATTTTTAAAATTACATATCTTTACTCTTGTATATTACATAATTTTTTGTTGTTATAGCAACAAAAACGAAAAATACACCCCCAAAAATGCAATTTATACCATTTTCAATGGTGTTTCTTTCCATAATAGAAGAACTTCCGTTGGTTGCTATAGCAACAACATAATTTTAAAGTTTAATAAAAATAACATACCATTAACTGTTGTTCTCTGCATTTATTGCTTACATGTTATAAAAAGTTTTCTATTTTGACACATTATTTTCTAACAACATTGACCAATAAAAACAAGTTATTTGTGATTCGTTTACAATTCTCTAACAGTAGGCTAGGGACCCGTACGGTAGTAGGTTAAGGTACATGTAGGCATAGAGTAATATACATGTAGGCCCAGGCCTGTAAGATATAGGCTTAGATTATGATTTTGACCGAAAGAATTGTTTTTTTTTTACAATGTACTTTACATTTGAACATTTTCTTTATTTCTTCAAATGTAGGCTATTGCGCAACTCTCTTTTCTTATTTGTATATTTTCCTCAACAATAACAAATTAAGGCCTTAAAACCTGTGTTTGTTGGCCTAGATTCAATTTGTTTTTACTAGCTAACAAATAAAATTAGGTATTAAATATTTCCCCCAAAATAGCAATGAATTAAAATTATAATAATTAGTGTGATAGTCGTTATATAATGATAAATTGTCTTTGTGATAATCGGGTATTCTATCGATGATAGTCTTACACATTACTACGACCATTTATTTTGTTTTACTTACTACGGCACTAAATCTCAAACGAAATGTTTTAAATCGCCAACGGAAAAGCCATTATTTAAAGTATTTTTTGTTAGCGTTAATTCTTTTGCTATTTCGGTATTGCATTTGGTATCAAAGGCGTGGCCTTACAGTGGGTGGAATCTTACTTGCGTGATAGAACTCAAGAGTGTTGTCGTTAATTGTCACAAATCAGTATCCGCTCCTCTTGAATTCGGTGTACCACACGGTAGTGTCTGAGGTCCGCTATTGTTCACACTTTACGGTACTCCTTTAGAGGTTTTTTAATACTTAATCACGGTTTGGATTTTATGCTGTTCGCGTATGATACACAGTTGTATTTTACATGTAAGAATGCTGAAGTTTCAAAGGTTGCAATTGAAAACTGTTGATGATATTCGTGCGTGGATGTTGCTAACAAACTTGTACTTAATGATGGTAAAACTGAAGTTATACATTTTCATAGATGTCGTGATAAATTAAAAACTATACGAATTGGCAATGAGGAAGATCTTGCGTGTTCGGCTGTCCGTAATTTAGGTTTTTATTTAGATGAAAATGGTCTATTATCTAGTCCCGTTACTAAAGTATGCCAATCAGCGTTTTTCGCGCTGCATAAAATTGGTCGTATTTGCAACGTTTTAGACCTCACCTCTACTGAATCACTTGTTCACGCTTTCTTCACGTCACGCCTTGATTACTGTAATAGTCGTTTGCATGATCTCTATCCTAGCTCTCTAACTAAACGTCTCCAATCTATCCAAAACTCTGCTGCATGACTTGTAACACGCACCCATAAGAATGAGCACATCACCCCAATTCTCTACGATCTCTACTGAGCACAGCCGCACTGAATTCAAAATTCTAACTTTCACTTATAAATGTCTTAATCAGCTAGCACCACCTTATCTGTCTGATCTTTTAACACAGTCAGTTCCACAGAGGCTGGCGTACTTCTTATTGATCCAGCACGACCGCTCCCCCAGGTGACGTACGGCAAGCATGCCTTCCTTAATGCTGTCCCTCGATTATGGAACGCTCTCCCTCTTTCTATTCGCAATGCCTCCTCCCTGTACTCCATCAAAAAACACCCCAAAAGACATCTTTTCCAAAAGCACTACACCGCATGATAGACTACTATAATATTGATTTAATTTTTTACTTTGTTTTTATGTCATATTATATGGTTTATTTTATGCCATTATATGTTTTCATGTCATATATGTATTTGTACTATGCACTGTACTACGATGTAATGCGTATAATAAGAAATAAATATTATTATTATCCATATGTTCGTTCCTCTATACGAGGGGAAATGGCTCTGGGAGACACGTATGGGTGTTTTCCGGTTCCATTTCCATTCGCGTGCACATTAAATCCTTTAAATCAGGCATGATAACAGAGAATTCAGTAATTCAGAACATTGAAATACTTGTCAATGTTTCGCTATTTTTTATTTGTTGAAAATATTTGGTGTTAAACGTAAAGGCGTGTGGTAGCTGGGAGGAAATTTCCCTTTGATAAATGTTCTATAAAAAGCGCGAGAATATGAGTCACGTGATGTAAACATTGTGGATCCTGTCGAGAGGCGTTCAAATAATGGAATCAACTATCGTTATGTCTTTTCAGGGAAGTCCTTTATTTATATAACATAACGTTTATTTCATAAATGAACATTGAGTTGCATTTCGACGTAATTTACCGCGAATATGGGTCTTAGGACCTTGAAAATATTTTTTTCTTCTCATGACAAACTACTGATTCATTTTCCAGAAAATTATCCATTGTATACCATTTTCAAGTGCTCGGCGGCGGATCTTAAAAAGCTCCGATTTTGTTGATTGTCATCGCATCGAAACGACAATAAAACGAACTTTCGATCGGTCGGGGGTGCTATATTGGCAAATCGCCTCAAAAAAAGATTACGTAAATTGTAAATTGAAGCGTTCAACTTACAAAACAGACATGGTATTTCGAAATGCCAACAAGCACCTCCGACCGACCGATCGAAAGATCGTTTTGATCAACAAAATCGCAGCATGTTAAGAACCACCTCCATAAATGTAAGTTCACAACACTTGGCTAAACCTTGTTTAATGTAAGCATGAGTTCAAATTTATTTGCCTATTCATAATTCAAGAATTTATTCATTGGCATATCCGGTACCGATTAAGAATATGTTTAGAGGGAGCAACTATTAATTAACAGAAATATCTAGTTTTGAAATTGAAGATTTAAGGGAAAGGCTTCGACATTGGAGAAGAAGAAACAGGAACAGATGAAAGACGTGGGACGACTGGCAGTGAAAACTACGGAAACTGAAGGTAAACTTATGTTTGGTATTCGACTGAAATCGATAGATTATTTTTTTGTTAATCGAAATCAGACGAAGAAACAATTCTAATGATTAAATGTTACGGTTCCTTATCTTTATTTATGTTGTAGAAGATGACACTGTAACACACACCAAAACGACAAAGTCACACCTGTCAACACCAGGTGCAGACTACATCACGTTTTTTTGGGAGAAACATGCAGAGTAATCCAAGTTAAAACGGGAACAGCTCGAGTTAGATAAGACAAATTTGAATTGGAGAAAGTAGAGAAAGAAAGATTACAAAATGATCAGCAGATGATAAAATTATTAATAAAGAACTGGTCAGAATCAAAAGTGATAAATTACACAAATAAATTATACACATGTATATTTATTTATTTATTACACTGTCGCCTTGTATATGAAGCTCTATATTACAATTTGATGTTTGTTTATTAAACCATCAGTTTCTTCCTAAATAGTCTTCGATAGCAGGGCTTGCCACGAGCAAATTGGAGGCGAGTAGATGACTACTCACGCAAATATAGACTTGCGCGAGTGAGGCGAGTACATGTATTTACTCACGCAGAATGATGTGCGTGAGTAGCCATTTAAATTTCATGTGCCTAATGGCCATGCTCTTGTCACTTCGGTGGATGTGGACGTTGAATAAAGCTATTTCACACACAATGGCAATGCATACCGGTACTCTTTTATTTCCTTGGCAGTAATATTTAGGCCTAATCCCCTCTGGTACTGTTTCTTAGTGTTACTTTTAGCGGTGGGGTTATATCCCAATGGAAGTTAAATTAAAGACTTTATGGGTAATTTCAAATACTTTACTTCAGTTTTAATAGTATGAGCTTATGAACATTAAGTATAAGGAAAACCACTACCTCGTGGTCAGCATAAATTGACAATCACTTCAATAACAGCACCAAATGAACACATTTGATTAAAATAACAATGTATATGTTACAAGCATTTATAATCTCTTCAACAGCACCTAACAAACAACTATTTACATGTAACAAAATTACATTATCAACTAGAACTACATGTATCAACTCAGTCTGTTAAAAGCTAAAGCAAAATGAACATCATGTCCAATCTGGCAATATTATTTACATTAATTTGCAATGATTAATCCAAGATACTTTTTTCTATTTAGGAGTTTTAGTTTATGAACTTAAAATAAAACAATGCCACTATTGTGGGGCCAGTATAAGTTCATGGTGACTACTCACTAGTGATAATGAAATCTCGTTAACAACAACCTATATAAACACATTTACTTTACAATGTATGCGACCTGATCAAGACAACCATATGTATGATCGATCCAACAGTTTTAGTAAGATCCGACATCTGATTGTTCTGATTCTACGTCAGATGAACTACTGTCTGACTCTGCAATGGAGATTTTATCTGCATTATCATCAGAATCAGAGTCTGAGCTCAAGTCAACCACAATAGATGAGTTGATGTCGTCATTTTGCTCACGGAGACATTGGCGTTTGGGATCAGAAAGCCCTTGATCAATACTTGTGGTATCTAAAGCACTAACTCTTCTTTTCACTGACAAATATTTTGTAACAGCATTCTTTAGAATCTCTTTCCTTTCGCTCTCACTAAAAGTCCAGTGATTATTTCGAACTATAATATAGGACCTCAAGTGTTCTTGATTAATAGACAGTCTTCTGTCTGATAGAGTGTGGGTTAAAAAACTAAATCCCCTTTCAACTGTACAATTACTAACCGACACAGTTAAAATAATTTCAACTAACAGACATAGATTAGGATAATACTCTTTCTTATAAAGAAAAAAAAACTGCCACAGATCAATACATTTTTTTCCAATATATTTGGCTTTAACCTCTCCTTTAAAACATTTTCATTCAGACAGACATTTTTCCTGATTATAGCCTTGACTACCCAGTGTTCTTTCAAAGTGATTACCCAAAATTTTTATTTCTTCCACCCCATAACTTTTGAATATAACTTTATCTGACATATTCCATTGTGTCGGATCTACAAATTTCATGGAATAAAAAATCTCATTGTCAAAAGATTCAAATCTCTTAATATATGATTGGTTAAGTTTTGGAATGACACTCTGTATAATATTATTATATACATTCAATGCTTTATCTACATTAACAATATGTAGAATTTCTAATTCTTTGTTTGTCCTGTTTATCTCCCTTTTCTTCATATCGCCGGATGCACAAAGCTTTTGAACGACCTGGGTTTCCCTTTGCCATCGTTGGCGTGCTGAGCGGATTCGGGTAAACCTTGCAAAGGTAAAAGAGCAGGCAAAACAATTTCAATCCCATCAATTTGCAGAAAAGATGCGGGATCGAAAGAATTGCTATAGAAACGACAACATCCGCTCAATTTTTGATTATCCAGACACAGCAAAGGACATCCGCTTAAAAACCGCCTGGCAGTACGCGTCTCAAAGTATTTTTAGTAACAACAGGTAGCACTGGAAAGACACGCCGCGTGCGCAATAGTGCATCAATATGAATAAAATAAAACCAAGTACGAACAATCCAAACCATAAGACAGCAGGCATACAAATTGTTTACGGTTTTTTTTTTATTACGATATTCCATTATTTCTGAGTAGGAGGCTGTAACTGGAAAAACCTGCTTGTTTGACTCCCATAAAGACATGTGTTGCTGTTCGAAATCAGTGCACCAAGTAGTATTTAGCGACAGGTTGCAGCATGAGCTTCACATTCTTAAAAGTCTAGGAAGGCAAACAAATTTATTATCTTTCAAATTTCCCATTCCACGCATTCTCTTACACTGGACATTAGAGTGTTGAAGTTATTTTAAGCCGCCGTAAGATTAGCAGCTTTAAAGCGACACGGTAAATTACCCCTCACTGGATACGCAGGATCTCCATAATATAATGCCAAAGATTGACCATTTGAAGTTTTAAAATCTGTGGTTTTAACTGCTCTAGTAATCTACTAAGTTTTAATAGTGCACAATCATGTTGTCTTCCCTCAACAGGTCAAACATGTTTACAATAAGTCCATTTGGAGTGACTAACTACCGAGACTTGAGGGCATGGACGCGCTTGTGGCCATTGTAGACGACCGTTTCGTTCTCTCGTGGTCTGCAGACAGCTCTCACTGTTCCATCGATAAATCCAAATAGATTTTCAAGTGGGGTCCCTTTCTCATGTATGGCAACTGCATACTCTCGTAGCTTTTCTTCCCCTAACCATGGTTGATCTAAAGAACTGAGTAATTCACCAAATGCATCATAAATGAAGTCTAAGGTTGTATTCCATTCTTGTCATATCTGAATTGACGCCTAATCTGCGCCTACCGGTAAGTAACCATTAGATTAATTACTTGTTACCCCTCTGGTTTCCCCCCACTACTAAAGACCCGTACGCGTAAGCGAATTACTGAAATAACATTGAACCATATGTTAGTCCCGAAATGACCTAGTTTGTGTCCAGTGGACGTTAAACTCTCTCTCCTTTTGGATATTATCAAACTCAAAGATTAAGTAGGTATATATACTTATCTATTACCTAACTCCAAGATTAAGTACATCTATTGGTATAAACTTGTGTATTATCAAACTCCCGAATCTGTCATTTCCAGATCTGATCGAATCAATTCCCAGCGAAGCATCTTGTTCCGACGATGGTTCTGATATTGAAACTGTGAGTGGTTCAGAATCCAGCTTTGGCACAGAAACATCGGAAGAATCCGGGGTGGGGGGGACAATTTTTTTGTAGGTATGTATTTTTATATGCAAGACTCAGAGAAAATGTAATCCGTAAGTTTATTGCTCGAGGGATTGGGTTCGTTATGAGCAGTGGAACTTTCGCGTTTTTCGAGAATAAGACTGGGTACAAATGTACATTTTGTCATTTTACAGGTTTGATTCATGTCGTTTATCGACAATTCGTTGGCTCCTGGTCAAAAGTGTAATTTGACAGCAAGCACCTAAAAATCGTACAACTTTATGCTTTGAATTACATAAACCTTAAATATTATTTTTTATGCGTCATCAGGTTCACGTGCTGATCTACATTGCTAATCTGGAGGTCCTGTGTTCATTCCGTGTTATCCGAGAAAGTGTCACATGATTTTCCGGCTTGTCTGAGGCCCTGGCTCCCATATACACGTTGGCTTGCACGTAAAGTAATGGAGCAGAAACGTGGAACGTTAAACCCCATTTCATTTCTTTATATCAAGGATCGTAGCGTATACATGTATGACTTATACGGAAATTACAATATCGTAATGGGCAATGCTTAATTTAATAACAAAAAACTATACCAAGGAAAAAAGCACCAATGTCTTAAAACCTGTTTGGAATCAAGAGAATGTGATTGAAATAATGTTAAATACATCACCAACACACAAGTTCATATTTGAATAGCTATTCAACATACAACCTGTTATGTGCAAGACTTCCTCCAAAGACTTGGTGTAGTTTCTTGTGGATGCCATGGTGTATTAAGCGTTCCGTATCATGCAATTTCATTTATTTATTTTCAGTTCTATCATTAGAAGAAGTGAGAAATTTCATTACTTATTTTGATGATTCGCGGATTAAAATAAAGAATCTTGACAAGTAAATATCCGCATAGTTTTAATATCATTTTATTGACGGGTGCACAAACGCTGTTACATAAATAATCAATACATCATAATTATTATTATACAATAAAGTAAGGTTTATTATATAAAATAAAAGATAAGTAAAATTTATGATAAGGTATGAAGATAAAAATGGCAAAATAATGAAATTATATGATCAGTTAATTCGCATGCTTTGAAATGAATATTATTTTACCAATTATTATGTAAGATATGTATAAAGAATATAAAAAGAGCTGTTCAGTTACATGTATCTATGTAAACGCTTATATTAACTATAGTTTTATTTAATTTTCAGATACATCAACAAACTGCATTCTGACTGATACTTACATGAACGGAAATTCAATTCTTCCAGAGCATCTATTTAAGTCAGACGAGGAAACCGAATTTTATAGAGCTATTCTATACTTCCAAATACGAAAGAACAACAATATATACTATTCAAAAAAAGTAGGGGATATTTGATTTTTAAGTGTTATTAAAGTCACCTAATGAAACTGACGAAGAAACAAATGACAAAATGAAATGAAGTTCACATTCATCGATTTATTCCAAATGATCGTTAGACTAAGTAAGGCACAGAATGACCATTATAAGGGTAAAATGATACCCGGGGTCAAACAGCAAAGTTACCACAGCATCACAACCAAGTCAGTAACGGGTAAATCCTCCTCTGTTTGCCAAACAAGCATTGATCCGACGTGGCATACTCCTAATGAGACGTCTAAGGTCATTTTGGTCCAGATTGTCCCATTCCTGTTGCAATGCAGCAGCAAGTTCTTGGACATTGGCAGGACGTTGTTGACGTTGACGTAACCTCTGTCCATGCATGTCCCAGACATGCTCGATGGGGGAGAGGTCGGGACTCAGTGCTGGCCAAGGTAATGTGGTGATGTTCTGTTGTTGGAGGTAACCTGTAACGATCCTGGCCCTGTGACATCTTGCGTTGTCATCCTGGAAGATGAAACGGCGGCCATGACGTCGTGCGAACGGCACAACATGGACTGCCAAGATGTTGTCCCGGTAGTACTGGCCTGTAACACGCCCTGCAACAACATGTAAAGCCGTTCTTCCAGCAACAGTGATGCCTCCCCACACCATAACAGAACCACCCCCAAATCGATCATGTCTGATGACGTTAACGTCTTGGAAGCGCTCGTTTCGACGACGCCACACCCTCCTACGTCTGTCCAAAAAATCAACAGTGAACCTTGACTCATCTGAAAACATCACATTGCTCCAGCGTCGATTATCCCAGTGATGACGATCCCTACACCAACGACGTCTTGCCTGAATGTGATGATCTCTCAAACAAGGGATCACGCGAGGACGGCGGGCGCGAAGGTGACCCCTATGCAGTCGATTCCGAATCGTCTGACCACTCACTCTCACACCAGTGTCTGTTTGAAGACGAGCGCTGATCTGATTTGCTGTGATGACACGATTTCTCAAGGCCAAGGTACGGATAAATCGATCCTGGGCTTGAGTTGTCGACCTGAGCGTGGTCTGTCCTGTACAGATTGTGTATCACGGTATCTGGACCATAGCCTGCTTATGACAGACTGAGAAACATTCATCGTCCGCGCCACAACCGCCTGTGTTGTGCCGATCTGTAGCATGCCAAGGGCACGTAACCTTTCATTTTGGGTAAGCCGACGCATATCAAAATTTGTTTTCTGGTCACTAAAACAATTAAACTGATGTTTCCACCCTGGAATTCAATGCCACAATGACTGTAACATTCAAAGTCAGAGTCATGCAAATCTTGGGTTGGACCCCCATGATGATCCCAAGCATCACCTGCATTCCATGCGGTAGTTATTGGTGCGTTTGAGCGTTACATGTAACTGAAAATGTTTCTTCTGTTAGGTTCTATAGTGACTTTTTTCGTAGTCATTTGCATATTTTAGTATTATGCCCCCAAAATCAAATATCCCCTACTTTTTTGAATAGTATATATAGCCATACCAGTTGTTGCCACAGAAGACAGTCCTAAATACCATTATTTATCTAATGTGTTGGAAACATATTGCAAGACCGACGGCAAGAGTAACACCATGGACCGAATTGATAAACGCTGTACCCTGCCAATACTGATACAAATAATACCCATATGGATAAGAGAAACAACCGCAGCAGCATGGATAAAGGAAATAGCACCCACATCAAGAAGTTGGATAATAGTAAATTGTCAAAATTTTGAACATATTTCACATTTAGCGTAACAGGTAATGGGTATAACTACAGAACTGAGCCCATGCAAGATCTTCTGATTCTTAACACATATTTTAAGTTTCGTCCACATCGGAAAACATCATCCAGGACATTACTGTTAGATACACAACAAAATCCGATATACACTGACGTCCGGACTGACAGGGCGACGACATAATATTTCCATATGAAAATGTGGGCATTTAAAAAATAGCGGAATTTAACGAAATGCTTCCTTGATCTATATGCACAGAATTAACAGTGGGCTTAAAATCGACTGTTTAGCTGTTATCGCTCGCTTCTCAACTTTGTTACGGATCAACGGTAGCAAAGATCCCTGTGTTAAAATTATATCTGAAATGTGTTTTCTTTTCTAACAATATTTATTCAATAAATATTTATATAATCTAAAGATACACTATTTAATTATGGGATCTGAAATGTGTTGATTCAGTCCTATCACATATGTAATATTGGTGCTCATCTCAAAAGTTTAATTAAAGAAAAAAAAATCCGAAAAAACACAAATGACTGGATCTCATCACCAAATCTAATCAGGACAGCGCATGTAGAGCCAGGAGGCAATCAATAAATCACTAGGCATCTTTGTAAAGAGAGATGATACCCGCGGCATCAATTTCACATACACCATTGCTAATTTATACTGGATTCATAAAACTGGCCACCTTTATTTTAGAACAACGGTATTTAATGTCCCAGCTGGGTATGATAGTCAAGTGTTGTTTACTAGAATCTACCATTGCATGTTTTTTGTGGAGAAACTTTCGTCTTAGAAAACCTTCTTAAACCAAGTATTTTGTAAAATGTTTGACGGAAATCGTTATTCTTAATAGCATAAACAACAAAATTCATTCCAGAATTCAACAAGCAAAGTGGGGCTGTTATATGTAACACTATTCCAGGAACACTGTGTGTTAATTGCTCAATCGTCATAACAATCATCATTGGTAGCCAACAAAATGCAAAAATTCCAAACACAAGTAAAAATAACTTCACAAGCTTTAGGTCATTTTCAGTTTTTTTCTTGGCATCTGGAACTTGGCATTTGAGAATTTGGTTTTGTTGCTTCCTGGCTATTTTCAGAATAAATCCATAACAAATACTCGTTAAAATAAAGCAAACTAGGAAATTTACATGTTGTACGTAGACTTGAAATTCTGTTTTAAAGAAGAGCGCGGGCTGGCAGAATTTACAAGTTTCCCAGTTATTGTAGTAGCCATTCGTCATTCCTAAGGTTATGGACACTAGCCAGCCAACAGTTATTACAAGTCTTGGGCTTGATAATGTTTGATATCGAAACGGATATCCAATATATAATGCTCGATCGAATGCAATTGCCATCATAGAAAATACAGATGAAACAGCAGATGTAGAAAATATAACAAACTTAATAACACAATACAATTTGCTGGTATCTAAAGTTTCAGATATGGATGGAATATACCGACAACTTTGCATAGGAAGCACTAACCCACCAACCATCAGATCAGCAACTGCTAAAGAAACCAGAAACATATTTGGTGTTGTTCTTAAAACTGGATTTTTCCATACCGCAACAATTGTTAAAATATTTCCACCACATATAAATAAGCACAGAATTATATACAGTATAGGAAATACCACAAGTTCGACGCTACTTGGTGGAGGATATTTTATGTCTGTACAAACGGTACTCATCTTAATTTCGTACAATAATAGTCAGTAGTTATCTGACCAGTTTCGTTCCTTGAATGTTAAAGACCCCACACAGTCTAGTGTCAATGTCTTCCAATATATTTTCAACTGTTTGGCTATATATATATCAGAAATCAAATCAGATTCGTTCCTTGTTATGTTAAATCTAACCAGCTTTGTGTACTGTTTTCTAATTGATGTTCACGCAAAGAAATAATGTTAACGTATTATCGCTAAAGCTTTTAAGCAAAGTACAAACCATTAGGCATAAGTAAAATCTAATTAGAGCATGCACATAAAAAAAGTCTCAAATGTATGGTTTTCCAATTGATTTTCACGTAAATATATAAAGCCAACCATTTATCATTAATTGGTTTTAATATATGACATATAACCCCTTCAAATAGTATAAACTAAATATTGAAAGCAAATATAGTAATGGATGTCATCACAGTGTGAATCAATTGTAAATATACTGAGCGCCATGGAAAACGCATCACTTAGTTTTTCGTATAACAAAATGATCCTATAAACATATCTTATTTATTTTGTTTCTTATTGTGAACAATATTCAAATGGGAACACATCAATAACAACACATTTGTATACTTATGGATGTTTAATCTGTAATCAACGGTACAAAGTCAGAGGGGGGGGGGGGTCAAAACCAAAAGTACGACACAGATGTCAGTAGCGCGTGTGTCCTCCGCGGGCTCTTACGCACGCTGTGCAGCGACGTCGCATGGAATTTACCAATGTTTGAAAGAAGGCCTGGGGCAAATTGTTCCATTCTTGGACAAGAGCAGCTTCTAAAGAGCAATGGTGTGCATCTGTGGTCTCCGATACAGACGGCGTCCAATCTCACCCCAGACATGTTCTATCGGTGCCATGTCCGGAAACATGGCTGGCCAGTCCAAGACATTGATGTTGTTAGCAGCCAGGTAGTCCATACTAAAACGGGCGGTATGCGGACGTGCATTATCCTGTTGGAAGTGCTGAAGTTGTGGGTGCGCTCGAAACATCGATTGGTTGCAAGACATCATCACGGTAGGCTACAGCATTAACGCGACCCCTGCAAATGTGTAGGGCGGTCCGGTGATGAAATGTGAAGCCTCCCCACACCATTACACTTCCCCCACCCCATCGATTCGTTTAGAAGACGCAGCAGTCTGCAAGACGTCCCCACACACGTTGGCGGCCATCAGCGTGGGAAAGATGAAATGAAATGGAGTTTTATGGCATGTCAGCTCCAACCGGGCTATATGGTGCCAAACACATGGTGACTTTGACGAGACAAATTAAATCAATATCACATAAATATATTTATATACATAAATAAAAACAAGTATCACAGACAATGTTGTTAAAAATAAATGTAAATAAATATAAGTCCTTTATGTATATAAATAATTAAAAACAAAAATACGGATATATATATACAATTAAAATTTGTAATAAAAGTTTGTCTCTTTTAAAAAGTTTAACAATTTTCCATACAGCTCCGGTTGAGCAAATAATTGATGTAGTGACTGGCAACGGTAATAGTTTGATCTTACATTCTTGAGATGATTGCACTCAATCAAAATGTGCTTAACTGTCAAAGGAACATGACAGTGAACACATTCTGGTTGCGGCTCTCGCTTCAAAATGAAAATGTGAGTTAAAAAAGTATGACCAATACGAGAGCGACACAAAACAACTTCATCCCTCTATAGGAGTTTGGCCAGTCTCCTATGAGAGGTTTAATGTGATGAAGTTTATTTGTGTCTGCAAGATCCCAAGACCGTTGCCAGCGGTCATATATAAAAGAATTTATAGAAAATTTAAAATCATTGAAAGGTATTAAAAATTGAGATATGGGAAGATCTAAAGCAGACTTGGCAGCCAAATCTGCTTGATCATTCCCTTTTATATCCATGTGACTGGGGAGCCAGCAAAGGAGCGACTCTCATCACTGAAGAGCACACTTTGCCAGTCTACTCTTTTCCATGTCTTTTGTCCTTGAGCCCATATCAAACGCCGCTGACGGTGATGATCCCTGAAGATAGCTCCAACATAAGGTCGTCGTGCACGGAGTCCTACTACTCTTAGACGTCTTACGGTGTTGGCACTTACTGGTCCTTGTCTTCCGACGACTGCTGCACCTGTTCGAGTCGCTGGGCGGAATCTGTCACGCAGATGAGTGACCCGGATGTAGCGGTCTTGAGCCTGGGTTGTAACGCGTTGTGGACCAGGACGTTGACGGTCACGTGATGATCCAGTAACTCGAACACGTTCCACCAACCTTACAATAGTGGACTGATGACAATTGAAGTGTCTGGCAATAGCACGTGTAGACATGCCAGCCCTGGACATTCCCATGGCTTCATTCCGTTGATTTTCAGTAAGTCTCGGCATCTCTAGCTCGATTCCTTCAACGTCCAACAACAGATTACGACAGATTGACGTTTCACAGTTCATGTACTGCACATTAAGTTGAAAACATGCTTTTAAAGGGCTCACACACAATGCTGCACGTGAATATTGAGTTTTTCATGTGCATCTCGTGCAATTTTTTATTGTGCACAATGGCCGATATTTTTTGCGTTTCGGAGCATTGTGTGAAACAATAGTTCATAGTATTGCATAATATTATACATACAAAACCACATAGTAATAAAATATTTGGGAAAAAAAGCGTTTTCCATGGCGCTCAGTAATATCAGACTTGTAGTATGTTTGCAGAAGTGTGGTTATCGCTTTTTGAAAGAGAGAGGCAGAAAAGTGGTTAAGGCTCACTCCGTCTCGACACAAACTAAATTACTTCGGGAGTAATGATACTCCACTTGTGAATAGCGGCATTTATCTTCGTGATCTCGTAATAGTTGGACGGGTTGAATAGAGTACCTGATACCCCACTTCCCGCATACACATTTGTATTTATTTACAATCAGCGTTACTATCATACCAGACTGGCCAATTACTCTAGGTATCATCTGGCTCCCAGTTTCTTCTCATAGGGTTTTGACCGAATAAGAGGTAGGTAACTCTTATCAATAAGGTTCTTATTATCACCCCAATGCTTCAAACCAAATTTGAAATTAATTTTTAAAAACTGTAGCTTATATCGCGTTCGCCAAATGATGGATTACTCTGGAATTGAAGGTTGCGGAAAGCTGAAAATCGATAGGGCTCGTCCTGTCTTTACTGAATTTAAAAAACAATCTACATGTATTAAAAACAAGTTTTCGGAACAGGAGGGCGTGACTCTGGAACCAAATTTGAAAAGAATACGTCAAAAATTGTAGCCTGTCACGTTCACAGGCAAATCTTTTGAAAACTGTAGCTTATATCGCGTTCACAAGGTTTTCGGCAAAGGGGAATAAGTCCGGAAAAGAAAGTCGTGAAAAGCTGACAATGGATGTGGTACATCCTCTCATGGCCCCAATTGTTACCACCAAATTTGAAAAAAAAATGTTAATGCCTTCGACGTTAAAGGCTCAATGCCCCTCTTGTTGTAACTGAATAATATTTCCCAATCTTTATTCTGGTCAACAAATTGTACTATTTTACAGTATTCCAATTAATTCATGATACAAATTTCATCTTAACACACCTAATTTAAAAAATTGGAAAAATTCAACTACATGATTTGAAAAGCCTAACGTAAACCTTTTCAAATGTGACTTGGATTTAAAAATATTTTCGAACCCTCTGGACAAGTAAAATAGGATGTAATGGATAATTTACACAACAGATAGGATCGGATTTAAAAATATTTTCGAACCCTCTAGACAAGTAAAATAGGATGTAATGGATAATTTACACAACAGGTAGGACACTTAAACATCTAATACTTAGAATAAGGCTAATATTTATTTACTGGAGCTGTCAAGCCAGCAAGAGTGTTATTGTCCCTTTAAACTCAGATCAAGATTTATTGTCCCCCGCCTTTCGAAGAAAGCAGGGGATTATTAAAATGGGTTCGTCCGTCTATCTGTCAGTCTGTCTGTCCGTCACACTTTTTAGGACACAATAACTCTCCTTCTAATTGACCTAGAATGTTCAAACTAGGTGTAGGTGTTTATTAGGTCAATGCCTTGATGGAGTTCGAAGATGAGCATTTTCTGCTTAGGGTAAGCAGAGATAAGCGATTTGATTGGTTGATGCTTTGGGACACGATAACTTTAGTTCTAATTAAGTGAGCGTGATGAAACTTGGTGTATAGTTTCATTACATCAATACCTTGACTAAGTTCGATAATGAGCATTTTCTGCTCAGGGTAAGCAGAGCGATAAGCAATTTGATTGGCCGAGACTTTGGAACACAATAACTCTCCTTCTAATTGAGGTAAAATGTTCAAACTTGGCGTAGGTGTTTATTAGGTCAATGCCTTGATGGAGTATGAAGATGAGCATTTTCTGCTTAGGGTAAGTAGAGATAAGCAATTTGATTGGTTGATGCTTTGGGACACGATAACTTTAGTTCCAATTAAGTGAAAGTGATGAAACCTTGACTAAGTTCGATATTGAGCATTTTCTGCTGAGGGTAAGCAGAACGATAAGCAATTTGATTGGCAGAGACTTTAGAACACAATAACTCTCCTTCTAATTGAGCTAGAATGTTCAAACTTGGTGTAGGTGTTTATGAGGTCAATGCCTTGATAAGAGTGCGAAGATGAGCATTTTCTGGTTATGGTAAGTAGAGATAAGCAGTTTGATTGGTTGATGCTTTGGGACATGATAACTTGAGTTCTTATTAAGTGAGAGTGATGAAACTTGGTGTATAGTTTCATTACATCAATACCTTCCCTAAGTTCGATGATGAGAATTGTCTGCTTTGGAACATAACAACTCTGCTTCTAACTTGATGTTCGTCTTGACCAAATTCAATGATTAACATATCGAGCTAAAGCTAAGCAGAGATAAGCAATTTCCTTGGTCGATGCTTTGGGACAAGATAACTTTGATTCTATCTGATAGAGAGTGATGAAACTTAGTGTATAGTTGATAATCAGATTGATTGCTCGATACTTTTGAAAAAAATAGATGTGCGATTAATTAATATGTGTCATCTATTTATTTGGGGATTTCGGCGGGGGACATCAGCCTCACTGTTGGCTTGTTTTGTTTGTAAATGGATGGCATTTAGTGATTTGCAGAAAGTCAAGGAGAAATGGGGCAAATTATTTAGGATGGGAGGAACTATGTGGTGCTATAAGTTAGAAAGACATTGTATGGTATTGTCGATAAACTTCTTATAGATGTATTATGTAAGAGCTCTATCTGCCTATTGCAGGTCTTATTTTGACTTCGATAAAATGGATTATTCTCGATGTCAACCACCGTTGCTACGATAATAAAAAATCTACGCTAAATCGTGTGTCGACGCCCATTTCTTTTCCACTGTACAGAACTGAACTGCGGCATTTAAGCGTGCCAGAGGGAGCCTTGACGATGACCGACACCCTGGAAGACCATCAACAGCAACCATTCAGGAAAACATTACCTTGGTACATGGCATGGTAATGACTAATCGACGATTGACCACTCGACATATTGCCATCGTTGTGGGCCTCTCAACGAGCTAGGAATGACAAATGCTTCTGCAAGAGGAGCGCCAAAGCTCATGACTGTGGACCAGAAAAGTGCCAGATTCCCGACGTCCCGTGACAATCTGCGCCGTTTGGAAACATATCCTGATAATGTTATAGCCAGATTATAACCATGGATGCCATCTGCATATTTGGTGATTTTGAATGGGGGACATATGTTGGTCTGTACTAAATAATGAAACAACGTTCCTCAAGACATTGAATCCAACCGGGAGAAAGATGACGGAAATACGCCATTCAGTGTGCTATGAGATAAATTTGGCGTTTCAATCCACCATTCGTTAAATTCCCCTTTTCCGGCGCCCTTTAACATCTGCGCCAACGTGTACACGGAAAATCAAATTGTCATCGCACCAGGTTGTCATCGCCGTGCAACATTGCCAATGGGAAACGACTCTGTAAAATCCCGAGATACATTGAACTTGAGACAGCGCCTTAATCACCGAGACCCCGTGACTCGCCTGATTTCATTGTACTAATAATTTTAATGATAAATCAGAATAGCACTTTCCATAATGCGGACTCAACCATCATTAGGATGTAACGGTGATATATTCAAACATCTTGAGGGACCAAGAGTTAAAAACGCGATATTTCGTACAATCAGGGGTCATAATTCAGGAAGTTAAGATCCGATATGCGCGAATATCGCTAGGAACCAATAACTTTGGGTTATAAACATACATTTCAAGTTTCATCAAAATCTGATAAAAATTGTGACCTCTTGAGTGTCCCCAAGCTAAAAACGTATTTTTTTTGTACAATCGTCGGCCATAATTCATAAAGTTATGGCACGACACACGCCAGTAACGAAAGGAACCCAGATCCTTGGGAGGTAGACCTATATTTCAAGTTTCATCAAAATCGGATAACAATTGTGACCACTGTTAATACCAAACGAAATTGATAAATCTGTTTGGATGTCTGTCTCCTGTCCTGTGTTTATTCTTTTAGGCAAAATGCCTTCTCAATTAATTTTAAATTGTTTATTCTTTTACAAAAGATGTTTATAATATGAATTCTAATCACCAAATATTTATAACTTAGCACCACCCTGGTGACCAAACACCTCCAAAATTATCAGGATTGGATGCTGGGTCACCTTTTGGGTAGCGAGCAGGAATGGCGGTTTTCTTGTAAAGGTTGAGACGATCTGTCAATCTTTGTACAATATCTGGATTTTGATCAGCAATATTATAATGTTCACCAGGATCTTCTGTAAATATATAAATACAATGTTTATTGGGATGCCATCAGCGTTGTCTTGGCAAAATCCTGAACCTTAATTTAGTTTTTATCAGGAGAACGTACCAAATAACGTGGAAAAAGTAGTATCGGGGAAATATGCCATAGTATACCATATTTACCTAGTAGATCAAAGAGCTGCACTTCTGGTAGATCTGTTATCTCTGGGGCTAGTTGACTGTGACCATCTACACCAGGTAATGGATACCATGTATTATATCGACCTGGATTACCAAACATCAATTTATATCTTGAATCTCTACAAACACAAGAACAAAACTGATTCCTCCATGTTTTGTGGGCAAGCTATGTATTAGTGGTAATTCCCATCGTCAATATACAAGTAATCTGTAAGTCATATATTGCGTCAGTGACCACTGCATTGCACTTGGAGTAAGAATGAATATCCCACTTCCTATCCCTAAACTTCACTATATAACAAAAGGTTCTTCATAAAATACCATGTGAATCATTATCGTCTGCAATACCGCCCTGTCTGGAATATCAACATATTTAGTTCACTGGTCAATTTTACGCAGTAACAACAATAGTATACATGGAGGATAGAACATTTTCCTTATATTTGGGGCTTAATAGCTAGACGTTAAACGGTCCTTCATTATTTGCTTTTATCGAAATAAAACTGGTAAAATATGAATGAGATGCCATGGGACTTAAAATCTATGGAAGTATAACGTTGCCAATATTATTTCATTGTTCACGGTGCAAACTGCAAATGTCAGTAGTTCAAAATACGTATTTTAGTTTTACAATTTGCAATTTCCAATGCTCAACAATACCAATGTCACGGTGTAAAAATACAGAATACACTTTTCAATAATACAAAATACAGTATAATAGCAATTTTGCACATTACACTTCTGCATTCTGCATAATTGACAAATGCATAATAGAACCTTGCATAGTAGAACATATACCTTATATGGCATCTACGACGAACGTCATTTGCATACGGAAAAAAGTCCGGACTATTACGGAAACTAATAATTTACGCGATAAAGCCATAAGGTCACCCGGATTCGAAGTGAAATTAGCACACATATTCCTAGTGCCAAAAAAAACCTAGATATAATTGTCACGAAAATAGTTGTTACCTTTATATTAGAAAACGACATATTAATGCAAAGTATATATTTAATAGACCCCCCATCCCATGAAAAAAAAATAAACTATTACCGTAAACATACTAAAATATCGCACACTTGGTTAACTGAGCACGCAGAAAATTAGTACGTCCACGCTGCATCAAAACGCACCGAAACCAGCTTTGGTGGCCAAATGGTTTTTTTTTGTTTCATGGAATCAAGGGATGAATAAACTACTAGAATACAAAATTTTAGAGAAATATCACCGTAAACATACTATACCATGAGGGAATCGGGTAAGGGTAGGCTCGCTGCGCACGCAATAACTTCTAAATTAGCTTTGGTGGCCCCAAGATCTTTATTTCACCAAATCGACAGATGCATAACGTGTGAACATGCCACATTCCATTAATTCCATTAACTTTCTATGTTGGCGTATCGAGATATACCACCGCAAAGTACCTAGCACCCGGATTCGAGGCGGGGTTCGTGGGTTCAATAAATAAGGGGTACGTCCACGCTGCATCAAAAAGCCCCCAAACTAGCTTTGGTGGCAAACTGTTTTGTATTGCACAGAGTTAGGGTTTGAATAAACTACTAGAATACAAAAATCCAGAAGCCTCCTATGCTGGCTTTTTGAGATATATTACCGTAAACATACTAAAAATATGGGGGAATCGTGTTAGGGTAGACTCGCTGCGCAAAATAACTTCTAAACTAGCTTTGGTGGCTCCATGATCTTTATTTCACCCAATTGACAGGTGCATAAGGTATGAACATGCCAAATTTCATTAACTTTTTATGTTGGCGTATCGAGTTATACCACCGCAAATTTCCCAGCACCTGGATTCGAGGCGGGGTTCGCGGGTGCAATAAACAAGGGATATGCCCACACTACACCAACAAGCACTCCAAACTGGCTTTGGTGGCAAAATTTGTTTTGTTTTACGGAATCAAGGGATGAATAAACTACTAGACTGTACAATTTCAGAAGTCTCCTATGTTGGCTTTTCGAGATATATTACCGTAAACGTACTAAATATGTGGGGGAATCGGGTTAGGGTAGGCTCCATAAAAATCTGCATCGACTGGAATAATAAAGTATTCTACGAGGTCCAGTCCCCTGTCCCTTACCGCTGACAACCTATTAAAATATAGATTTAGTTACCTGATAGCTGAATTATTATAATGTATATTATCAATATTACCTGATAGCTGAATTATTATATATATCATCAATGTTATGGACAACTTCCTGTCTTGTGCTGTTACTACCATTACTAATCATATTCCACAAATTCAACCCATCGACACCATCAGCTACATTTTAGAATGAAGGCCATACAAAAAAAACCCCAAACAAACCAAAACTGAAGAAGTTTTACCATTACAATAATAACTTTGAAAAACAAAGTTTAATTTGTTTCTTCTCACTGTTTTAACGTGCATTGTACGGACAATGTCTAATTGTTCACGATTTAATCCATGCTAAACTGTTTTCAAATTGATTACTTAACTATTATTAAGAAATCAAAAAGTTAGATTTAAAATAAAACCAAGTACGAACAATCCAAACCATAGACAAAATTCGAAGTCCTAAAAAACGGTATAGGCAAAATGGTTTTAGCAGCAAATGACTGTTCACCGTTTACAAAATACACGACAAACAGTGGTAACAGCTATCCGGGAGAGTAAGCTTACCCTGCCTGGCGCCACACCCGCCATAGCTGCATCTAAACCATAAGACGAAATCTCGGTAAAATAGCGTGGTTGGCCAATGGACTATCCGTATGCAAAATGCACGCGATGAACAGTTTTAACGATGTAGTAGACATAATCAGGGAGATAGTATACGGGTCAGTTAAATATATCTAGAATAACTGCCGAAAGAGACATGTTATATTTACCAATCAAGTCAATATGATTGCCATAAAACTTTTTACAGGTTTTTGTTATATTTACCAATCAAGTCAATATGACTGAAATAAAACTTTTTAAAGGTTTTTGTAAGTTTAGTGGGCAAGTAGCCCTGTAGTTGAAGCTTAGATGACAAATGCCTCGATCTACTTAAAAAATCAGAATAAAAGGAACAAGCTCTCGCGTAACGAATTAGCTGAGACACAAACACTCCATAAGCTAATCACCCAGCTTGGATTCAATCAGATTAAAACATGGCCCAACATTACAGGTGACTAGAGCGAGTTTCTACTGTCCGCAAAGGATGCTGAATGTTGCAAAATATGATTGTAAAAATTGAACGGAATTAAATTATTTTTGAGCTAATTTTCTTTTAGAGAATCACCGTTCACAATATCGTGGTTGGCGGTGGATTCAAATGACGATCAGTGTCGTTTAAATAATGACGAATCTTACGAATATCAACACCAGCTGCTCCGAGTATTGTAGAAAACCAATCGGCAGCATGCATCAGACTGAAAATAAAATGGTAGAAATATGGAATATGTAGTGGGTCCAGTCCGGTCATATATTATACCAGCAATGATTATAAATCACCCGTGTGCAAGGTAGTGTCTTAAAGGCTCAATACCACTCTTGTTGTAACTGAATAATATGTCCCAATCTTTATTCTGGTCAACAAATTGTACTATTGTAGACTATTTCAATTAATTGATGATACACATTTTATCTTAACACACCTTATTTAAAAAATTTGAAAAATTCAACATAATGGTTTGAAACGTCTAACGTAAACCTTTTCAAATGAAACTTCGATTTAAAAATATTTTCGAACCCTCTGGACAAGTAAAATAGGATGTAATGGATAATTTACACAACAGGTAGGACACTTAAACATCTAGTACTTAGATAGAGATATTATTTATTTTCTGGAACTTTCAAGCCAGCAAGAGTGTTATTGTCCCTTTAAGGCGAACAGTAAGGCGCAACCAGTCGGGATTAGAGAATGCACTTAGCTTGCTTCTCGACTCCGGGACAATATGAAATTTGTTATACCAATGAATAACAAGTTAGACATCCTTTCGTTGTTATGCCAATGCATATGATAACCAGTTAGTAGTCCTAAAGGGAATTTGGACAGACAGTAAGGCGTTGTCTAACAGGAATACAAAATATGTGCAGCTTGATGACAGATTAATTCATTTTCACTTTGTAACAGGAGTTCGATTTAAACATGGCTAGTAGCCAATTAGGACAAGGTATTCTTACCCATTGTGAGTATATTGTGTTTTATGTAAATATGTCGGACTGTAGACAAAAGCAGCACCCCTGGTACCACCTTCCCAGATAGTTGTTTTAGCTCCACGTAATGGTAGATTATTAGCACCACTAACTACAGGTCCGCCATTCTGTAAGATTAAATACTATATAGTTAAAACCATGCTACACGCCCATTAACTTCTAATAAGCTATTTGAATTGAACTGAACTGAAATGAACTGGGGAATAACGTCCTTATTCTCTGCACCAACAGGGCTGATGGCGGAGGATGACACAAATGTTATCTAAAACATAACAAAGATGACACAAATGGTAATTAGCTGTTGGTGTTCTTCAGTGGGTAAACATTTCAATACTATCAGTTTAAAAGACGAACAGCATTGTAAATATAAAATATTTACAATAATCGAACACAATTCAAGTCTACAACAACCCTTAAAGTAGCTAAGTTTCTAACTCAATATCATCCAAGTCTTGGACATTGAAAACACGAATTATTTGTCAATTTAAATCAACGTTGGTGTTGTTATCAACCTTGGTACACGAATCGTGTACTGTAATGCGTTTCAGCATTAAAAGTAAATCAGTTTATATACACATTCATATTACATTATTATATGCGTTGCGACTCATTTGTGTCAATTTCTAGGTCCCGCATATTAGCGATTTAGCTCCTTTAAGGTGTGAATGGAGAATCTCAACTTCCACACTCCCTCTGCCACAAACTATCCATTAAATTCTATACGCATACGGAGGTGTAATTTCACCTAAACAAGTGGATTAGATATCATCTTTATCAGATGTCATTAATTACAATGACTACAAACATGGAAAATTAATGATGGTTTCTAGTTAAACACAACTACCCATGGAGATGACTAAGTCAATATGTTCTTTCCAGTCCAGGTCAGGTTATAAAATTATCTGAAGGTGTTATCACATGATTGGTATTTCGTATTATAACATGTGCGTGTATCGATTAACAGTAATATTCATATACCACGCACTATACCAGATCACCCTTAAACATAACTAGTTCCAGCTTCTCAAATCTACGAGTAACTTATCGCTTCATTGGGCTAATAACAGGTAATACCACTTCTCCTTCGAGGAATTCAGATAGACAGCGTTTGTGTATATATAAATAGAATTATATCTTCTAGGATCAGAGCAATAGAAATGAAATTGGATTAACGTCAGACCCGGCTAATGAAGCTATAAGGGTGATTTTGATCTGACAGCGGCGCTACGGTCTAAACTTATATCGAATTCCAACTGCCAAGGGATCTTTTACGTGCACGTCAATATGTCCACGGGACCACGGTTTTGTCCCATTCGAACGACTAGACAGCTGTCCTTGTCAGGATCTCCATCCTTCGACATTGACAAGGGGAAATCCCATGAACTTTCTCGGCGAACACCGGGAGCGAGCCAGCGTATTACTTACTTAGCCACCGTGACTTCTCAGATCAATAGAAAGAGGCACCGCACGTCGTTAAGTAATGTGCCTTGTCAACTAACGAGAATGACCAGTCTTATCAACATCAAGACGGTCATCTTGAGAAAAACAAAGCCAGACAGAAACTTGTCATAGTCTACTTACATCAGTTGTAAAAATTATTATAGAGTTATTCATATAGCCTTGGTCATCCAGTACTTTCATTATTTGACCTACTGCTTCATCTAGTGCATACACCATTCCTGTAAAGTTCAAATTGCTAATGACGTTAATGGTAATACTGACTAAATAACACAAATTTTTAATGGGGTCAAAAATTAATGCAGGCTGAAGTATGGGGCAAATTACCTATATAAATTGCCGGATTAATCTCTTCTTAACCAAACCATTTAACTTACCGCTGTAAATTCGACGACTTCGGTTTTGAATGCTGGCAAATTTCTTCTCGTACTTTTCTGGTACCTAATGGAATATACAGAAACGTAGTTTGCAAAAGCACAACATTGTTGACAAAAATAGAGACATATCAAGTGTTTGCATTGTATATACGCGGTGTGTTAGTAGGGATATCTTTAGTTTTTACTTGTCCGTTATAGATTCTTACTTCGTTTTATACCTACATTGATTCCACATTCCCTGATGAAAAGAGCGGATCATTTCCTTGATGTCCTGATATTCGTTTTCATCAAAAATATATAATTTGAATGTATCACTGATGTTAGAATGAATTTTATTTTCCATTCTTGGCAGCCAATATTAAACATGATTCAAAAGCAATTATGTGCAAATGCTATGCCTAAGATCTTGCATATCCTTCAACATTTTGTTTAAGCAAAATGGTATTGCCAGACAACCAAAAATATTATTAAATACCTCTAACGGAGCGTGAACATTTTGGAAAGGCAAATACAGGAACAGTGGTGTCTTTATGGTATGAGTCGTTAATATTTCTTTGGCTCTTCTGGTAAATACATCCTGAAACCACATGAAAAAATCCTTTTAATAATACTTCCTGAAATAGACATGGCATTAGGATTGGACATACAGAGCCGGCTAAAGCAATTCTTGATTGATTGGTGTGGGTGTGTGTGTGTGTGTGTGTGGGGGGGGGGGATTACCATTCTAGGACTTTAGGCGAGGGTCTACCTACGCCCCGAAAGCTCGTTGTGACGAGCTTAAAAAATTACTCTGCGATGAGATGAAGTTTTAATTTTTATTTTCTAAATTCCTTGCTATGAAAACAGTCGATGTTGTTTTCTTGTGAGGCTGAACTGGAAAAATATATGTTATTAGATACACTGCCTGAATGTGAGGGATATAATTCACATGGGCAATTAACCACCGTGCATTAAAGGAGCTAAATCTGTGTTATTTGGCACCTAGAAATGGACACAAATGGATCGCAAGGCATATAATAATGTAATATGAATGTACATTTACATTCAATCGTTTCTGTTTTTACTGTAATTTCTAATAAAACTTAAATGACGGTCTTTGGTGTCTGGTTATTCGAGTCTACACCGCTAGAATTCTCTTGTGGGATGTCTTTAGCCTCGTTCATCATTACAAATGGCGCACACAGGCATTCTGGCACGCGAATCGTGTGCCAATTCTAAAATCTTCATTTTGTCTTAAATATTGGATATCAGAATCCCATTTTGTCACGGTAAGATAACCACAGCAATGTTGATTTAAATTGACCAATACGTTGTGTTTGCAATGTCGAAGACTGTGGATAAATGTTTCACATTTTTTAAACTGCACATAACTGACAGCAGTTAATTATTTGATCAAGGGTCGCAAGGAAAGAAGGTGGGAAAAACTCTATCCCGTCCGACGTTTTTCTAATTACCTAATCGTCATAGATAAAAGGGAAGTTAGATGGACTTGAAATAAAGGCAGTTCAGTTAACTTTTCGCGACCCTCGCAACTGGGGGGAGGGGAGGGGAGGGGAGGGGAGGGGAGGGGGGGGCGGCTTTTAACCATGCATCAGTTAGAGAATAGTAGATTTCTTTTCTTCTTAAAGTATACGTTCTTACTTAAATTAACATTACACAACCTGGCGATTAGAGCGATAATAATTAAATATGTCAATTCTCTGTTAAACGATTTTCCCAATCACGTCTATGTAAAAATCGGGCCTCTTCCAAGTTACGTCATTATATTTAACCGAATAGTTACTTGCATGCAATACAATCTCCTCCTATCACTCCAATGATCCTGATTAATATGGGGGGTTGGATGGCCGAATGGTTAGCACGCGCGCGCTGTATCATACGGTCTGTCATTGAGTCAACTGGCGGGGTTTCGATTTCCCGGTTGTACGTGACAAGGAGTAGGGTCGCCTGTCCAACCTCGTGGGTTTTCTCCGGTTTCCTCCCACTGCTAAAGACCCCTACGCGCAAGCGAATTATTGAAATAAAAAGATTAAACCATATGTTAGTCCCGAAATGACCTCGTTTGTGTCGAGTGGACGTTAAACCCCATTTCTCTCTCTCTCTCTCTCCCCTGATTAATACTTCATAATGAAACTAAGTGGGTTTGCTATGGGGTCGGGTGTATGGTACCACCTTAATGAGCAGTCTCTGTTGGTTACTAATAAATATTCAGCTGAAAAAAGTTATATAATTATGCTTACCGAAGGAAATTTGGAATTAGCATTGGTCATTTATAGAGGAAATAATACTAAAATAATTTTAATTAAATGCTTAATAATGAAACTAAGTAGGTTCGTTATCGTCCCAATTTAATGCCAATCTCTTTTGCTAACTAATAAATATTCAGCTGTTCATTTTGTGTTTTCAACTCAAGGTTTGCAACCCATCACATACTTACTAAAGAATATTCAGTTGTATTCAATACAGAGGTATTAAACCTAAAATCATAACCATTACCTATAATAATAGAACAAGATGATATATTAATTGGAAACGATATGTGTTCGACGCAGCCGATCAAGAAGGTTGAAGTTGGTAAAGATCTGCCTGGACTATGTTGCTAGCAACATATATTACTTAATATTTTGCGAACCTAATTTTAGTGGCATTTTTTTTTTTTTAGAAAATCTTGAGTTACAGATCACCTCACATGTGGAATTGTTTAATCAGAATAGATATATGTACAGTTGACATTGTTTGTGAACGGCAAAATAAAATTCTGGGATACGGTATGCCAGCTAAATCACCGCTGCATTTCTAACTGAGTACAAATATGCCTGAATCGAACATACATTATACTGATGTGCGCCTCTCAATAGTTTTTACCAGAAGAACCACCTGGGCTTATATTCTTCGGATTGTCATAGACGACATTCTACCCAGTGAAGGGTTATATTTATTATGTGAAGAATTAGACCCAATTAAGTTTTATTACTTAAGACTCAACCAACCACTTATTATTTGATTCTCTTATAATGCATGTGACACTATCATCCAGTATCACGGCAATCCAAATCAACACTAAAGCAGTCTGACCTCATAGATAGCTATCTATTATGTATGACCTGTTTTGTTATTCTCTTTTAGACTTTTCTTGACTTCACGTTGTGTTTACGGTACATACATTATGATATAAGCATTAAGCGTTAACCACGTCTGAAATCTAATACGTTTAACCATCGACTTTCTTTGCTATAAGTAGCACCCTCTGCACTTGAATCCGTGGTACCTCAGAACCTTGCCCGAAATCAAAATATGTTTAAAGGAGCTAAATCGCTAATATTTGGGATTTAGAAATTGATACAAATGGGTCGCAACGCATATAATAATGTAATATGAATGTATATAAACTAATTTACATTCAATAATTCCTGTTTTTACTCTAATTTCTAATCAGTTATGTTCCGCGAAATACTCAAGAAGTCTCAATCGAATTGAAATCTCTAGTGTCTGGTTATTCCAGTCTACACCAATAGTATTTATTGCGCATGCTCTCCAGATAAGAATATGTCACCGTTTGACATGATTTGTTGAATATGCTTAGTCTGGTTTTCCTAGTTCCTTGTTACAAATGGCGCTGAAACGCATTATGGTACACGATTCGTGTACCAATGGTAAAATGTTTATTTTGTCTTAAATATTAGATATCAGAAGCCCATCTTTTACCGGTAAGATCACAACATCAATGTTGATTTAAATTGACAAATAATTCGCGTTTTGAATGTTGAAGATTTTGGATGATATTGAGTTAGAGACTTAGCTACTTTAAATGTCAAATGAATATGACAGTGTTCACATTATGGTCAAGGCTCTCGCTTCTAGATGAACATATGGGTTAACAAATATGAACAATGCGAGGTTGACACGAACCAACTTCCTCCCTCCTGTTTGCCCCATAGGATTTGAGCCAATCTCCAAGGCCAGACTTACGCAAGCAATGTACTCACTGTTGTTATGTTTATAATAATCTTCTGCAGCTACATAATAACCCAGATAACTGTCAAAACCTCGGTACGTTGGTGTATATTTCCAATTACAGAATCCTAAATGCCATCTGGAACAACATATTTTATTTTACAACAATATATCAATCTAAATGTCAGTTATGTTATTTCAAATAAAGACACCGTCCCATACACTGCGACACGGAAAACTGATTATCTTTCACATCTGTTAAACATCTTTATATGTTTACCCAAGACGATACACGGCATTAATGATTTGTGATCACCTTAAAATAAATCGATTTTAACGAGCAGGTTACCAAATGTTTCTTGTACTTGCAAAATAAAACTGACCCCAGTACCGATCCTTGTGGTACACTTCAGGCTAGTGTGCTTGTTTTTTTACCATTCCTGCCAGTGTTCGAAAAATAATATATGCTCAAAAACCAATCTTCTGAATAATTTACTCAACTGATCAAACGCAGAAAGTTATTAAAATAGTGCTTCTACGTATGTGTACAGAAATTAAAAACAGGTCAATAGTTATAACTTCAGACTCAAGAGACGGTTTCATTACTAAGAGTTTGATGCAACATGCTTGAAATGCGGTGTGTTGTTTTTTTCTGATTTTTTTAAAACAATAATATCCACTTACTTGCCGACTATATGTGTTGCATATCCTTTTTCTTTAAGGTACTGGGGTAGTATTTTGTATTTCGATTCTAGAAAGTTCGCCTGTCTTGCGCCAATCACATCGTGCTGTGAAAATATACGGTAGTATTGTTTAGAGCACTAGATTCAAATTTATTCTAACAGAATTTGTTAATTTCATTTTTATTGAAAAACATAATCGATCCTAAACAGCTGCCAAATAAGAAGTATGTGCGTACAATTGACCCGCCACCTTGGAAATCCGCTCATCAAGTCACCATTGGCAAAGACAGGAGGATGTCTAGTCCATTAAGCTGTATCCCTATGGGTTCTATGAAGCAGCATTAAAGCTGAAGACTGTTGATAAAAGAGACATGCTGATATATGATAGGGATCTTCTGCATCGGTACAAAAACAAATACACAATCCGACGTACGATCATTTCTAAATTATGTTATATTTCTATGCAAATGATCGAACATATTATCTAAAGATGTTTATAAACTCAAACGCGTGAATCAAACGCCGTACGCGTAACATTTTCTACTCGCTAACACGATTGTACGAGATGACGTCACACGAAGCAATGCCGGGTTAGTGTTCGTGTTTGTACGGATGCCAAAGGTCTCTAATGTATATTATCATTTACCTGCAGTCCCGTGTGAAAGGGAAAATAACCAGACATAAAGGCGCTTCTAGATCTGTAATATAATTTATACTAGTAATTAAAAGCGTGGATTAAAACTTTATCGCACTCCTCTCAGGAAAACATCGCCTATGGCAAGCATGGAACTGGGCCCCTGTCTAAACAATAGACACCCATATTTAAAATCAGCTCAACATAAAGTCAATTTCGTTAATCCTTTAACTAACAAGATATGGCACTACATGGAAATTACAACTGCACCTTCGTTGCTTTCATGGATGCAAATGCAAAACGAAATGCACGACAACATTCTGCAGTACCTCTTAGTTTGCGCCCCCTTCAAGGAGTACCCAGAGTACGTCGTGCCATATTGTAGATACGTCACCGTTCTCTCTTAAACTGATCACGCTTTCATCAGTTAATAATCCCACCCCACCGACGACTTTGCAGAAACAAAATGGTAGTTAGTCTTGCCGTGCACGTCTTTTGAATGACTTGATTACAAATATACCTGAACAAAACACAGTTATTTTATCTTTATGGTTTTGTTCATCGATCAGTATTAATTGTCAAGAATTAAGTTGATTAGAGTCTGAAGTATACAGAAAAACAAGACGTTAAACCCGATTTCATTTGTTCAGTCTGAAGTAGAATGAAATTAAAACGTACGGGGAACACATCGGTTGAACATAGGAGTTGTTTAATATAACACCAGCACGTGCCATCCTGTCCAGATTTGGCATCAATATTTCATCTGTGTGCCAACTTACATCATTCCAGCCTAAATATAAAACAAATATATAAAACAATATTTTATTCATTAATGAATTGGGTTGGAAACAAGCATAGCCTATTTAACACATTCTCCTATAAATATAAACAATTCAATTTTAACATAAAAGATGTGCAAGAATAATAAAAAATGGTGCAATTTACAGGTTTAGTGAATTAAATTATACACCTATTATGCACTCTTCTATGTTAATGATTACACATTGATATGTTTAGTCCCATAAAGTAAAATGTGTGATGAAATAAAAACTGAAGACAGGAGCGCGATGGATCTTTCACCAATGGAAAGACGAGACAATATTTTCAATTTGAATGGATTAAGATCTAATGGTCGTCGATACCATACCGTTATTTATGTTTTATTTTAATTACGTGTATATTGCTATGGGGGTGGTGTGGCATTCGTCCACGTCACATATCCCAATCAGCTAGGTACCGCTCATAAAACCCCGGAGATTCAAGTCCAGTCCCATAGTGAACGTCCTCGGTGTCCCCAGTTGTCTCATTCCGTTCCACTCCATTAACCCATTGGTTCATCCATGGGGAAGATACATATTCAAATTACATGTATATCAGGGGCGGATCCAGAGGGGGGGGGGGTTGGGGGGTCGACCCCCCACCCCTGCTCAGCTACATAATTTTTTTTTGTAAATCAACACTTTTTATGAGAAAGGTTTCTCGGCCGTGTGCCTTATCCTTTATCGTCAGATTTGGGACAGGATGGGCTCTCAAAGCACGAGATAATGATATAGACATTATGTGATATCACAATTAATGCTTTGCATCCATGAAATTGAATCACAAAGTCATTGTATTAATTCATAATAAAAATTGACGTCAAACGCAGTGTTGAATTTCTCTGTTTTAAAAGCTCAATGTGTATGTATATACGCCAAAATGACGATAGAGACCAAGCGGGAGAGGGAGATACATTGTCTCAGGAACATGACCCCCCCCCCCAGCAAAAATTCCTGGATCTGCCCCTGTATATGCCCTTGATGACTGTACTAATTTTTATCGAACAATCTTAAAATCGTTAAATACAGAAGAGTTTGGCGAAGGGAAGTAACTCCCATCTTGTTGCAACAAACAGATGGCCATATTGTTGTGAACATAAACAATGCGCCTTAGACTAGTTCGTGAAATGAAATGAGGTTTAACGTCCTACTGCTCTGCTCCTATACTGGGCTAATGAAGACGGGCATACGCCATACAGTGTGCTATGAGGGAAATTTTGCCCGGGCAGCGGCACTATCACCTACTCTTATATCGAATTCCAACTGCCAGGGGATCTTTTAGGTGCATTCCAATATATACACGGGACCGGTTTTCCGTCTCATCCGAAGGACAAGACAGCTGTTCTTTGCCTGCCCTCCGTTCTGCATCAAGGGGGAAACCACGTCGGAAAATCAAGATGAAATTTCTCGGCCACGTCAGAAAATCCCGATGAACAGGTTCTGCCAATGCAGGGATCGAACACCCGACCTCCAGGCTACCGAGCCAGCGTCCTAGCCACCTAGCCACCGTGGCTCCCTTAAACTGGTTCGTAGAATCAAGCTACGATCAAGGGCAGATAATGTGAATAACCCTCCGATACCTTTGAATAAAGCACGAAACATTCTAAGACTGGTTATACTTTAACCTGAAAAGTTCTGTTCCCGGGTATATATTGGGCTTGTGAACACGGGTTTACATTACCAGGGTTATGTACATGCTGTTGTGGCTATGCTAATCATAATCAATGGGCGTGCTGCGAGGGTGCCAGAACTGGAGATTTTAGGGACTGGACAGGCAATCATCAATTTCAAGGCGTCATCTTTAGTCTCGAACTTCTCGTAATAATCTCATACAATTTAAAAACATGTAGTTAATCGAGTATAATAATAATATATACAATGTAAGTATAACAATAAGTAAAAAAGTGGAAAAACATTAAATCTGGGAGAAAGAGGATATGCAAATATTATTCCTATTCAACAATACCATTTAAACTGTGGCTAATTGGGTAAGATCATGGCTCGTTAGCCTTGAGATCGCGTGTCCGATCCCTGTATTGGCAGAACATGTTCATCGGGATTTTCTGACGTGGTTTCCCCTGATCAGTGATGCAGGACGGAGGTCTCGTGTAGACCCTGGCAGTTGGAATTTGATATAAAAGTAGGCCATAGTGCCGCTGCCCGAGAAAAATTTCCCTCATGGCACACTGTATGGCGTATGCCCGTCTTCATTAGCCCCGTCCGGGCAGAACAGTAGGGCGTTAAACCCCATTCCATTTTGTTTCATTTCCATTAAAAATACTCACCTAAATCATCGGCAACTATAAAGATTATGTGGGGTGGTTTTGAGACATTAGAATCAATATTCGTACATATTATCACAAGAAATATCAACAATCGACCCTCTCCCATAACCATTGTTACCTGTTCGGTATACGCTAGCAGGTGTATCATTAATTATTTACCTATACAAATGTATATATATACACAATCAGATGGACATTAGTAGTTTATCTTTAACCTGATAAAGTATAAGATGTTTTATCATATTACAAAAAATGAGCACATGAACTAAATCAAGAAGATTCACAATCACCAAGGTCATACAACAAAAGTTATTAAAGGAGCTAACTCTACTTCTAATCAAGCTAGAATGTTCAAACTTGGTGTAGGTGTTTATTAGGTCAATGCCTTGATGAAGTTCGAAGATGAGCCCATTCTGCTAAGGGTAAGCAGGAATAAGCAATTTAATTTGTTGATGATTTGGGACACGAGAACTTTAATTCTAATTAAGTGAGAGTGATAAGTTGGTGTATAGTTTCATTACATCAATACCTTGACTAAGTTCGATAATGACCATTTTCTGCTCAGGGTAAGCAGACTTTGGAACACAATAACTCTCCTTCTAATTGAGCTAGAATGTTCAAACTTGGTGTAGGTGAATGCATTGGTGGAGTTCAATGATAAACAGTGTCTGCTTACGGTAAGTAGAGATAAGTAATCTGATTGGTTGATGCTTTGGGGCCGATAACTTTACCTTTAATTAAGTGAGAGTGATGAAACTCCGAGTATAGATTCATTATATCATTACCTTGACTAAGTTCGATGATGAGACTTTTCTGCTTAGGCTAAGTAGCGATAAGCAATTTGTTTGGTCAAGACTTTTGGAACATAACAACTCTGCTTTTAATTAAGGTAGAATTTTTAAACTTGATGCAGATGTTCATTAGGTGAATGTCTTGACTGAGTTCAATGATTGACATTTCGAGCTAAAGCTAAGCAGTTTCATTGGACGATGCTTTGAGACAAGATAACTTTTATTCTATCTGATAGCGAGTGACGAAGAAGCTTAGTGTATAGTTGATAATTAGCGTGATTGCTTGAAACTTTTGAAAAAAATAAATGTGCTATTACATGTAATTAATATGTGTCATCTATTTATTTTGGGATTTCGGCGGGCTACATCAGCCTCACTGTTGGCTTGTTTCAAATCAGCTATGTTCGGCGAAATACGCCAGAAGTCTCAATCAAATGGCAATCTCTAAGGTCTGGTTATTCCAGTCTACACCGATAGTATTTATTGTTTATTTTATCTTAAATATTGGATATCAAAAGCCCATCCTTTCCCGGTAGATCACAACATCAATGTTATTCGTGTTTTCAGTGTTCAAGACTTTGGATGATATTGAGTTATATAAAGACTTAGCATGCGCAATAAATACTATCGGTGTAGCGGCGACTGATCAAAAATGTTTCTTTTTCATTTGACTTCGTAGTTTAATCGACATGTTTACATTATAAAGTATGCAATAATTCAGACAAATTGGTCAAGTTTGGTCGAAAAACAAACTGTAAATAATAATTATTATTATTTCATCAGCGTAGATTTATCAACACAGATAAGGGAATATTTAATGAATGGAGTGAATGGAAGATATGTCTTTAAATGGCATCTAAATTATACCCTTCTCGTATTATCAGCAAATAGCATTTCTTCTAAAGCAGACTATAGATCTTCCCATATCTCTGTTTTTATTACCATATCATGATTTTAAATCTTGCATTAAATCATTTAATTTATGGCCGCTAGCACAAATAAACTTCATCACATTAAGCCTCTCATTGTCCTAAAATAGGACAATATCACTTTTAAAGATACTAATAATCATGATACATAAAATTTCTAAAGTTAAGCATGAATCAATAGGAGAGTCAGGGGAGGTGGTGGTGGTGGGGGCTGTGTGAGGGTAAAGCTTATTTCATGTTCCTGCAAGATCAGTCTGAAATTCCTAAACTTTTAGCTACGTTATCACCCTTTACTGCAGACACGTAACCAATAACATTGTCCAAAACAAAGGTGACTTTCACAGGAAGAGTTTACAGCAGCTGAAGGAAAAGCAATCGAAGCTTTTTTTTTTTTAGAAAAACCTTGACGTTGAATGAACTTGAACTTTCCAACTTATCACAGGTAGATATTTCAGTTGAAAAGCACGAAATGTGGTATTCGCGATGATATTTTTTTATCAAGGAATCTGAGAGGTTAGATTGAAAATTTTGACGAAATGTAGAATTTTACATGAAGGTCTTGATTACAGTGTTAAAGCGAGATCAAGCTTTTTTTTTTATTGAAGATAAGCTCATTTATCCATGCTACTTAAACATACATTATGCAAGAGCTAAATCGGGCTATTGCAGGTCTTTCTTTAGGTCTGAAATGTTATCTAATTTTAGACATTAATTAACTTATCCAGACCATAATCAACTCTCGATGGCATCGCTAGCCTGTGACGTTTAATGGATTAGGTTCCGATTTGCTGTTCGACTTCCATTCATAATTCGTGCGCGCTGTATCATAAGGCCTGTCATTGAATCAGCTGGCGTGGTTTTGAATCCCCGGTTGTACGTGACAAGGAGTGGGGTCGCCTGTCCAACCTCGTGGGTTTTCTCCGGGTCCTCCGGTTTCCTCCCACTACTAAAGACCCCTACGAGCAAGCGAATTATTGAAATAAAATTAAACCATATGTTAGTCCCGAAATGACTTAGTTTATGTCGAGTGGACGTTAAACCCCATTTCTCTCTCACTCTCCATTCATAATTAAATCAAAAAATGGATAATCGAGACTATGTTTTTATCCTACCGACTTTAGTAATGATGATCGAGGCTAGCCCCAATATTCAATCGGTAAAATCTCGGTTCAGAGTGGATCAATTTGACTGAAATTTTCAGCAAATTCCCTTTACATTATCTAGTTTTCAATTATTATATTGAGAACTGCCAGCTCTTTATCTAATCCCCCATAATGTATCTTTAAATTACCTTTCGACATATGCTACAAGTCAAAGTAATGTTTCTTGTCGGGCTGCTGTTCCCTCGTACTTCTTCACAGAAACATGCCTGTCTGTTACTAATTGCCGAATGCAGCACCCTCCTCCTCCTTCTTCAGCCCCTCAAGCTCCATGTGGTGGGAACTCCTTTGCTCTGAAAACATCGGGAATATATCTGTCAATACACATTATAATCTTATCACTTTTCTAATGCGTATTTGCTTTAGAAATTTCTTTGTAATAAAAAATATCAAAGACCAAGTATAGTTATTGGAAAAATGAAATGACTTTTTAAACACCCCACTTTTCTACAGTGTGCTATCGGAATGTTTGCACGAGTGGAATTTTAGAGCGCTACGACCTTCTCTTATTTCATTTTTCAAGTGTCAAGGGTTCTTTTACACACGACCTCTTGAGTTCTAGCTGAACCCAACAACCAAACACTTTTCTTCCAGGCCCTGAGTACACTGTTAAAGGGAAACCAAGCCGGAAAATCCTGAGGAACTTTCTCGGCCAACACCCGGGTCTTTCAGGTTGGCTAACCAGCGCCTTACTCACTGAGCCACAATGGCCCCAGGATTTTCTCCGTCTTCAAGATCCTACAAGCCAGGCTCCTAATACCAGTCTCTTGTTACAAACGCTTTGTAGACTGCTGCTCAGTCCAAACACTCACACAGACAGGTATTAATTATGTGTCCAGACCTTTCTGCATGTGCTTCCCGATTTATGTTATTAGTACATCCCCATGCAACGCAAATGACCAAGTTTATGCTTTCAGTTAGTCAAAATGACGGGATGCAGTGCTCAGTTGCAATAGCCTTCTTTAGGGAAATTTACAACGTCTGCCGTCACTCACCGAAAAAAATCAAAACGAGGCTGCAGATATGCATAAATGTCAATTCGTGGTTCTTTTTTGGTATATTTTTCCTCTGTAAAAATATTCAGAATGACTTTTAAAATTTCGCAATGCCAAAAATATTAACGTTATTTTTCATATTAAAACAACTTTTGGCGGTAGTATTCTCCTTTAAATCTAACCAGCTTTGTGCTGTTGAGAACATAACAAATTGTACTGTTTTTCAATTATGATCTTCAGACAAATAAGTAATGTCAACGTATTAGCGTTAAAACTTTTAAGCAATGTAAAACGCATTAGGCATAAGTAAACAAAAGCAAGTGGTGTTGGAGAAACTAGTTAAATCTAATTAACTTTCAAGCGTTGAACTCACATTAAAAAAAATCTTAATAGGTTTTCCAGTTGATATTCACGTAAATATATATATTATGCCAACCATTTATCGTTAATTTGGTTGAAATATATGAATATAGCACTTTCAAGCAATATAAAATATATATGCATATCATTAGAAGTAGATAATGAAAGCAAATAAACTAAATGTGTAGTAATGGATGCCATCACAGTGTGAATCAATTGTAAAAAAAATATCAGCCTTGCTTGTAGCATGGTTGCAGAGGTGTGGATATCTGATATTCGGTTGCCCCATATTTATCGCTTTTCGAGAGAGAGTGAGAGAGGTGGCAGAAAAGTGGTTTAGATCGAAAAAAACTAAAGTACCTGACACCCCCACTTCGCGCATACACTTTTGTGTTTTCGATCAGTATTACTATCATACCAGACTGACCAATTACTCTAGGCATCATCTGACTCCCAGTTTCTTCTCCGAGGTATGTAGCCTCTGTCGTGTTCACAAGATTTTGGACAAATATGAGGTACCTCTATCGACAGGGTTCTCATGGCCCCAATGATTCAAACCGAATTCGAAATACATTTGTCAAAACTGTAGCATATATCGCGTTCAGAAGGTGTCTTGCAAATGATGGATTACTCCGGAATTGAAGGTTTCGGAAAGCTGAAAATCGATAGAGTTCGTCCACTCATGACAGTGAAGTTGAAAAACAATCTGTTAAATACAAAGTTTTCGGAAAAAGTGGGCATGACTCTGGAACCAAATTTGAAAACAATACGTCTAAAACTGTAGCTTATGTCACGTTTATGATAAAATAGTAACTGCAATTTCAGCACATAAACGGTAACACAACTGATTAGTATGTTAATAATGGCACAAGGTGTGGTTTTTGAGGTCATGTTCTGTAGTTTTCAGTAAATGTTTTATTTAGTAGGAGTTTTGTAGTATGTAGCTGCTATGGTATCCAACAGTTTGGTATCTAAACCTTTCTTCAGTGATTATTTGTCAGTTGACACATTGAAAGGCGAGACGCACGGATTTTATTACTTGTCCATTTCTTTTTAATCTTCTCCAATATCAACTCAGTTGGACCAACAAATGTTCACTTAGATGATCTCTTGGGTCATTGAACTTATAAGTGGTTTCGGCGAAAAGGCGACAGAAAGGGGAGCAGCGAGTAGAGATCAGAGACGGGCGGTCTGGAACCATTTTGAATCTAAGGAACCAAGAACCACGTAAATGGTTGGTACGGCATGTTACGTTCATTGAGACACTCTACTGTTTCAGCTCCAGTTCGGTGGTAGATTACAGCCGAAAAATGGAAATGCCCTTCTTTGATGCAAACAACATCTGGGCACTGTCTCACTGGCATTGACTCACTAACCTGGAGGTTACGTGTTCGATTTTATATTATTAATACCAAACAAAAGTAACAAGCCAACAGTGAGGCTGATGTCTCCCGCCGAAATCCCAAAATAAATAGATGACACATATTAATTAATCGCACATTTATTTTTTTCAAAAGTATCGTGTCATCACTCTCACTTAATTAGAACTAAAGTTATCGTGTCCCAAAGCACCAACCAATCAAATTGCTTATCTCTGCTTACCCTAAGCAGAAAATGCTCCTCATAAATACCTACACAAAGTTTGAACATTCTAGCTCAATTAGAAAGAGAGTTATTTTGTCCCAAAGTGTGACGGACAGACGGACGAACCCATTTTAATAGTCCCCTGCTTTCTTCGAAAGGCGGGGGACAATAAAAACGTACGGAGAGCGCATTGGTTGAACATAGGAGTTACTTAATGTAACACCAGCACGTGCCATCGTGTCAAGATTTGGCATTAATATTTCATCTGTATGCCAACTTACATCAATCCAGCCTAAATATAAAACAAAATGTACATACGAAAGATCAGACAAGGGAGATAACAATACCATGGCTATCTGAATGGATGAACAGTCGATTGGGATTACCATACCGTTACTTATAAATGTTTACTAAGAACCTTTTAATATTCATTTACATGCAGATCCCTGTGCCTCCCTAGATAATTGGGGGAATGCAAAAATTAAAAACGCCTCTATAACTTTATTTCATGTTTATTTTTTAATATAATATATATATGCATAAAATATTGTGATAAATATGTTTTTATTAATGTATATAAAAATTTGGGGTAATTTATGTTTAGTTCTTCTCGAAAAATTCACCATATGTTTGGTGCAATATATCCAAGCTCGTACTAACGTGCCATTAAACCACATTTTAACCCCGAAACTCCCCGCTGCCAACACCGGAATATAAGCAGTGATGGGCCAGGAGGTCGGCGGGCCAATTTGTTTGTGGACACTCTACAGGTCACAATATTTTTCCGATTTTGATGAAACTTGACATATATGTATATCTTCCACAGATATTGGCATGTATCGGATCGTAACATCGTAGATTATGACCCCTGATGGAACGAAAAACCACGTGCTCATTATCTACTTATCCTGGGCGGAAAATGCACGTAGCCAAGTTACTGATGTAATTAAACTATACTCGAAGTTTCTCACTCAATTAGAATCATCAAAGTTATCCAGCTCCTAAGTCTCGTTCAATTGCGTATCGTTCCGCTTACCCTGAGCAGAAATTGCTAATTATCGAATTTAGTCAAGGTATTGATATAATGAAACTATACACCAAGTTTCACCGCTCTTACTTAATCAGAACCAAAGTTATCGTGTCCCAAAGCATCCGCCAATCAAATTGCTTATCCCTGCCTACCATGCTCACCTTTAAACTCCATCAAGGCATTCACCTAATGATAGGGTGCCCCATGTGCCGAAAATTTTCCCTACTAAAAGTGGTACTCGACACGGTGAATGTGCACGTGGCATGTCTCGAAGTGATTTCTGACTAGTAACGCACTCGCTTTGAGTCTATAGCCATCGCACGTGAAATTCTCAACACATGTATCAACTATTACAGCCGTAAAAATCTATTGTTGACGACTCTGAATAGCAGTAATATTTAGCTTTTTGGTTATTACAGACTCATTTCAAAACAAGGGCACGTAACCTATTTTTTGCTCCAACGTGCCTGGATGTTGTGGACGACATTCGGAACCATTTTCAGTATATTATTTATCGATGGTTAAATGGTCATAGCTTATATTAAGTACACCATGGCCGTTCATTTAGTGACTATAAATGTGCAACCATATTTAAGGATTGGTGTATATATAAATATTGTGGTGTAATTGTCCAGCTATTCGGAGATATTTATTTATGGTGGGCCACCCTACTAATGAACACCTACAAAAGTTTGAACATTCTAGCTCAATTAGGAGAGCTGTGTCCCAAAAGGAGTGGTGGACAAACGGTTCTATTTTAATAGTCCTCGAAATGCGGGGGGGGGGGGGTGAGTATGTCCCCCATAAGAAGAATATGCTCCAGAACATTTCACAAGGGAGATCAAAATTGAAAACTTTCGTGCTTTGTGCAACGATCGATCGCTTATATCCAGTGACGGAACATGGCGAAGGCAACAAAGGCAAGTGACTCGGGCCCCTATCTTGTGACAAAAAAACAATGTATTTTGTAAAAAAAACCTAGCGGTTGCCAGGCAAGAAACGCTATATCATCGTTACACCCTGATGATGATCAAGTTAGAATTAGGAACATCACAATTCTGCTTTAAATTGCGGTAGAATGTTTTAGCTTCGGGTTGATGTTCATTGGTTGAATATCTTGACAAAGTTCAATCATTAACATTATTAGCTAAGCAATTTCATTGGTCGATGCTGGAACAAAATAACTTTCATTCTAACTGATGGACTATGGAGAGCTATGAAACTTTATGAACATTTTCTGCTTACATTAAGTATAGATAATCAGTTTGATTGCTCGATGCTTTTCAAACTGATAAATGTTACTTTATCAACTTGTGTTGATATTTTTTGATATCAAAAAAGACTGGTAGGAGATTCTCTATGTATATACCATTTAAAATACTGACCTAAATGATCGACAACTATAAAGATTATGTGGGATGGCTGTGAGACATTACAATCAATATTCGTACATAATATCACAAGAAATATGTACAACCGACTTCCTCTCATAGCCATTGCTACCTGCAGTATATGCTACTAGGTCTATCATTAATTATTTACCTTTACAAATATATATATACAATCAGAGTGGTTTATCTTTAACCTGATAAAGTATAAGATGTTTTATCACATACAAATATAACAAAATGAGCACCTGATCTAAATCAAGTAGATTCACAATCACCAAGGTCATACAACAAAGTTGTTAAATATTTGTACGGTGAACTTTTATCTGACCAGTGCACGTGTTGGTTAATAACTTCAGCTAGAGGTAGACTAAATATTTGTACCTATTCAGTTCTATTCCTAAATAGTTAATGATTTCTTTGATGGTTTTACTTGTTGCGTCAATGGACAGACAATAAAGGCCACTAAGCAGACGAGCGCCGTCAGGATAGGTCGCGTAACTTCTATTGTCCCGTTCATGTAATAGATGCTGGGTTTTCTGTTTTATAGGAATACGGACATCCTGACTGTTTGTATACGCTTGGATCTTTCCACGCGTTGTGGCTTATAATGTTCTGACCCCTCTTAATTATTATTATTATCTAAAGCAATTTATATTTTACTTGGTTGAGGCCTGGAAAGTCGTCATCAGATTCATCTTCGTCTAAGAAACTTTCGTTTGAATCAGAGTCGTTTTCTGATGATGCTCGCAATCGTCATCAACTGTGAAACTTTCGCTTGAATCAGTGTCGTTTTATTTCAGTTTTTTTCATTCATTCGGGATTTTTCTAAACCTTTCTCGCTAACTTTGACGCAATTTCATTTTATTTGTCTTGAATCAGTGTCGTTTTATTTCAGTTTTTTTCATTCATTCGGGATTTTTCTAAACCTTTCTCGCTAACTTTGACGCAATTTTATTTTATTTGTCTAAATTCCTAAATTTGTCACCAGTTATCTCTTTAATAATGTCATTAACGTTTAGCGCATCTTGCAACAACTTTAAATTATTCTCAAAGGCTGGGTAAACGAATGACGAATGACATTTCTTTAGAACAAAGATGGCAAGGGTGTACGTAATATCGGCGGATACGGTGAATGATAATGATTCTGGTAGGGATCACGTGGTGTCATATGAAGACGCCAGATGATGATGATGCGTTAGGGCCTACCGGTAATGAAATGGAGGATGTGTACGACACATTAGGAATAGGGGTACGAGATGATTGTGTTAATGGGAGATAGGCCTAATGAAAGGGGGAGTTGGCGGCATGACATTAGGAATATGAGTACATGGTGATGATGCGCTAATCGAAGAAGTGGACGGTCGGACATTAAGAATACAAGCATATGGTGCTGATGTACATTCAGGAGCAAGTGATGCTTCAGATCATGTTACAGCAGATGATGATGCCGTATGAGCAGATGATGTTAAATGCATGGATGTTGGTGTAGAGGAGGATAGCGGAATCAACGTTGTTTGCTGAATATCGCCTTATGACGGCGTTCTCTATTGTGGTAACCCTGGTCCGGGCCCCCTTGAAAGTTTGCTGTTTTGTTACTCTCTGGCCAATAATGTCTTGATTTAAATTGGCGCACGGACTGTTTCCACATTTCTTTTAAAGTCCCAAAGAGATACAAATCACGGGGTTGGGTACGATGCGAAGCCTGTTCTAATAGACAGTAAATAATTATCCCATTTTCCCTGCAAAGGTCGCAATCATCCAATGTAAGATGAGTAGAATGCCCATCAACACAGAGGACAACGGATCGATGGTCACCTCTTTCCAGGACTTCTGGGATAAACATGTCCTTAAGCCAAGTTCAAAACAGTTCGGTGTCCATCCACCCGTTCTCCGCCGTACCAAAAGATGCTCCCTCAAATTCCTCAAGAGCATTGTAAGATACCGCTGCCCGAAAAAAAAAAACAATCAGCGGCTCTATGTACTGTCTGGCAGCACTCATCGCAGCCAAAATAGATATTTCAGTTGTGTCTGACGTAAAACTGTAGATCGTTCTGCCAGAATATACTCAGCCAAATTAAAAACTTGACACTCGGGATTTTTGGGACTAGATTTTTAATATTTGGTTTAAGGCAACTATTTTAGTGTTATGTTGTGCACAGACAACCTTGACATCAACAGAAAACAAGAATACGTCTCGTCGAAAGTCCTTGACATTGATAACGTTCGTGATGTCACAGTACCCCCCAAAATGAAATTCACAGACTTAGAGAACAATCGGAATAAAGTGTTTAGTAACGGTTGTGGCCCCCTCTAGCATCTCGTACTGCCACACAACGTCTTCTCATGGATCTCAGAACATTAGTAAACACTACCCGAGGAAGACGTCGCCACTGCTCAGCAAGAGCATGTTGAAGATCCTGCAACGTCAGTGGTGGATTCACTTGCTGACGAACACGTCGACCCAGTTCGTCCCAGATGTGTTCTATAGGATTAAGGTCGGGGCTAAGTGACGGCGAATCCAGGACTTGGTCACCGGCATTTCTTAAAAAATTCTGGGTAGCAATTGCTGTATGGGGTCGAGCATTGTCTTTTTGAAACGTTAGTCCAAGCCCATGTCTCTGCATAAACGGAAGAAGAATAGGTTGCAAATCTGATCCCTGTACTGGACAGCATCTAAGTTCCCTTGGACAACAACAAGAGGAGAACGTCCATGTGCACAAAAAGAACCCCAAACCATGAGGCTGCCGCCACCAAATCGGTCAACTTCTCTGACGCATACTTGAGCGTAACGTTCACCTCGTCTGCGGTACACTCGGACCCTGCCATCGGCAAATCTCAAAGTGAATCGAGATTCGTCACTGTCTAACGACAACCGAATTTCACTGTCTTTGAGTAAATCTTATGTGTTTTGTGGCCTACACAAGTCGGTTACGGCGATGAAGAGGTGTCAATATTGGTCCATTATAGGGCCTCCGAGCTCGAAGACCAGCAGCCTGCAAGCGATTTCGAACAGTTTGTGCAGTTACCCTCGCACCAAACATCTCTCTACTTGTGGAGGTTGCAATGACAAATCTGTTTCTAAGATGACGTAACCGTATTGCTTGATCTTCCTGGAGTGACGTCACACGTGGCGCTCCCGCCCTTGGGCGGTCGGCAATAGTTCCAGTTTGAAGCACTCTCATTCTAAGATTAATTATTGTCTGGCGTGAACAATAAAGGCTCTTGCAACAGTGACCACAGACTGACCAGCATAGAGCCTACCTATAGCACGTAGACGTTCTACATTTGAAAGGCGCGGCATTTTCTAACAAAGATGAAAATAACAATTTTAATTTGTTTTTCCAGTTCAAGTTACGTGCGCGTGTTCAGTTTAAGAAAACTTGCATCGATTGGCCTCACGAGTTTGTGTTTGCACGTTTTTTTGATCTTTATATGCCCAAAATGATAGTTAATAATATATTCATCAATGTCTCTAATAAATAAATCTCTCTCCCATGAAAACCCGAAACGATAGAGGAATATGAAATTACGTGAGCTTGACAAATGCCCAGTCAAATGATCTATTTTTGATCTATAATCGCTGCCGGTCGCCATCTTAGTTTGCCGCCTGTTGAATATTCCAAGCAAGAGAAATGGTAATCTCGCGGGTTTTTAGGGATCAAACTTCTTTTCGTCTGCATGTGATAGAAAGGGTGACTCTGGTAGTGTAGATGTCATCCTATGTTTCATTACAAGTTGCCCAATATTATTTACACACACACAGATGTAATAATGTACTACACTACTACATTTTCGCTATATAAAACATTCATAGACGACGTACCTTTACAAATTGGAAAAGCGGTAATGAAGGAAACTTCCAGTTACCTGAGGAAATGATTATCAGTGCATATCACCTCGGTGATTTCGGCGATTATCTTTGTGATGTATATTAGCGATGTTATCAATGTCAGCCATAGTTCTGACCAGTATTAACATTTGCAAATCTGATACTTTGATATCTCCCCAGGTGGCCAATATGCGTGCTCTTTATACTGTCTTTGACATCAACTCTACAACCAACAGAATATTTACAATCTACAGAAATAATAATGAAAGACTAAAAAATATAATTGGTTTTATAGATACATGTAGTTTTCCTCCCTTACAATATGCAGGCTTTGAGCTGGAAAAATAGCCGCACTTTCTGCGTTTTCAGAAAAATAAAATTTCTTTCTTCGCGACACTCTACAGGGCACAATTTTTATTTGATTTTGAAGAAACTTGAAATAAAGGTCTATCTCCAAACGATCTCTGTTCCGGTCGATGTTGGCATGTGTCGGACGATAACTTCATGATTATAGCCTCTGATTGTAATAAAAATCATCTAATTTGTTAAATAATATGTACCCGATCAGACATAATAATTGTGTAGCAATAATATTTTCAGTACGCTGAAAAAAAAGTCAATCAGTCGAGCGTGTAGTAGATAATTGGTCGTTGAAAAATAGCTAGCCGGATGTGGACACTGTGCTTGACAAGGCATATACTTGATGTGGACGTTGCTTGCCTCGCTTCAATTCAATTTACTTAATATTTCTGTAGTTTTGTAATCTGAGTTCAGCTTTAAGCGTGAAAAATTAAACAATTCGAAGATCCCGGCTCATAGTACTGGGATCCCGAAACAGGGAAAGTGACCCGGCAGAAGGCCCTCATACAATTTATAAAGAACAAAACAACTTTTAGCACAGCTGTAGTTCAACTATAGATAAAATGCATTAACCGAGAATAACCCCCACGTATTATTGTGTACATAAAAGTATTGTATAATGCGGCAATTATCGGAAACCGTGTTTTATTTTATTATAATGCTTTATTGTTTTTTGTTTGGTTAATGCTATTGTCTGCGGTACAATCATAGAGGATTAAGTCGGAATGCAACATTTTATCTGAAAGCTTACGATTATTATACTAATGCAATATCAAATCAGGGTTGAGTGACTTCATTAGTATTGTCAATGATTCTCAGTTATTGGGGATTTTTAATAGGAATGACAATGAAAGACAACTGCGTCCCTAATCGCTTGTTTTACCTTAAACGTACATTAGAAATGTTACATCCAAACTCATATTCGCGTTTGTATGAAATGAAGTGAAATGCGGTTTAACGTCCAACGGTTTTGTCCCGACTGGGCTAATGAAGACGGGCATGCAGCGTGGAACATGGTATGGTAGAGTCGATATGTAACATATCTGACCCACGGTACATGTTTGATACTGGTTAAGCATTAAGATTATAATGTTGTAAACCACATTGAAACCACGTAATTTTTGCCATATGCGAGGTGGCATAAAAACTCAAAACCATGACGCAAAGTGCGTCATTGAGTCCCTCTCACTTAGCTCCTGTGTTTGTGTATGCTTTGTATTTGTCCACCTTGTCAAAGAAACGACCCCGCCCATCTTCTCTAGAATAATCATTTACATTCATTTAACAAAGTAAACAAACCAGCGCCTTAGTCCCCCCCCCCCCCCCAAAAAAAAAAAATAGATGGCATTTACTAATTACTTGCATATATGTTAGAACATCCTTTATTAAAGATGCATTATGCAAGAGCTAAATCTGTCTATTGCAGGTCTTTCTTTAGGCCTGAAATGTTATATTACACTATTAATTATACATATATTAACATGACAATACCATAATCAACTCTTGATGCCATCGGATGGATCCGGTGTTCATTATGCCGTTCAACTGCCATCAATGATTAACCGTAAAGATGGATAATCGAGACTTTTTTGTATTACCGTAACAACGGTAGCGTTGGCAATCGAGGCTACATTGTTATTAAAAAGTGTATTTAGCGGCTCAGAGTGAAGTAATTTGACTGAAATTGTCAGAATATTCCCGTTACAATATTTAATATAAGCAGATTTATCGAGTCTTGAACGTGTGACGGATAAATCCATTGAAAAGTGTTGGACGGGAGTCCTGATACAATACCCCTTTGTGGGCAAAAATGTTGGTGTTAGCTTCCGTTGTATCAATACAACAATATTATACTTTGTCGGATATATTCTGAATAAAACCAGATTCTGTTGTATGATATTAGGCCCGAACTAAACAAAACCATTAGCAATATAACATGCATGATACCATTAATTATAGTACAATAATACTATACTTTGTCGGATATATCATAATATACACGATACCATTAATTATAATCCTTGGATTATTCCATAACGCAGTATACCATTATCTATCATGGTGGTGTGGCACTCTCCAGCACTTACTATTTCAGTTATTTCTGACAATATCGGACAGCAGGAAAGCAGTGTACACAAAGTTCAGGCTTTGGTCCAAACATCTTGCAAACAGCTCACAATTTAGCCGGTTTTTGTTCAGTTTATGCCACATAGTCTAATTCGCTCATGGAATATTGTTTCCCATTTGGATTATTTTAGAAGTAAAGTCGACTTGGAAGTTTAATCGTTTAAAATACACTTTGGTTCAGATATTGTTCAAACAGCTCACAATTTAGCAGGTGTCATTACAGTTTAAACTACGCAGCGTAGTTCGCTTATGGAATACCGTTCCCTATATGGACTGTGTAATCGTTTTGGAAGTTTAATCAGTTAATAGATAGATTAGAAGTAAGATTACAGTAATAAAAGAAAGCCACACGAAGGTAACCACGACAACATCGTAAATAAAATAAAACCAAGTACGAACAATCCAAACCATTAGACAAAATTCGAAGTCCTAAAAAAACGGTATAGGCAAAATAGTGTAATCAGCATATGCGACTTGGAAGTTTATTCACTTGAAACAATAAATAAGATTAGAAACAACATGAGTAAGATTACAGACGTCAACACGGCGGCAATTGAGACAGCATCTATAACAGAACGGATATTTGAAACTCTCGATGTATCTTTCATGATATCTGGAACATACATGGCAGTAACGAAAAATATCCAATCTAAGTTACATCTGATGTACTGTGTGCTTGTTACTTGTTTTACGTTGTTTCATGCTTGTAGAATTGTTGGCTTTTTTGTCCCCCGCCTTTCGAAGAAAGCAGGGGACTATTAAAATGGGTTCGTCCGTCTGTCCGTCTGTCTGTCCGTCCGTCTGTCTGTCCGTCACACTTTTTGGGACACAATAACTCTCTTCCTAATTGAGCTAGAATGTTCAAACTTGGTGTATGTGTTTATTAGGTCAATGCCTTGATGGAGTTCGAAGATGAGCATTTTCCGCTTAGGGTAAGCAGAGATAAGCAATTTGATTGGTTGATGCTTTGGGACACGATAACTCTCTTCCTAATTGGGCTAGAATGTTCAAACTTGGTGTATGTGTTGATTAGGTCAATGCCTTGATGGAGTTCGAAGATGAGCATTTTCCGCTTAGGGTAAGCAGAGATAAGCAATTTGATTGGTTGATGCTTTGGGACACGATAACTTTTAATTGAGCTAGAATGTTCAAACTTGGTGTATGTGTTTATTAGGTCAATGCCTTGATGGAGTTCGAAGATGAGCATTTTCCGCTTAGGGTAAGCAGAGATAAGCAATTTGATTGGTTGATACTTTGGGGCACGATAACTCTCTTCCTAATTGAGCTAGAATGTTCAAACTTGGTGTATGTGTTGATTAGGTCAATGCCTTGATGGAGTTCGAAGATGAGCATTTTCCGCTTAGGGTAAGCAGAGATAAGCAATTTGATTGGTTGATGCTTTGGGACACGATAACTTTAGTTCTAATTAAGTGAGATTGATGAAACTTGGTGTATAGTTTCATTACAGTAATACCTTGACTAAGTTTGATAATGAGCATTTTCTGCTCAGGGTAAGCAGAGCGATACGCAATTTGATTGGTCGAGACTTTGGAAAACAATAACTCTCCTACTTTGATTGTTAGACTATAAGTAAAGATATACTGTTTGATTGTTCAATACTTTGTAAAAGATAATTTGTGATAAATTTATATGTGTCCTCTAATTATTTTCCTATTTCGGCGGGGGACATCAGCCTCACTGTTGGCTTGTGTTTCCGAGATCAGCATAGTATTTTCCAACTACAACTCTGTTCAGCATCCTTGATCTAGACGTACAAAGTTTTTCAGGCTTTCTTGTTGTTAACTCTGTCATCACCTGCCATTCCATTTTTATACGCCCACATTGAAATGTGGACGTATATTGCCATCGCCCCCGCCCGTCCGTCTGTCGGTCCGTCTGTCCATCGTCCACAATTTCTTGTGAACTCTCTAACGCCAAAAGTTATCATCCAGTTGTTTTAAAATTGATATATGTTGTTAACATTAGTGAGATGAGGAAGCCTATTTAATTTATTAGATTACTGAAACGAAGAAGCCTATTGAATTTCGGCAATTTCAGTTTATTACGTCTAGAGTTATTTCCCTTGTTTCACTTTATGGATCCTTGTGAACTATCTAACGTCAAAAGTTATCATCCGATCTTTCTGAAATTTATATGCATTATTTAGATTACTGAAACGAAGAAGCCTATTGAATTTCAGCAATTTCCGTTTATTACGTCTAGAGTTATGGCCCTTGTTTCCCTTTATTCATCCTTGTGAACGCTCTAACGTCAACAGTTATCATCCGATCTTTCTGAACTTTATATGCATTATTTAAATTAGTGAGACAAAGAAGCCTATTGAATTTCAGCAATATCCGTTTATTACGTCTAGAGTTATGGCCCCTGTTTCACTTTATTGATCCTTGTGAACGCTCTAAAGCAAAAAGTTATCACCCGATCTTTGTGAAATTTATATGCATGATTTAAATTAGTAAAACGATAGAAAGCCTATTGAATTTCAGCAATTTACAATAATTACTTCTAGAGTTATTGCCCTTGTTTCACTTTGTTAAACCTTGTTAATGCTCGATTGATGAAAGTTATCATCCGATATGTATGAAATTTCTATGCATCATTTAAATTTGTGAAACAGGTCTATTGAATTTCAGCAAGTTCCATCAATAATTTCTAGAGTTATGGCGATTGTGAACGTTTGAATGACAAAAGTGATCATGTGATCTGTATGAAATATATATGCATTATTTAAATTAGTAAAACGAAAAACCCTGTCAAATTTCAACAATTTCTGTAGATTACTTTCAGAGTTGAGACCCTTTTTATACGCCCACATTTAAATGTGGTCGTATATTGTCGTCGCCCCCGTCCGTCCGTCCGGCGTCTACAATTGCTTGTGGACGCTCTAGAGGCTAAAGTTAATATTCGATTGACTTTAAATTTATACACAGTGTTATTAGGTCATGAGACGAAGAGGCCTATTGATTTTCAGCGATTTCCGATAATTACTGCCAGAGTTGATCACTTCAAAAAATTTTGTGGATGCTCTAGAGGCCAAAGTTAATATCCGATTGATCTTAAATTTATACACAGTGTTTAAGGTCATGAGACGAAGAAGCCTATTGATTTTCAGCGATTTCCGATAATTACTACCAGAGTTATGGCCCTTGATCACTTCAAAAAATCTTGTGGGCGCTCTAGAGGCCAAAGTTAATATCCAATTGACTTTAAATTGATACACAGTGTTTAAGGTCATGAGACGAAGAAGCCTATTGATTTTTAGCAATTTCCGATAATTACTGAAAGAGTTATGGCCCTTGATCACTTCAAAAAATCTTGTGGACGCTCTAGAGGCCAAAGTTAATATCCGATTGACTTTAAATTAATACACAGTGTTTAAGGTCATGAGACGAAGAAGCCTATTTATTTTCAGCAATTTCCGATAATTACTGCCAGAGTTATGGCCCTTGATCACTTCAAAAAATCTTGTGGATGCTCTAGAGGCCAAAGTTAATATCCGATTGACCTTAAATTTATACACAGTGTTAAGGATCATGAGACGAAGAATCTTATTGATTTTCAACGATTTCCGATAATTACTGCCAAAGTTATGGCCCTTGATCACTTTGCAAAATCTTGTGATGCTCTAAAGGCTAAAGTTATCATCCGATTGACTTCAGATTGATACACAGAGTTTAAGATCTTGAGAGGAACAAGTATATTGATTTTCAATGAATTTTTATGACTTGGAACAGCTAAATCCATGATATTAAAAGTTTTGTATACAAAACGTTAGCATGGGGCAGAACTTTATAAAAACCAAACAAATTCTAATGGTTTTCTGAGTTGTTGCTCTTAATCAGATTTTAGTGTATTATAAATGTTTCATTACCGAAAAAAGTAAAAATATGCGACAACTCTTGTTGACTGCCCGGACGATTTAGCTGCTGTGGGCGTATGTTTCGTTACCTGGCAACCTATCTTTTCAGTCTGTAGAACCTTGTAAACCCTCAAACAACAAAATTTATAATCTGATCTGTATGGAACTGTCTTGTAAAGGCCCCCAATTACCTACAAAGGAATAAATATGCGACAACCCTTGACGACCGCTCGGACGATTTAGCTGCTGTGGGCGTATGTTTTGTTGCCTGGCAACCTATCTTTAAAGGGTGTGACAATGTTAGATTGTTTAACCAATCTTGAAGTTTTTAATAGTAGTTGGTTTTTAGTCAAACCAAATCCCGTTTCGGACGCCTTCAATACTTTGGCTACAATTTCCTCCTCCATTTTTTGGGGAAGCGCAGTAGGCCTACCAGGCAGTGGGCCGCGACTGACTTTTCCCGAAATTCAGTCCATTATTGTTGTTTTCTGAACACCAAATTTTGTGGTGGCCTTTCTGTATGATAGGCCCATTCCTACAGCATCAACTGCCTCATTAACTTGGTCCTGAGTATATTGCCTATATATATTTTTATATACATTTGTTCGCGGCATTCTGGAATAAAATAATAAAATAATCTAGGCTAATTTCTACATATCTATTACCGTTGAAAGATTAAAGGAATATTGACTTTTTTTCTTTTGGTTTATTTTGTTGTTTTATTAATTATTGACCTATTACAATGCCATTATTTAAGTATAACAATTTTATTATACGCCCACATAGATTTTTTAACCAATCTTGAAGTTGTAATAGTAGTTGGTTTTTAGTCAAACCAAATCCTGTTTCGGACGCCTTCAATACTTTGGCTACACTTTCTTCCTCCATTTTTTGGGGAAGCGCAGTAGGCCTACCAGGTAGTGGAACGTGACTGACTTTTCCCGAAATTCGGTCCATTATTGTTGTTTTATGAACACCGTATTTTGTGGTGGCCTTTCTGTATGATAGGCCCATTCCTACAGCACCAACTGTCTCATTAACTTGGTCCTGAGTATATTGCCTATATATATTTTTATATACATTCGTTCGCGGCATTCTGGAATAAAATAATAAAAAAATCTAGGCTAATTTCTACATATCTATATGTACCGTTGAAAGATTAAAGGAATATTGACTTTTTTTCTTTTTTTTTTTTTTTTTGTTGTTTTATTAATTATTGGCCTATTACAAGGCCATTATTTAAGTATAACAATTTTATTATACGCCCACATAGAAATATGGTCGTATATTGCCTCCGTCCGTCCGTCTGTCGTCCACATTTTCTTGTGCACACTCTACAGACTACATTTATCATCTGATTGTTTTGAAATTGATATATGTTGTTTGCATTAGTGAGATGAAGAAGCCTATTTAATTTCAATAACTTCCGTTAATTTCTTCTGGAGTTATGGCCCTTGTTTTCACTTTGTTGCACCTTGTGAACGCTCCAACAACAAAAGTTACCAACCGACCTGTATGAAATTTATATGCATCATTTAAATTAGTAAAACAAAGAAGCCTATTGAATCTCATCAATTTTCGTTAATTACATTTAGAGTTATGGCCCTTGTTTCACTTTGTTGAATCTTGTGAATGCTCTAATGACAACAGTTTTTATCCGATCTGTTTGAAATTGATATGCATCATTTAAATTAGTGAAACGAAGAAGCCTATTGAATTTCAGCAATTTCCGTTAATTATGCCGTGAGTTATGGTCCTTGTTTCACTTTGTTGTTCCTTGTGAACGTTCGAACGACAAAAGTTATCATCCGATCTGTATGAAATTTATATGCATTACTTGAATTAGTAAAACGAAAAAGCCTGATGAATTTCAACAATTTCAGTAGATTACTTCCAAAGTTATGGCCCTTGTTTTAGTTTATAGAACCTTGTCAACCCTCTATCGACGAAAATTATAATGTCATCTGTATGAAATTGTCTATTAAATTCCCCTAATTACCTACAAAAGAATAAATATGCGACAACCCTTGTCGACTGCTCGGACGATTTAGCTGCTGTGGGCGTATGTTTTGTTGCCTTTATATAATGAAGGAATGAAATATGGTTTTATCGTACGTGAGCACCAACCGGGGATATATGATGATTTACAGGAGACAAACTAAGTAATAATCACAATAGTTATATATATACATCAATAAAAACAAATATGACAACACTTTATATATAATTAAAAACATTTATTATATAAAATGCTGAAAAAAATGGTAATCTTTTAATATTATTTATTGTTTTGGTTGACAGAGAGAGAAAGTATCAGGAAACCGATAATGTCTATTAAACATTTATCAGGCCTAAAGGGCCTCTTTGTTGGGTTTTTTTTGGGGGGGGGGGAGTTGTAAAAGGGTAACAAATTGAAAGACTCTAGCCATTGAATTTCCCTAGAAAGCCAACAAAAGAAATAAAAAACGTTTTTTTATCAACTACGTTGGACTAGGCCTAATATCGTCCGAATTTGGCATTGTAGAATATTGGTGGTCGAAATTACCCCACAGAACAAAAACAATTCGGTCTAATTTCGACTGTTTTAAAAATTTAAAAGATTAATGGATAAAATGACCTAAAACATCATTTCCTACCCCAAAAATGTATTTTGAGATTGTCCCATACAATTGGCAACCCTTGACACACCTTTAAATGGTTTATACATTACCTGTGTGGCTGAATACGATGTCAATCAATGAAGGAAATGAAGTGATGATCATATGACCCGGAAATAAAACAAATGACGTGGCGACTGAAAAGTATATGCATGTTAAAATTCAGGAAGACAGGCCTCCATAAAGTAACTGGTCGGAATTACCCCCAATATACCCTAGTAGCTAGCCAATTTCAAGGAATGATCCAAACAAGGATTACAACAGAATCCCTACCTTTCCATTGGAAATTTGTGATATTATTGAACTTTGTGGCAATATTCAGAATGATTTAGACGATTGTTTGAAGTACTTTTGAAAACAATTTTATGCGCTTTGTAGTTTGTATTTTAATATTTGCATTGCAAGATTATTGCTTTATACATGGCAGTAACGCAAATGTCCTAAAATAAAGCTGAAAAGTGTGAAGCGATACCTGTTATTCTTTTCCCTGTGGCAGTACTTCTATTGGTTAGCATTGCAAGTTTCTATGTAGATTTTTAGATTAAAAGCTTTAATCAAATTCAACCTGTGTTTGTTTTTACAGAGTTTGTCTACATCAATTCCGATATCAAGGAAGACGACGTATTTTCACCTTGAGGTAAAGATGATTATTTTATGACATTCATATAAGATAACTTGAGCGACATCCACAAAACAAAAATTATGGCTTAACAAATACAATTATCAAATGGTCTGTTTTTTGTTTTTATAAACAATAGTTTATTTTATCTTTTGTGAACCAGTCAATGTAAAGTCTTAATGTAGAAGTTGTTAGTTAAAAGAATGTTTATTGCAAATCACAGGACACTTTTTCTAAAGTAGGAAAATATTTAGCAATTTCACTTGCAGGAAACTGATTACACATGATGAAAAGTTAGTACACGGCAGGGATCTTAATCGGTTCATTGTTGTTGGCTTTAGCTGCTTGATAAAACAATGAACTGGCCACTATGGAATCGTAAATCAATCTACTTTTGGCTAAATTACAACAGTTTGATTATTACTGTTGATTAAGAAGTCAATCAACTTGCTTGATGGCTACAATAACAGTCATATCTTATTGAGAATCGGCCATGTGGTTCATATTCTGAGTAATTAGCACATTTAACAGTAATTTTGATAATCCAGTAAAAAAACAAAACAGGCTTGCTGATTATTCATAACAGGTCCAGTAAGTTGCCTTTGTGAAAATAAGCCATGTGGCGAATGAAAACGATCTCGGCATGGATTGGGAATCGTGCCGTCATTGACTCTCTACCCGTATTAATTTCAGGTAGATATTAAAATAATAATTGGATCATATATTTGACTACGTTCGTTGATGAGAATACTCTGCTTAGGCTACGGAGCGATAAGCAATTTAATTGGTCAAGATTTTGGAACGTAACAACTCTGCTTTTAATTGAGGTAGAATGTTTAAACTTAGGTGAATGTCTTGACTGAGTTCAATGATTAACTTTTTGAAATAAAGCTAAGCAGAGTTAAGCAATTTCAATCTCTTTGATAGCTTGATACTTTTGAAAAAAATAAATTTGCCTTAAGTTAATATGTGTCATCTATTTATTTTTATACGCCCAAATTTTCACGTGGACGTATATTGTCATCGTCCCTGACCGTCTGTCCGTCCACAATTGCTTTGTGGACACTCTACAGGTCACAATTGTTATCCGAGTTTGATGAAACTTGAAATATAGGTTTATCTCCAAAAGATCTCAGTTCCTTTCGATATTGGCACATATCAGATCGAAACTTTATGGATTATGGCCCCTGATTGTACGAAAAATCACATTTTTAGCTTGTGGACACTCTAGAGGTCACAATTTTCATCTGATTTTGATGAAATTTGAAATGCATGTTTATAACCCAAAGATCTTGGTTCCTTTCGATATTCGCGCATATCGGATCAGAACTTCTTGAATTATGGCCCCTTATTGTACGAAAAATCGCGTTTTTAGCTTGTGGTCCCTCTAGAGGTTACAATTATTATCGGATTTAAAAAGCCGTTCGAATATATCACTGTTACACCATATTGTTGGTTGAGTTCAAATTTCATGAAAATCGGACCAAAACTGCCAGACAAAATGGCCACCCACCGTATGCAAATAGTGTAAACATCTGGTATATCAAGGTTGTGGACCCTCTAGAGGTCACAATTTTGATCCGATTTTGATGAAACTTGAAATTTATGTTTATAACCCACAGATCTTCTTGGTTCCTGTCGATATTTGCACATATCAGATCATAACGTCATGGATTTTGGCCCATGTGGACACCCTTAGAGGTCACAATTTTGATCCGATTTTGATGAAACTTGAAATGCATGTTTATAACCCAAAGACCTTGGTTCCTTTCGATATTCGAAAATCGTTTAGATATATCACCATTCCACAATAATGAAGGTTGAGTTCGGATTTCGGGAAAATCGAAATGAAACTGCCGACAAAATGGCTGTTCTTTGTTCACAAATTGTGTATAGGTATGTAATACAAAGGTTAGGGACCCTCTAGAGGTCACAATTTTTATCCGATTTTCATGAAACTTAAAACATATCTCAGTCCCTTATGATATTTGCGCATTTCAGACAATAACTTAATGGATTATGGCCCCTGATTGTACAAAAAATCGTTTTTGTTTTTAGTTTGTTCTCTATCCATCTCTTGCAAAATGTGGGCGTATCCTGCCTGGCAGCCGCTGGTTGGATTTTGGTGGGGGACATTAGCCTCACTGTTGCCTTGTTCTGCAACCTCTTACATTAGAAGACTATCTAGCCACCTATATCGCTTTAAGCTGCCAACAACTTAATTTACTGTTTTTGAACCTTATTTACTGGTTTAGTTTCCAAAAACATTACACATTTCTAAAGGACGAGTTTTTACATTACGAAATTAATTACAATTTTTCAATGCCGGTATTTATCCAGAAGAGACCAAGAATATTGAAATATATACTAATCGGTTTATTAGCATGGTCAGCGATTGGATCGGCCGTTTTTACGGTTTTAACATTTTATCTTCAAAGCGTTTTATTATCCGTTTAATGACTTTACTGGATGGAAATTAATCGCCAGTTGTTTTTTCATCATCCTTTCATCATTTCCTTCCATGATGCAATATATCGCAGTAACCCTGCTCATTATGATATGTACTTATATTTTAGTCAAGGAATTTGAAAAAATTGTCAGATTAACCAGGTCCGACGTAGAATCGATGACTATTTTAAAACTGAACACGGTCATAAAGCAACATGAAGCAGTCTGCGATCTCTTATCAGCAGTTAATCAGATTTGCAAGCACTTTTTGGCTGGGAGTACGGTCTCCAATTTTCCCGCTCAGTGCTTCCTGTGGGTTACATTAACCAATTATTCATTTTTTACGAAATCATATTTCGTTATGGTGTCATGCATGGCTCTGTTTCTCTTCATGTCATTCTTTGGTGAATATTTCATTGCAGCACATGCCAATACAACGGTGAGTTTATTTTCTGTTACATGAGTACATAATGCAGGCTTCACATTACCTACTAATTCTTGATTTGGGGGAGGGGAGGGGAGGGGGAGGGTCCTACCATCCTAGGACTAGGCAAGGGTTCAGGCCCCGGAAGCTGCGGATCTGATCTAGATGGTCAGAGACGCTTTCTGGCTAATGATAGTGAAATGAAGTGAAATCTTATTTCTTTTCTAAATCCCTTACCATGCAAACACAGTTGATGATGGCTTCCTGCGATGCTGAACTTGACAAATATATGCATAATAATACCGAGGTTGCGGACACGCTAGAAGTCACAATTTTTATAAGATTTTGATGAGACTGACAGTGTATGTTTATATCCGAAAGATCTCAACAATTTTAGCTTGTCAAAGCCGTTCAAATATGCAACCGTTACACCATAATGACAGCCGAGTTCAAATTTCTTACAAATCGGACCAAAATTGCCCGACAAAATGGCCGCTACCCATAAAAGTATGTAATACCCAGGTTGTTGGCCATTCAGAGGTTCGAATTTGTATTCATTTTCGATATATCCCAAAGGTCTGGGGTCCTTTCTATATTGGCGCGTAATGGACTGTAACGTTCTGGATTATGACCCCTGATTGTACGAAATATCTCGTTTTTAGACTGTGGACCCTCTAGAGGTCACCATTTATTTTTATCGTATTTTCAAAACCGTTGAAATATATCACCGCTACCTCATAATGATTGCGTCCGAATTTCCTGCAAATCGTACCGAAACCCGTCAAATGGCCACTCCCCTTTACGCAAAAAGTATAAAAGCATGTAATGCCAAGGTTATAGACCATCTAAAGGTCAGAATTCTTATCCGATTTAGATGACCTCAAAACGAGTATCACTAGCTCTTGGGTGAGTTCAATTTTGGTGCACATTGACTCCATGACTTTTTTGCAAAATATGAAATATGAATGAAGTTTGTGGACACTCTGAGGCTACAATTTTTGTTTGATTCATGAGATGAAATTTAAACTGTGTGTTAAGGATCAAATGTTTTTGAATGAGTCCGACTCTGGTACGTATGAGACGTTACATTCTAGTGCTATAGCCCCTGCTTTTTACGCAAAATGTGAAATATGTATGAATTTTTAGGCCCTCCAGAGGAGCTACAATTGTCCCATTCTGATCAAAAGATCTTGAATGAGAGGATGAGCCGTATTGATTTTACCTTTTCCCCCATACATTTCTTGCAAAATGTGGGCGTATTTTGCATGGCAACCGCTTGTTTTAACTGTTCATAACTGATAGCAGTAAATTATTTGATGGATAATTACCTAATCTGCCATAGATACAACGGAAGTGAGATGGGGTTGAAATAAAGACTGATTGTTCTTTTAACTAATCGTGACCATCGCAGCTGGGGGTCTCTTTACCCAGGGATCGGTATAAAGCATAACAGGGGTTTCGCCTGAAAATCTACGTTCTAGAAGTCTCGCTTCTATGCTAATATCAGATCTCGTTGTATCTAACGGCATAATTACTTGCGTGCAATAACCTGGAGAAAAGAGTACTTGCGCTGGGCCTGTAAGGATTAGGAGCGCCTTCGAACCTTGTGGCTTTTCCCCACAACTGATTTAAACATATTTCATTAATTTAAAGTATACGGATCGGACAAAAGAAAGTCAAACAAAGTAAATAAATGTACATATCAGATACTAATAAACAATAAATTAACAAAACAAACATAATTACACAAGTTCAATGTATTTAAAATATGGACTAGGGAGAATACCTCGGGATGATAACATACCTTACAACAGCGGAATATACAACTAAAGACCCCTACTAATGTACAATATAATAACCTAGTTTGTGTCGAGTGGTAGTTTTTATACGCCCACATTTTAACGTGGACCTATATTGTCGTCGCCCCTGTCCGTCTGGACGTCCACAATTGTTTGTGAACAGTCTACAGGTCACAATTTTTATCCGATTTCAATGAAACTTGAAATATAGGTTTATCACCCTAAGATCTCGGTTCCTTTCGATATTGGCATGTATCGGACTGTACGGAGGCAGACCACCATTAAATTTCATCATCTCGGTACCTAAATTTCATCATCTCGCTACGAATTGTAGTTCGTCTATTTATAGCAATTCTCTCTTTTCTCCCCTTTTGCATGCCCTTTTTTGTTGATTTTTTGGTCTAGAATGGACGAAGAGGGTTTGAATTAACATTTTCTGCCAGGTTTTGGTAAATATTCATGATTTTGAGGCGGAAGGATAAGAGGGTTATCAGGTTAGCTACGGCGATATGTACGGCAACTAGTTACATGTTTTTAGTATGCTTCTTCAAGTTTGTGTATCTCAGAATTTTGGTGGTCAACCTCATACAAATTTTAGTGCAAAGACATGACCATTTGTTCCTCTGTCTGTCGTGAAAAGCATTCAGCCCAACGAAAATTTGGGGAAAAGTTGGAGGTGGGCAAAGAGGCCAGAATTAACATTGAAGTCAATGGGGAAATTAATGGTGGTCTGCCTCCGTATCTTCATGGATTATGGCCCCTGATTGTACGAAAAATCACGTTTTTAGCTTGTGGACCCTATAGAGGTCATAATTTTTATCCGATTTAAAAAAACCGTATTATTATATCACCGTTACACCCTAAGATCGACTGAGTTCGAATTTCGTGAAAATCGGCCCAAAACGGACAGACAAAATGGCCGCCGTTCGTTCTCAAATAGCGTCAAAATATGGTATATCAAGGTTGTGGACCCTATAGAGGTCACAATTTTTATCCGATTTTGTTGAAACTTGACATGTAAATTTATAACCCACAGATCTCGGTTCCTTTCGTTATTCGCGCATATTGCAACGTAACTTCCTGAATTATGGTCCCTGATTATACAAAAAATCGCGTTTTTAGGTTGTGGACTCTATAGAGGTCATAATTTTTATCCGATTTAAAAAAAACAACGTATTATATCACCGTTACACACTAAGGACGACTGAGTTCGACTTTCGGCCAAAAACTGACAGACAAAATGGCGGCCATTCGTACTCAAATAGCGTAGAATATGGTATATCAAGGTTGTGGACCCTATAGAGGTCACAATTTTTATCCGATTTTGATGAGACTTGAAATGTGTGTTTATAACCCAAAGATCTCGGTTCCTTTCAATATTCGCGCATATCGAATTGTAATTTCCTGAATTATGGCCCTTGATTGCAGGAAAAATCACTTTCTTTCCATCTGTCGAAAATGTGGGCATATCCTGCCTGGCAGCCGCTGGTTTAAAACACACTTCTAAGTTTATTACAAACTTTTGTTGGCATGAATCTGTGTTTATTATCAGCTTTCTCAAACATAATTATGAATTTCAGGCTCACAAAATATCAGGTGTATTATGGAAGATAGATTTGTCTTGTTTGTCAGTTAAAGGCTTGAAAATGGTAGGCATATTATTCTTTCTGTTTGACTCGGTTTCGTATTGGATACCCATTTTTTCGTAAGGAAAATATTAATTTAAAGGTGCTAAATCTGTAACTCAATATTACCCATAATTCCAATCAATATTGATGTTATCTTACCATGAAAATATGGGATCCTAATATCCAATATTTAAGACACAATGAGCATTTTAAATTGAGTACACGAGGTCGTGTAGTCTTTAGTTTCGAATGACACTGGTAATGGAAAAATAACTATATATCCCATAAGACAATGCAGAAGTAATAACAATTACCCGAGTCACAAACTACAAAATAATTTAACGTGTTGAATGGACTAGGCAGTATAGATTTTATGTATATATGAAGGAGTTCCATTCTTATAAATCAAATGCTTATTTGAGACAGCTAGTGCATGTTGTGCGCAAGCAATTGGCTGATCCAATGGTACTATATTTATATGCTATAAAACTACATTCTTTATTTCAGATAGATATATTTACTACCAAGTTAAGTGGATCAACAATAGTTTATGATGGTTTGTTTACTATACAGAAATCAAGTATATTAGCGGTATGTCTATTCACGCTTATGACTGAAGCGGGAATTTGTTGATTTTATCTCCTAGTTCTCGTGAGGCGTACAATGTATATCTTTTCAGTTCTGTATGTGTTCCTTGTGTTATCCTTGTATTAATCTTAGGCTGTCTGTCTACAATTAGCTCTGTTTGCAATAGACACGAAGCTGGTTGACCGACATGTTCTACAATTTTAGTCAAAAACACAAGTACACTTTAATAGTACTGACAAGGACAGCTGTCTAGTCATTCGGATGTGACGAAAAACCGAAGCCCCCGTGTACACATTGACGTGCACGTAAAAGATCCTTTGACAGTTGGAATTCGATATAAGAGTACCTGGTAGTGCCACCGTCCGGGCAAAATGTCCCTCATAGCACACTGCATGGCGTATGCCCGTCTTCATTAGCCCAGTTCGGAGCAGAACAGGACGTTAAATCCCATTTCTGATAGTATTTGTTACGCTTCCATGTAATACAAAGATTTTATGTGAAACTGTTAGACCCGGATTGCAAAATAGTATACTAACTTTGGATTAGGCGGCCATTAACCGAAAAGATCTAATCTCGACGTAGATAGTTGTCTGTGTGCATAATGTTATCCTTGCCACTAAATACAAATTATCGAATATATACTTTTTGTATTTTCAGATATTTGGTACAATTCTGACATATTTTATTGTAGCAGTACAGTTTAAACCTGACGGAACTGGGGAAAGGTGTTTGGAGATTCTGAAAAACGTAACCTCTATACTGACGATAAACAATAAAACATACACATGAAAACCCCCAGATACTAACATATTGCTCACTCCTGGGCCCAGGCCCATTCCTTTGAATTTATTGTTTAGTGATTACAGTCAGGGGCGGATTAAGGAATACTTGCAAGAGGTTTGCCAGGTTCCCGGTCCGGGTGGGTTCTTGTCAAGTTGTCGGAGGTCACCTTGACAAAGCACAGAGACTGTGATTTTAAATAAAAAACGTACTAAATACATTTACCTACTACGCTACGTTTTAGTTTTACCGATATGCAATAAAATCAGTTCTGCACGATTTTGACAGGAAACTTTAAGGAAGCAAAATAGAAAAACCAAAAAACAAAACAACCCCCCCCCCAAAAAAAAAAACGACTGCGACTGGGTCAAACACCAAAATATCAAGACAATTCATCACATAAACTATTCGTTTATTTTTGCCAATATGTCGGGGCTCAGATAACTTGACAAGAGCCTAAAATAAGAGTTTTGCAGAATTATGAATCCAAATAGAATGGGGAGAATAAGCGGCGTGGATGTTGTTTGATGACCAGGTCTATAATGTCATCGACATCAACCATCTGATGAAAAAGCTCACGACCGTGACATTTTCTCATAAAAAGTGTTTTACAATATACTTTATGTCGCTGAGTGTGAGTGAGTGTGGGGGGGGGGGGCGCCATCTTTTGTTGTTTATTAATTTAGTTAGAGAAATGTGACCTTTTGTTGCTTTTATGTCTTGATCAATTTAGTTTGTGAGATGATGTGATCTTAATATCTCGTCATGATTAATCAAGGGTAATGGTATATATCAATTTATGCTTGTTAATGATTGTTAAATACTACTAATAATTGTTGATAACACCTGTAAAACTATGGATATTATGTAGACCCATGAAGTTAAGACATATTTACCTTAATGTGCTGAACCGTTATGTGAATTTAACCTCTAGGCCAGTGATTCTCAACCAGTGTGCCGTGGCACACAGGTGTGCCGCTAAATCTTCCTAAGTGTGCCGCGAAATTTTGAACGGCACACCAAGAAAAATTCTCACTAAAGAAGCTAGCTATTTGACTGATGAAATTCGAAACACTGCAATAAAGTAATCTCATAGTCGTGTTTTCTTTATTTAGTTCGAGTCATTCTATGTGTCTATGACTAGTCTGTGGCTACGGTTGTATACCGTCTATGACTTGACATGTTTTTATTTTGCAAAATTCAAATATATTTCACATATATTTAGCCAGGTGTGCCGCTATATTTTCATGTGTTCCAAGGTGTGCCTTGGCAAAAAAAGGTTGAGAACCACTGCTCTAGGTGTTAACACTCGATGAAGACAGCAAAGGGATGATTAAGGTTTAACTATTTAAATTATAAAATTTAAAGATACATTATGCTATGTTAGAATTAGATAAAGAGCTGTCTGTTCTTGCTATAATGAAATGAAATGAAATGGGGTTTAACGTCCTACTGTTGTGCTCCAAACTGGGCTAATGAAGACTGGCATACGCCATACAGTGTGCTATGAGGGAAGTTTTGCTCCGGACAGCGGCACTACGGCCTACTTTTATATCGAATTCCAACTGTCAAGGGGTCTTTTACGTGCACGTCCTGTATCACTGGCAAGGGGGAACCACGCCGGAAAATCTGGGTGAACTTTCTCGGCCAATGTAGGAATCGAACAACCGACCTCCAGGCCAACGTCTTACCCACTTAGCCAACGTGACCCCCTCTAGCTATAATAGATAATGAATATATTGAAAATTCCATTTAAATTACTTTAATCTGAGCCAAGTTATCACTGTTCGTAGTTTTGACAAAATGTGGTATTTGAAATTAAATCATTAAATGAACGAACTATTCTAATCTAGTTAAAATCTCAAGCATCCGATGACATCGAGAGCTGATTATGGTCTTCTCATATTGTCCGATAATAGTTTGAAATGAAATGGAGTTGTCATGCTGGAAAACGTTGTTTCGATGACGTGCAAAATGTGGTATGACGTGGGATCTGAGAGCTTGATCGATTTAGCGCACTCCTGTAATGTCGCCTCCTCTCAATGGGCCAAGATTTTGGAACACCCCAGGACCCACTCTCTGGTTCAGGCCGATTCCACCCCAAACTATTATGTTTGGACCTCCCCATGAGTCTCGTTCCATGACACATTGGTCGGAATAACGCTGGCCACGTCGACACCACATTCTGGTCCTGTCATCTGCAGTTGATACGCAATACCGACTCTCATCTCTGAACAGAAGAGGTCTCCATTGCCTGTGTCGCCAGTGCTGGTGTTGTAGAACAAACTGCAGATGTTTACGTCGATCGCGAGCGGTGAGGATCGCTCCACGGTAAGGTCTACGCCAATGGATGTTATCTCTGGTGAAACTGTATCGGCACTGATGGGTCTTCTGTATGTTCCCACTGTCTGACGTGCTGTCTCGGATGCCTGTGTGAGTGGATTCTACATTTGCTGTCGCACAACATGGCGGTCTTGTCGCCTTGTGGTAACCTATAGTCTACCAGTTCGGGGCGGTCTTGCGTGGTGTTGGTGGTCCGAAAGCGTTGCTGAAGCCTGTAGATGGTTCGAACATTGACCTGAAAGTGATTGGCAACGGCTCGGGCAATGTGGTCAATGTGTGCTGACGTTGTAGTGTGAATGATTCAACCAGGTATGGGGGTATATTTTATAGGACTGGTCCCGGTGAACAGCACGTGCAGCATGAGTCGGGTTGCGTTTTTGAGAACATTTCCTGGGTTCAATTCTGTGTTTGGAAAGGAGCCTTGTTGCGCAGATAACGTAAGAGATGTGGTCACAAATATACGATAAAAACATTTGGCAAGTTTTATGCAATGCGTCTATTCCGAGTAAATTTATAATCTCGACATTATCGTACCAATGAAAATCGAGACTACCCCATTCTTACCAACACTTATAACTTCGCTCAAAATAAAGTAATTTGACTGAAATATATTCCCTTTTCATTATCAATTTTTGAACTAATAATAATAGCTAGAACTGTCAGCTCCTAATCCAAATCTTATATAATGCATCTTTAATAACTCTACATGCGATATGGCATACACAAGTGCAACAAACCTGTCTGTAACTAAGGTAACTAAGGGGGAATAATGATGAAACGTAGAAGTATAAACTGAAAACAATTCCCAGACAGATTTTAGAGTAAATTTGTGTGCATAGTGATATTATTTAATGTAGCAATTATCGCGATGATGTTTGACTAACGCTCTGAATGTAATTTGCGCTACAATCCTTTCATGGCGGAATACATCGTGATTCCAACAGTTTATCTTACAATTAGTATATTAATGTTATGTCAAAGGTTTAAATGACACTACACAAATGGTAAAGTTAACAATTCGCCGTTATTGAGGATTGGTAAAATGGATACTAACCAAAGACAATGGCGCTAAATAAACAACCTATGATTGATCCCCTCGTCCATATCTGTTTTTGTTTCACCACCACGTGTAATGTGGTCCTCCTACGCTTACTATTATATGGACATAATAACTGTTATATATGACCAGGGCCCTGTTTCTCGAAATCTTAACTAAAGATAAAATCCAAATTTTAGTAGATACTTCAATTTGGATTGGCTAAGCATTAAAATACATCTAATATTATCCAATCAAATTACTAAAATTTGGATTTTATCTTAGTTAAAATTTCGTGAAACAGGCCCCAGGGTTGTATTCTAACACGTGTTTCCCATGTAGGCGTAAAGTCGGTAAACTATATGTGCAGACACAGTAACCACTATAATAGAACGATATTCACACATTTCAGACCAGAACTTCCTGGATTATAGTTCGTGATTGTAAGAAAAGTCACGGTTCTTTTTGAGCTTGTTCTCTATCCATCTGTTGCAGAATATGGGCGTATGGCTACAGATCACTAATGATTTCTCCATTGACTTTAATGTTAATTCCCGTCTCTTAGACCAGCCCTAACCTTTTCCCAAATGATACATTCAGATTCAGAAGTCCAGCCTGTAGACAAACAACGCAAAAAATCGACGTGGCTCTGTCCCTGGGGTTGGGCGTGTACCAATATAATTAGGTACAACCCTATGATGGGTCATACTGAATCGAATCTCAATATGTTAATAATTGCAACCTGTAGATTATTTACAGACAAAATCATAAACGAAAAGTGGGTGTGGAACCGCCCAAGGGGGGCGGACCATGTACCAAAATCAGTAAATGCGATTATCGATTTAGTCAAGGTAGACATGTAGCCTAATGCGACTATACACCAGATACGGTACCATCACTTGCTATTCTACATACAACCTTAAACATACATTACGCAAAAGCTAAATCTGCCTATTGCAGGCCTTTCGTTAGGCCTTAATTAGACATTAAATACCATAATCAACTTTTGATGCCATCTGATGGGTCCGATTTTCATTAGAGTTAACTATTACCTGCCATTTAACGACCGTCGATGATTAACTGTATAAATGGATAATCGAGACTTGTTTTTTATTATCGTAACAACGGTAACACTGTCAATTGAGTCTACAGTGTTATTAAAATGATTATTTCTCGGCACAGAGTAAAGTAATTTGACTGAAATTGTCAGCATATTACCGTTACATTATCAATTTTTAAACTATTATAGCGAGAACCGTCGGCTCCTTATCTAATCTTCCATATTTCCGCTTTAATTAGAAGCCGAATTATTGAGTCCGGTACGTGTGACGGACGCTCCCATTTGAAAGTGTCGGGCGGAAATCCTGATGCAATACCCCTTTGTCGAGTGTAGTTGTATCAATACAATAATACTATACTTTATCGGATATATCATAATATACATGATACCATTAAACATACATTATGCAAGAGCTAAATCTGCCAATTGCAGGTCTTTCTTTAGGCCTGAAATGTTATCTAAATTATTAATTAGACATTAATTAACTTATCCAGACCATAATCAACTCTCGGTGGCATCGCTTAATTCTCGGTTCTTAGTGGATCAATTTGACTGAAATTTTCAGCAAATTGCCTTTACATTATCTAGTTTTTAACTATTATAGTGAGAACTGCCAGCTCTTTATCTAATCTCCCATACTGTATCTTTAATTATAATCATTGATCGCCCGTTGAATGTTCAAGTACTCTTATTCCATAACGCAGTATACCATTATCTATCATCGTGTTGTGGCGCTCTCCAGCACGTACTATTTCAGTTATTTCTGACAATATCGGACAACAGGAAAGCCGTGTACACAAAGTGATGTTCGCTTATAGAATACCGTTTCCCCATTTGGATTGTGTAATCGTTTTAGAAGTAAATTCGACTTGGAAGAGTAAAATTACAGTGGTCAAAGAAAGCCACACGAAGCCAACCACGTCGTAAATGCGACTTGGAAGTTTATTCACCATAAACAATAAATAAGATTAGAAACAACATGAGTAAGATTACAGACGTCAACATGGCGGCAATTGAGACATCATCTGTAACAGAACGGATATTTGAAACATTTGACGTATCTTTCACGATGTCTGGAACATACATGACAGTAACGAAGAATATCCAATCTAAGTTCCATATGATGTACTGTGTGCTTGTTACTTGTTTTACGTTGTTTAATACGTGTAGAATTGTGGGCTTTTTTCTGCAACCTCTTACATTAGAAGACTATCTGGCCACCTATATCGGTTTAAGTTGTACGCAACTTAATGTACTGTTTATGAACATTGTTTACTGGTTTGGTTTCCACAAACATTACACATTTCTGAAGGAGGAGTTTTTACGTTACGAAATTAATTACAATTTATCAATGCCGGTATTCATCCAGAAGAAACCAAGGATATTGAAATATATACTGATCAATTTATTAGCTTGGTTAGCGATTGGATCGGCCGTTTTTACGGTTATAACATTTTATCTTTTTCCAAACTTGAAAGCGTTGTATTATCCTTTCAATGACTTTACTGGATGGAAATTAATCGCCGGTTGTTTTTTCATCATTCTTTCATCATTCCCTTCCATGATGCAATATTTCGCAGTAACCCTGCTCTTTATGATATGTACTTATATTTTAGTCAAGGAATTTGAAAAAATTGTCAGATTAACCAGGTCAGACGTGGATTCGATGACTATTTTAAAACTGAACACGGCCATAAAACAACATGAAGCAGTCTGCGATCTCTTATCAGCAGTTAATCAGATTTGCAAGCACTTTTTGGCTGCAAGTATTGTCTCTAATTTTCCCGCTCAGTGTTTCCTCTGGGTAGCACTAACCAATTATTCATCTTTAACGAAAATATATTTCGTTTTCGTGTCGAACATGACCCTGATTCTTTTCTTGTCATCCTTTGGGGGATATCTGATGGCGGCACACGTCAATACAACGGTGAGTTATTTTTTTACATACATGCTTAATGCCGGATTCAAATTATCTACTAAGGATAAAGGGAAACCTCTTGGGGTTTTTCTTCTGGCTTATTGAAATCAATTGTACAATAGTTTCTAGTTTATGTCGAGTGGTAGTGTTTTAAAACACAATTCTATGTTTATTACAAGCTTTTGTTGACATGATTCTGTGTTAATTATAGGCTTTCTCAAAAATAAATTATGAATTTCAGGCTCACAAAATATTAGGTGTATTATGGAAAATCGACTTGTCTTGTTTGTCGGGTGAAGGCTTGAAAATGGTAGGCATATTATTCTTTCTGTTTGACTGTTTCGTATTGGATAATGTTAAAATATAGGCTTAATCTATAACTCAATATTACCCATAATATTCGAAATTAAAAATTCGGTATTGGTCCTTTCAATCAATATGGTTGTTATCTTACGATGAAATTATGGGATCGTAATATCCAATATTTAAGACAGTGGGTGTTTTATACACGAGGTCGTGTATTTTTCGGTTTATCGTGACATTGGTAATGTAACAAGAACATATATCCGACAATACAACGCGGAAGTAATAACAATTGCATGAATCAAAACGACAAAATGATTTAACGTATAGAACGGACTAAGCAGTATAAGATAGATTTTATGTACACGGTATGAAGCATTTCCTTTCTTATAAATCAAATGCTTACTTCAGACAACTAGGGAATTTTGTGTCCAAGCAATTGTCTGATCCAGTGGTACTATATTATATGCTAAAGACTACACTCTTTATTTCAGATAGATATATTTACTACCAAGTTAAGTGGATCAACAATAGGCTATGATATATATGGTTTGTTTACTATACAGAAATCAAGTATATTAGCGGTACGTCTAGCATCTGCACGCTTTTGACTGAAGCGGGAATTTGTTGATTTTATCTCCTAGTTCTCCTGAGGCGTACAATGTATATCTTTGCAGTTTTGTATGTGTTCCTTGTGTTATCTTTGTATTAAACTTAGACTCCTGTCTACAGTTAGCTCCGCTGGTTGACCGACCTGTTCGATGATTAATAATGATTTCCCCATTGACTTTAATGTTAATTCTTGTCTGTTAGAACTGCTCTAACTTCTTCCCAAATTTTCGTTGGGTAGAACGATTTCTACCACAGATGGAGCAACATGTGGCAACCGCTTGCTCAAAAGCACGTATGAGGTTCACCATGGAAAACTTGAGATATACAAACTGTAAGTAAAGACCACAAAATATGCATGATAGAAGACGTGAAACAGAGTAGACAATATGGCGACAATGAATCGAAAAGATCTATTCTCGACGTAGATAGCTCTCTGTATGCATAATGTTATCCTTGCCACTAAGTACAAAATAATGGACTATTTGCGTGACGTTTTGCGATACACATTATCGAATATATACATGTACTTTCTGTATTTTCAGTTATTTGGTACAATTCTGACATATTTTATTGTAGCAGTGCAGTTTAAACCTGACGGAACTGGAGAAAGGTGTTTGGAGATTCTGAAAAACGTAACCTCTATGCTGACGACAAACAATAACACATATATATGAAATAAAAACAACAGACACTAACAATATTACTCACTCCTGGACCCATTTATTTGATTTTATTGTTTAGTACTGTAAAAGTGTGGTTTTCGGTGGTTTTTAATCTGAATATAAGAGAGATCCAATATTGTCGTTTCAAAGTAATTTATTAAGTGAAGATGATCATTATTCAAATTCAAACATTAATAACAATATAACGTAAATACTATGTAAAGGATGGTGTAGCTTATAATAATATATATACATAGGGTGGTGTAGCATATAATAACAATAATAATATATGTATAATTTCAATGTAATACAATAGAGCTAACTCGCTTGTGAAGAGGTACAAGTTACTGATGTAGAATTTCTTAAATGTACGATCCTTATTAAATGTAACTAATAAATATAACTATTAAATCTTTAGTAAATATAACTATTAAATCTTTAGTAAATATAACTATTAAATCTTTATTCTCTATTTAGCAACAAGTATTAATCGAAAATAACATATACCGTACTTTTTAGTCACTAATTATTTCCACTAATCTAAATAACACATTTCTTTAATAAACAAGTAATCTATCGAATATATAGTACTTTTCCGTCTATTAAAAATATATATTGTAAAATATTCGCTAGAAGTTAAACAAGTAATAAATCATGTAAATCCTTACTTTTCCGTTTAATTTAGCGCGAACCATTTCTAATTATTTTAGACATTAATTATCTGTTATTGAAACATATTTAAACAAACAAGTATTTCGTCGACAAACGTACTTTTCCGTTTTAATAAATATATATATTGTAAAATATTCTCAAGTAATTAAACAAGTAATGAATCATATCAATTCTTACTTTTCCGTTTATTAATTAATATTTTACGTAGATGAAGAAATATCTATTAATGTAATACTCGATTCTACTAATCGTATTGATCCGATATAAAAGGATATAATTCTAAATCAAAGGTTAGAATAAAATATATATAAAGTTTAAACAATCAAAATATACATAGAGGCTTACCTGAATATAAGAGAGATCCAATATTGTCGTTTCAAAGTAATTTATTAAGTGAAGATAATGGTGAAAGTTTAGCTAGATATATTTATATCTTCCAAAAATCCCGGCAAATATTAGAGATGCCACGTGTTGGATTAATCTCATTTTTTGATTGGTGGAAGACCATTTACGGAAGACGCCCATTACTCGATACGAAATCTGATTGGCCGGATCTAGACTCGCTTGACTTAATATGTCAGGTAACGACAACCCGAGTAATAGCGTCAGTGTAATCCTAGGTATTGTTTTTAAAGTTAAAGCTGTCACCATTAATCTTACTTAATTACTTTAAAATAAACAACCAATAAAGGACCCTCTATTCAAGTTCTTCTATATCAGTATACCATTATATAATATGCTTAAGATCTATTGACACCAAATCAGCGTCAAGGTTGATTTATGCAATATAGACTCGACGTCTTTAATAAACATATATACATTTAAAATAAACTATATAATCTATAAAATATACATAAGAATAAAATATCTAAAATAAAATATATTGCATATTTTGTCAATGTACACTGTTGCAGTACTCACACTGTGCTCTGTGTATGTTGCGTCTTCGTCCTATTGTTGTTTATATGTCTTAATTTAGTTAGTGAGATGTGACCTTAAAGGAGACAAGTCAGCTAACTCAATAGCATCCACGGTCTTCGATATTGCAAACACCGCGTACTGCTCCAATCTGATTGCAGATTCGTAATCTACACAAAAAGTTGTGAGCTGTATATCTTCAATAGAAAGGTAAAAATAAGATATCTGAAACTCGAGTAAATTATTGATACATATTTTGTTTCGAAAACTCATCGGTAACTCAAATGCCCGTATCTCAGTCAATTTGCAGGCTATAGACCACAAATTGTGCACAGATTCTAGTTTTTACATGTACCACACTATATATTTTTTCCAGATTTTTTTGAGGAGGTAGATTTCCCACACCTGGACCACTTGAAATGGAAAATCCCAAATGTGATGCAATTATTATTAATTAGACATATATTCAACCGACAAACCCATAATCAGCTTTCTAAACCACAAGATACGCGATTTTCAATGGATTAAACACGATCGCTGTTCAAAAATTTAATTAAAAGTGGATAATCAAGACTTATTATCGTAACAATGAAAATCGAGACAACTTCACTCAGAATAAAGTAATTTCACTGACATTTTTAATATATTCCCTTTTCATCATCGTTTTCTGAACTATTGTTTTGCTCTTTTAGTTGTAGCATTATATTAATTAATATTTTCTAATATGCACTTAAATCAACCTGGGTGAATAAGTGACTGATTGTTACATGAAAAAAATATATTTGGGTAAAAATTAGTTGGTTCTGTGGGAATGAGAATATCTTGTTTAACACGTGATTGAAAATTTACTAATTGCATCATGTGGCTTGAGTAACCAATCTCTATACATGTAATTGTTTACGTCATATTTGACCAATTAGGTAATTGAAAGTACAAAACCCAAAGCTAGAAGACCATCATATCTTTGGGCAATCGTCAGAAAGCAGCTGGATTCTGGAAGGGAAAAGATGTAGCAATTTTTATCAGCAGACTCGCCCGATCTGGCTGGATAGGGTTTGAGAGAATGACTTTATTATTGCAATCTATTGTAAAGTATGCTTATATATATCCAGCTATGATATATAAAATGTAACAAGCCAACAGTAGGGACCTTTCGCATCGGTACGAAAACGAATACGAAAACGTCATCGATTCGTGTGTACTTGTGACGTCAATTCGTAATGACTGTTCGGTCAGTGAAAAACGTTACGCGAATGGATTTACGTAGGTATGCAAACGAATATTTCTTGTCTCATATATTGAATTTTCCACCATTTTTCGAGGCCTTGTGTATATTGTTGATTGTGTCGAGTTCGTAGAATGTGCCCAAAAGCAATATTCTGCTTGATTTGTTGTACATCTGCCAAAAAATCAATTGAAAACTTTGCCTTGACCGAGAAGTTCATGGAGTGGAAATTAACGCCATCTACTGATCTAGCTATTATCGTACGTCGGATTGCGAAACCGCGTGTTAGAGGATACGAAAACGAACATATGTTCGTTTTGGTGTTCGTTTTCGTACCGATGCGAAAGGTCCCTAGTGAGGCTGGTGTCCCCCGCCGAAATCCCAAAATAAATAGATGACACACATTAATTAATCGCACATTTATTTTTTTTTCAAAAGTATCAAGCAATCAAACTATACACTAAGTTTGAATACTCTCTATCAGATAGAATCAAGATTACCTTGTCCCAAAGCGTTGACCAATGGAATTGATTAGCTCCAGATGCTTAGCTTCAGCTCGAAATGTTAATCATTGAACTCAGTCAAGACATTCACCTAATGAACATCTACATCAAGTTTAAACATTCTACTTCAATTAAGTATTTATGTTATGTTCCAAAGTCTTGACCAATCAAATTGCTTATCGCTCATTGGCATAAGCAGACAATTCTCACCATCGAAATTGTCAAGGTAATGATATAATGAATCTATATGCGGAGTTCCATCGCTCTCGTTTCATTATAACCAAAGTTATCGTGCCTCTAAGCATCAACCAATCAGATTGCTTATTTCTGCTTACCGTAAGCAGACAATGTTCATCATCAAACTCCATGAAGGCATTCACCTAATGAACGCCTACATCAAGTTTAAACATTCTACCTCAATTAGAAGTAGAGTTATTGTGTTCCAAAGTCTCGACCAATCAAATTGCTTATCGCTCTAATCGAACTTAGTCAAGGTATTGATGTAATAAAGCTATACACCAAGTGTCCTCACTCTCACTTAATTAGAATTAAAGTTATTGTGTCTCATGTATATCAACCAATTAAATTGCTATCTCTGACGAAAATTCTCATCTTCGAACTCCATCAAGGCATGTGAGTTATTGTGTTCCAAAGTGTCCAAATTACCCTGAGCAGAAAATGCTCATTATCAAACTTAGTCAAGGCATTGATGTAATGAAACTATACACCAAGTTTCATCACTGTCACTTAATTAGAACTAAAGTTATCGTGTCCAAAAGCATCAACCAATCAAAATGCTTATCTCTGCTTACCCTAAGCCGAAAATGCTCATCTTCGAACTCTATCAAGGCATTGACCTAATAAACACCTACACCAAGTTTGAACATTGCTTACCCTAAGCAGAAAATACTCATCTTCGAACTCTATCAAGGCATTGACCTAATAAACACCTACACCAAGTTTGAACAGTGTAGCCCAATTAGAAAGAGAGTTATTGTGTCCCAAAAAGTGTGACGGACAAAAACGAACTGTTGCATTTTTATTCCTGGTAAGACAAACGTCTTAACTACTGAGAAGACAAACGTCTTAACTATTTAGATAAGAAGAGAATACACAACGTTAAGGGGAAGTCAAAGACGACAAGTGCAATACTAGACGATCACAAGGTTATTAAAATATGTAGTAAGAAAAGATGCATAGGTCATACGTAGGATGGGGCGACCGGTTTGCCGTGGTCCGCTATCCATGTCTGACAAAAGACCCATAGTACTACACTGTCCGCTCTTTATCTAAATCTTACATAACGCATCTGTAATAGCTCTACATGAGATATGATATACACAAGTACACACAACCTGGTTGTAACTCATGGAGAATAATTATGAAAAGTAGATGCATCAACTGAAAACAATCTCCACACAATTTTTAGAGTGGTTATATTATTTAATGTAGCAATTATCGGACAAATGTTTGACTAAAGCTTTGAACGTGGTGTGTTGTTATGGTTTATTCTCGCGAAGGCGCAGTTATTGACCGTAACGGATTAAAAAAGGTCGTTTTCGACGACTTCGCGGGAATCAAGCCTTAAGGATTAAAATGGATTAAAAACGTAACAATGGTGTTATAGATTGTTATGATAAGAATTTACACTTTCATAATCCCCACTGTAACTAATTAACCAACATTTTAGCATCAGATAAGAAATAAAAAACATAACTATACTATACTATAATATAACAAAAATTAATTTAATTTCGTCAAATAAATAAAAAACATAACTATACTATACGGAAGCTTAATAGGGCCACATATTTTTTTTTATTATTCTATTTTCAATTTTTCAAGTTACTAACTTGAATTTTCAAGATTCTATTTTCAATTTTTCAAGTTACTAACTTGAATTTTCAAGTTAGTTCAAGATACTAACGTGAATTTTCAAGATACTAAATTGGACAATTCCACTCTTGCTGGTTCAAAAAAGGCCTTGTTCTAAGTTCTAAATGTGTTAGTGTTCTGCCTTTAGTTTAAATCATCTCATTAAATTCTATTTTACTAGTCCAACAGTTTTGAGGGTGGTAGCGTGGTCGGCCTGTCATCAATGGGGTCGAGGTACGAATCCCGTTCTCGCCGACCTCAATGACAAGGTGCGGGAGTAGCCTATTCGATCACGCAGGTTTCCTCCGGGTACTCCGGTTTCCCCCTGCAGCGAATTTACTCCCCGCGCATTAGGCAAATCATCTCCGATAGCACATAGATTGGCGCAAATTGACCAGATTATTACAATGTCGAGGTGCCATAAAACACCATTTATTCATTCATTCATTCATTCATTTTTAACAGTTTTGAGCCCTATAGAAAACCTTTTTGAGGTACAAAAAAAAATTAAATGTGGTGCGTAATGACGAATCAAACGTCCCAGTTTCCAGTTCTAAAAATAGTATTTATTGACGTAATACACGACATACCCCCACCCAACCTGGATATCTCCCCCCCCCCCTTTTACCCCCAGGACATTTCCTCCTGAAGACATCTTCCCTCCTAGGACATCTACCCTCGGACTTTTACTCACCGGACATTTGCCCCCCAGGACATCTGCCCGCCTGGGACATCTACCCCCAGAGTCCCCCTCCCTCGGACATTTTTCCTCTGGAACATCTGTCCCCTAGGACATCTCTGCCACCCCCCACCCTTTAGAACCCTGGACGTTACGAGGTACTTCAAGAAACAATGTAAAATAAATATAATTTTTTTACAGTGCATTATTTTACAGGTCAATAGTACAGAGTTAGATAGCAGAATGTGTCCATCGCCTCATTCCTAGCGTGTCCTAGAAGGCGACTCTTGGGGAGAGGGTCGGGTGGCCGATAGGCTACGCCTTGATCTGCCATCAATGGTGTCGAGGGTTCGAGTCCCATTCTCTGCTATCTTAGTGACAAGGTGTGGGAGCAGCCTATCCGATCACCTAGGGGTACTTCCAAAACATAAGCAGATTATCGGCGATAACACGTAGATTGACATGATTTACGGTGTCGACGTGCTATAAACAACATTCACTCATTCATTTATTTAGGTCCATACTGCCAGTTTATGAAGAGAAGACATGTTTTTTTTTTTATCAGAGCTGAGTATAAACGCAATACTCTTTCCCCCTCTGTTAATTCTACGGAAGCGCAATAGGGCCATTAATTTATTCTTTTCTAAATTTTAAAGCCTGTAAGTCAATAACTTACGCCCACACAGCAGCCTTGACACAAATATAGGCTACCAGAAATGTAACGGATAAAAGTAACTAGTAACTTCAAGTTAGTATCTTGCAAATTTAAATTAGTAACTTGAAAATTCAAGTTAGTAACTTGAAAATTCAAGTTTGTAACTTGAAAAATTGAAAATAGAATAATAAAAAAAATATGTGGCCCTATTACGCTTCCGTAAATCCCCACTGTAACTAATTAACCAACATTTTAGCATCAGATAAGAAATAAAAAACATAACTATACTATAATATAACAAAAATTAATTTAATTTCGTCAAATAAATAAAAAAAAACATAACTATACTATAAAATAACAAAAATTAATTTAATTTCGTCAAATAAATAAAAAACATAACTATACTATAATATAACAAAAATTAATTTAATTTCGTCAAATAAATAAAAAAACATAACTATACTATAACAAAAATTAATTTAACTTCGCCAATAAAAACAACTATAATATAACAAAAATTAGTTCAATTTCGTCTAATACGACACCCTTTCTAAATACTCGACTAATATCAATTCATCTTGCTGGTGTCTTCGTTTCAATTCCTCGAGCTGGCTTTGAATTTGAGCATATTTATATCTTCTCTTTGGTGGTTCCTGTCCCCTAGCATATTGGACGATTCTTATCTCATTAATATTTTGTTCTTGTTGCAAAAATGAGATCAATTCAAAAACATTAGGGTGGGCTTTTCCAACTAGCTTCTTGACCCTTGAATGCCATCCTTCCAGAGTGTTGTTGGTTCTGTGCTCCTCTGTCTCGTAGTGGTTCCACTGGTGAGTTGAAAATTCTCCCTCGAACCATTGATTTGTAACATAATCGGCCAATTCTGTTATTTTTGGATTGGCTGGCATTTCTGCTACAATGTGAAGGTATGCATCTTCAACCTGCAAGTAAAATAGAATTGGTAAATAAATTTGATAACAAATACGAATGTGGCGACCACAGTGGTCAAAACGTTCCACGTCTACTCAAATAAGAGAAATCGGGGGCCTATGCAGCAAGACATAATAAAACTACTTGGGTGATTTGATGATATTCATCATTAGTTGTCAATTGGTGAATAAAATTCAGAGTGAACATAAATTCATAAAATTTTTAACACCGTTAATTGGGTCCTAATAACAACATGTGTCTCTTCAAACGAAAGCCGACACGTCGATTAATTTTGGTTACGCTCTGTAACTGCGCCTTCGCGGGAATGTTATGCTATCTGTTTGCCCTTCAATCCTTTCATGACGGAATACATTGCCAACAGTTTATCTTACAATTAGTATATTAATGTTACGTCAAAGGTTTAAATGACACCACACAATGGTAAAGTTAACAATTCGCCGTTATTGAGGATTGGTAAAATGAATACTAACCAAAGACAATGGCTCTAAATAAACAAACCATGATTGATTCCCTCGTCCATAATCTGTTTTTGTTTCATTGTCACCACCACCACGTGTAATGTGCCCCCCCCCCCCCTACGCTTACTATTATATAGACATAATAACTGTTATATAACCAGAGTTTATTCTAACACGTGTTTCCCGTGTAGCCAGTAAACGATTTTGCAGACACAATAAACACTAATAGAAACCCAATTCTTATTTTACCTTAAATCTATGAGGTCTAGCTGTTTTAAATCGATCAATAGGGGTAAAATCATTATATGGAGGATTAAGTCGTGATTCCAACATTTTATCTAAAAGCTTACGATTATTATACTAATGCAATATCGAATCAGGGTTGAATGACTTCAATAGTATTGTCAATGATTCTCCTTTATTGGTAATTTTCAATAGGAATACTAACGGAAGAAAATTGCGTCCCTAATCGCTTTGTTTTACCTAAAAACTACATTAGAAATGTTAAATCCAAACTCTTTTTTCTAGTTTGTATGAAATGAAATGGGGTTTAACGTTCTACTCCGACTGGGCTAATGAATACATGCATACACCATGCATTGTATCGAACGCGCGACCACTTATCTGAAAATGAAATGAAATGGGGTTTAACGTCCTACTGTTCTGCTCCTAACCTGGGCTAATGAAGACGGGCATACGCCATACAGTGTGCTATGAGGGAAATTTTGCCCGGAAAGCGGCACTATGGCCTACTCTTATATCGAATTCCAACTGCCAAGGGATCTTTTACGTGCACTCCAATGTGTACACGGGACCTCGGTTTTTCGTCCCATCCGAACGAATAGACAGCTTTCCTTGTCAGCCCCTCCGTCCTGCATCACTGACAAGGGAGAACCACGCCGGAAAATCTGGATGAACTTTCTCGGCCAATGCAGGGATCGAACACCCGACCTCCAGGCTAGCGTCTCACCCACCGTGGCTCTCTCGTGTTTGTATGTCATCAAGACAAAACGTTTTACCGAGGTTTGGGTAAGGCTAGTAAACTAATTTTATACGCTCGCATATTCATGTGGCCTTGTTGGTGTCTGTAACACTATTTGAGTGATAACAAATGAGGACTCCAGGGGAAAACTGGTGATGTCACGTTTTCTGACTTTTGAGTAAATGGAAATTTCCAGTTAAACACTCATTTCTTCAGTTTGGAAGAGGTTTGTTTTAAATATTGCAAGTTTCTATGAAGGGTCATGCATTTAGTGAGAACATTTAAGCTGGTGCACACTCCCATAGCATTCCTATGGTGTATTTTTGGCATTTGATTTGACTGACATAGAACACAAATTTTCATGGGAGTACCATGAAACAGAAAAGCTATGATTGAAGAGCATGGCAATTTGCTACCTGCAGTTTTTAGTTTTAGCAGTATTTCAGGAAGGTGATACATAATTTTTACAACATATTGTGTATGACCTGGCAATGGCAGGCCTTGACCTATTTTCAACGGCAAAATTAAGTCTGCTTTATGGATTTATAGGCGGCCACCAAGAAACGAATATGGAGTAACCTTGACTCAACCTATTGCAAAAGACAGACAGGCTGCTTCCATAGGCCAAATAACTTTTATATTTTAAAAGTTTTCAGCTATGTTTGGTTTCAATTTCAATGAAATATGAAACTTACCGGAATAACTGTCAACTTGACATGTGGCCTCAGGTACACACTGCACACATGCTTATTGGTTTTGAAGAATGTCTTGATACCCATGGGTGTGCGTTCAGCAAAGGGGAAGAGAATTTTTGATTTTGTCGCATAGAGCATATCAATTGGCACTGTCCCCAAGAGAGGAAATAGAACTGCTCGGAATTCAGGTCCAGCGGAATCTCTGTGCCGATCCTTCCTGTAACCGAAATTTCATCACTCGGATAGCCTAAAGATAATAAAGCTATATATATAAATATATGTAAGCAATGGAACAATTCACTGACAAACATGTAAGAGGCCACTTAAGTCACAAGCATACTGAAGAATGTCATGATAATAAGGAACCTCACACTCTGTCAAACACAATGATGCAAAGGCGCGGCATATATTAGATGCCGTCTATCTTACAATAGTGGAACGCGTCGCGCCAATTGAAATCGACCAGGTAAGAACCTTCAAGTACTATACTATTCAAAATAAGTAGGGGATATTTGATTTTGGGGGCATAATACTAAAATATGCAAATGACTACGAAAAAAGTCACTATAGAACCTAACAGAAGAAACATTTCCAGTTACATGTGACGCCCAAACGCACCAATAGCTACCGCATGGAATGCAGGTGATGCTTGGGATCATCATGGGGGTCCAACCCAAGATTTGCACGACTCTGACTTTGAATGTTACAGTCATTGTGGCATTGAATTCCAGGGTGGAAACATCAGTTTAATTGTTTTAGTGACCAGAAAACAAATTTTGATATGCGTCGGCTTACCCAAAATGAAAGGTTACGTGCCCTTGTCATGCTACAGATCGGCACAACACAGGCGGTTGTGGCGCGGACGATGAATGTTTCTCAGTCTGTCATAAGCAGGCTATGGTCTAGATACCGTGATACAAAATCTGTACAGGACAGACCACGCTCAGGTCGACCAAGGGCGACAACTCAAGCCCAGGATCGATTTATCCGTACCTTGGCCTTGAGAAATCGTGTCATCACAGCAAATCAGATCAGCGCTCGTCTTCAAACAGACACTGGTGTGAGAGTGAGTGGCCAGACGATTCGGAATCGACTGCATAGGGGTCACCTTCGCGCCCGACGTCCTCGCGTGATCCCTTGTTTGAGAGATCATCACATTCAGGCAAGACGTCGTTGGTGTAGGGATCGTCAACACTGGGATAATCGACGCTGGAGCAATGTGATGTTTTCAGATGAGTCAAGGTTCACTGTTGATTTTTTGGACAGACGTAGGAGGGTGTGGCGTCGTCGAAACGAGCGCTTCCAAGACGTTAACGTCATCAGACATGATCGATTTGGGGGTGGTTCTGTTATGGTGTGGGGAGGCATCACTGTTGCTGGAAGAACGGCTTTACATGTTGTTGCAGGGCGTGTTACAGGCCAGTACTACCGGGACAACATCTTGGCAGTCCATGTTGTGCCGTTCGCACGACGTCATGGCCGCCGTTTCATCTTCCAGGATGACAACGCAAGATGTCACAGGGCCAGGATCGTTACAGGTTACCTCCAACAACAGAACATCACCACATTACCTTGGCCAGCACTGAGTCCCGACCTCTCCCCCATCGAGCATGTCTGGGACATGCTTGGACAGAGGTTACGTCAACGTCAACAACGTCCTGCCAATGTCCAAGAACTTGCTGCTGCGTTGCAACAGGAATGGGACAATCTGGACCAAAATGACCTTAGACGTCTCATTAGGAGTATGCCACGTCGGATCAATGCTTGTTTGGCAAACAGAGGAGGATTTACCCGTTACTGACTTGGTTGTGATGCTGTGGTAACTTTGCTGTTTGACCCCGGGTATCATTTTACCCTTATAATGGTCAGTCTGTGCCTTACTTAGTCTAACGATCATTTGGAATAAATCGATGAATGTGAACTTCATTTCATTTTGTCATTTGTTTCTTCGTCAGTTTCATTAGGTGACTTTAATAACACTTAAAAATCAAATATCCCCTACTTTTTTTGAATAGTATATATTAATTACTGTTCTTAAAGGGGAACAGAGGAAGAGTGATTATTAGATTGTATAAATCACCATGGGTCTTATGTTGTTGTTATACTCCGACATCTTCAGAACGAATACATAATTCTACGTCTGATTTTTTTCTCAACATGGTTAAGCCTTAACATGCCTTTGGTGCTGCCTGCAAAGAACAGACATGACAGACAGGCCCAATTCAACAAAGACTCTGGACATGACTATTGCTCAATAATATGCAAAGTGGACAGAAATAGCTTACCCAAACCAACCTCTTTCAAGGCTGATAAATTGATCTTTTGGGCACGATTGACATGGGGTCCATCCAAGCAAGTCAACTTAATTCTTATCTTTTCCGTTGGCCTACCTCTTTGTCTTTTCTGACGTTTGGTGCCACTGGCACCGGCTTGTGGTCGCGAATAGGACTCAAAATTGGTGCCAAGTGAAGTGAGGAAGTCATCGTCATCAATGTTCTCCATTATTTCCCCAATCCGGCTGGTAAAAATCTGACTCGTTCGTCTGATTCTTGCTCTGGTAGCGCTTAAGGCACTGGGTGCCCCATCCCCCGTACTTACAGCATGACCTAAACAGAAAATGAATAATGCAAAAGTTTTGTTTTCAGAAAATTACTTCGATTTGGGACAACACTCCGAACTCCTTTTGCCCATTTCAAACCGGAACCACTTTACAATCAATTAGTCTAGAATATCTAGGCCTACATGTTGTATAATGAAGCACACGGTCTGAATACTGCTGTCTAGAAAGGGGTTAAAAGACAATCATTCATGTAAGAAAGCAGGCAAGGAGTATCAAGTCAGGCGCGCGTCCAAGGGGGGTGGGGGCTGCCCGCCCCCCCCCCCCCTAATTTTAGGAGACCTTACAATTTTTTTTTAAAGTGCCTTTTTTATCATGCGATGTCATGCCTCTTATCAAATGGTCCTCAGGAACCCGGAAATCACATATTATGGGCTTCCAGTTTTCAAAAATTCCTGGGGGAGGTCCCTCAGACCGCCCCTCAGTGCGAACCCGATCCATCCCAAAATCCTGGATCCACCCCTTCAAGTCACCACACCGTTGTCATGACGTGCACCGTTGTCATGATGTGCACAACACACGGCAATGTGCACTTGCACTGACATGACATGACTGATACACGTCGGACAAATCCTTCATCATCATCATTCATCATTCATCATCAATACAATTTGTTTCCATATTTACCCCCCTCACAAAAAAAATGGGGGTCATACCCCTCACCATCATCACTACCACCATTGGCACCATGATCGGACTGTGTTTCCATGTCCGCAGGTTCTAGTCAATCTAGAGATGCGTACGGAGTTTTTTGCGACAAAATTGCCGTCGGCTTCGTCATCAAAATCTCCGTAATCCGAATCATTAGGCCCTATCAGTCACAATTTCTTGTAAGACTTCCTCTAACGTCATTCGGTTAGCCATTTTGACGTAAATTCGTATAATAATATCCGTTTTTGATTGCAATTTGTAGTTTTGTTTTTATTTTGATCGCTTAGCTATAAATAGCGAAAATGTAAACAGGAAGTAGGAGAAGATAACTGTGTTTTTTATAATTTTCGGACTTGGAGCATTAGGCGAAAAAATGAAGGTTTCGTATGAGAGGGTGTACAACGTGCCGTACGGGACGCGTGGGCCACGAGGGAAGTTTTCTGAACGTGCCGTGCGGCACGCGTGGGTCCAAGCCCTTGAAGACAACATACCCTCATCCTGACCATGGTCAACCTCTGCAGGAAGATTAGTGCGTCCGAATTCCATTAAAGGAAAAAATGTACGAATAAAATGATGTAGGCCCTATGACACCGACGCACACAACTCGAAAACCGCGGACGGGAGTGGGAGGGGCTTGCCATTCAGTAAGACGACCTGTGATTGGCTGGCCGAAGCATCCTCGGGAATTTCCGGGCAGATGTACGAACTTTCCCGAATATTTAGTTCGTTAGATAATTCATTTATAAGACTTAGAAAATAGATTTATATAGCTACTATATTATTTATAAGACTTTATAAATCATTTATCAAGCTATGAAAATAATATTCATTTCAGTCACACGCTTCGAGGGGTTTCAGCATTCGCACGTGCCTAAGTAAGTAATTAATTATAAAGCTTTATAAATGGAATTAGTAAGTCATATAAATGGAATTAGTAAGTCATATAAATGGCCCATTGTGACCGCATCCGCCCGTCATATTCCTATGGTGTATTTTTGGCATTTGATTTGACTGACCATGGTTTGGACATCACCAGTTTTTCCCTTTTATGCCTTTCAAAAAAAACCACTGTAAAGAGTGACATGTCCAGTTGTTCCACACAATATTTATGGAGAAGAAAGAAGGGACCAAGCGGTAAATTCATGGGGAAGTAATCGAACAAAAGCATAAATGTGGGCATCACCAGTTTTTCCCCTGTGGTCTTCTAATATCAGTTTCGTACATATAGAGTTCATTTACATCAGAACAGAATATAACACAGCTACATAAATAATACAGGAACACAGAACATATGTAGCTTGTAAATGACATGGGATTAATTACATGTTTAATTAGAACGTGGCTAACAGAAGTATATACAGAGTTGAATGAACAGGGCTAACGAAGACGGGCATACGCCATACAGTGTGCGATGGGGGAAATTTTGCCCGGACAGCGGCAATATGGCTTACTCTTTTATATCGAATTCCAACTGCCAAGAGATCTTTTACGTGCACGCCAATGTGTACACGGGACCTCGGTTTTTTCGTCCCATCCGAACGACTAGACAGCTGTCCTTGTCAGGCCCTCCGTCCTGCATCACTGACATGAGGGAACCACGCCGGAAAATCTGGATGAACTTTCTGCAGGGATCGAACACCCGACCTCCAGGCTAGCGAGCCAGCGTCTTAACCCACTTAGTCAGCGTGACCCCCCTACAGAGTTGAAAAGTCAATATCATATATTATCAAAAAACAGCTGGGGTCAATAAGTTCTATGCACTTAAATGATAGTTCTATTTGATGAAAATTATAGAATACTTTGTCACACGTCGCCCCTGGCCGTTTCTAACTAGTGGACCCTCTAACTAACGATTATATTTTTTTATATCAGATTTTGGTGTGCATAGGACCTTCCGATCCAGAGTTATGTACCCTTTCCGGAAAACTTGTGAACAATGAAGGCCCTGTCTTTTAACAGATTTTTTTTTTCAAAATTGGTTTGAAGAAATGTGTTCCGCGACATTTTGTTCCAGAGTTATGCCCCCTTACTCGAAAACTGTTGGTGGTCAGCGCTTTTGACCGATCTTTGTCGAATTGGGTGTGAAGCATTAGCTTTATGAGAAGACGAACCCTATCGATATTCAGGTTTCTGCAACCTTTTGCCGAAAAGCCGAATGGTTAGCACGTGCGTGCTGTATCATAATGTCTGTCACTGAGTCAACTGGCGTGGTTTCGAATCCCCGGTTGTACGTGACAAGGAGTAGGTCGCCTGCCCAAACTCGTGGGTTTTCTCCCACTGTTAAAAACCCCTACGCGCAAGCGATTTATAGAAATAAACTTAGACCATGTGTTAGTCCCGAAATGACCTAGTTTGTGTCGAGTGGACGTTAAACCCCATTTCTCTCTCTATTTTTGCCAAAAATATTCTGAATACGATAAAGGCTAGTTTTTAAAAGGTTTATTTCAAATTTGGCGTGTTGCTTTAGTCATGGGAGGACAAACCGAAAACCCTGTGTACGCGATAGAGGCTAAAGTTTTTATGCGCCCACCGTCGCCCCTGTCCGTCCGTCCGCAATTTACTTGTGGACACTCAACATGTCGCAATATCTATCAGATTTGGGCAAAATTTGACATATGGGTGTATCTCCCAAAGATCCCGGTTCCTTTCGACATTGGCATGTATCGGGTCATAACTTCGTGGATTATGGCCTCTGGTTGTACGAAAAATCACGTTTTTAGCTTGTGGACACCCCAGAGGTCACAATTTATATCCGATATTGATGAAACTTGAAATATATGTTTATAATTCAACGATCTCGGTTCCTTTAGATATTCGCGCATATATAGGACCGTAACTTTCTGGAATAAGACCTCTATCTATCTTGCCTGGAAACCGCTGGTTAACAGATGTATTCCTAATTCGACGTGAAAAATAACAATGAGAAGATGAGCCCTATTTCGCAATTCTCCGTCCATCTGTGGCAACCGCTCGTTTTATTATCTACATACAAACTATTCTTGGTGTATGTTTTGTTATCTGTATTTACTTAACTTGTCGAAGAAAATACTCCGTCCACCTTCTCTAAAATAGTGATTTACATTCATTTAACAAAGTAAACAAAAATAGATTGCATTTATTAATTACATGTACATTCATTTATCTTTTCATAGAGCAATTAAATTACTTATTCTGCTTAATTCGGTCGTAAAATGCGATTAACGAATTTAGTCAAGGTAGACATGTAGCCTAATGAAACTATACATCAGGTATCATCACTTGCTATTAGAATCAATGCTAATCTGAGCTCGATTCCATGTAATTTCGGAACCGCGGCATTTCGGACTAAACAAATATGGTCTCGACGTTTCGGACTCGAGGACAGGTTATTAGAATGATAGACCACTGACGTCAATTCACTCTATAATCTTATTTTATTTAGAAACAAATATCATGGGATAAAAGGAAAACAACGATTTATAACAAAGGGCATATTCATTTGATGAAAAAATAACCTCAGTCGGATTTTCATTTATTTTATAAAACATGCATGGAATAGATTTATTTTATAAATTTATTTTGTAAAACATACATGGAGTACATTTATTTTATAAATCATACGTGGAATAAATTTATTTTATAAATCATGCATAGAACATACGCTACTCTGAGCTCAGACTAAGGTGAAAATGGTCATCATAAAACTGGGGCACATCATGCACCTAATCACATTTACACCAAGTTTGAACAACCTTTATTAAACATGCATTATGCAAAAGCTAAATCTGCCTATTGCAGGCCTTTCTTTAGGCCTTAATTAGACATTTATGAACATGACAATACCATAATCAACTCTCGATGCAATAAAATGAAATGAAACGGGGTTTAACGTCCTAATGTTCTGCTCCTGCTGGCTAATGAAGACGGGAACTCTCGATGCCATCTGATGGGTTCGATTTTCATTAGATGTGAATCCTATCTGCCGTTCAACGGCCGTCGATGATTAACCATATAATTGGATAATTGGGACCTTTTTTACTATGGTAACAACGAAATCAATGACAATCGAGGCTACAGTGTTATTAATTATAAGAGTACTTCTTGACACAGAGTGAAGTAATTTGACTGAAATTGTCAGCATATTCCCGTTACATTTACTATATTTTAAACTATTATAGCGAGAACCGTCGGCTCTTTATCTAATTTCTATAATTACGCTTTAATCCGATGTCCTGATGCAATACCCCTTTGTCGAGCAAAAATGCTGGTTTTAGCTTTAGTTGTATCAAAATACAATAATAGTATACTTTATCGGATATATCATAAAATACATGCTACCATTAATTATAATCATTGATCGTCCGTGGAATGTTCAAGTACTCTTATCTATTGGATTATTCTATGACGCAGTGTACCATTATCTATCATCGTGTTGTGGCGCTTTCCAGACATCTTGCAAACTGTTCACAATTTTAGCAGGTTTCTGTACAGTTTATGCCACATAGTCTAGTTAGTTTATGGAATATTGAATCTACATAATGTAATCCATTTTGAAGTAAAGTCCACTTGAGTAGTTTAATCGTTTAAAATACACTTCGGTCCAAACAGTGTTCACAATTTAGCCAGTTCCCATTAAGTTGAATCTACACCGTCTAGTTCGCTTATGGGATATCGTTTCCCTATTTGGATTGTGTAATGGGAAGTTTAATCGTTTAAAAGACACTTCGATCCAGACATTATTCAAACTGCATGCTCACAATTTAGAAGGTTTCTTTACAGTTTAAACTACACAGTCTAGTTCGCTTATGGAATATCGTTTCCTCATTTGGATTGTGTAATCGTTTTGTAAGTTTAATCAATTAAAAGATAAATTAGAAGTAAAATTGCAGTAGTCAAAGAAAGCCACACGGAGGTAACCACGACAACATCGTAAATGCGACTTTGAAGTTTATTTACTTGAAACAATAAATAAGATTAGAAACAACACGAGTAAGATTACAGACGTCAACATGGCAGCAATCGCGACATCTGTAACAGAACGGATATTTGAAACTCTCGATGTATCTTTCATGATATCTGGAACATACATGGCAGTAACGAAGAACATCCAATCTAAGCTACATATGATGTACTGTGTGCTTGTCACTTGTTTTGCGTTGTTTCATACTTGTAGAATGGTTGGCTTTTTTCTGCAGCCTCTTACATTAGAAGACTATCTGGCCACCTATATTGCTTTAGGTTGTACGCAACTTCAGTTACTGTTTTTGAACATTATTTATTGGTTTGGTTTCCACAAACATTACACCTTTCTGAAGGAGGAGTTTTTACGTTACGAAGTTAATTACAATTTATCAATGCCGGTATTCATCGAGAAGAGACCAAGAATATTGAAATATATGCTGATCAGTTTAATAGCGTGGACAATGATTGGATTGGCCGTTTTTACGGTTTTAACATTTTATATTTTTCCAAACATGAAAGCGCTCTACTATCCGTTTAATGACTTTACTGGATGGAAATTAACCGCCAGTTGTTTTTTCATCATTCTTTCAACAGTCCCTACCATAATGCAATATACCGCAGTAACCCTGCTCTTTATGATATGTACTTATATTTTAGTCAAGGAATTTGAAAAAATTGTCAGATTAACCAGGTCAGACGTGGATTCGATGACTATTTTAAAACTGAACACGGTCATAAAGCAACATGAAGCAGTCTGTGATCTCTTATCAGCAGTTAATCAGATTAGCAAACACTTTTTGGCTGCAGGTATGGTCTCTAATCTTCCCGCTCAGTGTTTCCTATTGGTTACATTAACCAATTATACGTCTTTCACGAAAATATATTTCGTTATTGTGTCGTTCATGGTCCTGATGCTTTTCTTGTCATCCTTTGGTGTATATTTCATTGCAGCACACGTCAATACAACGGTGAGTTATTTTTTGTTACATGCGTACACAATGCCGGCTTCACAGGAACTATACTATGGATTAAGGCCGCCTGTCCAACCAGGAGGGTCGCTACGGGTATTGCTCAAATACATTTCTCTGCGGTTTCCTCTTGTCCCTGGTGCAGATTGGAGGCCCTGGCAAGGTACAATGTTAGTCGTTCACATGGGACAAAAACTGCGGTGCCATGTACACACTGCCATGCAACAAAAGGAACCCTTGGCATTTTGAATTCGAAATACGAGTAGACAGTAGCGTCACTGTCCGGGTAAAAAATACCCGTTTAGTACACTGCATGATAGGGCGTCCAGAGGTACCGCGTTCACAATGGCATTCGTGTAAAAGAATCAATGACGGAATTAGAAATAAAATCAGGCCAGAGTGCCGCTGTCCGGGTAAAATTACCCGCATAGCCACTGCATAGCATATGTACTTCTGCTTGAATTTCGGTGAATTTTAACTTTATGAGATAACTCTAAAAAGTTGATAGACGACTCCTATTGACAAATATTTTTAAATAGTGCAAAATTAAAGAAGTTGAAAATATGACTTCATCTTCAAAGGGGAGATAATTGAAAAAAATTTGTTGACATTTTTGGCTTCATCCCCACCCATTTGTAATGTATTCTGAGAGTTTCAAACGGAAAAAAAGTTAGGCTCAGAATTTTCACTTTTGAGCTTAAAATTATGCCACGATTATGCGTCGTAGTTGCCACAATGTCCGAAATACAAACAGCTACAAATTGGTGACACCCGCATTCAAATTGGTTGGAAAACAAAAAAGTTTCCTTTGATGTCTCATATTTGTCTATTTTCTTCGATGACGCCCTTTCCTGATAACTTTTATTTATTCATTATTTATTCCCAGTAAATACCTTTCAGACAATATAGAGTATAATTCTGTAGAATCTGTACTCTTTCCCAAAAAGAGTTAAATAATAATAATAATAGTCTTCACTAAAACAATAGTTTTATAAAAACTAATAAAATAAACAAACTACATTTTACACACAGACATTGATTGTAGCATATATAAACACTCAATATATAAATCAACACTTGAAGGATGGTTTTAAGGTGTTTTCAAAACGTAGTTAATGATAATGGATTTTTCAGAGATTCACTCAAATTGTTCCATAATTCAGGAGTAGCATAGCAAAAGGCTCTTGTTTTTGCGATTGTCTTATTTGTTAGTTTAACTTAACTAGCAAATTACTTTTAGGTGTTCTAGGGGGCTTTAAGGTATTCTGGGACAAATTCGAAGTTTAAAGTTGAATATTTCATGGATAAAATCTTGATTTCGATTCTGTGGTTGATTGGGAGCCACTGAAGTTCTTTCAAAATTGGCCTGATATTCTCAGATGGCTTCGACCTAGTAACTATCCTGGCAGCTGTATTTTATAGTTACTGCAAACGTCCAGTTTGATATTTGTCCCAAGCCTTTGGTACACAATAACTCTCCTAATTTGAGCCTATAATGTTCAGACTTAGTTTAGGTATTTACTAGGTCGATTCCTTGATGGAGTTCGAAGATGAGCATTTTCTACTTAGGGTAAACAGAGATAAGCAATTTGATTGGATGATGCTTTGAGACACAACTTTAGATCTCCAGTAAACCAACCAAACATAATTATAAATTTCAGGCTCACAAAATGTCAGATGTATTATGGAAGATAGATTTGTCTTGTTTGTCGGTTAAAGGTCTGAAAATGGTAGGCATATTATTCTTTCTGTTTGACTTTGTTTCGTATACGATATGTTGAAATATAGACCATTTATTTCGTAATGGACATATTAAAGAAGCCAAATCTGTAACTTAATATTACCCATAATTTTCGAAATTAAAAAATCAGTATTAACCCATTTCAATCAATAATGATGTTATCTTACCATGGAAATATGGGATACTAATATCCAATATTTAAGACACAGTGGGCATTTTAAAATCGGCACACTTGGTTTCAAGTGGTAATGGAAAAAGAAATTATATCGTATAGACAATGCAGAAGTAATAACGATTGCATGAGTCACAAACTACAAAATGATTTAAAGGAGCTAAATCGCTAATATTTTGGACCTTGAAATTGGCACAAATGGGTCGCAACACATATAATAATGTAATATTAATGTATATAAACTGTTTTACATTCAATCGTGTCCGTTTTACTGTGAATTGTCATCAGTTATGTTCGTCGAAATACGTCAGAAGTCTCAACCGCAAGTCAGTTTCTAGCGTCTGGTTATTCCAGTCAACACCGATATTATTTATTGCGCATGCTCTCCAAATAACAACATGATATCACCGTTTGACATGACTTGTGGAATATGTCTAGTCTCATTCATTGAGCTTCTTGTTACAAATGGCGCTGAAACGCATTATGGTACACGATTCGTGTACCAATGGACCAATGGTAAAATGTTTATTTTGTCTTAAATATTAGATATCGGAAGCCCATCTTTTCCAGGTAAGATCACAACACCAATGCTGATTTAAATTGCAAAAAAATTCGTGTTTTCAATGTCGAAGATTTTGGATGATATTGAGTTACGGACTTAGCTACTTTAACGTATAGAAGGGACTAAGCAGTGTAGGCCTAATATAGATTTTATGTACACGATATGAAGCATTTCCTTTCTTATAAATCAAATGCTTACTTCTGACAACTGGGGAATTTTGTGTGCAAGCTACTGGCTGATCCAATGGTACTATATTATATACTTTTAAACTACATTCTTTATTTCAGATAGATATATTTACTACCAAGTTAAGTGGATCAACAATAGGCTATGATATATATGGCATGTTTACTATACAGAAATCAAGTATATTAGCGGTATGTCTATTCACTCTTATGGATGAAACCGGAATTCGTTGATTTTATTTCCTTGTTCTCTTGAGCCGTGCAATGTATATCTTTTTAGTTTTCCAAAGCGGCCCCAGATTCTAGTCGAAAGCATAAATACACTTCTAGAAGTATTTATTCCGCTTCCATTTATTAAAATTGAAAAAGGGTTTATTTAGTTTATGTGTAAATGACAGAAGATTTGAACGGAGCAGAACCATATTACAAAATAATATACATATATACTAACTTTGGATATGGCGGCCATTAATGGCCAAGATCTATTCTCGAAGTACATAGTTCTCTGTGTGCATAAAGTTATCCTTGCCACTAAAAAAAAAATAATGAACTAATTGCGTCACGTTTTGCGATACGAATTATCGAATATATACTTTCTGTATTTTCAGATATTTGGTACAATTCTGACATATTTTATTGTAGCAGTGCAGTTTAAACCTGACGGAACTGGAGAAAGGTGTTTGGAGATTCTGGGAAACGTAACCTCTTTACTGACAACAAACAATAACACATGCATATGAAACACCCACGATACTAACGTATTACTCACTCCTGGCCCCAGTTCCAGTTCTTTGATTGTATTGTTTAGTGCTTACACTGTGTCTTCATCCTATTATTGTTTATATGTCTTAATTTATTTAGGTCTTTGTTTAGGCCTTAACTGGTTAGGCCTTAAAAATGTTATATAAGGTATCATGAAGAAATGGCAAGCAATTTTTATACGCCCACATTTTCATGTGGACGTATTATGCCGTCGCCCCTGTCCGTCCGTCCGTCCACAATTTGTTTGTGGACACTCTAGAGGTCACAATTCTTATCCGATTTTGACGAAACTTGAAATATATGTTTATCTTCAAAAGATCTCGGCTGCTTTCGATATTGGCATGTATCGGATCGAAACTTCATGGATTATGGCCCCTGTTTGTAAGAAAAATCACGTTTTTAGCTTGTGGACCCTATAGAGGTCACAATTGTTATCCAATTTTGTTGAAACTTGAAATGTAAGTCTATAACCCAAAGATCTCGGTTCATTTCGATATTCGCGCATATCGGATTATAACTTCCTGAATTATGGCCCCTGATTGTACGAAAAATCGCGTTTTTAGCTTGTGGACCCTATGGAAGTTATAATTTTTATCCGATTTAAAAACCCGTATTATTATATCACCGTTACACCCTAAGGCCGAATGAGTTCGAATTTCGTGAAAATCGGTCCAAAATTGACAGACAAAATGGCCGCCGTTCGTTCTCAAATAGCGTAAGAATATGGTATATCAAGGTTGTGGACCCTATACAGGTCACAATTTTTATCCGATTTTGTTGAAACTTGAAATGTAAGTTTATAACCCAAAGATTTCGGTTCCTGTAGATATTCGCGCATATCGGACCATAACTTCCTGAATTATGGCCCCTGATTCTACGAAAAATCGCGTTTTTAGCTTGTGGACCCTATAGAAGTCATAATTTTTATCCGATTAAAAAACCGTATTATTATATTACCGTTACACCCTAAGGACGACTGAGTTCAAATTTCGTGAAAATCGGCCCAAAATTGACAAACAAAATGGCCGCCGTTCGTTCTCACATAGCGTAAAAATATGGTATATCAAGGTTGTGGACCCTATAGAGGTCACAATTTTTATCCTTTTATCCGATTTTGTTGAAACTTGAAATGTAAGTTTAAAACACAAAGATCTCAGTTCCTTTCGATATTCGCGCATATTGAATTGTAATTTCCTGAATTATGGCCCTTGATAGTAGGAAAAACCACTTTCTTGTTAGCTTGTTCTCTATCCATCTCTCGAAAATGTGGGCGTATCCTGCCTGGCAGCCGCTGGTCTAGTCTGGGTGTGACCTGGAATAGAAAGTAATAATCCCCCGGTTGTACGTGACAAGGTGTAGGGTCGCCTGTGTGACAAAGTGATCTTTACCTTTCATCAAATTAAACGATCATTTAACTTTATGACCTCTGCATAATTTTGATAATATATGATATTGACGTTTCACCTCTGTATTACCTTCTGTTAAGACACGGACTGCCTACGATCGTATTAAACATCTAATTAATTTAATATGTCCTTTACAAGCTACACATGATCTGTGTATAACACTGCAGAACTTCAAAGAGAATGTAGTTGCGGTCAGTGTATCATACTATGACCTGACAATCGCATTCCAGGAAATATGCAGTGTAATTACAGACACCATAATTTGATAAATAAACAATACCATATATGATGATCACTCTTGTCCATACTCTAATAGTTGAACGCCATATAAGTAGGCGTTTACGGACAGTAAGTCAGACTTGGAATAGAGCTCCAACCAAATTATGTCTATTTCATGTTCTTAATAAATGTCTTATCAATTATGCTGATCTTCTGTTATCTGTAGTGTTACACCTGTTCAACCTCATGCTTTTTCTTCAGGCCCCCGGTTTCCCCCAACTTCTAAAGACCCTACGCACAGGCGAATTATTGAAATAAAATTGAACCATATGTTAGTCCCGAAATGGCCTAGTTTGTGTGAGAGGACGGTAAACCCAATCTCTCTCTTATTTGAACTAATATAGCTAGAACTGTTAGGTCTTTATCTAAATCTCAAATAATGCATCTGTAATAGCTCTACATGAGATATGATATACACAAGTACACACAACCTGGTTGTAACTCATGGAAAATAATTATGAAATGTAGATGCATAAACTGAAAAAAAAGAAAGCTCCAGACATTTTTTTCAGTAAAGTTGTGTATATGGTTTTATTGCTTAAAGATGATGATATATGTGGACTAAACACATATTCAAACTAATTAGTCTATCAAAAATTTGCTTCAAATGTCTCAAAACATTATATGCTCGAGGTAATACCCCAAGATATAAAACGTCTATTTTTAGAAGCAGTGTTTGTCCAATCTGTTTCACAGAGAATTATGAGTCTTCTAATATCTCTGTAAAAGATGACTGCCACACGTGCCGTCACAGCACGCGGCGTCAATCATTGGCTGAATGTCGCGTGCATTGTTTACATAAGACGTTGCTGTTTCGGGCAGAATGCTGCCTTTTAGTCATTTTACAATAAATAGGAAATATTTTTTACCTACAAATACGTCAAACGTCTTTATTTATTTTTCTAATACATCAAAAAAATGTTTGAGAATTTAATTTGTCGGTGGAAAAAAGTTAATATTTGAGACTCATTAAGTTGCATTTATAACACTATGGGGTCTATATACAGTGGAGTTACCTAAGTTTTGTAGAGAGGTTCTGGTTAATGTTTCGTCGTCGTTAGCTAGTACCACTGACAACAAGAAATAGCCTAACAACACTGGTGGTCTAATGTCGGGCAATGACATCATAGTCTGATAATCCAAATATGGTAGTCTCATGTGTTAGGAACGTGGTTAGCCGCCATCCGAGGTGCCCATATAAGTATACTGTGTTGAAATCCAGAGTAGCGTCTGTGCAGCTGACGTAACCTCTTTATAACGAACGTGCGCGGTTGAAGTTTTTTTAGATATCATTGGGGAGCTGGGAACACCACAGCCTCCTTGGCTTAGAGGCTGCGAAATAAACATCATTCGGATTAGAGCACCCTGTTAAGTCGCAGGAGAGCCATATGGTGTAAGGGGGTACTTCAGTAAACTTGTCCTACGAAATGGTGGGGTAAAGAGAATGATGTTAATCGTAATCTAGTAAACACAAGCTGGGGAAAGAGAACTTATATGTAGCTTATATTTAATGTCATTGATGTGTGTCTAGTTTCCTGTATTATGGATGTTGTAAAGATATAAAAACATAGTTAACGTAAAAAGTGTTCCAGTCTTAATTTAACATTGGAAATAGTTATCACAACGTGAAATCGAGGAAAGGCCTAGACGATAGTGTCACCCTAGTATCACGGGCCGTATCACAAAAGGGAAGTAATTCATAATTGATCTATTTAACGACACCATAGTGTCACACATTGATGTCATCCTTATCAGTGATTGTAGAGGCCTAGAGAAATTTTCACTTCTGATCAGTGTGGTGTTTGTCATGTTATGTAACCTGATTGAGGGAGGACCCATTTTCAGAAGGTATTTGTTATTACTTACTGTCCATTTACCATACATATTAAAGCCCAAGTTATCTTCCTCCAACTTATTTTGTCCACTTTTAATTGCGAGTCTGTTTTGCGTTTCAACCCTTCAATGTTCCCCTAGAAATACCAACCGCTCCCTAAATCAAGCTGCCAGACAATAAGCCGTAGGGCTGACAGTTAGTGACACCCTGACATATTTGCTCAGTGCTTGGGCCATGGGTGTTTTTCAGAGAACTGCAATTTTATTTCAAGTAAGATTTGCCATAATTTTATTGAAAGTAACTACCCTATAAATACTTTCGTTGGAATGTATCTTTAATGTAGCAATTATCGGGAATATGTTCGAATAATGCTCTAAATGTTGTTTTGCTGGTGTATTATTATGCTATTTGTCTGTGCTACAATCCTTTCATGACAGAATACATCGTGATTCCAACAGTTTATCTTACACTTATACTAATGTAACGTCAAAGATTTAAATGAAACTACAACAATGATAAAGTTAACAATTCACCGTTATTGTGGATTGATGCCTCTATATAAACAAGCTGTGATTAATTCCATTATCATCCCCACCACATGTAGCGTGGTCTGTCTACACATATCCTATTATTATATGGACATTAAAACTATTTCTTATTCATCAGATTCCTTCTTCAAAACCCCGAACTAGTTTTAAAAAAAATAGGTAATAAGTATCGGTATAAGTCGTGAAAACTTCATTCCCAGTCAGATTTTGTTAAAACATTAGGCCATATATTTTTTTAATCGATCCTACTGCGAAAATCTCACGAAGTTAATCAACTTTTTTGTAGAATTCAATTTACCGCCGAATTTTTCAATCAAAAAAACCAGACAACATATCAAGGGAATTGAAAACTAAGCCTAAGTCGAAGGCCTTTCTAGCCCTGTCTATATTTTTAAAATCTATTTTATTTCTTTATTTGTCATCTGGATGACGTTATAGTTATCTGTCAATCAAGTGTTACCTTCATTTCTAATCGTCCAACAAATTGATTGGAAGTATCAAAAATGAAGTTTTATGTGAACTACGAGGAGCTTTGTTTAAAAATTTATGGATCTGGACATTCGGGGATGGTCACTCCGCTTAATTAGTAAATTAAACATGATTTCGCCAGTTCTACAATAAATCATGTACACCATGTTCACGGGTGTCATTATACGAAAAACCATTAGGGTTAAACAAATAACATACAAGATTACAAGATAATCAGTATTTCTTTTTTTTTTCATTTGATTGACCCTAATGGTCTTCCGTATCATTTATTCTTAATAATAAAACTCCCGAAAGACCCCACTTGACCAAAACGGTTTTGTTTTTAGGGCAGTAAGGTAAGACTTTTCAATCATCAATTTTTTGGTTGACATTGTTGAATTAGAACTGCTTTTTTAATGGACTTATTCACCCCCCCCCCCTCTCCGTCAGTCTATTTCCCTTCGATTACATAGCGATCATCCGAGCACTTCCATCGTTTTTAGCCGGTTGAAACATGGCGACCGGTCTCGAGTAACGGCCCACGACCTTACCGTTACGTCAATGGTGGGGGGGGGGAGCACGTGAACACAACACACTCTAGTCAATATATAAAGCTCCATACAGAACCAATCCAAACGTCACGGGATTCATATATTGACTCGAACATCACTGAATACAGACTGAATGCTACAACACATTAGTTAAGACCGTATATCTATCTGCCCAGCCACAATATTGTGAATACCCCTTTAGGTCACCACCGTGATCTATATCTTCTGCCAAATGAAAGATACCGTAAAGAAATCGACACTTTCTCCGTATCGGCGCCTGTTATAGAAAAAAATATGCGAGGGGAAGAGCGTCAAATAGCGGGACTTACCAGGCTCCCAGCTCTGGCGTTGCGTTTTCCTCCTTTAATTTCCGATTCTGTCCGTTTCCACCCCTCTCCTTTTGTATAACACCCAACCCAAACCTTTAATATGCAAGATCCATGGGAACTATCCCAAACGATTCCGGGGAGATAACTCTACCGTTTCTCCCGCAAGTAACGACTAGGGCAAATAATACGTTCAATATACCAGTTCCTTTATTTTCAAAATTGAAAAAAGGTTTAACGTACTACTGTTCTGCTCCAACTGGGCTAATGAAGACAAGCATACGCTAATTCTGACCAGATAGCGGCGCTACGGCCAACTTTTATATCTTTACATGTACTCCAATGTGTACCTTGGTTTTTCGTCCCATCCGAACGACTAGACAGCTGTCCTTGTCAGTCCCTCCCACCGGCACCACTGGCAAGGGGAAACCACGCCGGAAAATCTCGATGAATTTTCTCGGCAAACACCGGGAGCGAACGCCAGGCTAGTGAGTCAGCGTCTTACCCACCCTCTTTATTTTCAAGGCAAGGCCTAGTATTATATAACATTAATAATAACAATACATAAAAGAGTACATCTCTGGTTATAGATCGTTCAAGCTAATATCAAATATTGGTGTCCGGTGTGGTGTGAGATAGCGTTTACATTTCATCGAAAGCCTTGCCGTTACATATAGTTAACACAGTCATAATGGCGACAAATTATTGCGTATAGTTCTACCATATTTTTTCAATAGGCGCGATCCGGCAAAAAAATACGCTCGTCTTCCCTAGGTATCACCAAGGACTATTCTAATGCAGGAATGAACGTTTCGGAACACAGCCATGCGATGCTATAATTTAGAATAGGTGTACATATACAGGAAAATTATTAGGGAGGCTAACAAGTGGAACCATAGCAATATGTACAGACGGGATGTCAACGCGAAGATATTAGCGTTATGACGTTGTATTATGTTGTGCAGCGCCTGCACGAAGAGAAGTGGGTAGACCTGACTTCCGGCATAATACAGACGTGCATGGAATAATAGAAGTGGTCAGTTATTTTTTCAAATTAGACGGGATGATGGAGGTAAAGTTATGAATAAAAATATTTCCCATTTGCTCTTAAAACCTAAATGCCCGATAACATATAACAATATTTTAATGTCTTATAATGTAAATATTGTGGCGTTCGTAATTATTCAGTGCTATTAGGCTCAACTCTTGTTTTTTTTCTTATTTTGATATGTGCCACTATTTAATAATTTACTCTGTTTATTTATCGTCACAGACATTCTTCTCAGATTTTGTTGAGACGGTATCATGCGATGATGATGAAAAACCACAAGGTAAAAGAAAGTTTGGTCTTTATCATCTTATCCGTTACAAAAAATAGTCAATACAATAGATGATGCCGTGATGATGACTTTTGGGAATTTCTAAATATTTAATTTGGAATATCATCCGAAAGCAACTTAAAACTTTAGAATTCATACAAAGGTATCTATGTATTTGGGTTGAATTGAGCATGTTTCCAAGGTTATGTTTTATGTTAAAGGAGCTAAATCGCTAATATTTTGGACCTAGAAATTGGCACATATAATAATGTAATATGAATTTATATAAACTGTTTTACATTCAATCGTGTCCGCTTTACTGTGAATTGTCATCAGTTATGTTCGGCGAAATACGCCAGAAGTCTCAACCGCAAGTCAGTTTCTAGCGTCTGGTTATTCCAGTCAACACCGATATTATTTATTGCGCATGCTCTTCAAATAAGAATATGATATCACCGTTTGACATGACTTGTTGAATATGTCTAGCCTCATTCTTTGAGCACCTTGTTACAAATGGCGCTGAAACGCATTATGGTACACGATTCGTGTACCAATGGTAAAATGTTTATTTTGTCTTAAATATTGGATATCAGAAGCCCATCTTTTCCAGGTAAGATCACAACACCAATGTTAAAGATTTTGGATGATATTGAGTTACGGATTTAGCTACTAAGTTGAACAGAAACTTGAAAGGAGCTAGCTGAGATAATATTTAAGTGTTTAAAAATTTCAATAATAGACCAATATCAGTCGTTGGAAAAAGCACGAGCTGTAAACTATGACAGCCCGCTTTCAACAGCTAAATATGTTTGCTAATTTCAATAACTGAACAACGACATTCTCTTTTTAATAATACCGTCCTTTGCTCCATTTTTCTCAGCATCAAATTGGCAGGGAACCTACTCATTTTGTTTGTGTAGCCCAAAGATCATTATGTAAGAAGATTTTGACACCATGCATGCTATATATTAGTTAAAATTACTTAATTCTGCACTAAGTTAGGAATGTTTGAAATTCAAACAAAAGGTAACCGAATTAGTCGTATTTGTCAGCTGCATGTAACATTGCCACGACAATAAAGTTTTGATTTTCAGTCCTTCAGTTAACGTTTAACAAAGATAAAGAGGAAACTGTTTTATTCAACTCAGTATCTTAGCCAGTTGTTCAACTTAATAACCCTACGTTAAATATTTAACTTGTCGTAACCTAACCTGTGGTTAAATTTGAGTTGTTACTATATTTAACGACATTGTTATGTAACCATATGGTTATAATTTAACCATATGGTTAATATTTAACCATGCAACCAAGTATCCCATAATTCCCCTCACTTGCAACAAATTCAAGATGGCCGAGACTGTTCTTTTTTCTGGTTCAAGCCAAATTGATAACATTTTAGTTTAGATGAAGTGCTTCTTATCCAGGAAGAAATGGGAAAAATTGAATTTGATATTAATTTCTGTGTAATGTTTATTTCAGAGCTCTCATTGAAATTAACACAGAAACAGGCTCAAGGAAACCGAAAACAAAAGTGTCAAGAAAGGCCAATTATTTGCAGCTTTGAACATATTTAGATAAACTAAGCATTCGTTAGGCAAGATGGTAGGTAGCTTACATATGCCAGTTTTGCTCATTAATTTAAGCTTTTTATTGTAAGAGATTATCATTGGCACTAAACTTAATATGTAAATGTAACATAATGCATTTGAAATTGTTAATCTTCTGGGCTCTGCTAAAAAATAAAACAAAACAACTTTTAAACTTACTGGATTTTATTTCAGTTTACTTGATATCGATCCATATAATGGGTCCACGATTTTCCATCTGCAACGAACAATATTTTAATTATGGTAAAACATTTCTATAACGTTTAGTTAAGGAAATTCCGGAGCGTTCAATTGGTTTACGTATTAATGATAGTTTAGTTATAGCAATTCTTGTTTGTGTCTTGGGGGACAAACATATTAGTCACTTCATTGGTGGTTTCTGTACTAATTTCGCAAGTGGTTTATACTATTGTAGATACTGTCTAAATTACTAAAAAAAACTTATGAAAATGATCCTTTGACATAAGAAATGAGAAAACAGATGAATCAGAAAAGCATAGCTAAATGACGCCCCTGTGTCGCCATAACTTGTTAAAGCCCACAATTAGCATTATTCCAATATGGCCGCCATTGGAACCATTAAAACTGCAATATCTCGGGATTTGTTGATTTCAGATGGTGTAGATGTACAGTTACATACTGCAGGTCGTGCAGATACAAAATGGTCAAGAACGAGTTATCGCTTATAGTATTGCAAAAAAACCCAAAAAAACAGATGACGGCAGTCCGATGAAATGTTATGACAGATGTGATGATTGGTTTCACTGCCGTTGGGTCCATATACATGTAGATCAGGATTCGGATTGGGACGATAATCAATATTATTGCCCCAACTGTCTTTAAATTGACATAATGTCGGAATAAGGCTACACCGACTGGATAACCGGACCCGTCGAACTAACTTACAGGAGGGGTACGTCGTGCAGATAGGGGATGGGGACTTCTCTTGTAAGCCAACAAATGCTAGACCCAGTACTTCAGGGATACAGTCAGTTAATTATACCCCTAACCATCAGGGGTGGATACCCCCAGCTGACAGGATACATCGCTCCCAGAGACAGAATCAAAATTGCCCGGTCGGTGGCTGCAACAGGGTGGATAGAAAAATTAAGCACCATTGTTTCCAAGAACACCTGTCCCGATATTTCCCTCAAGAGACCACCATGGATGATAAAGTGATTGGGAAACAAGTCAAGGCATTGCAATTTTTTATGCCATATGGTTGGGTGTAAACCCTTTAGTATGGCGTACCGCTTTAATGAAAGGTGCTTTATAACGGAAATTTCTAAACTATGCCGGTGGCCGGAAAAAGACCATTATACTGTGGTCCCCTTAAACTCTTCAGCTGGGTTAATTTATTGGCACTGCCTAATAATCTTACTGAATCCCGTCACTCCAGGACAGAGAACCCGATTTAAAAAATTTCTTATGCTATGAGCCTGTCGTTCCCGAACCTACTCAACCCGAAAACTTGGACCGGGAGGTGCCCCTGTTCTAGAACGGTCGTTTTACCGGTGGATTGAAAGGGTGTGATTGGCTAATTGTTACAGTGTAACTGCCAACTCGTTATCGAATCTCTCACAATGTATCTTTAAATGCAATCTTCGAATTAGTCTAGCGTAGTCTTGTGGAATTGACAATTGACACATTCATTGTTGCCGGGTCTTACAGTTTTGACTCAAACAAATCAGATTTCATGTTCTGATTACCATTTTTTCTACTGTCTCGACACAGTGTAGTAATCTTGTGCCATTCACTGTTGACGCAATGTCAGTCAATTTTATTTACTAGAAAGAACACATGTTCGCTTTGTATCGAGGATATTCGCTACTACCGCCTTAACAGCATTTCTTACAAAAGACTAGCCAGCCCCCACACAACCATCACATGGTCCTTTTCCATGCCTGCTTCTAAACATTTCCGAGATACTGCAGTTTTAAGATTTCAATAACGACCATATTGGATTTATGCTAATTGTTGGTCGTATGGCGTTGTGGCGTCATTTTTCTCATCCTTTGGAATGCATTTACACACTCTAAACTCAACCATTCCCGAAATATTGGAGTTTTAAGGCTTTCAAAGCCATATTGGATTTATGGCCATATAATTGTTGGCCATATAAAGTTGTGGCTTCACAGGGACGTCATTTAGCTGTTTTCCTGATTCATCGATACCTCTTTCCTATCTACCCGTAATACGTTTACACCCTCCAAACACAACCATTCCCGAGATATCGGAGTTTTAAGGTTCAAATGGCGGCCATAATGGATTTATACTAATTACTCGAAAACCTATTGTTCTTTATTTTAGAGGGTTTTCGCTTGGGAGACACCGAGACAAATTCTGTCGCAATTTGTTCTAGTTCATTTATTGTATTTACCGGACTATATAGTTTAAAACTTTCTTTCATTACAGTAATTTAGACAAATTAACCAAATATTTTAATTCTACTCCATACACAAATTTCCCATCATTTTTGTTCTCTTATCCAAATATTGTAAGTTAATCCTACCTTCGAGTTCGATAGGACTAAAGTCCTATTCGATGTATTCTATATCAACTTCATTGACATGTATTCCTGCCTCTACATTTTCTCAGTAATTTTTTACGCAGGTCCCTTTCTCTGCGCCTTAAACCCGACAAACGCTTTCTTTTTCAAGCAAATAATTAGGAATTGTCCCTGGCTAATATATTACCGACCATTTTGTCCCCTGGAATAATATTTAAAAATACAATCAATACCGATAGACTACTCTACAGAAATAATATAAATAAGAATATTCATTCCTGTGTGTAGGTGGAATTTTGAAAATATACATCGTTTTGCTTGTTGTTTTTTTTATGTAGGCCTAGATTGATGCTGTACCTATTAATGTCAACAGCTGTACTCTGCTAACCCTATAGTAGTACCTTGGTTCTTTACCCCTACTTCCACATAAGTTATATCGCAGACTGCTAACCCTATATAACGTATTTTAATTTATACGTTGATCTTGTCTGCGATATCACCCATGGTGGAAGTGGAGGTAAAACTCTATGAACGATGCGTTGATAAAAGGAGCACAGTTATAAGCTTATAGTATTTATTTTTAAGATAGGGAGCTAAATAATACTAAATGGTGATTGGTCATAAATGAGGTCAGTAATAACACAAGGTCGGGGATATGAGCCTCGGTGTGTTTGCGGCGGACGTGGAAATTGTAATCCTTAAAACTCTCAATACATCGCAATTTTTTTCTTAAACTAATACCTTAAAAAGTTAAAATATAAAAATGTATTTTGTCAACTTACTTTCCACGGTTTCGTAAATGTAGTCGGAAGAATCAAAATGTGATTGACATACAGTACTCCAATTAAACGGTGTCAGTTTTTCCTCTTTTTTACGGCCTGAATCCATCGCCGCTTCTCAACCGAGTTCAGCGGAAATGTATGCCCACCTTTTCCATTACACACGCAACAACGAGCTGGCATGATTTAATTAATTCAGGAAACCGAAACGAGCGCTGAATGAAAATGATGTCGGTGGAAAGATGCAGCAGACTATTAGCTAAGAGCAGACGAGACTGGCACTTGCGTGTTAGACTTTCTTTGAGCGCTACCTAGCTTCCGGTTGAAATCTGTCGGTACCTCATTACAGAACATTAGTTCTGAAACAGTTTTGAAGGAGACAGTGTCGAAACCCCTCATCATTAACAAACCAGTTACGCTAGTCAACAAAGATTACTCTACTATATAACATGTTCGGTACAATTAAGAGAAGTATAACACGCCCATGACAAGAAATTTCACAATATCGGGTTAAACGACGCAGGAGATAACTGATAGTGACACGTCCAATACAAAGGGTAATAAATAATCAATATATGCTCGAATCGAAGGTCCTAGATAACTGAAAGAAGCTAAATCATCCAATATATTCGAAGGTAAAGACTTGGTAAGCAGACAAAAATTGGTAAAATTAGCCGGTTAGGCTTTTGGCGCTGTAGTAAATGATAATTTGCAGTGTCCGAACTAAAAGGATCTGGGCTATTTACTCCGTTAATTTTATTTTCGTAATTTTATTTAGCCATCTGGGAGAGGGGTGACGAAGGCTTGTTGGTAGCGCCAGAAAAGAGTAACGCAGAACAATGGAACCATCATTGTTAGACGTAAAATCCGAGGTGCCAGACGAAGTGTGATACCAGCTTAGGGACCGTTCAGGGTAAAATAATTTGGTTAGTGCAATTGGGACAGGATGGGTTGGTGTTAGTTGTAGAATTAAGTGTAGGGGGTGTGTTTGTTTTCTCAGCAAAACGATTAGGAGACTAGGTTGGGTGTAATTTCAAATGAAGATTTCTGTATTAATATAATGCCTAGACCGCTTTTTAATGGGGCATATGCGGGGGGGGGGGGGGGCGTTTAGGGTCGGCGATAATGTTTAGTACATTTATTGAGAACGGAAATGTATGTTTCTAGATAGACTATCTTAACGCGTGCATTATTCATGCATTGCCTGGCAATACACCAACGTTTATTTTGTGAAAAGTGCGCTTCTTCTATCATCAATTCATTTGCGATAAATATTTGCATGGATAAATATTTGATAAGATTCATCTTACAAATCGTTGATCAACACGCAACACCGCACAGTGGTGAGTTAATGGTTGCTAAGTCACAATTTGGTTATGGAAATGGTATGTTATGTCTCTTAATATGTCAAATGCAGGAATATAAAGGTTGTCCTTCTGTCCATCGCGATCACGGAAAAGGGTGATAACCTAGGAACGGAAGGTCACAGAACGCGAATATTTACAGTGCTCCTCTATGGACTCACATCAAATTGATTTTTTTTAGTTAAAATTATAGTCTCTAACACGGCAAAGAGGGGGGCGGGGGGTAACTCTGGATTGGAAGGGTGTGGCCGGTGATTATCCATAGGGTTCGTCCTCTCATGACCCAATGCTTCGCATTAAATGTTAAAAGAATCTGTTAAAAACAATAGCCCTTATCGCGTTCACAAAATTTCCTGAAAAATTCTCTCACAACAAAATTTGAAAAGAATCCATTAATAACTGTAGTCCTATCATGACACAATGCATCACACCAAATTTAAAAAGAATGAGCTAAAAACTATAGCTGTTATCGTCTTCACAAGGTTTTCCGAAAAGGGGCATACTTCTCTAACCCCACATTTGAAAAGAATTCGTTAATAAATGTAGCCTCTATCGCGTTCCCAAGCCATTTATTAACGGATGGGCTTATAGGATTGCGACATAACACGCCCATATTGAAATGGGTAGGTGTATGTCAGCCATATTGGGATTTGGATGGCCGAATGGTTAGCACGTGCGCGCTGTATCATAAGGTCTGTAATTGAGTCAACTGGCGTGGTTTCGATTATCCGGTTGTACGTGACAAGGAGTAGGGTCGCCTGTCCAACCTCGTGGGTTTTCTCCAGGTCCTCCGGTTTTCTTTCCATGCGCAAGCGAATTATTGAAGTAAAATTGAACTATATGTTAGTTCCGAAATGAACTAGTTTGTGTCGAGTGGACGTTAAACCCCATTTCCCTCTCTTTCAGCCATATTGACCGATTTCACGAAAGGGCGGATTGTATATTTAAAAGGCACTTGATATTTATTGGTAACAGCAAACGGTTATAGTGTAGGTTGAATTGCTCAATAAATTCAGATATTATTGATCACGGCTTGTCAGATTTTAATTATTATTTTTTGATTAAAGATGGAGAATATGCAGAACCCTATCTGTTTGTAGTTATTTTCTAGTTTCTGTCACGTAGATTGATTGCTATTTTTTTTACTAGGGTGAATGTTAAGTAGAATTCTGTGTCTTAACAAATTTGTTTAACTAAATTTGGCTCTCTAAGTTGGTACTTTTCAGGAGTGTATGTGAACATTTAATTGAAATGATTTACAGTTTTGAACTAAATGGATCTGATTTTGAACTAAAATCAATAGAAACAGGTCAAAGCAACTTCATAATAATCAATATTCCCAATCTCGGCCCCCAGAAAGAAGTTTGTCGTTAGGTTCACTCTGGGAGAAGAGATTGAACTATTCCAACACTGGTGTTGATAGCGTAACTCCGAACAAATGTTGATATGAGCTCAATAACTCATGAATTTTGAAAAGCTCGGGTCACATTGCACTTGAGGCCTCATGTATAAAACAGCTTCGACTACTTCCAGAACAATCTTGTGGCTTCAAGTGAGCTACGTCGTTTGAATTTCACGACAGGGTGTTGAGATTAATTTCTCATGGCTTGTTGTATTTGTCGCACCTGCCAGGTGTTCTATGATAAGGAGTGCCTCTTGTGTGCAATTATAAAACTAAGTAATTGATGAAATGTAATTAATCTTTTAAAAAAGGTTATTTTTCATTAACGAAATAGCCGTCCCTGGACGTTTTTAACATATCAGAATAAACATCAAATAATTAGTTTAAAATCTAATCTGTTGAGAGAAAGAAAAGCAACTATGTATGACAACTATTCTTTACAATATTAATTGCTCGATATTTTTTCCTTCCCGGGCAAGTCCAGGTTTGAAACAGAAGTGCAGCTGTCAGTTTTAAATAGTCATATGAAGGGGTTAAGCTTGCGGATTGGAAGTTGAAATGGAGTTTAACGTCCTACTCTTCCTGTACCAGCTGTTTGGAAGAAGAACCAGCTGGAAGGTTATTGGGGTTCATTTGTATGGACTGATTGTAAAGGTGGAATGCCAATTCAAACACTTCACATGTCATTTAATGACAGTACTTAAGATTTATGCTTTGATACACTAAAGCTTATATTCTCAACACTATAAAACATTATTAAAAAGAAGACATATTGTTGTTTTGCTTTTTTGATGTTATTTTTAGTAATGTCGACTCAATTACAGACAGATTCTTTCCGAAAGGAAGTGAAATGAAATGGGATTTAACGTCCTACTGTTCTGCTCCGAACTGGTGTAATGAGGACGGGCATACGCCATACAGTGTTGTGTGACAGAAATTTTGCCTGTGACAGCGGCACTACGGCCTACTCTTATATCGAATTCCAACTGTCAAGGGATCTTGATGTGCTCGCCAATGTATACACGGGACCTCGGTTTTTCGTCCCATCCGAACGATTAGAAAGCGGTCCTTGTCGGGCCCTCCGTCCTGTATCACTGACAAGGGGGAACCACGCCGGAAAATCTGTATAAACTTTTTCGGCCAATGCAGGGATCGAACACCCGACCTCCAGGCTAGCGAGCCAGCGTCTTACCGACTTACCCACCGTGTTCCCCATTCCCAAATGATGAGACTAATCTTTCTTAATCTTGTTACACAGTATACAAACTGGAAACCTACGTTGTAGAGTAGAGTAACAAATACACACACAGGACGGAGCGCCGGACAAAGACAGCGTCTAGTCATCGGAAGGTACAAAAACCCCGAGGTCCTGTGTACACGCTGGCATGCACATACAATAACCCTTGACAGTTAGAATTCGGAAAAAGAGTAGGCGGTAGCGTCACTGCTGGGGTAATATTTCCTCGAACAGTAGGACGGTTAATCATATTTCAATTTGAATAGTCAAGTAATTTGTGATATAACTCTGTTGAAATAAAAGTAGCATAATGCTCGAAGTATTTGTTGTTAGTTGTATTTTACGTCCGCTTCCACCGAGGTGATATCGCAGACAATAACATGTTATGTATACAAGGTGCAATAATTGTCGAAGTATTTTTTTGACGGGCCTTTAAATGTCATTCCGTTAATTCCTGTGATAAACACGCGTGTTGTAGGGTGGCAACGATTTCTAATGGGCCATTTAAGTATCAAAAATAAATAACTGATATTTAACGTATTTTTTAAATGGCGTATAAGTCAATATTATCCATAATATTGTACATTAAAAAACACGAATGTTAGAATTCAATGTTGGACTTTTCCAACAATATTGATATTATTTTACCGTGTAAATATGGGCTCATGTAATCCAACATTAAAGACAGGAAGAACATCTTTTAAAGCCAGCTTCCGGCGTCGGGTTCTTTACGGTTTGTAATGAGAAGGCTTGATGAACAAAGCAAATGATATCCCCCAAGTCAATACCGAATAAATTAAAAAAGGGTGGTTCACAAACGAAGAAAAAAGATATGAACGTATTATTGACAAGACTAAACAGGTCCAAATGACTGTTATTTATTCGGTACCGATCAATCACATATTTCACCAAACATAAATGACATTTGAAAAAATATTATCACTTTATTTGCATTCATATTATTTATAAGGAGCTCAATCTCCATTCTTTCCATGGCATCTAGACATCGACACCAGTGGGTCGAAACGCATATAATAATGTATTATGAATGTATATTAAGTGATTTACATTCAATCGTTTCTTTTTTTTTTACTGTAATTGCAAACCAGAAGAGTCAAAATTGAATGGTAGTCTTTTGCATCTGGTTATTGCAGTCTTCGCCTGTAGTATTCTCCTGTGAGGCATTGTTAACCTCATTCATTTCAAATTGCGCTCTAAAGCATTCTGGCACGCGATTCGTGTTAAATATTGGATATCAGAAGCCTATCTTTTCACGGTAAGATAACAACATCGATGTTGCTTTAAATTGACAAAGGAGTCGTGTTTGCAGTGTAAAGACTGTGGATGATATTGAGTTAGAGATTTGAATATATATATATAAGATATATCATAATAATCTGATAACCATGAAAAACAATATCGATTTAACACACGTTCTTGTTTAATAGTAAATATAACCATAAACACCTAATCGCGGTATGCATGATAAGTTTTGATGAAATCAATAATACATTCAAATTATATAGAGATTTATCTGTATATGCATGATAGCTTTTGGTGTTAAAATCAATAAACATAGGTTTATACATTGAGAACAACGAGTTCTTCGAAGCATGCTATTGTTCTATGCGATACTCAATGTGCTGTCCAGTTAGGTTTACATTAAGAAGACCTACTGTATGTGGAAATCGGAAGGATAGAACGAATGTAAACACATTTTTGTTTCTATGTTATTGATTTGGACGAATCTTGCTATTTTGATATGCGGTACTTGATGTGCTTTTCAGTAAAGTTTACTATGTGTGGAAATCTGACGGATCGAACGAATGTAAAGTAAACATATTTTTGTTTCTATATTATGTTTAGACTTGCAGCCCAGAGCATCTATTATTTAACCTTACATTTTCAGATTTGGATGTTTGCCGAGAACCCCCTTGTGTGTGTGACTCACATTAAAGGTCCCACATGTTTAGCTAGATCAAGCATTAGAGGTACAAACAGGTACAACTCAGAATTGTGACTGGGCACTGCTAAACAAACTGCAAAATTCTACTAGAAGATATTATCACAAATTTGTGCCCGATGTGGCGAGACTTGATTCCTTTTGACGAAAAAAAAAGAAGAAATACGGTGAAAAATAGAAGGTAAGGACTCCAAAATAGGCTTAGAACGGAGGTGAGGGGTAGAACGGTATTTAGTTCTGGAGTTATGCCCCCCTTTTAATAGATATTTATGGAACTTGAGTCCCCCACCCCTTTGCAGAAGACCCTGCGAACTCAATAATGGGATTAAGCATTAGGGTCATGTGAGGACGGACGAACCAACCCTGTCGATAATCAGCGTTTTGCAACTTTCCGTTTCGTAGTAATCCACACTTTGCTGAAAACCTTGTAAACGTGATAGATGCTACAATGTTTTACTGGGAAAGCATTGTGGTAATGAGAGGATGGACCCTATATTCATAATCATCATTGTGCTGTTCATGAGAGGACGAGAGAGAGAGAGAGAGAGAGAGATGGGGTTTAACGTCCACTCGACACAAACTAGGTCATTTCGGGACTAACATATGGTTTAATTTTATTTCAATAATTCGCTTGCGCATAGGGGTCTTTAGCAGTGGGAGGAAAGAGGAGGACCCGGAGAAAACCACGAGGTTGGACAGGCGACCCCACTCCTTGTCACGTACAACCGGGGATTCGAAACCACGCCAGTCGACTCAATGACAGACTTTATGATACAGCGCGCGCACGCTAACCCTTCAGTCCCCCCCCCCCATGAGAGGACGAACGAACCCTGTCGATAATCAGCGTTCCGCGACAATCCGTTTCGCCGTAACCCACACTTTGTTAAAAAAAAAAAACTTGTAAACGTGATATATATGCTATAATTTTTACTGTCTACTGGGGATGTATTGTGGCTATGAAAGGATAAACCCTGATGATCACCATCATTCTGTGATCTTTTGTTCCCTGATCTCCCCTTCCGGAGTACCCCCCCCCCCCACACACACACATAGTGTCGATGGAGGCAATAATTTTTAACGGATTTTTTCAAGCTTGTAAACACAACAAAGATCGGATATCACGAAGGCATCAATATTACGTTTTCCTTTCGGATAAGCTGCTGTGTGGGCGTATTTCCACACCTTGCGTGTCTATTTTTTATTTCTATTCCACTTACATCTTACATGCCTTACTTAACATTTCGGACATAATCAAAAATGCACGTATGGGTAAACAATATGTCCACTGCACTGTGGCAAGGGTCGTCGCAATTGTTAATCTGGTCCTTTAGAACATTATGTGTCAATGGTACAGTTTATTCGTGTTTAAGAACTTTCATAGATTTGGTAAAGTCGTGTCTTTTTGCGGTATTCTCCATTTCTGACCTATGGCAGATATTGTCTTGTGAAAAAGAAATCATAATCTAATTTATTTTGATCCCTTGTTCCTCAATGGAGTATGCAGTTATTCCAGTCTACACCGGTAGTATTTATTGCGCATCGTTTGACATGACTTGTGGAATATGTCTAGCCCCGTTCTTCGAGTCCCTTGTTACAAATGGCGCTGAAACATATTATGGTTCACGGTTCGTGTACTAATGGTAAAATGTTTATTTTGTCTTAAATATTGGATATCAGACGCCCATTCTTTAAAGATAAGATAACGACACCAATGTTGATTTAAACTGACAAATAATTCGTGTTTTCGAAGACTTTGGATGATACTAAGTTAAAGACTTTAATCTGGTTTTTGAAGCCATGTTTGTAAATTAAATTGATTGACGGATGGTCCATTTTTCAGAATGTATGTCAATACTTACTGTCCATTTACCATACAATACTGAGGCCTAAGTAAGTTCTTGAATTGTTTTATGTCAACTTTTTTTCTGCCGTTTCATTGCAGAGTCTGTTATACATATACACCCCTCAATGTTCCCAAAACCGCATAACCATTCGATCAAGAAATAACAACCGCTCTCTCAGTCAAACTAGCATACAATAATAAGCCATCTGACAAGCCGTCGGGTTGCCAGTTAGTGATACCCTGACATTTTTGCCCTGTGCTTACCATGTTTTTGTGTGTGTGTGTGTTTTTTTTTTTGGGGGGGGGGGGTAATCCAGTATTTGTCTAATACGATTGGGCGTCTATACTTTCCAAATATACCAAATAGTAATGAACACCGCTTCTAGCCGATTTCGTTGTTCGGTCTGCATTTGAATAAATATTTTAAAAATGGTAGATTTATATGTGTGTAGCTGTTTTGCCTAACCCGACCACTCACTCCCTCATCATGAATTGCCTTTGATGCAGTTCGGCAATCGCGTTCAGCTTGGTCAGGTACCAGCTGCGACTTGCTTTACAAAATTAATCCAATCCGTGATGCGCTGATTGCTTTGTATTATTCTCACTTTTATCAATTTTTTTTTGCAAATTACGACTTTTGAATAGTCGCTTTCGAAAGGATATCCTAACACAGTTTTTTTTACAACAACCGCGGTGGGCAAGGCATTGGCTCAGTAAGCTTGGGACCCGTGTTCCACCCCCGTGTTGGGCGAGAAAGTTCATTCGAATTTTCCACCGTGGTCTACCCTTGTCAGTGATGTAGGACAGAATGACGGAGGGCATATCAAGAGACAACGTATAGTCATTCGGGTGGGACGAAAAACCGAGGTTGTGTTTACACATTGGCGTTCAGATAAAATAATCCTTTACAGTTGGAATTCTAAGTCAAGAGTAGGCCGTAGAGCTGCTGGCAAATATTTTCTCGCAGGTCACTGCATTAGCCCAGTCGTTGCAGAAAAGTTAAACCCTATTTAATTTCGTATAACTACCTTTGGTCACAACAGATTTCAACTATTTGAGACAAATTCCAATTTAGCATTTTGAAATTAGATTTTATACAAAGTTAAGACAAACATTTAAGAGTCGTGCAAGATAGCAAAGGGCTTTTGGATGAATTTCACAAACGTTTGTGGTAGATCAATTAATGGATCTGTTTCCTAACACTGATAAGCGTAAAATTAGCTCCTCGCTGGAATAGAGTTGGGACAATTTAGTTAATTGTCAAACTATCTCGATACTGCATCGCTGCTTTAATTATTAAAATTGCATCAGACATATTGGATTGTTTCTATTTTGTGATTTGATAGTCCCTGCCATATCTCCTCAAGGGGTTTAATGCAAATGATACAGTTTCTGCTTATTTGTGTTAACTGTAGTGGTTCTATAATACAATTTATTGGGTTTATACGCCCACATTTTCATGCGGATGTATTATGCCGTCGTCCATGTCCTCTTCGTACGTTGACTTACTTGCGGACCCGCTAGATCCCATAATTTTTGCTCGATGTACATGAAACTTAAGATATATGTCAGACATCAACAGATCTCGGATGAGTTTAATTTTGATGCACATGAGACCTTCGATCTGGAATAATGACAACTTTTCCGAAAATATTGTGAACGCGATATATGCTATAGTTCTTTACATTGAGGGGATAGGCTCTACTCTCCGTCAGGGATCAACAGATCGCGGGTGAGTTTAATTTTCATGCACATGGGACCTTCGATCTGGAATAATGCCCCCCCACCCCGTTCCGAAAATCTTGTGAACGCGATATACGCTATAGTTTTTTTTACAATGAGGGAATAGGCTATGTTCTCCGTCCATCTCCTTCGAAATGTGGTCGTCAGAAGCGCTTATTTTCTCAACTTTTTTTATTTACCCGTTTTTATTCCATATGTGTACTACCCAGATTATAATTATTAACTTTAAGATGTTTTATATAAGAGCTATATCTGACTATTGCGGATCTCTTTTCTACCTTCTACTGTTATATATAATATTTATACGTTAATTCACGTGTCATCTAGAACTATCTAGACAATCGGATGGCTGGGCTTTTAAGTGGATTAGATAATGTCTGCAATATTTTCGTGAAACATCAAAATGGAAAATCAATGGTAATGGTACTTAAACATGCATTATGCAAGAGCTAAATCTGTCTTTTGCAGGTCTTTTTTGGGCCTTAAATGTTATATAAATTATTAATTAGACATTTATTAATATGACAAGACCATAATCAACTCTAGATGCCATCTGATGGGTCCGATTTTCAACAGATTTGAACCCGATCTGCGGTTGATGAAAAATCGTACAAATGGATAATCGAGACTTTCTTATTGTAAAAACAGTAACAATGACAATCGTGGCTAGTGCTAGTGTTATTGAAATGATTTCTCGGCTCAGAGTGAAGTAATTTGACTGAAATTTTCAGCATATTCCCTTTACATTATCTATTGTTTAACAATTATAGCGAGAACTGTCAGCTCTTTATCTAATCTTCCATAATGCCGCTTTAACTATCGAGGCTATTCACGACTTTCTTGTCAAAACTTCAAACATTCATAACGCTGTTCATATAAAAGTAACTTGGATGCGAATTCCATAAATCTTACACGATGCATATTAAAATACAAATTAGTTTCAGAACAAAACACAATGGTCGTTAATTATCCTGTTCTTCAGTTCGGATGATCGATTAAATGAAGAATTCCCATGTGATATCTTTTAAACCATACACGAATTTTAGTGGGCTTATATTTTATTGAAACATATGAAAGATCGCTTCATGCTCGATATAAATATTATATACTATTCAAAAAAAGTAGGGGATATTTGATTTTGGGGGCATAATACTAAAATATGCAAATGACTACGAAAAAAGTCACTATAGAACCTAACAGAAGAAACATTTCCAGTTACATGTGACGCCCAAACGAACCAATAGCTACCGCATGGAATGCAGGTGATGCTTGGGATCATCATGGGGGTCCAACCCAAGATTTGCACGTTACAGTCATTGTGGCATTGAATTCCAGGGTGGAAACATCAGTTTAATTGTTTTAGTGACCAGAAAACAAATTTTGATATGCGTCGGCTTACCCAAAATGAAAGGTTACGTGCCCTTGGCATGCTACAGATCGGCACAACACAGGCGGTTGTGGCGCGGACGATGAATGTTTCTCAGTCTGTCATAAGCAGGCTATGGTCCAGATACCGTGATACACAATCTGTACAGGACAGACCACGCTCAGGTCGACCAAGGGCGACAACTCAAGCCCAGGATCGATTTATCCTTACCTTGGCCTTGAGAAATCGTGTCATCACAGCAAATCAGATCAGCGCTCGTCTTCAAACAGACACTGGTGTGAGAGTGAGTGGCCAGACGATTCGGAATCGACTGCATAGGGGTCACCTTCGCGCCCGACGTCCTCGCGTGATCCCTTGTTTGAGAGATCATCACATTCAGGCAAGACGTCGTTGGTGTAGGGATCGTCAACACTGGGATAATCGACGCTGGAGCAATGTGATGTTTTCAGATGAGTCAAGGTTCACTGTTGATTTTTTGGACAGACGTAGGAGGGTGTGGCGTCGTCGAAACGAGCGCTTCCAAGACGTTAACGTCATCAGACATGATCGATTTGGGGGTGGTTCTGTTATGGTGTGGGGAGGCATCACTGTTGCTGGAAGAACGGCTTTACATGTTGTTGCAGGGCGTGTAACAGGCCAGTACTACCGGGACAACATCTTGGCAGTCCATGTTGTGCCGTTCGCACGACGTCATGGCCGCCGTTTCATCTTCCAGGATGACAACGCAAGATGTCACAGGGCCAGGCTCGTTACAGGTTACCTCCAACAACAGAACATCACCACATTACCTTGGCCAGCACTGAGTCCCGACCTCTCCCCCATCGAGCATGTCTGGGACATGCTTGGACAGAGGTTACGTCAACGTCAACAACATCCTGCCAATGTCCAAGAACTTGCTGCTGCGTTGCAACAGGAATGGGACAATCTGGACCAAAATGACCTTAGACGTCTCATTAGGAGTATGCCACGTCGAATCAATGCTTGTTTGGCAAACAGGGGAGGATTTACCCGTTACTGACTTGATTGTGATGCTGTGGTAACTTTGCTGTTTGACCCCGGGTATCATTTTACCCTTATAATGGTCAGTCTGTGCCTTACTTAGTCTAACGATCATTTGGAATAAATCGATGAATGTGAACTTCATTTCATTTTGTCATTTGTTTCTTCGTCAGTTTCATTAGGTGACTTTAATAACACTTAAAAATCAAATATCCCCTACTTTTTTTGAATAGTATATATTATGTCGTGTACAACATATCCATTTCAAAATGACTTGACAGCTTTACTGAAAGTGTTCGCTGAACATGAAAATCGCCTATATTATATGTTTAAAACAGGTAAGACACATCCTAAAATAACCCTTTCGGTAATTGTCCACACTGAATATTTTCTACAAACGAAATCTACCCATCAACAATGACCACCGTACTTCTTTTTCGGTAAACTTTATTTGTGACATGCTTTAAAGTAATGGTTGCATGATTTGCATTTCATCAAATTTTATATTATAAAAAGACATTGTTTAATGTGTAATTATTTAACATTTTAATTAAGACATCAAAATAGCAACGCTATGTATTCTCCCGTGCCCAACAATTAGATTCACGAATATGTTAAGATGGCGGCGGACAACACAAAAACATGTCCGACCGTGGATTGAAAAGGGGCGGAAGTTCAACTTCGAAGAAATGTAGACCTGTCAAGAAAAGGGAGAAGAAAAAAGACACAATAAAGTCTATCATTTGCTCAAGAGGCAGAATAGATCAAAGGAATTTCGCTTCTTCTTATCTTCATATCGAATTAAATTGATCCATGTTTGGTCTGATATTCCTATTAGAAATGTTGTAGTACGACACGGCTTCTGACCATGTCACTGTATCATATTAAATATTGATTTTTCCTTGCTTAACGCCAGAATGCCCCTTTACGCTAGAGCAATTCAAGTGTTAATGTCTTTAATTTTCATTCATTAGCGGTATAGGTTGATAGGAATAATGATTACCGATGTACACAATACAAATTCGACTGGAATTGCGCAGTTAAGGCATAACCAAATGAATGGGATTCATTTCTAACATAAAATATTCGCGAACTCCGGGATATAACTATTAGTCTGGAGGCTCAGCGCGGTTGGGGGGGGGGGCGGGGTCCATCCAATTGGCACAAAACCAGACCCGACTTTTCTAGAGTAAAATTTTGCGTAGAATACGATGCCGAGTGGTAATCAGTCCGCCGTTGGGGCGTTTTCGAGATATTCGGGGTCAAAGGTCAAATGATTTCATTTGCACTGAAAGTGAATGCGCGGTCATTCCTGTATCATGAAAATAGGCTGAAAATGATCGAAAGTAATCACACTATCAATAAAAATGTAAACTTGCTAAATTCACTTTTGTTCTTTGTGACCTCAGAGGTCAAAAGGTCACATTTTCCGTTTTAGCACTAGGACGATTTAAAGTAACAAATGTCAGCGTAAAATATGCAAGATCTTTTTCGACGTTCCAAAGTAAAAGTTTGGTGCAAAGACCACCTGAAGATAAATTTTAAATGTTCCTATTATTAATTAGAACAGGTTTCGCTTTAGTTTTTATATTTTACGTTGACATTTTATTGCCTTAAATCTTCCTAGTGCAAAAACGGAAAATTTCACCTTTTGACCTGCAGGGTCACTAAGATCATTTTAAGCCTCTTTTCATAATACAAGAATGACTGCGCATTCACTTTCAGTGCAAATGAACCCATTTGATCTTTGACCCCGAATATCTCGAAAACGCCCAAACGGCGGACTGATTACCACTCGGCATCGTATTCTACGCAAAATTTCACTCTAGAAAAGTTGGGTCTGGTTTTGTACCCATTTGATGGACCCCCCCCCCCCCCCCCCCCCCGCGCTGAGCCTCCGGTCTATATGACCATATGACAAAGAACAGTCGTGGTGCTGTAGCAGCTCAATTTCTCTTTTTTTCTGATATTTGGTGCCGTATTATAAAAATCCTAATTATGATGACCTTATATTGTATTGTTCCGCCTAGTATTTCAATCACTCGCGTGACATGTAACGGATAGCAAGACTGTGATAGGCCTATGTACGATCCACTTACTAAACTACCAACCAAGTAATGAAATGATATGATTTTTTTTAGTAACTATCAAGAGGCAAGTCGTCGCTAACTCAATATCATCCACAGTCTCCAACATTGCAAACACGACTTATTGGTCAATTTAAATCAACATTGATATCCAATATTTAGGACAAAATGAATATTTTAAAATTAGCACACGAATCGCGTGCCATGATGCTTTCGAACGCTATTTGTAATGAATCGACTCGATGAACGAGGCTAAACATACCCCACAGGAGATTACTACCGGCGTAGACTGGAATAACCAGACGCCAAAGACTGCCATTCAATTTGAACTCGTCGCGTATTTCGCCGAACGTAACCGCCAAAGAATATTGATTGCACATGTCTATAGTTTAAAGGACAACATTGGTGTCAGTCATTATCACATATGTGATAGAACTGGTTAAATACGTTCCAAATATAATTTTAATAGGGACCATTGCTACGGTAGATGCGCTGTGAAGCTTTAAAAAAAGGAAATTGAAGTGACGAACGCAAAAGGAAAACACGAGTTATCCTTCTATATAACTGACTTAAGTGACGAGTGATAACTGATACACGGGCGAATTTCTGCTCACTAATAATATCTTCGAAGACTAAAAATTGTTATGTGAGGCTGTCAGAGGATATCTGATGATTCAATATTATGTTGTCATTAGATGCCGAAAATGCGCCTTCCTTGTACTATTGTAGACGTCACAAACCGAATACACCGTGACGCAGCGTAACGAGAACGTAGCTAAAAAAGTTGAGATATACTCAAGGGTGCCGAAACGGCGCGAGGGCAAGGGTACCAAAAGATAGGGGGGGGGGGGGGTCGGTGGGACTGTGGGGGGAATCTCTCTCCCCGGCCTCTAGAAAACTTTGAAATTTGTCAATTCGAAGAACGCTGTTTAGAACGCCTCTAGCATTCCAAATTCCAACATAAAACCTTTAAAATATATGATAATGAAAGAAGCAAAAGTCTGAGAGACGGTTCGCGACCGACCAGAGAGCAATTACATATCTATCATTTAAAATTAATAGACTAGTAAAAAGGTTGAAAACTTTCATAATTGGGGCATGGGTATACATGTATACCCCAGAAAAGGGCAGGGTACCATTTGTATACCCTGGTACCCGGGTTCCGGCGCCCCCGGATATACTGTATGTGTTTGTCTTTAGCTACAATTGTGTGTCGTCAGTGTCACCTGACAAACTCAGTTTGTTTTATTAATACAATACATGTTAAATCTTAAAAATAAGGTAATTTTATACTATTATGACTAATTAAACATACATAAGCCAATGTAGTGACACAACTATCTCCTAACCCCAAATATTCGCGTTTAAATTAACGAAGCGTCGTTTTTACATAGCACCATCTCTTATATTGAAACACGGATGGTTGAGCGATGAGGTTCATCCCAGAGTGTAAAAACTACGCATTCCTGACATAGGTACTGAGGTAGCCCATGCGTCATATCTCCCAACACTACCTTTACTATATACGGTGACGCAGATTTCGGCAAAAAACGAGGCGCCTTTTGCGACATTGCTGCAATACGTCACCCAACTACGTATATGCCTTTATTCGCTACCTTGTCTCACACAGCGCCTCTTGACTTACACTAGGTGACGCACACGTGTGAGACACGTCTAACAGCAATTGCAACTAAACGAACTCCATTTTTTATGTTAGCTGCTAATGGAAATATGTTAAAATATCGCATTCGTAAGTTCCACATTCTAGTCAGGGCAACATAACTTTGTATCATGACAGCCTAAAATGTCACAGATATTGTACTGTCAAGTTTATACGTGCCAATTTAAACAATTTGTCATATCGGCGATGAATTATGATATCCGCGTGAAGTCGGACATAATGAGTCGAAGCAATAAATGGCTTCATAATCCTGGTTAAATGCCATAGATAATGATAATGATATATTTGTCATACAACCATCAGGGAAATTCAACATTAGCAAATCGTTCATAATTCTATGGGACAGCTAAATACACCGATGACATATATCAGGGGTCGGGGTGGGGTGGGGTGGGGTGGGGTCCTGTTTATACTGTTATTGTTATAATTGTTATTTCCAATCTATCTGTCTTTTCTTTATTAATTTTCAATATTTCTATTCCTCATGGGGATTTTTTTTTTCGGGTTTGGGCATTCTACGTAAGACTCAAAAAACGGCACGGCGCGATCCTTCGCAGACTAAAATGCAACAATTACTTTTAGGATCTATACTTCAGGTCATTAATACATAAAACATAACATAGTTTGAAAGGTTTAATTGACTTCCAAAGTATACACTAACTTTTTAAAACCTGCTGGGACACTAGAAATATTCCACTTTCGTACTACTGAAATAATATATCGTATAAAATGCCCCCCCCCCCCCCCGGCAGATAGGTATATATCCTTTATTATAGGAAACGTAAAAGTAATATTTGTATTTATCTGGCTTCAAAGAGCAAGAATATATTTGACCCGGTTCAATCGCCTGTTTCTTTTCTTAAATCGAAATCATGGCTATGCCTCAAAACCCGACAATATTATTCGAACATGTGATATGTAAAGAAGTATGTTACAAACTGCTCTTTTTGGTCGACGTTACCTTTTCCCAAAAAATTCTTTTTATCCAAATTATGTCTAAAATATACAAGTAGCTGGCCTGGCTTCAATCTTAAAGGCTTAAGTTTGCACACGCGCTTTTGCAACCCACTTTTAAAATATCCTGTATCCGCCCCTGTTAATATAAATCTCATTTAAATTGCTTGCATTATTCTGAGCAAAGCTATGAGTGTCTGAAGTTGTTGCGTAGATTTTCCAATGTATCGTATTTCAAAAAATCTCGCTGATGTTCAAATCTCGGTCATCCAGTAGCCAAGGAGTTGATTATAGGTTATAATATGATATACTCTTCAAAAAAAGTAGGGGATATTCAGAAACAATACAAAACTGCGGAAATGCACTGCTGTTTTTATTAGAAGTAACCAGTGTATGTTAATAACAGGCCAATTCCCTACACATGAACAGTCTATATCGCCGGCTTATCTGGCGGCCCTATTTCACTCGCAAAGAGTTACAATGTCAAAAGTGAAAATGGACGTTTTTGATTTTTGTCTTAATAATGAGTAATTGCTCCACCAATCCTCAAACATTCAGCAATTGGTCGTGGCATGCTCTTAATCAACCGTCCAATCACGATTTGGGGCAATCTAACCCACTTCTCTTGCAGTGTTGTCGGTTGACGTTGACGTTGACGAACATGTCTCTCGATCAAATTAAATGAAATGGGGTTTAACGTCCTACTGTTTTGCTCCGAAACACACTAAAGCAAAGATACACTAAACAGTAAATCTTGTGCAAGAACCAGTAGGAAAGCAAACATGGATAGGATAAACCAGCAAGCGGCAGTTTACATCAACCCTTCCTTGAAGTGTCAAATTTGACAATGAACCCCTCCCACGTGTACGGCGCTATTGCGTGTCTCACATGCAACTCAACGGGCGATAAGTTCTTCATCTGTGAACATACTCTCAAAACATGTCAAGTGTCCATGACTATTTATCATATCACAATCCGCATAGCTATTTGCATATCAATATCCCCTACTTTTTTTGAAGAGTATATTCTAGTTGAAACAAGAAAAAAGACATGCAACAGATTTAGCTCTAAGGTAATGCATCTTTAGTAATTTTAAATTTACTAGATAATCACGGAAACAGGTGCGTTTGAGTTAAATTTGATAGAGTGCGTATGATATCGTATTGCTTTGGCACCCGAGGTTCTAATATAAAATCCAATTACAGGGAAATCAAAGCAACCAAATTGCTAAGCATAGTGTGGCAGCCTTTATTCTATTACCGCCAGTGCTAAAGAAAAGATTAAAATCAATTGGTACTATTCAGTCTTTCTCTCCCCTTTTCATGTCGATTTCTGTTGACATTTCTGTGCACATTCATTAATTGGAGGCGGAAGGATGACAGTTAAGTCCTCGGTAACGTTTTTAAGGTAGAGCGTGTAATATACACGATTAATAGTAATATCCTTTCAGTTTGTGTGTCTAAAGATTTTGGGTTCCGATGTCGACCTTCGTTCCGCTCATTATTATTATGTCTGGTTTCTATTGTGGGTGAGGGGATGTAAAGACAATCTGTGATCTTTACCCGAAAGCCTGAATAGTTGGTCGCTCAACCCATGCGAAAAAAACGGGGAGGTGTTTTTTTTTTTTTTTTTTTTTTAGATAATCGACTTGAGAATCAGTCTGATCCTTTTGTAATCCTTACCTCACTGTATATAAGGCTCTCTTTGAATTGTCTGGCATTGCTAAACACGAGAAGTCATTTATCGATATAAAAGAACAAATATGTGGTAACGTCCCCTCCCCCTTTCCCGACATAAAGAAGCCAAGTCTCTAACTCAAGTGTTTTCCATAATATTCAAAATTAAAAATATAAATTAGAATTCTGTATGGGTGGTCCATTTCAATCCATATTGATGCCATTATGTGCATCTTGGCAAGATGCTCCTATATCTGGAGGCCCTAGGCTTCAGTCTGCCAAGACTTGTTTCATTAGTTTTGTAACACGAGAATCAGCAAGGACAGAAGCAGACGCCATGATTCAGTGATATATAGAGAATCTCCTAAGAGTATTTTTTGAGATCAAAACGGACGAGTAGGAGATTTTATTTATCACCCAACCATTTCTTACGCGCACAAATAAATAAATATAATTCTTTGGTATAGATTTAATTTTACTGAACTTGATTAGATTAGATTACATTACGGCTTAGTGATACAACATTTTTTGACAGCGAGTCGCCCGTTGCAACGTGCTATGTATTGATTCGGGGTTTCCTTTAAGGTCAAAGCCACTACGAAGCGAACGCGTTTATGGTAAATGGGAACATTCCTAGAACAATGTTAGGGTGACCCACCAGAAATAAATATCTCCATATATCTCGACAATTACGCCACAATATTTATATATATCAGTTTCACACAATTATAGTCACTAAATAAATGTTCATGTTGTACTTAATAAGCTATGACCATTAATCATGTGTAAATAATAGACTGAAAACTGGTTCCAAGAGTCGTCCATAACATCCAGACACTTTTGAGTAAAATATAGGTTACGTGCCCTTGTTTTGAAATTAGTCTCGCTTAACCAGTCTATCGACCATTCTACGTCTAATTGACAGGTCGGGATAATCAAGACTACTTTTTTACGAAACATAACAGAAAGCTAGAACAAGAAATTGAATTTAGAAATAAGCACGTTAGGCAGTTCAACAATCGTTTTAAGAAGCTTGTAAAAGTAAAATGAAACTACTGCTAGTATCATGTTCCTGTCTAACCCGAGTGATTCAGAGATATTATTTGTACTAAACCAAAAGATGCCGCTCTTAACGGTACAGTTAATGATAAAGCGATTTAAAAAATGAAACGAACGTAATTTCTAAATCTGCTGTAATAACCAAGAAGCTTAATTTTACTGCTATTCAAAATCGTCAACAATAATTTTTTTACGGCTGTAATAGTTGATAGATTTGTAAAGAATTGCACGTGCCATGGCTATTTATAGTATCATACTGTCAGAAAGTTGGTCTCGGCACGGCGAATGTGCACGCTTCAGTGGTAGTCTCGAACTATCAGCGGTGGACTGTATTTCTGTGAGTACATGGGTCACCCTAACAATGTTACTGAATCCAAAACGTAGTTCCTTTTTGTTAAAGAAAGTAGTGCCTTTTTCATTGACCAATCAAATTCAGTAGATTATGAAAGTTGTCAGACAAGCGATATCTACTGTAGAATGTGTTATTGGGCGCTTGTTATTTCTTGATCGAATGGTAAGTCATTGCGGAAACAGAGAGAGAGAGAGAGAGAGAGAGAGAGAGAGAGATGGGGTTTAACGTCCACTCGACACAAACCAGGTCATGTCGGGACTAACATATGGTTTTTAATTTTATTTCAATAATTCGTTTGCGTAGGGGCCTTTTGCAGTGGGAGTAAACCGGGGGACCCGGAGAAAACCCACGAGGTTGGACAGGCGACCCTACTCCATGTCACGTACAACCGGAGATTCGAAACCACGCCATTTGACTCAATGACAGACCTTATGATACAGCGCACACGTGCTAACCATTCGGCCATCCATCCCCCGCCCCCCATTGTGGAAACAGTTAGGGTTTAAACGTACTACGACAGCCTCGGCTATTAAGCAGCGAAAAAAAGAGGTTGACAGACGATAATCCAAGATTTACTTAAGCTTCGTTATGTATGGTAAATGGACAAGTAACGAAAAATACAACCTGTAAATGGGTCCTCCCTCAATCAAGTTACATGACAAACAACAAAATATATTTTTCCAATTTAAAAGAGTGATTGAACGCAAACGTTTGCTAGATAAATTAATTTGAGTATGGTTTTAGTTCAAGTATATCATCAAATCGCTTAGTCTACGTTGGAGGGGGTTCACGGTGGCTAAGTGGGTTAGACGCTGGCTCGCTAGACTGGAGGTCGGGTGTTCGATCCCTGCATTGGCCGAGAAACTTCATCCAGATTTTCCGGCGTGGTCCCCCCTTGTCAGTGACAGGGCGGAGGGCATGACAAGGACAGCTGTCTAGTCGTTCGGATGGGACGAAATATAGAGGTCCCGTGTACACCTTGGTGTGCACGTAAAATATCCCTTGACAGTTGGAATTCCAGGCGCAGAACAGTAGGACGTTAAACACTATTTCATTTCATTTCTTTATGTTGGAAGGCATCTTTAAGTCGGACTCGAGTGCCTGGTTCGAGTTCCCACCATCTACACTTTGGATACAATGGGACCAAAATATACAACTTTTCAATATACGAGTATTGATTGCGCTATATACATTTGAATGTTATGTTAGATGTTTTTTCTGTTGCTCTCTAATTGTATAATTCTTTTATGGCGTTTATCCATTTCATCGTAAAATCCATTTTTATAGACAGTTATATATTTATTACCTTATGAATAGGTAGGAGGCTCAATCCTGGTTGGGTAATGTATTTGGTATTATGTCCTGACAATATATTTCAGAATCTGTTTCTATAACAGTTACTCTACATAAAAACATCGCTGAGTCATTATGGTATTGATCTAGTTGGGCTATTTCAATACGACCAGGGTCTACAAAATTAATGTGGATACTATAACTGTGTGAAGTTGGTCTGTGAAGGAACCCAATAACTTGGAACCAATGGAAATGACATGAAATGAAATGTGGTTCATCGTGCTACTATTCTGCAACGACTAGAACCAATGGACTAGAATAGATAAGTATGCTACATTACATGTCTGTCATGTACTTTGTATGTTGTGTTTTGTCCATTCTGTGTGTTTGTCTTGTGCCTTCGTAGTTAATGTCTGAGTCTGCGAGTGTATGCCATCATGCACCGTCTAGTTCGTGGTTATTTGTGCTCCATTCCTCTTGTACTTTCCAGCCCATTGAAATGTAGCACTTAATAATAACTAGTCGGATTTCTGATCTTCGCCAGACTAGTAGATATTTCAATTAAAGCGAGAATTTCATATTTTCTAAGAAAGTGAAAACATAATTATTTCTATGTCTTTTGCTCAATAGGCTATCAACTCACTATTATACGAAAATGGGCATTATTTACCACCCTTAAAAATCATTGACACAGGAAATAATAACACAATTACCTCTCTTGTTTTCCTATTGCCTCCATGCATTAGCTACCTTCAAACGTTGGAATTTGAAGTTGAAAATGATATTTTTGCCAATTTCTCAGCTGGCAATAGTGAATTATAGGATTAGCATTAGCTACCTTCAAACGTTGGAATTTGAAGTTGAAAATGATATTTTTGCCAATTTCTCAGCTGGCAATAGTGCATTATAGGATTAATAGGATTATTCTTTAACAAGGTAGGACGTTTTATGGATACCATCTATTTTAGGGCTTTATTTTAATAAATTTTAAAAATATAACTTAAAAATATGAAATTGTAGCTTTTAGCATTTGAATACTTGGACATGAATTATAGATCGTTGGTTGGTGACATTTTATGGCTACATAGAGAAATACTGGTAGTCGTTCGGATGGGACGTAAAACCGATGTCCCACGTACACATTGGCGTGCACGTAAAAGAAACCTTGACAGTTGGAATTCGAAATAAGAGTAGACAGTAGTATCAATATGCGGGCACAGTTTACTCTCACAGCCCACCGTAAAACGTATACCAGTCTTCTTTAGCTATGACGGTGAAGACAAGTAGTTAGTTAGTTAAACCCAATTTTATTTCATTTCTTTTCGTCCCCGTCTTTCTAAGAAAACTGGGGACGATCAACACGTGTTCGACACCACATCTGTATGTCACAGGGTTTGGGACAAAAAACCTCTGCTTATAATTGAGATAAATATTCCAACTTGGTGTAGATGTTCAATGGGCGGATGACTTGTTTGAGTTCGATGATGAACACTTTCTGCTTAGGTTGAGCAGCTGTCTGTGTTACATCACATCAATAGCGACCTTTCGCATTGGTACGAAAACGTCACCGATTCGTGTGTACTTGTGACGTCAATCCGTACATGAGTGTTCGGCCAGTTAAGAACGTCATACTTCGGATTGCGAAACCGCGTGTTTGTGGATACGTAATACTGCGACCATACGGCGACTAGAAAATGCACAAGGTCGCCGGCAAACGTGAACACAACGCAAGAAAATGTCCCAAACTTGAAAAAAGTCGCGTTCTCACAGCTGTCCAGGTCAGTTTGCAGAACCTTCGCGTTTGTTTTGAACATGCTCAAAACAAACGCCGTGACTCGGCGATCATAGCACGATTTTCCGTCTCCGTATCAGCACAATAAGGACGCCAACCAGGTCTGACGGGGTATTAACGAACGCGTGTTCGCTTTCGTACCGATGCGAAAGGTCCCTAATATCTTGACTAAGTTTGACACTGGCCATTTTTCTGCTCAAGTTAAGCAGATGATACACAATTTGATTGTTCGATGCTTTTTAAAAAAATATAAATATGTTTTTATTATTAATGAGGGTTATCTATTTATTTTAGGATTGAGGCGGGGAACATCATGCTCGCTGTTGATCTTTTTCTTGAACTGCTTGAGTCCTATTAAATGTCGCGAAATCCTGTCTTTTTGTGCACTTACAACTGTGATGACAGTTGAATACCAGGGGATCTAATTATCCGTGATCTGGTCTATTGTGTATACTTTACTTGAACATACTTTAAATAAACAGACTTCTTCTATTGCCAACGGACTCATTGGAGATGATCACGAAACTGTTATTAACATAAATCGTTAGTCGCAAGACTACGTGTAGCTCAATGTTGTGAATAATTAATTGCAGCACACGGTCTGTCCAGTATTACACGTGATTACAGTTGGTTATTTCAAAATGAGTGAACGATCGAAAGTACGGATAAATATAGGAGGACAATTATTCGTTACAAGACAGTCACGTCTTAATAAGTTTCCGGGTTCGAGATTATCTCGTTTAAACAAGGACTCAGATGAGTTCGAGGAAGAGAGTGGAGAGTATTATTTTGACAGAGATCCCGCATTGTTTAGCCCCATAATGAATCTGTATCGAAATCACGGGCTCCATCTACCTAAACATGTATGTGGTAGCTACATGCTACAAGAATTACAGTTTTGGGAGATACCCGAAGAACTTGTGTCAGAATGTTGTTGGAAGGTTCTGTATAAGGTTGAACGTAATGAAAATCTGGCTGAAGCAATGCAAAAGATGGCAGATTCCGCAAAATTTGCGTGTCTTTCACCTAGCGATGCACAAAGACGATATTGTAGATGGAAGCATGCTATGTGGATGCTTCTCTCTAGACCACGATCATCATTTCCAGGAAAGGTGAGTATAATTTAGATTCTTTGAGTATAGTATGATAATTGTTAATTCGATATCCTTGAAAGCAAAATAACTATATGGAAATAAATATTGTTTAATAGGAAAATGAAATGAAATGGGGTTTAGCGTCCTACTGTTCTGCTCCGAACTGGGCTAATGAAGACGGACATACGCCATACAGTGTGCTATGAGGGAAATTTTGCCCGGACAGCGGCACTGTGGCCTACTCTTATATCGAATTCTAACCGTCAAGGGATCTTTTACGCAAACGCCAACGTGTACACGGGACCTCGGTTTTTTGTCCCATCCGAACGACTAGACAGCTGTCCTTGTCAGGCCCTCCGTCCTGCATGACTGACAAGGGGGGACCACGCCGGAAAATCTGGACGAACTTTCGCAGCCAATGCAGGGATCGAACACCCGAACTCGAGGCTAGCGAGCCAGTGTCTTACCCACCGTAACCCCTGTTAAACTGGGAGAAAATATGTTGGTTTGACTCCATGATAAGTCGAAGTAGGTAATTTAGTAAAGATATTAGCAATCTGATTAAAATACAGATCTATATTTCGTTTCGTTTTTTTATATTTTCGATGGCCTCAACTACACGAAGATCTGACCGGTTGTTGTGGAAGGTCGCGTCAAAGATCACACGAGCGGCTTTTGACCCTTTGATGTCAGACATTTGATTAATCAATCAGCGTTGATGTTTTGTAGTGGGTTACCTACAGTTCCGTTTCATTGGATAATCTCTCACTTCATCCAGAACTCGGGTTATATAACACATCTTCCAGATCCCAGAGTAGTAAAGACAGTAAAACGAAATTTTGAACTATAAAAAACGAAACGAAATATGATCTATGTTTTAATCAGATTGAGATATTAGCTGATATTCATTTCAATTGGCACCTCATTGGGTGACTGGTGGCTTGCGCACTGGAGGAATGGGATTGTTTTAAAAATTCCTGAGTACACCAAATGGGATATATCACGGTGGGATCGGTTTGCCAAATTGACAAACGCGTCTGTTTAATCGATATTGAAGACTTACGATATACAATTTATTCTTCTACTAAGTGACAAGCTATGAAGTTTAGGCCTGTAGGCTGGAGCAACGTAAAGTCTTTCTAAACAAGCCCAGATAATCGAAAAATATATGTTAAATTGCGTGAGAGTACATATCATTTACCAACTATTCTATCTCAAGAACAAATTTCATCTTTTTACTTTGAAATAAAAAAGTCTGAGATGAGCCCTTTTGTAAATCTATAGTCTGCAATTTAGCAAAACGAATCCATCGGATATCAGTTGTTTGTTTGAATGCAAGTTTAACCTTGATATGTGTTTTGTGACAATTTTTTTTTTTTTTTAAACCTACACTGACATGAAATAAAATCTATAATTACCATTAGGCGAAGGGTGCGTATTACTTTACAATTCTAGTTGGCAGTTGTATAAGCATTAAAAACTAAATGGCTGAAGCTTTTGTTTATACACTAACCGATATTACTGTGCTAGCAGATACTGTATGAGACTTCCGTGATTTTAATGTGTGTTATAAGAACTACATTTGTATATAGAACAGTAAGTAAAGTAATCGATAAACGGCCGCTTTAAATATTCGGTATTGGGATTTACATACCGTATGGTCGTAAACATTTTACTTGTAGTATTAAATGTACAAGCCAGAGGTGACCGGCCAGCTTAGGCGACAACTTAATCACGCCTACTACCTGTCAGTCACACGTACACAGTCAGCGGTACCTTGCATGTTATAAAACCGAACACAATTTGGCAAACTATTCGTTGGATTGTATTGGTTGATAAATCTAGATGAGTTTAGTCCATTCTGGTGGGTTTTTTTCTGAATAGGTTGCCAACGAAAAGGTTGCTAGCTTGATCGGTCGAATCTGCAGCTAAACGAAGGGGTTGCTAGCTTGGTTAGTCGAATCTGCCGGAGGGGCTAAGTGAGAGGGACGCAATGACGAGCTTTGCGTCATGGCTTAGAGTTTGTTTCGCCTTGAGTGTTTGCGCCCCCTCGCAAATGGCAAAAACATCATGCGTTTTTCAATATTATAATCATAATGCTCAACCAGTGCCAAACATATACCGTGGGTCAGATATGCAACAAATCGACTCTTAGCATGTTCCACACAGCCCAATATTAGCCGGTGGAACTGGGAGGGACTGCCACCCAACTCTCTTCCCCGCACATGGTGTCAGTGTACATTAGGTGAATGCCTTGATTAGGGTTCGAAGATGGGTATACCATGCTTATACCCCCATTTCACTGAGCCACGGAAGACTTGCGGAAGGAAATCCGCAAGTGTACTGCAAAGTCCGTAAGTCTTTCCTCTCACTCCGTATGGCTCCGACAGGAAGCGCAGTGAATCCGTAGTCCTTCCTCGTCGTCCACAGACTTGTGCGAGCCCAAATTGTTCCGCGAACGTTCCTTTAAATATCGTTTGCGGAAAAAATTTCCGTGCTCTTCCGCAATTAAACCGGGATCGATCCGAGAGTCCTCCGCTGTTTTTCCGTATACAAACGGAGTTGCCTCAAGTTATCCGCATGTATACCGCAGGCATTCCGTCACTTTCCGCGGGTTTTAAATGGTTAGGGATGACCTTCGTTCATGTAAGGAAGAATACGGAAGACCTTCGCCTGCGAAAGGAAAGCGCGGTATATCACGGAATGTTTACGGAAAAGATGCGGACGAGACGCACAAGAACGAGGGATAGCCGGCCTGACGACAGTTTAGTTACGGATTATGCGCGGTTAATATACGGGTCATTTGCGTACTGTATGCGAGGACTACTTGCAGAAGCGGCGAATCAATCGCGGTTTGTTTGCGGTCTTCCCGCGGAAAAAAATTTCAGGGTATAGAATCCGTGGAATAAATCACGGAAAAATCACGGACCACATGGGAATGAGCACGGAAGACATAAGGATAATTTGCGGGTCACACTCGGCAGTAGCGGAATAACTGCGGTATCTGGCGATACTAATCCGTTTGGCACGGTAGAGCTGCGGAATAATCGCTGAGTACTTGCTTTCTACGCGGAATAAATGCGCAACAAGTGCGGACGATCTTCGACAACAGCGTTTGGTCTCGGATCAATCACGGCGTACCTGTGGAAAAATTGGTAAAGAGCACATGATTTGCACGTGATTTCGCCTATAAAATTGCTGTTTTGAAGAGGAAAGCACATTATACCATTCAGGACCCTAACGACGACATCGAACTGCTCAACGCCTTGCTGCTGCTTTATGAATACAGCAGTTTGAAACGAGAAGTTGAACTCCAAGAAAAAAAAGCAACCAAGAAGAAGGGCAGACACGCTTAAACGCTTTTGGTTGCGTTCATGGTTGAGAGTGGAACGAAGAATAGGTCCCTGTAACTTTGGCAATCTGTTTGAAAAGCTCCGTTTTAAAGACAAGCAGTCGTTCTTCAACTACCCCAGGGTGCCACCCAACCGTTTTGATGAGTTGCTGACCGCCTTATCTCCTAGACTTACCAAGCAGGACACCAACTTTAGAGCCGCCCTCACGCCAGGTCTCAAACTTCTGGTGACAAGTATCCTTCTCTGGCATACAACTTCAGGGTATCTCGTCACACTATCACAAGCTTCCTACCCGAGGTTTGTCAGGCTATAATCGACCATTACAAAGACGAAGTGATACAGTGTCCACATACTGAGTAGGAATGGAGATCCCTCAGTTGGGACTTCCAAGATAGATGGAACCTTCCTCGTGCGGTGGGTGCTTTAGATGGGAAGTACGCTGCCAATAGAAAACCACCATCTTCTGGAAGCCTCTACCACAACTACAAAGGATTTTTCTCTATTATTTTGTTTGCATTGGTAGACGCCAATTACAGATTCTTGTGGGTAGACGTTGGTGGTATGGGGCACATGTCCGACGCTCAAATATATAACACCTCAGAACTGAAAGAATGCCTCGAAGATGGTATTCTCAACTTTCCAACACCAGACGTTCTCCCCATACGATGATGTCAACAATCCATACTTCCTTCTGGGGGACGATGCTTTTGCCCTGAGAAAGTACCTCATGAAGCCATACCCCAGACGGGGACTCACAGCAGAATAATTAGCTTACAACTACAGGATATCCAGAGCACGACGAGTCGAAGAGAACGCCTTTGGCACCTTAGCAAATCGCTGGCAGTTCCTTCTCACAACATTGCAGCAGGGCCCAGATGTCGTCAGAACTATGGTTTAAGCTTCTATCTGTCTTCACAACATAATGAGGACAAGATACACTAGACTTCACGATTCCGTTATCGACAGAGAAGACGAGGACCACAATATTATCCCGGGGCAGTGGCGTCAGACAGCCAAGATGCATGATCTTGCAGGAGTGGTTGGTCCCAACAGAGACTCTGTAGAGGTCAAGAAGCAGCGGGAGTACCTCAAGCTTTATTTCAACAGCGGAGTCGGACAGGTCTCTTGGCAACCCTACACCAAGAACACACAGATTAACACTGAGTGAACTGCAAGTGACCATTATGACAGTTAAACAGACCTGCATTTTCTGTGCCCCCAAATTGTTCTTAACAATTGTGCGAAATGTTATTAAATTGTTATTAAATTATCTGAAACATTCGCTGTTTTAACATCTAAACTCGGGGCAAACATAATAAACAATAAAATACTGAAGTAATTAAGAAATTTATTTAAAGACAAACAAAATTAATTACATCATTATCACATCCTGGACATAATGTAAACTCATTCAGTGCATCTTAAAACAATTGTTTGCAATACCTGTTGTCGATGACGAGGTAGAAATATCTATGAATGAAGGATGACTTTGCATGGATTTTATACCCAGCAAATTCTTCCGCGGGAAGTCCGCAAACAGTCCGCAAGTGATTCGCGGCTTCCGCAAGTAGTCCGCAAACGAGTCGTATATTAACCGCGCCTAATCCGTGACTAACCCGTAATCACACCGCTCTGTAATGCATCATTATCCATGGTGTCATGCTATTTACGCCACTTCAGTATCTCGTCCGCGTCTAATCCGTAACATTTCTTGAACATACCGCACTTTTATTTCGCATTTTTCCTTACACGAACGCATGTAATCCGTGACTATTTGACACCCGCGGAAAGTGACGGAATGTCTGCGGTATACATGCGGACAACTTGCGGCAACTGCGTTTGTATACGCAATAAAAGCGAAAAACTTGCGAATGTTACGGATCGTTCCCGGTTTAACTGCGGATGAGCACGAACAAATTTTTCCGCAAACGTTCTTTGCTACCGCAGTTATCCCGCGTATTTTCCGCCATTGCCGAGTGTATCCCGCAAGTTGTCCGAATATCTTCCGTGACGATCCGAGCGCATTCCTAAGTGTGCCGCAGTTTCTCCGCCGCTTCGCCGTGATTTGTACCGTAGTTTACCCGTATGCGTTCCGAAGATACCGTGACTGTTCCGAAGGTATTCCGAGAGCGTGTGAAATGGACATTTTCCGTGGAATTTTTTTCCACTTTCCCGCGTAAAAATGCCGAAGCTCTTCCGTAGAAGCCATTTCGCGGACGTCCGTGAGTACCGCAGCTTTCCGCAGCTCAGTGAAATGGGGGTATTAGGCTAAGCGGAAATAAGCCAGTTCGATAATTATTTTCAGTTTTTGAGTCCCATTCCAACGATTAGACACTGTTCCTGGCCAGGCCTTCCATCCTGCACCAACGAAAAGTTGAAACCATATTTGCGAATCCTTGGGATCTGTCTCGGTTAGGGAACAAATAATTTTCAAACGGGCATCTGTTCCTAGTACTCAAAAGACACCATTTAGTTTTCTTTTCATAATCTAAGATATTAATATGCACAATGAAGTTTTATATTACATTATATAATTTCAGATATTTAACAGCTTATATCTACTGATGGTACTGGTATCTGTTTTTGTTTTTGTCAGCAATACTCATCCAGCTTTTAGAATTGAACGCATCTTCAACTTTACCAACCCCCAGCCTTATATCAATATTAACAATTCTATATATTTGATGTTTTATAATACTGTTCCGCACCCATCGCTTGTTTATGTCGACGTGATCTGTGCTATTTTCTTTACGTTAGAATGGCTGCTTTCCTTCTTTACTACTCCTTGTAAGTTCAAGTTTATGAAAAATGCTCTGAATATCATTGACGTTTTGGTGATCATATGTAATTGGGCGACGCTTATCATAGACATGGCTTTTGACGACGGATTCATAATGTTTCATCCCACTTCTTTCGTATACATTTCTTACATCAGACTTAAATACATCTCAGTGATGAGAATTTTGCGATTCTTTAAATTAGCGGAAAGGTTCCCATCCCTTCATATAATGTTGTTGTCGGTTAGAAAGAGTATTAGAGAGTTGACAATGATGACAGTGTGCGTATTTATCATCGCAACTTTGTTTGGATGTGCTCTGTATTTAGCTGAAGTTGAGGAAGAAACAGTTACGGATATTCCATTAGGCATTTGGTGGGCAATCGTCACTATGACAACTGTTGGTTATGGGGATATATATCCAAAAACGGCCTTGGGCAGATTTGTTGCATCTTGTTGTGCTATTACCGGTTTGTTAGCATTATCAATGCCAATTGCAATCATTGCTTCAAATTTTAATGAATATTACACGCGAGACAAAGAACGTGAGAGGAGAATAATATGGGAAAAGGGAAATAACTCTGAAAAGCCCGACTTGTAACGACATCTTGTCTCTATTACGTACCTACTCATTCTGTGTAAATATGTAATTTATGAAATTATTTAAAACTTTTAAACAACGTAATGAAAGTGATACAAGTGGCTTTAAAAAAACGAGAAAACATTCAAGGCTATTCCGATAAATAAAGTAAACGGAACAGTACTGCCCGGAGATCGAAATGACAAGAGTGATTTTTTTTTTATATTTCTATTTCTATCGTAAGCCATGAATCTGCATCTTTGTCGTCGTGTGATTATCTAGGCCACAATATATGTATGTTTGTATCATAGACCCAGTGCATTAATATTATTGACATTAATTATCAGTCTTGTAACTTTTTAGCTTTGGGGTGATGTGGGGGGGGGGGCGCATATTTTTCACCAATGGACGCCCCACTCCCACCAAATATCCTGCGTCTGCTACTGTCACCAAGTAATGTACCCCTGTTAATGAGGACATTAACACGAGTGAGGGTAGGCCTAGAGAAGTTCCTACTTAGACCCACCCAATCAATGTGAATAATAGGGGCCAAGTAGACTGGAGTAGACCAGACCTACTTCTACACTCTTTTTTTATCGTTTATCTCAAAAGTTAACGCCTCATTTACTACTATCTTTTGTAGACCTATTTGACTGATAATTCAGGTTGAGATATCGGACTAATTATGTATTGCTGTAAAATTATGAGAGAGAAAAATGGGGTTCAACATCCAGTTTAGACAAACTAGGTCATTTAAAGACTATCATATGGTAGAATTTTATTTCAATAATTCGCTTGCGGGAGAAACCCGATGACCACACCCTACCCTTTTATTATTGTTATTAAACTATTTTTTTATTACTATTTAAACTAATTTTTATTACTGTATAAAATAATTGTAATACTATTGTTATTAAAACAGCAAATTGAACTTGACTTAAGTTTCTTGTTATGAATGTAATCTAAATGAGGTGTTAGTTGCACCACTAAGGCTGATGAGAATTTGTACAAAATGAGTTGCTATATTACTCGCACTTTGACACAACCCCCACTCCATAATTCCTGATACTAATAATAACAAGCCAACAAAATCAAGAACAAAAGATCACACGCAGATACGCACAAACACCTCATGTCGCATTACTCTCCCCCTATTTTGGTGAATTTATAATGAATATATGTGTTGCACGGGTAGGGCCAATTAATGCAACCAAGAAAAGTTTATTTACCAAAAGTCCAGACGAAATGTCCTCGGGGAGTATGAAGACATTAAATTTCCCATATGAAGATTGTCATGGATTACAGATGATAAATAAAATATAAAACACCTTTCTTAAGATGATTGTGCCCCATTACCAAAATATAATTAAACGTACATTATGCAGGAGCTAAATCTGTCTATTGCAGGTCTTCCTTAGGCCTGAAATGTTATCTAAATTATCAATTAGACATTAATTAACCTATCCAGACCATAATCAACTCTAGATGGCAGCGCTAGATTGCGATCTTTAGTGGATTGTGAGCCGATTTACTGCATAACTTTCCTTCACGATTTAACGATTAAATAGATAATCGAGACTATGCTGTTTATCGTACTGATTTTAGTAATGATGATCGAGGCTAGGCGGAAATTTCAACCGCTTCGTTCTCTGTTCACAGTGGACCAATTTGAATGAAATTTTCAGCAAATTTGAATGACATTTTCAGCAAATTTGAATGACATTTTCAGCAAATTGTCTTTACATTATCTAGTTTTTCACTATTATAGCGAGGCACGTAAAAGATCCCTTGGCAGTTGGAATTCGATATAAGAGTAGGCCGTAGTGCCGCTGTCCGGGCAAAATTTCCCTCATAGCACACTGTATGGCGTATGCCCGTCTTCATTAGCCCAGGTTAGGAGCAGAACAGTAGGACGTTAAACTCCATTTCATTTCATTATAGCGAGAACTGCCAACTCGTTATCTAATCTCCCATAATGTATCTTTAACGATTGATATGTCAAAACATAATTAACGATTGACATGTCAAAATATAATTGATGAAAGATAATCAAAACGACACAAGTTGACAAAAAACATTTTATATTTGCATGATTAATTTATTCATGTTGATGTGGAAATATAATTGATTTAATCAATGAGGTGAGTGAAACATTCGGGGTATATTTTCCGTCTTCATTAGCACAGTCGGGGCAGAACGAAATGAAATGAATGGAGACAGGCTAACGCTATTCAGCGTGTTATGAGGGACATTTTGGCCGGACAGCGGCGCTACGGCCTACTCTTATATCGAATTCCAGTTGCCAAGGGATCTTTTACGTGCACGCCAATGTATACACGGGACCTCGGTTTTTCGTCCAGTCCGAACGACTAGATAGCTGTCCTTGTCAGTCCCTCCTTCCTGCACAACTGACAAGGGGGAAACCACGTCGGAAAATATTGATTAACTTTAACGTCCTACTGTTCTGCTCTGACTAGGCTAATGAAGACGGGCTTACGCCATTCAGCGTGTTATGAGGGACATTTTGCGCGGACAGCGGCGCTACGGCCTACTCTTATATCGAATTCCAATTGCCAAGGGATCTTTTACGTGCACACCAATGTATACACGGGACCTCGGATTTTCGTCCCATCCGAACAACTGTCCTTGCCAGGCCCTCCTTCCTGCATCACTGACAAGGGGAAACCATGCCGGAAAATATTGATTAACTTTCTCGGCCAACACCGGGGGCGAACCCGCGACCTCCAAGCTATCGAGTCTGCGTCTTACCTGCTTAGGCTCCCAGACGTTAAACAACATTTCATTTCATTTTACTTTCCTACTTTTCCGAACCAATCGGACTATTGAAGATAGGCATACGCTATACAGAGTGATATGACGGAAATTTTCAATGGACCATGGCATTTCTTCATCGAATTTCAACTGTGAAGGATTTTTTTATGTGCACGCCAGTGTGTACACTGGAGGTTGTTGGTTTTTTTGGGGGGGAGGGGAAGGGGTTGTCCCATCCACAATACTAGATATTGTTCTTTGCCATTACTTTGTCCTGCTCTGCCGACATGGAGAAACCACGCTGCAAAATCCCGAGGAACTTCCGGTGTACATAATCACATACAGTATTGACAGAAATATGGCCGATAACACGACATTACATTTTAACCCGACAATACGACATTTTTACGCGACATTTTTAATGTCGTGGTGTCGGATGAAAATGTATTGTTGGGTTAAAATGTCGTGATGTCGGGTAGTCGTAGTGTCGGGTTAAAATGTCGTGATGTCGGGTTGTCGCCTTTCATCACGACATGATACCAATCAGCCACCATATTGGGCTTATGTTTATGTACGCAGTATCACAGCTGGTTGTAGGTTGTGTACTTGCCATGTATTCTACTATATAAACACGTATTTATAACAACGGTGTTTTCCCCGAATTGTAATAGTAAAATAACACAACGTGGAGGCATGATATTGAAGTCCTGAAGCACAAATTGAACACAACGTGACGTCCACATTGAAGGCATACATATGCAGCTGCGAAACTGCTGTTAGAAATCTGATTTGCTCGACGTAACTCACGACAGTATTACATATTCTGATTTGATGAGCTCGTGAACTAGAATATTGATTTGATTTGGTGTCACTTTGCAGTTTGTTTTGGAGTCCGTGGTTAATAGTGCCACTTGGTATTTATTCGATTCACGACTGTATCAAGGAGTATTGCTACAATAGTCCGCGAATTTGCAATTGAAGTTCAGAGGTTTAACGTCCACTCGACAGAAGCTAGGTCATTTCGGGACTAACATATGGTTCAATTTTAGCAGTGGGAGGAAACCGGAGAGAACACACAAGGTTTGACAGTTCGTTTTATTTATAATTATATAATAAATTGTTTTTTCATGCTGTAACAAGATATATTTATAACGATAATTGGTTTCATAAAAATATTAATAATAATAACATCTCGCTCTAATAAAATACAGCAAAAGTTAAGCATTCTATACAAATAAACAAAGGAAATACGCCCAGACAACAGCTTTGTCCCGAAAAAAATAGACAGCAATCTATCTTATCGCATGCGCATGCATGTGTGGACGTACCGACGGACACCGCAACTGCATTATACAACCGTACTATGTGCGAGTGTATAACAATCTAGTAATGGCTATCAAATCAAAATTTACACATAATACCGAAAATAAATATTCGTTAAGACAATCCAATAACAAAATATATGAAGGAAAATCAAAGAGTAATTCTTCAGTTCAATACCCAAACACGAATCATGTTATTTACATGTATCATTATGTCTACACTAAATATAAACATAGATTTACTTTACAAGTATATACATAGTGCCATTCCCGTCAAAAAGCCCTGGGAAGTATTTGCATAATAACAACAGGTTCAGATATTTTCATGTCTGACACCACGTGGACTGTATTTTCGTAACATAAAAGTTCAGACGCCATGTCCTTATGAGTTCTGATATGTTCATTTCTGACAACACTTTCCCTTTGTTGACTTTAAGGTATTAGATCATTCATGTTATTAATAACAATAGTTATCTTTAACCAGAATAATTCCACACTTTCTTCATCCCAGCCCCATTTAATATAATTATTTACAGCCAGTACTTCATGTTTGGTTTTTGTTACGTTCTTGGCCCGAAGTTCACTCAATACTACTGCAATCATTAAATCACGTCTTTCATTGATAGTTTTATTATAGGCAAAACTAGCTTCAAATTCACAATAACCGTCTTCAACATAATTATCAGATATAAATAATATGACTTTACGACTGACATCCATATTGGATATTATTTGATCAATTTTATTTCCCTGGCCATCTCTTTGGGGGATATAAAGTCGCAGACCCATGTTATTCTCTAATATAGGCACAAGTTTATCATATATTACGTCATCAAAATCTGCATCACAAGAACTTAGATATGCATCGTATTTGTAATTTACGCCACCATTTAAAAGCCTTTGTGAGCGCATGCGTTGAAATCGCGCAATGTATATTATATATCGTAAGTACCATCGATAACGGTAAACAACAGAAATAGTTAAAAGCAAGAGAAGAATTCCTGTCGATACAGATATAATAATTACACGAACCTGTTTCGTTTTAGCGCATGCATGTTTAGAAATATTGACGTGTTTGAGTTGCTTCCCTTGTAAAATCGTTGGCGAATAGCATGTGTACGCCTCAGGAAAATGAACAAACTTTTTGTGGGGGCTCATTGTCATAAACTTGATAAACCAAAGTAGTTCACAGGAACAAGAAAATGGATTTCTAGAAAGATCAATCACTTTCATATTTATAAGGAATTTTAATGAAAATGTGTTCTTTCTAATATTGGTTATTTTGTTTCTACTGAGGTCTTCGTTATAAAGGGAATTCAGGTTTTTGAAATAAGTTTCAGGTATGGAAATAATGCTATTACGATCAATGTATAATACTTCCAATTTTTTCAGATATTGTGGAATAAAACTTGGAAGGTAACGAAGTTCGCAGTCAGAGAGCGACAACGACTTTAAATTAACCAAAGTACTAAATAATTCATCAAACATGTCGTCGGTAGCATTACTTAGGTAGTTTGATCCTAATCTTAAAATCTCCAATTGATTACAATATTTGAAAGCATTCAAATGTACATGCTTATATGTGTCACCAACACTAAAGTGGTCGTCTTCCAGATAGAGTTGTTTTATGGACGAACTGTTAAAAGCGAATGCGTTCAACAGTAACACAGTATTTCCAGTATATGTAATTGACACAACGTGGAGGTTTGGTAAGGTTGAAAAGGTGTTGCCATCTATCTTTATAATCGGGTTGTCGTCAATCGAAAAGAAAGAGAGGGATTTCATACAAGCGATTTTTTCGGCAGGAATATTCCATATTCTGTTATCATCTAAATGCAAATGTTGCAGATTTGTAAAAAACGCACTGCCATTTACACAGAATGTTGGAAATTCTTTTATTTGATTAAATGCTAAAGATAAATTTTTTGTTGTAAACGAATGCTGAAATTTAGTGGAACGGATTTTGTTGTCTGTCACACGCATTATTCTTACGTTCTTGAAAGCTAAAAACATAGACTGATCAAACTCCCTCAAGTGAATATTTCGGATCTCAAGTTCGTTAATCATGGAACTTTCCATACTGCTGGAAAAATTCAGCTCGAAAGGTTTTATGTTTTTTAAGTAAGCTAATTTAAGATATTTCAAACCCCTTGATACCCCCGACAAACATTTCAATAATTCAGTCGCGGAAATGACATCATGCGTTATAATTAAGACTCGTAAATATGTCAGCCCTGTAAGGGTAGATGTAGAACAATTCTGTAGTAAATTGTTCTCTAATTGTAGATAATTCAGCTTAAAATTAGTAATGTTAACAAACGTTTTGCTATCTATACTTGCTAAATAATTGCCAGTGAAATTCAGATATACTATGTTTTGGTTGAATCGTGGAATATAATTCAGTCGATGTCCTTGATTTACACAGAAGGCTTGTCCTATTTCATTACACTTACACATGTTGTCTCCACATACTGTCCATTTATGTTTCTTCTTAGATACGCCCGAGTCCACCAATCCATCATCCACCGGGTCTTGCCCTGGTATAAACAGGGTACAAAGCGAGTAGCAGAAAAACACAAGTCTTCATCACTATCTGTAAGGACATAATTAAAGTTAGGGTTCCGCAATTAAACAGTCAATACGCCAGAATAGAGGGAGAGAGAGAGGGGGGTGTTAACGTCCACTCGACACAAACTAGGTCATTTCGGGACTAACATATGGTCCAATTTCATTTCAATAATTCGCTTGCGCGTAGGAATCTTTAGCAGTGGGAGGAAACCGGAGGACCCGGAGAAAACCAACGAGGTTGGACAGGCGACTACTCCTTGTCACGTACAACCGGGGATTCGAAACCACGCCAGTTGCCTCAATGACAGGCCTTATGATACAGTGCGCACGTGCTAAGTATTCGGCCTCACCCCCCCCCCCCCCATACGCCAGAATAAAAAAGTTGATAATTTACCGTATAATTAAAAAATCAAAATATCTGCGGTCACAGGCGACCCCCTTAAATTATAATTACTTCTTATTTCTTGTCAAAGTTGATAATGACACTTTAAAACCGGTAGTCAGTGACGTTCAGAAACAACTGGCCTTAAATTGGTTTTGCACACAATTCTAGCAGCTTGGTGATGACATTTAAAACGGGTAGTCAGTGAATAATCTTAAATCGGTCTTGCACACAATTCTCGTAGCTTTGTTCTGTGTGTTCTGATTATCAGAACATTGTCGGGACATGTTATCTTTATATGCAACATGTGGTTGGAATTGGATTATGGAAAGAAATGTGAAAGACAGACAGACCGCAATTAATAGTCCCTGGCCACGTCGTGAAATGAAATGAAATGAAATGGAGTTTAACGTCCTACTGTTCTGCTCCTAACCTGGGCTAATGAAGACGGGCATACGCCATACAGTGTGCCATACAGGCACTACGGCCTACTCTTATATCGAATTCCAACTGCCAAGGGATCTTTTACGTGCACGCCAATGTGTACACGGGACCTCGGTTTTTCGTCCCATCCGAACGACTAGACAGCTTTCCATGTCAACCCCTCCGTCCTGCATCACTGACAAAGGAGAACCACGCCGGAAAATCTGGATGAACTTTCTCGGCCAATGCAGGGATCGAACACCCGACCTCCAGGCTAGCGAGCTAGCGTCTTACCCACTTAGCCACGTGATCCCCCTGGCCACGTCGTGAAGCCCGGGAAACAAAACTGAGTTAAATAATATATTTACATTTCAACATACACAGACTGTTACTCTGATATTAATTCAATCTGTTTGCCATAATCTCTTGGTTCTATCATTAACTCTGAGAAAAAAAACCACCTTTATTTATTTCAGTTATTGAAAACAAAATAACCATTTATGAAATACGTGTTATGCTGTCTGCCACGATAAGTGAAATTAGCTTTATAAGCTAGCTAATTCCATTCAATAATCTTATATCACAGAAATATTTATGTAAAACTAGTTTTAATGGACACTTTCATATCTTAAACGAAGAAAGGTAAAACGTGAGACCGGCATACAAGACGACGTTGATTTTTCAATACGGACCGACGAATGGCCATTGCTCTTCGATAAATTGCACTTTCGGACCGTTCGTAGGCGACAAACCATCGTAGATGTTAAATGCGATTTCCAAATGCAAGCTGTTGTAACAGAGATTATTTGTTTAAATTTTTGAAAGAGGTCACGATGTTTGGCTTGGTAGACCCAATCATTGTATGACCGAACACTTAAACAAACATTATGCAAGAGCTAAATCTGTCTATTGCAGGTCTTTCTTTAGGCCTGAAATGTTATCTAAATTATTAATTAGACATTAATTAACTTATCCAGACCATAATCAACTCCCGATGGCATCGCTAGCCTGCGATCGTTAGTGGATTGTGAGCCGATTTACTGCATAACTTTCCTTCTCGATTTAACGATTAAATGGATAATCGAGACTATGCTGTTTATCGTACTGACTTTAGTAATGATGATCGAGGCTAGGCAGAAATTTCATTCGCTTAGTTCTCGGTTCATAGTGGATCAATTCGAATGAAATTTTCAGCAAATGGCCTTTACGTTATCTAGTTTTTAACTAGTATAGCCAGAACTGCCAACTCTTTATCGAATCTCCCCTAATGTATCTTTAACTAAACAGCGACACACAGAGCCCATGGTAACGTACCTTGAAGCGCGGCAGTGCTCTGATGAGCGAAAACTAAAACAGTGCTCTGAGAAATAAAAAAAACGTGCTCTAAGAAAATATCAATTTGGGCAGGCCTATCATTGTACCAAATCTATATTTTTTTTAAAAAATTGAATCTGAGTTAGAAATCGTTGTTTTGTTGTTATACGGTGCGTCGAGCGTGTGACCAATCTCTCACAGTCTCCCCCATAAAACTGAGCTTGCTAGAATTTGCCTGGTCTCGAGTCAGCCATATTTGCGTTCTTTTTCTTATCGTCGCCATGTGTGAACATTTTATTATCTTAGTTTTTGACGTTTTACTGGCATGGTAAACCACACTTCACCCAAATTCTATATTTTAAATCAGTGGTTCTCAACCTTTTTTTTTTGCAAACGGCACATGGAACACATGAAAAAATAGCGGCACACCTGGCTAAATATATATGAAAACTATTTGAATTTTGCCAAATAACAACATGGTAAGTCATAGACACCATACAACCGTAGACACAGACTAGTTATAGACACAAACTAAATAAAGAAAAGCATCACTATGAACTTATCAGTAGACACCATTGAATAGTAAATTTGAATCACGTGGTTTTTCGCATTTTCTTTGTGTGCCGTTCAAAATTTAGCGGCACACTGGTTGAGAATCACTGTTTTAAATCATCCCAAAAAGATATTCATTGAACCAAATAATATAAGAAAGCAAGAGAAGCAAAGCAAACAATAAAGTAAAAATCCCAAAATAAATAACAAAACAAATTCCATAATATGAACTCTGTATACAAACCTCTGCTCAACCGAATCTTCCATTAAACAAGTGGTGTTGCATACCATAAACAGGAAACATTTCTAGTCAGGATAAGAAAAGCAACGAACAGTGACATCCGTAAAATTCCATATAGCAGAATTAAGACGGATCTATATACCGTAGATTAAAGATTAAATTGAAGAGGCGTTTCAAGTAGGTGCATATATTTAATCTTAAATAAATTATGTTGAAATTAGTCCTAGGACATCACCTACTATGTTCAAATTAATCTTAAGGACGCCCCCCCCCCCCACAAAGTATTAAAGAACAATTTAATAGTGATCTCATTCCACTAACCCCTGTGTTCATCCATAAGGGAGACGCGTATTCAAATTATCTGGGAAATACCGAGGATGTCATGACCTTTGCCCACAAAGTCAGAATGAGAAGCGTCCATAGGACTGACAAACCTATATCGTAATGACAATCAAGTCAGCACGGCCCATACCTTCCAAGTTATCATAATCCATCAGGGGATCGCGGTGGCTAAGTGGGTAAGACGCTGGCTCGCTAGCCTGGAGGTCGGGTGTTCGATCCCTGCATTGGCCGAGAAAGGTCATCCCGATTTTCCAGCGTGGTTTCCCCTTGTCAGTGATGCAGGACGGAGGGCCTGACAAGCACAGCTGTCTAGTCGTTCGGATGGCACGAAAAACCGACGTCCCGTGTACACATTGGTTTGCACGTAAAATATCCCTTGTCATTTGGAATTCGATATAAGAGTAGGCCGTAGCGCCGCTGCCCGGGCAAAATTTCCCTCATAGCACACTGTATGGCGTATGCCCGTCTTCATTAGCCCAGGTTAGGACCAGAACAGTAAGACGTTAAACCCCATTTCATTTCATTTCATAATCCATCAGTATAGGCTCCTAAACTTAAATGATAACTTAGCGATAACCTTGTATTGCCTTTTACGACTCATGTGACAAAGTGTTCCATAACTTTCATATAATTTACTATATTATAAAATACGAACAATAACTTAAATACAATGAACTTACTGACCCCCAGTTGGTTTTGATAACATATATATATTTTATATAAACTTCTTCTAAACACGTACTCGCTGTGTTATAATTAAAGACTTAATAAATCCCATGTCCAACGTGGACATGTCTTCAGGTGAAATACGTAGTGCAGGGGCGGATCCAATTACATAAAACAATAGGTAGATAAGGATGGGCGATTTGGCCAGTTATCCCTTTTAGCAGTGACTAGTTTCGTTCTAATTGAACTCTTCGGACTGATTTATCTCACTTGGCGGGTTTCTTTATATTTCACCGGGATTTGAGTTTTGGTGGGGTTTACCGGGGTTTAGAATTATACCGGGGTTTACAAAAAAAGCCTTACCGGGGTTTAGGAAAAAGGCGAGGTTAGAGTAGGGTTGAGTTGAAGGCATGATATTACCATTGACCAAAACTAGATGGGGTATGAATATGTTAGGGGAAGGGGAGGGTCTATGTGAGACCAAAGATAAAGGAGTAAAAAGACATAGCGAGAAAAAGAGGTTTATAAAGATTTATTAATCAAAACCCAAACCCGAAATGAAGGATGAGTTTAAAAGATCATGGTCGGATAACTTAGGTCTGAGGTCCTCTACGATGGCATCCATCAGGGTAGTTTCTATCGGGACTCGGAAAAGTTGGTTTAAGTGCGGGTCTCGGTTTTTCCAGATGTCACTCCTGATGGTTGTGATGGTATTGCAGGTTTCCCGAGAATGAGGTGTGGGGAAGTTTCAAAATCCCAATTGTGAAGGGAAGGAAATGGAGCGACCTGGATGTCCGCGGGGCTCTGGATGGAACTTGGTATGGCTTCACTGGTAGTGGTGTCTTAAAAGGATGAAGCCCCCGTGGCTACGACTGTGGCAGTCGAGCAGGTGGTGGTTGTAGTGTCTTGATCGAGCTCTCCAATGGTCTTATCTATGGCTAGTTGGAGGGTGTCAGCGACCATGGCTGAGCTCCCCTCTTCAACTTCGATCCACATCAGCAAAATCACCAGGAATAACTGGCACACCCTCCATAGTTCGAACGATTGTCGGATTAATTTTCAGCAACCCTGTCTTACAGCTTATAGACGCAACCCGTCTCTAAAAGATCTTTTAACTTCAGAAAGTATAAAAGACCCCGCACCCTTGCCTCAAGCAAGTGGGAAAAGTTACAATTTTTTTAGAATCCACCTGTAACTATCCCCAATGTAATTACTACAATCCGTTAAAAGGAAAGAAAACATTTCATTCTAGCAAAACGGGCCAAATGGAAATGGACGAAGGTAATGTAATTATTGGAAACAAGTGACTATGATATCATTTTGTGGGAGTATTTATGCAAATCAAAACGACTAGATTGAAGAAAAAACATATCTGAGAAAAAAACGAGCCGAAGCGAAAGCAGGTAAAATCGAGTCTTCGACAGGCATTGCATTCCTGTTTTTTTTATTATATATTGTCTGGTTGGACATGGTGTATGCATATATATACGGATAGAAGATCAGACTCCTGTGATATATCTTAGGAAATACAGCACGTAGGTACAATGTCTTGATAGTTTATAATAGAGGATCATCTGGGGGTTGTTCTATAGATATTGTGCAATAACTGTAAATAATTTTCGAGATTTTTAACAGCCCGTATCTATAACCGGTTTCATCCGTGGCTGTAACTCGGGGCACTGTACATCACAAAGGTACCATTAGTGAGGCCAATATATCCATGCCTCCTCACACCTTAGAAAAAAGTGGGACATCTGTAGCCCAGATGATCGAAGGTCTGCGGTCGGGAGAGCTTCAGTATATAGCAAGGTACGAAAGAAGTCAGAACCCGTCCCTGCCCGACCAAAGGGACGATCAACTAATGTAAGAACACCCGGCATTCAATCACCATACACCCAAAAAGACCCATTGGTTATGCCACCCAGAATGGAATGACCAGTTAGGGAGTATAATGATGGATATTGTAAACTTTATTATTTTAACTATCTTTAACGAATAGAAATCAACATACTGGCAATACGCAGGGTTTTTAGCTTTAAAGTTAGACTGAACAAATCATTGGGTGTTGCTTATTATAATCTATCATTGTATCAATGCCTACACTTCAGAATCCCAAAGGTCTTCCATGACGGTACATAAATACTACCGATTACAACGCAATAGGTAACACAAGAAATTAATTGTAAATCCTTGGTTGCACGTTTCGGTCAGCAGTTATCACCATATATTTGTAAATTGAAGACTTCAAATATGTATAAGGGAATGAATTGTAAAAAATAAATCATGCCTTGGTTCTCGGGCCAGAATAAATACTTGCTGATATCTACAATCGACTGTCATCGCTGTCAAATTGTAAATGTATTTAACACAATAAAGTTTATTATATGACATTCGTAGAAAGCATGATTAAACAATACGAACATGACAAATGATCGGGGAAAAAAACCTTGACCATCTCCGTGGTAGTAACCTTATACACGATTATGGCACTACAAAATCAAAGCTGATAATGAAAAAAAAAGTATTAGGCCATCTACACTCCGCCACATTGTTTTTGTTTCAGTTTCGATCTCCTAACTTTCAAAATCGCCATTACGGACCTGCTCCTGCATCGTATCCCGGTTAAAAGAGATCATTATAATCTCGCTTAACTCACCTCCCATAGGTCACTTAAAAGTAATGCGGATTTTTCTAACTTTAAACGGTCTTTGAAAACCAAAAGACTAAACACTTATAGGTAAGCCAGCGTTACTTTAAGGGAAAATTTGCCTTTGAAGACCACTTACCCTTAACTTACAGGAAGTTAGGTATATTTATGTGAAATCTGGTATCTAAGATATCATTTGAATGCGGATCGGGAACTAAAATTTTGCTTAAAGTTAATATCCGCCAATTATACCACATCTTCTATGGCTAACTATACGGAAATGGACATTCATAACAGTAACTGTCAGTATAATGCCGATGTGGTTTCTAAATTCTAATTTATAACTTGGGGTTGAATAGAGGCGTACCTAGAATCTGTGGCGCCGTGCTCTGGTGGTTTTTTCAGTGCAGTCAACCAAAGATGTAACGCCACCATCACCCTACTGTTCGGACACTCCACTCACCCAGCTGCCATGGGATCTTATTGTCACGGGCGGTGTAGTACCATGGGTCGACTGTCAGACGTGGAGAACGGACCAACGTATGACCCATTCACTCTTTTCTTACTACATATTTTGGGGGTTTATGATGGAGTGAAATTATATTTTCTCTCACATGAACTTCTACCTAAAATTTTCGTTAAGTTTTTTGAAAGTCCAATTGCCAAGGCATATTTATTATTCTTACAATCCCAAATGTTACTATTCAATAAGGATATATTGATAAACAGAAATGGAAGGCAAATCTGTATGCGAGGTATCAAGCGTCCTAAATGAAACATGTAGTTATCTTACTAGGAGATTAGAGGAAATATTTCTACCAGCTTCTGTTACAGAGTTATTGAGCAAAATGAATGACGACGACTAAAATAGGAGCCCCTTATTAACCAATTGTTATCTTGTAGCTAATGATTTTTATTGTATTCCATCCATAATTCCTTTTATTATTTAGCAATTAAAATCGTACCCCCCCCCTCCAAACCCCCGAGTAAGTTCGCGCCTCATTTTGTCACCGTGTTCAATTTAGTTTTAGTCTGCTCAGAATAATAAATTGTTCTACGTCAATTGAGAAACATTTTATTAGTATTCAATAGAATCGAGGTATATTGAATATAGTTATGGTACATTGAATATAGTTATGGTATATGTTCCATTTACCAAAAAAAGAGTAAAAAACAAACAATACTGAAGTCAAAAAAGCAAATGAGAAAATGTAAACCCTCTGGAAAGCCAGTGTCTGCTGACGTCAAAATTTGACAATGCAATAAAAAGGGCGATAATCCGGACAAGATAACGCCAAAAGGTTAATAAAATATCGATTTAGGAACTAATCGGAATTATTAAGCTATGTAATTACACAAAATAGAATACGTAATACCCCTACAAGAAATGCAAAACAGGTATGCTGAAGACATCTTACTGTGAAAGTGTATTTATAAAGACATAAAATAAGGACAATAATCCAGATAGGATTAGGAAACTACAGAAAATTTAAAATAAATATTAAATTAGATCGTTATTCCATATGTTGTGGGTTATAAACTTATAAGAAATGTCAAACTTGGTATGTTGAAGAGAGATGGTTAAACGTCCACTCGACACAAGTTGTCACGTACAAACCACTTGACAGAACTTACGATCTAAGGCGCACGCGACACCTTAATTACATAACCTAGTTTAGTGACTATGTGACAAATAATATCATACTTAAGATACAAAATAAAGTTTCGGAGGCTTCGAAGGAAAATCTTCATGTATGCTTGTCCATCTTCTGATTTTCAAAATTTAAAAACAATTTAAACAACTGTCAATTACTTATTGCGAAATACATTCCATGGGTCTATTTTAAGTCATGTGCGGAGTACCATTTTGAACCTGGTGTTCTCGTTCTGTCTTGGAATTTCAATTTAATGACAGCCTCACAGTACAGTTCAGGACAGCACTCATATTTTTCTTCGACAACCTCTGATGAATGTTCTAATATCCTAAATCTCCAACCAAGGTTGTATTCAGTCAGAACAAGCATATCATCAACTCGGGAAATATTCAATTCATCGCAATCGTGTGTCCAAGATCCAAGTATTATGGGACATATATGCGTGTCATCTGTAGGATCGCCGGTACAGTAGACTTTAATATTTGCTATGGGTATGTATGCTACTTCGCCAGTATGACTAATAACACAGTTGACATCTACATCAACCGTTAAACCAGATCGTACACTAAAATAGAGAGAATAAGACACTGTGGCATACAAAGGTTGTAGACAAATGAGTTAGAACAAACCAATATAATGTTTAGTCGACTAATATACTATTCAAAAAAAGTAGGGGATATTTGATTTTTAAGTGTTATTAAAGTCACCTAATGAAACTGACGAAGAAACAAATGACAAAATGAAATGAAGTTCACATTCATCGATTTACTCCAAATGATCGTTAGACTAAGTAAGGCACAGACTGACCATTATAAGGGTAAAATGATACCCGGGGTCAAACAGCAAAGTTACCACAGCATCACAACCAAGTCAGTAACGGGTAAATCCTCCTCTGTTTGCCAAACAAGCATTGATCCGACGTGGCATACTCCTAATGAGACGTCTAAGGTCATTTTGGTCCAGATTGTCCCATTCCTGTTGCAACGCAGCAGCAAGTTCTTGGACATTGGCAGGACGTTGTTGACGTTGACGTAACCTCTGTCCAAGCATGTCCCAGACATGCTCGATGGGGGAGAGGTCGGGACTCAGTGCTGGCCAAGGTAATGTGGTGATGTTCTGTTGTTGGAGGTAACCTGTAACGATCCTGGCCCTGTGACATCTTGCGTTGTCATCCTGGAAGATGAAACGGCGGCCATGACGTCGTGCGAACGGCACAACATGGACTGCCAAGATGTTGTCCCGGTAGTACTGGCCTGTAACACGCCCTGCAACAACATGTAAAGCCGTTCTTCCAGCAACAGTGATGCCTCCCTACACCATAACCGAACCACCCCCAAATCGATCATGTCTGATGACGTTAACGTCTTGGAAGCGCTCGTTTCGACGACGCCACACCCTCCAAAAAATCAACAGTGAACCTTGACTCATCTGAAAACATCACATTGCTCCAGCGTCGATTATCCCAGTGTTGACGATCCCTACACCAACGACGTCTTGCCTGAATGTGATGATCTCTCAAACAAGGGATCACGCGAGGACGTCGGGCGCGAAGGTGACCCCTATGCAGTCGATTCCGAATCGTCTGGCCACTCACTCTCACACCAGTGTCTGTTTGAAGACGAGCGCTGATCTGATTTGCTGTGATGACACGATTTCTCAAGGCCAAGGTACGGATAAATCGATCATGGGCTTGAGTTGTCGCCCTTGGTCGACCTGAGCGTGGTCTGTCCTGTACAGATTGTGTATCACGGTATCTGGACCATAGCCTGCTTATGACAGACTGAGAAACATTCATCGTCCGCGCCACAACCGCCTGTGTTGTGCCGATCTGTAGCATGCCAAGGGCACGTAACCTTTCATTTTGGGTAAGCCGACGCATATCAAAATTTGTTTTCTGGTCACTAAAACAATTAAACTGATGTTTCCACCCTGGAATTCAATGCCACAATGACTGTAACATTCAAAGTCAGAGTCGTGCAAATCTTGGGTTGGACCCCCATGATGATCCCAAGCATCACCTGAATTCCATGCGGTAGCTATTGGTGCGTTTGGGCGTCACATGTAACTGGAAATGTTTCTTCTGTTAGGTTCTATAGTGACTTTTTTCGTAGTCATTTGCATATTTTAGTATTATGCCCCCAAAATCAAATATCCCCTACTTTTTTTGAATAGTATGGGACAAGCCAATATAATGTTTAGTGGGACAAGCCAATATAATGTTTAGTCGACTAAACATTATACAAACCAATATAATGTTTAGTCAACCAATATAATGTTTAGTGGGACAAGCCAATATAATGTTTAGTTAGGAAAAACCAATATAAGAACAAACCAATATAATATTTAGTTAGGCCAAACCAATATAATGTTTAGTAGGACAAACCAATATGTTTAGTTCTTCGAGCCCTTGATACATATATAGCCACTTAAGTTTTATGTACGGTGTGTTGTTCAAAACTTGCAAATTTGAACTAAGTCTTTGAGAAAAGCCAGAAAGTACGTTTTGTTCTTAAATTAGTATTTCCCCGAAGAAATAAGAAAAATTGGGATTTTTTGTGTGGCCGGAGTCACGTGAACTATAGGAGTTGGGCCAGTCTCCCAAGAGAGGCTTAATGTGATGAAGTTTGTTTGTGCCTGCAAGATCCCAAGACCGTTGCCAGAGGCTATCAACATAGACTAAGTCATTACCCCTGGCCCCGAGATCACAAGCAGTCTCAGACTTAACTTAAGAATTTACCCAACTTTCAGTCACTGTTTATGAGAAATATCTTTGATCCAGAAACACAAAACCTCGCGCATATTTCTTATTGATGTATTTGATACACCAGAACAACAAAATTTTTATAAAGGCGAACAATTTTGAGTAAATTCTTAAGTCTGAGAATGCTTTGTAAACTCGGGGCCAGTTCTCACAATACAAAAGTATACATAACTGTTGTAACTATTTGAACTCTTCTAATAAGAAGTTATTATGTCAGGGGTTTCGAAAAGCATGAAGGAGTGGCTATATTGTATAAATGGGGTGTGTATGAGATACTTGACTTTGAATAAAAAAAACTTGAATACTGAATTCGAATCCAGACTTGGCTAACTATTACGTATTTTAATGAGTATAGGTTTGAAAGAATTTTAACCATTGCTCGTTATGCCTTTTATATTTGTGTGACATCTGACCATGCAAATACTTGAAGAGTCCAGAGGAAAAACGATCTAATTCACATTTTTGTCTTTTAGCATAAAAGGCAAAACAGACTTTTGGACGAGAATGTTTGACGCGAACAGACCAACGAGTGGCTTTAATTACAACTCCAAAATGATGTTTAATACGAATCATTATTACCAATACAACTGACTTATACTTTTCAGGCAAATTAAGGTTAAATAAAGAGTACGATGGACTTGTATTTGTCCGGGAGGCCATTTCAGAAGGGCCTTGGTGCGATGTAACTCCGGTCGTTTTAACCTGAAATTGATTTTTCTATAGAAATCTTTTACATTTTGCTAACAGATGGCGTCATTAAATGCGGTTCGTTGAAAAGGTGACTTAGATCGTTCTTCCCCGGGGCTCTTCACTTGAAAGAAGCAATAACCAAGCAAAATGGTACACGTGTTCCGATAAAAAAAAATATAATTTATAGAATCCAGTTTACACTATGATCTGCACACTAACTTCACTCTGTCGTCATATCTCGATATTTCAACAAACTGTTCATCTGGAATTATAACTTACCCGTTGTGGAGTTTAATATCTGGTTTCGCAACACCGGCACACGGTATACTTATTTTAGTTATATTACCATAATCAGATGGTTTCCATGCAAATCTACTATCAGTCCATGTTGTCTGGAACCAAGCTGTGATTTCGAAAATGTTACTCTTTGGATCCTTGTTAAAATAATAAACCCAGTATAGCAGGTAATCATTACAGGGTTATAAAAAGTTTGTAGGTTATATTTAGCAACTATATGACCGAGTTTTGTGAAGATATATTTAATAATTAGAGATGGTTTGTGACGTTAAGATATATTTAATAATTAGATATGGTTTGTGACATAAGTGGTTATATCAATGTTATTTGGCGTTGATTGCTATATTTAGCGTTTATATTTAGATGACAACATACGATGGCAATAATTAGCTGTTTGCAACAAATCCTTATTGTAATATAGTATTCCAGTACGTTTATTCACTACAATTATTGCCAAGTCTCTTTAACCCCAGAAGTCATTGTCTGGCGCAAATGCAACAGTACAACAATGTTGCCAAACATAAGGGGAATTAGCACTTTTTCATTCTAATTAGGTACTACTTACATAATCAACAATATTTTTGAGCATGAGCACTATTTTCACGAAGGTCGTTTCATCTGGGTTATCTGAAATGACCCCTGTTGCTGCGTTAGCTATTGCCGTTATATCAGCTTCCAATCCACGTCTTTGACAAGAGGCTGAAATCATTAAACAATCTTGAAACTACTCAACAGATGTCGATTGCCACCTGTTGGTGAAATGCGTGTACATTTAGTAGTATATATTTAATTATATTGATTCCCCAATCCCGATCACAATTACCAACTTCAAGGATATAAAGGGAACAAAGGTGTCCGGGCATGCCCCCCCCCCCTCTTTCGGGGAAATAATACAGTATTTTGGCGAAAATAATATTTTGCCCGACACCCAATTGATATGATAATATAACACTTTAAATCAAATGCAGAGAATTTGTACTGAATTGAATATTGATTACCCTTTTTTCTGGTACCGCTCTGCGTTGAGCAACATTTTCGTACACGGTGAACAGTCCATATGCTTATTACACTATTTTGCCTATACCGTTTTTTTAGGACTTCGAATTTTGTCATGGTTTGGATTGTTCGTACTTGGTTTTATTTTATTGATACTTACTAGTTTCATAAATTTTTCGGAAATGGAAATTTCTTTAAATTGACTATGATTTTCAATAATATTTCTGATGCCCCTTGGGTGGACCACGTTTCGGTAGCTGAAAACCCGGCATTGGAAAGCAGGAAAACGCGTTTTCGATCGTATAATTTCAGAATTTTCTGGTGGTGGCCTCATATCCACTAAGTAGCCACGCTTCGCGTATTCGGCAATCTCGGTCGATCGGGAATTCCAATCGCAAAACTACATTAATACGGTTATATTATTGCACCAGTTTCTAATTGCAGTACTTAAAGGGCGTTTGCGGCAGAGTAGTTTTTAAAATCTTCAGTGCTTGCTGGCGACCGTACATGACACATGTGTAGTAGAGATATATAGCTCTGTTCCAAAATGAAACCAGACCATAAGCTTAAAATCCTGATGCATCATTTTAATAAATATGAAATCACATGGAAACTACAATATATAGGAATAAATGAAATGAAATGGGGTTTAACGTCCTATTGTTCTGCTTCGACTGGGATCATAAAGACGGGCATACGCCATATACAGTGTGCTATGAGGGAAATTTTGCCCGGGCAGCGGAACTCTGGCCCACTCATATCTGCCAATGTATCCACGGGACCTTGGTTTTTCGTACCACCCGAACGATTAAACAGCTGTCCTTGTAAATCCCTCAGTCCTGCACCACTGACAAGGGGAAACCACGTCGGAATATCCCGATGAACGTTCTCCGCCAATACAGGGATCGAACACGCGTCTTACTTAGCCACCCTGGCTCCCCTAATAGGAATGTATTAGTCCAATAATAACCCAGTTTCGTTCAGTGTGCTGCTCGCTATAGGCAATAAGCCCACCGCAATTTTGTTGTCCACAAAATTTAATGATAAGCCTTTTTTAAAAACTCGATTGAATCCAAGCCGGGACATAATCTCCCGTTGCTATTTCGGTTTAGTTTTCTTAATGAAATGTTAGATAAACTATTACATATTAGCGTGGATTAAGCCGTGAGAAACTTGATATTTTAACGACAAATGCCAAAGCCGCATCACTACTTTAATCATTGTTTCCTGCTTGTCCAATATCAGGTATGCGAGTGATAAGACATATTCTATTATCATGCCTCAAAGATTCTTACCTTGAGCTGCTAACATAAGCATTGCACAGAAAAGTATATCTTTCTTCATTTTGTGATCTGCACTTCTCCTATTCTTCCGTTAATGACATTGAAGTCCCCCCGTTCGCTGCAATTTATACTCACACAGGCTAAGTCTGTTCCCCAATCCCATCCAGACATGCTGAATAAAAAATTTAAAAAACAAAAAAATGATTACCATAGAACCCTTAATCTATGTGCCACAGATAATTGTAAAATTATCTATACGAAAGGTTAATATCACATTTGTTTGCTTTGACATTAAACCATTTGCTACTTACAAATTGCAGGAACAGTTTTTTTTTCAAAATCGTATTTTTAGGCCCATAAAACGTTTCTTGGCCAAATATCAATTTATGGCAAACGCAGTTTATCGTATCTTCCATGCGTGCTAGGTACTAGTATTCTACGCATTCTGGCAATTTTTTTTAATTTCTTGGACCGGGAACAGTGCCCGCTAACCTAGTCTAGTTGGGGCGTAGCATTTTGGGGCGTGTCTTTTAGGGGTAACCCACCGCACAAACTGTTTGGCAGTGATCCTTCATGATTCCTGTGGTGGTACTGAACAACTCCAAAGCTGTTTTAGGTGGTACAGATTTCAGCTGTACAGAATTGCGCATGTCGATTTATGCCGTCGCCACGCTTTTGCACCACAACGTGACTGTGTGGCGTGAAGGGGTATGGCAATAGAGTAGCGGAGGCGCATGGGCGTGGTGTACGCGTAGTGAGAAGGTGAAAATTACTTTATTCTGAACGATGTTATCAGTGTTTGAAGTTTTGACAATATGTAACATTGACTGCTTATTATCGTAGCAACCGTCTAGATTCGCCACTTTTAAATTAAATTATTAAATGGCAATGTTTCCATTCATTTAAATCTCCGCAGTCCGGTGGTCTAGAGAGTTAAGTTTAGGCTTGTCACGTGAATAGATGTCTAAATAATAGTTTATAAACATAAATAAAGACCCAAAATAGACAGATTTAGCTTTCAGACAATGCGTCTTTAAATGCACTTATATTCAATCCATTATTTTGTTTTTTTCCATTTTCTGAATCTAATTTACATTTTGTTTTGGGGGCAGGTCAAGTTAAAGATCAAAAATAATGATATCAATATAAATGCTGGCTCGCATTTTAAGTTGTTTTTTGAACTTTAACTTGACTGTTTTTTTTACCTGTAGAAATGTCAACAATTTTCAGATGTAATAGTTCTCTATGGAAAATGGGGGTTGGATGGCCGAATGGTTAGCACGTGCGCGCTGCGCTGTATCATACGGTCTGTCATTGAGTCAACTGGCGGGGTTTCGATTCCCCCGGTTGTACGTGACAAGAAGTAGGGTCGCCTGTCCAACCTCGTGGGTTTTCTCCGAGTCCTCCGGTTTCCTCCAACTGCTAAAGACCCCTACGCGCAAGCCAATAAAATTCAACCATGTGTTAGTCCCGAAATCACCTAGTTTGTGTCTATGGAAAACAAACAGCTCTTTATTCAATGTTCTTAATTCTTAGTTCTTAATTCATAGTTCTTAATTGTCGTATTCCGAGATTTGTATCTTAAAATCAATATTTGTTTTACAAATCAGATATTTGTCATACAAGATTTGTAAATTGTATTTTTGTTTAATTTAATTTTAGTTAAATTTATTTTAGACAATCAAAAAATTATATAGCCTACATTTACATTTCATCAGATACATACAACGGAACACAAATCTCGAACAACAAATTTCCAAATACAAATCTTTAAAAATATTTCTCCATAAACATTTTATCTTTATATAACCAAAATTAAATTAAACCAATCAACATTTCACAAATATTTTATGACAAATATCTGATTCGTAAAACAAATATTCACTTATGAAATCTAGGCCTAGATGATTGAAACTATAGGCCCAATATTGCCGTCAGCGATTGTAAGCACCCTCTAAAAGTTCCATAAGCTGTAACGGAACGGTTCGGTGTGGCTTAAGGAAGGAAATGTTCGCGGGTAGGCATGCGAAACTACTCCTTGCTACGCGCATCGTGCGATTAAACGCTTGACATTAGACCAGTTTGACACTCCCAACATGTATACTATTCAAAAAAAGTAGGGGATATTTGATTTTTAAGTGTTATTAAAGTCACCTAATGAAACTGACGAAGAAACAAATGACAAAATGAAATGAAGTTCACATTCATCGATTTATTCCAAATGATCGTTAGACTAAGTAAGGCACAGACTGACCATTATAAGGGTAAAATGATACCCGGGGTCAAACAGCAAAGTTACCACAGCATCACAACCAAGTCAGTAACGGGTAAATCCTCCTCTGTTTGCCAAACAAGCATTGATCCGACGTGGCATACTCCTAATGAGACGTCTATGGTCATTTTGGTCCAGATTGTCCCATTCCTGTTGCAACGCAGCAGCAAGTTCTTGGACATTGGCAGGACGTTGTTGACGTTGACATAATCTCTGTCCAAGCATGTCCCAGACATGCTCGATGGGGGAGAGGTCGGGACTCAGTGCTGGCCAAGGTAATGTGATGATGTTCTGTTGTTGGAGGTAACCTGTAACGATCCTGGCCCTGTGACATCTTGCGTTGTCATCCTGGAAGATGAAACGGCGGCCATGACGTCGTGCGAACGGCACAACATGGACTGCCAAGATGTTGTCCCGGTAGTACTGGCCTGTAACACGCCCTGCAACAACATGTAAAGCCGTTCTTCCAGCAACAGTGATGCCTCCCCACACCATATCAGAACCACCCCCAAATCGATCATGTCTGATGACGTTAACGTCTTGGAAGCGCTCGTTTCGACGACGCCACACCCTCCTACGTCTGTCCAAAAAATCAACAGTGAACCTTGACTCATCTGAAAACATCACATTGCTCCAGCGTCGATTATCCCAGTGTTGACTATCCCTACACCAACGACGTCTTGCCTGAATGTGATGATCTCTCAAACAAGGGATCACGCGAGGACGTCGGGCGCGAAGGTGACCCCTATGCAGTCGATTCCGAATCGTCTGGCCACTCACTCTCACACCAGTGTCTGTTTGAAGACGAGCGCTGATCTGATTTGCTGTGATGACACGATTTCTCAAGGCCAAGGTACGGATAAATCGATCCTGGGCTTGAGTTGTCGACCTGAGCGTGGTCTGTCCTGTACAGATTGTGTATCACGGTATCTGGACCATAGCCTGCTTATGACAGACTGAGAAACATTCATCGTCCGCGCCACAACCGCCTGTGTTGTGCCGATCTGTAGCATGCCAAGGGCACGTAACCTTTCATTTTGGGTAAGCCGACGCATATCAAAATTTGTTTTCTGGTCACTAAAACAATTAAACTGATGTTTCCACCCTGGAATTCAATGCCACAATGACTGTAACATTCAAAGTCAGAGTCGTGCAAATCTTCGGTTGGACCCCCATGATGATCCCAAGCATCACCTGCATTCCATGCGGTAGCTATTGGTGCGTTTGGGCGTCACATGTAACTGGAAATGTTTCTTCTGTAAGGTTTTATAGTGACTTTTTTCGTAGTCATTTGCATATTTTAGTATTATGCCCCCAAAATCAAATATCCCCTACTTTTTTGGAATAGTATATATTCTAGTACAGACTGTGTTCAATTAACCTGGCTTCCCATCTAGCCAATTGTCTTGTGAAATAATGGCTCGAACCATTGCTCAAATCAAACTCCAATAGGAATTTATGAGGAAGCTGTTTTGATTTATTTTTAAAGAGTTACAAATTTAACATTAATTTAAAATCCACTGTGTTTGTGGTCTTGTTGATTTGCTACCAATTGGTGCCAGTCATTATCACATATGTGATAGAGCTGGTTAAACACATTCCAAATTTCTGCTCACTAATAATTCCTTCCAAGACCAAAAGTTGTTGTGAGACTGTGAGAGGATATCTGACAATTTATACAAAGAATTGACTCTCACTAGATAAGAGAACACGAAAGAAAAACAGAAAAGGTCCGTGCATTACCATGTTTTTATAAGGTATAGAATGAATATGAACAAGGGAATGTACGGACTATTTCTATTTTTCTCGTGTTCTCTTCTCTAATGACATTCAATTACTTTATTGAATTGTCAGGTATCCTCTTACAGTCCCATATAACAACTTTTGGTCACATCAGTCAGTTATATAGAGGGATAACTCGTTTTTTCCTTTGGCGTTCGTCACTTCCGATTCAGGAAACCTGTATTACTCAGCTATCGTAGCAATGATCTCTGTGTTAAAATTATATTTGGAATGTGTTTAACCAGCTCTATCACATATGTGATAATGACTGGCACCAATATTGTCCTTTAATACATTGATCTTTATAAATAATAGGATGCCCCTCCTTTTAATCCCTGTAAGTAAGAGTTTCCGTGTAGGTTTAGTTGTAAATGGCCCCCTAACCAAAGGTGTTAAGCTTTAATTGTATTTGATTCTTCCTGAGCAGAACAGTAGGACGTTAAACCCCATTTCATTTCATTTCTATTTGATTCTTATCTTTGTTGCATATTCTGTATATATTTGCCTACTATTCACATACCTGTATCATTTGCTTGATAAAGACGAGAGTTTCCTCATCAAAACGTTGCATAGTAATAAACTCAGTAATTGTGTATCCATAAAATTGTACCTTGTGTTAATATTCAATTACTAATATGTTCAACTACGTCACCCAATATTTTCTAGTAAAAATGGGTGTCTCTCCTTTTCCCAACAATATTATTGGATCGAAAACGTATGACATCGCAAAGCCATTGAGTGGCGTTCACTGGAAGATCGGAATCCGCCAGAACTTTATACGGAACTGTATTGCTGGGAGAAGGCCACTAAATTGAAAACATTACAGGTTGCAGCCAGAAACACGACTAAAGGATTAAACTGGATATTACCTAGTTTTGTGGAGGTTATGTTCCTGTTTTGCGGGTAGAATTTGTTTTTTTTAAATGTTCAACAATCAGCTTGTGCCTCCCTTTTCAGGACCGACCCATGTGGCCCTGAAGCCCCTGACAGGGATGTATGTGGTGTTATCCTATCACTCATACTCTTCTATGTCCAGAAATATATAGTTTGTCTGTAGATGTAGTTTGGTTCGGTGAAATAATCGCCCCCAACCGCCGCTAACTAGTTAAAGGGCCATATTGTCTGGCATGTTTGATTTTACTACCATCTAATCACCCTACAACATAATAAATGATTTCAGTGTATTCTTTGGCCCCAGAAATATACGGTTAGACACAAAAGTTATCATCATAGAATAAATACTATGGGAGCTATAGGGGATTATTTGATGTGGCGGCCGTCTTGGACGCCATCTTGAATTTCTCAAAACGCTCAAGGGTGACCGAGGTTCACCCGACAGATTCTGAAAGAGGATACTCTAGGCTACTAAAAAAACTTTGTATACAATTTCTAGGTTCACTCGAAAAATTGGGCTTGGCGACCGGACTACACACGCGATATCTACCGTAGAATGGGTTATTGGTTGATAAATCTTTACATAATAACAACCTAAAACGTCACAGATATTATAATATCAAGGTTCAAATACGTGCCAATTTAAACAATTTGTCAATTCTTTGATCTGGATAAGCTGAAGTAATAAATGGATAGACACATCCTCGTTAAATGTCATAGATAATGATAAGGATATAGTTGTCAAACTACCATCCGGTGAATTCAACATTAGCAAATGGGACTAATTTACAGCTAATGATTAATACACTGATAACATGGATTATATTAAAGGTACATTTTATTATTATGTATGAAATGTATTTTTCACCTTCACATTGAGACAGTGACAAGCTCTATACCTGATTTCATCAATCGAGAATTTCAACCAGCGGTTGCTAGGCAAGATACAACCACATTTTGAAGGAGTTGGACTTAGAACAAGCTAAACAAAAACGCGATTTTTTTGTACAATCAGGGGCCATAATCAAGTTGCGGTCCGATATGCTTGAATATCGAAAGTTTGATATAAACATACAGCGGTGGACTGGCCAGGTTGTCAGCTTGCCCAGTGGCAAGTGGAACCCCTTAGACATTCGACAATATATTTAAAATATAAGTTAGAAAAAAGTTATTAGCATGAAAATTCTAATTACATCTTTTTGGAAAATTTAATTTATTCATTTTAAAAATTAAATGATAGAATTGTATTGGTGGGTGAGCCCCTTTGTCTCCTGGCAACCAATATTTTCAGACCCACTCCGCCACTGTGAACATATATTTTAAGTTTCATCAAGATCGGATAAAAACTTGGTATTACATACTTTTACACTATTTGCGTACAAGTAGCAGTCATAAGCTGTGTCGGTCCGATTTTCACAAGATTTGAACTTAGCCAACATAAGTGTGTAACGGTGATATATTTAAACAGTTTTTTTTAACCAGATAAACATTGTGACCTCTATGGGTTCTAAAAGCTAGGGGCCAGGAAATTACGGTCCGATAAGCGCCAAGATCAGAAGATTATAAACACACATTTCAATTTTCATCAAGATCAAATAAACATTATGACTTCTAGAGGGTCCGCAATCTTGGCATTACATACTTTTAGACTATTTGCGTAGAAGGAGCGGCCATTTTGTCCAGCACTTTTGGTCCGATTTTTATGAAATTCTACTCCACTTAAACTGAGGTGCAACGGTGATACATTAAACATTTCTTTTAAAAATTGACTCAAAAGTGTGACTCTAGAGGGCCCACAATCAGGGGCCATAATCCAGGATAAAAATTATGAACCCTAGAGGGACCACAAGCTTAAAACATGATTTTTCGTGTATTAGCGAATATCGAAAGGAACCGAGATCGTATGGAGATAAACCTATACTTCAAGTTTCATCCAATTCGGACACAAATGCTGACCTCTCGAGTGTCCACAATCTAAAAACGTGATATTTCGCACAATCAAGGGCCATAATCTATAAAGTTACCGAGATCTGTTGGAGATAAACCTATATTTAAAGTTTCGTCAAAATCGGTTAAAAATTGTGACCTGTAGAGTGTTCACAAACAAATTGTGGACGAACGGGCGGACAGGGTCGGTGAAAATGTGGGCGTATAAAAACATCTGGTGTTCCGCGTCTGTCAAGATCGTATCCACATGTAAACAGTGTCGTTTAAAATATCAAAATTGTCAAGATTTATATAGATTGTTATTTAAAAAGTGACAATATTGGTCGAGTCCGACCGGAAAGGACATTTATCTAAGTTCCCGGAATTAGAGATTTCGGCAGTTAGTTAGCACTTGGATTCATATTTTGAGGAGATCGGTTGAAAAGCTATAAGCTTTATCATCACCCCAGTGCTTGAATAAATCGGTTAAAAGACCATGAAAGTCCACCCAAGACCGTGAAATATTACGCCTGTAGTATAGACCAAACTAGATCTAAGTAATGTGCGAGCAAATGCTGACAACCATTAGTTGTTGGAAACAAATCGGTCTACGCACTCGTTCAATTGATTTTTTTTTATCTGTTGCCAATGTTGTTCCATTTGGGATGTAAACCATCCCGACATATCCCGTGACTGTGTCAAAATGGAAACGGAATTAGGACTGCCACCTTACCGACAGAATATATTTAGTTCAGCTCTAAACGTAGGTCTCACTACACTCGCCCTGTAGTTCAGAAACCGCCCTTGTCGAAAAAGTTTCGGACCCCAGTCAATTTTACTGGGCAACTTTTTACTTTCAAACGGCCGCGTTTCAAATCTCTGTGAATGCCTGTACAATATAAAGGAATATTTTAGTGAGAAAATAAGACCTTACTTACCTCACTAGAGTCCGTATGTACCACACCATAAGCTGTTAACAATACATCCCCTTCTGGTAAACGGCTTGGCAGAAGCCATTGAAATCTAAATATAGGGTAACACACAAATGTATTGGTCTTTGGGGGTTAAAGGAGATTAAAGGCCACTAATAACTTCTAACATAGACGTTAATAAAAACTATAAACTACGGTCAAAGTCCAAAACAAAAGAGTTGCTCCCCTTCCACCGTATAGGAGATGCTCGATTGCCGGTGGGGAAATGCACCAATCCCCAGCATGTCAATTCCTCCAACTTCCGGAAGGATTAAGTATCTCGGAGCTATAATGCGATAAAATATTCTAACTCCGGAACCCCCTTCAAACGCATTAACGCCAAAACATCGGAAAAATATCTGTATTCCATCGCAAGTAAATCAAGTATAAATAATAATAAACATAACTGAAATAATCTTTGTTAAGTAACACTTTCTTAGCTGTCAGGTTTAAATCGGGTGATGAAGGAGTACTGCCCCAGTGTAACCCACTCTGGCTTAGTTCGGACTAAAATCAAATTTGATCACTAAAGTAGACGAGGTTAACCATTGTCTGAATGCGCGCGTAAGAAAATGTTTTAACCCCCCATAACAGCTGAAACATAATATGCTCGATTGCTAGTGTGGAACGTCCACGAATTGACAGTATTGCAATCGTGTGAGGGGGGGTTGGATGAGTGAATGGTTAGCTTGCGCGCGCTGTATCATAAAGTTTGTCATTGAGTCGACTGGCGTGGTTTCGAATCCCCGGTTGTACGTGACAAGGAGTAGGGTCGCCTGTCCAACCTCGTGGGTTTACTCCGGGTCCTCCCACTGCTAAAGACCCCTACGCGCAAGCGAATTATTGAAATAAAATTAAACCATATGATAGTCCCGAAATGACCTAGTTTGTGTCGAGTGGACGTTAAACTCCATTTCTCTCTCTCTCTCGCAATCGTGTGAGGTGGAATTAAGTCCCGTCAGTCCCGACAACAGAGGTGGTGTGAATAAATCGTGACGAAATTAAATACAGTGAAAATTGTTCTTTTCAACTGTCATCGTTGGCTGAGATGTTTTCTTAAGCAGTCGGCGTATGCGTTGTAGTCCGAAAATCACTTTTCACTCGATTGTCATCATTTTTGCGATTGGGAGACTTTTAAATGAGGAACGTTCAATCATATATCCCCGGTGTGTTTAATTACGTTACGACTCTACTCCCACCACCTCTGACATGAGTGAATTCCGCCTCACTCTACTGCAATGGCAATGCTGTCGATTTGGCCCTGGTAGCCTATTGATTTTGGCTAAGGTAGCCAATAGCCTTGGCGGCTTCGGGTTGTACCTTGGTGGTATTCAACTTATGATGTCCTGATGAAAATAGTAAAGCCTTGGTGGCGTGGAATTATTTGTGGCAGAATTAGTAATTTTCAGTGGAGAAATTTATTGGTGAATGTTAATTGTAGCAGTATTATCTTAGATCGACGCAATCGATTAATTAAGAGAAAGTGAAGGCACAACAGACTAACTGAGCGTCTTATTTGTGTTTGTATTGAATTGTAGTGAGTTTCATCAGTCATGATCGGGGGGTTTAGACATATGGGTTGTGACAATGTGTCGTATTTCTCTTTTGTTGTTTACATGATGGTTGTAACGATTTGTATATTTCTAGACGGGATCTTTCTTAACACTGATGTCTTAAGTGGATTCTTTATTCACGTGGGTGAGGGGGTCCTGTCTCCTTGTGTGATTTGATCTGGTTTAGTGGTAGTATTTTTAAATGTTTTATAGAATGAAATGTATGATCACTTCAGAGAAAGTATTTACAGTCTTGGTGTTTATATGTACCATAATGGGGAAGAAGTTGTCCTTTCGATCTTTCCACTAAAATGATGCTTGTGTTTGTATATTTTAGATGAAAGCGATGAAGACCATGCAATTCCTTTTATAGATAATTTGACAGATAACATTGGTTTACAAGTGAATCCCGATAAAGCTTTTACTTGCAGTAGTAAACACAACAATGGGAGAGCCTGCAAAACAAAATTCACCTAAGATCGAATACAAAGATTTGTTGTGGAATCCACATATCCGCAATGACATCACGTTCAAGACAAAGACAAAGAGAACAATCAGTCCGAAAAGCGCAGAGGATAAACTATTTTTTAACGGCTTCAAAATAGACAGGGAAACATTACAGCATGGATTTTGCTCAGCAAATACATTTCCCGAGCATCCCTCAACAGCCCGGTCCAATATTGTTTAAAACGCCAAGGAATTGTGGGCTCTTCGGCATCTGTTGCGAGACCATGCCCAAACAAGTCAACTTTTTATTGGATGAGAGTGTACAGACTGCAAAGGGTGCGAATTGTGTAGTTTCATTTTCACACTTTTTCCTAGAAAATTATGGCCTATGGGAAACACATTCCCACTTACATGCGGATAATTGTCCCGGTCAAAACAAAAATTCTTGCATGATGACGTTATCTTATGTGGCGCGTTTCGACTGGTCGACACATGTCGATTAAGATGTCTTTTCTGTTAACCGACCACACTAAATTTAGCCCAGATTTGTGTTTTGGTCTTGTTAAAAGGGTGTACAAGAAGACAGAAGTGAATTGCTTGGTCGGCATTGTAGAGGGTGTGGAGCAGTCTTCAGAGAATGTGGACATTGCCAAATTGTGTATAGAAGGTTCCATGATAGAACCAATGTACTTAGGCCAAAAATTAAAGGAATTGAGAAATATCATCATCATGAATGTATCAAAGAATTAGATACAAATGTGTCCGTATGAATTTAAGGAAGACAGATTTACCACAACCTGACGCTATGCCCAATATGATTAGGGCAAAAGGACTTGATAAGGCAATGGTATTTGTATGACGAAATAAGACAATTTGTTAAAGAAGAATTCCAGGATGTTGTTACACCACTGCCTGATCAACCAACTACACCAAGTTCTGACACAGAAATCGAAGAACATATGCCGATTTCGAAGAGGGCTCGAAATTAAAATTCACCGTAACCGAAAGGCCCTACAAATTGTACATATTTGTCAGAATAAATGTTAATTTTCTATTTTTATTATAAATTGTAAATATTTGTCAGAATAAATGTTAATTTTCTATTTTTATTATAAATTGTAAATATTTGTCAGAATAAATGTTAATTTTCTATTTTTATTATAAATTGTAAATATTTGTCAGAATAAATGTTAATTTTCTATTTTTATTATAAATTGTAAATATTTGTCAGAATAAATGTTAATTTTCTATTTTTATCATAAATACATGTAGTACATAGTTTGAGAATGTGTACAAATTAGAACTGTTAAAGTAGCTAAGTCTCTAATTCAGTATCATTCAAACCCTTCTACATTGAAAACACGAATTATTTGTCAGCTTTAATCAACATTGATGTTGTGATCTTAGCGGGAAAAGATGGGCTTTGATATCCAATATTTAAGACAAAATAAACATTTTACCACTGGTACGGGAATCGTGTACCATAATGCGTTTCAGTGCCATTTGTACCAAGGGACTCGAAGAACGAGGCTAGACATATTCCACAAGTCCGGCCAAACGGTGACTCCATATCTAGAGAGCATGCGCAATAAATACAATCGGTGTAGACTAGAATAACCAGATTCTAGAGATCGTCATTCTATTGAGACTTTTGACGTATTTCAACGAAACATAACGGATTAGAAATTGCAGTAAAAACAGAAACGATTGAATGTAAATCAGTTTATATACATTCATATTACAGTATTATATGCGTTGCGACCCATTTGTGTCAATTTCTAGGTCCCATATATTACTGATTTAGATCCTTTAACTGCTCAGAAAGTATGAAATATAAATATTTATGTTTAAACTGCATTTTCCCCACTTTTACTTTTCTAAAGAATATGTCATTTCCTTCAACAAAATGGTGAATATCTCCAAAAGTTCTCAACTGATTTTTTCAATTTAAAGATTATTATGCTCCCCAATATGTGCTGGTTCCACTCATGCCACAATCATTAATTCAATGGATCAGCTGTTTCGTTAACAAATATTCTCGAGTGTCAACTATTAGCAGTTGTGATGTATGAATTATTATGACAGGATAACACAGGCTCTATAGAGTCTTGTACAACACAAAGCGCAAGTTAATTAGATCATTTATTCGACTTCTAACAGCAGCATAATAATCCATCACACCCAAGTCAAAAACTAAAATAAATTTTCGTCGCCCTCATTGACTACCACTACAAATGGGATTGTCATTCTGTAAAAAGGTAAATGGGACAACCACGCCGAAAACTTCCGGTGAACTTTATTGGCCAACACCGGGATCGAAAATGGGACCTGCAATTTAGCGAGCCAACGTCTTACTCACTGAGTTACCACAGCTCCTTTGAAAAAAAGGTAGAGTCTAGCTATAATAGTTTTTTTTACTTCACATTAGTAAAACATTGATGTGATTATTTTTTAATTAGTCCTAATGTCACTATGGCGGACTTTAATTCCCTAATTATTGGAAATCAATTACGGAGTAGAAAATGGACTTCCACTTACTGTGGTAATTATCATTAATTCTTCATGGCGCAGAGAGAAATATAGAATGGATTAAAATTTAATGTTTCTTTTGCGCGCATGTCAATGTTGTTCGTACTACCCGGACGAATAACCACTGCCCTTGTCGGGTTCCCATCCCTGAACACTGACAAAAATTAATGATACCCGTACAGAAGAAATACAGAGTCAATAAAATTCAAGAGAAATGTCTAAATTGAAATGATACCGACCTACTTTGACTTGCTGTGTTTACCCGCCGCACCCCCCTCACCCATTTACGAAATAAATAAAATGAAATGGGGTTTAACGTCCTACTGCTCTTCTCTGGCTGGGCTATTGAAGACAGGCTATGAAGGACATTTTGTCCGGGCAGCGGCGCTACGTGCTACTCTTAAATTAAATTCCATATGACAAGGATTATTTTACGTGCACCGGCACGACTAGGCAGATGTCCTTGTCAGGCCTTCCGTCCTGCAATTCTGACAAGGGGAAACCTCGCGGTAAAATCCTGATGAACTTTCTCCGCCAACACCGCGACCTCCTGACTAGCGAGCCAGCGCCTTACTTACTTAGCCATCGTCACTCTCAAATTATGAAATATATATGTGATGTAATAAAGTGAACGCTGTTTTTACGATATATGTAATGCATGTATCTATTGTGTATTAAAACATTTCCATACACTGTCGCTATTAATGAGATCATTATATGAAAGCATTATACCCTGCATTAAATGAAATCATTATATCCTGCATTATAAATAAGATCGCAACAATATGCATGGTCTAAAGGGCTTTGACAATTGACATAGATAGAAAAAAACTAGAAGTTTCTAAAGTGTTACATAATTACAATAACAGCACATTTTATAATGGTTGAAATACAAAAATTTTCAATACACATGGTGTTCTGGGAAATCACAGAATTAATGGATTTTCTTTGTTTGGAAAACAAGAAGGGAATACAAACACTAATGGGTTAACAACAAGCATACTATGCATACAAAGAACGCTATATGCACAAAGGCTTTATGAACAGGTTGCCAATTGTAATTTAAAAGAAATCGGGATGGCATTTAAGGCTTATTAATGGGTTGATCTGTTTCACAATGTTTGATAAAGAAAATCTTTCCGGTATTTAATGAATTTAAATAGGTTTTGAAACCACCAAAGAGAGAAGAGGAACCGGGCGTACTGCGGTTTCGAACCTTTCCGGTTATTAATTAATTTAAATAGGTTTTGAAAAAAGAGTGAAGTGGGACCGGGCGTATTGCGTTTTCAAACCTTTCCGGTATTTAATTAATTTAAATGGGTTTTGAAACCACTAGAGAGTGCAGTGGTGATTTTAAGCCCACTCAACATAGACTGGGTTAGTCTGGACATTACTTCACATACGTCCAATTGTCTTTGAGTGATTTGAGATAACTACACATCCCAGATAAAACAATCGAAATAGCCTTGAAATCTACATACGTTTCAGTAGGATATGGCTGTGTTTATCTATATAAGGGGACGACCTTGAATGACGCCATTTTAAACCAAAATAGTGCAGTGTTATTTTGTCATTCATTGGAGTTACACGTGAAATTAACATCCATTCTTACCATATGATATAATGTTGACAGCAGCTGTCTAGGTATTTACTGTGTGTAATAAACATGCTAAAAAGTAGCAAATGAGAATTTTTAACACGCCAACACATAATTTATCGTGTTCAGTCATATTCTGGTGAATAGACGACTGGCTACAATCAGGTTGTTAATATTTTTTTGTATTTTTTAATAAATGCATGTCTATAGACAATTAAGGCCATGTTTCACTAGCATATTTATACAGACGACCAGCGTTGTTTTTACATTGGGAATAAGAACAAGTTATACTAATGAAATACTTTCTATATCTCTTGTACCATGGACCTATACTTTCTATACCTCTTGTACCTATACTTAATATATCTCTTGTACCATGGACCTATACTTTCTATACCTCTTGTACCATGGACCTATACTTTCTATACCTCTTGTACCTATACTTAATATATCTCTTGTACCATGGACCTAATAATCCAACTCCGTGACGACCCTTCAGGAGTGAATTCAGAATCTGAACTGGAATACACCCAGAAACCGGGCTGTCTAATCTGGGTGTGCTAATCTGTTAAGTGCAGTTCTACATAATTAACATAGTTCCATAATATATTCTTACATTCATACATAATGTGAACATGTTTATCATGTCTTAATTAATCACACCGCTACCGATAGAGATGAAGGAACACGGCTACTCGTGAGATCACAGGAAATCGTTATCCTTTAGGTGCCATCATGTAAACAACTTATCTCTATATGTACAAATCATGACTCATGGCTCAACCCAAATGGTCCTCCATTCAGTCTAAGAAAAAAAAAATTGAGAGCATTTTTATAATATTTGCAATTATGGCCACAGCTTTGGACCCCATCAAAATGGTCGTTCGTCAGCCTAAGAAAACAAAACTGACTGAATTTTTATGGATCTTTTAATACAATGAAAATTAATATCAAATGGTGTGTCCTGCAGTCTAAGAAGACAAAAATATACTTCTATAATAATGAAAATATTTAAATATACATATACTGGTCTTTATTGCTTCCTATAGACCCACACCGATAGTTGCCTTAAAAACGAGCCGTATCAGTTTAGAAAATTCATCTGTGAAAAACATGTACAAAATCGATGGTTTCTATTTATTTTTCAACATAGTCCCCTTCGAGGAGTACATGTACAACCTTTGGCCAACGGTATTGCAGCCCACTCCTTTACTGTGGATAATGGAGGGGCGTCATCCCTAAAGTGGAGACCATGTCGGCATGTATCTGTGTTGGGGTCAGTCCTTTCGGTTACAGGTACTTTATGACTGACCTATGATTCGTTCAATGATTGTACTTGTAGTTTGCAAAAGTTTCCTTTTTCAACCCTGGTATAATCTAGATTCTAATCTAAATCATATTATAATACATGTATTTATTTTTGTTTTTCAATTAATTCCAACTTTTACTTCATTAATTCAAATAGCGATAACTGTGTTATTTATTCGGAGTCATTGTTGCCTGGAGGCCATAATATGATACAGAAAGTAACACAATCTAGATATAAATCTAAATGATGCTACAATACCGTTATAATCACTTAATCCAATGATCTAATCCTTTATTGTTGTTATTTCCAGACATCGTGACTTCATCTATTTAGATAACCATGGCGTGTTCCCAAATTTCATAATTTATAAATAAAATTTAAAATAATGGTTCATAAATCAACAAGCTGTTAGAGATATGGAATCAGATAATGCCTTCAAAATGTGTCATTTGTTTCTGGGATTGTATTTAAATACAGGAATATCCATACATTACAGAATGGATGAACGGATCAACACAACACCGACTTCACCATGTTTGACTTACTCTTATGTAGTTCTAACCGGATATCCGTAGATCAAATATACGGACGCGTCCATGGGAGGGTGGGAAAGATTCTCCCGTTCCACATTTTTCTGACAAGTTCGTTTCCGAATAAAAACGTATTTATAAACCAATGGAGATTCCAAAAGAGACCTTTTCTTTCTTATGACGGTTGAAGTAAACAACTTGAGTCGTTCATGGTTCATTACTAATCGATATCGGATTGGATTTTCTAGAATTGCAGATCGATATAGAAACTCGTGAACTTCGTTTCATATCGATTATGGACTGAATCGAATACTGGGTTTAAGAAATTGGTTTATCGGTGACGTCACTAATGATGTGCCACGCGTAAAAAACAAACCGAAATAATGCCATAATTATTTCTACTCGGATCCCCACCGCCGCTTTCCAGCTGGATACGTTCCTCTGGATGTGTACTACCGTATTGGGCTGGTAATGGTTAGAAACAAAACAAGTAAATATAAGTTCTGGGTCGATGAGGTTGTGCGATAGCTCAATGGTGCTCGGATGGGTGCCGTCATGAGTTCCATTCCCGCTTGGTACAAGAAATTTTAGACCCACGGCCCGTGTTTTAAGTGAAGGATTCTATATGGCCCTATCTTACAATAAGGGGTTAAGACGCTGGCTCGCTAGCCTGGAGGTCTAGTGTTCGATCCTTGCATTCGCCAAGAAAGTCCATACAGATTTTCCGGAGTGGTTCCCCCTTACCAGTGATCCAGGACGGAGAACCTGACAGGGACAGCTGTTTAGTCTTTCGGATGGGACGAACAACCGTGGTCCCGTGTACATATTGGCGTGCATGTAAAAGATCCCTTGACAGTTGGAATTCGATATAAAAGTAGATCGTAGTGCCGCTGTCCGGGCAAAAGTTCCCTCATGGCACACTGTATGGGGTATGCCCGTCTTCATTAGCCCAGTTCGGAGCAGAACAGTAGGACGTTAAACCCCATTTCATTTCATTGCACGGAAAAGAACCCTTGGAATGCAATTATTGTCCGTATTAATTAGCCCGCTAGGAGTAGAAAAGTAGGACGTTAAACATAATTTGTATTTCATTCATTCAATTCACAAAATTGTTTGAATAATAAAAAGACTTCGCGTGGTAGCTAGGAGCATAAGACAATATAGCGTTTATGATCTATACATTTCAACGAAACTGATAGGTCACTGTCTGAATATGAATATTATGTATTAAGTCAGTTTTGCGTCTCTCTCTTGATCTTTTAATCAATTTTGAACATAATAAAGTTTGATAGATAACATTAAAATAATTGGATAACTCTATGTACTTGAAATGAAAGGGCAATATTCGCGAACCCAGGAGAAAATGTCCCGCTATAGCATAATGCATTACGTACACCAGTCCTCGTTAGCCTCGGTTGGTGCAGACAGGTAAGGCGTTAAATCATTTTTATTGATTCTACCTATCAAGAATATATTTAAACATGCATTATGCAAGAGCAAAATCTGCTGATTACAAGTCTTTCTTTAGGCCTGAAATGTTATCTAAATTATCAATTAGACATTAATTAACTTATCCAGACCATAATAAACTCTCGATGTCAAAGCTAGCCTTCGATGTTGACTGGATTAGATTCCTAAATGCCGCTAACGGCCATTGATTGAGACTATGCTGTTTATATTAATGATTTTAGTAATGATGACCGAGACTATGCAAAAATTTCACCCGCTTCTTTCTCGGCTCATAGTGGATCAATTTGACTGAACATTTCAGCAAATTACCTTAACACTATCTAGATTTTAACTATTATAGCGAGAACTGCCATCTCTTTTTCTTATCTCCCATAACGTATCTTTAAATAAGTTTTTTTTCTCAGTATTTATTGAATTAACCATATTTTTTTTAATTCCATTCTTCAAATTTGATGTCTGGGTTCCATTGTTCTTGAAATTCACACAGAATCAACTTTTCTTTACCTTTCTATATGAAGTGAATGACAAATATTTGAAAATAAAACTAAAAAAATATCGGCAACGGAATTAATGATCTAGAAATGTATTTTCTGTTTTATTTTATCAAATGAATCACGAATTTATTTATAAAAGAATGGATGAATAAAATATAATATAGGTCTTTAGCGGAATTCATTAGCTCAATCAGATAAGGCGATTGGTCGTGGAGTGTAATGGGTGAAATAGTTCAGTTAATCTAGGTCATATTATTGGTTCCTGGTCCACAGCCAAAAAAATCCATCATAGCATGTCACATTACAAGAAAGCGTGCATTATGCAAGAGATAAATCTGTATATAGCAGGTTTCTTTATGCCTTAAAGAGAGAGAAATGAGGTTTAACGTCCACTCGACATGATGATATTTCTCTTTGTGTGGTTCAATCAGTAGGACGTTGGCTTTCTAACCTTTAGGTCACTTGTTTGATCCCTGTGATGCCCCCCCCCCCCAACACACGTAAACTATCCCTTGGCAGTTCGAATTCGATATACCACATCAGGCTTGTATGGGATTGGGAAGGGAAAGGCTCACCGTAAGTTGAATAGTGACCAAGAAAGACGTCATCTGTGCTGGCGAGAAGACCCATACTTGTTTGTATGGTGGTCGTTCTGATGAGGATTTAGATGTTTTGCGTTACAGACGTTTTTGTGAAAGGGTGTTGCCAAGCAACACAAGCGTGTCCGTGCATATTCCCCCCACCACACACACACACACGCACACCCACACCCGCACACACACAAGCAGCTGCCTGCTATCATAGCGCTCGTGTATATTACCAAGTGGATGGGTAAATTAGATAACTGGGATTCAGAAGAGTGAGGTGGCTTCTAGTAGGGAATCGTCTTGAGCCCCGAACAACTGATTTACCACCAGCATAATAGGATCTCCCGAGAGTCATCAGATATAACTGTAAAGCAGATTGCGATACGCGACGATGCACCCGCAGGAAAAATCGCCTGGACTGTTCGGTTGCATGTGGAGAATGCATGCAGGAGGTGAGCTACACAAACTCATTCTTGCATGGCCTCTAATGACGATACGCACGAGGATCTTGAATATGTAGGCCAGTGATTCTCAACCAGTGTGCCGCGGCACACAACAGTTGTGCCGCGATATCTTCCTATGTGTGCCGCAAAATTTTGAACGGCACACTAACAAAATGTGAAAACCCATGTGATCCCAATTAGGTATTCACTGGTGTCTACTAATAAGTTCATAGCTGTGTTTTAGTATGTCGTCTATGACTTGCCATGTTTTTATTTTGCAAAATTCAAATATTTTTCATATATATTTAGCCAGGTGTGCCGCTATTTTTTCAAGGTGTGCCGTTGGCAAAAAGAGTTGAGTACCACTGATGTAAACTGAGACACCTGCCGACCGCTTTTGAAGCTAAATTTTCATGTCTTAATTATTCACTGCTATTTAACTACTATATAATATTTTCTGTTATTTAAAAGAACTGTAATGTACATGGGGGCAACAATCATGAACGTGTCATACAAATGAACAGTGAGGAATTGTAATGAGTTTAGAAATGGTATCTAACTGTATAATAGGCGGCCATCGTGAAAATGACAGCCATTTGGGATTTTAACTTGGTGAAAATATCTATAAATATTATTAGTGTAAAATTTTCTGAAGGTCTTCATTAATTTGTAGTGCTTAATTTGAGCAATTATGCCCAAGATATAAAGTATACAGAGTAAAACTGACTGCAAATATGACGAAAGGCGGCCATCTTGGATTTATGCCATTTAAAAATTTCCCCTCGCATATATTTATCTACATTTTTAAGATGCTCTCCATGATAGTCTGATGAACTATTTGCAATAAACTGACTGGACTAATAGCACACTGAATGACGTATGTTCATCTTCATTAGCCTAGTCGGAGCAGAACAGTGGGACCCCATTTCATTTCAAGTAGTGAAGGAGGGTGAGTGCAAGACATAGACATAAGCAGTGACAAAGGGGTGGCTGTGATTCGTAGAGCGCGAGATAGAATGGATAGCAGTACTTCTTATGTGGCGCTTGGTCACCGTTACATTAATCGCGTCAATCGACCCATCTATTACACACGGTATAATTATTTCTAAGAGAATACAACTTTTACGTGACTTTATTTTGATTTTAATCGTATAATTACAGTGCATTATATAGTAATTACAAATAATTATTTTTCTAAAATATAGTAACTTTAATCTGAGTTCAAGTGACTCTGTCTTCAACGACAAGCCATAGAAAGCTACGAATATTCGCAAATAAATAATAAGGCGTTCATATTTTGCAGAGTCGTCTATCACAATTCTTTTTTTTTCTTCTCGTATAATTAGTGATTTTGTCAAATTTTTCTCAGTGCTGCAAAAGTTAGATGAACATGTATGGCATACGAGAGTTAGGCTGTCTGTGTAGAATTGGTTTCGATTGAGAACAGACATGAAGATGTTGACTGACATTTCAATTCCACCAATAAGTATACTTCGGGAATTTTGGGTAGTACTTTTTCTGCTTCCATTTAATAAATTTAAAATGTTAATTTAGTCATTGTGTGTGTATGAAAGTTGTAAAAGGGGGTCAGTACCGCATTACAACACAGAATACTAATATGGCAGCCGTTCAGTGCAGAGATCTATTCTCAACTCAGATAGTTCTCTGTGGATACTATTTTGGTCCTGTAATGCAAACCCAAACAATATATAAGTCTAACAAATATCTTTGGAAGGCTAATGGTGCTTAATGCTAGTTCAAGGGAAAAGTTAAAGATCCAGACATCATTACCATTATTTGGTTGTTTTAGAAATACAAGCTGTTCAATTTAATCTTTATAAGTACACGGTACTCATAGGTTCAGTAGCTAGTAAGATTAGTCTGCTGCGTGTTGATTCCTCGCGATGATGCATACTTTATTTTTGACCTCTTCTTTTCCCCCATAATCCTCTGAAACTGTTTGTTGTGATTGTGGTACTGGTTGAAATTGGCAGCGATTATCGCTATAGGCATCGATATGATCAATAGACCACATAAGCTACACACGGTGCCCACAATCTTCCCGGGAGCACTAACAGGATATATATCACCGTATCCCACCGTCGTCATGGTAACAACAGCCCACCATATTGCTTGCGGAATGGACGAAAATGCCGAGTTTTCCAGTTCACAATAATAGGTGGTTGAGCCCAAAATAGTGGATAGGATAAGAAAGGAGATGACCAGCAACACAAGTTCGTCTTTACTCTGTACAATGGCGAGCCACATGACCTTCAACCCTGTGTATTTTTCTTTCAATCGGAAGAAACGGAACAAGCGAAGAATATAACAACATCTTAACCCAAACGAAACGTACGCGATCGTCATCGTCTCTGTGTTACCAGTCAAAAAGTAATACAGTTCTATAGTCACTGCCATCCAGCCCACGCAAACTGTTATGATATCAACGACGTTCAGAAACGACATCACAAATTTCAGAGGTGCGGGACAACAAAACCACCTGAGAGCTATCTCAATCGTGAAAACCATTAAACAAATGACTTCAGTGATCATTAAAGCTGGGTGAAGTTGGGTAGATATGAATTCCCGGACTTTGGGATTCGTCACGTTGAAATCAGTATGGTACTTGTCTGTGTCTTTTGGTAATCTAAAAGATGTAATAGTTTCCAGACAGAATATACCTGCTGATAGAAACACCAATACCAGAAATATCCAATTCCATATCTGAAAATATAAAAAGACATATATATACTCAATCTGAGTACATATTAGCGCGAATTGAACCATGTCAAATGTAAATATCTAAAGATTAATGTAAATGGCGCATCATTACTTTAAGTACAAACTTTATTGACAACGAGAAAGCACTAAATAAGCTCTGATCAATCTTTAGATATATTAAATCCCACAGGGTTCTGTAACGACTGATTGCACAATGAAATGTAAATATTGCTTCCACAATGCGTAAATATGAAATGAAATGAAATGAAATGAGACCTAACGTCTTACTTTTGTCCACAGACTGGATTAATTATTTAGTACGAAAATAAAGTGTGTGCAACTCCACATGCTACTTATAATTGTCTACATCAAGCTTGTGCATGACAAGGATTAGGGTCGCCTGTCTAACCTCGTGGGTTTTCCCTGTGTCCCCCGGTTTCCTCTCGATGATCAAGATTCCTACGCGCAAGCTAATAATTTAAATACAATTGTGCTAGTTCGTGTTGAGTGGATGTTAATCCCAGTTTCTTTCTCTTACAATTTAACAAACGGGATTGAAGATACGTGTCAACAATTTGTAATATACAGGTTCAAAACGCAGTAAAAATAACATTAAGCTATGACTAAGTATAATGTCTAAAGTCTGTTACGTCCATGTCCGCAAGCGAGATTATCAAATAACTGGTCTGATTCCAATTTCTAACTCAGGGGCAAATAAATCGTCTTAAACCGATTCTTTTTCAGTAGATATAATAATACCAAGGTGGGTTTAAATAATTGGGAACAAAGTTCACTACTCTAGATTCCGTTAACCAGTGGCAATACTCACTAAATTTCGAAAGGTAGACAATTGAGTCTACGATGACTATTTAAAAAATATCCACGTGACCCTCTTAAAGTCATAATTTAGTTTATTGCAGTCTGGTTGGGTAAATGCTTTCGAATTTATAAATGAACAGCGCGGTTCTATTGATAACACAACAGACCCATCCTACCTACAGACGTGTAGCTACTATTTAGTTTTCGAACGGTAGTTACGTATGTTCACACAACAATATTTAACTGATCGTTATCAATCATACCAACGTCGTGTGTATTATGGTGGCTGTTGTGTTATATTATGTTCAATCGCTAAATGCCATTCAACGATTAACATTATTGCTTTCACTGTGGAAGAGCTAATTGCAAAATTCTGTCCTAATGCCCCCAAAATTACAACTTAAGTTTACTTTTTAAGACATCTAGATAAAAGATATAATTGGCACAACATTGTTCGGGTAATTGTCGTTTTTCTTATAATAATGTAAACCAAAGTGCACGTAGCCTATTATGTGAATCCAAAGTATTAAATAGGGCAATATCAGAATCCCAAGGCTGCCGATAATATGCAAACATTATAAACGCAAGGTAATGTGTATATAATAGATATAATGGCATTATAAAATTGAATGGTGTTCCTGTTATTTTTTATAAGGAATTCAATAACATAATGGGGTTCCCGTTCTCTTTAATAAGGAATTCAATAACATAGTGGTGTTCCTGATCTCTTTAATAAGGAATTCAATAACATAGTGGTGTTCATTGTTCTCTTGAAATTCAAATGAAATCGATGTTCCATATAGAGAATACTGTGTTGAACAATATTTTCCTTAGATCACGGATATTTAATTTTAGACTTCATCTCATCTATTAATCATAAACTTTGTTGATATTTAGGAAAAAAACGGAACTGCTGTCTTTAATTTCGTATCATGACATTAGATTTTCTTTATGCAGTATGATTTAAGGCGGGTGTACGTTGCGTTCTCAGTTTGGAATTATCACAAAACCTTACTGTTCAAATTTAATGAAAATAAAAAATAGAGTAGTAAAACATCAAAGATGGGCCTTTCATTATTGATAGACACGTGTACATGCAACAGTGAAAGGCTCTTATATAGGGTTAGCGTTTGAAAAAAAGTGATTTTAGCTATTTTTCTGTGTAAGTTGATTTTCAAAGCTAATTTTACAAGAAACCGACAAAGATATGGCTTTTAATAATGTTTGTTCAAACAATACCCATTGATACATTTCACATGTGATAAGTAACAACTTCTAACATAGTGTATTCTACAGTGTATCAAAATTTTAATTTCGTTTGCACAATATCAATTTTTGGCACTTAGGCACTCCATACACAGTTGACGGTACTTGTTCTGTAAAATGTGATGATAAATTCTTAATCTATATAACATTCTCTTACAAACCCCACAATTTCAAGAATTTAAACTGACTAGAAGGAATAAAATCAAATCACAAAAATCGAGTTATATAAGAGTAGTTTCAAAACTTACGAAAGGGTACCCCGATTCAAATGGTCACATTCCAGTCAATATTATAGCGAGAGAGAGAGAGAGAGAGAGAGAGAGAGAAATGGGGTTTAACGTCCACTCGACACAAACTAGGTCATTTCGGGACTAACATATGGTTTAATTTTATTTCACTAATTCGCTTGCGCATAGGGGTCTTTAGCAGTGGGAGGAAACCGGAGGACCCGGAGAAAACCCACGAGGTTGGACCGGCGACCCCACTCCTTGTCACGTACAACCGAGGATTCGAAACCACGCCAGTCGACTCAATGACAGACTTTATGATACAGCGCGCGCACGCTAACCATTCAGCCATCCAACCCCCCAATATTATAGCCTGAGTCATATAACTTTGCAGTTTTTCATAAGACTGTATTACATATAATTTTTTCAAAATTTTCTGAGGGGTAACTTTTCAACTTTCTGAGAATTTGGTCCACTTGACATGGGATGACCCAGTTGGAATAAGAGTGGGTCGTAGTATCGCAGTCCTGGTAAAATATCCCCATAGCTCACTATATGGCGTATACCCGTGTTATTTACATCAGACGGTGTAGAATCTCTCTCTCTCTCTCTCTCTCTCTCCAAATTTTGTTTATTTATAGAGTCGTGGTAACGCCTGTCCTGGCGATCGGTCACCTCCTAATTGAAAAATGGTCGACAGACTGGATCAAGACTATATATTATATCATAATATTATGGGCCTTTAAAATTGAAATGTGCAGTCTTTCGGTTAAATGAACATTACTTATGTTCAATTACCAAAAGGCGTTTTCTTGTGATCAGAAATAAATATTTATACAATTTCTGGAATTAATATTAATTAATTTATCTTTCGCAATCTTCGACCTTCAAAACTCGATATAATTAATTAGCTTTCATTTTGTCAATTATATACCAGAATAAACTTTTAATTCAAATAAACTTCCCGACATTATGTCGATCGTCTGGCTTGCTATTATTAGGAAGAAATGTTATATTCGCTATTACAGTAGAGAGAGAGAGAGAGAGAGAGAGAGAAAATTGGGTTTAACGTCCACTCGACACAAACTAGGTCATTTCGGGACTAACATATGGTTTAATTTTATTTCAATAATTCGCTTGCGCGTAGGGGTCTTTAGCAGTGGGAGGAAACCGGAGGACCCGGAGAAAACCCACGAGGTTGGACATGCGACCCTACTCCTTGTCACGTACAACCGGGGATTCGAAACCACGCCAGTTGACTCAATGAAAGGCCATATGATACAGCGCGCACGCGCTAACCATTCGGTCATCCCCCCTCCCCCCCCCCCCCTATTACAGTAATTTTTTGAGCCATGATGATACGGTATTTAAGGCGCTGACTCACTTACCAGGTTCCAGGATTTTATCAGCGTGGTGTATAGTATAGTCTCGTGTATACGTCACAGTGTACGTAAAAGAACCCTTTGATAAAGAGTAGGTGGCAACGCCATTGTCCAGGCAAAATCATATTCCTGAAGCAATGGCCCGAGAAATCCCTCTCTAGCCATTGCTATACCCAGACGGTAATCTTGGATTTTTGACGAATTATGTCTATTTTTATCGTCCAATCAAGTCTCTCCTGGGTATTGCAGTAGAAACTGGATTCAGCTGCCACCCTCAAGGAAAGTTTCATGGCTGGCCGTTTAACGGAGGTGACAACTTTAAACAATCTCAGAGGTTGTTTATCAAGTAAAATTTTACGGTTGGGTGCATCGTGAGCCAACATAGATATTCGCATCGGTAAATTTGGACGTCGCTGAAACTATCCGTATTTCTACCCAGTTTGTTGAAACACAATACATAACACTGTTTAATAGTCCTCTTTGATCTGGGCGCATTCCCAAAACTTCGGACAGTTGATTAAATGTATTAAAAGATGATGAAGGTATTGTTCGTATGCTGTGTGGTCCCCTTTCTTCGATTCTACACCAAAAAGCTGTGTCCATTTATTGATGGGACTTTTTTTAAAATCCGATTGAATCCCAGCCGGGAGATTGTCTGGCGTTGGTATTTTGTTTGTGTTTTCGTAATTAAATGTTAATAATCAATCTGAGTACATATTAGCGCGAATTGAACCATGTCAAATGTAAATATCTAAAGATTAATGTAAATGGCGCATCATTACTTTAAGTACAAACTTTATTGACAACGAGAAAGCACTAAATAAGCTCTGATCAATCTTTAGATATATTAAATCCCACAGGGACCTGTAACGACTGATTGCACAATGAAATGTAAATATTGCTTCCACAATGCGTAAATATGAAATGAAATGAAATGAGACCTAACGTCTTACTTTTGTCCACAGACTGGATTAATTATTTAGTACGAAAATAAAGTGTGTGCAACTCCACATGCTACTTATAATTGTCTACATCAAGCTTGTGCATGACAAGGATTAGGGTCGCCTGTCTAACCTCGTGGGTTTTCCCTGTGTCCCCCGGTTTCCTCTCGATGATCAAGATTCCTACGCGCAAGCTAATAATTTAAATACAATTGTGCTAGTTCGTGTTGAGTGGATGTTAATCCCAGTTTCTTTCTCTTACAATTTAACAAACGGGATTGAAGATACGTGTCAACAATTTGTAATATACAGGTTCAAAACGCAGTAAAAATAACATTAAGCTATGACTAAGTATAATGTCTAAAGTCTGTTACGTCCATGTCCGCAAGCGAGATTATCAAATAACTGGTCTGATTCCAATTTCTAACTCAGGGGCAAATAACTCGTCTTAAACCGATTCTTTTTCAGTAGATATAATAATACCAAGGTGGGTTTAAATAATTGGGAACAAAGTTCACTACTCTAGATTCCGTTAACCAGTGGCAATACTCACTAAATTTCGAAAGGTAGACAATTGAGTCTACGATGACTATTTAAAAAATATCTACGTGACCCTCTTAAAGTCATAATTTAGTTTATTGCAGTCTGGTTGGGTAAATGCTTTCGAATTTATAAATGAACAGCGCGGTTCTATTGATAACACAACAGACCCATCCTACCTACAGACGTGTAGCTACTATTTAGTTTTCGAACGTTAGTTACGTATGTTCACACAACAATATTTAACTGATCGTTATCAATCATACCAACGTCGTGTGTATTATGGTGGCTGTTGTGTTATATTATGTTCAATCGCTAAATGCCATTCAACGATTAACATTATTGCTTTCACTGTGGAAGTGCTAATTGCAAAATTATGTCCTAATGCCCCCAAAATAACAACTTAAGTTTACTTTTTAAGACATCTAGATAAAAGATATAATTGGCACAACATTGTTCGGGTAATTGTCGTTTTTCTTATAATAATGTAAACCAAAGTGCACGCAGCCTATTATGTGAATCCAAAGTATTAAATAGGGCAATATCAGAATCCCAAGGCTGCCGATAATATGCAAACATTATAAACGCAAGGTAATGTGTATATAATAGATATAATGGCATTATAAAATTGAATGGTGTTCCTGTTATTTTTTATAAGGAATTCAATAACATAATGGGTTTCCCGTTCTCTTTAATAAGGAATTCAATAACATAGTGGTGTTCCTGATCTCTTTAATAAGGAATTCAATAACATAGTGGTGTTCATTGTTCTCTTGAAATTCAAATGAAATCGATGTTCCATATAGAGAATACTGTGTTGAACAATATTTTCCTTAGATCACGGATATTTAATTTTAGACTTCATCTCATCTATTAATCATAAACTTTGTTGATATTTAGGAAAAAAACGGAACTGCTGTCTTTAATTTCGTATCATGACATTAGATTTTCTTTATGCAGTATGATTTTACGCGGGTGTACGTTGCGTTCTCAGTTTGGAATTATCACAAAACCTTACTGTTCAAATTTAATGAAAATAAAAAATAGAGTAGTAAAACATCAAAGATGGGCCTTTCATTATTGATAGACACGTGTACATGCAACAGTGAAAGGCTCTTATATAGGGTTAGCGTTTGAAAAAAAGTGATTTTAGCTATTTTTCTGTGTAAGTCGATTTTCAAAGCTAATTTTACAAGAAACCGACAAAGATATGGCTTTTAATAATGTTTGTTCAAACAATACCCATTGATACATTTCACATGTGATAAGTAACAACTTCTAACATAGTGTATTCTACAGTGTATCAAAATATTAATTTCGTTTGCACGAGTATCAATTTTTGGCACTTAGGCACTCCATACACAGTTGACGGTACTTGTTCTGTAAAATGTGATGATAAATTCTTAATCTATATAACATTCTCTTACAAACCCCACAATTTCAAGAATTTAAACTGACTAGAAGGAATAAAATCAAATCACAAAAATCGAGTTATATAAGAGTAGTTTCAAAACTTACGAAAGGGTACCGCGATTCAAATGGTCACATTCCAGTCAATATTATAGCGAGAGAGAGAGAGAGAGAGAGAGAGAGAGAGAGAGAGAGAAATGGGGTTTAACGTCCACTCGACACAAACTAGGTCATTTCGGGACTAACATATGGTTTAATTTTATTTCACTAATTCGCTTGCGCATAGGGGTCTTTAGCAGTGGGAGGAAACCGGAGGACCCGGAGAAAACCCACGAGGTTGGACCGGCGACCCCACTCCTTGTCACGTACAACCGAGGATTCGAAACCACGCCAGTCGACTCAATGACAGACTTTATGATACAGCGCGCGCGCGCACGCTAACCATTCAGCCATCCAACCCCCCAATATTATAGCCCGAGTCATATAACTTTGCAGTTTTTCATAAGACTGTATTACATATAATTTTTTCAAAATTTTCTGAGGGGTAACTTTTCAACTTTCTGAGAATTTGGTCCACTTGACATGGGATGACCCAGTTGGAATAAGAGTGGGTCGTAGTATCGCTGTCCTGGTAAAATATCCCCATAGCTCACTATATGGCGTATACCCGTGTTATTTAGATCAGACGGTGTAGAATCTCTCTCTCTCTCCAAAATTTGTTTATTTATAGAGTCGTGGTTACGCCTGTCCTGGCGATCGGTCACCTCCTAATTGAAAAATGGTCGACAGACTGGATCAAGACTATATATTATATCATAATATTAGGGGCCTTTAAAATTGAAATGTGCAGTTTTTCGGGTAAATAAACATTACTTATGTTCAATTACCAAAAGGCGTTTTCTTGTGATCAGAAATAAATATTTATACAATTTCTGGAATTAATATTAATTAATTTATCTTTCGCAATCTTCTACCTTCAAAACTCGATATAATTATTTAGCTTTCATTTTGTCAAATATATACCAGAATAAACTTTTAATGCAAATAAACTTCCCGACATTATGTCGATCGTCTGGCTTGCTATTATTAGGAAGAAATGTTATATTCGCTATTACAGTAGAGAGAGAGAGAGAAAATTGGGTTTAACGTCCACTCGACACAAACTAGGTCATTTCGGGACTAACATATGGTTTAATTTTATTTCAATAATTCGCTTGCGCGTAGGGGTCTTTAGCAATGGGAGGAAACCGGAGGACCCGGAGAAAACCCACGAGGTTGGACATGCGACCCTACTCCTTGTCACGTACAACCGGGGATTCGAAACCACGCCAGTTGACTCAATGAAAGGCCATATGATACAGCGCGCACGTGCTAACCATTCGGTCATCCCCCTCCCCCCCCCCCCGCTATTACAGTAATTTTGTGAGCCATGATGATACGGTATTTAATGCGCTGACTCACTTACCAGGTTCCAGGATTTTATCAGCGTGGTGTATAGTATAGTCGTTCAGATGGGACAAATTTCCATTGTCTCGTGTATACGTCACAGTGTACGTAAAAGAACCCTTTGATAAAGAGTAGGTGGCAACGCCATTGTCCAGGCAAAATCATATTCCTGAAGCAATGGCCCGAGAAATCCCTCTCTAGCCATTGCTATACTAAGACGGTAACCTTGGATTTTTGACGAATTATGTCTATTTTTATCGTCCAATCAAGTCTCTCCTGGGTATTGCAGTAGAAACTGGATTCAGCTGCCACCCTCAAGGAAAGTTTCATGGCTGGCCGTTTAACGGAGGTGACAACTTTAAACAATCTCAGTGGTTGTTTATCAAGTAAAATTTTAAGGTTGGGTGCATCGTGAGCCAACATAGATATTCGCATCGGTAAATTTGGACGTCGCTGAAACTATCCGTATTTCTAGCCAGTTTGTTGAAACACAATACATAACACTGTTTAATAGTCCTCTTTGATCTGGGCTCATCCCCAAAACTTCGGACAGTTGATTAAATGTATTAAAAGATGATGAATGTATTGTTCGTATGCTGTGTGGTCCCCTTTCTTCGATTCTACACCAAAAAGTCAACAAAAATCGTCAGGAAAAGCGGAGCAAAACAGAACGGGCGAGAAAGACTAAAGCTTTCGCCCTTCATTCCTTGGTGATGGCGTAGGAATATTTGGTGAGCTGTGTCCATTTATTGATGGGCCTTTTTTTAAAATCCGATTGAATCCCAGCCGGGAGATTGTCTGGCGTTGGTATTTTGTTTGTGTTTTCGTAATTAAATGTTAATAATCAATCTGAGTACATATTAGCGCGAATTGAACCATGTCAAATGTAAATATCTAAAGATTAATGTAAATGGCGCATCATTACTTTAAGTACAAACTTTATTGACAACGAGAAAGCACTAAATAAGCTCTGATCAATCTTCCCACAGGGACCTGTAACGACTGATTGCACAATGAAATGTAAATATTGCTTCCACAATGCCTAAATATGAAATGAAATGAAATGAAATGAGACCTAACGTCTTACTTTTGTCCACAGACTGGATTAATTATTAAGTACGAAAATAAAGTGTGTGCAACTCCACATGCTACTTATAATTGTCTACATCAAGCTTGTGCATGACAAGGATTAGGATCGCCTGTCTAACCTCGTGGGTTTTCCCTGTGTCCCCCGGTTTCCTCTCGATGATCAAGATTCCTACGCGCAAGCTAATAATTTAAATACAATTGTGCTAGTTCGTGTTGAGTGGATGTTAATCCCAGTTTCTTTCTCTTACAATTTAACAAACGGGATTGAAGATACGTGTCAACAATTTGTAATATACAGGTTCAAAACGCAGTAAAAATAACATTAAGCTATGACTAAGTATAATGTCTAAAGTCTGTTACGTCCATGTCCGCAAGCGAGATTATCAAATAACTGGTCTGATTCCAATTTCTAACTCAGGGGCAAATAACTCGTCTTAAACCGATTCTTTTTCAGTAGATATAATAATACCAAGGTGAGAAACGAATTGGGTTTAAATAATTGGGAACAAAGTTCACTACTCTAGATTCCGTTAACCAGTGGCAATACTCACTAAATTTCGAAAGGTAGACAATTGAGTCTACGATGACTATTTAAAAAATATCCACGTGACCCTCTTAAAGTCATAATTTAGTTTATTGCAGTCTGGTTGGGTAAATGCTTTTGAATTTATAAATGAACAGCACGGTTCTATTGATAACACAACAGACCCATCCTACCTACAGACGTGTAGCTACTATTTAGTTTTCGAACGTTAGTTACGTATGTTCAAACAACAATATTTAACTGATCGTTATCAATCATACCAACGTCGTGTGTATTATGGTGGCTGTTGTGTTATATTATGTTCAATCGCTAAATGCCATTCAACGATTAACATTATTGCTTTCACTGTGGAAGTGCTAATTGCAAAATTATGTCCTAATGCCCCCAAAATAACAACTTAAGTTTACTTTTTAAGACATCTAGATAAAAGATATAATTGGCACAACATTGTTCGAGTAATTGTCGTTTTTCTTATAATAATGTAAACCAAAGTGCACGTAGCCTATTATGTGAATCCAAAGTATTAAATAGGGCAATATCAGAATCCCAAGGCTGCCGATAATATGCAAACATTATAAACGCAAGGTAATGTGTATATAATAGATATAATGGCATTATAAAATTGAATTTCAAAACATTAATTCACTGAAACAGCTAGCGTTAAAGGGATTAAACCTCTAACACCGATTAGAGTTAAATATTGGTATATGTCAATCAATATAGATGTTGTTATCTTGCCAATAATTAAGAAACATTGAACACTTCAGAATCAATACACGCCGTCATGTATTCGTTGGTTTTTAACGCCATTTGCAATGAAGAAAGATAATCACGCCCCATAAGATAACGGTGGGGTAACTAAAAATGGCCGATTCACAAACGACAAAATAATAATATTAACAAAACGCATAGAGTTTACTACGCAGGCAAAAAGCACTGCCGTTCAATTTGGACTGCTCACGTATTTAACCAGACATATTGATTTAATTGTTTTTTAATTGAATGTAACAATTTTATATACATACACTCACATTACATCAATATGTGGCTTTAGCACCATTTCGTCTATATTAAGGTTCCAAAGAATAGAGGGAGAGAGAGAGATGGGGTTTAACGTCCACTCAAACTAGGTCATTTCGTGACTAACATATGGTTTAATTTATTTCCATAATTCGCTTGCGCGTAGGGGTCTCTAGTTAGTGGGAGGAAACCGGAGGACCCGGAGAAAACCCACGGGGTTGGACAGGCGACCGACTCCTTGTCACGTACAACTAGCGATTCGAAAACACGCCAGTTGAATCTTTTACAGGCCTTATGATACAGCGCGCACATGCTAACCATTCGGCCATCCAACCCCCACCAAAGAATAGAGGTATAGGGCGTACGTTCTTTAATAACAGTCATCACGGTCTCATTAATAAATGTAAATTCCTTGTAGTTATGAAAGCTATTTATAACTCTTAATTATATTATAGTCTAGCTAATTTTGAAACTGTTTATTTTAGAAAATTAAATAACATACCTCTCTGTCTAAATTATAACCGTGTCTGTAGATGCTATTAGTTGGAGCATATTGCCCATATTGTGAAATGAAATGGGGTTTACAGTCCCACTATTCTGATCCGACTTGGCTAATGGATACGCATGTTCCTGAAGCAACGACTGTGAGTTTTACAACATCTGGCCGTTGCTAGATTACTTCACAATTCCCGAACTTATAGCTACGTTATCTACAAACACGTGAACAGTAGCGTCCAATCAGAGGTTGTGACATAACGTCCTCACGGAAACCATGACATGTAGACATTTTAGCTTAAAAGCGCCAAACTTGGTATTCACGACGATGAAGGACTTTGATAGGCTCACAAGCTGGGCTTGTACCCAATCGATATTAGTGCCGAAAGATGCAGGGTATTACGTGAAGGCCTTGATAAGATGTACGTAGTTAAAGCGAGATCAAGCCTTCTATTGAAGATAATGAAAGACGACTGGCGCGGTGATTTCCGGTGTTGGGTGAGAAAGTTCCCCGGGGTTTTCGGGCGTGGATTCCCCTTGTGAATGGTGCCGCACGGCGTGCACGTAAACGAACCGTTGACAGTTGGAATTCGAAATAAGAGTATGACGTAAGCCCGTCTTCATTAGCCCAGTCGAGACAAAAAATAGGAAGTTAAACCCCATTTCATTTCATGTTCAAAAGACGAAAATAATCCAAACCCTACTTACGTCTACAGATAAGGGCGGGTTATTCAAAAGTTGATATCGTTGACTAAGCAAAAAATAACTTTTATAAATGAATCTATACAACACTAGCAGATCAAAGACGTCATTTTATATGCATAATGTTTATTAGGTCATTAAAAGTGTTAGTGAGCAGGCAGTAGTCATTAAGTAGGTGTTATGTCACTAAGGCGTTAAAACTGTGACCATTGAATGACTATTGGCCAGGTTTGTGTATTCGATAGTGATGGGTGTTATAAATAGTCACGTATCTGCTACTAAGAGCGACATCTTTTACAGCTATAGTTACACACCTGCTAATTAATGCCAACTGTATAATTTCTAACCACTAAACATTAGTTTAAAACAATGATCACTTGTGTCATTTAATGACAAAAATTTAACGTTATCAGCTTACCAGTGTAGTTCAATATATACCACTTTTAATGTTAACATAATGTCCATTAAGGGTGTTATTGATTCTTTTCTCGGGTTTATCCAAAGTTTTTTTTATATTATTTTAAATGACTATTTATTTATCATTACCTGTTATTTATTTACATTATTTATCAGGTAATACGAAACGAATTGAAATGAAATGGGCTTTAAAGCCCGACTGTTCTGCTCCGACTGTGCTAATGAAGGCGGGTTTCAGGTTATACAATAATTTAGGAACTTAAATATATAGTGTATATTATTTCGTGTGGAAAGGGCGTATTAAATTTGTACCCAACTATTTTAGAAACAGTAGCTCGCATTTCTATTTTTATACATATTATATAGTTCCTTTTTTTAAAAAAAAAATAGCATGCCGAAACTAAACACAGAAAATATAACCTCTCACTTCTCCCAGTTTTGGCCATTAAAATTGCTGACACGACACGAAGTCATGGGTACTGATTCAATTTAAGTTCACGCGACAAATGTCATGTTATTGGACAGAGGTAAAAGCAGATATATTAATTCCCGTTTCCATCGACCCGTCATTTAAGTGATTGCATTTTCATCATTGTATTATGGAAGGGTATCGCTGCCAATATTAAATGCTCTGCTACAATGTCTTTTCTATTTATTATATGTAAAAAGTTCAATGTACAAAGTCATAATACCGGTAATGATAAAGTCAAAATACATCTAAGGCAAGAGTTAAATGTAAAACGTCAAATGTTAAGTGTTAAATGACAAATGTTTTTAAGGGAAACTGCTTTTTTTTCTCTCATTACATTTTACATTTGCTCTCTACCACATCTCATTTGTCCATCACGCATTCTACATAGCATGTTTCGCACAGCATCACCTTGCATATGCAAATGTAGGATATCACGTGACTTATTAACATAATACGGAAACCTGGCACACTATAAGCCAGAACAAGGATATTCACGACACTATAACAGGAAATCAGCCTAGCACACAATAAAAATTTACTCACCTTGACACTTTGGATGGCACTTTATGATGATTACGGGGGGGGGGGGCTGTGCAATGTCCAAATACGAAATTTCAGGTATCATGTTACATATTAGAGAAAATCACATTCATTTCTGTTTGTAAATATGTAAATAGTTTTCTGGTACAATCGTATTTTCATAATCTAAATCCAATAAATATTACACTATTAAAGGGGTATTCAAGTAAAAATACTGGTCTAAATACGAAATTCCAGATATCATGTTAAAAGAGCTAAGTCTCAAACTCAATATCATCCAAAATCTTCGACAATGAAATACAAATTATTTGTCAATTTAAATCAACATTGATGTTGTGATATTACCGGGAAAAGATGGGCTTCTAATATCCAATATTTAAGACAAAATAAAAAAAAATACCAGGCCCATTTTTAACAAGGGACTTGAAGAACGAGGCTAGACGGTGACGCATAATTCTTACCAGGAGAGCATACGCAATACATGCTATGTAGACTAGAATAACCAGACGCTAGAGATTTACTTTCGATTGAGACTTCAGGCGTATTTCGCCGAACATAACTGATTTGAAATGAGAGTAAAGACGGAAATGATTGAATGTAAATCAGTTTATATACATTCATATTACATTATTATATGCGTTGTGACCCATTTGTGTCAATTTCTACGTCCCAAATATTAGCGATTTAGCTCCTTTAAGTATAACTGATTGCTCTTTTCAAATATGCAAATAATTTTCTGGCACATTCATATTTGCTTAACTTTACAAAATAAGATTAAAGTTGAAGTGAGGGGGGGGGGGGGGGCTAAACTAAACTAAAATAAAGATACAGGGCTTAATCAAAAATTTTCTATGTCCATACTAAAAGATGTATAGTCATTCCTCTCTTTAAATATATTATTTATTTGTTGGGCACAATGCTTTTATATTGCTGTTTTTTAATGGATCAAAGTAGGCTATTCAACTCTGTTTATAGAGACACCGGAAAGTATGGGGGTGTTTAAAATATAAAAATACGGGTATTAATACGAAATTCCAGTTATTGTGTTATAAATTACTGGAAAGTATGTTTCTTTGGCTGCTTGAATCTATCAATTATTTCCTGGCACATTCAAAATTACGCACGGTCGTCTAGATAGTTTCTTGTGGTGTGCAAGCTTGATTTATTTTGTCGTGCGGTGAATATCCTTATAGTGTGCCTGTGCCGGGTTTCCATATATGTTAATAAGTCACGTGATATCCTACATTTGCATATGCAAATTGATGCTGTGCGAAAGTTGCTATGTAGAAAGCGTGAAGGACAAATGGGATGTGGCAGAGCGCAAATGTAAAATGTAATGAGAAAAATGTAAAATGTAGACACGTCAAAAAAAGCATTTTCCCACAAAACATTTGTCATTTAACACTTAACATTTGACGTTTTACATTCAACTCTTGCCTTAGATGTATTTTGACTTTATCAATATCGGTATTAGGACTTTGTACATTGTACTTTTTACATATAATCAATGGAAACGACATTGTCGCAGAGCATTTAATATTGGCAGCGATACCCTTCCATATTGTATGTGTAGTGGGAGATATGTTTCTATTCTGGAGACTTTTACAAGAAAACAAGCTATATACAATTTCAGGATTTCTCCAGGGCCGTATTTCTAAATTTCATTTCTTGTCCCAGCTTTCTGGTATGTTTCGTAAAAAGTAGTCTTGATTATCACGACCTGTCAATCAGTGGAGAATGGTCGGTATACTGGTTAAGCGAGACTATTTTCTAAACAAGAGCACGTAACCTATTTTTTCCTCAAAAGTACCCGGATGTTATGACCGACACTTGTAACCATTTTTCAGTCTATTATTTATGGATAGTTAAATGGTCATAGCTTATTAAGTACAACATGGCCGTTTATTTAGTGACTATAAATGTGCGAAACTGGTTTAAGGCTTGGTATATATATATAAATATTGTGGTGTAATTGTCAAGATATTTGGAGATATTTATTTATGGTGGGACACCCTAACATTGTAAGCAATAAACCACAAAGTATTTTTGTAATGCTGATTCAATGTTTAGTTGTGGATAGATGCCCATAAATTTAAAACGGCGTAGAACTAAGTAACAGATCATCTACTAGCTAAACTACAATCCAGTTATTTATTTGAATTGATTGCTCTCAAACCCTGTACAACAATCCTCCAAGGAAATTGTTCACAGATATTCTGTTTGATTCTTCTATTATGATGTCTAACAGTTAGTTAGACAATTATCTGTTTCTCTTTTAGCTTGCTTACTTTATTTTCAAAATATTGTCATATTCGCACTGTTCTAAGTATTGATTCAATTATTAATAATTCATAGTTGATTTCTCTTTTCTATAACGGATCTTCTCCTTTCCAATATGAATACATAACAACACTACCCTTTTTTGGTTTCTTGCAGTATTTTCAAAATGTTGTCATAATTATTCGCATTGTTTGTTTACTGTTATAAGTACTGAGTTAATTATTTAAAATGTTTCGTTGATTATCCATTTCTATACTGGTTGTTCCCCTTTCAAATATGAATACGTAACAATACGGTACCCTTTTCTTTTTTTCAGGAAACCTGGTCAGTCAAGCATGCACAGATCGAACAACACATTAATACTATTGTAGCCATTGTTCCAATGATTGCAAGAAGGCCGAAGAGTGCTGAACCCAAGACAATCGGAGTCTCATAGATAAGTAAAGTGGCATTAGGTGTTCCGGACCGAGTACGCATGCCCTATTAGACCGGGAGCCCAGGGGGTCAACCTAGCTGAAAAGTGTACCAATTTTCTCCTATATGGTATCAATGTATGTATATCTGGTATCATCAGAATGTAAGTCTGCCGGGTTTCTGGTGGTTGGTGTGGTATTCCACGCCCTAAATGCCATGATCCCCAACTAGGCTAGATTAGCTCAAAAGTGTACCACACGAAAATCTTACTGCAGTGTACCGTACATCTTCAGGTATTATAAAAACACTCTGACAGACATTTCTAGTGGTGGGGTACCCCTGACAGAGCTATGTAATTGCCAGACATTTGTAGTGGTGGAGTATCCCTGACAAGAGTTATCTAATATATAGACCAAAGCTAGGCTAGATTAGCTGAAATCTGTACCACCTAAAACAGCTTTGGAGTTGTTCAGTACCACCACAGGAGTCATGAATGACCACTGCCAGACAGTTTGTGCGGTGGGTTACCCCTAACAGACACGCCCCAAAATGCCACGCCCCCAACAAGGCTAGCTTCGCAGGCACTGTTCCCGTGTTCTAAAAAATTACATATTTAGCCAGGATGCGTAGGATACTAATACCTAGCACGTATGGAAGAGGCGATAAAATGAGATTGCAAGAAATTGATTTTTGGGCAAAAAACATTTTATGGGGCTAAAAATGCGTTTTTGAAAAATAAAATTGTTCCCGCAACCGCAGTTTATCGCCTCTTCCATATGTGCTAGGTATTAGTATTCTACGCATCCTGGCCCATTTTTAGGTGGTACAGATTTGAGCTAATCTAGCCTAGCTTTGGTCTGGAAATTAGATAACTCTTGTCAGGGATACTCCATCACTGCAAATGTCTGGCAATTACATAGCTCTGTCAGGGGCACCCCACCACTAGAAATGTCTGTCAGAGTGTTTTTCTAATACCTGAAGATGTACGGTACATTGCTGTGCGATTTTTCATGTGGTACACTTTTGAGCTAATCTAGACTAGTTGGGGGGCACGACATTTTGGGCGTGGAATACCCCACCCACCACCAGAAACCCGGCAGACTTACATTCTGATGATACCAGATATACATACATTGATACCATATAGGAGAAAATTGGTACACTTTTCAGCTAGGTTAACCCCCTGGGCTCCTGCTCTATATCTAAGGCATGACGCCTATTGCATACAGTGACAATGGGCCGAAAGTTGGCACATGCTTTGGGGTTGGATAGCCGAATGGTTAGCGCGTGCGCGCTGTATCATAAGATCTGTCATGGTTTCGATTCCCCAGCAGTACGTGATAATGAGTAGTATCGCCTGTCCAACCATGTGGGTTTTCTCCGGGTCCTCAGGTTTCCTCCCATTGTTAAAGACCCCTAGGCGCAAGCGAATTATTGAAATAAAATTGAACCATATATGTTAGTTTGTATCGAGTGGACATTAAACTCTCTCTCTCTCTCTCTCTCTATCTCTCTTGTCTTTTGAAGAACAGTAATTTTACTCCGCTTCGTTTTGAAAAGTAGGACGTTATACCCCATTCCTTTAACATTGGCTGTTACGTCTCTTATCGACGTAAATTAGCGAGTCATTAACAATGTCTTTAGCACAGACAATTCTCATATTACATCAATTCCGTGATCTTGGGTTATAACCAGATTCTATTAACTACGGCCTGAAGCGAAACTCTAACCAGACTGGTGTTCTTTATGGCGGTATAGTAGAGTCCAAATTCTAAATTTGTTAATTTCGTACTATTGTCTGATTTCTAACATCTATTCGTGTAATTTCCACATTAACACTATGTATAGTCCCATTTCTTTACTTGTTCAGCGTAAATTTTACTACTATTTCATCTTATTTCTATTATTAATTAAGAAATTAAACGATAGCGCGACATAACATTTTTAGAATTTTGAATCTAATAAACTGCCATAGTTCTGTGTCGAATCTGCCATTCATAGTTGTTTCTGAATTCTTATTATTAGGGCATCGAATGGAAATCCTTCGCTTTCGGCTACTTATCTGTCTTAAATAAAAAAAAACTTTTTATGTGTACTGTGATCATTTGTTGGACACTTTATCTCCTCAGAAACTCGACTGAAAGCTCCAAGACACAGACAGAATGTAACAAGATCGATCAAACGTATTTCAGATACCGAGAATGATACTTCCATTATGGTATAATCCAGTTTAGCGACGTTAAAAGCATCCATTGGTAGTGAATCAACGCGTTTTGAATACTGACAGATCTACAACTTGGACAAATTAACGTAAATCTAAATGTTTTTTCTTGTGCGAATTTGATATATCTTCAAATGTATAACAGAACACGGTTTTTATGGGATACAATCACTAGTTTTATTTTAAAAGCACGAGGACAAGTATCCTCTTATCGTTATCAAGTACAATGACATTTAGTAAACTCGAGGTCAATATAAACAAAATTCATAATGAAACCATCAACATGGATTAAAATAACAGTAACAAAAAGAGTCTTAAGAGGTAAAGGATATTAAATTATAGAATAAAACTAGTGATTGTATCCCATAAAAAAACTGTGTTCTGTTAATGTGTTTACCGATCGCTAAATGCCACTTAAAGTTTATGTTCAAATGTATAATTATGTATATCGCATTAAAACTCTTTCAGAATATGCAACGCCGGCAGTGGATTATTTTTGGTTTGCATGAAGGTGCAAGTTAATAAAGTAACGCTCTGTGCAGATCTTAGAACTAAAACATAATCAGCACCTTATATGGAAGACGGATTATGCAGACTAAACAGGTTAAATCGGTGCTAATTATTTATGGTTAGTGGTGTGAGGGGGGGGGGGGTGAAGAGGGGGTCATACTAGAGTTCTCCACAGAAAGTACTGGCCGTGGGTGGTGTATTACCTTGCACCCAGAAGACTTCAAACTCGTGACAGCACCGTTTCACCTCGCAATTGGCGTTTCTACAACATAATCAACATATTACATGGAAGACGGATTATGTATGCCAAAGAGGTTAAATCGGTGGTAACTATTTAGGGTTAGTGGTGAGTAGGAGGGAAGGGTACTAGAGTCCTCCACATAAATGTACTGACCGTGGGTGTATTATCTTGCACCCAGAAGACTTCGAACTCGTGACAACACTCTTAGTTTACAGTTCTAAAATCTATCACTGAACTATCGCGCAACCCTATGGGTAAAGGGTTAATGAGAGAGAGACAGACAGAGAGAGAGAGAGAAAGGGGGGTCTTCTAACTAATCCCTTGCACCCAGAAGTAACCACTCGCCTCGCCGTTGGCGTTTCTACACTTTACCGCTGAGCTATCACACACAAAAATAGAGGTTTCGTAGGAGGGAGAAGGTTTTTACTAGCCCCCCCCCCCCACCCTCAGAGACCCCTCCACCCGCCAGAAAACATTAGACGTAGTCCTAACTATATGTACTCGCTTTCAATCATGGAGACACCCATTCTAAGATCTACCACTGAGCTATCGCATAACTCTAGGGATAGCGGGTTACGGTTTAAGATAGATCTATGTGGCCGAAAGGCCGTACTTTCATGTGCACGTACTTTTAGATTGTATAACACATTAACTTTTAGTAAAAGTAGGAACACTACAAATTACGATAGGACATTTCCTGATAATTATTTCTCTAGGTTTTTTATGTACTGAAATCATTAAGATACAATATCTTCAATCGATTATCTCGACAGTCAACAGTAATAGTATAAAGATTAATGGATGTGACCAGCTGAACATTCTGAAAACAAAATCCTGAACACATTCTGTTGCTATAACGTGCAGTGACCAGCCGAACAATCTTAAATGGCTCTATTCTGTGGAAGCTTAAAGTTGCAATTTCATATTTTTAAATTATATTTTTAAAATTTATTAAAATAAAGCCTTAAAATAGATGGTATCTATAAACAGTCCTACCTTGTTAAAGAATAATCTTATTAATCCTATAATTCACTATTGCCAGTTGAGAAATTGGCAAAAATATCATTTTCATCGACAAATTCAAACGTTTGAAGTTAGCTACTCCATGGTGGAGAATAGAAAACAAGGGAGCTAATTGTGTTATTATTTCCGGTGTAAATGAGTTTTAAGTGTGAGAATGACACCTATGATCGTATAATAGTGAGTTGACAACCTATTAAGCAAAAGACATAGAAATAATTATGTTTTGACTTTCTTAGAAAATATGAAATTGTAACTTTAAAATATACGAAAATGGTCCTAAATGCACATATAAATGTAATATGAATGTATATATAAAGTGTTTATATTCCATTTTTAAAAACAAGAGTAATTTCTAATCTATTATGTTGGGTGAAATACTTGAAGTGACCAAATCGAACGGCAGTTGTTTATGCCTTATTGATCCATTCTCAGATTTTTTTTTCGTTTGTGAATCAGCCATTCCTAATTATTTTCTTAAATATTAAAAATTGTGTTCCAATATTTTCATGACAGGATAACAACATTAATATTGACTGAAAGAGACCAACATTGTATTCTAATTCGTGTTTTTAAATTTTAAATATTATAAGAAATATTGAGTTAGGGATTAAATTCCTTTAAAACAAAATTCTGAAAACCCTGATGTTGTTGTAAGCAACCGAATTAGTATGGCGTTTCAAGGCAACGACCATACGGTATCTTTGTTGAGGTATGGCAGAAAGGGCGTTAAAGGTTGTTTCCCAGTCAAAGAAACAATAACTCTTATTTGAACATTTAATATGTTTTGTGTACTTTCAGATGTATTGACAAAATATAGTCCATCTCGCTTTTATGATTGTCTCGATCACTGTATGAAATATACATGATTATTTTATGATCAGTAGTGGAATACCGCGTTTTATCAGTGAAATAAAAGTGTTATTCCACTGGCTAGTTGTTTTTACCTAAAATGATTGTAAAATCATAAAATAAATAGAACATTTGTCGTTTTGTCGTGAATAACATGTTTTATTTCATCTCTAAGCAAGAAAACGTTTATATTTTCACTCATGCTACGCATTCGTGAAAATATAAGTTTTCTTGCTTCTCGATGAAATAAAATATGTTATTCACTCTAAAACGACAAATATCCTCTATGTATTGTTCTAAACTGTACGAGTGTACGACACCCGAGGCTCTGAGTACAATTCTCTATATTGTCGCTTTATCTGATATACAAAGCAAGGGAATAGCTTCAACTCTTAATTAATTAATGTCACTTTTATCACGTTTTATCTGGATTCAAAATCCATTAGAGACTTTGAACATGTCTGCAAATAAAGAAATGGCTTCATCTCTTCGAATTCCCCGCTCGCTTGGTTTTAATAGCGGTGGGTGTATAAAATAATCAAATTTGTGCAGAAGCATCGTCAAGTGAAATACAAATGTAATAGGTGTATGATAGATGTTTAATTTAAAAAAATCAAATGAGGTTGAACATTCTAGTTTGCTCAGGCACCACGGTGGCCCAGTGAGTAAGAAGTTGGCTCGTTAACACGTGTTCGATCCCTATATGACCGAGAAAGTTCATCGAGATTTTCCTGCTTGGTTCCCCAACGTAAGTGGAGCATGACAGTGGGCCTGACAAGGGTCAACGTATAGTCGTTCGGATGGGGCGAAAACCCAATGACGTGTACGTAAAAGATCCCTTGTCAGATGGACTTCGATATAAGAGTCCGGGCAAAATTCCCCTCATCCAAGTTATGGTTCTTGATGACATTAAAATTTTAACCTTTGCTCTGAAACACATACTTAATTCGGGATGTTTTGGCTTTTTACGTACGTACAAATGACAATTGAATTTAAGGTTTATACGCATGCGCTACCCTTAGTTTTTGAGAGAGGGAGGAAACGTGGAAAGTGCAGAAAGTGCTTACCGTACTCATATTGTAGATGTTAAATATCCTTTATAACATTTCTATTATATTTCCAATAATTATCACAGACAAATATAAAAATAAAAACACATCTAAAGAAAAATAAAAGCCGTAACAAGAAAATTATAAATTGCAAATGCAGTTTTTATGCGCGAATGCATAAAGGCATACTAAACACGATTAGTACCATAGCCCTTTTGTACACCACATCCTGGTCCTAGATTGAAGCCAGTGAGAAAAAAAAAACAAACATTTTGACCTCTATGTCCTGCCCCTCAAAATTGCCCCCCACCCCCATCAATGACCTTGATGCCCCTAAATTTTTGACCAAACACACGGAGTCCAAAAAGGGGCGCCCTAAAAACTAATTAGAATTCGAGTCCCGTGACTATTTACTCTATTTTAATAAGTTTGCTTAATCAATCTGCGTAAAATACATTTCGGCCAGTTAAAGGAGCTAAATCACTAATATTTGGGACCTAGAAATTGGGTAACAACGCATATAATAATGTAATCTGATTGTATATGAACTGTTTTACATTCAATTGTTTCCGTTTTGCCTCTAATTTCAAATCAGTTAGGTCCAGGGAAATACGGCATGAGTCTCAACCGCATAGACATTTCTAGCGTCTGGTTATTCCAGTCTATTGCGCCTTCTCTCCAGACAAGTTATGGCGTCGCCGTATGACATGAGTTGTGGAATATGTCTAGCCTCGCTCTTTCTGGTCACTTGTTACAGATGACGAGGAAACGCACTATGGTACACGATTCGTGTACCAATGGTAAAATGTTTATTTTGTCTTAAATATTGCATATCAGAGGCCTACCTTTTCCCGGTAAGATTACAACATCAATGTTGATTTGAATTGACAAATAATCCGTGTTTTCAACGTGTAAGACTTTGGATGATATTGAGTTAGAGACTTAGCTACTTTAATTTCCAGTCTCAGACTTTTTCTGCGTATTTAGAGCTTGCAACAGCTAACTTCTAATTTCACCGAGGCGGCAACTAACCAGAGGGTTTCACGGTTAAATAAAAGTAAATTTCACAGTCTTGCCGTGTCGGTAAGTTGAGGCGAGAGGGAGTTTAAAAAAGGACGAAACTACATGAATTGACTCTGAACCTATAACCGGTACAATATATACGTCATTGGTTATCAACTAAATTAGAAATAAAATCGCCGAGTTTTAGTCAAGTTCGTAACAACGAATTTTCAAAAAGTCCAACATGTAAAGAAGAATATTTTTTATCATGTTTTCATTGATAAAAAATATGAATGAATATTGTCACGTGAATGTTTGCTGCCTTCAGTGCACGTGCGATTCCGTGACTGAACTTTCCTCATTCACGTCGTAGTGATGTACAGATGAAAAAGCCTGATAAGAAGGTCAGTTTTATAAGCAATAGTCGGGCAGAACAGAAGGTCGTTAAACCCCATTTCATTTCATTTTTTCCTATTGTGCTGCACCAACCGGGATAATGATAAGTAGGTCGTAACGCCGCTGATCGGAAATGTAATGAAATGAAATGGGGTTTAACGTCCTACTGTTCTGCTCCGAACTGGGCTAATGAAGACGGGCATACTCCATACAGTGTGCTATGAGGGACTACGGTCTACTCTTATATCGAATTCCAACTGTCAAGGGATCTTTTATGTTTTTCGTACCATCCGAACGACTAGACAGCTGTTCTTGTCAGGCCCTCTGTCCTGCATAACTGACGAGGGAGAACCACGCCGGAAAATCTGGATGAACTTTCTCGGAAAATGTAGGGATCGAACACCCGACCTCCAGGCTAGCGAGCCAGCGTCTTACCCACTTAGCCACCGTGAGCCCCGCCGCTCATCGGACCAAATCTCCATCATAGCTCACTGCATGGCGTATACCTATATTTATCCAACCTCATTTCAGTTTATTCCGCCTTTGGTTTCTTTCAATGGATCTGTCAGGCGCAAACTATAAATTATTAAGCACAGTCTTAGCTTTGAGAGCCTCTAATGATCGTTTTACATTTTAACTCTAGTAAAGCGTGTTATTTGACATCTAAAATAGCTTTATAAAACAGATCGTAATACTGGCTTAGTTTTTAATCTAGGAAAAGTTCCGGTGATCAAAGATAAAGTTAATTGATTAAATGCAGGTGATATTTCTTTTTGTAAAAAGCAGGTCGTTAATTATATTTACCTTCTCGTCTAACTATCGATAAAGGATATAAAAGATTTGACGTGATTCTTAGAATTCATACGTCATTATATTCATATTTAGCCTTCAAGTAGAAGTGGCGGTGTGTGTAGGGGGGGGGGGGCGTCAGTTAACAGATATTTCCTTCGAATTTTTCAGCGCGACGTTCCCTTGACATGAGGGGGGTTGGATGACTGAATGGTTAGCGTGCGCGCGCTGTATCATAAAGTCTGTCATTGAGTCGACTGGCGTGGTTTCGAATCCCCGGTTGTACGTGGCAAGGAGTAGGGTCCCCTGTCCAACCTCGTGGGTTTTCTCCGGGGCCTCCGGTTTCCTCCCACTGCTAAAGACCCCTGCAAGCGAATTATGTAAATAAAATTTAAAAAAACATATGTTAGTCGCGAAATGACCTAGTTTGTGTCGAGTGGACGTTAAACCCCATTTCTCTCTCTCTCTCCCTTGACATGACCTGGGAAAGAACGTCTTGACAGTTGGAATTTGATGAATTAGGGTAATCTGATTGAAACACAGATCCTATTTCGTTTCGTTTTTTTTACTACACTAAGTTCTGGAAGAGTTGTTATGTAACCCGCATTCTGGTTGATGTGAGGGATTAGCCAATAAAGCGAGTTCTTGGCGTGCAGTGCACGGAACTGTGGGTATCCCACTAGAAGTCAATACTGATTGGTTAACCAAATGCCTGACGTCATAGGGTCAAAAGCCCCTCGTATGACTCCTGACGTGATCTTCCACTACAGCCGGTCAGATCTTCATGTAGTGGGGGGAATCGCAAGTATAAAAAAAAACGAAACGAAATATAAGTCTGTATTTTAATCAGATTGTGTGTAGGGTGCAGGGCTGGATTAAGACCTATAGAGCCTCTAAGTACTAAGAAGATTATGGTGCCCCATACAGTATACAATTCAAAATGTAAACCATAAACAATCCGCCAAACACGTTTTTCTGGAGTTTTATATACGTCATTATTATGAGAAAAAGGATAGCAGCAAGAAAAGACAAAAAAACAATGAAAAACTAACTAAAAGGTCTTAATTTTTAAATTAAATATTTTGAATTCATCATCTAACAAGCAGAAATTCTGTGATGCCTCCCTTCCCATAATGCCATAAGCACGTTATTATTTTGCTTAACGGTTAATCCAGCACTTGTTCAGTGCTGGTGACAACAGTTGTGGAGGTGGGTGTGGTTATTTGGTGGTAATTTGATTGGATACTATTAGATTGATTTTAGTGCTTAGCCAATCAAAATTGAAGTATCTACTAAAATTTGGATTTTATCTTTAGTTAAGACTTCGAGAAACTGGGCCCCCAACTGGCAACTCAAACTTGTCTGTAAATACAGATTTTTTTTAAAATTTAAAGATGGAAAGTCTCATCCCCAGTCATCGACATTGCAAACATAACTTATTGGTCAATTTAAATCAACATTGATGTTACAATTGTTATTTGTAAGACGAAATTTACATTTTCAAATTTTCACACGATTAGCGTGCCAAAATGCTTTCGAGCGCCATTTGTAATGAAGCGATATCACTGAACGAGGCTAAACATGCACCATGGGAAAATACTAACGACCTAGACTCGAATAACCAGACGCCAAAGACCGCCATTCAATTTGGACTCTGCGCGTATTACAGTAAAAACATAAACGATTAAATGTTAATCAGTTTATATACATTCATATTACATTATTGTATGCGTTGCGACCCATTTGTGCCAATTTCTAGCTGCCAAAGAATAAAGATTTGGCTCCTTTAACTGACAGTCTCATATTGCGTTTAAGTGTTTCAAAACACAAGTAGTAAAAAATCAATAACTCGAACACGTTTTTATTAATTAAAGATGTTTTCTATTGACAAATGTAACGTAATCGCGTATAAACAGATTTCTAGTGGCCGTTCAATTAACACTTACCTTGCAGAGCAAATAAAGACGGACATGCGCCGTACAGTGTGCTATAATGGAAATTTTTCCCCGACAACATTTGAATACCAACCATCAAAGGGCTCTGATACCTAAATGCGAACGTGCACACGGAACCTCGGGTATTTTTGTCCCATCCGAAAGACTAGACGCAGTCTATGTCAGACCCGCCGTCCTGCACCACTAAGCCTTACTACCTGATCCACGTCCTGAAATAACCTAGCAATGATAAGAGGAACTTAAACACTATCTCTTTTTAACACAGCCGATTGATATAACAATTTAATCACCCGGGTCTTTATTTCATTAAAAATTTTGTATGAACTGGCAATATTAATTAGACTCCAGTAATATTATGTGCATATTTAATATTCAAACACACTTCCTATACAGGTGGCTCTCGAAATGACGTCGAGTGGACGTTAAAGCCCATTTCACCATTTCACTCTCTGATAAATATGTAAATACATATAAAACCAGTAATAGAAATTCGTAAAGCTATAATTATTTATTTAATAGCATATTTCACAGATATATGTTTAGAAAAAAAAAGTACCCGCAGGATTATTCTTTTGTTGAAAATATCGAATTCCCATTTCCATTTACAAATATAATAAAGAGTAATATTGCAATATTGATTAGATATGGGCTGGAAGAACACATCATGTACAACCTCAACTGGATAAACATAAACAAAAGTATAAGAATTTTAAATTATATATGAATAAATATTTTAGATATTGGGTTCTACTTCACCAACCTCGTTGTAACATTGATATGGGCGGAGGGTCGACTTTTTGAAAATGAAATGAAATGGGGTTTAACGTCCTACTGTTCTGCTCCGACAGGGCTAATGAAGACGGACATACGCCATACAGTGTGATATGAGGGAGATTTTACCCGGGCAGCGTCACTACGGCCTACTATTATATCGAATTCCAACTGACAAGGGATCTTTACGTGCTGGACAATGTGTACACAAGACCTCGGGTTTTGGTCCCATCCGAACGACTAGACAGCTGCCCTTGTCGGGGGGTTGGATGGCTGAATGGTTAGCGTGCGCGCGCTGTATCATAAAGTCTGTCATTGAGTCGACTGGCTTGGTTTCGAATCCCGGTTGTACGTGACAAGGAGTAGGGTCGCCTGTCCAACCTCGTGGGTTTTCTCCGGGTCATCCGGTTTCCTCCCACTGCTAAAGACCCCTACGCGCAAGCGAATTATTGAAATAAAATTAAAAACCATATGTTAGTCCCGAAATGACCTAGTTTGTGTCGAGTGGACGTTAAACTCCATTTCTCTCTCTCGCTGCCCTTGTCAATCCCTCCGTCCTGCATCACTGACAAGGAGGAACCATACCAGACTGGATGAACTTTCTCGGCCAGTGCAGGGATCGAACACCCGACCTACAGGCTAGCGAGCCAGCGTCTTACCCACTAAGCCACCGTGACACCCTTTTGAAAACAAATACATAATGGTCACCGTGACCCTCTTTTGAAAATGAAAGACACATACACATACATAACGATTGATGGTGTAGAATGACATTAAGCAAATGCATTTTTAATTTACTTTTAAGTAAACAAACTATTAAAATTGATAAACCAATATCACATTTAATGCACGCCTCGTATTTAAGATTTTTTTTATTGGAATATTGAAATGCAAGGAATAATTATGCCTTGGTGACTAATGTTATCGGTATATAATAACATTACACTATTAAACAAATGCATTTTAATTTATTTTGAGGCAAACATAAACTATCAATATTCAGAAATCAATAGCACATTTAATTTACGCCACGTATTTAAAAGGGGGTCACGGTGGTTGAGTGGGTAAGACGCTGGCTCGCTAGCCTGGAGGTCGGGTGTTCGCTCCCTGCATTAGCCGAGAAAGTTCATCCAGATTTTCCGGCGTGGTTGTCAGTGATGCAGGACGGAGGGCCTGACAAGGACAGCTGTCTAGTCGTTCAATCTGATTAAAATACAGATCTATATATTTCGTTTCGTTTTTTTATACTTTCGATGGCCTACACTACATGAAGATCTGACAAGTTATAGCGGTAGGTCACGTCAGGGGTCAAAAGACCGACTTATGACCCTATGACGTCAGACATTTGATTAACCAATCAGCATTGATGTTACTAGTGGATTACCCACAGACCGTTTCATTGGCTTATCCCTGACACCATTCAGAACGCGAGTTAAATAACAACTCTTCCAGATCCAAGTGTAGTAAAGACAAGTAAAACGAAATTTTAAACTATAAAAACGAAACGAAATAGGATCTGTGTTTTAACCAGATTGATCTGATTAAAATACAGATCTATATTTCGTTTTTTTTTTTTTTTTTTTACTTTCGATGGCCTACACTACATGAAGATCTGAGGTCATACGGGCGACTTTTGACCCTATGACATCAGACATTTGATTAACCAATCAGCATTGATGTTTATATTGGATTACCCAAAGTTGCGTGCAAAACACGCCTAAAGCTCGCCGTAACAGACCGTTTCATTGGCAAATTCCTCACACCATTCAGAACACGTCAATGATAACAACTCTTCCAGGTCCTAGTGTAGTAAAGACAAGTACTGTGTCTCCCTCGAATCACAATAAATATTTATGGTGAGACTTGAGTTCTCACCTCTGTAATGGCCAACACTGATTTCAAATGGAATATTAATATTTAAGCGGTCGAAACAAAATCATCTGGCGACCATTTTGAATACATGACGATGGACTGAAACGGATGTAACGTTCATACCATATTTTATGACATTCCAAACCATTTGAATTTTGACTGCCAAATATGTAGGACTCTGGCAGACAAGGTTATTATGATCTGATCATACTAAACTTACGCTGTCTGTCTACAACTAGCTCCGCTTGAGAACAGAAACTAAGCTAGTTGGCCGACGCTCTAATTTCTAACTCGACGATTTTGGTCGAAAACACGAAGTACTTTGCGAATTGTGAGATGTATTTATTTCGTTTCCATTTAATAAAATAAAGAAGGCTTACCTAGTCTTTGTGTGTGTGAGTGACAGATGTGAAACGGAGTAAACTCGCATTACAAAATAGCATACCAAACTTTCGATATGGTGGTCATTCAGGGCAGAGATCGATTCTCGAAGTAGTTAGTTCTCTGGGTGCAGAATATAGTAAGATCCGCCCACTAATGCGAATATTACAAATTCTGGTATACGTAAACATACACTGACACGTGAACGTTATTTGTAAAGCGATCAGTGGTACGTCTTCATTAACACAAATACTATACACAATATGTGTTCAGGATTAAGTTAGAGTAAATAGTAAGAGAACTTCGGAAATTGGAAACTATAAAAAAAAATGAAACCCTAAAATTTATGAAATACGTGTACACGTTTAAGCTTAGATGATGTTAAAACAAGAATCAGGGTTACGTGTCGCGTTGGTCCTGGGCGTTATTTACTTTTTAGTTTGCACTGGTGTTAATCTTAAAGGGACAATAACACTCTTGCTGGCTTGACAGCTCCAGAAAATAAAACATAGCCTTATTCTAAGTACTAGATGTGTTAGTGTCCTACCTGTTGTGTAAATTATCCATTAAATCATATTTTACTTGTCCAAAGGTTTCAAAAATATTTTTCAATCCAAGTCACATTTGAAAAGCTTTACGTCAGGCTTTTCAAATCATTTAATTGAATTTTTCCAAATTTTTAAATTAGGTGTGTTAAGATGAAATTTGCATCATCAATTAATTGGAATATTGTAAAATAGTACAATTTGTTGACCAGAATAAAGATTAGGACATATTATTCAGTTACAACAAGAGTGGTATTGAGCCTTTAAAGTGGGTGACAATCAGTTACATTTTATTTTTTTCACTGTGACCTATTTCAATGCTTTTAAGTTAGGAAAATTTAAAAATGAAACTTCACCCGTCAATAATGCTGCACGAACACTTAAAGAACAACCAAGTTAAAGACAAATATTTAATAACCCAGCATTGTCAATAAAGGAACCGGAAGAGAGAAAGTGACATATATCGATGCTTTTAAGTTAGAAAAATTTAAAAATGAAACTTCGCCAGCCAATAATGCTGCACGAACACTCAAATAACAACCAAGTTAAAGATGAATGTTTAATAACCCAGCATTGTCAATGAAGGAACCGGAAGAGAGAAAGACACACTCGATAACACAAGCATTCAGTACCATTCAACACTACTCGGTACTGACGCTTAACACTGTCATGTCGAACGGAATTTGATCTAATTTTAAGACCGAGAGATAGAGGGGGGGGGGTAGATAGACCCCTAAACGCAAGCAAATTATTGAAACAAAATTGAACCATGTGTTAGTCCTGAAATAAACTAGTTTGTGTCGAGTGGATGTTACGCCCCTCTCTCTCTCTCTCTCTCTCTCTCTCTCTCACATTATTAATGATATTATCTAATTTTAAGAGCGAGCGAGAGAGAGAGGGGGGGGGGGAGTAGAGAGACCGCTTAACGCCAGCGAAATATTGAAACAAAATTGAACCATGTGTTAGTCCTGAAATAAACTAGTTTGTGTCGAGTGGATGTTACGCCCTCTCTCTCTCTCTCTCTCTCTCTCTCTCTCTTTATTAATGATATTATGGTCTGTAGTATTCTGTAACCTGTAAAACAATTATAGCGTCCAATATATTGTTTATGAGTTTATGGACTACAGCATTCGTCGAACTGTAAATCAATTTTACTGTAATTAAAAGAGATCAGGGTTAACACATAGCTCCTTAATACAGTACTAAATCATGTCATACTGTGAAACTAATTATGTACATGTAACATGTTTTTTCTCTCTTTTAGATCAGGAGATAAAATGGAATGAACAGAGATGAGGTTTAACATCTTACACCAATTGGGCTATTGAAGACAGACATATGGCAAGCAACCTGCTGTGGGGAGGCTTTTGCCCGGGCAGTGGCGCTGGGGCCTATTCTTATTTCGATTTCCAACTTTTAGGTGATTAAACATGCATTATGCAAGAGCAAAATCTGCTTATTACAAGTCTTTCTTTAGGCCTGAAATGTTATCTAAATTATCAATTAGACATTAATTAACTTATCCAGACCATAATAAACTCTTGATGTCAAGGATAGCCTTCGATGTTGGCTGGATTAGATTCCTATATGCCGCTAACGGTCATTGATTATTAAATTTTTAAAAAGTGGATAATCGAGACTATGCTGTTTATATTAATGATTTTAGTAATGATGACCGAGACTATGCAAAAATTTCACCCGCTTCTTTCTCGGCTCATAGTGGATCAATTTGACTGAAATTTTCAGCAAATTCCCTTTACACTATCTAGTTTTTAACTATTATAGCGAGAACTGCCATCTCTTTTATCTTATCTCCCATAATGTATCTTTAAGGTATAGGCAATTATACACACGGGACCCCCTTTTTGTCCGATTCACCTGGGCCACTGATAAAGGGGAACCCAGGCTGATAAATTTCTCGACCACCACCGGGATCGAACCCGATAACCCCGGCTAGTGAGCCAGTGCCATACTCATAGAGATATCGTGACTCGAAGCAATAAAATAATTTACTAAATATGTACGAAGGCTTCAATATCGATCAAAAAGACACATTCTTGGTAATTGGGCAGTTTGGTAAATAGAATCCTCCGGATCCGCTAGTAATGTTAATAGTAAATGCAGAATCAGCACAGAACATATAAAAATTGACTAGATGTAATTTTTCAGACCTTATCAATAAAACAAAACATGATATATTATCCGCGAACTGATCAGATACGCCGCACCCACATCTATAAAACGAGAATGGTAGTTATTTTTTTCTTATTTTCAAATCATTTCCAGATATAAATGTGAAATATTTTTTAAATATCTCGCCATATGTTTAAAGGTTAGTATGAAATATGTTCTCTGTCCAAACTCTCTGCTAAATAATCTAATTGGTGTGACTATTAAAATGTGAAATATTTTTATCATATCTCGCCATATAAAAAGTTAATTTGAATTATGTTTTCTGTCCAAACTCTCTGCTAAATAATCTAATTGGCGTGAATATTTGTATCCTCACCTCAACACCTCATCTGGGCACTTATCTGGATGTTGGTTCGCACAGATAAAAAAAAATATATCTGGCTTTGGTTTATCAAGAAATGAAATGGAGAAGATTAATGGAGAAGGTCACGCGTCACACAGTTGGCAGGTTGGAACAGAAAACTAGGACGAAAAACTTCATTTCATTCATCCATTTTATCCATTCATTCAATATTGTCAACAAGGTTATGAATGAATAAACTAGAACACATACTTATGGAAGGACAATATTACTAATGTATTTGGGCGACTTTTGGAAGAGTATACTCTCAACATTATTGGGAATTCATTTATATTGATTAAATTAAACCTGTTACGGAAGCACAATATTGATTTATGCATTTCTGAAATTGTATTTGCATATACGCCAACGAGGTATATAATGTTTGAATGTTTGAAATCCATGAATAAGAAACTATGCGAAAATGTTTGTGTTTCTGGATCAAAGATATTTTTCATAAACAGTGATTGAAGTTGAGTAAATTCTTAACTTAAGTCTGAGAATGCTTTGTGAAACTGGGGCCCGGTGTTCGATCCCTGTGTTGGCTAAGAAAGTTAATCGGGATTTTCCGTCGTGGTACCAACGTGTCAGTGTTGCAGGGGTAACATCTAATGGGACATAAAACCCAGATCTGGGCAAAATGTCCCCCATAGCACACTGTATGGCGTATTTCCGTCTTCATTAGCCCAGTCGGTGCAGAAATGTAGAACGTTAAACCATGAGAATGCTTTGTGAAACTGGGGCCCGGTGTTCGATCCCTGTGTTGGCTAAGAAAGTTAATCGGGATTTTCCGTCGTGGTACCACCGTGTCAGTGTTGCAGGGGTAACATCTAATGGGACATAAAACCCAGATCTGGGCAAAATGTCCCCCATAGCACACTGTATGGCGTATTTCCGTCTTAATTAGCCCAGTCGGTGCCGAAATGTAGAACGTTAAACCATGTTTAGTCTACTGAAAGAAGCGGCCAACGAACATGGGTCCCATCTTTCACCACGAACGAACATGGACCCCAAAAGAGCATATATGCGAAGAGAACATGCATAAAGGGTTTCCCGTACTTATACCTATTCCACTCAGTATCGGATACAGGTGTAGAGAAGCCCGGGGCTATTCTAGTTCTGAGACCCCTCCACCCGGTGATTAGAAGACGAAAAAGGCGCGTTTTAAACACAGCGGAGTAAAACCGAGGTCTCGTGAACATAATCGATTTCGAAATAAGAATAGGCCATAGAGCCGCTGTCTGGGCCAAATTTCTCTCAAAGCACTGTGTGGCGTACGAGAGATAGAGAGAAATGGTGTTTAACGTCCACTCGCACAAACCAGTTCCATTTCGGGACTAATATATGGATCAACTTCATTTCATACGACCCTAATCCTTGTCACGTACAAGCAGGGAGTCGAAACCACGGCATTTGATTCAATGACAGACCTTATGATGCAACACGCACGCGTTATTCAATCGGCCCCACCGGCTCCGTATGGCGTACGTCCGCCTTCATTATCCCAGTCAGAGCAGAAAATTAGGACCTAATGTTAGGTTCACACTATCACAATTCGTGCTACAATTGAAATCGTAGTTTTAATTCTGGAGTAATCGTGGTGATCCTATCAGGTCTTATCACATATTGAGTTCAGTGTAACAATCGTGTTGGCCGTATCGGAACGTATCTGCGCGTATAGATCGTGAACTCAATAGAGACAATCCTATCGTAATGCATCACACGACAGTGGGAACCCAACATTAAACCCTATTTTGTTCAGTTTCGAAGTCTGGCATGATTTAGTGCTCAAAGTGTATGAACCAGGAAATAGGGTTTCTACATTAACCTTATTCTCTCTTAATTACTCCTATATGTATTGACATTAAGTAGTTCTACCGTCTGGCGAATACTGCGGATTATTTTGTCATTAGAGTCATGCCAGTGTCAACGTCAAACACACGGCTATAATTATGTTCTTCCTCAGCGCTATCACTTTTTGCCTTATAAAAAAATATATTAACGCTACCGAAAGAAATGGTATATATAACAATTAGCCATTTCGTTATATATGTATATCGATATCCAATATCTTTTCAATCTAAAGTGGGTTAATTTTTCGTGAAAGTGTTAGTTTTTCCTTCTTTATGTTACTGACTTCTATTACGATTTTCAATTAATCGTTATAATACAAACCGCGATCAATATACTTTGACCTAAACTAAAAACTACACAGCGGTATTATGAATGAAAAATATGGAAGGTGTTCGATTTTTTTAGATCAAGGTAACATAATTATATTAGAATTAATCATACATTTGTATTTCTAGATCAATATTTAAAAGGCGCAAAAATGCGTATTTTATGCGGATAAACGATTAACAAAGGGAACTAGAATATAAAAAAAATTAATTGCAATGGCAATTATTTAAAAGAAAGAAAAAATAAAGATGCATAATTATATGAGAATACACGATTCACAAAGGGCGCTAGAATAAAAAAAAACAAGTGATTGCAACAATTATCTAAAAGAATGGTGCAAAAAGGCGCATTTATACGCGGATAAAAAAATACAGACACAAAAGGAATTAATGCTATGTGAAAATTGATTACAACGCCATTTCTAATAGTGCATAAAACAGTCAGTTATTCTATAGGAAAGGTATGGAAGGGTGGGGTGGTTAATGTATCCCCAACGGAATAATTTGGTTATTTTGTCACAATAATAATGGTAATTTTTATTTCTATGGTTATGCGTGCTATATTGGGTATCGTCAACGGAATAATTTGGTTATTTTGTGGCAATTATAATGGTAATTTATATTTCTATGGTTATACTCATGAAACTCTGTTTTATCTAACCCATGAAACATTGTATCATCTAACTCATGAAACACTGTATTATCTAACTCATGAAACACTGTTTTATCTAACTCATGAAACACTCTATTATCTAACTCATGAAACACTCTATTATCTAACTCATGAAACACTGTATTATCTAACTCATGAAACACGGTATTATCTAACTCATGAAACATTGCATTATCTAACCCATGAAACACTGTATTATCTAACTCATGAAACACTGTATTATCTAACTCATGAAACACGGTATTATCTAACTCATGAAACAATGCATTATCTAACCCATGAAACACTGTATTATCTAACTCGTGAAACATTGCATTATCTAACTCGTGAAACACTGTATTATCTAACTCATGAAACATTGTATTATCTAGTTCATGTAACACTGTATTATCTAACTCATGAAACGTTATATTATCTAACTCATGAAACACTGCATTATCTAACTCATGAAACACTGTATTATCTAATTCATGAAACACTGTATTATCTAACTCATAAAACACTGTAAAATATAAATTTAACCATCAACTACTTTATGGCACCATGGGCAGATTGTTTGTCTGTAAATCGTTTTTATTTTTTTTAAAGACATATCTAAACTATGAAAATCTAGACGATTATAGAGGATGTGGCTGTTCCACAATTTAGGCTGCTAGTACAATAAGGTGGATCAGTCTCATTTCATAAAATCTGTCAAAAATAGTATGTTTGGATATTTTTAAACCAGAACACTAAAACTGACATGCTTTGATAAAAATGATAAAATGATACAAAGTTGTTAAGAAAATCTGCTAAAAATGGATTTATTTGAAAAAATCAAATGATATTTTTAAAATCAACAGCACTTGTCCACCTTATTGCACTCAGTTCGGTTTAAAATACAAACAACGAATATCATTCATTAAAACAACAGCATGAAATCTACATTCGCTCAATTAAATTTAAATAAAGAGTCTCCGGGTTTCAAGATTTTTCAGACCCGGTCGTCACTTGTCAGGGGTAGTGAGTGCACGTTGGATACATGTTAAAGCATCCTTGATAGTGAGAATTCGAATAAAAGTGGGCGGAAATGCCAATGTCCGGGCAAAATTCTCCTTCTTCACATTGCACAAGTAGCCATGGAAATACAAAAATAACTATCTTTATATTTCAAAATTGCGCAAGTGTTGATGAGATACTAAATCACTTTCCCTTTTTATAACATGGCAATTATATTAATGATCTCATAAACTTAAAATAAACACAACAGTTCTTTGAACAAAAATTACTGTATTGTAATCGGAGCTACGTTACTACAATGATTCTCCAGAACACGACAAGAGAATCATTGTAGAAAAGTAGCTCCGATTAAAATTATTGTTTTTCATAGAAATAAAATCGAATGGGGTTTAACGTCCTATTAATCTGCTTCGACCGGGCTAATGAAGACGGACACACGCTATCCAGTGTACTATGAGGGAACTTTTGCCCGGACAGCGGTGCTACGGCCTACTCTTATTTATCTTCAATTCCGACTGGTAAGGGTTCTTTAACGCGCACACCAATGTTTACACGGGACCTTGGGTTTTCGCCCCATCCGAACGAATATACCCCACGGACAAGGAAAAATCCAGATAAACATTCTCGGCCAACGCAGGGACCGAACACGGAACCTCCGGGCTAGCGAGACAACGTCTTACTCACTGAGTCACCGCGGCTGCCGTGTTTTCTTAAAACGTGTTCAATTACTAAACGCTGTTTAAACACTTCATAAACTTACCTTAGCTGCGGTTGATGAATTCGGCTTGTCTAACAGTAACCAGATTCTGTGTTTCAGAAGATGTCTTTTACTTTTAGTAGAATTGTTATTATCTAACAGACCACTTTCATCCGCGATTCCTTCTTTTAAATTATTCAAAACTTTTTCATCTTCGTCAACTTCGAACAAGCGCTTCCAGCAACAACTTGAAACTATGCTTATATCCATTCCCCAAAATTCCAATTCCCTTCGGATGGCATTTCCGCAGAGTTTATGGGACAAATGTAACTCGGAAGTCCTGTAATAATTCAGGATACACGCAAAGGCCTCGGGGTCTCGATCAAAGAAAAATTCTTTGTGGGCACTTCGGTAATGAACAGAACTTTCCTTTAGATCTGATAATTTTGTGTTCGGAATTCTTGATAATGTTGATCGAGTTGTTACAAATATTTTACCACCGATGTTCAATTGTATTAAATCCATGTTCCAATTTGCAAGCAGGTTGGTTCCCTGTCCCTTGTTACTCCATTTCATGGGTATATTACAAGTACCACGGCTTCAATAATGTTCAATCCACGACAGATTCAAAACAATGAAGCGATTTCACGGTGAGGCGCGACAATTGTATTTGAAGCGGTTATAAATAACGAGCCGTTAGAGGCAATCGGTTAATTGTCGTGCGTTTCCTCTGAATAATATACGTTATGATCGGGTTGATTATTATTCCCAATCACAGTTTCAATTCACCGCTGGCACAATTCTCTATTGATCTGAATTAGTACATTAACTTCTATATATATATACCTATATATGTCTTTCTACTGGTTCAAATAAATATACCTACTCGAAGTACTTCTATAGCTATGAAGCTTTCTTAGTCTGGAATCAGAATTAAAATACTCAACTCGGTACTAGATACACTAATGTCCTTCTACTGTCTGCAATAAGTAGCTATGAATACGCGCAACTTTTGTAGTCTCAGATCTGAATGAATATACTAAATTCTGTAGTAGATACGTATATATACTCAAAGTCCTTCTTCTGTTTGGAATCAAAATAAGTCTCGGTTCTAACTTAATTCTGTACTGTATACTAAAATTACACTTGAAGTCCTTCTACAGTTTAAAATAAATTTGTCTCGTCTCAGATCTGTATACATATACTCAATTCTGTACAATGCACACTTAGCGTCCTTTTGCTGTTTGAAAATAATAGTCTCGGTTCTAACTTAATTCTGTACTGTACACTAAAATTCACTTCTAGAGTTTGAAATAAATTTGTCTCGTCACAAATCTGTATTCATATACTCAATTCTGTATAAAACACACTTGAAGTCCTTCTGTTTGAAATAAATAGCTGTAGATATACAGAAGTTTCTTAATCCCAGATCTCAACCAGTAGAGTTACAACGTGTGAGGCGCTTTCTATATGTATTCGTATTAACCGTCTACTGAAACACTGATACTGTTCTAACCCAGGCGATTGTGTTACACGAAGAAAACAAATCTATGCCGTTAATGCAAATATCTGTGTATCTGTAATGTTCGAATTGGTCCATTTTGTCCTGTTTCATATAATTTATAGATTTCTTGCAATATATAGTCTCATAAATAACATTGTGCGTCATTTATATTGACATGTGTATGGTGCACGACGAATACATTAAACCACTAACATTATTTTACATATATAAATTTGAAGTAAATTGTGGGCTAATCGATGTCCTCGCTGGCATCATATTCCCCAAATCTGGATTCTAAATCAAACTGTTAGTCTGCTGTGTATAAAATAGTGCTCAAGCATCACATTTTCATCGCCAAGTCTATTTTAAAATCCTGTAAACTACAGAAAAGATGAGATTTAAAAGACATAAAGGTGCGAAGCCGAACTTATCGTCATAATATATACATTTAAATGTGTGACGTTTTATTTTGTATCTAGGAAACAAATGGCGCGGAACGACATTTGCATTTTTCGGATAATATCTCAATTCTAACGACTTGATCTAAAAACAAATGGACTCAAATCGATTTTTTAACATTTAATTAAGAAACTAAACCGATATAGATAATCTCCCGGCTTTGATTCAATCCGATTAAAAGGAATCCTATTTCGCCCAACACGTATAGGTGACCCTAGCTTGTTCATATCGTCTGCAGTGGGTGGGGGGTAAGGGGTAGTGTGGCCGAATGGTTAACGCCTGTTCGTTGCAATATAAGGTCTCTCATTGAGTCAAGTGGCGTGGTTTCGATTCCCGCTTGTACGTGACAAGGAGTAGGGTTGCCTGCCCTTCCTCGTGTGTTTCGTGTTTTCTCCGAGTTCTCCGGTTTCCTACCACTGCTAAAGACCCCTACGCAGAAGCGAATTATTGAAATAAAATTGAACCATGTTAATCCCGAAATGGACGTTAAACCGCAGCGGATTTTCAAATTCATCGCATCTTTGTAAATGATGTACAGAATTAAATCGATTTTGAATTGAATATCTGCAGGATATTCAACTAGATTGATTTAATTACATAGTAGTACATTGTTATTAACTATGATATAACTCGAGGCAATTGATTATTATTTTTTGAGTCCGGTTTCTATCTCTCTTATTCATCATTCGTCCAAACGTGTTGTCAACGTTGAAATGAGCACACTTTATACAAAATATAGTCCCAATGGTTTACCTTTCACCATGATGTGGCACATTCAATTCTGCTTGTTAATGAGATACCGTGTTAACTTCTTTCTCTCCAGTAGATCCATGTCAGAACCAAAGCTCCATTTAGCTATGACGAGTGATGGGTCACGTTTTCTAGGACAACAGCTTCCATTTTTAGATTATTGAGAACGTTCACAAATATAGCTACTTTGATATTTACCTTCTTATAGTTTTATATTTTGATAATTAACTGCCGATATGTCTAACTTGTGGTCTATCCATTTTCTGGTAACTGTTTGACATTTGATAGAGAATATTCGTAGCTGAGAGGCAATTCTTTTAGACCAATTCCAGCCTCGCATCATTTTATATGTGGAAAGTAATATTGTGTTATCATTAAATCCGACAACATGTTGTCGCTTTATGAATATATTTGTATTCATTTCCTGATTTGGAAAACAGATTATTTGTTTATGCCATAGTAGTGCAGTATGTGTTGCGCAGTATGTGTTCTGTTTGGTATGCTAACTTTTTTTTTCTTTCTTGATATGTAAGTTTAAAATTCATCTATTTTATATTTATGAAAACATAAAACAGGCATTATGCAAGAGCTAAATTTGCCCATGGCAGATCTTTCTTTATGCCTTAACTGTTATAGAAATTATTAATTAACTTACCAAGACCATAATCAACTCTCGATGACATCGGATACACTAGATTTTCAATAGATTTAAATATGATTTGCGGTTGATGATTTAACGTAAAAATGGATAATCGAGACTCTGTTCATTATGGTAACAACGGTAGCAATAACAGTCGAGGCTACTCTGTATGTTTCGGCGATAACTCGTCTCAGAGCGAAGTAATTTGACTGAAATTGTCAACATATTCCCTTTTCATTATCTATTTTTAACTATTAACTCTTATAGCGAGAACTGTCAGCTCTTTATCTAATCATACATAATCCCCCTTCAAGTTAAATAACAGATCTATTTTGAGGGCCATAATGGCTCAGGCAGAAAATATCCTTATAGCACACACTCTATCTTTATTAGCCAGAGTTTAACGTCCACTCGACACAAACTTGGTCATTTCGGGACTAACACATGGGTTCAATTTCAATAATTCTCTAGCGCATGACAGGAGAAAACCGACGTTGGACAGGCTACCCTACTCCTTGTCACGTACAAGCAGGAAATCAAAACCAAGCCAATTACAGACCTTGTGATCCAAGGCGCACACGTTAACCATTCGGCCACCAAACACCCTGCTCGTCTTCATTAGTGTGGTTGGCGCATATCAGTAGCAAGTTAAACTTAAAGCTCCATTTATTTTTATTTGTATGTGTTTAATTGTTGAAACGTTTTGTGCTTTTGTTGCTAATTAACGCTAAATACCCCCTGCCCCCTCAACTTGCCCCGCCTTCATCTCATTGCAATGCTTGCTATATCTTACAGAATGACCAATGAAATAATCATACAGAGAGGAAAGGGTCTAATTCCTTGCCTCTGAATTATGCTGTGTTTACGAGTTCAAAGAAAATAAATAAATAAATTCTACACGCAGCGGATTTAAGGCTCGCTGGTTTACCACTCGGACGGGATTTGTTGCTAAGCAACAAATGTCCACTGTTGTCACCTCGCGAACGACCTAATACCTTACCCTAAAATTTGTTTAAATGTGTCACGAACAGTTCGTAATTTCAGCAAGATCATGGATATATTTATCAAGACATGAATATAGCCAGGCTATCGAGCATCAAACCGATCAGCAGTAAATAATCGTTTGGCCGCTACTATCACTGAAAGAGATGAGAGGGGTGATATCAGAACGAAATAATTAGCTCTCACTATTAAATGAAATAAAATGAAATGTTGTTGTTTGTTTTTGGGTTTTTTTTAGGTGGGGTGGGTGGGTGGGTTTTTTTTTTTAGGTGGGGTGGGTGGGGGGGGGTTGTTAGAACGAACGAACGAACGATGGGGTTTAAGGTCCTACTGTGGGGATGGTTCACGCAAGTGGTGGTGCCTGATTCCATCTGGAATTGACCGAGCAAGTTCATTATTTTGTAATTTCCGGCCTGCTTTCTCGTATCAATGGTTGGGAGTTGGATGGCCGAATGATTAGCACTTAGAACGTGTGCGCTGTATCATAAGGTCTGTCATTGAGTCAACTGGCGTGGTTTCGATTCTCCGCTTGTACGTGACAACGGGTATGGTCGCCTGTCCAACCTCGTGGGTTTCTCCGGGTCCTCCTGTTTCCTCCCACTGCTAAAGACGGCAACGCGCAAGCGAATTGTTGACATAGAATTGACCTAGTTTGTGTCGAGTGGATGTTAAATACCCCTCTCTCTCTCTCCCTCTCTAATCAATGGTGCAGAAGGAAGGGCCCTGCATAGCGACGGAAATCCTAGGTTGACCCGTGTTCTCGTTGGCGTGCACGTCAAAGAACCCTTGACGGATAGAATTCAAAATATCCCTCACAGCATTACAACATTAACCCTTTAACCCTGTTGATCCAGAAACGTAGGACTTTAAACTCTATTCATGTCATTTGGGACAGCTCATTTGACACATTGCATGACACTGAATTCTTTACGTGACAGTTTCATTGGCATTAAATGAATAAATCCCATTTGTTATCAGTTTTGCCTCATTAACTACATCACAATATTATTTGATATCCATTATGTTTAATTCAAATATTATAGACGGAACTAAATAGTATTAATTATTTTACACTGTAGCATGGACACAAAATAAACAGATTTAGTTTAACAACGCAAACTGTAATATGTTAATCTATTTTTTATTACTGTTTGTATAGTTCATTCACCGTTTTGTACTTCACGTCGTAGTTAAACTCAATATACCATGGTATTAATGTTGCAAATTTATTTTACATTTAGGATCGATTAGCTATGTATCCGGTATTTTATATTTAGCCACGGTGGTTCGGTGAGTAAGACGTTGGCTCGCTAACCTAGAGGTATCATGTTCGATCCCTGTATTGACCGAGAAAGTTCATCTGGATTTTCCGGCGTAGTGCAGGAAGGAGGGCCTGGCAATGGACAGCACGGAAAGCCGAGGTCCGGTGTACGCATTGGCCTGCATGCAAAAGAACCCCTGACAGTTGCTATTCGATATTAGAGTAGGCAGCAGGGCCGCTGTTCGGGCAAAATGTCCCTCATAACACATGCCCGTGTTCATTATCTCAGTCGGTGCTGAACAGTAGGACCTAAAAGCCCATTTCATTTAATTTTTAAACATTTTATGGTGAAACAGTAACAACATTTAAGGAAATTAAATAACGCCTTAGATCCCACTATTGACTTCGATATTGTGAGCATACTAAACTTAGGCTATCTATCTACAGTTAGCTAGGCTTGAAAACAGACAGTCCTAAATAGACGATTTTAGTCGAAAACACTAATACTTCAAGCATTTTGCTAAGTATTTTTGTTGAATTTTATGCGTGGAAATACGCCCACAAAGCGTGGAAATAACGCCCACAAAGCAGAAATGTTTCGACAGCAGCTTATCCGAAAGGAAATCATTGACGATGAACAAATTTGATATTTCGGCAAAATGGGTTTATGTCCGGAACTGGACGTCTCAGATTCCTGAATATCTAAAGGCCAAAGTGCATCACACCATGTTTAAAAGAAATTAGTCTTGGTCACCCAGACCCTCCAAGTTCCATTGCCCATGCGTAACCGGGAGTTTGGTTTTTTATGTGGTTGATTAACCAGTATTTTTCGCCAAGTCAAGTAAGAGTTGCGTCCCTTGCCACAATAAATGATAATCCCACAATTCTTGCATTATTATATTAAAGTAGGGGATATTCAAAAATAATTAAAAACTGTGGAAATGCACTGCTGTTTTTATTAGAGGTAACCAGTGTATGTTAATAACAGGCGAATTGCCTACACATAAACATAAACAGCTTCATATGGACGGCTTATCTGACGGCGCAATTTCACTCGCAAAGAGATACACCGTTAAAAGTGAAAATTGACGTTTTTGATTTTTGTCTTAATAATGAGTAATTCCTCCACCAATCCTCAGACAGTCAGCAATTCGTCGTGGCATACTCCTAATCAACCGTCAAATCACGATTTGGTGCAATCTGACCCACCTTCTTGCAGTGCCACGGCCAATTCTTGCAGTGTTGTCGGTTGACGTTGACGTCGACGAACACGTTTCCCGATCAAATTAAACGTAACACACTAAAGCAAAGATACGCTAAACAGTAAATCTTACGCAAGAACCGATAGGAATGCTAACATGGATAGATAAACCAGCACGCGGCAGTTTTCATCAACCCTTCCTTGAAGTGTCAAATTTGATAATGAACCCATCCAACGTGTATGGCGCTATTGCGTGTATGTGCAGCTCAGTGGTTCTGTTGGGGCGATAAGTTCTTTATCTGTGAACATACTCTCAAAGAATGTCAAGTGTCCATGACTATTTATCATATCGCAACCTGCATAGGTATTTGCATTTCAATATCGCCTACTTTTTCTAGAGAGTATAAATAAACATGAATCGTGACGACGAATAAGGGTTGATTAAAAAAAACAGAGATATGGCCCATGAAGAGAGAAATTTTACAATAAAAAATTAAGTGTGTTGGATTTTGAACTGGCAATGCAATCAAATGGATTTTCGGGAATGGCATTCTTAAATTAATTTCATGGGCGTCGACATGTTGGTTTAGGACTAGTAACCTCCCTTAGACCTTGTCTGTGATAATGTGAAAGACTGGATAATCTAGCCAATGACCTATTCTTCTGAAATGTGACAACGCATCCAGACTAATATTCGTAGAATATTGTTCTGGATGAAAGAGACTAAAAAGAAATCAGCTAAAAATTATAGTCTTGATTGCGTTCACAAGGTTTTCAGCAAAGAATATAATTCTGGAACGGAATAAAGAATATCTATAGAGTTCGTGCTCTCGTGACCATAAAGTAGAAAAGAATTTGTTAAAAGCTGTAGCCTGTTTCACATACACAACGTTTTCTGATATAGTAGCATACTATTGATATAGTAGCATACTTCGCGGAACGCTGAATATCGATAACGCTTCTCGTGACCACAATGCTTCACATCCAATTTGAAAAGAATCCACCAAAAACCGTGGCCTCTATCATTTTCACAAGCCAAATGCTGGCAGGCAGACTGGCCGAAAGAAATGTAGGCGTTAAAAACTAAAAGAAAGTAATAAATTTCTCTTGATTTCATTATGACAAAGTGAGAAGATGACCCACCCTCTTTTCTCACAACAGCGATTTTAAAACTGTGTTTTAAAGTGACTTTTAGATATACAAGAACTTTTTATTTTTTAATATTTTGCCTATCTTCTATATATTACCCATTCGTATGTAAATAATTTAATTAAATCAACCTGTCCATAATATCATGCCTTATGTATTGGACGTTAAATTTGTAATAAACAACAACAACATATAAATTTATCGGAGGTTAAAATCGTGACTTTGTGTTAAATAAAAAAATACAACCCGTGTTATTGTTTCATCGGAATAATATAAATTGTTACTCATGATATAATTAATTTAATATAAATAGTTTATTTTCCAACGTGTAATCTCTTTTTCTTGTAATCATAGGGCCTTTGATTTACGCGAGTGTCGTGGTTTCTGTCACTAGCTTGAAACGGGGTCACTTGCTTAACCTCTTGGGTTATTCCCAGTTTACCCGGACTGTTAAAGACACCTGCGTGTAAGTGAAATATGGTAATCAAGATTATATTGAAATTACCCAGTTAGTGATGAAGCAGATGTTAGACAATAATTTTCTTACATTCGTTAATTATTATCCCAGAGGCAATAACCATTACTGATCGATCAAAACTGTATTACTTGTAACCCGGTATGACGAGCAAGAAGTCCAAAAACTTACCAGCGAATACGTATCGTCTGGAGCAGGAATGAATTAACTCTGAATATCAGAAAAACTTCTGATAAGTTTGATAATAATTTGGTCATTGGCTTTGTTCAGTTCAACTCGCTCATTGTTTCCGAAACCATTAGCCATCAGATCAACACATAAGATGCGTTCCTTACGTTACTCTATGAGACAGGCTGTCTTTTAGGGATTGTCTTGTGCACACCCCGTGGGTGTTTTGTAGGGAATTCTGTATTTTTCTAGTAAGGTTAGTGTGTCTCCTTTCCATTTTTATCAAAATTGTCGTACTTTTATTGGACATAACTAACTTATGTATATTCTCGTGGAAAAGTATCTTTGAATGAAACTGTCAGAGTTGTATGCTACAAAGGTTTACTAATTCAAAGCAAGTACAAGAATTAGACACGGAACCGATAAGCCCCCCCCCCCCCCCGATCAAATGATTAAAATATTGAAAGTAATGAAGATCAACTAGGCAAAACACATTCATTTAGGGAGCGATGGTTGCTCAGTGAGTAAGACTCTGGCTCATTAAACAAAGGGCCCGAGGTTCGATCCCGGTGTTGCCCGAGAACATTCCCCTTGTCAGTGAGTGCAGGGCGGATGCCCTGGCAAGGACAGTGTCCACTCGTTCGAATGGGACGAAAAACCGTGGTCCTGTGCACACATTGACATGTATATAAAAGAATTCTTTCTCGTTTACAGCGGGAATTCGAAATAAAGTAGGCCTGGGAAAATTCCATCATTGCACACCGTTGGGTGTATGGTCATCGTCAATAAGCTCAGAAGGTGCTGAAAAGTGGGACGTTAAACCCTATTCCATTCCTTATTCATTTATAGGGAATAAAATATCTCTTTAACTGAGTGGAGGGTAAATCATAGCACTACCTCCACTCTTCTAGCGTGATGTAGTTTTGATTGTGATTCAGAAAGCGCAGAATGATAATGCGTTAGCAAACGGAACAGAGATTTTCTTAGAGATTCAGAGCTTTCATGGATAATTCCAGTTTGGATATATTACTGGTAATTCTCACAGCCACAGTTCTCTTTACCGTGATTTGTATATATGTCAAACACAGAACCAATTTTCTGAGCGGTTCAGCGCTTTCAAGGATAATTCACACGTGGCTATTTTCACTTCTACCGTTCTTTGTTATTAATTTATTATTGATTTGTTATTAATTGATCAATGTCGAACACAGCTGTTAAAATTGTGTAATTAGCCTGGGTGTTTTTTCTGGAAGTGTTTGACATTAAAGTTTCTTATATTATTATATAATTAGTTATTTTTTCTATTATTTATTGCTCTATCAAAGATTTCTGAACAGACGTCTGTAGAATACAATATATTTGACGCCGGTGGTGGGTCGGATGGTCTAGTGGTCTAGAGTGTCGAGCTTCCAACTCTAGCTGGCCGGCCACCGCTGGCTTGCGGTCGTGATCTCACTCCCTGGTCTAAGCGTTTGCGCCTTCTCAAGCTCGTGGGTTTACTCCGAGTACTCTGGTTTCCTCCCACAGGAAAGACCCCTGCAAGTGCACTAAGCATAATGAAATAAGACAACGTGTCTGCAATAGCACAATCGGTGGAAACGGACGTTAAACACTAATATACCGTTCAGACGCTTATTTTTAAATCAGTTCAAAATCGCCGGGAGTTTTAAGACAGGGTGGTGTTGCATATTATAAGCCACATCAGTTTAACTATTCTGACCTCTTCCGTCGGAGGTTAGAGTTAGCTACGTACGCATGCGTAGCTTCATATTCTTTATTTGGTTCTGGCACGCTTTCGATGACACTGGCACTGCATTACGTCGCCATTTTCCCAGGAATGTGGCTAAGTGGGTAAGGCGCTGGCTCGCTAGCCTGGAGGTCGGGTGTTCGATCCCTGCATTGGCCGAGAAAGTTCATCTCGATTTTCCGGCGTGGTTTCCCCATGTCAGTGATGCAGAACGGAGGGCCTGACAAGGACAGCTGCCTAGTCGTTCGGATGGGACGAAAAACCGAGGTCCCGTGTACACATTGGCGTGCACGTAAAAGATCCCTTGGCAGTTGGAATTCGATATAAGAGTAGGCCGTAGCGCCGCTGCCCGGGCAAAATTTCCCTCATAGCACACTGTATGGCGTATGCCCGTCTTCAATTAGCCCAGGTTAGGTGCAGAAAAGTAGGACGTTAAACCCCATTTCATTTCATTTCATTTCCCAGGAATGTAACTTACTGCGTACTGCGCATGCTCAAAGCAAGCTGGAGACGGTTTTTTTTACACCAACCCCTTCAGACGGCCAAGATGAACCAGTTTAAAATAAAAAAAAACCTTCTCGAAGACAGGTCGCGAGCTGGGTTTTTAAACTGGTTTATTTGCTCCACATTTGCGGTTCAGATGATAAAGTTAAACTGGTTTAACGATAAGCGTCTGAACTGACTATTATAAAGCAGCCTTGACACTATAATTGTGGCACTTGGCCGTTTATTCAGAGACACACCATTCTTTACGAAACCGGTTAATCAGACAGTAGAAGTATCGCGTTTCTATACAGATGTCTTTACACAATAATCGCTTTGCTTTCTTAACTTTAACAGTTAACTTAAAGGAGCTAAATCGCTAATATTTTGGACCTAGAAATTGGCACAAATGGGTCGCAACACATATAATAATGTAATATGAATTTATATAAACTGTTTTACATTCAATCGTGTCCGTTTTACTGTGAATTGTCATCAGTTATGTTCAGCGAAATACGCCAGAAGTCTCAACCGCAAGTCAGTTTCTGACGTCTGGTTATTCCAGTCAACACCGATATTATTTATTGCGCATGCTCTCCAAATATGAACATGATATCACCGTTTGCCATGACTTGTGGAATATGTCTAGCCTCATTCTTTGAGCACCTTGTTACAAATGGCGCTGAAACGCATTATGGTACACGATTTGTGTACCAATGGTAAAATGTTTATTTTGTCTTAAATATTGGATATCAGAAGCCCATCTTTTCCAGGTAAGATCACAACACCAATGCAGATTTAAATTGCAAAAAAAATCGTGTTTTCAATGTCGAAGATTTTGGATGATATTGAGTTACGGACTTAGCTACTTTAAATACTCGAAGGTACTTGACTTCTTTCGGTTCTGAAGATATCAGAAGAGACGTGTTTAGTATTCGTGACCAAAATATATCGATCGGTGTACATTACAATGACATAAAAGGAGCCTTATTTTAGGAAACTAAAACAATATGAGTTTAGTGCTCGCCTAATGAAAGGTTACTATTGTTACACTATTGTATTTTGAGTTTTATGAACGACTAGATATTGTTCCTTGTCAGGCCCTCCGTCTTGCACCACTGACAAGGGGAAACCACGCCTGAAAATCATGAAGAACTTTCTTTCTCGGCCAACAGTGGGTGCGACCCCAAGACCTCCTGGGTAGCGAGCCAGCGCCTTACCCGCTGAGCCACTGCGGCTCCCCAACGAATACACATTGATCTTCTTGCATGACATATAATCTAGTGATGTGTATATGATTCGTCGACAGTGGATAATATTGACCATACAATTGGCAATCGTCATTGAAACCCCGATCATAAAGTTTACCTAATCATAAACACAAACAATATTACTCTCAAAATAGTTAATATTCCTTCATGTTGTTTGCATAAAAATGTTGTTTCAAGAATCGAAATGATTTTTTTTTTAAATAAAAAAAAAATAATAATGAGATGAGGTTTGTTTACGTAAATTTCTCTTTCTAATTAGTATCATCATTAGATATGCTGTCCTTGAAAACGACGGTACAGATGCTTTTTTAATTGAGCGCAACATTTAAATTTATTATTAAAGGGTTATTCGTATCAACAATTGGGTGTTTAAATTTCTTCTTTTTAAAAAAAATACAAAATGCACTATAAAAAACGATATATTGAGACAGTGAATATAACTCGAGTGCATTGTCCAGTACTGAAACACTGGATTCTCCTATAAACTTTCAATCCACAGTGCATTTCTTGGAGGGGATCACGTGGCTAAGTGGGTGAGACGCTGGCTCGCTAGCCTGCAGGTCGGGTGTTCGATCCCTGCATTGGCCGAGAAGGTTCATCCCGATTTTCCGGCCTGGATTCCCCTTGTCATTGATACAGGACGAAGGACGTGACAAGGACAGCTGTCTAGTCGTTCGGATGGGACGGAAAAGATTCCTTGGCAGTTGGAATTCGATATAAGAGTAGGCCGTAGCGCCGCTGCCAGGGCAAAATTTCCCTCATAGCACACTGTATGGCGTATGCCCGTCTTCATTAGCCCAGGTTAGGACCAGAACAGTATGACCTTAAACCCCATTTCATTTCATTTCATTGCATTTCTTGGAGGAAACGTTACTGTACGTCACAATATTATTAAGTATTCTGCACCCGGAGAACTATTTATTTCGAGAATTGATATGTACCCAGAATGGCCGTCATACACACAAAAACTATAAATAAAAATTTTCAATTAATTTATTAATAAGTGGAATAAATACTTCACAAAATTCTCGAAGTATACTTAGTCTTTTCGAATAAAATCGTCGATTTTACACTTAAAATGTCGGTCATCCAGCTTACTGTCTGCTCTCTAGCGAAGCTAATTTTAGACAGACAGCATTGGTTTATTAGTATTCTATAAAATCAGGGATGCTAGAAATGCGTAGTTATAAATAGGGGTTCCCGTTATCCTGTTAATACGCCCAGGGGGGGTTGGATGGCCGAATGGTTAGCACGTGCGTGCTGTATCATACGACCTGTCATTGAGTCAACTGGCGTGGTTTCGAATCCCCGGTTGTACGCGACAAGGAGTAGGGTCGCCTGTCCAACCTCGTGGGTTTTCTCCGGGTCCTCCTGTTTCCTCCCACTGCTAAAGACCCCTACGCGCAAGCGAATTATTGAAATAAAATTAAACCATATGTTAGTCCCGAAATGACCTAGTTTGTGTCGAGTGGACGTTAAACCCCATTTCTCTCTCTCTCTCTAGTACGCCCAAAGACCACCTTTCAGTGCGAATGCGAAGCTAAAAAGCCGCGACAAATGGTCGAGATGTAAGTTAACAAGGTGAAGGCAGGGAAAATCAGTGAAAAACCATGAAATCGAGTCACTTTTTAGTTTCGTGTTGTTCATGATTTGACGTCGCCTTCCGGTTTATATCTGTCATTCACAGTAATAAAGGAACCGAAAGGTGAACCTTGAACAGTAGGAAGGCAAGAAGGGACGAAGGGACATGAATAACTTTACACAAACTCTGCCATTTCTTACACCAAACTAATTCAACCGATTCAAAGAGCAAATAATTAATTTGGCGAGCTGGTAATGATATTAATAATATTATGATAGTATAATGAGTGTATAGTCCAGAAATTCGAGAGACGCGATAGTTCAGTGAGTAGGACGTTGGCTCGTTAACTTGTAGGTCCCGTGTTCGATCCCTGCGTTGGTCGAAAATGTTCATCGGTATTTTCCGGCGTGGTTCCCCATTGTCAGTGATGTAGGACGCATAGCCGTTCGGGTAGGACGAAAAACCGAGGTGCCGTGTACAAATTGATGAGCACGTAAAAGAACCCTTGACGTTAAGTAAACATAGTTTGACACGTTACTTGTCATTGGAATTTATTGCGGAGCTCTTTTTGGGCGCTGGTTCAGCTGCACCGTACACAAAATGGCTAACAACTCTGTGGTGCCACCTTCTCTTGGTAAACAATTATGTGGTGCCACCTTCCCTTGGTAAACAATTCTGTGGTGCCACTTTCCCTTGGTAAACAATTCTGTGATGTCACCTTCCCTTGGTAAACCACTCTGTGGTGGCACCTTCGCTTGGTAAACCACTCTCCCCCCTCCTTGTAAACCACTCTCTGTCCCCCCATGTAAAGCACACTCTGGTGCCACCTCTCCTTGGTTAACCACTCTCTGGTGCCACCTCCCCTTGGTAAACCACACTCTAGTGCCACCCTCCTTTGGTTAACAAATTTGTGGTGCCACATCCCTTTCTTGATAAACCACCCTCTGGTGCCACCTTTTAGTAAACAACTCTCTGGTGCCACCACCCCTTGGTACACCATTCTTTGGTGCTGTGTCCCCTTGGTAAACCACTCTCTGGTGCCACCTCCCCTTAATAAACCGCACCGTGGTGCCACCTTCCCTTGGTAAACTACCCTCTGGTGCGACCTACCCTTGATAAACCACACTCTTGTGCCACCTTTTGGTAAACAACTCTGTGGTGCTACTTCCCCTTGGTAAACCACTCTGTTGCCACCTTCCCTTGCTTAACAACTATAAGTAGTCAGCGCCCCCCACCTCCCCCACTTCGGTAAACAACTCTGGCATGTCACCTTCCCTTGGTAAACCACATATCCTTATTTTGAATAGTGGTTTATACAGGGCTGGTGAAATTTTCTTTTTTGTTAATTTCCCATTATAACCCAAGCACATCAAAGTAATTGTTTTAAATATTTTCTAGAATAAATACCAAGAATAAAATATTAATCTAATATTTAAATATTACATCTAATAGCTATTTTGATATACGCTTATTTAAAAATAAAACAGTTCTTTTATTTTTAGCTAATATTTGTTTTTTCAAGAAGTACAAAGGCTATAATTTTTATACTTTTGATTAAAACAATACATTATTTGTGGCGTATAGAAAAACGCTAATCGCTTACATAAATTGGCTACTGATACTTTCCGGTTGGATCTGTAAAACTAATATCAGCTGCAAAAATGGTCCAATTCCGTTTACTAATAAGAAGTGTAGTGGGACTGCACCACACACAAAAAAATTACATAAGGCAAATTTACGGACAAGACACGTAATACGCAGAAATCACAAACAAACATACATATCAGATTTAGTGAATTGATCCGGGGCTAGCCGTAAGCGCCCACTGCGCTGAGCAGTCCCGGGTCTGTAGTGACACAGACTTCACTCAAAAATGAAAACTGAAAATAAGGAGGAATATTTCCCAAACGTTGTATAATACTGCTACTAGTCATGATCTGTTATAAGATATGATGAACTGAACATCTGTCAACATTTGGCCATCTCCTAAGGCGATATAATTAACACCATTATCACCTGCCACGATTGCCTTTAATTCCGATTGAATCCAAGCCGGGGTATATTCAGTGTTGACATTTTGACATAGCGTAGTCTCGATTTTCATTGCTACCGTTGTTACGATAATAAACACAGTCTCGATTATCCATATTTAAATTAAATATTTTAAATACATTATTCAAGTGCTTAATTTACCTATTACAAGTTTTTCTTTAGGCTTTAAATGCTATATAATTTATTATTTTATTAACATGACAAGACCACAAGCAACAGCTTAGCCATTTAATGATTTCATTTAAAAATTGAGAAGCGAGGCTAGGCCTCGAATATACCAGTAACGTGGTTACGTTGCACAGAATAAGGTAATTTGAATGAAATATTCAATATATTCGTGTTTGAACTTTTATAGCAAGAACGCACAGCTCTTTATCTAAATCTTACATAATGTATCTTTAAATAACGATGATGTTTCAATCCGTTTAAAATCACGATCATCTAGAGAGTTGATAATTGTCTAATTATTAATTTATATACAATCAAAGCCAAAAGAAAGATGTGTAATAGACAGTTTTAGCTTTTACATAAGGCATCTTTGATTAAAGGTTAATTAATCAATTTGAATACATTTGAGCGTGGATTTGCAAATGACGCACCAAGACTTAAAAATTTGGACAGAAAAGGCAGTAAAAAAAAATACTTTAACAAACTACACCACACCTTTAAAAGGACAATAACACTCTTGCTGGCTTGAAAGCTCCAGAAAATAAATAATATCTCTATCTAAGTACTAGATGCTTAAGTGTCCTACCTGTTGTGTAAATTATCCATTACATCATATTTTACTTGTCCAGAGGGTTCGAAAATATTTTTAAATCGAAGTTTCATTTGAAAAGGTTTACGTTAGACGTTTCAAACCATTATGTTGAATTTTTCAAAATTTTTAAATAAGGTGTGTTAAGATGAAATTTGTATCATCAACTAATTGAAATATTGTAAAATAGTACAATTTGTTGACCAGAATACAGATTGGGACATATTATTCAGTTACAAGAAGAGTGGTATTGACCCTTTAATATATTTCCTTGCTTGGCTGTTTTAATAGAATTGTTTTCTATAACTATACATATTATTATTTCTTCTTTCAATTAGTTCTTTGATGTATAAAAACAAATACATTGATGATTTTTAAAGAACTCTTCTGTTTAGATCCATTTTCAAATATTGTAAAATAAATATCAAGCTCATTTATAAATCGTCATGCACCGTTTCTTTCTTTGAATATTATTAAAAAAAAATATTCTGAGATATTTAAAAGAACATTAGCAAATTTGCACGAGTTGTTTAAACCAGGTTTCCAGATATAGAAAGAGCATCATTACTTAATGAACAAAAGGACAAATAGAAAAAGTTTTTTAAATTAGAGAGTTTCGATCAATTTAATTGCTTTGTTGAATCGATTATGAAAGGTATATATTCTCTTAATTTTTAAAGTGCGTCTCATTAGCATCTCAATTAAGCGTTACCAATTAAATAATCCAGTTCTTTGATACGAGATAAAAACACATAAGTATAGGACAAAGATACAGAGTTTGGGCGTGTATTTAGAACAATATGGTGGAATTTTACGATATACTTATTCTTAATTTATAGTCTATATTAGTTATGAATTCATCTATTTATAATAATCAATACGCCATCGCGTGCATATAAAGTGCAATATTATTCCTATGGTTATCCGGTGTATAATCGGAGGGTTGGATGGCTGAATGGTCAGCGTGTGCGCGCTGTATCATAAAGTCTGTCATTGAGTCAACTGGCGTGGTTTAGAATCCCCGGTTGTACGTGACAAGGAGTAGGGTCGCCTGTCCAACCTCGTGGGTTTTCTCCGGGTCCTCCGGTTTCCTCCCACTGCTAAAGACCCCTACGCGCATGCGAATTATTGAAATAAAATTAAACCATATGTTAGTCCCGAAATGACCTAGTGTCGAGTGGACGTTAAACCCCATTTCTCTCTCTCTCTCTCTCTCTCTCTCTCTCTCTCTCTCTCTCTCTCTCTCTATCTCAAATAGACTATCGCGAGACTAGATTCACGCTTATTACTGTATAGAAATCTTCCATGTGAGCAATTGCGGAACATTTTGGCTGGTTTTCGATGAAGCGGGACTTGGAAACATTTTGCGGGACTGTCCCGCGAAATGCGACACGGGTGGTCACACGAGGTTTGTCACTACTAACATTGGATCTGAATCACGACGCTAACATCGATGAAATGTCTTGTTATATAAAATCTCTCTCTCTCTCTCTCTCTCTCTCTCTCTCTCTCTCTCTCTCACACACACACAATGAGGTAAATCTTAACCAATTTTCTCAAATTAAGTGTGTATGCTATTTTAGCTTGGGGGTCATGGTGGCTAAGTGGGTGAGACGCTTGCTCGCTAGCCTGGAGGTCGGGTGTTCGATCCCTGCATTGGTCGAAAAAGTTCACCAAGAACGGTGGCTAAGTGGGTAAGACGCTGTCTCGCTAGCCTGGAGGCCGGGTGTTCGATCCCTGCATTGGCCGACGAACTTCATCCAAATTGTCCGGCTTGGTTCCCCTTTGTCAGTGATGGAGGAATGAGGGACTGACAAGGACGGTTGTCTAGTCGTTCGGATGGGACGAACAACCGAGGTCCCGTGTACACATTGGCGTGCACGTAAAAGATCCCTGGACAGCTGGAATTCGATATAAGAGGAGGCCTTATAGCACACTGTATGGCGTATGCCCGTCTTCATTAGCCCAGTCGGAGCAGAACAGTAGGACGTTAAACTCCATTTCATTCCATTCCATTTCGCTATTTTAGCTGAAAATAATATGTACTTAAACGAGAATTATATTAGAGCTAAATCTGGCCTATTGTAGGCCTTTCTTTAGCGGTTCGGTCATTTAGTAATTTAATTTAAAAATGGTGAAGCGAGGTCTAGCCTTGAACAACCAGTACGGTGGTTACAATCAGTGAACACATCTTGTCAAATCTTCAAAGGCTAATATCTTCGCTCAGAATAAAGTAATTTGAATGAAATCTTCAACATATTCATTTTGCAATACCTATTTTTGAACCGTTGTAGCAATATCGACCATCTCTTTATCTAAATCGTACTGCTTCTTTGATAAAACGTTATCAGACTGCAAAGTCGGCAGCAGATTACTACGCATGCCCAGAACTTAACCTTAAATATGATCCATCTTAAAATTAAAGGTTAAATGGCCCCCATTCTGTAACGCACCATTACCATTATCGGTAACTGAACTATCAATTGAAATTTAGTGGTCATATCATTTGGGGCGATAGCGGCAAAATTTAATGGCGACATCTCAGGTACCGTTAGTCAATCTAAATGAAATGAAATGAAATATTGTTTAATGGCACGTCAGCGCTAACCGGGCTCTAGTATTCGAAATTAAACCGTATACAGCCCAAATTAGCATATCAGCAGAATTTCGGCTAAATCGAAGGGGTGGTGTTTAATAGTTTCAATCTCGAGGGGAGGGGGGGGGGCAAGGAATGGCCACATAACTAACTATTCGACGTTTTTAGGACTATCTAAACTATCGATAGCTCTGAACGATTATATATGAGTTATGTCCCTTGTATGCTTCATGTAATTCGATAAAACATATGATTTCATCCAAAACTTCTCCATATATGGTAGAGATTAAGCCCAAAATCAAAACAAAAAATTAAAATTCGAATGCAGATTCTTGTACAAAACTGATCATCATGAAGTTATTATACAATTTATATGTTTAACTGGTTTCCTATAGCGAACAAACACACAAACAAACAAGTATTCTCTGTTATATCTAAAGATGAGTGAGCCTGGTGTTTTACGTCTGCTTCCACATAAGTGATATCGCAGATGAGTGAGCCACCCAGCCTGCGCAGTAATAGGTACAATTACAACCTCTGTGCCTAGTTTATTCATTTATTTCCAGACCTTATCATTGTCTACCTTTTCCAAACCATTGCTCGCAATGGCGAATTACCCATGGCGCACATGGCGTACCTGTACCAGTCCCCCAATGTTTAGGAGCGAGAGTGACAGAACATTGTAGCATTTATTAACATTGAGGGTGACTCGGGAATTTATCTTTTCAGATATCATTTATTCCTTTAGTGCAGTAACGACACATAAAGAACTAATTGTATTGTAGATTACTGAACAACAATTTGACACTTGACATACTTGATACTAAACATACTTGATACTAAACATACTTGTTACTAAACATACTGGATACTAAACATACGGGATACTAAACACACCTGATATTAAACATACTGGATACTAAACATACCTGATACTAATAATACTTGATACAAAACATACTGGATACTAAACATACTTGATACTAAACATACTGGATACTAAACATACTTGATACTAAACACACCTGATATTAAACATACTGGATACTAAACATACCTGATACTAATCATACTTGTTACTAAACATACTGGATACTAAACATACTTGATACTAAACATACTGGATACTAAACATACTGGATACTGGATACTAAACATACTTGATACTAAACATACTGGATACTAAACATACTGGATACTAAACATACTGGACATTAAACATACTTGATACTACAATGACCATTCACTGATTTCAGAGTGTACTTTTCTGTTTATAATGTACATTGCACAATCAAATATTTTTTTTTTTTGTGATTAAATTTCAAATAAACTTAACCTATTCTGGGGAAGAGGTTGAGCAAGGGCTCATGTTTACTCCCGTGTGCCAGCACTGTCAATCCAACACTGATTTATACAGTACGCTTCGGTCCAATAAACGATACCTCAGCATTCGAGAATGTGAAAATGGCTTAAATTTTTTGTTCTATAAATGTTTTGTTTTAAACATTTGGTTGGTGACGTTTGCATAAAAAAAATTGTAAGGCTAAAAATTTTCCGTTTTTGAAGCCAGATGGAAAAATAAGGGAATTTTTATGTTACTTCTTTATTTTCTGGCGTCATAGTCTTAATTAATGACCATCATATTATACACTATAACTCTATAAATTATTCCTTTGTATTCTTTATATTTATTTTCTAGCGTCATAGACTTGATTAATGACCATCCTTTTATATAATTTCTTTAACGCGGTAGTAAACATACGTCAAAGATGTAGAAAAATATCGTAAAAAGTATTAAAAAGATGTAAGACATCCTGTTACATTAGGCGATTCTCCTGGCCCCGTGACCTCTATACGTATATATTATATATGTTTGTATGTTCCTATGTGGTAAAACTATATATTTTGTGTATATATGTACGTGTAAGTCTCATAAAACAAATGAAATGAAATGAAATGGGGTTTAACGTCCTACTGTTCTGCTCCTATGCTGGGCTAATGAAAACGGGCATACGCCATACAGTGTGCTATAGGGGAAATTTTGCCCGGGCAGCGGCACTATCGCCTACTAATGAAAGATCATGGTCTCTCATGTGATAAAGTACTCTATAGCTTTCATCAAATTGAACGATCATTTAGGTGCATAAAACTTACTGACCTCCAGCTGGTTTTTGATAATATATATGATATTGACTTTTCAACTCTGTATATACTTCTGTTAGTCATGTTCTAATTAAACATGTAATTAATCCCATATGTCCTTTACAAGCTACATATGATCTGTGTACAAGCTCGCATGATTGCAAAGTAAATACGCATCTGGTCAGTTAATCATACCATGACGTGGTCAATAGACAATTCAATATTATGATCATGACTCTTAACCATTTTCCCTATTGTCGGAGGCTATGTAACCAGGAGTTTGATGACAGACGAGACGGGCGGAGAAGAGGGGAGTAGAGACTGAGAGAGAGAGATTGAGAAGAGGGGCTTGGGCGAGTGCATGGACTCCTCAGAGTTCAGCCACTTCCTTGGAAGAGAGGCCGAATGGTGGATTTAATATATTTAATGTACCGTCTTGAGGTGTTCCTGTATAGTTTAAGGTCCTGTATAATTTAAGTTCCTGCATTGTTGAGGTTCCTGTTGTATTTATGTATCTGATTGATATTCTGTTCTTGATGTAAATAAATCATATATTTACGAAACTGATCTACTGTTATCACTAGTAAGAACTGCCAGTTCTTTATCTATTCTACATAATGCAGCTCTATCTTTAAGTTTAAGAAAATATAAGTTATTTGCTCACAGTCTCGGAATGACAAATGTATTAACATATGATCTATTTCCCAAGGACATTTTCTAATTTACGGTACATTAGCAAGCTAAAATTTTAGATAAATTATAATTCTGGCGCTAATTACACTACGAGAGAGAGAGAGAGAGAGAGAGAGAGAGAGGGGGGTAACATCTACTCGGCACAAACTATATAATTTCGGGACGAACACATGGTTCAGTTTTATTTCATTTTCTTATACTTATGTATCCACTGCAGTGTAATTGAACTATACCGATGGTATACCTGAACACAATACATTTATCATTTTGATAAATTATAAAAATACCGTTAAATATGAGAATCCATGATCAACCTCATGCTTATTGATTTATCGTTGGAATATTCATTCTACCACGATCTCATTCATCTGTCTGTGCCGTTTTTATGCCATGAAAATATGATATAAAGGAAATGAACAATAAATCCTGCTTTTTACTTGATAGAACTAATAGATTAAAGACGTATTAATGACGTAATATTATTTAAAGATACATTATGGAAGAATGGTGGAAGAGCTGGCAGTTCTCTCTATAATAGTTAAAAACTAGAATAATGTAAAGGGGGTATTTTGAAAATTTCAGTCAAATTGGTTCACATTATTTTAGAATCACTGTAGTCTTGATTGTTATTGTTACCGCTGTCACGGTAATTAACCAAGTCTCGATTATCCATTTTTGCGGTTAATCATCAATGGGTATTGAACACCAGATCGGATTCAAATCCAATGAAATTCGAACAGATAAGATGGCATCGAGAGTTGATTATGGTCTTTTCATGTTAGTAAATGTCTAATTATATATAGTTTATATAACATTTCAGGCCTAAAGAAAGGACTGCAATAGGCAGATTTAGCTCTTGCATAATGTGTTTAAATTTTAATCATAAAGTAAATTCATTATAGTTGAGAGACTAACATTATGCTATAGTTTTAATTCAATAATCGACTGAACGCAGAGATCCTTGGTACAAGGACAAATAGGGTGAACACCTTTGCTTGATCATATTGCGAGACATTGTCTTTTTTTTAAAATAAAAACTGAGGCAGTATGCATAACAATGTTGATATGTTACTTCACTTTTCGTCATAGCAACAATAGAAAATCAAACTATGAAATATTCACACAAGCCTGTTTGTATTTGTGTGTCATATGATATTTACCACGAATCTTTTAGGATAATAATACATAGCAACAATATAAATTCAAGTCATATAATATTCATATAAGTGTTTTGTATTCGTATGCGAGCTTCATCTTGCATTTTAAAAAAAGGGAACACAATTTCTTTTGTAGCTCTAAAAATACCTTTCTTTCATTTCAAACAAAATATATAAATTACTGATTTGTGCAACTCAACCGTGTAGATATATATCATGAGGTGGAATGAAATGTTACAATCAAATGACTGCCGAATTATCATCAATTTACATTAATCATTTATCGCTAAAATGAAATCATACCGACGGTAGTGAAACGTATTGAGATTTTATCGCTAATGTTTTAATCAAGCTAAATGTTGTGAAACTGATTGAGATTTTATAATAACTGAGTATAAAGGATGTTATATGCTGGTTAAAGATGCATTATTTAAAAGCTAGGGGGTTGGATGGCCGAATGGTTAGCACGTGCGAGCTGTATTATAAGGTCTGTCACTGAGTCAACTGGCGTGGTTTCGATTCCCCGGTTGTATATGGTATATTCGAGACTTGGCCTCGTCCACTGGTTTCCTTCCAAAACAAAAGACCTTATGTGCAAGCGAATTATAGTTTGTGTCGAGTGGGCGTAAAATCCCATTTATCTTTTTCTCTCTCTCTTTTCTCTCTCCCTCGACTGTTTTGACAATAATTGGCGTTGGTAGTTTATTCCATACAAAAGGTCTAGCATATGACAAAGCACGTTTTCCAAGTTGAAAGTTAGTATTTGGAGATTTTAGAAGATGTACTGTCTGAGAACTGAGATTTCTACTGGTATTGCAGGTCTTTACAATATTTATTAAAATATAATATGTGAATTAATTATATTCATTTAATTCAATTTTATTTTCTTTGAGTATGGTGACGGTCGTGGTGTTGTCCCGCGAAATGCGGGGCGGATGGTCACACGAGCTTGTGATCTAAAATCTCTCCCAGGAGTCGTGGTGGCTCAGTGAGTAGGACACTGGCTCACTAACCAGCAGATTTAGGGATCACTGCCTGTTTTCCACGAGAAAGCTCCTCGGGATTTTCCTGTGTAGTTTCCCTTGTCAATGGTGTAGGACAGAGTCTAGCTGTCCGGGTGATACAAAAAAACCGAGGTCCCGTGTAACGCGTTGCTAAGCAGGTGAAACACAGTTGGAAATAAGAGCAGACCTCATCTCATTTCGTTTCCAATTTTAAAAATACGTATAATTATGTGTCATTATCTTTTAAGAGAGAGAGATGGGGTTTAACGTCCACTCGACACAAACTAGGTCATTTCGGTACTAACACATGGTTAAATTTTATTTCGATAATTCACTGGCACATAGGGGTCTTTAACAGTGGTGGGGGGACTGGAGGACCCGGAGAAAACCCAGGAGGTTGGACAGGCGACCCTACTCCTTGTCATGTACAACCGGGGAATCGAAACCACACCAGTTGACTCAATGGCAGTCCTTATGATACAGCGCACTCGCGCTAACCATTCGGCAATCCAACCCCCCTTTATTCATAGCACTCACTAGGTTTATTAACTGCAACTTTTCAATGAGGATACTCTCACCGTTATCAAGGAATGATACAATCAAACATGTTACAAAAAGTTATCTACAACGGGTAACAAAAATATAAATAACAATTAAAAGAAGTAAGCTATTCAAAGATACAGTATATGGTGTTATGTGTCAGTTGGATATGAATATTATTCCTAACAACTGTGTATTTTTTCATATTAACATTTAGAATAATACGTAACCCGGATAATGATTCTGACAGGTCAAAGGAAATTTAACAGCTCTTTGGTGTTTTTATGACGTCAGACATTTCAAAGCGAGATGAGTTTAGACACCTTGCGCCTTACTCTTGTCAAGAAACAAATGGATTTTTACTTGTAAAGCTGGACTAATGTAATCCTTACAACGAATAAAACTGGATTTAACTTGCCTGTCATATAACAGATCAGTCGGAATAAATCAGCTACGAATAAAATCTGGTATTAACTCGGCGAAAGCGACCAGATATTTTGAACGTCCTCAACTGGTCTCAAGAAGGTTTTAGTGAGTTGACCATGTTTGCAACTGGCTGCAGACAGTTCGATAGTGTTGTGTGACTTTATTTCATCTATGATACTAATGGCTGTTGAAATGAAATGAAATGGGTTTTAACGTTCTCCTGTTCAGCTCCGACTGGGCTAATGAAGATATCTAATGGCGGGCTTGGCTAATGTGATGCTATCGCAAAATGGCAAAACCGCCATGACTAAACGTCACAGAAGAGTGAGAATGGCCCCGAAAGAGCCCACGAGACACGATATGTTAAAGAGCACGACTGTGTCGTTCTCTACGGGGGTCGGGACTGCGAATTTATTCTTTGTTCATCCATTCCCGTCCTATGCTGAACTAGCCGGACTCATTTGTCCAGTGTCTTAGGAACATGCGTCTATGTTAGTGGGAGCCATTGTCAGGGCTGTAACTAGCTCAGAGCAACGAGGTGGGCGGGAAGTGTTGTCAAAGGTGTTGTAAAATTGACGGACAATGTATATCTATTTTCTTATGGTCGAAAATTTTTTCACAGGTTTTGGGGGGGGGGGGGTGCAAAAATTTGTGCAGGGGGCGACGCCCCCGCCCCCCACGCCTTAGTTACGGGCCTGGCCATGGTGAGTAAAACGCTAACCAGGGGGCATATGGTTCACTTCCCGTGTTGACCGCGAAAGTTCCTCGGAATTTTCCGGCGTAGAATTCGAAATAAGAGTAGATCGTAGCGCCGCTGACCTGGTGGACACTGAATGGTGTATGATCGTCTTCATTAACTAAGTCGGTGAAGAAAAATAGGATGCTAAACCCTATTTCATTTTGTCTGCGATAGCACGCATACGTTAACTGCCACGAGCAAAACTTTAAGAGCCGAGTCCATGGATGAATAAAACTATCTCTGAAAATAATCCCATAAAGTATATTTCATTTGCATGTTTATAAACCATTAATTGTTATTCCATATGTATATCTTAAATTGTTAAGTCCCCATTACACCAAATTATCTTGAGTCGCGTTGTAAAGCTGGTTACGGTCTTCGTGGATTGCGAAGGTCGCCGTCAGATCTTGGTGAATCGGGAGCAGGTCTGAACCACACAGAGCTTGGGTCTGACCGGAGCTTTACGCTTAATTTACTAAATGTGACTCTAAGAAGTAGGTTTTATTTTTCCGCTACTGTTGCTTGTTTGTGAAGTTGGTCTATTGACCGGGGAGCATTTATTAATCTCATATTTCTCAGAATACACGTCTTAGGTTTCTGAAAAGTCTACACATAACTCGATTTTCATTTTAATCAATTATATCGTCTTTTATGTTCCCTGGAGTAAAATTGGTTTAAGTTTAACTGTTTACTACCCTGCTCCCACTGGGCTAATGACGACGTGCATACACCGTACAGTGTGCTATGAGGGAACTCTTATATCTAATTCCAACTGCCAAAGGTTTTTGTTTTACGAGCACGACAATTTGTGCGCGGGAACATTGTCCCCTGCCTGGTCCTGCCCTGCACTACTGACAGGCATGCACAACTGACAGGGATGAATCACACAGAGAAATCCCGATGAACTGTCTCGGCCAACACTACGATCGAACATGGGACCGACAGGTTAGCGAGCCAACGCCTTATCACTGAGCAACTAGCAACATAGTATGATGTTGAATGTAATGATCATACGTGTTATTGTTTAGTTAAAAGTAAAATGGTATGATTCTGAAAGTAATGTTAATGCATATATATAGAGAATCTCCTACGAGTCTTTTTTGATATAAAATAAAACAAGTAGCAGATTTTATTTATCACCCAAACCTTTCTTACATGCACAAATAAATAAATATAATTCTTTGCTATAGATTTCACTTTTACTGAATCTGATTACATTACGGCGTAGTGATACATCATTTTTTGACAGTAATTCAACCATTGCAAAGTCCTTTATATTGACTAAGTGTTTCCATAAGGTCATTTAAATAAAGATAGTTCATTTTTAATTTTAAAAAAAGTTACTTTTAATAAAAAAAAATGAACTGTTCTTTGAAAATAAAAAAAGTAGTTCCTTTTCAGCTGACCAATCAAATTCATGTAAAGTGATATCTCCTAAGGAGATATCGCAGTAGATTATGAAATTCGTCACACAAGCGATATCAACTGTAGAATGTATTATTGGGTGATAAATATGTTTAATAGTAACATAGTATGATTTTCAATATAATGTTCATACGTATCTGAATTTTTTTTTAAACATAAAAAAGTATGATTCTAAACACAATGTCCATATATCTAATGCTGATGATTACACTTTGAACTCCATCCTCAATGTCATGAAGAGTATGTCAGATGCAGAAGAAGATGTGGTGTTTCAGTATATCAGGAAATGTGCCATAGGTTAGTCTTTATATATATCTTGTTTTTATGTTGTCTTCATAAACAATGTTTTACTCTAGGTAGAATTATGTAAAAAAAAATGCTCTAGGAATACCTTACTGAACAGGCATTTACTAAACCTTAAAGATTATTTCATATCTAAAATAAAAGCACTAAATTTATCGAGATACTTCCAGCGATGTTTGTTTGTTGGGTTTGTTTTGTTTTGTTATCATTTTTTGTTGCGATTTTCATTGGGTTTTACAAAAACATAGATATGGTCCACGAAGAGAGAAATTTTACAATAGAAAGAATTAAGTGTGCTGGATATTGAGCATGCAAGACAAATAGATTTTTTGAAATGGCAATTCCTAAATCATTTCATGTGTGTAGTTGTATTTCTCGTGCTTATTACAAATATCGTACTTTCATATGACCTTATTATCCTGGGGGAACGAGAGAAAGAGAAATGGGGTTTAACGCCCACTCGACTCAAACTAAGTCATTTCGGGACTAACATGAGGTTTTAGTTTTATTTCAATAATTCGCTTGCGTGTAGGGGTCTTTAGCAGTGGGAGGAAACCGGAGGACCAGGAGAAAACCCACGAGTTTGGACATGCGACCCTACTCCTGTCACGTACAACCGGGGAATCGAAACCCCACCAGTTGACTCAATGACAGACCGTATGATACAGCACGCACGTGCTACCCTTCGGCGATCCAACACCCCTATTATCCTGGAGGAACTATATTTTTAATTAAATTTTATGAAGGTGATAATATTAATTTTATCAAAATCCCAATTCCAGATGGATATCATCAGAATCGCCAGAATAGAGGACGTTGGTCTCACAGACCAATTGTAAAAGATGGTACATCAAGAATATGTAAAAATCCAAACACAGCGGTCGTGTTTTATTTATTACAGTTATCGTGTTTTGTTTATTACAGTAACCGTGTTATGTTTTTTGACTAACTTCCCGTCTTCATTGACGCAGCCGGAGCAGAACATTTCATTTCTTTTATTACAGTAATCGTGTTTTATTTATTACAGTAATCGTTCTATGTTCATAATCATGATTTGTTTATTAATCGTGTTTTGATTATTACAGTAATCGTATTTTGATTATTACAGTAATCGTGTTTTGTTTAATACAGTAATCTTGTTTTGTTTAATACAGTAATCATGTTTTGTTTATTGCAGTAACTGTGGTTAGCGTATCTTGGGTAAGAAAATATATGTTATTAGCTCACGGTCTAGGAATGACAATGAAGAATTCATCTTTTTTTATCTTAACATATGGTCTAGCCTATTTCCCAAGGACATCTTTTTTTTCTAATTTACGATACATTAGCAAGACAAAATTGTAGATAAATAATTAGTCTGGCGCTAATTACACGACAAACTTGGTTTCACGACATTCCTTTAAGATAGCACTGACTTATAATATATTGGTAACAAAGTTGACCGCAGAAAGTATGATGTAGCTTTGTACAAGAGAGAGAGAGAGAGAGACGTCGTCAAATATAGATGTGTCTTCAAACGTCACTTAAAGATGCCTAAATTTTTTGATTCTTTTGTATCTAAGGATAGAGAATTCTAGAGACCTATGTAATTAAATCCACGCAACTCTCGAGCTTTATTAATCGCCCGTGATAAATGATTCGTATATTAAAGTAGCTAAGTCTCTAACTCAGTATCACCAAAGTCTGACACGTTGAAAATACGAATTATTTGTCAAATCAAATCAACATTGATGTTGTTATCTTACAAGGAAAAGGTAGGCTTCTGATATCCAATATTTAAGTCCAAACAGAAACAATTGAATGTAAATCAGTTAATATACAATCAGATTACATTATTATATGCGTTGCGACCCATTTTAGTCAATTTCTAGGTCCCAAATATTAGCGATTTACCTCCTTTAAAGTAAATGAAATGAAATAGGGTTTAGCGTCCTACTTGTGCGCACCGACTGCGCTAATTAAGACGGACATACGCCAGTGGCGCTATGGATTACTCTTATTTCGAATTCCAACTGTCAAAGATTCTTTTACGTACTCCCAATCCGAACACCAACACCAGGAGCGAGGCCGATGTGTACACGGGGAACTCGATGTTTCGTCCCAGTCCGAACGCCAACACGTGGATCCCTTATCACTTCATAAATGGATAAGAAGCCTCCGGTAATTCATGTTGTCGATAGCTGAAACATATATTTACCTATATTACTATTGGCCGGAATTATTTAACACGGTTTTTGTGTAATAAAATCCACACGATTTTCACAAATAAATCAAGGCGTCGCGTTAATGGAGGTGTGATAAATTCTAACATCCTAATTATCTAAATTAAAATGAATGTATCACTTGTTGGTCTCTGGTCTGAAATCTGGTTTATCGCGAACTTTATTAGCCATACGTCCGTGATAAATGATTCTTAGACTGAAGTAATAATATGTTTTCCTTTAACGTTTCGACTAGGCTTCTCGAGTCATTATCATTAATAAGCAGTAATAAGCAGTAATTGTATTACATAGACTTGTGACCTGTTCAATTACTAAATGCCTTTGAAACAATTTATTTGTCAGTTGCCATAAGGGCTACTGAAATGATTGTGCAGCTCGAGTGTTGGATTGAATGGGGTTAAGCGTCTCGTCAACATAACACGTGCTAAATTTATTGTATATCTATAGTTAAATGCTCAATACCACTCTTGTTGTAACTGAATAATATGTCCCAATCTTCATTCTGGTCAACAATATTCCAATTAATTGATGATACAAATTTTATCTTAACACACCTAATTTAAAAAATTGGAAAAATTCAACTAAATGAACCCTTTGGACAAGTAAAATAGGATTTAATGGATAATTTACACAACAGGTAGGACACTAACACATCTAGAACTTAGAATAAGGCTATTTTTTAATTTTTGGAGCTGTCAAGCCAGCAAGAGTGTTATTGTCCCTTTAAGTGTGTTATTTACTCTTAATAAATAACAACCACGCCAATCCATTTCAGATTTCAAAATGGCCGAATGGTTGATTCCGCAACTATAAACGGGTTATTTTACGTACTAGCCCATGTTTACGAGGGACCTCAAACGGTTTTTCAACCTACAGTTAGAAAAGAAAAAAAACTATGTTTTTAAATAAATCTGTTTAATATCAAATGAGATATATGTACAGGTACAAGAAAATATAAATCAAATCATATTTTATATATAGTTGACAACTGTGAATTCTATTTTAATATTCAAATAATATCACCTTTTAGCACTCAACAGAATAACACGAACGTCTTTGTGATTAATACTTAGAACTTGGCTCACAGTCACAGTGTCATATGTAATGCTAGGGTCTCCACTATCGCGATTCATTCTACGATTGAAATCGTGGTTTTAATCGTAGAGTAAATCTGGGTGATCCTATCAGGTCTTATCATATATTGAGGTCAGTCGTGGCAATCGTGTTGATCGTATCAAAACGTATCCGAACGTACAAGATCGTGGACTCAATAGGGACAATCCTACCGTAACGCACCGCACGACAGTGGGAACCTAACATTACAAAAACATAGTGGACTGCAAATTCTACCGGGAAAGATTTGTATAAAATATATTGGATTTAAGCGAGGTAATACTCGATGCAGTTGTCCTCATTTATTATACGAATGATACTTTTTATGAACCGAATCGTAACGTTAATGGTTAAAAAATATCCAAAATATATTAAAGATGACATATGTAAGATGCAGATAAATAGCTGGCTGTTTTTGCATAATAGTTCAAAAATAGATAATGCAAAATGAATATATCGAAAATTTCATTCAAATTACTTTATTTTGAGCGCAGTTATCATCGTTTAAAGTTTTGACAAGATGTGGCATAGATTGTTTATTATCGTAACAACGGTACTTGGTATTCGAGACTTAGTCTCGCTTCACCATTTTTCAGATAAATCATTAAATTGCAACGGTGTTTTAATTCGTTTATATCTCAAGATTATATGCTTGTCATGTGAATAAATGTATAGGTAATGATGTATAACTTTTGAAGCCTATTTAAAATTTAAATACCTGCAATAGGCCGAGTTAGCTCTTATATAACGCAGCTTTAATGGAGACGCCTTAAATTGCATTGTTACAGAATATATTACTTTTATGCAACCTAAAACAACTATAACTTGTCAGATCTTCATGTAGTGTAGGCCATCGAGAGTATAAAAAACGAAACGAAATATAGATCTGTATTTTAATCAGATTGTATACGAATGATACGTTTTTTTTTTAACCCAACCGTCACATTAATGGTTGAAATAATCTCCAAAATGTATTAATGGAGACGCCTGAAATTGCATTGTTAAAAGAATATATTACTTTGTGAATATATACAGTTGGCCCACTTTTCTTGGTATATTACCTATATACATGATATATACACCCTATAAAAAACTTTATCACAATATCTTAACTTTTTATGATTCTTCATCGAGTTAACGTGGCATTTAGCGACCTCAAATTATACGATACACATAGAATAGAGGCCCTAGGCACTTTAACGTATTTGGTACCCCGATATATATATATAAATCATTATTAATCACACAATATATTTGCATTTGTCAAAATGAGATTTATATACATCATTGATAATTGAGACAAAGCAGGTAACAGTAAGAAAAGATACAAACAATAAAAAACTAATTCAAAGTTCATAATTAATTTTTCAATTAAACATTTTAAATTTTTCATTTAACAAAGCAGAAATTCTGTGGTACCCCTTGTCGTCCAATGATGCCCTAAGCGTTGCTTAGTTTACTTACCCAGCCCTGTATAGACATCCACACTATAACTAAGTGGACAGTCTGAGGCTAGTTATTATCTCCCTTGTGACCTCAATGATAAATCAGTGGCCTATAACACATTTTTTTTAACACTCCGAGGAATTTAATTTTTATACAAAAATAGACCCCAATATGTCACAATCATCAGATAAAAATATTGAAAGGGGATAATAACCACAAGACAATCGCTGAGGATTTAGACCACTAATTCTATCCCCACTGTCAACATTTCATGGCCTGTAACATTCTTTTGAACATTCCGATGATCTTTATAACCCCAAGGAGTCTAATATGTCACAATCGTCTGATAAAAATATTGAAAGGGGTTAACCATTTCGATTATATGCCAAGTCTGATCAACGAAATCTATAGGCAGTGACGTCATTTTAATAGATGATCACCCTAATTCATGTAGGTTTACTGCATGATCCTTCCGCCTCAAAATCATGAAGTTCCCACAAACATGGCAGAAAATGGAAATTCATAAACTCTAGACCAAAATGTCAGCAAAAATTGTCATGCGAAAAGGGGCGGGGTTGGGAAAGAAAGAATTGCTATAAATTCGTCATCATGAGATCAGCAATTACTGAATCGGGTCACTTAGAGTGCTTTGTATGTGTTGTTAAAGCTACCATATAACAGAAACATGAACATGACCGTATTGCATCATTGCACATATTTCTCTGAGACTAGTTTAAACCTGAATCAACTCAACAAAACAACTCCAAATACGAAGTCTTTTTTCCACATCACGATTATCAAGTCATCAAACCGGATATAGGTCGACATTTAAGAGTCTGTGTATTGTCGAAGAATGTGTTAAACAATCTTCTGTTCTAATCGACTTCGTGCACACATCAGACTTCAATTGAGTTTCGTTTCCCGTTATAATTGTTCCGAACATGAAATATACAATCACCCAGGAGACAAGCCATATCACATTTCTATGTATAACACAGTATCATTAAAGGTATCCCTTTTATTTAAAGGACTTCCGTTCATTTTGTGTTGACTTTACGAACACTATAGTTATCGCAGTCAACCACTTTGTGTCTTTAATCTCACTCCAAGTTTCGCAATATTCGAACCTTTATAACATCACGTGTAATAAGGTCAAAATGTAGTGACGTCAACTCGTTTATGACAGAAGCCTTCGTCTCGTTGACGTTTTAGTCCAACCGGTTTGAGTTTGATGTTGTTTAGCGAGTTCTGATTTTCCTCAATGATAATACTTTTTAACGGATACACATAATTATGACTCGGTGGTGGCTCGTCCATCTCTGGTAAAGTTTTATCAAATCCCTGTTTTCCTTCCAGGAAGTAGGTAGTCATTAACCCCTTGCCCTTGACCTCTATCTCACCACGACAGTGTAAATAATATCCACTTTCGTATTCCGATAACATTTCTGCAGAAATACTACTCAGATGAATCTTCAATGCTGAAAAATAAAAATATCACTAAATAATTCGCTCTATTTATCGAGCAATGGACTACGAAGCGATGATTTGACATTGGGATTCAGAAGCCGTGGGCAAAATTTGGACAATTACCACCAACCAACGTGTTTCAATATGACCAAATAGTAGTTAATAAGGCCCTTCTTCTTCTTTGATTGGCATTAGCTTTTTGGAAGGGAGGGAGGAAGGAGGTAAGGCGTGGTATTAGGTGTTCCATTATTCCTTTATAAAATATTACCAAATACTGACAACGAGTTCAATGAGTAGAAATCAAAGATGATTCGCAATTATAAATCTTAGACGATAAAGAATGAAAGAATGAGATACGTACGTGCACCGGTGGATTCCATTCTGGATCCCGTATTGACTGTATCACCGAATAAACAGTATCTAGGCATAGCTAAACCTACTACTCCTGCTACAACTGGACCTGAATGAATTCCTGAAACAAATGTATACAAATATTATTTAGCACATAAATTGATTTTATATAACGAAGGAATGGGTTCACCTAATTATGCAAGAACCCAAAAGTAACATTCTATTTTTGGGCGAAACTTGAAATGAAATGGGACTTTTTTTTCTATCACTATATATTTAATAAATATTTACATATTATAAAGTACAATATATAATTGTGGGATTTGAAAACGAGCCGGAGGCCGGAGCTTATAGAAATTCATCTCCCATAAGAAATTATTTATAAATACATTGTTTAAATTTATAATCATAAATTATATATTGGTATAAAAATACAAAGTAAAAGTGTTTACTTTCAATTAATTAATCAAAATGATAAATATATTGGATATAGTACAAATCAGTTCATATACAGAATGTAGTAGAAACCTAGTGTGGTTAGCGAAACGATTAACTGAGGCTTGACGTCATTTTAATATGTTATCAAGGACATTTGGCCCTTACGATTCCCAAGTGTCAGAGGATAGGGGCGTATTGTACTTTCATTTATAGAGACACGACGTAGGAATGTAGATGGCATGTTTTTCGATTACTGGCTTGATTCATGTCGTAATGAATATTATTGTATTTTTATCATTAGGTTGATGAATGTTGTCATGGAGATACTGTATGTTGGGGATTGAGAGATTGGTGCATTTAGTACGGAAATCGAAACATATTTTACGTATTGAAGCATTGGGTTGATGAATGTTGTTATGGAGACAATGTATGGATTCATAACAATGTTATTATAGAGATACAAAATTATTCTAAGTTTGTTATTACTATTAGGTTGACGTGGTATACTGAATGTTGTTATATAAATACGAACCTATTCTAAGTTTTTAATTAGGTTGATGAATATTGTTATAGAGATACGAACCTATTCCAGTTCTAATTTTTTATTAGGTTGATGAACATTGTTATAGAGATACGAACCCATTCTAATTCCTTTTTTTTTTTAGGTTGATGTAGTATACTAAATGTTGTTATAGAAGATACGAACCTATTCTGATTCTGAGTTTTTTATTAGGTTGATGTGGTATACTAAATGTTGTTATAGAAGATAATAAATCCATAGAACAATCAGCTATTTCTTTTATATGACGATCACCATTTCTTTTCGGTAAACCACTAGCTAACATATAGGCATCCCCAATAGTTTCAACCTGAAAATTAACATTATATATATAATGTTTTGAACAATATTTGAAATGTTTACAATTGTGTATTTAAATTAAAATAGCTTTCGAGATTTTCTTCAGTTAGTGGATACCTTACCATAGATTCAACGTCTATTGATCAATTTGTTGTATTCGTCTGTGCTCATTTGCTTTTGACTGGATGCGACCAGCGACAAATGACGCTTACATATAAACTTAAAGTCTGTTTCATTCTTTTCACTGGGCATTACTGTGTGATATTAGACAAGCTCTTTATGACCGGATAAATACATAGGAAGTTTGAAAAATTAATAATTATCAACTTACTTTATAGACGTCATAGTTGGTGATGATGTCATCAAATAGTGTGTACAAACTGTTTAATAAATTTACGACCTGGGAAAAAAAAGAATTCATTACATTTTTATTTTAAAGTATTAAAGGAGCTATTGTTGTGATACGCATAACAGACTTATTAATGGAGACTATCGGAAACAACGGAAACGGAACTGACAGTCCTGTGCTTCGCATCATGACAGCATGGAGGCAGGCTGACCCTACATGTGCCTATAATAAAAGGTTTATAGGTCATATTTCAGGGATGCCATATGACATAAACTTTATTATGTTAAGGAAAATCTTAAAAAGGAAGAACGTCACCGTTAACTAGCTAGTTTAGCGCATACGATGGTCCGCGGTTTCTATGATAAATTAAGAAAAAAAACAACAATGTTAGGACGTTCTTACCTCTATAGGAGTACTCTCTGAACAGATCTTGGTAAACCCCACAATGTCTGAGAAATAGATCGTCACGTGGTCAAATAATTCAGCTTTTACTGTTTTACCTAATCTTAGATCCTCAGCTACTGACCTACATTATAAAAACAAAGTAAACACATGTGATTCGATTTTACAAATATGAGAGAGAGAGAGAGAGAGAGAGAGAGAGAGAGAGAGAGGGGGCAATCTCGGCTCACAGAGTGAGGTTTACCGATCGTCTCTCTCTCTCTGGGGAATCAGTCTGAATTCGGTTCCTTAGCTCCTTCCCGAGTGGCTCCTGATTGGCTGGATTAGTTTGAACGAAATGATGCCGATTTCTCGACAATTAGGCATCGGTTCGATGCATGAGTTACATATGAATAATCAATGGAACATTTTCCACATCTTGATATCAAACATCAAAATTTCATTTGAAAACAGCCCATTTGATGATTTACCGGGAACTATTTTTAGCGCGCAATGGGATTTTGAGTCGCCATCTTGGATCTTTGTGAAGCGATCGGCGGACGGATACATTATATGACATTCAAAATGGCCGACGTTTCCCCAGAGAGAAACGAACGGTAAACTTCTCTCTGAGAGCCGTGATTGAGAAGAGATGGTCATTTTGGACTAACAAATGCTTCAATTTTATTTCAATAATTCGCTTGCGCATAGGGGCCTTTAGCAGTGAGGGAGGGGGGGGGGGGGGCTGGGGAGAAAATAACGTTACAGAAACAACACTAGTGCATACTCACTGAGGTAACATTCTGTAAAGGAGATTTTCTGTTTTCTTTTTCTCTGCGTCAAGCTCACTGGTTCGCTCGGCTACAAGTTCCTCTAGATGATTAGCATACTTCTCTAACATGGCAATCATATTATCTATCATAGTCTTATGTCTAAAATAAAAAAAAAACAATAAAGGTCAAACACAGTCCATTGTGAACTGGAGTCCGTTTCATGAAAAAGTAAGCTCAGTACAGGGTTCAGTAAGCGAAGCGGATACAGCAAACTGGGCGTATTTCTGTATTCATTGGAACCTTAAAATAGACTAAAATGGGTCAACACACATATATTAATGTAATATGAATATGTATAAAGTGATTTGTATTCAATTTTTTTTATTGTAATTTCTAATCGTTTATGTTCTATGAAATACGTGAACAGTCCAAATTGGGCGGCGGTCGTTTACGCTTGCTTAGTTCATTCTACACGTTTGTTTTATTATTATTTTGTCGTTTGTAAATCAGCCAATACTAATTACTTCTGCCATGTCTTGTAGGATATGTTTTTCTTTGTTCACTACTAATGGCGTCCGAAAGCATATAATACACGACTCCAGTACTGATTTTAAAATGTCCATTATGTCTTAAATATTGGATATTAGGACCCCATATTTTCACAGCAAGATAACCACATCAAAATTGAAATTTAAATTCGTATTTTTAATTTCGAATTGTAATGAAAATACTGAGTTAGAGATTTAGCCCCTTTAAAGTAAACTTTAAATATACATACTTGGAAGGATTGACTCTGTGTAGTGTTTTTAAAACTCTAGAAGGCGATGGTCTAACATTCGGATCGTCTGCCCAGCAGTCTTCTATTAATGACGTCAATTCCACATTCTGACGTACCTCGCGCGACAGGAATGGTCGGAAAAAAGTTCCATGCTGAGAATTTCTTACTTTATTGAGAATTTCTGAAATTATGATAATACTCATACAGACAACCCATACATTAGAAGGATAGAAGAGAAAAGTGCAGTGTGCTATGAAGGAATTTTCCCCGTACAACTGTCCTTACCTGCCCGCCCATGTGTACACAGGATCTCGGATTTTCGTCTCATCCGAACGACTAGACGGGGTCCTTGTCAGACAAGGGGGGAACCACGCTGGGAAATTTCGGATAAATGATCAATCCCGGGACCTACTGGTTAGTGAGCCAATGCCTTAATTAACTGAGAAGAAATGTAGGCCGTTAAAACCAATTTCATTTTTGTTTAATTCGTTGTGGGAGTATTACGCAGTTTTGATCTAAGATATGAATTTTACCGTTTCGAGTGGGTTTATTCATAATTTTTTATATTAAATTACTTAATGGGATTTATCACTTCCAGACGATTGATAATCGCTACGGCGCAAGTCTCTTACCCAGAGATCATCAGTGTTTCTAGACGTGCTTTGGCTTATCAATGGACCCGATATTAATAACTTAACGTTTTGTAATTATTAAAGTCTTTAAAGTGACAAAGTGTCTAGTCGATGGGTATGCCTAATTGTGTTAGGCTGCAGCCACTGCAATCGGCCATAGTGACTTGGTCAGAATGACGCTAGGTCGATCCTGATGTTAGCTGAGGATGTTATTAGAGATTGTCTAGCATAGTGTTCCCCTAATCCAGTAGTGCAGCACAGAGGACAGTTGAAACTGGCTGTTGAAATTCTATTAAGACTAGGCGGAAACGTCTCTGCCTGGCCAACAGTTCCGTATAACATAGTGAATGGCGTATGTCCGTCTTCATTAGCCCATTTCATTTCATTTCGATACAACTATATTGTCAGGTTGACATTGTCAAAAACGTTGTAGGTCTATATTTTAATATTCATTATTGTACAAGAAAGGTGGATGACTGACACACAGCTGGGTGTGCGTCATCTTTTGGTAGAGGGAGCTATGGGCAAAGGTTTTATCATCCGAACAAATTTGACTTGCCGTGCAAAAATTTCGTTGACGCTACGCCTATGCAAAAGATGATGGTCATGAGTTTCTTTTTTCATTAGAATCGTGTGTTCTAATCTTCAACCGTTTGTTTGTCTGAAGGGTGTCACGGTGGCTAAGGGTGTTCGATCCCTGCATTGGCAGAGAAAATTGTGATCTGTGTATCTCCTTGTTTGTAGATTATGTCGTTAAGATTTAGAGTACAACATGGTCTAAATAGGTCTTTACGAAGCTCTTTATCAATCCACTTGACCTAACCATTTTTATGTCATTAAAATTAGGGGATCACGTGGCTAAGTGGGTAAGACACTGGTTCGCTAGCCTGGAGGTCGGGTGTTCGATCCTTGCATTGGCCGGGAAAAGTTCATCCAGATTTTCCGGCGTGGTTCCCCCTTGTCAGTGATGCTGGACGGAGGGCCTGGCAAGGACAGCTGTCTAGTCATTCGGATGAGACGAAAAATCGAGGTCCGGTGTACACATTGGTGTGCACGTAAAATATCCCTTGACAGTTGGAATTCGATATAAGAGTAGGCCGTAGTGCCGCTGTCCGGACAAAATTTCCCTCATAGCACACTGTATGGCGTATGTCCGTATTCATTAGCCCAGTTCAGAGCAAAACAGTAGGACGTTAAACCCCATTTCATTTCGTTTGTCTGAAATAAAATGACCGTGTAACTTTAAAACATATACAATAGCTTCTGTTCCACATCAGTTTCTTTGTAGAAACGCAAATAGAAAGTTTTCTCCGCCAGAAACAACCCCCCGTCGCTTAAACAACATTAATATCTTCATCAATATCGTAGCATCGACGGTGGTAAGTGATTTATCTTTGATGTCAGGCACCCGATCATGATAACAGAAATTAATGTTTCTAAAAAACAGACTATATGAATAAGAAACGCATTTATTAACTCTAAATTGAATATTTATACGTCATGTCTAGCGTCAACATGTTAATTTAAAATCAGGAAACATATTAGTATTACCATATGAGAACTAGATCTCAGATTAAGATAGTTAGATTATCTAAAACGCTTACTGTTTAGTAACATTTCACTGCCTTTTAAAATTGTCTTGGCAGGTGCAAACAGTTAATTATTCAATATTTAAATTTATGAAAATAGGCGAGTTTAATTTAGAATCAAGGCCTGTATTTAATAAGAAGGGATTTATTTTAACTGTGACCTGTAAAAGTTAGTCGATATCTATAATCTGTTTCACATTACTGAACGCGTTTACCAACACAGATATTTCACCTACATCGTAACCCTTTAGTTCGTCATTCAAAAATGAGTTTTTATCTATAATCTGTTTCAGGTTATCGTTACTATTAAATAACATAGAAAGTCCACCGTTATCTTAACCCTTTGTTTAATCATTCAAAAATTAGGTTTTATCTATAATCTGTTTCAAATTACTGATACCGTTGAAGAACATCGGGAGTTAAAGGGGAAGATCAACGATTTTTAACAAGGTTTCCATAAATCTTAAATATATATTGATAAATAATCCCCTCTGTAACACAAGCAAAAAAAGTTTCTGTAAACGAGAAATTATTTTTTTATTAAAACCGGAAGTGATGAAGTTGGTTCAACACGCTCACTGGTCTCTATATAGTAAGCGTACACATTTGGCATACGTTTGCTGCTGTATTTTGTTCACGCGTCGTCCTTTGGCCAAACATCTGATCAATGGGCTGTTTATTAGAGATTTTATATGAATATATATTCAAGATTTTTGGAAACCTTGTTGAAAACCGTTGGTCTTCCCCTTTAACTTTTCATCCTAATTTTATTTCGTTCTTCAAAATTAGTTAATATCTATAATCTGTTTCAGATTACAGTCACCGTTGAATAATAATACAGAACCCTCAACCTTAATCTTAATACTCATTAATGGCAGTCCTTTATTTCGGCATATAAAACTTAGTTGTTACTTATAACCTATTTCAGATTACAGGTATAGCAACTTCAACTTCATCTTAAAGATACATTATGTAAGAGCGAAATCTGTCTTTTGCAGGTTTTTTTGCTTTTGGCCTCAAATTTTATACGAACTATTAATTAAACATTTATTAACATGGATGGACATAATCAACTCTCCCAACAATCAGATGCTCTCAGGTACAGGATCTTCAACTTCATCTTAAAGATGAATTATGAAAGAGAGAAATCTGTCTATTGCAGATCTGTATTTTGACCCAAAAGGTTATATGAATTATTATATAGGCATTTTGTCCACATAACAATCCTATAATCAACTCTTTAGACCATCGAGGCTAAGTCAAGGTTACCAAGTACCGTTAATACGACACTATTATACACTATATCTCCAGTCATAACGTCGCTCAGATAAAGTAATTTCAATGACATTTTTAATATATTCATTTTTCATTATCCTTTATAGCAAGAACGACCAGATTTTTATCTGAAGCTTACATAGTGCATTTTTAATCTAATAATTAATTAGTTGATGCCTATAATCTATTTTAGATTAGAGTTATAGGAACTTCAACTTCGTCTTAATCGAATTAACGACAGGCCTTTATATCGGCATGTAAAAAATCAACAATTCTTTTCGGCTTCTAATTTTGACTTACCCACAGAACTAAGAAACTGGAATTCTGAATAAGGACTGGAACGTGTGAACACTTCTTTAATGATAATACCAACAGCATAAATATCTACTTTTAGGAAATCTACATTACGTTCATTTCTCAACACTTCTGGTGCTGTCCACAATTGCTCTAAAAATAGAATAGTACGATTATAAGTCATGGTAATTGTACTTGGGGAAGCCACCGTGGCTAACTCGGTAAGACGCTGGCTTGCTAGCCCGGAGGTCGTGTACGATCCCTGGTATTTTCTGACGTGGTTTCCCATTGTCAGATTGTCAGTGGTGCAGGGCGGAGGGTATGACAGCTGTCTAGTCGTTCGGATGGGACGGAAAATCGAGGTCCCGTGCACGTAAAATATCTTGGCATTTGCAATTCGATATAGTGCCGCTGCCCTGGGCAAAATTTCGCTTATAGTTATAGCACACTGTATGGTGTATGCCCGTCTTCATTAGCCCAGTCGGAGCAAAACAGTAGACCGTTAAAGCCCATTTCATTTCATTTCAGTTGTATTTGGTCTGTCTATTTTAGGAGATTTTATTTGATGTATAGAGATTAGAAAACAGACATGAAACAATTTAATACGTTCTAAAATGTCTAGACGCTAGTCATTTGAGATTTAATGAGTGTTGACAACAGATGGATAAGATATGTCCAGTGGTTGTATCCATCTGTTAAAACTAAAGACAAAGTCACACTAGTGGATTTCGAGCCTTCAAAACAAACCTTATAGGACAAATCCTTTAGGTTATTATTATTCTTGGTTTTGCCCTGGTTGAGTTCGGCCTCAACCGTTTTGAGAAGAAATGCTGGTCAGTTCGTAAAGGTAAAATCCTATACGGGCGTTTGTATGCGTCAAGATTTAGGATTTATCACTCGGCTATAAATTTATAACTTACAGAACAGGTTTTACTATTCATATGAAAAGATAAATCGACTAGTTTGACTCAGCCCTTAGTGGATAAGCTGAGTAAATTACAATAAGATATTTATCTATTTCCAGCTTGGATGTAATCTTGGTCTATTGTATTTTTAGAAGCGGTTGTTTAAAATATTATTGCCAATGACAAAGCATCCTTAGATATAAAAACGAAACAGAAACGAAAGTAGGGTATATAATAGGTCCTCATAAAAAAAATACATACTATCGCCAGCTTCATCTCTACATCTGATTCTTGGTACCCCAAAATCTGTTAATTTACACGTCCATCGGCTATCCACCACGCAGTTAGAACTCTTTAAATTACCATGGTAACCAACAGAACTCTTGTGTATGTATTCCAAACCCTGAAGTTTACAACAAATTAATAAATACATTTACACCCTTTAGAAGAAGGATAATGCATGTCATTTGTATTCTTTGACATATAGCTGACTGAATCCTGGTTCAACAGCTCGGTAAAGGAGATTTTTATTAACACAAGGTACAATTTTATGGATACACCATTACCGAGTGTATCCATAAAATTGTACCTTGTGTTAATATGTTCAATTACTAAATGCCAATCAAAGAAGAGATTTTTATCCGCTGAACAAAAATAGCCGATTTGTAAAATCATCCATGTTATGCGCCCCGCGTCTAAAGAAACACGAAACGCCCTGTTGATTTCTTTTGAGAGGATGTTATTGACACCATATTTGACATTATAAGGACATCTATGATTTTTATAAAGTATATTTGAATGGTAAAAAGTTTGAATGTTTATTCCTTTATGTGGTAGATTTCGATTCTATACAAATCAATCACACAAGGAACCATTGCAATCACTTTCAAAAAATATCTGATATTTTAAGGTCTCTTTGCGCCATTTGCATTTTTCTGAAAATATCAAATTTTCCGGGTTTAACCCATACTAAAATGTATGAAAACTGATTAAACGGAACGGACTTAGACCATTTTTGGACTGATAATTACAGCTTTAACCTTCACTATATTGTAGTTTGTAAGGGTCAAATGGCGTTCAGACTTTTAATAAAAACAAGTTGACATGGAACTATAATGAGCAACCTGTTTCATCTAAATAGTGCCTAAGTAAGGCGTTGGCTCGCTAGTCTGAAGGTAGCGGGTTCGATCCCGGTGTTGGGCGAGAAAGTTGATCGGGATTATCACGCGTGGTTTCCTCTTATTAGTGCTGCAAGATGGAGGGCCTGACAAGGACAGTTGACTAGTCGTTCGAATGGGACGAAACACCGAGGTTGTTCGATGCTTAGCCTCGCTTCGCCATGGCCTTCTTCTTTGCTCACAAAATGAAGAAAACCGAATGTGGAGCCGTGATTCAGTATCTTCATTTGAGAAGGTTTACGCTGTTTAACTCTGCTAAGAATGCCTTTTTAAGGAAAAATCGAGTGTTGTATTTTCACAGAATGTGTACAAACCTTGGCTACATCTTGACATAGGGCAAACTTAAAAAGCTGGTCCAGTTTAATATTGGCATTCCATATAATATCCTATAATAGACATAATAATAATATAAATAGGTAATAACTTTGTTTTAAAATGGGAGTAAGGCCCTGGATTACTAGCCAGGAGGTGGGGGACATCCAGGTGTTCGACAAGAAGGTTCCTAAGGATCTTTTAGCCGGATTATTCCTTCTGAGTGTGTAGGACGGAGGACTTGGAATTGAAGAACGTACCGCCGCTCGGACTGGACAAAACTCCTGGTCCCGTGTATACCTTACTGTGCACAGAAAACAGCCCTTAGCAGGGTTAGATCTATTTGATAAGGTCAACAGGGCTAGCACCCCAACCCTAACCCTAACCTTGGACCTAGCCCTAACGCTTACCCTTACCCTAACCTACAATCTCGCCAACAATCACGTGTCCTAACATTATATACAACTCAGCGACTTTGACGAAAATTGAGCTGCCCTTAACAAATAGCTCTAGTCCCTTGGCAGTTGGAATTTGACGAAAAATAGGCGGAAACGCCGCTGTCCGAGCAAAATGTCCCTCCTATCACACTGTATGGTGGGTGGCCGCCTTCATTATCCACGGTGCTACAGAAGAGTAGGCCGTTCACCCACATTTCATTTCATTTATTTTGAAAAGTTCACACAACTATTAAACATCAAATAGGCATCTTAAAATAGACAGATGATAGATATATCTTAGATAATAATATTGTTTTAAAATATTCACGGGTTTATTTAACACTAAATGTTCCTTGTACGCCTCAAAGACAAAGACTAATAAATATAAAGAGATTGACATAAATATCATTCTAGCCTCAGTGAAATTTACACGATTTATATAACATTGACAGACACCTGAAATATATGAATTATTTATGACATATATCATAAAAAGACTAACCTGTAAACTGCCTTTATGACAATATTCCCAGATAAGTAATATTCTACCAGGATCTAAACATGCACCAACAAATGCGCAGACGTTCTGATGCTTTAGTTCCATTAACTGAAAAATAAACAATAAATGAAATTTGAAATTTAATTGCCTTTTTTATGTCTCATCAACGGAATGCTTCAGCAATTTGAAGACAGGCATATGGTTAATTATATTTCTATGGATCCGCGTGCAATACGAGGTTGGTACATGCAGAAGTGTTTCCGGATGCTGGTGTTTCAAATGCTTTTATGTGCATGCGCAGTGTGTACACGGGTGGACACGGGGTAAAGTCTAAAAATTAGAGCTAGCTGCAGATTTCGCCAGGTCGCGAGATATAAACAGGGCTAGGGCACGTGGTTGTTGACGGGATTGTGGGTTAGGGATAGGTCTAGGGGTAGGGGTTGGGTTAGTTCTAGCCTTGTTAACATCTCGTGACCTTTGACCAAATATGCAGCTGGCCTTAATTTTTAGACCTAACCGTGGACACGGACTCCCATCCACGGCTGAAACCCAGGGCCTCAAGAGCTATGGGTCTCCGGTCCAGGTGTATACCATTTCTTTGACGAAATGTAATCTCAAGCACCCATTGTCATCAACGATCTTTGATCTTCCTCTAGTCGCGAGGGTGTGGGGTTGGGAGGGGCCTTGTAACAATCATAGCCTGGGGTCTCTCTTTGTGTCTGTGTTCAAATAAACACAGAATCTTTTGACAAAAGACTCTTTGGGATACTAATTTGAACTGGTATCTGATCATTTAAACATACAGAAGCTTTCTGTCTCCGACTCAGTTTCGCACCGGAGTAATATTTTGGATCATGAACGAAGAAGCTTTCGCATTGGGAGAATTTTTCCTCGAATCCGTATGCATAACAATGGAAAAAAACTTTTATAAACACGCATACAAACCACCTGTTTATGTAGGTGTGCATAATAGACCACCTGTTTATGTAGGTGTGCAATTAAAATCAGTCTATTCTAACTATGATTCACGGAGATTTCCTGGTAAACCTAACCTAACACCTGCATATCATATAGCCTCAGGCCTAACACAAATCAAGTCCACGCTTGACATAATATCTTAACATAAGCCAAGTTTTATATCATATTTGATACTTAAATGAAGTTTATTACCAACCAACCTGATTCAGCTCCTGTAAAACTTCTTTAGTCAAGCTAACATTGTTTTTAGACATCCTCTTTACAGAGACCATGCTGCCTATAAATAGAAATGGGTGGAAATTAGGGAAATGTTTTGTCTGTGGATTTCATAGATTTAGACATCCTTTTTACAGAAACTAAGCTGTCTATAAATAGAATAAGGGTGAAATATGTAATTCATGACACATTAGAAATGCAATGGGGTTTAACGCCCCACTTGTATGTACAAGCTGGGCTAATGAAAACGGGTATACACCATACAGTGTGCTATGAGAGAAATTGGGTCCGGACCGCTGCGCTATGGCCAAATGTCAATGAACGCCTAGACGTTCGCCTTAGGTAGACACTCCGCCCTGCGTCACTGACAAAATGAAAACGCCAAACAAATCCTAAATAAATGAAATGAAATGAAATGGGGTTTAACGTCCTACTGGTCTACTCCGAAATACCAAAGAAATGAAATGAAATGAAATGGGGTTTAACGTCCTACTGTTCTGCTCGGACTAGGCTAATGAAGACGGACCTACGCTATGCAGTGTGATATGAGGGAAATTTTTCCCGGACAGCGGCGCTACGGCCTACTCTTATATCGAATTCCAACTGCCAAGGGATCTTTAAATGCACGGCAATGTGTACACTGTCATCATTTTTACGTCCCATCCGAACGATTAGACATCTGTCCTTGTCCGACCCTCTGTCCTGCATCACTGACAAGATAAAGCTATGCCAAAAAGTCTCAAAGACTGTTCTGGGCCAACATCGGGGCCGTAGCCGAATTTTTCTGGTTAGCGAGACAGTGTCGTACTCACTGAGTCATGACACATCGTATCATTAATTATTTTTTTTAACTTATCCAGTTTTGAAATGTATTACATTTATAGACAAAAAACAAAAGACGACGTTAAATAATGTATTAATTTATGCAAAAGCACAGTTTTGTATGGCAGTAATCTAATTCTGTTTCGTTATATAGTTTATATACTTGGCCCAAAACATTGAAATCTGACATATTTTTTGCTGACAGCGTTGAAATCACTTGGGCTATTGGGTTTAAAGTGAATTATGGGCATTAAAAACCACAAGCATATAAGAGTGATTCTGGTGGTTTTTCTTGCTATGCACCAAGGTGGAAGTGGACGTAAAAAAATCCCCAGTCGTGGGCTAATTAAAGCGAGCATAGCTATGCAGTGTTCTATGAGGGACATTGTGCCCGTACAATGGCGCTACGGCCTACTCTTCTATCGAATTCCATCTGTTAAGGATTCATTTACGTGTACACCAATGTATACACTGTCAACGGTTTTCGTCCCATCCGAACGACTAAACAACTATCCTTGTCAGGCCCTCCGTCCTGCGCCACTAACAGGAGAAACCACTAGGTCAAAAGAAGCTACATCAAGTGCGTTTAAAACATTCCCGAAATCAGTTAACGTACCTTTAAAATAAGCCACAGAACCAAACATGGTAGGGCCCGTCTCATTTAGATGGTTAGCCCTTGGTGATTCGGCACTAGCAATAGAATCCACACAAGAAATGGGCGTTCTGGTTTTAGTCACAGAAGTCTTCTTGGAACTTCTTCTTCTCTGTAAATTTTTGAAACTGGACTGAAAATGAAAGAAAATGATTTTTTTTCACTCTGTACCAGAGGTTCGTTTCGATAATGACGGGTGTTAATACGAAACTATAGAGGTGCGAGGTGGGCTGAAAGCACAGTCCCAGTTATTAAGTTCTAGAGGTTAATGTTGCTGATTGTCATCAAAGCTGAATCTCTAAAAGAAATATCAGTCCAAAAATGGTTCAATTCCGTTCGGTATTTACAAATAGGAGATCAATTGAAATTTGTCAACATTCGGCATCATCTGTAGATATAAAGGGAGGTTGGGTGGCCAAATGTTTAGCGCGTTTGCGTTGTATCATAAGGTCTGTCATTGAGTCAACTGGAGCGGTTTCGATTCCCCGATTGTACGTGACAAGGAGTGGGGTCGCCTGTCCAACCTCATGGGTTTTCTCCGGGTCCTCCGGTTTCCTCCCACTGCTCAAGACCCCCTACGAGCAAGCGATTTATTGAAATAAAATTGAACCATATGTATGTGTCAAGTGGACGTTAAACCCCATTTTTCTCTCTTTCTCTCTGTAGATATAGTTGGGATAAGCAAGCCAGCTCCACCTATACATTTCTCTAATGTCATTTGACGAGTCTCTTGTTAAACCGCTTGAATCGATGCCAGGATATTATTGTAATCGCATTTATTTATTCGTATCTAGCATTATTATATTATTTGCCGTTAATATTTTGATTTTGATTTCTTAATCAATTTGTGTCCATTTTAGCACGGATTAAGCAATTAATATTCTCCAAATCGGAAAGTTCACATCAAAATGTCTAATGAGTTAATTAGGAAACTGGGCAAACTATATCTCACCCGAATACTGCCACACAACAAAGCTGTTACAAAATCGATCTCTTCAAAACGTATCTGCCATATCATACTAGCTAACTGACGCTGACGTCGATATCTTCTGAAACGAAAAACCCAATGACAATACTGTTCGAAATGAATGAAATGAATGAAATATGGTTTAACGTCTTACGTTCTACCGGACAAGGAAGACGGGCATACTCCATGCATTGTGGAATATTGCTCGGACTGTGGCGCTACGGTCTATTCAAATTGGAACTGTCAAGGGTCCTTTACGGGCACGCTAACGTGTACATGGTTTTTCGTAAAATCGGGATGACTAGAAGATGTTCATTACCAGACCCTCCTTTCTGCGTCACTGACAAGAGGGAAATACGTCAGAAAATTCAGGGCAATTTTATCGACAAACACCGAGATCGAGTCAGTGACACGTCTAATTAATGTTTGTATTTTTTCTTTACATTATGTCATTGACTGCAATAATATAATTGCTATATGGATGAATTGGTAGGCTTCGGACGTTTCAATCCCTGTGGTGTATGAGAATACTTTCAGCTACGATTTTATTAGAACACATCAACTACATACTTAATAAAACAAAGGAATTATATTAACCGAAATTCCGAACACTGACCTAAGGAAGAACTGGGCAGATAAGGCTACAATTAACACGAACGATGATCCAGCTGCTGCTCCTACAATTGTATCAGTATATACTGGTTTGTGTTCAGGAGTCGGTTCTGAAAAAAAGAGTTTATATATAACTATTTGTGACTGCCGTGTGTCTATTCGGGGTTCGCGTCTACATTAGGGGCTGTTCCGAGGCTGAAATTTGGGGTATAAGGGCCGGTCGCGCCAGCGAGTGACAAAAGCCTTGTGGCGTTGTATTACTACTTCGGGTTTCGGAGTTACACTGCTTCCGTATATATCGGAATCAATTGTTATCACTGAGTCGCATCGACGTCACAATGGAAGCAGACAATCATGCTACAACTTCGTATACTGGTTTATTTATAAAATCACTGACATCTTGTGCATAACAGACTGCTTGAATAAGCGATAGACAATATTGAGATGTGGAAAATCAGAATCTTGAATCATATTGATCAAATGTAATACGACGGGGAGTGTTTAAAGATTACATACCAATTGCAGGTGTATCAGAAGGGGCATTTCTTCTGCCAACTTTACCATTTGGCCACCGAACTTTGGTGTTTTCTTTCATTTCCTAAAAATCAAAATACATTTATTACAATGATTTATGAAAACCGTGTGCTCATGTCATATCAATGTTTCAGAACATAGGACTTCCTTCTTTTGAAAAAAGTTGAAGACTATTTAACAACCTCAAGGTCTACATGCGGTACTCTTCCGGCATGCGACAGGAAACTTATTTAAATTCTTCTGTTCCTAGAAAAACAAACCTAACAAGAGTAACCTCCCTCGTTGTTTGAATATTTGTGAGAGCCCAGACAGCGTGGAAACAGCCTACTCTTATGTTTAATTCCTACTGTCAAGGGTTCTTTTACTAGACATTGTTCTTTGCCTGGCCCTCGCCCTGCACTTACCGTAAAGACGATTCCACCAGTCAAAGTATTAAAAATTTTAACTGTGGCGGTAAATTTACCATTTTCTTGCATGTCTAGAATCCATATATTAACCAGACGATCACAGTTCTGGTCTAGGATCAACATACCAGTTACACCTAGAAAATCATAGAATTACATAACGTCCTAGTATCCAATTACAACTGGCAGTGTATCTTTTGCGTGCACACCATCGAGTACACTGGTGGACCTCGGTTTTTCGTACCATCCTATTTTCTGCACCAACCGGGTTAATGAAGGACAGAGGCATTTCCGCCTACACTGTATAGAATTCTAACTGTTAAGGGGTCGATTATCTGCACTCCATCGAGTACAATGGACGACGTCGGCTTTCCGTACTACCCGAGTGAGTACCTTATCTTGTCAGGCCCTCGTTCTGTTTTACTAACAAGAGGAAATCACACCAACAAAGAGGAAAATCCCAAGTACAAGGGCGGATCCAGCGTGGGGGGGGGGGGGTCCACCCTGCTCAGCTACACATAAAAATTTGTAAAACAACTTTAATGAGAAAAGTGTCGCGGTCGTGTGCTTTATTCTTTATCATCAGATGGTGGGATGAGATGGGCATTCAAGGCGCGAGATATTGATATAGTCATATATGATATCCCATTTAATGCTTTGCATCAATGAAATTGAATCACAGCGTGATCCTATTAATTCATAATAAAAATTGACGTCAAACGGGGTCTTGGATTTCTCTCTTTTTAAAACCTCAGTGTGTATGTATGCCTACGTAATTTGGAGATGTTGATTGCATCATTAACGGGAACCTGACAAACCCCCTCCTGCAAAAATTCCTGGATTTGCCCCTGGAGTAATCGGTCAGTGCTCTATCGCTTTATTCACTGTACCAGTGTGGCTCCTACGCACGTCACGATGGAAACTTGCAATAAGGAACATCATTCTTCAGAAGCAATACAGGATGATTAAGATACCTTATCAAAAGGAAATTTTCCTGCAAATTTTTAAATCATCCGAGAATGATAATGCTTTGTAGTCAATCCAATGAAAATGTGCTAGCTACTGTACTCACCATTTGTCTCCGCCATTTGAGCCTGCTGGAATATAAGACTGCCATTTCTAGGGTTCTTGCCAGCTTTCAGAGTTTTATTCACCAGCTGTCCCCAAACGATAGACGCATCATAGAGATACGGTGCATAAGCATCCAGCTGAAATAAAACCATATAACATTACCAAATCAGAGTTTTATTCACCAGCTGTGCCCAAACGATAGACGCATCATAGAGATACGGTGCATAAGCATCCAGCTGAAATAAAACCATATAACATTACCAAAGCAGAGTTTTATTCACCAGCTGTGCCCAAACGATAGACGCATCATAGAGATACGGTGCATAAGCATCCAGCTGAAATAATACCATATAACATTACCAAATCAATGCCATTTCAGTTCTAGATTTTGGTATACCATAATTAATTATTTCAATCGAGATATGGGCACGAGTAGGCTTAAAAGAATTAATACCATATATTAATCAGTGTCCAGTAAGATAACTTTTATGAAAATTTGCCAGAGCGAAAAAGTTGTAACCCTGCCTGCATTTAGCCCATGGGGATGTTCGATATCTTTCTCAAAAGTGATATATAGTTTAATTTGAACAATCTTTGAACAATCTCGATAAAACACAAATCCTTTTGCGTTTTCATTCAGTTCTTTTTCTGTTCAAATTTCTTTTCATGTGTATTCACTACAGTGGAGTCCGTGAAAATTCTACACAAACTAAACAGAATTTAAACCAGCCTACGTGTATTCAGTTTGGGATTTAGATAAATCATCTCTTCACGTGCAATTATCAGATACCGTTTTGTCTTATTTTTATTATTTTTAAATCAGTTAATTTGAGGCAAAATCAGTGAAATTTCAGGTTACCTCATTACCTTGCGGCAATTCCCAATCTGGTGACGTTGTTTTTGCAGCTTGGAGCGATAAGTTTTTAAATGTTGCAAGTGTTTGGACATTACTAGCAGCCATGATGACCTGTTGTAAGAAAGTGAAAGTAGGTTTGTGATGGCAGTAGCATTGATATGACATTCACAATAAAATATACTATATTATCATTTTTATACACAAAAGTTTTGACACTGCCACATATTATTAAGAAAGTGGTGGTTTTAGATTGTCAGTCCAGAGAGTGCGGAACTGACGGAATAGTACTCCCGGAAACAGACGTGTTTAACCAGAATCATGACGTATTCAAAGTTTCAGCTACGGGGATTGGTCGTGATAGTATATTCAATTTGCGAATGCCTTGTCGCACTGGGGTCTATTGTTTACTTGATTGACGCGGAATTGATTCTGCCAGTGCCGAAAACAGATGTCGTGTGAGCAGAATCATGACGTAACCAATAGTTTCATTACTGGTGATTGGTCGAGGTGGTATCATATTTAGTTTGCGCATGCCTTGTCGCCCTAAATTCTAGTGTTTCCTTCACATCTTTTGACACATTTCGAAGGACTCAGAGAATTTAATTCCGGAAGTAGACTTACAATAACCAACATCTATTTCTTTCTTATTTATGGACTTTCATAATTATAATACTACTTACATGTATAACTGACTCAAAGGCAAATCTGGCTTCATTATCATGTTCATCATTTCTTCTCCAACCACGATTCGACATGACGTCATCTTCTAGAGCTTGACCAGTATATACCTAAACAATACCAGTACATAATACTCTGTTCATTAGACATTTGAATTCGTTTAAACATACATTATGCAAGAGCTATATCTAATGTAGGCCCGAATTGTTATCTAAATTATTAATTAGACATTAATTAACTTATCCAGACCATAATCAATTCTCGATGGCATCGCTAGCCTGCGATATCTGCTGCTTAAAAATCAACAAATGAAAAATCGAGACTATGTTTTTTATCGTACAGACTTTAGTAATGATGATCGAGGCTAGACCCAAAATTCAATCGCTAAAATCTCGATTCAGGTTAAATCAATTTGACTGAAATTTTCAGCAAATTCACTTTACATTTTCTAGTTTTTAACTATTATAGTGAGAACTGCCAGCTTTTTATCTAATCTTCCATAATGTAGCTTTTAATATCGGTATTAAATACAACTGAAACTCATCTTGTCGAACATAACATTCGAGATAATAGTAATTCAAATGCGAATCAGGCATTAAAAAAAAACACTGATCGAAAGTTTAAGTGATTTTGAATCGCTTGCGAACTACAATGTTGTGAATGTAGAGCGAGAGAGAAATGGGGTTTAACGTCCACTCGACACAACCCAGGTCATTTCGGGACTAATATATGGTTCAATTTAATTTCATTAATTAGCTTGCATTTAGGGGTCTTTAGCAAAGGGAGGAAACCGGAGAACCAGGAGAAAACACGCGAGGTTGGACAGGTGACCTTACTCCTTGACTCAATGACAGACCCCTTTCGGGGACACCAGCGCCCCCGCCCCCACTTGTCCCACTGGTAGTTCTCACTATAATAGTTAAAAAACTAGATAATGTAAAGGAAATTTGCTGAAAATTTCAGTCAACTTGATCCACTCTGAACCGAGATTTTAGTGATTGAAATTTCGACCTAGCCTCGATCGTCATTACTAAAGTCGGTACGATAAAAAAAAGCACAGTCTCGATTATCCATTTCATGATTAAATCATGAATGAAAGTTGAGCAGCAAATCTGATCGTAATCCAGTAAATATCGCAGGCTAGCGTTGACATCGAGAGTTGATTGTGGTCTGGATAAGTTAATTAATGTCTAATTAATAATTTAGATAACATTTCAAGCCTAAAGAAAGACGTGCAATAGGCAGATTTAGCTCTTGCAAAATGTATGTTTAATTAAATGGGGTTTTTTAAAATTAGTTCGATCAAGCTAACCATACTTATGAGTGAGCTGCTTAATGGGGCTGTCACACATTGACGTATAGCATCAGCGTATGCCGACTTATGAGAAACTTAGCAAACACGCTGGTGTATGTTGAATACGTTATGGGTACGTTTTTAACAAGTTACGATGGATAAGTTGTTGTACGCCGAACGCGGTCCACAATTTTGTACATGCATAAAATTTTCAGAGTATACCGAAGTATTGCTTACACGTTAGGCATAAGTTAGAAGTACGCGACAGGTAAGTTATGCACGCGTTCACGCACGTTACATGTAAGTTACACAAAGTTGACATAAGTCGACTACCAGCAGGGCTATTGAGCAGCGTACGTTAGGCAGAAGTTAGAAGTACGCGACAGGTAAGTTATGCACGCGTTCACGCACGTTACATGTAAGTTACACATAAGTTGACATAAGTCGACTACCAGCAGGGCTATTGAGCGGCGTACGCGTAACCTTTTTCTAACCTATAGGCAACGTACTTCTGACGTCCTTAAAACTTACTGAACGTGTTTGAAACGTGCGTAGAGATGGGCATGTGCAGAAGTCTACAATCATGGCGTACCCTGAGAGGCTGCTACGAGAGTACCAAATAGCTTGAGAGTCGGTAGAGGCCTGCTTGTCGTTAAGGGCTTGGGAGGACGCCACAGATACTACTCAGGACGCATTGAATCCTGCACAATATAAGTTATGTTTACGTTGGGGATAAGTTATGAATAAGTTACTCATACGTTAAACATGGGTTATATATTCGTTCAGCGCGTCAAAAGTACGTTATATATGCGTCTAAAAGGAGCGTCTTCTTGATTTTTAAAATCAGCTTTGGCGTATGCCAGCATGTTGAATAATTATTTTATACGTCGGAATAAGTTGTCTAAAACGTTATAGAGTGACAGGCCCATAAAACCTCTTTCAGTTTGACTTGAGATATAACTTGTTGGGATTTTAGGAGGAAGGAACATTGTATCTGTAGTGTGGTATAGCTAATATATTATAAAAATAATACATATCATGTGTTTATAGGAGACTAAGTAGTTACTGTAACCAAACAAAGAAAAAAAACTTACATCACCATTAATACAGAGAAAAGCAAATTCTCCATTTGTCATGCCTAGACGGTGAGCGACTAACATATATTTTCTTAAACTTAACCAGGGTACGGCAAACACGATTACTGTAATAAAAAAAACCACGATTAATGTAATAAACAAAACACGATTACTGTAAAAAAAAAAACATAGCACGATTACTGTAATAAACAAAACACGATTACTGTAATAAACAGTATATTCTCACAAATAGTGAATTTATCTGGACTTTTTTCTTTTAAAAATTATTAGTGAAACATTTAAATATAAATCAAAATTACATTCTTCTTTAATTCTAATAAATTTATTATTACGTTCATATTTAATTATACCAGATAATCCGTTCAGGGGCAAAGAACTCGTGCTCAAACGGTTTCGCAATCAGAACAAAAGATATGGAGATATTCATATATACATCAGTTCTCTTTAATTTTCCTCCGTTCAACCAACAAATTTGTATTTGTCTGATCTCTATGATCATCGTACTTTATAATAAGACCATTTGCACCACAAATATACGACTTGGTGATGAAATAATTCCATGGTTGTGACAGCGAAAGACGAACTTGTCTGAGACAAGTTGTACACGGTCTTGAACTAGTTTTATATATGCACCTATGTCGCTCAGGTTATTCTCACTCTCGGTCCACCAGTCGCATACAAATAGCCCAATTAAAACTATTTATAGGTGCGACCTAAGCTCCACTTGCCAATATCTCCTTATTCAATTATGTTCAAATGACATTTAGTCTCGGTCACCCAGACCTCATAGTCTTCAACCTACGGAGGATCGGGGTCGGTTGTCAACACATTTGGCGAAATTTACTGGATAATAAACCACATAAAAAAAATTCCGGTTACGCATTAGGAATGGAACGACGAATTTCGATTAATAAAACACGTAGATCTCCTTAAAAGAACCAAATTTTACAATTAAAAATATTATGAGTGCTGGATATTGAACAGGCAATGTAAATAGATTTTTCTGAAATGGCAATATTTCATGGGCGTCGACATCTTGTTTTAGGGCTAGTTACCTCTCTTAGATCTTGTTCATGATAATGTAAGAGACCGGAAAATCTAGTCAATGACCTAGTTATTCTCAAATGTTGACAACCCATCCAATGATAGAGACTAAATGTCATTTAGTAAATGAACTGCAAATACACGTCGCAATTCTATGGAATACATTTACTGCTTATTGCTGAACGACGTTTAGCCTAGCCTTTTCTAGTTTTTATCATTCCATAGAATTGTGATCTGTGTATCTCCTTGTTTGTAGATTATGTCGTTAAGATTTAGAGTACAACATGGTCTAAATAGGTCTTTACGAAGCTCTTTATCAATCCACTTGACCTAACCATTTTTATGTCATTAAAATTAGGGGATCACGTGGCTAAGTGGGTAAGACACTGGTTCGCTAGCCTGGAGGTCGGGTGTTCGATCCTTGCATTTGCCGGGAAAAGTTCATCCAGTTTTTCCGGCGTGGTTCCCCCTTGTCAGTGATGCAGGACGGAGGGCCTGACAAGGACAGCTGTCTAGTTGTTCGGATGGGACGAAAAACCGAGGTCCCGTGTACACATTGACGTGCACGTAAAAGATCCCTTGGCAGTTGGAATTCGATATAAGAGTAGGACGTAGTGCCGCTGCCTGGGCACAATTTCCCCATAGCACAATGTATGGCGTATGCCCGTCTTCATTAGCCCAGTTTAGGAGCAGAACAGTAGGACGTTAAACCCCATTTCATTTTCAAAAATAATTAATACATGTATATTAACAGTAGGACGTTAAACCCCATTTCATTTTCAAAAAGAATTAATATATGTATATATATATATATGTAAGTATATATATCAAGCTAACGTATATTTATATATTAGCATAGTCATTCAGCCCCAGGCTATACAATAAATTACATAATTTAGTTAAATCACAACGCGCACACCAATCAAGTTTGAAACGCAATACAGTCTTGTTTTGAAGTGACTTTAGAAATGAAATGAAATGAAATGAAATGGGGTTTAACGTCCGCGAAGTTTCGCCTAAAATACAGATATATTTCTTTAGATATTTACTGTTGTAGATTGTCCGCGTAAATATATGTTCCTTCTTTTCATTTGGGAAGAAAATACAAAACAAAAAAAAAATAACCAGCTAAATACTAACCTCTGGCATATTTCTTAATTTGCTCAAATATTTTAGCTACTTCTTCATCTGACATCCTCTTCATGACGTTGTGGGTAGAGGTCAAGGTGTAATTATCAGCATCAAGGGCATTAGATATAGCAACACTTACAGCACCATATGCATCATCTTCATCCTTTATCATAGCAAATCTTCTCCATGAAAACATACTTGATACGTATCTCATTAATGATGCTACAAATAACAAAATCAAATATAACGTGATTTCTTATTCAACCCACATACTAATTAGAAATGAAAACGGGGTTTAACGTACTTTTCTGGGTTTGGTCCCGTCCGAAAGACTAGACACCGTGTGTTCGTTAGAACCGCCTTAAAATCCCTGGGAATTTTCTTGGCTATCGAAACCGAAATCAAGCCACAGCCCAAATAGATAACAAATTCATTAGATAACGTTTTGTGGGTATTGGTGGAGGAGTAAATATATACATGTACATGTACATTATTTTGGAAAGAAATGTGGTTTAATGCACTAGCATATTCGACTACACTTCATCGAATTCAAACTGCCAGGGTTTCTTTAACGTGCTCGGGACCTCGGTTTTTCTTTTTGTACCATCCGAATGACTAGACGCTGTTTATCGCCAGCTACACACCCCGCCATCCCTCCGCACTGGAGAATCCCGAGGAACTCTCTCCACTATCACTGGGATCGAACCCAGAACTCTTGCTAACTGATGGATTAGTGCATACGTTAAACAATTAAAGATGCATTATGCAAGAGCAAATCTACCCAACGCAGGCCATTCTTTAGGGCTCAAATCTTATCTAAATTATTAATTAGACATTAATTAGCTCATAAAGACAATAATCAACTTAGTGGAATTGGATACGTTTTGTTGTGGATAAAATAGCCGTAAAAATTGATATTGAGACTGTTTATTATCGTAACAACGATAGTACTGACGATCGGGTCTAGCTTAAAAATTGAATCGTTAATATCTAGGTTCAGAGTGAAGTAATTTGACTGAAAATGTCACCATATTCTCTTTTCATTATCTATGTTTAACTATTATAGCGAGAACTTCCAGATCTTTATATAATCTTACCTAATATCCCTTTAAGCTATAGACCAGGTATATTGCGTGAACAATAAACAAAATACCTTGTCTCCAATATAATGTATAAATTTATAATTAGGGATAAAATAATGCTCACAGAATTGATTTAATGGTCCCAGTAAACGAACCAGGGTTGAATATATACTACGATCTCTCAAATCTACGTCATTTGAAACCCAGCCAAATACCGGTATATTCCAATGAGATGCTAATTGTGCTACGCCCCGCATTCCTGAAATAAATAATAATATATTTTATTTAAAGGGGGTTGAACAGTGAAGACTTTCTTAGCGTATCCGCTTCCATAAAGAACGAAAATATAAGAGTTTATATTTCCCAAGCGATTCGTCTTTGGCAAGATTTTAACTTTAATAAATGCAGTACCTTCTTGAATACCCCATCACTTGTTGAATTTAGACTTCAAATGCCAATCATGGTATTGTTCATCATTTTAATTTTTCGGTAAAATCCAAAGGCCCAATGTTTATTATCTTAGAAATGAAATGAAATGAAATGGGGTTTAACGTCCTACTGTTTTGCTCCTAACTGGGCTAATGAAGACGGGCATACGCCATACAGTGTGCTATGAGGGAAATTTTGCCCGGACAGCGGCACTACGGCCTACTCTTATATCGAATTCCAACTGTCAAGGGATCTTTTACGTGCACGCCAATGTGTACACGGGACCTCGGTTTTTCGTCTCATCCGAATGACTAGACAGCTGTCCTTGTCAGGCCCTCCGTCCTGCATCACTGACAAGGGGGAATCACGCCGGAAAATCGGGATGAACTTTCTCGGCCAATGCAGGGATCGAACACCCGACCTCCAGGCTAGCGAGCCAGCTTATTATCTTAGAACACGTGAGGGTAAACCCATGAGATTGAGAAGGCGCTGCAAACCACATTCGCTCACACCAGGGGTCGAAACCACGACCGTAAGCCAGAGGTGATCGGCCAGCTAGAGATCGAAGTGTGACACTCTAGACCACTAGGCCATCCCAATCTCCAAAAGAATACCGTGAAAGTTCCAACCGCAAGCCAGAGGTGACCGGCCAGCTAGAGATTGAAGCGCGAGAATCTAGATCACTGGGCTATACCGACCCCAGAGAATACCGTGAATGTTCCGTCTTTAAATGTAGAACCTTGAGAAAGTTGGTTCGATGGGTGTCTCCCTTTACGTTGTTAATCGGACGAGGATGTCACTTCGAGATACCTTAATGTCCCCTGTCATAACCATGACATATATATGTCACAACGTCACGCCGGCCAATAATAATGACATATTTTGTTTTATGTTTTTCGTCTTCTTATGAATTTTGTCTGCAAAGAGTTATCGCATCCACGACTGACCGTAATTAACCCATATTCATTTCAATAATAGGTCATCGCATTCCATTTGATGTCTTCTACACCGAGAGAAATGGGGTTTAACGTACATTCGACACAAACTCGGTCAGTTCGGGACTTAAATATGGTTTAATTTTATTTCAACAAGTCGCTTGCGCGTAGGGGTCTTAAGCAGTCGGAGGAAACCGGGGGACGCGGTGAAAACCGACGAGGTTGAACAAGCGACCTTACCCCTTTCCATGTGGAAGCTGGGAATCGAAACCACGCCAGTTAACTCAATGACAGACCTGATGATCTAAAGTGCACATGTTAGACCAGTCGGTCATCCTACCCCCTACTATGAATTGGTCTGTATTAAATTTGCCATACAGGCGGAAACAGCGCCATTCAAGATAAAGTCATTTATAAATCTATGCTAATATTTGTGACTTTCGTTTGTCTGTCTGTCTACTCAGGTTTGGCGGCTACTCTTAGACTACGGCTGTCCCGAAGCTGAAATTTGGTGTATAGGGGTAGATCGAATTGTGGAGCGCCGCGTTATCCATCTATAAAATTTTCTTTATTTATCTATTTTCTTAGTTACGTATCAAGTAGATGTATCAAGGGTTCTTTTACGTGCACGCCAATGTGTACACGGCACCTCGGTTATTCGTCCCATCCGAAAGACCATATACGTTGTCCCTCCGTCCTACACCACTAAAATTCCGATGAACTTCCGCGGCCAACACAGTGATCGCACATGGGATCTTCTACTCACTGAGTCATCGTGGCTGCCCGAATTATTTATGCAATAATGTATATCTAATAATAATTCATATCATACAGCTGTCAACTGATGAATGGGTGACATAATATTTCCTTCTTTACTTTCTTGTGGTATATTTCTCATCTTTTTTGTTTAGTTGTCATACATTAGAACTTATGTGAAATGGGCGGGAGGACTGATTCTGTTTACATTAAATTTTATGTGAAATGGGAGGGAAGTTTGATTCTGTTTACAATAATTTTAATGTGAAATGGGAGGAGGATTGATTCTGTTTACATTAAATTTTATGTGAAATGGGCGGAGGAGAGTACTGTCTACATTAAATTTAATGTGAAATGGGCGGCGGAAGGGGAGAGATATTCTGTCCTCATTGATTTTATAATCTTGGTCTGTTTACAGTATCGTACCCAAAGGCGGGAGCGGGGGAAGGGGGCGGCACCGTTCGTCACTACAATCAAAAAACAAAGATCTGGGGGGGGGGGGGCAATGGGAACAGTAGAGGATACACAAGACACGTGACACATTTTTATTCACAGTTTAAGTATATGTTTGGCGTGGATGGTGATGGTGGGTAGGATAAGCTAAACATAGAGACCGTCCCAGGCGGCTAGAATTCCCTGGTGTATGAAACTGTAAACTATCTGAACCTAAAAAGGTTGTGTGGTTTGAGAGATACCCTTGTAGTTTTTCATCGCTACGCCAATTTCCTCAAATTAAAATTCAGATAATAATATTATATTTTTAAGTGTCTTACCCGCTGAACATGGTGGGCCTAGAAACAAATCTGGTTTGAACTTCTCTTTAGCATCAACAGCCGCTGTTAGAGCAGATTTCGAATTACAATCAGAATCATACCATTTTACTCTGAAATACAAACAGTTAGAATGACATTCAAAATCACACCATTTTACTCGAAAGAACAAAACGTTGGAATTCACATCAGAATCATATCATTTTACTCTGTAATACGAAACGTTAGAATAGCATTCAGAATCACACCATTTTACCATGAAAAACAAAATGTTAGAATAGCAATCAGAATCATAATATTTTACTCTGAAATACGAAAAGTTAGAATAGCAATCAGAATCATACCATTTTACTCTGAAATACGAAACGTTAGAATTACAATCAACTACAACATTTTACTCTGAATAATCAGAGTCGTGTCATTTTATTTTTCCAATCAGAATCAAGTCATTTACACCTCGGATGCTTATATTCTGTCGATAGTGAGTTAAACTTGGATTTGATTTGAATATGGTCATATATAAAATAAATAACATTTGTTTTCCCGTTAAAGGGATGGTGTATCTTTAAATGCAGCATAAGTGAAACTGCTGATATTTGCATAAATTCAAGTATAATGAGGTACGTGAGATTTATGTTTCCATGGGTTGAGTTTAAAACTGTTTTTACTGACAGCCCTTGATGAATGTTTTGACAAGTTTATACTCGTAATACCAGTTTAGGTAACCACCATTTTCAAAATATGATATTATAAATCACCGAAATGAAATGAAATGGGGTTTAACCTCCTATTTTTCTCCGCCGATTGGGCTAATGAAATGAAATGAAATGGGGTTTAACGTCCTACTATTCTGCTCCGAACTGGGCTAATGAAGACGGGCATACGCCATACAGTGTGCTACGGGGGAGATTTTGCCCGGACAGCGGCACTACGGCCTACTCTTATATCGAATTCCAACTGTCAAGGGATCTTTTACGTGCACGCCAATGTGTACACGGAACCTCGGTTTTTCGTCCCATCCGAACGACTAGACAGCTGTACGCCATACGCATATGCCATACAGTGTGCTATAAGAGAATATTTGCCTGGGTAGCGGCGCTGCGGTTTACTCTTATTTCAAATTAAAATTGTCAAGTGATCTTTTACGTGCACGCCAATGTATACACGGGACCTCGGTTTTTACCCATCCGAATGACTGTACGTTGTCCAATGTCAGGCCCCTCTGTTACACACCACTGACAAGGGAGATCCTGCAGGAAAATTCAATTAACTTTCTCACCGAAACCCCATTACTGCATACAAATATGTAATTTATATTTGTTTTAAACATTTGTGTAATACGATTTGAGAAAACTACCATTTTCAAAATATTTCATATAATAATAAATCACCGAAACCCCATTACTGTATTCAAATCAAATGTAATTTATCATTGTTAGAACATCTATGTAATACCAGTTCGGGTAACCACCATTTTTAAATATATTTCATATCATACAAATGTGTAATTTTCTCGTTTTATTTTAGCTGACAATAAGACAGAATGTTTAGAATCTTCAATAAACACGCTTAATTTAGGATTTATTATAAGTATCATGGGGTTATGATCAAATGAATCTTAGGAGACAAGGAAAACTGGTCGTTGCATTCATTATTTTAACACTCTAATTCCATCTGAAGTTATAACGAATTGCATTTTGGATTTACAAGTTGCTTTAAACAAACATAATATCTGTACACTTGTTAACATAACCCGAACAATTTAATGAGCCAAGAATTATCTTATACAGTATATACTAATATTAAATCCTTACCCTGGTTGGATAGAGGGACAGGTAAGAAGACAAGTTATAGTTGTTCAGATGGGATGAAAAACTGAGGTACATATTGGCGTGCATGTAAAAAAAAAACACTTGACAGTTGGAATTTAGAATAAGATTAGGTCGTAGGACCGGTGTCGGGGCAAACTGTTCCTCATAGCACACAATATGGCGTGTCCCCGTCTACATTATCCCAGTCGATGCAGAAAAGTAGGACGTTAAACCCCCATTTCACATCATTACATTTATTACCCTGTTTTGATTTGTGACCTTTTTGTACCGTCTACATGTTTTGTCTTCCTGAAATCAGTTTGAATAATCTATAACGACAGATAATTAATTACTAACGATGTACTTAAAACTAGAAAGAAACGAAACCAAATGACCTCATTGTATATCTATGTTGATTGCCCCCGGGCTCTATAATAAAACGTAACATTGAAACAAAGCGGTGCTTGTTACCAACAAATCACACGGTAAACAAATAATATATAGCACCATGTGACATCACTATTCTACTTTCACTTTATTGATATATTAATCTTCAATTAAGTATCCAGATGAGGCGTAACTTAAAAAGAAAAGAAATGAAACGAAATAGGGTTTAACGTACTATTTTTCTACTTATTACTGGGCGACAATGCTTCTCTAGACTTGATATTCCATATGTGACTTGTTCGATTAATAAATGCCATTGAAACGATTATGAGCTAATGACGTCCGACATACGCCATACAGTGTGATATTAGGGATATTTTGCCCAGAAGACTTAAAAGGAAATAAATTAAATGTCTTTTTCACAATTGTCAAATATTAGAGATGAGTTTCGTAAGAATTAGATAAAGAGATTTGAAGCCAGAAAAAAGACTTGCAGTAGGCAGATTTAGCTCTTACATATCATGTAACCTTTATATATCTCTATTCCAACATCATGAAGCATTAGAATTGAAAACACTATAATTTTATATATGCCTGACTCCGTGATAAAACAGCAGTAATTTCCATAATAGTTTATAATAAGAGTATTAACACATCTAAGGAATAATCGATAACTTAGACGTGATCCTTGCTTGACAGCACAGATTTATAAAAATGATTATTGAGAATTTTAAGTCTATTAAGGATTTCAGACTATGATTCTAGACATTAATTTGAAACCCACCCACCACGATCAAACACAATTTCATATTCCTTAAATTTATTCACACCAAAATGCTTTGACATTCGCAGATGTCCGACAAAATAGAATATTTTAATGGCATTCACTTCCAATCCACCCACCGTTAAACACAATTCCTCAAATTTATTCAATTAAAAATGCTTTGTCAGAAATGACAATGGCATATGGTGTCAGAAAAAAGGTATATATCTACTGTGTCATAAGTACAGGAAGTCATTTCCAATCCTTTGTTTTGTGGTATTTTTCCAACCATCGCATTTGGGGACAATGTCATAAATCAGTCAAACTGACACCTACCAATCACTAGTATATGAACACAAATCAACCGAGACTATAGTCAACATCATAGTACTGTTTGTTACGTAAAGTTACTAATTGATCTGACATATGACATAAATGGGACTTCAATATATTGTCCTGAAACAGAGTCATCCTTGTAGGGTTTTAATATCCATAACGGATTCATTAAACGGATTCGTGACAAATGAATCTAAATAATCCCTAACATATTATAAACAAAATGGGTACTGATTTTGTTTTCATAGAAATTTCTGGAGTTTAGTTATTTTATAGCATTTTAATAGTTTTAATATGCGCATTTTTGTCAAAAACATTTTAATGTCACGGCGCATAACTTCCTTTAAGAACAAAAAACAAAGAAATATCTGTGCTGCAATAAGAGATTATAATCATGAAACAATGGAATATTTGTGATCGAGTCATGAACACAATTTAACATTTACTTTTCTAGTCTAAACGCCTAGCAATTGACGAGATAAAAGTTCAGAATTCATTTAATCATGTCGATAAAAAAAAAAGAAATTTATGAACAATTTGAAAATTAAACCAAAACTGGTTTAATAGCGTTTGCGAGTCATGTGACATACATTGGTACGATGTACAAGATTTATGAGTAAACAGTAAGCATTTTTATGGGGAATTTGAATGAATAAAGTAGAATGTCTAGAGGCTGGACGATGTCCACTACCAGGTCATAAAATGTATAAATATAGTCATTGCCCCCTTTTTTTTATATTATATATAACTCCTGTTAGGCTTTTATTAGATGATAATTCATAACGATACATATTCATCATTTTCCGACATTTTTATATCTCAGGAGGTCAGATGGTTTGTGGGAACTATGGGCGCAGTAGGGGATGAATATCATACTGATACTTTATCTTCTGACTTCAGAACTAAATATACATGTTTACCTAAATAGTTATAACTAATCCTAATATCTATTAATATCTATAAATAAAAGCATAATCGAAACCGTTTTAAATAATTGTATCGAATTAATTCATTTGTTCATCTCTGTTTTATTTAAAGATACAAGTTAGCTCGTCCCATGTATCTCGAAAAGGTCAACTAATATCTATGAATAAGAACTGTTGTCGGGATATACGGGCTTCCGTATTATTAAAACGTAATAAAAATGGTTTTAAATAATTTTATCGAATTCATGTATTTGTTCATCGCCGTTTTATTATAAGATACAACACATTAGATCGTCTCATATATCTGTATTTTGATGTTATTATGTAATTAAGTACCCACAGAGTGCGAAAAATGATGGTGGTGGAAAACCACTTGAAACTAATATATTATACTATTATAAAGACACTAACTTTATGTTTTGACCACATTTTTCTAAAAAAACATGCTTTTAATTGCAGGTGGTCGTCAACTCAATATTTAAGCTGTATTCTGGCATGTTGGAGTTTGTATGACCTCCTGTAACTCTTCGTGTGTCTGGTCTGTATAATAACTTTCAAGAAACCAGACCAGAATCATTCTGTTCATTAACCGCATTAAGTCAGATGGGTGAAGTACCAGCAAGAATCAATGCTGTTAAGTACACATGGAATAAATACGGTTAGCATTGTCGCAAAACAAAACTTGGGTAGGGATGGGAATGGTCTAGAAAAAGTTAGAAATATACAAACTGGAAGAAAATGACTCATGTTATTCACATTTTCCCTTTAATAAATCCTAAATTATCATCTAAATTGTACATATGTTTTATACTGTATATTTAAATTTATGTGTTCACATTATGATTGTCAGTTGCAAATCTGTTAAAGATTCAATCTAAGGAAGCTGATAAAACTTGTTATCAAATCCTAAAATAATCATATAATTTCTGTAAATTTATTGAATAAAATATTGTTTAAATCAAATACATGTACGATTTTTTAATAGGATTTGGGAAACCGGCATTGAACCCTTTTGTCCCAACCGAAGAGTAACAAAATAACATTTTTTTCAATATGAATTTGTTAATAATTATTATTAGAGAAAAAGTGTTTTTAATTTGACACTTACTTTAAGGGATATCCTTGTAGGTATACGTTCTTGATATATCTCAACGCGAGTTTTAACGAACCCACAGTTGACGCCACACTAACGCTGTTATATTCCTTTTTAGGGGCCATGAAAGCAATTCGGAATGGCTCTTTAGGCCCAATCATCTCCTCGCTGGTAACCGTAGCCAGAACGAGGAGAGCGACTAGCCCCAGTAATGACATTGTTAATAATGTTGGAAAGCCTAGAGACAATAAGGTGAAAGCGAATCGTACATCAAATAAAGTCGACACTTGTCAGGTTTTAGGCTTGAAGACAGATGACTGTATAATAACTTGAGTTGTTGTTATGTTATTAAACTATGTTCATACGCAAGATTTCACACTCGTAGCCAGTCAAAACAGAGCTTCTACTACAAGTTTTGAAACAAAAAGCGAAAGTGGAACGGTTTGGAATTAAATCTTTCATCAACCCCTAAATATTTTTTTTTTTTTTTTCAAAAACAATTTTCGTGATTTGCACAAAATAATCACCGCAACAATAAAAATATCTTATATCCGTTTGATCATCAAACATAAATTGAAAGCGATATTCCTGTGGAGAGCTGGTGCTGAAATAGGCGAGATGTCCTGATGCTGAAATAGCCGAGAATTACCACCGATTAGAACTACTTTAAACTGTTAATCTCTTCCGTTAAGAATATCGTTCCAGATAAGATAGATCTCCAGAAACGTTATCCAGTACCAAACCTATCTGAGAGGCACAGGGAAACTTAACACTAAAGATCCAGCTCCAGCGCTATCTTCACAAAACTCCCGCTAAGATGGAGGCTCTATCGAATACTGTCATTTCTTCAGTTTCAAACGTGGCGTCACAAAGGTGAAAGTATCAATCCTTACTCGTTCTACATGTCAGTATGATGACTTGAGGTGACATATTTCAACTTTTGCTTTATCACCCACTCTCGCTGTGTCGTAATATTAATACATATAAACCTACACGCTTTATTAAGGGACCCATTAAATTTACGTTTTTATATAATTTTATTGATGAGAGAGAGAGAGAGAGAGAGAGAGAGAGAGAGAGGGATTTAACGTCCACTCGACACAAACTAGGTCATTTCGGGACTAACACATGGTTCAATTTTATTTCAATAATTCGCTTGCGTGTAGGGGTCTTTAGCTGTGGGAGGAAACCGGAGAACCCGTAGGAAACCCACGAGGTTTGACAGGCGATCCTATTCCTTGCCACGTACAACCGGGAGATCAAAACCACACCCGTTGACGCAGGGGCAGATCTTATGATCTAAAGCACATACGTTATACCACTGACTTATATCGCTGGAAATGTACTTCCCGATATCATGTAAATGGTCCCTATATCACCCAAAACAAGCAAATAATAAGCCAATACTACCAAATATTTATCAAATACTACCAAATACTACTCAATATTATCAAATAACAACCTTATATTGTCAACTCTCTCTCTCTCCCTCTATCTCTCTCTCATGTCAACTATTAAGTAATTGCATATTTACTTAATGGTCGATGTTTTCTTTTAAAAATTAACGAAATTGCACATATTCATTACAAGCGTGTAATGCTCTACTAGTATATAAATCATCAAAGAAATCGACAGAGATTTAAATGTTTAAGCAGATTAGTGAAAGGGAGACTTTACGTCAAAATTGTTTATGACCATCTTATATAATACAGTAGATTTTTGATTTAATGATATATTAAAATATACACAACAAAATATTTGTTTTTCTTGTTTTAATTTCGTTGTTTTGGAAACCAACTGCAAGGCTAAAAAAGATGATTAACCTGGGTAGCAATCTTAAAAAGATTTATCGATTGTAAAGGGAGATAACTGGGTAAACATTTCAATTTTTTTCTGCAAAATATCGAATAGTAATTACACTAATGTGCTGTTATTTGACAATATTAAGTTGTTATTGGATCATATTGAGTAGTATTTGATGAGAATTTAGTAGAATTGGGTTATTATTGGCTTGTTTGGGGTGGTATAGGGAGGCAAATGGAACAGCCAAACATCGATTTCACATTTGAAGTACATTTCCCCCGATATAACTCTGTATTTTTGAAACAAAATAATTGATATGTCCATTTTGCATCATTATGTTGTAGTATTGGGTAGTTTGTGGGGATATTGGGGTGGTATTGGGTAGTATTGGGTAAATCGTCCCACCCCTGTTCTGCACTGACTGAGCTAATGAAAACGGGCATAGGCCATGCGCAGTGTGCTATGAGGAATATTCTGTCCAGATAGCGGCATTACGGCCTACTCGTATTTCGAATTCAAACTGTGAAAGGTTATTTTTCGTGTACGTCAATGTGTATGCGAGACTTAGGTTTTTGGTATCATCCGAACGACTAGATACTGTAACCTTAATCAATCAGAATCATTGCATATTATGGTGTCGATGCAATAACCAGTAAAGGCTGATTATGCTGCTAATATAAGATGTCTTCCAAAACAATGGTTACATTCTGGACTGTTATGGTTATTTTACGTGTACGTCAGTATTTACACGAGACCTCGATTTTTCGTCCCACCCGAACTACTAGATTGGCCTACTGTTTCCTTAATCAATCAGAATCATTGCATATTATTTGTCGATGCAATAACAAGCAAACGCCGCTTCTGCTGCTAATATAAAATGTCTTCCACAACAATGGGGACTTTCCGCTTCTACAATGGACCATGGAATTATTATGTCCCATCCGAACGACTAGACAATACTCTACTTGTCAAAATCGCAGTTGCTGCCGATGACCATTCTGTACATAGAGAACTGTCTATTCTACTTTAAGAATAGATATCTGTCCTAAATGGCCACCATATCCAACAATTAGCATAGGCCTACTCTTTTGAAATGCGGTCCTACTCTGGTTCACATATGTTATACATCAAAAGACTAATTAAACCTTTTCAAATTTATTAAATGAAATTAGAATATACACTTCTCAAAATTATTGAAATATACTTAGTGTTTTCAACGAAAATCGTCGATTTATGAATTAAAATGTCGGTCAACTAGCTTAGTGTCTGTTGTCAAGCGGAGCTAATCGTAGACAGACAACGTAGGTTTTAGTATGGCCTGCGACACGTGAGAACAATCTGCAGAATTATTTAACTTTCTGTCTCACTCAGCAAACCTCGGCAGATTCCGTTACTATACATCTAGCCTCGGCTGTATGACGGTAAGTGATGTGTAACAACGCCTGTACAATTGCGATGGGGCACCGATTTACTTATTAGTAAAACTTGTCGCTTTTAAAAAGAAGTTATCAAAATTGCGTCGTTCGAAGCGTGTTTAGAATTTTCAGTGCAAAGGTGTGCTTGTTTGAAGGAAATCGGATAAACTTGAAAGAAAAACAGCTTCAGACTTTGAAATATTTGTATGATAAAACATTCTTCAAAGGCGTCAAAGTAGTTCCAATGGCGGACTTCGTCTTAGAGCCGAGGCTAGGTGTAGGGTATTGGATTCTGCTGGGGTTTGCCGAGTGCTTTCTGTCTGTGATAATGAATGGCTGTTTTTATCATGCATTATGTGTAGGCCAACCAGGAAGAGTCTGGTAAATGATGGATTAGTTAATTTATCCAATGTAAGGGAGAAAAACATCTGTGATATACATTGAAACAATTTATATTGTGATAACCCGGCCATAGGGGTCACCGAAATTAACCAATAAGAAATAGGATTTCATCATATCGGGATATTTATTTTTATACGCCCACATTGCATGTAGGAGCATATTGTCATCACCCCTGCCCTCGGTAAGGCGCTGGCTCGCTAACCTGGAGGTCGCTGGTTCGATCCCGGTGTTGGCAGGGATAGTTCATCGAGATTTTCTGGCGTGCTTTCTCCTTGTCTTTGGTGCAGGATGGGACGAAAAACCGAGGTCTCGTGTACACATTGGCGTTCGCGTAAAAGATCCCTTGGCAATTGGAATTCGTTACAAGAGTAGGCCGTAGCGCCACTGTCCGGGCAAAATTTCCCTCATAGCACACTGTATGGCGTATGCCCGTCTTTTTATTAGCCCCGTCGGAGCAGAACAGCAGGACGTTAAACCCCATTTCATTTTATTTCATTTGAATTCCCCTCATCGGCTCGCATCAGTACTTTACACTATTAGTCCCGAAATGACCTTGTTTGTGTCGTGTGGGTTTTCTTTGTGTCTTCCGGTTTCCCCCTGCTAAAAGACTCCCACGCGCAAGCGAATTACTGAAAAACAATTAAACCATGGCCTGGTCTCTCTCTCTCTCTCTCTCTCTCTCTCTTTTTCTCTCTCTCTCCCTTTTGAATAATAGAGAACTATCCTAGGATGTAAATCGGTAATGTCTTCTCTAATTCATCAATCAACTAGATATAAGAGGTTTAACCAAGTAAATCTGAACTGTCATAAGGGCAATTTCTGTAACTGGTACATAAAAACATATAGGCCAATTTTAAAACAAAAACTCAGTCAGTTGGTGAAATCTAATATTAGAATACATATATTTTATATTGGAGTTGGCCAATTTTAAAACCAAAATTAAGTCAATTGATTAAATCTACTATTAGACTATATTCTATATATGTAACCAGGAAATCTGTATAATATATAGTGTTATGTTTGACAATCCTCTTTATATAACAAACTATATCGATATTTTAATTTCAACATCCACCATGAAACAATTGACTTAAAATAGTAGTGAAATGAAATGGGGTTTAACGTGCTATTGTTCTGCCCCGATTGGGCTAATGAAGACAGGCATATGCCATACAGTGTGCTATGAGGGGAATTTTGCCCGGGCAGCGGCACTATGGCCGACTCTTATATCGAATTCCAATTCCCAAGGGATCTTTTACGGGCACGCCAATTTATACACGGGACCTCGGTTTTTTGTCTCATCCGAACGACTAGACAGCTGTCCTTGTCAGGCCCTCTGTCCTGCACCACTGACAAGGGAAACCACGCCGGAAATCAAAATAGTAGAACTGTGTTGTACAATATATGTTTTTGATTACAACCTATCACTTTCTAAGAAGTCTCATCTTTAGATGATAATGTCTGTCATTGATCCAAATGGTGTGGCTACGATCCCAGGCGTGTACGTGACCAGTAGTGGTGGCCTACCCAGTCCAGTGGGCTTTCTTTGGGTCCTCCGATTTTCTTCCATTGCCAAAGTCCTACTTTGTGACGAATGGACTTAAAGTCTCCTATTGGTGTAAAATATCTACATGTATAATCTCCTTAAAATATTCAATTTAATTATAAAGTTCTCTTATATCTTATTTAAAGCGCATTTACATCGATAAATACAAGGAAACAAGATAAATGTCTAAACATGAAAGTGTGTGTGTGTGTGAGAGAGAGAGAGAGAGAGAGAGAGAGAGAGAGAGAGAGATGGGGTTTAACGTCCACTCGACACAAACTAGGTCATTTCGGAACAAACATATGGTTCAATTTTATTTCCATAATTCGCTTGCGCGTAGTGGTCTTTAGCAGTGGGAGGAAACCGGAGGACCCGGAGAAAACCCACGGGGTTGGACAGGCGACCCTACTCCTTGTCACGTACAACCGGTGAATCGAAACCACGCCAGTTGACTCAATGACAGACTTTATGATACAGCGCACACGTGCTAACCATTCAGCCATCCAACCCCCCTAAACATGAAAGTGTAGCATCAGATGTCACCATTATTGAAAATCGTCAAGATAGAATTTAATCAAATGCTTACAATATTTATATTTATAATGTCAATCTCAATTAGACTTGGATTTCCTTTTCATGGAACAAAAGAATATTTAAGTTTTCAAACTATTATATATAACAGGCATCATTATTCTACACACTGAGATCCATCTACTTCATACATCGAGAATAGATCTCTGCCCTAAATGGCGGCCATATCCAAAAATTAGTATATTGTTTTGTAATGCGGTTCTACTCCGTTTCACATCTGGCATACACACAAAGACTAAATAATACTTTTCAGTTTTACTGATTATAGCAGAATATATACTTCTCACAATTCGCGAAATATACTTAGTGTTTTCGACTAAAATCATAGATTTATGACTTAAAATGTCGGTCAACTAGCTTAGTGTATGTTGTCAGGCAGCCTAAGTTTAGTATGATTATATATCAACAGTCGCCATGTGACTAAGTGTTGTGTAACTTACACGCCAAAGGCAGATACACGTGCTCGCCTACGTCACCGCCATGTCATCAAGATAAAAAAATAAACCTCTCGATATGAAAATATTTTGGTCATGGTGTCCTCTTTGATAACTGAAGCATCATTTGCTAGCTGCGTATCATCTTTGTTAATCGCTGGAATTATTTGACGAGTCGGAGCACCCCATTTTCAACTGCGAAGCCATCTTCCGAGGACGCTGCGAAGCTGACTGGTGTCGGCTTTACGACTCATTGCTCCAATTTAGCGAACAACCCAAAGTTATTTATTTCAACTTGATTACAGTTTATTATTCAATCAATTTTGATTGACTTTCTTTATATCTACGCCATCCAGTTTTAAACTTGTGTACAGTGTTATTTGGTCGTGTGTTGCTGCCACTGCAGTCAGACTGTCGTCAAAAGTGGGTGGGAGGGGGATCCGCCGCGTCCTCCGATTTTCTCCCACGGCTAAAGACCCCTACGCGCAAAAGAATTATTGAAATAAAATTGAACCATACGTTAGTCCCGAAATGACCTAGTTTGTGTCGAGTGGACGTTAAACCCCATTTCTCTCCGTGTGTGTCATCAAAAGAATTATGACTTTTGTCAAGATTGGGCTAAATCAATTCAGTATTGTCTTAAATGCAGTACTTTCAGTTATTTTCAGCTGTACTGTTTGGGCTATTGGAGTTGTGGGTGTATTTTATAGTTTTGTTTCGCCGTTAGTGTCTTCTTATCAGCCAAGCAATACGACTGTCAAATAGATGGTTTATGCACGTGGGGAGTCATGGTGACTCAGAGAGTAAAGGAGAGAAACAGGGATTTTCCAGTGTGGCTTTTCTATGTCATTGGTGCAGGACGTGGGGGGCGGGGGACGGGGGTCTGGTAGAGAACAATGTGTAGTCGTTCGGATGATACGAAAACCGATGTCCAGTGCGTACATAGGCGTTTACGTAAAAGAACAATTAACAGAATTCGAAATAATAGTAGCCCGTAGAGTCGCTGTCCGGGCAAATTTTCCCTCATAGCACACTGCATAACGTATGCCCATCTTCATTATGCACGCGTCACAATAACCTAGCAGTCAATTTCGTTTTAATTCTGATGTTGTGCGATATTGACTAGCCTAGGTCACCCATAAGCGTCCATTGCGCCATACAGTACCGGGCCTTTAACGATACACGCTTCACTCAAATAACCAACAACAATGATTCTCAAGAAAATGAATTGAAATGGGGTTTAACGTCCTACTGTTCTGCTCCCATACTGGGCTAATGAAGACGTCCATATGCCATACAGTGTGCTATGAGGGAAATTTTGCCCGGGCAGCGGCGCTATCGCCTACTCTTATATCGAATTCAAACTGCCAAGGGATCTTTTACGTGCATTCCAATGTATACACGGGACCTCGGTTTTTCGTCTCATCCGAAGGACTAGACAGCTGTCCTTGTCAGGCCCTCCGTTCTGCACCACTGACAAGGGGAAACAACGTCGGAAAATCCCGATGAACTTTCTCGGCCAATGCTGGGATCGAACATCCGACCTCCAGGCTAGCGAGCCAGCGTCTTAATCACCTAGCCACCGTGGCTCCCGATTCTCAAGAAAGATGCAATAGAAATAATACGACAGGGTCTTGGCGGTGGTCATGTCCTGAATACCGTTTCCTGATAGCGATAGTCGGCCAGTTAAAATCATGAATAAGAACGTAAACGATTAAAAGATATAAGAGCGATAAACCGGGTAAGATTTCGGAAAACGCTAGGAAATAATAAACGGCCACAGATCACTAATGATTTCCGAATTCATTTTAATGTTATTTTTTGTTTCTTAGACTGGCTCTAACTTTACCCCAAATTTTCGTTTGGTGGAACGCTTTCTATCACAGATGGAGCAACATGTGGCAACCTATTGCCCAAAAGCACGTATGAGGTTCTTCATAAAAAAAACTTGAGACGCACATGCTGGAAGTAAACATGCAATTTTCGGCCCTACATTTCAACCTAACCAACCTCTCAACTTTTGTATCCTTCCGCCTCAAAATCATGAATATTCACCAAAACCTAGCAGAAAATGTATTTTCAAGCCCTTTTGTCCGATTCTACACCAAAAGGTCAACAAAAATCGCCATGCAAAAGTGGGGGAAAGGAAAAGGGAGAGAAAGACTAAAAATAGTTTTGGGTGACGGCGTAGGAATATTTGCTGAGCTGTGTCCTATAATAATGATAGTCTAACTGTTGATCATAGACAAGGGGACATAACTCACAAATAAAGGCACAAAGACTGGCAGGCCCCTTTCAGCATCATCATGATTACTGTATTTTTAAAACAATATGCCCATCAATTGTAGTTACATAATGCATATCAATCGAATATATTGACAGATTTGACGTAGTTTGTCTGCATGTGATGACGTATGAAACATGAATGAAGTCATAAAGGTTATAGCACTCGATATAATAGTCCAATATGGCTCTCGTCACGAAGTATTGTTTTTGTTCTTTATGATAATTAGTCCGTATCATAGAGCTTGTTAATTCAAATTGTCATGGTAACTGTCTATTTAGTAGTAAATAATGAGGAAATGTTTCTCCCCAAAGATAAATTTCTCTTTTGGCCTGTTTTTTTACCCGTCTATATGAGTACGATTGAGGTAGAAAAGTAGATCGGTAAACACAATTTGATTTAATATTTTGCTGCGATTTAAATCGGCTAAACCAGATTCTGACCCGAACCTTTATTCGCTACACGTGTAATTATCCCAGTCGGTACAGAAAAGTAAGACGTTAAACAGCATTTCATTTCATTTATCAACTTATGCGGAAACATTTGATATTTTACTTTTATGAAAAAAAGTATTGAAAAAATAATAACAATGACTAAATGATAATTTGTATCTATTATTTGCTTTGCTTCATCAAAAAGCAAAATATCGACATTTTATGAAATTTTGCTAATCCAGAAAAAAAAGGAGTACAAAAAATATGTGTCTCTTGATTAACGAATTAAAATCAATGAAATCTATGAGATACGGATTAAATATGACGAAATAAATATTTTTGCATTCCTTTGCCAATATTTTTAAAAAAATCCATATACAAATTTTTTTCTTAAAATAAAGTTGGGAAATCTGACCTATATAATTATGATAGAATGTTGTCGAAGATTATTAGATTGTAATGGACTTCGGTTTTTCGTCCCATCCAAACAACTCTAGGTTGTCCCTTGCCAGGTCATCCGTCCTGCACCTCTGCCAAGGGGGACCTACGCCGGAAAATCTTGAAGAAGAGGAATCGAACACGAGACCTCCAGTTTAGCGAGCCAACGTCTTACGCACTAAGCCACAGTGCCCCCCCCCCCTCCCATGAGAAATAAAGGAGTCGGGTAGAATCAACAGAAGGTAAAGTGAAATTCGCATGGCCATACTTTAATGTAGGAATTATCAGATATTAATAACTATTGGAACAACATGCTTGTGTAAGATTACTTTTTTTTATTGTGGTCTGCCTCAAAGCCTATATTTACCGTTTATTCTATAGCATTTGGTCGTTAAGCATGCATATGATTATATTAAGTTATATTAAAGTAACGATGCGTCATTTGCATTATTCGCTGAACACCATTGCTTAATCAAAGCTAATATGTACGCCGACTGATTATTTAACATTTAATCAAGAAAACAAAATCAATATATCAATACTAGATAACCTCATTACTCACATTCAGTCAGATTTAAAACATGTTTAACACTTCTGTTCACCTACAACAAAATGGCGGCTGGCTTTCTATAGCATAGACCTATGAAATTTCAATTCAACATATCTTTGTAAATAACGAACGGAATAGGACCATTTTGGACCGATATTCCTATTAGAGAGACAAATCTTTCATAATATTATAGTTTGCAAGGGAATGAAATGAAAATGAAATGGGGTTTAACGTCCTTCTGTTCTGCTCCGACTGGGGTAATGAAGACGGACATACGTCATACAGTGTGCTATGAGGGAAATTTTGCCCAAACAACTGCCATAGAATCGTTTACGTGCACGCCAATGTGTTCACGGAACCTCGATTTTTTGTCCCATCCGAATGACTAGACAGGTGTCCTAATCAGGCCCTCCGTCCTGCACCACTGACAAGAGAAAACAATGCCGGTCAGTTTGCAAGGGATTCGTATGACGCAATGGGACTTTAATACTTCCAGTATCGATACTGGACCACTAAAGACCAATAAATAAAAGAGGCGGATTTTTTTTGTTATAACCTTCCTGTTATCAGGTCTGATGACTTTAGTTCACCGATCGTCCTGGCACCGAGAGGGGAATAATCTATAAACCGCAAGTTCAACGTATTTATTTATCAATTCTAATGACAATATTTGTTTACAGTTAGATTGTTTATGATTGACACATTGTTTAAACCCGGTATTTCACTTCTCAACACCTTTCATCTCTGACTTAACAGGTGCGCGAATCCCACACTTATTGTAAAATGGCGTCTTTGTAATATTTCTGAACGACAGAATAATATATAGAAGAAAATTAATTTACGATACTTAACTTATTCAGATTTCTCTCAGACACAAAAAGTTTCACTAACCCCCATTGATAGATCAGTATCATCAACACACAGACGAGATGGTCTATGAGAACAGACAGGTCCGTGGACTTCAAATAATCTTGGAAGACGTTTAGTCATGACATAAAATCAGTTTTAGAAATCTAGTTATTGCGTACGAACTTCAAAGAACAATTCTTTTTATATTTTTTGTATTTTCTAAATATAAATTGTGAACAAACTCAGGGACAGTTTCGACATCAAGCGTTAGTGGAACGTTGAATCTATGTGGTTAGGGATAATGCCTCAAGAGTACAATATGAACCAGCTTGATTTGTTTTCTTTATTTGGTGCAACATGTCAGATTCAGCTCTAATATTATATGTTCTAGGATAACCTTCATTCAACTTTTCTTATTGGAGATACGGTGATTTCTGATCTAACATTAAATAACTTCATTAGTAGTTTATTGGACTAGAACTACAGCGAATTATATGAATGAATTCCTTTAACTAGTTTATATATTATATTCTGAACTGCAAACAGTATTTTTTAGCCGTTAACCTTTGGTAGTTCAACTGAATAATGATTCATTGATATGATGTTATGAACATATAATGATGACTTCCTTTAACTAGAGTTTACATATATTCTGCACTTAAAACAGTAATATTTAACCGTTAACATGAAGTGTCCATCACAGACTGAGATAGACCTAAGTATGATTGAATTCCCTGGGAAACAAAAAGAGATTGAGACATGGGAATTGTGTTTGAAGATAGGCGTGGTGATACTGCTAGAACTGATGGCTTTAATTGGCAATGTTCTAGTTATTATGATTGTGCTGCAGTCGAAGAAAATGCGGACAACGACCAACTTATATATAGTTAACCTCGCCATAGCAGATCTCTTCATGGCGAGTTTTCCTATGTGGATAGTTGTCGTTGATGACGTCACTAATACGTGGGTACTTGGAGAATTTCTGTGCAAATTCAATGCATTTTTGCAAGGTAAGTTGTTTCAAATACTCAGATCATTGTTAAACCTAGTTTGGATAATGATCACTAACCGGATTGGACAAATTTTATCATTGTAACAGAAATCTGATCTTTGTGCTGAAAAATGGCGGCTTTTTGTAGCAAAGTAATTTCTTCTTTTTTAGAAAAAAAGTACTTAATTAAGATGGTCCACGATTTTTCTACATTTTAATAATTGTCGTCATTGTCTATCTTTCGTTAGAATATAGAAATGGACTATAGACATTTAGTTCGACAGGGAAAAACATACAGGAAATAACGTCGAGTCTCACAAAAAAATAAGATACAAAGATGTCTGATGTTGTCATTGCTTCAAGAAGTTCTCATTTGATTCTTTTTAGCGAGGAATCAAAAGGGAAGCACGGTGACTCGGTGGCGCTCCCGGTGTGGCCGAAAAAGTTCCTCAGAATTTTCGGGCGTGGTTTCCAAATGTTAGTGGTGCAGAAAATAGGACCTGGCAAAGAATCACGTCTACTCGGAACGGAAACATGAGGTCCCGGGTACGCATTGGTGTGAACGTACCCCCACCCCCTTAGTACACGATGTGGTTTATGCCCGTCTTCCTTAGCCCTATACGTTAAATCCACTTTAATTTCAATTTATTTCGGTTCTTTTCAGTAACGGCTATGTGCGCTAGCACTTTTACCCTTCTGGTTATAGCTGGGGATCGTTTCTTTGCCATTATCTATCCACTGAATGCTCGAGTTACTCAACGTAAAGTCAGCGTCATGGTTATTGGTATCTGGTTGTCCGCCATTGCTGTAGGATCGGCGCCATTGTTCACCTACACTTACAAGGAAAGAACATGGAAGAATTATGTGGAGAAGTTTTGTACCGATGTATGGCCGACTTATACCATTAAGGAGAAGTGTGATAATGGTCTGACGTCTAAGAGAGCTTTCTGGACGATGGTATCTGTAGTATTAAACTGGGTACCAATGATAGTGATGACCATTCTCTATACCATCATTATACTGAATTTAAGGTTTAATAGAGTTGTACCCAGTAGTGGTGAACTCTCGTTATCTGCTATACAAAGACGTTCTAAAAGTAAGGTAAGTGCAACATCTACAGTCACGCCCAAGGAGAGGGGTCGAAGGGATGGCGGGTGTGTCTGGGGGCTATACATATCTATTTAATTTTTCTTAACGTCGGCATGATGGGTATTTGTGCTACAAAGCCCGACAATCGATCCCGGATGCCCTGATCTGGCTGTGCTGGGGTAAGTGTATCTGGATTGTATTGCCCCCTCCATCCGCGTGTTTGAAGGCATAAGTCCTGACCATTCGCACATTTCGACAGTAAAACAAATATATTATTGTAAAGGCTATGGTGGATGAATAAGATCTTCGCAATTTCACAATAACCCTCAGAACTGAATGAGTAGATTGAACGACACCACGGTTAGAAAATGATAAATAACTTTCGGTATCAACATGTTCTTACTCGAAGGTGATGAGCAAGTGGATGGGTGGATCGAGATCTATCCCATACTAAACTGTCTACAGTTAGCTCCGCTTGAGAAGTACGAAGTAGGTGGCTCTCTATGTGCAGAATGGATTTATCCGCGGGTTATTCGTTAGGAATGTAATCTTTCTAATGATGCATTAGAAGTGATCCATTTGAATAACAATGTTTATATCTTCAGGTTGTAAAGATGTTATTTTCGGTGTCGAATAACAATGTTTATATCTTCAGGTTGTAAAGATGTTATTTTCGGTGTCGAATAACAATAGTTTATATCTTCAGGTTGTAAAGATGTTATTTTCGGTGTTGATTGTATTTATGATCTGTACAGTTCCATTTCAAATAACAAAACTGTATGAACTTTATCGTGAAGAACAATCAGAACGGGTTAGTTATTTTTTTATAGCTTCCATTAGGCGATTGAGTGGTTTACTAGTCTAACGCGTGCGCTTTAGATCATAAGGTCTGTCATTGAATCAAGTGGCGCGGGTTCCCCGGTTTCTTCCCACTGCTAAAGACCCACTGCTATATTCAACAATTAATATGATTAAAAACTGATTTTAATTAATTTTCAAATTTGTAAGCCATAACATTTTGTCATTAAAATGATAAAATATTATGGCTTGCGAATGTGAAAATCGAGAATTTCTTAATTAATTGAAGTTTTATTTTATATAGCGTTTCATAGAAAATTTTTATTTTTATTTATTATTTATTTATTACAGCTACCAATGTGGTATACCCCATTTTACTTCACCTCGATAATCTTAATGTACACCAACACCGCTGTCAACCCTATTCTCTATGGTGGATTTAACGAGAACTTCCGGAATGGCTTTAAAGACCTGATAAATCGAGTATTAAGACGTCAGGGAAGCCACGGAATCAGTCTGATGAATGGTACTGGAAGACCGAGACCGAGTATTGTGGAAGAGCTGAGAATACGACCTTATGCTGCTAGTTCAGGACGACGCATGTCTTCTTTATACTGTTGACACAACGGAACCTAAAAACAAAATATGATTTGCATTTAAATCGCTTTGATAAGCAGGGATTGGCACTGCATGGAGGTATTTGTCAAAAATTAATGAACGGACACAAAATGGCTGTCCTAGGCATGACTTTGATGTTTGTTGAAGAGCGTTGTGAGAAGGGCAATGTTTGATTATTGTTTTGGGACGATGTTTGCAGACGGGGATCCGAGGATCTGATGTTCTTGATATTGGGTGGTGTATGGGATCGTGGAATTAGTGTTCTTATGCCATGATGCGATTGAAGAATAGAACACACGATAATGGATTTACGTATCATAATAAAATTTATATTGAATAATTATGTCTTGTAATTATGTTTCGGAGTTTTGTGATAAATTAGTATATTCTTAAATTTTTATATTTAATTTATAGATCTAATTATTTTCTTTTAAAGAGGTTTTGTCGCTTTTAGGCCGGTAAAAATAATATTCTTTCAATTTAACGTGGTTTGACTAAGTTCAAGTTAGATGGCCGAATGGTTTGCATGTGCGTGCTGCGCTGTATCATACGGTCTGTCATTGAGTCAGCTGGCGTGGTTTCGAATCCCCGGTTGTACGTGACAAGGAGTAGGGTCGCCTGTCCAACCTCGTGGGTTTTCTCCGGGCCCTCCGGTTTCCTCCCACTGCTAAAGACCCCTACACGCAAGCGAATTATTGAAATAAAATTAAACCATATGTTAGTCCCGAAATGACCTAGTTTGTGTCGAGTGGACGTTAAACCCCATCTCTCTCTCTCTCTCTCTCTCTCTCTCATTAGACTTTTTGCAAAATTTGGGATATAATTATCTACCAAGCTATTGCTGAGATATATTCGTATTAGCTTCAATATACCAGTCGTACTCATTTTGCACAGATTTGGAGGGAGTTTAAACAACGCCCGTTGAAAACACGTGACTCTTATGAGAACAATGTTTGGCTAAAGGAGGGTGGGGTGTCTATGTTTATTTTGATTAAGATATTGTTCCAAAATTAATCTCATTCATAACAACGCCTCTTTAAAAATATACGTTGTAGAATATCCTAAACAAATAATAAAGTATTCATGTATATATATGTGTGTCATAATTTTATTAAAATAAGAAAAGTAAGAAATACAACAAAACAATAAATATTATGAATCACGGTTACATATTATTTAAATATAACAATTTATATTTCACAATTACATATTATTTAAATGCCAATCAAACGATCGCCAAATCTCATAGACGGTGCCGACACAATTGATGCCTATTTCTAGTACAAATTTCATAATTACATATTATTTTAATAAAGGATTTATATTTCCAATAAAAGCCATAAGCATACTTTAATAAAGCCACAGTCTTATTAAAATTAGACTCCAATTTCTCTTCGTTTATTTATTTATTTATTTTTTTTTTTTTTTGAATTTGACAATACGGAATAATTTCAAGACAATAAACGACATCTAATTTTAACTAGATTGACATCGGTACATACAAATAAAACTTGTCGGTACCTTCATCCAGCTTGTTATAATACAAGGCAGTCATCAAGACATTGTCCATAAAAAAAAATTACACATTCTATTGGTTGAAAAATCATATTCTAAAATGCAGGAGCAAGCTTCGTCACTCTTAAATGCGACATTGTGGAAGCCGGCGTAAAACGACCAAGGAACTACATGTACTACTACTAATGTTGCAAAGACTAAATTTATTTAAAGATGCGTCATGTAAGAGCCCAATTTGCCTATTGCGGGTCTTTGACGTGGCTTCAAATTAATTAGACAGTTATTCATATGACAAGCCCATAATAAACCCTCAAGACTATCGGATGTCCGTGATTTTTAATGGATTAAAACCAGATCGCCATTTAATAATTTCATGTAAAGTGGATAATCGAGACTTTGTTTAATAACGTCACAAAAGTACTTGAAAATCGCGACAATATTGTCAAAACTTCAAACACACATAACTTCACCCAGAATAAAGAAAATTGACTGAAATATGCAATATATTCATTTCTAATATTATCTATTTTAGAATTATTTTAGCAGGTGCGGGCAGCTATTTATCTAAATCTTACATAATGCATCTTTAATCCAACCAGTTAATTTCTGAAAGATTATTTTCTAGTATTTCTCAAGCTCTTAAACTCAAGCATATGGTCGTGATATTTAGATAACATGGCTGAACCATGCTTATTCATTTAAGCTTCCGGTCTCTCTCTTGACGAAATTCAATACAAATTTCAATCATAGATGATGGAACATAGTTTATAGTTCACGTCTGTCTTTCTTTAAATGTATAGGATACTGGTTCTGCTGGAGCATTCAAGAATTGCATCTTTATTGGTAGATCTTTTTTACTTTCAGCAATTTCAAACCTTTGTAAAATCTGTAAGTATAAGTTGATATCTAGTTATTAAAGATATTCGATTTCTGAAACAACGTAGTCATAACGGGGCGTCTTCGTCGTTCGTCGTAGCTGACCGGGCCCCCTTAGTTCACAAAGAATTCTCAGACTTAAGTTAAGAATTACCTGAACTTTCAACCACTGTTTATGAGAAATATATTTGATCCAGAAACACAACACTTTGCACATAGTTTCTTATTGATGTTTTTAATACATTAAAACAACAAAGGTTTTAGTTAAGATAAGGCGAATAATTGTGAAAAATTATTAACTAAAGTTTGAGAATGTTTTGTTAATTCAGGGCCATTTTCCATTCCGGTTTTCCCCTTGTCAGAGGTCCTGGCAAGAAGAAATGTCTTTTCGTTCGCATGGGACGAAACACTCAGGTCCTGTGTATAATTGAGGATGCTAGTGCCTAGTGCAATAAGGTGGACAAGTGCCCTTGTTTTTGAGGATGCTAGTGCCTAGTGCAATAAGGTGGACGAGTGCCCTTGTTTTTGAGGATGCTAGTGCCTAGTGCAATAAGGTGGACAAGTGCCCTTGTTTTTGAGGATGCTAGTGCCTAGTGCAATAAGGTGGACAAGTGCCCTTGTTTTTGAGGATGCTAGTGCCTAGTGCAATAAGGTGGACAAGTGCCCTTGTTTTTGAGGATGCTAGTGCCTAGTGCAATAAGGTGGACAAGTGCCCTTGTTTTTAAATAAAATCATTTGATTTTTTCAAATAAATCCATTTTAGCAGATTTTCTTAACAACTTGTTCCTTTTTATCGTTCTGATACCTTTTATCACAGTTTGTGTCAATTTTAGTTTTCTGGTCTAAAAATATGCAAAAATACTATTTTTGGCAGATTGTGTGAAATGGCACTCGTCCACCTTACCTTATTAAACTAGCATCCTCAGTTCAGTTCAAAATTTCGTTTTACTTGTCTTCACTACACTAGGATCTGGAAGAGTTGTTATATAAGCCGCGTTCTGGTCAATGTGGGGATTAACCAATGAAGCGATCTGTTACTGCGCACGGAACTGTGGGTAAACCACTAGAAACGTCAACGCTGTTTGATTAATCAATGTCTTACGCCATAGGGTCAAAAGCCGCTCGTATGACCTCTATCACTACAACCGGGGGGGGGGGGGGGTCTTCATGTAGTGTACGCCATCAAAAGTATAAAAAAACGAAACGAAATATAGATCTGTATTTTAATCAGATTGTATCTAACTGGATGATGGTGCATAAAAACAAGATGTCAAAATACATTTCATTTCAAACAAATTTTAATTTGTTTAAAAACAAACAAACCTTTATTAGAATGAGAGAAACTTCTTGGGATGCTAATCTTCTTGCCGGACAGGAACGTGGTCCAAAACCAAATGGAACGGCTACATAAGGAAATGCGTTGGTTTTATTTGTTCTCAACCACCTCTCAGGTTTGAAACTCTCCGGTTCAGCTATATATTGTCCGTTTTTGCCAGCCATATCATAGTGAAGAACAATATTAGTCTGAAAAAAAAAACGAAATTGTAAAGAAAAATCAAAACAAACCAATAGTCAAGTTGTTGTATAACAAATTCGCAAAATGTAATTATTGGTGTTTTTTTATAATAACATTTCGCAATGGGCATGTCAGAACAGATTTAAAGCTTCGTAGTTTGTCTACAATATCACGCTGTGAAGGCAGGCGTTAAAAATAAACATATTGCACAGAAAGCTTCGCTGTGCAAAGGGACAGTCGCAAAATTTCAACACTTGCATCTAAATGAAAAGCCCTTGATAGATCTCGTCCTGCACCCATCCACCTGCCCATCCACGACAACGGAGTAAAAAAATGTAAGACATATTTCTGTTTATGATTAAATATCTAATTCATCATTTTCTATCCGTGGTGTCGTTCAACCCACTCACCCAGTTCCAGGGGTTATTCGTTTGTGGGGGTTGGGTAGCCGAATAGTTAACCCGTGCGCGTTGGATGAGAAGGTCTGCCATTAAGTCAATTCGCGTGGTTTGTATGGGTGGTCGAATGGTTTACGCGTGCGTTTTGGATCAGAAGGTCTCATTGAGTCAAGTGGCGTGGTTTTGATTCTCCGCTTGTACGTGATAAGATGTAGGGCCGCCTGTCCAACCACTTCGGTTTTTCCGGGTCCTCCGGTTTAAAGACCCTTACATGCAAGCGAATTATTGAAATGAAACTGAACCATATGTAAGTCCCGAAACGACCTAGTTTGTGTCGAGTGCTACCCCCCCCTCTCTCTCTCTCTCTCTCTCTCTCTCTCTCTCTCTCTTATTCATTTGTACTGAAAAGTTGAAATTTAGCGATGGTTCTTGATTCTTAGGTGCAATGACAAAGAACTGTACGATGCATCGCCGACATTATCTAAATGCCTCTTAGTTTGTGGCACTAGTCTCGCTTGTCGCGTCAGTCACAGAATTAGTTGTTATGTCTATGGGAAACTAAGAATCAATGTCTCTGGACAACTAAGACTATTGACCAAACATATTTGTTTCTCAGACTTATGTAAAGTCTTAAATCCTTGCAAATAAAATATTCTCCAACTTTGCAACAACCCTACGAAACAACCATTAGGCATTGTATTAAACGTATGCCGTAATATAAGTGAGCTTTTATCATATTTGATGAAATAATTTATGTGAAGTAATATATTACCTGTGCTGGGATGTGATATCCAGCAATAGTTGTTGGTTTTGATGTTGTTCGACCTAAACCAGGTGCTACAGGATACATTCTATAAAATAACAAAATTCCTCTTTACGTATCTTTATTATCTAAGGCCCCCAAAAATACCTGTGACCCTTTTTTTGTAGGCCCCATCCTCATTCCCCATGTCCTATGTTCTGAAATTTCGGTATTATAGCAGTTCGAATCGTCGTTAATTTAAAGAAACTTTACATCTCATCCATGGGGAACAAGAACCCAAAATTTTATTGAGTCTATGTGTTGGCTGGGTTGTCGGTGGCTTGGGCAGGGGTAAGAGGTCCCTTCGAGAAATTTTGGGCCGTGTGGGACAGACTACAGTCGATTTGTAGCATATTTGACACTGGCCGAACAAATGATTATAAAGCAATGAATTTCAGAATATGCTAATAGCGTTGATACAGTATGTTGTGAGGGAAATTTGCTCGGATAGCGGCACTCTGGCCTACTCTTATATCGAATTCCAAATGCAAAGTGATCTCTTACATGCAAGCCAATGTATATATCCGGCACGACTAACATAGGGTAACCACGTCGGAAAATCAAGATGAACTTCCTCGGCCAATGCAGGTATCGAACACACGATCTCCAGGACAGCGAGATCTCTAAAAGGAATATCCGCCCAATAATGGTTCAATTCCGTTCAGTATTTACAAATATGAGATTAATTAAAATTTGTCAACACTCGGCATCATTTGTAGATATAATTGGGATAAACAAGCCAGCACCACCTGTGCATTTTGCCAATGTATACACGGGACCTCGCTTTTTCGTCCGAACGACTGGACAGCTGCCCTTGTCAGGCCCTCCATCCGGCACCACTGACAAGGGTAGACCCCTGAAACAAAGTGTGCCATTGTGTCTCTTTCAGTTTTACGGTGACTAGAAATAAACCTACCTTAATGTTTCTTTAAGGAAAGCTCTAAGATAAGATGTGTGATCTAAAGCACCATTATTAATGTCACGTGGTGATAAGGATTTAATCTCATCATATACTTTCTGTTGAACTTCCGGGTGTCGTGACAGCGCGTGGAGAGAAAATGCCAAGCAATGACCAGTCTGAAAGACATAGAAATACAGTTAAATGACGCTTAACGTTGTACTTTTTGGCTCCAAGGGTTCTTTTACGTGCACGTCAATGTGTACACGGGCCCTCGGATATTATTCCACCCAATGAACCACCCAGGCTCTCCAACAGAAAGAAATAGAAACAATCGTTTATTGCAACGCCAATTATAGCATATTAGCAACCCTTGGTATATCACGATAAAAGAACGGTTCACGAGTGAAATTGGATTTAGATGGGATCTATTTTATTTCAAAGACTATTTATCGAGATTTAAATACTGTTTTTTTGTAATATGCAGTTTGCTATCTGTAGCAAAACAGTAGGCGTCCGAGGGTCTGACAGCAGATATAAGAGGGAGGGGGGGCTACTCTAAAAAAGCAAACGGGCTAAGACTAGTAATGTAGTGCGAGTTATAAATAGACAATTTTTCCCTTAATTTTTTTCTCCCCTCTTCCTGCATTTTTGGGTTGACTTTTTGGTCTAGAATTGGAGAAAAGGGATCAAATTTGCAATTTCATAGCAGTTTTGGGTAATACTGATGATATTACAGCGGAGGGATAGGGGGTGTAAAGTGTCCTTCTGCAGAGCAATCATTGTGTCGGAAGTCAGATTTTCACCCCAGTCAACTTCAAATCCGCGTAGCAAAAAATCTAAATGGTCAACCCACTATTATGATGAGGAGATTGCCAAACGTTGTCCCCATTGTCCCTATAAAGATTGGAACCAACGGAATGTTGAGCAAAAAGCTACAGCCTGTGATGTTACAGCCATTTAACATTGAAGTCAATGGGCAAATAATTGCTAGTCTGAGACCAAACAAACCAAGAACAGGACAGCTAGTGACGGCCATTTTAATAAGAAAACGTTCTTCAACTCACTGAATCTATTCCACCAAAGAATATTTCACTCAGAAACGTAAAGACTTGTCTATAGGATAATTTAGACTTATAGGTAAGATGTTGAACTAGATTCAGCGAATCATCTTCAAATGGCTTTTTAAATGCTGCATCCATATATTTCTCAGATAAACTGAAAACAAACATAAGCTAATATTTATTTGCTATGACCTTTGAATAATTGCGAATTCAAATGAATGGCGTTTTCTGAAACCAACTGCCTTCATCGAAGGTATATTATGGACATGATTGTATATTATGTAAATGACATGAAATGAGGTTTAACGTCTCACTTTTAAGAACGGACTGAGCTGAGATGAACTATGATGAGTGATTTTTTGGCCCGGAGATCGGTGGTATAGCCTACTCTATTTTCGGATTTCAACTGTCAAAGGTTCTTTTACGTGCACACCAATGTGTACACGGGACCTCGGTTTTTCGTCCGACTAGACATTATCTTTGTCAGACCCTGCGTCCTGCACCACTGACATGGTGAAACCGTGCCGGAAAATTCCTATATTCTCGGGTAACACCGGGGGCGAATCCGACACCTCCAGGTTAGAGAGAAAAGGTCTTACTCACTGAGTAAACCCAGGCGCGGTCCCAGGGGGGCCCGCACCCGTCGCAAGCCCCCCCCCCCCCTATTTTTGCGGTGGCGAACAATTTGTGGGAAAGGAAAACAAAAATAATTTAAAATGGTAGTGATCCCCGTCGTAATTTACTCCGAAACGAGGCGGTTGGTGATTTGGTTGATTGCCCGTCATTCCGCCCACCGAGGGCCGCCTCGCCCCTTTTCTGAAAATCCTGGATCCGCCCCTGAACCCGACTCCCTAAAATATTATTAGCGCTGGCAAAGATTTACCAAAGTAGCTATGAATATGTATTAAATTCAATTACTTTGTTTTAATAAACACATGAAATATGCAGAGATTTAGTTGAATACTTACTTTTTAATGATATTCATGGCACGGCAGTATTTATTAAACATTGATGTATTCATTATTTTATATAACGGTATGGATGATAATTCTTTCTGGGTTAACGTAAGTGATGTGCTCACAGCTTCAATAAACTGTTGTCCTTCTGTGTTGTCCGGATCCATAACACCTAAACGACCATCAAAACACACGATTCCTATAGCTGAAAACACACAAGTTAAAATTACTGTTACTTATTGTGTATGCTGTCCTTGGTGGGTGCATTGATACAATAAAAAATCTTATCTTATCTTATATTATCTTATCTTATTTGATCTTATCTTATATACCAGGGGCAGATCCAGAGGGGAGGGGGATATACTCCGCCCCCCCCCCCCCCCCACATAACACACAACACTTTTTATGAGAAAAGTGTCACGGTCGTGTGCTCTATCCTTTCTCCTCAGATGGTGGGATGGGATGGGCATTCAAAGCGCGAGATAATGATATAGCCATATGTAATATGTAATATCACAATTAATGCTTTGCATCAATAAAATTGGATCACATTGTCATCGTATTAATTTATAAATTGGTTTTCTCTCTGTATTTCGCAAAAATTTTCAAGGCCGGACAGACACCCCCCCCCCCTTTCCACTAAAGATACGTTGTCCCAGGTACCGGGCAAACCCCCCTCCTGTAAAAAATCCCGGATCCGTCCCTGTATACATCATGAACTGTTTGGTTCGTGCCTGTGTGTAGGGGCGGATCGGGTCTCAAATTAAATTATAACATAATAGCCTACCTTCAGTAACATACTTATATATTTCTGGTAAGAAGTCTGTTACTGTGCCATCTTTATCTCTTAATCCTGTTAATCTCTCGAGAAACTCTTCTGCCACTGACATCTGGTTCTTGACGTAAGCTCTCGCGGCACGTGGTGAAGATATCTCCTGCTGTATCTCGCGGCGCATGTGCTGCCACGCTTGACCCTGACTGTAAACAATTAATGTGATTAGAATCGTGGTGAGACGATTAGTTAATATTACTGGGTCAATGACCGCGTGTGTGATAGTTTTCTAGACACAACAGTAAGAGTAAAATAGTTATACGTTTGCAGAATCTGACCACAGAATTTTGGCGTTTATCTTATAGACTTTCGTGGGCTGGCAACAGGGGCGGATACAGGGTGTTCGAAAAGGGGACGGGGTGCAAATAAAAGTGTTGGCGAGAGTAGAGAAACAAAATAGGACACTTTCTAGTGATTGTTTTCAAACTCATTGTTACTATAGTGTTATTAGTACATGTAAGTCGAGTGGAAGATATAGATGTCCGCCGAGAGTCAGTCAGATACTGTCAATAACAAACCATAATGTGGTAGTTGGAAGACATCTATACGATGATGGCATGTCTGACAGGACTAGATTAAAGTTGCATGGGGCCCATAGGGCATATTGTGCCCATTGCCCGTCACAATCACATAGATAAAATACATTATTCTTTTTAGAACTAATTTGGAGGCCCCTTTAATATTAGGGCCCCTGGCTGCAGCCCAGCTAGCACGCCTTTAATCTGGGCCTGATATCTGGGTTACCAAGTACGTCAACAACTTCTCTGCGAGTCACGTATTAAAATTAAACTCATAATTATGTAATGATTTTAACATTTTTACCTTGTTAGAAGTCCCTGCACGTCTTGGTTGTACAGCTGGTTATAACGTTTTAACATGCCAAATAGCGCCCTTGTTGGTAGATCTCCTTCCGCTTTATAAACATCAACAAAATGCTCTGGGTTATAAAGGCGTATAACTGTGAATCCCGGAACTATTTCTTCTCTTACAATATCACCATAAAGACCTTGAAGCCGCCTCACAGATTCATTAAAATCCAATCCATAAAATCTACCTAAACACCAAAATGTCGGAATACATTAAAGATGCCGGGTCACTATGAAGGAGAAGACAACCGTCAAAATATTATGTATATCATACTATTACCATACGCCGGATTTAGATGACGAGGCGCCTTTTGCACGTTAAGGAACCCTTGTCAAATGAGTTTCGATGAGGAGTATGCGGACACGCCTAAGTGCAAAACGTCCCTAGTAGCACTCCGGTTGCTACAAAAAGGTACGACGTTAAATCCAATTCAATTTCACTTTTTCGACTACCAGATTTCAGGAAACTAGCGAAACAAAGTTCTCTTACCTCCTGGTAAATATTGCCACAATGCTCCTATTAAAGGTAGACTTGCAGGTCCAGGAATGCTGCTGGTTGGATTTGAAGCCACATGGCCCATTTGTTCCGACAGGTTTGGTAAACCAGATGCCATCTTCAGATCATGAACCGAAAGACTATCACTATGACCATGTCGGGATAAAATCTTCTGGCCACCAGCTACAAAGTTTCTCAACGCCTTCATGACTCTTTAAGAATTAAAAAAATAAGATGGCTGATGATGATCAGAAATTAAGTGGGGAGTTGAGGTGGAATAGCCTAGGGTTTATCTTCATCGGCACGAACCAGGCCCGTAACTGGGGGGGGGGGGGCGAAAATAGATATACATTGTCCGTCAATTTTACAGCACCCCTGAGAACACTTTCCGCCACTCGTTGCTCTGAGCTAGTTACGACCCTGGCACTAACATACAATTTGATTTGTAACTTTGTTGTTTGTCCGTGTCAAATTAATAAAAAGAACTATAATGTAAACATTACAATGACAATATATATTAAAGTTTAATCTTACCTTGTAAACAATTCCTTATTATGAAATATAGTATAAGGCAGAATTTGTAGAATGTATTTATTTATACTTACAACTTTCGTCATTTATAAATCTTATTACAACTTAATTCGCCATCCTGGAGAGGCACTGCCGTCTTCATACGCATGTCTAAAATCCAACTCTGGATTGACGTCAACCTTCCGAGTGGAGGTAAGTCAGGGCATTCGGAAGACCCATCGTCATAAACCATTAATGAATTGCTGAGTATGCTGTATATTCGATATGTCCCACAAGCAAAGAGGTGTGGCTTCGCGACGATGTAAGCGTGGTATGCGATGATAGGTTTTTATTTTGTTTATGATTTTTTTATGTCAAGAATTTATGTCTTGCAGGGAACCATAGCTGTAATGACGATAGTCTGAATGCCATACTTCGACAGGTTCTGAAATGATCTTATAACTGATCATTTACTATTAAATGGAACAGACAACATGGGACTCGGTTAGGTTAGTTACAAAGTACGTGACCAGTTCGTCAGTCCTTACAAAAGTAGGGCGCGATGTCAGAACCTGTGTATACACACATTTTCTTAACCCTACTATGCAATCCCTTGTAGACTGTATAATCCTGGCGTATAATAATGATACTTCGTTTCGTTATATTTTCGTTCCTTTTTATAAGTTCTCACTTTACCATACTGACACAGTATTCGGACACAATTTTCGTGGGATTTTGAACACTTTCTAACACAGATGGAGCAACATGTGGCAACCTCTTGCTTAAAAGCATGCATGAGGTTCACCATATGAGTAGCATACAAGTAAACATACAACTATTTTTTGCGGTGGTGAACAATTTTTTTACCCCATATTATTCTCGCGGGAAAGGAGAACAAAAATATATACTTAAAAATGGTAGTAATTCCCGTCGTAATTTACTCCGAAACGAGCCGGTTGGTGACATGGTTGATTGCCCGTCAGTCCGTCCACCGGGGGCCGGGCTTCGCACTCCCAAGTGGAGCAGCACGCCCCCTTTCTGTAAATCCTGGATCCGCTCCTGACTGTACGTTCTACATGTCAACGTAACCAACATCTTAACTCTCTTATCCTTCCACCTCAAAGTCATGAGGCAGAAAATGTATATTCAAACCCCTTTCTTCAATTCTACACCAAAAAGTCGAAACGACTCGCCATGCAAAAGGGGGAAAGGGAATGGGAGAAAACGACTATAAATAACTTTTACACTAAAAATTAAAGCCAACTGCAGATTTGGAAACCCAAAATGGGAAATCCCGAAGAAAGAAACCAGGACCTCCGGGTTATTGAGTCATAGCGCCATACTGGGTCATCGTGGCCTCTGGTATATAACACGGTTAATGTCAGCGGAGATAGATTATAGACTGGAGGCTCAGTGCGGGGGGTGTCCATAAAATGGCACAAAACCAGACCCAACTTTTCTAGAGTAAAATTTTGCGTAGAATACGATGCCGAGTGGTAATCAGTCCGCCGTTGGGTCGTTTTCGAGATGTTCGGGGTCAAAGGTCAAATGAGGTCATTTGCACTGAAAGAGAATGCGCAGACATTCTTATATATCTTGAAAACATGCTGAAAATGATCGAAGGTAATCAATCATTCTTTGAATAAAAAAGTAAACTTGCTAAATTCACCTTTGTTGTTTGTGACCCCGGGGGTCAAAAGGTCAAATTTCCAATTTTTACACTAGGAAGATTTAAAGCAATAAATATCAGCGTAAAATATAAAAATTAAAGCGAAATCTGTTCTAATTAAAAATAGGAGCCTTTAAAACTTACATTTAGGTGGTCTTAGCACCGTACATTTACATTGGAACGTCGAAAAAGATCTTGCATAACAGAACCAAAACAGTTGGGTCTGATTTTGTCCCCATTTAATGGACACCCCCCCCCCCCTCGCCCTGAGCCTCCAGACTATTATGAACAGGTATAGATTCCCCAAACACTACTTGTCAATCACCTAGAATGTATTAAACTATGAAATAGGTGCTAATTTGAGGGTAAGTCTATTAATATTGGTTAATGTCGTCAGTGGACACCGTGTCGAAAGGGACTTAATAATCTCATCTCTGAAATTTGACTGGGCCAAAGCCGTTGGACCATGACCTGGTGGTAGATGATAATGGACATTTTATACTAATGCTAGCTCTCTACTAGAACCTTTACAGAATTGGTATGGGAAAAGTTTAAGGCTGTAGTGTTCCAAAATTACTTTTTCATTATTAATGTGTGGGGCAATGTTTTGGGGTTTTGTATGGCCCAAAATCTTATCCAATATCATATTTATAAGAATGGGCCGAATTTTAATGTCTCTTCAAAATATCTTCAGTGATTTAGAGACTACTATATGGTTAGTTCCCTATCACTTCGTGTACAATGATAGGGAAGGGTATTTTGATTTGACAGTGACATTTCCTTGTGCTCTTCATCGACTTATGACTGTGTAGGGGTTTTTTTCACACAGAAATAGGTACATGGTTTGGTTCTTCTCGACCCTTACTGGGATTCAGCTCGATCCAGTTTAGTTTATTTACTGCTCGAGAACCTTGAACATCTTCGTAACCAGGTATAGACAGTGTTTAGGTTAGTCCAAAGATGGTCGTCTCCTTACTAGTAACCATAAAAATCCCCAAGCCCGTTATTGGGAAATGGGTTTTGGAAAAAAGAAGACAAACACCCATTTGAAACCAACTTTAATCATACAGATCTCTGCACTCGTATGTTAATAGAAAACAATAATAATATTCTTGATGTTGCCAGATATGCGAGTCCATATTCAGCAAATGTCATTGACCAAACAAACTGTAAATTCACACTAGAAAAACAACCAACATTAGTTCGGATGTTGTATCAACCAACATTAGCCCACATGTTGTAGCAACCAACATTAGTACAGATGTTGAAGCAACCAACATTAGTTCAGATGTTGAAGCAACCAACATTAGTTCAGATGTTGAAGTAACCAACATTAGTTCAGATGTTGAAGCAACCAACATGAGTTCAGATGTTGAAGCAACCAACATTAGTTCAGATGTTGTAGCAACCAACGTTAGTCTAGATGTTGAAGCAACCAACATTAGTCCACATTAGCCACCAACATTAGTTCAGATGTTGTAGCGACCAACGTTAGTCCAGATATTGAAGCAACCAATATTAGTCCAGATGTTGAAGCCATCAACATTAGCCCAGATGATGTAGCAACCAACATTAGTCCAGATGTTGAAGCAACCAATATTAGTCCAGATGTTGAAGCAACCAACATTAGTTCAGATGTTGTAGCAACCAACTTTAGCCAGATGTTAAAGAAACCAACATTATTTCAGATGTTGTAGCAACCAACGTTAGTCTAGATGTTGAAGCAACCAACATTAGTCCACATTAGCAACCAACATTAGTCAGTATGTTAAAATAACGAACATTGCCCAGAATGCTGAGCTAAACCCCTTTGATTTTTTTTTTTGGGGGGGGGGGGGCTGAATAGTTAGCGCGTGCGCGTTGTATCATAAAGTCTTTCATTGAGTCAGTTGGCGCGGTATCGATTTCCCGGTTTTACATGACAAGGAGTTGGTTCGCCTGTCCAACCTCGTCGGTTTTCTCCGGATCCTCCCACTGCTAAAGACCCCTAAGCGCAAGCGAATTATTGAAAATAAAATTGAACCATACGTTAGTCCCGAGTGGACGTTACACCCCATTTCTTTCTCTTTCTTTGATTTGGATCAAAAATATAATATTAAATTGGGTTACTAGTGTGTTACTTTGATTGCTACTCGGGCTCTATACGAATACATTTTCGTTCCGAAAGATTAAGCGGAAGTCGGCTTGTGTACTTCTTTTAGCTTAAATTCTGTCTTTTCGATATAAAAAGATAAATCGGCTTCGTCTTAACTATAGCTTTATGAAAAACAAACACAGCTTAATAACCTTGTTGATAGAAATTTTGTTGTTGGTAATAAACTTGTAAAAGGGCCGTGTCATATTGTTGTTGGTTGTAACTCGAATCAACGTCACCATCCGATACAATACCGCCATCTTGCCCCATAGACTGTGCGGTTTGAAGATTAACGGGAGAAACGCTATTGATGTTCTGGTATGACTGATTTGGTGACATCGTTGGTGCTGGTGGACTAATGGGCGAGTTGGAGAGATTATGTGCATAGGTTTGATAGGACATGTTGATTTGTGGTGGGCTGATTGGCGAATTCACCATATTGGATGCAGATGGGTAAGGCGAGTGGGATGTGGGTGGAGGGGGTGTGATTGGTGAACTAATCATATTATGCGGTGTCTGGAAATGCCCATCGGGAGAAACGGTTGCAGCAGGACTTATAGGTGAGTGTTGCATATAAAGATGTGATGACTGTTGCGCTGGTGGTGGTGTCAAAGACACAGGTTTTAGGGTGGTCGTCGTTCTCTCAGGGTCCACTCCCAGTGATTTTACATTGAGTAGATCCGAACTCGGCACTAGTGTATACGTCGTGTAGGTTGACGTACCATCTGACGAAGGCTGGTTTGTCTGAGAGACCGGAAGCAAAATGGCCGACCCGCTTGAAGATTGGGGTAAGGCACACGTGTAAGCATCCTGTCCATTCTGTTCGCCAATGTCCATCCATTTTATGCCACTGCACTTCCTTAGCACAGTCGTTAGTTTGTCCATCGATAAGATCTCCACGGGAAGAGTGGTGGCTACAGAAGCAGGATTTGCTAACGGAACAGTCGTAGCTATCGGGACAGACGAGTCTATCGGAACGGATGTGCATGTAGCAACTTGCACGAGATTTTCTACCGGAACGGCGATGTCGATCTCTAGTGCTTCAGCTTCTTTAATCTCTTTGACAATATTAGCCATATCAGCTGGAGGCATTCCGCTTGTCATTTTTTGCATAAGAAGCTGGACATTATCGACATTATGTTTATGTTTATTTGTAAGATGGAGTCTCATGTTACCCCGAGTTGTGCTTTTATAATCACATTCTGGACAAGAAAAGGGTTTTTCACCAGTGTGTGTCCGGTAATGGACGCTCATCTGTGTTTTTGTTTTAAATTTCTTTTTACATTCAGGGCAGCCATGTTTCCTCACCTCTTTATGTCGATGAAACACGTGACTGTTTAAACAGGTGCGTGTTTTGAAACCCTGTCCACATGTTTCACAAATAAATGGCGTGTCTTCTTTATGGGTTAATTTGTGGTCCTTCAACATAAACTTGGTAAAATATTCTTTACCGCATTGGTCACATTTGTAAATCTCCCAGCCTTGTGGTAAGGGCACGCCATGTTTGAAATATTTATGATAATGAATGTAACAGAAGTTTTGGTCTTTGGTTTTGTATCCACAAATATCACACACCTTGGGCGACGACTCATCCTTGCTCCGGATAATTACGTTTGGGATAACATTGGTTTCTTCAACACCATGGGTCTTCACCATGTGGCTTATACAACGTTTCGCAAACACAAACTCATTTCCACAAAGATTACATTTAAATTGTCTTTCATTCTCCGGAATGTGTTCAGCCATATTTTCAATGTCACTAGCAATTGCTACAAGATTCTTCGATTTTCCCCATCTACTATTGCGGCGCCTTTTATTTCTTTGACTAGGGGATTTCTTGGGAGATGATTTCGCTTTTGGTGTTTGGACTTGTGCCTCTGCAGGGACAGAAAACACAGTTATGGGAAGCTCGTCATCAACAGCTTCACATAAATGATCTTCACTCAACTGCAGCTCCATTTTAGCTCGTTTCTTTGGTGGAGGTCTAACTGTCATTTGATTTCCGGTCCCAATTTTCCTACATAAAAGAAAAATAACATTTGTTAAATCCATATCTCTGTAGAAAAGGTACTAGTAAATAATAACAAGATACCTTGATGACAATTTACTTCAAAAACGAATTTAGATTAAGCAGAATTCAATTTAATATTAATGAATTCAAATTGATTGTTTAGACTACGAGTCTAGGCTATCTTTTCAATGCAATATTTACCTAAAACGTCCTCTCTTAGCTGACGCATTTTGATCATCAGGAGAACTTGGGACAAACGATGTGGCGGATGCATCATTGACATCAGACAGATTGAGAGGAGCAGCAACAAAATTCTCATTGTCAACTAACTCGATCTTCCGTCGGAACTTGCCCCTTGTTTTTGGAGGTTGTACCTCGGGAGTATCTTGTTTTGGAGCACCAGCGAGCAGACGACTCTTCTTTCCCCTGTAAACTTCTGGACGAGCTTGAGGTACTTCAATGCCTTTGTCTCCTGCGGCCGCCTCTTCCATATCTTTCTTGGATTGTTCTTCAAGATATGTTTTACGTCTTGACTTGGGAGTTCCTTGGGATGCGGTCGATCTGGTACCGTAAGTGTGAGCCGCCGATGAAACTAGTTGGGATTTCTTTGGTAACTTTTTACAAACAGGCCTTTCGTCAGTGCCGTTATCATCTAGAAAGGTGCTAGGGGGAGATGAGGTGCTATTATCAAACGAACTGTCCGTATTAATTCCTTGCTCTGTTGTCAACACCAAGGAACTGGTATCAATACACTGATCTCGCCGTTCACAGACATCTATCACCGTAGGCTGGACATCAAAAAGTTTATCCCCACTGACTAGATTATCGTTTCCGGATAACTTCACAATAAGGTCTTTCAGCACCTGTATCTTAAAGATGTTAGCGAGGGCGGCGATATCACGGATGTTCTCAGATGTTAGATCAGCTTTTCCCAAGTAGAGAAATGATATAAATGTCTTGAGTGCCTCCATTGTAACTGTTACCGGCAGTCGTAGTTGTATCATCTTGAGGTTATCGTATCGTTTCAGCAGTGTCAATAAATAATCACTAGAAGACATGAGTATCAGTTTGTGGACCTGTTGAAATAAAAACATGAAACTATTAGTGTCCCATCCCAATAGCGAGAGAGAGGGCAAAATGCGATTTTACCTCAACTTGAAACAAACTATATGGCATATTGGGACTAACATATGGAACAATTGTATTTCAATCGTTCACTTGCATGCAGGGGACTTCAGCAATGGGAGGAAACTGGAGGTTGGGCTGTCGGTCTTACTCCTTGTCATGTAGAAGCTTGAGATCGAAACCACACCCTTGACTCTGTGACAGACCTTATGATTTAAAGCGCACGGGTTAGGCCAATCAGCCCAATCCATCCCAGCCTACGGACAGCCATCGTAACAAGGCAAACAGCTAATGGAATGGAATAGTTTTTACCATTTCGATAATTAATCTGGGTCCCTTTGGGACAGATATCTTTTCAGGTCAACATTAGTTTCACAGTTAAAGTTTTATAAATGTGAGCCGCCGATGAAACTAGTTGGGATTTCTTTGGTAACTTTTTACAAACAGGCCTTTCGTCAGTGCCGTTACAGAATTGGTATGGGAAAAGTTTAAGGCTGTAGTGTTCCAAAATTACTTTTTCATTATTAATGTGTGGGGCAATGTTTTGGGGTTTTGTATGGCCCAAAATCTTATCCAATATCATATTTATAAGAATGGGCCGAATTTTAATGTCTCTTCAAAATATCTTCAGTGATTTAGAGACTACTATATGGTTAGTTCCCTATCACTTCGTGTACAATGATAGGGAAGGGTATTTTGATTTGACAGTGACATTTCCTTGTGCTCTTCATCGACTTATGACTGTGTAGGGGTTTTTTTCACACAGAAATAGGTACATGGTTTGGTTCTTCTCGACCCTTACTGGGATTCAGCTCGATCCAGTTTAGTTTATTTACTGCTCGAGAACCTTGAACATCTTCGTAACCAGGTATAGACAGTGTTTAGGTTAGTCCAAAGATGGTCGTCTCCTTACTAGTAACCATAAAAATCCCCAAGCCCGTTATTGGGAAATGGGTTTTGGAAAAAAGAAGACAAACACCCATTTGAAACCAACTTTAATCATACAGATCTCTGCACTCGTATGTTAATAGAAAACAATAATAATATTCTTGATGTTGCCAGATATGCGAGTCCATATTCAGCAAATGTCATTGACCAAACAAACTGTAAATTCACACTAGAAAAACAACCAACATTAGTTCGGATGTTGTATCAACCAACATTAGCCCACATGTTGTAGCAACCAACATTAGTACAGATGTTGAAGCAACCAACATTAGTTCAGATGTTGAAGCAACCAACATTAGTTCAGATGTTGAAGTAACCAACATTAGTTCAGATGTTGAAGCAACCAACATGAGTTCAGATGTTGAAGCAACCAACATTAGTTCAGATGTTGTAGCAACCAACGTTAGTCTAGATGTTGAAGCAACCAACATTAGTCCACATTAGCCACCAACATTAGTTCAGATGTTGTAGCGACCAACGTTAGTCCAGATATTGAAGCAACCAATATTAGTCCAGATGTTGAAGCCATCAACATTAGCCCAGATGATGTAGCAACCAACATTAGTCCAGATGTTGAAGCAACCAATATTAGTCCAGATGTTGAAGCAACCAACATTAGTTCAGATGTTGTAGCAACCAACTTTAGCCAGATGTTAAAGAAACCAACATTATTTCAGATGTTGTAGCAACCAACGTTAGTCTAGATGTTGAAGCAACCAACATTAGTCCACATTAGCAACCAACATTAGTCAGTATGTTAAAATAACGAACATTGCCCAGAATGCTGAGCTAAACCCCTTTGATTTTTTTTTTTGGGGGGGGGGGCTGAATAGTTAGCGCGTGCGCGTTGTATCATAAAGTCTTTCATTGAGTCAGTTGGCGCGGTATCGATTTCCCGGTTTTACATGACAAGGAGTTGGTTCGCCTGTCCAACCTCGTCGGTTTTCTCCGGATCCTCCCACTGCTAAAGACCCCTAAGCGCAAGCGAATTATTGAAAATAAAATTGAACCATACGTTAGTCCCGAGTGGACGTTACACCCCATTTCTTTCTCTTTCTTTGATTTGGATCAAAAATATAATATTAAATTGGGTTACTAGTGTGTTACTTTGATTGCTACTCGGGCTCTATACGAATACATTTTCGTTCCGAAAGATTAAGCGGAAGTCGGCTTGTGTACTTCTTTTAGCTTAAATTCTGTCTTTTCGATATAAAAAGATAAATCGGCTTCGTCTTAACTATAGCTTTATGAAAAACAAACACAGCTTAATAACCTTGTTGATAGAAATTTTGTTGTTGGTAATAAACTTGTAAAAGGGCCGTGTCATATTGTTGTTGGTTGTAACTCGAATCAACGTCACCATCCGATACAATACCGCCATCTTGCCCCATAGACTGTGCGGTTTGAAGATTAACGGGAGAAACGCTATTGATGTTCTGGTATGACTGATTTGGTGACATCGTTGGTGCTGGTGGACTAATGGGCGAGTTGGAGAGATTATGTGCATAGGTTTGATAGGACATGTTGATTTGTGGTGGGCTGATTGGCGAATTCACCATATTGGATGCAGATGGGTAAGGCGAGTGGGATGTGGGTGGAGGGGGTGTGATTGGTGAACTAATCATATTATGCGGTGTCTGGAAATGCCCATCGGGAGAAACGGTTGCAGCAGGACTTATAGGTGAGTGTTGCATATAAAGATGTGATGACTGTTGCGCTGGTGGTGGTGTCAAAGACACAGGTTTTAGGGTGGTCGTCGTTCTCTCAGGGTCCACTCCCAGTGATTTTACATTGAGTAGATCCGAACTCGGCACTAGTGTATACGTCGTGTAGGTTGACGTACCATCTGACGAAGGCTGGTTTGTCTGAGAGACCGGAAGCAAAATGGCCGACCCGCTTGAAGATTGGGGTAAGGCACACGTGTAAGCATCCTGTCCATTCTGTTCGCCAATGTCCATCCATTTTATGCCACTGCACTTCCTTAGCACAGTCGTTAGTTTGTCCATCGATAAGATCTCCACGGGAAGAGTGGTGGCTACAGAAGCAGGATTTGCTAACGGAACAGTCGTAGCTATCGGGACAGACGAGTCTATCGGAACGGATGTGCATGTAGCAACTTGCACGAGATTTTCTACCGGAACGGCGATGTCGATCTCTAGTGCTTCAGCTTCTTTAATCTCTTTGACAATATTAGCCATATCAGCTGGAGGCATTCCGCTTGTCATTTTTTGCATAAGAAGCTGGACATTATCGACATTATGTTTATGTTTATTTGTAAGATGGAGTCTCATGTTACCCCGAGTTGTGCTTTTATAATCACATTCTGGACAAGAAAAGGGTTTTTCACCAGTGTGTGTCCGGTAATGGACGCTCATCTGTGTTTTTGTTTTAAATTTCTTTTTACATTCAGGGCAGCCATGTTTCCTCACCTCTTTATGTCGATGAAACACGTGACTGTTTAAACAGGTGCGTGTTTTGAAACCCTGTCCACATGTTTCACAAATAAATGGCGTGTCTTCTTTATGGGTTAATTTGTGGTCCTTCAACATAAACTTGGTAAAATATTCTTTACCGCATTGGTCACATTTGTAAATCTCCCAGCCTTGTGGTAAGGGCACGCCATGTTTGAAATATTTATGATAATGAATGTAACAGAAGTTTTGGTCTTTGGTTTTGTATCCACAAATATCACACACCTTGGGCGACGACTCATCCTTGCTCCGGATAATTACGTTTGGGATAACATTGGTTTCTTCAACACCATGGGTCTTCACCATGTGGCTTATACAACGTTTCGCAAACACAAACTCATTTCCACAAAGATTACATTTAAATTGTCTTTCATTCTCCGGAATGTGTTCAGCCATATTTTCAATGTCACTAGCAATTGCTACAAGATTCTTCGATTTTCCCCATCTACTATTGCGGCGCCTTTTATTTCTTTGACTAGGGGATTTCTTGGGAGATGATTTCGCTTTTGGTGTTTGGACTTGTGCCTCTGCAGGGACAGAAAACACAGTTATGGGAAGCTCGTCATCAACAGCTTCACATAAATGATCTTCACTCAACTGCAGCTCCATTTTAGCTCGTTTCTTTGGTGGAGGTCTAACTGTCATTTGATTTCCGGTCCCAATTTTCCTACATAAAAGAAAAATAACATTTGTTAAATCCATATCTCTGTAGAAAAGGTACTAGTAAATAATAACAAGATACCTTGATGACAATTTACTTCAAAAACGAATTTAGATTAAGCAGAATTCAATTTAATATTAATGAATTCAAATTGATTGTTTAGACTACGAGTCTAGGCTATCTTTTCAATGCAATATTTACCTAAAACGTCCTCTCTTAGCTGACGCATTTTGATCATCAGGAGAACTTGGGACAAACGATGTGGCGGATGCATCATTGACATCAGACAGATTGAGAGGAGCAGCAACAAAATTCTCATTGTCAACTAACTCGATCTTCCGTCGGAACTTGCCCCTTGTTTTTGGAGGTTGTACCTCGGGAGTATCTTGTTTTGGAGCACCAGCGAGCAGACGACTCTTCTTTCCCCTGTAAACTTCTGGACGAGCTTGAGGTACTTCAATGCCTTTGTCTCCTGCGGCCGCCTCTTCCATATCTTTCTTGGATTGTTCTTCAAGATATGTTTTACGTCTTGACTTGGGAGTTCCTTGGGATGCGGTCGATCTGGTACCGTAAGTGTGAGCCGCCGATGAAACTAGTTGGGATTTCTTTGGTAACTTTTTACAAACAGGCCTTTCGTCAGTGCCGTTATCATCTAGAAAGGTGCTAGGGGGAGATGAGGTGCTATTATCAAACGAACTGTCCGTATTAATTCCTTGCTCTGTTGTCAACACCAAGGAACTGGTATCAATACACTGATCTCGCCGTTCACAGACATCTATCACCGTAGGCTGGACATCAAAAAGTTTATCCCCACTGACTAGATTATCGTTTCCGGATAACTTCACAATAAGGTCTTTCAGCACCTGTATCTTAAAGATGTTAGCGAGGGCGGCGATATCACGGATGTTCTCAGATGTTAGATCAGCTTTTCCCAAGTAGAGAAATGATATAAATGTCTTGAGTGCCTCCATTGTAACTGTTACCGGCAGTCGTAGTTGTATCATCTTGAGGTTATCGTATCGTTTCAGCAGTGTCAATAAATAATCACTAGAAGACATGAGTATCAGTTTGTGGACCTGTTGAAATAAAAACATGAAACTATTAGTGTCCCATCCCAATAGCGAGAGAGAGGGCAAAATGCGATTTTACCTCAACTTGAAACAAACTATATGGCATATTGGGACTAACATATGGAACAATTGTATTTCAATCGTTCACTTGCATGCAGGGGACTTCAGCAATGGGAGGAAACTGGAGGTTGGGCTGTCGGTCTTACTCCTTGTCATGTAGAAGCTTGAGATCGAAACCACACCCTTGACTCTGTGACAGACCTTATGATTTAAAGCGCACGGGTTAGGCCAATCAGCCCAATCCATCCCAGCCTACGGACAGCCATCGTAACAAGGCAAACAGCTAATGGAATGGAATAGTTTTTACCATTTCGATAATTAATCTGGGTCCCTTTGGGACAGATATCTTTTCAGGTCAACATTAGTTTCACAGTTAAAGTTTTATAAATGTCATTGATGGCAACATTTTGTATTTGTTGTTACATGTATAAAAGTGGAAATTACCGTGCATCGATGAAATGCGAACGAGAAATTATTAGTAAAAAACACTGTCAAAATGAAATGAAATGAGGTTTAAAGTCCTACTGTTCTGTCCCGACGCTGAAGACGGGCATACGTCATATCAGGGAAATTTTGCCCGTACATCGGCACTACGGCCTAATCTATATCGAATTCCAACTGTCAAGGGATCTTTTACGTGCATGCCAATATGTACACGGGACCTCGGTTTTTCGTCACATCCAAACGACTAGACAGCTTTCCTTGTCAGGCCCTCCGTCCTGCATCAGTGACAAGAGAGAACGACGCCGGAAAATCTGGATAAACTTTCTCGGCCAATGCAGGGATCGAACACGCGAACTCCAGGCTAGCGAGCCGACACTGTCACATCGTACATTTTGAATAATGGTCATCCGTGTAAGTTTCATTAAACTGAGATCTCGATAGGTCATCTGCCATTCAGGACGGGTCAGTTCAGGTCTACAACAGGATTTTCCAGCCCCCCCCCCCCCACACACACACACCCAATTAAACTTTTTTGTTTAAGTCTATAGACTATTGGATACATTCTTACTCACCTTTATTTGTTGAGTATTTGTTAATATTATTGTATCACACATCATATCAACTTCCATTAACTGATGCATGTTTTTGTGTAGAATATCTGTCCAACCTATACCACCAACTTCAACACGATGTGATGGAGGGTTCGATTGCTCTACACCCCATCTCCCCATCGGTGCTTTGGCTAAACCTGTAATTAAATTAAACTAATTAATATTAAAATAAAACATGGCTTCTATAGTAGTAGGTTGCTGATTTTTTTTTTATTCGTATGCCAATCTTTGACATGTATAGGTAGACATAAAGTTTATTCGGGCCAAAATGTTTGATGGATCATTGTCCAATATGGATTCTTGTTTACAAGGAACCGCGGTTGTTCGGTGTGTGGAGTGCTGGCTCGCTAATTAGGAGGTCCCTGGTTCGCTAATTAGGAAGTCCCTGGTTCGATCCCGGTGTTGTTCGAGAAGGTTCTTCAGGATGGTGCACAGGATTTCCCCTGTTGCACAGCGAAGGACTTGGATAGAATGAAAGACAGGGGTCTCGGGTACAATAACCCTTGACAGTTGGAATTCAGTTGCTGACCGGCTAAATTTTTTCATTAGCTCGGTTGGAGGAGAAAAATAAAACCTTAAACCCCATTTCATTCATTGTTTTATTTACAAAACAAGTCTTAAGAATGTTCAACTTAGGGTTCAAAGGCATAGTCTCGGGTTTTATAACGAAACTGTGTTTCAATTTTTACCTTAAGTAAGAGTAAAAGAAGATGAATCAAAAAATAATTCGGAATCCGATTTGGCCGGAATCGTTTAAGACTTTGGGACTTTGGGTTAAAGGGAGGTAACTACATTGAAGTAAGGTTTTAAAAAGTCGAAATTCTAGCACGTTTTTTAAATGTGATGGATAAGACCGATTACTTCTGGTTCCTTTTAAAGGAACTAGATTACCCCCAAAAGGTTCAAATGAAGTGCCTACCTGAATTTGACCATGAAGATCCTAGAGATGAACTAAGGGATAGTTGTTGATCAGATATTGGGGAGATTGCCGTGGGATAACCACTGGTCATTTGTCCATCCCCATATCCCACAGTATGTCCCAGGCCGACATATGATTGGCCTGCATAATCTGTCAGATGACTGGTTTGTAAGTCATTATTTGGGTGGATATTTGCATTATGTAAGGAAATATGTGATTGGTTGTCGCCTTGGTAATGTTGCAATGTGCTGATATCAACCAATCCATGAAGGTTATACTGGGGTTGGTAACTGTAGTTTGGTAGGGCTTCATCTTCGGACAGATTTTCCATTTAGAAATTATTTCTGTGCTGTTTACATAACTTTATCCATCTCTTCTCAAATCTGAAATATAAAATATTTGAATGTTATAGTTATAATGACTATTTATAACGCCCATCGCTATGGAATACACAAACCTTGACAATAGTAAAGTATATATCATTCAATGGTCACAGTTTTAACACCTTGGTGACAAAACACCTACTTAATGACTACTGTCTGATTACTAACAATTTTAACTAATACACATTATGTATATAAACTGACGACTTTGATCTATTAGTGTCGTATATTTTCATTTATAACAGTTATTTGTTACTTAGTCAACGATATGAACGTTACAGTATATCTAATAATATAATAATCTTTATTCCAAATCTTCATCAGACGATATATAAATACAGTCGAACATGACAATCAATCTGTTTAAACATTTACCTACAGCCATTTACATTTAATTTATCGTGAATAAAAGCTTATTTACTAAAGTGATTTAATATAACTTATATAAATTTAAATAATTTGATTAAGTTTGTGCCTTTAACATTAAATAAATCTTTCATTTTATGTATAGGTTGAGGGAGATGTGTTATAAAAACGAGTTAAATATACCGCCCTTTCTTTAAGAAAAAGCCATCGCGAATCACACGTGCATTATAACTGAGCAAAAACCGTGACATTTTCCGGTAACACAACTTAAACATACATTATGCAAGAGCTAAATCTGCCTATTGCAGGTCTTTCTTTAGGCCTGAATTGTTATTTAAATTATTAATTATACATTAATTAACTTATCCAGGCTATAATCAACTCTCGATATGAACGCCAGCTTGCGATATTTACTGGATTAGGATCCGATTTGCTGCTCAACTTTCATTCATGACTTAATCATGAAATGGATAATCGAGACTATGTTTTTTACGTACCGACTTTAGTAATGATGATCGCGAATAGGCCGAAAATTCAATCGCTGAAATCTCGGTTCAGAGTGGATCAATTTGACTGAAATTTTCAGCAAATTCCCTTTACATCTAGTTTTTAACTATTATATATGAGAACTGCCAGTTCTTTATCTAATCTCCCATAATGTATCTTTAACGAAAATATTTGCAATTGCCATGGGCGCAAGTTTTGGCGAGATAGTAGGGCCTATATGCTTGATTGCTCATACTGTTATACAATCTTAATTTTGGACTGATACACGCATTAATGAACAAGTGAGTCTGCAAGGTGAAATTAAATGGATCCAATCGTAGCTTAGATCAAAACTCCCAAAAACTTCAGATTATCTGAACGTTTTAGCGATGTTCTGGTTGTTTTGTGTCTAATTTAAAGATGCTATCCCACGTAAAAATTGTGTGATTTGATGATATATTTGGGCTACAAATATCTTCAAATTAATTGATTTGTCAAAAGGTTTGCTTGAAATCCGTCTCAAAACACTATAATCGAGAGAAACTGTCCCAAACCGTAAAAAATCTATTTTAAGCAGTCTTTTTGGCACGGGTGAAGGGGGGGGGGCTCTTTTAGATTTTATTTGTCCATTTAACATATAATATTGAAGCCTTAATTTCATTCTTGAATTATCCTGTGTCAACATTATTGTCCGCCGTTTAATCGCAGTCTACTACAACTATGTTGGTGTCTGTCACTATTCTCACACCCTCTCGTCATACTAAGCACTCTTAAAGGATCCTACTCCTTGTCACACACAAGCGGGGAATCGAAATTAACCACGCAACTTAATTGACTCGATGGCAGCCCTAATTATGACCCAACGCGTACGCGTTAATCATTCGGTCACCCCATATCTTGCATCTAAATATCGGTAGGCCTACTCGTAAATAATCTATGATTGCTAATAATCTTCTTCCTATATGTATGACGCCACCGGGTTTATTTTATTGAAGGGCTGTTAAATATTATTACATAATCAAGTCTTTCAATCATATCACAAGACAATGAAGACAATACGTCTCATAAATTCCCTGCGGCTTTGGTTATAATTACGGCTAAGGTGTCGGTGAATCATTTCAAATTCTAAGTTGAACATTCCATATTTTCTTGCCTTTTTTTTCAGTTTAATTGTTTTCTTTTTTATTTATTTAATCTGCTTCCTTATTAAACGCATTATTTTTTCTTAAGACTTGGGGCCCACCCTAAGTCGTTTGTAATTTTTGTGTGAAAAAGGGGTAAATTAAACATTAAAATCTCAGTAACTGGCTGGGGGATATGGTCACAATTCATAAACAAATTATAAAACCTTCTCGGCTGGGATTTCCACTTAAACAGAACAAACTATACTATAAAAATATCGGCTGCTATGGCTATGCTTTGTATCAAATAAGTAGAATGTTACACAAAACAGGCACCGGTCTGTCATCCTTTTCTGTCCCAGACCGATTTGTCAACACGTAAAAAAGACATTACAAGTATAATACAATACAAATAAATATGGTTTAACCCTAAAAATATAATAATGTTCGTCATCTTTACAAATCAAGCCAGCAATGGCCTAAATTCTTCGTAAAATCAATGAAGCCGACCGGTAGCCCTTGTTTGTCGCCAAATTCTACCTAAATTAGACTGTTTTCGGAATGTTAAATACTTCAAACATGTTACGATAGACCTGTAGAAACGCTGTATGTTATTCAAATTCAAATAAATTAACTTACCGCTGGATAATAACAATAAATATCGAATGGAAACCAAACAGTAACAAAAATGGAGAACAGACTTCAAGCCAAGGTGAGGCGTAAACGTGACCTAGAGAAATACTGCTCTTTGATTGGCTGACGATCGGAGCTGTCGGAGAATCCATCTATATAATGCACAGTAAATATAAATACTCCCATTCATTTTTACCGTTTTCTTATCGTACTTCGCTGATAACGCCGTTGTAACTGATTAGATATCGTTCACGAAAACAAATTTCAGATGACCGTGCATGATGTTGCAAATAAATAAAATGAGAGCTATGGAACTTTTTAATATTTGTTGTTTTTTTTTAAAAAAACTGAAACATTATTGTGTAGTTACTGAAATTCATAATAAAATTAACTTTTAACCCAGAACGTTTGACTTATCTTTTTTTATATTGCCCAATGTATAATAATAAAATCACTTGTGAAAGAGCCAAGTTTATTTACCCGTTATCAAGTTACGAAAGTTTGTTAGGAAGCTTACTTTTCGGTCAAGGTCGTTTGATAAAGCTTCAAAATGGTATTGAAACGGCTGTTCGTTTCGCTAAACTATCGTTTAAAAGACGATTCCAATCTGCTGAGTTTATTTAGTAAATGGCGACGACAGCATAAGTATGCCGCTTACGCGGGGAACAAGCAGAATCTTTATGACAAGGCCTTCTCACGAGCAAATAATACACCTGAAGAGTTCTGGGCGGAGGCAGCCGATGGTGTTGTATGGAGTAGAAAGTGGAGCAAAGTGCTCGACAACTCAAATGCCCCTTTCACAAAATGGTAAACTTATACACTACATGTTTTTTTCAGCATGTAGGCCTATTGGATTTTTTTCTCTTTTTTTATATCTAGTTTTTCGAACTGAATGCAAACATCTCATTAAGATGTTATACTGAAATGAAATAGAGTTCAACGTCCTACTGTTCTACTCCTGTCCTAGTCCTGTTGCCATATACAATGTGCTATGAGGGAAATAGAAAGACCCTATTCTACATTAGCCCAGTGCACCAGTCAGAACAGAACAGTAGGACAATAAACCCCATTTCATTTCATTTCTAAGGAATACATGTATCTGATATGTCTCGTACATATTTCAAATGATTTTTTTGTTATTTGACTTATTACACTACCATACTGAGTAAATTTTACTATGATACAGATACATATCATACATGTCATTCTCCATCAATTAAAGGTGCATTATGTAAGATTTAGATATAGAGTTGACATATGTTGCTTTAAGTTCAAAAATAGATATAAAGTTATCGGTGTGTGAAGTTGTACATAGATTGTTTATTATCATAGCAACGATACTTGACAATCTAGACTAAGCCTCGATTATCCATTTTTAAATTAGATTATTAAATGTTTCAATCCAATTAAATCTCGACCATCCGATAGTTGATTATACACTTGCCTAGATAATAATAATTTTAAGAACACTGAACATTCAGTGAGTTTGACTGCTCTGTGGATAACCTCATAGACAATAAGCACAGGTAAAACAAAATTATCAGACATGCACATGTTTCATATGCACAAAATATGACACAAATTTAATTTTGATAATTAATTTGAATATTTTCTTCTTTTAAACCCTAGCTTGTTCAGGGTTGAAATACACTGGCTATTCTGGACAGTGTTTGGAGAGAGATCAACTGTCAAGTTCAACTTAAAGTTGCATGTCTTCTGCATAGAGGTGCTAATTAGGCCTGCTTCACAAATGATGTCACTGATTGGAGCAGTGTAGACTTTATATAGCATTAAAAAACAAAATAAAAGACCTGCAAAAGGCAGATTTAGCTCTAACATCATGCATCTTTAACCCCTCTTGTGGCAACAAAATAGAGAGAGAGAGAAATGGGGTTTAACGTCCACTCGACACAAACTAGGTCATTTCGGGACTAACATATGGTTTAATTTTATTTCAATAATTCGCTTGCGCATAGGGGTCTTTAGCAGTGGGAGGAAACCGGAGGACCCGGAGAAAACCCACGAGGTTGGACAGGCGACCCTACTCCTTGTCACGTACAACCGGGGATTCGAAACCACGCCAGTCGACTCAGTGACAGACTTTATGATACAGCGAGCGCACGCTAACCATTCAGCCATCCAACCCCCCAGCAACAAAATATAATCCCAGTTTTGGTTGTTATAGTACCTATATGCTACTGTATATTTTGTAGGTTCAGCGGTGGGGAGATAAGTACGTGTTACAATGCTGTTGATCGGCATGTTGAAGCTGGCAAGGGAGACAATCTGGCTATAATACATGACAGCCCAGTTACAAATACCATAGAAAAAATAACATATAAACAATTACTAGAACAGGTAAATATATTTATTAATTGGAATATATTTCTGTGCATCTATAGAGATTATAGAATATCCTATAATTTTCTAGTCTTTCAGATGGGTTTATAAACCAGAGAGAGAGAAATGGGGTTTAACATCCACTCGACACAAACTAATATATTGACTAACATATAGTTTAATTTTATTTCAATAATTCTCTTGCGCGTAGGGGTCTTTAGCAGTGGGAGGAAACCAGAGGACCCGGAGAAAACCCACGAGTTTGGACAGGTGACCCTACTTCTTGTCACATACAACCGGGGAATCGAAACCACGCCAGTTGACTCAATGACAGGCCTTACGATACAGCGAGAACATGCTAACCATTCGGCCATCCAACCCGCCTGGCTTATAAACCAATGTCAGAATATATTTTAAAGTCTTTTCGATACATATTGTCAGTAAAGAAATACAAATCGAAAAAAAATAACAAAGTATCTGCATCAAGTTCGACAAGTTTCCGGTGAGCTTTGTCAAGTTTCGGTCATGAACCAAACCAACTGTTCACAGGACACTAGTAGCAACAAGACGCCATATGGTGCTAGCAGCACTGGCTAAAAATAGACAAATGTCACAATTTGAAAATTGTTCCATTTACTGTTTTACGGGGATCACGGTGGCTAAATAGTTAAGACGCTGGCTCGCTAGCCTGGAGGTTGGGTGTTCGATCCCTGCATTGACTGAGAAAGTTCATCAAAATTTTCCGGCGTGGTTCGCTCTTGTCAGTGATGCAGGGCGGAGGACCTGACTAGGACAGCTGTCCAGTCATTTGAATGGGATGAAAAAACGAGGTCCTGTGTACACATTGGTGTGCACGTGAAAGATCCCTTGCCACTGTCTGGGCAAAATTTCCCTCATAGCACACTGTATGGCGTATGCCCGTCTTCATTAGCCCAGGTCGGAGCAGAACAGTAGGACGTTAAACTTCATTTCATTTCATTTTACTGTTTTACTTATTGTTGCTACTTGTTATATTGATACAGGTGAGTGTATTTGCGGGTGTATTAAGGAAGCATGGTGTTGGAAAGGGAGATGTAGTGTTAATATATATGCCCATGATTCCACAAGCTGTGATCGCCATGTTGGCATGTACGAGACTAGGTGCTATACATTCTCTTGTATTTGGTGGTTTTGCTGCCAAGGAGCTCTCCACAAGAATAACTCACGCGGAGGTAGGTATTTCTGTTAGTCATTTTAATATGTGAAATAGGAAATATTCTGAACAAAATATAATGTACTGGCGCACAAGTAACCTATCAAACAAAAAAGTGAATTTAAAGCTCATAGCTGCATGAACTTACAATAAGGGGGAGATAAATGAGGTTTAATATATCCACTAGATACAAAACGAGAAATCTGCTCAAAAAAATACTGGCACACACACATATCAATCAAATGACAGAGTTGTTAGCTGCATGGACTTATAATAAGTGATGGAGATGCATACTCCTCGCATTGTTTCGTTGGGTTATACCTAATCGCACTAACCACTGCTTTAACGAAAGCAAATTTCTGTTCCACATTATGACTGGTCAATAGTCTGATTACAAACCAATAGCTAACTGTGTTACAAAAGCATTACGCTTAAAACAGAGCTCCAAATTGGACCAAATATGTTTACATAACATTACGTCATGACTCACGATTTTATTATGCCCAATTAACCAGTGCATTGCAGAATATTGCAGAAAAACTAATTGTGTGACAAACGAGGCTATCAAATCGAAAACAATGTAACCAATACTGTTTGGAGACAAACATACTTTCACCGTTTTTGATTCCTTAAATCACTGTCCAAAGTTTAGGGAAGACCCAGATTAAACGAAGGGCTGTCATGTTGCTGTACTTGGGATAGATTTGATTTCAATAATTTGTTTGCATACATAGTAGTCTTTAGCTGTGAGATGAAATTGCAGAACCCACAGAAAACCCATAAGGTTAGGAAAGCCACCCTGTACCTTGCCATGTTCAAGTCTGGGTTCGAAACTACACCACTTGACTCTGTGACAGACCTTATGATCTAAATCGCATGTATTCTCCATATTTGAATGTTTTCTATGTGTTATATTATATAATTTCAGCCTAAGGTGATAGTGAGTGCTAACTGTGGAGTTGAACCTAACCGAATTGTACCATATAAACCAATGTTAACAGAAGCCTTAAATAATACACAATTTAAACCAAATAAATGTATAATATTTAATAGACCTGGGGTAAGTTTCTTGTGGTTTATTTAAGGCCCATGTCAACAAGCCTGGAAATAAGGCACCTGTCACTGACAATGTCAGACACAGATTCAGGCTTTGTCAGGCACTAAACCTCTGGTGCCTGTCATTTTGTCTGGCACTGATTTGTCTTTTTTATTGATATTATTAATGTCTGGCACTAAGTTGAAAATGTCAGGTACTATTTCATTAGTGCTGGACATTTTGTCAGGCACATGTAAAACTGTTATTTCCAGGCCTGCCTGTCAATAACAAAATGACAAAGAAGCTGCAGTGACGGAGAGAGAGAGAAATGGGGTTTAACGTCCACTCGACACAAACTAGGTCATTTTGGGACTAACACATGGTTCAATTTTATTTGGCATTGGGAGGAAACCAGAGGACCCGGTGAAAACCCAAAAGGTTGGACAGTCGACCCTACTCCTTGTCACATACAACTGGGGAATCGAAACCACACAAGTTGACTCAATGACAGACCTTACGATACAGCTCGTGCATGCTAACCATTCGGCCATCCAACTCCCCAAGAAGCTGCAGTTGTTCAGTGTGTAAGACCATGGCTCGCGAACCAGGAGGTCTTGAGTTCGCTCCCGGTGTTTGTTGAGAAAGTTCCTCTAGATTTGCTGGCATGGTTTTCCTTTGTCATTGGTGCAGAACGGAGGACCTGACAAGGAAGAGTGTCTAGTCATTAGAATGGGATAAAAAAAAAACAGGGTTCCATATACATATTGGCATGCACGTAAAAGAACCCTTGACAGTTGGAAGAAGGTAGTGCCGCTGTCTTTGCAACATTTCCCACATAGCACACTTTATGACGTATGCTGGTCTTCATTTCCCCTGTCAGTCCAGAATTCTGATTTTTACTGATGACTCCTTATAGTAAAACCAATAAATTATTTTTGCTTTATACAACATACCTAGAAATTATCTTGTTTTTCAATCCAAATTTTCTTCCAGTTGGATAAAGCTCCATTGAATAAGAATATTGATGCATGTTGGGAAGATGAAATGGCTTCCACTAATCCTGTTGATTGTGTTCCAGTTTCTGCTACTGATCCTGTTTATATACTATATACGTCTGGTACAACCGGACTACCAAAGGTTGGTTATCCAGTGTAATATTTACCTCATGTATCCTGAACAGGAGTGGATTGCAAATAATTTTGTATATGATTAAAATTTTGCAATATTGTAATATGCAATCTTTAAGTTTTGGGAAGTCACAGCGGCTCATTGAGTAAGGTGATGACTCACTAACCAAAACAGTATTGTCCAGTATGGTTTCTCCTTGAGGGGGGGGGGGTTACAGTGGCTCGGTGGGTAGAACGTTGGCTCGATCCCTGCGTTTTCCAAGAAAATTCATCAGGTATTTCCTGCTTGGTCCCTACTTGTCAGTGGTGCGAGGTCCCGCGTACACATTGGTGTGCATGTAAAAGATCCCTCGGCAGTTGGAATTCAATATAAGAGTAGGCCGTAGCACCGCTGTCTGTGCAAAATTTCTCTCATAGCACAATGCATGGCATAAGCCTGTCTTCATTGCCCCAGTCGGAGCAGACGTTAAACCCTATTTCATTTGATTTCATTTTTGGTTTCACCTTGTCAGTCATGCAGGATTGTCAGCCTTGCTTGACTTTTGGAATTTGAAATAATTTCCCAAATAGCACAATGCATGGTATATGCCTGTCTTCAATAGTCCGGTTAATGCAGAAAAGTAGGACGTTTGGGAGTTATCTTTTCATTCTCAATTTTACTTTCAAAACTTGAGACATAGCTTTAAAGCTAGTATATAGATATTCAGGGGATTATGTTGCTATAATGCATTATTTCTAATTTCGGGGGGTTGGATGGCTGAATGGTTAGTGTGCGCGCTGTATCATAAAGTCTGTCATTGAGTCGACTGGCGTGGTTTCAAATCCCCGGTTCTACGTGACAAGGAGTAGGGTCGCCTGTCCAACCTCGTGGGTTTTCTCCGGGTCCTCCGGTTTCCCCCCACTGCTAAAGACCCCTATGCGCAAGCGAATTATTGAAATAAAATTAAACCATATGTTAGTCCCGAAATGACCTAGTTTGTGTCGAGTGGACATTAAACCCCATTTCTCTCTCTCTCTCTCTATTTGTAATTTCAGGCTGTTGTACGACCTAATGCAGGTCATGCTGTTATGTTAAACTGGTCAATGAAAGCTGTATTTGATATTAATCCAGGAGAGGTATAGTGAAATTTTTTTTATCCTTTTAATAATAATGTTTATTTCTTGAGCCCCAAATCCATTCATAAGCATGCTCAAACCACTTTTAAAAGGTAAATTGTTACGCAAAGCTTCTATCTCGGAACTGTTTTAATTTTGATGATGCGATCTGAAAGTACAAGTTGGCAGATATACAGTAAGTAGTCCTGAAAGGTACATGGGAGTTGTACCCTTTTGACTCTAAAATCTCAGACATAAACATGTGAATCGTGAATCAGAAGGGATTTCAAGAAAGAAATAAATGGATGAAATGGTGTTTAACGTCCCACTGTTCTGCTCCTACTGAGCTAATGAGGACGGCCATACGCAATGCTGTGTGCTATGAGGGAAATTTTGCCAGGGCAGCGGCGGTATGGCCTACCCTTATTTCCAATTCCAACTGCCAAGGGTCCTTTTACATGCACGCCAATGTGTACACAGGACCTCAGTTTTTCGTCCCATTCGAACAACTATACGTTGTCCCTTGCCAGGCCCTCCATCCTACACCACTGACAATGGGGAACCACATCGGAAAATCCTGATGAACTTTCTTGGCCAACACAAGGGTTTGAGCAAGGAATCTCCAGGTTAGCAAGCCAACGTCCTACTCACTGAAAAATTGTGGCTCCCTTCAAGAAAGAGGTTATATGTGACGACTTGTTTTGACAATAATTCTGGCAGCTGTATTGTTTTATGAAGATACGATCCTTTGACAGTATGTCTGTAAGAATGTTATTGTTGTATAATTTTCAGGTATGGTGGGCAGCATCAGATCTGGGATGGGTTGTCGGACATTCCTATATAGCTTATGCTCCCTTATTGAATGGTTGTACTTCTATTATATTTGAGGTCAGTTAATATTCTAAAATTCATCTTTGACACCAAATAATTTATTAATATAGTTTGATCACATTTAGTTACTCCTTTGGAAATTTTTAAATACTTTGTTGAAAGATTAAAAAGGAATGCAATAAATACCTAGAGTATTTGATGTTTTTGTATATTGTCGTCAACTCTGTCCATCATTTAGACTATTAGTCCTACTGTCTTTTCACAATTCTTCTAATCACTGTACGGGTCACAGGTTTTGATACACTTTTTTTTAAACTTTGGCTGGATGAACCCTTTTGAAATTCAGAGTTTGGCATCATTTTTATATGGAGTTGTTGCCCCTGTCACAGAAACCCTGTAAACACTGATGGTATTCGTCAGCTAATAAGCCGTACTGTTAATTTCAGGGTAAACCTGTAGGAACACCAGATGCTGGAACATTTTTTCGTGTTATAAAAGAGCATGGAGTACATGGTATGTTTACAGCACCAACAGCATTACGAGCCATCAGGGCTGCTGTAAGTTTTTAATATATCTTTATTGAAGTTACAGTAATTTCATATATCACTACAGTAACAGTATTTCTTTTCGATGTCCTTTATTGTAACCGCTAAAACAGAGTGGCTGCTGTACAGATTCTTCTGTGTGTTAAATTCTTAATGGAAGGGAAAATGATTTGCATTGTTGGACTAATTCGATGGTTTCCCCTTGTCAGTGGTGCAGGACGGATGGTATGAAAAACCAAGAGCCTGTGTATACATTGGCGTGCACATAAAAGATACCTTGGCAGTTGGAATTCTTTATAAGGATAGGCCATAGTAATCTGTATGGCGTATGCCCGTCTTTATTAGCCCAGTTGTAGCATTAGCCCATATCTAAAAACTACATTTATTTGAGATAAAGTCACAGCTGTGCAATAGTAATTGGAAAGTAATTTGGTCCACATCGGAGGTAAGCATGTATTCTATAAATGTCAATGTAATTTTTTTTTTTTTTTTTTTTAGAACTCTAGTCAAGAATTTAAAAATAAATATTTGCCATTTACACAGTAAGTTGCATTCCTAATATATAAACTAACTTTTATTATATTAACTAACATTTACACAGTAAGTTGCATTATATAAACTAACTTTTATAATATTAACTAATATTTACATGGTAATTCCTAATATATAAACTAACTTTTATAATATTTACTAATATTTACACGGTAATTCCTAATATATAAACTATCTTTTATAATATTTACTAATATTTACACGGTAATTCCTAATATATAAACTATCTTTTATAATGTTTACTAATATTTACACAGTAAGTTGCATTCCTAATATATAAACTAACATTTACACAGTAAGTTGCATTCCTAATATATAAACTAACTTTTATAATATTAACTAATATTTACACGGTAATTCATAATATATAAACTAACTTTTATAATATTAACTAATATTTATTAGATAATCTAAAACCTGGTAAATCTGAAGTTGCTAATCAATTTTGTTTACATTAGCAAGATATTCTTTTAAAGTGAGGGGTTAGGTGGCCGAATGGTTAGCATGTACAAGCTTTATCATAGTCTGTCATTGAGTCAAATGGCATGGTTTCGATTCCCCTATTGTACGTGACAAGGAATAGGGTCTCCTGTCCAATCTCGTGGGTTTTCTCTCGGTCCTTTGGTTTCATCCCACTGCTAAAGACCGAAAGTTAGTCCCGAAAAGACCTTGTTTGTATCGAGTGGACATTTTGAATGTGTTTCTACACTGTATTTATTGTTATTTAATTTCTTGGAAATTCTGTGGGGGGGGTGGGGTGGATGGCCGATTGGTTAGCGCGTGCGTGTTGTATTATAAGTTCTGTCATTGAGTCAACTGGCATGGTTTTGATTCCCCGGTTGTACGTCACCAGGAGTAGAGTCACCTGTCTAACCTCATGGGTTTTCTTCGGGTCCTCTGGTTTTCTCGCACTGCTAAAGACCACTACGCGCAAGCGAATTACTGAAATAAAAATGAACCATATGTTAGTCCCGAAATGACCTAGTTTGTGTTGAGTGGATGTTAAGCCCCATTTCTCTCTCTCTTTTGGAAATTCTGATTATATTGACTGACAGATAAGTTCTGGAGCCAGTCAATTTCCACTATCAGTCAGTCAAGACTGGCTAATATGACTCAAGGGAGAACCATTGAAAAAAAAAACCATCAGTAAAAATCTAAGTAACTCTTATACATTTCAGATTTCGGTCATTATTTGTTGCGGGAGAACATTGTGATCATGAAACATTGGATTGGGCCAAAGAGAATTTTAAAACACCAGTCTTAGATAACTGGTGGCAAACCGGTATGGTTACTTTTGTTAATATTTAATTTCTTAATTCACTCAATAAATTTGTTAGGACGAAAAAATATTATCAAAATATGGAGAGAGAGACTATAGTTTTCTGTCTGTTCTATAAATAAATATTATTTTTAAAAAATATTAAAAAAGTAATGGAGCATAATGTGCAAATTTTTAATTCATGTGAAACATACCTACATCTAGATGTCTTTTAATCGATTGATTTTAACTAGAGAATAGTTTGTTCATAGATGAAGCGGGTGGGGGTTGGGTGACTGAATGGTTTAACACATGCACTTTAGACCGTAAGGTCTGTCATTGAGTCAAGTGGTGTGGTTTCAGTTTCTCACATGTACATGACGAGGAGTAGGGTCACCTGTCCAACCTCATGAGTTTTCTCTGGGTCCTCCAGTTTCCTCTGCTGCTGAACCCCCTACACTCAATCAAATTATTGAAATAAAATTAAAGCGTATGTTAGTCCTGAATTGCCCTATTTTGTGTCGAGTGGACATCAAACCCCATTTCTCTTTTTATATCTATATATATAGATGATTATCATTACAGAAACTGGAAGTCCAATAACATCAACATGTTTAGGTTTAGGAATGGAAAAATATCCACCACCAGGTGTAGCAGGTAAACCTGTACCAGGATGGAATGGTAAGTATCATGTACATATAATATATATATATGTGTAAAATATTCACCAGGTTATTTATGACCACTGTTTACGAATAAAGATAACCACATGACCACACTGTTGAAAAATAAAGATTATCTCATAACCACACTGTTGAAAAATAAAGATTATCTCATAACCACACTGTTGAAAAATAAAGATTACCTTGTAAATACTGTATTTATGAATTACGTTTATCATGTAAATACTAAATTTATTAATTCGATTACATCGTACATACAGTATTCATGAATTATGAAACCTTTTACTTTTTTTTACCCAATTTTTATATTTATTTTTGTTTTTAGTTGAAGTTTTAAGACCAGATGGCAACCGTTGTGATCCACATGAACTTGGTCAAATCGCAGTCAAGTAGGATTTATTTTTTATTATGTCATAATTTAATTAGTATTAGTTTAGCACATTTAGTTTATTTCTAAACCTCTTTGTTTTAAGTTGAATTAAAATGTTGATTTAATTTGATTTTATGTGTTTATTTCAATTAAAGGTGGGACAAGTCTACAGGATTAAATCAACACATACATTTAAACTAAATCAATACTTTTTTAATTTACCCAAATCAGAGAGAGAGAGAGTGAGAGAGAGAGAGAGAGTGAATGTGAGTGAGTGTGAGAGAGAGTGTGAGAGTGTTTAACGCCCACTCGACACAAACTAGGTCCTAGGTCATTTCAGGACTAACATGGTTCGATTTTATTTCAATAATTTGCTTGCGCGTAGGGTTCTTTAGCATTGCGAGGAAACCGGAGGACCTGGACAAAACCCACAAGGTTGGACATGTGACCCTACTCTTTGTCACATACTACCAGGGCCAGATCAAAGAGGCCTAGTCATTTTAACCAGAATTCTTGTAACATCTTTCTTTTATAGGGTAATTAATTGCTGGCCTCTGTTTATAGCAATGGATAAACATTTTTACCATCAATTTGAATTTCATTTTAAACCATGATTACAGATCCATCAGTACATGTATCAGTGTGATTTATCATGGCTGAGGTAACAGCCAGATCCTAGCTAATTATATGGATTAAATGTGACATTCACATTATGTCCCTTTCCTCCACATTATGTCCCTTTCCTCCACATTATGTCCCTTTCCTCCACATTATGTCCCTTTCCTCCACATTATGTCCCTTTCCTCCACATTATGTCCCTTTCCTCCACATTATGTCTGAGAAATCCAACACATTATGTCCCTTTACTCTTTACCGTAAACTCTGACACTAGAAATTCAGCTCCCTTTCAAGCCTGACTGACACCAGAAATCCAATACATTATGTCACTTGACTGACACTAGAATACCCATAGGTGCATATCAGTAGGAAAAGAACTGTGGGTTTGGTGCTAATGTTTACATTTGCACAATAGCAGATCTAGACGAAGCACATTTCCAGCTTTAGGCAATACTACTGTTAACTTCTTTGAATACTGAAATATCTTTCAAGTGACAAATTTCACAACTCTATACCGTTTATTCTCAACTAAAGTGTGTATTATTTTATTTTTCAGACTGCCATTACCACCAAGTTCTTTCTCTACTTTGTATAAAAATGATGAACGATTCCACGATACCTACTTTAAAACAATTCCTGTAGGTGTGAAACATTTTACTGTTTAATTTTCATTCATTCTGAACATTCAGTTTAAATTTTTCTGGCCGGCCAAATTTTTCCCCTAGCTCAATCACTGCATGTTGTATGCCGGTCTTCATTAGTCCAGTTGATGCAAGAAAGTTCCATTTCCTTTCATTTTGTTGCCTGGCAGCACTGTTTATATTTTATTAAATGAAATGAAATGGGGTTTAACATCCTAATGTTCTGCTCCAACTGGGCTAATGAAGACGGGCATATGCCATACAGTGTGCTATGAGGGAAATTTTGCCTGGGCAGCGGCACTTTGGCCTACTCTTATATCAAATTCCAACTGCCAAGGGATCTTTTACGTGCACGTCAATGTATACACGAGACCTAGTTTTTATCCCATCCGAACGACTAGACAGGTGTCCTTGTCAGGCCCTCCGTGCTACACCACTGACGGGAAACCACGCTGAAAAATCCTGATGAACTTTCTCAGTCAATGCAGGGATCGAACACGCGACCTCCAGACTAATGAGCCAGCGTCTTACCCACTTAGCCATCGTGGATCCCCGATATTTTATTAAAGGATTACATTGTATATATATGTTACAGGGTTATTATGATACTATGGATTCTGGGTTTATGAATGAGAATGATTGTTTATATGTTACAGGGTTATTACGATACTTGTAATGTGTTTATATTTTACAGGGTTATTATGATACAATGGATTCCGGGTTTATAAATGAGAATGGTTATATAGCTGTAATGGCTAGAACAGATGATATTATAAACGTAGCTGGTCATAGATTATCAACAGGAGCTCTAGAAGAGGCCATATTAGAGAATGATGACATAGCCGAGGCAGCTGTGATTGGAGTTAAAGATGCGTTAAAGGGTCAAGTACCTGTTGCTCTTTGTATCGTTAAAAAAGGTAAACATTTATGATATTTGTCCCCAAATAAAATCTATTCATTATTTTTTCAAACTCCATTATAAACTATATAGCCTACTCTTATATAGAATACCAACTGCCAAGGGATCTTTTACATGCACACTAATGGGTAAATGGGACCTTGATTTTCCATCCCATCCGAACGACTATACGTTGTCCCTTGCCAGGTCGTCAGTCTGTCTTGCACCCCTGACAAAGGGAGAACCATGCCGGAGAATACCGATGAACTTTCTCGGTCAATACAGGGATTGAACATGCGACCTAAAGATTAGCAAGCTAACGTCCTACCTGCTGAGCCACCGTGGCCCCTCATAGCACACGGTATGGTGATTGGTTGTCTCCATTTCCTCGGTTGGTGCAAAAAGACATAAAACCCTATTTCATTTATTTATTTAATTTATTTGTATTTACCCATGCTTTAGGTGTAACTAAACCAGAAAGTCAGATTATAGAAGAAGTGATAGCTGCTGTGAGAAAAAATATTGGACCAGTTGCTGCCTTTAAAAAAGCAGTAATTGTTCCTGCTTTACCAAAAACTAGATCAGGAAAAATAGCACGAAAAACTATTGCATCTCTGGCTGTCGGAGAAGAGTTTACGGTAATATTTTATTACAGTTCAAAGTAACAATCACTTAAGCATTTAAAAAAGGTTCCGTATAAGGGGTGCTTATATAAGAGAAAATTGTAGACAAGATCCCGAGTTGTCAGAGGGGTTGGGTGGCCGAATAATTTAAAGAGAGAGAGAGAGAAATGGGGTTTAACGTCCACTCAACACAAACTAGGTCATTTCGGGACTAACATATGGTTTAATTTTATTTCTATAATTCGCTTGCGCGTAGGGGTCTTTAGCAGTGGGAGGAAACTGGAGGACCCAGAGAAAACCCATGAGGTTGGACAGGTGACCCTACTCCTTGTCACATACAACCGGGGATTCGAAACCACGCCAGTTGACTCAATGACAGGCCATATGATACAGCACGCACATGCTAAGCATTCGGCCATCCACCCCATTCGGCCATTGTATTCATTTGAAAAGGATTGAACAGACAAAGCCTATATAAGTTCTTTCCCAGGATACAGAAAATAATAAACGATCTAATACATAAAAATAAGATTAAATGTAATAAATTGTGAAACCGAACATATATACAGTTTCGTGTGGAAATGATATATATGAAATATAGTTGATGCAATTATTTGATATTATACAATATGTTATGTCTTTATAACTCTGATATTGAATGATATTAAAACATGTTATGTTTTTATAACTCTTAATTTGAAAGACATTAAAGTCCATTATGTTTTTATAACTCTTAATTTGAAAGACATTAAAGTCCATTATGTTTTATAACTTTTGTATAATTCTAGATTCCAGTTACAATAGAAGATGCATCTGTTTATCCTGCTATTAAAAAATCTTTACAGACAATTGGACTGGCTCTCGATTCCTAAACTATACAGTTATACACTACCGCCTGAACTCTTTTATTAAATTTAAAAGAAAATGGTCCATGCATTGTGGAATTCTTTTTGATTTACTCGTCCATCAGTCACATGTGATAAGCAAAATTGTGCCTTATCAGCAATTGTTTTATATTTTACCGGGTTTTCTAATGAATTGTGTAGTAACTTAATTATTATCTTCATATATTGATAGATTTGTTATTTTGGTATTTTTTTTAAGTAGAAAATATTTGTATTGTCAAAGCATACAGGTGGTTATATATGTTTTATATCCAGCTAATACTTTTGATATTATAAAACAAAATGGAAAACATTCATAAGCAAAATTGTGCCTTATCAGCAATTGTTTTATATTTTACCGGGTTTTCTAATGAATTGTGTAGTAACTTAATTATTATCTTCATATATTGATAGATTTGTTATTTTGGTATTTTTTTTAAGTAGAAAATATTTGTATTGTCAAAGCGTACAGGTTGTTATATATGTTTTATATCCAGCTAATACTTTTGATATTATAAAACAAAATGGAAAACATTCATGTTTTTGTTTATGAAAATATATTATGTAGTTATTAGACTTTTTGAGATGACTCCTAGTTTGACGGTCAACAGAATAAGAGACAACAAAGGAATGGACTTTGTCAATGAAAAAGGAGAAAAGGTGCCTATTGTTTTGAGTTGTGAAGAAAGCAAGCACTGCTAGAGTGTTTTGTATTTTATTTTATGCCTTCTGATTTATATTAGGATTATATTTGTGCAATAATTTCTACAAAATCTTTTTCTATCCAATACGGACATATTTATATATTTTTCATATTGTCCGCTATATGAAACTGGCAGTATAATATTATAGTAGGCATAAAACTCTAATATTGTCCATGTCCAAGATATATGTAACTAGCCTGGCTCCCGGATCCACTCACTTGAATTGATTGTCCTTTTATTGTTGGAGCTGCAGTGGCTCAGTGAGTAAATCCCTGGCTTGCTAGCCTGGAGTTCTCGGGTTCACTCCTGGTGTTGGCCGAGAATAATTATTTCTCTTACCTGATATTGCTCAATTTCTTTATCTATTAATGTACCTATATATATATTTGATATATTAATTGTTTTCTATTAATGTAAGCTATATATGATCCGTATATTTGATACATTATATTAATTGTTTTCTCTATATTTTTGATAAAATAATATTTTATATTCATATATAATGTTTGAAAGGGGATTGTGGCTGGGACTGCTGTATTTTTCAGGGTTTAAGTCGATATTTTTTTCATTTTCAGCAGAAGTCGAGCCTTCTTCTGATATATGGATGATGTTTCACTTTGACATATATTTTTGGATGGTTGTCAGAAAAACAGTAAAATATGACTTATGTCCACTCCAACTTGTAGACCCTGTAAAACACAGTATATAGATCCTCTTCTCAATGTAATTTATGTACTCCCATTAATTTATAGGGCATAATTCTAGTTTGTATATGGAGATTATGAAACTTTAAGAGTTTGTTTTTTTTCACAATCACAGGATATTTCATTGGGTTGTATGGCATTTTGCACCATTGCGTCCAAATTACTTTCTATTGTGAACTCGTGGGTGTTGTTGATAGAAATTTTTGAAACCACACTTGTTTATTCAGGTTGTTTTAAGGAGATTATATATGAAGCTATACATGCTTGAAAATGTAGATAAACAGATTATGTTTTTTTATACATCCATATTTAAGGTGTAGTATACCATTGTCAGCTTCCAGCGACTTCCCATCAGAATTTCTTATAACCAATCTACAGGATGGTTTTTTGAGATTTTTTTCATATTTTCAGGATTTTGTCAAGTCCAAATTCAGAAATTTCTGATGGCATATAGCAGAGTTTACCCCTATTGACAATGTTTTGTTTCTTGTGTGTGTTTTAGGGGACCTGACGTGTCCCCATTTTTCTTCATGTATTGTTTTTGTTGATTTTCAAATATTAACTATACTTGTATGTGTGACTTAATGCAATATTTTATAATAAATGATTTACATTGTATTTATAATTCTCTTGTTACAAATACAATTCCTTACTCAAAAGTATTACCGCCAAATCATAGCAGGTCAAGTACTAATCAATTTTAAAGTCGGAAGTAATATTTTCAAAATGCTTGAAATTTTTGTTCAACAAAAAGCTTTATTAAAATATATTATAGAGTTATTACCTTCATTTAATTGGCTTTGTTTGTGTAATTAAAACTACATTTATTTTTGTATTCCAAATAATCAAACTAAATCCAAGTAAATAAACTGAGCGCCATGGAAAAATCACTTAGTTTTTCGTATAACAAAATGATCCTGTAAACATATCTTATTTATTTTGCTTCTAATTGTGAACAATATTCAAATGGGAACACATCAATAACAACACATTTGTACACTTATGGATGTTTAATCTGTAATCAACGGTACAAAGTCAGAGAGGTCAAAACCAAAAGTACGACACAGATGTCGGTAGCGCGTGTGACCTCCACGGGCTCTTACGCATGCTGTGCAGCGACGTCGCATGGAATTTACCAATGTTTGAAAGAAGGCCTGGGGCAAATGGTTCCATTCTTGGACAAGAGCAGCTTCTAAAGCAGCAATGGTGTGCATATGTGGTCATGATAGAGACGGCGTCCAATCTCATCCAAGACATGTTCTATCGGTGCCATGTCCGGAGACATGGCTGGCCAGTCCAAGACATTGATGTTGTTAGCAGCCAGGTAGTTCATACTAAAACGGGCGGTATGCAGACGTGCATTATCCTGTTGGAAGTGCTGAAGTTGTGGGTGCGCTTGAAACATCGGAACAACAATTGGTTGTAAGACATCATCACGGTAGGCTACAGCATTAACCCGATCCCTGCAAATGTGTAGGGCAGTCCGGTGATGAAATGTGAAGCCTCCCCACACCATTACGGGGTTGGCACTTACTTGTCCTTGTCCTCCGACGACTGCTGCACTTGTTCGAGTCGCTGGGCGGAATCTGTCACGCAGATGAGTGACCCGGATGTAGCGGTCTTGAGCCTGGGTTGTAATGCGTTGTGGACCAGGATGTTGACGGTCACCTGTTGATCCAGTAACTCGAACACGTTCCACCAACCTTACAATAGTGGACTGATGACAATTGAAGTGTCTGGCAATAGCACGTGTAGACATGCCAGCCCTGGACATTCCCATGGCTTCTTTCCGTTGATTTTCAGTTAGTTTCGGCATCTCTAGCAGATTGACCTTTCACAGTTCATGTACTGTACATTAAGTTGAAAACATGCTTTTAAAGGGCTCACACACAATGCTGCACGTGAATATTGGGTTTTTCATGTGCATCTCGTGCAATTTTTTTTGTGCAATTGCGTTTTGGAGCATTGTGTGAAACAATAGTTCATAGTATTGCATAATATTATACATACAAAACCACCTAGTAATAAAATATTTGGGAAAAAAAGTGATGCGTTTTCCATGGCGCTCAGTATATTAAATTGTAGTACTTTACATTTCAATGAAATAAAACAGAGTTGTCTCCCCTGGCATATCAGAGCTTCCCTCTCCCACTGTTTCTCACACGATTGGGCCCCTACTTCAATTGGAAGGAAATGAAATGGGGGTTTAACATCCTACTGTTCTGCTCCATCTGGGCTAATGACGACAGGCATAGGCCATGCAGTGTGGTATGGCTCATACCGTATGAGGGAATTTCGCCCAGGCAGTGGCACTATGGAGCCCATAGTGTATACCGAATTCCAACTGCCAAAAGATGTTTTACGTGCATGCCAATGTGTACAAGGGACCTCAGGTTTTTCATCCCTTCTGAATGACTAGACAGAAGGCCATGTCAGGCCCTCTGACAGGTTTCTTCAGATACATTCTCCATGGAATGCATAGAGAGCAGGTATGTCTCTATATTCTACAAAGCTTTTTCAAAATCTGGCCTTTGTACGCCTATTTTAAAAACTTTCCATGACACATTGGGACTGGATCAACACAGTTTCAGACAAGCACATGGTTCCACCAAACAAACAGTTGACACTGCCCAACTAATTCTTCAAGCACGCACTATTAATTATTAGATAAAAAAATATATAGTATTATGGTAATGTCTTTCATTCAGCTCAAATTCTCCCTCATAGTGTACACTGTAGTTCATAATAACACAACTTTATGGATTTACTACTTCTTGATTTATTATATGCAATGTATCAAGCAATCCTACTTTTCTGCATCCACTGGGATAATGATTACAGGCCTCCACCATACTGTATGCTATGAGGGAGAGAGAGAGAGAAATGGGGTTTAACGTCCACTCGACACAAACTAGGTCATTTCGGGACTAACATATGGTTTAATTTTATTTCAATAATTCGCTTGCGCATAGGGGTCTTTAGCAGTGGGAGGAAACTGGAGGACCCGGAGAAAACCCACGAGGTTGGACAGGCGACCCTACACCTTGTCACGTCCAACCGGGGATTCGAAACCACACCAGTCGACTCAATGACAGACTTTATGATACAGCACGCGCACGCTAACCATTCAGCCATCCAACCCCCCATGCTATAAGGGAAATTCAGCCCGGACAGAAGTGCTACAGCCTACTCTTATTTCAAATTCCAACTGTTCCAAGGGTTCTTTTACATGCAAGCCAATATGTACACAGGACCTCATTTTTTCGTACTATCCAAACAACTATACATTGTTCCTTACCAGACCCTATACAATAAGACAAACCAGCATACAAGACACAACAAGTAATAAACAACAAAAGTACTATCAAATTAAGGGGATGAATTTCATTTCATATATTCTAAAATTGTTTATTTAAAGATATACATTTGAAATATTAAACATCATGTACAAGATACACTGTTAAATATTAAACTTCATGTATAAGATACTCTGTTAAATACTAAACTTCTGATATTAAAATTCATGTACAAGATACACTGTCCAATATTAAACTTAATGTACAAATACACTGTCTGATATTAAAATTCATGTACAAGATACATTGTCCAATATCAAACTTCATGTACAAGATACACTGTTCAATATCAAACTTCATGTACGAGATACACTGTCCAATATTAAACATCATGTACAAGATATACTGTCCAATATTAAGTTTCATGTACAAGATACACTGTCCAATATCAAACTTCATGTACAAGATACACTGTCCAATATCAAACTTCATGTACAAGATACACTGTCCAATATTAAGATTCATGTACAAGATACATTGTTAAATATTCAACTTCTGTACATGTACAAGATACACTGCTAAATATTAAATTTCAACTACAAGATACACTGTTAAATATTAAATTTTATGTAAAAGTAATAATATAATATAAACAGTGATGGATTCTTTCTAAAACAATTCTATTATAAATTACCTCCAATCGAAGAATACATTATATTATACATATATAGTACAGGGTAATTATCACAGGTATTCAAATATTCTAATTCAATACAAAAAGGGGAGAGAGAGAAATGAGGTTTAATGTCCACTTGACACAAACTAGGTCATTTCGGGACTAACACATGGTTCAATTTTATTTCAATATTTCGCTGGCATGTAGGGTTTTTTTAGCAGTGGAAGGAAATCGGAGAGGCAACCCTACTACTTGTCAGTACAACTGGGGAATCAAAACCATGCTTGACTCAATGACAGACTTTATGATACATCGTGCCTGGAAACTATAAAAAGCGTGCCTGGAAACTATAAAAAGCGGCAGCAAAGTAATTTAAAGTTACAATTTCATATTTTCTAAGAAAGTCAAAACATAATTATTTCTATGTCTTTTGCTCAATAGGTTGTCAATTCACTATTATACAATCATAGGTTATCTTTCTCACACTTAAAATTCTTCACACCAGAAATAATAACACAATTACCTCCCTTGTTTTACTATTCCCCCACCATTTAAAGCTATCTTTAAACGTTTGAATTTGAAGTTGAAAATGATATTTTTGCCAATTTCTCAACTGGCAATAGTGAATTATAGGATTGTTCTTTAACAAGGTAGGACTATTTATAGATACCATCTATTTTAGGGCTTTATTTTAATACATTTTAAAAATATAACTTAAAAATATGAAAATGTAACTTTAACGCATCACCTTTATTTTTGCATTTAAATCTTGTATTTTATGCACAAATGTTACATATTTTAAAAAAAAAGTCTAAACATAATTATTTCTATATTTATTGCTTAACAGGTTTTCAAATCACTATCATACAATCATAGGAATCATTCTAGCATTTAAAATAGTATTAACACAGAAAATAGTCGCAAAATTACCTCCCTTGTTTCTATACGCTACATGGAAAAGGCAAAGCTCAACATTGACATTTCATGTTGAAAATGATATATTTGCCAATAGTGAATTATAGGATTAATGAGATTATTTTTTAACAAGGTAGGACTCTGTCTGTACAGAATCCATGTTTTTTTTAAGACTTAGCTTGAAAATATTTTAACCATTTGACTTTAAAAAATGCAACTATCAGGTTAAAATATTGTTAAGCACATTTTCTGCTATTACCCTCTAGTATATATGAATAGTTTATTATAAACTACAAATTCTATTGTAAAACCAATAACAACTGTTATACTGTATATACCTAACACACTTGTAAGGGTTTCAAATCAACCAGTTCAATCAAGAACAATTATAATAAGTTTAATGAATAAAGAACAATTATAATCATTTTACTGAATCAAGAAGAATTAGAATCATTTTAATGAATCAAGAACAATTATAACAGTCTTAATGGATCAAGAACAATTAGAATCATTTTAATGAATCAAGAACAATTATAACAGACTTAATGAATCCAGAACAATTATAATAATTTTAATGAATCAATCAAGAACAATTATAATGATCTTAACAAATTAAAAACAATTATAATAATTCTAATGAATCAAGAACAATTATAATGATCTTAAATTAAAAACAATTATAATTAACAAACTACTTCTACAAATAAAAAAATTAAATTGTTAGATCCACGTGCAACAATCTTACTACAGTTTGAGTCATACTAAAATGAATTTCAATTTCAATGATTTGTGATTGCCTACATATAAAACATATTTTAAAATTTAAAAATACCGTAATTATGTATAATTAATTCAATCTGCTTCTACACTTGATGATTTGAAAGAACAAATGGTGAAAGATTCAGATAAACGTTATTTTCTTCTTATTCATAAATTCCAAGCATTGAGGGGTTTTTGAATTCCTTGTTATATTGTGAAAATTGCGCTAAACATTAAGGACTGAAACACAGAGTGGAAGAAAGTTGGTAATTAATAGCTTTATACCGTCAAGATGTATGTCAAAATAATTGTACATTCTCACCTTCTTTCGCTTGAATTTTATAGAACACACTAGTACAGTTAAAAAAATAATTTTAACCGATACAAAGCTAACCAGAAAACCAATACTAGTTACTTTCAGAATGCTTGTAATGCTTTCAATCTTACTTTTATAATTTTTGGAACAATACTTTGAAACAATGTCTATATAACTCCTCTTTATTGGCTTAAAAAATGTGCAAGATAATTCTAATTTTAAGAAGAAATATGTATTATATTTGACTCTCCACTGTCATTTTAAAATAAACAATATTGGGAAACAGGCTTATCTTGACATTAAGACTATTGGAACAACAATTTTAGATGATCTTTAAATTCTGATTTTTTTTTTCACCCCAAAATACAAGGTTGACCAAAGCAGGCAAGGTTTCAAACATAATAATCCTATAGAGGTATTTAGTAACTGGACAGAGCAATAAACTATTACAAAATAACACATTTATTGAAGAACAACTGATAATTTATTGTGAAATGTAGTTCAATAAATTAATAATTGTTCTTCCATAACTATGTGTTATAGTTTATTGTTCCAAACATATTTCATAATAGTCAATCTGATTATAATACAGATCTATATTTCATTTCCTTTTTTTATACATTCGATGGCCTGTACTACATGAACATCTGACCAGTTGTAGTGGGAGGTCATGTCAGGGGTCATACGAGCAGCTTTTGACCCTATGACATCAGGCATTTGTTTAACCAATCAGCATTGATGTTTCTGGTAGGAAATCCACAGTTCAGTGCATCACACGCCAAGAACTTGCTGCAACAGACTGTTTCATTGGCTAATCTCCCACATCAACTAGAACCCTTGTTATATAACAGCTCTTCAAGATCTTAGTGTGGTAAAGACAAGTAAAATGAAATTTTGAACTATAAAAAACGAAATAGGATATGGGTTTTAACACTAAGGACCGGGTATCATGCAGATTTGATGAAAAAAGGAAAGAAACTGAGCTTACCATCTATAATCTAATACACGTATTCAGTTAATAGATTGCCATGCAGAAAGTATTAAATACCATCAAGATTCATGAAATAATGCCCAGTTTTTGCTACCGTTTAGTTTAAGAAACACCATTTAGTTTTGACATCGGTCATCTAGTTTATGACCATTTAGTTTAGTTTTGATATTGGTCATCCAGTTTATGACCATTTAGTTTCATAAACTAGACAACCGATGTCAAACTAAACGGTAGCACAAACTGGGCATTATTTGATGAATCTTGATGGTATTTAATACTTTCTGCATGGCAATCTATTAAGTGAATATGTGTATTAGATTATAGATGGTAAGCTCAGTTTCTTTCCTTTTTTCATCAAATCTGAATGATACCCGGTCCCTAGTGTAATCAGATTGCATAATAGCTAGATATTGAGAAAACTGTAGATTTGTACACATTAAGTAGTCATTAAATTTCATTTATTTATTTTTTTGGTTTATTTATCCATTTGGTATGACATGAGCTTTTATAATTAATGTGTCATTTTTAATAAAATGTCCGCTGTCCAAAGCAGCTAAGGGAACAAACTCCATGTAACCAAATCCCTTGTGGTTACGAGGTGTGGTAGGTTTTTGAAATGCAGCTAAAGTTGGCTTAGCCATTAAAGTTTCGACAATATGCCTTCTGTATTCACAAATGGAATTTTGGTCCAGAACTGAAAGTATTATTCTTCCATTAAAAGGCCATTCCAAAATATCGTCATATTCTCCTTGCAGAAAATGTACAAACACAGATAGGCAGACGCCTTTTGCATTATCCACACCATTTAGGTTAACGCGCACACACAACTTGTATCCATAGTAACTAGAATAAAATGGCGGACTATGTATGGCCGTTGTATCACCTTGTTGAGCCTCACGTTTAAGTTTATAATATTCCTTTATCTTCCATATATAAATCCCATTACAAGAACGTCCGTCCATTTCAGCAATATTATTTTCTAAAGATCTCATCTTTAGTTTTAATTCACGATTCATTCTCTCCATGTTTCTGTATTTTTCTTGCATCTCAGTGAGTTCCTGGGTGTGTCGCGCCAGACTCTCATCCTGAAGACTATTCTGTTGTCGTAGCGATTTGAAATCATTTTCGTAAATGGTTGATTTATAACTCTGTAAGTTTGTCATGCCATACATGTCTTCGTTATTCGATGGTTTGGATGTATAGCTCAAAAGAGCTTCGTCCATATTCGATGAATGTTTGAGAGCATTTTCATCTTGCGATTTCAAGGCAGTTTGATGAGTTGTCAGATTTAATTGTTGTAGAACTGGAGAAATATTAACTAGCATGTCCTCCGATACCTGTGTAGCGTGCATACTAGATGTCGTGTCACTCTCACCCGTCATAAAGAAGTGACGTCCAGGTGGAATGCTCAACCACCGACTTATCTGAATAACTTTACCACACAGTAACTCAAGATGTTCCGATGTAGCTGTATTCATATGCTCTTTAGATAAATTTTTCTGCATCTGAAAAATGCACAGCAATGTCAGACAAATTGAAATTATATTCTTATAAAGAAAAAAAAGGAGCTAGGGGTTTAACGTTCCCTAAGTCATTTTGGTACTAACATATAGTCTTTCGCAGTTGGCAGAAAATCAAAGGACATGGAGATAACCACAAGGTTGGACAGGTGACCCTTGAAATTATATTCTTACAAAGAAAAAAAAGGAGCTAGGGGTTTAACGTTCCCTAAGTCATTTTGGTACTAACATATGGTCTTTCACAGTTGGCAGAAAACCAAAGGACATGGAGATAACCACAAGGTTGGACAGGTGACCCTTATGCCTTGTCACATAGCACAAACCCAAGCAACTCGACTCAATGACAGACCTTATGATCTAAAGAAATGAAATGAAATGAAATGGGGTTTAACGTCCTACTGTTCTGCCCCTATGCTGGGCTAATGAAGACGGGCATACGCCATACAGTGTGCTATGAGGTGAATTTTGCCCGGGCAGCGGCACTATCGCCTACTCTTATATCGAATTCCAACTGCCAGGGGATCTTTTATGTGCATTCCAATATATACAAGGGACCTTGGTTTTTCGTCTCATCCGAAGGACTAGTCAGCTAAAGTGTATGGATGGTCATTATTTGAGGGATCCCTTGCAAACTTCAATATTGTGAAAGGCTACACTACTCCTTGACTAAATGACAGACCTCTTGATCTAAAGTGCATATGTTACACCATTCAGCGACCTAGCTAACATCCTTCCCCCGCCACCGCCTCATGCTATTGTTGATTTTAATACCCAAACGAATGATAACATCAGTAGGGAGAGAGATAGAAATGGAGTTTAACGTCCACTCGACACAAACTAGGTCATTTCGGGACTAACATATGGTTTAATTTTATTTTAATAATTCGCTTGCCCTGTACAACCAGTGAATAGAAACCACACCAGTTGACTCAATGACAGACCTTATGATGCAACGTGCACGCTTAACCATGCAGCCATCCCCCCAAATAACATCAGTAGGAATGCAATGATCGGTAATAAAGATCCTTGCTTTCATTGTCATATCAAATATTGTAGAGTTTGTTACATACCTTTTCTTCACATCCTAATGGTTGAAACATACAATTTACAACAGCCTTTTCACAATCACAATTCTCATGTTGTTGTATCTGCAATATGAACAATTATCAGATTAATATTAATAAGACAACTCTTGTTGACTCTACTATAAAGTTAAATAATCCTACATAAATTGGCTTTCAGAATATAAATAACTTACCAGTATATAAAAATAACATTATCATGGACTTTCTGGTTACAATTTCATTACTAGGCATAGTTTTCATTTTTTACAATTTCTTTGTTTTCAAACATATCTAGACCAGGGCCCTTATTCACGAAAACTTAAACTAAGTTACAACCAAAATTTTAAGAAATACTGCAACTTCATTGGATATATGCAAATTGATTTTACTGGTCAGCCAATCGAATTGCAGTATTTCTTAAAATTTCGATTGTATCTTAGTTTTAAGTTTTCGTGAATAAGGGCCCTGACCAGTGTTGCTATTTCAAAAATGTTCTTGTCAGATATTCTTACCGAAAATAGAGGGACATAACTCTTATCATTATTTAAACAGATGGGTTCAGACCACAATATAAAAAGACAAATGTATGTAAGATGAATCATTAGTTGGAGGGCCAGCTTATGGAACATATACTAGTTGGAGATCTGATTTTTGGAAATTATAAGGTGTTTAATTGTTGCTGTTATTTGCTCCTGAAATAAAGTGTTGAAGATCCATTCCAAGAATTTGTATTCAGTTCCGATACTTAGAGAACACACGTCAATGAGCTACATTCCCTGAAAGTTGACAATGTTAAAAAGAAATATTTACCTTCTTCCTCGCCATTTCCAATCCACAAAATTTACATTTAACTTGAAATTCTTGACAACGGTAATGATGTTTCTGTAATGTTAAATTAAATGTCATTCATGTAATAATTAATTTGTTTAATGAATAGTGAGAAATACGGAAGATTATAAAAACAGATTTAAAGGTGGGTTACCCGGCAACGGAACATACATTCACCTTCAGCTTAGTCATATGGACCGGTTTATGAAGGTTGCCACTAAATGAATGTATTGTCCAGAGTTTCAGAAAATTTGAAAAAAGAAATCCAAGGGCAATTGAAACAAGCGGTTGCCATGCAAGATACGCCCACATTTTGCAAGAGATGGACAGAGAACAAGCTCAAAAAAAGAAGTGATTTTTTTTCGTACAATCAAGGGCCATAATTCAGGAAGTTACAATCCGATATGCATGAATATTGAAAGGAACCAAGATCTTTGGGTTATAAATATGTATTTCAAGTTACATCAAAATCGGATCAAAATTGTGTCCACTCTCTAGAGGGTCCAAAACCTTGATATACAATATTTTTACAATATTTGCGTACGAGGGGCAGCCATTTTGTCCGGCAGTTTTGGTCCTATTTGTACGAAATTCGGACTCAACCATCATAAGGGTTTGACAGGGATATATTCAAACGTTTTTTTAAAATCGAATAAAAATTGTGACATCTAGAGGGATCACATCCTAAAAAGGCAACTTTTCGTACAATCAAGGGCCATAATTCAGGAAGTTATGATCCAAAATGTGCGTATATCGAAAGGAACCAAGATCTTTGGGTTATAAATATGTATTTCAAGTTTCATCAAAATCGGATCAAAACTGTGACCTCTATAGGGCCCACAACCATATTTTTACGCTATTTGAGAACGAACGGCGGCCATTTTGTCTGTCAATTTTGGGCCAATTTTCACGAAATTCGAACTCAGTCGTCCTTAGGGTGTAACGGTGATATAATAATACGTTTTTTTTAAATCGGATAAAAATTATGACCTTTAGGGTCCACAAGCTAAAAACGCGATTCTTCGTACAATCAGGAACCATAATTCAGGAAGTTAAGGTCCGATATGCGTGAATATCGAAAGGAACCGAGAACTTTGGGTTATAAAATTACATTTCAAGTTTCAACAAAATCGGATAAAAATTGTGATCTCTATAGGGTCCACAACCTTGATATACCATATTTTTACGCTATTTGGGAACGTACGGCGGTCATTTTGTCTGTCAATTTCGGGCCTATTTTCATGAAATTCGACCTCAGCTGTTTTTAGGGTGTAACGGTGATATAATAATACGTTTTTTTAAATCGGATAAAAATTATGACCTCTATAGGGTCCACAAGCTAAAAAGGCGATTTTTCGTACAATCAGGGGCCATAATTCAGGAAGTTACGGTTCGATATGCGCGAATATTGAAATGAACCGAGATCTTTGGGTTATAAACTTACATATCAAGTTTCAACAAAATCGGATAAAAATTGTGACCTCTATAGGGTCCACAACCTTGATATACCACATTTTTACACTATTTGAGAACGTAGGGCGGACATTTTGTCTGTCAATTTTGGGCCGATTTTCACGAAATTCGAACTCAGTCGTCCTTAGGGTGTAACGGTGACATAATAATACGTTTTTTTAAATCGGATAAAAATTATGACCTCTATAGAGTCCACAAGCTAAAAACGCGATTTTTCGTAAAATCAGGGGCCATAATTCAGGAAGTTACTGTCCGATATGCGCGAATATCGACAGGAACCGAGATTTTTGGGTTATAAACTTACATTTCAAGTTTCAACAAAATCGGATAAAAATTGTGACCTCTATAGGGTCCACAAGCTAAAAACGTGATTTTTCGTACAAACAGGGGCCATAATCCATGAAGTTTCAATCCGATACATGCCAATATGGAAAGCAGCCGAGATCTTTTGGGGATAAACCAATATTTCAAGTTTCGTAAAAATCAGACAAGAACTGTGACCTGTAGAGAGTCCACAAACAACCTATATAACCTATATATGCAAATTGATTTCAAGGGCAATAACTTTCAAAAGACTCATCCTTATGAAAGATTTAAATAGTTACAGCAAGTTTGGGAAAAAAACCTTTGACCTGTAGAGTATTTCCATGATAGGGACAATAACTCAGTAAATAACAGAAATTCAAATCTGAATATAAATTGAGTTCATGACAATAAGTAGTTGAATAAGCCCAGTTTATTTTAACACAAACTCTGCCCTGTAGAGTGTTTACAAGGTTTCAATGGCAGGGGCAACAAGGCAACAGTAAGGCTGATGTCCCCCGCTGAAATCCCAAAATAAATAGATGACACACATTAATTAATTGTACATTTTTTTTTTTCAAAAGTATCAAGCAATCAAACTATACACTAAGTTTCATCATTGAACTCAGTCAAGACATTCACCTAATGAACATTTACATCAAGTCTAAACATTCTACCTCAATTAAAAGCAGAGTTGTTATGTTCCAAAGTCTTGACCAATCAAATTGCTTATCGCTCATTAGCCTAAGCAGAAAATCCTCACCATCGAAATTAGTCAAGGTAATGATATAATGAATCAATATTCGGAATTCCATCGCTCTCACTTCATTATAACCAAAGTTATCGTGCCTCAAAGCATCAACCAATCAGATTGCTTATTTCTGCTTACCGTAAGCAGACAATCTTCATCATAAAACTCCACCAAGGCATTCACCTAATGAACGCCTACACCAAGTTTAAACATTCTACCTCAATTAGAAGGAGAGTTATTGTGTTCCAATGTCTCGACCAATCAAATTGCTTATCGCTCTGCTTACCCTCAGCAGAAAATATTCATAATCGAACTTAGTCAAGGTATTGATGTAATAAAGATATTCTTCAGGTGTCCTCACTCTCACTTAATTAAAGTTATTGTGTCTCATGTATATCAACCAATCAAATTGCTTATCTCTGCTTAACCTAAGCCGAAAATTCTCATCTTCGAACTCCATCAAGGCATTCACCTAATAGACACCTATGCCAAGTGTGAACATTCTAACTCAATTAGAATGAGAGTTTTTGTGTTCCAGAGTCTCGACCAATCAAATTGCTTTTCGCTCTGCTTACCCTGAGCAGAAAATGCTCATTATTAAACTTAGCCAAGGTAATGATGTAATGAAACTATACACCAAGTTTCATCACTCTCACTTAATTAGAACTAAAGTTATCGTGTCCAAAAGCATCAACCAATCAAATTGCTTATCTCTGCTTACTCTAAGCAGAAAATGTTCATCTTCAAACTCCATCAAGGCATTGACCTAATAAACACCTACACCTAGTTTGAAGATTCTAGCTCAATTAGGAGAGTTATTGTGTTCCAAGGTCTCGGCCAATCAAATTGCTAATCGCTCTGCTTACCCTCAGCAGAAAATGCTCTTTATCAAACTTAGTCAAGGTATTGATGTAATGAAACTATACACCAAGTTTCATCACTCTCACTTAATTAAAACTAAAGTTATCGTGTCCCAAAGCATCAACCAATCAAATTGCTTATCTCTGATTACCCTAATTCGAAAATGCTCATCTTCGAACTCCATCAAGGCATTGACCTAATAAACAACTACACCAAGTTTGAACATTTTAGCTCAATTAGAAAAAGAGTTATTGTGTCCCAAAATGTGTGACTGACAGACAGACAGACTGACGGACAGACAGACGGACGAACCCATTTTAATATTCCCCCTGCTTTTTTCGAAAGGCGGGGGACAATAACTTGCTCAAAAGATGAAGAGTGAAGATAAAGTTTGATAGTGGTATATGTATATTAGGAGCCACCATGAGATATGGGTTTCGATCTCAGGGTTGGAAGATTAAATTTTTCAGCATGGTTTCCCATGGAAAAAGAAACCTTGACAGTTGGATTACGAAATAAGAAATAAATGTAGGCCGTAGCACCATTGTTAGGTCAACATGGAGCATGTATTGTCTTCAATAGCCGGATGGGTGCAGAAAAATAGGATGTTTAACCCCATTTGATTTTTATTCGTTTTGAATGATTGGGGTCATGGTGGCTAAGTGGGTAAGGCGTTAGCTCGCTAGCCTGGAAGTCGAGTGTTCGATCAATGCATTTGTCAAATTTCCCTCATCTCATAGCACACTTCATTAGCCCAGTTTGGAGGAGAACAGTAGGAGTGATTACAATGAGTTTGACCAACCAACAAATGAACAGTGGAACTGACACTACATGACCATATTCACGTCTGACCACCTGAATTCTGATAGTGTCAGAGGTGAGTGTCATGTGATTCAATATAAACTGTCTAAGGTAGCATAAACGAATCAACAGTGGACCAATCAACAGTTGACATTGGAAATGATAATATGAGTCAATATTCATGTATGATCAAGTGGATTCTGATAGTATTAGATGTGTGTGTCAACTGATTCAATGCAAAATTTTTTGAGGGTCTGGCAAGGACAGCTGTCTAGTTGTTCAGATAGGATAAAAAACTGAGGTCCACTGTACACATTTTGACAGCTGGAATTTGAAATAAGAATGGGCCGTAGCACTGCTGTCATGGCGAAATTTCCATCATAGCATACTGCATGGTTTATGTCCTTCTTCATTAATCCAGTCAGTGCAGAAAAGTAGGACATTAAACCCCATTTCATATTATGTAAAAATCTCTTAAGCTAGAATGCACAAATCCCAACAAAAACATCCTGTCACAATGGTCTTCTATGTATCCTTGTTTCAAATTAAGAAGCAGGATATATTTCTGCCCAATCAAATGAGCTTTAATTTGAGGTTGATTAGCTGATATTTAGATCAAGGATGTTTAGTGCTTGTGTAAGAAAAATCGGAAATATGAGCCAGAGACGAGGAATGCCGCATAGCTGCTGCTTTTGTGAACATTTTTTTTATCAGTTATTTCAATTACTAGGTGGCGCCCAAAGTATGTTGTTAAAGAAATTGGTGTTTTTCCACCTCAGACGTATTAGTCTGGGGTTTTCCACCTCGCTGTCTAGACATATTAGTGTGAAGATGATGAAATAACTTAACAAGAATCAGGACATGGATTGTATGACAATTAATGAATAATATATATTACATACATAGAAAAATCTATTTCAATCACTGGAATGTGTGACAAGAGTTTTTTTATTTATAATACATACATACATACATACATAGAATGTGCTATGAGGGAAATGTTGTCCCTTATCAAGCCCTTCGTCCCACACCACTGCATGCATTCCCCCGGTAACCCGATTGACTTTCCCGGCCCACACTGAAAAGGAACACGGGACCTCCAGGTAAGCGAACCAACATCTTAGTCACTGAGCGATCACGGCTCCCTACATATATCGAAAATCTATGGAAGTAACTAATAACTTGTCCAGAATCAACCTCGGGAATGTGTGACAAAGTGTTAATTCAGAATACAAAAAAAAATTTTATGGCAATAAACATGGTTTAAAAATTAAACAAGTCACAGCAAATGGAGCTTTAGCAATTTCAGGTCCAAACAGAAAATATTCACATCATTTACTGCACTCAAATTTAATATTTAACAAGAGCATTGCTAACGCTGCAATATACGTCCACATTCCAGCTTTGATTGATATGGTACTTTTTAAAATGAAGAGAATGAAAATGAAATGGCTGTAATATGATCAGAGGCAAAGAAGGCTAGGCGTCGGGTTTGTTTTGCCAAATTTACAGACAAAATACTAACAATAAAGTGGGTGTGACACTGCCCCAAGAGGTCGGGGCAAGTATCAAAATAAATTGTTGCTGTCTTTATGGTATAAGGAATAAATATGCAAAGTTCCAAGATGATCCATTCAGAATTGCAGTCTGTAGACGATAAATACAAAAACTGGGCGTGGCTCTGCCCATGGGGGTTGGATATGGAAACAATATAAACAGGTACCATTCTGTTATTGAAATGGCAACATCAATAGTTGCCGTCCTTAGGGTATAAGGAATAAGTACACCAAGTTCCAAAATAATCCTTTCAGAATTGTGGCCTTTGGGCGTTAAAGGCAAAAATTGGGCGTTGCTCTGCCCCTGGACGTTGCTCTGCCCCTGGGCGTTGGGGCATTCACCAAAATCAATAGTTGATGCCCTTAGGCTATAAGGAATACATATGCCAAATACCAAGTTGATCCATCCAGAATTCGGGCCTGTAAACGATAAACATAAAAATTGGGCGTGACTCTGCCCCTGGGGGTGTGACATGCAGTTGTCGTCCTTAGGCTATAAGGAAAACATATCCCAAGTTCAAAGACAATCCATTAGGAATCGTGGCCTGTATGCAACTCACAGAGACACAAAGAAAAAAATGGGTGTGGCTCTGCCCCTGGGGGTTGGGCAATCACCAAAAAAATAGAGGTCAGCCTTGGGGTATAACGTATAAGTATAAAAAAGTTTTCAAGATGATCGATTAAGCATTGCAGGCTGTAAGTGACATACAGACACACAAAAAGAAAATGGGTGTGGCTCTGTCCCTGGGGGCTGGGCATTCACCACAAACAATAGGGATGTTCCTTAGGATAGAAGGAGTAAGCATGCAAAGTTTCAAGGTGATACGTTACGAAATGCGGTCTGTAGATAACAAACAATGAATACAAGAAATGGGCGTGGCTCTGCCACTGGGGGTCGGGCATGCACCAAGAACAATAGGGATCATCCTTAGGGTATAAGGAATTCATATGAAATTTTTTCAAGACGATCGATTAAGAATTGTGGCCTGTAGGCGACACACAGACACACAGAGAGAAAATGGGCGTGGCTCTGGCCCTGGGGGTTCGGCATGCGCCCCAAACGATAGGGGTGTTCCTTAGGGTATAAAGAAAAAGTATGCAAAGTTTCAATATGATGCGTTAAGAAATGCGGCCTGTAGACGACAAACAAACAAATACAAGAAATGGGCGTGGCTCTGCCCCTGGGGATCGGGAATGCACAAAAAACAATAGGGATCATCCTTAGGGTATAAGGAACAAGTATGTAAAGATTCAAGGTGATGACTTAAAAATTGTGGCCTGTAGGCGACACACAGCCACACAAAAAGAAAACGGGCGTGGCTCTGTCCCTGGGGGTTGGGCATGCACCCCAAACGATAGGGATGTTCCTTAGGGTACAAAGAATAAGTATGCAAAGTTTCAATATGATACGTTAAGAAATGGGGCCTGTAGATGACAAACAAAGAAATACAAAAAATGGGCGTGGCTCTGCCCCTGGGGGTCGGGCATGCACCAAAAACAATAGGGATCTTCCTTGGGGTATAAGGAATAAGTATACCAAGTTTGAAGAAAATCCAGTAAGAATTGCGCCCTGTAGGCGACACAAAGACACACGAAAAGAAAATGGGCGTGGCTCTGCCCCTGGGGGTTGGGCATGCACCCCAAACGATAGGGATGTTCCTTAGGGTACAAAGAATGTGTATGCAAAGTTTCAAGATTATTAGTTAAGAAATGTGGCCTGTAGACGACAAACAAACAAATACTAGAAATGGGCGTGGCTCTGCCCCGGGGGGTCGGGCATGCACCAAAAACAATAGGGATCTTCATTGGGGTATAAGGAATAAGTATACCAAGTTTGAAGAAAATCCATGAAGAATTGCGCCCTGTAGGCGAACCACAGACACACACACACACACACACACACACACACACACATACATACATACACACACACACACACACAGACAGGGGCGACGGCATAATACGTTCACATTATGAATGTGGACGTATAAAAAAACCTGTAACACGAACCAGGTAGTAGACGAGTATTTCATTCAAATGTACTTTAATATCTTGGTTATCAAAATGGCTTAGATTTGAATTTGTTATCTTTTATTTAGCAAGTCCTACGTTTTGTGCAAATGCACGATTTGCACTGGGCACGTACTTTTGTTAACCATCTATGTCCTAACCAAATTCTATTATTGCCTATTTTCAATTAACTAGAATTATGCTAGCATGAATTAAGAAGAATATTGAGCCAAGACCATTAGGCCATGCCTCCGTCCCTAAAGTCAAATAGTTGTTTTTATTAGGAATGAAATGAAATGAAATGGGGTTTAATGTCCTACTGTTCTGCTCCGAACTGGGCTAATGAAGACGGACATACGCCATACGGTTTGCTATAAGGGAAATTTTGCCCGGACAGCGGCAATATGGCCTACACTTATATCGAATTCCAACTGTCAAGGGATCTTTTACGTGCACACCAATGTGTACACAGGACCTCGGTTTTTCGTCCCATCCGAACGACTAGACAGCTGTCGTTGTCAGGCCCTCCGTCCTGCATCACTGATAAGGGGAAACCCCGACAGAAAATCGGGATGAACTTTCTTGGCCAATGCAGGGATCGAACACCCGACCTCCAGGCTAGCGAGCCAGCGTCGTACCCACTTAGCCACGTTTTTATTAGACATGACCAATAAGTACATTGCATGCACTAATATCAATTTAAGTTATTTTGTGTCCCCCACTGCTTTTCAAAATTACAGCTCATGTGACTGTGTGTTTAAATGTAAGTTATTTTGCACTTCGTTCACATTTTCACAAATCATACACAAGCGACAACTAAATGCAAGTTATTTTGTGTTCCATTCACATTGTCACAAAGCCTATATCCGCAACTCTGTGTTTAAATGTTATTTTGTGCTTCGTTCTTTTTTTCACAAATCCTACACACGCGACTGTGTTTAATTTAACTAAGGATATCCTCATCCGTAACTGTGTGTTTAAAATGTAAGTTTTTTTGTGCTCTAACTCATTTTCACAAATCCTTCACACGCGACTATTTGTTTAAATTTAACTAAGGATATCCTCATCGGTAACATTTTTAGAAATAGACTATATAAAGATTTTTTTTACAATTCAAAAGTGGTAGGAAAATAAGAAAACATGTGTAATGTTTAAAGGGTGATTGAAATCATGCTTGCATAGATGACAAATCAATGATATGACTGAACACCCAACCCTCTCTCATAGTTGAGATATTTATTATGACCGATCACCCCACTCTCTATCATAGTTTACCAGTGTATTTAAGATTAGATAAACAACATATTGGCTAGTCAAACCAGGATATAGAAAAGGGTAGCTTGATTATTGTAACAGGATTTGACCTAAATACTACATGTGTATGTTACATGTATATACGCCATTTAAAAACAAACAATTAAATAGGTCTCTTAATTTTATATATATTTTCCCTCATATTCCTTCACTACAGTTTCAGCATTTAGATATCTAATTTGTCATTTTCAAGTTTTTAATACTGACTTATTAATCATACATTATGCAAGAGCTAAATCTGCCTATTTCAGGTCTTTTTTTAGGTCTGAAATGTTATCTAAATTATTAATTAGACATTAACTAACTTATCCAGACCACAATCACTCTCGATGCCATCATAAGCCTGCGATATTTAGTGGATTTGAATACATTTTGTGATGGATTTTATAATCGAGACTTTGTTTATTATCGTACCAGTGTAAGTAATGACGATCGAGACTAGCCTAAAATTGAATCGCTAATATCTCAGTCCAGAGTGAAGCAATTTGACTGAAATTTTCAGCTTATTCTATTTTTATTATCTATTTTTTTTAACTATTATAGCAAGAATTGTCGGCTCTTATCTAATGCCATTTTAAATTATAGGAACTCACACTTTTCAACAAAACATTTAAAAAAATTCAATTAATTTCATATAAAATCAAATTTGAAACAATCTGTTTTCATTATCTATTTTTTAACTATTATAGCGAGAACTGTCATGTTTCAACAAAAAAAGCAAATGCAATTAATTTCATATAAAATTAAATTTGAAATAATCAATAAAGATAAGCACTGCACAGATATTCCTTGAACTCATTAAAAATGTATGTGTAAAATAAATTGAATCTTAAAACAGCTATATCTCAGTTATGTATATTGCGTAGTTTATGTAATAATGAGTGCAAGAGAACCACACTACACGCAAAACCGATAAAACAAACCTGCAGACACACAAATACATAGACACTGCAAGCAATAAGTTTATGTGACCAGTTTAACCTAGCTATATAACATTTAGTTTATGTAACAAGTTTAACCTAGCTATAACATTTAGTTTATGTGACCAGTTTAACCTAGCTATATAACATTTAGTTTATGTGACCAGTTGAACCTAGCTATAACATTTAGTTTATGTAACAAGTTTAACCTAGCTATATAACATTTAGTTTATGTGACCAGTTTAACCTAGCTGTAATGTTTAGTTTATATAACAAGTTTAACCTAGCTATATAACATTTAGTTTATGTGACCAGTTTAACCTAGCTATAATGTTTAGTTTATATAACAAGTTTAACCTAGCTATATATTTATTTTATGTGACCAGTTTAACCTAGCTATAATGTTTAGTTTATGTGACCAGTTTAACCTAACTATAATGTTTAGTTTATGTAACAAGTTTAACCTAGCTATATAATATTTAGTTTATGTGACCAGTTTAACCTAGCTATAATGTTTAGTTTATGTGACCAGTTTAACCTAACTATTTTTTTTTAGTTTATGTGACCAGTTTAACTTAAAGATACATTATGGGAGATTTTTATAGAGAATTGGTCATTCTTACTATAACAGTTCCAAAGTAGATGATACAAGAAGAATATATTGAAAATTTCAGTCAAATTACTTTATTCTGAACATAGTTATCATCGTTGTAATATTTGACTAGAAATGGTAGTGAAATGTGCTTTCACCTTGGCTGATCGTTTGATTGACAGGCGTTAACTCCACCTACATATCTCGATCAGCAAGTAAAGTTTTCAATGGCATGCGGAAACGCTCTACAGCAGCCTCGCTAAGTACACTCTATCATTTAGCCTCGATCTAACTGACGCATTCTCATCAGGATGCGCCATATTTGAATTAATTAATAAGTGAAATCCTTAAGTTTATGTGACCAGTTTAACCTAGCTATAACATTTAGTTTATGTGACCAGTTTAACCTAGCTGTAATGTTTAGTTTATGTAACAAGTTTAACCTAGCTATATAACATTTAGTTTATGTGACCAGTTTAACCTAGCTATATAATATTTAGTTTATGTGACCAGTTTAACCTAGCTGTAATGTTTAGTTTATGTAACAAGTTTAACCTAGCTATATAACATTTAGTTTATGTGACCAGTTTAACCTAGCTGTAATGTTTAGTTTATATAACAAGTTTAACCTAGCTATATAACATTTAGTTTATGTGACCAGTTTAACCTAGCTATAACATTTAGTTTATGTGACCAGTTTAACCTAACTATAATGTTTAGTTTATGTGACCAGTTTAACCTAGCTATATATTTATTTTATGTGACCAGTTTAACCTATCTATAATGTTTAGTTTATGTGACCAGTTTAACCTAACTATAATGTTTAGTTTATGTGACCAGTTTAACCTAACTATAATGTTTAGTTTATGTAACAAGTTTAACCTAGCTATATAATATTTAGTTTATGTGACCAGTTTAACCTAGCTATAATGTTTAGTTTATGTGACCAGTTTAACCTAACTATTTTTTTTTAGTTTATGTGACCAGTTTAACTTAAAGATACATTATGGGAGATTTTTATAGAGAATTGGTCATTCTTACTATAACAGTTCAAAAGTAGATGATGAAAGAAGAATATATTGAAAATTTCAGTCAAATTACTTTATTCTAAACATAGTTATCATCGTTGTAATATTTGACTAGAAATGGTAGTGAAATGTGCTTTCACCTTGGCTGATCGTTTGATTGACAGGCGTTAACTCCACCTACATATCTCGATCAGCAAGTAAAGTTTTCAATGGCATGCGGAAACGCTCTACAGCAGCCTCGCTAAGTACACTCTATCATTTAGCCTCGATCTAACTGACGCATTCTCATCAGGATGCGCCATATTTGAATTAATTAATAAGTGAAATCCTTAAGTTTATGTGACCAGTTTAACCTAGCTATAACATTTAGTTTATGTGACCAGTTTAACCTAGCTGTAATGTTTAGTTTATGTAACAAGTTTAACCTAGCTATATAATATTTAGTTTATGTGACCAGTTAAACCTAGCTATAATGTTTAGTTTATGTAACAAGTTTAACCTAGCTATAACATTTAGTTTATATAACAAGTTTAACCTAGCTATATAACATTTAGTTTATGTGACCAGTTTAATCTAGCTATATTTAGTTTATGTGACCAGTTTAACCTAGCTATATTTAGTTTATGTGACCAGTTTAACCTAGCTATATAATATTTAGTTTATGTGACCAGTTTAACCTAGCTATATAATATTTAGTTTATGTGACCAGTTTAACCTAGCTATAATGTTTAGTCTATGTGACCAGTTTAACCTAGCTATAACGTTTAGTTTATGTAACAAGTTTAACCTAACTATAACATTTAGTTTACGTAACAAGTTTAACCTAGCTATAACCTTTAACCTAGCAATAACATTTAGTTTTTGTAACAAGTTTAGGTTTACAAATTTGTGAAAGGTTATTCTGTTACTAAAATGAACATTTTTCTAACTGCGCCTTTCGGATCTTTAAACCTCCTGAACCATCACCTGATCGATTAAGTGATATTTGAGTCCAGCTAGGGCAAAAACAAATTCAGTTACAAATTACACAGCTTGATTTATAATAATATCACATTACTATAGCTGTAGAGAAGGCGGAACTGGGGTATCATATATCATTATTACCTTCATCATGTAAATTACCTTAAATAGAGAGTCAATTGTCACTATCTCAAACAAAGCCTAGTTACATTTATCTCTGGAGTGGTTTAATGCAGGCTCGTGAAATCACACAGTCTGCCTTTGAGTCAAATGGCGTCGTTTTCGATTCAACGCTTAAACTTGACAAGGTGCCTGTTCAACCTCGTGGGTTTTTTTTGGGCCCTCCCACTGCTATTGACCCATACACGCAAGCGAATTAATGAAATATTTTAGTCCCAAAATGACCTAGTTTGTGTCGAGTGGCTGTTAAGCCCCATTTCTCTTTCTGTCAAATTCATCTCTGTTAAAGCTGCCAATTGTCATTTTTACCCATTTACACCACGCTAAAATGGACCCAGATTTATCATTTTACATTTAATAAGAAATCAAAACCAAAAATACCAATGGTAGATAATCTTCCATTGCTTTTTTTTCTTTAAAAGACGCCCATCAATTTGAGCAGATGTAAATGTGAAATCAATCAGATTAAAAGTGGAAGGTGACATCCAGGGTCATACGAGCGGCTTTTGACCCTATGACATCAGACATTTGATTAACCAATCAGCGTTGATGTTTCTAGTGGGATAACCACAGTTCCATGCATCCCACGCCAAGAACTCGCCATAACAGACTGTTTCATTGGCTAATCCTCCCCATCAACTAGAATGTGGGTTATATAAGAACTCTTTCATATCCTAGTGCAGGAAAGTCTCGTCAAATGAAATTTTGAACTATAAAAATAGAAACGAAATAGGATCTATGGTTTAATCAGATTGGTGTGAAATAAGCCGTGGAAAATTTGATATCATTATAATAATGCAAATGAAGCACAAATATTTTTATAGTCCTGTAGTTTGATAAAGGATATCAAGAAAGATAATTCATTACTATCTATATGAGGCAAACTAGGTTATTTCGGGACTAACATATGGTTCAATTTTATTTCAATAATTTACTAGAAGGAGGAAACCCATGAGGTTAGACAGGAGACCCTACTCCTTGTCACGAACAAATGTGGGATTAAAACCACTTTGCTTCACTCAATGCTCAATGACAGACCCTATGATCTAAAGCACACATGTTAACCCAATTACCCCCTCCTACCCTTCCCCATCCACCCATCCATGAAGTAATTATGCATGACCAACAAAGCTATTAACACACTGTGCAATATATTTCATCAAGATGTCCCTTTAATATTTGATGTAGCTGTGTACATAAAGCACTAATCTGTAAGAGTTCAAATAAGCAGTGAGGCTTTTTTTTAAAAAATCCAGGAAGTTGAATTGAGTTTATGGTAGACTATCTTTATATAGATACATGTAACTCCCATGAATAGATGCTAAATTGATATCTATGTAAACATACCTCCTTTATATAATGATCTATATTATTTACCTATGTGAGTATATTCAAACAATCTATATTCAGTGTGGCTATAAATAACCATGTTTACAAAAATGATTAGGAATAAATGGCACTTGAGATTTCATTCTCCAAAATTCGTAAATAATTGAAATGAAATGGCGGTTAATCTATTTTTCTGCACCAACTGGATCAATCCAGATGGGTATTCGCCATACAGTGTGTACCAACTGGGTCAATCCAGATGGGTATTCACCATACAGTGTGTACCAACTGGGTCAATCCAGATGGGTATTCGCCATACAGTGTGCACCAACTGGCCAATCCACATGGGTATTCACCATACAGTGTTCCATAAGGGAAATTTGCATGGACTGACTCTTTATTTCAAATTCCAACTGTCAAGGGTTCTTTTATGTGTACACCAATGTGGACAGTGGCGTAACAACCTACTCTTATTTCAAATTATAACTGTCTAACTGACAAGGGTTCTTCTAAATGCATGCCAATGTTTTTCGGACAAACCGAACATCTGGACACTGTTCCGTGTCCGCCCTGCCATCTCCCCCCCCCACCAGCCGTTACTGCACCCAAGACAAGGGAAAACCATGCCAGACAATCCAAAGGAACTTTCTCGGGTAACACCTTGAGCAAACCCCAGACCTCCTCGTTGGCATATGACTCTTTCGCCAACCGTGACACCCTCATAGCTAAGTAAACACTGCTGTATTTCAGACAGGCTTTAATTTTATTAGAAATTTATCTTTTAAATGTTAGTAAAGTAACCTGCTGCTAAAATTTATCTCATGATAATAAAAATAGTGATCAATCAATATCCCATAACTCATGCTGTCGAGTTTCCCAATAGGAAAGACCATTTCCCAGCAGTAATGACTATTTCAAACTGGGGAAATGAAATGGGGATACACAGGTGAAAAATTGTTATGTCATGAAATTATAATATTAAAATCTTTTGTAAAGCTTTGGTGGCCACTTATTGCCTTGAATATTAATAATCTGGCCTTTTTTCGAGGAATATAATGTAGTGTGATGTGTTTATTACACTTGACAGGTCATTTCTCTACAACATCCAGGAATTTCTGTGCTACATAAAATTTTCAGTGCACTATTCCCCAGGTACTCAGCAGAATTGTCCACAATGATTGGGTCCTGTATTGACTGACAACTTATACGAGTCATGTTTGACATGACCTGCCAATTCAAGCTAGTCAAAAAAAACTATTTTCCTAAGGCGCAACTTGCAATAGCAATGTTGACTAGCCTTCTATAAGTAATATCAAATCAACCAATGGAATCAGTAAATTGAAAAAGGAACAACAGTATAATACATTTATACTGTTTGAATGGCATTTAGTAATTGAGCACATTAAAAAATAAACACAAAGTTATATGGATAACAATTACTATATTTCTATTAAAGAGAATCATTGTTGAAACGTAGCTTTAATAGAAATATAGTAATTGTTATCCATATAACTTTGTGTTTATTGTATAATACATTAGGACTATATACAGTCTTAATAGTTCACTAACTGTTGTGCTGTTTCACACGTACACTCATCAGAATATAAAGACTTTTGTTTTGAAAAGGAAAATAAACGTACACTACTAACAATAGGTTTATTTCCAAGATAAAATACAGAATATGAATACATGGAAAGTAAACTAAATGCAATTTATGGCATAGTATTGAATGTATGTGGGTGCTATTCTATTTAAACACCAGAGTTAAAAACAGAAGTAAATATAATGGGGTTTAATGTCCTACTTTTCTGCACCGACCGGGCTAATGATGACAGTGTGCTATGAGGGAAATTTGTCCCAGGATGTGACATTACGACGTACTCTTACACGCACGCTAATGTATACATGGGACCTTGGTTTTTCATATCATCCAAACGACTAGACTCTCTCCTTGTCAGGCCCTCCGTCTTGCATCACTGACAAGGGGAATCAACACCAAAAAATCCTGAGACACTTTCTTGGATAACAACATGAGTGAACCCATAACAATTTGGTGTAGTGAGCCAGCGTCTTACTAACTTAGCCACAGCGGCTCCCTATAAGGAAGTAGTGACTGAGAATAGCATCGTAATGATTGAGAAGAAATGTCTTTAAAGGAGCACTGTCTTCAAATGACCATAAATCTAAGAATTAAAAACACTTACTTGTAATCTATTGAAGATAATCGATTCACCACAATGTTCACATAGAATCTCTCGATTAATACAAACAGATGATAAATGTGTGTTGATATCTCTTCGCAGTAAAATATTTGGGCATTTATTTGGGCATGGAATCAAACCCAGGGGACAGTCATCCACATGCCTCTGCAAATAAATTAAAAAGAATATTTAAAAATTTAAAGATATATCAGGAACTCAAACATGAATGAGTCCAATCAAAAGTGAGAGAGAAATAGAGTTTAACGTCCACTCGAAACAAATTGGGTGATTTCGGGACTAACATATGGCTCCATTTGAGTTCAATAATTTGCTTGCATGTAAAAGGTATTTATCAGTAGGTGGAAACGCATAGGTTAGACAGGCGACCCTACTCCTTGTACAAGCTGGATATCGAAACCACGCCACATAACTCAATGACAGAAATGAAATGAATTGGGGTTTAACGTCCGACTGTTCTGCTCCTAACCTGGGCTAATGAAGACGGGCATCATACAGTGTGCTATGAGGGAAATTTTGCCCGGGCAGCGGCACTACGGCCTACTTTATCGAATTCCAACTGCCAAGGGATCTTAGACGTACACGCCAATGTGTACACGGGACCTTGGTTTTCTGTCCCATCCGAACAACTAGACAGCTGTCCTTGTCAGACCCTCCATCCTGCATCACTGACAAGGGGAAATCATGCCGGAAAATCTAAATGAACTTTCTCAGCCAATGCAGGGATCGAACACCCGACCTCCAGGCCTCAATGACAGACTTTATGGTCGAAATCCACCCAACACAAGAGATGTTGGCTTGTTTGCTAATTTTAGTTTATTTATCTTTTTGCGTATTGTGTTCCCAGTTAGTAGTACATAAAATCTATCATATCGCAACCCAAGACCCCTATATGCAAGCAAATTATTGGAATAAAATTGAATCTTATCCGAAATGACATAGTTTTTGTCAAGTAAACGTTAAACTATAGCTCTTCCTCTTTCTCTTTATTTGAACTCCTTCAATACCATTAGGCAAAGAGACTTTAATATTTAAGATACACTTAATAAATAGTCATTTAATCAAATGCATAAATTTTATATGGTTACCACTGCATGCGTTTATTTCTTTATCTATCACCCATAGCAATGTTTAACCAGCGGCTGCCAGGCAGGATACGCCCACATTTTCGAGAGATGGATAGAGGACAAGCTAACAAGAAAGTGATTTTTCCTACAATCAAGGGCCATAATTCAGGAAATTACAATTCATTATGCGTGAATATCGAAAGGAACCGAGATCTTTGGGTTATAAACTTACATTTCAAGTTTCAACAAAATCAGATAAAAATTGTGACGTCTATAGTGTCCACAACCTTGATATACCATATTTTTACGCTATTTGAGAACGAACGGCGGCCATTTTGTCTGTCAATTTTGGGCCGATTTTCACGAAATTTGAACTCAGCCATCCTTACGGTGTAACTGTGATATAATAATACGTTTTTTTAAATCGGATAAAAATTATGACCTCTATAGGGGCCATGAAGTTTCGATCCGATACATGCCAATATCGAAAGGAACCGAGATCTTTTGGAGATAAACCTATATTTCAAGTTTCGTCAAAATCAGATAAGAATTGTGACCTGTAGAGTGTCCACAAACAAATTGTGGACGTCCGGACGGACAGGGGCGACGGCATAATACGTCCACATGAAAATGTGGGCGTATAAAAATCTAATACAAGTTTTGTGTTGTTTGGCCTACTTGTAATTCAATGTATTATTTCTAAATTAATACCCTCGGAAGTGCAAATTTACAAGCTTTAGGAAGATTAAATAATGTTATATATACCTGAATAAACTTCAACATGACAACTTCATCACATCCATGATTATTATTTGGGCATTTTACATTAAAATTCTGGATTTCACGCTTGGCGAAGTTGTCAGCAAATAGATCAGACTCGACAATTTTTTCATTATCAACCGGACAACTCTTGTTTGATTCCCTGAAAAATAAAATTATTGATTTCCTAAATGTTTCCTTGCTGCATTAATAATAATGTACATTTCAGCCTAATACTGTGAAATGAGAGATGTCGATGGGTCTTTTATGAGCATGTCAGTAATAAAATCCTGTCGAGAGATTCTATTTTAATCACCCTTGTTTATCATGTGACATGATTTGAGAGAGAATCCATTTTTACATTGTATTTATTGTTTAGTCGTTGTCTATTTACCATAAGCATCGTAATCAAAGTACATTCCGGGATAATCCTCTGCCAATTTCTTTTTCCGCCGTTTAATCTTGCCCCATTACTAAGCATTACAAGCGCGACATCACAATCCTTTACTAAGTGCTGTAGTTGGTTAAATAACACTTACATACCCAACACCAGAAATTAATCCGAGAAATTATCTTAGATTGACGGGTGTACAAATCACGTCTGCTCCATGAAACATGACCCTGGATCAGGCCCCGAGTTAACAAAGCATTCTCAGACATAAGAATTTACTCAAAATTATTTGTCTTATTTTAACTAAAATATAGCCCTTTATAAAACATTTGTTGTTTTAATGTGGGGTCACGGTGGCTAAGTGGGTAAGATGCTGATTGCTAGCCTGCAGGCTGGGTGTTCGATCCCTGCATTGGCTGAGAAAGTTCATCCAGATTTTCCGGCGTGGTTCCCCCTTGTTAGAGATGCATGACGGAGGGCCTGACAAGGAAAGCTGTCTAGTTGTTCGGATGGGACGAAAAACCAAGATCCTGTGTACACATTGGCGTGCAAGTTAAAGATCCCTTGACAGTTGGAATTCGATATAAGAGCTTTCCGTAGTGCCGCTGTCCGGGCAAAATTTCCCTCATAGCACACTGTATGGCGTATACCCATCTTCATTAGCCCAGTTCGGAGCAGAAAAGTTGGACGTTAAACCCCATTTCATTTCATTTTTTTGTTTTAATGTACATGTATCAAATACATCAATGAGAGAGAGAGAGAGAGAGAGAGAGAGGGTTTAACATCCACTAGACACAAACTAGGCCATTTTGGGACTAACACATGGTTCAATTTTATTTCAATAATTCGCTTGCGTGTAGGGGTCTTTAGCAGTGGGAGGAAACTGGAGGACCCGGAGAAAACCCACAAGGTTGGACAGACGACCCTACTCCTTGTCACGTACAACCGGGGAATCGAAACCCTGCAGTTGACTCAATGACAGACCCTATGATACAGCGCATGTGTGCAAACCATTCGGCCATCCAACCCCCCTACATAAATAAGAAAATATATGCAAAGTTTTGTGTTTCTGGAACAAAGATATTTCTCATAAACAGTTATTGAAAGTTGAGTAAATTAAGTCTGAGATGTCTGGACTTCATTTGTGTAACATTCTAATGTTGTAGTATCTGAGAATGCTCCGTCATTAATCAAAGAATAATCTGTACTATCCACGAAACTCGATTAAATAAAATTATCTGTACTTACCGTAACCATTTAGTAATACAAGCTTTACAGAATCGATGACCACATTTGGTCTGCTGAGGTTCACGAAGAACCAAGAGACAGATGACACACTCGTACATGGAGTCTGGCTTGGGAACAAACTCATAGTCGAAACCTTCCACTGTTTTCTGTAGATGGTAACTGTTATCATTACTAGACATGGAGGAACTTGGGAACGACGTTCCACTGTATAACTCTTCCTGTTTCTCTGCCATTCTTCTCCACACTGTATCTAGAAACTACATGTAAACATCCAATCGGGTTCATGGTACCAGTGGTGACTTGTTAGTCCCACACCATGATTAGTCCACTGATTTACATCTGTAAATAAAACACTATAATCAATTTACAGTTCCATAGAAGATGAGAAAAACGAAATGAAACAGGGTTTAACGGACTACTGTTCTGCTCCGACTGGGCTAATGAAGACGAGCATACGTCATTCAGTATGCTATGGGGGAAAGTTTGCCTGGACAGCAGCACTACGGTCTACTCTTATATCGAATTCCAACTGCCAAGGGCTCTTTATGTGAATGCCAATGTGTTTTTGATCCCATCCGAATAACTAAAAATCTGTCTTTATCAGGCCCTGACAAAGGGAAACTATGCCGGAAAATCCTAAGGAACTTTATCAGCCAACACCAGACTAGTGAGCCAGCATCTTAATCACTTAGCAACCATTGCATTAACTTAAACTTTCTGAGCAGAAACGTAGATGTTAAACCTCATTTCATTTATTGATTCACGGTTACTATGTCACAAGTTCTCCGGCCCCACATTCTTACTTAAACCTGAAAAGTTCGCAAATGAATGAAAATTAGCAACTTGATTCATTGTGTAAGATTCAGATAAAGAGATGGTCATTCTTGCTATATTTCAAAAATAGATAACGAAAAATGAATATATTGAAAATTTCGTTCAAGTTACTTTGTTCCGAGCAAAGCTACGAGTGTTTGAAAATGTAGGCTAAGTCTACATGTATATTATCTATTTTTAAATTAAATTATAAAATGGCGATCGTGTTTCAATCCATTTAAATCTCAGCCATCCAATGTCTTAGAGAGTTGATTATAGGCTTGTCATGTGAATAAATATCTAAATAATAGTTTATTATATAACAACTGAAGACAAAATAAAAACCAGAAACACCTTCGTATTCGTCCGTGCAGGACCTCTAGGTGTTGTCACATATTTTGCCACTGTAGTAAACATTATCAGATTGATTCTTGAAATTGTATAACAGAAATATAACGAAGCCGGAAAAAATAAGGTACAGACATAAATTCAGGCACAATTCTTCTGGTGCTTGTCATTTAGTTGGCACAAATCCTGCACCGATCAATTTGTCCTTTATCATTGTTTTTATTGATATTTATAATACATGTTAAGCACACAGTTCAAAATGTCAGCTACAAGATCAATCGTGTCTGACATGTGAGGTATAACTAAAACTGTTATTACAAAGTCTGAATATACATGTAATACAATCACACGTATCTCACATTTCCATCTTTATCAAGACCAGTTAAACAGGTAATATGCAAGAGCTAAATCTGCCTAAAGCAGGTCTTTCTTAAGGCCTGAAATGTTATATATACTATTAATTAGACATTAATTAACTTACCAATTAATTCTCGATGCCATCGGATGGCTGTGAAATAAGTAGATTTAAATATGTTTTGTGGTCAATGCAGTTACCGTAAACGTGGATGATCGAGACTTTATTATTGTAACAACGGCAGTAATAACAATCGAGGCTAGTCTACTGTATCCCCAATACAAATTGACTGAAATTCTCAGTATATTCCCTTTTCATTATCTATTTTTTAACTATCAAATTAAAGCGAGAATTATCAGCTCTTTATCAATTCTTACATGTCTGTTTAATGTCTATTACATAGTGAGAACTGTCAGCTCTTTATCCAATTCTACCACAGTTTTTTCCACCCAATTTTATTTTTATCTCGCAATTAAATACTAAATATAAATAAGTCCTGACTGCTGCCCATCTAGTTACAGCACAAGATCTATTTTGGTTTGATTGATGCACAATCAAAAATAAACAGAAGACGAGGAAATAGTCCACATGTCAAAGTACACTCTGCCTGAGGTAATATTTAAAAAAAAGGTTATAACCTACAGTTTTAGACAGTCAAATTAGATTGGGAATTATTAGAACTCTGCAAATTAGAGTTTAAAATTTGCATAATTAATTTCTAACAACTTTTATAGCAAGTGAATTTGATTTCAGACTATTATTATTTATCTAAGAGGTCATTTTTTTGGCAATCTGCTTAAAATACAGATCTATATTTTGTTTCGTTTTTTATACTTTCGATGGCCTACACTAATGAAGATATGACCAGTTGTACTTGAAGGTCGTGTCAGGGGTCAAGTCGCTGTAACAGACCGTTTCATTGGCTTATCCCTCACGTCAAACAAAACGCCGGTAATATAACAACTCTTCCAGATCCTAGTGTAGTGAAGATAAGTAAAAAAAATTTTTGAACTATAAAAAACGAAACAAAATAGGATCTGTGTTTTAATCAGATTGGTTTTTTTTGGCAATAAATTTAAAATGGGGATTTAACATCCTTTTCTGCACCAATATCCATCGAAATTCAATTGTAAAGGAGTCTTTTACATGCACACCAATGTGTACACAGGACCTCGTACCATGCAACGACAACTTAGGCTTTCTGTATTGTATCAACTATCAATGGCAATGGGAGATCACCTGGAAAATATCGAAGAGAGAGAAAAAGAAATGGGGTTTAACGTCCACTAGACACAAACTAGGTCATTTCGGGACTAACATATGGTTCAATTCTATTTCCATAATTCGCTTGCGCACAGGGGTCTTTAGCAGTGGGAGGAAACCGGAGGACCTGGAGAAAACCCACGAGGTTGGACAGGCGACCCTACTCCTTGTCATGTACAACCAGGGAATCGAAACCACGCCACAGTTGACTCAATGACAGACTTTATGATACAACGCGTACATGCTAACCATTGAGCCACCCAACCCTCAAATCCTGCAGAAACCATCACTGACAGTTCAAAGATTTGGTCTGTCAGACATCCGAACATGACATTTTTAAAGTGTTTAAAATAGTATAATAACACAAACACAGTAATTTATTCAGGGGCCATAGCAGATTCTACCACAACATTAGCTTATCATGGGGGAGGGAGGTGATGGCCAAGTGGTCTAATGTCTGCACTTTAGATCATAAGGTCTGTCACTGAGTGTAGTTTCTATTCCGATTTTATACGTGACAAGGAGTAGGGTACCTTGTCCAACCTCATGTGCTCTCTCTGGGTCCTACCCTTCTAAAGACCTACATGTACATGCATGCCAATTATTGAAATAAAGAATCGAACCATATGTTAGTCCTAAAATGACCTAGTCTGTGTACAGTGGGACGTAAACCCCACTTATCTCTCTATATGTTAATCATGGTGATAAGACAACAGAAACGTACACCATATTTCCTTTCTGTTACAATTTTCCTATTTAGTAATTGGTTAATTCATATGAAACTGAAACCTACAGTATTTTGTTTATGAATCACTAGATTGCAAAATTTTACAAATCTAACTTTGATTGCTTTTGATTGGATTGTTGAGAACCAATCAGCCAATGAAAGAAGTGCTGAAATACTACAAGCAACTGTCAGTCTGACTTAAAGAGAGAGAGAGAGAGATAAATGGGGTTTAACGTCCACTCGACACAAACTAGGCCATTTTGGGACTAACATACGGTTTAATTTTATTTCAATAATTAGCTTGAGCGTAGGGGTCTTTAGCAGTGGGAGGAAACCGGAGGACCCGGAGGAAACCCATGAGGTTGGACAGGCGACCCTACTCCTTGTCACGTACGACCGGGGATTCGAAACCACTCCAGTTGACTCAATGACAGGCCTTATGATACAGCACACGCTAACTATTCGACCATCCAACCCCCTGTCTGACTTAAAGCAAAAGTCTTACTATATAACTGGGGTGATTGGGTGGCTGAATTGTCTGTCATTGAGTCAAGAGGCATAGTTTTGATTTCCCTCTTGTACATGACAAGGAGTTGGTCGCCAGTCCAACCTCATGGGTTTCCTCCCACAGCTAAAGACCCCTACGTGAAAGCGAATTAATGAAATAAAACTGAATCATGTTAGTCCCGAAATGACCTAATTTGTGTCAAGTGGACGTTAAACTCCATTTCTAGCTCTCTCTTAGTCTAATTAGGCCTACAGTTTGATATGGCAACGAAATATTTAAAGTAACTCTACTTTGTGTCGAGTGGACGTTAAACTCCATTTCTAGCTCTCTCTTAAGGGGTGTTGGATGGTTAACATGTGTGTGCTGTATCATAAGGCCTGTCATTGAGTCAACTGGCGTGGTTTCGAATCCCCAGTTGTACGTGACAAGGATTAGGGTCGCATGTCCAACCTCGTGAGTTTTCTCCAGGTCCTCCGGTTTCCTCCCACTGCTAAAGACCCCTACACGCAAGCGAATTATTGAAATAAAATTAAACCATATGTTAGTTCCGAAATGACCTAGTTTGTGTCGATTGGACGTTAAACCCCATTTCTCTTTCTCTCTCTCTAGCTCTCTCTTAGTCTTATCAGGCCTACCATTTGATATGGCAACAAAATATTCAAAGTAACCTGTGACATGCATATTTATTGAAATTCCAATCAATTCCAAAATGATTGTACATGTAATAATGTATGACTCATACATGTAATTAAAGTCACTGTGTGCCACCTGCGCTTTCCATGGCTTAATTCACGCAAACATATAGTTAAATGGATTATTGAACATTTCATTCCTGAATGAAATTGAACCGTTTTTCTGCTGGTTTTCATTCTAGTTTCACAATATTGAAAATGAAATGCCGTGTTCTGCTCCGACTGGGCTAATGAAGATGGGCATACGCCATGCAGTGTGCTATGTGGAAAATTGTGACGGGACAGCAGCTCTACGACCTACTCTTCTTATATCGAATTCAAACTGCCAAGGGATCTGTTATGAGCACACCAAGGTGTACACAGGATCCTCAGTTTTCCGTCCCATCCAAATGACTAGACAGCTGTCCTGCACCACTGCAAAAATTGTAGTTTTGCAGGATACCTCCAACCCCACAAAAGACGTTCAGAGATATTAATATTAAAATGTCTGTATCAAAGACCATCTGATTAAAATACAGATCAATATTTCGTTTCGGTTTTTTTATACTTTCGATAGCCTACACTACATGAAGATCTGACAAGTTATTGCGATAGGTCGTGTCAGAGGTCATACGAGCAGCTTTTGACCCTATGACATCAGACATTTTATTAACCAATCAGCATTGATGTTTCTAATGGATTACCCACAGTTCCGTGCAAAACATGTCTAAAGCTCGCTGTAACAGACTGTTTCATTGGTTAATCCCTCACATTATCCAGAACACGTCAATGATAACAACTTTTCCAGATCCTAGTGTAGTAAAGACAAGTAATACAAAATTTTGAACTATAAAAAACGAAATAGGATCTGTGTTTTTATCAAATTGCATCAAAGATTTGCACATGTCAGATACATTTTAAATTCTATGTGTAATTTAATCCAGAATTCACCCATGTGACTGTATGAATCACTCCTGGCAAACATCAAAAGAAGTATTTGTACAATATAGATATCCAAAGTGGTTTTGGCTCTTTAAATTTCATCGAAACCATGATATCATAAAATACAATATATTCTTTTAAAAAAATAAGAGTGAAACTTCCTGTATAGATTGAATGTGACATGAAATGAAATATGGTTTCAGGTCCTACAGTTGTCCCACAATTCTGCTCAGACTGGGCTAATGAAGATATACATATGCCATTCCAACTGCCAAGGGATATTTTAGCCAATGTGTACAGGGGACTCTCTCTCTCTCCTGACTCTGCTCTCTCTCTCTCTCTCCTGACTCCACTCTCTCTCTCTCTCTCTCTCTCTCTCCTGACACGCTCTTTCTCTCCTGACACGCTCTTTCTCTCCTGACTCTGCTCTCTCTCTCTCTCTCCTGACTCCACTCTCTCTCTCTCTCTCTCTCTCTCCTGACACGCTCTTTCTCTCCTGACACGCGCTCTCTCTCCTGACTCTGCCCTCTCTCTCCTGACTCTGCCCTCTCTCTCCTGACTCTGCCCTGCCCTCTCTCTCCTGACTATGCCCTCTCTCTCTCCTGACTATGCCCTCTCTCTCTCCTGACTCACTCCTCTCTCTCTCCTGACTCACTCCTCTCTCTCTCCTGACTCACTCTTCTCTCGCTCTCCTGATTTCGCTCGCTCTCTCTCCGGACTCCTTTAAATAAATTATTGAGCATCAACTCACCAATTCTACAATTCTAGGCCCTAGGCAACAAAAACCTTGAAACCAGCACCAATAACAAACTGCATTATCTGTAGTGTGAAGAAGAAATCAGCAAATGTCAATGTGTTGAAACCTTTCACACACATGTACAGAGCATACAACAAAATAGGGCCAGTACAGACAGTATACAATACTTAAACAGTACAACATACTTGACACAGAATGAATAATTGAGTACCAGGAAGTAATCCAGCAATGGTAATTCAAACCAACCAAAGAACTGTCTAAACCATGATAGATGTACAGATAGTGTTTGGAAATTGAGGGGATTCCCCTTAATAACTTAAAAAACATTTTAGCATTTTATTTCCTCTCTTATACACAATTTTCAAGCTATTGAAGCACTTCAAAATAAAGATAACTGCAATGATATAGTAAAATTATAAACCGGGAAAAAAACGTCTTAACAAATTGTGCATAATATAGGTCGATTAAGCTTGGTTTATATTTAGAAATAAGGAAGTACGTACTAAATTTCAAACAAATTCAATTGTATTTGACTGAGATACTATCACTGTAACCCAGGTATCATTTAATCTTACAAGTGTATCTAGCACTGTGGCTAAGTGGGTACGACGCTGGCTCGCTAGCCTGGAGGTCGGGTGTTCGATCCCTGCATTGGCCGAGAAAGTTCATCCAGATTTTCGGCGTGGTTTCCCCTTGTCAGTGATGCAGGACGGAGGGCCTGACAAGGACAGCTGTCTAGTCATTCGGATGAGACGAAAAACCGAGGTCCTGTGTACACATTGGCGTGCACGTAAAAGATCCCTTGACAGTTGGAATTCGATGTAAGAGTAGGCCGTAGTGCCGCTGTCCGGGCAAAATTTCCCTCATAGCACACTGCTTGGCGTATACCCGTCTTCATTAGCCCAGTTCGGAGCAAAACAGTAGGACGTTAAACCCCATTTCATTTCATTTCGTATCTAGCACTAATTTCTTTCACATTCGTTTAATATCCAATCTTTGTTTCAAAATTTGTAAAAACTGTTTAAAATCACCATAAATCGTTTAATTTGTACTTCTGTCCAGTTTAAAGCTGACCATTCAATTTTGATATTGGGTGTCCAGTTTACAAGTGTTTAATTTCTCAATCACTGTTAAAAAATAAACAACCCAATTGATTAATGATGTATAATGATTAATTTTTTAACAGTGGTCAGGAAATTAAATACTTCTAAATTGGACACTCATCACCAAAATTAATCAGTCAGCTTTAAACTGGACACAAGTACAAATTAAACGATTTTTGGTGATTTTAAACGATTTTTACAAATTTTGAAACAAAGATTTTTTTAAAGGAGCTATATGGCCAATATTTGGGATCTAGATATTGACACAAATGGGTCTCAACGCATGTAATAATATAATCTGAATGTATATCAACTGATTTACATTCAATCGTTTCCGTTTTGACTCTAATTTCAAATCAGTTACATGTATGTTCAACAAAATATGCCAGAAGTCTCAATCGAATGGCAATCTCTAGCATCTGGTTATTCCAGTCTATACTGATAGTATTTATTGCACATGCTCTCTAGAAAAGAATATGGTGTCACCATTTGACATGACTTGTGGAATCTAGCCTCGTTCTTTCTTGTCCCTTGTTACAAATGGCGCTGAAATGAATCGTGTACCAATGGTAAAAAATTTATTTTGTCTTAAAATATTGGATATCACTATAATACATGTAGTTCTAAAACAGATAGTCAACAATGAGCATATTGAAAATTTCAGTCAAATTACTTTATTCTGAGCAAAGTTATGAATAACTGAAGTTTCGGAAAGAATAGCATATTCTTGATTGTCTTTGCTACGGTGACAAACAAAGTCTTGACTTTGATTAAACCTAATGTTTTGACATGAGCCAACGTTTTCGGGTTTAGGGCTAAAAACCATAATGGCCGAAAGCTGTGCTTCTTTAACGTATATTTCATACAGAGCCATGCCTATTAATTTACCGTCTCGGTGGCCGAAACATCATACATTTTGCGGAATAAAACATATGGGTATTCCAATGTCTAGACTGATGACTGCTGGTGGTGTTGAACCCGAGTTGATCTTCCACACAGTAGTAGCCCTTTGTTTCTGGAATTTAAATCCAAACCAGACCGAATAAGCATACCATTTTAGAACATCTGATTATACAGCAAACAACTGTGCTATACACTGTAAGTCAATATACGTCTATAATACACTAGTTGATTGTGCGTTATACAATAACTCACAGTCAATATATATGCATTTACTCTACATGTAGATCAATTAACCATGCATTACACAATAACTCACAGTCCATATACATGTACATTTACATGACCAGTACATGCCTGTAACAGAGGGCCTGGCAAGGACGTGTCTAGTCATTTGGATGGTATGAAAAACAAAGGTCTCATGTACACACTGGCATGCAGGTTGAAATTCGAAATAAGATTCGGCAAAATTTCTCTCATAGCACATTGTATGGCTTATGCCGGTCTTAATACTTCTCAAGAAATGTCCATTATATATCTCTCTATATTACGTTACTTACTGTACAAATGTTATTAAATAAAAGCAGTAGTTGTATCCATCCTACTGTTTTTTATTGTCAATGAATCATAATATAGTGACTTCATGGTTACCCAGTTGGTACATAAAATTAAGACGTTTAATCCCATTTTATTTCAAAATGAAGTGTAGGTGTGGTTGATTTTATAAATTTATAAGAATTTGAAACTTTAACTGTCCCATTGGCATTATTGAGAAAGGTACATGTATTGTGAGCAGTAAAATGACACCTCCCTTTACACGTTTCTATGACTACATGCTTAATTATTGCCCATTGTGTAGATATATCATAAAATTTAATCATTATAAGGGAACCCCACCTTCCAAACAAACCTACTGTCTACGCCTCTATATCAATTTATCTTTTAGTTATTTACAGAAGCGTAACTGTTGCTACAACTAATTTTAATAATACTGCCATTTCTCTACAAGAGAGAGAGATGGGGTTTAACTTCCACTTGACACAAACTAGGCCATTTTTGGACTTACACATGCTTCAATTTTATTTCAGTAATTTGTTTGCGTGTAAGGGTCTTTAGTAGTGGGAGGAAACCTAAGGACTCGGAGAAAACCCACGAGGTTGGACAAGTGACCCTACTCCATGTCACGAACAACCAGGGAATAAAAACTCCGCCAGTTGACTCAATGACAGACCTTATGATACAGAGTGCACATGCTAACCATTCGGCCATCCAACCCCCCTTCTCTACAATAAAATCATTAATAATATTTATACTTTGTCCTAGTAGGTTCATATAACTTTTTTGTATATAGATTTACTGTTTTTAATACAATATGTAGTCCGATCCATATATACCAGTAGGTCCGCAATGTATTTGTATTGAATGATAACAACTAATTAATTAAACTCATATGACATTAATAAGATTTTTACTAAGACCTAGGTATATGTATTGAAAATATGGTATATATCCATGGTTTATTACTTTATATACCGTAATAACTTTTTTATGTAGTTATATACGAGTACAATGTACTTATTGAATGATATAAACTTTTCTTACAAGAATTAAAAATAGATGACTATAGAAACCGGTTCTATTCACGAAACACGTTGGCCATTAAAAGTATATCAGTGACACGTGACCCTGTCATGAATAATTTCCCTCTTCATTCACAAAAAACCGTGGACAAAGAATCACTTCGACAGTCTTTTTCATGTAAGCATTTATGTAGATCTATGACCATACTATATAAAAAAGTTTATTCTGGTGATCTACACATAACAAAACTAACCAAAAATATCTTACCTCAGTTTATTTTTAAAACTTCAGTGCTGTCGGTAGTTCATCATATCTGGTATAAGTCCATTGATGAATAGGAGACATTGCCGAGTTGAACTAGGACATAACCTTTGAAGACGTAAATTAATGTCTCTCCGACAGGATACACAACACTTCCTCATTCGTCAACCAATCGAAACCCTGGATCTCAAATATAAGAACCCATGTAACCGAGGCTACAAGTAGACTAGATTATTAATTTTAAAGGGACAAACTATTAAAGACGAATTTTGTGACTGATTACGACCGTCATGTATATATTTATGGATGCAACGTTTTATGCAATTTAAATTTAGTGAAATTGGTGAATGATCAGGGGCGGATCAGGGGCGGATCCAGAGAGTCAGCTACTCAGCTCAGCTACATAATTTTTTTTGTAAATCAACACTTTTTTTGAGAAAAGTTTCTCGGCCGTGTGCTTTATCCTTGATCGTCAGATGTGGGACATGATCGATGGGCACAGAAAGCACGAGATAATGATATAGACATTATGTGATATCACAATTAATGCTTTGCATCCATGAAATTGAATCACAATGTCATTGTATTAATTCATAATAAAAATTGACGTCAAACGAGGTGTTGAATTTCTCTGTTTAAAAAGCTCAATGTGTATGTATATACGCCAAAATGACGATAGAGACCATGCGGTGGGGGAGGATACATTGTCTGAGGAACCTGGCAAACCCCCTCCTGCAAAAATTCCTGGATCCGCCCCTGAGGATAGAAAATATTAGGACTATAGCATGTAGCCCTATGAGTTATATTAAATATAACGCAACCGAGCGAGCAAGGGGAAGCCCGGGCAACAAAGTTCATACGGATTGGTCCATGCAGCTTGGTTACTTCTTACGGTCAGCGGTGGATTGTAGAGGGTTTGGTAAGAAACATTCTGGACGATTGGATGGGACGGAAAATCGAGGTCCTGATAACATTGACAGCACGTTAACTATCCCCGGATAGGTGGACATCGATGTAATTCAAGGCCGTAGCGCAGCAGCTGCCCGGGCAATCAACCCCACCCCACGCCCATCCTCCGCACTCCTGGTCCCGGTTTTACAAAGCATTATCACACTTAAACAACTTCAAATCACTGTTTATGAGAAATATCTTTGGTCAAGAAATACATATATTTTCACAGTTTCTTATTCAATAAATTAAACAGAAATTTGATAAAGGACTATATTTTAGTTAAAATAAAGCGAACAATTTTAAGTAAATTCTGAAGTCTTGAGAATGCGTTGTGAAGGGTCGGGTGACGAATACCGAGTTGTTTCAGTGAAGTAAGACCCTAAATATCATTTCATTCGCATCTCTACAAAATCTATAGAACACGATATTATATAATAATCCTCCCTAGCATAACTATGGAATGTCCAACAGAAAGCTTTATCCAAATATATAGAAATGAAATGAAATGGGGTTTAACGTCCTACTGTTCTGCTCCTAAACTGGGCCAATGAAGACAGGCATACGCCATACAGTGTGTTATGAGGGAAATTTTGCCCGGGCAGCGGCGCTACGGCCTACTCTTATATCGAATTCCAACTGCCAATAAGGTATCTTTTACGTGCACGCCAATGTGTTCACGGGACCTCAGTTTTTCGTCCCATCCGAACTATTAGATAGCTGTCCTTGTCAGGCCCTCCGTCCTGCATCACTGACAAGGGGGAACCACGCCGGAAAATTCGGATGAACTTTCTCGGCCAATGCAGGGATCGAACACCCGACCTCAAGGCTAGCGAGCCAACGTCCTACCCACTTAGCCACGTGATCCCCCAAATATATAGAATACCAATCTGATTAAAACACAGATCCTATTTCATTTCATTTTTTTATAGTTCAATTTTTTTTTTTACTTGTCTTTACTACACGAAGATCTGGAAGAGTTGTTATATAACCTGCGTTCTGTGTGATGTGCGAGATTAGCCAATGCAACTGTCTGTTGCGGCGAGTTCTTGGCGTGAGGTGCATGGAACTGTCGGTATCCCACTAGATACATCAACGCTGGTTAATTAATCATGTCCCAGGGTCAAAAGCCGCTCTATGACCCCTGACGCGACCTCCCACTACAACCGGTCAGATATGCATGTAGTGAAGGCCATCGAAAGTATAAGAAAACGAAACGAAATATAGATCTGTATTTTAATCAGAATGACAGAATACTGCATTAGTATTTTCTTATCGGAATCTTCACAAATCTGTAGTAAACATACTCCTCGCAGTGTTTCGTTTGATTAGAGCTAATCCCACTACTCACTGCTGTAAAGAAAGCAAATTCTTGTTCTAAATTATGACTGGTCAATAGTCCGATTAACAACCAATAGCTAACTGCGTAACAATACCAAACAGATCTCCAAATTGGACCAAATGTGTTTACATAACGTTACGTCATGACTTATGCAAGATTTTATTATGCCCAATTAACCAGTGCATAGCAGAATATTGCAGAAAAACTAATTGTGTGACAAACGAGGCTATCAACACTTTCACCGTTTTTAATACCTAGACCGGGAGCCCAGGGGGTCAACCTAGCTGAAAAGTGTACCAATTTTCTCCTATATGGTATCGATGTATGTATATCTGTTATCATTAGAATGTAAGTCTGCCGGGTTTCTTGTGGTGGGTGTGGTATTCAACGCCCTAAATGCCATGACCCCCAAACTAGGCTAGATTAGCTCAAAAGTGTACCAAATGAAAATCGTACATCTTCAGGTATTACAAAAACACTCTGACAGACATTTCTAGTGGTGGGGTACCCCTGACAGAGCTATGTAATTGCCAGACATTTGTAGTGGTGGAGTATCCCTGACAAGAGTTATCTAATATTATGACCAAAGCTAGGCTAGATTAGCTCAAATCTGTACCACCTAAAACAGCTTTGGAGTTGTTCAGTACCACCACAGGAGTCATGAATGACCACTGACAGACAGTTTGTGCGGTGGGTTACCCCTAACAGACACGCCCCAAAATGCCACGCCCTCAACTAGGCTAACTTCGCAAGCGCTGTTCCCGTGTTTTAGAAAATTAAATTTTTAGCCAGGATGCGTAGAATACTAATACCTAGCACGTATGGAAGAGGCGATAAACTGCAGTTGCAAGAAATTGATTTTTGGGAAAAAAACATTTTATGGGGCTAAAAATGCGTTTTTGAAAAAAAAAATTGTTCCTGCAACCGCAGTTTATCGCCTCTTCAATACGTGCTAGGTATTAGTAATCTACGCATCCTGGAACAGTTTTTAAATTTTTGGACCACGGGAACAGTGCCGGCTAATCTATCCTAGTTGGAGGGCGTGGCATTTTGGGCGTGTCTATTAGGGGTTACCCACCGCACAAACTGTCTGGCAGTGGTCATTCATGATTCCTCTCGTGATACTGAACAACTCCAAAGCTGTTTTAGGTGGTACAGATTTGAGCTAATCTAGCCTAGCTTTGGTCTGGAAATTAGATAACTCTTGTCAGGGATACTCCATCACTACAAATGTCTGGCAATTACATAGCTCTGTCAGGGGTACCCCACCACTAGAAATGTCTGTCAGAGTGTTTTTGTAATACCTGAAGATGTACGGTACATTGCTGTGCGATTTTCATGTGGTATACTATTGAGCTAATCTAGACTAGTTGGGGGGCATGGCATTTTGTGCGTGGAATACCACACCCACCACCAGAAACCCGGCAGACTTACATTCTGATGATACCAGATATACATACATTGATACCATCAAGGAGAAAATTGGTACACTTTTCAGCTAGGTTAACCCCCTGGGCTCCCGCTCTATAAATCACTTTCCAAAGTTTTAGGGAAGGCCCCTGATTAAAAGAAGGGCTGTCATGTTGCTGTGCTTGGGGATAGATTCGATTGAACTGGAAGAATAGACACTCCCTCCAAAGCGCAAGTATCAGAAGCTAATCCAGCAATGGCCAGAGAGGGATTTCTCGGGCCATTGCTTCAGGAATATGGTAGTAAAGGACATGGTATTAACCCTAACGAAACTGTAGACAACTCGGTAAAAGGTATTTCCTGCATACCCCGAAAATTCGGTAGAAAACAAAAACGGATGGCCGTCTAATTTTCAAGACGTTTTCCCCATCCGCTGATTCTAGGACGGAAATTTTTTCGGGCAAATCATCTCTGCCCCACCCAAACGCCTATATATGGTCATCATAGATTGATGTACCCCCCACCCCACACACATTGCCTACAATGACATTCCAGGGTTAGGACTGGAGTTGATTCACATGACCACAACATCCACGATTCCATCTCGGTTTTTGCAGATAAAGTTTCATGGGTTTCCCCCTCGTCAATGATGCAGGACTAGGGGCCCGGCAAAGAAACGTATAATTGTTCGGATATGGCGAAAACCGGGGTCCCGCGTACACGTAAAAGAGCCCTTGGCCGTTAGATGTAACAGTAGGCGGTAGTACCGCTGTCCGGATAAAATATCCCAAATAGCACACTGCATGACGTACAATGCTCTTCATTGGTATGGTTGATGCAGGACGTTAAACCCCATTTCATTTCATTTAGGACTAGGAACATGGTCATACAGTATAATAAACTATCGGGTATAAAATAGTTGACAGAGCTAAATGATCTTGAAACCTCAACACCGCCAGCAGATTACAATGGGCAAGACATGTATGCCGATATCAGCGGCGTGATTGCCTATTTGTGCTCTTCACAGATGAAAGTCGCCGTCGATGGAAGGGACTGGCACCAAACTGCACTCAAGATGACCATCATAATGCGAGAACAAGGCTTGTTACCATCCGTGGAAACCTGACTGGCCAAAGAAACATGAAGTTCTGCAACCTGTGGCAGTGCCATTCATGCAACAGCAACACAGGGTCACCATTTTGCAGCATGTTAATGCCCGATCATATACCGCCAGACCGGTTCGTGATTAATTTTAGTTAACGTGAATCCAATAGTGCACCTCTGGGATCATCTTGATTGGCAAATGAGGCAACGGACACCTCCTCCAGCAACCGACATCAGCTTGAGCAAGCTTTATTGCAAGAATGGCAAAGGATTCCCATTGGCGTTATAAGACGACTGACAACGCCCAAGGGGGACGCATTTTGGCACGTATCGATCGATGCCCACGGCGGCCACACAGGTGTGTCAAATTATCAGACTGCATAAGGACTTATTCGAGGGCTTCTCCTGGACTCGTAATTATTTATCTAGACCCCATTGATCTTTAACCCTGACTTATGGCCCGTAGACTATTGTTAATGTTTTTGGATTTTGTTCCCGACATCAGAAACTTATTCCTCTCAATAAAATATTCATCTTTTTTATGGAACATGTATACCGAGTGTCGGCTTCTTTTTGCAAGATAGTTTATTTACCAGGATGGGGAAGGCAGTTTACAGCAACCACAGGTCAAGTCTGAAGTATTATAATACAATGTTTACCCATGGTTAGGCAATATATATTCACATATATATATTTTTTTTTTTTTATAAGGAAACACCAAACAAAAGAAGTAGAGCACTTTTTACTGCAATATTTCAAAGTTTAACATCAAATTTCACGTATTTAACAATCACTAATCTTAATAGGTTTTCAGTTTCTTGAATGATTAAAAAGGAAATCACGTGGAAAATAAATAAAAACGTCAGACTCAAGTAGGGTCACTTCTTCGCCTTTTTAGTTAATGTTTTCTTGGCCTACAATAGAAAATATAAAACTGAAATTAACTCGTCTAAAATTGTGAATAAGGTGAATTATATGAGACAACCGATTCAGTTCTACCTTTCTGCACCAAACAGGCTAATGTGGCCGTGAGGTCCGTCAGATATTACAAGTCTGGAATGGTTTTTCAAATCTTTAATTACTGGAAACTTATAATTAATAATAACTACATACACTTACAGGACCGCAAATAACCGACTAGTACCTTATGCTATTAAGTCGGATAGACCTAAAAGACTGATAAGAAATAATCCGCGAAAACATCAAACATGCCAGAGCTAAATCTGCCTATTGCAGGTCTTTAGTCCTGAAAATGTTTGATTTATTAATTTGATATTAATTAACTTATCCATACCATAATCAACTCGATGCCATCGTTAGTCTGCGATATTTAGTGGATTTGAATACATTTTGCGATGGGTATTTAACGTAAAAATGGACAATCGAGACTGTTTATTATCTTATCAACGTTAGTAATGACGACCAAAGCTAGCCTAAAATTGAATCAGTAATATCTCGGTTCAGAGTGAAGCAATTTGACTGATATTTTCATCATATTCTGTTTTCATTATGTATTTTTCAAGAACTTTCAGGTCTTTTATTTAATCTTACCTAATGCCCCTTTAAGATATCGAGATATTGTCCATTAGACCAGGGAAGATCGCACGTTTACCAAGAAGTTATTTTTTAATTTAGTTATTTGTGCTTGACTAAATAAATAGGACACTGCTTTCTTTTATATCTAGGTCTTATTCAAATATAGTAGTATAGATAATACAGTCTTCCTTCACATTATCCGTATATATAAAGAGAGAAATGGGGTTTTAACGTCCACTCGACACAAACTAGGTTATTTCGGGACTAACATATGGTTTAATTTTATTTCAATAATTCGCTTGCGCGTAAGGGTCTTTAGCAGTGGGAAACCGGAGGACCCGGAGAAAACCCACGAGGTTGGACAGGCGACCCTACTCCTTGTCATGTACAACTGGGGATTCGAAACCACGCCAGTTGACTCAATGATAGACTTTATGATACAGCGCGCACGTGCTAACCATTCGGCCATCCACCCCCCCACCCCCCCCACCCTCCGTATATATAAAGCGTGGGGCCTTTCTTCGATAGACACTATATTATGTCAAAAGGTATTTTACGTTACCTTAATCACTGTCAAATGATTTAACAGACTTTCAGGATTTCTCAAGTCATGTTACGTACGGGAATCTGTTGGGAAGGGGATTCTATACTGGCATTCATTGTTCTGAAATGAAATGGGGTTTAATGTCCTGACAGCGGCACTACGGTCGACTCTTATGTCAAGGGATCTTTTACGTGCACGCCAATGTGTACACGGGACATCGGTTTTTCGTCCCATCCGAACGACTAGACAGCTGTCCTTGTCAGGCCCTCCCGTCCTGCATCACTGACATGGGGGAACCACGCCGGAAAATCTGGATCAACTTTCTCAGCCAATGCCAGGGATCGAACACCGGAGTTCCAGTCTAGCGAGCCAGCGTCTTACCCACCGTGTACCCCATTCATTGTTCTACCACAGGAACCACAAATATAAACATAATACACACCTTTGGTTTTTCAGTCTTTTTTGCTGCAGCTTTGGATTTTACGTTCTGCAAGAAAAACAAGCCAACAGTGAGGCTGATGTCCCCCGCCGAAATAGCAAAATAATTAGATGACACATATTAATTAATAGAACATTTATTTTTTTCAAAAGTATCGAACAGTTAAACTATAGACTAAGTTTCATCACTGTCTATCAAATAGAATCAAGATTATGAAACTGATAAGCTCTGCTTGGCTTCAGCTCGAAATGTTAATCATTGAACTTAGTCAAGACATTCACCTAATGAACATCTACATCAAGTTTAAACATTCTACCTCAATTAAAAGCAGAGTTATTATGTTCCAAAGTCTTGACCAATCAATTAAATTGCTTATTGCTCCTTAGCCTTAGCAGAAAATTTTCACCATCGAACTTAGTCAAGGTAATGATATAATGAATCTATATTCGGAGTTTCATCTCTCTCAAAGTTATCATGCCCCAAAGCATCAACCAATCAGATTGCTTATCTCTGCTTACCGTAAGCCTACAATGTTCATCATTGAACTCCATCAAGGCATTCACCTAATGAAAGCCTACACCAAGTTTGAACATTCTACATCAATTAGAATGTGAATTATTGTGTTCCAATGTCTCAACCAATCAAATTGCTTATCGCTCTGCTTAGCCTGAGTAGAAAATGCTCAAGATTGAACTTAGTCAAGGTATTGATGTAATGAAACTATACACCAAGTTTCATCAATCTCACTTAATTAGAACTAAAGTTATCGTGTCCCAAAGCATCAACCAATCAAATTGCTTATCTCTGCTTACCCTAAGCGGAAAATGCTCATCTTCGAACTCCATCAAGGCATTGACCTAATCAACACATACACCAAGTTTGAACATTCTAGCTCAATTAGGCAGAGAGTTATCGTGCCCCAAAGTATCAACCAATCAAATTGCTTATCTCTGCTTACCCTAAGCGGAAAATGCTCATCTTCGAACTCCATCAAGGCATTGACCTAATAAACACATACACCAAGTTTGAACATTCTAGCTCAATTAAAAGTTATCGTGTCCCAAAGCATCAACCAATCAAATTGCTTATCTCTGCTTACCCTAAGCGGAAAATGCTCATCTTCGAACTCCATCAAGGCATTGACCTAATCAACACATACACCAAGTTTGAACATTCTAGCCCAATTAGGAAGAGAGTTATCGTGTCCCAAAGCATCAACCAATCAAATTGCTTATCTCTGCTTACCCTAAGCAGAAAATGCTCATCTTCGAACTCCATCAAGGCATTGACCTAATAAACACATACACCAAGTTTGAACATTCTAGCTCAATTAGGAAGAGAGTTATTGTGTCCCAAAAAGTGTGACGGACAGACAGACGGACAGACAGACGGGACAGACAGACGGACAGACAGACAGACAGACAGACAGACAGACGGACGAACCCATTTTAATAGTCCCCTGCTTTCTTCGAAAGGCGGGGGACAAAAATGCGTCTTCGCATAAAATATTCTCATTACAATAGTTAATGGACAGAGGATACACTCGCACGTTTAGGGAAATTTTACGAAATCGAACTGCCTTGGGCTTTTTATTATTGGAATAGTTTTTGGGCCAGGTTTGATTAATATAAAAATTGCTTTTCGTTGTTTTTTTGATTAAAATTGTATTTAACTGTAGTTTTGGCATGGTGGAGCTCAAGTGTAAAAATAGGCCCTTTACATAAGTACCAGAACAAACCGATCAAAAGCCTATCTGAATTAACACTTAGGACAAGTCAGTGGTATATTCGGGCAGACCGGTATCATCAAATTGTATTTACCATTTTATTGGGTTTGAAGTTCTTTCAAAGAGTATACCCGACATAGATCAGAATATCCGCGATATTTGTCCGCGACAAGAAAGCTCTACCCAACTTAACGGTATCAAATGACTTTTGTAAATAGAAATCAGACTTACCTTTTTCTTAGGTTTTTTCCTAGAATTAAAAAATACAAATGCATAAATTAGTTCGAAAAAAAAAGAAAACATGAACGAACGTATACAATATATTGTATAATCACTTATTATATAGATGGCAAAAAAAACACCCATATGCTTTTTAAAATGCTTGTAAGCAAATCGAGGAACTCACTTTTCTGGAGTTGGATCATCTTCATCGTCGTCATCCATTTCTTCCTCGTCGTCATCATCTTCCTCCTCCTCGTCATCGTCGTCCTAGGTGAAAAGGAAAAATGCTAACTATCGGACCATTGTATTACAAATCAATACAGACAACCAAGTTTTAAAATAAACTAATCCGACTTCTAAATGTAAACCGACATATTGTTACATAAAGGCTATGCTATGAGCATATTTGGGAGCCACGGTGGCTAGTTGGTTAAGGCGCTGGCTCGCTAGCCTGACGGTCGGGTGTTCGATCCCTGCATTGGCCGAGAAAGTTCGAGATTTTCCGACGTGGTTTCCCTTGTCAGTGGTGCAGAACGGAGGGCCTGACAAGGACAGCTGTCTAGTCCTGATAATACGAAAAACCGAGGTCCCGTGTATACATTGGAATGCACGTAAAAGATCCCTTGGCAGTTGGAATTCGATGAAGAGTAAGCGATAGTGCCGCTGCGCGGGCAAAATTTCCTTCATAGCACACAGTATGGCGTATGCCCGTCTTCATTAGCCCAGTTCGGAGCAGAACAGTAGGACGTTAAACCCCATTTCATTTCATTTCATGAGCATATTAAACCCATCAGCCATTGGAAATGAAATGGGGGATGGGGATGGGGTACTCTTCGTCCTCAATTGGGACTAAGAGGTACATATGCGATGCAGTTGCTATGAGGAATTTTAGGTGCACGCGAACTTGCACACAGGGGCCTCTTTTTTTTTTCTATCGTCCTGCACAACTGGCAAGGGGATTCGTAAAAATCTCGAGGATCGAACCCTGGACCACATGGTTAGTGTGCCAGCGAACCAAGTCACTGGCGCCTCCAGTTACTTTAGTAAAATGCCGATTGTTATCTTCCCCAGGGCCCGGTTCCCGTGTAAGGCTTATTAAGAATTTTTTAGGAATGTTATGACGTGATCCAAGATTTCATATCACAACTTTACTGCTATTGTGAATAAGATTATATTTAGCTAGGATTAAGTATATTTAGCTAGGATTAAGTATATTTAGCTAGGATTAAGTATAACTAAGCATGTCTTAAAAGCTTAGTCCATGGTCGTTTGAGTTAAACATTCATTACATCTTAAGTAGGAAGTCACACACAAGACAATGCTCAGACTTCTGATTAGCCGAGAATCGTCCTTGGTAGCCAATGAAAATACAAAGATTAAGAATGCTCAAAAGTGTTAAAAAGGGTATAAAATAATGCCCGGGATGAATGAACGTTTCAGATATTTGTATTAAGTGCTAAACGTCATGCGCTCAATACACGCAAGTTGTCAACCCCCACTTTGCTAGCAAAGGTTTTGAAGTCCTAAGACGGATATGTCAAACAATAGCATTTTTATAATTTATTCAAATTTCGTTATTGATTTATGAAAGGCGGTTTACGTAAATACATTAAAGATGTACATTATGGGAGATTACATAAAGAGCTGGCAGTTCTCGCTATAATAGTTAACCAGCGGCTGCCAGGCAGAATACGCCCACATTTTCGAGAGATGGATAGAGAACAAGCTAAAAATAAAGTGATTTTTCCTACAATCAACGGCCATAATTCAGGAAATTACAATTCGATATGCGCAAATATCGAAAGGAACTGAAATCTTTGGGTTATAAACTTACATTTCAAGTTTCAACAAAATCGGATAAAAATTGTGACTTTTATAGGGTCCACATCCTTGATATACCATATTTTTACGCTATTTGAGAACGAACGGCGGCCGTTTTGTCTGTCAATTTTGGGCCGATTTTCACGAAATTCGAACTCAGTCGTCCTTATGGTGTAACAGTGATATAATTATACGTTTTTTTAAATCGGATAAAAATTATGACCTCTATAGGGTCCATAAGCTAAAAACACGATTTTTCGTACAATCTGGGGCCATAATTCAGGAAGTTACAGTCCGATATGCGCAAATATCGAAAGGAACCGAGATCTTTGGGTTATGAACTTACATTTCTAGTTTCAACAAAATTGGATAAAAATTGTGACCTCTATAGGGTCCACAACCTTGATATACCATATTTTTATGCTATTTGAGAATGAACGGCGGCCATTTTGTCTGTCAATTTTGGGCCGATTTTCACGAAATTCGAACTCACTCGTCCTTATGGTGTAACAGTGATATAATAATACGTTTTTTTATATCGGATAAAAATTTTGACCTCTATAGGGTCCACAAGGAACCGAGATCTTTGGGTTATAAACTTACATTTCAAGTTTCAACAAAATCGGATAAAAATTGTGACCTCTATAGGGTCCACAAGCCAAAAACGTGATTTTTCGTACAAACAGGGGCCATTATCCATGAAGTTTCGATCCGATACATGCCAATATCGAAAGCAGTCGAGATCTTTTGGAGATACACCTATATTTCAAGTTTCGTTAAAATCGGATAAGAATTGTGACCTGTAGAGTGTCCACAAACAAATTGTGGCCGGACGGACAGGGGCGACGGCATAATACGTCCACATGAAAATGTGGGCGTATAAAAACTAGATAATGTAAAGGGAATTTGCTGATAATTTTAGTCAAATTGATTCACTCTGAGCAGCAGATTGGATTCTAATTCAGTAAACATCGCAGGCTAGCGACGACATCAAGAGTTGATTATGGTCTTATGTTAATGTTTAATTGATTTATATAACATTTCAGGCCTAAAGAAAGACCTGCAATGGGCAGATTTAGCTCTTGCATAACGTGTGTTTAAGAAAACAAATGCACCGAGAGACGGCACTGAAGAAATCAACTATATCAGTTAGTGCACATAGAGGGTCAATGAATCTAACAAGTGTGGGGCAAAATATTAACAAGCTTGTACCATACCTCCTCACTGTCTTCATCTGAAGCTCCATCGGCACTCGCTTCCATCTTACTTCTCTGCTGACAAAATAAAACCAGGTTATGTGTATTAAATATCGGGCATCTAAATATGCACTTCAAGAAACAATTGGAATACGGTTCGCGCACAATATGTTATATTAGGGTAGATGACGGAGTTGACAGGGGATCTAAAGGCGAAAACCCAGGGTAGAATAAACACCAATTACACTGCCCTGTGACTCTTGGGCTTAGATGCAACAACAGTGTTGATTGAAATGAGGTTTAACGTCCTACTTTTCTGCACTGATTGGACTAATAAAGACGGCCATATGTGATGTAGGGCAAATTTTGCCAGGGCATCAGCACTACGACCTATTATTTCGAATTCCAACTGTCCCATCCGAACGCCTAGACACTCATTGTCAGGATCTCCGTCCAGCACCACTAGCCAAGGGGTAAAATCGCAGGGAAATTTCGAGGGACTGAAAGCGAACTAGGGACTTTCTGGTTAATGAGCCAGCGTCTTACTGAGCCACCACTGTACCCTTTGCAAAAACAGTTTCGTGAACTCAAATCTACCTTAGCTTTACTAGCTCCAGACTGAGCCCCTCCTTTTCTTTTGGCCTTCAATATGGGTTTCTCCGGCGTTTCTTCGTCTTCTTCCTCCGTGAAACCTTCCTCATCCATGGTTTGATTACCTTCATCAGGAAATTCTAAATAAAACGTTATAAACAAAATAATGAAACTGACATACATACCAATAGTTAAATGAAGTCTGCGATATCACCCTCGATGGAAGCGGACGTCAAGCCCCACGAATGCACTAAATCTAGAACTGGTCTTGCTTTCTACTAAGATTTGGGTCCCAGAAAATTCTGCACAACGGATGATATACTAATAGTATTTATTTATATCAGATCCAAAATGCAGCATCACAGCTATTGTTATTGCACGATGTTGTGCCAGAGCAGCACAAAGTTGCAGACTGCTGAAGTAGACTGTATGGTTTTACATGGTTGAAGGCAGGCGTCGGCTCCACGTAATTAACGTTTCCTTTGTTGGATATTTCCTTGCTGCCGATTCCATCCAAGGATCTACGGGGCTGAGCTATATGTAACTTATACCAAGCTCTTTTTCGTTAACTAAGTTAACCAACTTTAACTCCACTGTCTCGGAAATGAAATGGAGTTTAACGTCCTAGACAGCTCTCCTTGTCAGGCCCTCCGTCCTGCATCACTGACAAGGGGCAAACCACACCGGAAAATCTGGATGAACTTTCTCGGCCAATGCAGGGATCGAACACCCGACCTCCAGGCTAGCGAGCCAGCGTCTTAGCCACCGTCACCCCCCCACACACACAGTCTCGGTATTATAACTATTATATACAATATCATATGTGAATAGTAGGCAAATATATACAGAATATGCAACAAAGATAAGAATCAAATACAATATTTTGTTTATTTCTTATTATTTTTTCTTTACACCTGCATCAGCGATCACTCTTGTTCACTAATACTCCCACACAAACACACTTCTCTTTATATTATTTATCTATAGCTCAGGTTAATTGGTTTCCCATTACTAGTGTTAATACATTGATCTTTATAAACAGGATTCCCCTCTTTTTAATCCCTGTAGAGTTTCCGTTGTGTAGGTTTTAGTTGTAAATGGCCCCCTAATCAAAGGTGTTAAGATTTAATTGTATTTCATTCTTATCTTTGTTGCATATTCTGTATATATTTGCCTACTTTTCACATACCTGTATCATTTGCTTGATCAAGACGAGGGTATTCTCGTCGAAACGTCGCTTAGTATAAACTCAGTAATTGTGTATCCATAAAATTGTACCTTGTGTTTTCACATTAAAATATGTTCAATTACTAAATGCCAATCAAAGATTATATACTTTTAATCTGACCACCAAAATTTCTCTTTGGATTATATATTTAGGCATAACCATAAGCCAGGGCTGTGGCTGTTTCAATTAGATCAAGTTTTGTGATTACCTAATGCTAGGAAATCCCCGAGTATTAATTACTTCTGGTTCATGCCTCCCGTCCTCGGTTAACTTACCTACTAACTGGACAGCTGATATATAGATAGGACCAGATCCGTCTACTAATGTAAACGTAACTGGAAATTTATCAGTAAAAGAAACATCTAAATAACACTGAAAATATATCAAAGTTATCAACGGCTATATTTTCTCGTCAATAAGTTTGTGAAGCCTAACATTCTAGTGCAAGTTGAAAGACTTCCAGTAAGGATTCGAGCATAATACAAGTTCCTGCTGCATAGGGCATTTTTGACAATTGATGATGCTAGTGTAATAAGTTAGACAAGTGCCATTGTTTTTAAATAAGATTTGATGGTTTACAAATATATCCATTTTAGCAGTTTCTCTTAGGATGTTCATTTTTATTTTATTATATTTATCACAGTATGTTAGTTTTAGTTTTCTGGTTTAAAAATATGCAAAAATACTATTTTTGGCAAATTGTGTGAAATGGTACTTGTCCACCTTATTACACTAGCATCCTCAATTATCACAGAACCTTTTAACCATAACAATTATCACAGGCTTAAATGATTTTCCCCCCCCGAGTGTAAAATACAAGACTCGATCAGAAACCTCTTGACATAGGGTCAATTCAAGCCTAGGGTTAAGACTGTGTTTAAGTGGTGTATTCCTGGTGTAAATTTGAATTCCTTAACCAAAGCTTCAATTTAACACAAATGTTTACACCAGTGTATTTTTAAAACTTCAACTTTCAATTTTGTCTACTGTCCTATAAACATTCAATTTGTTTCTGATTACTATCATACATAGAGACAATTATGTGTACGCTTGATACATAAAGCTAAGCAAGATATAGTCTAATCAACTCGACCACTTCTTTTGGTGAATTTGCTTTTGGGTATAAATCACTGCAAAAATGGGATTTGAACATCGGAAAGGAATTATAACGCATTATTTTATATAAACTAAATTTGAAAGCCTTAAAAAATATTTCAATTTTTGGTATCAGTCAAAACCAGTGTGGTAACAAATATATAACTTGGAACTGAAGAATTATTTAACCCTTGGGGTTAGTGTTTGGATTAATTTTTAATTTGTTTTTTTACAAGATATTTTTCATCAAGCTATTATCAATGAAGTTTAATTTAGACAGAAAAAATATTCCACGACGTCTGATTATTTTTTTCATGAAGATTTTTCGTAAATTTAAAAATTGGGATTGAAAATATATGTATATTCAAAGTGAAGAGCTCTGGTAGAAATTAGTGTTTGGGTAACACAGATGAGACTAGTGTTCACATGGTCTAATTATATCGAATTTTAACACAACCTCCATTACTACAGACTTTAACTGGGGTGATTTCTTGATGATTTTCATACCAATGCAATGACTGCATTCTCATTCAGTAGTGGATTCGACAGTAACAGTGTATAGAAAACGATTGACTCGGACTCGGTGACCCTTTCCCTTGGCCAGAGGGGCCCTTTTGTCTGCATTTAGGGCCCTCTCTAGGGTACATTTTCATTTTTCTCATCGGTTTTAGCATTTTTCTCCGGTTTTATTTTTTCATCTTTGAATTTTTTTTGCAAGGAGGCTGGCGCCTCCAGCGCCTCAGCTATAAAACGCTTTTGGTTTAAAGTTGACTTAGCACAGGTAAGACCAGTGCCTCACTGGGCAAATTCATGGTGTTAAAACACGGAACATGAAGTGACCCATTATATAAGAATTATAATCTGAGAAATTTCAAATCATAATGTGTTGTCCCGGAACAAAGTTCATAAATGTAGCTTTAACACTAATGAGATGCCACTTCAATTACCCCCCGCCCTTTACTTCAAACGGCGCTAAACACTGTTACCACTTACCATACGGCTTTCTTGAATTATTGATTTTATTATGTACACTGGTTTTATGATTAGTAGCATGACACCCGGCTTCGCCTGGAGGACCAAATTCGACGGGGTCCATGCTGCTAAATCTGATACATGTGGGGGCGGAGAGCGGCGACGAAGTGTGATTCGCCCGGGCCCAATTCCCACGGCACCCAAATTAGATGGTCTAAAACATTCAAGGGGCTATGCTGGTTCATTTGATACCACAATAATAACTTTGATGTAAATGGCGTTCCGTGTCCTGATGTATACCCATGAAATACCAGCCTTAAATTCAATGGCTAATATCTCGGTTCAGAGTGCAGCAATCTGAAATTTTAAGTATATTTTGTTTTCATTATTTTTTTTAACTATTATAGCGAGAACTGTCAGCTCTTTATCTAATCTTACCTGACGCCCCTTTAATGTGTTTTTCAATCGCTAAATGCTACTATATACAAACCTATCAAATTAGTAAAGTATCATGATAACTAATATTTCAACGGATCGGAGGATTGATCTATATATCTAACTTACCATACTGCTTTCTCCTCTAGTTAATGATATAAAGGGTTGTTTTATTTCTTCATTATCGTAGTTTTTAGTTTGAACTTGAACAATATTTACTTCGTCTTTCACGGCTTGTGCGCCAAGTACAGCCTGTAAGGTTGAATTTTAATTAATTTTGTGCCTTTTCAAAACTAAAGGAGTAGGCTAGGATAAGGTTTTGGTAAAAACGGCTTTAAGCATTTATGTAAGAAAAAAAAACTATCCAAATTTCAACTATATTTGCAATTTTGATCACCATATATGGATTTTGGTCTAGTACTAAGTGTTATATAACCACTTTTCAGATCCTTAAATTACCCAAACGAAATTCTGAATAGCTATAATATCCAGAACGGGCCCACAACACATTAGGATGACCTATACCAACATGCTAGATTTATGTATTTTGAAGCATTTCCATAAAGTTATAAAGTACCTTTGGCAGTTATAAATTAACGAAGTAGAGTAAATAATTACATTAGTCCAGGGCAGCGTATGTATCATTTTCCTCCGACAATATTTCAAAGCACTTATTTACAATTCCACTTTTTTTTTCATATCCTGAATGAAGATGACATACGCCATCGATCAACGGCTTTTCCATCAGCTCTTAAGAAATTTTATCTCCCATGAAGGGTTCTTTTGTAGAGAGAAAAATGGGGTTTAACGCCCACTCTACACAAACTAGGTCATTCCGGGACTAACATATGGTTCAATTTTATTTCATTAATTCGTTTGGGCGTAGGGGTCTTTAGCAGTGGGAGGAAACCGGAAGACCCGGAGAAAACCCACGAGGCTGGAGTTCTTTAGAGGGCCAGGTCCATACTGATCCACTTCCGGGTGGTGTGATTTTTATAATCGTCCACAATGTATACATACATGTTTGATGAATAAAGTATGCTGCATAAAATCTGTATCTTCATCTTCCTCTTGAATTGACCACGTTACAGATTGTCGTTCTTTACTCAATTCACATCCTTCAAAAACATAACTTAATTCATTTGATAGTGTACCTAATTTCAAAGTTGCTAGGAGAATATCATACAAAAAATATCAAATTTTTAAACAAGACGATTAAAGAAACAAAATTCGAGACACCATTTCATATACAAATGCAAAAAGACGAGTATGATATTTTATTTATGAACCAATTTCAATGGAGAAAAAAAATTTTGTCTCGTTCAGTGGATTTATATTAATTAGTGCCTAGCAGCAATGTATATGTGGTTAAGTGTGACTGATCGTATAACCAGGGAGGTTTTGAGCAATGGTCCGATATGGCACCTATCGGTTTAACCGATATCAGATATTGACCGCGAAATATATCGGCCGATACAGATACCGATACTGGTGGACATAAATATAAAACTATTATACATTAAAATGTCCAGATAATCTATGTAGATATTTGTCATTGTTAGTCGGGAAACGCATGGTACTATTTTACCACGGGAATCAAACACGAACGTGGTGTTTTTGAAGTAATAATTGGGTCACGCTTCCTATGCAAAGATACACACCATATATTATGAACTTAATTATTTGCTGTATCATTAATAAAGTCGAGATTATCATATTTTAAGTGTTGATTACGATATAATTCCATACAGTGATCGGCACGGACGGCACCTGCATGTCTATAAAAGTTCATGCGGTAATGAATGATACATCAAAGCGACAGCTTCCTGACCTGTCTGTCAAAAGTGGCAATCACGTGACATTCTCCCGCCATTTCTAAATCTAAAATAAAACATCTAATATGGGAACTTATTTGTTGGTAATATTAGTTAATAAAGTATGATCTATATTATCAGTTATTTGTTGATACAAATTATGTAAAAATTTCAAGTAGCCTAGCATAATGCAAATCACTAAATTATCTCTAAATTTTATCAGCATCTAGAAGCCGGACTGTCCCGACAGTAATCACGTGACATCATAGGGATATCCCCCCCCCCACTTTCATCCTTCATTCACGCGTAAACCATGTGTGATATTTTCCCGCCTTTTCCAAAAGTTTTACCCAATCCCATTCAGACAACCTGAATAAAAATATTGTTTAAAAAAAAATATATCAGCACGCATTAAAAACAGGTCAAGTTTTATCGGGTGGACTGTCGTACGTTAATGTCTGTCTGCACGTGCGCAGAAATGTTATTCTCAAAAACAGCATTGAGAGACCCGAACTCTCAGTGTGTGAATAAGAATTTTAAAGATGAGTTCCCGCGTACAAACTGGGTGATTTAATGGTATATATGGACTAAAAACATATTTTAAACTAATTAATTTGTCATAACTTTGCTTCAAATCCTTCTCAAACATTGTAATTGCTAAGGAATGTCCTGCTATAAAAATTCGATCAAACCAGGTCATGTTTACGTCACGTGACTTACCTCTCTTGGAAGTCAGAGGAGAATTCATTGCATACATAAGACGATGCTGTCTTTAATCGCTTACTATTTATTACAAATATCGAATCCTAATTAAATTCTCGGATTATCCACTACCCGCGTCTTTTTCCGTCATTTTTATCTCAGAAAGTGTTGAACGTCTAACTCTTCGTAAAGTTTATCAACTTGTACATCAAGCGCTCAATGTTCGCGTGTGACCTTTGACATCACGCGTGCAGAAATTCCAAATCATCGGGCTGTTGATTAGGGGAATCCTTACATTTTTGTCCTGTATACGCTCCATGAGTGTTATTCAGGGAATCTAGTAAGATTGGATATCTCTACTTTCCATATATACCAAAATTACCATACTTTTATTGGAAATTACCACCCGATAAATACTTTTCTGGGAACCCATCTTTAAAAAAAACAACGGCGACAGGTAAGGATTTTGACTGTTTATTCTTTCCTATCAGGTTCTTATATTAGCATCGCGCACGGCAACCGAAACATGAAACTTATTTCGGTTGCCGTGCGCGTGGCAATTTGGATAAAGGACATCGGTAAGTATTTTGTACTGTTTATATATTCCCTTTTTACGGCCCGTATGAGAGTCGTGTGTTACCAGTACGTCTAAATAGCAACTTTTATTTCGGTTGCCGTGCTCGTGGCTTCTTGGACATACCCTGTGTCAAGCAAAATAATGATTTGTTTACAACTCGGATAATATTTTAAAGGTATTTACCGAGTCGTTTTGAACAGATATCGTCAACTCCAGTATTGGCAAAATGGCCGTGTATCGGCCGATGCCGATTTCTCCCCATAGGCCACTTATCGGCTAATTACCGATGTTGAAACCGATTACCGGACCATCACTAGGTTCTGTCCTGTGGTGTTTGGATTTTAAAAGGGACCATCCCCAATTTAACAGTCTTAGAAATATAGAGGAATGGGGTATTTACCTTGTCTCAGAATTTCAGCTCAAAATATCGAGTCGTTTAAACATGAAGTCTAAACCGCTTATCCGGACACGTAACCCTTTTAAAATTTAGGGTCTATTTTTTTTGGTTGGGTGACCTGATAATCTATTGCCGTTCCGTAGAGCTCTGTACAGTGCATGCCCCTCGTGCTGTACTTGAATGAAGACTGACGGGTTTAAGTTAATTGAGTTAGTTGCTCGACCCTAATGTAGAGGATTTTAGGGGCTTTTAACACAAAATTAAACAGTTTTATTTTCCAAAATATATAATCGAGATACTGACTGGGTCGAGGGGAATTCCCTTTGGTTCATTCATAGTGCAGATGTATTATGGATACCATCCTTCAAAATGAAATGGGGTTTAACGTCCAGTTCTGCTCCGATTGGGCTAATGCAAACGGGAATACGCCATACATGTGCTATGCTGGGAATTTTGCCCGGACAGCGCCGCTACGGCCCACTCTTTTGCAAAGGGATCTTTGAAGTAACGCCAATGTGTGTACACGGGACTTCGGTTTTTAGTCCCATCAAACGACTAGACAACTCCGTCCTGCACCACTGACAATGGGGAAACCACACCGGAAAATTTCGATAACTTTCTCGGCAAACATCGTGACTAACCCGGGAGGATGTCATGCTTGGGAGTCGCGTGTATAATTCCCGATTACGTTTTGTTTGTTTAGTTAGTCCTACGACTATTGATGGGTACACGCATGTCATGAATTAAATACAAGTTCCAAAAACACTAAGTAAAAGTCTTGTTATAAATGATCAAAGTTATATTCGCGTTTTACTGCAATCGGAGCGTTCTGAAACATGCGATTTCTGTTTTGCTGGTAGCCTAAAAAGAAATTACAATGTATAAATATTTTTTTTTGTGTGCGTTTTAGTTTTTGGCCTGGAGACAATTAAGTACAATTGCAATGCCACGGGTCTCAAAAATCACTATAAAAATAAAACGAAACTGGGAAGGATTTATGTGGCATTAAAAGCTGTAAGTAGCTATCTCATGTATGATCCAAATTCCTGCCAAAGACATAATTATTTTGTTCTGTGCAACTTTTTGCGACTGACCTGTTAAATACAAAAATGTAGCGAACACGTTTGAAAAGTTTGATATGTGAAAGGAGAGAAGACGTGTAGACCTATAGTAAAAACCAATAGCAATGTTGATTCTAATGCCCTACATTGTATATTCATTCATGAGCAGTCACCATTTAGCCTACCCCAGAAATATTCCCCCGAAGGGTGATCTTGTAAAACTGTACTTTCTACCGACATAACGCTGCCTCCTGTGTCAGCTTCAATGTACATAGAAAAACTACCTCACTTCCGTGAACAGAACAGCACGTGGACACTGGTGACGTAATAGTGCGCGATTTCATTTCTGCTAGGCACGTGCATGCTTTCTCCGTGTAAGATAATTATGTGTTGCGGTCGCTGATTGGATTAATATTATTATTTTGAACTCAAAATTAATAAAGTAAAAGATTATCGATTATAATAATCAGATCAATCTATATGAATTTTGCAACCCCAAAAAATGAATTCGTTATAGTTGAAACTGTTGGTCTCTGCTGCCAACATCGATTGTAGGGTTTTATTTTTAAAATCTTAAAATGCATTTAACTTAGTTTTATTAACTACTTTTTAACATTTATTAAGTATCGGTTTATACATAAGATTGGTGATTTAAAATGTATGACATAATAATATAGCTTTAAATGGGTTGGGAATTACGGTCTTTTTTTTAAAGTTTTAACTATAGCTCTTAAAAAAAAAATGAGTTTTGTATGGGAAACCCCCTAAAATGATTATAACTGCTTAAAATAACTGCAGGCCTAATCTCGACAGGTGGGTTTTTTTTTTCTGTTTTGGTTGTTTTTTTTTTATTTCCCTTTTTTTTTTTAGGGCGGTGTGAAAACTAAAAACATAAATTTTAAAAGTTTTGTATGGGAATTCCCCAATCTAATCCTGTTCAATTAAAGCAGTTGCATGATCAGCAAGACCGCCCTGGGTTGGCGCGCTAAAGGTCACATGATTAGTCACATGACTAAATCGGCGAAAGAATACGTTTTAATGATATTTTATATGTTTGCTGTTATGAGAAATAGATTAAACAAAATAAACTAAAAACTACCGTTTTCTCAATTCTTATCACTAATGTGGCTATTTAAAAGAAATAGCAAACCAAATTGCGGACAAAACGTTGAAACAACTTTTAACGGTGAAGTGCCGGAATTCAACGGCTGAAATGTAAACACGAATTAATGGGCGATTACCCTTGTGGTTGTCTTTGCCGTTAATTAGCTTAATTAATCGATCTGTCAGGTGTTTATTTGTTGTTAGATACCATTATCTGTACTATGTATAGCGGTCTGTATTCGACATGTTTGTCTGTTATTGAAAACATCGCAATAAGATGCAGGATTTGTTATATTTACCCGTGCAAAATGTTCTTTTCAACGGTAGGTTGGCTACTTTCGGTTTATTGACAATATTATTTGCTACCGGTACTTTAATTTTCATATATCTTACAGTATTATCACGAAAGTTGTCGAACGATATTAAACCTGTGCACAAATGGGTTCTATTTAAACTATGTCTAATATAAGTAATTGGGATCAGTGATGTACGTATGTATTCTAGGTTTTCCAAAAGAGAGGGATGGCGGTACACAATTTTGAACTGACTTATTTAATTGATCTATCATATATTTGTTGGTGAAAAACGTTATTTTTTTTTTATTTTATTTATTTTTTTTTTTGACAGTTACCCCCCCCCCCCCACCAGCATTAAAAAAAATTTATTTATGACATCAGACTGGAAACCGTATTATAATTAATTTAAATGTCAATTCTGATCATATTTAATTTATGCTGTTAAATACCTATCCTAAGACTTTAGTTACCAAGTAATTGTAATCACATTAGAAATTCCTTGGGGGGATTGGAATGTCTTCTCTATATTTTATGTGGCTCAGTGGGTGAGATGTTGTCTTGCTAGCCTTGGAGGTCCTGTGTTCGAGCTTGAAAGTACATCTGGATTTTCTGGCATGGTTCCTCCTTCAATGATGTAGGAAGGAGGGCTGGGCAAAGGACAGCGTATTGTCATTCAGATGAGGAAAAACACAAGGTCCCATCTATACACATTGGCATGCACGTAAAAGAAGGGGGGATTTGGATGGCTGAATGGTTAGCGTGCACAAGCTGTATCATAAAGTCTGTCATTGAGACGACTGGCGTGGTTTCAAATCCCCGGTTGTACGTGACAAGGAGTAGGGTTGCCTGTCCAACCTCGTGGGTTTTCTCCGGGTCCTCCGGTTTCCTCCCACTGCTAAAGACCCCTATGCACAAGCGAATTATTGAAATAAAATTAAACCATATGTTAGTCCCGAAATGACCTAGTTTGTGTCGAGTGGACGTTAAACCCCATTTCTCTCTCTCTCTCTCTCACGTAAAAGAACCCTTAACAGTTGTAATTCAGGATAAAAGTAGGCTGTAGCACCACTGTCCGGGCAAAATTTCCCTCATAGTACACTGCATGGTACATGCCCATCTTCATTAGCCCAGTGGGAGCAGAACAGTACGAAGTTAAACCCCATTTCATTTCTTTATATTATTTACATATATATGTGGATTTTTAAATTTGATGTGGGCTTTATCAATGTACTTGAGATGTCCACCGAATTAAGTTGTCAAATACCCTTTCCCACATCCACTCTCGACACCACTCTACTCCTTCCACTCTATTTTTTTCTTCCAAATGTCATTCATTCATTCATTTTATTATTTAGATCTGTTTGATTGGACTGACAATAAACAGAAATGTCAACAGACCACAGCAGTGATTAATACCAGAGGATTAAAGCCGACTAGCAATAAATCGGGATCATTGGTGGAGTGTAATGAAGAACAAATAGCACTTTTTAGACATGGACAAAAAGTGTATGCTGTAAAAGAAAAATGCCCACATGCAGGTATTGATATATTATATTTTATTAATTATTATGGGTTTACAGTGGACATATTGATGTTTATTCAAATCCAGAAAGACTGTTTAATACCACTTATGAGCAAGAAATTGGGTGTGTGTGGCAGGGATATAGTAAGCTGGCTGAAAATATCACTTGTGGCCCTTACATCAAATGTGAAAAGGATTGCATATTCTGGTGATTGTCCACCACACTCACACAATTGCAATTTGTATGGTGTGGTAGATAGATAGATTTATTTGGGGCACAAACATAAACTACATAATATGTAAAAGAAATATTTGTGGTCCCTTGAATATTTGGAGTGCCTGACTGTAACCCAGTATGCCCAGCCCCATGATCCGAGCCTAGTGTCCGGTCATACTGTTCACAAGTCAATTTTCCAACAGATAATAAGGTCAGTTCCGTAGATGTTGCTTTTAAAATGTACACTTACTTCTAAATTTGTTGTACCCCCTACGATTCCCCTTGTCAGTGGTGCAGGACAGAGGACCTGGCAATGGATAATGTATAGTCGTTTGGATGGGATGAAAAACTGAGGACCTGTGTTCACATTGGCGTGCATGTAAAAGATCCCTTGGCAGCTGGAATTTGATATAAGAGTAGGCTGTAGTGTCGCTACCTGGGTAAAATTTCCCTCATAACACACAATATGGGCAATGGCGTACACCCATCCTCATTAGCCCAGTCAGAGCAGAACAGTAGGATGTTAAATCCTATTTTATTTCATTTTTATACCCCTACATATTTATGAGATGGCTCGGGGTACGATCCCGATATTGGCTGAGAAAATTCCCCGCAATTTTCCAATTAACCCGGTTGGTGCAGAAATGTAAAACTTTAAACCCGATTAGTACATGTACTTTGTTTCGTTTAAGTTTCATTTTGTGTAGGTTCACTTTCTCAATTAAACCGATCAAAATATCATAGGATTACTGCAATAACCGGATCAAAGGGGGTGGTTGAAGGGGCTGAACCCTCCAAATTAGTCCTACAACACAAATTATACCACAAATAAAATTTTTATATGTTACGGTAAGGGGGGGGGGGGGGCGCCTAAAATTTTCCTTGCTACGGCTACTGTCAGACAACCAGGGGGCCTACACCAGAATATGCCCCCTTTTCATTGTTGATGCAAGGGTCCCATGACATTTTCAACCAAAGGCTCATGCAAGCTTAATCCAACCCTGATAACTAGATTAGTATTTTAATGGACTGGAGGCTGGTCTGAGATACACATTATTGATGCATTTCTTTCCGACAAATTTGACAATTGGAATAGACTGTCATTACAGTCAAATTCTAACTTTAAATCTTCAGGACCACATGGCACAGTCGTTGTATATTGCTGTCACCTCTGTCTGTTCGTCCATCCTGTAAAGGTGTCTTGTAAATGCTCCCATTATCTACAACAGCATAGGCCTACATATTGCACAACATTTGTCGACTATGTGGGCGTATGTTTCATTGCCTGGCAACCTATCTTTTTTTACTTTAAAATCAGAAAACAAAATATCTGTTATTTTTAGACTATATATACTATATAATAAATAATATTGTTTCTGTTTGTCAATTTCTGTATTCCCGGTATATATTTTTGATTTATTTTAGGTGGTCCACTGCACCTTGGCGACATAGAAGAGTTGGCGGATGGCGGCTTGTGTGTGAAATGTCCTTGGCACAGCTGGAAATTTGACCTGGAAAGTGGAGAAGTGAAATTTCCAGAAGGTCACACTAAGATGGCTGTCACCTATAAAGTTCGAGTGAAAGATAATGGACAAATTTTAATCGGATTTGAAAAGTTTTCTGAAAAGTATTTTCAAATGGACAATGATTTTTAATAACCAACACACTCAGGTTCATCAAGTGGTTTGTGATATCATGTCAGAAATTGATTCAGGTTAAAGTGATGACCTGTTGTTCAACCAGCCGATGTTTTCATACATTGAAATGTAGCCACATATTACCAATGGGTGTCTAAGTTGTTGTTTGGCTCGTCATCGAGGTAGCGCTTTTCAGACTGCATTTGCCAAGTTATTTTGGTGAAGGAGTGGGGGGGGGAGACTACACCACTGTATATATAAGCTTTAGTGATTCAGAGGTTACGGGAAATAGTGATAATAGTGACTTGGGGAAAGTACTATTAGGAGCCAGGTATGATAAACCTACTACATGTACCTAACATATATCTTACCTACAAGCCTAAAATTAGGGCACCTGTCACAGACATTGTTAGGCACCAATTGAGGATTTGACCGATACAATCCCTCAAGTGTCTGTTATTTTTGTCTGTCACAAAGTTGTTTTTTTATCAATGTTTTTATTGTTATTTTAATACATGTCCTGCACAAAATTCAAAATGTCTGACATTTTGACAGGTGCATCTAAAATTATTATTTTCAGGCCTATTTATCTGGTGTGAAATTAAATAATTTCTAAATCTGACGTAAAATGGCGTAGTGTGTGATTCCAACTCTATTTTGGTTTCAATCTGATTAAAACACAGATCCTATTTCGTTTCGTTTTTATAGTTTAAAATTTCGTTTTACTTGTCTTTACTACACTAAGATCTGGGAGAGTTGTTATCATTGACGTGTTCTGAATAGTGTGCGGTATTAGCCAATGAAACAGTCTGTTACAGCGAGCTTTAGGCATGTTTTGCACGGATCACTGTGGGTAATCCACTATTAACATCAATGCTGATTGGTTAATCAAATGTTTGACGTCATAGGATCAAAAGCTGCTCGTATGACCTCAGACGTGACCTGTCAGATCTTCATGTAGTATAGGCCATGGAAAGTATAAAAAACAGAACGAAATATAGATGTGTATTTGAATCAGATTGTTTTGGTTTGTTTACTGGTTAGTGAACATGACAAAGTTTATTGTGATATATAGCTGTGTGCTATGCTAGTTGATATTAGTTAATATTTTTATAGGAAATGGAAACATTCTTTGACATTTTATACTTGGACTTGCACAAATTATACATATTTAGTGGGCATTGTTTTTTTTTTTATAAACTGTTGTCACACTAGTCTGTTCCCCCCATCTGTCAGGTCATCGGTGGGGGCTCAAGTTATCTGATAATAACTGTCAGAATTGTGGACCTTGATCAGTTCGAAAAATCTTATGGACGCACTGTATGATGGATGATAATTTTTGTCTCTAGAGTGCCTTTAAGGTTTGTCTAAGTAATCAAGGAAATAACTCTGACATCCATAGGCCCCTTCATTACACAAACATAAACACTGTGAATAATATTCAATTGGCTTGAAACATATACATATGTTTGTGTTTGGATCGACTTAACTTTTGTGGGTGTTGCCAGTCAACACATCTTTATGTAATATAATCAGTTTATTATTTAATCTTTATATTCTGTAAGCTATAATATTTATTGTTATAATATTGTTATATATTTTTGTTTGTTAATGGGTTAAGTTTTTAGGTTTTAAGTATAGATATATTTTTAACAGATAAATCAGGGGATGAGAGGTCCAGTCTTGATACTGATAAGTACATTGTCCTATTCCATAAGTTTTAAATTTTGTTTATTAACTGGCTAAAAATAAATAAATATATTAAGGTACATGCGTACATGCTTAAACAGAACAAACCCAAATTTGATACCACATTTAATGTGATATTGCATACGAATTTAGTGTTACATAGCATTATGCAATTTTAATGTTACATAGCTTATGATTGTGATGTTACATAGCATTTGATTTGAATGTTATGCATTCTACATTGTAATGTTATATAGTATAAGATTTAAATGTTATAAACCTGCAATTGTAATGTTATATAGTATAAGATTTTAATGTTATATATCCTGCAATTGTAATCTTATATATCATTCGATTTTAATGATGTATATCATTCAATTTTAATGTTTTATATCATATGATTTTAGCATTATATATCATTAGATTTTAGAGTTATATATCATTAGATTTTAGAGTTATATATCATTAGATTTTAGAGTCATAGATCATTAGATTTTAGAGTTATAGATCATTAGATTTTAATATTATATAGCAATAGATTGTAATGTTACATCACATACAATTTTAATGTCATATAATATAAGATTATTATGTTATATAGAATTGGATTTTAATGTTATATAGCCTACAATTTAAACATACATTATGCAAGAGCTAAATCTGCCAATTGCAAGTCTTTCTTTAGGCATGAAATGTTATCTAAATTATTAATTAGACATTAATTAACTTATCCAGACCATAATCAACTCTCGATGGCATCGCTAGCCTGCAATATTTACTGGATTAGGATCTGATTTGCTGCTCAACTTTCGTTCATGATTTAATCATGAAATGGATAATCGAGACTGTTTTTTATCGTACCGACTTTAGTAATGATGATCGAGGCTTGGCCGAAAATTCAATCGCTAAAATCTCGGTTCACAATGGATCAATTTGACTGAAATTTTCAGCAAATTTCCTTTACAGTATCTAGTTTTTAACTATTATAGTGGGAACTGCCAGCTCTTTATCTAATCTCCCATAATTTAATGTTTTGTGCTATAACTTCAATGTAAATTATGTAAACTGTATTTAACATGCATTTTAATATAAAGGGCCCTAAATCTCTGGTGGTCTTGGTTTTGTTGTCAAATTTCAGTAATTTGGACGACCTTGAAACCCTTGCAAACTACAATATTATGAAAGTTGAATCTCTAAACGGGACACCAGTCTAAAAACATATGTTCAATTTGAAATGTTACAACATTAGATGTTAGAAGACTTTCGTAATCCTCTGTGAAACAGATTACATCTCTGCAGATACTATCAACAAACCAGCGCCGCCTATAGAACACAAATCTGTTAACCCTTGCAGTGGCAGCTTTTCATTTCAAATTACAGGCAAGAGCACAATTCGACTACTGTTTCCCTCCGATTTCCTCCCACTGCTAAAGACCCCTACGCGCAAGCGAATTATTGAAATAAAATTGAACCATGTGTTAGTCCCGAAATGACCTAGTTTGTGTCGAGAGTGAGAGTACGTTAAACCCCAATTGTCTCTCTGAGTCTGAGTTTCCCAAACCTAGAAGATAAAATTTGTTTTAAAAATCATCTTGCTTACAAATTAAATATTGTAAGCTATCATTGAAATCTTCAAGTTGAATTTTTAACTAGGATTCTGAAGAATTGACAGGTAACCTAGATTAGTAACGACAATGCTGGTTGCAGCATCGATATCCATCAATTGTCGGGTACGTAGATTTCCATCTGACATCAGTAAGATACCATCCATAGCGGCTTCGTCCATTTCCTGGAATGGATTTACAGAAATAGTCTCTCTATCAAAAGATCTCATGAAGGGCTCCAAATTAGACCTAAAACACACAAATTTGTTATATGTCACGGTAAGGGGGGGAGGGCATAAAATGCGGGCTGCGGCTACTGTCAGGCAACCAGGGAGCCTGCACCGGAATACGCCCCCTTGTTCATTGTTGATGCAAGGGCCCCATGACATTTTTAGCCAATCACTCTATCATAAGATCTCATGACCCAATTGTTTTTAATTAAAACAAAAGAATGCAAAACACACAAAAAAATGTTCTCAAATAAATTAATGTTTCAGGCAATATTGGGTTATTGTGTCTCAAAGTTTTGCCCACACTGATCAGAAGTGAATATTCGCTAGGCCTCTACCATCACTGATAAGGATGACATCAATGCGACTTAATGAGTCTCAAATATTAACTTTTTTCCACCGACAAATTAAATGTATTAGAAAAATAAATAAAGTCCTTTTATTTGACGTATTTGTAGCTTGTGGGTAAAAATTATTTCCTATTCAGTGTAAATGCGTATTAAAATGACTAAAAGGCAGCATTCTGCCCGAAGCAATAACGTCTTATGTAAACAATGCACGCGCCATTTAGCCAATGTTAAAGGCAGTCATCTTTTACAGAGATATTAGAAGACTAGTAATTCTCTGTGAAACAGATTGAGTTTGGCCCCCCAGCCAGCCCTCCCTCCCAGAATACTGCTCGGCGAACGTATCGGGGGCTAGTCTATGCCGACGTAAACAAATTATGTTAAATAGATAATTTTGTTCCCCGGCTTTATGGGCCCCGGTGCAATGTACCGGCTGCATCCCACTCCCTCCGTATATTGATGTTGTTGGACTGGATGTTGTAACACAGGGGCACAATTTTCTGGAATACAAAGACAGTTCCTCTGGATTTTGCAGTCGTATTTCACCTCTGGCGTTGGAAATAAGACGTCTGTAGCGCCGCTGTCCGGGCCGCATCTCCGCCATGGTACACTGCATGCGGTACGTCTTCATTAGATAACAAACCCCAACTCTCAACAGTGTTTCGAGATAAGAGATGGTCCTATATAGTTCCACGTAGCAAAGCCCAACGCAAATCGCATCAGGCATCAATAAGCAAAATTGACAATATTTTTCATCAAAACAACGATTGATTATTGTTATTTATAACATTTCTGCACGTCCTCAACGTTTTTAGCTACATTCTCGTAGCTGCTCTGAACTATGTAGCCTACAGAAGAGTAAGACGATGAACCACGGTTCATGTCACCGTATATTAGGTTCAATGATATTTGGTTTACCAGACTAAAATTAAATGCTGCATATATACAGACAGTAAAAATGATGCCATACCCAGAATATACAATTATATTTAATTTATTCTCAAATAAATCAAAATTAAAATCGAAAGTAACTTTAAAATATTTTTTTTGATCATTAGTGGTCAATGGGGAATGTCACCAGATGAGACATCTTGCTGGAGTTGGTGGCCTGGTTCCGAACTAACACACCAGTTACCAGTTAAGAATTTTTAAGCGACCGGTACTGTACACGGGACAGTACATGCCTACCCTTTCTATCGTACTTTTGAATAATAAATTCCGATACAAACCTTGAAAGATGTAAACTAGAAGACTTACCGTTTGAAACAAGAGGTATGTAACACCACGTAACATAAAGACAAAAATCCAATCTTTTTCTAGATACAAAATGAAATAGGGTTTAACGCCCTATTTTTTTATTATTTTAATTATTTGTTTTGCACCGACTGGACTAATGAAGACTACGATCTACTCCTATTTCGAATTCCAACTGTCTTGGATTTTCGTCCTATCCGAACGACTATACGTTGTCCTTGCTAGGCCCTCCGCCCTGCACCACTGACAAGACGGTATCGCGCCCTAAAATCCAGAGGAACTTCCCGCCCATATCGGGAGCGAACCCGAGACCTCCAGCGTCTTCCTCCTCACTGGGCCACACATACATTATACAAACTATTATTTGAAGTAGAATTTCCTAGTGTGTGGCAATTTCCTTGAAGAAATGTTTAAATTACACCACTGGGTTACTAACTGTTCAAATATTTATCATCGATTTTTTAATTTATCATATCTTTGTTAACGGGGACATTTATTGGATTTATAACCTTTTTTTAGAAATTTTACTTACATTTGTGTCAGTTTGCAAGAGATTCAGAATCCTTCAAGTGACAATCAGCTGCTCTAATTAGCGGGGGGGGGGCACAGTGGCTAAGTGAGTAAGCCGCACAAGCCTGCAGGTCACGGGTTGGCTCCCGGTGTTGGCCGAGAAAGTTCATCTGGATTTCCCGGTGTAGTTTCCCCTTGTCAGTGGTACAGGACGGAGAGCCTGACAAGGGCAGCTGTGTAGTCGTTCGGATGGGACGAAAATAAGAGGGTCCGTGTAAAACACCGGCGTCCACGTAAAAGATCCCTTATAAAGATCGCTTTAATTAGCTCCTTTTTAGCATTAGTATATTGGCGATAAATTAGTATAAACTTCGATAAACGCAATAGGTAAACAAAAACAAAGCTGTTATAATGAATAGGTCAAAATACTTGTCGGTTGTAACATTTAATTTAGGTGCGTGTCCAGACAAGGGGGTCCGATGATCCGGACTCTCCCCTGCTGGTGCAGAGCATACTTTTTCTCTCCTGCATTCATGGAAATAACAGCGAAAAAACTAACGTGCGAGGTATTGTCGCCGTTTTGGCTCACTCGTACCCTCCCCTGTGGAAAAATTGTCGACCATAAAAAAAAAAAAATAAACATTGTCCGTCAAATTTACAGAATCCCTGAGAACCCCCTCCCCCCCCCCCCCCCTCTCGTTGCTCTTAGCTAGTCTTCATTAGCCCAGTCGGAAAAGAACAGTAAGGCGTTAAACCCCATTTCATTTCATTTCATGTGTCTTATGCTAATTAGAAATTTCTCGGATTTAATAGTAATAAAAAAACAACAATTATTTCCTAGGAAACAAATTTGGTTTAGCTTTTGGTATACAAGGGCTCGGGGTGTATAGATGGCTGGGTCTTCTTTGGGTTAGCCCACCTCTTTGTTGCCAATAAAACATCTTTCAGTAAGGTGCAATGAACGCTGTCTGATAAATTGATAGAACAAAATATGTTTTATGGTAATTTTCTATCACAGCCCAGAAAATACTTCTAATAAATCTGTTCGGTTTTTTTAAATTTTATTTCCAACTTCAAATAGCTGTTTTCATTAGCCAGTCGGTGCAGAACAGTGGGGTGTTAAACCCCATTCCAATTCATTTCTAACTTTAAATGCATTTATACCTAGCACACACATACAAAATGGAGTCTGAGCTACACTAATCTACCATTTGAGTTCAATTTTATACAATATCGTTACTGTTCTATTGCTAACACAAACTCTAGTGGTCTGACACCTTAAAGGTCTAATTTCACAAGTATTATGAACTGTTACGTATCAATTGTGTTTGATGAAAGAAAAAAGAACTGGAATATGAACAATTGTGGTCTGGATCCTTAAAGATCCACTTTCGCGAGTATAATGAACTCCAACTGTTACGCATCAATTTAGTTGTAAAGAAGAACGACCTGAAATGAACAACAGTGGTCTGAATCCTGAAAGATCAACTTTCCCCGAGTAGGCCTATTATGAACTGTTACATATCAATTTCATTGTACAACCAGAATTTGAACAATGATATTCTGGAGGTCTGTCTGACCTGGCCAATATGTTTTTATCACCTAGTAAAAGGTAATAAATCTCAGGTATATTTAAACAAAGCAAGTAATTCACAGATCTGTTAATGAGTAAGATATTGTTATCAATGTTAGACAATCAGATATCAATCAAATATAATCAGGTCTTATACACGCTAATCTTCATGTAATACTATTAAAGGCTAATCCTAGGATTTCTATAAATCGTCTATTGTGTATCAATATTAAATATAACTGAACAAAAAGAGTAAAATAAAAAGCACTGTTGGTTTGAATAAATAGCAAAATGATCGGAAAAGGCGAAACCTATATTTTGAGACTAACAAATTGTAATTTTTTATGTTAAAACAAAAAGCGGTTTTAATTTGGATAAATAGAAAATATGATAGAAAGGGAGAATTGGGGGGCGGGGTGTCTATAGTCTAACATTAAATAAACAAATGGGGTTTAACGTCTCATCAACGCAAAACTTTGGTTATTTTGAGACTAACAAATGGTCATTTTTACTTAAATGAAATGACATGGGGTTTAACGTCCTACTGCTCTGCTCCAACTGGGCTAATGAAGACGAGCATATGCCATACAGTGTGCTATGAGGGACATTTTACCCGGACAGCAGCGCTACGGCCTACTCTTAAATCGAATTCCGACTGTCAAGGGATCTTTTTCGTTCCATCCGGACGACTAGACAGCTGTTCTCGACAGAACCTCCATTGTGTACCACTGACAAGGAGAAACCACGCTGAAAAATCCCGATGAACTTTCTCGGCCAACACCGCGAGTGAACCCGTGACCTCCAGGCTATATCGAACTAGCGCCTTCCTCACTTAGCCACCGTGGCTCCCTTTTTACTTAAGATTAATAGTGGTTATACTTTGGATGAATAGCAAATATGGTTGAAAAGTTATGACCTATATTCTAGAAATGAAATGAATTCAATGGTGTTTAACGTCTCAACACAATACAGTTAATTTGCGACTAACATGGTATTTTTTATTTTAAAATAAAATTAGGTTTTACTTTGGATAAATGTAAAATGTGATCGAAAATGGGAAGTCTGTAGTCTGACATTAAAATAAACCAAAGAAATGGGGTTTAACGTCTCATGACATGTGCAATGTGATGAGAACCTATCCAAACGATTATACACTTTCCTGTAACTCGGCATTGCATTTCAAGGGCGCGGGGGCGCGGGGGCGCGGGGGCGCGGCGTGTGTTAAAAATTATAAGGTCTGTCACTGAGTCAAGTGGCGTGGATTTGATTTTCCCCTTATACCTCGTGGTCCAAGTCACAATCCTCGTGGGTTTCCCCTCACTGCTAAAGACCCGCGAGCGAATTATTGAAAACAAATTGAACTATATGTTACTCCCGAAACGACCTAGTTTGTGTTGAATGGACGTTAAACTTTCTGTATCACCAATTGTTATATGATAAATGACAACATTATATTCAAGTGCGTCCTTGGCGAATTGCTTTCGTGTATTCTGAAAAAAATTCTCACAGAAAGATATATATATATATATATATATAGAGAGAGAGAGGGGGAGATATAGGTTTTAACGTCCACTCGACACAAACTAGGTCATTTCGGGACTAACACATGGTTCAATTTTATTTCAATAAGTCGCTTGCGCGTAGGTGTCTTTAGCAGTTGAAGGAAAGCGGAGGACCCCGGTCAAAACCCATAAGGTTGGACAGGCGACCCTACTCTTTGTCACATACAACTGGGGATTCGAAACCCCGCCAGTTGACTCAATGACAGACCTTATGATACAGCGCGCACGTGCTAACCATTCGGCCACCCAACCCCCCTAGAAAGATATAACATTGTATATTATCTTTGTACCCGTCTCTAGATGTCTAGGTATGGGCCCAGTATTTCTTTTATTTGTGGAAAATTTACTCACGAAAACGAACAAGAAATGGGTTTAACATCATACTTTTTTGCACCAACCGGGAAATGTCGTCCAGCACCAGTGACAATGGGATCCCTGGCGGGAGCAACTCACATATCTCGTTAATAAGTCAGGACCATATTCACGTAAGCCACCTTGACTCTCCTCACGGAAACGGAATATTTTGCTTCATTAGTTTAAATTTTACTTGGGGTAGTCGTATGTTTTCATCTCAAGCAGAAAAAATCCGGCCGACACACGTCCTACCGTCCGAGATACGAAATCACTAATGACGCTAGACCACGTAACAGAAAGCAACAAGGTGAAAGTATATCTAATTAAATCTTTATGAGATTAAGGCCAAGATTAATTAAACATATAATGCGTGAGCAACAGTAATCCACAAGTCTATCTATCTTGACGCAAACTGCGATCTCTAAGGCCGAAAAACATACATATTTTGTGTTATTGGCCTGATTAGGTAATAAGAATTCAGTTGGTGTGGGAACCAGCTTATGAGTGTTATGTTATAAAATATATAATACACGGGTAACGATATAGTCAAGTACCATTTGATCACTAGCGGTCAGCGTGAACACCTCCAGCTCTTACAGGTAAGTCATTTTTACTTTTGAGAAAGAGAAAAAAACATTGTCTACTGAGTAAAATGAAAGTTGTTTAAAAGACAACCTTCCAATTAACTATCTATAAGATGTTTAACCGTTATTTATTAAAAGGTTACAAATATTTTTGAAGATTTTCAAATGGGTTGAAAGTTGAAAGAATTTCAAAATTTTGGATGTTTTTATTGATTCATGGTCTGTTTGAACAGTTATGGTATGCAGTGGTTCTCCTTTATAGGAAGAATGAAAAGTATAACAGTGTGCTAACCTTTCATTATAATTGTATCGAATCCCAACTGTCAAGGGATCTTTTACGATAACTCGGTTTTTCATCCCATTCGAACGACTATACGTTGTACGGGCAAACTTTTTCTCACGGCATACTGCATGGCGCATGCCCGTCTTCATTAGGCCAGTAGGAACAGAACAGGAGGGCGTTAAACCCCATTTCAATTTTTGAAGACCGAGATTTATGGCAATTTAAACATTTAATAGCGCTGGTTATGAATACGACGCCCAGTGTTAATATTTATTTCAGTCTCTCACACGTCGGTTAATAGAAATTGAATTGAAATTAAAATTCTAGTATACTGTTTTCGGTCTGAAATTTTAACATCAGACGGCAAGTATTTTTTTGATATCTAGTTTAATTCTTTTAATTTGTTTTTATATTCTCATAGATAATTTGCTACAGAATTCCACAAATATCGATTTAATTAACGATAAGTTAAACACGCAATAAGTTTATATAGTTTTAATAAATTAAAGATTCTTCTTCATAGATCTACAGTATTAAAGGAACATTATCAGTTTAAATAAGAAAATAAGTGGTCTTATACTTATTTCAAATAACCTTAGAAATTCCTATCGAAAATCCAAAAACATTTTTATGTAAAGGAATGGTTATTACTCTGGTTTTTGCTGAATACCTTAATGAACCTATGTGAAATGTGTACGACTCGTAAATTTAATCACAGAATGTCTATTTCTCAGCATTCGATTATCAAACTTTGCACAGTTAAATTTTAACATGCCAATATTATATTGGACGCCCTTGCTTACTTTTAAAGACCTATTTTCTATTTTATACACGGTGTTTAAATTCATTATTCCAAATTTTACATAATATTATATTTATGTTAGCCGTATTAACAAGTAGATGTTAGAATCGTCAAGTACTATTAACAAATGTCACGAATTCGATTTATAAATCATTAACCTCTTCAACCTACTGGCTAATAATTACATGTAACACTCCCCATTAATGAAAATACCTTTGTTCCATATAGCTTGGTTTATTGCCTTACTTACAGTATATACATAATCTTACCAACATTCCAATCCATGACACCATGCTGTCACACCCACAATATACACGATCTCTCTCGTCGAATCACGAGTAAATTCTAGTATCGTGCACGATCTCTCCCAGTTCTTTCAGGAAAACAATTCGTCGAATTATAATAAATGCTAGTGTCGTGCACAAACCAGGACACCATGCTGTCACATCCATATTATAAACGATCTCTCCTAGTTCATTTGTGAAACCAATTCGTCGAATTATGATAAATGTTAGTGTCGTGCACAAAGCAGGATATACCGTTTCCCGTACACCTTATACCAAGTTTCATGACACCATAACGTCACACCCACAATATACACGATCTCTCCCTATTCATTTGGGAAATCCGTGTAGCTAACTGTAAGTAAATTCGAATGTCATGCACGAGACAGGATATCCTTTTTTCCGCACATCTTATATCTCTTTCATAACACCATGACGTCATTTGGGAAATACATACAACATGTAAGTAAATTCGCGTGACGTGCAAGAGATAGGACATGCTTTCTATTTTTTACTGCACGTGATACCCCTTCACATGGCTAACAATTTTCGTTATACTATAATCCCTCTCAGTGAGTGAGAAGTCCTGTGTTCGATCCCTGTGTTGCCGAGAAAGTTATTTGAGATTTTCCGGTGGGTTGGCCGGGAAAATTAATTGAGATTTTCCAGCTGCATAAATGTTGGCGGCACTTGATCTTTAGTGTGCGTGAAATGTTTGTGTTTTTTTCCAGTGAGAAGGTTAATTCGATAATCCAATCACTGTTGATTTATGATTAGTGACTAATTAATGCTAACTTTGTGATTTGGGGGTATTAATGAAATATTATGAAGTCAGAAATAGTACGTAGTGGCAAAGCATTTGATAATATATTTTTATTAAAGACGCATTATGCAAGAGGTAAATCTGCCTATTGAAGATTTTTTGCTTTTGGCCTCAAATGTTATATAAACTATTAATTAGACATTGATTAACATGCCAAGGCCATAATCCACTCTCTCGAAAATTGAATGCTCTCGTTTGTCTGTCATTGGATTGAAACAAGATCGTCGTTTAATAATTTAATTTATAAATGGATAATCGAGACTTTGTTTACTATCGTAACAACGGTAGCAATGACAATCGAGACTGTGCTACGTTCCAAACAGCCATAACTTCGCTCAGAATAAAGTAATTTGACTGAAATTTTCAATATATTCATTTTGCATTATCTATTTTTAAACTAATATAGTGAGAACTGTTAACGCTTTATCGAAATCTTTTATAATACATTTTTAAAGATATTATTTCGTCCGTTTTATTAAACGTATCTTAATTGTAATTTTAATCAAAATTACATTCCTAAGTAATTGCGGTTGTACTTGACTAGGAGTAGGGTCACCTGTCCAACCTCGTGGGTTTTCTTCGGGTCTTCCGGTTTCCTCTCACTTCTAAAGATACCTACCCGCAAGCGAATTATTGAAATAAAATTGAACCATGTGTTAGTCCCGAAATGACCTAGTTTGTGTCGAGTGGACGTTAAACCTCATTTCTCTTTTCCTCTCTCTAAAGTAATTGCAATGATCACATTTATTTAAATAAAAAGGAATGAAAATGTAATTAATTGGATTTACAACGTAGTTATTGTATTGGTCCCGGACCGGCCTTCAGTACCGTCGCATTTTTTTTTTAAAAAAGCAGCCTGTGATACATATAACTTCCTTTTTAAAATCTCTTTCAAGAAGGTACCTTACTGAATTAACCACATTAAAATTGCGAACAAATCATCTCAAAGATGACAACTCCCCATTCCCCCCTTGTCGTTACCAAGAGAGAATGCGAATACGCATCACTGGGCTATGAATATCACCCAAGAATTCATATATCAGATAATTTCAACGGTTTTTTAAGAAACATTAGCAACAAGAAAGTTTTACCTGTAAACTGAAATTCACATAGGTCAGGGTTATCGATACATTTTACCCCCCTGAAACAAAGCCTGGGTTTTACTAAGTCCGTGCCTTCCTTGAGTAAACTACTCATGTAACAAAATCAACCCTATATATTATCACCAATCATAAATGTCAATATCCTATTGTTTGTTATTGTCTAGTTCTCACTACTTTATAATCGGTTTACTGTTATACTAGAATTACAACTTTCACTTCCAATAATCCAAGTTTGGTGGAAGTCTACATTCCCTGCAGTTATTGAAGAAACGGGCCAAAGCTAGTGTTAATTCAGGGGTCACAATTATTATATGGAATACAATTACTGCTTATTATACTGGGTGACGTTTCGATAATGTTTCTCTAATCTACAACATTGCTTGATAAAGACTCCAGTTCAATTACTAAATGCCATTGGAACATTTTACTGTTAATTCATTTATTAAATTCAAAAATTATTCCTTTACCGATGATTCGATTTTTACCAAATTGATATTTTACGATTTACAGGATCATCAGTCGTGCATATAATCATCTAGAACTTCTAGCGGGAATTGCATCATTATGGCTAGCCAATCAGAAGATATCTATGATAATAATGATGTTTACAGTCAAAATCAATCTAACAAGTAAGTAAAAGAATTTTAAAAGAAGTTTATTTCATGTGGCAATGGATATGATCCCGTCAATGCCCCACTGATGTAGTGCTTCTGTTCATCCAGCGATACATTCTATTAAGGCGTTGATAGGCCATAAGAATAGAAGTGGGATTAGAACATAGAACGGAACACTGTGGCACTCTAGCCTCGATAATTAATGAAGCCCTTATTTATAAAAAAACCCACACCAAACGCCTATCATAGTGCACCAGTTTATTATCTCTTTCGGTTGAAAGCGTTCTGTACATAAAGCAAGAAACCCTACTATGTTGTTAATGTGCCACAAGAATAGAAGAAGACCGAGAACGGAACCCTGTGGCACCCCGGCCTCGATAATCAATGAAGCTCTTATAAACTAACACAAACGCCCTTCCTAATGAATCGATTTTAGCATGTCTGTTAATTTAAAATTTATCTGTAGTTCTGCATGTAAAGCAAAAAATTCTAATGACAGCCGAAATATACGTGGACAGAGAACGGGGTCCTGCGACACAGAAGACTTGATATTACAAAATAGCGACAAACGCCTGTCCTAATCAACGTTTACGATGAAATTCGCGGAAAGATTTACGAAAAGAGTTTCTCAGATTTATAAAATCATTATAGCACAAACGTTATAAGTCCCCAAAAAAGTCGTATTTGTGTGGCCCAATGTTTTCATTATGTGAATTGAATTATTAACCTTGTGAGATTGTTTATTACTTATGATTTGAATCTGATCCTCGAGCTGACATCGATCAAAGTCGGGCCCACGCGAGACAGATTGTCGTTATTAAACAAAGACTTCTTATGCTTCAGTATTCGGATTTAATGATTAATAGGTAATAAGAACACATACCCCATACAATGGCGGGTATTGTGAGGTATATAATAGAGATTATCATCGAGGGATTTAGTCAACAATACACGATTAAACCTGGCAACCGATACTTGATGTTTGTTAACTGCTATTTAACCAGATTTCCACATGTAATTCCAGATAAAGTCGACCCTACACGATTTTACATATTTATAATGAATAACATTGCATAAACATAATTCCTTTGTAACTTTGGGCTGAATTTAACAACCCCACAACTCTACTGTTTTATTAACGTTCCCCATTCATAAAACGGACATTTCGGAGGTGGGGGGGATAAAATGAAATGAAATGGGATTTAGTGTCCTACTGTTCTGCTCCGACTGGGCTAATGAAGACGGGCGTGCGTCATACAGTGAGCTATGAGGTAAATTTTGCCCAGGCAGCGGCACTATGGCCTACTCTTATATCGAATTCCAACTCCCAAGGGATCTCTTACGTGCACGGCAATGTGGGGGTTTTAATACAACAAACAGGGTATCAGGTATCGCATTGTACCTTTAATTAGTGTACCGTAGCTTATATTTATTCAGTTCAAGGGGGCCCTTGTGTGTTTTAATCTTTGTACCGCGGTCGTTTTAGTGAGAAGAATATCAGACACCGTCCAGGTGTATGCAACAGTTTGAGTGAGACATATTCGTAATTGTAAACTTGAAACTTCAACAGTTTTTGGAGACATTTTTGGTCATCTTTTGAGTAAAATTGATAGAAAATGGATTTATTCAGTTCTGTGGAAATAGCACGACCAAAACCATCAATGTTTACACCTACCTATTTATTGAGAGAACATACAGTTCCTCATATGTAAGTTTTAAAGTTGAAGGTTGATTAGGTTTTTTATGTTTTTCCTCGTTTTCTTTTTGATTGATGTTTTGTGATTGGATGCATCATTGATGTGTTAATCTTGTCCCCTTGTACTGGAAGTACGCCGCGCCGACCGTCCTTGTTTTGTTTCCACAGCATATTTCATGAACCTTTCAATATAACTTTTCGAAAATTTGCTAATTAGCAACCCCTCATTTTTAATATTTTTTGTGTTTTCATGGAAAATATGACTAATATGACTAAGTGTTTATGCCAGGGCAGTGGATGTCGATGACCGAGTCATCTTCCTTTGTTGCAACGATCCATTACCAACGTCACAAATTATTATCAGCTGATGACGTTTACAGATTTTTATATAATATATATATCAATCTTTACATGGCTGGGTATTTTTTATTTTCTTCAGAACAACATACGGTTGTATGAACGACTGGATGAATGTACAGAATCGTGTTCTGTCATCCGGTGTTCCAGTCACTATGTCAGACAGTAATTGGATGAAAGCGGTAAGTAGATTTATCATTTAAATGGGGTTTATCGTCTTACTTTTATGCACCAACGGGGATAATAAAGAAGTCATATTATGAGCATGCTCTGTAGAAAACGATGCCCGGGCAGCAGCGTTAAGCCATACTTGTATTTTGATTCAAATTGTCAGGGAATCCTTGTGTATGCAGAACCTCGGGTTTTCGTTCCAGTTGAATGATAGACGCCTTTCCTTGGCCAGCCGGCCATTTAAAGTCACGAAATTAAATAAATGAGAAAACATTAAAGATACAATATGGGAGATTCGATAACGAGTTGGCAGTTCTCACTATAATAGTTAAACACTAGATAATGTAAAGGCAATTTGCTGAAAATTTCATTTTGATTGATCTACTATGAACCGAGAACTAAGCGACTGAAATTTCCCCCTAGCCTCGGTCATCATTACAAAAGTCAGTACAATAAACAGCATAGTCTCGATTATCCATTTAATCGTTAAATCGAGATGGAAAGTTATGAAGTAAATTGGCTCACAATCCACTAAAGATCGCAGGCTAGCGCTGCCATCTAGAGTTGGTTATGTCCTGGATAGGTTAATTAAGGTCTAATTAATAATTCAGATAACTTTCAGGACTAAAGAAAGACCTGCAATAGACAGATTTAGCTCTCGCATGTAGGTGAACCAGGGACGACAAATGCTAACGAAATAGCATCGACATACTTTGAAAATTAAACTAGTTCGTAAGAAAACTCAGATCTATATTTCGTTTCGTTGACGTTTCTATTGGTTTACCCTCAGTTCCGTGCATGACACGCCAAGAAGTCGCCGTAACAGATGGTTTCATTGGCTAATCCCTCACGACACCCAGAACACCTGTTATATAACAACTCTTCCAGATCCTAGTGCAGTACAGACAAATAAAACGAAATTTTGAACTGTAAAAAACGAAACGAAAGAGGATCTGTGTTTTAATCAATCTAATTAAAATATAGATCTATATTTCGTTTCGTTTTTATACTTTCGATGGCCTACACTACATGTAGATCTAACAAGTTATAGTGGGAGTTCACGTTCTATGACCCGATTACGTCAGTCATTCGATTAACCAATTAGCGACCGCCATGTATTTTTTATCTACTTTTGCTTTGTTTTGATTTCTATTGCCGCTAATTTCTGACCCCTCATTTCAAGCAGAACACGAGTTAAATAACAACGCTTCCAGATCCAAGTGTAGTAAAGACAAGTAAAATCGAAATTTTGAACTATAAAAACGAAACGAAATTGGATCTGTGTTTTAATCAGATTGCAGCATTTACAATGAGGTTCTTAGAGAGCAGGATAAATAATATATAGCAATCTTTATTTTGTATTAGACTATTAGACAACTAGTCTCTATTCGCATCTATTATTTATTAGAAATGTAGAACAAAGTCCTCGATATAATCTGATTACATCTTCTAGTAAGTTGAAAATAAATAATTCATGTTATTTTTACGTCGTGTTTCCTTGTAGAACACAATGGCTGATACTCGACCAGGATTTAATGATAAATATGGTAAAGCTTATACTGAGCTCAGTCAACAGATAGCTTATAGACATCCTAATCCCGGTAAAGCAAGGTAAGCTACGTATTAATATCTGACACCACATTTACCTTTAATTCAGTCAAATTTCAAAATCGCAAAAATAGCTTCAAGGTCACATTTTGTGATCGCAAACCAACGGAAGAATAAACTGGTGTTTAATTGTAGCAGTAAAAAGCACAGTACGAAAATCTCGATAATTGACTGTTCAATTTGGAAATATATGAACGATCCTGCATGTAGGCTATTTGACATTGTGGTTAACGTTATTTGAAAGAATTTGATAATTATTTTGACTCATATTTCAAAGAACGTCTTGTAAAGTCATACAATTCCACAGACCTTGACACACAGCCCCATTGTTATATGGGGATCACGTGGCTAAGTGGGTAAGACGCTGGCTGGCTAGCCTGGAGGTCGGGTGTTCGATCCCTGCATTGGCCGAGAAAGTTCATTTTCCGGCGTGGTTTCCCCTTGTCAATGATGCAGGACGGGGGGCCCCAAAAAGGACAGCTGTCTAGTCGTACGGATGGGGCGAAAAACCGAGTCCTGTGTACATATTGGCGTGCACGTAAAAGATCCCTTGGCAGTTGGAATTCGATATAAGAGTAGGCCGTATCGCCGCTGCCCGGGCAAAATTTCCCTCATAGTACACTGTATGGCGTATGCCCGTCTTCATTAGCCCAGTTTAGGAGCAGAACAGTAGGACGTTAAACCCCATTTCATTTCCATTGATATATCATATTGTGTATCATTGTCACTATACACATCTTGGAGAAGGCATTACCACCGACACCGTTCCTTGGTCACACGCGCCCGTACCACGTTGTTAGCTGAACACATTACTTAGCCTTTGTATCATGTGCAACTTAAATCATATTGGGTAGGCCTAAGAACCAGACTAATTGTCACGTGAAACTTTGAAGCCTAAAGGTCAAAATCTGAGCAGTAAAGAGTTAACGTTCCGTTGTCACGGTTTTAGTTAGCCTCAGTCGGTCCCCAATTAGGCTAATCAATGTTCGTTTTAGAATGTTTTACTCAACTTTTACCAAATCTAATGTTATTATTTATTCTCTATGTGCAACAGGGAACGACAGGGACGTATTGGTGGATCATGGAGAAACATCAAGGAGGTGTTAGGACACAGTGGTAGCCGAGTGGTGTTCGTAGATGGTAAGAATAGCAGAATGCCTCCACGTGTTTATCATTCACCAGAGGGACGTCTTGGGCGCAGTGGCGGAAACTGGAGAAACGTCACAGAAGTTCAAGGTCACAGCGGAACTAACGTCTGTTTTGTGAACACGCCACGTGATCGTGATACAGAAATTTCTGGTCAAATGACGACACCTAGAAGCGGAAGAATGGGCAGAGCCGGTGGATCATGGCGACACATGACAGAAGTTGTTGGTCATGGCGGCAATCAAGTCATGTTCGTCGATGGTAAGCGGAAGTTGAAAGTCATTCACAAAATGTCGAGAAGAATGCCGACCTCTGCGCCCAGACTCCAGAACAGTACCGTTAATGTGTTTTTACTTGATTGGGCTTTATTGCTAAGCTTAAATTTCCATTTCTTGCTAGGCTTAAATTTCCATTTCTTGCTTTTTGAAAACAGTTGAAATTCTTTCTCGTATATTTATTGCGCAATCTTACTTTCCGCTATACGCAAACATTATTTTCCCACTCGCAACATACTCCGTGAAAGAGTCTGCATTTTTGTCAAATCTTTATTCTGTTTCTATAGCAACACTTAATATTTTTTCGCAAAGTGTGCAACTCACTTTCTAACCTTTTGACTCTCTGTGTTTTTTTGTTTGTTTTTTTTATTATTTTTTTTGTTTTTTTTCGTTACAATTACTAGTCTTACACTAACGGCACATAACTGTGTGGTATATGACCAAGACTCGTAATTCGCTACCCCATTGACTTCAATGGCCAACAACATTTTTATTAACGTTCCAATGATCTTAATCTTTATAACCACAAAGGGCCCATCATGTCACAATCATCTCACCAAAATATTGAAGGGTGTTGACCGTTTCGATCTATTTGCTTCGCCATATCAGGTTATGCGTTATAACGGCAGTATATGACGTCATTTAACAGATTTCCATTGCAATAAAGGTTAGGTGAAGGGGTGGGAATTTTTTTTGTTTTCCAATTCAGGGGAAACAATTACTAGTCTTAGTCCATTTATATACATCAAGCCTCTTCACCATTATCACCTACTTTCAGTTCTCTTCACCATGTACCTTGTGTCATTAGCCGTGAAAATACTTTTAACTTTGAATAATGTCATTAATTAGATACAAATATTGTACGCAATAATCTGTAAGGGGTAATCAAAGAGTCCATAAAACGAAACGCAGAATCGAGTAAAGTTATGAACCTCCGAACTGAGGACTACCCAATAGCGAAGTAGTGCTAGGTGTCTATGACAAGAGAAAGGATAGCCTTCCCCGCTCACGGTACCAATCACAACTAAAATTATGTTTATAGGTCAGGTCAATATCCCTACCTTGTTTTCAGTGAATTACGGATTTTCTTTTAACTGATCTCTAATGATTAATTATAGGTTTAGTGGGTATGTATGATACTCAAAAGTTTACTGATGATCTGTGTGCCCAACAGTCAGCCAGACCACATCTGAACGGAGATGGTTTTGTACCTGCTAAATATGAACCAGTTAATTTAACAACTCAAATGCCAGAGTATGACCCAAGCAGTAATCGATGTAAGCACCTTCTTTTCTAGTTCTATTTCAATAAAGGTCAGCGGTTCCTATTCCGGTGTTGGCCGAGAAAGTTCTTTGGGATTTACCACAGTGATTTCCCAATGTCCGTAGTGCCTAGAAACGATAATCATCTATTCAGTTCGGATGGTTATGAAAGACCGAAGTCCCATGTGCACGTAAAAGAATCCTTGGCAGTTGGAATTCGACGAAGAGTAGGATAAAACGTCGCTGTCTGGTCAAAATGTCTCTCATAGTACACTGCATGGTGCATGCCCGTCTTCGTTAGCAAGGTCGGCGCAGGAAGTAGAAAGTTAAACCCCATTCCATTTCAACAGAGTTGCCGTGTAAATATCAAATCATTGAAGGCAACCAAATGAAAATGTGTGATTGGTTTATGCCGAACCGAGGTCTGCATTCGGAACATTGGCAACCTCTCAGGGTATTTCCTATTATGGTATCTCCCCAGCGGTTTCTCGTGTGGTTCCGTTAATGCAGTGATTTTCAACCCTTTTTGCGAACGGCACACCTTGGAACATATGAAAAAATAGCGGGACACCTGGCTAAATATATATGAAAAATATTTGAATTTTTCAAAATAAAAACATAAGTCAGACGGCATATAACCGTAGACAGAGACTAGTCATAGACACATAGAATGACTCAAATTAAATAAAGAAAAACAAAGCTATGAACACCAGTGAATACTCAAGTGGAATCACGTTTTTTTTTTTCGAATTTTCTTAGTGTGCCGTTAAAAATTTCACGGCACACTAAGGAAAATCTGGTGGCACACTGGTTGAGAATCAATACGTTAATGAATCTTTTTAAGCTTCTTTATCAGCAATACTAGACATTGTTCTGGGTTGGGTTGTGATCGGTATATGTTAGGGTGGGTGTGTTTGACATCATCATAATTGTTATATGAAAAATGTGTTCATTTTCGTTTGCAGTACCAAGCGTTCCAGATGCAAGGCCACGAATGGATTATGGGGATGATGACGTCAACAGAAAAATGGCATTATTAGAAGAAGATAAATATAAAGGATTCTACAAATATAAATAAATTAATTAATAAATGAATTTCTCCATTTTGAATTATAGTCTTTCATAGACATTACCACATCAGTATTAGTCTTGAAATATTATAACCATAATTATTTTTAGTCAAATTAACCTACATTGTACTTATATTTCGTGGGTTTGAAGACAAATTCTCATTCAAATTGTTTTATATTAAACCCGTGTATATTGCTGTAAAAATACCTGTAGATTGATTTCATTGTCTGTGTTTGGGTGGGAACAACCAATGGTATATTAGTCTTTATAACCACTGATTGTCATTTGCGCCATCTGCATTTTACGAACAATATTGGATATTTTTTACGAATATTTTTTATGAATATGCAACATAGATGTTGAAATATCAAACGTATAATATTTAATAGAAACATAAATAAAGCTATTTTCCTTTTCTCCTAGGATAGATATTGAAAGTTAATGTTATGATATTTAATATTTAATCGAAACATAAATAAATCCATTTTCCTTGGAAAATGTATATCATGTTAGTTTCGTTTTCTTAATCTACAAAAGTAGGTGGGTACTAGAAAACCAGTTGATCCGAGGGCTTAGAGTTACCCTGTCCTCTTCTACATTTTCCCTTGTAAATATCAATATTTATATAATTTATTTCGATGTTTCGTATAAAATTGATATCCTTCACATTTGTGGGACTGTATATAAATATAAATGGATACATCATGTGATTTTATTAAACTGTTGTGTATCAGAATATTAATTGTTTAAATTTCATTGTTAATAGTATTGTTGTTTTATTTAATGTATATTTATTACGTATATATTTTGATATATCCCATCCTGTAATAAAACATGATTGTATAATATGTCTTCTGTTAATTTTGTTATATTTTATCCAAACCAAGTCACGTACAGCGTGTGTGCTTTGTGCGCAATTTATCACGGTCTTCATTACTCCAGTCGGGTGTCACGGTGGCTATAGTGGGTAAGACGCTGGCTCGCTAGCCTAAAGGTCGGGTGTTCGATCTCTGCATTCGCCGAGAAAGTTCACACAGATTTTCCGGCGTGGTTCCACCTTGTCAGTGATGCAGGGCGGAGGGCCTGACAAGGACAGCTGTCCAGTCATTCGGATGAGACGAAAAACCGAGGTCCCGTGTACACATTGGCGTGCATGTAAAAAATCCCTTGACAGTTGGAATTCGATATAAGAGTACGCCGTAGTTTCGCTGTCAAATTTCCCTCATAGGACACGGTATGGTGTATGCCCGTCTTCATTAGCCCAGTTCCCGGGGCGGATCCAGAGGGGGGTTTGGGGGGGTCGACCCCCCCCCCCCTCAGCTACATTAATTTTTATGTAAATCAACACTTTGTATGAGAAAAGTTTCTCATACCCCCCACCCCACCCCCCCTCAGCTACATAAATTTTTATGTAAATCAACACTTTGTATGAGAAAAGTTTCTCGGCCGTCATTGTATTCATTCATAAAAACAATTGACGTCAAACGAGGTGTTGAATTTCTCTGTTAAAAAGCTCAATGTGTATGTATATACGCTAAAATGATTATAGAGACCATGCGAGGGGAGGGGGGAGATACATTGTTACAGGAACCTGACAAACCCCCTCCTGCAAAAATTCCTGGATCCGCCCCTGAGTTCGGAGCAAAGCAGTCGGGCGTTAATCCCCATTTCATTTCATTTCATTTCATTACTCCAGTCGGGACAGAAAACTATGACGTTAAACTCCATTTCTTTTCATTTCATCTGTTATACCCCAGAGTTTTAGCGCTCCTGGAAATAAAGCCGTGTATATGTCGAATATACAGAGTCGGTTGTAGAAAATGCGGGGCCCAATTTGGTAGGTCCGAAGTAACAGGATATGAATGTAGGATAGGAATAACTTGAACTAGAGCTCTGTTCATTCATGCTTTACTTCATAATTAGTAATTGATTAATACAGGTGTACAGTAAGCAAATGAAATGGGGATTAGCTTCTACTTTTCTGCTATGACTGGGTTAATGAAGAAGGGAATACGCCATGCGGTGTGCTATGAGGGATACTTTGCCCGGACAGCGGCACTACGACCTACTCTTACATCGAATTTTAAATACCAATGTGTACATAGCATTAGAAATTGATGAATCTAATACTTGTATTGTTAAGATGCCAGTAAAGGTAGTTTCCATACTCCAGTGATTTGGAAATGAAATGTGGTTTAACGTCCTACTGTTCTGCTCCAAACTGAGCTAATGAAGATGGGCATACGCCATACAGTGTGCCATGAGGGGAAACTTTGCCCGGATAGCGGGGCTAAGGTCTATTCCAACTGTCATGGTTTATCGTCCCATCCGAACGACTATACGTTGTCCCTTGTCAGGCCCTCAGTCCTGAAGCAGTAACAAGGGGGAACCACGCAGGAAAATCCCGAAGAACTTTCTCGAACAAGGCATGGATCGAACATGGGACCTCCGGGTAAGGGAGCCAACGCTTTGCCCACTGTGGCTCCCATATACAGTATGGATATCAGAGATAATCTAGAATGTGCATTTAGCCAGTAACCAGCATGCAGCGTTATTGTTGTGTTTGGGATGACTCGGCGAGTAAGACGCTGGCTCGCTAACTAGGGTTCGCTCCCGGTGTCGGCTGAGAAAGGGCCTCAAGGTTTTTTTTCTTGTCAGTGGTGCAGGACGGAGGGCACGACAAGGAATGTGTCAAGTTGTTCGGATGGGACGGAAACCGAGGTGCGGTGTGCATATTGACGTGCACATAAAACAAAGTGGGGATTCGATATAAAGTTAGGACGTAGTGCCACTGTTCTGCATATTTCCGTCATACCACACTTTGTGGTGTACACTCCTCTTCATTAGCCCAATCAGTACAGAAAAGTAGGATGTTAAACCCTATTTAATCAGCTACGGTTCAAATACGTTTCGCAGTGTAATATATAGTATGGAAGTCAGGATAAGCCATAATAGGTGGTGATCATTATAGAATTTATCCTGTTCTTGTCCCCATTCTCAACGAGGTGCCAACTTTTCGATGACACCCTAACACATCCATCAACTGGAATCCCTTAGAATATATTTCCACAGCGGAACAAATAGTTCTTTAATATCTCAATAAAAGCAACAAATAAAATTGAAACCTATTCATGATTAAATAAAGTTTGTTTTTTTTTCTATTTCACATCTTATATAAATTTCATCATATCCGGTAATAAAATAAATAACCAAAATATAACTAAATTTTATCACTTAGAAGGTGTTCGAGTGTCAGTACAGAACCCCTTTGAATTGACGGAATTGCAAACCCGTGACAGGGATTTGGTTCCCGTCACAGCTCTGCCAGTGTCAAAATCAATGGTGGTGTTAGTAATGGTGACATATTCAGTTTGTGCATACATGTACTTATCACTAGAAAATGTCCAGGAATTGAGAGAATCCAAGTCCTGAACATTCAATCGAACACCCCCTAGATTTTCCATAGATGGCACTGATGTACATATTGAGCCAGTGATAGAGTGATACAGATTCCTGAAATGTTTTTATTCACGACCAAGACAAAAAAAACTAACCCACATGTGTAATTCCAAATACTTGAAATAGATAAATATTTATGTGATTTTCTCAGATTATCATTTCTAAACGAATGGTGGTACAGGCAGGGAGGCGGGCACCCCAGAGGTTAGGAAATTATAAATTTAATGAATTTACTATTTATTCCAAACTAACCAAGCTCCATGACCCACATTCCCCCTTTTCTGTTCATTGCAAAGAGGCAATTATTTCTGTCGATTAGGTTAAAAAAATAAAAATTCAATGTATGTACTTAAAGCTTTCCATATCCAAGTTTCAAATTTCCCTCTTTCTGGTGTAATTAATTCTGTTGATTGCCGTCCTTCTCCAAGACCTACCCTAAATAGATATCTGGATAATCCTGGAGCTGCCCCTGCTCAATCACATTCAAATATTAAGATACAACCCGTTTTTTTTTTTTGGTGTATATCCCTGGTGATTATTATATATACAATATACAAATATTATATACTTATACATGAATATACAATATATATATATATATTTTATAGTTATATATTATACATATATATACAATATACAAATATTTCATACTTATATATTATACAAAATACATATATAATATACTTATATACAATATACACATATTTTATACTTATATATTATACAATATACATATATTTTATACAATATACCGTACACATAGTTTATACTTATACATAATTTACATATTATATACATTTTCAATATTTACATCATTATGCACTGTAGAAATATATAATTATACTCTAAACAATGAACACATATAACATTTACACAAACAAATTTACAATTTTGAATTTCTTGTTTAAAAAACAATGTAGATGTATTTATGTATATTTGATAGATGAAGCTTGCTTTCTTTTTTTAAGATACATGATTGTGTGCTAAATATAGTGAATATCATACTTTAAAAACATGATGATCACAAATTTAGGACAAACTTAATGATACAACCAAGTTTATGTATTTTTGAATGATGTTACACATGTGTGCTACATGTAGATTTTACTGAATATATTATTTTCATTGAAAATAGAAAAATTATAAATTTGAGACAAACTTTATTATACAAGTTTGAACAAATATGAAACGATTTCAAATAAATTTGATATCATTCATGTTATATATGAATAAATAAATGTCAACTTACAGAGATACTTTGTATTAGAACTATTGCATACCGTATTGAGTTTGCCCCCACAATCTGTATGAAAAAAAAACCCACCCAATGGCACACCCCATAAATCAAATCTACTGTACAATAGTAAGCAGCGTTTTCATTTTTTCTACTGTCCCAACACCCCTCCCCCCCTTTTTTTTGCAGTAGACCAAATGCTAAGATCCCCCTCCCACCCCCCACCACACCCCACCCCACCTTCTAACTACGCTACTATATTTGCTTTTATATCTTTTAAGATAATTTAAAGAAGAATTCTAAACAAAATATACACCCCCCACCCCACCTTCTAACTACGCTACTATATTTGCTTTTATATCTTTTAAGATAATTTAAAGAAGAATTCTAAACAAAATATACACACCCCACCCCACCTTCTAACTACGCTACTATATTTGCTTTTATATCTTTTAAGATAATTTAAAGAAGAATTCTAAACAAAATATACACCCCCCACCCCACCTTCTAACTACGCTACTATATTTGCTTTTATATCTTTTAAGATAATTTAAAGAAGAATTCTAAACAAAATATACACTGTAGGTAATAACTTATTCAGATCATAAATACAAATATCTATATACAAAATAAAGCCTGCAGTTGCCAGGAAAGATACGCCCACATTTTGCAAGAAATGGATAGAGAACAAGCTAAAAACAAAAAGCGATTTTTCGTACAATCAGTGGCCATAATCGAAAGGGACTGAGATCTTTGGGATATAAAGATATATTTTTCAGTTTCATCAAAATCAGATAAAAATTGTGACCTTCGGAGGGGCCATAACCTTTGTATTACATAATTTTACACAATTTACGTATAAAGAGCAGCCATTTTGTCAGGGCAGTTACGTTTCGTACCTTCATTATGTTGGAATGGTGATATATTTAAACGTTACAGTCCGATATGCCCAAATATCAAAAGGAACCACGGTCTTTGGATTATAAACATACATATCAAGTTTCATCAAAATCGGAAAATCTTGTGACTTCTAGGGTGTCTAAAACCTTGGTATTACTTTAACACTATTTGCGTACAAGGAGCGGCAATTTGGTCTGTCAGTTTCGGTCAAATTTGTACGAAATTCGAACTCAACTTTCAATGATGTGTAATGGTGATATATGTAAATGGTTTTTAAAATTGAATAGAAATTGTAACTTCTTATGGGTCCACAAGATAAAAACGAGATCAGGGACCATAATCCAGAAAGTAATGTTTGGATATGTGCGATTATCAAAAGGAACCAAAGGAATCTTTGTGATATAAACATAAATTTAAAGTTTTATCAAAATCGGATAAAAATTGAGACTTCTAGAGGGTCCACAACCTTGATATACCATATTTTTACACTATTTGTATACAAGGGGAGGCCATTTTGTCCGGCAGTTTGGGTCCAATTTTCACAAATTTTGAACTCAACCAACATTAGGTATGCACAAATATCAAAAGGAACCAAGATTTTTGGGTTATAAAGATGCATTTCAAGTTTCATCAAAAACAGATGAAAATTGTGACCTCTAGAGTGTCCACAAGCTAAAAACAAGATTTTTCATACATGCCAATATCAAAAGGAACGGACGTCCGGACGGACAGGGGCAACGGCATAAAACATCAACATGAAACCTCAGGATGAAAATGTGGGCGTATAAAAAAACAATTTGATATCTTTAATACTTTGATATAGCTCTAATTAATAATATCATTTATAAATTAATCTGGGATTTTTTCTCAGCAAACATGAAATAAACTCACAATGCATAAAAGGATTTCTTGCAAATAAAGCAAAAGTTCAGTGTCTAGCTTTTAATTTCACTTGAAAATTATTGAAGATCCCAGGGAAAAGTCTTTCAAAGGGAAATAACTCCATATATTGGTAAGTTTTATGGAAACATTGTTTCTGTGCAACCATCAAGAGAACTCACCATACATAAGAATAATTTCTCTCAAATAAAGCTAAAGTTTGGTCCCACTCCCAGATATCTAATTACAAATATTTGAAAATTATCCTTCAATGGGAAATAACTCCATATATTGTCAAGTTTTTATGGGTTTTTTTTACGGATGCAATAAAATATACATGAGACGTACAATTAACAATTGTCTGGATAATATGAAATAATTTACAGATATCATCAACAAATATAAATACTAAACATGATACAGGATTTCCATAATGATCCATTTATAATATCCAAAACAACTTTTAAAAAATAAAAATAAAATCTACAATAAGATCCTACCGAAATTTCACTTTCGCACTACAAACTAAAATAAATTCTGATTCTCAAGATAAAATCAACGAGACTTTCTGATCATTGGCAATAACTTCACAATAAAACTAAGAAGATCCTAACTAAATTTCTTTCATACTAAAAATCTAATTCTCCAAAAAAAAAGAAGAAAAGTCAATGAAATTTTCTGATTATTAAAATAATTTAAATTGCCTATAGTTTGATTTGTGATTTAATTATCATTTCTTGTTGGTCGTTGAAATATAAAAAGAATTTGTACAAGAAATATGGCATGAAGTATGCTATGTAGGAAATTTTATCTAGACAGCCTAATCAAATTCCAAATATCAAGGTTTTTAAACCTACAAACAAAACAACATTCACAAGACTACAATGGCCATTTATCTAATCAGACACCTGAAAAACTAAAAATAAAACTGGTTTGGCCTGTTAATTTTGTTCATTATTTAGCTGGTGTGTATATGGAAGAATAATAATAATATCCATTCTAATAACTCAACAGTCACCGGGTGAATCACAATTAACCACAACAGACATCAAATTTACAATCTATAACAGCTTGTATTTACAATCTATAACAGCTTGTATTTACAATCTATAACAGCTTGTATTTACAATCTATAACGGCTTGTATTTACAATCTATAACAGCTTGTATTTACAATCTATAACAGCTTGTATTTACAATCTTTCAAACAAGTATTTCTAAATTACCACGAGCTCGATCTACTCTCAAAACTCTAAGCCATAACTTTCTAATGTCGCATAGGCCATATAAAATATATTCTGTTTCTCAGTCGTTATCACCCGTAGGCTCAAATATCAGGTATGCAGCCTAGATAAATGAAACTGAATAATCAATCATACATTCCTATAAACATGATGAGATAAATGTTTATGAGAAGTCATTTAGAAAAGTAGTGTTCCTTTGACAAGAAAATACAACAAAATTGAAAACCTCTTTCCTGCATCAAATTTGTTTCGAAGAATTCTCTGGGAACCAGAACATTTTTTGGCCATATAATATAAACCATGAGACAATTAGTGATTGCATGATTGAAATGAAAGATGAAATACTACATGAATTTGAACATTAACTTAAAATGACGACAATTGTATATATTTATGATTGACAGTATAACAGGACCTCACTATAATTTTAACTATCCCAGCTCACAAAGTCAACTATTCATCATCATATCATATGCAACTATCTTATTTCTATATATTTCCACTGATCGATCGAGTTGTGTGTGGCGGGATGATAAACATTAGTTAGAAATGTAACAACATAATTAATTATTGTTTACACACTTGTTGCCTGCATGTTAATACTGGCTTTGTTCGTTTTATTTTGATCACCATCACTAAATGATTGAACAGGTTTGATAGGTCGTGCTGGACTCCCGCTCTTCTTACCACAACACGTATCAAGATGACAGTTTTTATCTGGTCCACATTCTAAAACACAATCTCTCTCTGTCTCTGTCTGTGCCTCCAACTAATAAATCAAACAAAAAAAATGTCAATATACAAACAAATTGGAATAATAAATGAATAATCTATCCACAGTTGGAGAGAGAGAGAGAGAAATGGGGTTTAAAGTCCACTCGACACAAACTAGGTCATTTCGGGACTAACACATGGTTCAATTTTATTTCAATCATTCGCGTAGGGGTCTTTAGCAGTGGGAGGAAACCGAAGGATCCAGAGAAAACCCACAAGGTTGGACAGGTGACCCTACTCCTTGTCACTACAACCGGGGAATCGAAACCTCGCCAGTTGACTCAATGACAGACCGTATGATACAGCGCGTGCCACAGTTGGAGAATTCCATTAATTCTGTAAACAGTAAGAGAGAATAGACTGATCATTACTATTGATTATTATATAATTTCCAAACAGACACTACACTTATCATAAATAAAAAATTCTCCACTCAGTCTCCTTCAGCGAGCATCACACTTTGATTTAAAATCTATTCTCTTCTTAAAGGGACAGTAACACTCTTGCTGGCTTGACAGCTCCAGAAAATAAATAATAGCCTTATTCTAAGTATTAGATGTTTATGTGTCCTACCTGTTGTGTAAATTATTCATTACATCCTATTTTACTTGTCCAGAAGGATCGAAAATATTTTTAAATCCAAGTCAGATTGGAAAAGGTTTACGTTAGGCTTTTCAAATCATTTAGTTGAATTTTTCCAATTTTTTAAATTAGGTGTGTTAAGATGAAATTTGTATCATCAATTAATTGGAATATTGTAAAATAGTACAATTTGTTGACTAGAATAAAGATTGGGACATATTATTCAGTTACAACAAGAGTGGTATTGAGCCTTTAACTGCCTTTACATATCCTTCTGTTACAGTACAACCACACTATAGGATTTGTCTAATGATCTCCAGAAAACTGGCTGATGATGTACCGAGGACTGGCGGATCATGTAACGAGGACAGGCTGATGATCTACCGAGGACTGGATGATGATCTACAGAGGACAGGCTGATGATCTATCGAGGACTGGATGATAATCTACAGAGGACTGGCTGACTGATGATCTACAGAGGACTGGCTGATGATCTACCAAGGACTGGCTGACTGATGATCTACAGAGGACTGGCTGATGTTCTACCAAGGACCGACTGACTGATGTTCTACCGAGGACCGGCTGACCGATGATCTACCGAGGACCGGATGACCGATGATCTACAGAGGAGTGGCTGATAATCTACAGAGGACTGACTGATGATCTACAGAGGACTGGCTGATGATCTACAGAGGAGTGATCTACAGAGGACTGATGGATCTACAGAGGACTGGCTAGTGAACAATTTACAGAGGTGGGCTAACTATTGTATTTTGTGCCTCCATCATCACAGACAACCAAATGATAGTTACATATAAACGATATTGGCAATAAAAACGATTTTAAACATACCTCAAAAAATTCTGGCTGAATGGTCGTGGAATGTATGCCTTCATTATGGAAGAAATTTTTAACATCATTGGCTATTTTCATATAAACAACAGGATTAAGACAACGTATGTGAGCAGATGCAATAATTCTATTGCCAGTCAATTGCCATATATGGAGTTCATGTACATGTAAAATACCCTCAATCTACAAAATATACGAAAACATTTTTAAAATATCAAAGTGGAAATGTGTCTGTGAAAGTTAAAATATATAAAATGAAATGGGGTTTAAGATCCTACTGTTCTGCCCTGAATTGGGCTAATGAAGACGGGCATACGCAATACAGTGTGCTATGAGGGAAATTCCCCCCCCCCCACAGCGGCACTACAACCTACTCTTAAATCGAATTCCAACAGTCAAGGGACCTTTTAAGTGCACGCCAATGTGTACACGGGACCTCAGATTTTCGTATCTTCCGAATGACTAAACAGCTTTCCTTGTAAGGCCTTCCGTCCTGCATCACTGACAAGGAGAACCACGGGGGAAAATCTGGATGAACTTTCTCGGCAAATGCATGGATAAAGCTAAAGTAACTTGTTGCCATTAATCAGTCTTATACCATACTAATAGTTGAATGTACACATTTCTGCATGCTTCTCCGCCAACAAAAAAAGCTGGTCTAATGCAAATGTAATACAAGCGTTTCCATGACAATCTGATTAAAATACAGATTTATATTTCGTTTTGTTTTTTTATACTTTCGATGGCCTACACTACATGAAGCTCTGACAAGTTGTCCTGGTAGGTTGTCTCAGTGGTCGTACGAGCGGCTTTTGACCCTATGACGTCAGACATTGATTAATCAGAGTTGACGTTTCTAATGTTTTATCCACAGTTCTGTGCATGGCATGCCAAGAAGTCGCCGTAACAGACCGTTTCATTGGCTTATCCCTCACTTCAGCCAAAATGTTGGTAATATAACAACTCTTCCAGATCCTAGTGTAGTAAAGACAAGTAAAACGAAATTTTAAACTATAAAAAAACGAAACGAAATAGGATCTGTGTTTTAACCAGATTGTTTCTGGTTTAACGCAAACAATGTCAGGCTCCTGTTGTAAAGAGAAATCCCCAATTCTGACGTCAAACCGTTTTAGCAATTTTTCTGTACATATTAAAATGCACGCGGAAACGTTTACATGGAAAATGGGCCTAGTTTTCGGTTTAACTTGAGAGAAATTTAAAGAAGCGCAAAAAAAAATGAAATTCATTCGACAAAATACAGACCTGTGTTAATTTTTCACTTATATCTTCAACTTCTATATGTGCAGGCACAGTTTGTAATAATATACTAGATGAATCTTTCACTGAAAGTTTAATATAGCATTATATAATTATCATTGCAGTAAATTATCTTATTGATAATCCTAAAAAGGAAAAAAGGCAACAGTGAGGCTCATGTCCCCCGTTGAAATCCCAAAATCAATAGATGACACATATTAATTAATCGCTGTTAATTTTTTTTCAAAATTATTGAGCAATCAAACTATACACTAAGTTTCATCACTCTCTATCAGATCGAATCAAGCATCGGTCAATTAAAATAGATCAGCTCTGTTTAGCTTCAGTTCGAAATGTTAATCATTGAACTCAGTCAAGACATTCACCTAATGAACATCTACATCAAGTTGAAACATCCTACCTCAATTAAAAGCAGAATTGTTTATTCCAAAGCCTTGACCAATCAAATTGCTTATCGCTACTTAGCCTAAGCAGAGAATTCTCATCAAGGTATTCACCTAATGAACGCATACACCAAGTTTGAACATTCTACCTCCATTGGAAGGAGAGTTATTGTGTTCCAAAGTCTCAACCAATCAAATTGCTTATCGCTCTGCTTACCCCAAGCAGAAAATGTTCATTATCGAACTTAGTCAAGGTCCTCACTCTCACTTAAATAGAACTAAGTTATCGTGTCCCAAAGCATCAACCAATCAAATTGCCTATCTTTCCTTACCCTGAGCAGAAAATTCTCATCTTCAAACTCCATCAAGGCATTCACCTAATAGATACCTATGCCAAGTTTGAACATTCTAACTCAATTAGAATGAGAGTTATTGTGTTCCGACCAAAAAATTTCAAACATGTTTTAAAACATTTCATAAACATGCTTGAAAACATTTCATAAACACATTTGAAAACATTTCATAAACATGTTTGAAAACATTTCATAAACATGTTTTGTGTTCTAAGGTTTTGATACATTTAAACGTAAATGGAAGACAACTCTGAAATTTGCAATCAAAAACCAACTTTTTTAAATTAACAATTTGAAGAAAATCCGACAAGAACTGTAAGTTGAATTAACTGATGTGTGCATATAAAAAACCTTGACTGTAAAATAGTCTGTGAGAAAATTTACCGTTTTTTGTTTTTTTTTGTAACAGATATACTTACATAATGGAATGGAAGTTCCAAGGATAATTACTACCATACAAATACTACAAGTAAAAAAAACCATAACAATGTTAGTTAATTCAAACAGACAAACAATGTCATATATAGCCCCTATTACTTGCTCACTGTTCTACTTTAATAAAGTAGATTAATACTAATTGGTTAAATGTGGTCTGGAGCCTTCTTAAAACCATTATGGTATATAGAGTTGTTTCCCTTGTTAATAAAAGGCCTTAGCACTAGAGCATTCTAGGATTGGGTGAAACTTCAAGATGGATGTTTGTTGATGGACTCTTAATATAAAATAAAACCAATCCAGGGCAATCCAAGAGAAAACACCCCAACACAACAACAACAATAACAAGTATATACACAACACATATTTAAAGTTACATGTAGTATCCCTGCACGGGTAGAGCCCTTCCTAGCTTCCTTATAATAAACAAGCCTGGACAAGGCACCTGTCACAGACTTTATCAAATACAAATTATCACACCGCGCTTTTTTTATAATATATAGGTTGTGTGATGATGTATATCTTGGGTTATAATTTGTACTGCACAAATTCTGTAACAGATGCCTGATGTCCAGGCTTCCTTAAACGAGTTTTGTAAAAAAAAACCATAGAAGTAGTAGAACTTGGAAACCAGTGCACTGCCTTTCTCAGACTCAAGCTGCCCTTATACTCAAAATTTAAGCCTTGGAGCAGCCCTAGTGTTGCCACCAACCCCGAACAGACAAACAAACAATTGGCAATCATAACTACCGGTATACAATCTGATTAAAGCACAGATCCTATTTCGTTTCGTTTTTTATAGTTCAAAATTTCATTTTACTTGTCTTTACTACACTAGGATCTGGAGAGTTGTTATATTACAGGCGTTTTGGTTGAAGTGAGGGATTAGCCTATGAAACGGTCTGTTACGGCGAGTTCTTGGCATGCCAATGCACGGAACTGGGGGTAAACGACTAGTAATGTCAACACTGATTGATTAATCAATGTCTGACGACCACCCCTGACACGACCTTCCAGTACGACTTGTCAGATCTTCTGTAGTTTAGGCCATCGAAAGTATAAAATAACAAAACGAACTATAGATCTGTATTTTAATCAGATTGCCCGGTATATATCTATCTTGATACATTCGTTAGAACTATTTTGGACTTGAAGAAGTTCTGTGAATCTTTGGTCAGAAGGACTGACAGGCTAAAAGATAACTGACCTATTTAAATGCCTCACTGATGATGATGATGTTGATGATATAAGACATAATATGTGTATTTGAAATTATCCCTACAAGGCGTGCCAATCTGTGATTGTGAATCAACAAGTTTTATTGATAATCATCTAATCAGCTCCCTGATTCAACCCATTACATTAGGCAACACTTAACTACCGTAATCATTATCCAAATTTGGATTTTTTTAAATCTACAGTCAATAATTTGCGTGTGACAAACACTGATGGAATATTTCATCTTAAAGAGTTCATGCCCATAGTCAATATTTATACAACATAACCGAAATTAGATTTTCAATTTGACAAGAAATAAAATCAGGAGGCTTACTAAAAATAAACCCAGATTCAGTCACATTAGTAGCTTCAATCAAACATATTCCTTAGGCATTTTTTTTTAGCAGATTTGCTAATGTACACATTTTTATGTTGATAATGGGAATTTTACAAGCCAAGCGTAAGAGATAAGATAAGGGAGGATTAAGTGGTTTGGGTTATAATATGACTAGTTGTTATACACAGAACATCACAGAAAGATGCTTAGATTACATATACATGTACAAAAGACTAAGCGAAATAATATTATTTTTAAGGTTAGATCCAATAGATCAAGGTTCTGATTGAATGATTTCCAATAGCATGATAATAAAGTAATTGAGTAGTAAATAAATCTTCATTTGGTTTTATCAAAATGATGACAAAACAAACACCTTTTAAAACGTAAAATATCAAATTTCTAACTGCTTTATCCATGCTAAATATGTACTTAGCTAGATTATTGAACACTTCAACATACATTATGCAAGAGCTAAATCTGCCTATTTGCAGGTCTTTCTTTAGACCTGAAATGTTATCTAAATCTGTCTATTGCAGGTCTTTCTTTAGGTCTGAAATGTTATATAAACTATTAAATTAGACATAATCAATCCTCGATGACATTGGATATTCAAGATTTTAACTAGATTAGAACGGCTCGCCATTTAAAAATTTAATTTAAAAATGGGGAAGCATGACCGAGTCTCGAATATACCAGTGCCCTTGTTACCACAATCAGTGATAACTTGGCTAATAATAAAATAATTTGAATGAAATTTTCAATATATTTATTTTACATTATGTATTTTTGAACTATTATAGCAAGAACATTATTAATGATCAGCTCTTTATCTAAATCTTACATAATGTATCATTAATTAAGAAAACAAAATCAAAATACCAACGCTAGATAATCTCCTGGCTCGGATTCAATCAGATTTAAATTTGTGTGGACAACAAATTGCATAGCGAGCAGCACATATATTGATCAAATTTCAATTCAACATATTTTTGTAAATACCATTTTTGGACTGATATTCCTATTAGAGATTCATCTTTCACAATATTGTAGTTTGGAAAGGGATTATATAGCGCTAAAATCACACAAAGCGTCGTCAATAATTGCCAGCCGACAAAATTATAGATGCACAAGCCTGGATACAAGGCACCTGTCACAGACATTGTCTGATTCCAATTCAGACTTTGTCAGATACAAATTCAGTTTTGGCGCCTGTCAGTTTGTCTTTTTTCTGTGTTTTTATTGAATCATTAAAAGGGGCATTATGTAAGATTTAGATAAAGAGCTAGCCATTCTTGGTATAATATTTCAAAAATAGATAATGTAAAAAGAATGTATTGAAAATTTCATTCAATTCACTTTATTCTGAGCGAAGTTATCAATGATGTTGTTTTGACAAGATGTGTACATTGATCGTAGCTACATGCATTGTACTGTTCATTCGCATCTTAGCCTCACTGCTCAACTTTTAAATTAGGTCATTAAATGGCCGAACAATGCTTTTCAACTTAAAACTGGAACCATCCAATGGCATCAAGAGTTGATGTTAATAAGTGTCTAATTAATAATTTATATAACATTTAAAGCACAAAGGTCATTTTGGGACAAGCATACGGTTCAATTTTATTTCAATAATTCGCTTGAGAGTAGGGGCCTTTAGCAGTGGGAGGAAACCAGAGGACTCGGAGAAAACCCATGAAGTTGGACAGGTGACCCTACTCCTTGTCACGTACAACCCAGGAATCGAAAACTACGCCAGTTGATTCAATGACAGACCTGATGATACAGCACCTAGTGCTAATCATTTGGCCATCCAACCCCCCTGAAAATGTCAGGAGCTAGTTCATTAGTGTCTGACATTTTTTCAGGTACAATGAAAACCGTTATTTCCCAGCCTGTATATGTACATACCTCATAACTGGATCAACGTAATATTTCCACTCTCCTTCACCAAACCATATAACTAATGAACTTATTACAACTATAACAGATCCTAATGCATCACCTAATACATGTAAAAATACTCCTCTCATATTCAGTTGAGAACTATTCGCTGAAATAAACAATATAACAATTTAACACTTTAGTTAGTAGGCAACAATCTGTATTCAATGAATACTAGTATAACAATTTAAAATCAACTCAATCTAGTTCGGAGATTGATATGTATTCAATGAGTACTGGTATAACAGTATAGAGAGAGTGAGAGAAATGGGGTTTAACGTCCACTCGACACAAACTAGGTCATTTAGGGACTAACATATGGTTTAATTTTATTTCAATAATTCGCTTGCGCGTAGGGGTCTTTAGCAGTGGGAGGAAACCGGAGGACAAGGAGAAAACCAACGAGGCTGGACAGGCGACCCTACTCCTTGTCACGTACAACCGGGGATTCGAAACCACGCCAGTTGACTCAATGACAGGCCTTATGGTACAGCACGCACGAGCTAACCATTCAGCCACCCAACCCCCCATAAAAGTATAGAATCAACTCAGTAGTTAGTAGATCAATCTCTATTCAATGACTACCAGTATAACAGTTTAAGATCATCTCAGTCTATTTATTAGATTGATCTGTATTCAGTGGGTACTAGTTTAACAGATTAAATCAACTCAGTTTAGTCAATAGATCAATCTGTATTTTATGAGTACTAGTATAACAGTCTAAAATCAACTCAGTCTAGTTAATAGAGAGAGAGAATGGGGTTTAACGTCCACTCGACACAACTAGGTCATTTCGGGACTAATATATGGTTTTTAATTTTATTTCAATAATTCGCTTGCGCATAGGGGTCTTTAGCAGTGGGAGGAAACCGGAGGACCCGGAGAAAACCCACGAGGTTGGACAGGCGACCCTACTCCTTGTCACGTACAACCGGGGATTCGAAACCACGCCAGTCGACTCAATGACAGACTTTATGATACAGCGCGCGCACGCTAACCATTCAGCCATCCAACCCCCCTCTAGTTAATAGAACATAGAACAATCTGTATTCAGTGAGTACAGTAGAATCTGTATTAACAGTCACTCAAGGGAATTTTCATGACTGGCCGCCTAACAGGAGTGACCGCTTAATAAAATCTGAGTGTTTGTGCCGACATCAAGTAAATTTTACGCTTGGATGCATTGGGAGCAAACATCAATACTTGCATCAGTAAATTTGGCCGTCGCTGAAACTTGCTTGGGACGATAATTATTTGATACAAATCTCTGATACATCTTCTGTAAATGTGTCATTTTGTACCAACATTGATACTACTGTCTACCACTGTGATGTATTCGATATTATTTATCCATTTTTGTGAATAAAATCCATGAATTGATTTTATTTTATCAAAAAGCACATGTCCAAAAAAACATCGCTGAATTTGTCACCGATTTTTTGGGGGTGTAACTCTGTATGTAATGTAGGAGGCGCTAAACTTCCGCTTAGCAACAAAGTGGCAATGGAAAATAGATACTAAATGATCGCGACAAAACTCGGCTTTGACGGTACTATTAGTTTATTCAATTAGTATATAATTTTTCAATACGTGTGAAAACAATGATCAGGGTTTGTCATTTAATAAAACAAAAGATTAATTAACAGGTAATTAACAGAGTTTATTGTTATTATCACAGTTCGTTTTACCTGACAGGTGGGGGAATAGATAATTAACTATTAATCACCAGATTAGCGGAGGTGCTACGAGGTATGGTATAATTTAATAATGGCCATTGAATAAGCGCTATTTTGCTAAATTTATTGGTAAAATAGTGACCGCTGGCCGCATTAGAGGAGTGGCCGGTGATTAAAGAGATGACACGGGGGTGGGAGGTGGGGGTGGGTGGTGGTTGGAATTTATCGTGACCCCTTACAAGGAGTGGCTGCTCATACAGATTCTACTGTACTAGTTTAACAGTATAAAATCAACTCTGTCCAGTCAATAGATTCAAACTGTATTCGGTGAGTACTAGTATAACAGTATAAAATCAACTCTGTCTAGTTAATAGATCAATCTGCATTCTTTGAGTACTAGTATAACAGTTTAAAATCATCTCAGTCTAGTTAATAGATCAATCTGTATTCAATATAACAGTATAAAATCAACTCAGTCTAGTTAAAGGGGCACTATGCAAGATTAGATAAAGAGCTATAATATTTTAATAAAAGATAACGTAAATAGAATATGCTAAAAATTTCAGTCCACAATGAAACAAGATATTAGCTTTTGAATTTTAGGCTAGCCTTGATCATCATTGATGAAGTCAGTATGATAAAGTCTCAATTTTCCATTTTTATGTTTAATTATCTTTTAAAAACATATTCCAATCCGCTAAATACTGCAGGCTAGCGATGACATCGACAGTTGATTATGGTCTGAATAAGTAAATTAATGTCTGATTAATAGTTTATATAACATTCCAGCCTAAAGAAAGATCTGCAATAGGCAGATTTAGCTCTTGCATAATGTATGTTTAATAGAGAAATCTGTATTCAGTATAACAGTTTAAAATCAACTCAAAACTAGTTAATAGATTTTAATTCAGAATATCTGAACCAAGCTGCAGAAGATGTGTAAAATCTTAGTGATAAAAATTTTCCCTAATTTTTGGTGATAACATTCTTAGGTGTTAAAGAAATTGTCCCCATACAGTTATTACAATAATTTTAAAGTACCGTAATCTTATACCTTGGGTCTCTTAATTTAAACAGACACACAAATGAAATGAGGTGCAACTGATTTATTTTTATGAAAGTGGAAGTTAAAATAAACCTTACCAACAGTTAAATGCTCTCCTGTAGCACCAGCTTCAACATCCTCTGCTGCTGTGATCAAATCAACATTATTGGTTCCATCATGGTTCAACACTTTCTCCACTAAAGCCTGATCTTCTGTATGTGGACAATGATCACTAGTCCCATTATGGTTATGATTATGATTGTTGCCATTTCCATGACTGTGACCTCCATTCTTATAACTATGACTCCCTTTTTCATGACCTTTTTTGCCACCATGACTGTGTCCATGTCCTCCACCACCACCATGAGAGTGACCTGTTTCAATATTAAACATGCCAACAGTGAGACTGATGTCCTCCGCCGAAATCCCAAAATAAACAGATGACACGTATCAATTAATTGCACATTTATCTTTTTCTAAAGTATCAAGTAATCAAACTGATTATCTACGCTTAGTCTAAGCATAAAATGTTCATGATCAAACTCAGTCAGGTTTTGAAGTACGTGGTAGTGAAACTACATATATACACTCAGGTTTTGAAGTACATGGTAGTGAAACTACATGTATACACTATGTTTCATCACTCTCCATCAGTCAGAATCAATGTTATCTTGTCCCCAAGCATCGACCAATGACATATTAGCGGGACATATTAATCAGTCAAGGCATTTGCCTAATGAACAAATATACCTCAATTAAAAGCAGAGTTGTTACATGTATGTTCCAATGTCTTGACCAATAAAATTGCTTATCGCTCTGCTTACCCACAGTCGAAAATGTTCATCATCGAACTAAGTCAATGTATTGACGTGATGAAACTATACACCAAATTTCATCACTCTCACTTAATTATAACCAAAGTTATTGTATCCCAAAGCAATTGCTTACCTCTGCTTACCCTAAGCAGAAAATTCTCATCTTAGAACTCCATCAAGGCATTGACCTAATAAACACTAGCACCACATTCTAGCTCAATTACTAAAAAGTGTGACGAACGGACAGACAGAAAGATCCATTTTACTAGCGTGGGACAATAATAAATGATATGTTCAGTGCTAGGTGATATTTATGTTTAAAACAGACTAATATGCCCATTACCAGCTCTGTATCTCTGCCCATTTGTAAGATTTTTTTAAAATTAAAAATCCAATAAAAATATTTAGCTGCTTAGGAGTATCGTGAAACTGAAAGTAGCCTAACTACATAACCGAAAGTAGCATACATGTACCTCAAAAACCGGAAGAGAAATGCCGCCATGCCTATGTCACTTAGCGACTCGATCTGCCCTTAAACCCGAAATTTCAGCTTCAGGGTAGCCCTAGAGTAACCTCTAACCACAATACCACGAACAAGCAGACACATGACAGCCAAAGATAAAATTAAGATTAAAAACTGGCAGACAGAAAAATGGAACGCAGATTGAGCACTTTTCCACAATGTCCATAATTCCAGGACAAAGAACGCAGTTTATGACATTATCATGTTGATTCTCTGTATAGGTTCACCCACGGTGATGGTATAGATCGTTTATTTCTTAGGGAGGCTGTAAATGTTTGGAAAGTTGCTTACACCTGTACATGTACTTACCATGTTCATGGAAAAGACAAAGACCGATTAAATTAATCAGTAAACCAACACTGCCAACAATCAACAATAACTTGGGATCTTCGACTTTTTCTATTAATATCAATCGTTTCAAAGCTTCAACCAAAATCGAGAAACACAATGCCACAAGAAACACAGAATTTATCATGGCTCCCAAAACTTCTGCTCTTGCCCAACCAAATGTATTTCTCTTGGACGGCCATTTAGATATCTAAAAAAAAAACAGAAAAAAAACATTTTAAAAAGTTTCCTATTTTTCAGAGCAAAGATGTATGAATAGGACATCACAGTAAATATTTCTCAAAGAAAATATACAGTTTAACTAAAAAAAAAAGTGGGTTTGCCTGATAAACCACCGGAAGCTTTGTCATCTGCAGTGTACAATTCATCTCATGTTTCCCCACCCCCCTTTTGCCGTATACATGATCATGATCCAAATTTAAGAAAATTGGTATTGAAATTAAACGGAGTTAAGCATTCTGTACCAATCGGGCTAATAAAGACCAGCCTATGAAATGCAGTGTGCAATGAGGACGGGCTTTTTGCCAGGACAGCGGCAGTTCCACCTATACTTCATCAATTCTAACTATACTATTCAAAAAAAGTAGGGGATATTTGATTTTTAAGTGTTATTAAAGTCACCTTATGAAACTGACGAAGAAACAAATGACAAAATGAAATGAAGTTCACATTCATGGATTTATTCCAAATGATCGTTAGACTAAGTAAGGCACAGACTGACCATTATAAGGGTAAAATGATACCCGGGGTCAAACAGCAAAGTTACCACAGCATCACAACCAAGTCAGTAACGGGTAAATCCTCCTCTGTTTGCCAAACAAGCATTGATCCGACGTGGCATACTCCTAATGAGGCGTCTAAGGTCATTTTGGTCCAGATTGTCCCATTCCTGTTGCAATGCAGCAGCAAGTTCTTGGACATTGGCAGGACGTTGTTGACGTTGACGTAACCTCTGTCCAAGCATGTCCCAGACATGCTCGATGGGGGATGTGGTGATGTTCTGTTGTTGGAGGTAACCTGTAACGATCCTGGCCCTGTGACATCTTGCGTTGTCATCCTGGAAGATGAAATGGCGGCCATGACGTCGTGCGAACGGCACAACATGGACTGCCAAGATGTTGTCCCGGTAGTACTGGCCTGTAACACGCCCTGCAACAACATGTAAAGCCGTTCTTCCAGCAACAGTGATGCCTCCCCACACCATAACAGAACCACCCCCAAATCGATCATGTCTGATGACGTTAACGTCTTGGAAGCGCTTGTTTCGACGACGCCACACCCTCCTACGTCTGTCCAAAAAATCAACAGTGAACCTTGACTCATCTGAAAACATCACATTGCTCCAGCGTCGATTATCCCAGTGTTGACGATCCCTACACCAACGACGTCTTGCCTGAATGTGATGATCTCTCAAACAAGGGATCACGCGAGGACGTCGGGCGCGAAGGCGACCCCTATGCAGTCGATTCCGAATCGTCTGGCCACTCACTCTCATACCAGTGTCTGTTTGAAGACGAGCGCTGATCTGATTTGCTGTGATGACACGATTTCTCAAGGCCAAGGTACGGATAAATCGATCCTGGGCTTGAGTTGTCGCCCTTGGTCGACCTGAGCGTGGTCTGTCCTGTACAGATTGTGTATCACGGTATCTGGACCATAGCCTGCTTATGACAGACTGAGAAACATTCATCGTCCGCGCCACAACCGCCTGTGTTGTGCCGATCTGTAGCATGCCAAGGGCACGTAACCTTTCATTTTGGGTAAGCCGACGCATATCAAAATTTGTTTTCTGGTCACTAAAACAATTAAACTGATGTTTCCACCCTGGAATTCAATGCCACAATGACTGTAACATTCAAAGTCAGAGTCGTGCAAATCTTGGGTTGGACCCCCATGATGATCCCAAGCATCACCTGCATTCCATGCGGTAGCTATTGGTGCGTTTGGGCGTCACATGTAACTGGAAATGTTTCTTCTGTTAGGTTCTATAGTGACTTTTTTCGTAGTCATTTGCATATTTTAGTATTATGCCCCCCAAATCAAATATCCCCTACTTTTTTTGAATAGTATATCAAGGATTCTTTTACGTGCATGCCAAACATGTACGAACATGGACATCCATTTAAGGTATTAAAAACGGTTAAAGTACTGTTCGTCTCCAAACAGTATTGTTTACATTGTATCCGTGTTGATAGCCTTGCTTGCCACGCAATTAGTTTTTCTGCAATATTCTGCTATGCACTTTTTAAATTATTATTTTGTTGTTAGTGAATCAGACTTTACTTATTACTTCCACATTGTGTTGTAGGATATGTTTTAATTTGTTCATTACATAATGACACCCGAAACCATAGGGTACAGGACTCGTGTACTGATTATAGAATGTAAATTGTGTCTCAAATATTGGATATTAGGATCATATAGTTCCATGACAAGATAACAACATCTATGTTGCTTGAAATTGATTAATAATGGATTCTAATTCGTGTTTCTAATTTCGAATACAATGGAAAATATTGAGTTAGAGACTTAGCTCCTTTAAGTAAAGATTATTATGTTTACATGTACATGGACAAAATACAGTTTAAACTAAAACCTTGACACAAAAATATTCAATCATTGTCAACCATGATTTTATTTACAATTTGCAATACATGCAGTTTATCGTCTTATAGTGAAAGTCAGTGACATCATTTGTATTCTTAGTACAATATTTAACTTTTTAAAGATTAAAAGCGACTTATTCATGTAAGTGGTTCTGTCTTACATACATACATACATACATGTATAATCATCGCTAAATGAGTAAGACGCTGGATCCTAACCTGGAGGTTGCGGGTTCGCTCCCGGTTTTGACTGAAAAAGTTCATCAGGATTTTCCGGTATGGTTTCCCCTTGTCAGTGGTGCAGGACGGGGGGCCTGGCAAAGACAGCTGTCTGGTCGTTTAGATGGGATGAAAAACCTAGGTCCCATGTACACATTGTCGTGCACATGAAACATCCCTTGGCGCCGCTGTCCAGGCAAAATTTCCCTCATACTGTATGACGTATGCCTGTCTTCATTAGCCCAGTCATAGCAGAACAGTAGGATGTTAAACCCATTTCATTTCATCTCAATTCCCTATAACCATCTGCAGAGAATCTTAAATGTTAATTGAAAATCTCTCAAATGATAAAATCTGCGTCATTTTACCCAATGAAATTAATATGACACCGCCATGGGATCAGTTGGGCATACAGGAGAATCTTATAATTTTAAAAATGCTTTAAAATGCTGATTGGACACAAATGTACTTGGCTGTATGTATGTGCATACTAATAAATCTACCTAAAATAATTTAATACCATTTATACTAATTCTTGACATACATGCACTTAAACATACTAAGAGCTAAATCTGCCAATTGCAGGTCTTTCTTTAGGCCTTAAATGTTATCTAAATTATTAATTAGACATTAATTAACTTATCCAGACCATAATCAACTCTCGATGGCATCGCTAGCCTCCGATCTGTTGTGGATTATGATCCGATTTACTGCATAACTTTCCTTCACGATTTAATGATTAAATGCATAATCGAGACGATGATTTTTGTCGTACCGACTTTTGTAATGATGATCGAGGCTAGGCGGATATTTCAATCACTATATCTTGGTTCATAGTGGATCGATTTGAATGAAATTTTCAGCAAATTGTCTTTACATTATTTAGTTTTTAACTATTATAGTGAGAACTGCCAACTCGTTATCTAATCTCCCATAATGTATCTTTAAAATAGAGGTCAAGGAGATAAATTTACCCTTTATATACTGATCTACTGGTATCTACGTTTATTCATGAAGCTATTATCAAGTAGTACACAGCTTGAGTGACATCATTGTGTGAGGTCATCAGACTTAAATTAAACACATGAATGAACAAACTAAAGAAAAATCTAACACATCCTTTTTTTGCCCACTTGAATTTCACACACATCTCAACACTTATATATTTTCTTCTCATGTGGCCTAAAATTTTTGAGTACATTCATTTCCTTTGTGTGTTTGTCGCACACACATGCAACTTGCATGTAGAGGAAACAGTACTTATCCTTGATCTATGAAGCTTCATGTGTGTAACGGTCCCATGATTACCAGTTTGCGAAAGGACATGTCCAGCATATACAGTTGAACCATTATCCATGGTATGTATTGTAGAGCTATGTAGTTAAATTTTAAAACAAGAAACCAAACATAAGTTTATTATTTACACTGCAATAAGTACAAACAACTATTATTATATACCAGCAGTACGTGTATATAACATAAATCAATATTAGCATAATACATGTACATAAAAATATATAACAAGTAACTTTAAATCCATACATTTATAATAAACCTATATTTGCATAAGATATTGTACGCAGAGATATACTTATTTACCTGCGTATTTAATTACATGTATAATCCCAAGTTACTTTAGAATGTCAACAAAGAAACAACAAAAGGATTTAAAACAACAGACAATATTTACCATCAAACATTTCAGTAAATGGTAAAAGTTCTAGGTTTTGTATAATTAAGACTTGTTATAAGTATAAACTCATGTCTTTTAACCAGCTAGAACACAATAGGTTCTACTATCTTTAATCTTTTCTTACAGTGTTATAAAAATACTTCTTATATAATTAACCTAACAAACTATAACACCTAGTTAAACATACATTATTGCAGGTCTTTACTTAAAAATACATTATGCAAGAGCTAAATCAGCCTATTGCAGGTCTTTCTTTAGGCCTGAAATGTTATATAAACTATAAATTAGACATTAATTAACTTATCCAGACCAAAATCAACCCTCAATGTCATCGCTAGCTTGCGATATTTACTGGATTAGGATGTGATCTGCTGCTCAACTTTCAATCATGATTAAATCAAGAAATGGATAATCGAGACTATGCATTTTTCTGTACCGACTTTAGTAATGATGATCGAGGCCAGACCCAAAATTCAATCGCTAATTCTCAGTTCAGAGTGGATCAAATGAACTGAAATTTTCAGTGAATTTCCTTTACATTACCTAGTTTTGAACAATTATAGTGAGAACTGCCAGCTCTTTATCTAATCTCCCATATTGTATCTTTAAGTCAGGGACAGAAGAGCATATTTTTTCAGCCGATCGCGGGGATTACTAAAATCGCTAAAAAAAATTAGCTTGTGTGCCCCTTCACGTCGACAACGATTCTGCTCAGCGAACTATTCGGCCAATCAATCGCTCGTATCTAGCATGTTAGATATTTTCGGCCGAATATTTTTTTCCGTGTCCAGCATATATTGTCGAGCGATCCATTTTTATAAGCCAACCGTGGACATCACTGATATATCATGATCTCAAAATGGCTGCCTCCACTGCTGAATCATGGAGTCTGATGATAGACATCACCATGACAGAATACCGGAATCTTGTAATGAGAAATTTGTCTATATACCGAGCTCTTCTACGTATTCTGCGTTTTAGGAGCAAATGAATACCAGCTACTGCAGCAATCTAACGTTTTTCGGCGATTCATATTTTGTACAATTTACTCACAGAGTGGTGTATGCTCTCAAGACGATCGCTATATGTGCCCATTCGTTATCTGCCGTAAAAACTGCCGGCGAATTTCAATCCCCGCGATCAGGTGAAAAAATACGCTCATCTGCGCATAGCATTAGAGAAACTGGTTCATCATAAACTGGTTCAATTTTAATTCAATAACAATTTGCTTGTAGGGGTAATTAGCAATGTGAGGAAGTCAGAGGTTGGACAGGTGATCGTCCTTGTCACATACATGTACAGGCTGGGAATTTAAACTAGGTCACTTGACTTAATGACAGGTGCTATGATCTCAGGTACCTCTAATACTTATACTCCTTACAGTTGTCCAGCTACTGTTTCACATATGGAGTTTATTACTTTATCCAGTTATTACATGGGTCAAAAAGATTATCAACTTATCATTTTTACCTGGATTTTCATACCTGATATTGGCTAGGTAATTTGGTTCCAAGAGCTGCCAGTGTAGCGAGCCAAAATGGTGTACCGGTACCAGGGTCTTGTCCGTGTGATAATTTCTAAACTAATGAACAGGGCCCCCCCCCCCCCCCCCGCCCCAACTTATGTTCAGATTGTATGCATGTAAAATTATATTTCATTGAGATTTCTACCAAAAAAATTATAAAATTTCATTCATGAATCATATTAAAAATCTATTTTCCAAAATGCGTCATTTGCATGTTTGGGAAAACATCAAAGTTTCCGCAGTTTAATCCATGCTAAAATTGATTCTTAAAACCTTGTTAAGAAATCAAGAAAGTTGGCGCTGCCTACTGAAGTATCCTGTTCAATTCATCATATCTTTGTAAATACCGAACATAATTGAACCAATTTTGGACTAATATTTTCTTAGAGATTCAACTTTCACAATATTTTAATTTGTAAGGAATTTAAATCCCTCAAATGACGACTAAGTATACACTTGAGATAACCTGTGCTTTAATTTGATTCAAATTCAAAAGAAAATCACTGGCATGATATGTTGCTGGGATAAATTTGCAAACTCGACAATTTAAATTTTGAATTCTTTAAAATGTCAAGTAACCCTAATAATAATATCAAGATCGGTCAAATAAAAATTGACCCGGTAAATGTGTCAAATCAGGTAAATGAACTCATGGCCTAATATCCTTTTGAACCACCACTATCATATAGTACATAATTGACTGTTAATACCTGATACTCCCGATAAAGGGACCTAATTCACGAAAACTTATATTAAAATATTTTTAAAGATGCAATCATTTTATTGGTTGAGAGTTTAAATTATAGTAAAAAATTATTTTAGCTCTTAGCCAATGAAAGGACAGGATTCTTAAAATATGTTACTTTAAGTTTTTGTAAATAAGGTCTTAAGTCAATTTTAACTCTTACATTTTCTCACTCTCTGGTAATGATCTAGTTATGGCTAATTTTGTGATCAAATAGGTCAGTTGTGACTAAATAGGTCAGTTGTGATTCCCTTTTTCCTGAGAATCAACAACCACTTCTAAAGGAAGACGTTCTACCGACTAAATACACCTACTCCCTCAACCTCTATTTTCCTAAAGATACATGTACTATAGAATCCAACTGGTTCAGGATCTATCCTGTTGAAAGGATCAAGTGAGATCTTTTTGCCATGATAAACAAAATTGCCATGATAAACAAAATCTTGACTGTCAGTCCTTTTTATTAAATACGCTGTACATGTTCTAATCCATTCAATATCTAAACCACCAGATGTTCTAGATAGTTGATTATCGGCTTTTCATGTGAATAAATGTTCAAATAATAACTTATATAACATTTTAAGCCAAAAAAGATGTGCAATAGGCAGATTGGCTGGGGTATATTGCATCTTTAACCGAATTATACTCAATGGCACATACAGGTCATCAAAATAACTGTTAATTGATACTGGAATAAATCACAAACTTATCAAAATAAATAAAAATATCAAAATATTTTGACAATTTCAAAACCTATTATTAAATGAAATTGGATCTTTCAACACTTGGTGTAGGACATGTATGTTAGTCTGAATAAACAATCAACCATGAACTAATTTAAGTTCTATAGCCTACTTACATGTATAACATACATTGAGTTTTTGTACATGTACCGGTACACATATGTCTTGTCATACTCATACCTCATAGTATATTAGTATGGTATAAGGGAGCTACAGTGGCTTTATGGTTTCTTGTCGTACTCATACCTTATATAGTATATTAGTATAGTATAAGGGAGCTGCAGTGGCTTTATGGTTTCTTGTCGTACTCATACCTTATATAGTATATTAGTATAGTATAAGGGAGCTGCAGTGGCTTTATGATTTCTTGTCGTACTCATACCTTATATAGTATATTAGTATAGTATAAGGGAGCTGCAGTGGCTTTATGGTTTCTTGTCGTACTCATACCTTATAGTATATTAGTATAGTATAAGGGAGCTGCAGTGGCTTTATGGTTTCTTGTCGTACTCATACCTTATAGTATATTAGTATAGTATAAGGGAGCTGCAGTGGCTTTATGGTTTCTTGTCGTACTCATACCTTATAGTATATTAGTATAGTATAAGGGAGCTGCAGTGGCTTTATGGTTTCTTGTCGTACTCATACCTTATAGTATATTAGTATAGTATAAGGGAGCTGCAGTGGCTTTATGGTTTCTTGTCATACTCATATTGTATGAATACAATACATTGATAGACTTTAGTTAATTTTCAAAATGCAATTTGCAAGGGGTATTATGGATATATGAATTACCTAGCACTAAAAAAGAATATTGTTCCATTAAATATTTGTTTCTTTCTAATAATGCTGTGACAATATGCACTAAATTACTCTGACTATAATCCGCTGAGAATATTATGTTTCCACGGACTATAACCCCCCGCAAATTTTATGTTTCCACCAACTATAATCTGCCGTGAACTTTATATTTTCGCGGACAATAATTCACCGCAAAGTTTATATTTCTGATGAATTTTTTTCCTCGCAGAAAGTCTCTATTTCCGGGGAGTGTATATTGGAAAAACTCCACGATTTTTGAGCGGAAAAAAACAACACCATCAAGAACTAATTTCATACTTCCATTTGAAGTATAGTAGGACAGCGGGATAAAGAATAAAAATATGTCAATTTAATGGAGAGTGTTATGAAATGAAAGTGTTTTATTAATAACATCCTACCTTTCTGCACAAACGGGGATAATGATGTTCACATAACTTTAACATCCTACCTTTCTGCACAAAATGGGATAATGCCTACCTTTCTGCACAAACCGGGTGAACGAAGATAGGTATGTACACAATTCAGTGTGCTTTGAGGACAATTTTGACTGGACGGCAGTATTACAATGGATTCAACATCCCCCCCCCCCCCATCTGCACAAGTTGGGTATACACCATTCAATGTGCTTTGACAGATTTTGCCTAGACAGCAGTGCTCTGGTCTGTTAGGTGATCTTAAATGTCCTACCATTTTTATACCATCCGAAGGACAAGATGCTTTTCCATGCCAGGCCCTCTGTCCTGCACAATTGGTATGCAATGTACTTCATGAACAAAATTTACGTAAATATACTTACTCTAACAGAGGCGAATCCAACTATTAAAGCCACGACATCTGATAACATGTGAAAAGAATCAGCCACCAGGGCTATAGAATTGGTGATATAACCAACTATAATTTCCACCAGAAAAAAACTCGCCGTCAGCCCCAACATCATCAGCAGACGACATGTTTTAGACGAATACTTCCCCATTCTTCTTAATCAATGTCACACGCCTGTAAAATAAATTTATATTTCTATAATAAAGATCTGTAGCAGGATTAAAGGATGTCATAATGCACCCTAGACTGAGTCATCATGATGGAGGGATAACTTGACACTTGCATGGGATAGTATTTAAACTTTCAATAAAATGATTTTTAATACCAAATGGGGGGGGGGGGGGAGATAAGTAACAGACACAGGGCAACCCAGTACATTGTAGGTCATTTCGGAACTAACCTATGGTTCTATTTTATTTCAATATTCGCTTGCGCTCAGGGGTCTTTAGCAGTGGGAGGAAGCCGGAGCACGGAGAAAACCCATGAGGTTGTCACGTACAACCGGGGAATTGAAACCACTTTAATCAACTCAATGACAGACCTTGTGATGCAACGCACATGCGGTACCCCCCCCCTCACGCAACAGTAAGTAATAGAGAAAAACAATGAAAGTTCATTAAAATTACATATTTCATATTTGTCACCTAACAAATGATGCCCTAAGCATGAGTTCCATGTACATTGTATATTGCTTAATGATTACTCCAGCCCTGTCTGACACAATAGAAGTACATGGTCATGAGACTAAACCTTATTATCAAATTTCAACTCTATTGTACCTGTACATAAAATCTGTTTGTAGGTTTGTGGGGTGGGGATTATTCCATGATCTATTATTTTGAATATGATATTCTATGAGACTTAATATTTTAGATACATCTTCATCTTTTAAAAACTGACAGTGATGAAGTTTAAATATACATACTTGTATAGTGTGTGATACAATTTGTGATAAATAGACAATACCTCATTTACAGTTTAAGATTCGTGACATATTAAATGAATCCCAATTAAGATAACGGGAGGTGAAGTAGGACCCCATAGTGATCATGTGATCAGGTATTAAATCATATAACCGCTGTCAGTAAGTACCAGTAAGCATTGCTGACTTTGCTCTCTATTACAACAGTACATGTATATAGGTCAGGTCAATGGCCTGAGTGATACACGGTCCATGATGTACATATTGTATGTACTGCAGTGTATTTTAGATAAATTAGACATTACGTGATTAGCTAGTTATCACCCCATCGTGTACTAATTTCAATGTTTTTAATAGACTATAACAAAGCTTGAAATATATGTTCTATATACTGACCCGTTTTTCAACCTGTTGCCTCTATAGTAACTTTGTATACGAGGAAAGTAGTGTCACGGATTCGCACGTGCACTACAGGCAGCAAACATTTGCCCAAAATAGACATTCACATGGCAATATCCATTCGCTTATCTATCAATGAAACCATGAAAAATATTCTTCTTTACTCGTTGTACTTTTAAAAATACGTACATTGTAGTTACGAACTTGATTAAAATTCTGGCTGAAACTCGGCGATTTAATTTCTAATTTAGTTGATTGTAACCAACTATTTGGTAAGGCTAACTTCAATTTTGGTCAAAGGTCACGAGATGTAAACAAGGCTTGCGCTCATGATATCCAAACCCTAACCCTGGACCTAGCCCTAATGCTTACGCTCACAAAATCTCGCAAACAATCACGTGTTCTAACTTTATTTACATCTCGGCGACCTTGACAAAAATTGAGCTGTCCTTAACAAATACATTTCGCCGTATTGTAACGGCTAAATCTATTTGTTAAGGCTAGCCCAATACTTATGCTTTCGCGCATAAAAACTGCATTTGCAATTTCTAACATGGTTACAAAAAGTTTCAGTTATTACCTGTCTAAATTCAGCAACAAATCATTTTTTGTAGAACAGAAATATAACTAAAAAGACGTGCATTGACGGTTTCATCACAATTAAAAATATGACAACGCGACACAATGCGTAAATTGTGCGTCTTACCTTCAATAACAATATCCATAAAATAGAAATTTCCATATCCATACATACTACGCGACAGCCAACTATAGAATGATAATTCATACACAAAGGATATATTATTGAAACTTAAATTAATTAAGCAGTTCACTAAACGATCCTTACTGAAGAACTTTCAGCGTGTAATGTAGTTATTATCATGCAGTTTTGTTTCAATGCCAGAATTGTCCCGTGATATAACAGATCAAAGAATTTTTTCGAGACGCATTGTCACGTATCACCTTCTACTGTTAAGACTACCTGGCGCCTCAAAATAACCCGAAACTAATTAGAAAGCATGCAGTTTCACCTTGAAATGAGTTCAATTGATTTAAGGTTTATTCTACAATTTATAAGACAGTTTAGAGCGCAATGCTTTAGGAGTCGTATTAATTTTCTTATTACGGCTTTTTTTTTTCTTCGCGTGTGTCGTGTTTTAGATGTGTATAATTTTTATATTTGTCTGTGAAACATAACAGGATTATGATAAAGGATATTTTTCTTTGCGTGTATCGTGTGCTCTCTATTGGATGTATATGATTTTTATATTTGTCTGTGATAATTATTGGAAACATAATAGGATTATCATAAAGGCTATTTAACATCCAACAATATGAGAACGGCAAGCACTCTCTACATATTGCGTTTGTAAAACACGAAATTCTCCGTTATTAGAAAGTTTTAACTATAGTCTGATGCTTGTAAACGTTGAAAACAAATCAGCAGAAAAGTTAACTGATAAATTTACCACAATGTTTTCTTATTTTTTGGGTTGTTCAGTTTCATCTCTCTCTCTTTCTCAAAAACTAAGGGCTGCCCACTCGTACAAATGTTAAATTCGATCCAATTTGTACCTACCTAAAAAAAAAACCCTGTATCCTGACTGAGAAATTTAAGAATTTGATTTTCAGAGCTGAAGTTGCAACTTTAAAGTACCTAAGTCTCTAACTCAATATCATCCAAAGTCTTTGACATTGAAAACACAATTATTTATCAGTTTAAATCAACATTGATTTTGTGATCTTACCAGGAAAAGATGGGCTTCGGTTCTGATATCCAATATTTAAGACAAAATAAACATTTTACCATTGGTACACTTTAGTGTGTACCAAAATGCCTTTCAACACCATTTGTAAAAAGGGACGCCTAGACATATTCCACAAGTAATGTCAGATAGGGACGCCATTTTCTTATCTGGAGAGCTTGCGCAATAAATATTATCATCAGTGTAGATTCAAATAAACACACGCTAGAGACTGCCATTCGATTGAGACTTCTTGCGTATTTCGCCAAACATAACAGATTTGAAATTAGAGTAAAATTGAAAACGATTGAATGTAAATCAGTTTATATACATTCATATTACATTATTATATGCGTTGCGACCCATTTTTGTCAATTTCTAGGTCAAAAATTTAAATGATTTAGCTCCTTTAAAGTGTCCATACCCAGGACATGTAGGTAACACGGTTATAATAAATACTAAAGTGTAAACCTAACACAGATTGAAGTAATATCAACCGGAATCTGGGTGGTTGACATTATCTGATGCAGAGATATAAAACTGCACGCAAAAATATTTCACGCTTAATAAGTTAATCCGGGTGGTTGACATTATCTGATGCAGAGATATAAAACTGCACGCAAAAATATTTCACGCTTAATAAGTTAACTATTATGGGGCACATTTTAGCTATTACTGTTAAATTGTGGTTTATCATACCAAAGAAATGTTTTAAGTTTATTTACCATAACATTAACCAAGAGGGAATAAAAAAAGGAGTATGGATAGGGATGGGAATGTATGTGTGAATGATGATTTTTATCAGATTTGCTTGAGTTCATTCACCACAATGCATTAAAAAAAATGACATTACATAAAATGTTTTTATAGCAAATACAAAACACAGATTATGGCTTTTCACATCCATGTACTTTTAAAATCCTACAAGTTATAAAAAAATGTAGGCAGACATTTATTTGATGGTCATTTCCAATAAAAGTATGGCAAATTTGGTATATATGGAAAGTATAGACATCCAATCTTACTAGAAAAATACTGGATTACCTGAAAAACACCCATGGGGCAAGCAGTGGACAAAAATGTCAGGGTATCACTAACTGGCAACCTGACAGCTTATTGTCTGTCAGCTTGACTTATAAGAACTGTTGTTATTTCTTGACGAATGGTTAGGCGCTTTTGGGAACATTGAGGGATGTAATTGTAAATGTATAAAAGACTCTGCAAATAAATGGCAGAAAAAAAAGTAACGGCAGAAAATAATTCAAGAATTTAATTTGACCTCAATACTTATGGTAAATGGACAGTAAGTAATAACAAATACATTCTGAAAAATGAGTCCTCCCTCAATCAAGTTACATGTAGGTGACAAAAATAGCTTAAAAGTAGATTTTTTATAGCTTGAGGTATCTCCTCACGAATACAAAGTGTTGAGAGGGATTTGAAGCAAATTTTTGATAGATTAATTAGTTTAAATATGTGTTTACTCAAAATATATCATCAAATCACAGTTTGTACGTGGGAAGGGATCTTTAAACATACATTATGCAAGAGCTAAATCTGCCTATTGCAGGTCTTTCTTTAGGCCTGAAATGTTATCTAAATTATATTAACGTTAATTAACTTATCTAGACCATAATCAACTCTGGATGACATCGCTAGCCTATGATATTTACTCGATTTGGATCCGATCTTCTGCTCTACGCTCATTCACAATTAAATCAAGAAATGGATAATCGAGACTATGTTTTTTTATCGTACCAACTTTAGTAATGATGATCAAGGCTAGGCCCAAAATTCAATTGCTAAATTCTCGGTTCAGAGCTGATCAATTTGACTGAAATTTTCAGCCAAAAAATACCCTTCACATTATCTAGTTTTTAACTATTACAGTGAGAACTGACAGCTCTTTATCTAATCTCCCATAATGTATCTTTAAATAATGCATCATTTATCAGTTGTATTGTGAAACACAAATATTTCTCTTGTTGATTAATCTGTCTATTAAAGATAAAATTCAGATGTTCAAAAAATTATTTGTATTCACATATATATATGTGAAAGTCCAACCAGCAAAGTTCAACTTACTTTAAATTTCACATAACTTTACACCGACAGCTTTCAAATTAGATAATATATTACACTACAGAACACACTCAAACACTTGTATTTACATGCTGAAGACAATGGTGAGAGAGAGAGAGAAATGGGTTTTAACCTGCACTCGACACAAACCAGTTCATTTCGGGATTAACATATGGTTTAATTTTATTTCAATAATTGCACGTAGGGGTCTTTAGCAGTGGGAGGAAACCAGAGAACCCGGAGAAAACCCACAAGGTTGGACAGACGACCCTACTCATTGTGACTCAATGACAGGCCTTATGATCCAGCAAGCAAGTGCTAACCATTCATCCATCCGCCCCCCCCCCTCCCTGGGACAATAAGTGTGTAGAGTTTATTTAATAAATTATCAATCTACTATTCAGTGTCAACTAGTTGTTTAAATCCTAATTATTTCTACATGTACATTCCTGACAAAGTGAAATGGGATTTAGAGTCTACTTGATACAAACTAGGTCATTTTGAGACTAACATCATTCAGTTTTATTTCAATAATTCACACCTGTCTCGTGGCAAGCCCAGCAACTACAATATGAAGTTATTTTAAATTATATACAAATCTACATTCAAACGTTCTCTCATATAATACAAGTAGATAAATGTATGCACATATTTTCCTGGTCCATTAAAACTTTTATTGTAGAATCCTATATGAGTCATTGACATTGATCATTTTAATAACGTGTGAAATAAGTTCCAACTACACCAGCAAACTGATCAGCAGTTAATATTTGTTTGGCTGCCTGCTACTATCACTGAGAAGTGAGACATTAATTTGCTCTCAATATGAACTTTTTGAATTCTTAAGAGAAAATAAAGGTGTTGGAAGTATCTGGATAACAAGCCATCACTGAGGCTGACGTCCCCGCCAAAATCCTGATACATGTATAAATAGATGACACATATTAATTAACTGCACATTTATTTTTTTCAAAAGTAATGAGCAATCAAACTGATTATAAACTATACACTAAGTTTCATTTCGATCAGACAGAATCAAAGTTATCTTGTCCCAAAGCATCGACCAATGAAATTGCTTAGCTCTGCTTAGCTTAAGTGCGAAATGTTATTCACTGAACTCAGTGAAGAGATTCACATGATGAATATCTACATCAAGTTTGAACATTCTACCTCAATTAGAAGGAGAGTTGTTATGTTCCAAAGTCTTGACTAATCAAATTGCCTAACGCTCTGCATAGGCCCTCAGCAGAAAATGTTCATTATCAAACTAAGTCAAGGTGTTAATGTGATGAAACTATACACCAAGTTTCATCATTCTCACTTACTTAGAACTGGAGTTATCGTGTCCGAAGCATCAAGCAATCAAATTGCTTATCTCTCTGCTTACCCAAGTATAAAATTATCATCTTCGAAGTCCATTAAGACATTCACCTAATAAACACCTACACCAAGTTTGAAAATTCTACCTCAATTAGGAGAATTATTGTGTTCCAAAGTCTCAACCGATCAAATGGCTTATTGCTCTGCTTACATTGAGCAGAAAATGCTCATTATTGAACTTAGTTATGGTATTGAAGTAATGAAAATAAACACCAAGTTTGATCACTCTCACTTTATTAGAACTAAATAGTAAGTGCAGGGGGGACTGCACTACACACAATTACACAAAACAAATCCACGGACAAGACGCAGTATGCATAAAACACAAACAAAGTGTCCCAAAGCATCAACCAATCAAATTGCTTATCTCTGCTTACCCTTAGCAGAAAATACTCATCTTCGAACTCCATCAAGGCATTGACCTAATAAACACCTACACCAAGTTTGAACATTGCAGGTCAATTAGGAGAATTATTGTGTCCAAGTGTAATGGACAGACAGGCAGACAGATGGACAGACCTACATGTATTAATATAGTCCCATGCTTTCTTCGAAAGGCGTGGGATAAAAAATATTTCCTATTTGTACAAAAAGGCGTAAGATGAGTAAAAGGCACCAATTCTGCCTGGACCAGTTTGTGTTACTACATCCAATGTACATGTAAACAACACAGTGCTATTATGCCCTATGATGTGAAGTCACATGTATACACATGTAGACCTACATGTACATGGTACTTGAACTTAAAAGCCAGTCACCTTATACATGGGGTTAAAAGACAACTTTCACCTTAAAATACACCGCTACAAAATGTGTAGGCTCTCTTTAAACCACTAATATTCATGATAAGATTATATAGCAATCTGTCCATGTCTGACCATGATCCCGTCCATCTTTAGTGTTAATATATCAAAACCACTTGACTTCAATGTTCAAAGTAATTAGATAAAATAAATTAACCAAAAAAGGCAAAACAATCAGGCAATACTGATAGAGAGAAGGAGAGAGGGGGAGAGAGAGAGAGAAATAGGGTTTAAGTCCACTTCTAGATCATTTCAGAACAAACAATTGGTTCAATTTTATTTCAATAATTGGCTTGTGCCTAGAAGACATTAGCAGTGAGAGGAGACCAGGTGATCCAGAGAAAACACACAACATACAGGGGCGTCGTGCAAAAATTTTTTTTAGGGGGGCCCAACTTTCTGCAAGTGTGTTCCTTTTCATGGTAAATTAAATTTACTGGCTGCGAAGAGTGTTGGCGACAGCGCCGCCAACATCGAATGCAACAGGCATGTGCATGCAAGGGGGGTACGGGGGGCCCTTCCGCGGAAAATTTTTAAAATTAGAAGCCGGGAAATGCCATTTCGATGGATTAGAGACAATAAAGTTATGATTGAAAAATGGTCGTTTTTGTACTGATAATTGTAATTTATATTTTATTCATCTCAACTTCGATTTAATTATTGAATGAACATTTCGAACAACTTCATGCATGGTCAAATACGTATTTAGATGTATTTGTATTTTAATAAAAAATACTTTCAGTCTTTATTTTTGACACCCGTATATGGATATTTTATCAAATACAACATACAATCATAAATAGGGATTTACACAACAAGCACAAAATCAACTCTGTACGTAGACCCTTGGATTTAAACAGGACTTCATTGATTGATTAAATTTTTAAATGGCGTTGTGAGCGGAGATTAACTCCTGGAAATTTTAGATCGAGGCTAAATGATAGAGTGTACGAAGTGAATCCGCTGTTGAGCGAGGCCCATAGAGTTATATAGAAATATAGCTCTATGGCAAGCCTTAACAAATGATATCTAAACTAAAGTGCAATAAACTAAACACGGATAATGACAAATTATACAATTCTGGAGGCCATGTGATGACTAAAACAGACAGACAGGTCTTCTGTCTTAATAATATCAATAAAAATATTTTTATTTCCCTGAGAATTTAGGGTAGCCCAGGCCCCTCGGGCCCCAATGGGCACGCCGCCACTGACGACATATGACCCTACTTCTTGTCACTTACTTTTTGCCTGGTACTTCAGGTGGCTATTAGTATTTTGATAGTTAACAGAAATACCTATGGAACAGTTCAAACAAAATAACACCCTGTTTTCTTATCATTTTTTCAGTACCTGTTATACATCTGAAGTTAGATCCCTATGTCATCGGCACCTACATGTATTAATCTGATTGACTGTTAATTTAAAAGACTTTAAAATCATAGACAAAGTCTGCTACCTTTCTTTAATCAACTGTCAAAGAGATATGGATTAAATTGTATTATTGTTGGATTACCCAATTTGGGGCCATAATCCAATTAAAACACACGAATGATAGATACATGTAATCCTCTTATACATGTAGCAGGTGGTCTGGCTCCATTGTTTAATTGTCTGACTATGGTAGTTAAAATCTGTTTACTGTTCTAATTTACATGTACATGAGCAGTGAATATCTGCCTACATGTACATGTAGGGTCATGTTACATGTACGTATATAATTAGATAATTAGAAAAAAATTATGGCCAGATTCTTTAATAATATTATACCTCAAATTCATAAAAAGAACCTTGCATAAAATTCATATGAAGGACCTTGCATAAAACTCCTGAAAAGCATGACATTAAAACATGAGTCTTTCCAACTTTTCTTTTCATATCATTTATTCTGAAAGAACAAGTTTCAATAGCTCTATGTGATATAATAAAAATGTATTCAATCCTTTCTACACCACCAGCAGTGGTATTAATACATGTACATTAGGTCAAGTTATACCAAGTCAAAGGACATTTCTTCTTTTATGATATTTAAACCTCTTCACTTTAATTTAAAATCCAATGATAATTAAATTGGTTCAAAAAAAGTGATAATTCATGACCAATAACTGTACTCTAAAAATATTTAGGTTTTATCTTGATATTTCCGAGTCAATTAGATGGATGTCTTTCAGTATTATACAATCTATTTCATATTCAAAATTGCATTGTTGTATTTTTAGCACTTTATATGAAAAAAATGGGGTTTAAGACCGGCATACATGTACGCCATACAGTGTGCTACATATGTGGGAAAGTTTGGCAGGACAGTGGCACTATGTATGGCCCACTCTTATTGAAGGGTTCTTTTACATACAGTCAGACAATGTTTAGTAAGTTTAAGCTTATCCAATTAAAAGTGGACTGTACACTGATGGAAAATATGTTATATTTTGTGCCAGGCATGTATTAAATACAAAAAAAATTGAATTTACCGGTATATTAAAATGACAGGTACATGTACGTACCTACTGTAGTGTGCCGACCAAGGCCTGAATTTGTACTCAACGCTGTTTGACAGGTGCTATATTTCTAAGCTTGCAGATAAAGCTGATGCATAAGTTCTCTATTGATTTTGTGTCTATGAGAAGAGTGCCATTTAAGTCATCCACAAGCAGTCTTCCACAGTTAAGTCGTCCAAAACTGTTGGTTAAGTCATCCACAACTGTTGGTCAAGTCATCCACAAGGCATTGGTTATGTCGTCCACTATTAATGGTTAAGTCAACCACAACTAATACTTGACTCGTACACAATTTAAATGTATGGAATAAATAAGTTTTACTCATTGATTACCGATCACGACCAAGATTAGTTCACCGCTGTTTTTGTAATAAAGTATATGTATATTCGTATTGTTTGTTAATTGGCGTTATGATTTTAGACTTTAGGTCAGTTTACCGATGTTTTTGTAGTAAAGTATATTTGTATTGTTATTTAATTGCTGTTATGATTATAGATTTGGATTAGTTCACGGATGTTTTTGTAATAAAGTCTACTCGAATTGATTGTTAATTGGCGATATGATTTTAATGTTTAGACAACATTTTAGGTCAGTACACTGATGTTTTTGTAATAAAGTATACTTGTAGATTGTTTGCTAATTGGCATTTTAATGATTAAACAACATTTAATTGACTTGATATGAAATCTGAATATAAATTATTTGATGGATAAAAGTTTGTGATAAGAAGAGTTCATAATATCTCCTTTATAAGAAAAGTATATTAAATTACATTGACAGCTTAATAATAATAAATAATAATATTAATAATAATGAGGTTTAATTATATAGCTTCTTCTCCATGTTGACCCATGCTGAAAACGCTTTTAGTAATGGCTCTACTGGTAAAACTGTCGAATCAGGAATGTCTTTAGTGCAGATTAAAATGATTAAAAACCATTACAATAATCAATATTGGATAAAACCAGCAGACTTTTCGTGTGAACAAATTTGCTTGTGGATGGGTTAACTGGCATTCATCTGAAGATACCTAACCCTAATGGTATCATGCGTATTCATTACCAGGCTAATTCATTACCGGTAAAATCGGCGTATTCATGACCAGAATATTATAGGATTGATTGGTCGGTGTATAAAGGTGCTAATTAGTACTCATCAGTGTGGATAGAAGCCTATACGATAATTATTAAATAATGATTGGTGTTTGATGTATTAAAATTGTTTTTTTTTATTATTGAGTTGTTTAAATTATTTAATCTTAAGCTTGAGATTGTAAATCCCGGCTTTGTTATTTTGTATTTTAAACTATACTTACTCGAACTTATATTCATAAAATATTGAACCCATTCACTAAATTTTAAATAATTTTGTTCTCTTTAGATATATCTCAGGCAGCATATAGAAGAGCGGTGAAAGGGTTAGAAGAGATTAAATGGACATGTACTCCTTGTATAAAGCCGTACGTAATAAGTAACTTTTAAAAAATCAACAGAACCGAAACATCAATTTCTATAAGCAACGAAACATCTTTCATATTCTTACCGTATTTAATATTCTTACCACCGTATTTGATGTTTTAATTTAGTCAACTTCAATATTCTTATGTGTAGGGCCTAACATCTTAAGTTATACACAATACACAGTTCAAAGATGAATACGAAACTATGGCTATTATTAATCGCATCAACTGAATACGATGTTTTATATGTAAATATAGTCTTCGAATATGAAATATTTCAACTGTTGTTTGTTTTATGACTATTTAAATTATATAATAAATACCTTGTTAATCCTTCTATTGTCTTGTCTTAATTGATTAATTAACACCCATAGACATTGGCACTGATGATTACTAATTAGCACCTTTATATACCGACCAATCAACCCTATAATATACTGGTCATGAATACGCCGATTTTACCGGTAATGAATTAGCCTGGTAATGAATACGCTAGGATTCACCCTAATTATTAACAATAATGATACAAATATTTCACTGCAGTATAGTATTGTAAAAATTCTATTTCAGTATTTTGTTTTAGTGCTAATACTGCTAATAGTGATTGCAAAGTCCAGGCTAGTTCAGCTCTGAACGTAAGTTCTTGTTACACTCGACCTGTACATTCAGAACCAGCCTATTGACTTCTATTTTCAGTCGAACATACTGACTCTAGCGAGGTAAGCAAGGTCTTATTTTCTCATTAAAATGTTCCTTTACATTATAGAGGCATACAGGAACTGACACACGACGGTTAAGCATTAAAAAGTTGCCCAGTAAAATTTACTGGGAACTGAAAAGCTTTCGACAGGGAGTCAGTAGGCCAGTTCCTGAACCTATAGAGCGAGTGTAATGAGACCTACGTTCAGAGCTGAACTAAGTCAAGACCAGAGGATTTGATACTGCGAAAGTGACTGACTATTATATTTTACTACTACTTTAGTACTTACTCTACTAGTCTATCTATGTGTGTATCATATGAAATGAGAATCATACTTACTAGAAACTTGAAAACAAAGATATGATATCAGTTTGCCGTCTTATCTAAAACAAATAGGAATATTGTGTCCTTCGTAGATCCAAACTGTAACTGTAACTGTTACTAATTACCTAATAAATAGGTTATCACTCAGTGCAGTTTAATATCTGGCGTAATACTATAGTCTATTATAGCTAAGGCCTCCGGCAGATAACAATAACTTTCCTCTGAATTTCTTTACACTTATAAATTCCGTATCGCCATTGCACACTACACCACTCGTTTCAAAACCTAACATAATAAGATTCATTAATAATAGCTAGAGAATTTGGACGAATAGGATCTACATTCTGCACTCGACACAAATGAATCGTTTAGTTTATTTCGTTCAGTGTGCAAATTCTGATTTAGCGAATGGATGAGTATGCCCTTGCCTTTTCAACATTCGACTCATATAGCTTACTTGCAAAATTATTCTTCTACCCTAACCTAGCTAGAAAAATATTTGTATTGTCCCTTTCTCTCTTTAGCACAACACTTATTCACAATTTTCACACAGATATTAGCAAACTAAATCGATCTAACTCATGCAGATTCCTGGACGCAGACATCTTTGTTTTGGTTGACACCAGAGACACCACGCGGGATTGGTAATCTTCGGGCGTAAACAACAGTAGATGTTTGATTGAATCCGAGGGTGTCGAGTTGTTATGTTCTGAAATTATATAAATATCATGGTATTTTCAGAAATCCCCTGTCACTGTCTTGGTAAAACATTGATCATGAATTTGGGTGCTTTTTATGCATTACCGCGGATATTATTAATAGAAATATAAAGGCTGCCAGGCAACGAAGCCTTACGTCCATCACAGTAACTAAGCCATCCGGGTTGTTATGAGTTAAACAACTCATGTATACATTTAAAAAAGATCAGAGTATTTCGACTCACAGAGAGAGAGAGCGTGAAATGAGGTTTAACGTCCACTCGACACAAACTAGGTCATTTCGGGACTAACATATGGTTTAATTTTATTTCAATAATTCGCTTGCGCATAGGGGTCTTTAGCAGTGGGAGGAAACCGGAGGACCCGTAGAAAACCCAAGAGGTTGGACAGGCGACCCTACTCCTTGTCACGTACAACCGGGGATTCGAAACCACGCCAGTCGACTCAATGACAGACTTTATGATACAGCGCGCGCACGCTAACCATTCAGCCATCCAACCCCCTCGACTCACAGAAAATAAATGGTTTATTTCTTAAGAAAAAATATAGACTAATTTTAGAATTGGGTATATTTCCTTTCAAACCGGTTTCAGAATTCATGCATCATGTAGGTTATCTTATTTCCCTGGATAAACGTTCGCGCAAAAGCAAGAATATAATATATCCCTGTATTATTAATAGGGTTCTTCCTTTTAATAGGATTAGACTGTTTAAAATACGTGACAGTTCTTTAAGAAATATTTGGTTTTGAAATTACTGAAGTCTCTGCTCAAAATTTATTTGAGTATTACTGTGGAAGTATATAGATAAGATAATGCATGTATATTACATAATGTATGCGGGCTTTGTTAGTGGTGTTGGATGAAGTCTCTTAGTAGGTTGGAGTGTTTGGTATGAAAAGTCTTTTAGCCATTCGGATCACACGATAGCACTTAATGGCATATTCTCGTCTTCATGTGACACTACGGTGTGTCGTTAAATAGATGAATTATGAATTACTTCCACTTTGTGATACGGCCCGTGACACTAGGGGGACACTATCGTCTAGGACTTTTTTTGACTTCACGTTGTGATAACTATTTCTAATGATCAATTAAGTCTGAAACACTGTTTATGTTGTTACTAAGTTTATATAACAAATACAGCAAACTACAAAGTTAAATACAGGAAACTACAATAGCTATGATATTACTTTTCGAGTTATTAAAATATCCACGGTCTGAGTTTAATATCCTTTCTAACTCAGACCATAACGGCTTAAACGTGGCAAGAGCCACACACTTAATGTTAGTTCTACATGATGTTCTCGCCAGGATTGTGTCTTCGCCCTCGCCTCTAAGCCGAGGAGGCCATATATGGGTATAATTTTCCCGAGCTCCGAATGGTGTCTATCTCCTAGCCTCTCAACAATGTCTAAAGTGAAAATAAACTCGCTCTTTCTTATATAAAGATGATGCGTGCATGAGTCAGTATAGAGCCCCGGGAAATTGACCAGGTACTTCGCTTATCTGATTGGTCAGATGCACAGACGCTACCCTGGATTTCAACACAGTGTACTTATATGGGCACCTAGGAGGGCGACTAACCACGTTTCTAACGCATGGGATTACCATATTTGGATTATCAGACTAGTATGTTATTGCCCGATTTTAAACTACCAGACTTATCCCTGTTAACCTAGTTCTCGTTGTCACTGGTACTAGCTAACAACTTCAATACATTAACCAGAGTATTTTACAGAACTTAAATAAACTGTATATAGGCCCTATAGTATTATATTCATTCGCCAGGATGGAACACAAAAATAGTATGCTAAACCCCATTTTTGCCTTTCAGGGAGCCGCGGTGGCTCGTTGAGTAAGAAGTTATTTCGCTAACCTGGATGTCCCTCTCGAGCCCGGTGTGATTTGATGATATATTTGGACTAAAACATATTCAAACTAATTTATTCGTCAAAAGTTTGCTTCAAATCACTTTCAAAACATTTGAATTCGAAGAAAATTACCCCATGTCACAAGAATCTATTTCAGGAATCCCCGTTTATCACGTGACTTGAATCAGTTTGTATTTGCCGTTAGTCGCTGTCCATTTACCATAAATATCGCAGCCTAAGTAAATTCTTGGATTATCCTCCGAGAACTTCATTTTCTGTCGTTTAATTGCAGAGTCTACTGAACGTTTAAGTCTCTAAATATTCTCAAAACCGTTAGCCATTATAGATCGACACTCGATGAGACAGGCTACCAGTTAGTGAAACCATCTCATCTTGTGGGCTCCCTATGGGTGTTTTTCCGGGAATCCAGTACTTCTCTAAAGTAAGATTGGGTCTTTCTACTTTGAAATTATACCAAATATTCCAATACTTTTATTGTAGAACTAACACAGTGGTATGGTTTTATATACACAAGCACGGCGTTTCGATAAGTATCCTCTTATCGTTACCAAGCACAATACCATTTTGTAACCGAGGAGGTCTATGAATGTACAACGTGAAGCCATACTTAAAGATACATTCCCGCGCACAAACTGAGTGATTTAATGATATATTTGGACTAAAAACATATTCAAACTAATTAATTTATCATAATTTTGCTTCAAATCCTTCTCAAAACGGTGTATTTGTCAGGGAATACTCCTGCTATAAAAATTCGACCAAAAGAGGTTTGTGCCAATTGACTTGCATGGCTCTCTCGGTACCTAGTCACGGATTCGAAGGAGGGGGAAGATTCATTGCATATACAAGACGATGTTGTCTTTAATTGCTGATTATTTATCCTAAATATCGAAGCCCAATAATTTCTCGGATTATCCACTTCCCAAATCTTTTTCCGTATTTCTTATCTCATCAATTTTATCAACGTATACATCAAGCGCTCACTAACGCTGCGAGATAAGACAATCTCCGCGTGCTACCTTTCACGTTACTCGAGCAACACTCACATTTTTGTCCTGATGTATGTACTCCATGCGTGTTTTTCAGGGAATCCAGTATTTTTCTGGTAAGATTGGATGTTTCTACTTTCCATATATACCAAAATTGCCATACTTTTATTGGAAATAACCACCCGATAAATACTTTCCTGGGAAAGTATCTTTAATAAATTGTTATTGATTATTAAAGGAGCTCATATAGATTTTATATTTACCGACAAAGAACTATATGAACTCCCCTAATCATTAACAATTAATTAAGTATGGCTTCACGTTGTACATTCATATACATAGACCTCACAGTTTTGTCTGCGATATCACCTCGGTGGAAGCGGACGTAAAACACAACTAACAAGTAGTAGTAGTTTTCGCTACTCATTTGTCTGTTTAAGTTATAGTTTACTAAATGGTCCGTCTTCATTAGCCCAGTTCGGAGCAGAACAGTACTAGGACGTTAAATCCCATTTCATTTACTAAGTGGTAATGCCATATAATTTCAGTTCTTATTCATTTATCTATTTTTTTATTACTTATTTATTTGTTTTATTTTTTTTGCTGTCCGTTCTGTCAAATGTTCGTGTTGTGCTGTACGATGTATATCTGTCTGTAAAATGTCTATATCTCTATTCGCACCTTTTTTTCCAGCACTTGTTATAACGTCTCGTTCCGTCACTTATTGTTTTGCTCTGTACACACATATATATATATATATATATATATATATATATATATATATATATATATATATATATATATATAAATACTAATTAATCATTTTAAATCCATTTTCGCTAATCACATGGTAAATAAATTAACTATGTATATATAACATGTTATTGTCTGCGATATCACCTCGGCGGAAGCGGACGTTGAATAAAGCTATTTCACACACACACACACGGAATGGCATTGTGCTTGATATCGATAAGAGGATATTTATCGAAACGTCGTGCTTGTGTATAATAAACCAGTGATTGTTTTCCAACATAATTGTGTTAGTTCCGTCATGTTTCCAATCGCTAAATGCCACTAAAGGATTATAAATATTAATAGTTTCATTGGTATGTATCTTAAAAAATGACAATTTATCACATATGACTGGGAAGGTGGGGGTGACGGGGGGGGGGGGGGCATTTAAACACAAGCAGGCTGAGGACAATACTGTTATTTCTATTCGTACATAAATTAAAATGCTTTAAATCAGGGTGACGTGTTTACTGGGTGGTGTGCGATTAACACTACGTCTTCAATAGTATCGAAGGGAGTCCCATTTCACAAAGCATGTAAGACTTATGGGCAAATCGACAACCAGGAGTATGATCCACAACTTAACTATTGAACACAGTGGTGCGTACGCATCTTTACGTACGGTTCGTTAAACGGTTCGAGGGGATTTAATCAGATGACTATTTAAAGACGCCCGAATATTACCACAAGTGTGCGATCGGCCGTCTGGTGAGGGAAATTTACAGAACTTGTAGACCTGCTGAAAATCCTTGATCCGTCCCTGCAAGTGCGCATAGCTTAACATAAAATAAACCAATCCGCATTGAAATAAAGGCAAAACCTTACCGCATTAATTCAAAAACATCCTACGGCTACGCGATATTTCTGTTGTTTTAAAATATCTGCCAAACCAGAATTAGAACACGCGCTGGATCAAACGTAACCTCGAAAATGTATAGAAAACTGTTGGGTAACTATTTCAGTGTTCCACTATTTGTAACATAACTAGGCCAACTTATTTAAATGCGAACTGTGATATGTGTTCAGAATTTTGCATTTGAAACTATTTTTACTTGCACAATGCCTCGAAATGTGTATATATATAGTTTGTAGAGGCGAACAAGACAAGACAAGACACCGTTACAATATAGAATTTAGAAGCTAAACTGGCGTGCACGTACAAGAACCCTTGAGGGTTTTTTTTTATTTTTTTTTTTATAAACAATATTTTTATTCAGGATGTCTGAATGGGATTGGGCAACAGGCTAAGTAAAACCTCTCTCCCTAGATAATATACATACATAATATTAAAACAAAGGAACAAAATGGGTGTATATAGGCCTAGGCTACACAGTTAAAGTGACAAACACATAGGCTATATTTATATAAATATATGTAAATACATATACATATGTAGGCTATAATGAGATTGATAGAAATGTACAATAAATATTATAGGTTACGTAAACTGAAAACTAAATATTGAAACTTAGACCTAAACTGCTAATGAGCAAGATTAAAATATGTTTGACATGTCAATAAAATTGTGGACTTGATTAAAAATATTGTGGTTTACATCGGTAGGCTACATACATTGGGTTGAGGATCCGAACAAGAGAAAGTTAATGTTTTTAAGATCGTATTGTAATGTGTCTATGGTTTCGCCTTTCGTGCATTGGAATGTAAAGAGCATTAAGCAAGAGCTAGGTATAGTGACCAGGATCTTCAAATATGTGACCGCAGAGGCATCCGGGGCTGTCAGCAACATGTCTGAGGTATATGTGGCCCTGTAGGTCAGTCTTGACAGTTGATAATAATAGACATAGAAAAGTTTAGTCGAGCAAACGTGATTTCTTTAAAAGGAGAATGGTCACAGAAATCTCAAGATGGACAACACAATAGTTCATAATTGTAGCAAATTTCGTAACAAACATGGATAACTCTCGAATTAAAGTGATCACAACTCACACGATCGATGAACAAGACATAAAGGATTAAACAATATAATAAATGAATGAAAACAATAGATGGGATTAACGTTGTTATTCAATGCCGGGCTTGCAAACCGATGACAGATTATATAGTGTCAATACTTTTAGACAGCGACTGGTATAAACCAATTACATGTATACACAGTATAATGAATTCTGTTTTGATGGAAATCTATTCTTTTATTTCATTTATCCACCTTTCGACCTTTAGTTAATATATATTAAATCCAGTCAAGGGGCGTGGTGACCCATGATTTTACATAAGGAACGAGATTTCGTCCGGGCCCCCAAAAAACAATATTTATATGTATGTGCGGGGGACGGGGTTGGGTGTGGCGGGTCCTCCTATGATGCCATAGAGTAAAGCTGGGCTGTGCGGAACACGCTAGAGTCGATTTGTAGCATATTCTGACCCACAGTATATGTTTGACACTGGTTAAGCTCTATGACTTGTCTACGATATCAACCTTGGTGGAAGTGGACGTAAAACCGCATTGAAACCGCGTGATGTTTTGCCATTTGCACAATTAAGGGCGCAAAAACTCAAGGGGTGGGGGGGGCAAAAACTCAAAACTATGACGCAAAGCTCATCATTGCACCCCTCTCACTGGAAACCAGTTACTGTATGGGGTTGAAAATTGTGTTCATTTGTGTGTCATAGAGGTGAGCATTTTATGACCTATTTTCTAGTCATTTCTACCAACATTTAGCTATCACCAACCCCCGTTTACTCACAATTGACCGAGTTGAATTTATTCGGACCAATATCTACTGGACAGGGGCGATTAGTTAATTTGAATGGACCAAAGCTTGATGCTATAAGTGATCGTTCGTTCCTGGAGTTTAACGTGGGTAAGACGCTGGCTCGCTAGCCTGGAGGTCGGTGTTCGATCCCTGCATTGGCCGAGAAAGTTGATCCAGATTTTCCGGCGTGATTCACCTTGTCAGTGATGCCTGACAAGGGCAGCTGTCTAGTCGTTCGGATGGGACGACAAACCGAGGTCCCGTGTACACATTGGCGTGCACGTAAAAGATCCATTGACAGTTGGAATTCGATATAAGAGTAGGCCGTAGTGCCGGTGTCAGGGCAAAATTTCCCTCATAGCACACTGTTGGCGTATACCCGTGTTCATTAGCCCAGTTTGGAGCAGAACAGTAGGACGTTAAACCCCATTTCATTTCATTTCCTAAGAAACTTACCAGGCGAAGCCACAAAATAGGCTTGATCCAGCTTTTTTGGATAAGACGCTAAAAGTGATCATTAATTAAACCTTTAAAAAGGCTAATCCTAACGTTGATTGGCATCTTGACCACTGAATCGCAATCGAGGTGATATGGGCCTCATTATTGACCATCATGACGTAATAAGCTATGACACCTTTTGCATCCATACACAGTAAGATTTATAATTTGTACATTCGGAACATTTTTTGAACCGAAGATGTTATTCCTAAGAAAAAGTCTAATCATATCTGGTGGGATCAGGTACAAAAGCAGAAACTTTTCAAATACATAGAATGTTGGAATATGGGTCTAAACAGAGTACGCCTATTCTGCTTCTTACGTGATATCCGTCACTCTTTGAACAACTGGTACGTTCATTTTAACACTTTGTTTTTGAAGTGTGGGTCTTGTTATTAATGACTGATTGATCTCTCTTCATCCCTTTCAAATAGACCACACCATTTCAAATACATACTATATAGCCCTAAGACATTTACACTAATATCTACACTACCCACAATAAAATCATCGAAGCATTACCACCATATTCAGTCGATTTCACACCAGACTCCGGGATGCACATATAAGTTTTTTCGGCTGCTCGAAAAGAATACCACTGCCTTAAAACATGGATTTTACCGTCTTCCTAATGATGCTTATGTCCTCCTATATGGCTTTCGTTTTAGCAGGTAATAATATTTTTTGGTTATCCTTTCTATTTGTATAAAGATGGACATGATTGGTTACGTACCTCTCAAGGATGTATAGCTGTGAATTATTTAAAGGTCTACCACGGAATTTAATGTATGGAAAATTCAGTTTAATTTTGGTTTAAACAATATCTTATTATGTTTACTGCCCTTTAAACGATGTATATCTTTGCGGTGCTTAAAGATCTGTTAAAACCCTTAATGTTTAATTTATTTTGCGAAGCCCATAAAATGTTTATAATATGTTTATGTGACTTTCCTGGTCAGAAGTTGGATCATTATAAATTTAATGTTAATCTCAAAAATCGTCGTTAAAACTGATACTTTGAACCTTTCACAAATTTATGACGTTGGCTCACTAACCAGGAAGTCCTAGGTTCGACTTTCCAGATTTTTCACCCAGGTGCAGGATGGAAGGCCTGTCAAGGAAAAGCACCTAGTCGTTTGGGTGGAAAGGAAAACCGTTGTTTAGTATATATATCATCGAGCGCAGGTTAAAGATCCCCAGGTAGTTGAAAATAGAAAGAAGAGTTATGCGTTGCACCACATAGCACCACAGCTTCTTTCTTCATTATCCCGTTGGTGCACATATTTCATTATATTTGGGAGTGGTGTCATACTTATAATAACTCAAGCTTGAACCGAAAGATACAGGGGGATTGGGTGGTCTGGTGGTTTAACGCGTGCACATGAAACCATAAGGTCTGTCATTGAGTCAAGTGGTACATGTGAGTTCGATTCAACGCGTGTACGTGACAAGGGGTAGAGTCGCATGTCCAACCTCGTGGGTTTACTCCAGTTCCTCCGATTTAACCCCACTGCTAAAGACCCCTACACGCAAGCGAATTATTGAAAAAATTGAACTACGTATTAGTCCCGAAATGACCTAGTTTGTGTCGAGTGCACGTTAAACCCCATTTCTCTACCCCTTAAGACACAAAAGCTTTCGTTCCTACTAATCGCTTACAGAAATACAAACTTTATAGTTGAATACATTTGATGTAAGACATAGAAGCTTCGATCGCTTTATAATTGAATACATTGATGTTTAAAGGTTTCTTTCTTTTTGCATATTAATGAAATCAAAACCCTTGCGAAATAACATAGGTATTATTTCTAGGTGTTGATTGTTTACTTTGATACATTGTCTACACTTAACGACTATAAGGAATAATTTCACATGTAGCTATAGAGTGCCACCAAAATAAATTGAAAACACTAAAACATTATATATCAACATATATGGACAGATTTATCTGTTATAATACATATAGATCGTGTGTGTGTAAAATAGCTTTATTTAACGTCCGCGTTCACTGAAATGATATCGCCGAAAATACACTAAACAAGAGTGATTTTTATATACTGTCAATGCATTGTCATACAAGGTGACCTTCATCAGTCAATGGTATCGTCTTCATCAACGATAAACCACACAGATTATAAACTGTAGCTTTAAGCATGCTACATATTGTCCAAAATCAGTCAATCGTTACATTAACCCTTTTCCTAGCCACTGATTTTTCTTTTGTGATAAATTTGTTCTTTATATCTTTACTAAATGGTTCAACGTTGTTTTATTGTCACGATCCCGATTATGTCAAATCTTGCTGACATTGAAGGATCTAGATCTAATATGAAAATAAAATGGGACCAAGGTTCTACTTTTCTGTACCAATACGGATAATGAAGACGGACATATGGTGGAATTTTGTTTCATCTTTTGCGTGTACGCCAACGTGTACACGGGACCTCGGTTTTCGTCCCAACCGAATGACTATACGTTGTCCCTAAGCTTCCAGACCTACCCTCCTGCGCCACTGACAATTAGGAACCACGTCGGAGTATCCTGATGAACTTTCTCGTGTCAAGACAGGGATCGAACACTGAACCTCCATGTTAGTGAGTCAACGTATTATTCACTGAGTCACCGTGACTCCAAATATCGACGAAGGATTCTGACTCTTTTGGTCAAAGCATTATTATATTCTTTATACCCGTCCAAAAACTAATGAAATGAAATAAAATTAGGCTTAACAGCATACAATTCTTATGTATGTATGTATAACATACATTTACACAAGAACAACACAAAACTGTTGGTGCAGTACCGCCACTGCCTGGGCAAAATGCCCCTCATAGCACACTGTATGGCGTATGCCCGTCTTCATCAGCTCAGTACGAGTAGAGCAACAGAGTGTAAAACCCCATTTCGTCTTTATTGACCTATATATAAGTTAAATGAGCTAAATCACTAATATTTGGGACCTGGAAATTGACACAAATGGGTCGTAACGCATATAATAATGTAATATGAATGTATATAAAATGATTTACATTCAATCGTTTCCGTTTTTACTCTAATTTCAAATCAGTTGTGTTCGGCGAAATACGCAAGAAGTCTCAATCGAATGGCAATCTCTAGCGTCTGGTTATTCCAATCTTCACCGAGGTATTTATTGCGCATGCTATCCAGATAAGAATATGCCGTCACCGTTTGACATGACTTGTGGAATATGTATGTCTAGCCTCGTTCTACGTGTCCCTTGTTACAAATGGCATTGAAAGGCATTATGGTACACGATTCGTGTACCAATGGTAAAATGTTTATTTTGTCTTAAATATTGAATATCAGAAGCCCATCTTTTCCTGGTAAGATCACAACATCAATGTTGATTTAAATTGACAAATAATTCGTGTTTTCAATGTCGAAACTTTGGATCATATTGAGTTAGAGACTTTAACTAAAGAGGCTTCTAGCAAGGCAGTGATAAGCATATTCAAACCCAAGACTGTACATAATATAGACGTCATTATAATCACTCCACTCTATTTACATCTAGGTTACAAATAATAAAATAGAGGTTAATAATATACATGTCATTGTCATAACTGTAAACCTATATTACTGTATAACATCATATATCATATATTATATTGTACAATAACTCGCGTTATTTCCTCGGTCACCTTAGGGCGTATATATAGCCAAAGACATCTGACAGAAAAAACCCTAAATAACGCGGTATATATTTTTTGTAAGCGGAATATAGGTTTGATATTGTTAACTTTCTTTATTTACATTATTGTCCGAATTTCTCTAATGGTGGTTCGGGGAGTAAAATGAAATGAAATGAAATGGGATTTAACGTCCTACTGTTCTGCTCCGACTGGGCTAACGAAGACGGGCATAGCCATACACTGTGCTATAAGGGAAATTTTGCCCGGACAGCGGCACTACGGCCTACTCTGATATCCAATTCCAACTGCCAAAGGATCTTTTACGTGCATGCCAATGTGTACATGGGACCTCGGTTTTTCGTCCCATCCGAACGACTCGACAGCTGTCCTTGTCAGGCACTCTGTCCTGCATCACTGACAAGGGGGGGGGGGGCACGCCGGACCACGTTCTCGGCCAATGCTGGGATCGAACACCCGACCTCTAGGCTAGCGAGCCATTGTCTTACCCATTTAGCAACCGTGACCCTCCGGTTCAGGGAGTAGGGCGCGGGTTTGATTGAAATCAGGGGTTTGATCCGGATGTTGGCTGTGAACGTTCACCTGGATTCACCAACAAAGTTTCCATTTGTTAGTGACTGACAAGGGAACGCGCATAGCCGTTCGGGTGGGACTAAAAACCGAGATCCTCGCATGTACACGTAAAAGAACCTTTGATGACGAGTATACATGGGCAGAAAAGTCGCTGTCTATCAGAATTTCTCTCATGGCACATTGCATGGCGTATGCCCGCCTTCATTATCCCGGTCGGGGCTGTAAGCAGGTCGTTAAACCCCATTTCACTTCTACCAGAATCGACATCGTATGAACAATTAATTTTGTGATTCCTTTTTCACTAAGACCAATAATGTAATTAGAGCTTTTTCTTATCGCGTCACTACCTACAGTAAGCATATTTTAAGTATAGCATAGATCATGATAATCAAAATAAATTAACATAGGTAAATAACTAAATTAAATTTATATACAGCTGAAATTAGATATCTGTCACATAGTATTAGAAATAATATCTATTTATGTATGGGTTATTCCCTGTCTAATCTATCACGGGAAGTTTATTAGATCATAGATAATAGGATATAGACATACACACAATAACTCATACCATTTCAGACCGACGGTTTAAGTATTTTGTCCACATTGCACACGCTACTTACTTCATTGATATTGACATATAGTTACTATGAGCGCAAAAATTCACGAAGTGTGCAAATGTTTGGGGTTTTTTTGGGTTTTTTTTTTGACTAGACACCAATAAGTCAATATTTATATACAATGAAATAAAAATGTGTCAATATAAAAAAATGTTTAATATTTGCATTTGAATGTCACCCTTTCAATGTCAAGTAATAATAATACGCGTCGGAAATGAAATAGGGTTTAATGTCCTACTGTGCCGCACCAACTGGGATGATATAGACGGCGAAATTTGGCTTTCGAATTCGAAACCTCGTTGGTGTGCATGTAAAAGAATCCTTTGACGAAGAGAAGTCGGAAAGGCCACTGTCCGGGCAAAATGTTCCCCATTGCACAGTGCATGGCGTATACCCATCTTCATTATTCCTGTTAATACAAAAAGGAGGACGTTAAACCCAATTTCATTTCATTCTGTAATACACAGAATTACGAAAAACCGAGGTCCCGTGTACACATAGGCGTACACGTAAAAGATCCCTTGGCAGTTGGAATTCGATATAAGAGTAGGCCGTAGTGCCGCTGTATGGGCAAAATTTTCATCATAGCACACTGTATGGCGTATTCCCGTCTTCATTATCCCAGTTGGAGCAGAACAGTAGGACGTTAAACCCCACACCATTTTATTACATTTCCGCTCAGCTGAAATATGATAATTGGGCCTGTAAATTGTCTACATCATAATACATCTTTATATATTTGCTATATTCATTATGGGAAGACGGTTTGGGTTTCTTTTTCATGGTATATGAATGGCTATGAAACTCAGCGTTAATCCCCAGTGGCGTAGCTAAGTGAGTCCAGAAAGTTACATTCGGCCATGGGTAGAAGGGCTGCTAATTTTCCTGGCAGGGCTGACCAGTAAAATCAATTTGAATATATCAAATGAAGTTGAAGTATTTCTTAAAATTTCGGTTGTAACTTAGTTTAAGTTTTCGTGAATAAGGGCCCAGGGCTCTATCTTATAATATCCGTTAATTAATCCCCTGTTTCCGTTTTTTATTTCTTCTGACAACGTAACGCTTGTTATAATATTTATTCAGTATAATAATCAGATATACGGCATATTTTATTTTATTACATTTAGATTATACAATTTATCAATTTAGTCATGAATGTCCATATGGGAGTGCCGAAAGTATCTTTGATCACGTGGCATTGTCTAAGAAAAATCTGAAAACGCCCTTTTTCTTAGAGTCTTTTCCCAGGTAATACATCATTTTAATTTATGCAACAAAGGAATGGCAGGTTATGCATTAATGAAATGTATAAGATTTTAAGTTGATTTCAATCATTCAATGTATGTCTTATTTATTTTATTTGTATAAATTTTGTAAAGCGCACGTGAGCATTTAGTCATTGAAGATGTGCGATATAAAAATGTACCACAATAATAATACATATTTTGCGCCCGTATTTTGAAATAGAGGAAACAATGAACGCTGTCTTTGGAATTTGATAACGGGTGCAGTTTACACACGGCCTTGGGGAATTATGAAGGACACATTGATGACTTTCATATCATATTGCTTCCGTTCTGTCACATTATTGTTCACAATCACATGATATAATTGTTTAAATACAGACGTGACGTCATCATTCTTTCAAATAATGGCAGGGCACTTTGCGCCAGTAATATATTCATAGACGATCGTGAGCACGTGATGATTTCATAAATGCACGTGTGTGATAGTGTAATCAATATTTTAAAAAATGAAATGGGGTTTAACGTCCTACTGTCCTGCTCCGACTGGGGCTAATACGTACGCGATACTGTGTGATGTGAGGAAAATGTTGCCAGGACAGCGGCGCTACTGCCTACTCTTATATCGAATTCCAACTGCCAATGGATATTTTACGTGAGCGCCAATGTGTTCACATGACCTCGGTTTTTCGTACCATCGGAAAGACTATACGTTGTCACTTGCCAGGCCCTCGATCCTGCACCACTGTCAAGGAGAGCCAAGTCAGAAAATCTTGATCAGGGGACCTCCAGGTTAGCGCACCAACATCTTACTCACTGAGCCACCGTGGCCCACAATCAGTATTTTAAAGCCGCGCTCAGATGTTCAGGCATTTTTTCAAAACATTATCATAATTTCAGTGATGACGTTCAAAGATAAATGTATCGTCTGGGCTGTTTTCCGAACAAACTTGAACTACTTCAAACGTGTATATGATGTTGTTCAGTGAGGTGTGTGGGGAGCAGCGGGATAACTAGTTCATATTTGTTGCTAAAATATCCAAAAGTGTGCCACAGCCCCCCCCCCCCCCTGAAAAAAGTTTCGACCCCCCCCCCCCCAAAAAAAAAAAAAATTTGAAAAATTGTCGACCATAAAAACGATAGATATACATAGTCCGTCAATTTTACACCACCCCATGAGAACACTTCCTGCATGCCCCCCCCTCGCTGCTCTGAGCTAGTTACGGCCCTGTGTGCCGAATGCCTGAAAATCGACATTTATCGTTGTTTCTTAAATGCGTCTTTAGATTTTGAAGTCGATAACAAGGTCGGCGCTTACAAACCATTTCTATAGTAATCGTTTTGATGGAATGATTCTCCTGTTTGAATCACAACCTGTTGGACCATGCAACCATGGTAAAACCTCAATAATGCAAAGCACGTACTCTGCTCTCCATTCACTATAAACCCCTGAAAACATGACATCGCGAAAAATTGTAGGCTAAATCTATTTGTTAAGGCCAGCTCAATCTTCGTCAAGATCGCTGCAGAGGTGTAAAAAAGGTGAGGGCACGTGATTGTTGGCGAGATTGTAGATTAGGGCTAGGGTAAGCATTAGGGCTAGGTCCAGAGTTACGGTTAACTTGAAGTTGACCTTATCAAATAGTCTAACCAAAATTCTACTTGTGCGGCTTGTCGCTGTCAATTATACTCATGTTAAAACACAGTACTATGAAAAAAAATAAACAAAAAACATGCAATTTAACACACTAAAAAAATCCCCCCAAAAAACACTCGGGTAAATTATTCAAACAAACAAAATGAAAACACAAACAAATAAACAATGTATCATCGTCAGAAATCATTACACAGTGAACAATAACTTGTTTAGCTTTATCAAAACTATAAGGAGGCAACGACAGAACGATAAAAGTACACACATGTATAGCCTACGTTTGAATAAAAAGTAGAAGAAAACTTCAGCCTTTTGACCCTTTAGTTGTATACATGTGTTTTTATTACGAATTAAACGGTATTTTATTAAGGAGTTGAGATAGAAATCTAATAAAGTGTCAACGTGGAATTTAAACTGTATATTAAACGTCTTTACTGTTTATATTAGTATCTCGTAAATCTTCAATCATATAAATAAAACTACACGAAGGTCAAGGTTGAGATATTTTGAACGTCTGCTTACTTTCAAAAATGAACACAAAAAAATAAAAATATTTTCATGTATGGGAGAATCTATTTTCGAGCCGCTTGGCGATGCTGGGAGTTCACTAAAACCTTTTGGTTTGCAGAAAAGCAAACGCAGTTTGTTCTCAAACGTCAATTTGCACCAGGTCAGGTTTATTTCATCGTAATCTACGCCAATGTCCAAAATCAATAATTCATGAAGTATTATTTATTTGCTTTTATTTTACAGATACCAAGGTGGAGATCATAGAGGAAGAAGTCAAGAGAGCGAAGCAATTCATAGTTCTACTTAAGTGTAAGATATACGGGTTACCGGCGGGTACCGAAACTTGCGATACATTCAGCTGGTTACATGAGTCCGAAGATCTGGAAGTAGAACAGATTGTTGATGAAGAAGATTTTTATCAAATAGAAACATCTTTAAGCAATAATACATCAAGTCTGGAATTGCTGTCTCCAAGTGATGGTGAAAATACCTATACTTGTATTGCAGAATGTGGAATTAATACGTACAGGATTGATTGCTGGTTGGGAGAACTTCAATACAAGGGTAAGTAAATAGACTGTCTGTAGAGCAATCACCATGTTTGATCGGTTATAGAGCACCGCTATTTCCTTTTTGGTTTGTCCGTATAGATTGAACTGAAAGGTTTGTTTTGGGCTTTAACGGAAATGAGATGGGTTTTAACGTCCTACTGTCCTACGTTTCTACACGGTTTAGGATAATGAAAACGGTCTTTTGAAAGGATCATTTTAACGGTACATTGAGTATTTGTTGATTATTTCAGTCCCATACTAATTTTGATATTTCATTTCCTTCCAGAAAGAAGCAATGTTTGTTCTAAAAGATATATCACGGATACTGCCATAATTGATACACCAGTACCAAGGGCAGGTAAACCGGGCGGAGGAAAAAGACACAAAGAGGTGAAGATAGCTGCGTCAGTCGTGTGTATGGTATTAGTGGGAATGATCATAATCGTGATCATAAAATGTAGAATCAAACGACTTGAAGCCTTAAAACACGTCCGTGTTACGATTGAAAACGCAAATCAGCGTCTTTTGTATCCCTCGAACGAGCCTCAATGCCAACGATTCAACATACGAAGGAATTTCCCGCATAACAGCGACAACAGTCCGATATATAGACCACCTAGTCACCCAATAACAGCTGCTAGACCACACAGAACCCTTCAAAGATTGGCACCGCCCGTTTCCCAAATTCCACCATCTATAACTTCGAGGCCATTCCCAAAACGCCTAGTTCTCCAAGAGATGAACGACGGTTCACAATTAGTATTTATTCCAGGTTCTGCATTGCCTTCTTACGAAGATTCACAAAATAACAATGTACGTTCTTCCATGAGAACATTTCAAAATGAATCTCCGTTTTTACCGCCTTGTGTTCGGGACCGATCTCTACCGCATCTGGGTGAAAGTTTCTCGAGAATCCCGGTGGTCGGCGGACTAGTGGTACCAGAAAGTACAGGAGAGCTAAGTTCTCCACCAAGTTATACTAGCATGGTTCAGCTATCATCCGAAGAAGCTGATGGAAAAACATCTGAAAACAGTGCAGGTAATTCATCTGAAGTCACGTCCTCAGAATTATCGTCAGTTGACGGACTAGAAATAATTTGTGATACTAGTGAATCAAATAATTTATTGAGCCCCGTGACTAGCGACAGTCAGAGCGTCCCGTGTTCTTCAAACTTCGAACCTCCCAGATATCCTATTCACTCGATTGCACCTCCACCAGTTTATGAAGAAAGAACAATGCATATCGATGGAAAGGTTACTAGTAGACCTACTCTACCCAATTCTGGTTAGTTCAATTTGACGCGATTTTGTTTAGTAACATCTTTGTGGGTAGCTGTAAATGAATTCGGTGCTGTTAAAGCGAAAATGACATTATGAAGAACTTAATTTTGTACTGTTATTGAAGAACTGCTCTAGTCATGTTTTTAGCATACTTTTTGTACTTTGTGTATAACCCTAGTTTAATAATATTTATTTTAATAACTTCATATCAGTAGTCTGTCTTGAGGTGACGGTGATGTAGTGCTGGAGAAAGTGAGAAAGAAATGGAGTTTAATGTCCACTTGACATTAACCAGCTCACTTTAGTATTGGAACCATGGCTTGTATAGGAGATATGTCTGCAGCGAACACAATATACAACTCATAACTCCTTTCACCCTCATAAAATCGTTAAGGCAGAGTCCAGTCCAAGGACTCTCAAACTATTTGGTCCACCCTCAGATGTTCTCAAAATGAGCCCCTTATGCCTATAACACATATGAATATCTTACACTGGCGCCGTTTCTCATGGCATGAGGACACTGAAAGGAAATGATGTTTAACGTCCTACTGCCTTGTTCGGACAGGCTAACTGAAGACGGGCGCTACGGCATACTTTTAACGAATTCCAACTGTCAAGGGTTCCTTAAGTTTAAGTGGACGCGAATGTCAGCATTAAACGAGGACGTATAAAAATGTCTTCGATTGTTGTAAAAAACTTTTATTTTCCTTTGTAGACAGTGTCATCGTATTAACCCATGACAAGGTCACTGCCCCCCCCCCCCCCGCCCTCGCCCTCGCCCTCGCCGAACCATCATGAATTTCACACTCTCCTTTGGTATAATTTATAACAATAATATAACCAATGAAGTAATTAATGGAGTAACATAAAAAATAACATCATCTTATCCATCTCTAACTACGTCACAATTTCTCATACAATGAACCATAATTCCTTATTTCGTCTCTCGTATCTAAAGAGATTCCCATTAAATTATGTTAGTGATGCGCCGAGTTTGTGGTATTGATAGTGTAAGAATTTGACACTAAAAGAAAAAAAAAGGTTGCTTCATAATGCACCCCTGCTTTGTTTGTAGATCATGCGCTGTGTGTTTTGCGGTCCGATTTGTTTCTGGAGGATGTATTTGCATATGGTTTATTTGACCAAGAAGATATGTTTCTTAAACATCAGTTATTTTCTATAGTAGCCTGATCCATTATATTCGCCCAAGGTGCACGACCTAATAGCACGGACCAAAGACCGCTCAGATTAAACTCAGTGAACCAACCAAAAGACCAGTAGGATCAATTGATAGACAACTCGGACCAAGACAGCGACCACTGAGACCAACAGTTTGCTTTACTAATTCGCTTCATTATAAAAAAGAATACTACATATATGGTTATTTATTTATTTATTATTAAATCACATAATCATAAACTTATAGGACTACTCAGACCAATACTGAGCAAATGTCTTTCTAGCAGTTGCCAAAATACAGATATTTCAACTGGCATTAGAGTGACAAGCAATATTGCTTTGGGTGTAACTGATAGTCAGAAAACAACAAAAGATATTAAGAAGATGGTTACTGGAATAATAATATATTACAAATATACATTGAATAATACACACCAATCCATTTCAGATATATATATTCAAATATAGTATATACTATAAATCATCCATAACATATATTGTCATCAAAACCGACTCTTTTTTGGACATCCAGTGACTCTTTGTTTCTGAGCAATTTCGAATAGGGTTTTAAGGGTTTAATACAAACTCAAGAAGTGTTAAAATTTGAGAAATTCAAAATCCCATATTAGCCAAAATGAGATGGTGTTTAGTATTTTACGAAATGGACTAATGAAGATGGCGGCATATGCCATGCAGTGAGAGAAATTTAGCCCTACACTACAGCACTATTTCGATTTCCAAATGTGCAGCCAATCTTTTACATGAAACCTTGTTTTTTGGTCCCATGTGAAGGAATACAAGCTTTTCCCTGCCAGCACGGTTGACAAGCAAAAACCATGCTAGAAAATTTAGAGGACCTTTCGCTACATCATAAAATTTCCAGATTAGCTAAGAGCTGTGTATTTGGATGGGTTTAATTAACTTAAATATGTTAATTTGGTGTCCCATGCTGTGAGACCCTGATCCACATCACTCCCAAACAAACAACCACAGAACTTGTCTTTGTCGACCAGACATGACAATGGTTTTTCAGTTTATAACCAATCAAAATAAAACCAGATTTAACATCAATCAAAACAAGTGTAAAATAATAAAAAATTTAAAAATATATGAACATAGTTAAAAATTATAAAAAAAACATTACTTTTTAGCATCACATCATAATTTTAGCAATCTGCTCCATACATTAGGCAAATGTTCAAATCAGACTACCCATTCTAATTAAAAGTATTTTTAAAAAGACATGATACCCAAACTCAATTATGATGGGGTTTTCCCCTTTTATAGATACAGATATGTCAATATAAGTGTATTGTAATCATTATAAAAGGCAAACATCATAAGGAACAGGAAAAATAGTCATGAGTTTGGTAAAAAAAAAAAAAAAATTGTAATCATATGTTTCATAAACATAAAACCAAGTGGTGTTACTATGAGGGAGAGAGATGGGGTTTAACATCCACTGGTAATTTTGGGACTAACATATGGATCAATTTTATTTCAATTTTAGTTTCCTGTATCTATGGGGAAAAATTATTTAAAAACCAAAAAATACTAGATTTAAACAAAACTCTGTTCACTAAACTCGAGTAGCCATGTATTTATCAATTCCCCCAAGAACTAGACATTATTTGGTTTTAGCCTTAAGGTATAAGCTACTGTTTGACACAAAGGATTACAGCTAAATCAAATATTATGATCCTTTAAAAAATAAATATATTCCCCTTTAAATATTAATTTAAGCACAGTTAAAATAAAGTAGTAAAACTAGGCATATAGTGGAATGTATGGAAATAGGCCAGTAGTGGAATGTATAGAATTAAGCATATAGTAGAATGTATAGAATTAAGCATATAGTAGAATGTATAGAACTAGGCATATAGTAGAATGTATGGAACTAGGCATATAGTAGAATGTATGGAAACAGGCCAGTAGTGGACTATATAGAACTAGGCTTATAGTTTTATGTATAAGAATTGGCCTGTAGTGGAATGTATAGAATTAAGCATATAGTGGAATGCATAGAATTAAGCATATAGTGGAATGTATAGAACTAGGCATATAGTGGACTGTCAACAAATATACTTGTCTTTAATTCTGATTGATTGAAATCCAGGAAGTATCATCTTATCTCACATCAGTTTTTATATCGCTGATTGACACATTGTTTGTTTGTTTGTACAATATGGATCAACTTTCAAAAATAAATCAACAGCACAAATACCCACTGTAAAATGACATTACATGTACCCTATCTATAGTCCTGCTGTAAAATTACAGGAGTTGTTCTCTTAAATGACATTATGTGTACACTAATCTCACTTTAAAATTACAGTACATGTACCACACAGACCAATCTGGTTAAAACACAGATCCTATTTCATTTCGTTTTTATAGTTCAAAATTTCGTTTTACTTATCTTTACTACACTTGGATCTGGAAGATTTGTTATTTAACTCGTGTTCTGACTGGTGTCAGGAATAATCCAATGAAACGGTCTGTTACGGCGAGCTTTAGGCGTGTTTTTCACGGAACTGTGGGTAATCCACTAGTAACATCAAAGCTGATTGGTTAATCAAATGCCTGATGCCATAGGGTCATAAGTCGGTCTTTTGACCCCTGACGTGACCTATCGCTATAACTTGTCAGATCTTCATGTAGTGTAGGCCATCGAAAGTATAAAAAAACGAAACGAAATATAGATCTGTATTTTAATCAGATTGCACACAGACCTACTGTAAAATTACAGTACATGTACCCTACCATCCTACTGTAAAATTGAGGTACATGTAACCTACAGTCCTACTGTAAAATTACAGTACATGTACCCTACACTAGTCCTACTGTAAAATTACAGTACATGTACCCTACCATCCTACAGTAAAAGTACAGTATATGTATCGCATATTCCTATTGTAAAATTACAGTACATGTACCCAACAGTCTTACTGTGAATTACAGGATGTGCTGTACAGTCCAACTGTAAAATTGCAGTACATGTGCTGTACAGTTCAACTGTAAAATTGCAGTACATGTTCTGTATAGTTCAACTGTAAAATTGCAGTACATTTGGGAACAGTGCAGTAGCCATCAAAAATTATTCCTAGCTTTAGCATTAATTATAATAATAAATCTTATCACAATAAAAAACACAGTTTAGAAAAAGACATTACACTATCTCATGTAACAATTCGTTTTTTCTGATGTTGATTCCATTCACCTTTCTCAGATGCCACCTAGAGAAGATGTCTATAGTTAGGGTTGATATCTAAACGACAGTCTTGACATGGAAATTCTTTAGTAAGGAATGGCTCATACCTGAAAACAAATTTGTAACTTTTACATGTCCATTCCAAGTCAAAACAGAATTAAAAAGGTATTATTCGAGATTTAGAGAAAATTCAAAACCTTGTCAGACCTTTTATCGGCAGTTTTCGTGTTTGACATCATGCATTTTCAGAAAATGTCAGTTTGGTCAGCCATATCTGCATTTAACATAGGTATGGTGGGCATTGTCAAATCAACTCAATATCTTGGTCACCCCATGGCTTAGAGAGTTGATTACGGGCTTGTCATGTGCATAAATGTCTAAATAATCATTCATATAACAATTGAAGCCAAAAAAACACTCCATAATCGGAAAGCATAGCTAACATGCAAAGCGTGTACTGGTCACATCAAATGTCGATTTTAAAATTTGAATATTATAAGTCATTAAATGCTATTTGAATATTCAATTGTGTGCATATGATCATTTTTTAAAACAAAATTTGGAGCATTTTCAGATTTCTTAAAACTGTGAATCCTTCAAATCAACAAATTTTCATTTTTGGAGTAAAGTTTGTTTCTATGAATTAATATAATAATAAACTATTGATGCATGATAAATTATTGTTTTTCAGTTAGTAATCATTCAATATTATTTTTCATTTAATAATCAATATTTTTTTCAATTAATAACCAAGATTTTTTTTCAATTAATAGTCAACATTTTTTTCAATTAATAATTAATATTTTTTCAACATTTTCTTTCAATTAATAATCATTTTTTTTACCATATCATTATTCTTTTATTGATCACAGTAATTTAAGCAATTTTCCCAGACCCTAAATTCGGCGAGAGAGCATAGAAAACACGGTTCTGGCTAACATAAGACTAAAGATCTTCATATGAATTTGTTTGTTAATTATTTACCAGAAGTTTACAGCTAAATTTCTGTGTTCAGATTTACTTGGATATGATTGAACTTCATGCCACCAGAAAGCAGGAATAAACAAAACATCACCAGCATCAATTGTACAATTTAAAGGATAGGCATCAGCAAACTTTGGAAATCTCTGAAAAATTTAAGACAATTTATTATATTCTATGTACATCAACTGTATGCTCAATGAGTACAGCACTAGCTTGCTAACAAGGATATCCTGGGCTTGATTCTGGTGTTGACCGACAAAGTTCCTTAGGAATTTCTGCTGTGGTTTCCCTTTGTCAGTGGTGGTGGTGCAGGATCCAGTTGTTCGGATGGTACAAAAAAACAAGGTTCTGTGTACAGGTTTGCAGGCGCTTAAAAGATCCCTTGATTGAAAGTAAATAAGAGTAGGCTGTAGTGCTGCCTTCCGAGCAAAAATCACTTCATGACATACTGCATGGCCTTTGTCCGTCTTAAATAGCCAACTGGGTGCAGAAAAGTAGGACGTTAAACCCCATTTTATTTCATGAACTGTATGGTATACCAATGGATGATAAAAATGAATATAGTTAAATTACCAGTAAATGACATATTAACTCACTATTTGAATTAATCAACCATGTTTTAGTGAATAAAACCAGTTAAGTTTTGTATATGGCCTCATGGAAGCTGTGGTGGCTCAGTGAGTAAGACGTTGACCTCGCTAACCTGGAGTTCCCGTGTGGATCCCGATTTTAGCCAAGAAACTCCATCAGGAGTTCCCCCTTGTCAGTGGTGCAGGACAGAGGGTCCGGCAATGATCAACATATAGTCGTTTGGATGGGATAAAAAAAAACAAAACAAGGTCCTGTGTCATGCTAATAAAGGTCACTGACTGATCTGATGGAGAAAAGGTAAAAAACAGCAAGACATATTCACCTTAAAATCTGGCTTTAGTATATCTACTGGTGACATGACAATCTGGCAATGACCAATGTATAGTCGTTTGGATGGGACAAAAAAAACAAAACAAGGTCCTGTGTCATGCTCATAAAGGTCACTGACTGATCTGATGGAGAAAAGGTAAAAAACAGCAAGACATATTCGCCTTAAAATCTGGCTTTAATATATCTACTGGTGACATGACAATCTGGCAATGACCAATGTATAGTCGTTTGGATGGGACAAAAAAAACAAAACAAGGTCCTGTGTCATGCTCATAAAGGTCACTGACTGATCTGATGGAGAAAAGGTAAAAAACAGCAAGACATATTCACCTTAAAATCTGGCTTTAGTATATCTACTGGTGACATGACAAGTGATGTACTCTCTACTAATTGTTTTCTTTTAAATATTTTTTCTTCTTTATTGTAAGATAAGATGGCTTCTGGAATGTGGGCTTCATATAATCTAGAGTTATTATGTGGATCAAATAGAATAACCTCTTTTTTACCACTTATCTAAAATCATAAAGTAGCATTACTGTTATTAATTTATGAAAAAAACCCAACATCATCCAATCTTTGCATGCAGTTAAAACATAATACCTCTACAATACTTTCTAGGTGCCTAAGTATAGCGATTTAGCTCCTTTAAACTGGTTAACTATCAAAATAATGTTTGTTTACAGTAAGTGACATAGGGAAATAAATAATGGGCATCATTCAAGAATATTGTAAGTATTGGAGAATAGACTCTTCGATTTCTAAATTAAAGATACATTATGGGGGATTAAATAAAGAGCTGGCAGTTCTCTCTATAATAGTTAAAAACTTGTTAATGTAAAGGGAATTTGCTGAAAATTTCAGAGTCAAATTGATCCACTCTGAACCAATATTTTAGCGATTGAATTTTCGGCCTAGCCTCGATCATCATTACTAAAGTCGGTACGATAAAAAAACATAATCTCGATTATCCATTTCATGATTAAATCAAGAATGAAAGAGAAGCAGCAAATGGTATCCTAATCCAGTAAACATCGCAGGCTAGCGTTGACATCGAGGATTGATTATGGTCTGGATAAGTTAATTAATGTCTAATTAATAATTTAGATAACTTAGAAAGACTTGCAATAGGCATATTTAGCTCTTGCATAATGTATGTTATATTTCATGCAGTTTATCCTGACCAGGAAGTGACTGTTAATGTAAATCAAATACATGTATGTTTTGTTTATCTACCAGTAGCTCCATTAATTTTCTATCTATTAACCAGACCAAAAGTAAGTATACCTTTGTGGTTTATAGTAATTAAACTTATGCTCCTGAGTGTCTTACTTCAGAATTCTACTTTGCGGTTCGCAATAAAATTACATAACAATCTTCAACACAATGAGAGGGGTTGGGTGGTCATTTGCTTAAACACTAGGAAAGGGGTTGGTTTTTTTTTTTGCTTCATCACAAGGAGAGGGGTTGGGTGGTCGTTTGCTTCAACACAAGGAGAGGAGTTGGGGGGTCGTTTGCTTCATCACAAGGAGAGGGGTTGGGTGGTCGTTTGCTTCAACACAAGGACAGGGGTTGGGTGGTCGTGTCGTTTAATTCATGCGTTTTAGATCACATGGTCTGTCATTTAATCAAGTGGTGTGGTTTTGATTCCCTGCCTGTACATGACAACCTTGTAGGTTTTCTCCGGGTCCTTCCACTGATAAAGATCCCTATGCACGAAGTGAGTTATTGTTAGTATCGAAATGAGCTAGTTTGTGTCAAATGGATGTTCAACCCCATTTCCCTCTCTCAACACAAGGACACATTTCAAGAGAAGTCTCAGATATATGAGAACAAATAAAACTTCATTATTTGGTGTGGAAAGCTGTTAAAACTTCCTATAACAGTCTTATTCAACATCATTGATTTTGTGTGTCAATTAAAATAACCAATTGGATCTGACTGAATGGAAAATGACACTACTCACTATTTGGAAAGATTTAGGCAATGAAGCTGAACTGAGAGATTTCTACAAAAATTTATTTGCTGATGGGTCAAGTTGTTGAATTCAATTTTCTTACACAATTTCACTTACCTGACAGAGGAAGTTATCATAAGGATCAAAATGAGTTTTTCCTAGTGTGTTTCCATCACTAAGCCAGATATTCAAATGATTTAGATTTAACAATCCTTGAATAAAACTCATTTCTTCAATGTCATTTTCTAATTCTGGAAAATATTCTCTAATGGAAGAATACTCTAAATAAGCGGATAGATTGTTTAAAGTTTGATTAGATATGCGATTTACAAGGTCTAAAAACTGTGAAAAGTTCATGTTTAATGTTGCTGGACGAACAACGACTAGATCTGGAAATTTTAACTGCAGCTTGACTTCCAAAGGAATATTGTTGGAAAAAGCAGTATAATTTTCCCACAAAGACACAGATTCAACGCCTTCATAATCTCCTCCTGATGTTAGTTTAATATGGACTTCTTTTGTTCCATAGCGTTTTCTGAAAAACTTTTCTGTCCATTTATAAGACTTCCATGTTTCCATAGCCCCTTCAATGATGACAGGTTTTGATATTTTTAGATATTCATGAAAAAAATTCATGGAATCTTCCATTTTGATTCTTTCACACTCAGGAATTTTACTTAGACGAAATAAATTATGCTCATTACTCGAGCGACAACTATTATTGTCATGACTACCAGTGCAGGTTAATGTTTGTGAGTCTTCGTACATTTTCCCCATATTCAAATTTGATATGTTTTCAACATGGTATAAGTTACTAAGGATTTCTTGTTTGTGGAGACCTTCAAATGACAGGCTACCATCAGTCGATTTGTATGTATAGCAATGTTCATTTATAAAATTCACAAGGTTCTCTATTGTAACTGTTGCCTCAAATTCAATTATATTGGGTTTTAGTTCCGGTATCTTATGAAGACAGGAGCGATCTTTAACTATTTTCTGAAATACTATTATTCTATCATGCTTATTCCTGAATTTATTATTGAATTTTGGTTCTGTTTTATCTGGCCAGAGAAATCCATCTACATTTATCCGTCCAACAACCACATTGTCTTCTGTATTAAATATACTGCTGACATGCCGAATTTCTTCATTTATTTCTTCTCCTGTTGTTACTACAGCACAATTATCTTTGACTATCATCAAAATATCAGCAGGAGAAAAGACGGAGGCACTCTTACTGTTACAAATGTTGACAACCACCAGAATAATAATTTGTACCAACTGTTGTACTGGTATCATGTCTTTCTAATTATGTGGTTTCAAAGCAATTTTTCAAAATATATCCTATATCTCTTTTTTAACTATAGTAGCCTATAAGCCTAATATCAAGCATTGTCCATTATCATCATTATCATTATGCTTGGTACGGTACATGAAAAATGTATCCAATGGAAATCAAAACAATCATGCACCAGAACAAAAATATAAATTCAGAAGAGGAAAATATTATTAAACAAGCATGTTAACTGTCAGCTGACCTGGAGTTTATCTTCCTTCATTATCGAGTCCACGGGCCATTTGTTTCATTGACAACGAATCAAGTGCTTACACGACGGTTTAATTTCACGTGTCAAATGCTTATCTATTGTCAGATAAAAGAATAATGTCATGATATAAAACATATATATAACTAAAATATAAAGCTCTGTATACTAAAATTTGATTAACAAAACATGTTTTTAGTCCATTTGCATAAAGATTCTACTAAAAATATCATTTTATGAAATAAATAAAGATACGGCAGCCATATTGACAAGGGAAATTACTCTAATCATAGAGCCCTTTTGTCAACGTGAGTAACTCACATTTCCCTACCCAAATAAACCACTTTCAGATTTAAACCATGGTGCATAGAAGGACAAGGCCACCGGGCGTTATTATCTCGCGTTGTAATAAGACACATCATATCATTTTAGCATGGTCAAAGTTTTGAAGTTAGAGGAAAGAATTGTTTATATGAACCAAACTTTATGAAATGGAAAAATGGGACAATAACTGGTATTGCCATCTTTAACCCAACACTAACTATTCATAAATATTTATTTAATATGAGTCCAAGACTTAACTATGTACAGTGAGTATGAGTAGGTTTATCAATAATCGTAACAGCCTAACAGGTCTAATAATCCCGAAATAACTTTTGCGAAAAATGATCAGAATCAGTAGGGACCATCTCTATACTGCTTTCCAAGGTAAGATAATGGTAACTGGAAAATGTGACACAAGTTAACAAAATCTGAGGATAGCGAAGATTAGAAAAATTTTATTACTATATATATATTTGGGATACAAATTAAAATAAAACATTTAATTAATCTGAATATAACAATTACCGGGTATAATAAATAAATTCATTCCTTTTAAAATCCAATGACATATGCCTTTGATAATTTGAACTGTAATTCTTCAACTATCCAAAGTCATCAGTCTATATAGTATATCATTAAAAACAAATTTTTTCTTATCATTTATAAGAACCTCATTATTGAAATTTTAATCTGTAATATTAGGCTCAAGATACAAAGAACAGATTGAAAGACATTGTCAAAATAAATGTATTTCACAGCGACACTTATGTTTATTAGCACATATACAGCTCAATGTTTGGCACTTTTACCTTTCAGATAAGATAAATAACTTTGGCAACCGATTTGCATATAAAGTGAAAACTGGCAGAACTCCTTAAACATCGAAATAATGTTGTACTTATGATTACTCCATTTCTCCCCCACCCCTTTCTTTTTCTTTTGTTTTTTTTTTTTTGTTTTCTATGAGAATGTTTTATCTATTCTGTACAGTCAGTCTCCATTGTCCAGTAGTAATAATTTCTTTGCATTTTCCATTTATTAAATTTATCAATACTAGTAATATTAATATACTTTAGCCATATCAAGTAAAGCTGCTGATTGTCATTTTAGATTTTGAATTATTTGAAAACTACAATCTTGTGAAATTTGAATCTCTAAAAGGAATATCAGTCCAAAAATAGTTCAGTTCTCTTTCATATATTTATAAAGATACTGTGAATTAAAAATTCCACAACATTCAACATCTTCTGCAGATGACATAAACAAGCCAGTGCCACATATAAGTGTTGAATAAAATCTTCTGATAGCCATCTTTTAATCTGATTGAATCAAAGCCAGGAGATTGTCTAATGTTGATATTTAGTTTTGTTTTCTTAAGAGGGGAGGTTACCTGAAAATTTTTGTTTTGAAATTATAAAGCTATTGAATTGAAAATGGTACAAGTAGTTAGGAAATGTAATAAAGAAGGGAAAAGTAACTTTTAAAAAAAGTTGTTGCCAGGGTAACCCATTTTATAGGGGGAAAAATTATGAAAAGTGTAGGTACAATATATCTCTGTAACTAATTAAGATATATCTTCACCAATTTTGCAGGATATATAAACAAATATCTACCCCTGAATCAGACAGAAAGCAATTTGAATTATCATTAATATTTCAAAAGTTATCAAAATATTTCTCAAAAGACAAAATATTGTGGTGAGGCAAATGTTTTAAACACCATTTTCCAAGAAACTATGAAAATTATAGAGAAAAACTCTCTGCCTTATTTTAGGGTTATCATTAAAGAATAAGCAGGGCGAAAATGAGACATTTATCTTTATTAGTGCCAGAGATATGGTGTACCAATGGTTTTCATACTTTTTCCCCAAAAATGTGTTACCCTAGCAACAATTTTTTTTTTTTTTTTAAATGTTAGTTTTCCTTTGTTTATTATATTTTCTAACTACTTGTGCCATTTTTAATTTAATAGCTATAGAATTTAAGAACACATTTTTCGGGTAGCCTAACCCCTTAATCAAATGTTTAATAATCAATTTGAGAACATTTTACATTTAGCATGAATTAAAGGACAATATTGGTGCCAGTCATTATCACATATATGATAGAACTGGTTAAACACGTTCCAAATATTATTTTATCACTGAGATCATTGCTACGATAGATGAGTAATCAATGTTTCAACAATAGGAAGTGACGAACGCAAAAGGAAAACACGAGTTATCCCTTTATATAACTGAATGAAGTGACGGGTAATAACAGATACATGGGCGAATTTCTGCTCACTAATAATTCCTTCGAAGACCAAAAGTTGTTATATGAGACTAAGAGTATATCTGACAATTCAAAAAAGTAATTGCATGTCATTAGATAAGAGAACAAGAGAAAAATAGAAACAGTCCGTACATTCACGGGTGTTTATTCATTCTATACTTATAAAAACATGGTAATGCACGGACTATTTCTGTTTTCCTTTCATGTTCTCTTATCTAGTGAGAGTCAATTTTGTTTATGAATTGTCAGATATCCTTTCACAGTCCCATACAACAACTTTTGGTCTTCGAAGGAATTATTAGTGAGCAGAAATTCACCCATGTATCTGTTATCACACGTCATTTCATTCAGTTATATAAAGGGATAACTCGTGTTTTCCATTTGCGTTCGTCACTTCCTATTGTTGAAGCATTGATTACTCATCTATCGTAGCAATGATCTCTGTGATAAAATAATATTTGGAACGTGTTTAACCAGTTCTATCACATATGTGATAATGACTGGCACCAATATTGTCCTTTAAAGGAGCATTGGGTAAGATTAGATACAGAGCTGACAGTTCCCGCTATAATAGTTACAAAATCAATAATGAAAACAGAAAATGCTGAAAATTTCAGCCAAATTTCTTCACTCTGAACCAAGATATTAACAATTCAATTTTTCGGCTAGCCTCGATCATCATTACTAAAGTTGGTTCTATAATTAACAAGTCTCGATTATCCATTTTTACGATTAATTATGCCCTGGATCAGTTAATTAATGTCTAATTAATAATTTAGATAACATTTAAGGCCTAAAGAAAGACCCACAATAGGCAGATTTAGCTCTTGCTTAATTTAATGTATGTTTAAGCGTGAAAAATTAGATACAAATGACTATCAGCATCTTTAATATTTTAAATTACAGAATGGAGATCACAAAGTTAACAAAAATACTGGCAACTTATAATACTAAATAAATGTTGCTATTATATAATCTATTCATAAATTTGCTATAAATTCACCGAAGATTCCCAACTTATCAGCATAAAAGTCTGGTAATTCTATTCCTGCTTCAAATGATTTAGGTTGAACACCATTTAGAGGTAAATCTTGTTCTGTACATACACCAGTTAAAACTAATAATGACTTTAATTTACAACGTTTAGCCATATAAATATCTGTATTCATTCTGAAAAGAGCCATTTCAATAAATTAGTATATAAAGTAAAGAACAGAATTTTAAAAAATGTTTTGGTTATCTTCCTTAGGCTATTGGGATTAGAAACTGATGAATCAAATAATTCCATTGGGAAGATGCCAGTAAAGGCAGTTTCCATACTCTAGTGATTCAAATAAATAAAATGAAATGTGCTTTAACATCCTACTGGTCTGCTTCTACTGGGTTAGCGAAGACGGGCATACGCCATGCAGTGTGCTATGAGGGAAATTTTGCCCGGACTGCAGGGCTACAGTCTACTATTATTTCGAATTCCCAAACTGTCAAGGGTTCTTTAACATACACGCCGATGTGTACACAGACCTTGGGTTTTTGTCCCATCCGAACGACTATATATTGTCCCTTGCCAAGTCTTCCGTCCTACATCACTGACAAGGGGGAACGCTCAGATCGAACACAGGACTTGCAGGTTAGTGAGCCAACGTCTTACTCACTGAGCCAGTGATTCAAATAGTTTAACAGGATAGGAAAGGAGTTTAATAACATCTGGTCAAGATAATACTTCAGCCATTTTGAGACTGGGATACAGTTATTTTTTCTATCTACTCGTTATCAAATTTCCAATGTCAAGGCTGCTTTTACATGCAATGCAATATGTACATGGGTGAGCCTCAGTTTTTTGTCCCAACCAAAATAGTGCTGGGTAGTGCCACTGCAGTCACGATATGATACAAATTGCGATAACAACAGCATAAACGAAATAACTGATATTTTTAGTCCTGCCGATGTTGAAGAAGTAAAACTGTTTTATAGCACACTATTGATGATGTGGATCAAAATAAGGACCCAAACAGTTTATGGGTGTTTGTTTTCCTATGGATAATGTGTGACGTGGATAAATTAAGAGTGACAGGTTACTTACTGAAGCGACAAAAAACCCATAAAAATGAATCACGATACATCGAGCATCTTGTGATTCAATTACGCGAAGTGTGAGGAGGTGAATCGTGATACATCGTTTCAATGATATATCAGTTTTTTTTGTCCCATCCGTAAGACTAGATACACTATCTTTATCAGCTACACCTGAACAGTGGGAACCAGGCTTGAAAAATCCCAAGGGTGGACCTCAGTTTTTTTTGTCCCATCCGTAAGACTAGATACTTTATCTTTATCAGCTACACCTGAAAAGCAGGAACCGGGCTTGAAAAATCACAAGAGTGGGCCTTCGTCAGATATAATGAATACGAAATGAAATGGGTCTTACTTTTCTGCAACAACTGGGCTAATGAAGACGACAGAGGTACAGTATAACATGGCTACTCACCTATCTCCCACCATCATAGATCTAGCAGGATCCAGATTATTAGCTTGAGATAACGTGTCAAACATGGTAGTTTCAGGTTTACCAATAATTAAAGGTTTTTTACGAGATGGTAGACTCACAGCTTTAACCATTGTTCCAGTTCCTGTCATTAGAAATAAGTAAAAATTGAACAGAGATGGAGAGAGAAATAGGGTGTAACAGTAGGTCATTTCGAGACTAACATATGGTTCAATTTTATTATGGGGAAACCCCCCGCAAGGTTGGACAGGCAACCCTACTCCTTGTCACGTACAAGTGAAAAATCAAAACTTTTCTGCACAGACTGGGCCAATGAAGACGAGCATACAGTTTGTTATGAGGGGAATTCTGTTCGAACAGTGGCTGTATGGTCCACTCTTATTTCAAATTCCATCTGTGAAGGCATTTTTTTACGTGCACACCAATGTGTACATGGAACCTTGTTTTTGTATGACTCATCCGGATGACTAGACAATGTTCCTTGTCAGAGCTCCGTCCTTCACCAGTAACAATGGTAAACCACGCCTGAAAATCCTGCGGAACTTTCTCGGCAAACACTGGGAGCAAACCCGATACATCTTGGTTAGCATTTCAGCGTCTTTTTCACTGAGCCATCACATCTCCCTTACCTGGTATAACTATATCACTGCCCTGAGTTGGTAAATGTGTATCTTCATTAGTACCAAGAAATAAACAGTTTTCACGTTGTAAATAACTTGCTGCCTTTAATATCTTAATATAATTAATATAAGGATCAAATCCTACAAATACACAGTTTACCTGAAAAAAAAAGAAATGAAATTTAAAAAAATTATTATCGTTTTGAGAAAGTGCTTCATGTGCCTCCATTTCTCTAACATCCATAATAAGGCAACAATCATTAAACTATTTCATCATTAAATACTCCAACAAAATACAAAATACAAAATAAATAACAGCATTTAAATTATTGTAAAAAAACTACCAACAACTTTGTCGTTTACAATCATAGATAAAAAAGACAAATTGGTAAAAAAAATTCTGACCTCACAAACACCAATAAAATATCAAAGCACTTTTTACAACTTGTTATAATCCTTATACTGGCCGACAGACTGCACTTAGGGACGAGTGGTTATTTTTACGGTTCAACCATTGTATACCATGTAGCTGTCAACTATGTAACAACTATGGTGACTAAGACTAAATAAATAATTTTTAACCAAATCTAACCTCTGGATCTAGTTGTGTTTTTAGCCATTCTTCAACTCGTGATGAATAGTTTATATTATCATCCTCATGTACCATTTCATCAGGCTGAAGAAAAAATACATAGGATGAAAAACGTACAATTGCAGCCTACTTTTTCCTAGATAAAGTGAGAAACGAAATAGGATCTGTGTTTTAATCAGATTGCTGTTTACTGAAAAATGATATTTTTACATAAAGTTTTTTTAGTTGATTTTCCAAACCACTCCAAACTTCTACTCCCTAGACTTCCTGGGTCAAATAACTAGAGCATGGTCCTTAATTATTAGTTGAGTTCAGAGCGATTCGTGTGATTGGGACGATTTGAAGCGCTTGAAGGAGCAGTAGTTCTGTGCAGTTCAAATGCTTAAGATTTAAGGGTTGATAAAGGCAGAATCACACTCACAGTTTTAAATGATGTCATTGCTTTACTTACCCCAATACCTGTATGTTTAATGTTAAATTTGTCCAATTCTTTTCCCATAGCAGGATTTCCTACTACATAAACTTTTCCTTTAAAGTTATTATTGTGTAAATACAGAGCACCAACATAAGCTGTACATACTATATCACCCTGAAATAAATACATATCATATCATATATATGACTTCAAAATAATATTAACAATAATGACTATACAACTCTACCAGTAGCTGCCAGGCAGGATACGCTCACATTTTCGAGAGATGGATAGAGAACAAGCTAAAAAGAAAGTGATTTTTCGTACAATCAGGGGCCATAATTCAGGAAGTTACTGTCCGATATGCGCGAATATCGAAAGGAACCGAGATCTTTGGGTTATAAACTTACATTTCAAGTTTCATCAAAATCGGATAAAAATTGTGACCTCTATAGGGTCCACAACCTTGATATACCATATTTTTATGCTATTCAGTTTTGGGCCGAATTTCAACAAAATTCGAACTCAGCCGTCCTTAGGGTATAACGGTGATACAACAATACGTTTTTTTAAATCGGATAAAAATTATGACCTCTATAGGGTCCACAAGCTAAAAACGTGATTTTTCGTACAATCAGGGGCCATAATTCAGGAAGTTACGTTCCGATATGCGCGAATATCGAAAAGAATCGAGATCTTTAGGTTATAATCATACATTTCAAGTTTAAACTAAATCGGATAAAAATTGTGACCTCTACAGTGTTCACAAGCTAAAAACGTGATTTTTCGTACAATCAGGGGCCATAATCCATGAAGTTACAGTCTGATACATGCCAATATCGAAAGAAAACGAGATCTTAGGGTGATAAACCTATATTTCAAGTTTCATTGAAATCGGATAAAAATTGTGACCTGTAGACTGTTCACAAACAATTGTGGACGGGCGGGGGCGACGACAATTCATGTGGGCGTATAAAAATGAATACTGTAACCTGACCAAATTGATGTATTGCCTGTCACAAAAAAACATACTGATACATATTTGACTTGCAGCATTTATTAATATTAAGCATCGAAAGTCATGAGCCTCATTCAACTTCACCATGACCCCGACTCCATAGAACTGAACCAGTTTGTACATTAATGGTCGTCGTCAAGGAAATTGTACAGAAACTGATAAGAAATGAAATGGTGGGGTTTAATGTCCTACTGTTCTGCACCGACTGGGCTAATGAAGCCGGGCATCTGCCATACAATGTGCTTTGAGGGAAATTTTACCCGGACAGTGGCACTATGGCCTATTCTTATTTTTAATTCCAATTGTCAAGGGTTTACACGGGGCTGCGGTTTTTCGTCCCATCTGAATGACTATACATTGTCCCTTATCATGCCCTCTGTGCTGCACTACTGACAAGGGGGAACCATGCTGGAAAATCCTGATAAACAATCTCAGCCAACGCAGGGATCAAACTTGGGATCTCCAGGTTAACGAGCCAACGTCTTACTCACTGAACCACCATGGCTCCCAATAAAACTGATAAGATGTGTTGGATTACACAGATATTCTTTTTATTACCAGTAATTCTCTTAATAAAATACTTACCACGTCAGCGTCAAAACCATATTTCAGACACTTTTTCTTATAATCTTCTCTCGAACTAGAGCTGTTATTTGTTATATAATAAACTTTCTTACCCTAAAATAATAACATGCTTTAAATATATAACAAAAGCATTAGATAAATCAATGTTTTCCATTATATTTCAGCTTTCTGCTCTTCACACTGAATTTTAAACCACTTACATTTAACTACACCAGGATGGCCAGCAGACAGGAATTCAAAATCTATTTGCGTCATAGTAGATCTCTTACACAATATAAATAGCCATGGTTTTTTTTAACCTAATATTCATCCATTTAATTTTAATAGAACTTCTTCTGGTGTTTCATGGACTTTCTCATAGTCCCCTGTTTTCGGACGACCTACAGAGATAAATTTGAATTCCTAAAAACTTGATGTTTATGATGTAGACCACCCAATATTCTCCCATTGTTAATTTTTGCCTCTTTGACCACCTCCCACATTTTCAAGGTCTGTCAATGACCTGGTTCAAAGCCTGTATGAGGTTGACCAGGGAAATTTTGAGATACACAAACTGATCAGATAGAATATTTTGAAATGAAAGCCCTGATATAGTCAATATAGAGGATTATTTTAACTTGAGGCAGGGTTATTTCCACTGGTTTCAGTTAAATTATACTCAAATTTTGCTAGCAGTGAAGAGAGAGAGAGAGAGAGAGAGAGAGAGAGGGAGGAGTGTTTAAGGTCCACTTGACACAAACTTGGTCATTTCAGGACTAACATATGGTTTAATTTTATTTCAATAATTCGCTTGCGCGTAGGGGTCTTTAGCAGTGGGAGGAAACCGGAGGACCCAAAGAAAATCCACGAGGTTGGACAGGCGACCCGACGCCTTGTCACATACAACAGGGGAATCGAAACCATGCTGTTTGATTAAATGACAGACCTTATGATACAACGTGCATGTGCTAACCATTCGCCCCCCCCCCCCCCCACTAGCACTGAAAGAGTTACATCTATTTACCAATCTTTTAAGATGTGCTATAGTATCTACACTTCCTGGTATAGCACCATGTCCATCCCATAATACACCTGAAAAGCAATAGTAGGTGAGATATAATTTTTCAGAACACTTTTTTTTTTACTCTGATTTTTTGTTAATACAGTGGTCGGTAATGTACTGGGGGTGCCTTTACAGCTTTCAAAGTAAACCATTGCTGTCCATTACCAAATTAAGCACACATTTAAATGAAAGAGAATATTTTGAATTAGGCGCTACTATTTTAGCATTTTATTCAAAATCAAAAACCCTAGTCTAGGGGGTTCGGCGCAATTCCCAATCAACAGAGACTTAAATAAGTGTCTTAAACATTACTTTGAAACAATCGGTAAATCATACAGTTCTGCCATGAAAACTGCACATGAAAACATAAACTACTTCGAATCTGTTAAACCTATTCTATCACATGAAAAATTGGTGGATATGGCTGTAGACAGCTGAAGTAAGTGAGTGGAAGAAAAAGTTTCGGGAATGGGATATAAATGGGCCTCTAATTAATCCAATCAAATTCATGTACACTTTAGATTAAGCCCTTGAAGAAGCAAAATATTTTTTTCAAAAATGACAATGGTGTTCAACGGGATCGGTCAATATCCACTTACTTTTTTGAAAAATACATCATTTTGTAAGATTTAAAATTAGATACCTGTACCTACTACTAATACTTTGTGAAATGTTTGTTGTAATTTTAATATTTGAAAATAAATTTATTTTCAAATAAAATTTATGAGGGAGTGCTATTAGTAATCAACATGATTCTGCAATTTCTAAATTCACAGTCCAATGAGGCCTAAGGCCTAGCCTATAGTATATAATATAGTACCCTAATACTTTCTAAATTTTAAATAGTAAATGCTAGAGAGAGGCCTAGCCTTTATAGTTATATAATGGTAAAATAAAGTTTTATCCGACTACATGTTTCACATCAATAAGGTCTGTATGATAATCACTTTCTTTCTAGGTCTATACGATATATATGTTAGTCCCATTGATTATAAACTCATCACTTTTACTAAAATAATGAAGATCAAAGACACCGGTACCCTCTTTTCCTTACCATCACAATCAAATAAAAAATTGTCCGTTTCTGATATTAACTTCTCGGCAGCAGACCTGTCTAGTTTCTGACAAGCCATAATATTAGTTGTGGCACTTCTTATTAATGACAGAGGCAGTTTACTAATATGATTATGAAGGAAGAGTCTCCTCAATAGCATTGTGTAGATAGCATTATCCAGACTGATTAAGGGGAACAAACTCACTTTAGCCAAGCTACGAGGGGAAGTCAATAAGTTCATAGAAGTGGGCAGGCCTATTGATACACCCCTGAAGACATCGTCGTTGATGTCATTATTGAGAATATGAGATAGGCCATCTGACGACAGTTTACAGACATAAACAACCCTTCCCGATCATTTACTGCCTGTTGAAAACAGGTACCCTCCTGTATTCATGGAAAGTTCTAAAAAACTGAGCATCGTGCAGTTATCAAGTTTCTCACGAAAGAAGGGGTGAATGCGACCGAAATACATAAACGTATGACCAATGATACCAATGTGTATGGGAAGGAAGCCCCTCAATATTCTACTGTTGCAAAATGGTCAGCTGAGTTGGGGTCGCAGCTCCTTGGACGATGACCCACAGGAAGCCCTGTTGAAGCCATTATAGATGATATGGTTGCACGGGTCCAGGGCTTAATCATGTCCGATCGTAGAATAAAGGTGGACGAGATATCTTCAGAGTGTGGCATTTCTCACGGAAGTGTTTGCTCCATAATTCATGAGCTCTTATGTCCAAGGTGTCTGCAAGATGGGTGCCAAACTAAAATTGGTAAAATGCACAAGATCGACACCAGAGAGTTGAATCCAGTCGTGAGCTCTTGGACATCTACAATGCTGATCCCGATAACTTTCATGCCCGTCTGGTTACAGGGGATGAAACGTGGATTCATCACTGGGATTTTGACACCCAAGCAAGAATCCATGCAATTGAAGCATAAGCACTCTCCTGCACCCAAGAAGTTCAGAACTCAGCTTTCTGCTGGCAAGATCATGGCGAACAAGTTCTGGGACTATAAACCGCCTAAAACTACAACAACAGGAGCCTACAATGCTGACTTGTTGAAGCAATTGAGAGCGGTGATCAAGAAGAAGAGTCGCAGCATGTTGACTGCTGGAGTTATGCTTCTTCGTGACAACGCTCCAGTGCACAAGAGTCGTAGTGCACCGGCTGCACTTCAACAATGTGGCTTTAAACAACTTAACCATCCCCTCTACAGTCCAGATCTGGCCCCAAGCGACTTCTATCTGTTTCGCAATTTGAAATCACACTTGCATGGTACAAAATTTGGTGATGATAAACTCAAGGCAGCTACTGAGGTGTGGCTGAGGGGCCAGTCAGAAGACTTCTACGGCAAGGGCATAGACAGTCTCAGGGACAAATGGGCAAAGTGCATCGAGGTCCAGGGAGATTATATTGAAAACTAAAATCAATATCACAACCATTGGCTTCTGTTTTATATCCACTTCTATGAACATATTGACTTCCCCTCGTAACTTTGCTTTCTCAACAACCTACAGTGATATTTAATTTAAACAAAAGCATTTCAGAAAACGACTGCCATTGTGCAACGTCTTTGATATTTACTGCAAGATCAGAAGAGTTGTGGGTGGAATTTTATTTCACACTAGCCTACCTTGCCCAAATGTCAATTGATTATGTTAAAGACTGGTTCTCCCACTAATTCATTCACTTGATTTGATATTTGTTTATTTGGTGCTATGTTATATTTATAGCACGGCTTTCATGAGTTAACAGGTTTGACCAGAGGCCGTAGGCCAAGGCGTTAAACCTGTTAACGAATGAAGCATGCTATAAATGACTTTTAACATTGACACCTGCTCAACATGCTTGATGTTATTGCACAGAAAACCCACCCCACTTCTCTATATGATTTCTGTTAAAACTAGTGTAAACCAGCAAAAGTGTGAAATAACATTGAACATGTCTTATTGCACGGTTAAGCTCCACCCAATCTACTTGAGGGAAAAAAATCTGCTTATTCATCGAAAAGAACAAAGGAAGATTTCCCGTCCATGTTACAAGTCTATTTTCTGTCTTGTCCGCAGGTTTATCTTGTAGATTTTTGTTTTGCGTGTAGATCGGCTCTCCTGTACTTACTAGTAGAAATGAAATGGGTTTTCCTAGTTCTTTTACTGGTAAGAAACGGGTTATGTTGCTGTAAAAATACGTCCAAATACCAATTAGAATTTTTTTCAAATTCAGAGGACAAAGGAACTTTTGATGAAGAGTTGCCATATTGAATGCCACACTTCAACATGATTGATCCAATCCAATGCAGTCCCTTGGTTAGATAACCAATAAATGAAGATGTTTGTTAAGTATTTGTTTAGGAAAACGGTTGTTTAATGTTTTTTTTATCACTGCATATTGATGCGAAGAACAGTCGCTACACAATTTTATTATCTGGGGTTTTTTTTATCTTCAGTTGTTGTTGTTTTACGTCCGCTTCCACTGAATTTCACTGAACAGAGTACAGAGAATTGAAACAGGGGTTAACATCCACTCGACACAAACTAGGTCATTTCAGGACGAAAATATGGTTCAATTTTAATTCAATAATTCGCTTGCGTGTAGGGGTCTTCAGCAGTGGGATGAAACTGGAGGACCCAGAGAAAACCCACGAGGTTGGACAGGCAACCTACTCCTTGTCACGTAAAACCGGGGAATCGAAACCACGTCAGTTGACTCAATGACAGACCTTATGATGCAGCATTCCCATTCGTTCATCCACACCTCTCAGTGTACAGAGACAAATTACGGCTAAACAAGACGTTCACTAAGAATGTTCCGTCTTTGAAGCTCATTTAACTACTCGCAACTCATCTCATTGGCTTCAACACCGAGATAATTTGTCAACATTGTCTAATCAACAAAAGAGCTGCAAAAATGTAATATACAATTAAAAATTTATAAACAACCAAAACACTGTCATTAACTGAACTTTTGACAATATTTAATTGCATCAACCAATTAAAAATATATTCAAATGAAAATACAATATTATTCAGAGCTTTTCTGAGATTTCTGTACACGTTTCACACTAAGCGCCAAAGGTATAGCTTCACAATTTAATTTCTCTAAAATTAGGCAAGCAAAATGCTTTAATTGGATTTTATTTCCTATAATAACTTAGTAAAATAGATAAAACATGAATGAATTATTAATTTGAGAACGTGTTAATTAATTTTCTCCGAATTCGATGAATGTTTGAAATCATACCTTTGCTTATTTAACAATTTTTTTTATACACATAAAAAAACATGAACAGATTTAAAAAGAATGAATGTTTAACATCTTTATTTAAAGTAGTAAATTCGCTGATTTATGCACAAAAAAATAAAATGTTGATTTGGTTGCTTTTAATGGGCGCTGTCTCTGTTCATATATTGAAGAAACAATCATTTCTACATATTAAAATTTCCAATTTTTCTTATTACTTGAACATTGGTTAAATTTATTGACTTATATAGGAGACACCCAAGACTCAACCAAAGTGAAAGTATAATTTTCTACATAATCAAAGAAGTAATGCCCTTTTCACAATTTTATTGTTTTTTGCATACAGCCCAAATTATCAGATCCATGGAATATGACAAGTCTTTCTACTGCGGTGACATACATGGGTAGATTATTGTCTAAAGAATGGATGGTATGGGTCAATACTCCTAATGATAGCAAAGAATACTGTGAAACTGAGATTGCTGTCCATTCATACTGCTGGCAAGCAATCATTCAGTCATATCAAGGGCAGAATCAAATGGTATGAACCACAGTTTTGGTCATGCATATTCATGTATTATTAATATTATGAATTTTCTCCTTCAAAATAAAATTAAATACCCATATTATTTGGTAGTAAATTCTATTTTAAACTAAATATTCATGCATGATTTTGAGATGATGTAAAATTGTTTAAGAGTTTTAGAAAAATATACAATTTTTGTATACATTATCTTGAAACACAGGATTTCAGTGGCATCACAGGTTGAAATGAACAGTTTAACTCCGACGTAGTTAATTCTTACAATCTGTCCCTAAGTTTTAGCACTTTTAAAATTCGGAGTAGACGAAATTGGGGAGCGTAACAAACATTGAATAATACACAAGGATTAAGGAGTTACCGGAGAGAATGTCTTAGCAGGGGTTGAACGGGGTTTGCTATTCTTAAATGTAGAGCTCCAAAATAAAAAGAGTCAGTCTCTGAGACAATATGATAACACATAATAGAAGTGGTCAATCATTTCATTATGTGATATTGCATCTGATGACCTCATTTGTTCAACAATAAAACATTCAAGCACCAACAAGGTTAGAGAGAATGTGCTGACATTGACTTTTAATTCACTTCTAAATATCCTAAATATATCTTTATTGCTGCTTGCATTCTGGTGGCTTTTCTCCCTGAAAATATACAAATTGGAAAGACATTTAATTGAATGCCAAAGAATTAAACTGAATACATTTAAACACATTAATTTGTGTAAAAATAAGATATTGTCCTAAAAATACATTCAGTCTTGGTTCCCAGACAGAAGTTTACCGATCGTTTCTCTCTCTGGGGAATCATGACGGGCATTTTGAATGTCACATGATGTATCCTTCTGCTTCACAAAGATCCAAGATGGCAGCTCAAACTTGGGTTTCTTTAGAAATTTCGCATATTTTATGCTTGTATCGCTGAATCACTCACACTGCGTGCTAAAATTATTTTTCGGTGATTTATTAAATCGAATGTACTTTTGACATCAAGATGTGAAAAATCTTCCAAGGATCATTAATATGGAATTCATGCGATGAACTAATGCCATATTGTCAAGAAATCGTCAGCATTTCATTCAAAAAATACCAGCCAATAAGGAGCCACTGGGGGAGGAGCTTAGGAACCGAATAAACTTCTCTCTGGGAGCTGAGATTGTAAAAATAAATTTATCGGATCAGCAAATTTTAAAAATTAACCTAGTTACTAAAAAAAAAAAATATAAAATACTATCAATAGAAACTTTCAAATAACACCATATTCAATCAACATAACTAACAACTTGACAGGCACATTGAAACCTAAAATCCTTTCAGTCACATATGAGCTTGCAATTAAAGATGCATTATGTAAGATTTGGATAAAGAGCCGACAGTTTAAAAAAAGAAGTTATGACTGTTTGAACAATCTGTTCAAAATCACAACCATCTGATGATCTAGAGAGAGAGAGAGAATGGGGTTTAACATCCACTTGACACAAACTAGGTCATTTCGGGACTAACATATGGTTTAATTTTTATTTCAAAAATTCGCTTGCAATTAGAGGTCTTTTAGATGTGGGAGAAAACCGGAGGACCCGGAGAAAACACATGAGGTTGGACAGGCGACCCTACTCTTTGTCATGTACAACCGGGGTTATGAAACCACGCCAGTTGACTCAATGACAGGTCTTATGATACAGCGTGCACGGGCTAACCATACGGCCATTCCCCCCCCCCCCCCCCCGATGTCTAGAGAGTTGATAATGGGCTTGTCACGTGCATAAATGTCTAATTAACAATTTATAGAACATTAGCGGTCAAAAGAAAGATCTGCAATAGGCAGATTTACAGATTTAGCTCTTACATAATGCATCTTAGATGTTTAAGCATGCAACCATTTTGTTGGTTTTGATAAAATGAATGAAGAAAGTATGTCAACATCAATAAGTTAGCCATGGCCATTCTGAATATGAATGCTACAGACAAATCAATGGGTTGCCAGGCAACAAAACATACAAACACCATCTGGGCACCACTAATACTGTTACAATTTTATGGTTGTTTGAAAATGCTCTCAAACAAGTTTTTAATTACTCTCTGTGTCTAGCATCTAGAGTGTCAATAAAAATGGAGTTTAACGTCCTACTTTGACTGGGCCATGCTGCGTGCTGGAAGGGAAATTTTGCACGGACAAGGCAGAACGGCCTACTCTTATATCGAATTCCAACTGCCAAGGGATCTTTTATGTGCACGTTAATGTGTACATGGGACCTCGGTTTTTCGTCAAACCCGACTGACTAGACAGCTTTCCTTGTCAGTCCCCATGCCCTGCATCACTGACAAACGAGAAACCGAGCCGGAAAATCCCAATGAACATTGTCAACAAATTTTCACATATAAATGGTAATCTCTGAGCGCCATGATTCTTGGAAATCTTTTGTAATCAGTAGATGACTTTTGATAACAAGAAGGTAGGATTAAAATTTCAAAAAGATCCAATGTGTTAACAGAGAGAGAGAGAGAGAAATGGGGTTTAACGTCCACTTGACACAAACTAGGTCATTTCGGGACTAACATATGGTTTAATTTTATTTCAATAATTCGCTTGCGTGTAGGGATCTTTAGCAGAGGGAGGAAACCGGAGGACCCAGAGAAAACCCACGAGGTTGGACAGGCGACCCTACTCCTTGTCACGTACAACCGGGGATTCAAAACCACGCCAGTCGACTCAATGACAGACTTTATGATACAGCGTGCGCACGCTAACCATTCAGCCATCCAACCCCCCCAATGTGTTAACAAGAATCCCAATCACCAATCTGATTAGAATACAGATCTATATTTCGTTTCGTTTTTTATACTTTCGATGGCCCACACTACATGAAGATCTGACCAGTTGTAGCGATAGGTCGCGTCAGAGGTCATACCAGCAGCTTTTGACCTTATGACGTTAAAAGACATTTGATGTTACTAGTGGATTACCCACAGTTTTATGCAATACACGCCTAAAGCTCGCCGTAACTGACCGTTTCATTAGCTATTCCCTTACATCATTCAGAACACGTCAATGAAAACAACTCTTCCAGATCCTAGTGTAGTAAAGACAAGTAGAAACGAAATTTTGAACTATAAAAACGAAACGAAATAGGATCTGTGTTTTAATCAGATTGCCCAATCACATACAAAAGGCTGGACAAAAAAACCCCAAAAAATGCACACACAATATACAAATGTCATTTTTGGACCAAATTATTTCATTTTGATGCAAGACTTAGTAGCATGTGGAACTGGAGAACCATTTTCACTCAAGTATTTAAGATTTTGAACCATTAAAAATGCATTATGGGAGATTAGATAAAGAGTTGACAGTTTTTATTATATTAGTTAAATAATAGATAACGTAAATAGAATATGTTGAAAATTTCAGTCAAATTGCTCCACTCTGAACCAAGATATTAGCGTTTGAATTTTAAGCCTAGTCCTGATCATCATTACTAAAGTCGGTACAATAAAAAAAAAATGTCTTGATTATCCATTTTTGGATTTAATCATCAATGAGCGTTGAGCAGCAGATCTGATTCAAATCCAGTGAAAATCTGACACATAAAATGATATCGAGAGTTGATTATGGTTTGGATAAGTTTATTAATGTCTAATAGTTTATATAACTAGGCAGATTTAGCTCTTGCATAATAAGTTTAACATATTTATTGCTCAATCTAGGGAAAATCTACAAGGTTATTCAGGCAACCATGTTTATTATCACTCTGCAATTCCCCACGAAAGTTACTTCAAAAATTATTTTTCTTTATACAAAACAAAGCAGAATTAAAATTTTGCGTACGAAAGACATGCACAATTCAATAATTTAGAGATTAAAGGCAATGTGTCTCATACAAAATTAATTCTGTGTGTTTAAGACAAACTTCTTCCAAAATAGGCACCACAATTTCAAAAATTTAACATATAGTTAGTTTTAGAAGCATGTGATGAAATTACAAACCATGAATAGGACAAAAACAAGTTCAGCCAAAGCAGACGTCAAACTGTCAATCACAACTAATTAAGAATACCTACTGTATATACGGAAAAATAAACATAGCAACCAAAAGTAAGAAGATTATGCAGAGTGATAACCCTAGAAAGAATAGAAGAATTAACATAATTCATACAGCACGAAAAACATGGAAGCATGTATATCTACACGATAAAACACAGACTGCTCGAACTTATTTTTTTCCAAAACCATTTTGAATGACAATGATCATAAAATTGAAAGTAAATTAAAATTGGATACTAAATATATTGAAAGAAAAACTGTCCTAATTGAATTATAAAGTTATAAAGGAGAGAGGGGTAATAGGAGTAGGGGACAAAAATACAATTTTACTTTCAAATATCTAACAACTGTAGCCATGTTACAAAACATAAATGAGGGATGGTAATAATAGTAGGGGAAAAAATACAATTTTACTTTTAAATATCTAACAACCGTTGTCATGTTACAGACCACAGGCCCCACCAGCAGCTTTTCCTTCTCGGTCAATGTTATAATTATATTTAACTTGTCGTCAAGTTTTTCAGTCAAATGCAGAGACAATCACACATGTCCAATCAACAATGCAAAATGCTGATCATTGAAATTGAATTGAATATTCAGATAATGACAAAGCATATTTGAATAGTAGATCGGGATTCAATGTAACCATCAGTATAAAGTAAAGAATACATGTAAATGTACAGATTTGACTGTACAACACGACAACCACGCATGACAACACAATGACCACACAAGACAACGTCACACTGTTTGGACATCAGAAGAAAATACACAGGTAAAGTGTTGAGAATAAATAATAAAGGATTGAAACACTAACCTTTACTAAGAATGAGCACAAGAAGGCAGCAGACAAAAAATACAAATAAAAAAAACAAACATGACTCACAGATTGAACAGAAATATAGTGCTTAAGTGAAGGAAATTATTATATTGATCCTCAACTTACTACCAACCAGAAGTGTCTTAATTATAAAAACTTTTAACTCTTTCAGTACCTTAATAATACATGAACGATCTATTTGTGCACATAAAATGCAGTCAATCAGTGCCAACATCGTCTGTGTACAATCTATTTTGTTTTAGTTTTAATAAATATGAGTTACTCAGGTTGAGGCAGTCCAAGTCCTTTTTTTGACCTTACCAGTGTTTTCAAAATGGCCGTCAGAAAAGACACACTCAGTGAAGAATTATTATTGAATTTAGAAAATGTCAAGGACATCCAACAATGAAAATATGACCAGTTGTGTAAATGTAACTTGCCTATTCAGTCTTTTACCGATAAAAAAACCCCAGCAAAATCTGGTAAATTTAGAATTGAAATACTTGCTAAAACAAAACTGGGCACTTAAAAAGAGTTATTTTTTTTAATGTTATCAATAATAACCTTCAAGTCAACGCAGCTCAACTTGAGTGTTTATATCACTCTTGTATCGAATACATTACCAATACTATTAGTCTCAGATTTAGTTTTATACAACTTGACTGTATTAATTTAAACAAAACCCCACCAGAAATTGAAATCGGGTTTTAACATCCTACATTTCTGCTCCTACTGGGCTAATGTAGACGGGCAAACACCATGCTCTGAGAGAAATTTTTTGCCCAGACATCGGCGCTACAGTCTCTCACTCATATTTCTAATTCCAACTGTCGGGGTTCTTTTACGTGCAGGTTAATATGCACATGTGACTATTATATGTTGTCCCATGAAACCCCACCAGAACCAAGATATTGGATTGACCGGTAGACTACAAGTGTAGCCTAGTAGTTCTATCAATTTTTATTTGAGATATTCATCAAGATCGAAATTCTCCATGTATTTTTCTATTCCGACTGCTTATCCAAAAGTGTCACATTGGATAAATCAAAGTTTAACGTTGCATCTCATGAAAATAATGATTTAATTTGACTTTCTTTGATAGTCTGTAGTTTCCCCACTATTTATTGCAAAATCTTAACATAATAAAAAGTCTCAAAATAAAAAACTTTTCCATTGCTGCTAACATTTTTTCTTTATCTTAACTTTTGAAGATATATGGCATATCAATATTCAGCACATGGAAAGTAAAATATTGTCCAACCCTGGAATAAAGGCGCGGTATGCTTACGTTTCCAAATGACGACACCACAACCCATTTATTTGGTAAATAAAATGAACTGGGGTTTAACCTTAATGCCTCTTACCTTCTCATATTAAAACTCAAGTCGCCAGATATCCTTATTTGATTAGAAAATGTTGGAAAGAGAAATCATTAAAAAAAACTATTAATACATAAATTTGAAGCAGGAAATTTCATTTCCACGGAGTATAGCTACTGCTTGGAGAGAGAGAAATGGAGTTTAACATCCACTTGACACAAACTGGGTCATTTCAAGACAACTCGGGAGTGGAAGAGTGGATCAGTAAAGGTCACAATCATTGAGATGGAGAGCTTCAAAGACTTGAAAGTAATTAATGATAACAGGATCGTTCAAGATGCAGTGGGATAATTTATTGGCTATATTTTGTCTATCTAATTCTTTGAATGCATTCAAATCTAAGTCTTTATGTTTTAATTACCTCAGCTGGTTTATAATCAGCATCGTTATCTTCATCATAATCTTCTTCTTCACCCTACAAAATAGAACATAACCCATCAAAACCTCTCCTCTACACTCTTCAATTACAACTTTATTGTCATCACCTACTATTGATATAACATAGGCTACCATAACCTCTCCTCTAGACTATTTTCTTCATTTAAAACTTTGTCATCAATTACCTAATCTTAATATAACATAAGCCATCATGAACTTTCCTCTGGACTCTTATTGTAGTACCATTTCTTATATAAAACATTACTTTGTCAGTAGCAATGGAGTTATTAGTTTATATAACCTGAGCACATCCGGTTTTTGCATTAAGTTATGTGTTCTGTAAAGTTCGCTTTGCAGTGTTTATCTTAATTACACCATAAAATATGTGAAATGGAACTAATTTACTTTCACTACAGACATAAGTAACTTACCTCCTCTTCATTTTCTTCTTCATCATACTATAATATAAAACATACAATATTAACGAAATGTCATTTAATGCTATGCAGTGTGCTACGAGAATCTCGATTTCCAAATGAATGGGGGTTTAAGTCCTACGGGCATACACCATAGAGTGTGCTATGAGGGATCTTTTATGTGCATGCCAATGTGTACACGGGACCTCGTTTTTTTCGTCCATCAGAACGACTAAAATGTGTGTGTGTGTGTGTGTTGGGGGGCTCCTTGAAGTCTGTCCATTGGTTAAGCCTTAAAAACAAAGCACCGATTTTTGCTCTCAAAAGGCTACTTTGAGTTATTGCAAATAATGCTCTGATTTAGGTGAAAACTTGACTAAATTAAATTTTATTCGCTCATTTGCCATACTATATGAAAATATTTCTACATTTAAAACATTCCACATATAGCTGATTTATATTAGTACAATATATTAAAAATAAACCCAAGTAACTCACATCATCTGTATCTAAAGCTTCACCGGTAAAGTATAAAGCAGCTCTTGGAACTATACGATCACGAATAAAATGTCCGATTTCAAAATCAGCTGCTAATAAGGCCTCTAAGTCCTCATCCTGTAACAAACAGAAAACAACTTACAGAAAACAATCTTCATACAAGACACAAATATCTACTCATTTATATTACACAAATTATATCATTTACAAAAAACTTTTCAAATAAGTTGAACTCCGTCTTTAACAAGCATATGTTTTCCAGAGAGCTTCATCAAGTTCCTGTCATAAATGACTTAGAAATCTTGCTTGAAAGGTGAGATCAAAATTTTGTTTCTTTTAATGCTTTGAGAATGTCCCTGTATCATCCAGTTCCGTACGCATACGACCAAGAAATAAAATGGACAAAAAAAAAAGGGTGGCGATTAAATATTTTGAGTAATATGAATATAACTAAAATATTAAAAATATATAAAAAAAAAAAAAAACACAAAAAAAAACAAACATACCATTTCAGCATCATCTTCTGGAACTAAAAACAACAATGGAAGTTAAATTAATCTGAACTTGGTATTTTACATGTATAAGACAAGGGGAGAGAATTTAATTTACACTGAATTCAAGTCCTTTTATCTTACTCGTAAAGTTCAGGGCCCTGTTTCACGAAATTTTAACTAAAGATAAATCCTTATTTTATCAGATACTTCAATTTTGATTGACTAAGCACTAAAATCAATCTAATATTATCCAATCAAATTACTAAAATTTGGATTTTATCTTAGTTAAAATTTCGTGAAACATGCCCCAGATGGAGAATTCTTTTAATAGAGAGATAAATGGGGTTAATGTGCACTCGACACAAACTAGGCCATTTTGGGACTAACATATGATAGGGTCTTTAGTAGTGGGAAGAAACCGGAGGACCTGGAGAAAACTCACAAGGTTGGACAGACGACCCTTCCCCTCGTCACATACAAGCAGGGAATCAAACCCATGCCACTAACCGCCCTTATTATAATAGGATTAAATATTTAATAGGTGTTTCCGATGCACAAAATTTCAAATTGGTGTGGTTCAAGGCTCCTGATCACAACAAACTAAGCAGCCTAAAATGTAAATGACAATCAGGTTTTAACAAGTGGTATAATAATTACCTGCTGGAGGGTTGAAGAAATTAAAGAAAGAATCGTTTGTAACAGTTTTTGTAACTGTTCGTGTTGTACCCCGTCCTTTATGTTTCTGTTTCTTCTTTATTGTTTTAACTGTGACATTTTTACCTTTAACCCAATTAATTGGACAACTGAAATCATAATTATAAACATCATTAGTTTACGTATATTAATGCATATTTACATATGGAATAGGGTTCAATGTCTTATTGTTCTGTAACCAAGTTAATTAAGGCAGAGTTACACTAGACTATGAGGTACATTTTGCCCAGGCAGTGGCACGGTGGTCCATCCGTATTTTGAATTCCAATTGTCAGGTGATCTATAACCTGCTGCCAATGGAATAAACATGGTCTCAGTTCTAAGTCCCATCCTAACAACTAGACCTGCCAACTTAAGAACACAAGGGCCATAACTCTAGACGTAATAAACGGAAATTGCTGAAATTAAAGAGGCTTCTTCATCTCACTAATGTAAACAACATATATCAATTTTAAAACAACTGGAGCGTTTACAAGAAATTGTGGACGATGGACGAACGGGAGCGACGGCAATAATGTCCACATTTCCATGTTGGCATATAAAAAGTGTCGAGACTCGCAAATCAGGGTTGGAAAGTTCTGTAGTTCTTCACAAGACCTCTTTATTGAAAACAGAAAAAAAATACTTGGACGCCTCTGCTTGCAGTTGTAGACACGCGAGAACTGTAGAATGGGTGGGGAATTATTAAAATTTAAAACTTTCGAACCAAGCTTACCCTTGGCATTTGACTATTTCTGGTCCTTCATAAGAAAAGGAATCTTCTGGGTCAGGTTCAAACCGTAATGTGTAATGTTTTGTCAGGACTGTGTCAGTGAAATACTCGTTACTGGCAAAATGAAATTCTAATGTGAAACCCTGAAAAGAAAACAAAAATCATTTCCTCCCTCATTTTATTATGTTTAACATCCTACTGTTCTGCTCCTAACCAGGGCTAATGCATACACCATACAGTGTGTACAGTGCTATGAGGGAAATTTTGCCCAGACAGCGGCCCTATGGCCTACTTTTATATCAAATTCCAACTGCCAAGGGATCTTTTATGTGCACGCCAATGTGTACACGTAACCTCGTTTTTTTGTCCCATCCGACAGCTGTCCTTGTCAGGCCCTCCATCCTGCATCACTGTCAAGGGGAAACCACACCGGAAAATCTGAATGAACTTTCTCGGCCAATGCAGGGATTGAACTCCCGACCTCCAGGCTAGCGAGCCAGCGTCTTACCCACGTGATCCCCTATGTCGTAAATCATGCAAAATATATACATGCACGTCTACAGAAGCATAAATAATTTGATATGAAAACTTGACTACAAAATAAAGGACAAACTTAAAATTTTCTTCCATTTTATCAGTACTTCCATCAAGATTTGAAAATCAATATTTTTTATACCTTCTTTGTCGGATTAAGGACATTTTTTTGTTACAATTATTGATCATCTTAGGTTAAGGACATTTTTGTTACAATTATTGATCATCTTAGTCGGGTTAAGGCCTTTTTTATTAAAATTGTTGATCTAACTAATATGAATTGTATTCCACACAGACATATTTGTTAAAATTATTGATAGAACTAACTTATAATTGTTCAGCTGTACATAAGGTAAACTTGTATACTATACCTTTGGTTCCGTTTCTGTAAATATAACTTTAATATCTTGTAAATGTTGTAAAATAGGTTCATCATGATCCTAAAATATAATATTTATAACAATATCTCTAGTAATCTTACTTCACGAGCTTAGTAGGTTGATTTTAGAAATGAAATGGGGTTTAAAGTCCTACAGTTTTGCTCCAACTGGGCTAGTGAAGACGGGCATATGCCATAGTGTGCCAGGAGGGAAATTTTGCCCAGAGTGACGCTATGGCTTACTCTTATATCGAATTCCATCTGCCAAGGGGTTAATTTTAGATCTTACAATACAGTTATATCAATGGCATTTAAATTGGAATATTTGAGAACTGAAATGAAAAGTATTTTTTTGTCTCTTGAACACAATAATTTGGTCATTTAAAGATTGTGTTATTTTTCATTCAATGGTTATAAGTGCAATGCAAGACATTTTGTCCAGACAGCAGCTATTTAAAATGTTTTTGAATTAAACTGTTTATATCCCCCTTTAAATACAGTATGAATATAAAGATCTTACCTGTACCATTTCTGATAACATTTCTACATTCTTAAATATAGTTAACCAGAAATGTGGTATACCCTTTGTATCACCTGAAACAATAACCAGAAAATGTCACAAAATCTGTTAATTGCTCAATCATAATAAATGTTGTTAAATGTCCAGTCACAAGAATTTGTATATTTTGAGAGAAGCAGAGCAAGAGAGAAAGAGAGAGAGAGGGAGGGAGGAGAGAGAGAGTTTTGGGATTAATTTTGATTCAATTTTATTTGGATAATAAGCTTGAAAGTAGGGGTCTTTAGCAGTGGGAGGACCCAGATAAAACCAACGAAGTGTGACAGGTGACCCTGCACACGTTACACCCTTGACCCCCCCTCTTTCTTTCATAATTTTTACTTTGGCACCAGAATCATTAGAAAAGAAGGCCAACAACTATTTTTACTATACATGTACATGCTCTTTAAGTCATCTCAACAAAATAAAAACATAGGACAAATCAATATCCAATCAATAAAGCAAAAGTAGTTGGTGTTAATTACTACTACATATATCAATATAGATAATTAATTAAATACAACCAAGTCAGGTGTTAAAAGGCTTACTATCATCTTTCTTTTCTTCATTTTTATCTTCTACTTTTACTTTGTTTTTCAAGTCCTCCTTCAGATAAATAGAAATAACAGAAGAAAGTCTCAAGTTGGGTCAGAGAAATAAAGGCTACATGTTCACATCAGAACATGGCTGGTTTTGAAAGAAAACATAAGCTAATTTTCGTTCTATAACTATGTGTAGAATTCAAGGGGGAGAATTTTGCCTGCACAGTGGCTTCTTTGAATTCCAACAGCCAAAGGATTCCTTAATGTATATGCTTATGTGGATAAGGGTGGAACTCTGCATAATAGGCTAAAGGTAAAAAACTATAACTTTAGACAAACATCACCAAAACCAAACACAGACAATGTAGACCATAAAAGATCTTTCAAATCGAGATAGATAAGACACTGCTGTAATCTCAAATGTAAGAAATAATTTGAACACAACTAAATAACTTGTATTCTATATAATTGTGTCATGTGTTAACACTATTTCTGATAAACTTCTTTAGATTTATAGTACATTCGAATTATGCCTGTGATATATAGGTCACAATTCTATGGAATACAACTACTGCTTATTACTGAGCGATGTTTCGACTAGGCTTCTCTAGCCATTATCAAGCAACGATAATGAATAGACAACAGAAGCCTTGTCGAAAGGTCACTCTGTAATAAGCAGTAATTGTATTCCACAGAATAGGGACCTGTATATTCCATTCCAGTTCAATTACTAAATGCCATTGAAACAATTTATTCCTGTGAATGTATATATATATACAAATAGAATACTAACTGATATTTTATCTTCATCATCTTTCTCATCTTCACTCGGCCAATCACATTCTTCGTCTGTAGGTTCTGTGTTTCCAGTTAATATTTCTTTTCTCTAGAAAATAACAAAATTAAATATTTTTTATAATTTCTTAACCTTAGTTTTAAATCTTTAGATCATATTATCTTCATAAATGATTTGAAGCTGCATTAAATTATCCTTTCAAATCAGTTTCCTATTGGATGTTGCCATTTTGAATAACAGGCCAATAAGTTTGATTGGTTAGGCCGTGTTGAATTGATTCCTTGTTTCTCCTCGCCCGCACGCTTAGGTCGAGGACCCCAAAAATCGTGCGCTTACGTTTTTAACACAAAAAAAAATATTCAAAAAATTACGTTAATAACATCTAAAAAAAATTCTACCAAACATCAGAAGTCAATTCTCGTTGTTTATTCCTCGTTACGAACTAAATAAGTAAGTGCAGGGGGGCCGCACTACACGCAAAACAAAAATCTACAAGATAAACCTGCGGACAAGACAGAAAATAGGCATTGCACCGAATAAACAAATATCAAATCAAGTGAATGGATCCAGTTGATAATAACCATGTAGGTGCCCACATACTATGGAATAAGTTACACTGTATATGATTGGATGAATTCGCAAAATGGCGCGTGTAGCAGTCATTTCGGCTAATGAGAAAGCATATTATAAACTGTAAGACAGTCGCTAATATTCAACCGGGAACCTGAATAATCAATTTTTTCATTGGCTAAAATAAATAACACGTCATTATTATTCAAGTATTACCCAATCATATCTTGTGTAATAAGTAACGCACGCCTTACAAAATGGTGAGCTATACCGGGACATAGGTAAATTCGCGTACCGGTCGGCCTAATTTATTGATGTTCAAGGAAATAATAGTGGTCCCGTTCGTTCGTTTCTGGAGTTTAATGAACGAACGAACGGGACCACTATTATTTCCTTGAACATCAATAAATTAACGAACGAACGGGACCACTATTATTTATTTGAACATCAATAAATTAGGCCGACCGGTACGCGAATTTACTTATCTCGACTCGACTTTGGTGTGTATTCCCAGCACTTTCATGTTCGATGATATTGTCGAAACCATCTATAAGTTATAACTCAACAAGCGAATCAAATTTCGTCTAACTGGAATGTTTCCATTGTATTGTAACACAAGAATACGGAAAATTTATATCAAAATATGGTTATTTCATTTTTTAAAAAGTTAAACAAAGAAGCCATTTGTTACCAAATTTTAGTTTATTAAATTTATTTAATTAAATAAATATTATCTGTGTTTTTATTCTAACCAATAATATAACTAGAATATTTATAATATTATTAAAAATGGTACACAACCAGACCACTTTGTGTTTTGAAACCCACTTTGTGTTGTGTTTACCGCACATGATTGCCAGAGTGGTGGCAGGAGAAACAAGGAATCAATTCAACACGGCCTTACTAATAGGCTTATGCATAACTAATAGGCTTATGCATGAAAGGAAATGGACTTTTACTTTTCCGAGACAACCGGATTAATGAAGGCTGGCATATACAGTGTGCTACAAGCTACAAGGGCCCAGGCAATGCAGCTACAAACTATTTTCGAGATCAGTTTTTTTTGTCTCATTCGCACAAATAGACATCTTTACTTGCCAGGCCTTACGTTGTACACTACTGACAAGGCTCGTCAATCTTTAGAAACTTTGTAGACTAGCACTGGGGTGGAAGTCATAACCCCTGGGTTACTTAACAAGAGCGAAGCTCAAACCTGGACCTAAGGCACCTGTCACAGACTTTGTCAGGCACAAATTATTGCACAGTGCTGGCCCTATATGTTGTGTAATAATTTGTCTGACAATGTCTATGACAAGACGTGATAATTTTTACTAGAGAGAGAGAGAGAAATGGGGTTTAACGTCCACTAGACACAAACTAGGTCATTTCGAGACTAACATATGGTTTAATCTTATTTCAATAATTCGCTTGCGCATAGGGGTCTTTAGCAGTGGGAGGAAACCGGAGGACCTGGGGAAAACCCACGAGGTTGGACAGGTGACCCTACTCCTTTGTCATGTACAACTGGGGATTCGAAACCACGCCAGTTGACTCAATGACAGGCCTTATGATACAACGGGCACATGCTTACCATTCGACCATCCAACACCCCTTTTACTAGAGAAAGATTAACAGTCCAGGAATGAATAGCTACATGTAATGAAACAGTATATCAACTCACCTTATCAAACATAGATACATATTTACTAGCATATTTACATTCCAAATCATGAACTTCCTTATAAAATTCTGATTCCAATTTTATCACATCAAACTGTAATTTTTTCAAAGCTTTTAATCTACGTTTTACTACTTTAGGCAAGCTGGAAAAAAACAAAACAAACCCCGAACAATTACATAAAAGAATTAGTCCAGTAGATCAAGTAATTTAATTAACCAACACTATTTATTTTCAATGCTTGGAATTGTTTCTTTGTATTTTTATCCTCACAAACTGAAATGCCTTTCGAATAATTAACACAGATGGTCAACATCATGAGAGAGGAGTTTATAAAATTTTGTCTTGACAAAAAGCAACACTGTATCCCATAATGCAATAGATTTTTTTTTTTAAAAAGCTAGCCAAGACATTGATTGTTGAAGTAGATGACATTAATCAGTGAAGTTTAAACAAAATTATATATTTTGGAAAATGGAATACTAAAGAAAACCAGAGAGAAAATTTTAAAAGCCATATCTCAATGGTTTTTTCAGGATAGTTGAAATGGAATGAAAAGAAACTTTGAATATGTTTTAAAAAAGGGTGGGTTTAAAAAGAAAAGAAAAAAAAAGAAGAAAAACAAGTTAAGCCTTTGGACCCGAGCAATCATAAGACTGGCTTGGGTGCTCCTTGGCTGAAGTACAGCTCGGGTCCTAAGAGTTCAAGTTCAATAGTATGGGGAATTACTAGGAAATGCGGAGGCATTTTGGGTTGTAAAATAAAATTAAACAATCATCTGAACCCCCTTTCCACCATTTGTCACAATAAACTAACCGGTCAATATCAATATCCCATCTGCATATTTAAAATAAAGAAATAGAAAAAGAATACAGAAATGTATTAACGAGATTTCAAGCATCATAGAGTAGAGTACAATTAATACGTTGTATTGGATAAATGGAAAAAAGCGAATGAAAAGACAGCAGATTTTGTAAATATTTTCTTCCATGAACTTGGAAAGGTTAATTCACAAAAGTTAGCAGTAAATATTAATACTTCTATAAAATTGCAGCAATAATAATTTTAATGCAACATATTTAACAGTGCACCTAAAATCCAACTATACATAAAGTTACATAGGTCAATATTTAATTCATAACTTTTTAAATACATAAATCTTAAAATATTTCTAAATTCATAACTTTTCTAAAATTCTAAGGGCAAGGAAATAACTTGACAGATCCCCCACCGAGTTCACAAATCATTCTCAGACTTATGTTACAAATTTGCTCAACTTTCAATCACTGTTTCGGAGAAATATCTCCGATCCAGAAACACAAAACTTTGCATATAGTTTTTAATTCATGTATTTGATACATTAAAACAACAGAGATTTTATAATGGGCTATATTTTAGTTAAAATAAGTCGAACAATTTTGAGTAAATTCTTAACCTACAATCTAAGAATGCTTTGTGAACTTGGGACCTGTCAACATGTTAAGTAGTGATTTCAAGATAACTGTGGATCCTTTTCAAGATAACTGTGGATCCTTTTCAAGATCGTGTTTTGTTTTACCTTTGTATGTAACCTGAATGAGCTCCCACCATACTACCAAGTTTTTCTTGTAATGCAGCTAATACTTGTGGATTCTTCATCACTTGGGAGGCAATATCTCCTGCTGAAGCAACATCAGCTTCTAGAAGTATTAGAAATATATAAAATAACATATACGTTTTAATTGTTACATGTGGCAATAATTAACTGCTCGCAAAACAACTCTTTCTTCAATATATTTGTAATTTTACAACTTCAATAAAATCCTTGCCTGGTCGTCATTTGAGGGATTTTTAAATCCCTTGCAATTGTCAATATCATAAAAGTTGAATCTCTAAGTGTAATATCAGTCCATAATAGTTCATTTCTCTTCAGTGTATTACAAAATATAATCGATTAAATTTGTCAACATTTGACATTCTCCACAAATGGTATAATCACCTATAATCTCGCTGAAACATTTTGATGAGCCTTTTTTTTATTTGATTTAATCCAAGCCATGACCGTTGATATTCTGATTTATTTACTTGATTAAATGTTAAATAAACAATCAGAGCACATTTTAGCGTAGATCAAGTGGTGAGAAATTTGATATTGTCCAAAAAATGTGAATAGAGATCGGAGGCTTTAATATTTCAATAACATTTTATTGCTTTACCAATATACCAATATAACACAATCACTTTAGATGTTTGATACTTGTATTGATTAAATATATGGATCGAATATTTTCAAAAATGAGAGGGTAAATTATAGGAAAATAATTATTTGTGGCTGACATAAAATACCCCCCCCCCAACACACACGCATCCTATAGGACCCAAATACAAAATCAACTTTGTACAATTTTTTTGCGGGAGAGGGAAACATGCAATAAACTTTGGAAAATGGAAAACTTATTCACCAATATTATAATTAAGTGGGCTGTAATATTTACTTGCCTTTATTTTGTTTGTTAGCTAAAAAGCAGCAATCACAAAATGAAAGTAGAAAATATTGACATTAACAAGCAACAGAAGATTTCATAATATTATTTTTATCTGAAATATCTTAAAACAGGCATTATCGCTTTCAATCAGAAAATAAATTTAACTATTGTTTTCACGACTGGATGAATTAATTTTGCTGTGCTTGAATCATAAAAAAGGCAGGAGAGCTTAATAAAGATCCTCTACATTTGAAAAGAAACAGAAAATCTATTTCTAGTGATATTCTATTACTTTGCTATATTCAATGAAGCTTTGAGGAATCCATAACATTTTAAGACAAAGCTATACATGTAACATTGTTTCATAATCAACCCATGAAAATGAGAAGAGGGGAGCTGTTTGATAAGGTAAAATGGCTATTAAAAAGTTCTTCCAAATGTGATTTCAAAAGAGAACAGGAGAGCCAGAGCTATAGCTTTCCTTCCATTTCAAGCACTGATTTTATCTAGTAGACAATATCTGCAACAAATAAAATCTGCTGCACAAATCCTACAATTGTACTGGTCAAGTCATTGTTTTTGTTTTGCTGGTGAGCTTGAAAAAGCTATCCTTAATTTGCAAGTCAAAATTCGCTCTCCTAAGAAAGTTCTTCCAGATTGGACAAGATGACAGATTATTTTAACAAAGATAGTTATGTCATATAAGGGTAGCGATTCCTTTCAATCATAAAGCAGAGTTACATTTTCGAGTAATGATATGTTGGATTTATAGCCAGGCCTTCATTACATAAGTATAATATGTAATTACACTGTGCCTCTTGATCATTTGTCAATGAGGACAAAACATGAAAATTATGGAGAGCAATTTTTAACAGTAAACTGCTCTACAAAAAAACTTTCCTCGATAGAGAATTACATGCTGGCCAGTGTGTCTATCTATATTCTTACCTTCTATTTCTTCTACATCTTCTACTTCATCAGCAGTGGGTGTTTTACTAACAAGTAGAAGAAATTATAATCAAATTAACACAACTATAGATGTAAATAATTTATCAATATGGCCAACCTAATTCAATTTCAAATTCTTCAGGGGTCTTGAACAATAAAAAAAAATACTCCATCTTTGTGATCAATGTTTTCTTTTAAAAATTTCAAAAAATAAATATTTGGAAATTAAAAGCTTTTGAAAAGAAAAACTAATACCCTTTGGGTTATTTTTTAAATTAATTTTTTTTCCAGAAGAAATTGGAGGCCTAATGTTTCAAAGATTTTCCCCAAGAAATGAAATGAAGTTGGGTTTTTAACATCCTACTATTCTAATGAAGACAAGGTTTCCCCAAGAAAATTTTTTGTGGATTAAAGCATCTCACAAAATCTTTTAACCCCCAACAAAATTTATTAATCCTAACAAAATCTATTAATCCATTTCTATTTTTGATGGATATAAACTTGTATCTCAAAAAAAAAACAGAAGAAAAGTTAACAATAATCTTACCTTTCAGGTTCAGCCATATTGGTACAAGTCATCTAAAATGAAAGAAATAAAAAGATCAATTTGTTATACCGAGGCCCTTGGGTGATTTTGCCAATAATGGCTATTTAGTAAATTGAAACGCACATGGTCCAGACAACCTTGATCGTCAAGTTACGCCGTCACATGCTATAATACATTATGAATAAGAAAAGAAAAGATTCTATACAATTTAATGATATAGTTCTTTTTATTTTATTGGATTTCGAGACTGTGGGTAGGCATGACCAGATTTGACAATAGTTTCATTTCAATATATAAAGATTCATTTTATTTAATATTGCCGTTACCAATACTTCACACCTCTCAATCAATTACAAGCTAATAGTATCACCATATGGTGCATTCTAGACAAAAAGCTAGGTCAGAATAGGTCAATCCTAAATATCAATATATGTAAATGTACTTAATCAAGATATATATATAGTATACATATGTACACAGGGGGATATGTCTACTAGACTGTAGACACCATTAACGGAAAATCTACTTTATTTTGCATGTCAAAGATACATTACTGCCCATGACCCTACATGTATGTGATATCTTTAAAAGCGATATCCAGCAGACACCAAATGATGACTGCTACAACGCCTTTAAAATACTTAAAATAGAACCAATAGATTAAAGTGAGACAGATTTTTGTTTGATGCGGAATTAACCTGTGTGGTTTGATTTTTTTTAGCCAATCACATGCAGTAATCCATTATAATTTCCTCTGATAGAGGAAAACAAATGACAATTATCTTATACTTTGTGTGAATTAACTTTAGATCAGGGTGAATCAAACGCCACAACTGTCAATCCATTACTTTCCTCAGGCTGCTATGCTTCTCATGACTATTATGGCAAAGCATTACATGTATGTTTAATATCGAGTTAAAGTTGTTGTCCATGGTCCAAAAACAATGTGGTTGTAACAGTTGGACATTGGCCTGTTTACTAACTATTACAGCTAGTTATTAACCGGTTTAAAGTTTCTTTGTCAGTTGTAGACACACGTCGGCTTTCCTTTGAAGGAGTCATTAAAGACTCCTGCAAATTAGCTAAATCGCTCTCCTAAATATTGAGATTAATAAACTACTTTCAGTTTTTGTTTACTTTTAAACTGCATATATTCAAGGTATCAGGAGCTTTTTATGTCTCCCGCACAATTTTATAAACATGAAGGACTGGACAAGTCTGGACATAAGGCACCTGTCACAGACTTTGGCAGACATAAATTATCATTATAATATATATTTATCTTGTGTGATAATTTGTCTCTGACAAAGTCTGTGATAGGTGCCTTATGTTGAGGTTTGGTTGTAGAGACAGCAACAGATGAATAAATCATTTATCATTTATTATCGACAGTGGGTTCCAACTGCTAATCAGTATACATGCTACTTAATTATATCTGGCATCATTACATTTTAAAAGTAGTTAATTACATTGTCATTGCCCTTACATTTTAAATGTAGTTAATGTAGTTTACCCTTACATTTCAAATGTAGTTCATTACATTACCCTTACATTTTAAATGTAGTTAATGACATTACCCTTACGGTTGATTTTAAATGTATTGAATGACATTACTCTTATATTTTAAATGTAGATTACATTACCCTTACATTTTAAATTCAACCATTACAATTACATTCTCATTTATGGCAACGTAATTAATTACCATTACCGATAAAGTTGAAAGTAGCTAATTACCATTCATTACTACTACCATTCCCTAAGAACAACATTTTTAAAAGACAAAATTTAAAAGACAACCTTATTTACATGTACCATTTTGATTTTAAATTAATTTGTACAATATAAATATGGGAAATTAGTCAACATGACTGTAAAACTATTCATAGTTATGTTTATCATTTCACTCAGATCATGTAAACAATTTGCCACCTCATTCAACAATTTGGGTGATCATTTGGCAAAATATCCTTAAAGATACATTATTTAAGATTTAGATGTAAAGATGTAAGCATTCCTGCAATAATAATAGTTCAAAAATTGATGATTCAAAATGAAAATATTGAAATTTCATTACTTTATTCTGAGTCAAGTTATCACTGTTTGTAGTTTTGACAGGATGTGTGCATTGATTGTTTATTATCGTAACCATGATAGTGGTATATTTAAGACTTAAGACTTGTTCCTCCATTTTTAAAATTAAATCATTAAATGGCCAAACAAGTCTAATCCAGTTAAAATCTTGAGCATCCGATGGCATCGAGATTTGATTATGGCCTTGTCTGGCCTTGTCATGTTAATAACCGTCTAATTAATAATCTATATAACATTTAAGGCCTAAAGAAAGAACAGCAAAAGGCATATTTAGTTCTTGAATAATATATCTTTAAAGTTTTTACAGCTAGACAAATGATTCATTAATACATGTATGTTTGTTAATTTTACAAATTTTTAAATTTCTTCAATTAGAAAAGATATAAATGATCAGACATAATCAAAGAGAAAGTTATACATACAAGTAACTGCCTACTATTATTATACAATAATAAAGCCATATTAATTAATTAAAGGTCTACACTCTATGCCTGGGCCTATAGATCTACTATGGCTATGCATAAAATACAATATTATTGGACTCATCATTATATTAATTTTCTTGATTTTAATGTAAGGAAATGTCACGTCAATTTATATTCGAGAGCTACTACTCTGTTAAAATAAAATGTAGGATAAGGATATGCGGCATGGCACGAATTCAACATGATGAGCAACTGAAGACGAAGTCAAGATTACAAGAAGTGATGAAAAAAAAATGGACCGGGTAAAATGGCTGAAAATAATTGTAAGACGTGTTAAAATCTTCTAATAAATGCAACAAAATGATATAAATACAAATGTACGATAAGATCGTGTTACTTGTCGAGAAATTTTCTCGATGTAGTGTTATTATTAAAGAAAAATATCTGAAACGTAAATTTCAGACATCTTACACTTACATGCGCTTTTACCAACACGAGGGAAGATGGTGGAAATATGTGCCCGCGGTTTTGTGTCACTTAATTTGATTGGTTAAATTATTTTGATGCGAACATTCTGACCAATCGAATGATGGTTAAGAAGATAAATTACCCAATGTCGCGAATGTTGGCGGGTAATAGCTCATGCACAGGGATACTCTTTCAAAGATCCCCTAATATTCGGAAGATTCTTTACAGTGAAATAGATCTATATACACTTGTACAATGAAAACATAGTCAATTTAATTCTCACCATTTATAAGCGCTTTTTTTTGTTTATCTGAATCGCAAGGGAAAATTTTGATCGAGCCTACCGAAAAGATTTGTAGTTGTCTCCCATATATCACGTGTCTATTATTGTCAGAAAATATGTAAACAAGTTTGGAGGATGAGGTCATAATCATAATGGCTTGTCAAATTGTGCTATTTTTTGGATTCAGTTTTTGTAGAACCTGAAAGCATTACGATGGATATGAAATGCCTACTGTTATTTTCGTGTTGCTTTTTAGCTGTAACGAAAGGTATTGCAGAAAAAAAAACCCCACTATTTTACAATTAGTAGTATTACAATACAATCATTTTATATTATTAATATTATATGGTCATGGTGGAAATGAAAGTATATTCTAATTCTTTATTATGATTAATAGTTTTATAAGTGGCATCACATATTAAGGATCAAGCTAATTTTTGGATCTCAAACTCAATATTATCCATAAGAATGCCAGTCAAGTCGTCCACAAGCAAAGTCGTCCACACGAAAAATCTGGTTAAGTCGTCCACACCCGTTGGTGGAGTCGTCCACACGACTTAGTTTACTTTCGGGACACATAATGTATTTTTATTTAGTATAATTTTTCTGCGTGGTCACCCTTTCTCCCGGCAAATAAACAACAAAGTAAATCATTTTCTTCAATAAATAACATATTCATAAACAAATTTAACAAATTCAATAAATAATCATTAATATAACAAATTCATAAACAAGTTCATTAATATAACAAATTCATAAACAAGTTCATTAATATAACAAATTCATAAACAAGTTCATTAATATAACAATTTCATTAATATAACAATTTCATTAATATAACAATTTTAAAGATTTTCCCTGCTACTGTCTCAAATGTCTTCCTTTGTCGCCTCTTTAATTTATTCTCCGAAACCAGTTGTTGTTGTAGTTCTGCCGTTTTAGATTCATTAGATTTATTACAAAAACATCGATAATACTAATCAAACAAACAAAAATGCTAAAATCATAACGCCATTTAACAAACAATACAATAAACTTTATTACAAAAACATCGTTAATACTAATCAAAAATGTTACAATCATAACGTCAATTAAAAGCGAATATACTTTATTAAAAAAACATTGTTAATACATCGCTAAAATCATAACGCCAATTAACAAAAAATACAAGTATACTTCATTGCAAAAACATCGGTGAACAAAACAAACAATAACATCGGCGTTTTGAGTACTAGTCAATTGTGTACGAGTCTTATTCTTAGTTGTGAACGACATCACCAATAGTTGAGTACGAGTAAATTGTGTACGAGTCTTATTCTTAGTTGTGGACGACATCACCAATAGTTGTGGACGACATCACCAATGCCTTGTGGACGACTCCACTAATGGGTGTGGACGACATCACCAATGCCTTGTGGATGACTCCACTAATGGGTGTGGACGACTTCACTGTGGACGACTTTGCTTGTGGACGACTTCACTGGCACCCATCCATAATATTATCGAAATAAAAAATATCTAATTTTAAGACAATCATAAATGAATATTTTGAAATCACTACACAACCTTGTGTACGCTGTGGAGTGTGGTTTCGAGTGGCTCAACCTCAACACCATTTTTAATGAACAAAAAAATATATGAGGAAGTAATTAAAAATGACTGATTCAAATAATAGTTTCAAACAAACCCGTGTAGCATGTGTTCTTCCTCACATCCCTGCCCATTTGGGAGCAGGTCGTTTCATCCCATTACCGGTTCATCTCGGGCTGTTTCATCCCAAATTTACACAGGTCCTTTCATCTCACTTATATCAGGTCCTGTCATCCCACAGGTATTACATGAATTTTTTCGAAATAATATCAATCTAATTTGTCTTATTTAAAAGGGGCTCCTGTGCAATTTAGTTGATTATTGGGTAATACGTAGAGTTCATCATGTATTTTGGCGAGTGATTAAGCTGTCAATATGCAATTATAATATACCTTTTTATAAAGAAGATTAATGATGTTAGACATCAAAAAAAAATAACCCCCAATAAACTAACAAACTAATCTTGGTGGTGATCGGTAATCAACAAAAATCGACGAGTAAAACTTATTTATTTCATACATTATTGTTTATTTAACAATAAACAAGTGTTTAACAGTTTATTTAACAATAAACAAGTGTTTAACAGTTTATTTAACAATAAGTACAACTCAGTTAATTGACTGCTATTATAATAACAAGGGGGACGAAACAGCCAGGGATGAAAGAGCCCGATAAAAAGATAGGTTGGGATGAAACAGCCCAAGGTGAAACGGTTGTGGGATGAACTGACCTGCATCTGCCAATTTGACCCACACATTTCTTCCTCACCTCACAACTAAGTCAGAAAATATGCTTCCTCACACCAAAGTAGAAAAATAGCCTGCCTCATTCAAAGATGAAAGATTTTATTTCTTTTATAAAGTGATGACAATATCCTTCCTCGCAGCTGATGGCTGACCCTGCCCTCATCAAAATTTTATCTGATAATTGTCTGCTTTTTTTTTTCTCAGGGGATGTTGATTTAACAGAAGGGAAAGTTACCAGTGTAAAATTGACGAATGGTACCTCAAGACTGGTTCATAATGTTGACAAGACAGGCATCAGTTTTATTATTATTGAAGTTCATTCTCAAACAAACAATTTAACATTATCATGGAAAAATACTTTTACTCAAGACAGTACAGCCAGGGGTAGGAATGTAGGGGTTATGACTCCTTACAGTTCTCCTGGTAATATATATTGGTTTATTAAAACAGATGAAGTAGACTCTGTCAATGTTCTGCTGCTCGTCAAATATCTTAAAATCAATGGTGAGTGAATGTATTTCATTTTTGAAGAGAATTGTTATGCCGTTGGCTTGTCTTTAACTGCACCAAATTAACAGGCTACAGGATGTCTTTCGACACCCATATTGTATAAATCTCACTCCATTTGTCTTCACTGCTGTGGCCGGATCAGGAAGAGTTTTTTTTTTAAAAATGTGTGCTGTTTGATGCAGGGTATTAGCAAAGGATTGTAGCGATTATTACAGGTGACACTGGCTTTTGAACATATCCCGTTTACATTGTTTGCATTGGAGGCCAAATGTTGAGAAATTTTTAATTCATCGTAACCTTATAAATACTAGGGCTGGCAATCGATATTGGTTTCAAGTATCGATAATCGCTGATCAATAATTGATAATATCAGCGAACTATTTTTACTTAAATTGTTTTGAAAACTTTCATCATTTGTATATGAATTATATATGAGTTTATGCTGTAATATCATTTAATATGTAGGATTTGTTCCATTGATTTCACAATAAAATATAAGCATTCCATAATAAAACCAACTGTCGAAACTAATCAACTTCATTAGTTTATGACCATAAAAATAATAACAGTAACAGTTTATTTCTCTAGTTATTTTTCGATCCCTGCATTGGCCAAGAAAGTTCATCCAGATTTTCAGGCGTGGTTCTCCCTTGTCAGTGATGCAGGACGGAAGGCCTGACAAGGACAGCTGTCTAGTCGTTCGGATGGGACTAAAAAGCGAGGTCCCATGTAAAAGATCCCTTGACAGTTGGAATTCGATATAAGAGTAGGCCGTAGTGCCACTGTTCGGGCAAAATTTCCCTCATAGCACACTGTATGGCGTATGCCCGTCTTCATTAGCCCAGTTCAGAGCAGAACAGTAGGATGTTAAACCCCATTTCATTTCATTTCATTTCTCTAGTTATTTGGATTTCTAATGCACATTAAATGCCTTGTATAGTGGCTTAATTCATATTGTTAATTCTTGGTCACTATGAGATGTTGTAATTGAGATTTAGAGACAGAGCAGACAAAAGAAATAGAGTAAAAGCAGGGGTACAAGTCTGAATGGTATGCAATCTATTTGCTCTCAAACCAAGCGGCCGACAATTCTTAGCGATGGAGTCTTGCTTGAAGAACAATAGTGTGTGTGTTTAATGACTTTCTGTTTAATTACAGTTACCGAGCTAGGTGCAAGCACACGTTGTAAAGAATACTGTGATACGGATTATCTTTAAATCTTTTATCGATTTCTTCTTGCATGTGGCTACCTATCATTGCGCGTTTATCGATATTTAACCGATTATCGATCTTCAAAATGCTTTACCGACAATTATCAGCAATATCAATATTTTCTGCCAGCTCTAATAAATACTGATCGGAATTGAACCATTTCTGGACTGATATACCTTTTAGACATTCAACGTTCACAGTAGTGTATTTTGAAATGGCCCCGGTTGTACGTGACAAGGAGTAGGGTCGTCTGTCCAACCTCGTGGGTTTTCTCCGGGTCCTCTGATTTCCTCCCACTGCTAAAGACCCCTATGCGCAAACGAATTATTGAAATAAAATTGAACCATATGTTTGTCCCAAAATGACCTAGTTTGTGTCGAGTGGAGGTTAAAACACCTCTCTCTCTCTCTCTCTCTCTCTCTCTCTCTCTCATTTTGAAATGGATTCATAATTTCTCAAATGACTTTCAAAGACTTTAAATAAAAAGGTTATTCTACTTTTATTTATTTTTTCAGATCCAATACCTGGTGGATGTAATCAGATTCTAAATTTAGAGAATGATCCCAACATGTTATTGTCCTATACAGATTATTGGACATCAGTCAGATTTCAGTGGGCCAATATTGACACTGTCAGTGAATGTGAAAGTTCATTGATGCAGAAACAATTGGAGTATGATGTTTATGTATATTTTGTGAAAGAAGCTAAACTTGATGAAAAATACTTCTTGGATGCCATGAAAAAAATGATTGGTGTTGAAAATATTATCGCAAATGGAAGAAAGGTAACAATAAAGTGAATACTTAAAAGTCTTAATGTGTCATACTCGCTAAAATATTAAATTTCTCATGGCTGAACCAGTCATGAATATACCCAGATTAATCATTTAACATTTAAGGGCATTGAGTAGTCTAAGGTATGCACTAATCTTTCAACACCAATCTTATTAACACTTTGGACACTTGTGTAAAATAACCCAGAGCACACTACATTCCGACCGTTTGTTGTGTAATAATGGAGATACAAGATGTTTTGTATGCTAAATGTTAGAACTGGGCAGAACTAGAAGCCAAATCGGTTGTTACTCATAATCATATTTTAGTGTATTGCAAATGTTTTCATTTCTGACAAAAGACAAAATATGCAACAATCATTGTTAACTCCCCAGACGACTTAGCTACAGTAGGTGTATGTTTCTTTGCCTGGCAACCTATCTTTTGGCATTCCTATGAATACCAGACAAACCACAGCCTATAGCCAAATATTGTGCTGTGGCTTTTTTGGAATTGCAGTTAGCATTGTTCATGCCAAATGTGATGAAAATCCATGCAGGCATAACTGAGAAAATTTGACTTTTGTTGTCATCAGTACCCTTTATTATCATGCTTTTTGGCCAAATTTGGAACATATTTGGTAAATAAAATTGGTATATTTTTCTTATTAATATGTAGTTTATCACCTCAAATAACAAAAAATGTCATATCTTATGAACAAAAAGTACAGTGCTAGCTTTAAAGTGTGCATTTTAGAATGCTCAACCCCATTAAGTAGGAAAACAAAATAGAAATATCATGGCAATCTCCCGACTTGTATTCAATCAAATTCAAAATAGGTCTGTGAGTTCTGTTCAGCAAAAACAATATAGTGTTGGACTTATTACATAGCGTGCTGCATAGATCAGTGAAATTTCAATTCAACATATCTTTGTAAATACTGAACAGAACAGAACCATTTCGACTGGTATTCCTTTTAGAGATTTAACTTTCATAATATTGTAGTTTGCAAATAATTCCTATATAGCACTAAATGACACATCAATCCTTTAAGAAACAGTACAGCAGATGTATCACCTTAAAACTGAATAAAAAGGTTGCCTTAGTTCTTGTTCATCCAGTGAACATTTTCCTTATCCTTTACACATTTTCCCTATCCTTTTATTTTCCCTTATCCTTTTCACATTTTACCTTCATCCTTTACACATTTTACCTTCATCTTTTTCACATTTTACCTTCATCCTTTTCACATTTTCCCTGTCCATACACGTTTCATTTCCTATCCTATGCACAATTTCCTGATTCTTTACACATTATCCTTAACCCTTGCACATTTTCCATGTCTATTGCACATTTTCCCAATCCTTTACACATTTCCCATAACCTTTGCAGATTTTCCCTATTAATTATATATTTTCCCTATCCTTTGCACATTTTTCCTCTTTTGTACATTTTTCCTATCTTTTTTGTTACCCATTTTCTCCATCTTTTCTTCATTCATTACATATTTTTGTGTATTATTTTCTATAGATATTTTCAGAACCCTGATTGGTATACTTTCAGGTTATGTCACTAACTAATGATATGAAAACCAAGTCTAATTTTACTCTGTCATCTATTAATGGTCAGGGTGGTATATATGGTGTAGTTGTTAAAAATACTCGTCTAAATACAGTAGCTAGTTATGTCAGTGTAGCATCATATGGTTGTAATTTAACTAATCAAACTTGTGAAATTGATGGTGAGTATTATTATAGAATCTTTAATATTAAACATAAATCAGGAGCCAATGCTGTAATTTATGAACGATGAAGTTTTGAATTTTAATATGTTTCTTCATTACAACCAAATTTATGAGGGGGGGTGGATGGCCGAATGGTTAGCATGCTCGCGCTTTATCATACGGTCTGTCATTGAGTCAACTGGCGTGGTTTCGATTCCCCGGTTGTACGTGACAAGGAGTAGGGTCGCCTGTCCAGCCTCGTGGGTTTTCTCTGTTAGTCCCGTAATGACTTAGTTTGTGTCCAGTGGACGTTAAACCCCATTTCTCTCTCTCCCCAATTTTATGAATGAGAAATTTTGAATTATGATTTTTCTGCCTTACAACCAAATGTACAATCCCTGCGAAACTTAAGAAAAATCTGACAAAAATTACAAGTAGTGTGTGTAGAGCATTGATTGGAAAATATGAATGGACAACAGACACGGGTGAGAACAATATAGTCTTAGAAATTGAATTTTCTTGAAATATTTTCATTATTTAAGGTTTGAGGAACAATAGTATTAACTATAACTATGTTAATGATATCTGTAAGTATAGCAGGATACAGTACATGTATGCTAGTTGAAGGGGTTAATCAGAACAAAGAACTTAATGTTGTTACTAAACACACATTATTATTGTTTTATTTTTTCCACTGGTTAAAGGGTTAATCCTATAAATTTAATCAGTCGTACATGCGTTAATCTGCCCACAAATTTTCGGTGATAAAGGAGAACACAGATTTGTATATTTTAATCATTATCTAGTATTCAACAAGGCACAACCCAGTGTACAAATTGTTTCATCTTTTATTAACAACTGTCAGTCCAACCTCGTGGGTTTTCTCCGGGTCCTCCAGTTTCCTCCCACTGCTAAAGACCCCTATGCGCAAGCGAATTATTGAAATAAAATTGAACCATGTGTTAGTCCCGAAATGACCTAGTTTGTGTCGAGTGGATGTTAAACCCCATTTCTCTCTCTCTCTCTCTCTCTCTCTCTCTCTCTCTTATTAACAACCGTCATGTTATTAGGGAACTGTCAGTCAGTGTAAATAAAAAAAAGAAACAGCAGCATGATGTACTATATTAGCTCCGGCTCTGTGAACATTAAACCCCAGGTAAATACACGAAGAAAAAAATGGCTGGATAGAAGACTTTTAGTGTGTATGCTACATGTAGATATTGAATACCAGATAATGATTAATACATACAAATTCCTTTAAGAAAATCTTGACCATGATTGCACTGCAATGTTGATTGAATTTACTTATTTTCAAAGTGTCACATGCATTTATTTTGACATTATTTCAACCAAAGTACATTGCACACTGTTATAGATCTCAGATATAGCCTTCACTTGAATACTATTATGACATAGTACATAGCTTACTGGCTATTGGTGCCTTAGTGAATAAGGCGCTGGCCGCTAATCAGGAGGACCAGGGTTTGATCCCAGTGTTAGTCGAGAAAGTTCTCTGGGATTTTCCAACATGGTTTCAACTTGTCAATGGTTCAGGACAGACAAAAATACTGAGGTCCTGTGTGTATACACATTAGCGTTCATGTATAAAAGAACTCTTGACAGTTGGAATTCGAAATAATAGTAGTCTGTAGTGCAGTTGTCCGAGCATGATTTCCTTTATGGAGTATGCCTGTCTTCATTAGCCTGGGCGTTAAAATTTACTCAATGACAGACCTTATGATTAAAAGCGCACCCTACCCAACCCCCTAGGAAATAAACAACATTGTAAATATGTATTTTGATTATGTTTATAGTTGAAGATGCTGAGTATGTTATAGGAGCTTTATGTTTTCTTGTTGGTGTAGGCTTGTGTTTCTTTGGTCACAAGTTCCTAAAGACAGGTAAGCAATTTTTGATAAAAACAGATGTTACTAAATCTTATAAATTTATTGACTGGAACTATCAATCCATCTTTCTGAATTTGTTTATTGCTTGTCTATCTGTATATTAAATGGAATAACTTCCACATTTATTCTCCTTGGTTTTTGTTAGCCCATTAGAACCTTTACTTACGGTCAGATATTTTATTTGCAACATAATTAGGTTGACGAGTTAGCAGCTTGTAAGCTTGTATTTTGTTACCAAGCAACCTATGATTGTTCTATTTATCATTTAGATCATAATTATGTTGATGACTTTGAGCTTGTGTTGTTGCCTGGCAACCTATGGGATTGTTCTATTTATCATAATATACCGAAATTATTGTTTTTCAGAATTTTTTGTGTTTGGATTTTTAGCATGGACTATAATATCATTTGTACTGCTGACTTTATATACAGGAATAGATCCAGGTAATTCAGATAAAAACCCAATTAGTTTTTCTTTTTCTATTTTGTTATTTATCGTTGCTAAAAGTGGCCTTATATTTGTCTATTTATGTTCATTTGATGACTGGAGATTTCTTGTGCGTTTTTTGAATGGAATATTAAGGCAATTACTGGATGCTCATAGATAGAATTATTGCACTTGCTTAAAGAAAGAGGGTCAAGTTTATGTTTGAATTTGAGGAAATTTGTCCGAATGAATCATTTAATTACATGCCACGCAAAGAAGATACATTATTAGAGTTAAATAAAACATAAAAACACTTTGTATTGATATGGATACTACATTTTAGATTCAAAACACATGTGTTATAATCATTTAGTGGCATTCCGCGATTGGATAATAAAATGTTATGTTATTATTAAGTATGTGTTTTGAGATATCTTATATAATAAGATCCATATAGAGTGTGTGTTTCGTATCTGTAAGTTCCAAATTCTAAATATCTGATATCATTAGGAAATATTAAATAATCGTATAAGATAATTTCCAAGTCAAAATTACCGTACTAGGAGAATTGTAGCTGTTGCAAATATTTTATATTACATTCAGTACAAGTACTAGTTTAACAAGCATTTAATCAATGTTTCTAAACAAACTTGGTTAGTTTATAAACATCAACTGCCAGTTACCATCACTCTGTCGCATCTGTCATGTTAATTAAAGGTGCAACAATATGTATTTATGGTTGTGCTTACATTAACCTTTATAATATTATATAAATAAATATAAAAAAGGGTAAAGGCCAGTATTCTCCTTTAAAACAATAAAAAGATAAAAGTAATATTTGACCTGTGATCATGTTTTATTTTGTTTCAGTATTGGTATTAACTATGAGTTGTATAATTGGTATAGCTGGGGGTGGTATATGTGTTTTATTCTGGTGGTACTGGGGAATACCCATCCTATCAGTATTAATTGTTGGTTTTGTTGGTGGATTTCTATTTTCAGCTGTACTTTTCTTTACTCCATTTGGTAAGTGAAATTATGTTAACCAGGATATTTGAAACCGGCTCTTTTTTTTTCTTTTCATTTTGAAAAGAAAATGCAATATGATTATGGAAGCCTTTGAGCCCTTCAGTGTTCAAGAATGGTTGCACATAGTAGTGAATTGATTGATAAATTATACTACTGTACCCCAGTGATAGATTGAATCTTAATCTTGACATCAAAGAGTTGTAAATAAAAAGGGTGTTTATCTGCTATCCATCTATCTGATCAGTTAAAGATACATTATGTAAGATTAGATAAGGGCTGACAGTTCTTGCTATAATAGTTTAAAAAATAGATAACGAAAAGGTAATATGTTGAACATTTCAGTCAAATTACTTCAGTCTGAGCCATCGTTATCGCTGTTAGAAGAACAGTCTAGCCTTGATTGTCATTGCTACCATTGTTACGATAATAAACAAAGTCTTGATTATCCATTTTTACGGTAACCGCATCAACCGCAAAATGTATTTAAATCTATTGAAAATCTAGACTATACTATGGCATTAAGAGTTGATTATGGTCTTGGTAAGTTAATTAATGTCTAATTAATAATTTAAGACCTAAAGAATGACCCAAAGAACAAAATTATTAAATTGGTGTAACCATACTATTGGTATAATGTAAATAATAAAGTAACCATTTTGTATATATTTCAGGTAATCTTGATGTATGGAATACAGAATTAAATTATTGGATGGCGTTTACTTGTGCTTTATTAATCTATCCACTAGTATTACTCTGTTTTACTAAAACGGTTAGTAGAAATAAAATAATGTATTCATTAATATCACTCTGTTTTATTGAACTGTTAGTAGAAATAAAATAATCTATTCATTAATAGTAGAAATAAAATAATCTATTCATTAATAGTAGAAATAAAATAATCTATCGTAGAAATAAAATAATCTATTCATTAATAGTAGAAATAAAATAATCTATCCATTAGTATCACTCTGTTTTATTGAACTGTTAGTAGAAATGAAATAATCTATTCATTAATAGTAGAAATAAAATAATGTATTCATTTATATCACTCTGTTTTATTGAACTGTTAGTAGAAATAAAATAATCTATTCATTAATAGTAGAAATAAAATAATCTATCCATTAGTATCACTCTGTTTTATTGAACTGTTAGTAGAAATAAAATAATCTATTCATTAATAGTAGAAATAAAATAATCTATCCATTAGTATCCCTCTGTTTTACTAAAATGGTTAGTAGAAATAAAATAATCTATTCATTAATAATAGAAATAAATTAATCTATCCATTAATATCACTCTGTTTTATTGAACTGTTAGTAGAAATAAAATAATCTATTCATTAATAGTAGAAATAAAATAATCTATCCATTAGTATCACTCTGTTTTACTAAAATGGTTAGTAATAGTGACGTGGATGATGTTAAAGGGGCATTATGGGTGATCAGATAAGAGTTGACAGTTCTCGCTATAATAGTTAAAAAATGTATTCCAATCCACTAAACATCGCAGGCTACCAATGGCATCCACAGTTGATTATGGTCTGGATAATTAATTAATGTCTAATTAATAATTTAGATAACATTTCAGGCCCAAAGAAAGACCTGCAATAGGCAGATTTAGTTCTTGCATAATGTATGTTTTATTTCTTGTATTTATTTGTTTATTTCAGCTGAATATCCTAACCTGTGCTTTTGTAGGATCTTATCTGATATGTATTATTATAGACTATTTACTACATACAACACTGAAACTCATTATCCTTAATACCATCAACCATGCTATCATAGATGGATATGAGAAAATTAAAGTAGTGACACCGTTCGATATAAATGGTATGTCCAATGTATTGTTTGAGAAGTGGTTTTAGATTTGGTGTTCTCAGTTAGTATGACGTTGGCTCGCTATCTAGGAAGTCCTAGGTTCGATCCCGGCTTGACACAGAGAAATTTTTACAGGATTTTTCCTTGTGATATTCACTTGTTAGTGGTCAAAGTAGACTGTAGCCTCGCTATCTGGATAAAATGTCCTGCAAATTACACTGTGTGGCATCTGTTCGTTTTTATAGATCGGGGCAGAGAAGTGGTTTCAATTTACCGCTGGTACGTAAGGAACCTGTTGGTTTTTCTCCAGATATCTGCTTTCATCCCACTGCTAAAGACCCCTACATGCAAGTGAATTATTGAACTACCGAGTTTGTTTTCATGTTTTTAAACTTTGTTAGCAAAATGATAGCTCATGCATCATTTACATAGAATTCCATAACCAAGATTACAAATCTAGCCCCCGAGTTCACAAAGCATTCAGTTAAGAATTTACCCAAAATTGTTCGCCTTGTTTTAACTAAAATATAGCCCTTATATAACCTTTTTTTGTTTTAATGTATTAAATTCATCAATAAGAAACTGTGTGCAAGGTTTTGTGTTTCTGAATTAAAGATATTTCTCATAAACAGTGATTGAAAGTTGAGTAAAATCTTAACTTAAAGGACAATTTTGGTGTCAGTCATTATCACATATGTGATAGAACCGGTTAAACACGTTCCAAGTATAATTTTAAGACAGAGGTCATTGTTACAATAGATGCGTTATGAAGCTTTCATGAAAGGGAAGTGACGAATGCAAAAGGAAATCATGAGTTATCCTTCTATATATGTGAACTTGGAACCTGATAGATTGAATTTATATGACTAGAACCATATAGTAAGTGGATTATATAATAGATATTCATTATTTCAGATATAATAATGGTGGTAACTTGGGCTGTCCTATGTATCGTAGGAACAGCAATTCAGTTTAACCTCACTAAAGGACATGCTCCATTCCCACCATGTCCACGAGCACAGCGAAGACGTCGTTTGGAACAAGCACGAAATAGACAACGAGCAATGGACCAGTTCGATAATGAACGACAGCCATTGATATGTGAAAGACCAAGACAGTACAACACTTATCAACGACAAGAATTATATCAACCATCATAACTATATAAATAATACGTCTAATATTATATTTTCTTCCAATCACAAATATGTGTTCTTATTGGTTTTTTACGCCAATGTGGAAATGTGGTTGTATATTGCCGTCGCCTCCGCTTGTCCATATGTCCGTCGTCCACAATTTCTCATGAAGACTCTAGACTACATTTATTATCTAATCTGTTTGAAATTTATATGTATTTTTTTTTGGGGGGGGGGGGGATTACTTTATAAAGTGCCTCTGAACACGTTATATGAAAGGGTGCACTATAAATATGCTGTGCTATAATAATAATAATAATATATGTGAGACTACATTTATTATCTAATCTGTTTGAAATTTATATGTATTTTTTTTTTGGGGGGGGGGGGATTACTTTATAAAGTGCCTCTGAACACGTTATATGAAAGGGTGCACTATAAATATGCTGTGCTATAATAATAATAATAATATATGTGAGACGAAGATGCATCCTTGCGCTGATGATTTAGCTGCTGCAAGAGTATGTTTTGTTGCCTGGCAACACATCTATTTTCTTGTATCTGTGAACCAGGGCTCTAATTTCAGTCATTGACTGGCAGTGACATTGTCCACCTGGAGAACTTACCTGGCAGTCAATTTACATGCCATAAAATTAGAATTTAACCTTAAATCACAATAAATTTATAGTTTATGTGTAAAAACACTTAAAAATTTAAATAATATATTGGAATAATACTCAAAATTGTTTTATTCTTTCGAAAAAATGCTTTAATAATCTGAGGTAAACAAAATACATCTAAAATTGATTGACTGGCAAAATTGTGGAATTTAAAGTGAAAGCTCTGCTGCTAGGCTTCCACTTCAACATTTTCATAGTCGGTCATTTTTGATAACACATGAAAACTTTACAAATTAAATTCTTATTGCATGGGTTTTTATTTTATTTATGGTAGGGTATCGTGATGGGTCAGATCCAGTGTTGGTCATTTTCCATAGCCCTCAGTCATGACCATCATATACGATCAACATGGAAGCCATGCTCTGCTGTGAACAATACTTACTGCTATACTTGCTATGTATAAAGTAAATCTAGTAAACAAAGTTACTGTATATCTAATTGGAAGAATGAAAATGAGTGTTTAGACAATAGCTTTCTATTTTTGTACTATGTAAGTTCTTTGTAAAGTGTATATAGGATATTTTGTAATAAATTATTTAATATTGATTTTGTGAAGTATCTTGCAAATAGTATGTATACATATATAAAACAAGACAAATTGTTTAAGGACCCAATACTGGTAACTCCTCACTCCACAATAAACTTTTACAATAATCTATTTAGAGATTAAACTTTCACGATAATCTATTCAGAGATAAAAGTTTCACAATAACCATTTTAGAGATAAAACTTTCACAATAATCTATTTAGAGATTAAACTTTCAAGATAATCATTTTAGAAATTTAACTTTCACGATAATAATCATTTTAGAGATGAAACTTTCACAATAATCTATTAAGAGATGAAACTTTCACAATAATCTATTAACAGATAAAACTTTTACAATAATCTATTAACAGATAAAACTTTCACAATAATCTATTTAGCAATTAACTTTCACGATAATCATATTACTTAGAGATGAAACTTTCATGATAATAATCATTTTAGCGATGAAACTTTCACGATAATCATTTTAGTGATTAAACTTTCACGATCTTGTAGTTTTTAAGGAATAACAATCAGTGGCTTTGATACTTTATCAAAACATGTCTTTGAATGTGACCAATCTTTTTATCATCATTAGTGCTAATATGTTCTTTTAATAGAATGTCTCATCATTATACGTGCTTAGATTATTTATTAGTTTATATAACTATTCCAATGCTAATAGATGTAGTAAAATGTACAAATATGTATATTGCATTAGATGTGATCAACGAGCCCTGCTTATCATTTATTTATCGAACAGGAAAATTCCTTGCACAAAAGCTTCATATTTATTATCTTTTGTAACTAAATTTATTTTGTATTTTTTTTTTTTTTCACCCACCTTGAAATATGGTTGTATATGCCGTCACCCATGGCTGTCCGTCCATTGGTCCATCGACAGCAACTGTTTGTAGACTCCCCAGAGACTAAAGTTATAAGCCAATTGACATAACACATTGTTTCTATTAATGTGACCAAAAAAAACCCTATTAATTTTCATAAATTTCTGTTAACTCGAACAGCTATAGATGATATGTTGTGTTAGCTGTTGGAAGAACTAGCTGCAAGCCTATCCAATTGTAATTATTTTTAATAATTCCTTCATAAGTTGTTGCCCTTGATTAAATTTTAGTGTCTTGTAAATGCTGCCATTGCTTACAAAAGATTAAAAATGTGACTTAGCTGCTATGGGTGTATCTTTAGTTGAAACAAAATCATTATTAATCGAATTATAATAATAATGTGCAGTACATATCTATATAATTAATTATTTAAAATATTATACCACATGTTAAGATGTTGATATATAATTTGAACTCAATGAAATGAAATGAAATGTATTTTAACATCCTACTTTCTGCACAAATTGGGCTATGATGACAGCTTTAGTCGTACAGTGTGCTATGAGGAAAATTTTGCACGGACAGTGGCGCTACTGTCTACTCTTATTTGGAATTCAAACTGTCAAAGGTTCTTTTACGTGCACGCCAATGTGTGTTCACACGACCTTTGTTTTTCTTCCAATCTGAAGGACTGTTCTTGCCTGCCCTCCCTTGCTCGCCAACACCGGGAGCAAACCCTGAGACCTCCTGGTAAGCAAGCCAGTGTCTTATTTGCTGATCCACCAGAGCTTCCTTCAGCTCAATGTAAATAGATAAGATTTTTATAGTACATCATACATGTCATGTATATTATCCTTCCAGTTCCTTAGTTCACAAGCCTTATAAACCCTCTGCATGTCTAGAACTTTTTAGATTTCGTTGAAACGTACTAGATTGTTAAGCAAAAAGGAAGAACAGTGGAAATTCAGGATCACTTGATATTGACATTCCACCAAAACTTTAAATTTTGTTGAAACTTGCTAAATTATACAGCTATCAGGTGAAAAGTGGACATTACGAATCACTTGTTGATATTTGACCGTCCATGGAAACTATATAGCTTGTAATAAGGAATTTCAAAATAAGATTTGTTTGAAAAATTTGTCTCCATAATATCTGGATGGATTTCTTTGAAATGTGATATATATATATATATATATATATATATATAATATATATATATATATACCTACCTTGCTGATTGCAGAATTATAAAAATATTTACTTGTGCCCTATATGAATGGGTCAAGAACAATTTGAAAAAGAATATAGAGATATTTAAATTAAAATTAAAATAATAATCTGTGATATCATTTACACCTATAATTTCTTCTATAATCAAGGCACATATTGTATACATTTTGAACCATTGGCCACAAAGTACTTGAATAAAGATATTATTATTATATAATCAGAGCACTATATGATCTGAAAATACAGATGTGACGTCATTCTTTGATGTTAAGATAATGTCTGGGCAACATGCCATTTAAAATAATGTCTGGGCAACATGCCAACCTACATTATGGAATATTAAATAAAATATTGGACAGGAAGATTTCATGGAGATGAGCGTATCGGACAATATATGTATTTTAAAGCTGAAATTTCATATTTTTAAGTTATATTTTTAAAATTTATTAAAATGAAGCCTTTTAAGGCTTTATTTTAATAAATTTTAAAAAATAGGTGGTATCTATAAACAGTCTTACCTTGTTAAAGAATAATCCTATAATTCACTATTGCCAGTTGAAAAATTGGCAAAAATATCATTTTCAACTTTAAATTCAAACGTTTGAAGATAGCTATTCCATGGGGGGGGGGGAATAGAAAAATAAGGGAGGTAATTGTGTTATTATTTCCGGGGTCAAAGGATTTTTAAGAGGGAGAATAATACCTATAATCGTATAATAGTGAGTTGACAACCTATTGAGCAAAAGGCATAGAAATAATTATGTTTTGACTTTCTTAGAAAATATGAAATTATCGCTTTAAGTTATCAATATATTACGCAATGTCTCACTCGAGACCCTTAAATCACAAAAATAATATTGTAAATTAATAAAACACATTTAGCTATGTTAGCCCTCTTGGGTTTTTGTTTTTCATTTTTGTAACAGGAAGTGTATTGTTATAATGAATAAATTATATGTAATAAATTGTTATGATGGATTTTGTTTTGCTTCCTGTTGACATTCAGGAAGTAATCTGAAGTAGTTATATTCAGAAACGGAAGTTTATTCATATGATTACAAATTACTATTTCCGCCAAATGATTTTAATGTAATGTCAGATTCTTCATTTAGGTGTGGCCATTATTATGGTCATATTTTAATTATCTCTCACATTATAAATATATACAAAATAAACCATCAAATTCAAAAAGGCAACACCCATAGTTAAATATATAATCCTTTGATGTCCAGAGAGAGAGAAAGAGGAATGGGGTTTAAGGTCCACTTGACACAAACTAGGTCATTTCAGGACTAACATGGTTCAATTTTATTTCAATAATTTGCTTGCGCGTAGGTTTTTATACGCCCACATTGAAATGTGGTTGTATATTGTTGTCGCCCCCGTCCGTCCGTCCGTCGATTCGATTGACTTTAAATTTATACACAGTGTTTAAGGAAAGGTCATGAGACGAAGAAGCCTATTGATTTTCAACGATTTTCGATACTTACTGCCTGAGTTATTGCCCTTGATCACTTCAAAAAATCTTGTGGATGCTCTAGAGGTCAAAGTTAATATCCGATTGACTTTAAATTTATAAACAGTGTTTAAGATCATGAGACAAAGAATCCTATTGATTTTCAGCGATTTCTAATAAATATTGCCAGAGTTATTGCCCTTGATCACTTTGAAAAATCTTGTGGACGCACTAGAGGCTAAAGTTAATATCAGATTGACTTCAAATTTATACACAGTGTTTAAGGTCATGAGACGAAGAAGCCTATTGATTTTCAGCGATTCCTGATAATTACTGCCAGAGTTAGGCCCTTGTTCACTTTGAAAAATCTTGTGGATGCTCTTGAGGCTAAAGTTAATATCCGATTGACTTTAAATTTATACAGTGTTTAAGGTCATGAGACGAAGAAGCCTATTGATTTTCAGCGATTTCCGATAATTACTGCCAGAGTTATGGCCCTTGATCACTTTGAAAAATCTTGTGGACGCTCTAGAGACTAAAGTTAATATCCGATTGACTTTAAGTTTATACACAGTGTTTAAGGTCATGAGACGAAGAAGCCTATTGATTTTCAGTGATTTCCGATAATTACTGCTAGAGTTATGGCCCTTGATCACTTTGAAAAATCTTGTGGACGCTCTATAGGCTAAAGTTAATATTCGATTGTCTTTAAATTATACACAGTGTTTGAGTCCATGAGATGAAGAATCATATTGATTTTCAACGATTTTGGATAATTACTGCCAGAGTTATGGCCCTTGATCACTTAGAAAAATCTTGTGACGCTCTAGAGGCTAAAGTTATCATCCGATTGACTTCAGATTGATACACAGAGTTTAAGGTCTTGAGACGAACAAGTATATTGATTTTCAATGAATCTTAATGACTTGAACAGCTAAATCCATGATGTTAAAAGTTTCATATACTAAATGTTAGCATGGGGCAGAACTTTATAAAAACCAAACAAATTCTAATGGGTTTCTGATAATTGCTTAATTAGTTGTTACTCTTAATCAGATTTTAATGTATTATAAATGTTTCATTACCGAAAAAAGTAAAAATATGCGACAACTCTTGTTGACTGCCCGGACAATATAGCTGCTGTGGGTGTATATTTCGTTGCCTGGCAACCTATCCTTTTTTTAGCAGTGGGAGGAGATCGGAGAAAACCCACGAGGTTAGAAAGGCAACCCTACAACCCTACTCCTTGTCATGTACAACCCGGGAATTGAAACCACACCGGTTGACTCACAGACCTAATGATACAACTCGCTAACTATTCGGCATTAGCCAAGTAGGGCCCTTAAACCCCATTTCATGGAGTTTATATTTAAACGATCATTATCTTTTAGTTCAAACCCCAAAATACGGTCATTTTTATACGCCCCATTTTGGTTGTACAGTGACATTCACTCCGCCCATCTTTCTGTTTTGTACAATTCCTTGAGAACACTCTAAAACAATCTTCCATTTTTGCTGTCTAAATGTAGGAATGGTTAATGGTCTGATGCTTGTTACCATTGCTTCCAGAATACAGGGGGGGTTGGATGGCCGAATGGTTAGCATGTGCGTGCTGTATTCATAAGGCCTGTCATTGAGTCAACTGGCGTGGTTTCGAATCCCTGGTTGTACATGACAAGGAGTAGGGTCGCCTGTCCAACCTCGTGGGTTTTCTCCGGGTCCTCCGGTTTCCTCCCACTGCTAAAGCGAATTATTGAAATAAAATTAAACCATATGTTAGTCCCGAAATGACCTAGTTTGTGTCGAGTGGACGTTAAACCACATTTCTCCCTCCCTCTCCAGAATACAGCCATCATTTAATCCAGTTAAAGTAAAGTATAGCAAAGTGATTTCCTCTTGGTAAGAATGAATAATCAACTACTTACATCCACTTGTTTTATGTAGATGAGAATTTAGCTCTCCCCACCCCTACCCAATCTGGTTGACTTTACAATTTACAAAAGTTACAATTTCATATTTTTAAGTTATATTTTTAAAATGTATTAAAATAAAGCCCTAAAATAGATGGTATCTATAAACAGTCCTACCTTGTTAAAGAATAATCCTATTAATCCTATAATTCACTATTGCCAGTTGAGAAATTGGCAAAAATATCATTTTCAACTTCAAATTCAAACATTTGAAGATAAGCTATTCCATGGTAGGGAATAGAAAAACAAGGTAGGTAATTGTGTTATTATTTCCAGTGTGAAGATTTTTAAATGTGAGAAAGATAACCTATGATCGTATAATAGTGAGTTGACAACCTATTGAGCAAAAGACATAGAAATAATTATTAATCATGTTTTGACTTTCTTAGAAAATTTGAAATTGTAACTTTAATTGAATATCAGGAACAAAACCAGGAAGACATTAGATATCTTTTATTCATACAAAAATTACACAAGATATTCTGTCCACCTAAACACCCAAATGACCCAATAACAAAAATATATACAAAATGCCCCCCCCCCCACTTCCCGATATATGTGATATTTACATTAATCTCTTACATTACAATATTATAAAATATTTTTCCCTAATAAAATGGTAAATGTCTTCAGATTATTTCAGGCATTACTGAAGTTGGACTTGACATTTTGAACTTTTGGCCAGGGTTGTATATAATATATCAACAAAAACAAAAAAATGGGAAAATCTGTGACTGAGAAAATAACAGGCACCACACGCGAATTGTGTCTGACAAAGCATGAATTTGTTCCTGCATATTAAAATAAGACTCAGATTCACCGTAGCATATGGAAACCTAGGACCTCAAGACCTAACTCTTAAACGGACCCCTGGCCAAGTGTATTTTTTTTTTGATACTATCATATGCCTTTGTTACATGCACTGTAGTTTTAAACGTCCATCATTATCCTCGGTTTTGCTCAATTGTGTTTAAAACACATGGGGAGGGGCATCATAAATGGAATAGCCTGTCACCTCTCTACATCTAAATCTGACACTTTCCGGCACTGATATAAGTAGTTGCAGTAAGCAGGAACACCTTACCATTGGCTAGAATATCATGTAAAGCTACCAGTATATACATCAAATAAAATATGTGTAATGAAAATAATGTCATATATATTATAGAAAATAGTCCTTGCTATTTATATTTTTGTCAAAAGAAACTTTCTAAACACACAGCATCTAATACATTACACACTTAACAGATGCCTGATATAAAGACAGTTTCACAAAAACTCAACAAACTTGATACTCTAAATAATATTTCTTAATCTGCATTTCAATAAGCCATATAATCAAAATTCCCTAATCTGTACAGTATTTCAAAAGGTCAAATAATTAATTAAAACTCTGCTGCTTTCTCAAACTTATTATACCAAATTATATTACCTAATGTGTGTTTCAAAGGGTCAGATAAATAAAGATTCTGCTGATTTCTGAAACTTGATATATCAAATTATATTTTCTGATCAACAATCAAAAAATCAGATATAGGTAAATAAATAAAAATTCTGCTGCTTTCCCAAACTTTATAAACCAAATTTTTTCTAAGCTGCATTTCAGATAAACAAATCCCAATTTTCAGCTTTTGAATTTTCGGAAGTTTCTCCGATCAATTTTTCTAATTTATAAATTAAGACTGTGAAATAAATCAAGTATTTTCTGTTTGAGATGATTTATCTTCTGTATCCTCATCTTGTACTATTCTATCTTTAGATGTTGTACAAATCTCTAATATTTCTCTTAAGGTTTGATTCTCTGTTTTTAATTTGGTTAACTCTTCATATTCCTTAGTTGACATTTCTTCGTCAACATCCACAGCTTTTTTCATGACAGCGGCCATCTCATGTATCTTACTTAATAAATTTGTTACGTCTTCCTGAAAATACACATATTTACACATATTAAACTGTTTATAAATCAAGCGGCATTACGATTTGAAGAGCGAGCGATATGAAGTTTAACATCCTGAAAACACACATATTTACACATATTAAATTGTTTATAAATCGATTTGAAGAGCGAGCAATATGAAGTTTAACATCCTGAAAACACACATATTTACACAAATTAAATTGTTTATAAATCGATTTGAAGAGCGAGCGATATGAAGTTTAACATCCTGAAAACACACATATTTACACAAATTAAATTGTTTATAAATCGATTTGAAGAGCGAGCGATATGAAGTTTAACATCCTGAAAACACACATATTTACACAAATTAAATTGTTTATAAATCGATTTGAAGAGCGAGCGATATGGAGTTTAACATCCATTCGACAGAAACTGGGTCATTTCAGGACAATTATTAGAGATCCTTGACATCAGCAAAAAAACATAGGATGCAGTGACCTCCCCCCCCCCCCCACGGCAGGGCGGGGGACCCAACTTCTCGTCATGTACAAGCTTGGGATTGAAAGCGAAGCACTTGACTTAATGACAAACCTCAAGTGTCTTTCCAATTTCTAGTACACAATGCCTGAAGTTTTTCCATTTATCTAACAACTTAAATGTCAGCTTCCAACAAGCGCCTAAATACTGAAAAAAACCTGAAGGTAAATACTCAAAAACACATTGTGTTATTTGAGAGCTCTGCTGAATATCCCTTAAAATTCTTTACCTTAGAACTTTCTGATCTATTAGCTATTATAGCTTCTACTTTATTGCCATGTATTAACTGAGCCACTTGTTCTCGATATTTCTGCATGATAAGTTCTAATGCTGACTGATGATCTTCCAGGGACATCTGTAATTCATGATTTTCTTGTTGAAGTTCTCTTATCTGCCGATTTTCTTGTGCTATACCCAATACCAGTGTTGATCGAGGTCTATGTTTGGCAATTTCATTTAGTTCTGTGATATCATCTTGATACTAAAAAAACAATTCCATACTTTATTTCATGAATATTCCAGACTAAAAGATTTGCAGATCATATACAATAAAAGGTAATATTACCAAAATAATATTCTTTAAGAGAATATTAAAATTGATCAATCCTTTTATGGACATCTAGAGTTTCCATTACTGTTTATTTATTTCATGTCACCATCTTTTTGATTTCTTCGGGGGTCACGGTGGCTAAGTGGGTTAGACGCTGGTTTGTTAGCCTGGAGGTCGGGTGTTCGATCCCTGCATTGGTCGAGAAAGTTCATCCAGATTTTCCAGCTTAGTTCCCCCTTGTCAGTGATGAAGAATGGACAGCTGTCTAGTCGTTCTGATGGAACGAAAAAAACAAGGTCCTATGTACACATTGGGGTGCACGTAAAAGATTCCTTAACAGTTGGAATTCGATATAAGAGTAAGCCAAAATTTCCCTCATAGCACACTGTATGGCGTATGCCCGTTGTAATTCGCCCAGTTCGGAGCAGAACAGTAGGATGTTAAACTCCTTTTCATTTCATTTCAATTTTTTGATTTCTAAGATCATTAGCCAATGATTGTGTGTTAATTCATTTCTATCTACTAACATCTGGGCCAAATGTTTATTGCTTTGATCATCTAGAACAGGTCTGGAAATAGTTATTTAGCTGTAGTCAACAAGAATTAAATTAAATAAAGGTCAATGACTATTCCTTCCAGCACGTTGATGCTTTAAGCCAAAGTGAAAACTGAAAAAGAAAGACTTATTTATACCACTGAGGTTTAGGGATGCCAGTGTTTAAATATCCTATTCTTTTATAAGTAAAACTGTAATATAACTAATTACCTGTTTCATACCATCTACTCTAGTATGTAAGGTCTGTGTATTAGATATTAATATATCAGCTGTAGCATCATGATCTTTTAATCTTGTTATCAACAGATGAGCATCTTCTAATAATCTCTCTATTGTTAATGCCATGACTAGATGAATGATTTAACCTTTAAAATAGAAACGAAATATAAAATTGTTAAATGGAAAAAAAAATTTAATAACAATTAACTTTGCTGACTGAAATTTAAACAACTGTTTTCTTGATTACTAACCATTCTAATCATAACAAATAACATAACAGAGTGTCAGAATGAAGCATGAATCACTCACTGTTGGAAGGTTTAGATGTTTTCTTTCAATTTGTGCTGGAGTGAATCACAATAGCTCATGCACGATTGAAACAGAAATTTGCTACTGAGAACTGAGAAGAGTAGAGTAGTAAAAAGTAGGAATACTGTTTCTGATTCTAAGATATTTTGCACCGGTAGCTTATCCTTTTGGACTATAGGATAGGATAGGCCTACATAGTACATCATGATGACAACCTATCTGTTTCTGAGAGGTAATGCAAAAGCCTTCTTCTACCGCTGTGGGGCATGACCTTTAAAAGTTCAACTGCATTTTAAGTTTGACATCACATCACACTTTGATGATCACTGGCGTCTGTAGCACACGCATTGTTTACATAGGTCGGACGTCTGGACAGGGCAGAATGGTGCCAGCTAGTGCCACCTTCAACTTGTTTTAAGTAGGAAATTTTTTTTATACAGATATGTTTTAAACAGCTTTATTTATATCTCTAATACTTGAAAAATATGTTTGAGAATTTAATTTGTAGAGCCTAGAGAATATTCACTCAATCAGTGAATCACTCCTGATCGGTTTGGATGACAGCACGGTGACGGTAGGCCCTAGGGCTAGAGGCTAGAGTTAGGAGAGGTGGTGTTCTTTTCATCAGAAATAAATAAAGCCGGCAAATAATGATTTAATTAACATTTCTTCACAATATTTCATCTCTTATTAAAAGTTTTTTTACAAAGTTTGCTCAAATACCCAACAAGAAGATGATGAAAAAGATAAATAAGTTACCTCTTGTCTTGGAAGCTAATTTACTTGAAATGTTTATTTTCAACCGGATATGACAGTCTGCAATTAAGCCGGTCTCGGACATCCAGACAGAAATATACAAGTACCTGTTATTAATTTTCTAAAACAGAGCAAATGCGTGTATCAAACTTCACACGTGCATTTCTGAATCAATATACGTATTTCTATAATGGGCACATTAGAAGTATTTTTGAATTTCCGTTATAAATCAATATTTATTTCTTAAATCTAGTTATTTCCCTTTAACCAAAATATTATTTAGAGTTGCCGCCCCTTATACCATGTGTGACTGTTGTTGAAGTATTCAAGGGCTGAGACGTCTCACAATATATTTTATTAGAAATTATATGAATCGTTTGATGTCATGAAGTTTTATCTGTGAATATTAGTGGAGAAATAGTCAGGCAACTTTTGAATCAAAGAAAACGTTGAGCAGTTGATTATATGATGATTTACATCAGCTTGAACAACACCAAAGTTTGTCCCAGAATTGAAAAAAAAGTAGAATTAAAGATAATGAAATAATTAATGATTCCATCAGAATTAACAATGTTATTTAAATCTTTTAGACCATATCCTTTCATAAGACAGTGTTCAAAATGTATTACCATTGCACAAAATAATAGACGATTAGTTCTGCCCCCAGGACATAGAAAAATCCATTCAGTGACCAGCTCTCGGTCTGTTTTAAAACCTGTGCAACTGTGCTCTGTCCAGCAGCCCATTTTTTGGACAGGAATCCGAACAATTCAATTTGGTACTGATGTGAATTTAAAACAAACTGCTAAAATGATAACAGCCAAACGACCAACAAGAAGAAAACCATCAAGTGGCCTTGGTGACCAGGTTAATAACTTTTAGATTCCATCCTTCGTTCTTGGAAAACAATGACGACCAGAAGAGAAGATTAATTAAATTTGATTGTGTATTATAAAAATTGCTATCAAATAGAATTATAATTCCCTATACCAGAGGTACCTGGAAACTGTGCTGTAGTATTTATAATTGCACGTTTTGAGGCTATATTTGACAATTTCACAATCTTGGCAGATTCCTCTAAATTGAACTATAGTTTTCTATAAAAAAAACCTAATATATAAATGTTAAGTACAAACAATCCAGATTGGAAACAAGCCTGCCTGACATTCTGTAACTGTTACATTTCTGTGCAGGTTAAAAGGATGTGAGCATACATGTACTTGACACATTTTAGCCAGAGGTTTAATAGGTGCTATGGTATTATTGGGAGATAATGGGTTTGGGTTCAAAATCTCTTTGGCCAATACATTAGTGACCAAAAGTTTTTTTTTATGCCTTATTCTTATTTGTGTGTTTAAATAAAAACAATAAGAGATGATATTTGAAGAGATAATTTATTTTCAGGAGATGCTTAAAGTGACAGCATATGCAGTAGGAGAAGAAATATATTTAGATGAATTACGGAAAGCCTTAGAAATTCAAGGTTTATATAATCAATTAGAATTACCTGCAGGTGAGATGAATTTTTTCACTGGGTGTTTCGGTGACTGAATACCCTGTAGATCAAAGGCCGACATGGTACAGGTCATGATGGTTTTTGATCAGTGGGCCATGGGTGCTAAGTGCCCTGGAGTACAATTTACTTCACAATTAACAGGTTTTGTAGGCAAATTTCTTGAAATGTATACAAGTGATTGACAAAATGTTATCATAAAGTTGTGATATTGGATTTACAGTGATTCAGAATCAGAAAGATATAATGTGTGTTGACAAGAAGTGTAAAGTCATGTCATTATTTCATGATTTTCTGATGAATAAACTTAATTGTCATGTTTAAACATTTATGGTTTCTTGAATACTAAATACAGTTTTGTTAGAACCTGTGTAATTAGACAGAATTACATGTTTTTCAGATGTTGATAATGCCATCTATGTGAAAGCTAATTATGCTGTGAATGGAAATAGCAGAGAAATTTTTTTTTTTAAGTAAGTTTGTGATATATGAAATATCATAATTGAATGCTTATCAGCCTGTGCTGAAAAAATATAAGAGACAAACCTAGAAACATTCTGCACACGGAGATCCATCTACTTCATTCTTTAAGAATAGATCTCTACCCTAAATGGTCACCATATACAAAAATTAATATACTGTTTCGTAATGCGTTTCTACTCCATTCCTGTCATACATACAGAGACTAAATAAACTTTTTCAATATTATTAAATGGAAGCAGAATAAATACTCAGCAAAATTCTCGAAGTATACACAGCGTTTTCGACTAAAAAGGTCGATTTAGGACTTAAAATGTTGGTTAACTAGCTTAGTGTCTGTTTTTAATCAGAGCTAACTGTAGACAGGAAGCCTAAGTTTGGTGTGAGCTGGGAAGACATGCAAGGCGCCTGTCAAGCATAAAACCCATTAGTTCCTGTCATTTTGTCTAGAACAGATAAATATTTTTTCTGTCAGGTATTAATTCAGTAGTGACTGTTATTTTGTCATGTCATCTTTAACTGCTATTTCCATCCTTGGTGAGGGGTCATGAAACAAAGTTTATTGTACACATATTTTATTTTACTATTTAAAGATACATTATGTAAGATTTAGGTAAGATTTAGATAAAGAGCTAGCCATTCTTGCTATAATAGTTCGAAAATAGATCATGTAAAATGAATAATTTGAAAATTTCATTCAAATTACTCTATTGCGAGCAAAGATATTAGCCTTTGAAGGTTTGATAAGACGTGTGCAATAATTTCAACCACCGTACTCGTTGTCCGAAGTCCCGCTCCTCCATTTTTAGATTAAATCAAAATGTGTGTGAACCGTTCTAATCTATTTAATATCAGAGAAATCCAATGCCATCGAGAGTTGATTATGGCCTGAATCAGTTAATTAATGTCTAATTAATAATTTAGAAAACATTTCAGGCCTGAAGAAAGACCTGCAATAGGAAGATTTAGGTCTTGCATAATGTATGTTTAAATTATTAATATCTAATTCCAAAGTTGTTAAATTTTACATTTGGTTACTTAAGTTTTTATATTTATTAAAATGGTCTATTTTGTTTTCAGAGAAGGGTCGGTTGTATTTTGGAATTTACCTACCACTGAGGTAATTTTAAAACTTTATGCATCCAAGAAATATACATATAATGCAATTTTAACCCACCAAGAGGGAGAGAGAGAGAAATGGGCTTATACATCCAGTCTACACAAACTAGGCCATTTCTGGACTAACATATGGTTCATTTCTATTTCACTAATTTGCTTGCACGTAGGGGTCTATAGCAGTGAGTGAAAAACTAGAGTACACAGAGAATTCGACAGGATTGGAATGACGACCCTATTTCTATTGTCAAATACAAGCAGGGATTTGAAATCACACCACTTAACTCAAAGACAAATCTTTTGATATAAAGAGCACACATTAAAGCAGTTGGCCATTCAAACCCCTAAGAAGACATCTGGAATATTTAATGACTTGGTCTATATTCACTGTTTGCATGATTATTATTTATAAATAAGATCATTTTGATGCTTGGTTGCCAATAATTAATGTCATAATTTTAAAAATTATATATTTTGAGTTTAAACGTCTGATTTAATTGCTTCCATACATCCAGAAAACAATTTTTTGACCTCCACACAAAATTGTGTAATATTGCTGTTCACCCATTATTTATTTCAGAGAAATGAAGTTATACGATTTGTACAGAAACATTGTGAAGACCCATATGATATTAGTCTTTCACTGCATGAAAATGAACGAATGGAATTTCAACTTTCTGAGTAAGTCAAATAGATTATATTGGTGAACCATTTTTACATTTATAAATTTAAATTTATGCATAAATTAGGTCATCAGAAATTGTTATGTATGTATTATATATGTAACTATCATTGTGTGTAATACCTTATATTTTTATATTGCAGAGGAATAACAGATCTATCCGGAGATAAAATTAATTTATGTACTGTCAATAAAACTAATGAAGAATTAAATCTAGAGAAATATACCTGTTCAAATGCCTTAACACAATCAGGTACTTTATTACGTTCACTTAATGCCGCACCAATAGGAATACCTATTAAAATCCTGCCTCCAATTTCTTCAGGAAAATAACTAATTTAAAAACAAAAAGAACTTAGGTGCTCTACTCAAAAGCGTTTAGTTCCAAATATTTAAATTTTGATATTTCACCAAAACATCACACAAAAAGATGGACTGAAAATTATACTGGTTTGGTCTATAATACTGCACTACATAGCTATAGTCTGAATTTCCATTTTTCTGACAATATTCCATTGAAAGTCTGTTGACCTGAATGTCTGCTGGTCAGAAAACAGAAGTATTTGCTACCTTGCTGGTTGAATGTAAATGTAATGTTATTATATTTTTTGTAGTAAAATTAGCAATTTGGGAAGCTTCTTTAGAAACCTTTATATCTTCTATTGAACAAGTTACAGAGGTATGTACATAAATGTAAATAGTACATACATGTCACAACTCCAGGCTTATTGCCCTTGAACACTATGTAAAATTTTGAGAACTCTCTGGCACACAATTTTGAGAACTCTCAGGTAACAAAATTTATCATCAGAGTAGTGAAATAAAACAGCTTGGCACATTTTTCAAAAATTTCCATTACTGGTATTTGGTTCAGGAGTTATGGCTCACTCTGTAGGATCTTGTGAAAGTCGCCATCTGATGCTTTCTATTTATGTTCTTTGTTTAAATTGTTCTGTTGAATAACAATTACAACAGTTTCGTGTCAATAATGTCTTTGATTATGATAACATTTTGTCAACGTGCATGCAATATTTTACAGTATAGAGTATTTGCTTTTTATTGATCTAAAGATTCACAATGTGACAACCTTTATAGGCAGCTCTGATGAATTAGCTGAAGTTGGTATATGTTTTGTTGCCTGACAACCTATCTTTGTATTTAAATCTACCTGTAAGACTGATGAAGATATTGATCTTGTATGCCTATACAACAGTGTGCCTTTTCTCTTAAAAATTAGGGGGATAGGTGGCGGAATGGTTAACGCGTGCGTGTTGGATCATAAGGTCTGTCATTGAGTCAAGTGGCGTGTTTCGATTACCTGCTTGAACGTGACAAGGAGTCACTTGTCCAACTTCTATGGGTTCTCCAGTTTTCTCCCACTGCTATTGACCCCTACCTGCAAGTGAATTATTGAAGTTAAACTGAACCATATGTTAGTCCCGAAATGACCTAGTTTGTGTCAAGTGGATGTTAAACACCACCCATCTCTCTCTCTCTCTCTCTCTCTCTCTGTTCAAAATCATAATTGATATTAGTAATATCATATTACCCATATACCAGTAATTTACTTTTATTTGATAGGATCTACGAGATGGGAAAAAAATCAAAATGTCAAGAAGAGACGTGCTACGAAAAACAGGAGAACTTTTTGCTTTACGGTATGATTATGAGCAATTGCACAGAGTAAAATTTATTAGTCTTTATGAATTGAATGAAATGGGTAAATTCTTGTGAGCACAGCGTGGACAAAATGGGGCTCCGGGACTTGTCCTCCAAGACAATTTTTAAACTAGTCTCTTAACAGACTAATTGTTAAGTATGCATATTTATTTAGAAATTATTACAGTGGATGTATGGTTAATTGTCTGGCAACCTATGTTTTCTTTCAGGCATGAAATAAATCTGAGTTCTGATTTACTGGATACACCCGACTTTTACTGGGATCGAGATATATTAGAAACTTTATATCAACGTGTTTGTAATCATCTTATTATAGCCAGAAGAACTAAGGTAGTATTTTTAATAAAATATATGTCCAATTGATGTCTTCCTAGTTGGTTTATCAACTGACATTCACCCGGTTGTTGTTCTTAAGGTTTAATGTACGCTTCCACCGAGGGTGATATTGCAGACAAGTCTTATTTTATTATATTTAGCTCATGGGTAGGAGTCTTTCCTGTCGGAGGAAACCCGAGTACCAGGAGTAAACCAGCAAGGTTTAGAAGGCGCGCCTATCTTCATGTCATGCTCACGCGCACCATGTAATACATTATATAAAAGCTAAATCTGCCTATTGCAGATCTTTATTTTGTCTTCAATTGTTATAAAATAAATTATTATTTAGACTATTTATTCACATGACAAGCTTATAATCAACTCTCTAGACTAGTGGTTCTCAACCTTCTTTTGCCAACGGCACACCTTGGAACACATGAAAAAATAGCGGTACACCTGGCTAAATATATATGAAAAATATTTGAATTTTTTGCTCAAAAAAACATGGTAAGTCAGATGGAATACATCCGTAGACAGAGACTAGTCATAGACACATAGAATGACTCAAACTAAATAAAGAAAACACAGCTATGAACTTATCAGTGGACACCAGTGAATACTCAATTGGGATCGCATGGTTTTTCACATATTCTTAGTGTGCCATTCAAAATTTCGCAACACACTTAGGAAGATCTCGTGGCACACCTGTGTGCTACGGCACACTGGTTGAGAATCACTGCTCTAGACCATAAGATGGCCGCTGTGATTTTGAAGGGATTAAAAGACAATTTCCAATTAATAATTTAATGTAAAAATGGATAATCAAGATTTTGTTTAACAATCAAGAGTATATTGTGAAAACTTATAACTTCGCTCAGGATAAAGTAATTTGGCTGATACTCATTTTTATATGCCCACATAGAAATGTGGACGTATATTGTCGTCGCCCCCGTCCGTCCGTCTGTCGGTCCGTCGGTCCGTTCGTCCATCGTCCACAAATTCTTGTGAGCGCTCTAACGCCAAAAGTTATCATCCAGTTGTTTTGAAATTGATATATGTTGTTTACATTAGTGAGTTGAAGAAGCCTATTTAATTTCAATAATTTCCATTTATTCCGTCTAGAGTTATGGCCCTTGTTTCACTTTATTGATCCTTGTGAATGCTCTAATGCCAAAAGTTTACATCCGATCTTTGTGAAATTTATATGCAATATTAAAGTTAGGGAAACGAAGAAGTCTATTGAATTTCAGCAATTTCCGTTTATTACTTCAGAGTTATGGCCCTTGTTTCACTTTGTTTAACCTTGTGAACACTCTAACCCCAAAAGTTATCATCCTATCTTTCTGAAATTTATATGCATTATTTAAATTAGTGCAACGAAGAAGCCTATTGAATTTCATCAATTTCTGTTTATTACGTCTAAAGTTATGGCCCTTGTTTCACTTTATTGAACCTTGTGAACACTCTAACCCCAAAAGTTATCATCCTATCTTTCTGAAATTTATATGCATTATTTAAATTAGTGCAACGAAGAAGCCTATTGAATTTCATCAATTTCTGTTTATTACGTCTAGAGTTATGGCCCTTGTTTCACTTTATTGAACCTTGTGAACACTCTAACGCCAAAAGTTATCACCCAATTGTTGTGAAATTTATATGCATGATTTAAATTAGTGAAACGAAGAAGCCTATTTAATTTCAATAATTTCTGTTCATTAAGTCTAGAGTTATGGCCCTTGTTTCACTTTATTGAACCTTGTGAACACTCTAACATCAAAAGTTATCTGCCGATCTGTATGAAATTTACAAGCATCATTTAAATTAGTAGAGAGAAGAATCCTATTGAATTTAGCAATTTCCTTTTAATACTTCTAGAGTTATTGCCTTTGTTTCACTTTGTTCAACCTTGTTATGGCTCGTTGATGAAAGTTATCATCCGATATGTATGAAATTTATATGCATCATTTCAGTTTGTGAAACAGAGGTCTATTGAATTTCAGCAATTTCCGTCAATAATTTCTAGAGTTATGGCGGTTGTGAACCTTGTGAATGTTTGAATGACAAACATGATCATCTGATCTGTATGAAATTTATATGTATTATTTAAATTAGTAAAACAAAAAAGCCTGTTAAATTTTCACAATTTCTGTAGATTACTTCAATAGTTCAGACCCTTGTTTCAGTTTGTAGAACCTTGTGAACCCTCAAACGGCAAAAATTATAATCTGATCTGTATGGAACTGTCTTGTAAAGGCCCCCAATTACCTGCAAAGGAATAAATATGCGACAACCCTTGTCGACCGCTCGGACGATTTAGCTGCTGTGGGCGTATGTTTCGTTGCCTGGCAACCTATCTTTCATTGTTTATTTTTGAACATTTATAGTAAGAGCGGGCAGCTCTCGATCTAAATCTTACACAAAGCTAAATTAAAGATTTATAAATCAAGAATAATAACTCGGTGATTAATCATACAGATGAGTCTATACTTGACTTTTGAAGTACCTGGTAATGATCAATTTGAGGTTGCTGTTAGCGGTGTATTCTGTATTCACATGTCTGTGTTTTATTATTCTAGGTTTTAAATGAAAGAATAAAACATTGTTGTGAATTAACCGAATTATTAAGTAGTCATTTAAATGATACACATCATGTTAGATTAGAATGGATGATTATAGTACTTATTATGGTAGAGGTATGTACATACAGGCAACTTAATGTCTACTATATTTTAATATTTTTCAAATTCACCCAATCTTGTTTTAATAATGTCTGTCAGACGAGATCACCAAAAATGTATTACTGTACATTAATGTACAATTTGGCATTGTGATTTGCCAGCGTAGTTTCCCCTTATCAGTTGTGCAGGTCGGAGGGCATGACAAGAAAAGTGTCTAGTTGTTTGGATGGGATAAAAACCCAAGTTCCATACACAGGTTGGGTTCACCTAAAAGATCCCTTGACAGTTGTAAATCGATATAATAGTAGGCCGTATTGCTGATGTCCACGCAAAATTTCCCCCATAGCATAGCCAGTCTTCATTAGCCCAATCGGTGCAGAAAAGTAGGACGTTAAACCCCATTTTATTTCATGAATGATTGTTTATAGTGAATATACTGTTACTGTATTTACAGGTTGTGTTCGAGACGGTACATTACATGGACAGATATTTCAGTAGATTCGAGGAGACTGCTCAAGAAAATATTGAGTCTACATCGGATATTAAATAATATCCATAATATAATAATACCATAGTGTGATATACTAACTTTATTAAATAGTGTGATATTATATCATAGATAGTGTTGGAGAAATTAAGATACGATCAGTGGAGGGAGGGTTGGAGTCATCTTTTGCATTTAACTGTATTATAAGTACGTGACTGCTAAAAAGTAACAAATAAAAAATATATATTTCAACTGATATATTTTATTATTCTATTTTCACTTCAATAACAACATAAACAAATGGGGAAGGAGCTTAGTGGCAGAAAGCCTTCATTATACTCAGCACTTTGATGCTAGTCAAATATAATACACATCTGGGGGTTGAACAAAAAACTTGTTGATAATAATATAACAATATAAAAATCTTTACAACCAATTTAAAGATGTTTTATATATACAAACATAATATAAAGTTAACGAGTTGTCATAATAATAAACTAAAATATACTATAATAATAATAATATACAGTAAACTACCAAATATATGGTCAAAAAAAATAACTCAAAACATATTATAGGAAAATAAATCAATAATTAATTAATTAACTAATCAAATAAATAGCTTTATTAGTTATTCAGTTTTACTATCATACAAAATACCATTCATAATATACATTTATATACATCATTAATTAAAATATAGCTAATTTTCATCAACCAGACCACTCAGTAATATAACACATTTACCCTAGTAGGTCATTCATGATAACCAGAGAGAGAGAGATGGATTGGAGTACAGGTAGGTCATTAATTTATTGTTGTTGTTAGTGTTTAACGTCCGCTTCCACCGAAGGTGATATCGCAGACAAGTTGTCTTTTTTTTTTCATTATCTTAGCGCACGCGCAGGGGTCTTTCCTGTGGGAGGAAACCGGAGTATCCGGAGTAAACCCACGAGGTTGAGAAGGCGCCCCTATCTCCAAGCCACATTAATTTATACTGGAAAACTGACTTTAAATTCTGAGCAAATAGTATTGTTTGTTTAAAGTATGTAAGTCATAGACTAGGTTGTCAAGAGTGATCTAATTATATATATTGGATTGAGAATCTGGTTGAGCAAGACTAAATACAATAGAGACATTTTGTGAAGCATGAAATTGTTTTAGATTTAGTTGTACACTCTGCCAATATATGTTATATTTTTATACAGCAGTCTGATATTTTGTTGGGATTTTGATACCATACAACTACCTGTAAATCTAAAGAGATCTTATGTTTTACAAAAATGCCAAGAATACGAACAGATTCTTCAAAATGATAAGCTTGAACACACAGTGCTATATCGTTTAAAGATGGGTTCCCAGAAAAGTATTTATCGGGTGGTTATTTCCAATAAAAGTATGGCAATTTTGGTATATATGGAAAGTAGAGATATCCAATCTTACTAGAAAAATACTGGATTCCCCGAAAAACACTCATGGAGCGTATACAGGACAAAAATGTAAGGGTTCCCCTAATCAACAGTCCGACGATTAGGAACTTCTGCACGCGTGATGTCAAAGGTCACAAGCGAACCTTGAGTGCTTGATGTACAAGTTGATAAACTTTATGAAGAGTTAGACGTACAATACTTTCTGAGATAAAAATGACGGAAAAAGACGCGGGTAGTGGATAATCCAAGAATTTAATTAGGATTCGATATTTGTAATAAATAGTAAGCGATTAAAGACAACATCGTCTTATGTATGCAATGAATTTTCCTCTGACTCCCAAGACGTGACGTAAACATGACCTGGTTTAATCGAATTTTAGTAGCAGGGCATTCCTTAGCAATTACAATGTTTGAGAAGGATTTGAAGCATAATTATGACAAATTAATTAGTTTGAATATGTTTTTGGTCCATATATACCATTAAATCACCCAGTTTGTACGCGGGAACCCATCTTTAAAGCTCATATTATCAACAAAATGTTATTAGTATATATAATATACACATCATAATATTTGAACAAAAGCCTTGCATAAACTTTCAGTTAATTGTAGTTATTAATAGATATGATATCTGGTTACACTGGAATCATTATATAGAACACATTGTTTTCTTGTCAATAATATTTTATAATCAAAATTTTGAACATTATTAGTTTAAACAATATGATGAAAATATCATATTCAAAAAAAAAAAGAGTGAGAGACAGGGTTTAATGTCCACTCGACACAAACAGGTCATTTCGGGACTAACATATGGTTCAATTTTTTTTCAATAATTTGCTTGCACGTAGGGGTCTTTAGCAGTGGGAGGAAACCGGAGAAAATCCATGAGATTGGACAGGTGACCCTACACCTTGTCGCATACAACCGGAGAATCGAAACCACGCCAGTTGACTCAATGACACACGTGCTAACCATTCGGCCATCCAACCCCCTATTCAATAAAGAATTTTGTTTAACAATATCCAACTCATTTTGCTATGACAGGTCACATATGAACTTAGAACATTATTTTAAATGTTGAATATGTTATGACATTTGTCTTTGCCTAATTACATATTAGACTGATAAGATAATATTTTCTAAGTTAACATTGGTTAAAATCAGTTTTATCTATAAATTATTGAAAAAATATAAAGAATATATAAGTTTAATTTTACATTAGGCACTCTTAATATCAAATTCTTGTCATTAGTTAACTAATTATGCATAAAACCAACTGATCCCACCATCAATAAGATCCAACTGATCCCACCATCAATAAGATATTGGCCCTTAGTCTCGTGTAAAATTACTGTGTGTATATTCCAAATAGAACAACCGCGATATTTATCTTTTAGAAGAGTGAAAACGTTTTTTATATATACTCATGAAATCTTCAAAAAATATAAAATTAAAGATATATCTTGTCTTAAATAGATTTAACTGGTATTCACGATCTATGAAACCGGTGTTCACAATCAATGATAAGCTTCAAGCTTTGTATATATAAAAAAAAAACAATGATAAAATATGAAGCACTGAAGCTGAATTTTGTGTAAGCGGAAATATCACAAGGCTTGTGGTGGATTTGAACATTTAATTCAGCCACTGAGAGGATCTTCACGACAGTTGATCGCATATCGTAACCTGTCTGACATCACTTCCTGACTACTGTATTGTGGGAGTTTTATCATAAACAGGCATGTTTCTACACGAATGTAACGCTTATCGGCTGGACCTGAAATAAAATTAGATTTCATATCTTAGAAAAATATCTGCATGTATGAAATTTTATAAATACAGTCAGTCCCATATCATTCTTGTGATCTAATAATTATCTGATAGCTTACTCTTTAAATTGTAGTGTGCTTGTTCGTAAAATTTTGGGGTTAACTTTACTAATAGTTCCAATAGTTCTTTTCGGCTTGATTTACTAATAGTGTCAACATAGGATATTTTGGACTGGCTTTACTAATAGTGTCAACATAGGATAATTTGGACAGGCTTTACTAATAGCGTCAGCAAATGATTTTTTGGGCTGGCTTTACTAATAGTGTCAACATAGAATATTGTGGACCTCCTTTACTAATAGTGGCAACATAGGATATGTTGGTCCTACTATGCCAAAGTGGTTTGGACACATGAATCCACAATACCATATTATAAATAAAAACATGAAAAATGAATGTAAATTGTAAAGTTTCTGTGTATTATTATTATCAAAAATGATTGACAGTTAAAAGTTTAAAGTGGAAGCCCTGGTTTCAACATAGGATATTTTAGGTTGGCTTTACTAATGGTGTCAGCCAATATAAGGATTATTAATAACTGGCAACTGACTTTACTAATAGTGGCAACATAGGATATTTTAAGCTAGCTTTACTAACAGTATCAACATAGGATATTTTGGGCTGGCTTTACTAACAATATCAACATCAGATATTTTGAGCTAGCGTTACTAATAGTTATGATGTTTATTACCTGTTCCATCTGGAGGAGCAATCTTCATTGGATATGGTGGAACATGTGCCGATTCTAATCCTCCATCTTGACACGGACACCTCTGAGGTATTCGTTCTTGATTACAAGCAAATTTAATAAATTTAGCTAATTCTTCTGGTGTAAAACTTTCTAATGTTTCCCAGAAATATTCTATATGAGGATCTGTATCTGTTAATCCTATCTGATACATAGTGTGCATCTGAAGATAAAAAAATATGTACATTAGCACACTCTTTCTAGAACACCTGATACCATTTCTCACAATTTGGAAAGTTTAAAAAGAGAGAGAGAGAGGGTTTAACATCCACTCAACACAAAGTAGGTCATTTCAGGACTAACATATGGTTCAATTTTATTTCTATAGTTCGCTTACTCGTACAGGTCTTTAGCAGCGGGAGGATCCGGAGAAAACCCACGAGATTGGACAGGCGACCCTACTCCTTGTCACGTACAACCGGGGAATTGAAATCATGCCAGTTGACTCAATGACAGACCTTATGTATGATACAACGCGCACTCGCTAACCATTTGGCCATCCACCCCCTACCCCTGAAAAGTTTAAATAGCTAATAATTTCTGATATTTGGAAATATTTTATTTATTATTTTATCGCAAGACTTTCCCAGTCTCATTTATGAAAATATTGACAATTTGTTACCACAATTAATAATGACTTTATTTTAGACACATTGGGCCATTAAACCCATTTCATTCATTTACAGGGCATAAAATATTGCTTATACAAGCATAGGGCCCTAACAAAAGTTGTTGTTTTTTTTTTTAAATCATAGGGCAATAAAACCTTTTTTATAAAATTGTAGGGCCATAGAACCCTTTTTAAAAAATCATAGGGCCATAAAACTTTTTTTATAGAATCATAGGACCATAAAAACATTTTAGAAAATCTTTTATTTTAACTAAATTAACGCACCTAATGCCAAATATAATACTATCTTGGACTGTTTTGGTGTGATAAGTGAAAGTGAAAACTTACGCGGAGTATAATTCTAGACCAATGAATGATATAAATTAAATACCTTTAAGAATTGTAAATTAACAATTGGTAAACCACATGTTCTAATCTCTAGATCTGTTGGTGTATATAGGTTTAATAACTGTATTGGTATAATAGATGCTAGTCCTGTCTTTAAACACTCCATTCTTCCTACATTCAATAATTCCTTTAACCGTAGATTACGTATAGCTTCTACATACTTGTGACGATTGTTCCAACTATAATATAGATTATAACTGATTAGTACAAACTTTATTTTATAAATTTCCATAATGATTGACAATAAAAAGTGTCACTTATTGAACTGACTATAATCAAGCCAGTGAAAAGAGAATATTTTAATAAGCAATTATGTACAATAGCAATTAAGGATTGCTTTCTATCAGGTATAAGATGTACCTGACAGGTATTTGTATAGTATAAGATGTACCTGACAGGTATATGTATAGTATAAGATGTACCTGACAGGTATATGTATGGTATAAGATGTACCTGACAGGTATATGTATGGTATAAGATGTACCTGACAGGTATATGTATGGTATAAGATGTACCTGACAGGTATATGTATGATAATGCTATACCTGACAAGTGTTTGTATAATCATAGGCGTACGAGCTGGGGGGGCTGGGGGGCGGCCGCCCCCCCCATTTTGGGCACCAAATGCTGGGAAAATTTGGGCACACAATTGTATTTTGTAAAAGTTGTATAAAAAAAGCTATTGTGTTCTTGAATGTGTCCAATTTAACAGAGAATTTATTATTATTATGTAACATACTAAGAACCTAACTACATTTTTTGGGCACCAACCACCACCGCCCCCAAGTCAAAAATTTCCCCGTACGCCTATGTGTATAATATATGATAATGTGGTACCAAACAGGTATATGTTATGGTGTAAGACTACCTGACAGGTATATGTATGTATGGTATAATGCTGTGTTTTTATATAATATAATGACATACCTGACAGGTATATGTAAGATATAGACGTACCTGACAGGTGTTTGTATAATATAAGATAATGCCGTACCTGACAGGTATATTATGACCACCTGGTATAAGTTCCGTATCATCACCCATCAATGAAGAATAAACAAATCTAGGATATACATCACTACATAAAGCTTGTAATTCACCTTCTGTTTCAATCTGTAATAATTCAAATATAATATCATCACTTGAGTTCATGAAATGTTCAATACCCAAACATACTTTTCAACCCACAGTTATATTGGGCATTTTATTAAGTTGTAGCTTAATATTTTCCCCTTAAAAATACATTATTATCTGTTTTTATCAAATTTTACAAGTCTATAGCAAACATGGTGCAAAATTTAACTAACTCAGATTCAACAGATGCCACCTACAACTGCCTCTCCTCACAGGGTCTGCCTTTACAGTTTTGTACCAAAAGTGCAGTCCCAGCGATTCCCAAGCTGGGTTTGCCAGTCTAATATGAATAGACTTTTGTAGACACCATTTGCCAAATATGTTATTTTGATATCTATTAAAGAACACTTAATGTTAACTTGATGTTCTTTTATACAAAACCTTAGGACTAACTATAATTTTTGCAGGGGAGAATTTCACAAGCCAGTTGAGTTCCAGTCTACTCATCATCTAAACTTTAAATCAGTCCAACACCTGTCCATATAAAAGATGATTACATCATCCTAACAAATACATGTATAAATTGAGAAAGGGGAGGTGGAACGGCAAAAATCCCCTAAAAATACTATCATAGGCTGGACAGACAGCTGACAGATGTAGAAATTGTAAAAGGGGAGGGGGAATGGCAAAACTCCCAAGAGTAGCAGAGATGTAGACATTATTCAGTGCATGTCTGTCACAACAATTTTGAGGCTCAATCCATCAGTTAGTAGAAATTTAGCTATATATTCAACCAGATAATTTTATGGAGGTAAATGTTCAAATTTGTACAAACCATTTCTATTTTTTTGATATAATTATAAGTAAGTATATCAGCTTCATGTATGTCTGTTATAGGATCAATAGTTTTTGATGTTAAACATTTCCAGAATGATGATACAATATCTAATTCTAGTGGAATGTCCGCTCTCATTGTTACTCCTAATAACTATAAGAAAAATACAATAACTAGGTAAATAAAACAATCAAAACAATAAACAACAGAATTCATAAGCTAGAGATGGAAATAGGTCACTTTGGGACTAACACATGCTTCAATTTCATTTCAATAATTCACTTGTGTGTATGGGTCTTTAGTAGTGGGAGGAAATCAGAGGATCAAGGGAAAACCAACAAGGTACTCCTTGTCTGCGATGAATTGAACGCACACCACTTGACTCAATGACAGACCTTATGATTTCATGCACACTGTAAACCACAAGATCTCCCCCACCCCGTCTTTTTCTTATCAAGAACAAGTGTCTAATCGTTCAATTGGTACGAAAAAAAATACAAGATTTTGTGTATAGCATTGGCAGCACATTAAGGATCCCATGACAGTTATAAATTGAAATCTTCCTTAGCCCAATCAGTGCACACAATTTTATTTCATTTCTTTTATTTCACAAGATAAAATATATAGAGATGATCTTTTTTAGTAGACATTTCGCAATAATTTCATATTTTTCCTTAAATACTACAATTACTTCTTTTAAACAGAAATCAATATTAAGAACTTACTTGTCCAAGGAATTGCAGAAGTTTTTCCTCTGGATACGTCATTTTACCTGGTTTCAGGAAACATTTTCCTCTGTTGATACCTGTTGATGAACTAGGACACGGAACAAGGAAAGAGATGGCGGAACTTTGTAATTCTTTGGCTATCTGCCCCAAGAAATGTCGGAATGAACCACCTACAAAACAGAATGAAAGTATTGAAGTATAATAACTGGGACAATAATTACTGAACAATATTTATATAATTTAGGTGTTTATATCCTAATATAGGAATGGTAACAATGGAAAGGAATGGGGTTTTAACATCCCATAGACACAAGACTTTGGTCATTTTAAGACCAACATATGGTAATTCTAATTTCGTATGCAATGTGAGGAAAGAGAATTTTCTTCTGTTCCTACTCATCAGGAGTAGTGCCTGCACAGTCGACAAATAAAAAATTGGAAAACAACCCTTGTCTGTTAAAATTCAATGTACACATAATAAATATAATTCAGGCTGAAAATAACCAAAATATTGTGTTGACATCAAATTCCATTACTTTCCTGTCGTTTAAAAATAGGTTTGTGTTTTTTGCTTCAGGTACCATTAACTTGAGCGTAGTGTAAATGTCTAATATTAGTCCATGAAAAAAAATATTATCGTTCCAGATACTTCCCAACCACAGCACCACATGGCCTGTTTTCATTTTAACACATACAACATAAAAAGTCTCATAATTGCCACATTCATATTCATAAGTTAATTAGCCAAATGATTCTTGACCCCCCCAAAAATAAAATAAAATAAAAATCTCCCTAATGCATCAGATATTTTTGAAGTATTGTCGAAATCAAACCAGTTGACTCAATGACAGACCTTATGATAATTATTCAGCCACCCACCCCTGCCTTATTAAATAGATATCTTACTGTTTCCATGAACTTCTTCTCCCGTCAATCTAACATTAAAGGAATATGTAGGATCACCACCACTAGCTAATCTTACACATAATCTACTAGATGGTATATTAGATAACTGTCTATATGCTTGACAATATACAGTAGAAAAACTATACTTCTTCTCTCCTATAATATATAAATATACAGGTAAAATATAACATGTTACTTGACATAATAAAGTAAATCTAAAAACAAAATATATTGAAAATATTACAAGAAAGCAGCAGCTACAGGAGATATGTTTACTTGGTGGTTTCAGAAATGGCAGAAGACAAGAAATGATAAGTAAAACATATTAGCTTTTCATCTGGGTTGGGGTAATGTTAATGGGTAATGTACTGTCTTTTTCGGCACATGAGGCACATATTTTTGACTAAACCTTTTAATATCGAGAAAGGGCGTGTCTAAAGCATGATGTTAAGCAAATCTGGGGTTTTCTGAGTCAACATAGAAGTTTGAAGATAAAAAATCATTTCTTTTCATATTAGTGAAACAGAATTTTTCAACCGTGGTTCATTATTTATTAAGTGTAGACAATAAAATAATTTACTAACCTCCGATAGTCTCTAAAGGATCTAGAGTTATCTCTGGTGCAGCTTGATCAGGTTTACGTAATGCCGTAGCATTTAATATTCTATTAACCAGGTTATTCTTCAAATCATAGAATATTATATTTCTTATCTTAGATATCACATGCGCTGTACTACGACTAAATGTAGAATAAGGTCGAAGGTCAACTAGTGGTAAGAAGAAAGACTCAAGATGAACGTTGATTTTCTGTAGTAGAGCAAATCGTAATCTTATACTCTCTAGTGGTACACCTGTAAATCAAGTCAACATAAAATTTTATCAAATAATTACTTATTTAGCACACACAGATCCTTTTTCGTTTCATTTTTTTATAGTTCAAAATTTCGTTTTACTGGTCTTTTACCACATTCTAGAAGAGTTGTTACATAACCTGTATTCTGCATGACGCGAGGGATGAGTCAATGAAACGGTCTTGTTACGGCAAGTTTTTGGAGTGAGGTGCGCGGAACTGTGGGTAAGCCACTAGAAACATCAACGCTGATTGGTTAATCAAATGTCTGACGTCATAGGGTCAAAAGCTGCTCGTATGACGTCTGACGTAACCTTCCACTACAACCGGTCAGATCTTCATGTAGTAGAGGCCATCGAGAGTGTAAAAAACAAACTGAAATATATATCTGTATATGTGTTCTAGTATATTGCTCTATCCAGTTACTAAATTTAGCGATTTGTGTAGTGAGGGTGACGACTCAAGGTATCCATCTCGGGGGGCATTCACTCAAAGAGTGAAATAACCAGCGGCTGCCAGGCAGAATACGCCCACATTTTCGAGAGATGGATAGAGAACAAGCTAAAAAGAAAGTGATTTTTCCTACAATCAAGGGCCATAATTCAGGAAATTACAATTCGATATGCGCAAATATCGAAAGGAACCGAAATCTTTGGGTTATAAACTTACATTTCAAGTTTCAACAAAATCAGATAAAAATTGTGACCTCTATAGGGTCTACAACCTTGATTTGCCATGTTTTTACGCTATTTGAGAACGAAGGGCTGCCATTTTGTCTGTCAATTTTGGGCTGAATTTTACAAAATTCGAACTCAGCCGTCCTTAGGGTGTAACGGTGATATAATTATACGTTTTTTTAAATCGGATAAAAATTATGACCTCTATAGGGTCCACAAGCTAAAAACGCGATTTTTCGTACAATCAGGGGGCATAATTCAGGAAGTTATGGTCCGATATGCGCGAATATCGAAAGGAACCGAGATCTTTGGGTTATCAACTTACATTTCAAGTTTCAACAAAATCGGATAAAAATTATGACCTCTATAGTGTCCACAAGCTAAAAACGTGATTTTTCATACAAACAGGGGCCATAATCCATGAAGTTTCAATCCAATACATGCCAATATCGAAAGGAACCGAGATCTTTTGGAGATAAACCTATATTTCAAGTTTCGTCAAAATCGGATAAGAATTGTGACCTGTAGAGTGTCCACAAACAAATTGTGGACGGACGGACGTATAAAAATAAGTTAAAGAATTAACCTGTTTGCAATATTTTTGCTGACAGTGTTTTTTCATGATTGGTGCTTCCTGTTTCAAAATGATATAATGACAATGACTTTTTAAAATTTTAAGAAAACTTTCATGAATTCATATAATTATGTCATCCATTTGCCTTATAATAAAACTCATATTTAATTTGTCCCATTAAAACAACTATACCTTGTAATTTGACATATTTATCTGAAGCTAGATCAGACTCAGACAGTATAATTTCATGTGGATGTAATCTAGCTGATCCTACAGCTAGTTGACGTGTTAGTTGATTAATATATACAACTAAAGCTGAATCCATCTCTCTTGTCCATTGTTTAGTTAATTGTTGAGCTTGATTTATATCAGTACAGGAACATCTGATAAATAAAACAAAAATGAAATGAAATGGAGTTTAACGTCTTACTGTTCTGCTCCTAAACTGGGCTAATGAAGACGGGCATACGCCATACAGTGTGCTATGAGGGAAATTTTGCCCGGACAGCGGCACTACGGCCTACTCTTATATCGAATTCCAACTGCCAAGGGATCTTTTACGTGCACGCCAATGTGTACACGGGATAAATAAAACAAATATATCTCACAGAAATGAAATGGGGTTTAACGTCCTACTGTTCTGCTCCGACTGGGCTAATGAAGATGGGCACAATGCCGTACAGTGTACTATGAGGGAAATTTTGCACGGGTGGCGGCACTATCACCTACTCCTATATTGAATTCCAACTGCCAAGCGATCTTTTTCGTACATGCCAGCGTATACACGGGACCTCGTTTTTTTGTCCCATCCAAACATCCAGACAGCTGTCCTTGTCAGGTCCTCTGTCCCACACGAATGCAGGGATCGAACACCCGACTTACAGGCCAGTATCTTACCCACTTAGCCTCCCCAATATTTCACAATGATTTGTATTCTCATAACCTCACTTAAACGGGGTACATTTTCACATACTCCTAATGATTTTTATCACTCACAAGTCATAATTCAACATGGACGGGATACTCACTCCATTCCATGACATTAACATAGCTAATGAAGAGAAGCATTTGCCAAGCAGTGTGCTATGATGTAAATTTTTACATGCACACCAATATATACACAGGACCTTTTTTTGTCTCATACAGACAAGGGGGAACAGGGCGATAAAATCCTGAGGAAATTTCTGGGTCAACACCAAGATCGTTCCCATGACCTCTTGGTTATTGAGCCAGCACCTTGCTCACCGAGCCAATGTGGGTGGACCAATGAACACAAAATATATTAACTTATACAGTTAAACAAGTTCTTGAAAATAATATGTTAAAAGGACATTTTTTTTTCAAGAATTACTAGATAATAGCCTTCAATCAGCTTTAGTTCAGTGAAAATGTTAGTATCATATACCTATTATAATGAAAATCAAATCCTGTAGCTAATAAAGCTCTCCATATGCTTCTAATATCTTGATGTCCTGTATCTATTATATACTGTAGAAAACCATCTAATGTTAACGACTTGCCTTCTCCTTTACTACCAATCTACAAATAATATCATCATTATTGAATACTATATAATACTAACAGATGACCCGGCGCTGCAAGGGTTGAAAGTAGGCCAATGCCACCTAGCCTATGTTACTCTCTGGTCCCAGCTACACCATTACACCAAATTTCAGCCTCGGGACAGACAGGCAGACAAACGACAGTCACAAATAGATAGAATAAAATTCCAGCTATCTAAAAAATTTCTTATGCATACTGTTCAAGTTTTAATTAGGCTAAATTTATCACTCTCAACTTTCTCTGATGAATGTATCAATTAGAAGAGTCTGTCCTGATTTATAGAGTAAAATCATTATATGTAGGTCTGCATATGCTAAAATGGCTCCTATTTTTATGCACAAATTGTGTCAACTGTTAAGGGCTCTTTTATGTGCACTTCAACAATCACACAGATCTACCTTGGTTTATCACACGATCCAAATGACCAGACACTTTTCCTTTCCCTGCAACAACTGGAAAATCCTGAGAAACTTGCTTGGCTAACACTGGGACTGAACCCAGAACCTCCTTGTTGGTAAACCAGAGCCACTGTGGTTCCCACAAAGACATGTTTTGAAATGTCAACAATTCGAACCTGTCCAAAACAAAAATCTTGTCTATATAATGGGGTTTAACGTCCTACTGTTCTGCTCTGACTGGGGTAATGAAGACGGTGTTGTCAATAATTGTCTGCTCACTCTTTACTGTAAACTTCAATATGTTGCAAGTAAATAAATAAAAATAATAATTATTTGTGTGTTTACCTTTAGTTCTTTAAAAGATGCAGGTAAATCTTTAGATGTTTTTTCTGGTATATCTTTACCCTTAACCTTGCGGTCTTTTATAGGATTCCTAATAACAATTAAATCAAACTTTAATAATAACAATTAAATCAAACTTTAATAATAACAATTAAATCAAACTTTAATAATAACAATTAAATCAAACTTTAATAATAACAATTAAATCAAACTTTAATAATAACAAATCAAACTTTAATAACAAATCAAATCAAACTTTAATAACAAATCAAACTTTAATAACAATTAAAGTAAACTTTAATAACAATTAAAGTAAACTTTAATAACAATTAAATCAAACTTTGGTATACTGTACTGTATATCAATAATAATAATAATTTACATTTATGATTGCGCTCAATCCATCCAAACTAGGTCATTTTGGGATTAACACATGGTTCAATTTTATTTCAATAATTTGCTTGCGTGTAGGGGTCTTTAGCAGTGGGAGGAAACCAGAAGACCTGGAGAAAACCCATGAGGTTGGACAGGCAACCCTACTCCTTGTCACATTCAACTGGGGAATCTAAACTACACCAGTTGACTCAATAACAGACCTTATGATACAGCACGCACATGCTAACCATTCGGCCATCCAACCCCGCCAGAACTAATACCAGTGTTTTATCCTATAGTTTCAACAAAAGGAATGAAGACTTTGACATACTTTTCTAGTGTACCAAATACAACTTTCTCTTTTGTAGATCTGGGAGATTTTTTGGCTGGTTTACCCTTTCCATTTTTATCACTTGGTGGTTGACTGAAAAAAAAAACAATACACAAAAGGGGAGGTTATTTCAGGACTAACATATGGTACAATTAATTTTCAATAATTCACTTGTATTCAGTCTTTAGCAGTAGGAAGGAAAACTTGAGGGCCTAGGGAAAACCTTGTAATTGAAACCATATCACTAGACTCAAAAGCATTCTGGCATGCGATTTGTGTGCCAATCTTAAAATGTTCAATGCGTCTTAAATATTGGATATCAGGGCCCTGTTAAAGATAAAATCCAATTTTAGTAAATTCTTCAGTTTTGATTGGCTAAGCACTAAAATCAATCTAATATTATCCAATCAAATTACTAAAATTTGGATTTTTATCTTAGTTAAAATTTTATGAAACAGGCCACAGAAGCCCATCTTTTCACAGTAAGATAACAACATCAATGTTGATTTAAATTGACCAATAAGTCGTGTTTGCAATGTCGAAGACTGTGGATGATATTGAGTTAAAGACTTAAGATACTTTAAAGTGCCTGCATCACACCCACCAGTAACCCAACCCCACAAGGTTAAATTTAAGGAAGATACATAAAACAACTTACGCCTCTTTATCAGGTGTTCTAACTGTACCATACTGTAATAATATATGTGTTACCAGATCGGCTAATGGTTTCTTTGGTGGTCTCATATTGTTCAAAAATAAATATAACATATTATCTTGTGAATTCTTCAATATATGTTCTTTCTCTAATGTAATAAATCCAGATCGTAGATCAACAATTCCAGTCTGCTGGGCGACAAAATAGCAACTGTGGAATATATCCGTGAATGATCTGACAGCGCCCTCTTGTAACTGCATCTGTCCACCACAGTATAGTTTATATGATAAAAAGTTCTCCAGAGCCATATTAGAACTCTGGACTTCCGTTAACAACGATGAGTTGACTGTCGAAATAGACAGAACTTCGTCTGGTATGTCAATCAAACCTTCTTCGTCGCTATTTAAACCAATCACAATAGGTTTACATTTATACAATGATTTTTTGACAGCCTCGAGTTTAGCTCCTGCTGGTAGTGCAATAACAGCGAATCTGTTAGAACATGGAGGAGTTGTTTTTTCTGCTGCTTCTCCTGGTTTCTCTGGTAGTTTTATTTCATAGTTAGGAACATATAAGCCATCTTTATCCAGTCCTCCATGAACACTACATACTTTATTAACAGCCTGTTTGATCTTGTCTACGGGTACATGTTCTGGTATTCCTGTTAAAATCAACAAACGGGAATGAGCAGACGGGATTGTTAATTCCTTATAAGCCTCTGTGACAGCTTCGGATAAAACTTTTTCATTACTTTCTTCACTAAAAGCCAAACTCCTGATTAAAGTATTGACTGAAACCACTCTTTTAAACCATGACTGTTCGTCTGTTTTAAGACTGGTAGAGCTGGACTGTTTAGAACTGGGTGATGTTGATAAGTTTGTTGTATCAGTACTTGTAGAAGCTACAGATAAGCTACTGCTACTGCTGGCTGCGAGAGATTCCGTGGCCGTTGATGAATCGCTCTCACTTACTCTGGGACTAGCTGATGTCTTTCTTCCAGACGTTGACCTTTCTCTTTCCTTTTTCGATTTAAGTTTCTTCTTTTTGACAACTGCTCCGCTACCTGGTGATGTAGCTGTTACTTCAGGAGCTGTTGCACCTTCGGATTTCTCACTGCAGCCATCGTTGACTTCTGATATGGCAAGATTTACTTCCATCAAGGCATGGAAATAGGTTGAAAATCGACCTGAATCAGAAGCACCAATTCCTGAAGCTGATTGCCAGTCTTTGATCTGGTCTTCGTACAATTTCTTTAATTCTACTGGAAGATTATTCAAGAGACCTTGTAGTGGACTAAATCTTTTATTTACATGAGTCAAGCCATTCCCATGTCCACCAGCGCTAAAATCTAAAATTCTAAATGCCTGTGCCAGAATATGAAATACAAATTCTTTGATTAAAGCTGGTATGTCTGTTCTCCAGATATAGCTACACAATTGTTCAATTACGTAACCGAACACAGATGGCGTTATTGTTATATTATCTAAGCTCCATAAACTAGGCTGTTGTTCAAGGGTTGGAAAGGATTTCTGGTGTGGAAATTCTCCACGGTGAAGTTCACAGCCCTTCATACCACATCCAAATTTTTCTGTCAACAAGGTTTCCAGATATGTGATGGCCGTCAGAAATTGCAAGGGTAGAGCATGTATTGTAAGAATTATACCAGGAGGAGGTGCTACTCCTACTCGTACATTTACACGATCACCAGGTATTATAGCCGGACAATATTGTTCATTCATATTACTAGAGGAGGTGACATCATTAGGATAACTGACAACTAGTTGACGGACAGGTTCTCCAGATTTTTTGACACGTCTGCCTGTGTGAGTACTTATTCTAGCCCAAGGTGATTTATACGGTGATGACCTGCAAGAGATAAATTGATAAGTAACTAAGATGGCACGATGCCGTAAATACTGATGTACAGCTCTTAAACATACATTATGCAAGAGCTAAATCTGTCTATTGCAGGTCTTTCTTTAGGCCTGAAATGTTATCTAAATTATTAATTAGATATTAATTAACTTATCAAGACCATAATCAACTCTTGATGCCATCGTTAGCCTGAGATATTTAGTGGATTTGAATACGTTTTGTGATGGATAATTTAACGTAAAAGTAGATAATCAATACTTGCTTTATCATCATACCAATGGTAGTAATGATGATCAAGGATAGCCTAACATTGAATCGCTAATATCTTGGTTCAGAGTGAAGCAATTTGCCTGAAATTTTCAGCATATTCCGTTTTCATTATCGATTTTTCAACTATTATAGCGAGAAATGTCAGCTCTTTATCTAATCTTACCTAATGCCCATTTAATTTAGCTATAAGTAGATGTAAACCCTTTCGCACTTGGAACATGCACATATTGACTACCCCAATTCCTTTGAGAATACTACAGAAAAAATATAGGTACATCCCTGAACAGAGCGAAACTGTCTGAAACTGCTATTTCTTAGACCACCAATGATATGTGAATAGCATTCCGCAACATAGGACCATTTAGTACTTTGTGTGGGGGGCACAGCAGTACATGATACAGGGCAGTTTGGGGTGGTCTAAGGAGCCCTACTTAGGGCAGTTTAGGGCAGTCTAATAGCTAAAGTGTTAACTTAAAAACTGATATACAACACATGCTTTGTTGGGCAGTCCTCTCTGAATAAGGGTGCGTGTTATTTACAAGAATAAAAAATTTTGAACTTTCAATACAAAAAAGATTTATTTTCTTGTTGAAACATTTCCCATATATGGTGTCTTTGCATCAAATTAAAAGACACCATATTATGGTTATAATAAGGGATACAATTACCTTGAACCACCTATCTTCTAGATCAATTAATTACGTATGTTTATGCCTCAACTATCCTAAAACCTCACAGATCAATCAATTACGTACGTTTATGCCTCCACTACCCTAAAACCTTACAGATCAATCAATTATGCATGTTTATGCCTCAACTTTCCTAAAACCTTACAGATCAATAAATTACTTACTCTTTTTTAGCTCCTTTAGGATCTGTTTTACATGAGACCACAAGACAGGCTGCTCCTGGAAATTCTACATCTTGTATAGTTTTCAAATTACTCACAGGAAACTCCATACATGCAAACATCTCGGGAGCATTCTATAAATAGAATTACAAAATTGAAGAAAATGCTGAATTCTATGGAATACAATTATGTTTATTGCTGGGTGACATTTCAACTAGGGTACTCCAGTTTAAAATTGAAGAGTGTCTGAAAGAGATGTTATTATTGGATTCCAATATAACAAGCCTAACTATTGGTCATGTAAAACAACTGATTTGCATAAAAACTATATCTGATATATGTAGATTGAACACTTACTGGTAAACAAGAGCAAATTTGATTGGTCAATTCTAGAAGATAATCTTCTCCTTGATTGGCTGCTCTTGATATTGCAATAGCCAGCTCTCTTTGTAACCTTTTAGCATCACTAAACATAATGCTACTCAATGAACAAGCCATTGTATTCAAAGTTTTATTTGGTTCACAAGTTGTTCCTATTAAGGAAGTCTGAATTATGCCTGCTGAAGTGGGAGGAGCCAACAATTCACCAGCCAATAGTTGAATGTTTTCTAAATCAAGCTGTTGAAGAGTGGCAGCACATGATTCCTGTGGAGAGCAATCATTGGTCACCTCCATTCCAGGAGAATTGCAATGTTCTATTAGATAGAGGAAAGCTGTTCTCAGGAAATGTTTCATCAGATAATTCTCTCTTGAAATCAATTCACTGAAAGACAAAAATGAAAAAATATTAGATTTAAAATAAATATTTGATAACAACCATTTTATAAGGTTGTTACTATGGCAAATATAGCATTTCTCACCATATACAATAAAAAGTATTTTACAAAAGCACACAATGACCAAACTGATCAGCAGTAAATATTAGCTTGGTTGTCAATACCACTGATAGGGATGACATCGGGGTGAGTTAATTAGCTCTCAATATTAACTTTTTCTCTTCTGCAAATTAAATACTATAACATTTTAAATTATTAGAAATATAAATAAAGTTGTTTTAAGTATATCTGGATAAAAAAATATTTCCTGTTTAGTGTAAATGGGTACATAAAATAATACATGTTCGCGTAAAATGAGTAAAACACTCCAATTCTGCCTATAGCAGTTTGTATTACTACGTCCGATGTAAACCACACATTTTGTACAGAGTTAAGAAAAGGCTATCGCATTACTGCTGTGAAAGAGATTGTACTATGACTAGTCTGTTTTTCTTAACAACTGAATGATATGTGGGCATAATTTCCTTGTTATCCCTGAGAAACAGAGGCAAAATATTCTGAAAGGTTCTTCTCGGGCTACACTTTGATACAAACCCAGGAAATCGCAGTAGAAAGATATCATGTATTTAGGGCCAAAATAAATTAAATGACGAAAAATTAGTTTGACCTCATTAGCATGGATTTACATTTATACTTTTCTTCTGTCAATATTTTTGGATTGCGCTACTCATTTTATTTTTGTTGTTCTTGGGGGGCGAGACGCTCTTCGAGAAAAGCCTAGACCTCTGTCAATTCAAGAAGTTTGGCATGCTTGTTCCTTGGACAATTCTGCATCAATTCTTCATGTCACGTCACAATTTGAAGACGGCTATGATGACATCATGATCAGTTCCTGGTTCATAGTACACTTGTGTGTGTTATAACAATAAAAGTAGAAGTGAAGATAATAAGAATAACTAGCAGATGACTTGGTGCTGCACGGGTTGAAAGTAGTATAATTCCTAATACAGAAGCGATAGTCCAACGCCACCAGGCCTATGTTAATCCCCAATCTAAACTACCCCTAAAAACCAAATTTCAGCCTCGGGATAGCCCTAGTGTAACCGCCAACCTTGAACAAACAAACAAACAAACAAATGAAATGAAATGGAGTTTAACGTCCTACTGTTCTGCTCCTAACTGGGCTAATGAAGACGGGCATACGCCATACAATGTGCTATGAGGGAAAGTTTGCCCGGACAGCGGCACTACGGCCTACTCTTATATCGAATTCCAACTGCCAAGGGATCTTTTACGTGCATGCCAATGTGTACACGGGACACAAACAAACAACAGTCACAAATATTTGTATAGATACGCTTACCCGTGAATATGTATATTAGATGTATCTAGAGTTTGTCCACCAGATATAGATGCTTTACGTAAACCTTGTGGTGGTTTCTCTAAACTCTGTATAGGATACCAGAATCGCACTAATACTCCTTCACTTCTTAAATATGTCTCTACTTGTACTAACTCATTGGGCTACAAAATATCAGTTAATTTATCATCTTTACAATTCATATATCAAAATATAATTCTAATTTCGAAACATCTTCTATGTTTTCCACTCAACGGGAGATAAAAGTATAAAATAGATTTGCTTTAACTGTATATGTAGTAGAGTAGAATAAAGACCTTCGCTTCTTGAATTGATCTGCATGGCAAAAAATATAATACTTTAGAAGGGATGCAGAACCTGTATCCAAGCAAAAATGCTTACTGTGTCTAGAAGAAGTAGAACACTGGATAGGGTATGTTTATTGTGTCTAGAACATTGGGCAGGGAATGCCTACTTTGTATAGAAGAAGTAGAACACTGGATAGGGTATGCTTAAAGTTTTCTAGAACATCGGGCAGGGTATGCTTCTTGTTTCTAGAACATCAGGCAAGGTATGCTTCTTGTTTCTAGAACACTGGGTAGGATATGCTTATTGTTTCTAGAACACTGGGCAGGGTATGCTTATTGTTTCTAGAACACTGCGCAGGATATGCTTACTGTTTCTAGAACACTGGGCACTGAATGCTTACCGTGTTTGGAACACTGGGCAGTTTATGCTTACTTTGTCTAGAACACAACATACTTTCTTTTGAGGTACGCAGGTCACAATTTTATGGAATATAATTACTGCTTATTACTGAGCGACATTTCAACTAGGCTTCTCTAGTCATTATCAAGCCTATTGAAACGTCACTCAGTAATCAGCAGTAATTGTATTCCATAGAATTTTGACCTGTATATTTCTAGTTCTATTGCTAAATGCCATTGAGATTTGACAACTAAGACATCTTTTGATGTACAAAAGCAGAACTTACTGAATCAATTTCTAGCACAGTTCCAGTGGCACCGAATGTTTTAAACATACTTCTAACAGCAAATTTTGGTAGTACTGTAGATGATGAGTGATGGAGTCGTATAATAACTGTTGTTCCTTTCTTTACTCTCTCGATTGTAAATTTAGCTAAATCTTCTTTTATATCATCTATAGTAGGTAGATGTAGATCTCGTGGTATTCCACCATTTTCTTCATATAGAAATTCTACAGTTTGTCTAGCTATATCAGTCATACCTTTAATATATATATATAAAAAAATAAATATCTTTAAAATAAATAAATAAAGAATTTAAATATAAAAAATAATAATAATAATAAAAAAAATATCAATAAATAAAAATTGTGGCTGCTATCTCCTGCCTCAATCCCAAATTAAATAGATGAATTACTTGCCCCACATTTTATAAAACATCTAGCAATCAAATTGTTTATCACTCTGCTTATTGTAAAACTAATATTAGACAAATAATTCATGTAACAAAAATTTACACTGGATGGAGGAACGGATGGGGGGGGACAACAAAATATAGTTTAAAGTGCCTAAAAATCAGACTGATGTCCCCATCTCAATACCCAATAAATAGATGACACTTATTAATTACTATTTTTTATAACATATTTAGCAATCTAATTGTTTATCACTATATATTAGACAAGGTATTGATCTATCGCAACTTTACACCGGATGAAGGGTTGGATGGAGGCACAATAATAAATAGTTCAACATACCTAAAAAATGAGACTGATGTCCCCTGCCTCAATACCAAATACATAGATGACACTTCATAATTAATTTTTATAAAGTATTTAACAATCTAATTGTTTAATACTCTGCTTATTATCAAACTTATATTGGACAAACTATTTATGTACAACAAATGGAGGGACAGATGGGGTTACAATTATAAACAGTACATCTTACCTAACTGAAGAGCTCCACGAATCTGTTCTAACCCATCTTTTCTTTCAGCTTCGTTTCTAAATCGTCGTCTGATTATAGGGAATACTTTCTGTTCCCATGCTTTAACCAACAAGGCATAGTGATCTTCTACAGGCATATCATCTTCCATTGGTTCTTCATCTGATTGGTCATCTTGTACCACCTGACCAGTTATATTAGGTCCCATCTGTATCATGTTACTATAACTATCTAAAACTTTATACTGTAAACACGTATCGGTGGAATAGTCTGAAATAAATTGTTATAAAGAAATATCTTATTTCAAAACCTTTCATTCATTTTGTAAAGTGGGACCGATATTTTTCTATAATTTTCCAAACCATTGCTGGAAGAGCTAGAGAGAGAGAGAGGGAGTTTAATGTCCACTCAACACAAACTAAGTCATTTCGGGACTAACATATGGTTCAATTTTATTTCGATAGACCCTACAATTTGTTACAGACAAATGGGGAATCAAAACCATGTCACTTGACTGAATGACAGACCTTATGATTTAAAGTGCATGCGTTAACCATTTGGCCACTAAATTCCCCATTTAAAAGACAAATGCAGTGCTATTTCACACAATAGCCCTATAGTAATATATTATAATTACCATTAAGTGGTGATGGTGTATTAGTCCTATAGTAATATATTATAATTACCATTAAGTGGTGATGGTGTATTAGTCCTATAGTAATATATTATAATTACCATTAAGTGGTGATGGTGTATTAGTCCTATAGTAATATATTATAATTACCATTAAGTGGTGATTGTGTATTAGTCCTATAGTAATATATTATAATTACCATTAAGTGGTGATGGCGTATTAGTCCTATAGTAATATATTATAATTACCATTAAGTGGTGATGGCGTATTAGTCCTATAGTAATATATTATAATTACCATTAAGTGGTGATGGCGTATTAGTCCTATAGTAATATATTATAATTACCATTAAGTGGTGATGGTGTATTAGCTGTTTTAAGTAAGATGCCATCTTGTGATGTAATTTCTTCTGTATCTAAACTAACACCACTACTAGTATTAGTCAATCCTTCCTCTTCTGTATCAGAATTAGGATGAAACGGCAGATGTCCAAATGATTCACGAATTTCTCTCGTTAAATCACTAGCTGCTTCTGCTGCATCACGATGTTCTTGACCTTCAGCAAAGGCAAACGGATGAGCTCCAAAATTAGCTTGTACTCGACAATTCTGTTGATAAAAAAAGATAATGGTATAAAGGTATTAGATTTAAAATGTATGCGAGTGTTTGGTTAAAATGGATCCGAGTGTCAATCTACATTAACGGGAAGTAGAAGAGCAGTAAAATTAATGGGATTTCAGGCAACAATGCAATCCCTGTCTGAATAAGAAAATGTCTCAATCTACCACAAGAGCTGAAACATAATTTGTTGTATCTATGAATCAAGTACCATCCTTATCTTTTTAATCATGTTTATCTATTTCATACACCAAATTTTCTTTCTATGATCTATCATCATAAAGTTATGGCTTTATTTGAGAACATGGCGATTTACCTTTTTCTGTATGTGTACAACAGGAAACATACCACCAGAAACATCATCTATAGTATTAGGTAATTTCTGTCCTTGATGTGTAAAATATACTCGACCTTTAGGATTGTCTATATTAGAACCTGTCCTTTCCCATCCTATTCCTGCTATATCACCTTTACCTAGTGTTATATCCATACGGACACTTCTCCATTGTAATAAACTAGCTCCATTATAATGTACAGCTTTACCATTACTAAATTAACAAATAGTTTTACATGAAATACAGTACAAGAAGGGATCAGAATTTAGGAACTATAACGATTTTCCCAATCTGATTAAAATACAGATCTATATTTCGTTTCGTTTTTTTATACTTTCAATACACTACATGACATCAGACATTGATTAATCAATCAGCGTTGATGTTTCTAGTGGTTTACCCAAAGTTCCGTGCATCTAATGCCAAGAACTCTACGTAACAGACCGTTTCATTGGCTAATCCCTCACTTCAACCAGAATGCATGTTATATAACAATTCTTCCAGATCCTAGTGTAGTAAAGACAAGTAAAACAAAATTTTGATCTACAAAAAACGAATGAAATTGGATCTGTGTTTTAATCAGATATCGATTTTCCCAATAATTTTGAAAGTATATCAAGTTCCCATTAATTTATGAAGTATATCGATTTGCCCAGTAATTTAACACAGGTATCTTCAGACTAAACCTTTTTCATTTATCAATCAAGTTTTGGATTTTAAAAAGATATCATCATAAATTCTGCAAACTAACAATTTACATAACAATACTTACTTTAACAGTAGACATGTACCAATAGGGTTTGTCCACGCACCATCTTTTTTCTCTGCTGCTGGAGCAAAACCAAACGATACCATAACTCCACTATCATCCTGACTGTCACCTAAGGAACATATCTTTATCTCCCAATAAAACGATGGTGCCTATAAATATATAATTATACAGTCTTAAATCACAGGTGTGAGGTCATCCTTTGATATTGGCTTACCATTATTTCAAATAATCTAAGGGCAATGTACCAATCATACATTATTTTATACTAGATGAAATATTGGACACGTGTGATATATCACATGAAATATTGGACTCACGTGATGATTTCATTGATATGTATGTGCGGAATAATGTCTGTATTTTAAGTTGTTTAATGATCTCAAGCAAAACATTGTGTATTATGTTAAAACAACGCTCGGAATAACGTTCTCGTGCAGTATCAATATATTACTTAATGTTACACTCTCAACCTTCAAACATAGCCTCTGTGTGAAATAGCGTTCTATAAATGACATTATTATTATTATTATACGCACAACCACCATCTAAAAGAGATTAGTGTAGTCTATAATCGTCATTTGAATTCCTTTCTCACTACAATAGCTCATTCATTTAAAGAATTTATGATGGTAAATTGTAATCACTCTTATCCCTTAAAATTCTACTTATCGACTTTACTTTCTCAGCTTTTACACTAAAAGAGATAGCGAAACTGGGTTTAAAATCCACTCGACACAAACTAGGTCATTTTGGGACTAACATATGGTTCAATTTTCTTTCAATAGGGGTCTTTAGCTTTGGAAGGAAACTGGAGGATCCAGATAAAATCCACGCAGTTGGACAGGCGACGCTATCTCATGTATAGGTGTGAGATCGAAAATACTCCACGTTGGACAATTTGGGACACACACCCCCTTTAGTATTTGAGTATTATATAAGAGTTATTCATAGTATAATCAGGCCTTCACGTAAAAGGAGCGCGATCGCTCTCGCTCTCCTGGACGCGCCTGGATGTCAGTCGAGGTGCGCTTTTTATAGCTCTCCTCAATGTCTAATTTGACTCCCCTCAAAGAAAATAATCAGGAAAAATATACTCAGTATACTGGGCCCTTATTCACGAAAACTTAAACTAAGATACAAAAGAAATTTTAAGAAATACTGCAATTCGATTGGCTGACCAATATGCAAATTGGATATATGCAAATTGATTTTACTGGTCAGCCAATCGAATTGCAGTATTTCTTAAAATTTCGATTGTATCTTAGTTTAAGTTTCCGTGAATAAGGGCCCAGGTAACGAAAAATACTGTCAATATCATATCGACAATCTACTTGCTTGTCGCCTACAATAACAGTCATACCTTAGTGAGAATCGGCCATCCGGTTCATAATCCGAGTAATTAGCACATTTAACGGTAATTTTGATAATTCGGCAAAAAAAACCCCCAAAAAGCCTGCTGGTTATTCATAACAGGTCCACTAAGTTTCTTTGTAATAATAAACCACGTGGCGAAGGTAGACATCTCGCTCCGCATGGATTGTGAATCTCGTGCTTCGCACCCCGTCTTCGACTCTCGATCCGTACGAATTCTAGGTAGATATGAAAATAATAATTGGATAATGCATTTTATGGTTTCACTGACCCATTGTTAGTTAAATTTAAATATCCATTGAATAATCCCCGATAGAACACCGGATATCCCGAGAAACAGACATTAGTAATATATTTTTCCGTCAAGATCTTCAATGCTTTCAGATTCCCGATAACACGTGACATGCATTGGTTGGAATTAGGTCAATAAACCAACATTGCAAGATTTAGTTTTAAATAGTGTTTTAGTTTTATTCAATTTTATTTTTTACACATGCTGACAGGGATTTATTCTTAAAAATATTGCCCTTTTTATTTAACGCCATGGCATAGTCGTGCGGAATTTTATTTTATATAAAGCAATTTCAATCATGGGAGTCACATGGTCATTATTTCGCTTGTCTTTCATCCACAAATGAATAAAAACATTATAAGTTACGTGATAGACAAAACATTAATTTGTGTTTTAAATATGAAGAAATATCATGGTGTCGTATCAGCTTATTTTGGCCGTAGTAGAAAAATCCTAATTTCGATTGACTGATGATATCCGTTTATCCATCAAATAAACGAAGACAGTAGTCTATTCAGGAGTATTACTGACTTGAACTTGTTGAAGTCAGATATTAAAGTTAACAGGAGCTTCGAATTACGCTGTTTCTTACCGGGACCTCATTTGACCCAATTCTGGCCGTTTGGTTTCGAAATGGATTAAAATCTATGGACTTTATCACAAATGCTAACTAAGCTCTCCTCAAGAGATTCGGGAGAGCTTTCTCAGGAGAGCGATTTCCCCTTTTTCCAATTTCAGGAGAGCTTTTTTTGACTCTCGAGGAATTTATTCACGTGAAGGCCTGTATAATTGAATGCTATAATAGTTTTATTTACCTGTGTAGGTATTGGTTGATTAGCATAGATCATACAACCTCTAGGTAAACCACTACTGGCACTTGGATCACCAAGAAATGTTACAGATGTTAAACCATGAGAAAATAAACATGCTCTAGCAGGTGGGAAATTACAACCAGCATTCCATACCATTTCTTTACCCTGCAATAAATCAAGAACATTTTATAAAGTGGAAAAAATTTATAATAATATGTTTAACTTTGATTAAAACAATATTATAAACAGAATATGCCACTTAACCACAGTTTTGCAAACAATGCTGTAGATTAACACCTGTCATTCTTTTAAAAAAGCAACACATATATAAATGAAATGAAATGGGGTTTAATGTCCTACTGTTCTGCTCCGACTAGGCTAAAGAAGACGGACATATGCCATACAGTGTGCTGTGAGGGAAATTTGCCAGGGTCATGGCCTACTCTTATACCAAATTCCAACTGCCAAGGGATCTTTTACGTGGACACCAATGTATACATGGGACCTCAGTTTTTCGTACCGTCCGAGCGACTAGACAACTGTCCTTTTCAGGCCCTCCGTCCTGCACCACTGACAAGGGTAAACCACATCGGAAAATCCTGACGAACTTTCTCGACCAATGCAGGGATGAAACACGCAAACTCCAGGCTAGCAAGCCAGCGTCTTACCCGCTTAGCCACCGTAGCTAAATCTCATATATAAAAGTCTTAGGTATATGTATATACATATATAATACTTACAGCTTTTGTGTTGTTTTTACATGGAGGAGGAGGAGGTTTAGCACAATCTCTATATAACATTCTCAATCTTTCTACATGAGCTTCTATAACTGGTTTACGACTACCTGTTAATCATTATATAAATCAATATAAAATATTATCTGTTTACATTATATACCTCATTATATACAAAAACATTATTATTAATATTGTTAACAATTCTAATACTGCACTAATTCCACATTATATACAAAAACATCAATCATTTACCTGTTAATCATTATATACAAAAATCGTGTTAATATTAATATTATTAAGAATTCTAAATCTGAACCAATTTCACATTATATACAAATACATCAATCCTTATTATCAATTTTAAGAATTCTATACAGCACGATTTTGTCACCCACATGGTGCCCAAATGTGATTTACTAAGCACTAGCTTAGCTATTTGCATGCCAAAAACTATTTAATTCTGATCAGAGAAGACCGATTTAAGACGAAAATTGATCATTTTTAAGCTGATTTCAAAATTTAATATGTTTAAAACTACAAGAGACATGTGCCAAAGCTATGACTTGAATCACAGCTTTAGATGTCTATTTAAAGATCATACCAAATTTATGTGGAGCAGGTTTTGAAAAATAATATAAAATTAATTGCGAAGTTACCATAGGTTAGACATGGCAATTCCCTTAAATGTTTATCAATTAATCAGAAATCTATGGTGGCCCATGGTCGCAATAGCGTTTTTGGGGTTATTTTTTGTATTTCATTTAAAATCATAAAAAATAAAAGTAAAAAAAAAGAAACATTTTTTTTTCTTTTGTTTAACAAAATAAAAAAAAAAATCTTTTTAAAATTTAAGAAAAAAAAATCTTTTTAAATTAAAAAGAAAAAAAAATCTTTTTAAATTAAAAAGAAAAAAAAATCTTTTTAAAATTTAAGAAAAAAACATTTTTTTTTAAAATAAAAAAAAATCTATAAAAAAAATAACATTTTAATTAAAAAAAAAAATAAGTGAAATAGAAAAAATCAAAAAAAGAATTCTGCACGTGGCCCATCGTCGTAATAGTGTCTTGATTATCCAGACTCAGTATAAAATCAGCCTACGACAGCTATCATTAGACTCGAGTGACCAGAAATACCTCGTGGCCCATTGTTGCTATAGTGTCTCGATTATCCTATGTGGCATAACTCGAGCGACAAGAAACGAGTTTGTAGTTATCTCCCCTTCCGAAAGGAAAAAGGTAAACAGACATCAACACGTGAAACACAATTTTTCCACCCATGACGTCTATGGACTTGGATATATATGTGTTAGCACGTGCGCGCTGTATCATAAAGCCTATCATATCATAAAGCCCGTCATTGAGTCAACTGGCGTGATTTCGAATCCCCGGTTGTACGTGACAAGGAGTAGGGTGACCTGTCAAACATCGTGGGTCTGTCGTTCAGATTATCCTGTGTGGGATCTATGAAGAACGTATGGTATAGACTCGAGCGACAAGAAACGAGTCTATAGTTGCCTCACATCAAGGCACAAGTAATTTTAACTAAAATCTATTAAAATTAAATTTTAAGTTACAACCAATCTTTGTGAAACGCATAAATTTAAAATTTCACTTTGATTTTAAAATCTATGTTAGTGATTTTAGCTTCAGTTTTTGTGAAACCCCTGCTCTCCCTGAGGTCATCGCTAGTCCCCCGCTACGACCACAGGAGTAAGAGGTGCGAAAGTGCGATGGCGCACAACATCAATTTCAAAGACAAAATAGAGCATGATAGCCTACGTGGACTTCGTCTGGGGCCTGTTTTACTAAGATAAAATTCAAATTTTAGTATTTGATTGGATAATAGATAATATTAGATTTATTTTAGTGCTTAGCCAATCAAAATTGAAGTATCTACAATTATGTTGACGTGAGATAACTACAGACTCGTTTCTTGTCGTTCGAGTTTATACGTTCTTCATAGATCCCACACATGATAATCGAGATACTACTGCAACAATGGGCCACAAAATGTTTCTGGTCGCTCTAGTCTAATGATAGCTGTATACTGGGTCTGGATACTCAAGACACTATTGCGACGATGGGCCACGTCGGGAATTATTTTTTATCTTTTCTTTTTCAATTTTTTTTTTTTTTCATTTAATTTTTTTTTTAATATTATTTCTTTTTTATTTTTTTTAAAATATATTTTATTATTTTTTTTTATATATATATATATAGATTTTTTTTTTTCATTTTAAAAATATTTTTTTTTTTTTAAATTTTTAAAAAGATTTTCTTTTTTTTAAATTTTAAAAGATTATTTTTTTTTATTTTGTAAAAAAAAAAAAAATGTTTTTTTTTTTTTTTTTGTACTAATATTTTTATTATTTTAAATGAAATACCAAAAATAACCCAAAAAACGCTATTGCGACCATGGGCCACCATAGAAATCCCTACCTTTATTACATTCTTTAGCTAAAGATTTCATGATATTTATAGATGATCCACATCTCTGACTAAATACTTTCGCAAACTCGAGATTCTGTAGATATTGTGCTAGTACCATACAAGCTCGTGTTTTTATTTCAGCGACTACACGACATGTCTGGTTACCCAGACTGTTACCGTCACCTATAAGTGGTAATGATTGTTGTAGATAAGATTGATCAGTCCCTTGTGGATCAAGCAATGCTTGGACAGCTGTAAATACAGTATCACTCATCTCTTGTTGGTGTTTCAGGAACGTCTGAAAAGTACAGAGAGTTTTTAATGGTATTAGCTGGACTGGTGAGAATTCAAAATAAAAAGATACATTAAATTTGGAATATTTGTCAAAACTAACAGATTTTTTTTTCTTTTTAAGATTACTAAATAATTTACTGTAAAAAATCTTAGAAATATTCTTATGGAGCTATGAGTATGTTAAAGATAATATAATATGAGATGAAATGCTTGAACAGTAAATATTCTGTTCATGTATGAATGGCCTTGACGATCCCTTTAGGGCTAATACCGCCCAAAACCACCATAACTAGGGGTTCCTTTAACCACTCCATCACATGTACACTTGTGGCGTCCACATGAACTAGTAAATGGTCCTATAATACTCAAAGCTATTCACATATCTCTGATGGTTTGAAGCATTCTAATGAACAGCTGTTTTGGTCTGTTCAGGGATGTGGCGGTGTTAATACATCACCTTTCTGTAATTTTCGTCAAGGAACTGGGGTAGTCAATATTTAAATGTACTGAAGGGTTAAACACATTTCTTATGATAATCATGTTTCCATTGAATAAAAAAAGCTTGATTCAGATTTGTCGATAGAAAGACCCAGATCCCACATTTTTTATCTTTGGCATTAACAAATGGTTAATTGAATATTACTGAAACTATACCTAATTTGTGAATGAGATATTTCAATGGAAACGCACCTCAGCGCAAAAAAGCACAAGGAATGATTGAATGAAATGTTTTTTGTAACTAGCCGGGCATACATTATGTAGTGTACTTTGAGTGAAATATTGTCCTGACACCAGCACAACTGCCTGTTCTTATTTTGATTTCAAAATGCTGCCAATACCATTCAATGGACATTATTGTTGTTTTTTGTCCCATCTGAACTGGTTTTGGACCCAGGACCTCCTGGTCAGTGAGCCAGCCCCACGAAGGTTCACTACACTGTTTCAATGTCATCTCCAATTCTTAATTGAAACAGAGTTAATAAATATATATACGTACCTTATTTCTAACAGGCCGTAATCTAGATACAGGTATTTCTATTAAATCACTATATCTGGGTGTAGAACTATCTGTTTTATCACCATCTAATAATACTATAGCTATATCAGTCTGTTCAGATAGGGTTATAACATTACCAGTTGACTCATGTATATCATTTCCTATTATCTGATCAAATAAAACAACAATAAATATTTATAAGTATGTTTAATAACAGTATAAAAACTTTATAAATTAAAGATCAAATATATTAAAATAAACACAGTGATTCTCTTGTCGTTATCAAGCACAAAACAGTAACAATAACGATAAACGTAGCTTTAATAGAAATACAGTAATTTTTATCCATAGAACTGTTGTGTTTATTTTAATGTGTTCAATTACTAAATGCCACTCAAACAGTATGAAATATATTCTCATTCTTGCCAACTTACAAAAAATATAAGTAAATTGTTGGGCAAATGGAAATATGCTCACCAGCAACTCTACCATATTATTACTAATTTTATTGCAACATAACAAAACTGTAAACAAATCAGATGATATTTGTGATGTATAAACTATTAATAGGTTTTGCAATGGCAGTGAGTAAACTCCAAATGATATTGAAACATGATGACTAGTCATCACCATCCCGCACCCTTGCACTTGTTTGGAAGGCATACTGAAAAACAACTTCTTGGACTAGTCAGAAGATTCATACTCTGATCATAGTAGCTTGACAAGGCAGGGTCGCTACTTTTGCCTACCTCAATCAGCTACTGTATGTTAAAATATACCAGATTCTTTCTCATGTAGAGATTAATAACTTACATCAAAAGGATCAGATAGACGAAACAACAAATTCCATTAATTCTGACTTCAAGAATTTGTTATTATTTCTAGAAATAAAATGAATATAATCATTTCAAATAAATACCTCTATCTGACATCCCGGTTTAACAAGTTCACCAAATCCACCCAAAGCACATAATGCAGCATTCGCTAATTTAGCCATGGTCATTAATTGTCTGGTATGACATCTGGGTGATCCTAATCCTTCTAATGATGTCATCAATAATGGTAAACACGATACAGAATTCATTAATACCTGTAAAAAATACACAACAATATGGAAATATAACACAGCACATACATTTGGACACTGACAGTACCAAATATTTGAAGAAATATTATCCCAATTATATATATTTCCTGAATAATCTGTAAAGTGTTTTGGTGATACTGAAAATCATAGAATCAAGAATATATTCTAGTTACATGTTACAGTTGTAGTTGTAGTTTTTATTAAGATACTAAGTAAGAATGCAATATTAGTCATAATGTGATGGCATCCAATACCAGGTAATCTAATATTATGAGTCAATTGCTAAATGCCTCTAAAAGGATTGCATATTATCCATACAGTTAACTCAGACATATAGCATAATACATAATCCTTTTCTTGGCTTGACTGAAATTTTCAGCATATTCCCCTTACATTATCTATTTTTTAACTATTATAGCGAGAACTGTCAGCTCTTTATCTAATCTTCCATAATGCCACTTTAATGAAGACGGAGCATTAATGATATAATAATCTAGCTACTTACTCTTTGTACAGCTTCAGACCAGGTTTGAGCAGATGATGTTAATGGTGCAGCTAACAAACTATGAAGAAGGGAGATAACTTCTGCTGCCATACTATTGGCTACATGACCACTGATAAAGGCTCGTACTGGATCGGTTCTAGTATAAAATAAATCAAGTGAAAACTAAGCACACAAACAAGCTAGCGTCACCTATAAGTGTTGAGTAAAATCTATTGATGGGTCTCTTTTTAATCTGATTGAATCCAAGCCTGCTTATTACATGTATCTACCATTGATTTCTTAATTCAATGTATAATAAACAACTCCGGATTAAGCAGGGAAAAAAATTAGATACAAGATACAGTCTAAAAATGTATGATCAAGGTAAGGGATTTAAAATGAAGAAAAAGAAAAAAAAGGAAACCTACTTTGCTAATTCTAGATTTTTCTCTTTACAAACAACGTCTGTAGCAGTTTTCTTCTTGCCATCTGACACTGTATCTGTTTGTGTTGTATCTGTAGGTGGACCGGTTGATAAAACTAATCCTAACTGAGCCCATTTATACGCTTTACGTAAAGCTGTCATGGCTTCTTCTGTTACTACTTCTGTTTTACCACTCTATAAACAAATATTAGAAGACTTATTTACCATATCTGACAAATACAAATGTAATGTTTAATATAAGGACAGCGGATGGGATAGAAAACCAAGGTCCCGTGTATAACTTGGAAGTTGGAATTCAATATAAGAGTGGGCCGAAGTGCCACTGTCCAGGCAAAATTTCCCTCATAGCACACTGCATGGCATATGCCTGTCTTCATTTGTCCAGTACAGGAGCAGAACAGTAGGACATTAAACCCCATTTCATTAAATTTAATACTTTGGTCATTTTTAGACCACTCTAAATTTTTCTAATAAGCATGTGTGCTATGCTAGAGAGGAGAATTTCACCCAGACAGTGACATTTCTGTCTAATCTTCATTGAATTCCAACTATCAATGGTTCTTTTGTACATGCTGACATGTACACAGGTTGACCTCATGTTTTTTTGTCTCATTCGAATGACTAGACACCCCTTTACTTGTCAGTCCCACAAGTATGTAAATAGTAATACAACAAATAATTAATATGTAAAAAGCTCCTAAAAAGACAAGAAAGACTGTCAAATACGTTTACATGTCAGATGAGTCCACATTGATTTTATATATAAGAAAAGATTAAATCAGTTATCGCTATAAAAATATAAAATCAATTTAAAGATACAATGAGAACAAACCTTTGTTAATTCTCGATCCATTCGTGAAACTCTCTCCATACTGGCACCTAGACCACCTCTAAAAGCTCTTCCATCAACACTAAAATATAACACAATTCTATATCTATTGCTTGTATATGGCTGCATATACATGGTAGTAATAATAATTGTCTTGTTATAGCACTAATTCCAACTAATTGGATACTTATAAACACAAATTACTGTTAACTCTGTGAAACTAAATTACCAGTAAGCGCGCAAGGGAAGCTGTAAACGATTGGGTATGTTTAGTAGATCGCTGCAGGCTTTAGGTCGGATATTTAATCTCATTTTACATATAACACAAACTAGGTCATTTTGGGACTAACATATGGTTCAGTTTTTATTTCAATTATTCACTTGAGCGTATGAGAAAACTAGAGGAATCCTCAGAAAACCCACGAGGTTGAACATGTGATCCTACTCCTCTAAACATACAAGTTTGGAATCGAAACAACACCACTTGACTCAATGACACATCTTATGATCTAAAGTGTACGCCTTAGACCATTTGGCCACCCAACCACCCAGCAGAAATAAATGAAATGAAACGAAATGAAATAATGGGGTTTTTAAAACATCCTAGTGTTCTGCTTCGAACGGGGCTAATGGAGACGAACATGCGTCATACATTGTGCTATGAGGGAAATTTTGCCCGGACAGCAGCACTATGGCATACTCTTATATTATATCGAATTCCAACTGTCAAGGGATCATTTACATGCATGCATGTGTACATGGGACCTCGGTTTTTCGTACCATCCGAATGACTAGACAGCTGTCCTTGTCAGACCCTCCGTCTTGCATCACTGACAAGGGGGAACCACATCCCCAGGAGAAACAGAAGTATTGCTTACCTGAGTAATGGTTGTATAACATCATGTGCTGTTTGATCATCTTTCTTATGTAAATATACACTAATACGGCCACCTTGTACATCACTATCTTCTGATTGGTCACATTTATTACTAGATGAACTATGACCTCCACTAGTTACCTCTTGTGATGGACTCCTACTAGACAATAATACTTGATCTCCTTTGAATAAATATATAATATATTTTTATGACTATTAAATTTACTCTTACATTTATTTAACAAAACTATACAGTTATATGGGACAACAATCACTGGTTTATTATACACAAGCACGACGTTTCGATAAGTATTCTCTTATCGTTATCAAGCACGTGATTGTTGTCCCATATAACTGTATAGTTTTGTTATGTTTCCAATTGCTAAATGCCACTAAAGGATTATACATTTATTTAGTTTAGAGTCAGATGTCAACAATTCTATTTATCTAAATATGCTAATCTCAAGAAGAATTTTAAATTCCTTTTATTTATTGACTCTGAAGCACACAGACTATTGAACTATCACATTATACAGGCACTTTGAAGTAAGTAAACATGACTTGGTCAGCCAATGCATGTAGGTCTACCAGCAGAATTCTCAAAGGTGGATTTAAAGATGGGTTCACAGAAAAGTATTTATCGGGTGGTTATTTCCAATAAAAGTATGGCAATTTTGGTATATATGGAAAGTAGAGATATCCAATCTTACTAGAAAAATACTGAATTCCCCGAAAAACATTCATGGAGCGTATACAGGACAAAAATGTAAGGGTTCCCCTAATCAACAGCCCGACGATTGTGAATTTCTGCACGCGTGATGTCAAAGGTCACACGCGAACATTGAGCGCTTGATGTACAAGTTGAGAAACTTTATGAAGAGTTAGACGTACAACACTTTCTGAGCTAAAAATGACGGAAAAAGACGCGGGTAGTGGATAATCCGAGAATTTAATTAGAATTCGATATGTGTACAAAATAGTAAGCGATTAAAGACAACATCGTCTTATGTATGCAATTAATTCTCCTCTGACTTCCAAGAGAGGTAAGTCACGTGACGTAAACATGACCTGGTTTGATCGAATTTTTATAGCAGGGCATTCCTTCGCAATTACAATGTTTGAGAAGGATTTGAACCAAAATTATGACAAATTAATTAGTTTGAATATGTTTTTAGTCCATATATACCATTAAATCACCCAGTTTGTACGCGGGAACCCTTCTTTAAATTTATTTAGGTCAGCAGCAATAACTATGCAGAACATTAATATTTTAATAAAGTCCCTTCTTAGAACTAACCAAACAATCCCAGTAAGTTTTAGAAAAGATATAAAATCTCTGACTTGAAGAGCATTTACAAGACAGACAGCGGTAATTACAAAATATTATCACATGAAAAGTGGGTGAATAAACAGGGGTGAATTATTTGCAATGCATATCAATTTTCATTTTTTTCCTCTGAAATTCCTTAGGAAATCTCATCATACCTGGAACTAAGAAGTCTCCAAGTTTAGCCAGCAATAAACTGACTATTTTAGCAGGAGGATCATCAACAGGTTGGGCGTTACTCCAGTGACCAGATGTCAAATGTTGACCCCAGGCAGGAAGTTCAACATTAGCACAATCTGTAGGTGACATTAATGGTAAAGCTACACCACACAGCTGTAAAATTATCAACACCAGTTTAGGTGAAGGTCTGTAAAAAAAAAAAATATATATATTCATTTTAACTTCATCCATTTTAAATTTCTAATACATATTCATTTTAACTTCACAATGCATATTCATTTAATGTTATAATGATATCCATTTTAACTTCACAATGCATATTCATTTTAACCTTTAGCTTTAATTAATATACATATTCCTTTTCTGCATATTAATTTTAACTTTACACTGCATATTTATGATGCATAGTCAATTTAAATTTATAATGCATATTTATTTTAGATTTATAATGCATATTCATTTTAACTTTATAATTCATATTCATTTTACTTTGTGATACATATTTATTTAACTTTATAATGCATAGTCATTTTAACTTTATAATACATATTCATTTTGTTTGTTACAATCAAAACCATTATTTCCAAGACCTGTCATTAAATCTTAATGAAAATGTAGAATAAACTAACCGTTGATCTAGTAACAATGAGAGTAGTTTAGAAACACAGGCTGGTTGAGATAATATAGCTTTTCCCATACGACTTCTGCAATATAGAATAATTAACAATGAATTCTTCATTTCATTAGATAATTATAGACTAACACAAACATTTATCAGGATTAACACAAACATTTATCAGGATTAACAACAAACATCTATCAGCATTAACACAACCATGTATAAGGATTGTGCGCTGTGAGCATGCCCCAATGTGTGGAGTTCTAACACCCTATAAATGTACATATTTTTATTGTATTATCATTAACACAACCATTTATCAGGATTAATACAATGATGTATCAGGATTAGCACAATCATGTATCAGGATGATATGGGGGGCCATATCTATTAAATGTGTGAATGAAAATACTATATCCACAAATACATGTGATTCCTGGATCAATAAAACAGTAGATACAATCTGAAATTTGACATTCACGATTCTTGACATTCACGATTCTTGATACTAACTTGACATTTAAAAGGTAGCAAGAGGGAAGATTTGACATACCTTGATAAACTATTAAGTAATGCTAGAACTTCCTGTAAGGCCTCCGTCCCAGCAGCTTCATTACCTGTATTCTCTGTTACACGTGTTAAATAATGTGTTAATAATATGGAAACTTGACATGCTAATCCGGAATGATCTAAATCATCTTCTAATACACCTGTAATAAATAAATAAATGGTTTGACATTTACGCTTTACATATAGATCATAAGGCCAGTCATTGAGTCAAATCGTTTGTCCTGAAATGACCTAGTTTGTGTTGAGTGGACATTAAACCCCATTTCTCTCTATATACACAATAGTAGTACAGGAGGACTGCACTACACACAAACAAAACCGCTAAAAAAAAACCTGCGGAGAAGATACAAACTACCAACATAGCAAGAAATAAACAACAAATATTAAAGGGTTTCACTAAAATGATGTGTCCCTGCCTTAACCTGTGTTAGATAACAAACTATACAATATATATACACAAAGTACTAACCTTCTTCTGTTTCCCATGTAACACATCTGCTAGCTAATACCCTAAATCCTGCCCATGCTAATAACGAGACTTTTTGATGTATCGTCTGGGTATCAGGTGATTGTAGGTCTGTACTACGATTGGCCAATCCACACAGTTGATCTAATAAATGAACTAATCCAGATCTTACTAAACACTTTTCCTCTGCTCTGTTAACAAATAATATGGAAATATTAGAAAATAAAAATTTTGCCAGTCAGTCAACTGTTTACATATTTTGTTCACCTAAGACTAGCAAAATATGTTTTTCAAAAAAATATATTTTTACATATTATTACACATAAAAACTAGAATTTCCACTGTATTGAACTGTGTTTTAAGGATAAATCCTTTAAAATGTTTAATTGTATGGCGTGTAAGTTCTCCAGCCAGTCAACTACACCAAAAGTCAGTCAAGATTGGCAAATATGAAGGAAACAAGAACCCTGGGGCCTTAATCATGAAAACTTCAATATTTTAATAACTCTAACCTTTCATTGGCTAAGAACTCAAATTTGTACTAAGATGTTAACCCTCAACTAATGAGATGTCTGCTCCTTAAAATATTTCAGTTTAGGTTTTCGTGAATGAGGACCCTGGTTCAGAATCTGAAACGCTCTATGAGAATATAAGACTTGATTATAAATTACCTGGTATAAGGTACAGTACAGAGTAATACAACACTATTACAGCCAGCTATAGGATGTTTAGATGCTAACTGTACAACTGATGTAACTGTTTCAGCATAGGCATCTTGTATTACATTTACTAAACCACCACAAGTTAATTCTTCTACCCTGGAAATAATCAACAATAATTCCATCTATGAACAGTGATAGCTATGGTGTATTTAACTCCTGGCTCTTATAATATTAGTAAATGTAATGAAATGAAATGTGGTTTAACGTCCTGAAGAAGACAGGTGTACGCCATTCAGTGATACATCAGGATATTTTGCCCAAACAGAGGCGCTACTAACTACTCTTATAACGAATTCCAACTGGTCGGCAATGTCTATATGGGACCTTGGTTTTTCGTACCATCTGAACTACAAGACACTGTCCTTGTCAAGCCCACATTCCTGCACGGCAAACACCGGGATCGAACGTGAGGTCTCCTGTTTAGTGAGCCAGCGTCTTACTCACTGAACCACAGCGGCTCCTTCACGATTTTGTGTGAAGAAGATCTTATGACAATCATACTTACTTTGGACCATGTTTTAAGACTGATGTAATTGATGAAAGCAGGTACGATGACCCTGGAACACGGGATGCTGATGTCAATAATTCTTTCATGGAGATCAGAGCATTCTTTCTAGAGTTACCTCTCTTCCATCGTACTTTAGCAGCTTTCAAAAAATGTTCACACGATACCTGAAAGACAAATTTATCAATGAGACATATGTTATTTTCCTGTTACATTTAAATCAACAGAATATGCAATCGGGTAGTGTTTACAAAAATGGTGTTGTACAGTTGGTGGTCATTTAATACAAGTTTGAAACTCAAGCAGGAATTACTTCACATACATTGTCACGACAGAGCAAATTGTTATAAATCAGTTTCCCACTCTAAAAACACTATGGAATTAAGAAAAAATATTTACACTCCATTTCTTTAGACAATAGATACCATCCTTGAGGTTCATACACAAAATTTTAAAAGCTATGTGAACTCCTAAAATGTGGCATTATTGGGTGTTCAACTGCTCTTTTGAACGACACACATCAAACCTCGGCGCTAAACGGCAAAATTTTGAACTTTGACATTCGGATTCAGTGTAATTTCATAATATTTTTTATGTGCAATTTTCTATAGTGTCTACTGCAGGAGAGGAATAGGAAATTCAATCCCGTAAACATGTACATATACAGAAATATATCTTAAAGTAGATAAATTACAAGAAAATAAATATATAAACTTCTATGTTTACAGAAAATAAATATATAAATAAATAAAAAATATGATAAATCTACCACTTTTACTTAATTCTGATATGCATCAAATCATACTCTACCTGTTTGCTCTTTGAAATGAAATGAAATGAAATGGGGTTTAACGTCCTACTGTTCTGCTCCTAACCTGGGCTAATGAAGACGGGCATACGCCATACAGTGTGCTATGAGGGAAATTTTGCCCGGGCAGCGGCACTACGGCCTACTCTTATATCGAATTCCAACTGCCAAGGGATCTTTTACGTGCACGCCAATGTGTACACGGGACCTCGGTTTTTCGTCCCATCCGAACGACTAGACAGCTTTCCTTGTCAGCCCCTCCATCCTGCATCACTGACAAGGGAGAACCACGCCGGAAAATCTGGATGAACTTTCTCGGCCAATGCAGGGATCGAACACCCGACCTCCAGGCTAGCGAGCTAGCGTCTTACCCACTTAGCCACGTGATCCCCTGTTTGCTCTTTCTCAAGCGTTTTCATCAGTTGTTATACTGTATATAAATAAGTATTCATCTACCATACACGTATACCTACATAGAATAATAGATAACCATATGTACTTACCGATGTTTCTGGAGCACTACCAATGAATGAGAAAAGTTGATCAACTAAAGCTACATGTGGTGGCATATCACGTCCATCTTCATCTACTAAATCTTGTAATATAGATCCTACATCACGTTTACATAACTGACGACGTCTAAAATACATATAACAGTAGTTTTATCATTCATACAATATCTCTATCCAACAATCTTCTATTATTATATTTCATTTCTAAAATATCAAATTTCTCACGGCTTAATCGATGCTAATATGTACTCGGATTGATTATTTAACATTTAATTAAGAAAACAAAATCAAAATATCAACGCTAGATAATTTCACAGATTAGATTCAATCGGATTTAAAACAAGAACAAGGTGAAAGGCTTATTACAAAGCAAGCAGCATTAGCATACATCAATGAAATTTTAATTCAGCATCTTTGAACAAATTTTGGGACCGATTTTCCTATTAGAAATTCATCTTTCATATTATTGTAGTTTGCAAACCTCGTTTTTTAATACTATATGAACGACTCGCAACACTTTCCTTGTCAGCGCCACATACATTATTCCAGACCTGATGGAATCCTGCTTGAAAAATTTCTGAAAGTTCGTCTTGGTCTACAATCTACTAGTCAAGAGTGAAGTATCCTAACCCACAGCATAATAGTGAAGAGTGAAATGCCCTAACCCACAACATACTAATCAATAGTGAAGTGTCCTCTGAAGGTGAAACAGAAAGGACAGTGGCTTCCGGACGGCACCAACTCTGATAATAGTTTTCGTCGATAGCTTACCTTTGCAACCTCATTACTTCCAGGAATGTATCATCTTCTACACCAGATGGAGCTGACATACTTCTACCTAATACTGAACCTGGTCGTAACATATCAGTATCAGATCGGGCCATTATTCCTGTAAATAAACCAGAGCTACTTTCATTTATCATCCTATGTTTACTCATAATGAAATAATAATTTTTCTAAATTGATGAAGTTTTTTTTTTAAACAATATTTTTATTCAGGATGACTGAATGGGATTTGGGAACAGACTAAGCCTATATAAAACCCCTCTCCCTAAATAATATATAGATGAAGATCACAGTTTTTTTTAACTTACTACAACTTACTGTTTAGCACAGTGACTCTTATGGCTAGAAACCAGATTAAATCAACTTGATTTGATATGTTCGTTGTTTGAGTTGTTTGTGTCCTTTCCATGGATGCTGTTTCAGCCATATATGCCGGACATGTCCTGCACAATTTGGCAAATGTCCAATCACAAATATGTCCTAGTATGTCTTGATCAACTGTTTCTGTGTGGGCCCCCTGCACTTACTATTAAAAGTCTACTAATAAAATGAAATCTATTGACTGTACAAACCTTCTCTGGTATTATTAGCATAGTTAGAAGCTGTTCTAGTCATTGTAGTAGCACTGGTAACAAATGATATATTAACATGTAACAGTAGATCTAATCGTGATAATATCCCCTCTACTATCTGTTTAGTTTTATACATGGATTTTATACTTTCTTTATCACTATTCTCTACATCACTGTTAAACTTTTCACTGAAAAATATACAAATATTCTCTACATCACCGTTAAACTTTTCACTGAAAAACATACAAATATTCTCTACAAAACATTTCACTGAAAAATATACAAATATTCTCTACATCAAAGTTAAACATTTCACAGAAAAACATACAAATATTCTCTACATCACTGTTAAACTTTTCACTGAAAAATATACAAATATTCTCTACATCACTGTTAAACTTTTCACTAAAAAATATACAAATATTCTCTACATCACTGTTAAACTTTTCACTGAAAAATTTACAATTATTCTCTACATCACCCTAAAAATACAAATTTATAACACTCATTTTGAAGGAAGTCTAAAATGAATTTTCATGCTCTGATCATTAATTAAAACAAATATTCATATTTTCTGCAACATAGTGCCCCTTTTGTTTCACTCTCAAGGTTTCTACACCAATCAAAATAGTGAAGTGTGCTATTAGGGCAATCTTGCCCAGACAAATGTAAACTGCCTACTCCTATTTTGATTTGGGTTTTTATCCATCTGAACAATTAGAAGCTTTTCCTTGCCAGACCCTTCATCCTGCATCACTGACAAGGGAAAAACCTGCAAACCTTTCTCGGCTATCACCAGAATTCAAATTCTTAGATAATAAGTAATCTTTGCTCAAGACAAAACCCCGAAAATTCCTCTTTCTAAAAGAATTGACTATTCTATCTAGAGGATGACATAGGTGAAATTATTACCCTTACACCATAAAAAATTCCCCCTTCATTGTTTATTAGTATGCCTTGATGTGAATTTTGGAGAAATATTGTTAAAATTCAAACAAGTTCTAACATAAGACAGTCTTACCGTAAAGTTTTCACAGCTCTTTCGGTATCTTCTGTATCAAGAGCTACTTCTTTTAGAAAACATAACATTGTCAATTCTTTATGTTTTAACTGAAATATATCAATATTTAAAACTAAGCAACAAATCAAATTGGATTCCATAGAAACACAAAAATAATTAAATCTGACAAATTTATAATTACAAAAGGCACAACTACTGGATAACTGGATGTTTACTGATCTAAATTTGGGTTAGGAAAAGAGAGATAAATTGGGTTCAACGACCACTCGGGACTAACATATGGTTCAATAATTTTATTTCAATAATTTGCTTGAGCATAGGGGGTTTTAGCAGTGATAGGAAACTGAAGGACCATGAGAAAACCCATGATGTTGGACCGGTGAAATTTTGTTTAGTATAACTCTTTAAACACAGAATAGGGAGAGGGGTTTTACTTATGCTAAGCTTGCTACCCAATCCCATTCAGACACCCTGAATAAAAATATTGTTTTAAAAAAAAAAAACACATGATGTCTATGTTTTAAACAGATAATATTCGTATTTGATCAAGCCGTGGAATAAATAAACTTACCTCATGTAGATGATAATCTGTAAAATAGGGTGTAAAAGATGGATTCTTTTCTTGTCTGTGTTCTTCTACTTCATTAAACCATCTCTGTTCTAAATCAGCCAATGTCTAGTAATATATATCAAACAGTGTTAATAATAAATATATGTTAAATATTCAAATGTCATCTATGTTGGGAAAACCAAGGGCTTGATGATTTCAAGTTAACACTAAATGGCTTGTCTGTTAATAATCCAATTCTCATTAGTGCGAACTAAAGCACTTTACTAATTTACCTGGATCTGGTACTGATTACTTACAAATGAAATATATTTAATGAAATGAAATATGTTCCTACTCTTCAGCACTAGTTTGTCTCATGGAGATGGGCATACACCCTGCAGTGTGCTATGAGATAAATCTTGTCTGAACAGCCTACTTTAATCAAAGTCCAACAAACAAGGGTTCTTTTACGGTCACACCAATGTGTGGATCTCAGTTTTAAATACGATCAGAAAGACTAGACTTTTTTCTTTGACATGTCCTCAATCCTGCACCATTAAAAAGATGAACCAGGCCGGATAATACTTTCATGGTTTTTGCTAATGTAACTGAATTAAAATTTAAACTGTACCTGTAATTGTCTAATTAAAGCATCAAATCTTCTGAAGACTTCATCAACAACTGATGATAATAACCAAAATTCATCTGTTTCATGTTTCTGTATATCGGGTAATGAACGTAAAGCTTCCACTAGTGACAGATGCTTCACCACAGCTGACATTATCATCTCTTCTAGTATTAATGGTTGGATTACTTCTCTACAAATATATATCATTATTACTTCTCTACAAATATATATATCATCATTATTACTTCTCTACATATATATATATCATCATTATTACTTCACAACAAATATATATATCATCATTATTACTTCTCTACAAATATATAATATTATTTTTTACTTCTCTACAAATATATAATAATATTTTTACTTCTCGAGAAATATATAATAATATTTTTACTTCTCGAAAAATATATAATAATATTATTACTTTTCTAGAAATATATATTATTACTTCTCTGCAAATATGTATTGCTATCAATACAAACGGTTCTATTAATTCTCTACAAATATATAATTCTATTATGGTATTACTTATATATTATTATCAATAACAATGGTTCTAAGACTTCTCTACAAATATATAATTCTATTATTACTTGTAACAATGGTTATATTTAATTCTCTACAAATATATAATAATATTGATAATGGTTGTATAAATTCTCCACAAGTATATATTATTATAAATTAAGGCAACATCAATTTAAATTTTAGTTGTTTAAGATGAATTATGAAAACTTCGCTTCTTACTGAAAACAAACAACAGTTGTTTGCTCTTTTAAAAAATTTTTGGCTGCAGAATTTAAAGTTTTGAAAATTTAAGAGAAAAAACAAACATAGCTCACAGCCAAACACAAGGCTAAGTATTAAGATCCTGATAAACTTAAAATCAAATGTGTATATTACGTATGTTATTATTAGTTACCAAATTATTCAAATTTATTTTTAAGTTTAAATGTTAAAAATAATTTATACATACTTTATACTAGGTCGAACTCTAGGTGTCTGTCGTTTAGAAAGTTTACGTAAACCATCCATTAAATCGGTGGGTAATTTAATTCTAGCTAGAACGGGACTAAACGCAGCTTTACTTCCAGCTTTCTTTTTACTCTTTTCTGTTGATTTGGTTATTTCAGGTTCTGATTGCCAAACACATCTAAAACACAACAAATAAACAATTATTTTGATCTTGTGTACTACCCTGTGTGTATTGATCTTGTATTTTATTTATTGATACTGTATATTGATCTTGTGTAAAACCAATCTTTCAATATGTATATTGATCTGTCAATAACAAATATATATTGATCATGTGTCTAAGAGACCTGTAATGATCTTGGGTATGCTAAATGTGTATTGATCTTGTGTATACTAAATGAGTATTGATCTTGTGTATACTAAATGTGATTTGATCTTGTGTATAAGAAATGTGTATTGATATTGTGTATACTAAATGTGATTTGATCTTGTGTATAAGAAATGTGTATTGATATTGTGAATGCTAAATGTGTATTGATTTTGTGTATATAAAATAATGTGTGTTTTGGTCTTGTGTATAGCAAATGGATATGTTGATCTTGTGTATAACAAATGTGTGTATTGATATTGTATATGGGGTATATTGATTTAGATGTATTCTGTATATATTTGTCTACCAGCAACATATTTGGGGATCACATGGCTAAGTGGGTAAGATGCTGGCTTGCTAGCCTGGAGGTCGGGTGTTCGACTCTGCATTGGCTGAGAAAATTTATCCTGATTTTCCGGCGTGGTTTCCCCTTGTCAGAGATGCAGGACGGAGGGCCTGACAAGGACAGCTGTCTAGTCGTTCGGATGGGACGCAAAAATGAGGTCCCGTGTACACATTGGCGTGCACGTAAAAGATCCCTTGGCAGTTGGAATTCGATATAAGAGTAGGCCGTAGCGCCGCTGCCCGGGCAAAATTTCCCTCATAGCGCATGTATGGCGTATGCCCGTCTTCATTAGCCCAGGTTAGGAGCAGAAGGGTAGGACGTTAAACCCCATTTCATTTCATTTCAGCAACATATTTGTATCATTTGCTCGATAAAGATGAAACATTGCATAGTAATAAATTCTCTTATTGTGTATTTATAAAATTGTATCTTATGTTAAAATATTCAATGTATTCTATTTATTGATTACTGGTAGAAACATACCTTTGTAATATTTTACTTTTAAATAAATGTTGACAGGTTATTTCCACCTCTGTTTTTTCTGGACCATCAAACATAATTTGTAACATCATACATGATAAAACAGATAAACCTAGGGCTAGATCAGCCAGGAATGGAAGACCTCCTCCGACTTCCTCCACAGATTCCTGGAGATAATGTAAAAACACATACATATGAAAATATTGTAGAAGTCGGTGACAGGTAATTAGTGGAGCGTAAAAAGGGCATACTCGATAGAACAATCCAGAAATGAATTCTCTCATTTCATCAAAAGGCGTGAATGGAATAAACACAAGACTTTTGGGCAAAAAAAAAGTCATGTACTAATTACTACAGCTGAAATAAAATCAATTCAGTGACATTTGATTGCAACTTGGAACATTCCAGACAGGCAATTGTGCCCCTCCCCCCTCCATATATGTCAATGAATGCATTATGGAAGTGTATATATATTATCAGGCCAACTAAGATAAATACTACCAACTTTAACTCTGTAGTAAATTTACAATCTCACCCTGTGCCACAAAGTACTTTGAACAATGGATATCAGGAAATGAAATGTCTGTCAAATGAAAGCTTTGATACATTTTGCTCCCGGTGTCGGCATGGCTTCTCCTTGTTGGAGGTGCAGAACAGGGGACCTAGCAAGGAAAAGCGTCTAGTCTTGTGGCGGAACGAAAAACTGAGGTCCTGTGTAATCATTTGCACACACCTAAAAGAACCCTTGACAATTGGAATCTGAAATTAGAGTAGGTCATAGTTCCACTGTCCAGGCAAAATGTCCCTCATAGTACACTGATTGGGGTATACCCATTTTCATTAGTCCAGCTGGTGATGAAATGGATCAGGTCAAACACCACTTCACTTTATTTTCATATCATGCTCTCCCAAAAGTCACAACAGTGTCAGTTGAATATCAGTAAAAATAAACTGACCTGGGCATGTACAGTAGCAAGAAAACCCCACATAGCTTTATCAGGTGTATTATGTTCTCTACCACTTCTCATCTCAAACGAGAACGTCACTGTATCTCCATCAACCTGTTTCAAAAATATCAAATAATAACACATATCAAACGAGAACGTTACTGTATCTCCATCAACCTGTTTCAAAAATATCAAATAATAACACATATCAAACGAGATCATCACTGTATCACCATCAACCAGTTTTATCAAAAATATCAAATAGATAATACATTTCAAACAGAACATCACTGTATCTCCATCAAAAGAGAGAGAGCGAGAGAGAAATGGGGTTTAACGTCCACTTGACACAAACTAGGTCATTTAGGGACTAACATATGGTTTAATCTTATTTCAATAATTCGCTTGCGCGTAGGGGTCTTTAGCAGTGGGAGGAAACCGGAGAACCCGGAGAAAACCCATGAGGTTGGACCAGCGACCCTACACAATGACAGGCGTTATGATACGTGCTAACTATTCAGCATATCAAATATGTAATATATCATTGTGCACATGTTTAAAGCCAGCCCTTTTCATACAATATCTAATGTTTCACAAATTAATCCACGTTAAAATGTATACTATTTAACATGTAATTAAGAAAACACAACCAGATATCAACAGTACATAACCTCCCAGGTTGGATTCAATCGGGTTATAAAGTATGCAGAGGATGTCGAAAATTTCAATTCAATCTGGCTTCATAAATATTGAACAGAACTGAGCCATCCTAATAAAGATATGTCAATATTGATATTCATGATATAGCATTATTGTTGGGCACCTTTCAACAACCAATTTAGTTCATGAGTATAACAAGATAAAATGGAAATATACCACAACATCGAAGATATAACAAATGTTTAAAAGCTTTTTTAATTGTCAAAAACAGAAACACTAGCTATAAAATTTTACCTTGACTAAATCTTTAGGCCAACCAGAACCTAAAACACTTCTGCTACCAAAACCAAATGTATTACCACCATATTCTGCTATTTTCTTCGAGTTTGTATTTGGACCGGCATACAGTATTAACTGTAGATAAAAAGTCAAAGAATAATAACAAAATAGATAATTAATGGACCATCACAAAATTTCAAAACTTCAATTTAAACGAATAACCCAAGGAACTGGGTGGATGGCGTGAACGACGCCATACATAGAAAATGATAAATTAAATGTTTGTTATGTAATTTTGAATCATGAACGGAAGGATAGGCAGGTGTATGGACACAACTATTAATGCACCAAAATCAATAAATTACATTATATTTCCCTTACCACCCCCCCACCCGCAAAAAAAACCCCATAATATATCCCACTTGTTCGCAATATCAACTTTTTGTCAATATTCCCTTTAATCCTCGTAATTTTATGAGGGGCGTATATTATACAACTTGTGCCAATAAATATTGAGGAAAAATAGGTACAATGTGAGGAAGAAAAGGTATATGAAATAAAAATAAAAAATTTCCCTTTAACTCTTTGAAAAATTTCTTCATCTTTCGACCATGACAACAGATATTATGTTCCTCGTTTGGATGGGGCGTTGAGGAAGGATATTGTCATCACTTAATAAGAGAAATAAAATCTTTCATCTATGAATGAGGAAGGATATTTTTCTACTTTGGTGTGAGGAAGTATATTTTCTGACTTAGTTGTGGGGTGAAGTGTGCCATTTTTGTACACTTAGAGAAAATGAAATAGGGTTTTACGTCCTACCATTCTATTCCGACTGGGTTAATGAAGATGAGAATATGCCATGCAGTGTTCTATTAGGGAAATTTTTGACAGACAGCAGCACTACGGGCTACTTTTACATCAAATTCCAACTGTCAAGGGTTCTTTTATGTGCATGCCAATGTGTACACGGAACATCATTTTTTGGTTTCATCTGAACAAATCGACGCTGTCCTTGCCAGGCCCTCCATCCTGCCCCACTGACAAAGGGAAGCCAAGATGGAAAATGCCAGGGAACTTTCTTGGCCCACACCAGGATTGAACCCTCAACTTCCTGGTTAGTGAGCCAGTGCTTTACTCACTGAGCCACCGTTGCTCCCACAACAAGAGAAATAAGCTGACAGAGTTGTCCCATCATACTGTCTATTAGCTTGTAAATGTAGCTCTTTTTATTATTTATGATCTGTATGGATCTATATTTATCTATTATTCGATCCCTGCATTGGCTGAGAAAGTTCATCCAGATTTTCTGGCGTGGTTTCCACTTGTCAGTGATGCAGGACGGAGGGTCTGACAAGTACAGCTGTCTAGTCGTTCGGATGGGACGAAAAACCGAGGTCCAGTGTACATATTGGCGTGCACATAAAAGATCCCTTGGCAGTTGGAATTTGATATAAAAGTAGGCTATAGCGCCGCTGCCCGGGCAAAATTTCACTCGTAGCACACTATATGGCGTATGCCCGTCTTCATTAGCCTAGTTTAGGAGCAAAACAGTAGGACATTAAACCCCATTTCATTTCATTTCATATTTATCTATATATGTATGTACATGTATCTACCTCATTAATTAACAGTAATCCTAATGTAATGTTCGGAAGCAATGTTATAAATTAAAACTTAAAGCCTGACTTACCTTATCATAATCATACTGTGATGAACATTTAGGATCAAATCTGATATAAAGACATCGAGCACCAGGTATATGAATTGTTTCCTTCATTTTATAATTATCACGAACTGGATGAATTGTTTCTATAGATTTACCAGATGCCCATGGGGCTGGAATTTTTAAACTAGCTAAATAACATTCTCCATCATCTTCTGTTTCATTATCTTTTCTAAAAAGATTCAATAACGGTATACATAGAGAGAGAGAGAAATGGGGCTTAACATTCACTAGACACAAACTAGATAATATCAGGACTAACATATGGTTCAATTTTATTTCAATAATTTACTAGAAGGCGGAAACCCATGAGATTGGACAGGAGACCCAACCCCTGGTAACAAACAAGAGTGGGATCGAAACCACACAATTTGACTAGAAGGCGGAAACCCATGAGATTGGACAGGAGACCCAACCCCTGGTAACGAACAAGAGTGGGATCGTAACCACAAAACTTGACTAAAGTGCAGACCATTCGACCACCCAACTCCCCAAGTATACATAGACTTATATATAATTGTGTTATTAGTTAGATAGTAGGTTAATCAAAGTTGCTAATAATATACGTATAATGTACCACTAATTAATTATCTGAAAACATAATTATGATAATGTACCACTAATTATCTGAGAACATAATTATGACGATGTACCACTAATTATCTGAAAAGGTAATTATGATGTACTACTAATTATCTGAGAACATATGATGTACCGATACTTTTTTAAACCAACAAGAAACCATCATCAGAGAAACAAGAAAGATACAGCAGAACACAATAATATATATATAAATAATTTCATGATGTATCAATATATGATGCATTAATTTCATGATGCCATTTAGTATATATCTAAAGGTTAATTTACATCTAAATAGAAGGTGGGTGGTTTAGCATAAGGTGGCGTGACAAGGAGTAAGTTGGTTTCATCCCACTGCTAAAGCCCTTACGTGCAAGTGAATTATTGAAATAAAATTGAACCATGTGTCAGTTTTCATTTCTCTCTCTCTCTCTCTCTCAAGTGATTAAAGAAAACGAAAGTAATAACTTACTGTTTAGTTTGGATAGACTGACCAATGAGATTTAACATATCTCTGTCAGGATCAGCACCATCATCTTCTGGTAATGAACATTTCTTTGGACTTCTCATCAACATTGCAGCCTGCAAGAATAAACACAACACAAAATGATAACATACCTCCTCTTACAAAAAATGTTACATTACAATTCTGCAGATAATTAGACAACACCCAAAAATGAATCAAGTCTTGTTAACTTCGAAACTGACATTTGAAGATTACATATTTCTATTATTGTAAAATGATAGAAAGGATCTGTAGTTTCATATTTCAACTTGAAAAAGATGATATTATCAACCAAAGAAAGTTTCTAAAAGTCTTTTGGTTTTTTTTAAAGATTTTCAATGACTGAAATAGGTGATTAAAACTGCCTAATGTTCCATTTCTTTCATGATTTGTGTGACCCTGGCCCATTGTTCCCTCCAAGCTGTATGTATGCACTCATAATTTGTGTGACCCTGGCCATTGTTCCCTCTAAGCTGTATGTATTCACTCACGATTTGCAATGAGTACACAAAGGTCAATAATGTATCACCAACTAGTGTATCCCGTAAAATGATTTGGTAACTAAATTACTACATAATTCTAGTCTTACAATTTCAAGTTCACATTTGTACAAATATCTTGCGCAGATACTTATGTCACCAGAATAACATTTGCACACCATGTGAGTTTTGTGCACACTGACTACTAAAAACTAGTGGGAAACATTGCCCTGGACTGATGGTTATTCATCTTCAATAGAAGGCTTGATCTCGCTTTAATTCCATACATCTTATCAAGGTCTTCACGTAATACTCTGCATATTTCGGCACTAATTTCCATTGGGTATTAACCCTGCTTGTGAGCCTACCAGATTCCCTGATCATTGCGGATACCAAGTCTCGCACTTTCCAGCTAAAATGTCTACCTGTGATAATCGAGTTGCAAAGTTCAAGGTTCGTTAAATGTTTGATTTGAGTGTGATTGAGTCACAACCTCTGATTGGACGCTACTGTTCACGTGTCTGCAGTAAAGGGAGATATCGTAGCTATAAGTTCGGAAATTGTAAAGCAATCTAGCAACGTCTAGATGTTGTAAAACTTGCAGTCGTTGCTTCAGGAACATGATGGTTACTATACCTGTGTTGACAGTAGAACAAGTCTTGTTAGATGTGGCATCAATGCATTGGCTAAAGACAACTCTTGTAGACTGGAATGTGTTAATGTTGTCAACAAGACTGGTAATAAATGACCTAATATAGTTCCTTTTGCAAGTCTTTCCATTGTCTGTAGTTTACTGTCTATTTCTTCAATTGGACTTGTATCTATCACAGAATTACACACTTCTATAAATGTTTCAAACACCTGAAAATAATCAAGATCATTGCTTCTGATTTCAAGTATAACACAATTAGAGAAAGAGGAAGAAATGGGGTTTAACGTCCACTCAATACAAACTAAGCCATTTCAGGACTGACATAGGGTTTAATTTTATTTCAATAATTCGCCTGCGTAGGGGTCTTTAGCAGAGGGAGGGAACAGGTCAGTTACAAGCCGGGAATTAAACCATGCCACTTGACCCAAAGGTAAATCATATGACTTAAAGCACACGTTAAACCATTCCTCACCCCCTCTCTGCGGCCTCCCACAAAACAATTGAGTCAGTTGTCCATTACTTTGTCAGAGGCTCGGTGAGTATAGCACTTGTTCATTACCCAGGAGGTTCAAGGTCTATAGTGGCCAACCTTGTTTGTCCTTGTCAGTAGTGCAAGACGAGAGTGAGAGAGAGAAATGGGGTTTAACGTCCACTCAACATAAACTAGGTCATTTCGGGACTAACACATGGTTCGATTTTATTTCTATAATTCACTTGCGCAGAGGGATCTTTAGCAGTTGGAGGAAACCTGAGCACCTGGAGAAAACCTATGAGGTTGGACAGGCAACCCTACTAGTGCAAGACATAGTATCAGGTCATTCTGATGGGACAAAAAACAGAGGTCCAACTTATAGTCTGTTTATAAAGAGCCCTTAACAATCGGAATAAAAGTAAGTCATAATACTAATGTCAGCGCAAAATTTGGCTTATAGCATACTGCATGACGCATGCCCGTCTTCAATAGACTGTTCTCAGTTTACTGCAATGGCTACTACTTTATACAATGAAATTATCGTAAACAGTACCTGTCCAAAATATTTCTTGAAATATGAAATGAATTTTAAATATACTCAAGAGTGATTTTTTGACAGCAGCTGGAGATGATATAATTTAATATAGTTAACTCACCTCACATAAACCAACAAATATCTTTGTAGCTAAATTAATAACACCAGTAATTAAATCCTGCAATAAGAGAGAGAAATGGGTCATTTTGGGACTAATACATGGTTCAATTTATTCCAATCATTCAATTGTCGGTAGGGCTCTTTAGCAGTGGGAGAAAACCCACTCCTTGTCAAGTACATGTGGAGAATTGAAACCATGCCACTTGACTTTCGGCACCTAACCCCCACATCATGCAAAATATTATTGTCAATCTTCAAACCAGGCCTTTTATCAATATATTATGAGGCGCGTTGAACGTGGATACAATCCATTAATATTTGACAAGTTGGTTTGCAATAATGAAATACAAATCTCCATTCTCTATTCAAAATTTTCAAATCATTTTCTCTTGACAATACAAAATGCAAAACAATTTTTGAACATTTTTTAGCAACTCAATACACATGACTATAAAGCTACTGGTACCTGTGATGACAGTTGACTTTTATTATCAGTTTTATTTTCCTTATCCTTGTCTGTATCTTTAACATAGAACACAGTTTCTCTTAATAAATATGATTGTAGAGCCATTATATACATTACACATGGACTGGCAACCTATAAAATACAACAAATAATATTATCAGGAGTGTGTTCAGGAATTTGAGAAGGATAGAGACAATGTCTAGTTTGGCGTTAAGACTGTGGGATTACGTGAGAATTAGATAAAATCAGAAGTTCTGAGACAATAGTAATGCTCATTTAGGTGCATATACATGTATAGGATTAAAAAAAAAGTGATGCCAAAATGGCGGCAATGCTTCAAATGTTTGACATAGTTTCGATGAATATAGAAGAAAATAATCTGCTCTGTGTGACCAATAGAGGGGCAGTCCCCCTCCCCCCTCCCACCACACACACACACAGGACATGCGGATGATCCTGATCTGTACATAGATTTGTTTATCAAGAATCTATCTTTTAAAGGTCATAGTTCCAACTACATTATTTTTAAAATGACAACAGATTGTCAAGAAAGGTCATTTTCCCATTACAAAGGGTTTTTTGTATTGAAGGTAATGCAAAAAAAATCTAACAATGTCAAGCTAGAATTATTTACAGAATTATGGTGAACTGCAGATTGTTAACAAAGATTAATATGACTACAAAGGTTTCTTTGGCATTGATAATGATCCCAATGAAGTAAAAATTGTAGCTTACTGGAACATCAGTAACTGTTTCTTCAAAAGGTCTAGATGTTTTTAATGGCCGTTTTAATATATCTAATGATCCTTTCACAGCTCTCTTTAATATATAGTGAACTAATTCATCTTCTAGTCTACAATACAAATTAGTAATTTGATTCATAAATGCATTCAGTTTTAAAAATAAAATGAGGTTTAACGTCTTACTTTTCTACACTGACTGAGCTAATGAATACAAGCATACGTCATACAGTGAACCATTAGGAAAAATTTGCCTGGACAGTAGCACTATGGACTACTTCCAATTCTTATTGTCAGAGGTTCTTTTACATGCATGCCAATGTGTACACAGGACCTCAACCCATCTGAATTACTGTTCCTTGTCAGGCCCTCCGTTCCGCACCACTGACAAGGCAAGCCAGGCCAGGAAATCCAAAGGAACTTTCTTAGTCAACACCGGCAGCGAACTCAATACCCCATGGTTAGCGAGCCAATGCCTTACACACTGAACTACTGTACCTCCCAATTCAGTTTCAGAAGCTAACAATAGGTACATTACATACTATATCGCATAAATTGTGAAAATGTCTTCAGCACAATATAAAATAAAATATTTAATTTTGTTGTCTTCTAAAATAGAACTGTAGTTGGTAATCATAATCTGTAAATGTAATGGTAATATTTTAAATAATCAAATACTAGATGAAATATTAGACTCACATGAGCGGGATAGTGTATTTTAAGTTCTTTAATGGTCTAAAGCAAAACATTGTGTAATATATTAAGACAACAATCGGGCTAACATCCTCATGCAGTATCCTATATATTATTTAATGTCTCGCTCTCGAACATTAAACCACACATAATCTATTTTATTTTCTGGACTATATTGATATATAAAGAAGAAAATATTCACCTGAGATGATCAGTCTCGACAGATTTTAAACTTTTAGTTTTTAACTGAGCAGCAAAGTCTGTTAATATTAGATCACGTAATACAACTAAACCGGATGACTCTCCTCCTGAAGAAAATATATACCAAAATCATTATATCACGATTACACATTCAATTGTTGATCAATATTAATGATAAATTTTGTAAAGATCGTTTGCATATTTAGGACATCTATTTGACCAACAAAATAATTTTTTTTTTTTTTAAATATGTTTCCGTTGATTATTAAAAATAAAATGATAAACTTTGATTGCATAATAAGTCAACAATTAACCATTTATTATAAGCTTCTGCTAAATTGTACCTGTATATTTTATTAATGCACAAGTAGAGCCATGTCACACTTCCTTATATGACTTTTGTGAGACCGTAAGTAGAGCAATGCCACCAGACTGTTGTTACTCCCTGGGCTGGAGTTGCCCTTAAACCCCAAATTTCAGCCTCCGGGTAGGCCCTAGTGTAGCTGCCATCCCCAAAGAGAGAGAGAAATTGGGTTTAATGTCCACAGCACATTTCGGGACTAACATATGGTTTAATTTTATTTCAATAATTCGCTTTCACCTGGAGAAAACCTACGAGGGGAATCAAATCCATGCTACTTGACTTAATGACAGACCTTGTGATTTCACGTGCACACGTTAAACCACTAGACCCTCCCCCCCAAAAAAAAACCCGAAGAGACAAAGAAATAGACGAACAAATCACAATTATATACATATATAGATGAATTTTCTACCTTCTGTCATAAGTTGATACAATAATTTATGTCTTTCGTTGTTATTAGAATATAAAGCCATCAACCCTACACTAATGGCTTTACATGCTTCTCTCTGTATAGCTATATTACTACTTTCACTAGATTTAGCTATTACTAATTTCCATAGCAATGATCTGAAATTACAAGTACAAAGGTTAATACAACAATGAACCATTGTATACAGGGGTGGACTGGAAGTTCTGGGCCCTCGGATCCACTGGTTTTCTCGGGCACAAAACAAAACAAGCATGATTCACCTTTCCCACACCCCACTCATTGATAATTTATCTTACTTGGGCTAAGGGTATTATATTTGCCAGTGGACACGAAAGATAAAATTAAAGTCTAAAATTTGGATGGACCCCTGAACCTCCCGGCATCTTGAACCACATCCAACTGTCCGAGGCCCATCCCCCTTCTGATTGTACAGGTAGAGGATGTTATGTCAAGAGTCTTTCAAATATTTTGTAATTAATTGAAGTATGATATTAACTATTTGACTATGGAATATATATGTATACCTGGTTTTGTTCATGAGAATAGCCTCTCCTTCTCTCTCCAATACAAATACACTGGTTTTAAATATTAACTGAAAAGAAACATTACAAAAACAACCATATATTCATCAGAGACATATCAATTTCTATTTGTGTAGATTAGACTAAAAATTTATGTTCATAAATTCAGCTTGTGTTGAAATGTTAAGATTAAAAGCCATAAACATTTTCCTTTGTATTTCTCTGGGAAAAAGACTTTTTTTTAAAAACCAAAAGTACTTGGTTGTGCAGTTCAAAAGCTTTTAGTTCCAAAATGAAATGAAATGAGGTTTAACGTCCTACTGTTCTGCTCCTAACCTGGGCTAATGAAGACGGGCAAACACCATACAGTGTGCTATGAGGGAAATTTTGCCCGGGCAGCGGCACTATCGCCTACTCTTCTATCGAATTCCAACTGCCAAGGGATCTTTTACGTGCATGCCAATGTGTACACGGGACCTCGGTTTTTCGTACCATCCGAACGACTAGACAGCTGTCCTTGTCAAGCCCTCCATCCTGCATCACTGACAAGGGGGAAACCATGCTGGAAAATCTGGATGAACTTTCTCGGCCAATGCAGGGATCGAACACCCGACCTCCAGGCTAGCGAGCCAGCGTCTTACCCACTTAGCCACGTGATCTCCGCTTTTAGTTCCAAATGTTTAAATAATATAACCTAAAATTTACTTTGTATAATAAGAGATCTTTTGTCATAAAATAGTTAAACATTGATCACATTCTTTTTGTGACAAATACTTTTATTTCACTATACCTGTAAAACAACTAGTGCACTAATAATGATAGACATTTGGCCATCTTCCATAGCTCTAGTTAGTATATCTGTTATTCTATGTAATTGAGGAAGATCGACAGGTGTTGGTGGTAACAAATAGTTAGAATAAGGATCACTGTTTAATTTATGTACACACATACCACCTGCATGCTGTAATAACGTCTCTACTACACTTTTAACTGATATTATTTCACCTGTAATAAATATAATAATATCTCTACTATTTATACTGATTTCCTTTTAAGATTAAACATACATTATGCAAGAGCTAAATCTGCCTATTGCAGGTCTTTCTTTAGGCCTGAAACGTTATCTAAATTATTAATTAGACATTAATTAACTTATCCAGACCATATTCAACTCTTGATGTCATCGCTAGCCTGTGATGTTTATTGGATTAGGTTCCGATTTGCTGTTCGACTTCCATTCATAATTTAATCATGAAATGGATAATCAAGACTATGTTTTTTATCATACAGACTTTAGTAATAATGATCGAGGCTAGGCCGAAAATTCAATCGCTAAAATCTTGGTTCAGGGTGGATCATTTTGACTGAAATTTTCAGCAAATTCCCTTTATATTATCTAGTTTTTAACTATTATAGTGAGAACTGTCAGCTCTTCATCTAATCTCCCATAAAGTATCTTTAATAACATATGTCGTTTTCGTCCAAATATTTTCCAAACATTTGTTTTGATTAGTGATAAAGACAAGGTATAAATTCATCACACAAAATGTGAAGTGACAGTTGTCTATATGAAACCTGAGATAACAGTGAAGCTGGTCTTTCACAACATACAGATTCCCTAAATACACAGACCTGCTAATGTCTTTCCTGTTAATCTGGGACTGATAATACACACCTGTACATGTTATTCCTGGCAATGTGGGATTCAAGACTACAGCCCTGTTAATGTTATGCCTGGAAATGTGGGACTACAGCCCTGTTAACATTACTCCAGGCAATGTGGGACTTAAGACTACAACTCTGTTAACATTATTACGGGCAATGTGATACTCAAGACTACATCCCTGTTAACATTGTACTGGCAATCTGGGACTGATAATACAGACCTGTACATGTTATTCCTGGTAATGTGGGAATAAGACTACAGACCTGTTAATGTTATTCCTGGAAATGTGGAATTACAGCCCTGTTACATTATTCCTGGCAATCTGGGACTGATAATACAGACCTGCTAAAAGTGACCTACTACTCTTATTTTAACTGGGAGAAAGCAAGGGATGATGTAAAGGTATAAAAACTGTTAGTTACCTGTAGTTGTTGTTGGTTTAGGTTTTATAGGTATACATAATCTCTTGTTGATATGATGTGGTGCCTGATTACTGGGATTATAAAACTGATCTATATAATCACTACTACACACCCAGATAGAATTATTACTCACATCAAAACATGTTCCTGTAATATCAATATATTACCATTCAATAACTCTGTTATCACTCAAAATAACTAGTGACCTAATACAGTTAAAACAAGAGTTAAAATGTTTTGTTGTGTCCTTACTTCCTTCAAGTCACTATATTTCATTTTATACAAAACAATGAAACATTGTATATTATAAAGTATAGATTATATATAAATATTGTTTTCTTTTAATGGACAATAAACCACTGATGTATATTGGTCTTAATAGATACACACTTTTAAACATTGGGTTATATATATATTCACTGAGAGTTACTGTGCAATACACAGTAGAATAATGTATAATGTTTTTTTGTAATCTAACACTTTTAAACAATGTGTATTACTGTGATACACTGGTCTTATAATCAACACTTTTAAATAAATGTATACTACCAGGTGTGGTTTACATGTGTATTCACTGTATAGAGAAGTGAAAGAGAAATGGGTTTTAACGTACACTGGACACAAACTAGATCATTTTGGAACTAACATATGGTAAAAATTTATTTCAATCATTTACTTGCTCATAGGGGGTCTTTAGCCACTTGAGGAAACCGGAGGACCCAGACAATATCCTACACCTTGGGAATTGAAACCACACCAGTTGACTCAATGAAGGACCTTATGACCATTCAGCTACCCCCCCCCCCCCAACTGTATAAACTATAATATTGTACAGAAGAGAATAATGATGGATACCAACCATTGTAAAAGGTATAAAAATAAATAGAGAATTACCTAGACTATTAACAGCTGTACCTCTTGCAAGAGAACAACTTGGTGCATCCATTAAATCAACTCTAGTATTAAACTGTCCATCAGTAATATTAAAACATAAGTTACAGGCTAACACTGAAAAAAAATTTAAGTCAACGATCACATTTTTCATCAAGCCTCTTTAAACTACAATTAGTCAAATGACATAGGGTTTGACATCCTAATGAACCAACTGGGCTAATGAACACAGATATACATGATGTTATAATGCTATGAGAGACGTTTTGCCTAGACAGCAGCTTTACAGCCTACTCTTATTTCAAAATATTTCAACAAATACAGGGAAACTTGGTTTTTCATCCCATCCAAATGACTAGATGCCAACACCGGGATCCAACCCCAGACATCTTGGTTAGTGAGCCAGTGCCTAACTCACCGAGACACAGCAGCTCTCAAAAACTATAATTAGAGGCAGATATAAATATCAACACATAATACAATCAATGTTTAAAACTTTTTTCCATGGACTGTGAATTGGGATGGAATGTCTCTTGAACACAGTCATCTTTAGACTAGCATTTGGTTACTTGTTTTCTATGGTCAAATGTGCAATGCCGGGTAGTAGAATTTTGCCCAGGCAACAGTGTATACTCCTACACTTTGTTGAATTTCAACTGTCAAGTTTGTTTGGTTTTTTTTGGGGGGGGGGGGTGTAAGGTGCACGCCAAACTGTGTTTTGTCTCATTCAATCTCAGGACAGTGGTACAGTTAGATTACCACCTCCTACCACCACAGTATACATGAATCGTACTTAAAATGTTAAATATTTTCATGATGCCTTTTATTCTTCTATTGTACCAACAGAAAAACAATCAACTTCCTTTTCTTCAATGCAATAAGACTAAAAAAGTGCTGCCCAGAGCACACTAACCCCCACACAATCCCAGGCTCTTGTGTCTCCTGGTAATGTGTTAATAAAATCAAAGATTAAAAGTGTTATTTTTTTTAAATGAAACCTATAAAATATATCTAATTACATGAACAGCGCAGGCCCGACAAACTTCCACCACTACCAAAGAAAGGTCGAGCTGCTGAAGCTGATGGTGTACCTTGTACATGTAGAGATGTGAGGAACACGATATTATTACCATCACAAAACACAGGTGTTTTAATTAAAGTCTTTAACTGTATACCACATGATGTACTTAAAACTGTTGAAGTTGATACTGTCAAATAAACCATAATAAAATATACAATCAAATCAAGTCATATTAATATTTTACAGGGAATTCAATCAGAGAGAGAGAGAGAGAGACATAGAGAGAGAGACAGAGACAGAGACATAGAGAGAGAGAGAGAGACATAGAGAGAGAGACAGACAGAGACATAGAGAGAGAGAGACAGAGACATAGAGAGAGAGAGAGAGAGAGAGAGAGACATAGAGAGAGAGACAGACAGAGACATAGAGAGAGAGACAGAGACATAGAGAGAGAGAGACAGAGACATAGAGAGAGAGACAGACAGAGATATAGAGAGAGACAGAGACATAGAGAGAGAGAGAGAGACATAGAGAGAGAGAGACAGAGACATAGAGAGAGACAGAGACATAGAGAGAGAGAGAGACAGAGAGAGGGGGGTTTAACATCCACTGACACAAACTAGGTCATTTTGGGACTAACATATGGTTCAATTTTATTTCAATAATTCGCTTGCATGTAGGGGTCTTTAGCAGTGGGAGGGAAAAAGGAGGACACAGAGAAAACCCACAAGGTTTAACAGGTGACCCTACTACTCGTCATGTACAACCGGGGAATGAAAACCACGCCAGTTGACTCAATGGCAGACCTTATAATACAATACGCACGCGCTAACCATTCGGCCATCTACACCCCCCCCCCCCCCCCCCCCGGGAAATTCAATCAAGATATTTGTACTGTTAAACAGGGCCCTGGCTTTAGTCATATTTGCCTTACTTGATTGATTGGTAGTGAAAATTGACCAGCTGAAGAATTTAACCTGTCAGTCAATTTACCTGGTATAAAATCAGAATTTCAAAGAACTTAGAACACAATAAATACAGTTAAATTTATAGTTCCCTATTGTCTAGTCTTTTATAACTACATATTTATGTATACCATTCTATACCACCAATCAGGAGCTAATGTGGCTTCCATAATGTATCCACATTCTGTTCAAGTCAATCGTAGCAATGTTTGAAAATTGAGGTTTTAAAAAATATATGCTAGTTTTAGGGCATGTAAATTGATCGATTGGTATAGTTGATAGACAAGCCTGGAAAACAAAGCACCTGTGACAGACAATGACAGGCACAAATTCAGGCTTTGTCAGACACAATCCTTCTTGTGTCTGTCATTCTGGTGTTTATCATTTTGTTATGTACAAATTTGTCTGTTATCAATGTTTTTAACATTTTTAATATATGCGACACAAAGCTCAAAATGTCAGATACTAGTCCACTGGTGATTGACAGATTGTCAGGTACATCAGGTACATCTAAAATTATCATTTCCAGGCATGGTATACACTTTTCAGTTCTATTTCTTTTGCATTCTCTTATTAATTAAAACTGCCTTCACATATGTCAAATATTTACTGGTAATTAAACAGTTCCATGACAAAAAAAACACAAATGTTCTACAGAGGGCTTACCATCTTCTTTTCTGGTAGCTAACATTTCACCGCCTGTTAATGCTACAAGTGTTGCTGTTGAATTGGAGGTACGGAATGGCCGTGGACGGGTAAATATCGCCTCAGTGAGAGTTTTAGGATTATTATCATCTTTCTTTTGTAGTATAACTGATGGTTTGATGATATTTACACTCAAACTGTTATCCTAAAATAGTTACAAATTCATTATACCATAATAATAATAATAATAATAATTAATAATAATGTACATTTGTAATTGCTCTCACTCCTCCATCCATATGGCATGCTCTAAGCACATGGAAGATAATAGCTGATCCTGATAATATGTAATAAACAAATGAGTTTTGAGTTTGGATTTGAATATCTGACCTACACACTGACGCTGATTTACCAAACTGATCACTCCATACATGATCAAGTTTATTTACAACTGGACATGCACGCTTACTGTCTATTTATAGTCATATGAAATGGTGTATAACATACTACTGCACCAAATGGGCTAATGAAGATAGGTATTGCCATACCGTGTGCTATGAAGGAAATATTGAACAGAGAGAAGTACGGCCTACTCTTATTTCTTACGTGCATGCCAATGTGTTTTTCGTTCCTTGAAAGGCCCTCCATCCTGCACCACTGACAAGGGGGGACCACATCGGAAAAACCTGATGAACTTTCTCGACCAACACAGGGATTGAACACGGGACTTCCAGGTTAGCGAGCAAACGTCATACTCACAAAGCCACTGCGGCTCTCGTCTAAGAAACAGTTACATTGATCTAACAGTAAAGCTATCCGACTTACCTCTATACTGTATGTTTCTACATAAACATTGATTCCTTTAGCTGATTTATCAGCCATATTAACCTGACACCATATTAAATAGAAATACATCCCATCACTAACAAATCCTACAGTAACACATGGTTTACCCACTGAACACTTGTCTGGTTTTAAAACTGGTTTTATCATCTGAAAAATAAGGCTCAAGTGTTTTTTGCCATAAACATTGATAAATAGATGTATGGAAGATCCTCTTAGACACCTATGAGTGGCATTTAGCAATTGACACACATAATAAAGATAACAGTTACTAAGCGTATGGAAGATGTCCAGCTTCAAGACTTAAATAATTGCTTGATGAAAGTATTTCACAGTATTTAAACACGGCTTTAGCTTCAGCAAGTTTTGGTATTAAAGATGGCTACATCAATAGCATGTTTAGGCGAGAGAGAGAGAGAGAGGGAGAGATGGGGTTAACTGTCCACTCATCACAAACTAGGGCATTTTGAACATATGGTTCAATTTTATTTCAATAATTCGCTTGATCATAGGGGTCTTTATCAGTAGGAGGAAACTAGAGGACACAAAGAAAACCAATGAGGCTGGACAGGTGACCCTACCTCTTGTCACATACAAGCAGGGAATCAAAATCATGTCACTTGACAAAATGACAGACCTTATGATCTAAAGCACATGTGTTAAACCATTCAGACATCCACCCCCACCCCCCCCAGCAAGTTTATCAATATATAGTTATTGACTTACCTCTAAAGTATTTGTATCCATAAGAAGAGCTAGATTATTACTATGTTCATCCTGATCAAATGTTACAGGTCTATATAATAGTTTATTATCACCATATGCTATTCTACCTGGTCCTATTCTTAAATTACGACTGTACACATAACCTCTGAAACAAAAGGTAAATAGTTGTGCATGCTTATTACTTAGTTTTCTGTCATAGATATGAACTGGGGATGTAAACGGTTACATGGTTGAACATTCATGGCCCGATTACATGGTCTTTATTCATCTTTATAACATATCTGTCATTCAAAATTAGAAATCTTAGCTACAAAATTGTCTTCTTAAAATAAAGACAACAAACGCTACTTTTGACAAATCAGAGAGAGAGAGAAATAGGGATTAACATCCACTTGACACAAATCAGGTAATTTCGGGACTAACATATGGTTCAATTTAATTTCAATAATTCGCTTGCATGTAGGGGTCTTTAGCAATGGGAGGGAAAAGGAGGACCCAGAGAAAACCAAAGAGGTTGGACAGGCGACCTTACTCCTTGTCACTTACAACCAGGGAATCAAAACCATGCCAGTTGACTCAATGACAGACCTTATATGATACAGTGTGCACATGCTAACCATTCAGGCATCCAACCCCCACAACCCCTTTACAAATGGCTTGAAAACTTGCTGCCACAAATGAGTTACATAGAATTGACATTTTTACATGTATACTTTATGCTTTATAGTAGAAACAATACCTCAAACGGTAAAGCATTCCCTAATACTTCATGCAATGCAAGGAAAATTAAATCTTTGTCATCATATGTTTATTTTTTAAAAACAGAAACATTATATAGTTACCTTAGAGTTCCGTGCAGACCTGTACCAATTTTAGCTAAACCTTTACCAATCGTATTACTGGTATATAAATATTTACCATCAGTAGCTATACTTCTACCTATTTCACTCTCAACTGTAAATAAAAATAATAATGATTCTTTTTAAAAAATCTATGATATAAAGTTATACACAGGTCACAATTCTAAAGAATACAATTACGGTACTGTTCTAAGCCTATCTGTGTATCTGTGAAGACCTGTACAAAGTTGATGGTTTCCATTTTTTTTTTCTACATAGTCCCCTTCGATGCCACCCCCAAAAAAGTAATTCACAGCTGACATGACATCATAATTACTAGGAAAATGATGACCAGTTAGTTCCTTTTTCCTTTCACTTAAAATCTGCACAGACTTTGATTTAAGTGATTAACATTTCACCTTATGTAAGATACCTTATTTTGAAAAAAGGCATAAATTCTTTCACTTTCCTAAAACAAACAAATAAATTAAGTCCAAAACTCCAAGATACCTTTTTCTTTATCTTTGTCATCTTGGTCGGGAGGTTTTTCAGATATCACATTTAACATATCTTCAAAGCCCCAACTAACAGCATGTTTATTTCCTAGTAGAGTTGATGGCTGACCTATTCCACCTCTTGTATCTAATAATCCACTTAAAATATCTGCTACAGGTAATGTCTGTAAATCAGGTAACTGTTGAAGTAAATCTGCAGCATGAATAAAAGTATCAACATGGCCTCTGCAAAAAAAAAGAGAAAAACATTATAAAAGGAGTTATTCAGCTTTCAGTATATGTCTGAAACAAAATTGCTTTGATGAATGAAACAAAATTACTCTCAATATATGAATGGAACAAAATTATTCTTAATATATAATTGGCTTGCTTTCCTGGAGGTCATGTTCTATCCTGTGTTGCCTGAGAAAGTGCATCAGGATTTTCCTGCATGGTTCCCCTTTGTCAGTGGAGCTTACAAGGGACAGTGTATAGTCGATTGGATGGGACCATAAACCAAGGTCCTGTGTAAATACTGGGTGCACATAAAAGATCCTTTGAAATTAGGAATTTGAAATAAGAGTAGGTCGTAGTGCTGTTGTCCCTGCAAAGTTTTCTGCATAGCGCATGGTTTGACATATGCATATCTTCATTAACCCAGTCGGAGCAGAACAGTAGGACGTTAAACTCCATTTCATTTGAACTGCAATTTAGTGATTTTCATGCTAAGTTACATCAGACATAATTAGTATATGAATATATACTTGTTGATGTAAGATAATACATTAATTCATGAAGATATAAGATACTATGTTTATACCTTGCACAAGCCAAAGCTACAAGAGCTGAGGCAGCCTTTTCTCGTTGACACTTATCATCGACTTTAATCTGTTTATCTTTACTGTCTTCACCTAACCAATCACATAATAAACTTTCTAAACCCTTTAAACAATCGCCAGGTTCTTTAGAAAGACTGCATGGTTTACATTCTCTTAAACAATTCAATAACAACTCAGCTGTTACGCCACATAACTTCGGATCAATTCGACTTTGCGACTGCAGAAGAGGAAGCAAGAGTAATAAACCAATTCTTGTTGAAAATGATGCCTGCTCAGCTTCCTTCTTAAATAAATTCAAGGTCTCCTCTTGAAGGGAGAGCTGACTTAATTCTCTGCTGGGTGTTGCATCTTGGGTTAGTTCCTTGTATGCCGCCCAATAGCCACGTAGGGAATTTAGTCGGTATTCAATAAGCCGCTTGTATGCGCTGTTTTGTGTTCCACAAACTGTGAGAAGTTTTTCGGGTACATCATGGGTATCTGTTGTATCAAATCCACAAGATAGAATATCTGCATCTCCATCGGGACTAGCGTTAACATTAGTTGGTAATTCAACAAGGTCTGTTACTCTCAGCAGGCCATCATGTAAAAACAATGTTTCTTCTGTTACAGAGAACCACAAATGTTGGTTTTCATTGCTGGATGATGCCATTGTTAGATCTGAAATACCAATGGTCATTAATTTGAAGAACAACATTCTGATAATAGTTGGTTGCATATATTTCAATTTCACCTTGTTTGGGTTGCATTTCATGACAAATTATTTCATTTTACAATCAGAATACTTCAAAAACAGGTAGTTATGCCCTTTGATTACTGAAGGTTCTCCGATATCACATGTCCATTTAACAAGCCAACAGTGAGTCTGATGTTCCCCGCCGAAATCCCAAAATAAATAGATGACACATATTAATTAATCGTACATTTTTTTTTTCAAAAGTATCAAGCAATCAAACTATACACTAAGTTTCATCACTCTCTATCAGATAGAATCAAGATTATCTTGTCCCAAAGCATCGACCAATGAAAATGATTAGCCCTGCTGAGTTTTAGCTCGAAATGTTAATCATTGAACTCAGTCAAGACTCAAGACATTCACCTAATGAACATCTACATCAAGTTTAAACATTCTACCTCAATTAAAAGCAGAGTTGTCATGTTCCAAAGTCTTGACCAATCAAATTGCTTATCGCTCCTTAGCCTAAGCAGAAAATTCGCACCATCGAACTTTGTCAAGGTAATGATATAATGAATCTATATTCGAAGTTTCATCGCTCTAACTTTGTTATAACTAAAGTAATCGTGCCCCAAAGCATACAACAATTAGATTGCTTATCTCTCCTTACCGTAAGCAGACAATGTTCATCATCAAACTCCATCAAGCCATTCAAGGCATTCACCTAATAAACGCCTACATGAAGTTTAAACATTCTAACTCAATTAGAAGGAGAGTTATGGTGTTCCAAAGTCTCAACCAATCAAATTGCTTATCGCTCTGCTTACCCTCCACAGAAAATGTTCATTATCGAACTTAGTCAAGGCATTGATGTAATAAAGCTATACACCAAGTGTCCTCATTTTCACTTAATTAGAACTAAAGTTATCGTGTCCCAAAGCATCAACCAATCAAATTGCTTATCTCTGCTTACCCTAAGCAGAATATGCTCAACTTCGAACTCCATCAAGGTATTGACCTAATAAACACCTACACCAAGTTTGAACATACTTGCTCAAATAGAAAGAGAGTTATTGTGTCCCAAAAAGTGTGACGGAGAGACAGACGGACAGACAGACGAACCCATTTTAATAGTCCCCTGCTTTCTTGGAAAGGCAGGAGACAAAAATAAGTTTTTCTAATATGTACATCAGTTTTCAAAGGTAACTTTTCTTTGAATAAGCTTATTGGAAGTAAATATACAAAGCTTAAGCTAAAGTATTGATTTGTGTTAATTCAATAAGTAAGGCTGTGTATTGTGCCCAAAAATCGTATTGCAATATATGGCAGTATCGTAATACTTCGATATAGTCAGAGTTTATCACAGTTTTATTTTGAATAGCTTTATTGTTGTTACGACTTTGGTCTTGTCTTTGGACACTTATTGTAGTGCAAAGCCTATAATATGACTGATTATGTGAATACACATTTCAGTTTATTTGTTTTTACGACATTGCTCTTGTCTTTGGACACTTATTGTTTACTGCAAAGCCTACATAACTGATTCTATGATCAAGTACTGGGTGAATATAAAACGAAAGTAGAAATGTATCGATACAGTGTATCGCGAACGATCTTATTGCAATGTATCGATATAGCAATATTTTCTGACAGCAATACATGTATATCGATAAGTGATGGGGTAAGCTCATATAACATACCGAATTAAACCGTTTTTTTTAAAGATTAAACCCTTTATGGTGCATTCGTTATCGGTTGTAACCATCACATGCATGTACATCACTGGTCGAGTTGATAACAAAGTAACCAAAGACAACTCGGACCAAGACCAGTCGACAAAGTGATAGATCACTCGGACCAAACAAAAAGATTACTCGGACGGCGGACCATACAATGATATGTGACCTTACGGTATTGAATAAGTAATACTTTAAAGGAGCTAAATCGCTAATATTTGGGACCTAGAAATTGACAAAAATGGGTCGCAACGCATATAATAATGTAATATGAATGTATATAAACTGATTTACATTCAATCGTTTCTGTTTTTACTGTAATTTCTAATCAGTTATGTTCGGCGAAATACACCAGATGTCTCATGTGAATGGCAATCTTTAGCGTCTGGTTTTTCCAGTCTACATCGATGGTATTTATTGCGCATGCTCTCCAGATAAGAATATAGCGTCACCATTTGACATGACTTGTGGAATATGTCTAGCCCTGTTCTTTGTGTCCCTTGTTCCAAATGGCGCTGAAACGCATTATGGTACACGATTCGTGTACCAATGGTAAAATGTTTATTTTGTCTTGAATATTGGATATCAGAAGCCCATCTTTTCCAGGTAAGACCACAACACCAATGCTGATTTAAATTGCAAAACAGTTCGTGTTTTCAATGTCGAAGATTTTGGATGATATTGAGTTACGGACTTAGCTACTTTATGTTATATTTTATGTGGGTGCCATTTTGGGTTCTGAGAAGTGGTAATGAGCATTAACAATCTACTAAATAAACTTTGGATGTATGGGAAAAAGAATGTGATGTGTTTTTACTGGTCTTGCGGAATCAGACAACCAGTTATACGTAGTTTCAATTCACACTCTGGTCATTCATGAGCAAACATACCATTATATTATGTCTTGAATCTAGTTCCTGAATTTAGGTTATTTCTAAAAATAGGCCTACGACCACAGCAAATAAAGATTAACCAACCTATTGGGTAATTAATTAACCATGCATTTTCCATTCGTCTATTTCTAACTAAAAGATCCGTACACGATGTGCTCTCTAAATAGTAACCTAGTTCTAGTTATAACTTCCGCGGAAATGACAAAGGCAAAAGGCATTTATAAGATTTCAAACGGGAATTACCGATTTTTACTTTCCTTTCAGTTTCATCACATAGTAATAGTAGACTAGGCCTATACGAAAAGATTTCGTAAACAAATCCAAGTGACCTTCACGTAAAGCTGTTGTCAGCTTTCAAATTCTAAAATACGAATGCAATATTTTGAGCATAACCTACCCAGTAATTGTTTACCACCATTAAACCTCTAAATCCTCCGATAATCATGTCTATTATTGCAGAATATAAATTTGTCTAATCACTGTCTGACAGAACTGCGTCCTGCACCGCCATCTTGTATAAACTGCATTCGTCGCTAGTTAAAAATAGAAACTGTTTCACTTTGTCCGTAAACGAACAGGTTCACGAAGCATGCGTACTCCAACAGCAACGGAAAACAGGTTACTATTTCTGTAAAATGTTGCTATTTTTCACCTATATTTCGAAGGAAAGTTGATGTTAAAGGAATTTAAAGGATAGAAAGAATATGAAAATAGGGTTACTTTGGCAAAATGAGTTATTCCCCTTGGCACACTAAAATTAAAGTAGCTAAGTCTCTAATTCAATATCATCCAAAATCTTCGACATTGAAAACACGAATTATTTGTCAAATTAAATTAACATTGATGTGATCTTACCAGGAAAAGATGGGCTTCTGATATCCAATATTTAAGACAAAATAAACATTTTACCATTGGTACACGAATCATGTACCATAATGCGTTTCTTCAGGCCCATTCTAACAAGGGACTCGAAGAACGAGGCTAGACATTCAAAAAGTCATGTCAAACGGTGACGGCATATTCATATCGGGAGAGTATGCACAATAAATACAATGTAGACTAGAATAACCAGACGCTAGAAATTTTCATTCGATTAAACTTCTTACATATTTCGCTGAACTTAACTGATTTGAAATTAGAGTAAAAATGGAAACGATTGAATGTAAATCAGTTTATATATATTCTATGCGTTACGACCCATTTGTGTCAATTTCTAGGTCCAAAATATTAGCGATTTAGCTCCTTTAAGTTCTCCCACCCATAGAGTTTGATACAGTGAGAAGCTTGTAGATTCTTTTCATGAAAGTAGCTAAATCTCTAACTCAAAATCATCCAAAGTCTTCGACAATGAAAACACGATTTATTTGTCAATCTAAATCAACATTGATGTTGTGATCTTACCGGGAAAAGATGGGCTTCTGATATCCAATATTTAAGACAAAATAAACTTTTAACTGTTGGTACACGATTCATGTACCATAATTCGTGTTGGCGCCATTTGTAACAAGGGACTCAAAGAACGAGGCTAGACATATTCCACAAGTCATATTATTATCTGGAGAGCATGCCCAATAAATACTATCTGTGTAAACTGGAATAGCCAGACGCTAGAGATTGCCATTTGATTGAGACTTCTGCCGTATTTCGCTGAACACAACTGATTAGAAATTACAGTAAAAACAGAAACAACTGAATGTAAATCAGTTGATGTATGTTCATATTACATTATTATATGCATTGCGGCACATTTGTGTCAATTTCTAGGTCCAAAATGTTAGCGATTTAGCCCCTTTAAAGTAGCTAAGTCTCTAACTCAGTTTCATCGAAATTCTTTGGCCTTGAAAACACGAATTATTTAACAATTTAAATCAACATTGATGTTGTGATATAGGCTTCTGATATCCAATATTTAAGACAAAATAAACATTTTACCATAATACCTTTCAGCGCCATTTGTATCAAGGGATTCGAGAACGAGGCTAGACATATTCCACACATCATGTCAAACGGTGACGTCATATTCTTATCTGGAGATCAAGCCCAATAAATACTATCGGTTTAGACTAGAATAACCAGACGCTATAGAGATTGCCATTCGATTGAGACTTCTGGTGTATTTCACTGAACATAACTGATTAGAAATTACAGTAAAAACTGAAATGATTGAATGTAAATCAGTTTAAATACATTCATATTACATTATTATATTCATTGCGACCCATTTGTTTCAATTTCTAGGTCCCAAATATTAGCGATTTACCTCCTTTAAAATCCACAAATTTTAACAAATAATCTCTCTTCAGTGAGTAGCATATCGTCGGTGAAGTGTCAAAAGGGTGTATCTAAGAATTTCTAAAGATTAAGAAATAGAACCTTTTGCAATTCAAAATTTCCACAAATCAAGATACAACATTTGGACACATGATACCCAAAACAATTCTAATTGGCGTAAAGATAGACAGAAATGTGCATATTATTTGGGAGAGTTTAAAAATGCAAAAAAGTGTATTTGACTAATTTCCCGAGATACACCCTTTTGACACTTCACTGACGATATATGCTTACTGAGGCCTTGTAAATATTTCTGCCTTCAGTGCTGCAAATAGGTTGCCATTGGATCTTATGGGACCCGATCAGCAAAATCAATAGCCTGCCCAACCACAATTTTACCCTGCCTGTTATGAAACTGCACGGAGATTCATCAATACACACATATTTACCTCTATGTGCATAACTGATGACATCAATCAGAAATTCAAAATGCCACAACATTCAACTGCTTTGTCCTGAAAGTGTTGTGGTAATGCTTTGAGAATTAATGTTTCTATCAAGTAACTCCCAGTTCATGAAGAAAAAAAGACTCTTTAATTAAAATAATGATATATTTTTATTTATAATATGGTTATTGAATATTTTGAAGCCACACTCATTCTATATAACATAATAAACTAGTCTCTCTCTTTCTCTCTCTCATATATTTAAAACATTTTACCACATTTCAACAAAAAAAATACTTTAAAAATCATTTTAATTCATAATCAACATATATAGCACAATATATTTTCAAACAGCCTGCACATTTCTTGTTTTTAGTCTGTGAATAATTAAAGTTAATTTGATGAATAATAATCTTTTAAATTATGTGCAAAGAGAGTTACCCATGAAACTGCTTTGGTTAGTATGGTAAAGACATTCTTTTACAGAAAATTTGAAATGTTTGAATGTTTATTTCCCGAACATTTATTGGGATAGTTACCCAAGGAATTAACCATTAATTATAAATTTGATGTAACGTAGATAACTCTAATGGTGTATTTGCTTGCCACACGACCCTAAAGGTTGTACATAGTTTTTTGATGCTTTAAAGATGCAATGAAATAATAATCAAACTTGATGATAAGACATCAACCAAGGTACACGTTCAATTTCATTTCATAGGAGACTGAGGATCAGTTAAATGGTCTAGTGCTGAAAAAAGCATAACTTACTGTTGCACAATGAATGGGAGTTATTTTTGTGAAACACCTATACATTGTAGATTTAGTTGAATGGACTGACAAGTGAACCCGCCTTTGTACCCAACAATGTTTTAATAAAAAGCAGTGATAGCTGGTCATTTTTAAATTTATAATAAAACATTTCAATAAAACAGATCTCGTCTGTGAATCTGGTGACCCGTCAAAATGTTCCTTAGACTGGCTGCCTGGCTCTGATTGTTATACAATATTTGTTGTGTTTTGCATACCATACAATTAAATCTAAAGTGGTTAGTGTTTCACAGAAACACCTTTCATCTATGAACAGTAACTTGAATCAAGGTAATATAACAAAGGCAAAGAAAATAGAATATTAACAAACAACAGGAGAAGTGGGCAGTTATATTAAGTAATCGTATATCAGCAGTGCGAGAAATTTACATATGAGTATTAAAACTAAATAAGTTATAGTAGTAGTAAGATAACATTAATATTTGTAGATTACATTAATATTTATGTTAAAACAAGTGTTTTTAATATTATAAAAGCATCATATAATAGAAATTTCCTTTAGTTTGGATGTTTTTTCAACATTACATAATTGCAGGCTTATCTTTAAATTAGAACCTTAGAAGCTGAAAGCAAGATAAATCTAGTCAGCTTGAAGACAGATCTGACTAAGAAGAAACTTTTTAATATATGTATGAAGTTGTCGGCGATATTACTACAGTGAAATTGGACGTTAAATAAAGCTATTTCATGTTAGAATGAGTATTCCTCTAGAATGTATCGTATTTAGAATCAAATATTATAAAAACTCTAGGTGGGATATAACATTTATATACAAACAAAAAAAACAAAAAAAATGATTAATAAAAGATGAAATTCTACAAAAGACTAGATTATATCCGATTAAAATCTTTGTCAATTTTAAATATACATACATATATGCAATGAAGATTAGAAAAAATCATTTTAATGGTAAGATATTCATCTTTTGTTTGCTCTAAAGTATGTGTGAAAATTTGGATTTTGACCCCGAAAGTTTCTGATCGTCATCAGTCCAAAAATGGTTCAATTCCGTTCAGTACCCAGTATATACAAATATGTGATAAACTGAAAATTTGTCAACATTTTGCATCTTCTACATATGGTCAAAACAAGCCAGGGTCATCTATAATCTTTGCTAAATTTTTCTGGGTCTCTTTTTAAACCCATTTTGAATCCATGTCTGGAGATAATCTACAGTTGATATCTTGACTTTCTTTTTCTAATTAAATACTAATTAATCAATTTGAGTACATTTTAGCGTGGATTCAGTCGTGAAAAATTTGATGTTGTTCAAAAGATGTAAATTACGAACAATGGCTTTACTGTAGCCTTTGTACTTTCACTAATTCTTCACATCAGAATTCAGGCGAGTTTGTAAATATTTATAAGTAATCACCAATGTTTTTACCTAACTCCTCTAAACTGTCTTCTAACAAAAAATGATACAAATGTGTATGCGAATCAAAGACTACTTTCACAGACTACAAATGAGGGAGTGCTTTATCCCATAAAAAATTAAAGACAGACATTTACAAAATCTCTCTTGAGTTATGGCTATTGTTGAATTGTTGGAAGCAACAGTCAGAAACAGCAAACTGACGTTATTCAAAATAATTTTTGTTGTTTAGAAAATATGAAAATAAAAGAAGACGACCACAACTGGAATGTAATATTTTGGTCCCTTTTTTTTTTATTTATTAAAACCCGCTAATTTATAAGACTTATATGGAATAATGATATGAAGTTAATAACAGTCCCACAGTATTAACCTGAGTTTTATCTCAACAGAGAAGATAGGTGAAACTCATTAAGTATTAAATTCAATAAAGATTTATTATGTAAGAACTAAATGACTCTAGTGTAGGTCTGTTTTCCGGCTTCATTTAGACATTTATTCACATGACATGCCCATAATCAACTCTTTAGACCACACCCGCGCCATTTAATAATTTAATGTTAAAATGGATAATCAAGACTTTGGTTATTATCATAGCAATCCAGATTATTTAAAGTTACAATTTCATATTTTTAAGTTATATTTTTAAAATGTATTAAAATAAAGCCCTAAAATAGATGGTATCTATAAACAGTCCTACCTTGTTAAAGAATAATCCTATAATTCACTATTGCCAGTTGAGAGATTGGCAAAAATATCATTTTCAACTACAAATTCAAACGTTTGAAGATAGCTATTCCATGGTGGAGAATAGGAAAACAAGGGGGGTAATTCGGAGGTAATTGTGTTATTATTTCCGGTGTGAAGATTTTTAAGTGTGAGAAAGATAACCTATGATCATATAATAGTGAGTTGATAACCTATTGAGCAAAAGACATAGAAATAACTATGTTTTGACTTTCTTAGAAAATATGAAATTGTAACTTTAAACCTATATCTCATCAAAGCTTTAAACACTTATAACCTCACTCTGAATAAAGTAATTTGTCTTAAATTTTCAATATATTCATATTTTCTATTTTGGAACTAATATAGCAAGAACGGACAGCTGTTTATTTAAATCTTACATAATGTATCTTTAAGGATATATTTTGCATTTTAGTTCCAAATATATTCATTCATGATTATAAAACTGCCAACAAGAAAACAAATGGAGTTTGCTTTGTTGCGTATTTTTTCATATGGTTAACATCAAATATTTTAAGATGAATCTTGGTCAGCACTATTTGCATTAATAAACTCAATGTACAATAATTTCACACGTTACAGCATCCGTAAGAGAGTAATAATAATTTGATATGATATTGTAATTACACAACCATAGTATGATAAATATTTCATATAAATAATACAATGCTGGCAAAGACATGCAGAAATTTCAAAGATTAAGCGTTAAGAGTAAACAAAATAATTCCTCCCTACCAGCACCATAGTATTTGAATAAAGATTTATCTTTGAAATGAGTTTTATACACAAGGCACATGAAGCATACCTGATTAATATATAATATACAGTGTTTATATACTTCTGTAGATTTTAATATCAAGCTATAATTTAAAATTCACTGATCGTCATTTGAAGCATTCTGAATCCCTTAACAACTACATTAAAGTGAAAAAAAAAACAACTCAATTTATATGGAAAACAATCACTGGTTTGTTCCCATATAAAATAAACCCAATAGTTCTGTGGATAACAATAACTATGTTTATACAATGATTCTCTTGTCGTTTTCAAACACATATATATAGTTTCAAAGCACATCATTGTCGAAATGTTGTTTTTTATTGTTCTCAATCAGTAAACTCCACTCAAGGATTATAGTGGCATTTAGCGATTGAGCACATTAAAAAAACACAACACAATTTTTTTTGCGCTTGAAAATGATAAGTGAATACTTGTCGAAACGTGCTATATGTCTATAAAAGAGTGATTGTTTTTCAAATAAATTGTGTTGTGTTTTTTAAGTATAAGAATGTTGTGACAGTTTGATATCTAAAAGGAATATCTGTCCAAAACTGGTTCAATTCAGTTCCGTATTTACAAAGATTTGATGACTTTTGCAAAATTCAGCATCCTATGCAGATGATACAAACTAGTCATCACCTCTTGTAAGGTAAAATATTTTGATGGGACTCTTATTAATCCAGCTTAATTCAAGCCAAGAGATTATCTGACATTGATATTTTTGTTTGTTTTCTTAATTAAGTGTTTAATAATCAATTTTAATACATTGTAGCATGGATTAAGCCGTGCAAAATTAAATATTGTCCGAATAATTCAAATGACGATCAGCGGCTTTCAAGCATTGTTATTGTGATTAATAAAACTTCATTCTCAAAACACTGACACTGAATACTTTAAAGACTTTAATTAAAAAAATAATCATATCAAAATCTCGTGCTGTAATAGTGGTCTACATCCTATTTCAAAGCTTTGTATGTTTTATACCTTTAGCAAAATAAAATATCTTTCATAATTTGAAAGGTCTTGCAAAACAAGCGTTGTATAATAAAATGTAAGTAAACTAAACCATTCGAGCATGCTATACTGTGCTATTCATCATACATATTCAAGGAATCTGTTTGTCATATTTAAAGGTACATTGCAACATAGAAATAAAATCGTTTTGTTTCTGTATTTATTTATTTTTTTGCATAATTTCCCCATTTTATTTTAAAACAAAAATAACATATGCAGCTAACAAAATGCATGTTTATGGCATTCTGCATTTCATAATATATATTTCATAATAACAAATCAACACATTATAACACAATATAATATAAATAAAATACTTTTCTCTTTCATCCAATCACAATAATTGTCTTATATCTTTAAAATTCATGGGAAGGAAATAAATAATTATATACAGATTTGTTTAGCTATTGTTAAAATTTTAATACAATATTTACATTATTTAACCTTAAAATAAGTCTTTGTTTTTGATTAAAATATATATCTATTTGGGTTGTTTAATATGAAAATTTTCACATGCAGCCACCACACTAAGGATTGTAGAGATTTGGGAATTTATTCACAAAACGTTTAACTAAAATATTTCAAGAATGCTGCCTTTTCATTGGCTAAAGGATAATGTTTGCACAAGAATTGTAATTATCAGCCAATAAAAAGGCTGAATTCTTTAAATATTCTAGTTTAAGATTTCTTGAATAAGAGCCCTGTTTGGGTATATGATGTTAAGTATTCAAGATAATTTTGATTTTTTTGCCTGGTGACATTTTTTTTTATAAGTTTTTATAACACAGTTTTAATCATCAGAAAAGATTCATTTTTTTACTTTTCTTTGTGTTAATGATAAGCATTAATAAATACGAAATATTATTAAATCATAAATTTCTCCATTTCATCATTAATAAAATCACTTTAACGAAATTTAGTCAGGTCAAAGTTTAAATTTATTTCTACATAATAAGCTTTATCTATTAGCTGATTTGTTTTTCTTAATTTGTGTTTGCCTCTTTTAGTATGTGTAACAGCAATAAGCTTCTGAAAAAAGCAGACTCCATCTAAACATTTAAAAGTCAGCCCAAAATCGTTTCACCTTTGTCTGCGATATTACCTGGTGGAAGCAGACATTAAATAAAACTATTTCACATACGCACACGATTCAACTTTATTTTTTTTGTTATTTTTGTTCCAGAGATGGAACAGCCCTATCAAAAAAATCTGCTCCCTAAATTTATAATCCATTCTGAAAAGTCTTAACTGTGTTTCTATCAAGCAAAACAAACTGACCATGAGTTATATCAAATTTAAGCTACGATTAAATGATTATACAGATAAATATTAAATATTGGATAGTATTATTGTGTTAATATACAATAATTCCATTCTGTTAAAGTCATCATTTCTTTAATGCCATTTCATTTATAAAAGACGCTTATTCTTGTATGGGCCTTATTCCGGGAAAAACCAAAATTGCAATCATTTGAATACGTAATTTACTCTTTAATTTTTATGAATAAACCTAAACTAAACAAAAAATAAATTCGATATCATAATTTGATTCATTTTCTGTGCTTAAATGTTAAAATTCGGGTGAAAAGAAGTGTTGTCAAGCAATGAACCATACACCCCAGCAGGTACATTGTTCAAGCAGTCCATAGAGGCCGTCATGTTTTTTTACTCTTTTGTAGGTAGTGAGGGCATTTACAAGACATTAAAATCTGACCCTACACTGTGTTTTAATTTCAGCATGTGACCTCATTTCAATGTGTGCAGATAGAAATGAGATCAAGGGTCATAACTCTGACAGTAATTATTGAAAATAAACACTGTGCATACATTTCAAGTGAATTGGATGATCACTTTGGCCTAAATAAAGTGTCCACAAGTAACTGTGGATGATGAAAGACTGACGACGGAAGGAGGTGTCAAAAATATACAATCACATTTCAACATAGGCGTATAAAACTGAGAATCAATGTTAGAGTTTCCTGGGATTTAGGCCCCCTGAATGCTGTCTTTAAGAGGAATGTTTTCTTCTTCTGTGCTACGTTTTCTGTTTCTTTGTATCTTTTTTCTTTCCCTTTCCTTTTTCCTTAGCGGATCGTCGTTTTGATAACTGTTTTTGATGTTCTTTCTCCATATCTCTTTCACTTATACTCAACCGTAATATCTACAAAATAATGTGATGATCTATATACGTATTCTAGTTATAAATAGGAAGCTGTGTAAGGCACTGGCCCACTAACCGGGGGGCCCAGTTTCTATCTTGGTGGTGCAGGACAAAGGGCCTCACAAGGAACAGATATAGTTATTCAGATGGTACAAAAAAAACTGAAGTCCCATGTGCACATTGCAGAAGCCTTGATACAAGGACCTTGAGAGTTGCAATTCAATATAAGAATAGGCTGAGCACCAATATCCACATAGCACACTGTATGGTGTTTGCCGTCTTCATTACCTCTATTTCATTTATGTTTTAAACAAAATACAAGATTTATGATTATTTATTTTTTATATGAATTCCAATCAATAGTTTCAGTAAAACAAGGAGATAAAATTAAAACTAGTTATTATATTTCCTGAGAGTAAAAATTGACTAACAGATACATCACTACTATTACTGTATCAGCTAGTTAAGTACCTGTTTTCCATAAGTATGTTTCATAATTTATTACTCTACTCTGTTACTAAATGCCACTAAAAGATCATATATATCAGTGTTTGGTGATTTAAGAGTTATTATTGAAATAGTATCTGCTTTAATAGTCTTCTCAATGGGTTTAGTAATCACAGATAAAGTATACTTGGGTATTAATATGTCATAGGCATGGAATGGAGCTTAATGTCTCACTTAATCTGAGACTAACATATGGTCACATAATATACTAGAGAGAACAATTTCCCCAGGACCATAGCATTTCTCCTATTTTTTTTTTAACAAATTCTAACTTGCACATAGGGGTCTTTAACATTGGGAGTAAACCGAAGGACCCGTACAGAAAACCCATGCAGCTGGACAGGCGACCCTATTCCTAGTCACAGGTAATCAAAACCATGCCCCTTGATTAAATGATCTTATAATCTAAAGCTCACTTAAATAATTCATCCCCTTCCCAACCTACACACACATACACTCAAGATAGAGAGAGAGAAATGGGGTTTAACGCCCACTTGACACAAATTGGTAATTTCAGGACTAACATATGGCTTCAATTTTATTATTAAACTGTAATAAATAGAATACAAGTTTCTTTACCTCTCTTACTACATATTCTTCTTCAAGTTCTTCTGGAGATATATTTCGTAATTTTTCTATTGTTTCATACAGACTTGGACATTCAGACATTTTTTCTGGCGTTCCCAGGGCAGTTTTAAATAGCACTAACGCCACCCGAAACATAACTTTAACACCTGTAAAACGAAGACACTACCTACTTAATCCAATATAACTATTAACAGTAAAATATTAATTAGAACATTTAAGAGTCTCAACTTCATTTTAGGGATCATCAATCCCTTACAAACTACAATAATTTGAAAATTGAATCTTTAAAAGGAATATCAGTCAAACATTTACAAAGATATAATGAATTGAAAATTTGTCAGCATTCAGCTTCCACTGCAGATGATATAAACTTATAGCCACTGTTAAATTTTTTTGATGAGCCTCTTTTGAACCCAACCGACTGCAAACTGGGAGAATATCTATATTTTGTTGTTTTGCTTTTTTGATCAAATGTTAAATGATCAATACCCATCCATAAAAGCTTCATTTACATTGACATTTGGCATACTGTTTGTTCTGTCAATATTTTGTTGGGCAGTTTTCCTTATAAGCTTAGAAGGAAGAGTATAACATCACATTTGGGCAATGCTCTAGTCTAAGAACATAGTACAGAATCTTATTCAAAATGATATTAACCAATTAGAATCAAAGATATAGTGTTTCAAAGTCTCAAGGCATCCATCTAATAATAACACCTATCCCATGTTTAAACATTCTATTTTAATTAGAAGCAGAGTTATTCTAATAATAGTTATCTGCTATAACATCACTTTCGAGCAATGTTGTAGTCTAAGAACACATTAAAGAATCTTATTCAAAATGATATTGAGCGTACCTTCACAAAAGAATATATCCCAGACTCTCAATACACAGCCCCAAGGTAAAGATCTTGTATAAACACACATAAACCATTCTGTCATATACATTATAGGTTCTACACGCTGAGTTTTCTACAAAACAATTATAATATATAAACATTTATAGAAACATAGCAACACACCAAACAACTAATAGATAAAACTCATTATAGGTTCTACACGCCGAGTTTTCTACAAAACAATTATAATATATAAACATTTATAGAAACATAGCAACACACCAACCAACTAATAGATGACACTCATAGGTTCTACACGCTGAGTTTTCTACAAAACAATTATAATATATAAACATTTATAGAAACATAGCAACACACCAACCAACTAATAGATGACACTCATAGGTTCTACACGCTGAGTTTTCTACAAAACAATCACAATACATAAACATTTATAAAAACATAGCAACACACTAACCAACTAATAGATGACACTCATTATTTATCTTTTTGTAAAGCAAGGAGAAATCAAATTGATTATTTTTTCTTAAACCGATAGAAAATGGTCATCAATCAATTAGAATCAAAGTTATGGTGTTTCAAAGTCTCAAGGCATTCATCTAATAAACACATACCCCATGTTTAAACATTCTACTTCAATTAGAAGCAGAGTTATTTCTGCTATATTTGAAAGGCGGAGGACAAAAAAGACTTGATCTAGTTTAGTTCTTTTCTTGTAAGATAGCACTATAGATAATGATGATGATGATAATATGTACTACAATTATCCACCAATCATCATCACCATCATAATAATAACTGTGTGAAAGAGAAAATAAAAGATAATATAGTATACCAGTAGTTTATGAATGGAAGGCGACATCTTTCTAATTAAACCATACAAAACTTCTCCATCTAATTGTACAGCTTCCTGTAATAAACACAATAATATAATTTCATTAAGAATAATTGATACTTGTACAAGGGTGGATAGTATATTTCATTATAAGATTCATCTATATAAATAAAATCAAAGATGTCTGTGTGTGTGTATGTTCGCCTATCACACTTTGTCGCCATGCTCCACCCCCACATACATGGTATCAAATTAACCAACATGACCCTGTGAAAGTTTTAGGTCATCAAATTTCATGGAAATTGGGTCCATGGCAAATCAGGTATCCTACTAGTATTATATACATTGGAGAAAGGTAGTCACGGTCACCCAGAACCTCCTAGTCTTCAACATACGGAGGGTCTGGGAGACTGGGACCGTTGTCAATATTTGATGAAAAGTTCCATTGCCCATGCAATTAAATAAGTGATTAGCCAATCAAATTGTCTGTTACATCGATTTCTAATCTTCTTATCGTGCAGTGTGCAGAACTGTGGGTAAACATTCACATTAAAAGCAGAAAAAAAAAAAAGCGAAAGTTGTACTTTCATATAGCCGCTTGGCACACTGACCCTGATTAATTAATCGAATGACTGACATCATAGGTCAGAAGTCACTCGTATGTCTCCTGATACTAACCTCCCACTACAACCTGTCAGATCTTATGTAGTGGAGTCCATCAAAAGTATAAAAAAATAATAAACGAAATATAGATCTGGGCCCTTATTCACGAAAACTTAAACTAAGTTACAACCAAAATTTTAGGAAATACTGCAACTTTATTGGATATATGCAAATTGATTTTACTGGTCAGCCTATCGAATTGCAGTATTTCTTAAAATTTTGTTTTCATGAATAAGGGCTCTGTATTTTAATCAGATAGCCAGAGTACCCATAAGCTAAATCAGCATTAAATACATAATGGTGATTTTCCAATCGACTAGAAGCATTGGGCAATAAACAGATGTGCACCTGTGTACAAAAGAAGACTAGGTAAAATAGTTGTTAATTTAAACTACATAAGAGAGAGAGAGAGAGAGAGAAATGGGGTTTAACGTCCACTCAACACAAATTAGGTCATTTCGGGACTAACATATGGTTTAATTTTCTTTCAATAATTCGCTTGCACGTAGGAGTCTTTAGCAGTGGGAGGAAACCGGAGGACCCGGAGAAAACCCACGAGGTTGGACAGGCGACCCTACTCCTTGTCACGTACAACCGGGGATTCAAAACCACGCCAGTTGACTCAATGACAGGTCTTATGATACAGCGCGCACGTGCTAACTATTCGGCCATCCAACCCCCAAAAACTACATAAGGAATTACATACAAGATGCCTAGGACGAAAAACAAATGACAGTCCATGTTCAAAAGAAGATTAGGTTTTATAAAATCTGTAGATATATACTGACCAGTCCAGGACTGTAATAACCAGGTAGATATTTTTCACAGATAGATACTAAACACCAGAAAGCCTGTTCTGCTGGCATGTGCATTAATAATAAAGCTGCTAATGGTGCCTGGGCTTGACAATATCCTTCTTCAGGCTTGTGTATACTGTATGCTTTTAGTACAAAAAATAAATCTTCTTGTCTGTAAAGAGAAAATAGAAACATTAAAGACTGGAGTGGGAGATTAGGGAAACATCGTCCTATTGTCTCCCTGTCATTTTATATCCACATGGAAGGCAAACTAAAATGCTGCCAATGATAAGGGCAAATTGATTATAAGACAGATTGATTGGGTTCTCTGAACCAGGATTGATTTATGATATCATACAGAATCATTGTTTGGTTAATCAGGTAAAAATAAGCTCATTAAACACTCAGAGATGCACCATTAAAAATATCAATAGGTGTTATCTTTTCAAGAGGGCCAGGTTCAAAGAGAGAGAAAAATCAGGCTTAACATCCACTCCACTAGTTAATTTGGGACTAAAATACGGTCCAATTCTAATTTAATAATTCGCTTGTGTTTAGGGTTCTTTAGCAGTGTGCAGACACCGGAGGACCTGGATAAAGTCCACCATATTGGGCAGGAAATCACTTACAAGCTTGAGATCGAAATCACCTCAATTGACTGACAGATCTTATGATCTAAATCGCACACATTATACCACTCGACCACCTAACTACCCCCAGGTTTAAAGACTTGATATATAAATTTAGCTTACCCATAGCCATCTTTATTTTTAAACATTTCATGTTGAGGAAACTGACGATCTAAATCTTTTTTAATATCATCTAAACACTTTGGATCGCCTGGTAAACTTAAATAATGCTGAAATACATTTTTAAAATTATCAAATATTAATTTTCATCACAAAAATTATAGATATTATGCATCTTAAAGGCAGATTTTCTGGGTATACAAAGACATGCTTTATTTTTGTGAGATTTTTTGGTGATATCTTTCTTAAAAGACAATACAGGTCCTTATTAAGAGTTTTCTGGTAGACAAGGAGTCTTAACCCTCTAGCACTTAGCTGTCTTAAACTTTAACTGCTCTATCCAGCATTTCAAAACAGAAATGAACTGGGTTTAATGTCCTATTGTTGTAAACCGACTGGGCTAATTAAGACGGGCATAACCTTACAGTGTGCTATGATGAAATTTTGCCCTTATAGCAGCACTACGGCCCACTCTTATTTCGAATTCCATCTGTCAAGGATTCTTTTACATGCACACAAATGTCTACACAAGACCTAGGTTTTTCAAAAACGACTAGACACTAGAAACTGTTCCTTATCATGCCCTTTGTCCTGCACCACTGACAAGGGGATACCATGCTGTAAAATCTTGATGTACTTTCTCGGCTGACACCAGGATAGAACACAGGACTTCCAGTCCGGGCTAGTGAGCCAACATCTTACTCACTGAGCCACCGTGGCTTCCATGTCAAACAGCCCAAGTCACACAAATAGCTGTGAACTATTTAAGGACCATAGACCAATCATATGACTCAGGTGGGTAGTCATTTGGGGCAGGGTTGGGAGCAGTAGTTTCGACCAGTTGTGAAAATGAGCTGCAAAACTAAATGTAAAAATATACAGCATATTTCTCTAATTATTTCAATAATATCTGGGTGATCTATATTTACATACATGTATCAAGTGCAAGGGTTATATCCTTTAATATTATGTATTTCAAATGACACTATCCTTGTTTGAATAGATTTTTTTATCATTTTTACTGAATAAATATTGTTAAATATTTGTCTGTTTAAATTAGCAATACTAAAGAATTTCAATCCTCAAGATATACATGGTATTTTATTCATAGACCCACATAACTTAAATAACTGTATGCAGGATAGAAAGTAATCATTTTCAATAATTCAGCAAAATATTTCACAGTTCTATTAACATATGATGTTAAAAGAGCTAAACTTCTAACTCAATACCGTTCCAAATATTCGAAATTAAAAACTGACTGTGAAAATATGGGATCCTGATCCTAATTTTAAAAACAGTACACAAACTCATGTACTCTATGTTTTCGAGTGGCATTTGTAATGGACAAAGAAAAACATATTTCACAAGACAATGCAGAAGTAATTAAAAATGTCTGATTCATAAACAATAAAATAATAATAAAAACAAACTATGCAGGTGCAAATTCCCTTCAATTTGGTCTGTTTCACCGATCATTATTTATTAGAAATTACACATATATTTTTTTTTTTAAATGTAATGTAAATCATTTTATTTACATTTATATTACATTAATATGTGCTTTTAGACCCATTTTCGTCTATTTTAGTTTTACCAAAGAATAGAGCTATACACCCTTTAATGTATTTATATCAAGAGTTATAATGTAAATTATCATGTCAAAAACATCAAATTGCTCAATTTTATTTCACAACTCATAAACTAACTATATCTCAATGAGTCAGGCTCACTAGCCATTTAGTTTTTTTTTTAAGTTTGAGGTCAAACAGTCAGACAAATAAATCCACTTTCATATAGGTGTATCTATATATATAAATATTTGACCTATTGACCTCTTACATGTACTGATGATGTGAGATAAATTATTAACTGTATATATATGAAGAAAGGTGTCTTACATCATATTTTCCTCGGTTGTGGTCTAGCATAAATTTACTACCACACAGATACTGCCAGGCTTTAGGTCTTATTGATGATGGTATACCTTTTCTACATCGGTCTTTTACCTACAAATGATAAAAATTATCAAAGCCACTGATAGCCATTTGTAGGGTTATGAATCCCTTGCAAAATACAAATATTGTGAAATGAAATGAAATGGGGTTTAACGTCCTACTTTTCTGCACTGACTGGGATAATGAAGATGGTTATACACCATACAGTATGTTATGGGGGACATTTTGTTCTATAATTAGTTGAATCAAATGTTTATAATCTATGAATAAAAAAACACCAGTATGATGAACTGTCAACAGTAATAAAAACCCAATCTTTTTAATCTTACCGAATTCAAGCTGGGAGATGATTATCTAGCTTTGATATTTTTAGTTTTGGTTTGTTAAATATTATATATCGTATTGAATGAGTTAAAACTTTACCACTATGTTATCCATAATATTCAAAATTAAAACCATGAATTACAATTCAATATCAGTCCTTTTCAATCAATAATAATGTTGTTATCTGACTGTGAAAATATGGGATCGTAATATCCTATATTTAATGAAAATTTTAAAATCAATACACAACCTTGTGTACTCTAATATCATACAGAGATGATAATTTTAGATTCTAGAGCGTCCACAGGCAACTGTGGAAGACGGACAGGGGTGATGACTACATATGACCACATTTCACTGTGGATGTATCAAAAATCTCTTTTGAGCAAAAAAGAGTACTTTACCTTTTTGAACCGTTTGCTCATCCATTTTTCCCAATTTTCCATCATATCCAGCCATTTTAATTCTCGTTTTCGTAATATCTCTGGTGGTATTCGATGTTCACTACAAGAAAAAAAAAATGTTCTAATTAATAATTCAATGCCTAATGCTTATGGGGAGTTTGGATGACCGAATGGTTAGGACGTGCATGCTGTATCGTGAGGTCTGTCATTGAGTCAACTGGCTTGGCTTTGATTCCCCGGTTTTACATGACAAGCAGTAGGGTCGCCTGTCAAACCTCGTGGGTTTTCTCCGGGGCCGCCAGTTTCTTCCTACTGCTAAAGACCCCTAAATGCAAGCTAATTATTGAAATAAAATTGAATCATATGTTAGTCCTTCTCTAATGCTAATGTTTCCATGCTACTGTTTACATTTTGTAGAATGTACCAGACAAAACATATTTATGAATTATCAATAATAATAATAATAATTTACAATCAGTTACAATACAAGTTTATCATCAAGACATGACAAAAACAAAACATTTAATGAATTATAGCTAATCATTAAGGGTGATAGAGATACATCAATATCAATATCTTTAAAATTAAATTTGTTTAAAGTGTATAATCACTAAACAAAACCAATTCTACTCTTATACTTGTTTTATGATTATAGACTCAAGATCGTAATCTACAATGACATAATATAATGTGTTTTCCTAATAGCCAAACGACCTTCAGCCATTAAAGAATAAATATGACAATCAAATAAATGCCATATCTGAAACTCTGATATTAAAAACAAGAATGTAATCAAAACAAGCCTATCACACAAACTATCCAGTACAATTCATTGATTTTAAATAAAATCCATGACTTCGATGAATTAATTTTTTACTGAAAGTAGTAAAAATCGGTTGAAGAATCCCTGTACAGTGAAGACACGATTAAAGCTCAGTGATAATGTTGGCTATAAAACGAAAGAATTATACAGGTATCACAGGATTTAGATGATTAGAGACCCTTGGCTATTCCACTTATGTCCTCCCAGGGCCGGCGGAAGGAATTCTTGATTGGGGGGGGGGGGGCTTCCATCCTAGGTCCTAGGCCGCTCCTCCGAGCCTGCTCACCCCACCAGTTAGTGAAAGATGCTGATGGATGTTTAAGACTACAGTAAATGTAAGTAAGACTTATATACATTGGTCTGAACCTCTTAGATCTTGATGTCCTGGGCTTCAGTCTCCCAAGCCTATAGGTAAATATGACACTGTAAAGTACAGGTGATTTTCATGAACAATTCATGTGTTTATAAAGGTCTACAATATTTACTTTCTTCTGGTTGCATTAACTTTAATTTATTAAATAAATATGTCACAATTCTCTAATATTCAATCTGATATTTGTTGGCAGCATATTAGATTTAAAGTCACTGATTGCTAATTCCTTTCTTGAAAGTCGAATCTCTAAAAGGAATTCCAGTCCCAAATTGATCAATTCCATTCAATAATTATATACATCTACAAATATATGAGGAATTAAAATATTTTAATTGGCCTGTTTTTAATGTTATGGAATCCAAGCCAGGAGACAGTCTACCTATGATAGTATTGATTTTGTAAATATTTAATAAAATGATAATCAATTTAAGTACCATACAGATTAGATATTGTAGGAAAAATGCATAAGATGATCAGAAACTTGAATTATACAAATTAAATGCTAAAATGACGAAATAGCCCAGATAGTTTGAGCCATTTGGAAGAGATCACTGGGGGGGATCAACAGGATTGCGTAACTCTGAACTCATTTAAGGAATTCCCTTGTTCAAATATATTAGTGACACAGGAATAATCACAATCAGTTAGGTACCATTAAAATCTAGGCAGTATGTAGGCATTACTATCCAGTCACTTGGCAATTATTGAAACAGAAATTTTGTATTTCTGTCAAAAAACATGACTGGCTTTTAGATAATTGTACAGGACTATTATAAAGATTTCTTAGATTATTGCACTCATTTAATTCACAAGATATAGCTGAGGGTGGTTTCTTTTCAGGGAGGACTAGATTTAATGAAATGATTTGAAATGGGGTTTAATGTCCATTTTTGCACAGACTGGGCTAATGAAGACAGGCATATGTTATACAGTGTGTTATGAGGGGTATTTTGCCTGGACAGTACATTATGGTCTACTCTTATTTCAAATTCCAACTGTCAAGGGTTCTTTTATGTGTTCGAACACTATATCTACGCACAGAATAAAGTAATTTTAACTGAAATTTTTCAATATATTCATTTTTAATTATCTATTTTTGAACCTTTTCAAACATAATGCATCTTTAAGTTTAACATTAATTGTTTTAAAAAAAACACTCGTCAAAATTCAAATGCCAAACCTCAAGGCTAATAGAAAACTAACAAACACACACACTCCTTATTTTTATGAAGTACTACCAGTAGAAATTAAATTAAAAGAAAACACACTTTTGAATAGTTTGAATTCAGTTGCAATTCCCCAAATTCATATACATAATGAGTATACAAACAAATTAACTACGGGTATATATGACAATGATGAATAGTGAAGTGACTAGAGTTAATCAAAGTTATGTTAGGATTTCATGTCAGGTATGTTTAACAGTCTGGCCTATTTTTACATCATTTCTATCCATTGAAGCTATAAATACACAGTCAACCTATTTGTATAAGGGCCTTTCTTGTTTATTTGACGGAGTACAGAATCTCTTTCTTGCTGATTTCTGTCACAATAGTTTGAGAGAAAGAGATAGAGTTTAACGTAAACTCAACACAAACTATATCATTTTGGGACTAATATATAGAGAGAGAAATGTGGTTTAACGTCCACTCGACACAAACTAGGTCATTTCGGGACTAACATATGGTTTAATTTTATTTCAATAATTCACTTGAGCGTAGGGGTCTTTAGCAGTGGGAAGAAACTGGAGGACCCGGAGAAAACCCACGAGGTTGGACAGGCGACCCTACTCCTTGTCACGTACAACCAGGGATTCGAAACCGGGACTAATATATGGTTCTATTTATTTCAGTAGTGATTAGGGGTCTTTATAGCAGTGGGAGGAAACCAGAAGACCTGGACAAGCTGAGAATCAAAACTTGACTCAATGGCATATCTTATATTCTAAATCAGACTTGGTAGTACCATTCGCCAGACCCTCTCTCTCATCCGGCGCCCAAAAGTGTGGTCAATAATAATAGAATATTTAACATCTCATCAATACTAATTACACTCTGCTGCTCAATCTAACACTTACACTAACAGAGAGATCACTACATCACAAACTTAATTAATCGCAGCTAATTGATTGTCTTCAGATGAATAAACAAACCAACGCCACCTATAATTGTTTGGTAAACTCTTTTCCGTCTTTTGATGGGCCTCTTTTTAATCTGATCGAATCCAAGCCAAGAGCAATCTGATTAAAATACAGATTCATATTTCGTTTTGTTTTTTTATACTTTTGATGGCCTACACATGATGATCTGACCGGTTGTACTGGAAGGTCGCGTCAGGGGTCATATGAGCGGCTTTCGACCCTATGACATCAGGCATTGACAAAGCAATCAGCGTTGATGTTTCTAGTGGTTTACCCACAGTTCCATGCCTCCAATGCCAAGAACTCGCCTTAACAAACCGTTTCATTGGCTTATCCCTTACTTCAACCAGAACGCCAGTAATAACAACTCTTCCAGATCCTAGTGTAGTAAAGACTTTTTAAAACGAAATTTTTAACTATAAAAAAAGATAGGTTGCCAGGCAACAAAACATACGCCCACAGCAGCTAAATCGTCCAAGCAGTCGACAAGGGTTGTCACATATTTATTCTTTTGTAGGTAATTAGGGGAATTTAATAGACAATTTCATACAGATGACATTATAATTTTCGTCGTTTGAGGGTTCACAAGGTTGATAACTTTTGTCATTAGAGCGTTCACAAGGTGCAACAAAGTGAAACAAGGGCCATAACTACAGAAGAAATTAACGGAAATTGCTGAAATTCAATAGGCTTCTTCATTTCACTAATTTAAATGATGCATATCAATTTCAAACAGATCGGATGATAACTGTTGTCATTAGAGCATTCACAAGATTCAACAAAGTGAAACAAGGGCCATAACTCTAGATGTAATTAACGGAAATTGCTGAAATTCAATAAGCTTCTTTGTTTTACTAATTTAAATGATGCATATAAATTTCATATAGATCGGTTGATAACTTTTGTCTTCGAGCGTTCACAAGGTGCAACAAAGTGAAACAAGGGCCATAACTCCAGTAGAAATTAACAGAAGTTATTGAAATTAAATAGGCTTCTTCATCTCACTAATGCAAACAACATATATCAATTTCAAAACAATCAGATGATAAATATAGTCTGTAGTCTAGAGTGTTCACAAGAAATTGTGGACGATGGACGGACGGACGGACAGACGGACGGGGGCGACGACAATATACGACCACATTTCCATGTGGGCGTATAAAAACTAAGCAAAATAGGATCTGTGTTTTAATCAGATTGAGCCGGGAGCTACCTAACATTGATATTTTTAGCATGGATTATTTGTGACAATTACATATTGCCCGATAAACACAAACGGCCATCAGCAGGTTTAAGTAAAACAGACAAACAAAATATCTAAATCAGAACAAAAATAAAGGTATAATATTAATTAGTTTGCGTATTCTCTAAATGTAATTCATCGGTTTTTATCATGATAAAATAATATCCATACTCTTTGTCAGCAGTTTCAAGTAAAACAGACAAACAAAATATCTAACTCAGAACAAAAATAAAGATATAATATTAATTAGTTTGCGTATTCTCTAAATGTAATTCATCATTTTTTTCATCCCATATAACATAATATTCACACTTTTTGTTAATAGTGACGTGTAGCATGTAGTTGTAGTGGAACAGAGATAAAAGACAAAAACAAAAACATGTGTTTATGTTATGATGTGTTAACATTATATGTATAACTTAAACAATAGTTGTTTTTATTTATCAACAGTAGATTGTAAATTTCACTATAATGTTTATTGTGCACCATATGGTATATATCTCTGAATATATCAATGTTTAAAATTAAATATTTTTTATATACTGAGGAATAATAAATCATAGTAGACTATGACTGAAATTTTGATTTGATTTATATAGAATATTTCCTTTTTTAACTCAAAAAATACTTAAAGGCTCAATACCACTCTTGTTGTAACTGAATAGTATGTCCCAATCTTTATTCTGGCCAACAAATTGTACTATTTTACAATATACCAATTAATTGATGATACAAATTTCATCTTAACACACCTTATTTAAAAAATTGGAAAAATTCAACTTAATGGTTTGAAACGTCTAACGTAAACCTTTTCAAATGTATCTTCGATTTAAAAATATTTTCGAACCCTCTGGACAAGTAAAATAGGATGTAATGGATAATTTGCACAACAGGTAGGACACTAAAACATCTAGTAATTAGATAAGGATATTATGTATTGTTTAATGGTCGAGAGCGAGACATTAAGTAATATATTGTAACAACAAGAGGACCGTCAGGTCCGAGTGTTTTTACAATATATTACGCAATGTCTCAGCTCGAGACCATTAAACATCTTAAAATACAGACACCCCGCACGTGCGTTTACAGTGAAATACGTCACTCGAGTCTAATATTTGACAAGGTACGATTGGCAAGTTGCCCGTACGATTATTTGAAATAATGGTACGCCAACATCAAAGGGTGACGTCACATCTGTATTTTAAATATTTTCTGGAGCTGTCAAGCCAGCAAGAGTGGTATTGTCCCTTTAAAGTAGCTAAGTCTGTAACTCAATATCATCCAAAATCTTCCACATCGAAAACACAAATTATTTGTTAATTTAAATCAACATTGATGTTGTGATCGTACCGGGAAAGGGTAGGCTTCCGATATCCAATATTCAAGACAAAATAAACATTTTACCATTGGTACACGAATCGTGTACCATAATGCGTTTCAGCGTCAAGTGTAACAAGGGACTTAAAGAATGAGGCTAGACATATTCCACAAGTCATGTCAAACGGTGACTTATATTCTTATATGGAGAGCATGCGCAATGAATACTATCAGTGTAGACTCGATTAAACAGACGCTAGAGATTTCCATTCGATTGAGAATTCTGGCGTTTTTCGCCGAACATAATTTTCTTTAAATTAGAGTAAAAACGGAAACGACTGAATGTAAATCAGTTAATATATTCATATTACATTATTATATGCGCTGCGACCTATTTGTGTCAATTTCTAGGTCCAAAATATTAGCGATTTAGCTCCTTTAAACATACATTATGCAAGAGCTAAATCTGCCAATTGCAGGTCTTTCTTAGGCCTGAAATGTTGTCTAAATTTTGAAATATCTTATCTCCCATAATGTATCTTTAAGTGGTGCTCATCATTTTACATGGAAAAATTATAAACTATTTTATTTCTCAGATAAGCAAGGTACTGTATCAAGAATTAAGAGAGAACTTCACCAAAATTTTGATTCGTTTTGTATAGAATTTGAAATTCATTACTAAATTTGGATTCAATTCATAAAAAATTTGAAATTTGTTGGGAAATGAACAATATTTCTTTATGAACTATCTTTTTTTTCTCCGATAAGCAAAGTATCCAGAACAATACTGTTACTAAAATTTTTATTCGATTTAAATAGAATTTGAAATTTACTAGGATTTTTTAAAATAAATTTCTCAATAATATTTAAGTGGCACTCCCAATTTTTCATGGAAATGAACAGTATTTCTTTATGAATTATCTTTTTCATAGATAAGCAAAGTATCCAGAACAAATAAATAATTCATATTTCCTTTGTTGAAGCAACAGTATATAATATTTCTGATTTGACAATTTCCTCCTCAGGTCAAAATCAAAGTATTACATAAGACATCAACATATTGTAATCTATTTTGATTGTTAGTGACATACATACTGGTAAGTCAACACCAGGATCAACCACCCATGTGACAATAATAAATTGAGAGTTTGGATTACAAAAGGTTAAAAGGATTTTAATTTTAAACATGCTCTGTTGGTTGGATGAGGTATTCACCACCTTAAAATACATTAAAGGCTCAATACCACTCTTGTTGTAACTGAATAATATGTCCCAATCTTTATTCTGGTCAAAAAATTGTACTATTTTAGAATATTCAATTAATTGATGATACAAATTTCATCTTAACACACCTTATTTAAAAATTTTGAAAAATTCAACATAATGATTTGAAACGTCTAACGTAAACCTTTTCAAATGAAACTTCGATTTAAAAATATTTTCGAACCCTCTGGACAAGTAAAATAGGATGTAATGGATAATTTACACAACAGGTAGGACACTTAAACATCTAGTACTTAGATAGAGATATTATTTATTTTCTGGAGCTTTCAAGCCAGCAAGAGTGTTATTGTCCCTTTAACACTAAAACTAAAAGCCTTTATTTACATAAATACATACATGTATATACATCAGCTATCAATACTTCAGGTTTAAATTTTTAATGAAGATAGGTCGTCACTTGTCAGGCAACAAAACATATGCCCACAGCAGTAAGGGCTTGTCGAATATTTATTCTTTTGTATGTACATATAAAGGGAGCATTTATAAGACACCGATATCAGTTTCATACAAAACAGATAAGTTGTCAGAGCATTCACAAGATTCAACAAAGTGAAACAAAGGCAATATCTTTAGAAGTTATATAATTCAATAGGATTCATAGTTTCACTAAATCAAAATAATAGATTTAAATTTAATACAGATCGGATCGGATGCATGCAATATTGAGCCCTTTTGACAGGTCAAATTGCCTTTCGTTCGGACATGATTGTCAGACTGAGTTTTTGTAAAAAAATTAAGTCAAAAATAATAATTTCCACTCGCAAAAACAAGAGGTATCCATTTGAGTTGATCGTTAATTATTAGACTTGAAAATCCAGGCCTTAAAATGTTGTACATTTCATGTATTGGCAATAATATCATCGAATCGAACCATAGTAAAAACCGCCATCCATCTATATAAGTCAAAGCAGTATAAGACAAATGTTTTTTTAACTTTAGAACAGCAATCTTTTATCGAGATACATGAGTTTTGCCGATGTATGTCAAAAATCGCCTCATAATTAAAATTAATGGAAAATAATCAGTTTATAAATGTAGGACTAACTTTAGTAATATTCAAAGTCATGTTCTTGGTTCATTTAAACCAGTTTTCATTTCAATATATCTGATAAATACTAGACAATACACACGCTGTTTGTGATCGTGGGAATACTAGGATGAATGTTACTAAAAATAGACGGCGCCTATGTATGATTGGTTAATTTAACTAAAAGCTAAGTAGAATTCTTGTGAGAAATTATGTGAGATGACATAATTAAAACTTTCAAATAAAAAATGTTGAAAGAAAAATTTATTTTGATGGAATTTGTGTTTATGATTATATTTTGAATGTTGTTATGTTTTTAAATACAAGTTATAAAGCTATATATATTTAGAAATGTTGACAAGTATTTGTACTGGAATAAGCAAAAATTCGACTTTAACATACGACAATAAGTGTGATAATTATTTTTTCGGGTTGTATTGTATAAGTCAATGTGGAATATAAGACGAAAGCCTTAAGTATTGACTAGTACCCCGAAAAATATGGTACCATAATAAAGATTAAACATAGTAAATTTCAACAGTTTTTTGGTATAATAATATACATAAAGTATTTGTTCGGCTGAAAACCTGAAATTTCCAGCTCAAAATGAGTTATTTACTTAGCAGTTATTTCAAGGCTTGATCGGACGATAAATTTTGTTGTTAAAGCATTCACAAGGTTCAACAAAGTGAAACAAAGGCAATAACTCGAAAGTTATCAACCAAAATTGCTGAAATCCATAGGTGTGTTCGTTTTACTTATTTAGATAATGCATATAAATTTAATACAGATCAGACGATAAATTTAGAGCATTCACAAGGTTCAACAAAGTGACTCTCGAAGTAATTAACAAAAATTGTTGAAATTAAATAGGCTTCTTTGCCTCACTAATGTCAACAACGTATATAAATTTCAAAACGATCAGATAATAAATGTAGTCTGTAGAGTGTTCACAAGACATTGGATATTGTGGACGACACACTATACAAAGGTCTGTCGATTAATGGAAGAAGTAAGATAAACATGCTTTTTCATTTTACTGGATGAATTTATGTAAACAACAGTTTATTATCTTTGTCAGTCCCATGATCCATTCATTTGAACAATCCCAAAAATATGCAATATTTATAAAAATCTGTCAAGAACTTTCAGACAGATCAGAAATGTTTAAATTTACCCCTCTGCCCCTGCCCTATTCAGCTTCCGATCCCTAGAGATCCCATGTACACCAAATTTCAAAATGTTTGATGTTCTACCATCTCGGTATTCCCAGCGGTATTGATACATTCTACTCCACTAATCCCTGGGTCCATTCATGGGAGAGACATATAGTCAAATTATCCTCCCTTGAAAAGAGCGCCATTTTTATCGACCAATCAAAGAAGAATTAACTAAGATCGCGGAATTGTAAACTTTGTGTGCATGTCACCTCTTTGGTATCAAATTTCTTGCAAAGTTTCGGTTGATAAAATCAATTCAAATATTTGCTTTCACAATTCCTCAAATAGTTACCAGGAAGAATCACTTTAAATTTCTAAGTATGGATACATGTATTTCATTGGCCTACACGTTATGACATGTCTATAGTGTAATATATCATCTGATAAGAGTGAGGTGGTGTCTGGTAAAATAATTCATTCATAACTTCTCCAGAAATAACAGTCTACATAATCACACACGGATATTAGCATGGTATATGAATTATAACACACCCACTACTTTATAAAAATACCATGAAGTTATAGGAAAGAGGACACAGACATAAATAGTTTTCAACATAGATAATAAAATTCATTGTTTACAAATAAAGGCTAGTTTCAACAGTCTTAAAGGGAAACTGTTATTTCACAAGGAAAATAGATCCTGATTCACTTTCCATGAAAATGATGATAACATCTCCTAAAAGATAGTTCCCCCACCCCACCCCCCGCATACAAACTGTGTGATTTGATGATATATTTGAACTAAAAACATATTAAAACTAACCAATCTTTCAAAAATTTGCTTCAATTCCCTCTCAAAACTTTGTATTTGAAAGGGATACCTATAGCTATAAATAAACTGCTGTTAGACGCCATGTCTGTAACCTTAGGCCACACAAAATAAATGTCTTGTTTCTCGGGCAACTGACAGCTGAAACTGTAGGGAGGGAGGGCGGTTTCTTTTTTTTTTTTACTCATTGATGGTGCAAAATAAAATTTGGCTATTGCTGAAAATTGTTGGGGCGGGAGGGCGGTCTTTCTTTTTTTTTTTTTTTTAAATGAGAAAGTCATTACTTGTTTACGTTTTTGCTTTCCGTTATATTCAACTTTATTGTACATACTTAAAACATAAACCCAAAATCAAGTCTACTAAAACACTGAGACTGAACACTGACTGAAAGGAAAATAATTTTCCATATTTAATTCACATAATTGAAATTGGTTTAAAATAAAATTCCATACGACTATGTAATAGCCCTCCATAAAGACAACAATATTTTTAAAAACTAAGCCTCTTTCACCAGGTGTATCAAAAATAATAATCATGGTAAACAGTATTTAAAACTAAATCTAGTATCGCCGGTTTATTTATAATTATTTACCGAATTCCAACCAATGCATGTCACACCGTGTCATCGGTATTGGAGATTGCCGGAAATACTGTTTCTTGGGATATTCGGTGTGTTTCTCAGGATATTCGGTGTTCTATCCGGTGTTTATATTGAATGACTATTTAAATCTAACTAACAACTGGTCAGTAAAACCATCAAATCGGTAATCCAATTATTATTTTCCGGATTATCGAAACTACCGTAAATGTGCTAATAATGACCCAGATTCTAAGGTATGCATTATGACGACTATCGTCATCGTATCGTATTCTTAGCTATAATTAATTAACCTGTTCTACGGTTCATTATTTTATCAATAGGATTTTCCAAACAAGGACCGACTGAAGCCGGCAATAATGAGCCGATTACGATCGAATGATTGAAATATTGTCGCCAATGACTTTTAACACGAATCAAATTCTAGTTTATCAGGGGAGGTAATTAATATCACGTGATACAAAATGGAGGTTCTTTCGATATCAATAAAAAAGGCAAATCTGCCAAACTTCGCCATTGTTCGGATAAAAAAGACAGCATGTTCATCTGAATCAGTTTTAATACATTTGAATAGATATACATGTATGGCGGATGTAGGTACATGCGGGATATTTTTTTTACGACTTGCTTATCGATGTGCGGGCGGGCGTTACATATTTATTTTTTTTCATCAAGACTAATAAATAGACTGCACGCGCAACCAATTTTGCGTGCGGGCGGTGCCCGAGAAACAAGTTATTTTATTTGTGTTGCCTTAGCTTCATTGTGGGAGGGTCCATTTTCCAGAATGTATTTATCATTACTTATTGTACATTTACCATACATATTGTGGCCTAAGTAAATTCTTGAATTATTTTATGTCAACTTTTTGTTCTGCTGTTTAATTGCAGAGTCTTTTGTACGTTGACACCCCTCAATGTTCCCAAACCCGCCTAACTGTTTGATCAAGAAATAACAACCGCTCCCTCGGTTAACCTACAATTAGCTGGCAGACAACAGTCAGGTTGCCAGTCAGTAATACCCTGGCATTTTTGTCCATGGGTGTTTTTCAGGTTATCCAGTATTTTTCTACTAAGATTGCCTGTATATACTTTCCATATATACCAAATTTGCCATACTTATATTGGAAATAACCACCCGATAAATACCTTTCAGGACAATGCATCTTAAATCATCAATAAATTTGGCTTCAAAATATTCCTTATTGGCAAAATATTTAACAAGTGTAAACTGCTTGTTACCTGGATGACAAGAGACGAGATCTATTTTCACTTTACAGATCATCTGATGTCACTTTCCATACTAATCAGGGCTTTCAATTAAAAAAAAAAATGTCTTTTTATATATTTATATTATTAATAATTAGAAGTTTTTACCCATGAAAACAATAAATTTAACAGTATCTATTGTGTTTTAGTGAGTTGGGTGGCCGAATGGTTAATGCATGTGTGCCGAATCACTATGTCTGTCATTGAGTTAAATGTTTATGGTTTGGATTCCTCGCTTTAGGAGTAGGGTCGCTTGCCAACCTTGTGGCTTTTCTACGGGTCTTCAGCTTCCTCCCAGTACTCCCACCCCACAGCTAAAGAACGATACGCGCACTCCGATTGTTGAAATAAAATGTGTTAGTCCCAAAATGACGGAAACACCAGTCCTATTTTACAGTATAACAGTTAAAATAAATAAAAAGGACGCGGCCCTGAAAGTAGGTGCCTTGAAAAGAAACACAGGCCTACCACACCAGTCGATGCCACCTCTTCCTAACTTGGTTGGATTTGAAAAGCCTAACCTACAGGGCGAAATAATCATAGGGCGTATCTGATTCAAATTAAGCCATGCATGAAAAAGTTATGTAATATTACTAATAAAGACCTGTAGTATAATATGATCTTTTTAATACACATGTATAGATTACATGCTTTATCTTACTAAAAATTGGTCTGTATTAAATCTAAATAGCATATGATTGACATAATTATATGATGTTGACCTATAATAGAAGGATGTTGAACACAGTATTAAATATGATTATATATCCAGGTCTAATGCACCCTATAATTTCATTTATTTCTTTAAAATATTATTTGTAATACATAAAACTTGTATGTATCGATTTAATCTCATGATTTGTCATTTCCTCAATTGATCATGTCAATAGATTTCTAGGTCGAGTCGATCCTGTTCAACAAGTCACTTGTACTCAGTGACAACTAAAAATACCTGATTATGTAATCATCCAGTACTAGTTTCGGTATTAATAGTGTATTGATTAAGAATTAATAACACTGTTTCATTTGAATTAAATTCCACTAAACGTCTCCATCCCATTCCTGTTTATTACCAAAATATTTTAAACAAATCATCAACCATTTTAATTTTCACTATAAACTTTCTAAATTATTAATTTCCAATTATTAAAAATTCTACCCCTACTATTAGAACTTAATGAATTGAAATCATGATTAAGCTTGCTTATTACATGTTTGTACATGTATAGGCAAGGGCAGATCCAGAGACCATGGATAGCAGGGGCACAAAACACTGGTCCCCCGGAAAAATGTCTAAAGCTAAAAGCCCAGGCCCCAAGTTCACAAAGCATTCTCAGATTTAAGTTGAGAATTTACTCAAAATTGTTCGCCTTATTTTAACTAATATATAGCTCTTAACAAAAGGTTTGTTGTTTTAATGTATCAAATACATCAATAAGAAACTATGTGCAAAGTTTTGTATTTCTGGATCAAAGGCATTTCTCATAAAGAGTGATTGAAAGTTGAGTTAATTTTCATCTTAAGTCTGAGAATGCTTTGTGAATTTGGGGCCAGAAATGCCATTTCCAGTGACCCTTAGATCCAGATAGGGGTGGAGTGGGAGGGTGTGTGCCATTTGCCCCCACCCCCTACTAGATCTGCCCTTGGTAGGTACATGTACAACAACAGGAATCTTTTTATTAACAATCATTATATCTTTCAATTTTGAATTCCAGTATAAACTTTCTAAATTTCTACATGTAATTCAAAACTCTACTTTTAGTTCTAAATATGTGTCCCATCAGAACAAAATGAATTCAATTCATAACCTATTAATATCAAATATTGAGCTTGATTATATACAAGTACCATGTATATATCATCAATAATAAAGACCAATTTCCTCTTATATTATATTAATGGTCTAAAACGTTAAATATCAAAGGGGTAAATAAATATCAATAGAGACATTTGCTAGAGATTAAACTGTTTGTAAACTATTCCTATACACCATTAAATTATACTTTGTTCGAGCAAAAGTTCATAGCTCAAAACAATCTTGCTAGAATTACCTTCCACTTCAAGTAATACACTGAACACTCCATTTGCTGATTACACTATTTTGCCTATACCGCCTTTTAAGGACTTCGAATTTTGTCTTATGGTTTGGATTGTTCGTACTTGGTTTTATTTTATTTACTTATTAGATCAATGACCTTTTTACCACAAACAGTAACTAATTCAATGATTATAAATTAATTGTAAGAATCTCAATGATTTTTTTATGACCAATGACCATGTGAAGGAAACATATTTCAATATCAACATTTATTTGCCAACTTAACAGTAATATATGGTTTATGGTAGCTAATATTATACTAATTTTAGTAAATAAAGTCTAAACAGGCAGTACTATCATTTTGGGGATTACTGGTCAGGGACCCTTTTAAAGCTTTTGGGAGAGAGAGAGAGAGAGAGAGAGAGAGAGAGAGAGATGGGGTTTAACATCCACTAGACACAAACTAGGTCATTTTGAGACTAACACATGGTTCAATTTTATTTTAATAAATTACTTGTGCATAGGGGTTTTTAACAGTGGGAGGAAACCGGAGGACCCGGAGAAAATGCACGAGGTTGGACAGGCGACCCTATTTCTTGTCACATACAACCGGGGAATCAAAACCACGCTAGTTGACTCAATGACAGACCTTATGATACAACTCGCATGCTCAGAGGTTGAAAGTCATTTATTACAGGCAATAATTTTCCATTCCATGAGTGGTGGACAAACTAAAGGTGTTTCACAAATCTTATATTTGCAAGGTACTTGAACACGTCTCAGCTTTATACAAATAAACTTGGTAATTAATAAAAATCTGATATCCATATGTGCAGGAAACTTCTACCATTACTAACATGAAAGCCAATGAATTTTATGATTACCATATAGTACTTAAAAAGACAGATAACTACATGTCAACTTTAAGTTAATAAGGAAGAGAAATGTCATTTGGTAAAATAAAAGTATTAACTGACCTAGATCTACAGTGTAACTTAAACAGTATCAATCTGATTAAAACACAGATCTTATTTCGTTTCATTTTTTATAGTTCAAAATTTCGTTTTACTTGTCTTCACTACACTAGGATCTGGAAGAGTTGATATATAACCCGTGTTCTGGATGAATGAGAGGGATTAGCCAATGAAATGGTCTGTTACGGCAAGTTTTTAGCGTGAGGTGCACAGAATTGTGGGTAACCCACTAGAAATATCAACATTAATTGGTTAATGTCTGTCTTCATGTGGGGAAACAACCGGTCAGATCTTCATGTAGTAGAGGCCATAGAAAATACATGTATAAAAAAAAGAAATATAAATTTCATTTTACTCAATACATTAGGTAGAAAACATGGATACCTCTAAAATCACTGCCACAGATTAAAAAAAAATACAAATCTAAAAAGTTAAACATAGAGAGGAGTTGGGTTTTTTTTTAGGTGCACTCATGCACTCACAAGCTTTCATATGCCTGAAAGTAAACTATGATATAAATTTTATTACCAAATGATTCAATTGAAATAACGATCCCTTCAATTAGACAAATCTGTCAAGGACATTGAATCTAAAAGTGTTTTATGGTCTGATCTGGGAGCTGATTCCTTATCCTTTTCAGATCAAAATAACCTACAGAGATAATGAAAATTGAGCCAGTAGTCCAGGTGGTTTGGTTTTTAATTAAAGACTTGTTTCGTTATCGGCAACATGTGAAAAAGCCAATAAAATAGATGCTTATAAGCTATTAAAGAAACAGCAAGTCAGATTGAGCTGAAACTTTTAAATTCATAAATTCAGCTTTGCCAACATATAAAGTTTATGAAAACTTGAGATAGTCGGATTTAGAATGCTAGATATTTTGGGTGAATTGACATGAAATGACCCTCCTAGCGCTAGACAGGATTAGACAATTGCATACGGAAACTATAGTATTTGATTATGTACATATCACAAATCACGAGAGATCATGTGACACCTGTTTGGTGACATGTTTTAGTTGAAGTTTGTCCACTGCACATGTGCACCATATTATAAATAAAATCTCATCAGTGTCATTTACTTTTTTAGATCTCAAGATTTCTTTTTTTTAACAGAGAATATTTTATTTCATTTGAAATTGAATTGAGGAACAGGCTAAGCCTATGTTGACCCATCTCCAACTCTCATGGTGGTTACATTTACTAAATGAATAGACAATTAACCCTCCACGGACCAACCTACTCTTGTGTCTTTAAAGAAGCTAACAGTGTCCGCCCTAGTCATTCCTCAATTCGCCAATGGCAATAATTCTTATTATTGGTGATCAAATTGATGATACTGGCAAAAGTTTTGGTGAATGAATTTTAGAGAGAGTGTAATTTCGAAAATCTTCTAATTTTAATCTTGAAATTGTCTAGTTCAACACTCCTTTCAACTGATTCGATGTAGTGTCTATTTTTAGTACATTAATTGACTCTTGTCTCAATCTTGCAAATGGCAAATTAGTCAATGCAATGATTACGCATTTTAAAAACGACCGAAAGATCAAGTCTCGATGATACTGATATTTATTTACCGAACCCAAAATAAGGACAGATTCATTTTTACTACCTTCATCCGCAAAGCACATTATTAACGAAATGGCCGATACAACTTCTACATCTTCTAGATAGTTACTGATGACAAAAATGTGAATGTGATTGATGTCATTAATTTGATGAGGAGTATACGAGTGACACTTGTACGACAGAATCTCATTTTTTGTTGCCTGCATCCTCGCAAATGTGAACTTTCGGACAGTTCAGGGAATAAAATAATACTCTTGTGCATTAAATAAGTACATACAAGTATTAAATATTTATTTTTAACACATGAATAGAAGAAATATAATATTCAGCTACAAGTTTCTGAATTGGCTAATAAAATTTTGATTTGGCTAAGATCTAATTTCCTTGTGAATGTGAATTGAACAACACATCTAAGATGAATTGACAGACATTAACATAAAACAATAAAAAGATAGTGTAAAGATATGTTTATCTTAAGAACACTTACTCTTCTGGATTTGTAAACTGTTTACCACCTATAAAACCATATCTGTCAACAACTTGTGCAGCTGTTCCATTGAATTTTCTGGATGGGGAGAGCCTGGGGATATGGTGATTACGTGGTTCCTCATCTTCGCTATCATCATCGTCATGTTCGTAATATTCACGGTGATCCATTCGAGCTGGATTAGAATTGGCCATCAGAATTTTTTACAAATTATAATCAAGGCATCAACGACCACTGACAATGACTTAATGTTGTTGATAATGATTTAATCTCTGCTACAAAAGTAATGTCTAGCAATCAGACAAGACATTGACAAGAATCACTTCTGTCAATGTAGGCCTATTCAGAGTATTGTATTTTAACTGTCTCTCCACAAAAACATAAACAAAATTATTTCTATCTATTTCTACTAATCTGTTCGGTTTCAAAACTGCATAGATCTAGATGTTTCTATAAAAAGTACATATGAGAATTGCTGGAGGTAATTAATGTCTAGGCTAATTGGTTTATAATTGAAGCTGAATAGCTTAAACCGTGTCACAGGTGAATGTCAATGTTAGTGTCGTTCTTAAATTCTAGCCTAGCCGTATCCGTGAAGAGAAAAGTAATTCGTCTGATATGATGAGTATGACGAAGATGGAAGAACGAACTTGCCGGTATAGAAGAATAACAATTTTCTCTGATGATACCTGTCGATATCTCATTAATTCAGCGGATTCACCACATTAAAAATAACACTGGTACTTAATTTAAGTCATTTTCATTTAGAATTTACCTAGATTTTCATAATAATTTGTGACAGATCCAACCGGAAATATAATTTGGATTCGTTTGCGCATGGGCAAATTATATCCTCAAATACCAAACCCTCCGTTTAAAAACCTCACACCACCCTCATTTATTACACAAAATAATGATCAATGAAATTTTTTTCGTCGAGTTTTGCATTTATGTTTATTTGTGCAATTCACGACTAGATCGTTGAAATGCTAAATAATCGCATTGGTGGCTAAAAGAACATGGGTCCTACCCCGAATAAGACTTGTTACGCCATTTTATTTATTTATACGAATTAAAACATAGTTCTATCGTCATTGAGATTGTCTATTATTTACGAAATATAACCTTTACTGGGTTAATGCTTATGAAATCAAAATGAATGGAGATTATTATTTCATGATAAATCCATCATTATCGTTCTTTGTGAAGGGTACTATGAAGTCATAAAAATAGTACCATCATGATTGGTTAACAAATATTAATACGCGTAATCTAATCGGTCACTGGATGGATCCAGCTGACCAATAATTGTTAATTAGTTCACTGATTATTTAAAGATACTAAAATAACAATATATGTTCCAAACAATCAACGGAGGTTTGCTAAATATTAATTGCTGCTGTTAATTGGGATGTTCTCATAATTACTGGTGCTTTTGGGACCCGATATCTGCCGATATGTCCACCATAGTGAATACTCAGAATAGTCGAAGAACCACATCCAAAGGAAGACAACCTGCAACAAATGTCAGGTTCGTTGAAGAATGATGCCAAACAAACAATTATTATGTGTTTATTTCAGATATTTGATATATCCATCGCACCTTTGACTCATTCCTTAAGACTTAGTCATTGTTCGGATTAGTGGAATGGACGATTATTAAACAGGAAGTCCGACTATAAAAAAAACATTTCACATCTTCTTGTATTTAATGAATGAATGGAATTCTGAGTCTTGACTCCTATCTGGTCTTAGTGCACTATAGTGCATATGTGTACACCAACTCTATTGATTTGCCCTATAATAAAGTCTACAAATATACAAAGAAATTGTATATGGATATTAACCCCTCCTACAAAATTATTACTATGTTGTAATTATAAATAGTTCTACTGTTCTGCCCACCAACATTTATTTGCATTCCCCTAATGGAAGTGAAATGCAACATTAACAATGTTATTGAAGCAGTGTAGGGCAAACAGGATTTATTCATGTTAATAATGTTATTGTAAAACTTGAATACAGTATTGTAGGCTGCTCATTTTTAAATCGTTGAATTAAACAATAATTTATTCAGGTAAGATTTATGTTATGTATTACATGTAATAGATTGTCAGTAAGTAATAAGAATTAAAAAAAAACAACCAGTGGCTTAAAGTAATTTGTTTCCGCATTGAAAATCATAATACAAATTGCCAAATTTCATATACATGTAGAATGAATTTCGTATACAATACTACATGCAGGGATACAATATGATTAACAGTTGCTAGATATGGTTAATCGAATACGAAGTACCATAAGAACGATTGAGTCACTTGGATTGCGTTACCATTCCATAATGTACTTGGTTGGTACAAATATTTTGAAAACTTTACTGCATATAAGGCATAAGCTGACATAGTATATTTGTTACGATCATAATAATAACAATTATTGTTAGCTTGGTCTATCATCCTCACACTCTTTAATTTTTTATGGTTTTGACAAATTCATGTATGCTTATTGCTGGGTGATGTTCCCTCACCTGCAACATTATTTTATTTTCATCTTGCCCCATTATTAGTTCACGCAAGTAAAGCTTTTAATTTGAAATATTGGATAACTACTAGGTCTACAATGTTACATTTCTGGCGTGGTCTCCCTTTATCGGTAGTGCAGGATGGATGGCCTGACAAGGACAGCTGTCTAGTCGTTTGGATGGAATGAAAAACTGAGGTCCTGTGTACGCATTGGCGTGCATGTAAAAGATCCCTTGGCAGATGGAATTTGATATAAGAATAGGCTGTAGTGCCACTGTCCAGGCAAAGTTTCCCTCATAGCACACTGTGTGGCGTACGCCCGTTTTCATTAGCCTAGTCGGAGCAGAACAGTAGGACGTTAACTTAAACCCCATTACATTTCATTACAATGCTACATACATGTACTCAAAAGAACATAGACCTACATGTATGAATGGTTAAAGCAAACATAATTGTAACTTTAAGTTCTATGTCTGTCAGACCAATAGAAAGATTGGCCCGTATGGAATTTAATAGAAATTTTCTTTGAAATCATTCACCGTTTTTTAAATTTAGCACTCTTAAATTTCAACAATGGTAGGGAAGTTTGCATTTGTTTCCATTTACTATAAATTAAAACATGTAGTAAAATGTTCTGCTGTTTACTTGTGTTTATAATGTAAAATTCGACATGTGGTTTTCTTGGGAGCACATTAATGTTAAGTCTTTTTGTGAATTGATAAATGGCCTTTGTGACTTAAATACATAGCGGTATACAATAACTTTATTTATTATTGTAGCAGATGATTATTGAACAATAGGCATCTACATGTACTAGTATAACTTGAAAACTGTGGATCAATATTATTATTAATGTTACTTAATATTACAGTACCCAAGTTTACCCTAGCAACACTATTTAGACATTTTATTAAATGTATGATACAAAAACATAATAATTTTAACCAAAATTAGTGGAAAGAGAAGATTCAGGAAATTGACATTTTCAGAATTTTACTGCAGATTAATTCATTTCAGAAAATCAATCAAAGCAGAAAACATGATTAATTTATAACAGTGTGAATGTGATACTGTACACTTATATAGTAGGCCAACTTTGTGTATGAATAGGTGGGCGTTAACTGTTTATGTGGTGACATTTGGTTATGTGATAAAAATATTATTTTTAATTTCAGAAATCCTGCAAATATTAAGAGAAGTTCATTAGATAAAACTGCTGTTGTAAGTTGATTATTGATTTTAATATATAGAATCATACAGTTGATTGGAGACGTGAAACAAAATTGAAAATATTAAACCGTAATAAAATGGATCATGCAACTGGTGTTAAGATTTATGTGGACGTAAATTATTTTGTCACAAAAAGAGACTATCTACATGTAGAATATAATTAACACTGTTGATTTATAATTACATTGTACTATGTTTTTTAGTTAATATTGTCCTTCATGAGGAGACATATTGTAAGTACATGTAACTGTAAATACTTATATAAATAAATTATTATAAAATTGTATTTTAGCCTGAAGGTGTTTATGGAGATGCTCGTTTTACTCATGTTGTTTACACCCTAGTGGTAAGTTATTGTATTAATTCACTGAAATAAATTGTTAAAAGTTGAGATAGTAAAACACAGAACTATCTTTTTGTTACCAATTACTTTTGTTTTGATTTGACTTTGACTTTGACGTTGATAAAATGTTTTTCAATTTGTTTTAAACCAGTGGTGCCAGCACCGTACATGATCCAATCCAATCGCCACTTGCATTCTCTTCTTTTTTTTTCTTCTTGTGAACAGTTGTTTGTGACTGCAATCAACTGCTCATGACCGCAACTTGACGATCACTTGAAACCATAGTGTTGTTCTGGACTCTCAACATAGTCAAACAGAATTTGTGAAGAGTATTCCAAAGCATTGTTCAGATATAGAAGTTTCTATATTGACATGTTTTGACAGATACTGGTTAGATTTAATGAATTGATGTGTTAAATTTGTAAGCCTATGAAATAAAATTGTATAAAATGTTTTTTAAGGGGATGAATGTACAAGTACAAGTTAAAAATGGAACAGTTTATGAAGGAATATTTAAAACCATCTCACCACAGGTTTGTGAAGTAAACCATTCAATAATGAGTTTGATATATTAATTACAAGTCTGTTTTAAGCGAGTTCTGTACCCAATTTCACAAACTACACAAAAAATTAAATCAATCTATTGTGGCTGAGTGAGGAAGATGCTGGCTCCCTAATCACAAGGTCTGGGGTCCACTCCTGGTTTGGCCTAGAAAGTTTCTTAGGATTTTCCGGCTTGTTTTCCCCACCAGAGACAGAGAGGCTGGAAAGGACAGTTTCTTATCATTCTTGTCTGTAATAGAACTCTTTGACATTAAACATGTGGTTAAAAAAAATCAAGGGTATTACCATATTCCTGAAGCAATGGCCCGAGAAATCCTTCTCTTCCCATTGCTGGATTGGCTTCTGATAGTTGAGCTTTGGAGGGAGTGTGTCTATTCTTCCCGTTCAATCAAATCTATCCCAAGTACAGCAACATGACAGCCCTTCGTTTAATCTGGGGTCTTCCCTAAAACTTTTGACAGTGATTTAAGGTATTATAAACGGTGAAAGTCTCGTTCGTCTTCAAGCAGTATTATTTACATTGTAGCCGTTTTGATAGCAATATTCTGCTATGCATTGGTTAATTGTGCATAATAAAATCGTGAGTCATGACGTAACGTTATGTAAACATATTTGGTCGAATTTGAAGCTTTGTTTAGCTATTGGTTGTTAATCGGACTATTGACCAGTCTTAATTATGAACAGAAATTTGCTTCCATTTAAACAGTGTTTAGTGGGATTAATTCTAATTAAACGAAACACTGCGGGGAGTATGGGGTATTACAAGACCTTGACTTTCTTGTGTTAAATACGCCTCTTACTTTTGTCACAGTATCAAGTTTTTTCAGACTTCAATCCCATCAAAGTTTGTTATTCAATTGGTTTTGGATTCCTCTCTCTCTTTTTTTATATGAACTGGATTCACATTGAAATGTGTTCATGTATTGCCGTCACCTCTGCTTGTCTTACTCTTGTCCACAATTTCATGTGAATGCTCAACGAAAGGCGTATTAGGGGTCCTGTTAAGCCTCCGACCTCCATGTTTGTTTTTAGTGCTAAAAAGTTGAACTAGTGCTAAAAAAAGAATGCTGAATTCCAGTATGTATCAAGATTTAATGTTAGCAACTCGATAATCAGTTATAATAACATACAGCTTTATGGATAACATTCACTAGATTTTTAGCTGCAACGTTCGCAAGAGGGTATCGTTATCAAGCTGTCTGTTATTATAAATATAACCATCACTATATGCCTATTAAAGATATTGATAGTCAGTTGTGAATATATAACAGAATAGCAGTATTTTATTTGTATTTATTGATCATTATGGTGTATATATTTTATATTTTAGATGGATATTGTAATAGAATTAGCCCATAAAGTGGAAGAAAATGGCAATAATTGCCAAAATGCTGTTCCTAGCTGTCCTACAAGAGACATGATCATCGATAAACTTATTTTTAAGAAAGACGATGTAATGACAGTCACATGTTTGGGTGTTGATTTAGATTATGCTGTCAAAGGTAAAAAGATTCAAATGTGCCCAACCTGAATATTTATTTATAATATTGAGTAACTTATCTTAGATTCCTGTGTCTAAATGCGCTAAGTCTTGTAAAGAGAAAAGTCTTAAATTTGGATTTGAATCAGTTATTTATTATATAGAGTAACTTATCTAAGATTCCTGTCTAAGTGCACTTAGTTGTTGGGTAGTGTACAGTAAAGAGAAAAATCAAAACTTTTGATTTAAATTTAGTGTTTCTGATTTATTGTATTGCCAGAGAAAGATCTTTTCCACAATATGGCTGCCGACTTCATGAACCTTCTGTTACCCACCATAGGTTATTGTTTTTGTGGCCATGAAGTTAATGGGCTTCCTTAATAAGCATGATTGATAGTGGCAATGGTTGATTTTATATGACAATGAATAAAGAATGCTTAAATAACCATAAGTTAGTTTAAATGGATGTAACTTATTCAAATAATTAACTTACTGAGTGTTCTTATATTTCAGTGAAATAAACATATAAGTTTGGATTCCTTTTTTTTCCATGTGGTGAAATAATTGGTGTGCTCATGGTCTAGAGAACATATAGAGAGAAACATATTATATACAAATTAAACATTACTGCTTTATTTTGTTGACAGATACTTTTACGGATTCAGCTATTACTCGTGGTAATAATGGTCAAGCATTTGATATGGAACTACAGCCATGGGATGGTGAAGATGGAGATGAATTAGGCTTAGAAGAAGGGGATTCAGCAGTAAGTATGAAACTCCAGAGCTCATAACCAGAAAACATAATTTAGCAATACATGCAGGGTTCCCGCGGTCCTTGAAAATCCTTGAATATCCTTAAATTTAAAATTTCATTTTCAAGGTCTTGAATATCCTTGAATTTCGCGGAAATAGGAAAATATCCTTGAATTTCAGTTGAGATCCTTAATTTTGTTTCAAATGTCTTCAATTCCTTTTAAATATGAGATTATAACGATAGTTGGTAATGTTTTGGTTATTTTTAAGATGAAAAATTGTAACTTTAGGCTAAAAAATGTCCTTGAAAATCCTTGAATTTGACGTATATTTATCCTTGAATATCCTTGAAAAAATGTTTGACGAAGCCGCAGGAACCCTGACATGGTGTTAATAAAATATGATTATTGCATAGCTGTAACATGTTCTACAATGGTTGAAATAAACTATGTCATGTTGATTTCAGTTGATTCCCTCCCCTACAAGCTCTCGTCATCAGATTGAAATCAAATCTTAAATTATAATCAGTAAACAACAATTACATAGCTCCAGTCCTCAAGGAATTACACTCACTTCCAGTTAACAAAAAGAAAATAGTTTTTAGATTATCTGTATTACCTACAACTGATTTTGCTCCATTTCATTTAAACAAATTTTTAATCATTTTATCATCTGACAAAAGCCTACTACTAATAGTACCCTCAACAACCCCAAAGCATTTATATCAAATTTGCCATACTTTTATTGGAAATTATTACCCTATAAATACTTTCGAGACACTGTATCTTTAAAGATACTTTCCCAGAAAAGTATTTATTGGGTGGTTATTTCCAATAAGAGTATGGCAATTTTTTATATATGGGAAGTATTGATGCCCAATCTTATTAGAAAAATACTGAATTCCCTGAAAAACACCCATGAAGTGTATACAGGTCAAAATTGTAAGGGTTTCCCTAACCGATAACCTGACGATTAGTGATGTCTGCTCGAGTAACGTCAAAGGTAGCACGCGAAGATTGTCTAATTTCCCAGCATAAGTGAGCGCTTGATGTATATGTTGATGAACTTGATGGTACAATAGTTTCTGACTTACAGACCACGGAAAAAGACTTGGGCGGTGGATAATCCGAGAATTTATTGGGTTTCAATATTTATAATAAATAGTCAGCGATTAAAGACAACATCGCCTTGTATATGCAATGAATACTCCTCCGTTGCTAGGTACCGAGACAGCTAAGTCACGTGACACAAACATGACCTTTTTGATCGATTTTTTATAGCAGGGGTATTCCCTGACAATTACAATGTTTTGAGAAGGATTTGAAGCAAAATTTTGATAAAATAATTAGTTTGAATATGTTTTTAGTCCAAATATATCATCAAATCACCCAGTTTGTATGTGGGAATGTATATTTAAGATATTAAAACACCATTTTAATATAATAATGTAATGATCAGAGAGTACTTCCGTTACATTATTTTAACAACAAATATTTTATCTTTCAGAATGGCTGGGATCCAAATGAAATGTTTAAAACCAATCAAGAACAATTCTGTGTCAAGTCTTCGTACGATGAAAATTTACACCAGTATACGTAAGATCGTTTTCCTTTATTTATTTTATAAAAAAAAACATCGAAATTCGTAGTCATAATGCAGAAAGTGGGATGTTAAATCCATTTTGTTTTAATTTTATTTCACGTGATTCCGATACAGTTAACGATCAAGGCAGTATTGGGTGTTGGGTGCGTGTGGTCAAATTCATGCTCTTTAAATTATCAGGTCTGTCATTTAGTCAAATGCCTTGGTTTTAATCCAAGCTGGTACGTGGTAGTGAGTAGGCCTACAATTGGAAGTAAGATATCCATATACATTACGACAATTCTAATTTGTATAATAAAATGATAAATAAATACTGGTAAAATTCATGTCTTCTGTTGTATTTTAGAACTGTTTTAAATAAAGAAGACACCAAAGAATTCCGAAAGCGGGAAGAAGAAGCTAAACGAATCGCGAGAGATATAGAAAAAAGTGACGATTACAGACGCCATATTGATTTAGAAAATGGAGATGATGAAGAAGCTTTGTTCAGTGCTGTACATCGAGGTGGTTCACAGTCTGGTGATAAAAAGTTAGTACACAGAGATTTAATAAAAACAAAAAAAAACATTACATTCACTTCTGCTAATAACCATTTATTTTAGATGTCTAGAATTATTTTGTTTCATTGTATTATGTATATGTGGCTAGGTGGTTAAGACGCTGGCTCGCTAGCCTGGAGGTCGGGTGTTCGATCCCTGAATTGGCCGAGAAAGTTCATCTGGATTTTCTGACGTTGTTTTCCCTTGTCAGTGGTGCAGAACGGAGGGCCTGACATGGACAGCTGTCTAGTCCTTCGGATGAGATAAAAAATCAAGGTCCTGTGTATACATTAGAATGCACGCATACATTAGCCTGGTATAGAATCAGAACAGTTGGACGTTAAACCCCATTTCATTTCATTTCATTTTGTATTTATGTATACATCTTTCAAAATCCTCCAGACAAATAGAGTATATGTCTATCATTTACAATGGACACAATTGTATGGAATACAGGTATTACTTATTACTGAGCAACATTACTATAAGTTTCCTCAACTTGTCTCTATCAAGTAATTGCTGAAACATTGCTTGATAAAGACTAATGATTCCTAGTTGAAAAGTCACTCAGTAATAAACAGTAATTGTATTCCATAGAATTGTGGCCAGTGTATTTCTAGTTCAATTACAAAATGCCATTGACTTGTCAGTGTTTATTTCCAGTTCAATTACAAAATACCATTGTAGTTGGATTTCTAGTTCAATTACAAAATGCCATTGAAACAACTGATCATGTTTTCCCCTTGTCAGTGTATTTCCAGTTCAATTACAAAATACCATTGTAGTGTCATTTATAAACGATAAGCAGAATAGACTAAAATTTTCCCAAAATGGGGATTTTTGGGGGGGAGGGGGAATCAATCATAAAAAGTGGACTGACCGAAAATGTGATCAGCAAAATGAGGATTGTTTGGGAGAATTAAACACCATAAAAACAAAAAATGCTTTATTCCTAACTTTGATCATCACTTTATTTCAGATATGTTTGGGAGAATTAAACACCATTTCTAACTTTGATCATCACTTTATTTCAGATATGTTCCTCCTCAAAAGCGGAACGTTAGGGGAAGAGGAAACAATGGAGTTGATAACTATTCTTCACATAATAAAAATCGACAGCCTGTACAACAACCGCAGCATCAACCCATGCCACCATCTATCCCCCAACAACAGCAGTCTATCCCCCCTCAGCAACAATCTGTTCCCCCTCAACAACAACAACCTATTCCCCCTCAACAGCAACCATCTCCTCTACAAGGAGAAACACCCCATGTACAATCTCCTGTATCAACTGGTGTGCCATCTTTTAAGGATGACGGTATACATAAAATAAATGGAGGTAAGAATCAATAAATAAGTCAGCCATTGCACATTCTTTATATTTCATTGGGGGTTGCGTGGCCGAATGGTTTAACGTGTATGTCATTGAGTCAAGTGGCGTGGTTTTGATATCCCACGTGTACGTGACAAGGAGTACACTTACCTGTCCAGTTGGCCGAGAAAGTTCATTCCGATTTTCCGGCGTGGTTTCCCCTTGTCAGTGATGCAGGGCGGAGGGCCTGACAAGGACAGCTGTCTAGTCGTTCGGATGGGACAAAAAACCAAGGTCCCTAGTACACATTGGCTTACACGTAAAAGATCCCTTGGCAGTTAGAATTCGATATAAGAGTAGGCCGTAGCGGCGCTGTCCGGGCAAAATTTCCCTCATAGCACACTATGGTGTATGCACGTCTTCATTAGCCCAGGTTAGGAGCAGAACAGTAGGACGTTAAACCCCATTTCATTTCATTTCATTGCCTGTCCAGCCTAGTGAGTATTTCTCTGGTTTCCTCCGACGTCTAAAGACCCCAAAGCGTAAACAGATTATTGAAATGAAATTGAATCATATGTTAGTCCTGAAATGGCCTAGTTTGTGTGGACTTAAACCACATTTCTCTCTCTCTCTCTCTCTCTCTCTCTCTCTCTCTTTATATTTTATTCCTTATCTATTATTAAAATAGTTTCATCCAAGCTCGACTGAAGTACAAATTGTTCTGTTTATTAATTAGTTATGATAGTAATTGTGATCCACCATCAAACAAAGTAGCTTATATGCTGTAATAGTCTTAGATACAAAAGCTTTCTTAGTCTGTTCACATCGAAAGAGTTGATATAATTTCACGAGCATATACATGTAGCTTTATTTAGGTTGCAGTCTTATTGTGAAGTAGAGTTGTATTTCTGGTTCTGTAGTGTGAAAATATATTTAATATTTACGCGAAAATTTGTTGGTGGGTTTGCTGTAGGAAACTGAACAACTGAACTTATAAATGTTAAAATAACTTCAAAATAGCGTTGAGCATACCATACTTTACTAGACTGGTTCATTATTCTTGAGGGTGTGAGATGGTGATGACAGAGCCTTCTTGTTTTTCTTTCTAGATGAAGATAGCACGGCTCATGGTATACCTATAGCAAAAACTAGTCAAAATGAGGTGCCGTCTCAAAATACTTCTGTCCCAGTTTCAGAAAACATAGAAAATAAACGTTTACGTAACCCCTCGACATCACCGTCAAACAAAGGTTGGTTTCACCATTTTAGCTAGATATTTTACTTCATATTCAAATATTTTCATTTTCATTTCCTTTGTACGATGTTTATCTGTTATTCATTTAGTCTTACAAACTATGACTTGTTCAGGCCTCATCGCTTGAAAATCTCTGGAGTGCATAAAATACACTTCTGAAAATATTTATGAGAGTGATTTATACACCTCACTTTAAAATGGGTGGACTCTTAAAATAATTTGACTACAACTTCAAAGTTTTTTAACAAAATTATAGTAAAAGTGAATATTTAAGAAAAATGTCACTCATTGCCAATTTTCACTGCAGGTCTAGAGATGTATTTTTGGTGAATTCTCCATATTTTCCACAAATTTCAGCTACTATTGTGGATGGATCTCTGGTTTGGCATTTCTCCCGCTCCTCCGGTTTCCTCCCACTGCTAAAGACCCCTACGCGCAAGCGAATTATTGAAATAAAATTAAACCATATGTTAGTCCCGAAATGACCTAGTTGGTGTCGAGTAGACGTTAAACCCCATTTCTCTCTCTCTCTCCATATATGGGAGATAACTCACAAAGGGGAGAGAACTCTTACGTGAAAGGTGGCATTACTATATGACAATATTTAAATCTAAATTTTTCTGATGTGGGAGCGTGATTACAATGCCTGCTTGTATATTATTTGTCTGTGCATTTGCCAAATTACAAGCCATTGTTTATGAACAATGTCGTGAACAAACAATTCAAATTCTGGGTTAAGTATATTTATGAATTATTTTAACTTGACAGCAGAAAGTAACAACACAGTCCCGTTCAGTCGTCCATCGAATGACAGAACTCCTGTGAACAAATTTCCATGTACATGTAAGTTAGCTGAATGGTCATTACATAATGCTAATCTAGAAACTGGCATGTGCATGATAAAAAAAAGTTTGAATTAATCATTACTAATTAAGCACTAGCAGCCACACATGTATTCAAAAGATTACACAGGTATTACATAGGTTATGTGGATATTACACAGCATAGAGGAAAAGGATATTACATAGATTACATAGCTATTACATAGATTACACATAGATATTACATAGCTACTACATAGATTACACATAGATTAAACATGTATTACATAGCTTAAACATCTATTACATAGATAACACATGCATAACATAGATTGCACATACATTACACATTAATTACATTGATTACACATGTATTACACCGATTTTATGTGCATTACATAGATTACACAACACATTGCACATGCATTACATAGATTCAACATGTATTACACAGATTACATTGCACATGCATTACATAGGTTACACATGTATTACATAGGTTACACATGTATTACATAGGTTACACATGTATTACATAGGTTACACATGTATTACATAGGTTACACATGTATTACGTAGATTATTTACTGTTACAGTTATGTTGGGAACAATTATTAAGATATTAAGACCCACTCAACACAAACTAGGTCATTTTGGCACTAGCATATTTATTTAGATTGTTTGCACACAAAATTTGGCCGAAAATGGAAAAAACCCATGTGGTTAGGCAACCAATCGTATTCCTTGTCACATACATGCATGGGATTGAAACCACAACACTTGAATCAATGATACCTATCTGACACCACCCAACACCACAAGTTGATATAGGCTTGCAAAAGTAAATATTAAACTAACTGAACAGTTGGCACTGCTACTAATATTGTTCTGTGACAGAGGGTGTTGTCTTTCATCTTGTGTGTGTTCTTTGTTTAACTTTTTGGAAGTAAATGGTGAAGCAATTTTGTTTGATGTGCCAATTAACAAATATAACTGCAATCTTTATTTTATACTATGTCCACTTATCTGAACTGTTGTATTAAATAATGATTGTTTACTGTGATAACGGTGCAGATCATCAAAAAATTCCGGTTTTTATTCCCATTTCCATTTTCAAATCTTTAACTTGATTTCCTGTCCTAGTCAATTTTTCGCTTTATTTATTGATATAAAGAAGGCCATCTTTTCATTTGAATTGTGTAAAACAGCATCAAAAAATATGTAGGTAACGCATAAGATATATTTGTGAAACTTATAGGTGTCGCTGGCCTGGTTAAATCATCTGCGGTCTGCAGGGGATGAGGGGGGGTAGATGGACAAATGATTTGTATGTGCGCGCTGAATCATAAGGTCTGTCATTGCATCAACTTCCGTGGTTTTGATTCCCCGGTTGTATGTGACAAGGAGTAGGGTCACCTATCCAACCTCGTGGGTTTTCTCTGGATCCCGAAATGACCGAGTTTGTGTCGAGTGGGCCTTACACTCTATCTCTCTCACCCCTCTCTCTCTCACCCCTCTCTCTCTCTATCCTTTCTCTCTCCCCTCTCTCTCTCTCTGTGCAGAAGATGTTTGTAAATTCCAAAAGGAATTGAACCATTCTTAAAGATTGACCCTTACCAAATATTGTAGTTTGTAAGTGATTGAATATTCCTCAATTGACAATCATTGACTTTAACAATATCAATGTTTGAAATTTAATCTCGAGAAATATATATCTGATGCTTATAGTCATATTTAAATGCATGTGGTTGTAATTCATGAACTAACAAATATGAAAGCACTAAAGTATGTTTAAAAGGCTTTATTCAAAAACATTCAGACCGATTAATTCTATCTCAGATTATAGCCATTTAAAGATTACATGGGTTTCTATTGATTTCCTGCTGCCATCTTTATACATCTTAATAAGACACTTTTGAAAAACACAGACCATTCTTCATAACGTTTTTTTTTTTTTTTTTCACACTCAAGATATAATAGGAACAATCTATATGATAAATATAGTTACATATTTGAGATATATGTGAACAATCTGATTTGTTAAATTTGTATTTATTGTGTTATTTATATTTTTCAGCGGTAAAATTAACAGATTTAAAAGAGTTTCATTCATCGTTTAAGGTGACTTTCTATTTTTATATGATGTTTATTTTAATGGTGTTTTCACCATAGTTTCCTCTGTGTCATTTGTAAAGGGGCCTTGTATGAAAAATCCTTTGTTGTACAAGTTACGAGCTCTTGACGATGAAGAGTTGGGGGGGCGGTCGTGGATGGCCGAATGGTTAGCACGTGCACTATGTGCTGTATCATACGGTCTGTCATTGAGTCAACTGGTGGGGTTTCGATTCCCCTGTTGAACGTGACAAGGAGTAGGGTCGCCTGTCCATCCTTGTGGGTTTTCTCTGAGTCCTCCAGTTTCCTCCCACTGCTAAAGACCCCTACACGCAAGCGAATTATTGAGTTAGTCCCGAAATGACCTAGTTTGTGTCGAGTGGACATTAAATCCCATTTCTCTCTCTCTCTCGATGAAGAGTAGCCAAAAACACAGCAGTTTGAACAAAACTCCCCTCATAGCATACTGCATAGTGTATGCCGTCATCATCAGTCCAATTGGTGGGAACCATGGGTTCCACGTCGGCCGTATATGCCGGTCGAGACATACGGCTATGGAAAATGACCGTTCCTAGATCTGACCTAACGGTCATTTTGCACGCTGGAAAGAGGGTCTTTTTTAAAAAAAAAAAACTTTCAAACATGGCTACGATCGACCTTCACTGTGTAACTATACAAGAATGCACGTCGTCTAGAAGCCAATCTCGTGATTGGTGTTATAGAGTTGTATATATAGTCGTCAACAGATTATACTGAGTGTTGTGTTGATAATTAATGATGAGTGTCTGGTAGTAGAACAATAAATGTTAATTGATAAGTTGGAATCTAATCAACGGCGGGAAGCGGCCCATTGTTAATCATTCACGTATTGTCCATGTGTCATAAGAATTTTCAACAACAAAGCCGTTTACCGCTATTACGGTCAGGCACAATGTAAACGAGGTTATTATTTACTTTGAAAAAGGGCAATTAATATGAAGTATTGCTCTTCGAATCCAACCAACTGTCATATAAAATAAAAAAAGCATAGAAATTACATAAGTCCTCAACAACATACGTGTTGGGAGAAAAATGCATTTAAAAATGTTTATAGCGGTATTACGGCCTTGTGGAAATTGTTGAAATAAAATCTAGAGATTAGTTAACTTGCTTACCGAACAATTAAGAAAAATACGTATTCCAGTTCTATTGTGCAGCAATATTGATAATTCCACGTGTAGAAGAAATGTTGTGTATATACGGTTACTCTTATACACGACCATATTCTAGGGGGCGCTAGTGTCACTAGCCGTGAAGTTAGTTATCCGTTAGTCATTTAGTTATACATTATTAGGATTTACGTCACAATTCTGCGGCCCGTAATTCCGTGAGAGATGGTCTAAAACCACAAAAATGTGAGATATATGCCATGGATAATTATATATTTATCTTCATTTCAAAGTTAATGTATTACAACTCAAAATTATCCAGGTCAGTGTGTTTTCTATAGAGCACGTGTTAATTACGTGTGAGCTACTAAAATGGTTTTTCTCCGGCCAATTCAACTATTTCGTTATTTAAGTAGCCAAAACGGTGACAAAGTGGTATAGACACGTGAATTCACAATACCCTACCATGAATAAAAAACATGAAATATGAATTTACTTTGAAAAGTTTTCGTGCGTTATCAAAAATGACAGGCAGTGAAAATTTTGAAGTGGAAGCCCTGGTGGGAACCCACGGTGGCTACATGTAAGTGGATGAGACACTGGCTCGCTAGCCTGGAGGTTGTGTGTTCAATCCCAGCATTGGCCGAGAAAGTTCATCATGATTTACTGATGTGGTTTCTCCTTGTCAGTGGTGCAGGATGGAGGGCCTGACAAGGACAGTTGTCTAGTCATTTGGGTGGGACGAAAAACCGAGGTCTCATGTATACATTGGCATGCACGTAAAAAATTCCTTGGCAACTTAAATTCGATATAAAGAGTAGGCCATAGTGCAGCTGCCAGGGCAAAATATCCCTCATAGCACACTGTATGGCATATGCCTGTCTTCATTAGCCCAGTCGGAGTAAGACGTTGAACCCCATTTCATTTCATTTTCATTTCAGTCCGATTGGAGCACAAAAGTAGGATGTTAACCCTTATTTCAATCATTTATTAGTTGATCACAATAAATAGAATTTCACCAAAACATGCTGTAGACACGTCAGAAGCAGCCACTTTTGTCTGCAGGATGTCCTTCTCCATTAGCAGGATTAATATGTAACTATGACTTTCCAAAGAGTACTTGGTAAGAAATACATTATCCTTTGTTTTCTATTGAAAATATGTTCAGACCTTGAATTGATGTTTATTTCAGCTTGAAGATAAAAAAGGAAGTGAGAGAAAAGAAGAAAGTGAAAGTAAACATGTAGTAAATAAGACAGATAATAATAATGATAATAAAGCAGATAGTAAAATAGACAGTGGTGATAAAGATATGGAATCTGATCAGTCAGATAAAGAGTAAGTTTATTGTGTATTTAAATCATATGTGACCCTTGATAGCTAAACAAGTCAGAATTTCGATCATATGTGACCCTTGACAGCTAAATGAGTCAGAATTTAGATCATTTGTGACCCTTGATAGCTAAATGAGTCAGAATTTAGAATCGTATGTGACCCTTGATAGCTAAATAATGTCATATAGTACTGCCACCTTTCATGGAAGAGTTCCCTCCCTTTGTTCTTTATTGGAGTACTTGAGAGTTATCTCCCATATGTGGAATCTTTTGTACTTAGAGAGGTTGAATAAAACATGGTCTATCTCACATGTGGTTTTTAGATTCAATACATTTTAATCCATGCCATCCATGATGAACCAGAGAACTACCCCCACATAGCACTAAAATGAGTCGGATTTATATCTTTGTTCATATATATCGTAAACAGTGACTTGCTACTTCAAATATAGTTTGTCATTGAGTTAAGTGGCGTGTTTCGATTACTTGCTTGTACGGGACAAAACCAACCTGGATCTTCTGGTTTCCTCCCGGGGGGTTGGATGGTCGAATGGTTAGCACGTGCATGCTGTATTATGCGGCCTGTCATTGAGTCAACTGGCGTGGTTTAGAATCCCCGGTTGTACGTGACAAGGAGTAGGGTCGCCTGTCCAACCTTGTGGGTTTTCTCCGGGTCCTCCAGTTTCCTCCCACTGCTAAAGACCCCTACGCGCAAGCGAATTATTGAAATAAAAATAAACCATATGTTAGTCCCGAAATGACCTAGTTTGTATCGAGAGGACGTTAAACCCCATTTCTCTCTCTCTCTCTGGTTTCCTCCCACTGCTAAAGAACTTTACTCGTTATTGAAGTGGAGTTGAGCATGTGTTGGTCCTGAAATGACCTAGTTTGTGATGAATGGAGTAAAAACAAAACTTACATACAAAGTTATCTTTATGAGAAGTTTATTAATAATAATACTTTACTTTTTTTAATTTATCTATTTCAGTGCAACTAAAAAATCAACATTAAATCCATTAGCTAAGGAGTTCAAACCAAACCCACCAGCTCCTGTAAGTAATATTTGATTAATTTTTTGAGAACAAAAACCTTTTCCTTCGCCCTTGTTTGCTTTAATTTTTTATTTTACAATTATAATCACTGTTCTCCTACCAAACATTTGCTTGTGTTTTTTGTTTTTTTACGTCCACATTTAAGGTAGTCTCTATCAATGCGTTGTCAACATTTGAGAATAATGGGTCATTGACTAGATCATAAACAAAGTCTAAGGGAGGTAATTAGTCCTAAAAGAAGACGTTGACGTCCATGACATTAATTTGAGCATGCCGATTCCAAAAAATCAATTTGATTGCATTGCCAATTCAATATCCAACACTCTTAATTTTTTTTATTGTAAAATTTCTCTCTTCATGGGTCCTTTTTTTTTTTTTTTTAATTAGTCCTAATTCGTCGTATTTATGTTTGTTTATAATAATGCTAGAATTATGGGATTTATTGCTGGAAGTGGTGCAACTCTTACTTGACTTGACCAAAGATACTGGATATTAAACCACATAAAAAAAAAAAGCCTCATGGTTACACATAGGCAATGGAACTTTACGTCAAATATTGACGACGATCCCAGACCCTCCGTACGTTGAAGACTAGGAGGTTCTGGGTGACCGAGACTATATTTAATTTAGATATATATTATTGTCACTGTTGTCAATCAGTCTGTCCAACTTATCTGAAGAGCACTTGTCATAATACAGTTTTTCTTTCCTTGTCAGTATTATTTATTTATTTGTAAAGAAAAACCCTATAGAAATTCCAAAATTTTTTAGTGGAAATTTCAGAGTTATTTTTGAAATACCTTAAACACAATCATAAAATTATAAAGACATACCTTATCTGTTGGGCGATATATCAGTATTTATAATAATAATAATAATGCACTTTTAACGCGCTAAACTCCATACACTAAGTATATTCTCATAGCGCAACAAAAATTCTGATGACATTATGGTTTATGTGCTATAACAGTTTTATGTCTCATAGTATTCTTTAAACGGGTGTGTTTTTAATAAACTCTTGATTTGCAATAAAGTTGGTGCATCTTTAACTTTTGATGGTAGTTTATTCCAAAATGTTGCTGAATTATACTGGAAAGATCTTGGTCATTAGAATTTTGAATAGAAATTGATATAAAACCTTATTTATTCAATTACAGTCACGAGTTCATCCAGCCCAGACGCCTACACCACCACGCCCACAAACACAGAGTCCTGTTGTTACACCAATTATGCCTGTACACTTTTCTTATGCTATGGTTGCTCAACCATCACAAGCAACTAGGCCTTATCAACCTAAAAAAGGTAAACATCTAATAAACATACATCCGCTTATCTCAAACAGGGACAGCAGTGGTCGAACAGCCAGATTGTCCCGATTTCAAAAATTGGCGACTGCTGAGAGGAACTGTCCAGTTTTTTTTCAAACCAGGTTCCAACTTGTCGGGGGTAAAGCTGGTTGAGCTGAGAAGAAAAGTGAGCCTAGTTGTTAGGATGGTATGAAAAACCTTGGTCAAGCCATGTACACATAAAAGAACCCATGACGATTGGAATTTGATGAAAAGTAGACGGAACGCCGCCTTTCAGTCAAAGCTTCATTCCATTTCCTTCCATTATCTCAGTCAACACAAGCAAATAGACCTTATCTACCTCTGTACGTTTTATCCAGAAATTAATATTTTAGTTAATCTGTACCTAAAAAATGGTAACATTCCAACGAAGATAGAATTTTTCAGGTCAATTTTACTTGACTTATAAAGAGGTAAAAATTGTGTTTGAGGTTAAGATCTCAAGGAAACAACATGCAAGAACTGCATGAAATTTTGGAAATTTTTGCAGGCCCCAATCTCAGCTGTCAGTAAGTGTTTGCTCCACATTTGTTTTGCTTAGGTTGCTTCTCATATTGGTATATATGTCGATATTTCAAATGGACATGAATTGCAATAAAGAATTTATTACAACACAGTTCTTATAGAGCAAACGACACTGGAAGACCAGAGAGAGAGATAATAATAAAGTCACATGACACAATGTATGACTTGAACAACCAGTTTGTTATTTGAAGTGTCTGTGTATATTGTGTCCTGTCCGTAGGTTTGTCTTGTGTAATTGGCCCTGCTTGATTTGTCCATACCGGCTGACCACAGTTCGGCAGTTTCTGCGGCGAGGTGACTTGATTTAACCAGAAATCGACAAAAGTTTGGCTGTGGCGTACGCCGAATGCACCGCTTTGGCGGCAGCGGCGATCACTGGCGCAAGATGGTGAATATGTCACCGAAATAAAATTCACGTTATTTAGGAATACCATAAAACACCCATTTTAAAGCATTAAAATGAAACCAAATATTTTAAAGTTGAGTTGGCGCTTCATGAAACCAGATATTCATATGTCATTTATTTTTTCTCAGTAATATTACTTATAATAATTTTCTGCTTATTTTGCGGTCAGTTACTGATAGTCATACTTTCTAGAATACTGCTTTTGATTAAAACATACCTTGTAACATGTTCAATATTATCCGACACCATATTGTTTATCAGTCGAGTCACTTGATTTGCTTTAATACGTTAACCTGACCGGCGTACGGCATGTACAAAACCGGATAGCCTATTGGTGGACAAATCAAGCAGGCCCATGGTTTATGAAGATAACCTGTACAGTATTTTTTTATCTTTATTATTACAGCTGTTGTGTCAGCTTACCCACAAGATTTTCGAACGGCTGCCCAACATGCAACTGGTCAGCCGTTGTTAGCGGGGACTATTCCTCCCCAACAGTATCATTTACCTTATATGATGACATCACAGATGTTACAGCAACAACCACATAATTATCAAGTAAGTTGTTTATTTGAACCAGATATTTAAAAGACAATTAACACTAGACTTGCTTGCAAGACTGAAGGCTTTCACCGTGCCAAGGCGTCACACAATCTCCAGATGCATGACAAAAGACTATCCCCTACCTCTCACCCCCTAAACAAACACACACTCCACCACCCCCCAAATAAAAACACACATTTGCATAACTCAGATATTGACATGTTCTTTGCATGCGCATTACGATAGAAGGGAATCGAAAAATAAAGTTGATCTACACGAAATGGAAAAAGAACAATGGACGAAAAGCAATGTCGCAATAGATATTAACATCAAAGTAAAATGAAATGGGTTTAACACCATTCTGCTCGGAATGGACGATGAGGAATGTTTCGAACGTACAGCGGCGCTAACCTACTCTTATATACAATTCCAACTGCCAAGGGATCTTTTACAGTCACACCAATGTGTATGCGGGACTTTGAAATCGAGTTCATGTCAGCTACTGAAATATGTAAATGGTTCAAAAATTAAATATAGCCAATTTTCTGCTTTCGTGCACGTTAAAGATTTGACGTCACTAAACAGGATGTTCGCGACTACTTTGTTTTTTTTATATTTACTGATACTATCATATTTCATTATTTGTTAGCGTAGGACATTGTCATTTATATATATATTAAACATGTATTATATGTCTTATTATAGAAGTCTATAGTGTTATGTTCTTTCGTAATCATTTGTTTAGGGGGGTTGGATGGCTGAATGGTTAGCACGTGCGTGCTGTATCATAAAGTCTGTCATTGAGTCTACTGGTGTGGTTTCGAATCCCCAGTTGTACGTGACAAGGAGTAGGGTCGCCTGTCCAACCTCGTGGGTTTTCTCCGGGTCCTCCGGTTTCCTCCCACTGCTAAAGACCCCTACGCGCAAGTGAATTATTGAAATAAAATTGAACCATGTGTTAGTCCCGAAATGACCTAGTTTGTGTCGAGTGGACGTTAAACCCCATCTCTCTCTCTCTCTCTCTCTCTCTCTCTCTCTCTCTCTCTCTCTCTCTTTAAGTACCTTAAATGTTCGTACCTTTCTAACCAGGGTAATGATATAACTGTAACTGTTAAATCAAACAATGGATAACTCCTACCTCTTAAATGATTTATATAATTAGTAAATAATCATTATTATCTAATGATTGTTGTTTTGTGACATATATAGCATAACCAATATATACATTGTACTTTTATAATCAATATGATACTGTGCATTAGTCGTGTTTATGTTCTTATGATTTGAATTTCTTCATGCAATATTTGTAAATCGCCAGTAGGAATAAATGTCTCTTATATAGATACGTTATGCTGGCTGTTATGCTGGCTGTAAATTACAGGGTAGGTTAGCCTTTGGGACTGATTGTAAATTTCCAGTAGGAATAAATATTTCTTATATAGATACATTATGCTGGCTGGAATTTGCACGGTAGGCTATAGCCTTTGGGACTGCGCTGTATCATACGGTCTGTCATTGAGTCAACTGGCTGGGTTTCGATTCCCGGTTGAACGTGACAATGAGTATGTCGCCTGTCCAACCTCGTGGGTTTTCTCCGGGTGCTCCGGTTTGCTCCGACTGCTAAAGACCCCTCCGCGCAAGCGAATTATTGAATTAAAAAAAATGAACCATATGTTAGTCCCGAAATGACCTCTAAACATACTCGTACAGCGGCGCTAGTCTTCTTTTATATAGAATTCCAACCGCCAAGGGATCTTTTACGGTCACACCAATGTGTACACGGGACTTCGGAATTGCGTTCATGTCAGCTACTCAAATATGTAACTGGTTCAAAAATTGATTGAATATTCAATGAAATATCGCCAATTTTCTGGTTTCGTGCACGTTAAAGATTTGACGTCACTAATAAAAATTTAATATTAATTACAGATAGAGTCCATGCTCAAACAACGTCATGCCTTTTATCACAGGCGCAATATTCGATACCGCTGTGCGATAGTACTGCAAACGGTTAATAAATTGGACTTTCTGTCCAGATGATAACCGGTATAAGATAATTTTGACACAGAAGCAACAATATTAATTCAAAGGCTAATTATTACACACAGCAATCAACTATTTCTGTTACAGGGTCACTAAACCCATATTTTGGATAGAAGAAAACACTCATAGTTGAAATAATTTCAGTTCAAATATCATCACTGATAAAAGCACTCTTGAATAGACTCTATACGTTGACAAAACGTACAGATTGTATCCCCTACTTATGTTTCGCTTAAAAATGAAATGTGCCGTGTTCAATTTTCGATCCCTTTGTTCTGCTACTCCTGAAATTTGGGACTGTTGTACAATCGTTTTATGTATAACACTACCGATAGGCCTCTCTGTAGAAGAATTTCCAAAAAAGAATTATGTTGACTTTTCGAGAAATAGGCCTCTAAAAATGCTCCAAATCGTAAAAATACGACATTTTCGATCTCTTTTTTCGGCTGCCCCTGACATTTCAAAAAATGACACAGTGGTTTCACAAAACAGAGTACCCATTAGCCTCTCGATTGAGAAAGTTTTTAAAAAATCGTTGGGAGACTTTCCGAGAAACATGCGTCCAAAGTTGCTCGAAATCGTAAAAAACGTTACTTTTCAAAGTCACATAACTTTTTAAATTTTTGATAGAAACATTCCGCTTTAGTACCATCCGATAGACAATTCAATTGGCTATTAAACGATATAAAACTTTAACTAAACGACAAGAACACAATTGATACATCACATTTTCCGCACAGGCACCCATTTTTCACAATTTTGTCAAAGTTTGGATACCTTTCTTGACTACTTCCGGTGATTAGGGCATTTTCATTTATAGTTCATGGACTGGTTTGGTCCTTCGACTTCATATTCCTGAAGTTTCAGAAAAATCGTTGGAACCGTTTTAAAAAAATAAAAACTCTACGATTTGACCAAAATTCGAAAAAAAGTGAAAAATCAAAATCAACATTTCAGAACAAAACTTATATTGTTGGAATCAGATTGATGTCAGCTATCCAAAAATGTAACTGAAATTCCAAAATTCCCAAAAATAAAAATTTTAGAAAATTTTCAAAATTTTCCATTTTTCACCAAAAAAATGATAGCGACAAAGTTTCTAATTTCCACAGTTTAGAACTGCTATCTGCTCAGAAATGTCTCCAGCTATCCAAAAATGTAAATATCTGAAGAATCCATTGAGAATTAAAAGAATAATGGCCGATTTTCAATTTTCGTGCACGTTAAAGATTTGACGCATTTCCGCTATGCGCACAAATTTCGAAATAGCTTTAAGCAGTAGCTGCACACCACTTTTCCGACAGAAAATCAAATTTCAAACCTCTATCTCTTATAGTTGCTGAGATCTAGCTTCCCCCAATAAAAAAAAAAATAATAATAATATTAATCTTAGTAATAAGCCTAAATAGTAATTATTTGTCTGAGAATGATGCATACTAAACTTATGCTGTCTGTCTCCAGTCAGCTCTGCTTGAGAACAGACACTAAGCTAATTGACCAACATTTTAAGTCCTAAAATCAATAACACTAAGTATATTTCAAGAATTTTGAGAAGTATATATTCTGCTTTTATTTAATAAAATTGAAAAGGTTTAATTAGTTGACCGCCATTTTAAGTCCTAAATTAATGATTTTAGTCAAAAACACTAAGTATATTTCGATAATTTTGAGAAGTATATATTCTGCTTTCATTTTATCAAATTGAAAGGGTTTACTTTGTCTTTTTGTGGGGATCACGTGGCTAAGTGGGTAAGACGCTAGCTCGCTAGCCTGGAGGTCGGGTGTTCGATCCCTGCATTGGCCGAGAAAGTTCATCCAGATTTTCTGGCGTGGTTCTCCCCTGTCAGTGATGCAGGACGGAGGGGCTGACAAGGAAAGCTGTCTAGTCGTTCGGATGGGACGAAAAACCGAGGTCCCGTGTACACATTGGCGTGCACGTAAAAGATCCCTTGGCAGTTGGAATTCGATATAAGAGTAGGCCGTAGTGCCGCTGTCCGGGCAAAATTTCCCTCATAGCACACTGTATGGCGTATGCCCGTCTTCATTAGCCCAGGTTAGGAGCAGAACAGTAGGACGTTAAACCCCATTTCATTTCATTTCATTTTGTCTTTTTGTGTATAACAGATGTGCACCGGAGTAGGACTACATTACAAAACAGAATACTAATTGTTGGATATGGCGGCCATTTAGGGCAGAGATCTTTTCTTAGAGTAGATAGTTTTCTGTGTGCAGAATAAGTATGATGGTGGCTCACTAACCAGGAGATCCCAGACATCTAGTCGGGTATTGTCGGAGAAAGTTCATTTGGATCTTTCAACATTATTTGTCAGTGGTGCAGGATGGTTAGGCAGGCAAGATTTAGCGTCTAGTTGGCGTGCACATAAAAGAACCCTAAACAGTTGGAATTTTACGGCGAGAAGGCAGAAACGTGGACAAGATTTCCCTGATACATAGCACACTGCATCCATTGTGGATAATTACACATTAAAACACAAACAGAACAACTGCCACAGGAACTCTGTATACATAGAACAATAAAGGTTGAGTGCCATCAGAATTAAAATATATTTTAATACATGGTTTGGTTTTAATTACAGGTTATGGGCCAACACACACGTATGATGAATCCAGCGATGGCTCAGTCATCACATTCAGGTGGCATGGATCCTAATCAAGGAAATTCTCAAGCTGTATATAGTAAGTTGATCAATTTCTATTTCCTTCGGGAGTGATCTAACACACATGATTTAGATCATAAGGACTGTCATTGAGTGAAATGGTGTGGTTTTGATCCCAAGCTTGTATGTGACCAGGAGTAGGATCGTCTGCCCAACCTCATTGGTTTTCTCAGGGTTCCGGGGTTCCCTGATTTCCTCCCACTGCAGAAAACCCCCAAGTCGTATTTCTCTCTCTTGCTTAGGGTGGTTGGGTGGCCGATTGATTTAACGCATGCACATTACATCATAAGGTCTGTCAATGAGTCAAATGGTGTGGTTTCGATTTCTCATTAGCACATAACAAGGTGTAGGGTCGCCTGTCCAACCTCATGGGTTTTCTACGGGTCCTCGGTTTCCTCTCACAGCTAAAGACCCTCTTTCTTTCTTATTCCCTTAGTGTATCATCTCTATCCCAGCCCATTACTCACCCAATCAATGGATTTTATTGAATTACCAGTTTCTTCCCACTGCGGAAGAGTCCTGGGTTCAAATAAATTAATTAAAAGATATATTCATGTCTGAGTGTGCATTAAACCTTTGTATATATATTCATTGGAGGTATAACATACTTTATTAGGAACCACAGTGGCTAATTGAGCAAGACGCTGGCTTGCTGGCCAGTGATGGCCGAGAAAGTTCATCAGCATTTTCTGGCGTGTTTTTTCCTTGTCTGGTGCAGGACGGGTGCCTGACAAGGACAGCTGTCTAGTCATTCGGATGGCACGAAAAACTGAGGTCCAGTGTATACATTGGCATGCACGTAAAAGATCCTTGGTAGTAGACCATAGTGCCGCTGCCCGGGCAATATTTCCCTCATAGCACACTGTATGGTGTATGTCCGTCTTCATAAGCCCAGTCAAAGCAGAACAGTAGGACGTTAAACCCCATTTCATTTCATTTTATAGACACAGGGACCATGGTGGCTCAGTGAGTATGGCACTGGCTCAGGTTCGATCCCTGCTTGGATTTCCCTTGTAAGGAAAACCAATGTCCCTTGTACACATTGGCAGCGGGAATTTCAACAAAGAATATGAACTGAAAAGTTTGCTTTGATGATAAAAGTGATAATAATTTTGTAATAATTTGTTAATTGATGAAACGTTTATTATATTTTCAGTGCCACAAGGCGGCCCCCATTCTATACCAGCTCATATGAGTCAACCACCATCACAGCAAACACATGTAGCCCATCCTGGTGGTAATCATCAAACACAAGGAGTTCAGATGACACAAGTATCCGGTCATCATCCGGCCCCGAGTCCTGTTCAACATGTCCAAGGTGGTCAGGGACCTCTTCCAGGGCAGGTGCCGCCTCAAGCAGGTACCCCCCAGCCCATGTACCCATCTCAGATCAGTATACCAGGGCATCCAGGGTTACATGGCTCTCATAACCCTACCTCTCCGCAAACAATACACCCAGCCTCCAATCCCTACACCTATAATTCCCACCCCCCTCAATTTACGTTCTCACAAGGTCAGCCAACATCGGTTTCGCACTCGCTGCCTAGCCAGATGCAGTCACAACATGTTCCCGGCCATCTACCAGTTGTAATGATGCCACCACCTTCAAACCAGCATCAATTCCAGGCACATATGGCAGGTAAGTTATACTAATATATTTGAAGCAGGAACAGTTTCCATACTTTTGGTAATCTTCATGTTGTTCTTGTGATGAAGCTCTTCCAAGAGAAAGCTTATGGACCGATTTATACTGCGCTTAGCAAAGCGAAGAATTTTTTCACATAGTTTTGCATGCTTTAAAGCCCAACTTTGGGGCGAAGTTTCAGCTCAAAACATCACACCCAGTCATCAACAAGACATCTGTTGTTGCGATCATGTGATCCATCTCACAACATGACTGCCCACGAGAAGACCAGCTTTACTAAGCTTTGCTCACTACAGTCGCCAGCTTTTGAATGTTTTCACTTGGCTTAGCTTAGCTTAGCTTAGATTAGGATTGCAAGTAAAGCTTTGCTAAGTGCAGTATAAATGGGCCTTAGGGTTCTACCAAATCGAGTACGAAGATTTATGGATGTGACAAAATGGTTACGATGATGTTATGCTCTGTTCCTGACAGTGACATCGGTGCATACTTTGTGGTTCCAAATCATCTTTTTCACGCAATTATCAATTTTTGTGGAGTCGAGAGAAATCGATTCCAAATCATTCAGTAGTCTGGTAATCGTGTCAATTTACGTATGAGAATAGAGATATAAATTTTCTGATTATTTGAATATTTTATAGTGATTCCACTATAGTTTTCTATTATAAATACTGTTTTCATTCTATTTTTAGGCCCAACACAAATTCCTGGACAGGGACATTTAATGCATCATGGTGTAGCAGGTCAGACACCTACACATCAACAAGTCCAGTATGTTTCACATAGTATGTATCTAATACATACATATATAAACTAGTCTACTACCTTTTTCTTTTTTAAATAATTGTGTTTGTTGCTATCTTTAATAGTCTTGAAATATATTAAAAAACACACAGATGTTAAAACAACTTAAAATACAGATGTGACGTCATCCTTTGATGTTGGCATACCATTATTGCCAATAATGTATGGGCAACTTGCTAATCGTACATTATCTAAACTAGATGAAATATTGGACTGGCGTGACGTATTTCATTGAAAAACACATGCGGGATAGTGTCTGTATTTTAAGTTGTTTAATGGTCTTGAGCTAAAGACATTGCGTAATATATTGAAACAACACTCGGCTAACGCCTCGTGCAGCATCAATATATTACTTAATGTCTCGCTCTCGACCATTAAACCATACTTTATATACAGTTACCATCCCACATGTGCATTTCAATGAAATCGTCATGCAAGTCCAATAGTATAAAAATAATATACGAGTGACATGTTGCCTGTACATTATTTGAAATAATAGTACACCAATATCAAAGGATGACATCAAACAACTGTATTTTAATTTAAGAGATTGTTAGTCATTGATAAGAGGATATTGCTAAATTCCCAGGCATGGTATAATTGTCTATTGACACAATAAATTTTACGATTATTTAGAAATCTAACAGAAGCTTGAATGTGTGAGCATCACTTTTGCAGCACTTTCTTTGTTGTTTTATGGAGCGTTTGGTGGCCGAATGGTTAATGTGTGAGCATTGTATCATAAGGTCTGTCATTGAGTCATGTGGCGTGATTTTGATTCCCAGCTTGTACATGACAAGGAGTACAGTCGTCTGTCCAACCTCATGGGTTTTCTCTGGGTCCTCCAGTTTCCTCCCACTGCTAAAAAAACCCCACGTGCAAGCGAATTGTTGAAATAAAATTAAACCATACGTTAGTCCTGAAATGACCTAGTTTGTGTCAAGTGAATGTTAAACCCCATTCCTCTCTCTCTCCCTCTCTAGTTTATTTTTTTGTTATTTTATGTGTTGAAAACTTTCAGATTTTATCCATCTTCATTAGCCAGGTTTTGCAGCAAAGTAAACTTCATATCGTATCATTTCATTTCATTTGCGGATCCTAATTAGAGGAACATGTCTTTAAAGGTTTGATTATTTATTTTTCAGTGCCATCCCAAGGGCAAGTTATGTCATACCAACAAAATCAATGAAAATAAGGCGTGACACAAAAATGGTAAGTCTTTCATTTATCTGTTAACCCTTTCAGTGCCCAGGTTTTTTAGTGGTTATATATTAGTCTTGTAGCCAATGAGGTCTAAGAATCACTTCTGTATTGGCCGAGGAAGTTTCTCAGTATTTTCCAGTGCATTTTCCCCCAGTGCAGGACGGAGAACCTGGCAAGGACTGTCTAGTCGTTTGGATGGAATGAAAAGCTGAGGTCCCATGTACACATTGGCGTGCACATAAAAGAACCCTCCACAATTACAATTCTAAATAAGAGTAGGTCGTAGCGGTGCTGTCCAGGCAAACTTTACCTCATAGCACTTTACGGCATAACCAGTCTTCATTAGCCTGTCGGTGCATGAAAGTAGACCGTTAAAGGCCCGGTCCCACTGCACTTACGGATGCATAAGTGTTTCATACGCTCTATCGGGCATCCGTTCACTTTGATTTCATCCGCGCAAAAAGTTTTGAGCTGCACAAAACTTTTATAACGGATGAACTTTCTGCCGTGTACGATGTAAATGAGCGACATATACGAGCACCAAACGTTCCATGTCCGTTACCATCTGTTAAACGTCCACTGTATCCTCTCTGCATTCTCTGGGCATCGTCGCAACTCACATCCGCTCCAGCTGAAAACGGAAAGAGGGAGGAAAGATAAGGTACATGGAACGTCAATACATCGTTAGTAGCACGGAAATAAAAAGGATGTAATCGTATGCATCTCATATAAAAAGTTTTCCAAACGGACAAAGTGTTTGTATCTGGGATGTATCTGGTATATTGAAGGGTGTCTGGAGTTTGCCTAACCCCTTCGGAGCTGTGATCCGCTTTCATCCGCTAGGCTTCCGATGAACATCCATTTAATATTCCCGCTACATACTTCTGTTCTGTTTTCGCAAATTTTGTCCATTTCTGCAGCAGATGAAAACGGATGGAGCCACCCCCGAAAGTTTGCTCATCCGCTGTGTCCTTTTTGCATATGTTTTGTGTCCATCGGCCACTGGGATTGGGCCTTTAGTAGGCCATTAAACCCCATTTCATTATACATCACGATACAGTCGGTCATCAAGACCTACCACTGAGAAGAATCGCAGTGACATCCTCCGAATAACAACTGTGAGTTTGGCAAGTATCTATGTTAGACTAAGAAAGCAGCTGACTATTTAAACGATCTGATTAAAATCCAGATCTATATTTCGTTTCGGTTTTTTTACTTTCGACGGTCTGACCAGTTGTAGTGGAAGGTCGCTGGGTGTCATTTGAGCGGCTTTTGACCTTATGACGTCAGACTTTGGTTAATTAATAAGCGTTGACGTTTCTAGTGGTTTACTCAAAGCTCTGTGCACCTCACATCAAAAACTCGCTGTAACAGACCGTTGCATTGGCCAAACTCTCACATCATCCAGAACGCGGGTTATATAGCAACTCTTCCAGATCCTAGTTTAGTTAAGACAAGTAAAACAAAATTTTAAACTATAAAAAACGAAATGAAATAGGATTACTATTAAAATGGAGTTAAATGATGAACATTTTCAGCTAAGCAGAGATAAGTAACTTGATTTGTCCATGCTTTGGGAACGCAAAAACTTTATTTCTGGTTGAGTGAGAGTTAAGAGTTATCTTATCTAAACACCTGTCATCTCACACCTTTGGATGATATTGTATATTTCACCTAATGGCTTTCATAAAATATTAAAAAAATAATTGTATATATTTGTATTTTTTCAGTGTGGTTAAATTTGTGCCCTGCCAAGTAGTTTGTGCCCAGCCCAGAAGATTATGAGGAATAAAAAATTAATAATAATATATTCATTAGGAAAAAAAAAAGAGTCATCTGTCCCTGTGTTTTTACGAATAATGACAGACTTTAAATATAAAATACATGTGATAGTGATGATAAAAAGTGACTTTGAATTAAAGCAAGAATGATTGACTAAAACCCAGATGTTTTTAAAAATGCAACATGAATATGTGAACACATGCAGTAATAATGCTAACACAGGTTGTCTACTGAAAATTACACTGCAGTGTGTTTTTGTAGAAAATAAATAAAAAAACAAAAAAAATACAAAAAAAAATTAAAAACAAAAAAAACTATATTATGTGTTATGGGTTTTTTATTTTTATTTATTTATTGATTTTTGCTTTGGAGGGTTGGAGGGGGTTGAATGGTTAACGGGTGTGCATTGCATCATAAGGTTGATCTGTCATTGAGTCAAGTGGCGTGACAAGGAGTAGGGTCACCTGTCGGACCTCGTATGTTTTCTCTGGGCCCCCCGGTTTCCTCCCTCCACTAAAGACCCCTACTCGAAATCAAATTATTGAAATTAAATTGAACCATATGTTAGTCCCATAATGACCTATTTCTCTCTCTCTTTTTGAGTGTGAAAGTATAAGAGTTGTTAAAGCAGAAGTCCAAGACTTAACAGGGAATTGATTGTTGAGTTGGTTTAAGTGCTCAAATTAAAGAACAAAGTGTAAAATGTCTTGTTTACCTTGTCTAAGTGAGTGAATGTTCCAGCTTTAATGCAACTACTACAAATCAACAAGTTTATGGACATGTTTTTAGACACCATAACTTACGGACATGACGTGGCTTTTGAGATATCCAGGTTAACTGCAGACCAATGATTATGTCATTGATGAAAAACTACCAACAAATAACTAGTTTCATTTATTGAAATTTAACTGGGACAATTCCTAGATTGAAGATGGACTAGCACAGACATGTAATTTGAAATTGCTCAATTTAAAAAAATATTGAATACCCCCAACCCCAAAACAACATTCTTTTTATTAATTATTTTTGGTAATGCCCACCTGTGACACTGCTTTAAATAGCCATTTTAGAATTGGTTGTTTGGGGTTTTTTTATGTGCAAAGGTAATTGTTCTTCAAGGTATGGTATAATTTAGTTTTATTGAACATACTAAATACAAAGTGTATTAAAATTCCAATTCAACATATTGTGTCGCTTATCCCAAATTAGGTCAGGCTTGTAGGAGACCTTGTCAATTGTAGCCTCCATTCAATTTGTGGGTAAATTGGTAGGGTGTGAGGGTCAGATCGCTATTTTGAAAACGAAGATTGGCTCCAAAGACAATTGTGTGATTAATAGTTCAAGGGAGATAAATCTGTATCAAAGTCCTTAAAGCCATATTATCTCCCCTTTGACCACATTTGATTAAAATTGCCCCGCACTTCTTTTTGTCTAAATCAATAATTTATGCCACTTTATTGGATTTGAATAAAGGCCTTAGTGATTAGTTGCGCAATACATTTGTTTTGGCTATGAGAAATTTTATTTCTGTCCACATTCGAAGGATACCCAACTATTTTTTCGTTGTAAAAGTATCTTCAAAGGGGGGTTGGATGGCTAAATGGTTAGCGTGTGCCCACTGTATCATAAAGTCTGTCATTGGCTCAACTGGCGTGGTTTCGATTCCCCAGTTGTGTGTGACACGAAATAGGGTCTTGTGCCCAACCTCGTGGGTTTTCTCCGGGTCCTCTGGTTTCCTCCCACTGCTAAAGACCTCTACGTGCAAGTGAATTATTGAAATAAAATTAAACCCATTTCTCTCTCTGTATCTTCAAAAAGCATATAGGCCCATAGGCTACTACCATACACAAAAAACAACAAAGATAAATGTAGTTTATATTTCATATAGTTGAGTTTATATTCTATAAAACATCTTATATTACATATATGTACATATATATATAAACTATATCTATAGTAAGTTATAATAAGTAAAATGTACATTTATTCAATATATGAACACATCCTCTATTAAAAATATCCATGATTATTCACATGTAAAATATTTCATTGTATGTTTTATTCACAATAAATACAAAGGAATGGATAATTTTAATTTAGACAAATATTGTCAAAACATGATGTAAACCATTGTCAGTCAAAAAAATGTTGCTACTCTATCCATCAGAAGGCGTTGATCAGTGGGGAACAAAGATGCCATTACATGCAAGCACAACAATAATTAAAGGACCAACATCCATTTATTATAAATCACAGGTGACACTCCAACATGATTGTATTGTAATACAGGTAACTATTTTATACCTTTCTGTAATTAACATACCTATACAATATTTACCTACATCAGTAAATGTAATTTATATTTATTTCATAAACTGATTATGCTTTATTTTTACATAAATATAAATTATATATATGATTTGAATGAATATAGAGACAAGACACACAAAAACAATAAGTTAATAATCAAGGCAAAGCACTGACATTAAAGTCAATGATCATTATTGGCATTTATAGCAAAATATCTAATTCACTCTAAAATATACTCAAATTGATAATGTAACGTTTAATTTAGAACCAAAATAACAACAGTAGATAATATCCAGAGGCCCAACAAAATATTTACCCAAGTCTTGTTTATTTTGTCTGTAGTGGATGCTGAATGATGCAGAATTTTCAATTCATCATATCTTTGTAAATACTAAATGAAATGAAATAAGATGGGGTTTAACGTCCTACTGTTCTATTTAGACTGGGCTAATAAAGACAGGCATACGCCATATAGTGTGCTATGAGGGAAACTTTGCCTGGACAGTGGTGCTCCTACTGATATCGAACTTTTACGTGCACGCCAACGTGTACACAGGACTCAGTTTTTCATCCCATCCGAACGACTAGACAGCTATCCTGCACCACTGACAACGGGAAAACATGCCGGCAAACTACTCAATGGAAAAAAACTATTTTTGGACTGATATTCCTTTTAGAGATTCAATTTTCACAAGATTGTAGATTTCACAAGTTTCAAAATCCCTCAAATAACAATCAGAGACATTAAGTCAAGTGGGATTATCTGTATATTATAAAAATGATTATATATTGGCATATACACATATCGTTGCTGATGTAAGTAATGGTACACATAATCTGCATAGTTCTCTATTACAATATAAATGCAATGTACATACTTAAAATTAAAACCAAAATCATCATAAACAATTCAGTTTAATTTTTGTAAGACAATATTCACCAATATGTTTCTGTTATAAAAGTCTCCCCCACAAGAGAATACATCACACATTTCTATAGTCGTTTAAGAGTGTTTCTCCTACAAATATTCGTTATTTTACAAGAAAATACATGAAACAATAAACATATTTAGCACTTTGATTGTATTATTTTACTTTTAACTCCTGGCTTTTTCTCTTTGTCTAGATTAAGAGTTCGAAGTTGAATGGGTTTCTGATTACTCGGACTGTGAGAGAATGATGACGTACCGTTTCCGATTTTATTCTCAAAAGTTTTATCACTTGAAAAATGTCTTGGATTATTTTCACAATTCGATTTCTTTGAGTCTTTAAGCACATCCGCGTATATATCGGAAATATTTCCGGTTGAGATTTGTTGTCCATAAGAACGTTGGAGACTCAGATATTCGTATCCGTTATCTGCTTGTAAAGTTTCTGATTGCTCACTACGCACACCTTCTTCAAAACTAGTGTTAGACGATTCACGATCGGAGTCGGAAAAACTCACTTTCTTCTTGTACTGTGATTTTACAGGTTCTAATCGTTGCATTGTATTAACTGGATTTGAGACATTCTGGCTCCGTAATATCGAAGATGCACCGTTTCTCTGAAGAGAATTGAGGGATGTATTAGAGCTTGGACGATAAATTACAGATCTACTTGATGAGGCGGATGAATATTGACTACCAGTACTGGCAGTTGATTCTGGACGATTCTGAAGAGCATTTGTTCGTATCAATGGAGTCACTGGGTTATTATATGGGCGGAATGATGGCAAGGAAGAAATGGAATTGGCGGGAGTATTACTAACAAAATGTTTTGTATAAGAATCCCTATTGGTTTTTTCACTTTTTGTCATCGGATCAACTGTCTTTTCCGAATGATATCCACTAGATATCGATGACTGGGGATTGCTGTCGGCTCCTTCACTGTTTTCAGATGATATTGAATTTTCTCCACTTTGTATTCCTGGACCGGAGGTGAGATTTGAAGGAAGGGTGGAGATCGGTTTTGATGAGAGAGATTGCTGGGACGAATTTGAACTATATGACGCTGTCTGCCGTAAAAAATTGGAAGGACTCGACTGGAATGGATATTTGTTTTTGGAGGTGTGTTGAGTTTGTATTTTAGCACCTTGAGCTCGACAAAGATCCGCATAACTTTCGTCTTCTTGATCATTTTGTCCGTACGTTTGCGCGACGTGATCAGCGTAAGTTTGGAATCGCGAACCTGATGCTACACTGTTACTTTTTGACACTAACGATTCAGAACTATTGCGCATATCCTGTTTCAAACTTAATTCATTGTCACTGTCTTGTTTTTTGGAACCAAATCTTTCCAGAGAAGAAAACTGATCTTTTGGTAAGATGCTTCTTCGATTACTACGACTGAAGGAACTTTTATTTTCAAAATCTTTTCCGGTATCAATGTCTATTTCGCTTTCCTTATATATAGTATGATATTTAACTGGAGATTCCGATCTTATGGAACCTTGATCGGAATTAACAGAGCTATTTTCACTGACGATTTCTTCTTCTCGCATTCTTCGACTGTTTTCACGCGATTTCGCCAGGTTCATTTGTTGCATCATTTGAACTGCTTTATGTTCCATGCTGACATCAGCTAAAATTCTCTTGGCGAGATCCGAATGATCAATATTTGTCATACTACTAGAGGAAACAGGTGATCCCGATTGTTTTGAACTATTTAGATCCTCAAACAAATTCTTATCTGATTTTTTAACACTTGGCACAGACACTACACTCTGATCACCCTCATTTCGATCTTCACGAATTTTCGGAGATGATTTTCGAAAATCGAAAGCTTTTTGAGATTTGTTTGGTTCGAATACAGACATCATATTTCTTACACTGTTGCCATGGTTACCATTAATTTTGGGTGAATCAGAACCCAAATAAGATTGACCGGCTTCCATTTCTTCTTGACTAGGAGAACTAAAGTTGGACTGTTCCTCTGAGGTAAAGACAGGACTCTCTGACGCCATACTGTCGCTACTGGCTGGATACATGTTCCGTATTTTATTTTGATGTGATAAATATATTGCCGGATCATACTGGGTTGGTTTTCCATGTTTCGTTGATCCCTTCTTACCAACAAGTCCTCCCTGTAAACACAAAATATATTGAAAACATTAATCTAAGTTTGACATTCTATCTTATTTGACTCTTAGAAAAATCTGGTAATTGTTGTGACCTTTGCAAGTCCATGGTTACCCCATCCTCATTCTGTTCCACACAACTAACCCCTGGGTTCATCCACGGGGGAGACACATATTCAAATTATCTGCCCTTGGGCACTGTGCTATTTTTATAAACCAATGATAAAAATTGTTAAATACAAAGGAAGTTGGCGAAGGGAAGTAACTATCATCTTGTTGCAACAAGCAAGCCGCCATATCGATGAGAATGTAAGCAATAAGGCTAAGACTGGTTTGTAAACTGTTTTTGATTGGATCGTAAAATCGAGCTACGATCATGGGTAGATGGATGAAAGTTATGTAATATACCCAAGCCTGGTACAAATCCAGGCTTAGTCAGGCACAGTTCCCTTTAGGTGTACGATACTACCTCAACAGTGCTTGACATTATATCAGGTAGAACTAAAATCAATCTATACACAGAGAGAGAGAGCGAGAAATGGGGTTTAACGTTCACTCGACAAAAACCAGGTCATTTAGGGACTAATACATGGTTCAATTTTATTTCAACAATTTGCTTGCATGTAGGGGTCTTTAGCAGTGGGAGGAAACCAAAGGACCTGGAGAAAACCCAGGAGTTTGGACAGGCGACCCTACTCCTTGTGACGTACAACCAGGGAATCGAAACCCCACCAGCTGACTCAATGACAGACCTTATGATACAGCGTGCACGTGCTGACCATTCGGCCATCCAAACCTCCCATTCTCTACAGGATTGAATATGTATACCAGATCATATTCCTACCTTATTTAAGAGATAATTTTTACTGGATCGTATTTTCTCCATCTCAGCTGGGTTGAACATTGACCCTCGACCTCTAGGGGATAACGGAGGAGGTGTGCTACCATATGATAAAGAACTACTATGAGATGAGGACAGACTCTCCATACTACTAGAACTTTCTATCGAAAATGTTCTTGGTGCTTCTTGTGCTTCTGAAATAAAGAAAATATATTTATGAATATGATAGTATATTAGAGAATACTGCACTCTGGCTCCTGTTAAACATATACAGATTGTTTCTAACATCATCTGGGCAGCCATGATGGCTCAGTGAGTAAGACATTGGCTTTCTAACCTGGAGGTCCCATGTTTGATCCCTGCATTGGCCGAGAAAGTTCATCAGGATTTTCCAGGGTGGTTCCTCCTTGTCAGTGGAGCAGGATGGAGGGCCTGGCAAGGTCAACATATAGTCATTCAGATGGGACGAAAAAGCAAGTTCCCATGTACATATTGGTGTGCACATACAAAATCCCTTGGCAGTTGGAATTCGATATAAGAGTGAGTCCAAGTGCCGTTGTCTGGGAAAAATTTCCCTCATAACACACTGCATGGTATATGCCCCTCTTCATTAGGCCAGTCAAAGCAGAACCGTAGGATATTAAGACTTGACTCTCGGTCTGAAAAATCTGTTAACTTCACAAATGAATATATATATATATATATATATATATATATATATATATACAGTAATTCCTGTTTCTTACAAAACTGTGAATTTGAACTTACCGAAAACAGCAACCAATGACTGTAACGCAAATTGTAGATGTCGTTTCACAGCCTGTTTACTGAGGCGTAGGGTTACATTGTCTTGACCTACTTCCACTAGATCTAGTCCCAGTGATGCTAGAAATTCATGACAACCATTAACTCTCCATAACTTGACATTAACCATAACATCTATACCACTTTCTTTAGCTGATAATTTATTTAATATATCTCTCATCTACAAAATAAAATATTTTACATATATACTATTCAAAAAAAGTAGGGGATATTTGATTTTGGGGGCATAATACTAAAATATGCAAATGACTACGAAAAAAGTCACTATAGAACCTAACAGAAGAAACATTTCCAGTTACATGTGACGCCCAAACGCACCAATAGCTACCGCATGGAATGCAGGTGATGCTTGGGATCATCATGGGGGTCCAACCCAAGATTTGCACGACTCTGACTTTGAATGTTACAGTCATTGAATTCCAGGGTGGAAACATCAGTTTAATTGTTTTAGTGACCAGAAAACAAATTTTGATATGCGTCGGCTTACCCAAAATGAAAGGTTACGTGCCCTTGGCATGCTACAGATCGGCACAACACAGGCGGTTGTGGCGCGGACGATGAATGTTTCTCAGTCTGTCATAAGCAGGCTATGGTCCAGATACCGTGATACACAATCTGTACTGGACAAACCACGCTCAGGTCGACCAAGGGCGACAACTCAAACCCAGGATCGATTTATCCGTACCTTGGCCTTGAGAAATCGTGTCATCACAGCAAATCAGATCAGCGCTCGTCTTCAAACAGACACTGGTGTGAGAGTGAGTGGCCAGACGATTCGGAATCGACTGCATAGGGGTCACCTTCGCGCCCGACGTCCTCGCGTGATCCCATGTTTGAGAGATCATCACATTCAGGCAAGACGTCGTTGGTGTAGGGATCGTCAACACTGGGATAATTGACGCTGGAGCAATGTGATGTTTTCAGATGAGTCAAGGTTCACTGTTGATTTTTTGGACAGACGTAGGAGGGTGTGGCGTCGTCGAAACGAGCGCTTCCAAGACGTTAACGTCATCAGACATGATCGATTTGGGGGTGGTTCTGTTATGGTGTGGGGAGGCATCACTGTTGCTGGAAGAACGGCTTTACATGTTGTTGCAGGGCGTGTTACAGGCCAGTACTACCGGGACAACATCTTGGCAGTCCATGTTGTGCCGTTCGCACGACGTCATGGCCGCCGTTTCATCTTCCAAGATGACAACGCAAGATGTCACAGGGCCAGGATCGTTACAGGTTACCTCCAACAACAGAACATCACCACATTACCTTGGCCAGCACTGAGTCCCGACCTCTCCCCCATCGAGCATGTCTGGGACATGCTTGGACAGAGGTTACGTCAACGTCAACAACGTCCTGCCAATGTCCAAGAACTTTCTGCTGCGTTGCAACAGGAATGGGACAATCTGGACCAAAATGACCTTAGACGTCTCATTAGGAGTATGCCACGTCGGATCAATGCTTGTTTGGCAAACAGAGGAGGATTTACCCGTTACTGACTTGGTTGTGATGCTGTGGTAACTTTGCTGTTTGACCCCGGGTATCATTTTACCCTTATAATGGTCAGTCTGTGCCTTACTTAGTCTAACGATCATTTGGAATAAATCAATGAATGTGAACTTCATTTCATTTTGTCATTTGTTTCTTCGTCAGTTTCATTAGGTGACTTTAATAACACTTAAAAATCAAATATCCCCTACTTTTTTTGAATAGTATATATACTACAAATAAGTGAAATAAAATAGGGTTTAACATGAACTCGACACAAACTAGGTCATTTCGGGACTAACATATGGGTCAATTTTATTTCATTATTCGCTTGCGCGAAGGGGTCTTTAGCAGTGGGAGGTATCCGGAGGACCCAGAGAAAACCCACATGGTTAGACAGGCGACCATAATCCTTGTCACGTACAACCAGGGAATCAAAACCATGCCAGTTGACTCAATGACAGACCCTATGATGCAACACGTGCGTGCGTTAACCATTCCACCACCCAACCCCTGGAATCAAATTTGAATATAATGAATTATACAAGAGAATACCTACCACTGTTATTAAGGCTGCTCCTACATCATAACTTGTTACAAATTTAGATAAAGCTGTTACAGAACTTGGTGGTAATCCTGAAATAGAATATATTAACACAATTAATATTCATCAAATCATTCTTAAATATACAAAGTAATGAATATTTTTATATACAAAGTAATGAGGGGATCACGTGGCTAAGTAGGTAAGACGCTGGCTCGCTAGCCTGGAGGTCGGGTGTTCGATCCCTGCATTGGCCAAGAAAGTTCATCCAGATTTTCCGGCGTGGTTCCCCTTGTCAGTGATGCAGGACGGAGGGCCTGACAAGGACAGCTGTCTAGTCCTGGATGATACGAACAACCGAGGTCCCGTGTATATATTGGAATGCACGTAAAAGATCCCCTGGCAGTTGGAATTCGATATAAGAGTAGGCGATAGTGCCGCTGCCCGGGCAAAATTTCCCTCATTACACACTGTATGGCGTATGCCCGTCTTCATTAGCCCAGTATAGGAGCAGAACAGTAGGATGTTAAACCCCATTTCATTTCATTTCATTTCACAAAGTAATGACAATATTAATGCTTCCACCGTTATTCCCTGGCATGACACATTATGGGCATGTTTTAAATTCACAAAATATAAATGCTTTGAAATGAATGGCTCATTCAAGTTGAACGGCTTATTCCAGTGACAAGAAAATGAAGAAAGCATGGAATGGTAAAATTCAGCTTACCTAGTAAAGCCTGTAAACTGGAACTAGCTTGTGTTAATCTATCAGATGGATCAGACTGGGGGAAGAAGACGGCTGGTGGTAGTCCAGTACCCGTCTGTTCGAATCGGAACCCTACAGCTAATAGTAAATCTTTCCAGCCTATAACATTAGCTACTTTATTCTCGATACTCTGAAACGTTGTATACATAGAATTCTTCGTTCCTTGTTGAATTCTTTGTAAGGATTTCTCAATCTGTAAATAAAAATATAAAATATTAAAATACAAATACGGAATTATTACAAGAAAAGTGTTCATACTTGAAAAGAATACAAGTAAAACAAATTCTTCTTCCATTTCCCTTTATTCAGTCTGTGTTGTTGTATGCAGTTATCCTGGTAGTCAAATATAGCTGTTATTTTCATATATTGCAATCCCAGCCATTATACTCTGCACTATGGGGAGAGAGAGAGAGAAATGGGGTTTAACGTCCACTCGACACAAACTAGGTAATTTCGGGATTAACATATGGTTTAATTTTAATTCAATAATTCGCTTGCACGTAGGGGTCTTTAGCAGTGGGAGGAAACCGGAGGACCCGGACAAAACCCACGAGGTTGGACAGGCGACCCTACTACTTGTCACGTACAGCCGGGTATTCGAAACCACGCCAGTTGACTCAACTGCACTATGGAGATGTATAATATTATGTTAACTGTATATAAGGACATGGTAAGGAAAAAAGTCTAGTCATTCGGATTGGATGAAAAACCAAGGTTCTGTGTATACCATTGGCAGCACATTAACTATCCCCTGATAGTTAGAAAACAATTTTGGGTAGGTAATTGTAAGAGTCCAAATTAGGAGATCCCCCAAAATTTTAAATATTTACTATATGACATAATAATAATTTTTCGACTCATGGGACCGAAGTTGCCAAAGTTATTGAACTCATTAGCTGTAAAGGGGAGGGAACTCTAATTAATCTGTAACTTTGCATGACGTAATGGGAGAGTTATCTAAATTCTTCTTGACGCCATTTTATTAAACAATACAGAATCTAAAAACTCTCATTTTATTCTCTTCTGCAGATTATTGCTGCAGGACCCGGTAACACAATAGTGCTGCTGTCGGGAAAATTTATCACATAGCACATTCCATGGCATATGTCAGTCTTCATAGCCCAGTTGGCGCAGAAAAGTAAGATGATAAACCCGGTTTCATTTGTCAAGGAAAAACAGCGACTTATTTATTTATTAGTTTGATAACGTTGAGAGAATACTCTTTGAAATGTCGTCCAATTAAATAAGTAGCTGTTTTTCCATAAGTATGTGTTATAGCCCATTTCAATTGTTAGGAGCATACATTAGAATTACGAATCACCGCCCAAAACCAAGAAACACAAAAAGTAGCCTAAAATTTGTCAAAGTTTTAGAACTTACCAGATGCAGTAGAACTCTCATAGCCTCTCTACACTGTGTTGGTGATTGTAATATTTCACATATAGAATGACCCATTAGAGCTGTTTTACTACTTAATCTAATATCACATCCCACTAAAACCCAACCACCCCAGTTTGATGGATGGGAAAACTGTTTCGTACACTGAACTATTTTAACAGCTTTAGACAATGCCTCTGTAACTCTTTCACCATCTTGTAGACATTTGTATAAATTACGCATTAATAGTTTGGTGGCTTGATCTGGTACTGGCCACAGCGAAAATAGCACACATTGGGCACCGGCTGATAATAACGACCTGGTTAATCCAACCACACCATCTGTGTTTATTCGTCCAGCCTTATCATCAGTGTAGCCCGAGTTAATAACCACTAACTTAGCGTGGAGCTTCAGGTTTAAGATGTCGGCAGCAGTCAGTAAATATTCCGATAACGCAGGTCCATCCATATTGTTTATATCGTTAGATCTGTTGTCCGAATCCATCGATGAAAATCTTTGTGATGTGAGATCACCAGGGGAGAGAATCACGGATGATAATTTCCATGAAATATGGGTGGCAAAATGGATGACTTCAACTTGTTCTAACTGATGCAAAATGGCTCCCTTTGTTGCTTCTGCACCAATCAATGGCCGACAAGACAAAAGTTCTCCCACGATTCTAGCTTCGTATTCCGCTCCAGGAATTTCTTTCAGGTGCCAATGTTGACAGACTGACGGAGTGAGTTTAGGATTTCCGACAACCAGAGCCCCAGAGGAGTCTATCACAGGTCGTCCATATTTGTCCATTTTTTGCGTATTTTGTAAAGCACTGATGGATGGCACTACAATGAGATTAAATTTCTCATAGAAATATTCCTCTTCTTCTTCCTTCTTCAACATCATGAATGGAATAAGATAAAGATCACCTTGTAACACCAAAACTAAATCGATTGGACCCTCGGCGCCATGAGTCACCTCTTCAATAGCCTCTTCCATGGGCTGAAACAGGTACTGGTACAGCAGATTCAATGGAGATTTGTTCGCTGGTTTATTTTTGACACTGTTTTTACGATTAAAATTGCCCGGGAAGTTACTAGAGAGACTGAAGAGACTACTGATACTGTAGCTACTACTGTTAAACTGATGACTTCGATTCACCATACGTAAAAATCCTGTTCTATCATTCTCCGCATTGAGACGATCACCCAGCTCTTCTAACTGATTCTGGAATACTTCCTCTGTTTCACTACCTGAATCATCAGCATCTAACTCACTTCGACTCAGTGTAAGGCTCCTAGGAAAATAAAGAAATTTTAAATTTAGTCTCCTGCAATTTAAGCGAAATTATTTGAATGTTTGTGTGATCTCTATTTCATAATTTATACCCAATAATTCTACCATTTCAGATTTTCTATATGGAGAAAGTTTGACATATTTTACTTTATTTGGTCATTAATTCTTCATATAAAAGATGTCAGATACTGCTATAAGCTATATCTTCAGAGCATAAATATAATATAATAAAACTCTGTATGCTGTTGCTGTAAGTTATACCTTCAGAGCATATTACACTTAAATTTGAAAGCAGAGAGAGCGAGAATGACTCAAACTAAATCATTTCGGGACTAACATATGGTTTAATTTTATTTTAATAATTCACTTCAGTGTAAGGGTCTTTAGCATTGGGAGGAAACGGGAGGACCCAGAGAAAACCCATGAGGTTGGAGAGGTGACCCTACTCCTTGTCACGTACAACCGGGAAATCGAAACCATGGCAGTTGACTCAATGACACGCACACTAACCATTCGGCCACCCAATCCTCCAAATTTGAAAGCAGTCATTCAATGTAAAGTTATGATTGGACCTGGAAGGAAATAAGAAGGGACATTTGTACACAGGGCATAAAATAATGGATATCTAAACAAAACTTTCAGTGTAATAAGATTAAAGATAGCCAACACTTACCTATGAGAACTACTAGATGATAAATGACTATCAACACCCATAGTCTCTCGTATCTGACCAATACATTGATCTAATATATTGTTTGTTGAAAAACTCATAACACTTTGTATATCACCATGTTCAACATCAGCTTCTAACTCAGCCATATTTATCTCATGAAACTTTACCAAACCTAAATTAAACCACATTTAAATAATGAAGTAATTATATTATGGTAAAAGTTGTACATATCAATTCTAGAAAGATCCATCTTGTTTTGTAATTGTATCACTGCTGAATAAAGACCAGAGAGAGAAAGAGAGAGAGAGAGAGAGAGAGAGAGAGAGTTTAATACCTCCACTTGACACAAACTAGGTCATTTCGGGACCCGGGGAAAACCCACGTGGTTAGACAGGCTTGTCACATACAACTGGGGAATCGAAACCATGCCAGTTGATTCAATGACAGACCTTATGTGAGGGTTTAACATCCACTCGACACAAACTAGGTCATTTCGGGTCTAACATATGGTTAAATTTTACTTCAATATTTTGCTTGCGCATAGGGGTCTTTAGCAATGGGAGGTAACCGGAGGACCAGGAGAAAAAAGACTAGAGAGAATTCTAATGAAAATGCCACTCAGTAATAAGTAGTAATTGAATTTCATATAATTTTGTCCTGTTTATTTCCAGTTTATTACTAAATGCCATAGAAAGAAAGACGCATAGTGTTTTTATCTTACAAATTTTCAAAACAAACAATTCAAAATTTGAAATTGAATGGGATAACAATACTTAGTCATTTTGAGACTAACATATTGGAATTTTAATTTCTTTGGAGAATTTTGTCTGGGCAGCAGCCTCGTATCTGCCTACTCTTCTTTAAAGATACATTATGGGAGATTCGATAACGAGTTGGCAGTTCTCACTATATTAGTTAAAAACTAGATAATGTAAAGGGAATTTGCCGAAAATTTCAGTCAAATTGATCCACTATGAACCAAGATCAAAGCGATTGAATTTCTGTCTAGCCTTGATCATCATTACTAAAGGCAGTATGATAAACAGCATAGTCTCGATTATCCATTTAATTGTTAAATCATTAAGGAAAGTTATGCAGTAAATCGGCTCATAATCCACTAAAGATCGCAGGCTAGCGATGTCATCTAGAGTTGATTATGGTCTGGATAGGTTAATTAATGTCTACTTGATAATTTAGATAACATTTCAGGCCTAAAGAAAGACCTGCAATAGACAGATTTAGCTCTTGCATAATGTATGTTTAATTGCAACTACCACTGGATAATTTATTTACATACATGCTAATGTGTCCAAGATCGAATCTAGAATATTTTGAAATTATTCAAGTATAAAACTTACCATCTTTAGGTGTCAGTAACCAGCTATAAAGATAACCAGCTGCTATAGAGAATGATAAAACCAGAGACTTCTGGCCTGATACACTTCGCGTTAATTGATCTATTGTTATAGGTGTCAGATCCATCGTGGTCCCATTAAACAAACCAGCAGAACCAGCTTGTCTTTCTAATAATAGATCTATAAACGCACGTGTACAAGCTCTCTCAGCTACAACCAAGGCTTCATCGTGACGTTTTAAAGCCACTAAAACTCTCTGTAAAAACAAAAGCAAATGGTTGTAGAATTGGACATAAAAATATTAAATCTATTCATTTATTTAAAGAAATTAAATGTCATTTGTATTTCTGTGACAATATATAATGTTACATTCGGCTAGGAAAAATATGGTGAGTTAAAAACAGGTCACAAAGTCACCAAAACTGATCCTGCATGGTTCATACAATATCTAAAATAGTTATTTAAAGATACATTATGGGAGATTATATAAAGAGCTGGCAGTTCTCACTATAACAGTTTAAAAAAATAATGTAATGAGAATTTGCTGAAAATTTCAGTCAAATTGATCCACTCTGAACTAAGAATTTAGCAATTGAATTTTAGGCCCAGCCTCGATCATCATTACTGAAGTCGGTATGATAAAAAACAGTCTCGATTATCCATTTTTTGATTTAATCAACAATGAGCGTTGAGCAGCAGATCGGATTCTAATCCAGTAAATATCACAGGCTAACGATGGCATCGAGAGTTGATTATGGTCTGGATATGTTAATTAATGTCTAATTAATAATTTAGACAACATTTCAGGCCTAAAGAAAGACCTGCAATGGGCAAATTTAGCTCTTGCATAATGTACGTTTAACATTTACTTACAGAGGCATTATGTAATATTTAGATAAAGAGCTGTCCGTTCTCGCTATAATATTTCAATAATAGGTAACGCAAAATGAATATATTGAAAATTTCATTCATTCATATATATATTGCCTGCAGAAGTTGCTGAATGATGAGAAATTTTCAGTTCATAATATCTAGAATTGAATCATTTTTGGATTGTTATTCCTTTCAAAAGATTCATAATATTTTAATTTTATAATCCCTTAAATGCCGACCAGACACTTCAAAATATATCTAAAAGACCCCATTCCCACAAAACTTGTACCACAGTTTTTATTTGCACACAGGAATTGAACCTAAAATTGGAATTCTTCCTCTCCTGGTAAAACTTATTCTGGAAAATGATCCAAAATTAAACTGAAAGCAGTGAAACGCAAACCTACAACCATCATCACGAGAAAATATTTTATTAAGAAATAAGTCTGAACACTAACCTGTAGAGCCTGATAACAGGCCGTTTGTAGATCGAATAACGAGAGTTTATAATCACTACTACACTGTGATTCCCTTCGTATCATTTCAAACAGATCGGCTGCCTTATACAGTTGTTGTTGACATTCATTTAGATCTCCTTTACCCCACAACGCTAGACCTAGACGATGTCTGATCTTAGCTTCATCTTCCCTACGACTCAGTTGTTCGGCAATCTGTAACCCTTGTTTTAAATATTGTACAGCTTCTGTGTGATGACCTAAAGCATGATGAACTCTTCCTGTAAAATATTAATAGGACTATTTAGTGATTTTTATAACTTGTGTTTAGTACACAAGATACCCAACGTCATACAAAAATATTCTGGTTTCCAGCTTCAGCCAATTCTTCAAAAAGTATTATAAGGGAGGGAAGATTTTATTTTTATGTTTCTATTTAAATTTGTCAAAGGATCATTCAGGAGCTAAATGTCACTTATCTGGGTTCTACATTTATCACATCATATGTTCATTCATGCCATTCTAGGAATTCACACACATAGAGAGAGAGAGAAATGGGGTTTAACGTCCACCCGACACAAACTAGCTCATTTTGGGACTAACATATGGTTCAAATTTATTTCAATAATTCGCTTGTGCGTAGGGGTCTTTAGCAGTGGGAGGAAACTGGGAGACCCAGAGAAAACCTACGAGGTTGACAGGCGACCCTACTCCTTGTCATGTACAACCGGGGATTCGAAACCACGCCACTTGACTCAATGACAGATCTTATCATGCAACTTTACTGCTGCTGAACACTAAGCTAAATATAACTTTTATTTACATGTAGTAACTAAATGTTGTCTTAGTCTATGAATAAAATCACAGATTTTGTAGAAACTTACCTAAACTGCTATAAGCAAGTGTTTTAGCCACCTTATCATTCATCTGTGCTGCTATACTTAGATGTTGTTCCTGATATTTCACAGACTGTTCGTAATTACTCAACGATTCAAACGATAAACCTAGATTACCAAACGCTCGACCTGTAAAATATAAATAAGTAAAACTCTTAGTAAATGTATATAAGCCTGAAAATATGGTACCTGTCACAGACAGGATCAGACACAGATTCCGACTTTGTCTGGCACAATCCCTCCGGTATAAGTACCTGTCATTATCTCGTTTAAAGACTGTCTTTTTTTCAGCACTTTTATTGATATTACAGATTGTCTTTTTTTGGCACTTTTATTGATATTTTTAATATCTATAAGGAATAAAATTAAAAATTCCACATGCAATAGAAATTATCATTTCCAGATACGCATATCACCTTCATGAAGAAGGATGACATTGCAAATTATTGTTAAATGAAATTCTTTCCATAATTTGGATGAAAACATTTAGAAGATTTAGCTTGGACAGAGCCTTATCCCCATTATGCATTACATAAATTTTTGTTTTCAAAACTTTCAGGATTTTGATCTTTCTATGGTTCTAAAGAAAGTATATAACCACATATAGATACCTTAGTTTGGACAGACCCCTATTGTATTATATAGTTTGTTTAAAAGTCTGTTTCGAAATTTTGAAGATTATGATCAGTCTATGATTCCATAGATATGGAGGGAGAGAGAAATGGGGTTGAACGGCCACTCAAGACAAACTAGGTCATTTCGGGACTAACATATAGTTCAAATTTATTTCAATAATTCGCTTGCGCGTAGGGGTCTTTAGCAGTGCGAGGAAACCGGAGGACCCAGAGAAAACCCACGAGATTGGACAGGCGACCCCACTCCTTGTCACGTGCAACCGGGGAATCTAAACCACACCAGTTGACTCAATGACAGACTTTATGACACAGCACGCACGTGCTAACCATTCAGCCATCCACCCCGCCCCCATAGATATGGACGATTTATTATTTATTTATTACTTTTCCAAGAGGCATATCAAACATGACAATAGAGATGATAATAAGATGAGAACGTTTTGATGGGAGAAAATGTAATGATGTCATGAATGATCAGCCGCTTGAGGATAACCCATAAAAACCAGCTTAAATTAAAACTAGGTTTATTTCCAAATCAAATATATAAATATCAATCAATAAAAGAGACTCTGATACTTACATTGACAAGCTGTATTATGGGTACGTTCTGCTATCTGTAAATCTAACTTGTGGTATTTTAACGCAGTCTCATATTCTCCCATCTGCTGATAAACTCCACCTAGTCCACAAGCAGCATCTCCTTCACACTGTTCATCACCCATCTCTCGAGCTATAGACAACTGATGTTCTAAACATGATATAGCTTGTTCATAATTCCCTAGTAGACTATGTAGACAACCCAGCTCCCCATATGCGGACGCTTTAGCACCAGAGCTGTTGACTTCGTGAGCAACCACAAGTCTCTTTTCGAAACATACTAAAGCTTGTTGTAAGTTTCCTATAGATCGATGAGCATTACCTAAGCCACGATAAGCACGGTCCTGCTCTGACAGAGTGTTTGACTGCTGAGCAGTTGCTAAAAATTGTTCATGGCATTTGATTGCCTCCTCATAATCACCCAGAGCTTCGTAGCAATCTCCAAGATTGCCAAATGCTCTGCCCTTTTCTTGAATTGCTGTATTACCATAAGCCTGTTCTAACATAGCTAACTGCTCTTCAAACAATCCTATAGCATCTTCATATTGTCCCATGTTCATTTTTGTAATACCAAGATTACCACAAGCCTGGGCTTCCAAGCTACTATTGTGAAGATCGCGACTTCGCTCCAACTGTTCTTCATAACATTTATAAGCACTAAGATATTTACCAAGAGACATATGAACGTTACCCAGATGACCATGAGCATGACATTCACCTTTAAGATTTTCAAGCTCTTGATAAATGTTGAGTTCCTGGGTATGATAAGCCAGAGCTTTGTCATTTTGTCCTATTGCTCTATAAGCCACACCCAGGGAACCGTTAGCTGAAGCCATTAACTCCTGGTCGTTTAATTGTTTCGCTAACTGAAGTTGTTGGTTATATATCTTAATGGCTTCTGTTGTGTCACCAGTTTTTAACATTAAATCACCAATGTTCCCTAAAGCTCTGAATTTACCTGGTCCATTTTTCAGAGCATTCATCAAACCTAAACATTTCTTTTGACACTCCAGAGCTTCTGTAAAGTCTTGTAAAGCTTTATGTGCTAAACCTAGGTTACAGTAAGCCCTAGCCAAAGACAGTCTGTTTTTTCTTTCCCGAGCTATGGCTAAATCCTGTTCATAATATCGTATTGCTTCTAAATGATTCCCTAATGAAAAGTGAGCATAACCTAAATGGAAACAGGCTTTGCTTTCACCCTCTGAATCGTGTAGTTCTTGGGAAATGTTTAGATATTGTTCATAGAACTGAATCGCCTCAGAGTAGTCTTTCCGCGCACAATGAAAGTTTCCTAAATTACACAATGCTCTTGCCTCGCTGGATGCGTCCTTTAATTCACGAGCAACATTTAAATGTGCAATATAATGCTGTATCGCATTATCATACATACACAAAGCTTGATATGCCACAGCTAAATTACCGTGGGTCGAACCCTCCGAATGTCGGTCATTGACGTCTGATGATATACCTAACTCTTGTTTATGATATTTGATGGCCATATCATATTGACCTAAAGCACTATATGCGTTTCCTATATTACCGAATGCACGACCTTGACTGGCTTTGTCTCCAAGATATTTCGCTATTTTCAGGTTCATTTTATGAAGTTTCAGCGCTGCCTCGTATTCTCCTAATTGGTGATATATTATTCCTAGATTAGCACAAGCACGACTCTCGGCCACTTTATCACTAGTTTGTAAAGCATTGTCTAACTGTTTCTCATGAAATCCTTTCGCATTATCATAGTCACCAGTGCATCGAGCAGAATGTCCAAGACCTGCATAAGCTCGAGCTTCTAAGATTCTGTCTTTTCGCATTTCTGCAACTTTTAATACTTGTTGGTGAAACATCATGGCACGATTATAGTCCCTTTTATAATGATAAGCACTTCCTAAATTACTATACGCCCGCGCTTCTTCAACACTGTTCTTTAATAAACGAGCGATTTTCAGATGTTCGTGATGACACTCGACAGCACTGTCAAAATTTCCCATGGCTAAATACACAGCCCCAACATTACCGATTTCACGCGCTTCTGATAATTTATCGTTGTCTTGTTTAAGTAATAAAACACATTGTTTATGACTGGCTAGGGCATTAGGGTAATCCCCTATTGCTGTATATACATGACCTAAACTGCTCAATGCTGCGGAAGCTGTAGATTTTTGTTTTAATTTCATGGCCAGAACTAGTTGATATCTATGATTGGTTAGCGATTCTTTGTATTGACCTTTAGAAAAATGTGCTGACCCCAAATTACCATATGCTCTACATTCTCCATCTTGATCTCCTGAAATTACAGATATAGGTCAGAATTAGACAGATATACTGGAAATGAAATGAAAATGGGGTTTAACGTCCTACTCCTAAACTGGGTTAATGAAGAAGGGCATACACCATACTGTGTGCTACATGGGAAATTTTGCCCGGGGAGCAGCGCTACGGCCTACTCTTATATCGAATTCCAACTTCCAAGGGATCTTTTACGTGCACACCAATGTGTACACGGGACCTCGGTTTTCCATCCCATCCGAATGACTAGACAGCTGTCCTTGTCAGGCCCTTTGTCCTGCATCACTGACAAGCGGGATATACAGGAAGTAGGAAAAGAAAAAAAAAAATGGTGATATGATTTGATGGAAACTAATGATAATACACATTCTTTTTTGTCCTAGATGTATTAATGGTAGGTAGGTAGTAGGGTATTAAATCCACTTCCACCTAGAGTGACATCGCAGACAAAATGCATTAATGAGAACTACATTTATTTATAACAACTGACCCACCCACACACACACACACAAAATTAAAAGACAGAAGATATTCACGAAATCATTTCCTTTCTTGTTTCTTACATTATCTACAATTGTTTATACCCCCGTAAGACCGCGGTGGCATCCTTACTGCACTGCTACGACCCTACGACGACCAGAAATTGCACAAGGTCGCCAGCAGAAGCGAACACAACACACCACAAGAAAATGTCCCAAAAAATTACAAACTTGAAAATAGCCGCGTTCTCACAGCTTTTCAGGTCAGATCGTAGAACCTTGCCGTTTGTTTTGAACATGCTCAAAACAAACGTTATGACTCTGCAATTATTGGCAACCATGGAGACAACAGCAAGATATCTGGTGTTTCCACCACACTTATGCGTTCTGAGACAATTTTTTGTCACTGTAGTAGCGCAGTAAGGATGCCACCCCGGTCTGACGGGGGTATTACTTCAAATATGACTTAATCATACATGTGCACCAAATTTCCTAACAGGCATAAAAAAATTCTTGTTTTACAAAAAATGGAATAAGAAAATTCCTACGCTCATCTCAATTTTTGGGATATGAGGATTTGAGTTCAAAACAGTTCTATCTTATCAAATATGCTTGAAAAAGATACACACTAGGGTCATTTTCAAAACCTGTTTTACTACCAGGTTTTAATGAAAGAATGATTAAGTTTTCTTACCTAGTGACTTAGCTACTGACAGATCTTGTTGCATAAATTGTATAGCTTTATCAATATTACCCAAACCCCAATATCCACTACTTAAAGCTGAGAAAACAGATCCACGAAGTTTGAGACTACACGTTCCAATCTTCAGGGCTGATTCCAACATAAGCGTGGAGGGAGCATAGTATCCTGTAGCCAGTAATTCTTGTCCAATCACTGATATTACCACAAACGGACTTCTGTTTAACCGTAATCTTTCCAACTGTTGAAATGTTGGTGCCAAGGTTTCTGAAATAAGAGAAAACAAAAATATGGTAACCTTTTAGTATGGTACATGCAAGTATTAAAAACCTTGGTGCCTTGATGAATATTAGAGTAAAGGGATTATAGTTCATATCATTATATCCATGGACAGCCCCAAACCACCTGAAACCACTGTTCCTCAGATCGCCCCCCCCCCCAGAGAGAGAGAGAGAGAGAGAGAGAGAGAGAGAGAGAGAGAGAGAGATGGGGTTTAATGTCCACTCGACACAAACTAGGTCATTTCAGGACTAACATATGGTTTAATTTTATTTCAATAATTCGCTTGCGTGTAGGGGTCTTTAGCAGGCGAGGTTGAACAGGCGACCCTACTCCTTGTCACGTCTACAACCGGGGATTCGAAACCAGGCCAGTTGACTCAATGACAGGCCTTATGATACAACGTGCACATGCTAACCATTTGACCATCCAACCCCCCCAGATCGCCCCCAACCAACCTAGATATGTTGCAGAGCCAAACACTTGGGGGTGTTATAACAATTTAGATGACACTGGCTGTTTGTGGCATTCTAAGGAGCCCTAGTTACTTGTCATTTCAAGAGCTGAAGGGTTAAAGAATGAACAGACTGAAACAATATGATATGTGTTGTCATATATAACAGAATTGTAAACCATCTGATTGTAATAATACAACTAGGAGTGCAGGTTTTATTATATGTTAATGCCACACAAAAGCACTCACATACCTACAGGCAAAATTGGTGTCCTTAAATTATTAAACAGACATACCATTCTTATAATTTCTATTGAAAACGCAAACTGTGCTATGTCAGTTTGCAGTAGCAAATGGCTATCGAGAATTTGAATGGTAAATCTCATGAGTTTCTATAATCTCACCCAGGAGCAAGAGCTACTGGATAATCTCGCCCAGGAGCAAGAGCTACTGGATAAAATCCCAGCAAGAGCTACTGGATAATATCCCAGCAAGAGCTACTGGATAATATCAAATAGACCCTGTAGTGTTCATCAGTCGCTAAAGACTACAAAATGATGTTGAGTCATTTTTCTTTTTAATAAATAGCAAGTTTCACAAAAAAAAACTTCCTCTATTCACATCTCAAGTGAGGAAATATACTAACGCATGAGAAAGTAAGTTAATCAAAAATAAAAGCAAATACCGAAACTGATAGAAAAAGACTCGCCATATTGAACATTTATTCACCCAAAAACATTTTGACGAAATTCAAAAGATCAATTGCACTCTAGGAGTAAATTAAATAAGCTTTGAAGTGGTATACTATATGTGATCAATCTACCATTAAGTAAATATGTTACGATTCTGTTTATTGGTTCAACCAATTAAGATAATCGTACAGAGTTAATGTCTCCGATCGAGTGTGTAACGTTATTTGTACAAGTAGTTTCTCAAAGTTACGTTAGGTACAAAACATGTGGGGAAAGTTCATCGCAAGATGGCAGACAATTGCTAAAATACAGTAGCCATGATTGTCATGGCAACAAACTTCCTATCAAGTTACAGTCTCTACCCCCATCATTTAGAGAACGTGTTGTCCTTTCGATTCACGTCCGAGTGTTGTCCACATATCCTAAAATACACCGGTCATTTTGATCCTATTTGTTTGAAAGCAAGGTTTGGCAAGTCTGTCCTCCATTGTTCATTGAAAGTGTGGTCAAATATCAAGAAGATAAATTAATCAGAGTGAGCAGACAGAGCGGTGCGGGGCTTGTTGATTTGTAACATATACATATCATATGTCAACATGTAAATAAAGGTGGTTTTAGCACGACATCGTAATTACGTCAGAAACAAAAACAAATATTCTTAATTAAAACAAACTGTGATCAATGTCAGGATTTGAGGATGTGTTTAATATAAAGACAGAGCGAGAAATTCGGTTTAACCTCGACTTGACACAAACTAGTTCATTTCAGGATTAACATATGATTCCATTCTATTTCAATAATTCACTTGTACGAAGATGTGTTTAGCAGTGGGAGGACCTGGACAGACCCACAAGGTTGGACAGGCAACCCTACACCTTGTCACTTACAAGCAGAGGGAATCGAAACCATGTCACTAGACTCAATGACAGCAGACCTTATGATTCAAAGTGATGCTTTCAACCATGTCAGGTTTTAAGGTTAAATTCTTTCAAATATGGTATGCATATATTTAACTGAAAGATACAGCTTGTTTACTAAAATTCTTGACGAGACCTACCTCTGAGGGGTGATTTAAGAGCCGTGTCTGCCAACCCTGCCAGCAGATGAGCATTGGTTGGTTCTTGAGCCAAACCAGACGCAAACGCTGCCAAAGCTTCTCCATGTTGCTCTAGTTGTTGTAATGCTACACCTTCACGTAAATAGGCCTGAAAACATAAAAAAGTTATATCATAAATATGCTGAATAAGTTTATATTTCTTTTTCAATTTAAGGAATTGTGGACTAAACAATGAATGGCAACACATACTTTGTTGAAACGACATGAGGGCCGTAAGGCCTGAGTGTCGTTTTAATATATTACGCAATGTCTTAAGCTCAAGACCATTGAACAACTTAAAATACAGACACTCTGCACATGCTTTTACAGTGAAATGCATCCCGCAAGTTCAATATTTCACTAGTATAAATAATGTACAATTGATAAGTTGCCCATACATTATTTGAAATAATGGTACGCCAACATCAAAGGATGACATCACATTTTAGTTACAGATATGAGTACCAGTTATTGATTTATGAAAAGGTGAATGAATCGGTAAGGGGAAAAAAATAAAAATATGTATCTGGTGAGCTAGTTATTATCTGGGGTGCAAAAGCAGTTCAGAATGTATCGACCCCCATTCTATCTGGTATTACCGGTTAATGTCCCAGTGGCATGTAAAGACTTGGTGATGCATGGACCAACTCTTTGATTGTATAACCCCAATACTCAAGTATAGAGTCTAGTACTCAGTATTGTGAGAAAGGCAGACATTTTTTTTATAAAATATGACAAAACAGATAAAATAAAAAATTAAGTACGGTAGGTTGACAGTGATAATTTCAAATTTCAAAAAAATTAATTTACTTTCACTCTTTCATTGGATACCCATGTTAGATGTATGGCTGTATGCCTGTGGCCTTTACCCACTATGCCCCACCCCTCTCTACACACCACTGTAATGTCCAATAAGTTGTATATAAGAAGGGTAAGAATAATAAATAGGGTGTTTTATAATAACAGAGAAACCTCCACCTGGTACAACTTATCAAAAAAATGAGGTTCAAACAATGTTTACAAAAACACAAATATTGTGGTGATTACTCGTGGAGTGTCGGGACTCCCGGTTTTATCTAAATACTATCAACGGTTAAATACGTTGATAAACTGTACGGCCCACTACTACAAGAAGCTTATGTTAACACACCTGCTAGACGGAGACCCGAGTAAAGGGGGGTTGACAACATGTTGATACTGCCAGGCAAGACAAGTCATAAGTATATAGATAAAGTATACATAGGAAGTACTTGAGATGAACACTTGGTTGCCACAGAAATACAGTATCAACAAGGTGGTGTTGACTCAAGTTATGACCAACCAAACCACGACTTCATCTCACTCAAACAAATATTGGCAGTTGGTCAGTGGGATAGAAAATATTTTTTAACCTAAAGTCAAATAAATTTAAATTAGGTTAAAAATCTTGGTAAATCTTTGATAATATTTAAACTCGTGTATATGTCTTCCTCAATACAAACATCATAATTTGGTCATTGGGCTTTATTGAATTATATTTTCCGATTTTCCGATTAGAGAGAGAGAGAGAGAGAGAGAGAGAGAGATGGGGTGAGAAATGGGGTTTAACGTCCACTCAACACAAACTAGGTCATTTCAGGACTAACACATGGTTCAATTTTATTTCAATAATTCGCTTGCGTATAGGGGTCTTTAGCCGTGGGGGGAACCAGAGGACCCGTGGAAAACCCACGAGGTTGGACAGGCGACCCTACTCCTTGTCACTTCCAACCGGGTAATCAAAACCATGCCAGTTGATTCAATAACAGACCTTATGATACAACACGCACAAGCTAACCATTCCGCTATCCAACCCAACCTGCAAAATGTAATGATTCAGCTCTGAACACAATGCTCCATATTAATACAGTTAGTTCCACATGGCTCTGGTTCATTCATATTGTCCTTTTTTCTTGCAATGAGGATGGGCAGAAGAGACGCAGAGCCCAGACAAACTATCTTAATTATTTCAAGTCAATTGGATTCTTAACACAGTTCTTTTGATGAGAACATATTTTTTTTTTCCTAAATAAACTATAGTCTTCTAATCTATATTTTAACACCAGACTTTTTATCTTGCAATAGAAATGACCAACAGACTGATGGCACCAACAAAATCTGCTCCGTTTACTCAAACAACTGAACGACGGTATGACACACCTCGTTGTTATATTTAAGATATCTTCCTTTACATAACTTTTTTTCATAAAAATACAAATCTTTCAAAATCAAATCAACATCTTTTTTGCTTTTGTTTTAGATTTTTCTAAGATTTATCCTCAAAAAAAACATTCCATATACCAGTATTATCAGCAGGTATAACACCACCACACCTAACCCTATAAAAACATACTATTCTTTATAATAACAAAAAACCTGGGGGATTTCAACAAAAAATGTCATCTGTCTTTGTTTTTTGTGACAACATTGTCCTATATTCCACCTGACAGGTAAATCATCTCTCATATTTTAAATATTGATTCCACACCTCAACAAAAACATGTTTAATGTAGTTGAAGTGATTTACTTTACGTGGATGTCGACAGGGGGTACATTAAGACCTGTTATTAAGACATGTTCGAATATTTATCTTTTGTATTTGTCTGCTACAAGCGCGTGGATAAATAGAACAAATGGTTTGTCCAATTACAATAGATTCGTCTCAGAACAATAGTTTTTCTGCAGCTCGACTTATTAAGATGAGCAATAAAACACTAAACAATAAAATAATCAATACCATTAAGAGACAAAAAACTTCTCGTAGTTTCTTTTGTTCAATTGATCCGTGTAAAAGATTATTTATTAAGCCTAATGATTTCTTATTGTGGTTTTCTTGTTTCCTACCATTGAGAGACAAAAAAAAATCTTGTAGTTGTTTTTGTTCATGTAGTTGTTTTTGATCTATGTAAAAGATTATTAAGGTAAATGATTTTTTGATGAATTTCTTGCTTCTTACAGTCAATAAAAATCTGCTGACATCTCTTAAGAACCTTTACAAAAAAAAACTTTTATCAATCAATAAAATCTCCTTGTCATCTTCAGACTTAACACAAATTTTGAAGTTTTAAATAAGCATCAGTTAATAAGATTTTATCTAAGTCATAAGGTCTTACCAAAAGTGTCTCTAATGAAGAAATATCTCTTTTCCAATCAATAAAACCCTTTTCCTTCAATCAATAAAACCCCTTTTCAATCAATAAGTTTATAAGTATCAGTTAATAAGGTTTAGTATCTAATCCATGCTAGGTCTTTCCAAAGAGAGAGAGACAGAAAGAGAGAGAGAGAGAGAGAGAGAGAGAGAGAGAGAGAGAGAGAGAGATGGGGGGTTTAACATCCACTTGACAAAAACTAGGTCACTTTGGGACTAACACATGGTTCAATTTTATTTCAATAATTTTATCAGAGGGGGGGAACCAAAGGACCCAGAGAAAACCCACAAGGTTGGACAGGCGACCCTACTCCTTGTCACGTACAGCTGGGGGATCGAAACCACGCCAGTTGACTCAATGACAAACCTTATAATACAGTGCGCTTATGCTAACCAATCGGCCATCCAATCCCCCCTCTTTCCAAAGTGTCCCTTATGTTTTGCTGGATGGTAAAAGCAAAATGTATCCATAAAGAGTGAATACCGATATTTTAAAACAAACTTGTTTCATTTTTTTTATAAATACAGATCTGTTCTTCTTGAGGCAATGCTTAGGCTATATTAGATACTTAAGAGACTTAATGATTTATGTCAAAACTGAAGGCTTGGGGGATGGATGACAAAATAGTTCTGCTCCTATGCTGGGCTAATGAAGATGGGCATTCGCCATACAGTGTGCTATGAGGGAAATTTTGCCCGGCAGCGGCACTATCGCCTACTCTTATATCGAATTCCAACTGCTAAGGGATCTTTTACATGCATTCCAATGTATACAGGGACCTCAGTTTTTCGTCTCATCCGAAGAACTAGACAGTTGTCCTTGTCAGGCACTCCGTCCTGCATTTCCAGATAATACTGTCATTGAATCTCATATACTGAGGAAGTCAACATTGTTTGGTTAGATACCAGACCAGGAGCTCAACAATTCATTGTCTTCAAATAGTTCTTTGGGCAATTGAATACAAATCATTTTGAAGTATGGGACTTTCACAAAACTTGAATTTTAGCCAAATCAAACTTGACGGCACATATGGTTCTTTGAGAAATTGCATACAAATCATTTTAAAGTATGGGACTTTCATAAGACTTGAATTTTAGCCAAATCAAACTTGATGGCACAAAGTTCTGTTACACTACGGTCTATACTTGTAAATTCATTGTCTCTTATTTTAGTGCCTTAATTTACCACACCTGCTCGTAATAAAATTCATGGATATGGACTTTGGTGAGAGAAACATTCCCAATATTTAAGATAAATTTCAATTGCTAGGTACAGATCAATCAGTTTTATCAAATCTGATCCAGACAATATTCTTGCTTTTCTGAATAATTTTAACGTTCAGACACAAAGTTAGCAATAACGTTTAATGTTGTCTATCATAAGTAATATCATACGTATTTGAATATAGGTAATTAACCTGGCGTATTTATATCCAAGGTTTCTATTCAACTTCAAACAACATAAAAATTTCTCTTTGATGACAGAACACTATCAAATAACCCATAATCATTTGTCCAGTCTATAACCTTTCTCTTTGTTTGACTGTCACAACAATTATATCTTCAATAGTATTTATTGTGACAATTCTATCTAATAAACACCTAATTAACAATATCGTGCATGTTCGACTATTATAATGTCCAATATAGCTCTAGCTTGATCGTGGATGCATTGAACCACAAAAATGTGACATCAAAGCCACAATCAGAGATATAAAAAGTGTGATAGTATTGAGATGAAAGGACAGCAACAAATCATAAAGTCAACAAAGCGTTGTAAAACTAGGTAACATATTTATAACATGTTGTTAGTTGTCTCGCTACAATATTCTAATCCTTATAGGTTGGTGTAGACTTGAAGATTGGATTATCATATACATATACTCTTCTACCCATCATGGTTACAAATATACATTTTATTTCATCATTCAACTCAGAAAAGTAAAAAAGTCAGTTGAATCTACGAAACACATTTTTTCCCATCATCCAGCTAGGAAAGGTCACTTAAAGTCACTTGAATCTATGAAACACATCTTTTCCATCATTCAGCTAGGAACAGTAAAAAGGTCACTAAAAATCACTTGAATTTAAAAAACACATTTTTTTCCCATCACTCAACTAGGAAAAGTTTGTTTGTCAATTCAGTTAATCTGATATGTGCGTTTATTTGTGATTTCTGCGTATTGTGTCTTGTCAGTAGATTTATTTTGTGTACTTGTGTGTGGTGCAGTCCCCCTGTACTTACTATTAAAGTCACTGATCCCGGTCATATGCTCTTTTCACATCTTAATCCATGCTAAACTGTACTTAAATTGATTAGTTAACCTTTCTGGAAACAAATCCGAAATCTCAACAATAGATAATCTTCCAGCTTGACTTCCATCATATTAAAAGATTTTAACCATTGGCAGAGAATGCCGAATGGTGTGAAATTTTCATTCACCAAATACAGGACAATATCCTTGGAGGTACAAGAAATGGGGTTTAATGTCCACTCGACACAAACCAGTTCATTTCAGGACTCACATATGGTTCAATTTTATTTCAAGAATTTGCTTGTGTGTAGGGGTCTTCTTTAGAAGTGGGATGAAATCAGAGGACCCGAACGAAAACCCACGAGGTTAAACAGGCAATCCTACTCCTTGATAGATACAACCGGGAATCGAAACCACATCAGTTGACTCCATAACAGACCATATAATACAACGCGCACGTGCTAACCATTCGGCCATCCCCCCCCCCCCTCAAAATCTTTGGAATGATATTCTTCTTAGAGATTCAATTTGCACAATATTTTAGTTTGAAAGGGATTCAACAACTCGAAAGACCATCAGCGGCTTTGACTTTTTAAATTTGATATGTATGTCATGTCTGTCTGTGATTTCTGTGTATTGTCTTGTCCGTAGATTTATTTTGTGTAATTTATGTGTGGTGCAGTCCCCGTGTACTTACTATTAAGAGTGAGGATATGAGAAATTTATTAGTTAATACAACGAAATACCCAATGAACGCAGTATAAAATTACGCTCAATAACAAGAATTAAAGCAAACATTTAACTTTAACAAACAAGCAAGAAAAAGTTATTGTGAAATTATTTTTAAAAAAGAATAAACAATGTGTCACTTAATGAAATCTGACATTAAATCAATATGATGTTAAGTTTTAGTATATTTAGCATTAAAAAAATATAAACAATAATTTCCTGCTGTTGTCGAGTAAAAGTTGCACATATATAATCATTTTACAAAAAAATAAAAATGATACATATTACATATATATCGTAATCCCATATCTACTTTTTAAAACTGTCGTTTTGTCAGATAATGAAATATGTTTAATATATACCTCATTATAAATTCTACCACACCCTGTATATAATATATAGATAGGTAGATATATAGGTATATACCATAATAGACCATACCTGTATTATACAGTAAAGTTTACTTTATAACCTGACCATTAACATTTAAACTTATTATAAAATTTTATAGTTTAAACGACTTTTTGTATCTATGTTAATGGCTACTGTATTATTATGATAAAATAGATATTTTAATTTGGTATATTGTGAAATCTTGTTGAAACATGCGTGTATATAATATAGTGATTGTTATCTATAGAACCATGCTGTGTGTTATGGTATATTGTTGTTAATTAATGTTAATTAATGCTACAGATGTTAATAGAATTCAGTGATTAAGATAAGATAAGATTTTATTGTATCGAAACTTGTTTTGTCTGCCGGTAATCAAAGTAACGAGAAAATGGCTGGTAGATATATTATAAAACTTTGTAAAGAGAGACGGAAATGGGGTTTAATGTACACTTAACACTTATATGGTCATTTCTGGATTAACATATGGTATATTTCTAGGCATTTTTAGAAGTGAAAGAAATATCTGAGTACCCAACATAAAACCCATAATGTTAGACCGACCCTACTTCTTGTTACGGAACCCATGACATTCGTATAGATGACAGGTATTATGATCTACAGAGTGCATCCACTTCCACACACCTCTAAACTTTATTGAAAATGGTTGGTGTATGCAAATATCACAAGTATATATAAAATAACTTTAATATAATAACAGGTGGAAAATTTGATTATAATTGTGTTTGATATTTGCACAGATTGCTTGTGTTATGTACATTCACCTGGAAATAAAATCACTTCCAACATATCTTACCCTCTTTTATTGAATTCTACAGGTATGCTTAGTAATATCTTATGTGGATGGGTCTGCCCATGCCCAAGAAGTCAATAAATGGGGAGTTGGGGGGACATTACAGGGTGGAGAGTTACTTATTTATTGGAATGGTAAATACCGTACACCTTGGGGAAAAAAATTTGCATATTGATATCTATAATCAAAAACAGTAGAAAAATCTGATCTAGGTTCTCAAAAAATGTCATTACTTATCTAGATTGCGACCCACTTGAAATCAACCTCTTAATATAAGCAATTATTTCAAATAACAAATAAAACCATAACTCATTAATTGATAAAAACAAAAGACTCAAGAAATTTATAATAGAATAGGTAATTCAACGACCAACTTATATCCTCATAAAAACCTCTTCAAATCCTCTCACTTCACCTGATAAAACTACTTATTATACCTTTAGTATGCAATCAGCGTTCACTTGTTCTACTTAAGTGTCCAGTGTGTCCTGATTGACCGTTAAGTGACCACCCACAGTCCACAATCATACGTTACCTGTCAACTTGAAATCTTTTCAAGACGGGAATAATCCTCGATAGAAATCATGTTCGAACTAGTCTTCCCCTGGTCTTAATAGATCATTTAATTCATTAATATAGATTAAATGTAGTCTCCAAAAAGATCTTTGTCCGACAGGTAATTATTGAGGAATATTAATGACATGAACTAGAAGCCAGTACGTGAATTAAACACAGAAAATATTGAGCAGGTGTAAATATTTTCCTTGGTGGGGGGGGGGGGTGTAATCATACGATATACTACAGAACAATTACCATAATCAAGAAATGTATTATTGATGAAGTCTTGTTAATGTTGAAAAGGATAGAAGCATATTGACCCTAAATTCCTGAAAATGACAAAGATTTCTAGTGACCTTATTGTGGCCTCGGTTGTTAACCCCATCTAAAAATGTTCAATGAAACAGAATCCCTTATGTCTGTGTCATAAATAATTTAGAAAGCAATCTAACATTACATTTGAATGATTCTGAGACCTTTGCAAACTTTAGTTAATCAAGTCTAGGTTCAAAATGGTTCAATTCCATTCAATATTTCCAAAGATATGATTTCAACAAGCCAGCACCACTTAAGTGTTAGATCAAATCTTTTGATTATCTTCTGTGTACATCTCACCTTGGATTAAAGATACACTATGGGAGATTAGATAAAGAGCTGGCAGTTCTCACTATAATAGTTCAAAACTAGATAATGTAAAGACAATTTGCTGAAAATTTCGTCAAATTAAAAAAAATGAACCGAGAATTAAGCAATTTAAATTTCGGCCTAGCCTCTAACATCATTACTAAAGTCGGTACGATAAAAAACATAGTCTCGATTATCCATTTCACGATTAATTCATGAATGAAAGTTGAGCAGCAAATCGGATCATAATCCACTAAATATTGCAGGTAAGCATTGACATCGAGAGTTGATTATGGTCTGGGATAAGTTAATTAATGTCTAATTAATAATTTAGATAACATTTCAGACCTAAAGAAAGACCTGCAATAGGCAGATTTAGCTCTTGCGTAATATATGTTTAAGCTATGCAAAATTAGATATTGTCCGAAAAACGTTGTTCAGCCGCTTTAATGGTGATTATATATTGTGACTGATAATGGTGATGATCGCTTGTGATAAGGAACAGGATTATAGCTAATGTGAAATCTACTTAAGTTTATCTTTAAGACAATAAACTAATCTTCAATATCTTCAAATGATAAACATAATATTTGATATTTACCGGGTATGGGGTAATAATGTGGACAATAATTATCTAGTGTTGATAACAGGAAGTCTTTGTTTATAGTTAATTTCCTTGGTTATATCACATGGTTTTATAATCATCAAACATCATAATCAATAGTAATACTGGATGTCAATAATAATCAGTATGACATTTTATATAAATATATCATGAAAAACATAAAGTCCATACATGGTTCATTTTCATTGAGCATATACAAAGATATGCTGAATTGATCTATATGCAGCATACTATGTAATAAACTCACCACTATTTTGTTTACTTATTACAGTGCACTCTGTCACATCCGACATCGTACGGGATCATTACAATATGTCGGATTACGCAGAGTGTCGGAATACCCAGTTTTCTCAAAACCGGAAATATTGCAACTTTGAAAACTGGAAGTATTATTATAATGTAGCTTCGAACAAAGAACTTCGAATCACCAGAATGTTATTCCCTTTAAAAAATGATAAACCTTTCTGTACATTCAAAATTTTATTACATTAATTTTTATTTCATTTAACATGCGTAGGCATTTTGAATAGGTCAAGTCTGTCGTTAATTTATCTTCTTCAGTTGATCGCACTCTTGTCTTTACTATCACATGTTCATTGATAATGGGCGTACTCGATTGAACGTTCCTGAATTAAATTCTCTCAATCCCAAAAATAGCGACAAGCTAGTGAAAATGGGTACTTTGGGCTACGACGCATGAGTCGACTGGATATATAAATATCTCATCAAACCATGCAGCCGAAACCTGTTCGTCGTTTTTAATTATGTCACAATTCTACTCACACCACCTCCGTCGTCGGGACTGACAGAACTGTGACAGGACTGATTTCCGCGTCACTCGAATGCAATTCTGTCAATTCGGGACGTTCCATACTGTGAATCAAGCATCCCCAGGTCATCGTCACACGGTTCGAAGAGATCCGTAGGGTGACCAAACTTATAGGTTATTCAGGTTCAATCGGCATGCGCAACGAATGTTTCCAACAGGTGCTAGGAATATTTTTACGACCGTGAATTCGGGGACAATTCGTGAATATTCTTGAGTATTTGTCACAACTGTCATACAAGAGATTAAAATTATCAAAGTAATCAACAAAGACCCACGGTAGCGAGTTTTAATCTCACAGATAATTGATTGGTGATTGCTTGTTAATCTTTTGTGGCTTCACACCCATCCAGTTTTAATCTCACGGATAATTGATCGGTAAGTGTTTGCTTCAAACCCACCGATTGAAGGCCGGATTATACAGTGCCGATTCAATGGAAATCGTATGACGGGACGGCTGATTGATGTCGTAATCCAGAACGTACAGAGGTCGAATTACCCAGAGATATTTTGGCTGAAGTAATAAGGAAATAAACTCTGGACATGAAAATGGTGTCGGATGTAACAGAGTGCCGGAATGATCAGAGGTCGGATGTGACAGAGTGCACTGTAAATGTTAAATAATTAATCTGAGTACATATGAACGTGGATTATGCCGTGAGAAATTTGATGTATTAGAAAAAAATGCAAATGATGCATCATTACCTTAAAGTCACTAGTTTTTATTTGAGGGATGTTAATCTCTTACAAACTACAATATTGTGAATAAGCTAAATCTCTAAAAGGACTGACAGCCCAAAGTCAGTTCAATTTCATTCAGTATTTACAAAGATATGATGAATTAAAAATTTTGTGACAACGAGTAGGGCCGCCTGTCCAAACTTATGGGTTTTCTCCAGGTTTACTCCCATTCCTAAAGACCCCTACAAGCAAGCTCATAATTGAAATTAACTTGTATATGTTAGTCACGAAATGACCTAGTTTTTGTCAAGTGGACATTACACCCATCTCTCTCGTTTACTCTCTCTGCAGATTATATAAGCACCACCTATCTGTAAATTCTTTTGATGGGCCTCTTTTTAATCTGATTGAGTCCAAGCCACAAGATTATTTCTTGTGATATTTTTGTTTGGTTTTCTTAATCACACAAATAATAATCAAAAGTAGATTAAACTGTGAAATATAAGATATCGCCTGAAAACTCCAAACAATGATCAGAAGCTTCAGAAGAGATAAAACAGATTTTACAAAGAACATAAAAGCAGTTTTATTTTAATACAAACTAAATCTATACTCGTTTGATTGCAAGATATTGGAGTAAAATCTATATTTATGAACTAAACGACCAGTGACATTAAAGCAAGCTCATAAGATGAGATTAATGTAAGATAAGGTTTGATTGTATCAATACGACCATTAAGAGCAGCATACATATTATAAAAGTCAAAATACCATTACAAAAAAAAGAACCATTTGATGTATATCAAAAAAAAAAAATACAGAGAAACAAAGCACCATTTCAGATATCTCTATCTACCATTACATATGATGTAATAAAAATAGGAGTCGCAGTTGAGTAAGACACTGGCTCGCTAAATATAGTAGGTCTTGCTATCTCTTCCTGTGTGTTCCAAGAAAGTTCCTTGGGATTTTCAAGCATTGTTTCCCCTTGCCACCAATACAGGACAGAGGGCCTGACAAGTCATTTGGATAGGACAAAAAATTGAGGCTTATGTGTACACATTGACATGCCCATAAAAGAACTCTTCACATTTGGAATTCTAAATTAGAGTAGTTCATAGCGCTACTGTCTGGGCAAAATCTTTTTCATACACAAGGTGTGGCATATGCCCATCATCATTTTTACAGCAGGTGCAGAAATATAGGATGTTAAACCCCATTTCATTTCATTTCTTTGGCTACAACTTGAGTTGAATCAAAAAAGCATAGATACAAGGAAAAATGGCATTTAGTAATTGAATATATTAACAGATAAAGATGAGAGTATCCATAGAGTATGCCGCTTAGTATCAAACTCAGTAATTGTGTATCCATAAAATTGTACCTTGTGTTAAGAGAAAATGGAATGTAAGAATAATCTGAAATGATTTTTGATCATAGAGCTTTCTACAATCTTCGAATCTAAAGATGAACAGTTTCATAAAGATGAACAGTTTCATAAAGATGCCCAATCCAATCTTAATCCACATTCCTCAATATCAAGTCCAATTTCTATGGAAGGATCGGTCAAGCTTAGTTAACCCTACCCATATAATTACTACCATTCTTCTACCAATAAAAAAGAGGATGTCCACATATTATATTGTACTATACATCAAAGAGATTGGTGAATAATATACTCAAGTTTTATCAATATCTTTAACCTATGACATTGTCATATTTAATAACGTTGATGATTTGATCATGCTCGTATGATTGTTAACTGTTAATATGGTCGATGTTTTTTTGTCCCCTATGACCTTGGTGGTGGTGGGGGTTTATCAATGAAATATTATTATCTCCATCAAAGAAATAAACAAGGCTATTTACCTGTGTCCAGTTTAAACACCTTTAATATAACAAGTTCAACCGGTTACCTGTTAAAGTATTAATAATTTCTAATATATATCTTTACTTGTGTTTAGAGAGAGAGAGAGAGAGAGGGGGAGAAATGGGGTTTAATGTCCACTCGACAAAAACCAGGCCATTTCGGGACTAACACATAGTTTCAATTTTATTTCAATAATTCGCTTGTGCGCAGGGATCTTTAGCAGTGGGAGGAAACCGGAGGACCCGGAGAAAACCCACAAGGTTGGACAGGCGACCCTACTCCGGGGATTCAAAACCACGCCAGTTGACTCAATGACAGGCCTTATGATACATGCAAACCATTCGGCCATCAAAGCCTCCTACTTGTGTTTAGAGATGAGAACTATGTACACAGACTAGGATAATAAAATAAAATGGGGTTTAACGTCCTACTTTTCTACACCATCCTTGCTAAGAAGATTGACATGCCCCAAGCTATGTGTTATGATGGAAATTACAAGAATGACATGCCCCATGCTATGTGTTATGATGGAAATTACAACAATGACATACACCATGTGTGTGTTATGATGGAAATTACGTGTTTTATTAATTTCTGATATATATCTTTACTTGTGTTTAGTCTAAAGTTGAGAACTAAATGTACACTGAGACAAAAAAACAAAATGAGGTGTAAGAGCTTACATTTCTGCATCAACTAGGCTAATGAAGACGGGCATACACCATGCAATGTGATATAATGGAAATTTTGCCCAGACAGTGACGCTACATGGCCTACTCTAATTTTGATTTTGCTGTCAAGGGATCCTTAAGATGGTACCTCAACTTTTCATGCCATCTAAAAGGACTAGAAACCTTTTCTTGCCAGGTCCTCTGTCCTGAACCAAATACTGCATCACATGTAAATTTTGTCCAGACAGTGACACTATATGGATTTCACTGTCAAGGGATTTTTAAAGTATATGGTACCCTCAACATTCCATCCCATCTGAAGGACTAGAAACTTTTTCTTGTCAGGTCCATTGACCTGAACCAATTATCGCATTGCATGTAAATTGACTGACAACTATGTTTTCAATATTACTGCCAGTCAGTCAAGAATGGCCCCGGTTTCACAAAACATTCTCAGACTTAGTTCAAAATTTAATAAAAATTGTTTGCCTTAATTTAACTAAAATATAGCCCTTTATAAAACCTTTGTTGTTTTAATGTATTAAATACATGAATAAGGACTATGTGCATAGTTTTTATGCTTCTGGATCAAAGATATTTCTCATAAACAGTGATTGAAAGTTGAATAAATTCTAATCTTAAGTCTGAGAATGCTTTGTGAAACCAGGGCCAGTTATTAAATATGATTGAAAGAAGAGACCTGTGTTCAATATTTATATACCACGGTCTGCCATGATAACCCAATAATAATAATTATACCTTTGTTTATAAAGTAACTCTATCTATTACCATATGAAGACTTTATTGATCTTTAATTCCTAAAACATCATTTAATATTTTTCTTCTCTCACTTTTAAATTGATTAAATCCCATAAGTTGTTTTCTCTGATAAAATTTAATTAATAACATATTGTTCTAGAACATTCAGTATTTTTATTTATAATTTATTAATTATATTGTAAATATTACCACACTTATCATCATTGATCTTCATTATTAGCTAAGTCACCTTTTTTTTAACTGAAGTTTTACGAAACAAAAATCAATTGTATTTATTCCTTTGTATCTGCGTTTTCTTTTTGCATTCTATTAATAATTAAATAGTTCGATTGACGACAATTTGTTGCTTCTTTTGTTTCCCCTTTTCAGCTTTTTATATAACTGTTATTAGGTGTAAAAACTAAAAGTAAATATTTTACGATGTGTAAAGACGAACAATAGAATTATCAAGTCAATCTGCGGACAAATAAAACCCCCACTCCTATCACTTATCTCTTCAGCTAACACTCCACTAAAAGTTAATCTCTCAATGGAAAAAGAGGAAGGCTTTAACAGGGTCTTTTTAATACCTTTTAATACCATGTTGATTGAGCGCTGGGAGCAGACAATAAGAACAATGGGAGACACCCTATAGCTTTTAAGGGTGTAATATTTGAATAATGAGAGGGATCATGTTGTTTCCAGAGTGACCAGTATGTTGACAGTCAATTTTAATGATGTCTCCCTACCTCTGCAGACAAATACAGCATATCCTATATTCTCACTCCTGCTATTGATCTTCCTACCTATTAAATAGCAATATAATGTTCCGCAGATATTTATTGACGAGAAAGTGACTTTGAAGACAAATGATTTGATTACATTGATAAAATTTGTCATTAGCTTAACAATACGTTGATAAAATATTGACTGGAGATTTCTTTATCGATAACAGAAAAGTCATAGATTTCTAGGCAGATATTTTATGCATGGACTTGAGGCAGTTACTAAACAATGGTTTCATGTGCTGCTTCATTAACAGTGTAAATATTGTCATGATATCTACGCATCAATTTTTTAACATTAGTTTTTAAGCAAGTTTTTGAGCTTTGATGATCATCAAGTATGATGGCAGAAATCAAAAAGAATAAATTTCCATTATCAGTATTAATTAAGATAACAATGGAAATGTTAAACATAAATTTTTATTCATCGGAGTGCACATATGAAATTGTACATGCATCATTAACCCATTACGTTCAAAGATTGCAAATGAGGATCAAAGTTGCGAACTGCAGATCAGTGAGGCAGAAGCAGATTTGCCAAGCCACTATGTGGATCGGTCAAGGTTGCATTTTTCATACAGGATCATGTCTCAATACATTAAAAATAATGAAAATCTGTTTTGCTTCTTGTTGTATTTCTGACTTTTTTATTAAGTTGCTTTCCTTTACTGTTAGTTTGTGTTTTTTTTTAATGAAGTCTGTATCACTACAGGCCCGGGACTGTACAGAGCAGCAGACACTTATGGCTAGATCCAGATCCGTTTACTTAATCTGATTGTGTGTTTGTTGTTTGAGGTGTCTGTATATTGTGCCATATCCGTAAATTTGTCTTATGTAATTGTTTGTGTGTGGTGCGGTCCCCCTACACTTACTATTATAAAAACTCAAAGTAACCACACGCTGGAACAGGTTATTGTTCTAAGAAATCAACAACTCTTTCAGAACAACTTTGATCCAACTTCCCGTATTATTAATAATATATTTGATTAGTATTTGGATTGTAATGTTTAAATATACTCAATAATGAAGAGAGTACTTTAGAATCAAGTGTTATAATTTCATGGCTGGTTGACTTGCATATGTGCACAATCAGCAGAATTACTGAAGTATGCAACAATTTCTAGATTTTATTAATACAATTTCACGATTCATAAATCAAATAGATGCATATTGAGAAGTCAATCTTGGTTCAGATTGTATAATTTTACAGAAATTTAAAAAAATCAAAAAATTTTAAAATCCAGATTCCAGAGGTATTAAGGGAGACATTCCTGTTCTGGTTCACCGAGTTTCACATTAAAATTTCACTTATTCTAATCCTGGTATAGGATTCAAATACCATTCCTTATGATAAAAATAAATTATTTTATTTCAAATCTGGAAAAAAATAAAACATTATCTTATCGATAATCTTTTTAAAAAATAATCATTATAAGAAGATTTTCACCTGCTTCATGTCTTTTTGATGGACGTGAATGATATTTCAATGACATCTCGGACATAAATAATGATAAACATTACACAAGCTGTCTAGACAGATGAGCCGAGCATGGTGTAATAGATCAATCAGTCTTTAAGTGATAACCATCCACTAATTTCTTCTTATGCTTCATTACATTAACACACCCACGTACATACAGACAATTCTAGAAACTCTTTTACCAAGTCCAATCAAATAAAATTATTTCATACTTTTGATGTTTTATCAGAATGGAATTTTGTATTGGATTTGTCTCGAAGTAGATCTTTGAGACAATTCTAGAAACTATTTTACCTGTCAAATCAAATCAAATCACATTTATTTCAACATACTTTTGATGTTTTATCAGAATGAAATTTTGATTTGGGTCTGAATGTAAGTAGATTGGTACAAAATCAACAATGTGTAATTGACTTCTTTTCAGATATTTTCAATGTTTTCTTTTGAAAGGACAAAAGATATAATTGATTTTAGACTGAGATTGTATGCATGTATGGAAACTTCTTCACGATTCCATCTTCTCACAAATTTCTTTCAAAATACTGCCCTCCTCTTATAACATTCCTTTCAAAGGCCTGGTTAAGAAAATATATAAAAGTCAATTAAGACAACATCCATATGTTTGCACATTGTTGTTAATTGATGCTACTCTTTCTCTAACAATTTGATGAAGGTAGTGTCAGGCAAACAATAACACTAAGATCTATAACCATGTTTCCATTAAAAATTACGAATAATACCAGGTTGAACCCAACTTTTTCATGTCTATATTGACAAACTGGCTGTATGCAAGTACCTGAAAACCGTACTCTTAAATCACACCTGATATAGTGGCATAATAGGGAGGGAGGGAGGGGGTGCATTTGGCATGCCCAGTAACAAATTTTATCAAGAGAGAGAAATGGGATTTAACATCCACTCATCACAAACTAGGTCATTTCGGGACTAAGACATGGTTGAAATTTTTTATTTCAATAATTTGCGTGCGCATAGGGGTCTTTAGTAATGGGAGGAAAACGGACGAGCCAGAGAAAACACACGAGGTTGGACAGGCGACCCTACTCCTTGTCACGTACAACCGTGGAATTTAAACCACGCCAGTTGACTCAATGACAGACCTTATGATATAACGTCCACGAGCTATAAACCATTCGGCCATCCCACCCCACAAACTTTATGCTAAAACATATTGATTTGTGCAGGTGGCGGAATCGGTATTCAGTCCACGATTGCCTCACACTTGTTTAGTATCAATTTAAGTAATTTTCAAATTTTCTGATCAAAGTTTTTTGTCCAGAATTTGTTGTTTCCGCAAAATGACTTTCTAGGCAAATCTCAAAACTGGTTGAGCTACAGTTAAAAGTTTTCCTTTCTGCTCAATGGAAAAACAATTGGCATGTGCTGAGATGAAAGGATTTAGTGATCTTTTTTGTTACTTTTGTGTGTTCTGTATGTGCTCCTCTTCTACTCCTGTGTACTTTTAAAAAAATAATAATATATATCTTTAACCAGGCTTCTCTTCAACTTAGTAACAAGTTTATTCAATCTTGATGGAGAGTATATGTTTTGTCCAACAGAGAATCAAGTCTCTACAATTTGTCTTGTTATAAAAGAAGTCCTCATGTTCATCGTCGGCGATATCACTGTGGTGGAAGCGGACGATAAATAAAGCTATTTCACACACACACTTATGTTCAAGTCCACTGATCTACTGCTTCAAAACCTTTTATTCATCTATAAAAAAACTTTAAAACAGTTGGTACGGAGACAAGTTTCAACATTTCTACATGTCTCAACATTTCAACACCAGAAAGGAAATGGATTTTTAAAGAAGAATTAGAAAACTTCACATATTTAGGCAAGTCTGTTGACAAGTTTTAGTGAATTTATTCAGCAAACTGTGTGACACACCGTCAAGAATTACAACTTAATATTGGCTAACACAGTGCAATGAACTTAGCACAATGAATTATGTCAACACTTTATTTTTGAAAATATGTGGATATTTTTATGCTGTGACAGAATGTTGTGGCTGTATTTAGCTAGAAGCCACTTCAGGCACTGATCCACTGAGAGAGAGAGAGAGAGAGAGAGAGAGAGAGATCATTTCGGGACTAACACATTGTTCAATTTTATTTCAATAATTCATGTGTGCGTAGGGGTCTTTTAGCAGTGGGAGGAAACCGAAGGACCTTAAGAAAACCCATGAGGTTGGATAGGCGACCCTACTCCTTGTCATGTACAACTGGAGAATCGAAATCAATCTTGTTGACTCAATGAAAGACCTTATGATACAGCGCACACATGCTAACCATTCAGCCACCCAATTAACCCCCCTCCATGCAGTAGGGGGTTTACAGGATCCACTTTTACAATCCTTACAAACTCCCTTCAAAATGATATATTTACTTAATGTCTGTAAATCAATGATATTTCATGATAACGGTATATTGTAAATGAAACTTTTGATAATGATTTTATTTGAAACAAACTTTTTAATAATGGCATATTCAAAACAAAATTTTTAATAATGGCATATTCAAAACCAAATTTTTAATAATGGCATATTCAAAACCAAATTTCTGATAATTTATTCAAAACCAAATTTTTGCATTACTTTGCCTGTTCAATGATTTCTCCCTAAAACAATCACAGATCCGCGTCTATATTTAGAAAGCAAATTGAAACAGTTACTCAAAATCAAATTGAAAGAATAAACTCTCAAATGTCATAACTGTTTTAAGAGTGAGCTTACACGAGCAGAAATCCAACACAGAGCACGTCCATGACACCGCAAACGCTGAAAAGATTGAAGTAAAATCACAAAAATAAACAGACGGGCTATCCACATAGACAACCAATCCTGCTTCAGTGACATCAACTTAAAATACCCCCAAAACATTTACAGATCTGTAATTCGTAGTTTACTTCCATTTATTTTGTTTGTTTAAAAATGTGATCAAGTGTACTGAATGACTTATATATCTTCTGTAACACACCTATCACTTAAACAGCAAGATAGAATTGGAGTTTAACGGCTGACTTTTTTGCACCAACTGTGCTAATGAAGTTGGCTATTATGCAGTGTGCTATAAGGGAGAGAGAGAGAGAAATGGGGTTTAACATCCACTCGACACAAACCAGGTCATTTCAGGACTAACATATGGTTCAATTTTATTTCAATAATTCGCTTGCGCGTGGGGGTCTTTAACAGTGGGAGGAAACCGGAGGACCTGGAAAAAAACCACGACCCTACTCCTTGCCACAGTGCTATAAGGGAAATTTTATCCTGACAGCGGTGCTACGAACTACTTGTATGTTGATTTCCAATTGTCAAGGGATCTTGAAGGAGATACAAATGGTATATGTGTGACTTGTTTTTCCTTGCCAGGTCCCCAATCAAGACCAGGCCCCAAGTTCACAAAGCATTATCAGACTTAAGTTGAGAATTTACTCAATTTTTAATCACTGTTTATAAGGAATATCTTTCATCCAGAAACACAAAACTTTGCACAGTTTCTTATTGATGTATTTGATACATTAAAACAACGAAAGGTTTATAAGGGGCTATATTTTAGTTAAAATAAGGAGAAAAATTTTGAGTAAATTCTTAACTTAAGTCTGAGAATGCTTTGTGATCTCGGGGCCAGGACTCTCATTGTGGCCATATTTACCATCTCAGATTGTCTGAAATCATTATATACCAGAAAATCAGGGAATTTAGAGAATACCTTATTGCGATGTATTTGGCTTTTTGTGGTTATAAAGATTTAGATCAATGGAATATTAAAAAAAATCAATCTTGGAAACCAAGAATATCAAGGATTTAAGATTAATGTCAATGAGGAGAGAATTACTAGTCTTCCTATAGTAGTTCATAGATTAAAAACCTAAAAACTTTCACACACATATATATAATTCTTGTAATTTCTAGATTTGAAATAAAAATTAATTCCATGCCATATATAACCCAGCTTGGTAATAAATAAATTTCTACATTGTTTTGTTCTATTTTAGCAAACACAGATCACTTCAGAAAAACTAGCAAGCAAACACTTGTGTGAATGTCTCCTGTAGAAAACACAGTTTCCATGACATGACACCAAACAGTGATGTATGTCTTTCTTTGTGGTGTGTATTTTATGCATGTAAAAATATTCCTTTATTCAGTTATCCAGCAAACATGGAATTTCTTTTCTAAACATAAAGCTGTAAATATATCTGACATATTATAAATATATTAGACAAGAACTGAACAAGTGAATAAAGTGTTCTCGGGTTGATAAAAGCAACAAAATGAACTCTATTATTCAGTCTGTATTAAACAAAATGAAATGAAATGTAATGGGGTTTAATGTCTTATTTTATTGCTCCGACTGGGCTAATGAAGATGGGCATAAACCATAGAGTGTGCTATGAGGAAAATTTTCCCTGGATAAAAGTGCTACAACCTACTCTTATATCAAAAACCAACTGTCAAGGGATCTTTACATGTATGCCAATGTATACACTAGACCTCAGTTTTTTGTCCCATCCAAATGACTATGCATTGTCCCTTACTAGGCCCTCAGTCCTGCACCACTGCCAAGGAGGAACAACACCAGAAAATCCCAATGAACTTTTCTCGGCCAACGCAGGTTAGCAAGCCAATATTCTACCCACCGAGCCACCATGGCTCAAATAGTAGCTAATAAAGATGACCATATGTCATGCAGTGTGCTCTAAGGAAAATTGTGCCCAGGCAGCAGTATTTCACACTACTCTTCCTTGAATTTCAGGGATTCTTTTATGGTTAGTTCTTTGTCCCATTCAGAGAGTTAAACCTCCATTTGACACAAATTAGGTCACTTCGGGTCTAACATATGTTTAATTTTATTTTTTAACCACCCAATCCCCCATCCCATTCAAATAACTAGTTGTTGTTCCTTGCCAGACCATCTCTGTCCTGCATCACTTACATATGGGAAGTTAGCTGCTGTTCCTTGCCAGACTCTTTCTGTCCTGCATCACTTACATGGGGAAATCCCAAAGAGCTTTTCAGCCGACACTGGGATTGAACCTGGAACCTTCTGGTCGGTGAGCTAGTGCCATACCCACTGAGCCACCTTTTTCAGGGGACTAGGGTTAGTCGATATACCTGGAGCAAAATGGTTAAACTACAACAAGGTCAAGATCATCTGATCTCACAATAAAATACTTGTAAGGCATTTTGTGCCCAATAAATTCAAAATACAAAAATGAACACCACAGCTTTTGCAACATTCTTCAGCTTTTAAAGGACAACTAGAAGTTCAGGTTAGAAAAATAACCGATGACATTTTATTTTGTTTTATTTCATCAAATAAATCCTTCAAAGATCACAACAATGAGAGACGTCAACTAGGATTCAAGGTGAGCCTCCATGTAGATTAAATGTCATTATTTTGTAACAATGTTTAAAATGGGAGCATACCTGGAAGACACCCTGGGTCTATAATGAGAATTCAAATTGAGCATGTTACAGCCCTTGTTGTCTATCAGTGTCAAATTAACACTGAACAGGGAACAGCGACAAACTCCTTTAACTAAAACTCAGTTATAACCCATGGTGTAATTTGGGGGTGTGTGATATTTGAACCCTATTATCAAACCAGTTCAGATGTTCAATTCAACTGAAATTTCCCCCCATGAAATTTTCTCCTTCACTAACTATGTGTATTGAATTTCATCACGAATACTATCATTACTGTGCTGAAAGAACTCGCCTTTGGCGAAACTGGCTATACTTCACTTTATTAAATAGCCCACTTGTACACTTCAATAAACTGACAAATAAAATTCACAATTAGCGGTTGCTCGTTGTTATGTGAGAGAGGGAAAAAAAATCTGATAATAATGCGACAGATATGTGTGTATATTCAAGAAAAAGTCAACGGTCTAATTAAATATTACTGTTTAAATAAAAAAAACATTCAATGCAGACATATTGCTCATATTTTCCTTACAAAAGAAAGAGTTTATTTTTTTACTTGCTATGTTATTAATTTTTCAAGCATGGCTATTCAAGTTTGTTTCAGTTTCCCATGACCTATTTAAATTTTATTTCTACCTTGAGAAAAGTTTTTCTTTCTTGTCATTCATATATTTATCTATATGGTATATTGTATATGGAATATGAGTATTATCTATTGGTATACTATATTGTATATGGAATATGAGTATTATCAATTGGTATACTATATTGTATATGGAATACGAGTATTATCAATTGGTATACTATATTGTATATGGAATACGAGTATTATCAATTGGTATACTATATTGTATATGGAATACGAGTATTATCAATTGGTATACTATATTGTATATGGTATACGAGTATTATCTATTGGTATACTATATTGTATATGGAATATGAGTATTATCTATTGGTATACTATATTGTATATGGAATACGGGTATTATCTATTGGTATACTATATTGTATATGGAATATGAGTATTATCAATTGGTATACTATATTGTATATGGAATACGAGTATTATCAATTGGTATACTATATTGTATATGGAATACGAGTATTATCAATTGGTATACTATATTGTATATGGAATATGAGTATTATCTAATGGTATACTATATTGTATATGGAATACGGGTATTATCAATTGGTATACTATATTGTATATGGAATATGAGTATTATCAATTGGTATACTATATTGTATATGGAATACGAGTATTATCAATTGGTATACTATATTGTATATGGAATATGAGTATTATCTATTGGTATACTATATTGTATATGGAATACGGGTATTATCAATTGGTATACTATATTGTATATGGAATACGAGTATTATCAATTGGTATACTATATTGTATATGGAATACGAGTATTATCTATTGGTATACTATATTGTATATGGAATACGAGTATTATCAATTGGTATACTATATTGTATATGGAATACGAGTATTATCAATTGGTATACTATATTGTATATGGAATACGAGTATTATCTATTGGTATACTATATTATATATGGTATATGAGCATTACCTATACTGGTATACTATATTGTATTATATTGTTTACCGTCATTTTGGGACTAACATGGTTCAATTTTATTTCAATAATTCGCTCGCACGATGGGGTCTTTAGCAGTGGGAGGAAACCGGAGGACCCGGAGAAAACCCATAAGGTTGGACAGGCGACCCTACTCCTTCTCACATACAACTAGGGAATTGAAACCACGCCAGTTGACTCAATGACAGACTTATGATACAGTGTGCACGCGCCAACCACTTGGCCATCCAACGACCCTAGATTATTTATGGTATACACCTCTTATAGTACACCCAGATATAATCAGCCACTTATCTATCGTTTTTTAAACTTTTCAGGAAAAAAAGGGAAATTGTGATGATAATATGAAAATACGGCAAATCTGTTTTTTACGAAAAATAAACGTAATTAATGTAGGACCTTTTCACCCTTTTCCTGGAGCTTAAAAACTTTTTCCTATAATAAATATTATTTCATAAAGCTGATCACATTGTTCTCTCACCCAAACTCCCCATAGATAAACAATTTCTCTTGGATTAAACCAACACTTTTTTTATACAAAAAAACACCCTCGTAAGCTTAGGTGAGAAACGACATACTTTTTTGTCCAAAGTCAATCAAACCTAGCTGCATGACAGCATATCCATACTAATCCCAGAAATCCTAATCCTTTTTTTTGGATTATCTCAAGACGAACAACGGAAAGACTTTGGCAAATCTTCACTCGTGAAAGTCATATTTAGTTAAAGCGTGTGAAAAAAACGATTCATTTCAAAAGAAATAATCACGCGAGTTCAATATTGCACCAGATATGCGAACACAATGTCGCATGGATTAGTTGTATTTCACACACAGCTTAAGAAAACACATTTACAAAATGTTCCAAAAATATGGCAGCCAAAAACTTAGCCCTTTGTCATCACATAAAATAAACGAAAGCAACCATTTTTTGTTATTATTCAGTTTTCATCTATTTTATACAACTAACTACAATTATTGCATTTTGTTTTTTAAAGATACCATGTTGGGTTTTATTTGTTACGATCTTGTAGACTCAATCATTCCAGTCTATATTATTCCCCCTTTGTATTTGTATGAATCAATATTTGTATGAATATCGGCCTGAATGATGGAGATTATTGTTCTTGTTGAACAGATCTGAAATGCAGTGTGAAATTTTGCATTGACAGCAGCGCCATGACATACTGTTATTTTCATTTCAAACTATCAGGGGATGTTTAACGTGCATCCAATGGTATAAACTCAACCTCAGAAATATGACTAGACACTTTCATTTCAAGCCCACTAATCTTACTGGAAAATCCTGAAGAACTTTCTGTAACCTCATATGGTAGGAATACAATTAAAAGACAGATCATATTTCATTTCGTTTTTTAAAGTTTTTGTATTTACTACACTAGGATCTGGAAGAGTTGTTATATAACCTGCGTTCTGGTTGATGTGAACGGTCTGTTGTGACGGGTTCTTGGCGTGCAGTGCATGGAACTGTGGGTATTAGTTAGGGTCAAAAGACTCTCGTATGACCCCTGACATGCATGTACAAGTATATTTTTCAATCTTATTTTTAAACGATTATACAGCTGCGTCTAATTGAGCGCTCGTGACGTGAATTTTATATTGAGATGTGTACCTTAAGAAACGGCCAAACTCATTAAAATAATGATTAGTCTGCAAACAAAGACGTTGAAATAGGTTGAACAAACAATAATTAGCTTAAAATCAATACACTAATAATTTGATTCATTAATAACAATGAACTGACAATAGTGCCATAGATTGAAGTAAACTATAATTAACCGTCAGTGGGTGTAATTTAAATCTACAGGGAGTAATATTGTCACTCTTTGGACACACACACTGAGTTAATTCCTTCTTTATAGTGTGTTAATCAACTAACACTATAGTGTCAAATTTCTTACGAATAAAACTTTAATGATATGTACCAGAATAAATAACATTAGAAGCTTGGATCTCAAAAGCTCTAATCACATAACTAAAGCCTAGTTCACAACCCACTGTATGTGATGCCAAGGGCAGTCTAGGAGGGGGCATTTTAGTAAACTTGTGTGTGAGTCATTAACGTCACCTGCGTATGTTCAGCACCGTAGAAGATCGCAGACTGGCTGTATAGACTTTTGGTCCTGTATATACCAAATTTTCACCCGGTGTATTACCGCTGATCTAGAGCTACCAAACCATACGACCTGCTAGTGTCATAAAATGTACACCGGGTGGTGATTAGGCTTAAGAAAAGAATATTTATCCTTTTGTATCCTTATGGCTTTAAAAAAAATCTCTCGGACACACCTAATTACTTTATTCCTCCAAAATAATGTTGTTTTGGGGCAATTAACTCCCAAAAAATCAGTTGGCAGGGAGATGGATCTGGGCTTTCCAATATTACCAACAAGTATCATTTACAGATATTTTCCCAGAAAAGTATTTATCGGGTGGTTATTTCCAATAAAAGTATGGCGGTTTTGGTATATATGGAAAGTAGAAACATCCAATTCCCTGAAAAACACCCATGGAGTGTATACAGGTCAAAAATGTAAGTGTTCCCCTAACTGGCAACCCTACGATTAGTGATGTCTGCTCAAGTAACATCAAAGGTATTGATAAACTTGATGGTGCAATAGTTTCTGAGTTAAAAACCACAGAAAAAACTTGGGCAGTGGATAATTCGAGAATTTATTGGAATTCGATATTTGTAATAGTCAGCTATGAAAGACAACATCGTCTTGTATATGCAATGAATTCTCCTCCGGCTTCGCACCCGTTGCTAGGTACCAAGAGAGCCAAATCACGGGACACAAACATGACCTCTTTTGATCGATTTTTTATAGCAGGGGTATTCCCTGATAATTACAATGTTTTTAGAAGGATTTGAAGCAAAATTATGATAAATTAATTAGTTTGAATATGTTTTTAGTTGAAATATATCATCAAATCACCCAGTTTGTATGCGGGAATGTATCTTTAACAATTTTGTGGCCATGTAATGATGTTTTTTTTCAATCCTGGCATACATCACTAATACACAAATGCAGCTGCAACAAACAAAGCTCCTAGTTTGCACATTGTATCTAATACAAAACTAAATAAATATCTTTTTATCAAGACAAAAATATCTAGTTCATATGAACTTGGTTAAAATACATGGCTTTGTTCATTTTCACAATTAAGTGTAAAAATTTCTGGGATGCCTGAAATCTTTTTGGGTAATGGAACAGCTAGAGTTTAACATCTTGTTGACACTATTGTGACTAATTTTTGTTGCACAATAAGAAGAGACTGTTGATTGAATGTGGTCAAAACAATTATCATTCTACAAACTTTTTAGACAATTAGCTGTACAGTAGAAATGAAATGGGGTTTAAGGTCTTGCTATTCCTCATTAAACAGGCTAATGAAGACAGGCCTACACCATGAAGTGTGCTTTGAGGGAAATTTGATCCAGACAGTGGTGCCCCGACCTGCTTTTATTTTGATTTTCAACTGTGGGGGGATCTTTAAAAGAACTTGTTTCATTCTACCCTCAGTCCTGCACCATTAACAAGAAGAAACCAGGTTGGACGATATTAAGGAACTCTCAAAGTCAAACCCTGGTTCAAACATGGGACCTCCTGATTATAGTGCGGCCAGCATCATACTCACTAAGCCACCATGGCTCCCAATTGTACAACAATGATGAAGTTATTGAGTTCTTTCCACAACTGATAATGACAAGATAAGCTTTTGCTTGATCTGTTAAAAAAATTCAACCATAAATGCTGATAACCAGCAAGTGTTACGCATTTTACATTCTGTACCAATCCATGTATGTGATTATGTTAATATAATATCAATGGAAAAACTGATACACACATGGCATCAAAAAAAGTGATGGATTTTTAATAGTTTGGATTTTATCTGTATGCAGTGTTAATAATTCATGTGAAAGATTATGATTTGAATAATGATAGACAGGTATATATAAGGTCTGCTGTGACAGTTTGTCATATTCTCATGATAAGATTATTTTAACAAGCCAACAGTGAGGCTGATGTCCCCCGCCGAAATTGCAAAATAAATAGATGACACATATTAATTAATCGCACATTTATTTTTTTCACTAAGTTTCATCACTCTCTATCAGATAGAATCAAGATTATCTTGTCCCAAACCATCGACAAATGAAATCGATTAGCTCTGCTTAGCTTCAGCTCGAAATGTTAATTATTGAACTCAGTCAAGACCTTCACCTAATGAACATCTACATATACATCAAGTTAAAACATTCACCTAATAGACACCTATGCCAAGTTTGAACATTCTACCTCAATTAGAAGGAGAGTTAGTGTGTTCCAAAGTTTCTACCAATCAAATTGCTTATCACTCTGCTTACCCTCAGCAAAAAATGTTCATTATCGAACTTAGTTAAGGTATTCATATAATAAATCTATACACCAAGTTTCATCAATCTCACTTAATTAGAACTAAAGTTATCGTGTCCCAAAGCATCAACCAATCAAATTGCTTATCTCTGCTTACCCTAAGCGGAAAATGCTCATCTTCGAACTCCATCAAGGCATTGACCTAATCAACACATACACCAAGTTTGAACATTCTAGCTCAATTAGGAAGAGAGTTATCGTGCCCCAAAGTATCAACCAATCAAATTGCTTATCTCTGCTTACCCTAAGCGGAAAATGCTCATCTTCGAACTCCATCAAGGCATTGACCTAATCAACACATACACCAAGTTTGAACATTCTAGCTCAATTAGGAAGAGAGTTATTGTGTCCCAAAAAATGTGACGGACAGACAGACGGACAGACAGACAGACAGACGGACGAACCCATTTTAATAGTCCCCTGCTTTCTTCGAAAGGCGGGGGACAATAATATGTCACAACTACATACACACTGCCTCATCAACATATCATTATCATCTCATCATGACATACCATGTTTATATGAACCTTAAAATATTTAAACAGTTGATTAATTAGGAATGAAGACTGTGCATACCATCATTAAGTAACAACAAACATTAGCTATGTCAGATTTGATAGTTCTCAGACGATTCATTGAAATGAACTAATCTTCTAACAATTATATTGATTTGAAAGACTTATAATTTCTAGAAATCTAATGATACAGTAAAAATAATCCAAAATGGATCATATCCATGTATTCGAATATCCAAATAATCAATGAATGTAATCAAATAACGACTGAGAATATTCAAATAATGACTGAGAATATTCAAATAATGAATGAGAATATTCATATAATGACTGAGAATTTTCAAATAATGAATGAGAATATTCAAAAAATGAATGAGAATATTCATATAATGACTGAGAATTTTCAAATAATGAATGAGAATATTCAAATAATGAATGAGAATATTCATATAATGACTGAGAATATTCAAATAATGAATGAGAATATTCAAATAGTAAAATCAGCATTCAATTAGACCACCTTCAAGTTTACTCTCGACGCACTCTATTTATAAATAAATAACAAAAACAGACTCATTTTTTCAATTAATGATATTTTATTAAGATATATTTAGTTGATTAATTAATATGCCCCAAGGCCAAGATAAAATCTGAATATGATTAATTACTCCATTCTTTCAATCATTCATATTAGTTTTTATCATGTTATAAAGTCGTCATCAGAACTCGTTAATTACAGACAGGGATAATTATGCTCCTCTTTTATTAGCATTTACCATTACAGACATCTTCGAACTTTAGACCTCACTAAATAGAACTGCTGTTTTTCAGACACACCTATTAAAATTTTGCTTTTTATTTCGGGGGGGGGGGGAGGAGGAGAGGAAAAATTTAATTGCAAAGAAGTATTTGGTTGCTCTTCTCAAAAATGTTAAATTTGAAAGATCTTAGAGGGCTATTTTTTTCTCAACACTCAGAGGATCAATATTAAATTGGTTTGGCCTTACCTTGTTTAATTGCTATAGATATGATTACCAAAATATCATTAGTGATTTATTTATATTCAGTATTCCCCACTAATATCTCATAATGGGCGAAATCATAAATGGGATGACCATGAAAAAGGACAAAAATGATCAATAACAATTTGCTTCAGTGCACACAATTACTCTCTGGGGAGAAATTCCATAGTTCCTATAACACCAATACAATGTTATCAATCACAGGAAAAGCTTCATTTTTTTTCCTAATTCACTCATTAGGATACCATGATAATTCTTTTGTTTCTTTTGCTAATTTTTCTTCAACAAAAAAAAAGAGAGAGAGAGAGAAAAGGGGTTTTAGCCTCCACTCAAGACAATATAGGTCATTTTGGGACTAACATATGGTACAATTTTATTTTAATAATTTGCTTGGATGATGTGATCTTTAGTTGTGGTAGAAAACCACAAACCAGGAGATTCTACTCCTTGTCACATATAAGCTTGGGAACAAAACCACACCACTTGACTCAATGATAGACATTGTGATCCAATGCGTATGCATTAGACTGCCTGACCCCCTACAACAATGAAAGAAATAGTAGATATTATATATAAGACATGCCTTAACCATGGCCAAAAAAGTGTGCGTGCGGCTTATGCATGGGTAAATATGGTAGCACCTGTACTCCACACACATGCCTTATACATGGCCAAAAAAGTGTGCCTGCGGCTTATGCATGGGTAAATAAGGTAGCACCTGTATTCCACACACATGCCTTATACATGGCACAAAAAGGGTGTGTCTTATACATGGGTAAATATGGTAGCACCTGTACTCAACACACATGCACAAGTTTCTCTCATCATCCCACCACAAAAATGTAGCAAGAAATATGATCCACTCAACCTTTCTTTTATTTACTTGCAGTAACTTCAAGATGTATCTCTGAAACTTTTCTTTCAACAATTTAATGCATTTTATCTACATTTTAAATTGAAGTCAAGAATCTTATACAAACTTTACTTTTAATTATCCTATGAAGTAGGTTAATTCCGTCTATTATTGTCCATCGTACATCTTGCCTGTTCAAACACAAAAAAAAGTCAAATCATTCTTGGGTTTTTTTTGTAATTTATTTATCCAACTATCACTCAAGATAAAGTTGACTACATCCACTTTTTTTAAAATTACATTCCACTATTCAAACAGACAAAAATTCAACAAAGAAAAAAAAGAGTGCAAATCATCCCAATTTTCTTCATGGTCTGACCTTCACCTACAAGTTTATCTATAGTAATAATAGTTGAATATGACAATAGACACGACAATTATAAGATTTTGACTAACTACGATTAGGTGACACACCTAAGTATCAAGAAAGAAAATCTGAATTTATTTTCCTATATTAATTTCCTTACTGGTAATCAAATTTCTATTTTAAGACGCATTATATTCAATACTGTTTGGGGCAAAAGAAGAAAATGAAAAAAAATTCCAATAAACGTCAAACATTTTATTTTCCCACCATGTTTGGTGTAAAAAAAAATTCTGATTTACTGGTAAAATTTGTTCTTAAATTATCTTAAAACCTATAAAAAAAAACATTAAATAAGTCAAATATTATGTAAATATAACCGAACTAATAAAACATACTATATCCAGTTATGGAATGCATCAATAATTTGATACAAACCAGAATAACTTTTTATCATCAATCTTTAATCATAAAACTGTTGAAAATTCATATTAATTTTGAAATTCCAATTATGGTTTTTGCAATATTTTCAATATCGTTTATATCTTAATAAGGTTGCTCACTATAAAGGAAAAAAAACCATTAATTTTGTTGCCAACTAATTTAGGAATTAAGAGCTTTAAAACATTGTATTTGAGAAATGTGAGAGTTTGTTTGTAAGCATCAACAAGTTTAACTCCATGCAAAGATAGGGGCCATATTCACATAATCTTAAAATATAATAATTAAGATATGCAGACTTATCATTCAGTTAAAATCCTGGTTAAGTTTTTTTTGAGGCCCTACAGCTATAGCTTTCTGTAACGAAAGAAAAGTTAACCTAAGAAAAGCAGGGCCATTTAACCATTTACCCACCCACAGATATCCACTATATAAATATATTACGTAGTTTCTTTTCATGTAACATAATAAAAGACAATCTAAAAACACCTTGATAATTTGTTTTCAATTACTTCCCTAATAGAATTCACACACGCAACAAGAAAGACATTAAAAATGTCATTATCTCTTTACAAAAGATCGATAACAAAAAAACATATTCAATCTACAAAAAGACTTCCATATCAAATAATTGAATGACATTTTGATTTTTAAATTCTTCAAAGAAATGTTCTTTTCTTTTTCTTATCTGTATTTGCTATAACCAGGATCTAATCATTTAACATTTAACTTGGATAAAGACAAGATTCTTTGAAATGATGTAATAACTCTTGCTCATAGGTCCTGGAACCACGGTGGCTCAGTGAGACCCTGTGTTTGATCACTGTGTTGGCCAAGAAAGTTCATTGGGATTTTCTGGCGTGGCCCCCCTTGTCATTGATGTAGTACGGTGGGCCTGGCAAGGGACAATGTATAGTCATTCGAATGAGATCAAAAACCAAGGTCCCATTTACACATTGGCATGCACGTAAAATTCGAAACAAGAGTAGGCCAAAGCGCCGCTGTTCGGGCAAAATTTCCCTCATAGCACACAGCATGGTGTATGTCTGTCTTCATTAGCCCAGTAAGAGCAGAACAGTAGGACGTTAAACCCCCATTTCAATTCATGTGTCCTCTAAAAGAAGCAATATTGTTATCAATTTATAAAACTAACCACACCAGTCTTAGCATGGAGTTAAACCTATTCTCATTTAAAAACTTTTTGAACGTTCCTTTACACAGGATCTTGGTTTTTCATCCCATCGTGTTTGGTAGTCATGGATTATGTGCATCTCATCTTATAAAATTTGCTGTATTTGCCCATGAGAGAAATGGGGTTAACATTCACTTGATATAAACTAGGTCATTTTGGGACTAACATATGGTTCAATATTATTTCAATAATTCGCTTGCACGTAGGGATCTTCAGCAGTGGGACGAAACCTGAGGACCCAAAGAAAACCCACGAAGTTGGACAGATGACACTACTCTTTGTCATGTACAAGCGGGGAATCGAAAACATGACACTTGACTCAATGACAGACCTTATTATCCAATGCACATGTGTTAACCATTCGGCCAAACAACCCCGCTATTTGCCCATGAGTTGATTAATTCTCTCTGTAAAATTATTTCTACATAACATAGAAAACCATGACTAATTTCTACAAAATTTACTCAAATGTACCATTTGACGCATTTGTCAATTCAGATGCCAACTTACATTAGACTAATGAGTGCGTTAAATGGCCGTTATTTCATGTAAATGCATTATATCAACAACAAGTCATCCAAATGACTTTCAACACAAAAAAAACCCAGTTTGTTTGAACACATGGTGTTTTAAGAAAAGAAGTCAATTTAGCTTGCACACCTGCAAATGTCATACGAATCTGTTTGACCAGTTTTTTTATTTTTAATGCTTGTGTTTGTCATTTACACAGCGGCTGGAAAACGGTAGAGAGATGAGTTGAAATACGTCCAGTTGTAAAATAATATAATGGATGGTAGAACTTGTCTCTGATATACATATTCATTAAATAGTCAATCTATTCAACGACATTTTCTTTGAAGTCTGTTCTCCGTTGGTGTATGTTGCTAGCCAAACCTCAGAAACCAATTGCTGGCTAATTGGTTGGTCATCTTCACCTTAAGACTTGGTGTTAAGTAAATGGCCCACTATGAGTTTATTGTATTTTTTTTCTTACCTTATGGCAAATATCTGTTAATAGCTTCTACCGTGTAACCTTCGGCTTTTCATTCACAGTTTTTCACAAGCAGGCGACGAAAGGATTTTGATTAAGATTTAGGATGACTGCCAATACAATTTTATTTTTTTGTGACGGGCTAATGATTTTGAATTATCAGCTCCACAAAACCTCTCCTCATTTATGGATTAAGAGATTAAAGGATTAGTGAATAATCTTGGTAGCACTTAGACAGATGTGTAAATAGTTAACATATTGCACATTATAGGTGAACCACATTAACTGGTATAGAAACTTTATGGATAATTAATTGAGCCGTTATATTCAAGCATTAATGAATTCCATCCTTGTATTTTATTTACGGACATGTGATTAATTTATTTTAATTCAGGAACTAGCATGGAAGAACCTTCCAGAGCTGAATGGGAAATGTGCCAAGTTATTTGGATGTACACATTGGTGTGAATGTTAAAGACCCCTTGGCAGTTGGAATTTTAAGAATAATAAGCATCGCACCTTTAACCAATGAGATGAAAATAAGCAAGTGTCAAAAGGACCAAATCACTGTCTTGTCAACAATCTAAACCCTATTCCATACATCCCATTTAGTTTTCGACATGATAGGTACAACGACGTACATGATATAAAACTTAAAATAGCTCCCTATGTCAATCACAGTAAATATTTCATATACAATACTATCAGACAAATGACGAATTGTCATGCTTGCAGATCATAAATTGATGCTACACGATTGTAACAATGAGTTAGTATATCATTACCGTTTATATGATTTGAATAATTTTTTATAGTTTAAAATGTATTTAAAACTGATGAACCAATAAATGTAACAATTATTAAAGTAACATATGGTTTAATTTTAAACAACATTAAAACAGATGATTCATGTACTATTGTATATATAACTATTATTTAATATACTGACTCACATCCATTATCACCACTAGATCTTCAATACCCAGGTTTATACCAGTAGCTTGATCACTCCCAAAATATCAGTTGGGTTATTTCACGGGCAACAAATCGGATTGAAATACACAAAACACATTAGTAGTACAGGCCAATGGCCATTTATTTTACATCTTTTACAGACATCAGTATTTCTCAAATGCACATAGGCCATTCTGTCATTCCATTTGAGAAGGAATACAAACTCTTCCTTTTATACTCATGACAAATGGGAACAGGTAGTGGCAGCACCTAGGGGTCTGGCATCCCCATTTCCCCCTCCCCCCAATTTTTGACAAACTTCAAAACATTCAAAGCTGGCTATATACTGCAACTCGCTTTGGAAGCCAAAAACTCTTCCCTCCCTCCCCTTCCATCTTGACCTAAATAATAATCAATCCATTTGAGAGAGAGAGAGAGAGAGAGAGAGAGAGAGAGAAATGGGGTTTAACGTCCACTCAACACAAACTTGGTCATTTCGGGACTAACACATGGTTCAATTTTATTTCAATAATTTGCTTACGTGTAGGGGTCTTTAGCAGTGGGAAGAAACCGGAGGACCTGGACAAATCCTACGAGGCTGGACAGGCGACCCTACTCCTTGTCACATACAACCGGGGAATCGAAACAGAGCCATTTGACTCAATGACAGACCTTATGATACAGTGTGCACGTGCTAACCATTCGGCCTTCCCCCAATCCATTTGAAGGAACTGTCTAAGACAAAATTCATTCTGTACTCCTTAAACTCCATAAAGGTTACCAAATTAATTACCAACAAAACATATCAATGTCAAACCAACTTCATAAAAGAGGTTATTTCGTCGCAGTCTTGGAGTCTTAACTTGACAAAAAAACTTGAAATTCAAAACTGTCAAGCGTACATTTTCTTTGTGGGATGTACACTATCATGTTCAACAGTTTCTAAATAAGATAATTAAACGACAGGTAAACAATACATAATATTTCAACCTTCAAATCTCTCATTTATCAATTTCTTTGCGTAAAATCTAACACGATATTTTTTTTAAATACCCTCTTGTCAAGTGACTGCTTTTAACCAGTATACACATGGCTTTCAAGTTTCTATACCTATTTAATGAGAGACTTACCAAGGTAAAAAGACTCAAAAGAAAAGGGTCTTAAGACATGAAACGATATCTAAACATCGAATCTCTTTTCAATGGCAAATTTTTGTACAAATTACTCTAGGTATTAGATTTATCAGTTTGAGTTTGTAGTGAACATCTAAAGGGTGACTGAGGTAATTTTAACTATAGATGTTACAATCTAGAAATAATAATAATTTTATTATTTTTTTTTTAAATATGCAAGGTTGAATATATCTGTAGAATATGTGACAGATTAAAAGGTTTGAAGAATTAATATGAAAAGATAAAATAACTTCTTTACTACCAAATACTTTTGCAGTTTTTGTGATTATAATATGAGGGGGAAAATTTCAGAATTCAGATATATATTTATGTGGTTAAAATAAATTTTGATACATATTTATTGGTGTAAAAAAAATTCAGATACATATTTTTCGGTGCAAAATAAATTCAGATACATTTTCCAGGACACTGATATATATCTGTAATGCCAGTAATGTATGCACTTGGTTATTTATGAAAATATCATCTCTGTTTTCATTTTAAGATATTTCTATAGCATAAATAGGAATTATTAACTGAATTTGGAAAGAGATACATATTTTGGGGGAGTAAATAAATTTAGATACAGATTTGGGGCATAAAAAATTCAGATATAGATGTTTTTAAAATTGTTCTGGATCTGCATTCAAATACTTTTTCATTTTAAGGTAGTTCTATAAACCTAAATTATTAACTGTACATGAGAGTGAGTTGAGACTGAATAGTCTTGTGTTTAAAAAAGATTTTCTATCAAATTGATCATTTTATACATGTATTTGATCAACCCACCTTCTTTCCATGTTCCTTCCAAGAGCTTCCAGAATAGGACCATTTCATCATTCTATCATTTTCCTTCCTAGCACTCCACTATTCCACATTGAATAACACAATATCCACCGTGCATATATATATATATACTTATATGTATACAATATCCACTATTCAATACAAATTACTTATTGTAAGCGTAATTCCTATTACAATGACTTCTATCTTTCCTTAATCAAATTGACTATACTTCTATTACACGCGATAATGATCTCTCAATACGGCTTATCTCTGATCCCATGAATAACAATTTGAATAACTTGAATTCAAGAGTTTCACTGTCACTATCAAACTTATACTATTTTAGATCTCTGTCTTTTAAATCAATTTTGTCAATCAGTTATCTGGTTAATAATTTCACGTCTGTAGAAAATAAATCCGTAAAATGGTACAACTTCATTACACATAGTCGGATAATCCCTTAATTTGAATTAATCATATCATTGAGTTGATCTCCATGAAGTGAAACCTTTGGGTTCTTTTTTTTTTTGTATACGAATCAAGATTATCTATGTTTTACATACAGCTCTGATATCAGTATATATATATCTTATTGCTATGATGAGTTAAATAAACATTGACACATATATAGGTATAGATATAGACAATAATAGTCAACTATTATCTATATATACGTCAATCAACTTTATACACAAGACCTCAGGGTTATTCCATTCAATAATTTGTGTAGACTGTTGGTAAACAACACCATAACTTGAGGTTATAATCGTAATAATAAGGTTTGTATTAATTCACGAACTGGTACCACCATGTATCGGATATAGCCCACTATATTTAGTTAGTTTTTTTTATTCACTGTTGTATCAAACATTTACACTATTGAAATATTATGACACATCTGTTCAAATCAAGTTCAAAATTAGACAAAAAAAAGTTGTCAACTTTGCTTGATTCTGGTTTTTAAACTGACATTGTCTGGTTTGTTGCCTATTTTGTGTCAAAACTTTTTACTGTCTTTATTCGGAACAGACGTAATACGAACAGGTTGCAACTTCCACTGTCACCATTTCACAACAAGTATTCAAAACCAACCTTATCAATTGTTTGACAAGTGGCTAATTTTAGAGATTTTTTTTTAGTTCATGAGGTATATTTTTGTTACGTGCAGAAAATTACATGGGCCTTATTGACACTAAATTGTCAGAAACTACACTGAGCGCTTAATATGTAAATAGAACCTCTTCGGCAAATGTCAAGAATACGGCACTTAGATTTACTAGAAACACAAAAGGTCTCAAATATATATATATACAGATGTGTCTCATATAATTTTATTTTTCTATTTCCAGATTTTAAAAAACAAACAACCAAAACATCACATTTTAAGTCTAAAAGTAAAATTGTTCCGTTACTGTTCTGGCTTGGAAATTGTTGGTATCGTTTTCACGACAGCTTTAGAAATCAAACAAACATGTTTTCTGAGGTTTTCTCTCTTTTTTTAAAACTGCTGTTTCCACAAAATATTCCTCGTAGGGACAGACCTGCGGTTTTCAAATTTTTCACATACTTTCTACAAAAAAACAAATTTGCATGTGATTCTGTATTTGGGGTGTATTGAACTTGGCACTGATATGTTGTCTTTTTATTTAAATACTCCTTCGTCTTTTTCTCGCTTTTTCGTGTACATCCAGCTCAATTAATCCTTTTTACTTTTGATGTAGAGATTTTTCAGAAAATAAAAAAAAAATAGAAAAAGTGCAGAATTTTGAGACAAAATCTTTTTTAAGTCCACAATTCATGTCCACATTTTGTTGATATAGATTTCTAAGCATACATCCACAGAGTTTGAATTAGAAAACTTTCACTAAAAACTTGCACGGACGTCTATCTTCTGTATTTTATTTAACTCATCCGATTGGAATTAATTGCATGAATAATATAAAAAACTGATTGCATCATTAAGTATTTAATGATCACTTCGGTTGGTGATCTATTGTTGAACCATCTGATGCTTATAATCCCTTCGTCACCCACTATCACTGATCCTCTAAAACATCTCTAGTACTAAAATCAACTTGTATAAGTCATGTGTACTAACAATGACACTGTATTACACTGCATAGTGCCGAAGTGCCGGCTCGTTGTGTACTCGAGAAAAGCAGGGAAAATACGTTCATTAAACAAGTGTCCCAAGATCAGTCTATAGCCAGCGTGAAAACAAACATAGGAAGAATCCATTCAGTAATGCAGGGACAGGTGAGTATTTTACCTGGTCGGATCGGTCTATTTACTTTCAGGTGTAGTCTACACTCAGTTTTAAATGGAAGAGTTCATGTTGTACCTCAATAAAAGAACCCTTTTGTCAATTACAAATTACTCTTGATTCATGGTCTGACTGTAGTAAAAGGGGCCAATAGCTCCTACCTATTTAGGTAATTAGCCAATCAATGCAATTAAAATCCAATCATCTACAGGTATACCTCCCCATTGATAGAGAAATAATTATTTGGTGTTGTCTTTAAGATTGAGAAACTAAGTCATCACAATTAATGTAGTTTTTATCATGTCACAAAATAAATCATTTACGAAAATCTAAGGCGGATTTTGTCATATGATAAATCTTGACAGTATTTACATCAATAATCAAACATATAAGATTACTTTATTATTTAAAAACTATTGAATTATTTCATACTTATTTGTTCATTAGAAGTAAGAATATTGATGATAAATCTCAGCAAAGAGATCTTTGTAAATCATCTGCATCAATTCCATTTGGTTAGCACGTGCACACTGTATCCTAACGTCTGTCATTGACTCAACTGGCGTAGTTTTTAATCCCCGATTGTATGTTACAAGAATTAGGGTTGCCTGTCCAACGTCATGGGTTTTCTCCGGGTCCTCCGGTTTCCTGCCACTGCTAAAAGACCCCCATGCACGAGAGAATTATTGAAATAAAATTGAACCATGTTAGTCCGGAAGTGACCTAGTGTGTGCCAGTGGATGTTCGTCTCTCTCTCTCTCTCTCTCTCTCTCTCTCTCTATTAGATGAAGTAATCTGTCAATAGTCACCTACAAAGTCTTTTATACAAATTTTCTTGTAAGAATGTCTTTGTTGAAGTCCTTGTCCTTGTAGTCATAGTTTTTTCAATATGACCAAAGTAACAGAAGATGTCCATAAAAATCAACATGGTCAAAATCATCATACCAGTGTGTCTAGATTGATGAGATTGTATTTCTGGTATCAAAACTTCCCAAGTTAGCCTATATTTAACCTAATGTTAACCTAATGAACTAACAAGATTAATAGGATTTTACAGGTTTGACACTGATCAAATAATATTGATGATATCAAAGCATCCCAAGTTAGGCTATATTTAACCTAATGAACTAATAAGATTACTAAGATTCTACTGGTTTAACACCAATAAAACTAGAAGATGGGAGGTTTGATAACACTCATATCAATACTACACACTAACTAGAAAGATTACTAAGATTCTACAGGTTTAATACCAATAAAACTAGAAGATGGGAGGTTTGATAACACTCATATCAATACTACACACTAACTAGAAAGATTACTAAGATTCTACAGGTTTAATACCAATAAAACTAGAAGATGGGAGGCTTAATAACACTCATATCAATATACATACACACTAGAAGATATCATGAAATAAGATATATAATTATTTGATACCCACAAAGATAATCTTGGAAGTGATCCTGTGGTCATTATACTTGTCATATATCTAGCTATATATTATTTGACCATGGATTTTGTTTGGGAAATAATATCATAAATACATTTCCATGGCTTAATCCATGCTAAAATGTGCTCAGATGGATTATTTAACTAATAGGGAGGGAGGGAGGGAGGGAAATGCGGTTTAACATCCACTTGACACAAAATAGGGCATTTCAGGATTAACACATGGTTTGATTTTATTTCAATAATTCACTTGCGCGTAGGGGTCTTTAGCAGTGGGAGGAACCTGGAGGACCCACAAGGTTTGACAGGCGACACCACTTCTTGTCACGTACAACCGGGAAATCAAAACCACCCCAGTTGACTTAATGACAGACTTTATGATAAAGCAGCCATCCACCTCCACAAAAATCTAATATAAATATAACAGTAGATAATGCCAAATGTTGGTAAATACCAAATGGTACTGAATCATTTTGAGCTGATATTTCTTTTAGAGATTCAACTTTTATAATATTATAGCTTGCAAGGGATTTCTAACACCGGTACCTCAATTGACAATCAACAACTTCAGATGTTTTATAAATAGAAACATTGTTATGTATGGAAATCAAAAATGTCTAATCTTACATCTGTAAACAGACTGACAATAAGATTTCTCATCGTGTCATATCTAACATCAGACGATCTACACTCAAAACTGGTACGAAAACTATATAGACCCTTATAATTACAAGTAGCCTTGACTAAAAAGTCTAGACATTCAGACAATATGAAAAGTGTACTGGGCTGGTACGGACATATATCTAATAACACATTCTGGATTAAGCAACATGCTCAACTATTGGTTGGCATGCTTGGAAATATTGTTAACTTTGGTAATGTTAATGTATTTAGGTTATACAGGATTTAGGAAATGTCAGGGGTAGGGATTCTCTAGGAATTCCATGGATGTCATTGTCCAATCCCTAGATTAACAGACATATATCCAATAACAAATTTTTGACTAAGAAACATTGCTCAACTTTTGGCATGCTTGGAAATATTGTTAACTTTGGTAATGTTAATATATTTAGGTTATACAGGATTTAGGAAATGTCAGGGGTAAAGATTCTCTTGGAATCCCATGGATGTCATTGTTCAATCCCTAGATTAACGGTGGTGGGTATCTCTATCATTATTTCATCTCTAACACAACTTGCTTCCACTCCTTTAATCTCCATAATGTCAAAATGAAAAATTTGGAAACGTGTTCAGTTCATGTTGGGTTAGGCACACATTTGATATGTTATAAATTTGTTACAGTTTGTACAGGATTTGGCTAGAGCATAACAATGGCTGGATATTGTTATCTAAATAATAGTAGCATTGCATGTAGACTCTGTCTGCAGGGGAAGAACCAGGTACCAGTAAATGTAATCCCATTGTTATGAAAAGTCCTTTTCTAATTCCACACATTATATAAAACAGTTGGAAAATTTTTAAAAAAATCAACAATGTGCAAAGTAAATGAACCTTTGCTAATGAGTTTTGGAAGATCTAGAAGGCATAGTGCAACAAATGTATCCTTTGGAATTGAAAAACAATCGCAGCCAATTTGAATTGAATTTACGTGCGACTCAGAATTTCAATGGGATTCCTTCCATATCTGAACAACGCTGACCTGTTTAGTGGTTAAGAGAATTGTGAAAAGAAAGAGCAGCGGACCGAGGGCCTGAAAACCCCCCCCCCAAAAATGACTGGATATCCAGGGGTGATGACAATATACCCCCACATAAAATATGGGTAAATAAAAGTGATATCAAGAACACATCTCGTTAAATTTAGATTGGGTGAATGTCCATGTGACTTCTAGATGTCACTGGCATGCCGACACAAACAATTAGTCCTACACCTGTCTCATGGCAGACGTCAGATGTAATAATTAATAATAGTAACTTTACAGACATATATATGATGATTAAAGAACCACTTTCAAACTACAAGTAATTGTAATTACACCAAAATCAGCGTCTATATCAGACATGTTGCTACACGTCACATGTCTAATTCTATGATATTTCATCAATCAAATATCATGAAGTCATACAGGTGGATTGTATATCTCCTTATTTCATATACATGTTATTATATAAGCCATGTTAAATTTGTATAGTGCATGTCAGGTATTTTAAAGGTAGTCATGTTCCACCTGTGACAGGTGAGTCTTTAATCAAACATCAGGTAATATAATTACCTGAGATCTAATGCAACATCATGATCATTTGATATAATTAGATCTTTGAACTTCTTATGAATAAACAGAAATAAAAGAAATTCAATATATACTAAAAAGATTATAAAATAAATGAAATGTATTGTTTTTCTTTGGGAAACCATTTTCAACTTGATTAATAATGTATGAGTTGGAAATTTACTGTAGCTAGTAAAGATATTTGAACATCAGCGTATTTCTTACTTGTAAGTTTGAATTTTCTCAACAGGTATAGCAGAAATTGTTTTTGAATATTGAGGTCATTTGTCTCAATCAATACTTGTTTTTTACTTTTAAAAAATGAAATGAAATGTGGTTTAACAACCTAATGTTCTGCACCAACTGGCCACTTCTTTAATTGTGGTCTTTTGATCATGAGATGTAATCCTCTAAAACCTTAATCATTCTTGTTCAAAGATGTTATATCCTCTCAAACCGTAATCACCGGCAAGCTATCACCTAATAAATAAATTTATAAAAAAAATATAATATTCAGTTCTAATGAATTGAGATGAACTGGTAACCCTTTTAAACCTCAATTGCTGGTATTTTCAGATGTAGCCCTCTTAAGACCGTAATCACTGGCAAATTAATTAACAAACAGATAACTTTATCATCCTCTTACAATTCCATTTGGTCTGGAATCATGATATAAAAAACCCCAAAAAACAACAGATTTTTAATTCTAGTGAACCGAGATGTAATGCACTAAAACTTTAATCACTGGTGTTTTGAGATGTAGCCCTCTAAAACCGTAATCACTTGCAAGCTAATCAACCAAGAGCTAAATTCATCAGCCAGTCAGTTTTAATTATAGCCAGGAATCATAACTGTTATATAACCCTGGTCTGTCAGTCCAATGTCGAGATTCCAAAAATTATTTTTTTTTAAGAAAAACATCAGTTTCACTCAATTCTGACACTGTTTTGAGAGAATTTACAATGTGCCAAAATAAACTCTCTCCCTGTTCGATTTGCGAAGTATCGATGAACAATGTTTGATAAGCTCAGTTGTATGAGTACAATTGTATACATTGAGCATAACTTACACTAGACATACAAATGTGGTTTACCAAATCTTTATTTAAATTCAATGAAAAAATAGAGGCTTAAAAAACAAATTTGTTCCTAATTTCTCCGTGGTGTAAAAAAAAAAACCCTAGACAATGAATCCTTTAATGTATTTAAGTAATTTTAATTACAAACATCTATTTACAAAAAAAAAAGGTGACACTATTGGGAAATGGCTAATAAATCTAAACAATAAATATGTCAAGAGTAATCATGTATAGAGAATCAACCAATGAAATAACAAGTCACATATATCGCTTCAATACCTTATAAGTGTTGTACCTGATGAAAGCAAAAGTAGAGTTGTATTATTAACATTAAACTCCATCTGTTCACTGACATAAAAGGGGACATTAATTTTGATTAATCACTGATAATATGGGGTTGAAAGGTGACCATTGATTATGTCCACTCTTGACCAGTAAACCATCTATTGAATAACAACAGGGGGTTATGAGACCCAGGTGGACCAAGACAATAATAATAATAATTTCCCTAAAATCAATAACCTGTAAAATATGTTTTTTCTTGTAATTAATTGGCCAACACATCTAAATTTGATTGGTCAATTATTGTATCGGGTGCACATGTGCCAGAAGAGTATAATGGCTGATTGCAAATTAACCACTGAGCAGCTTGCGGGGCTAGAAATGAAATAAATTGAAGTAAACTATCTACTTTTCTGTACCGACTGGGCTGATTACACCGGGCAAATGCTGAGCAGTGTGCTATAAGGGAAATTTAGCCCAGACAGCAGCATTTTTGCCTACTCTACTTAACATTCCAATTACATCAAGGGTTCTTTTTATGTAAACATGAAAAAGTACAAAGAACCTCAGTTTTTATCTCATTAGAAGGATTAGACACTTTCCATACCAGATCCTCTATCCTGCTTCACTAATAAGGAGAAACGAGGATGGAAAATCCTGAGAGAGCTGTCTACTCCAACACCAGAGAGAGAGAGAAATGGGGTTTAACGTCCACTCGACACAAACTAGGTCATTTCGGGACTAACATACGGTTTAAATATATTTACATAATTCGCTTGCGCGTAGGGGTCTTTAGCAGTTGGAGGAAACCGGAGGTCCCGGAGAAAACCCACGAGGTTGGACAGGCGACCCTACTCCTTGTCACGTACAACTGGGGATTCGAAACCACGCCAGTCGACTCAATGACAGACTTTATGACACAGCGCGCGCACGCTAACCATTCAGCCATCCAACCCTCCCTCCAACACCAGGACTTCATAGTTAGAGACCAAGCTCATATATATTGGCCCACTGTGACTCTGAGACTGAATTTTACAACAGTAGCATTATCAAAATGCACCATTATTTTGTTTTCTTCGCTAATTCAATACTGACAATTTTGTGATTTGTGGACAATAAGTTTTTCTTTACACAATTAAACTACAAAAATCAGGTATTTTTACAAAAATAACATTATTAAAATACAAGCACAATTATTTCTTTACTGATTAGATACTGAAAATTTAGTGATTTGTGGACAATGAGGTTTTTTAATAAACAATTACACCACCAATATCAGGTAATACCTACTTCAAGATAACCTCACTGACTTAACACCACAAACAAAATCAAATTATTTAATAAGATACAATTGAGATAGTTTGATAAAGACAAGAGCCATGGAATGATAAAACACCTGTATTGAATATCCGGCCCTTAATCTTCTCTTTATCTCATTATAATGACTAGTTCTATTATTTCTAAAGGTGTCAATGAGGTATACTTAAAGATAAAGGCACCTCCAGTCATTTGTCGTGTTTTTTGATCAGTGATATAGAACTAGATCTAATGATACTGGTTGATTGTTGGAGTCTATCTCTTTAGGTCGTATTGTGTAAGCCCCTATTAACCAGGCCTTGATTGCCTATATCATACTTTATGAAGCTGTTCTTGATGACAGGGACTATAGTCTTATATATCAACTAATATTTAACCATGGTTACAGATCAATACTTCAATAGAAATTATTTAAATTTAAACAACTTCTTGCCTTAAGTACTAAGATGTTCAACTCTGATAGATATACCCTGGTATAACGAGGTGACTCTTGGTGATAAGTTTAAGAAATCCCGCCTAAATTAAGCCGCGGGAGAGAAAACTGATTGAACATCGATAAACAAAATAAAAGTAACAGATTTAAATATTTGCAACATGACAATTGTTGAATTTAACCCATGCAGTTTTCTCAATATTCATTTTTTACATTTCATTGAATCTGATTTAAAGCACAGTGTAGCCTTCAAAACCTTTGTATGAATTCTGAAAAAAAAAACGGCAATGATTTTTTCAAGTCTTACCATATGTAAAGTACTTCATAAAATATGAAACTTGATCTGAACACAGAAAAATCACCCTCTATCGTATTGAACCAAAGATGACATAAAGATGAAAAATAAAAAATATTGATACAACTACAGATATATCTTTATTCAAAATAATATGATTTACTGCATGTATATAGGCGTATCAATGGAAAAAAAAGATCTACAAACAAAAAATCATGATATGACATGACAGTATAAAACACAAGGTGAGCTGACCATCAGAGATCACCACGTCACTAAGATATCCATCAATAACATGACATTTATAGAACAAGATATTTCTCCTGTCATCTTTGATCCGTGTAAATGGTAACAACGTGATTCGTGTTCATCAATATATCAAACTTATCGCGGTTTATTTATTATTATAACAAAATTGGAGAGCTTTTTCAGTCCAAGTGATTGACAGAGCTTTGATTTATGCAATCAAAACTCTGCAAATGCATTATGATTTTTTGCACTATGATTATTTTGAGATTTTTTTCATTGCTATTTTGGACTTCAGTTGTGATTTGTTTTCTACCAGAACTGTTTACTTTGGACTTATAATTGTATTGTACTTTTATTGTTCGATTGTTTTTTTGGTACTTGAATGTACTTGAATTGTTTACTTTGTCTTTGAATTGTTAACTTTGCATTTGTTTGTTTTGTACTTGATTTGATTATTTTGTACTTGAATTGTTCGTGTTGTATTTGTTTTGTACTTGATTTCTTTGTTTTGTACTTGAATTGTTTACTTTGTACTTGAGAGAGAGAGAGAGGGAAATTGGGTTTAACGTCCACTCGACACAAACCAGGTCATTTCAGGACTAACATATGGTTTAATTTTATTTCAATAATTCGTTTGTGCGTAGAGGTCTTTAGCAGTGGGAGGAAACCGGAGGGTCTGGAGAAAACCCACGAGGTTGGACAGGCGACCCTACTCCTAGTCATGTACAACCAGGTATTTGAAACCACGCCAGTTGACTCATTGACATGCCTTATGATACAGCATGCACGTGCTAACCATTCGGCCATCCAACCCCCCTACTTTGTAATTGAATTTTTTATTTTATACTTGAATTGTTTGTTTTGTACTTGAATTGTTTTATTTTGTACTTGAATTGTTTTGTTTTGTACTACTTGAATTGTTTACTTTATACTTGAATTGTTCGTCTTGTATTTGAATTGTTTGTCTTTAACTTGAATTGTTTGGTTTTGTACCTGATGTTTTATTTTGTAATTGATTTATATTTGAACATGATTTTACACTTGATTTTGATTCATCGTGCACAATGTATTAGGTATTCAATTTTACACTTGATTTTGATAAATTGTGCACAACGTACTAGGTATTACATTTTACACTTGATTTGTTGGTGGAGTAAAAGGTCCACACCTTAAAAGAATTGTTTTCTTCTATCTTCAGCATTACAAAAGAACACTTTTTATATTTCCATATTGTCAAAAAATTTAAAAAGATAAGAAGGAAGCACCTTTTGTCATTTTTGCAGATTCAATACATTAATGTTACTTTGATATCCTTAATCCTTCGTGCTTTAGCAGAGAATTTCTACTTTCATTTACATCTGATCAAATAATCTGTCAACAGATCAATCTCGATGTGTCAATAATATATTTATTATTAATAAAACTGCACATGGAAATTCACTTTCAATCTTTTAATGAAAGGGATCTGAAGAGCAACTTAAGATTGGAAATCTGTCATTGTCAATGCATATATTCAATATTTCAATATCAACATTTGTGTATTTAGGGAGTTGAATAAAAATGTGGCAATAATTTCTACCTGTATTCAGTAAATGTAAATTAGCTCATTATTATGTGAAACATTATTGGAAAAAGCTATCATATCAAATATAGAAACATTTCATCAATAACTGATAGAATGAGAGAATTTTGGCATCAAAAATAAATACAGAATTTTGGTTTCAGTTAAAGCCTCTGCTCTTCATTGCATTATTCAGGCACTATGTAATATTTCACGGCTTAATCCATGATCATAAAGCTGCTGATGAAAGCTGGAGATGAATTTATATAAGCTATGGCTTGTTTTCAGATCCACAATATCAGTATTGTAAATAATCATGAAATAAAATAAATAATAAAATATTGTTTAAACCAAAGCTGCCGATAGTCATTTGCATTTTCGGACATGATTTAATTTTGTATGATTTAATTCATGCTAATGATTTAATTGATTACTTAACAAATAATTAAACAAAGAAAAGCAAAATATCAAGGGTAGATCATTTCCCAGATTGGACCCATCTAACGGTTTTACTGAACACTTAATAATGGCACTAGCTTGTTTATGAATGTTAGCGAAATTTTCAATTATTATACTAAATGGAATAAAACATTTTTGTACTGATATTACTTTTAGAGATTCAACTTTCACAATAGTTTACAAAGGATTACTAAATGTGGTAACTGAAATGATATGACTTCAGATAATATTAGCTGTTATGTTTTCTTTAGATCAATTCATATTAACTCATGTACTCTATTCAAGTATTCACAAATCTTTAAACTATTTATTTAATTTGTTTAATTTGAACTCATTGCAAAACACTTAAATACACTGCAAACATAGAAAGAAAAGTGATCTTCATTGAGCCTAAAAAGCTTCCAGACAAAAAATAACTTGTACATTTGATTAGAGAGACAGGCTTTTAGAATTTTTTAGAATTTGAATAGCAGAGAGAGAGAGAGAGCAGAGAGAGAGAGAGGGAGAGAGTTTAACTCCACTTGATGCAAACTATGACATTTCGGGACTAACACATGGTTCAATTTTTTTTTAAAATTCACTTGCACATAGAGGTCTTCAGCAGTGAGACGAAACCAGAAGACCAGTGATAAAACCCACAATGTTGGACAGGCAACCCTATTCCTCGTCAAGTATATTCTGTGAATTGAACCCATGCCACTTGATTCAATGACAGACCTTTTGATCTAAAGCACAAACTGACAAACCAGTTGTTGTTCAGAACAAAACAATTATAAAGTTTTATACCCAAACTACGATTCAATATATAAATCAATAAACAAGTTTTGTCAGGGTTATGATTTGTTTTTTTCTGATGGAACACCTATTATTTTACCTACTAACATCAATATGTCATGGTGAAATTGATTTGCTGCCAACTCGACCTTAATCCATCTTTGACGGTAGACTATTGCCTTAAGGTTCTACTATATTTTTTTTTCATGAGCATATTTATACTTTTAGGTATAAAAATGATCAGATGAATACACAAAAATATCTATTCTAGCAATTTGTTTATTCCGAAAAAAAAATATCATCAACCCAAAAGTCTCCTTTCTGATGCTGTGACATGGCTGTAAGTGGAACAAACTAAAATATGATGGTTCCAAAAACCAAGGTGATACGAGAGAGGGATAAAAATTAATTCTAGTATTTTGTTTTCTCAAAAATCTTATTGTTCAAAATGAAAACAAAAAGAACACAATCTTTTCTGATACACGGACAAGGGTAACAAACTAAATTAAGACAAGGAGAGAAGTAAGTGTAGCTTGTCACGCACTGTCAAAATGAGACCTTTGCTGTCTTTGTGTCCAGTCTTCAATGTGATCTAATTTCAGACCCAATTTCCCTACTAAAGCATCAGGTTTATTTTTAGTTTGAATCTACCATTTAATCAGAGATCAAGTGTGTGCTGGGTGAATGTGGTTGAAATTTTAATGAAGTATTGAGTCATTTTAGATCAATGGGATTAAGTCTCCACGTCTGCTTAGAATATAAAGAGTGGTCTCCCTTTTCTTCTTCATCTGTCAAGACTGTCAAACAATCACTAGTTTGAAACGTACTATAAAAGCTAGGTTAGGGTAAACCTTGAGTGCTTGAACTAATGAATGAAAACTGTCTTATCAAAAGAATTTACACTAAAATACTAAGAAAGGATTGTTGAAAGATCACAAGAGGGACCTTGAATGCTGTTACAAAACGAGGCGTTGTTTTTAAACTAGTAAAGAACCACTAAATGAATCCTTGAAAAACAGATAAAGAATCTTGAGGTTTAACTTCCACAGCAACAAACAGGAAATCCGGAAGGAAAACTACTGTTTTGTTGAGCAGATTTTTTTTAGAAATTCCATATATTTGAATTCAAATTAATAAAGTCTCTGAATTTAATGCATTGATTTTGAACATTCTAAAACAAATAATGTCAGAAAATTGATTGATCTCTTAAATTAAAATGTGGTTTAATTTCTCACATTTTTTGTCTAATACCCATCCATCACAAAGCTATCTATCTAAAAAACATATATATATATATATATATGGTTATGAATCTTTATTTATGCTTGCAGGGTTTTTTTATTCAAAGAAACCAACAGAGGAGGGATTTTGGGTGGACAAGTGGTCCAATGCATGTACTTTTGATCATAAAATCCTTCAGTGATTCGATTCCCAAACAAGGACAGCTGTCTAGTTGTTTAGATGGGACAAAAAGCAAGGTCCTGTGTACACATTGGAGTGCTCGTAAAAGATCCTTTGGCAGTTGGAATTCAATATAAGAGTAGGCTGTGGTGCCGCTGTTCTAGCAAAATTTCCATCCTAAAGACTTCTAGCGAATTATTGAAATAAAAATTACCATATGTTATGCTCTAAATGACCTAGTCTGTGTCGAATGGACGTTAAACTCTCTCACTCATTTCTCCAATACAGGAATAGTTCTTTGGTATAAAATTAATATAACTCTGTACAACTGATTTAACAAGACCCTCTGCTGTCAGTCTTAGCTAAAGACTTCAATTGACTGACATTTTGAACTTTTATGCAATGCAATCATTATATTGGTTTGATCCAATAACACAGCAATCAAAGACTAATGATAATCAACCACAAGGATGTTTCAATGACGTAATCTGTAGTCTGATATTTGGATTACAGACAGGGATATATCTAATATAAAGTTTACTTTCAAATAGAATAGGATAAATGTCAATGTGCTGTCTTATTATTCATGATTAATTTCATCTTTAATATCATCAAACAACTAGTTCAATCATCTGACATGTTGAAAAGGTCAAGATTAAAACATCTGATATTTTGAAAAGGTCGAGATTAAAACATCTTCTATTTTGAAAAGGTTGGGATTCACTAATTAAGCTACAACATAAATTTACATAAATGAATAATTATTAAAGTGACCATAAATATGTTGCTTTTTTATTGTAAACTACATGTACAGTCCTCTTGTTTGTAACAGGACTCTTGTTTTAGATAAATTTACCAGTCTTGAAAGACTGACAGTGAAAATGACCAGTTGCAGTATTTATCTGTCAGTCAATTTACATGCCATTAAAATTAGAATTTCAAAGAGAAAAGAGAGAGAGAGAGAGAGAGAGGGTTTAACGTCCACTCAACACAAACCAGGCCATTGTGGGACTAACATATCACTTGCACGTAGGGGTCTCTAGCAGTGGGAGGAAACTGAAGAACCCAGAGAAAACCCACAAGGTTGGACAGACGACCCTACTCCTTGTCACGTACAAACGCGATTCAAAACCACGTCACTTGACTCAATGATAGACCTTATGATGCAACACGCAAGTGTTAACCATTCAGGCACCCAACCCCCCAGAATTTTAAAAAATTTAACATTGAAACACAGCAAATACAGTTTATGTGTGTAAGTACACTAAATAAATAAATATAAAAAAGTGGGATTATGCTAAATATTGGAAATCTGAAGCAAAAAAAAAAAAATATCCAAAATTGACTGAAAGTCCTGATTTGTACCATAAGTATTTTTCAAAGATTTATATCATTTTGTTTAAGACATATGTCTACATTATTGTGCCTTAAAAGATATCATTTATAATTTTTAGGAGAATATGACATACACTTTTTGGGTCTAATCTTCTTATTTACATTAGCTAATACATTTTAATTTCCTATAATTTAGATAATAAGCTTGTTTTATTGGTCAACTCGAAGGCAATTCTTTTAAATGATTATTTTTTAAAGTATGAACACAGAACACTTTTATAAATCTTGTTTTAATATCAATCAGTTTTGTGGACTAACCTTCTGATCTACATCAGCTGATACATTTTATTTTTCTATATTTTATTAACCAACTCGATTGTAATTCTTTTAATAGTTTGTATTTTAAAGGTTTTCCTCCACAGTATGAACACAGAATACTTTTGTAACTCTAGTTTTAGTATCGATTAGTTTTTATAATACCTATTCTTGATGACTTAGTAACACCCTACTTATATGTATGTTTTAGTACAAACATTAGTTGACATACTACCCTAGTGAATACAAAAATCATCTAAATAAGATCTATAGATATCAAGTGATGTGCATTTAATAGGATTAAATATAGAACACGATAAGTAAAATACCTGACATGAAATGGTGTGAATCTAATGATCTTGTACAATATATGTTTTTACACTCCCTCGTAAATTTACATGTAAGATCACCTCCTTCATACTGATCTAAAGTCAAGTGGTACATATATCATTTATTACTTAATTCTACTTCATTTAATCTTCAAATATCTGTACACCAACATAAACCTACAAATCAAGCCCGCTTTTATTATTACTCCTACAAATCAAACCCTCAAATATATACATTAATCCTACAAATTAAAATCTTGAATACTCCTACATAAACCTACAAATATCTAAACATACACCTACATAAACCTACAAATATCTACATATACTCCTACATGAACCTACAAATATCTACATATACTCCTACATAAACCTACAAATATCTACATATACTCCTACATAAACCTACAAATATCTACATATACTCCTACAAATATCTACATATACTCCTACAAATATCTACATATACTCCTACATGAACCTACAAATATCTACATATATTCCTACATAAACCTACAAATATCAAGCCCTCGACTGATTATGTTTTTCATTGGTAGATTTAAAAAATCAAAAGGACTTAACATGAAAATAAGTTCTGTAAATAAGACCGCTTGTAACAAAATATTAAAAGCAACTCTACGATGGAATAATTTCTCTTTATGTTCGTGAGATACCATTTCTTTTTCATTCCAACCATTTATGACAAATTTAACTCGCTGGATATCGTGATTTACCTTCAGTTTAAGATCAATATTGCTTTCTCTCATTTATTAATCTCCAAATAAAAAGAGCTCAAAGTCATGGTCCTATGAAAGGATCAAAGTCAAACCAATACAAGAAACTTTCTTTACAAACCTCTTCAACGATCCCATGAGAACGTAATTAGATTGAAAAGTCTCATAGATCTTTAATTCAATGATAGGCATTCTTTTTTTTTTGTTTGACATAATGTTTTAAATCTGAATCGATTAAAATTTTGAAGAATGTCCTTTTCAAGACAAAAATGTCCCGATACAAAAGCACAGCTATCATTTTTGTTGGTTATGTGGACCTCAATTTTCGAATTTTCGAGATTGCTGTGGCAGTAATTACATTTATTTTGCTGTCAATCCAAACTTTTGTACACCAGATGATTCGTAAATAAAGGATGTTTGCTTCAATGAAATAAAACATTTTTGAAGAGAAATCGGAAACATGTAAGATCTTTAAAGGTAGAAAACTACATACCTTTGAAAGAACTCTTAAAGATACATTATGGGAGATTAGATAAAGTTGGTAGTTCTCACAATAATAGATAAAAACTAGATAATGTAATGGAAATTTGCTGAAAATTTCAGTCAAATTGATCCACCCTGAACCGAGTATTTAGCGATTGAATTGGTTCAAATCCAGTAAATATTGCAGGCTAGCGATGTCATCAAGAGTTATTTATGGTCTGAATAAGTTAATAAATGTCTAATTAATAATTTAGATAACGTTTCAGACCTGCAAATGGCAGATTTAGCTCTTGCATAATGTATGTTTAATAGCTGGAATAAAATGAAATGAAAAGAAATGAGATTTAATGTCCTACTGTTCTGCTTCAACTAGGCTAATGAAAACGGCACATAGTTGGCTATGAGGGAAATCTTGTCTGGACAGTGGCGTTTCAGCCTACTTTTGTATCAAATTCCAACTGCAAAAGAATCTTTTACGTGCATGCCAATGTGGACACGGGACCTCAGTTTTTTTTATCCCATCTGAACGACTATACGTTGTCCCTTGCCAGGCCCCTTTTTCTGCACGACTGGCAAGGGGAAACCACTTCGGAAAATCCTGATGAACTTTTTCGAGATCGAACCTGCGATCTTCAGGCTAGCGAGCCAGCGTCTTACTCACTTTGCCACCCTTAACAATTGGAATAAGATGAAGAGAAGGAGGAAATAACTCCCATGTTACACTATGTGGTGTATGCTTCTCTTCATACTCCCATATTTGGTGCAGAAAAGTAGGACATTAAACCTCTTTTCACCTATTCACTAAAATTTGTTATGTTAGTATTTAAATAAGCATTATAAGTCTATCAATCACTCATTTATATGACAAAACTGCATAATAAAAAAATACCACAGAATAAATTATAGTGCATGTATTTAAAAACTGTATTCTTTAACAGCCACTAGAAAATAAACTGAGGTCAAAGAATTGATAAAATATCTGTATTTAAGACTTGATATTATTCTTTATGATATTTCATAACCTTTTACAGTTCAACTTTATAACTGGTTGACAAGTCTCTATTGATGGGTCTTTTATTGTACTTTCTTTATCAATTGACTCATCAATCTTATCAGAGATCTACCCGCTATTCTTCTCGTTCAATGCCTTACGATCAACAAAAGTATATTTCTCAAAGTAAATGTTGGTGACTTAGTTCTAGAAATGTTCAGATAGTTTGATAGTTGTAATATAAGTCGACATAAAAGTAATATAATATCAAATGTAAGTTGTTTACAGCAATCAATATTTTAATTTTCTTAGATTTCGATTTGGGTAAAATAAAAATTACTTTGTCATTCTCATCATATTTATGATAAGAAATTAAAACAGCAGTAATACAGTACGATTTGTGTTTTTCCGTGCGATTTCGATTTGAAACCCTCGAACTGGGAGTGTATTGACAAAAATTAAAACTAAGATATTTTAAGGTTGTAGTGTTTTTATTGGTTAAGATTTAAAATAATAGTACAAATTTTAGCCAATGAAAGAGATAGAGAAATGGGGTTTAACATCTACTCGACACAAACTAGGTCATTTCGGGACTAACATATGTTCAATTTTATTTCAAAAATTCCCTTGCCCCGTTCATAGATGACTTCAGCCTTAGGAGAAATTCGGAAAAATCAAAGCCACACCACTTGACTCAATGACAGACCTTATGATCCAACACACACACACACACACACACACACCCACCCACGTTAAACCATTCAGCCATCCAACCCCTTAAGATTTATGTGAATAATGCCCCAGTGTTGTGGACTTTGTGGTCACAATTTGTGTGTCCGAAGTTTGCACATATTTGACCTCAGTGGCTGAAACAGCGGTCTAACAAAATATATGGTGACAAAGAACTGTGTCTAATCGTTTGGACGGGACAAAAAACAGAGGCCTCGTGTAGTAGTTGGAAACGATGACTGGACAAGATTTTCCACATAGTACTCTGCAGGCCATATATTCATCTTCATCAGTTTTGTTGATTCCGAAAAGTAGGACACTGAACCACATTTCATTTTATTTTTTTTACAGTTTCAAAGTTTAATTCAGATCAATCTGGCACCCTCTCCACTCCACTCACAACCCAAACCAAATTAACTACATAGACAGATACTCCACTTGTTACACTCTCCAATTACCCAGTTTAAATTTGTATAAAAATCTTGTACATGCATAAGACAATATCGGACTAGTGTTCTACCAAAATATTGACATACGGTTTAAAGGGTTTTTTTCACGCCATGTATACAAGTTGTCCTGACATTGTTTTCAAACATATGTCACAGAAATTTCCATTACAAATCTAGTTCAATGATATTGTTGTCTCACCCCCACAAAAATATTTGTTTTGAATGGATTTGAGACAGAATCTGTAAGATAGCGAAGTTTACCAATGGCTTGGAAACAATGTTCAGTATCTAATAACATTATAATTTATATAATAAATATTTAGTGTAGATTAAAACTCCTACTACCATGTAAAAGAAATGAAATAAAATGGGGTTTAACGTCCTACTGTTCTGCTCCTACTGAGCTAATGAAGGTGGGCATATGCCATGCAGAGAGCTATGAGGGACATTTTGCCCAGACAGCGGCGCTATGGCCTATTCTTGTTTCAAATTACAAGTGTCAATGAAAAAACCCAATCAATAGAATTTAGCAAATAGTTATAAGTGGTGCTGGCTTCTTTATATTGTCTACAGAAGATGACAAATGATGCAAAATTTTATATTCATAATATCTTTGAATACACTAAACAGCCTTCAACCATTTTTGGGCTGCAGATAATCCATTTATAGATTCAACTATCACAATGTAGCGTGTAAGGATTTAAAATTCCCCAAATGACAATCAGTGCCTTTAACATGCATGCGACCCCCAATTTCTTTTCAAAATTATTCACCAATTCTTGTTTTTGGGATGCAATTGATGTAATTACCAGCAAGAACTAAATAAAGCAATCTTAAAAAGCTCTTGTTTTCGGATGACCTAATGAACAATTGATACAATTACCAGTAAACAAAGACCAGTAGAAAAATTGTCTAAAAACTGTCTAATTGAAATGTAGGATATGTTTAAACATAAGTCTGACCTAGTTTTTTTTCAATGAGTGGACGACCAGCGAAGGAAATAAAGGCTACTGATGTGTTTTCTTGATAAAAGTACGGGTTGGCAATATAGCGTGTGTCAACAATCTTAGTAAAATGTCTATTGATATAGGATTAGTAGCTAATTCGTACTCTGTATTCATCAAACTAATCAGTTTGAATCAGTTAAATTACAAACACTGGGTCGTATTCACTGCTTGTGTAACCTCTGTGTATAATATATTCTTGTCAGGCACACACATAATTCTTTAACACAGTTTTCTTAACTCACGATTTTAATGTCTGATCGTTTGTTTATTTTTCAGAACAATTTGTACAGGATTATTTGTGTCTATAACAGCCAGAGAGTAAATCAAGGGTTTTTTTTGAGCATAGATTTTTACATACCAGTGTCTTGACAATTTCTTTTTTAGTTTAACAGGTCTACTTACGTTGTATTTTGTAAAAAAAAAACTATTTAAAAATTCTGATTTATGTGCATTAATTGATTTAAATTTTTTAAAAAAGTAACAATACTGATAAAAAAAATTCAACAGATATTTTATTAAATACATAGATTTTTTTTTAAAAATAACTACCAGAATAAAATGGAAATTACTGATTCATGGCACACCACTGAAGAAACCAGTTTTCATTATTATTGAAAGTCATCTAATGTGCTAATTCAGTAATCATATTTATGTTTATTGGCAAATGGTTGCAGAAAAAGTTATGATGTGACAGAGTTTGAGCAAACTGTAAAATCCGATTTGAAGACTAAAGGGAGACCACTGACTTCAAAAGGCAATTTTGTTAAGAGTTACCCCCCTTTATATGTTTCATTATTTATCAAATATGCTCATTCACAATTAACAATTAAGAATGTAGTTCTTTTTAGTATGATTTGTTTAATGTGCAAACACATGAATTTACAAGAAAAGGGATATTACTGACATTGCTTTTACCTTTGGAGCCAATAGATTTTTTAACAAATGAGCTGTCTATATGTAGAAATTGTTCATTTCATTTTAAGTGCATACATGTATATCTGTCCAATCCTGAAGGATTTTCACAGAATTCAATAAAAGGATTCTAAGATTCTAAAATAATTCCATTATTTGTATTGTATAAATATTTTTGTGAGAAATTAATGATAGCCTACCGATTGCGGACAGTATCTAACTTTTTACATAACATAATCCAGGCGAACATGAACTAAAATTGATTATTATAGGGGTCTACATTCATTTAAGAAAAAAATAAAAATATATCAACAGTAGATATTATCCTGGCGTGGATTCAGTAAGGTGCACGGAAAGTTGCAAAATTTTTAATTGATCATAACTTTGTACATATTGAATTGAATTAAACAATTTTTGGACTCTATTTCTTTAAAAGATTCAACTTTTACAATATTGCAGATCACAATGGACTCAAAATCCCTCAAATGAAGATCAAAGGCTTTAAGAAGCTAGTTCTCATGAACTATATTATATTACTTCAACACTTTCACACCGACAACAAAGTATAGTTTTTATGACCTCTTAACTGAATAAAGCCCTCTTCACACTGTCTCTAATTAATCGTACATTCCATTCAATAACCGTAAAAAGGAGAGCTTACATGTACATTTATACACCAGTCATAAAATAAAAATCAATATGTATTTATACATCTTTGTCGCTTACAATGTCTGAGTAGAAATACTACAGTTTCTATAAACAAAATCGTGTTAAGTACTCAATATTATATTACTCAAATTAAACGTGAGACACTATAAAAACAATGCACCCTCCCTTCATTCAAAAAAAAAGTAGGCCCTACTCCTAGACACTATAAAAACAATGCACCCTCCCTTCATTCAAAAAAAGTAGGCCCTATAAAAACAATAACCCTCCCTTCATTCAAAATATATTCTTAAGACACCATTAAAACAATGCACTCTTGCTATAATATTTATGCGTTTTATTTATTCAAATAATTACACAAATCTGAAGCATCCTCTTCAAATTATCCCCACCCTATATTTAAACAAATTCTTCCTAAATTCTCAGGTATTCTTCAACCACAGAGTAATGTTAAGTCATTTATGCCCACAAAAACGTAATAGACAAGAGATTTGGTGTTTTTTCCATTACAATAAACTTAAATGGGTCTAACATTAAGTACGCATACAGTCTTGTTAACAGTCTATATTGATAAACGACCTGTTTAAATACTCACCTATTCAAAACGATTTAAATGCCTAGTATGCATTGAAATAGATAATTTGAAAATGTTCGCTATTCAAATAAAATGTACGCTATTCAAATAAAATGTTTACAAATTGCATGAATCATATAATTTATAGTATTGAAGGATGAAATATAGACTGAGAAGTTTTTCAAGAAAGATCACAAAGTTTACTCAAGTTTGACAAATACAGCGATCACCGACTCATTTTTTGGATAATTACATGTTCGGGTCTGTTTCTTACAAAACTGCATAACAAATAGATGTGATTTAGTTAAATGCAAGATGTTTAGACATTTTGAAATCTTCTAAAAAAAACACATGATCAAGTGTCTCTTTACTATCAATTATATGTAATTGGACCTTCAAGCAGCCAAAACGGAGTTTCATCTACGCATATTGTGACTACTGCTTGTCCCTTTGTTTGTTCGAGGTTAGTAGCTACACTAGGGTTGCCAAATGGCTAAAATTTGAAGTAGGCCTATAAGGGCAACGCGAGCCCATGGGTGACATAGTTCTGATGGTGTTTCACTGCCATTCTGTCTGTTTCAGAGTTATACTACTCCCTGTTGGTTAAAAATAAATACATTGTTTGATTCCCATCACCAGTGGGTTTTATTTTTCATTAGAGAGAACTTGCTTCTAGCAAAGGATGTCACTACACCGGATGATGTATTCGGCCATATAATCTGGTAAACGGCCAGACAGTAGAATTTACTATCCAGTGCACCCCAGGGACTGAGATTTGCCATATTGTTGCTTGTCTGTTCTTCATTCTGGTTATGTTGAATCTTTGAGTTAAAGATACATGATGCAAGATTTAGATAAAGAGCTGACCATTCTTGCTATGATACATGTAGCTCAAAAATAGATAATGTAAAATGTAAATATTGAAAATTTCATTCAAATTATTTTATTCTGAGCCAAAGTTATCACTGTTTGCAGTTTTGACAAGATGTGTGCATTGAGGTAACCAGGGCACTGGAATATTCGCGACTTAGCCTCTCTTTCCCATTTTTAAATTAAATTTTTAAATGGCGAACCGTTCTAATCTAGTTAAAATATCGAGTATCCGATGTCATAGAGAGTGGATTATGGCCTGGATCAGTTAATTAAGGTTTAATTAATAATTTAGATAACATTTCAGGCCTAATGAAAGACCTGCAATAGGCAGATTTAGCTCTTGCATAATGCATGTTTATAAAGCAACTTAATCTATTGATATCGATATTGGTAGGATATTTCAAGGTAAAATCAATCTAGCATGAAAATTATGGAGATAATGCTGGATCAAACTCAAAAAATCCTAATGTTAAATTCATGAAAATAAAGATGTGCATGATTACACTTTAGTAATCTTATATAGGTTTTTAAAAATATTCATAGTACAAATAAAAATAAAACGTTCATAAATTGTGTTCATAAAGACAACCTGAATGCCAACGGCAACGGGAAGTAAAAGAATTAAGGATTTAGATAAAATTCAAGGAATGCGTAATCTCTATAAAAACTGAAGCACACATCATACTGTTCACTTATCTATATCACTATATAAATAAAGTAAAGCTATTCAGGAAACATTTCTACAATCGATTATCCAAACTATTCATGAAAATTTCCGAATGTTTTCTTCCTAAAATACATTATCCAAACTATTCATGAAAATATCTGAAGGTTTTATTCCTAAAATAGATTATCCAAACTATTCATGAAAATATCGAATGTTTTCTTCCAAGATATTTTATACTGAATTGTAAAATGTTACCCGTCAAAAAGTAAACAGTTTGTTAGATTTTCCAACTGACACTCGTACAATATTTTACAGTCAAAATATTAATATTTTTTTATTCATCATATGATCAACTAAAATATTTTTTCCTCAACGTCTTTTCCATTGGTTCCGAGTTAAATTTGTACATGGATCATACTCAGTTAATGAAAAAGTTAATGAATTAGCCGACTGGGCTAATGAAGACAGGAATTTTTTATGAATAAGAGAGAGGGAGAGACAAATGTGGTTTAACAGTTTAATGTCCACTAAACACAAACTAGGTCATTTCAGGACTAACATATAGTTTAACTTTATTTCGATAATTCACTTGCATGTAGGGGTCTTTAGCAGTGGGAGGCAACCAGAGGACCTGGAGTAAACCCATGAGGTAGGACTGATGACACTACTCCTTTTGTCACATACAATCGCAGAATCGAAACTACATCACTTGACTCAATAACAGACCTTATGATCCAACATGTATGCGTTAACCATTTGGCCACTCAACCGCCCTTTCACGAATAAGACCCTGTTTTAAACTTGAAATGAATTAAAAAGAAATGGGGTTTAATGGTCAACTTTTCTGCACCAACTGGGCTAATAAAGACAGGCCTACACCACAAAGTTTGCTATGAAGGAAATTGTGCCCTGGCAGCATCTTTTTTATCTGAATTCCAACTGCCAAGGGTTCTTTTACTTGCACACCATGTGAAATAAGGTTGAAGAAGAAAAGGTATACAAAATAAATAAGTTACATAGAGAGAGAGAGAGAGAGAGAGAGAAATGGGGTTTAACGTCCACTCGACACAAACTAGGTCATTTCGGGACTAACACATGGTTCAATTTTATTTCTATAATTCGCTAGCGCGTAGGGGTCTTTAGCAGTGGGAGGACCCGGAGAAAACCCACGAGGTTGGACAGGTGACCCTACTCCTTGTCACGTACAACCAGGGATTCAAGTTACGTAGAAAGAAAAAAAAGACCATTGGTCCAGAAATGTACCTATCAAGGTGGGACATTTTCTGCCTAATTGGTTGCAGAATTTATTCATCATCCGTGCAAACTGAGAAATATATACCCTTGTAGGTGTGAACACATTTAAGTATTAAGGAAGAAAATAGTTTACAATCTTTGGACCACTTTTTGTCACGATATAGTTATCCCTCCCATTAACTGAATGCTAAAATTGTTATTTCTAAATATTTGTAACCATTCACCTCAAAAATAAACCCCATTCACAAAGCAACTAACAAATTTAACTACTACGTTTCAAACGGAATAGCCAATAGGCGGCAAACGATGTGGTGTAAATCTGTACATCTCTTAAGATTCCAACGTGTTAGGTCACTTTACACTGTAGTCATTTAGAATAACATTCAAGCCTTTTGACATGGTCTCGCTATTCTAACTACAAAATGCCGAAACCAAAGTCAACGAAATGCCGTTTAAAATCAACAGGTCGCAAGTGGTTGTCTTCATTTTTGTTTGATTTTCTTTCCTCCTTGTTTAATTTTCTCTTGTGTACTGGTTTACTTTATTAGACGATTTCCATCAATAGGTTTTCACGTCTGTCAATAGGCTAACAGACGACGTACAACAGTTTCCACCTCCCATCTATACAATAACTTTATATGGCTCTCGGCCGAAAGTCACAAAACCTGTAGGAGGTAACATAACGAGCTAGGTGACATTTCTACAAGATTATAAATACAAGTCAGAAATAGTCAGAAAGCTACTCGTTGGTGTAAACTCAGTAAATTCAATGTCAATATTAAACCATTAACTATTATTTATACATATATAAATGTCTATTAACCCTTTCACTGCGTATACCCGGTAGTACCGGGTATTATAAAATGTCGGTAAAATGCCCGTACCCGGTATTACCGTGTACTCAGTAAAGCCCTCGCTAAAATTAGTACCGTAACTGCAAGTGCCATCTATTGTATTTTCTATACACTAGAACATATTTCCACGTGTTTCAAAGCAGCAAACCGTAAAATGGCGGAGTGCATTGTGACAACGTAGACGATGCACTCTCGACGAAGTCGTGAATGACGTCTTGCTGACCAACATGTGGACAATTTCGAGGCGGGTGATACACATAATTCGTTTCCAGTTACTTGATAATGATAGTAGTCAGGACAGTGATTGGTATTATGAAGTGTGTGATTTGTTGCGCGACGTTCCGCCCATGGCTAGCTATGTCTCCCGTGCATGATGAACAAGCCCAATGTGAACACGATAGCCCTGTGTCTGCAGTAGATTCTGACAATAATTCTGATGTTGATAATAATGCTGGCCTGCTGGATCGTAAAATACGTAGGTAATTCCTGATTCCCGAACGTGTAGATCTATTGACTGACTATATTGATAATGATATGGGACTTGGGGATGAAAGTGAAAGTGAAAGTAAAAACACGGTATTGCAATCCGCACGTGGTCATGGCAGCGGGAGACGAGATGCGCGTGTTCGTGGCGGCATTGCTCATGGCTGCTATTGATATTTTTGTTCATTTTATATATCTTTATCAAAATCCAGTAAAAAAAACAATATCTTTTAAGTATTTCATGGAGAAAAATTCGTTTTCGTGTTAGCTTTAGTGTGAAATGAGAAATCCAAAATGGCCGCCATGACGTCACGTGACTACATTATTATGCAAATTTCCAAAATTCTATTTTTTCCTCTTAGCCCAACCTCATGCCCATCCCAACAGACAAAAAGATTTTTCATAAAAGCTTCCATAAGTACTGCTTGGCATTCAGTTCCAACCTCCCTTTTTTCCTCAAAAAAGGGTCTAGCACAGGCAGTGGATTTACGTCTAGCATTGAAAGGGTTAAAGCTTAATTTATTAACGTGTGTACGACCTGACCAACCTATGTACATGTATGTCAAGCTAAAGTTTATAAGTTTTTTCTATAAATAAATCTTTAGACCACACTTATTTAAGTTTTTGTTCCCTGGGAATATCTATTAAAATTTATGCTTCCTATTTCTTTGGGAAAAAAACTAATTTAAAATGAGAAAGTACTTGGTGCCTCTTCTTAAAAGCCTTAAGTTCCAAATTTTGAAATTTTAAACAAAAACATTGTTCATGATATTGATTGGCTATTCTATTCATCAAAACCATGAAAATCTAAAAATAAAATTGGTTTGGACTTTTAATTGGGGTAGGGCGGGGTGGGTGGTCTAGTGGTTTGAGTCAAGTAGCGTGGTTTCAATTTCCCACTTGAACATGACAATGAGTAGGATCGCCTGTCCAGCCTCATGGGTTTTCTTCGGGTCATCCGATCCCACTGCTAAAGATACCTACATGCAAGTGCATTTTTGAAATAAAATTGAACATTATGTTAGTCCTGAAATCACCTAGTTTGTGTTCACTGGATGTTAAATCTCATTTCTCTCTCCCTTATAATCAGAATTTATTGCTAGTTGATATGAAATCGAATTTGTAAAGGGTATGTGACATAAGTAATAGACCTGTGTATGAGGCAAGGTATGCTAATACCAATTGCCATTGAACAGATCTGTCTTTTGTGGGAAATCACATAAGAGGTAAAAACTGGATTTGACATTTAGGTTTTCAGTACTAATTTTCATTATCAATGGCTCGCAATTTGCAATCAGTCAAAGAAACTCAAAACATGGCCATAATTTCCATCAATCTCGATCTAGCATATAAATATCGTTCCAATTGTTGGCTAGCAAAATGATTGTTACTTAACTTCATTTATCTATGACACATAAAGATGGCCGTCCAAAATCAATAGAAACATATGATCAATTTCAATATTTGGATCAAACTGTTTATTAATAACAGAAGTTTTAATTATGTTTGGTCTTAACTCTATAATTAACATTCATGAGGAAATGTTGGGTCTTTAATATTCATGAAATACCTGAGGAGAAAAAAAATGTCACATACTGGACCCCTTGACGGCATAATTTTGAGTACAAAATATCATAAATCTTAAACCCTCAAAATCTTTAATCTGTAGTTTAATGAGAGACTTTAATACTCATAAAATAACATTGACAAATACTGGGCCCATCGATGGTATAATTCAGAGTACAAAATATCTTAAATTTTAAACCCTTTAATCTCTAATCTGTAATTTAATGAGAGAAGAGAAACACTATCCTTACACTGTTGTATTCACCACTAATAAGATTTATTACCCTCAATACATGTCAGTTAGAAATCTGATAATAAATACTTAGTCTTAATATTATCCTTAATAACAGTAATTACTATAATAAACATACTGTTAGAATACTAGACAAAGGATAATATTGATCTATTATAGGTAATTGCTATATTGTAATAGGGCTGTAACTGCCAATAGTGAAGGAATGTCCACAGGATCAGAGTTATTTGACTGGTTATTATCAAACAGCAGTCATGCATAACTTGAAAGAATCAAGTACTAATCATATTACCCATCTTCAAAAACACAGATGTATATAAATATAATCTCGCCCTCCGGCTAAATAACATTCATGATTTGATAAGGACTTATAAAAATACAAATGCTTTATTTATTCATTCCATTACTAACAATATTTCATTAAGTCCAATGAATGTGCATAGACATGATCCTCTTCTACTGAGCTGAAGGTTAGAAATCTGATGAATGGACAGAGGTGTATGATTATTATAACTATAGAAAATATTCCTTTCAGTTAAGAAAATAAGTCCTTCTTTTATTTTGAAAATAAGTCATCTTTTATTTTGAAAAAAAGGCTTCTTTTATCTTGAAAATTTAGTCTTCTTTTATTTTGAAAATTTCATCTTTTTATCACTCCTATTTTTCCTCATACTTCTCGCAGTGTTTCGTTTGATTAGAGCTAATCCCACTACTCACTGCTGTAAAGAAGGCAAATTCTTGTTCTAAATTATGACTGGTCAATAGTCCGATTAACAACCAATAGCTAACTGCGTAACAATACCAAACAGAGCTCCAAATTGGATGAAATATGTTTACATAATGTTACGTCATGACTCACGATTTTATTACGCCCAATTAACCAGTGCATAGCAGAATATTGCAGAAAAACTAATTGTGTGACAAACGAGGCTATCATTTTTAATACCTTATATCACTGTCCAAAGTTTTAGGGAAGGCCCCTGATTAAAGGAAGGACTGGCATGTTGTTGTGCTTGGGGATAGATTTGATTGAACGGGAAGAATAGACACACCCCCTCAAAAGCGCAAGTATCAGAAGCTAATCCAGCAATGGCCAGAGAGGGATTTCTCGGGCCATTGCGTCAGGAATATGATTTTTCCTGGACATCAGCATTTCTGCCTATCCTTAATCTAATTCGAATTGCCAAGAGACCTCTTACATGCATACCAATGTGTCTAATTCTAACAAATACTGGATGGCACACTTTCCTTGTCAGTCTCGTATGGCACACTTTCCCTGTCCGTATCTGACAAGTGGAACTAGGCATCAAAAATCCAGAAGGTTCCTTTAGGTCCATTTCCGAATTCAAACAATGGATTTTTTATTCCCAAGATTCTTAAAAACAACCAATGCCCCCAATCTGGGGAGAGAGAGAGAGAGAGAGAAATGGGGTTTAAAGTCCACTCGACACAAACTAGGTCATTTTGGGACTAACATATGGTTTAATTTTTATTTCAATAATTCGCTTGCGCGTAGGGGTCTTTAGCAGTGGGAGGAAACCGGAGGACCCAGAGAAAACCCATGAGGTTGGACAGGCGACCCTACTCCTTGCCACGTACAACCGGGGATTCAAAACCACGCCAGTTGACTCAATGACAGACTTCATGATACAGCGCGCGCACGCTAACCATTCAGCCATCCACCCCCCCCCCCCCCAATGGGGATAACATTCTACTTTTGTGCAACGACTGGGATAATGAAGACGCGCATACACCATGCAGTGAGCTATGAGGGAAATTCTAACTCTTAAGGATTTTTTAACATGCATGGCAATTGACTACACCTTGTGAATAGCCAGGCCCTCCATCCTACACCACTGACATAGGGGAATCACGCCAACACCAGAATCCAAAACAGAACCTACTGTTTAGAAAGACAACGTCCTACTCACTGAGTCACTGCGGCTCCAAATGTCATATAAAAAAAGTTAGTAATAAGTGCATATGTCTCGAAGTACTCATACAGTTGTTGACCTTAAATAAAGCACTTTACCACAGTATGTACTTTATCCTTTAGAAACAACCTAAAAAAAATACACAATAAGAAACACCCTGCCGTTCTATTTGTCACAAATATATTTAAATATCTATGAGTAATCAATTGGTGGTCGATTTCTATGAAAGGTCAGCTAGCTGTTTATTCATGACAAATTTGTACCTGTAGTTCTTTAATGTATGAGGGTAAATTTGGTCTTGGCTATAGTACAACTTTACTATACTTTAGATATTCAAGGATGTGGATTATTTTTTTTTTATCATAAGTGACAAATTGCAGCCCCTGTCGTTAGCCACAACAAGTGATATTTGCTGTCAACTTTTTATGTCGGAAGTCCGAGAGCTAATCTAATTAAAAATATTTATGTTGTTAACAGCAATAGAGTACATCGATCTGGTCCATATCAACAAAAAATTAAAACTGAATGGAAAAAAAAAACCGTCCCATTTTAATCAGATTGTCAGAGAGCCAAAACAAAAAAATTGTAACGGATATTAGAAATAAAAATTAAATCAATGTCAAATTTTCTAATTGTGTGACCGACATTAAAAATAATATCTAATCCTTCATCACAAAATCAAACAGAGAGAGAGAGAGAAATGGGGTTTAACGTCTACTCGACACAAACTAGGTCATTTTGGGACTAACATATGGTTTAATTTTATTTCAATAATTCCCTTGCGCATAGGGGTCTTTAGCAGTGGGAGGAAACCGGAGGACCCAGAGAAAACCCACGAGGTTGGACAGGCGACCCTACTCCTTGTCACGTACAACCGGGAATTCAAAACCACGCTAGTCGACTCAATGACAGACTTTATGATACAGCGCGCGCACGCTAACCATTCAGCCATCCACCACCCCCCCCCCCCCCCAAAATTCAAAAAAGGTAAGTAACCTATATAATCATGTTTTTAGTTGAAACAAGAAGACTATCATTAACATCCTGAGCTCATTGTTTACCAGGTGAATTAAGGTGGCCGAATGGTCTATAAAACATGAACTTTAGATCATAAGGTCTATCATTGAATCAAGGCATTTAAGATTGGCAAATTATGCATAGGACACTCTTGGCGAATTTTTACAGCGAATCATACGGACGAACCCTCCTCCGCCAGCAAATTTCCATCTAGTGTTTCTGGACCTGCGAGATTCGCAACACCATTTGCTTATACATCAAACACATATTTATCCCCAGAATATTTATCGCCGCCTATATTATGTAGCCAAATCACATCGGCACATGCGTGAATTAAATTTCAAGCAACTTTATTGCAAAGAAATTGGCATAGGCATTTGCCTTGTGTATCCATAAGCGAACTATAAGCGAATAGCTGTGTTGCCTGATTAACTTCGGCAGCAGACACTTCGACCAAACTAAAAGCGAATAAAATCCACATAGTGTGTCCCTGGCATAATAAAATCAAGCCGTAAAGCTAATGAAAGGGTAGATATCCAAAAAACACATTTGTGTCGGTATTCAGGTACATGTATTTGTACTAGTAACTAATGCATCAAGCGAGTCAAGAATGGCTAATTAGTTGTCCATTGTAATACATCATTAGCTCCTAAATTAAACAAGACATCACAATATTTATAGCCACTTCACGAATATACCCTATAAATTCCTGACAACACAAACAAAGACATACCAAGAAGATCCGTTGATAACAAATTTAGTCCTGTTTAATTGTATTGGCTAATTAGTAGTCCGTTGCAAGATACTTAGTTATAAATTAAAGAAAACATCACAATAATGAAGTTCGTTATATTTGAAATGTCATGTTTATGTGTATTTCTCCTTTATTACATCAAATGTTTTTGTTCGATTTTGCTATTTTTATTATTTTTTTTTTTTTATAATATATTTATGTTGCTCTTAATGGGCATATTGATACAATAAAATCTTATCACAATATTTATAGCCACAATATATATATACAAAGGCATACCAAGTTTGGTCAGGGGAAGGCTTATAATTGTATTGGCTAATTAGTAGTCCATTGCAATTCATTATTAACTTATAAAATTAAAGACAACATCACAATGTTTATAGCCACTTCATGAGTATACCCTATAAATACTTCAAAAATACAAACAATGCATACCAAGATGGTCAATTGACAACAATTGTGGTTTGGGGGGAGCTTAATGTAATATTTTTAATTTATTGTATTGTTTTATTTATTGTATTGTTTAATTTATTGTATTGGTTAATTAGTAATCTATTGTAGTACATCATTAGCTTATAAATTAAAGAAGACATCACAATATTTATTGGGGAGTTCGTGAACATTCTAAATACATGTACCATACAGCACAGAACACAGACAAAGACATACCAAGATGATCCGTTAACAACAAATTTGGTGGGGGCAAAAGCTTAATGTTGTATTGTTTAACAAACAGATTGGTGGGCCGAGCAAATAACATGATAAATTTAACTCAAATAATATTAGCCTGTCTGTCAACATCTAACACAGCATTATTATTGAATTAAGATCATATCTTACCACGATGGAGTTTGCGTCAACTGCCCCAAAAATGTTTCTTTCGCAAGTGAACAAAATCTGCATGGACAAAACTTATATTATTCTTTAAAAAATCGACACATTCTTGGTACATTGAACTTATAATTTTGTAAATAATGTATATAAACATGATGAATTTGAAATCTATCTGTGGCAGAGAAGAATTATTATATGTTAGTTTGGGGTTATGGAATTTCTGTATTGATTTACGACAGAGAAGTGCCAAACGGATGTTTGTTTGGATGCTATTTTTACGAAATTTCTCATTGAAAGCGTTGCAGAGTTACACCACCGTGTAATCAAATGTACCACTTCAACAATTTTTTTAAAGCCTGACATGGTTGGAATTTTTGCGTAGTGAGCCGTAGAAACAGATCATGTGCCCAAAACCACCTGCACATTTATCTGTGAATCCTCTAAATTCTCATTCCACTGATGAAATTTTTGAAAGGCCTAAGATTGGAGTTTTACAAATTGAACCATATTGTTATTATTACTAAAATTTAAAGATGCATTTGCGCTTTTGGCAATTGGGGTGGGGTGTTCAAACTAGATTGCATGCAAAATTTTGGACTGATTTATTAAGCCATTTCTGAAACATTGATGTTTAACGAATCACTATAGAAGTTTTCATGGAACACTGCAAATGGCTGTGCAAATTGCTGGCATCTTTAAAAATTAGGTAAGTTTAAACTTGTTTTCAATATGAAATTAAAATCAAATTTTTTTTGTTACTAGCAGGATATCCGGCTTCGCCCAGGGTCCAATTTGCTCAGGACATAAATTCACTCGGGGCCCAAATTCGCACGGGTCATCCTGGTTAATTTGATACCACATATGTAGGGGTGGAGAGCGGCGATGAAACATAATTCGCCCAGATTCAGGCCCATTTCACCCGGGGCCCAAATTCATCGGCCTAAAACATTCCCAGACGGTCATGCTGGTTAATTTGATAATGCATATGTGGGGGTGATGGGCGAACATACATATATACACACTTTGATTTTATTTATATAGATTTAAAGGGATTAATCCTTTGTAAACGGGAAGAATTGTTAAGATACCTGGAGCAGACATGTAACCTAATGTGTATATAATCTTCTTCGGTGATCCAAGTAATTTCCGAATAAGTGGAATGACTGATGTTTTTCAGGATAAATAATCAATGCACTATTGTATTATGTTGATAAATATTTAAATGGGACATTGTACGAAATAACAACTGAAAATGCTATTCATTTTAAAAACAGGTATTGCCAGGCAACAACTATATGTATCTATATGGTCTTTAAGGCAGCATAAATTCAACGGTTGGGTAAAGGTTACTGGAAGGAAGATTAATAACATTGGACATAGATTTTGGATGACAGTTATATAAAGGTCTAGTTAGCCTCATTAAAAATATTAACAGAACACAATTTATATGGGAAACAATCATTGGTTTTATTCTAAAGCACGACATTTCCACAAATATCCTCTTATCGTTATAAATCACAGTGACGTACCTGCTTTTAGAATAAAACCAGTGATTGTTTCCCATAAAAATTGTGTTCTTGTAATGTGTTTTCTAATTGCTAAATGCCACTTAAAGTTTATCTTTAAAAATATACACTGAAAACTTTCTTAATGAACTTCCAGGAAGCATATTTTCTGGATTCTGAAGATGGCACTTTATCAAGATTTTGAAGTTCAACTGAATACTAATACATGTATCACTTACCTTGGCCCATTTTGGATTAAGTTGCCTGGCTTTTTGTGCATCTTGTAAGCTTTTCTGTGGTTGGTTTATTTTCAGGTAAGCAGCTGAGCGATTGGTAAAGAGGATGTGATTGGCTGGATCAAGAGCAATGGCATCTGAATATAACTGTATGGCTTGCAGAAAATCTCCATTATTAATGGCCTCATTGCTTTCTCTGACTTTCTGTAAGAAGAGTGCTTTATTGGCATCACTTGTACTTGTACTTGGTCCTGCTTCTTGAGATACAGCCTGACAAATATACCAAAACACAATTATACGTAAATGACTTAGGATGTAAAAGTACAGGACTATTGGATTTGGGTGATAAGATGGGGCACTGGTTCAGGTGCCCAAAATTTCTTTTTGCAGAAATATCAATTAGTAAGATTCTTGGTGCAATAGATTAGAGCAGTGGTTCTCAACCTTTTTTTGCCAACGGCACACCTTGGAACACATGAAAAAATAGCGGCACACCTGGCGCAATATATATATGAGAAATATTTGAATTTTGCAAAAAAACAAAACAAAAAAAACATGATAAGTCTGATGGAATACAACTGTAAACAGAGATTATCTAGTCATAGACACATAGAATGACTCAAAAAAAAATACAGCTATTAACATACCAGTAGATATCAGTGAATACTCAATTGGGATCACCTGGGTTATCACATTTTCTTAGTGTGCGATTCAAAATTTCGCGGCACACTGGTTGAGAATCACTGGATTAGAGTATTAGTCGTAAAAATAGATTTCAACTCTAATGTTCATAGATTATTTGGTGGAATATATAAAAGTGCAATGATTATTCTCTGATGAACTTGGATGAATTTTGATGAATCTGGTAATTTGATTTTGAAGGTGGGGGGGGGGAGGGTAGGAGGGCGGGGGGACCAAATGGTTTAATGCATGCGCTTTAGATCATAAGGTATGTCATTTAGTCAAGTGGTCTGGTTTGATTCTCCACTTTAACATGCAAAGGAGTAGGGTCACTTCTCCAACCTCAGGATTTTCTCTGGGTCCTCCGGTTTCCTACCACTGCACAAGCAAATAATTGCAATAAAAATAAAGCATGTTAGTCTCAAAATGACCTAGTTTGTGTCAAGTTCAAACTGTTAAACCCTCTCTCTCAAGGATTTTATATGACACATATCATCCAGAACAGAAACAATCGTGGTAAAAAAAAGTGTATCTTATTAACTAGAAAATAAAGCACCAAATACATGTGTATATAAAATACATATGTGTATATCGTCTGACATATTACTGGCGTAAATTAAAATGTCAAACCCCTATAATGGGATAAGGTCAGATAATCTAAAAGCGTGTATAAATAAACCTAACAGTAAACTGGGTCAAATGTCTCGCCACTTCTTAACAATTTTAAATGCATTTACAAGTAATTATGGTAATGATTTCTCTCTGCCAGCAAAGATTGACTTACACTTGACAACATTTTTTTTTGAAGAATTAGAAAAACTCCATGTCAACAAGATCATTTATATTTGCTGACCGAGCTGTTTCATCAATAACATCAGATTCAACCTCACACACAGTATGGGAATTATTTGGGGATCATGTGGCTAAGTGGGTAAGACACTGGCTCGCTAGCCTGGAGGTCGGGTGTTCGATCCCTGCATTGGCCGAGAAAGTTCATCCAGATTTTCCGGCGTGGTTCCCCCTTGTCATTGATGCAGGATGGAGGGCCAGGCGAGGACAGCTGTCTAGTCCTTCGGATGAGACAAAAAACCGAGGTCCCGTGTACACATTGGCGAGCAAGTAAAAGATCCCTTGACAGTTGGAATTCGATATAAAAGTAGGCCGTAGTGCTGCTGTCTGGGCAAAATTTCACTCATAGCACACTGTATGGCGTATGCCCGTCTTCATTAGCCCAGTTCGGAGCAGAACAGTTGGACGTTAAACCTCATTTCATTTCATGATAATTATTTGGTATATTCTGTATTTTAATTTGTGAGTGTCTACCTGAATGAATAAAGATAATTTTTGTGCCACATGTTTCTTAAATCTCTTTTATTTCTGCATATCAAGCCAGATTATCCGATACGAGAGAGAGAGAGAGAGAAATGGAGTTTAGCATCCACTTGATACAAATTGGGTCATATTGGGACAAACATATGGTTTAATTTTTATTTATTTCAATAATTCGCTAGCTCGTAGGGGTCTTTAGCAGAGGGAGGAAACCGGAGAACCCAGAGAAAACTCACGAGGTTGGACAGACGACCCTCCTCCTTGTCACCTACAACCGGGGAATTGACAGACTCAATGACAGACTTTATGATACAGACCGCACGCGCTAACCATTCAGCCATCCAACCCCCCTTCAATGCTTAGAGGTTAGAGGAAAAATCTGATATAAGATTGTAAGATACAACCTAATAATACCTAGACAGACAGAACTCTCTGCTCGTACCAGATAGTAAGTTGGGTGGTCCATAATCTTTCCCGGTATTCAACCAGATTATCAGATCCTCTACATAGGATAGATTGAGGGAATTCTCTGATCAAACTAAAGTAGGAAGGATAGAGAGACAAACAGCACTTAACGTCCACTCAAAACAAACTAGGACATTTCTGGACTAACATATGGTTCATTTATATTTGAGAAGTGGGTGGAAACCGGAGGACCTGGATAAACCCCATGAGGTTGCACAGGCACCCCCCGACTCCTTGTCACCCTCAAGCTGGGAATCGAAACCACAGCATTTAACTCAATGACAGACGTTTTGAACTACAGTGCACGCATTCCACCCAAACCCTTACCAAAGTAGGATGAAAACCTCTGATCATCCATATTGAATGACATCTACCTAAAATTGCTAGTTTTTACTATGATTTTTGATCAACCGAGTATAAATAAAATTAGAAATCTACGAGTGGCGAGTAGCCGTCCCTGATTTCTCTCATGACGCGACTCATTTCGTTCATTTCGAACTCATCAGACTTAAATGAAATTGTGCAGATATATATATATTCTAAAAGATTAAGTAGAAAATACCATTAAAGAAATTTTATTTCAATGCCTACATGTTTCGCCGTTAGGTTTTCAAGGCAATAATAGATAATGGCGTTACGTCATTATGTAGCGTCATTATGGAGAGATAGTTTTCATAAAAATTAAAACGAAATAATATCACTGGTTAAGTTTGGGTTTTAATTTGTTTATAAAATACTCTTCTTTAACTCTTAATTTGTGACATTATTATAAGACAGTTTATAAAAGGGGAATATATGAAAATGTGGCGATTTATTTTTAGCACACTCCGCGATATGCCCACTTAATGGGATTTTGCGGTATATTTCCTCTTTTATATGCTGTTTATGTACTGTCACACGATTCCGTAATTCATTTGTGGATCCAATGTATAATTCAAACCCAAACTTAACCAGTGATATTATTTCGTTTTAATTTTTATGAAAAATTATTTTAACTATCTCTCCATAATGACGCAACATAATGACGTAACGCCATTATCTATTTTGCCTTGAAAACCTAACGGCGAAACATGTAGGCATTTAAATAAAATTTCTTTAATGGTATTTTCTACTTAATCTTTTAGAATGTATGATATCCTTTTACGGTGAGAACTCTTTTAAAATATATATATATCTATATATATATATATAGTCATCGGGGACCGGAGCACAAAAAGGATCTTGGACCGACCTGCGCAGTGCTGTATCACCGGAGCAACTGTTTCCTTTTTTAATGGTGAACAGAGGGACTCTAAGGCTCCCAACCTACATGTAGTATAGTTGTACCTGTAATACAGAATTTGATTTCAAGACCACACTGGTATTCGGGTTAAATATAGAAATGTATAAATGACAAGCCCGATATATCACAATATATAACAGTAAAATCACATACAGATTCGTATAGTACTAATTTTACTGTCACAATAAACAATCTTAAGGACACATATCAGCCTAAAGCTACTTATAGGGGACAATAGTGATTATTTAGTATGACATATTAGCTAGGCAGTGCTTTAAAAAGAAATACTCTATTACATATAAATCATATAGGTTAGAGCGGTGCAATGATTTCTTAATGATTCTATAATAGATTAATATTAATACTAATGTGTGGACACACCTAGATCTATTTAGTGTGTATAACAATGTACACTACCATTTCATGCCAACGGAGCGTTAGGCATAGATGAGAAAAGAACGAGTTTTGCGTGAGAGGTTTCCCGCTTTCTTAATGAAAAACTTTCTAACATGATTTATTTATAACACACATCATACTCAATCTGAACATTTGCCATTCTTTGCCATTTACACATCAGTACATTACATGTATATTTCAGTCCAAATTTTTTTTAACAATATCTGGACAAATACATGAAGAGAATCAAAACTTCTTCAAAATTTGTAATTTCTTTTATTTATGTTTAAAATACTTTAAGTTTCCACCATATTTCTGCCTACTGACCATCCAATTCCAACTAACAGGGGTTATTTTAAGTACACACTAATGTGTACATGGGACCATTTTTGTTATCCTATCCAAATGACTAGATGCTATTACGTGTCAGACCAAGGGCAATTGAGGCCTGCCATCTGTCAACATAAAAATTTCAACCAATGTAATAATTTCAGTAAATTTCCCCAATATAAAAAGACTGGTACTACTTTCCTATCAAGATCCAAGATCATTAATAGTTCTTTTTTAATCAATTCACCACAAGATTTCTTGTCACTTTTACACAGGTGTATGTGTGCAGCTATAAATCCAAACAGTTCAGGATAAGCCAGTTGTTTCCTTGTATTAAGTATACCTGACCACAATTGAAATATTTCTTTGTTAATTGTGACTGTGATGATGAAGTGAGAATTCAAAAAAAAGAAGGAAATTGCCGTAGGGGTCTTTAGCAGGGGGAGGAAACCAGAGAACCCAGAGAAAACCCACGAGGCTGGACAGATGACCCTATTCCCACGTACAGCCAGGGAATCGAAACCACGCCAGTTGACTCAATGACAGGTCTTATGATACAGCGCGCACATGCTAATCATTAAGCCATCGACCCCACCTCCTTTAATGAACAGTTAATTGTAAGATACATAAAGGGATGTTGAATATATTATTTAACAAGTATTGATTCTTCAGGAATTTACACACAATATGTTGTAATTTAATGTAATTTGTATAACACATAGACCAAAAGGAACTTGTTTTAAAGCTAAATTCAACAGGCTCTACTTGTTTTTTTTTAAGTGAGAAAAAATCTTATGTCTTAATATTCATATTATGATACCTTTACGATACACTAATCTCATACTTTTAAAACATAGGACGCTTCAAGACAAAAATCGGCTTATATCTGGGATAGACGACATCTCAAAAAAACATGGTATGACAAGGTGTCTGTCTTCTGAAGCTGTATTTTGATTTAATGTTAATTTTAAAAGTTGTGATCTCGGACATAAATTTGTAGCTTGGAAGAACTTTAGTGTTTGCATACATGATGTATTTCCTTAATCCACCAGTGCTTAAACTGGCAGAGATATTACATGTACAATCAGGTGATGTTTACTCAAACAGTATTTCAGATGGAGATACCTTCGAATAACAGTAATAAATAAACATAAAATAACTAATTTAAAAAGAGGTTAAAAGAGGTTATCGGACATGTGTCATATAATTAATATGCCACGGTCCAGACTTTTTTTGGTAAAGATGTCAAATTTGATTATGGGTATATAGTAATAGATTACTTCTGCTTCAATAAATAGTGAAATGAACCAATAAAATATAACATTCAACCCCCTGGTTAGTTTTCAAAGTAAACGACCGAGATCTTTTAAATCAACAAATAGTCTTATCGTAGTCACTTAATATAACAATAGATAAGTCCCTAAACAATGCCTCCACACTGTCAAATCAACTTGTTCAAACAAAAACATTTATTTCCAATCCACTCGTCTCCTAATCCGAATTTCACATTCCTGTGTTATTCGTAACACTATAGGCATAAAAAACACAGAAGACGTATTAAATATCTGGCAATTTATAAAAAAATGTATGTCTGTTGTATTCATCTGAAGCATAACACCAATGTGATATTTTATAATATGATAATCAGGTTTAGGGTTTTAGTTGGTTTCAAATTTAATTTGGGTAGAGTAAATAATATATGAATATACTCAGTAAAAGGGTTGTACGACAATTTACATTGACCCAAATAATGATCTTTCCAGTGGCACAGCTCTGTTCAAATGTTAGTCAGATAGCGAGCGCAGAAAAAAATCAAAACAAGATAACAAGTAACAAGATAAAAGAAAAAAACAGATTCAAATTTCGATGCACAAGAGTTAAAAAAATTGCTGAAAAAACTGGGTCTTTTCTTATTAGACGATAAAGAGGGGAGCATGGGGTATAAAAGAGAGATATGGGTTGCAGTTATCATACAGACTAGTCTCATTTATCAAGACACTGATACATGTATGCCTATTATTATATACAGTGTTGACTTGCGTAACTGTTTTTCAACAAAAACTGTGTGGCAGACTTTACAATAAAAATAGCAAATGTGCCTTGCACATGTGGACATAGAAAAATATAGTAAAAAGCAAGACATTGGGGAGATTGTAAATACTCAACAGAAATGAACCCATTTTTGGGCTGATATTGTAGTTTGGTGGTGATTCCTACAGCACAAAATGGCTCATCAAGTCTTAATATAGTAATTATAGTAATTTATATTTTTGTACAAGCCAATTTATTCGTCATGAAGGATTTTTAGTTCATATTTTGGATGTGTTTAATTACATAATATCAACAAATGAAATGAAATGGAGTTTAACGTCTACATAATATCAACAACCTGTATAAGTTAACAATCGGGCTTGTTCTTGTGTTTTGTAATCTATATTCGAGAAAATATATAAAGTTATAAGTATGACATGGATAGTATAATATAATACCATATGTAATAACTATTGTAGTAAAGTCAGTCATAAATATAAAATAGATACATGCAGTATAAAACACTTAATGAGTGTCAAATTGATAGTTTAATATACTGTACGATATGGATAGTATAATATAATACCATATGTAATACTAATAACTATTGTAAAGTCAGTTATAAATATGAAATAGATACAAGCAGTATATAACACCACTTGTAATAACAATTGTAAAGTCAGTCATAAATATAAAATAGATATGTATGCAGTATAAAAAATCAAATGTACTAACTATTGTATAAAGTCAACCATCAATATAAAATAGATACATGCAGTATAAAACACCGCATGTAATAACTATTTTAAAGTCAGTCATAAAACACCAGATGTTATAACTACTGTAAAGTCAGTCTGAATAAAAACTAGATACATGCAATATAAAACACCACATGTAATAACTATTATAAAGTCAGTCTGTATATGAAATAGATACATGTAGTATAAAACACCACATGTTATACCTACTGTAAAGGAAGACATGAGTGTCAAATTGATAATTTTAAAGTAGCTAAGTCTCTAACTCAATATCATCTTAAGTCTTCGACATTGAAAACACGAATTGTCAATTTAAATCAACATTGATGCTGTGATCTTACTGGGAAAAGATGGACTTCTGATGTCCAATATTCAAGACAAAATAAACATTTTACCATTGGTACATGAATCGTGTACAATAATGCGTTTCAGCGCTATTTGTAACAAGAGACTCGAAGAACGAGGCTAGACATATTCCATAAGTCATGTCAAATGGTGACGCCGTATTCTTATCTGGAGAGCATGCGCAATAAATACTACTGGTGTAGACTGGAACAACCAGACGCTAGAGATTGCCATCCCATTGAGACTTAATATGGCGTATTACGCCGAACATAACTGATTAGAAATTGCAGTAAAACGAAAACAATTGAATGTAAATCAGTTTATATACATTCATATTACATTTTTATATGTGTTGCGACCCATTTGTGTCAATTTCTAGGTGCCAAATATTAGCGTTTTAGCTCCTTTAATATACTGTATGTAAACTTGTAAAAATAGCGATGATCAAGCATGTCCAAGTTTCAGGGATTGGGGACCATGGTAGATATGTGGTAAATGGTATACAATATCACTAAAAGCTAAATTATCCTGGATTTAATCATCAATGCTGGTTAAAGAAGCTTCTGAGTTTGTTTCACGTTCAGTTTCAAACTCTCGGGTGTGATGTCATCCCCCAAATTTAAAACCAAATTTTCCAATATTCTTGTTTCCATTTGAGTATACCTACATGCTTTCGTCACTTCATGTAATTCTCTGTATGTTTCTATAAGACAGATGATGTTATGCTGAGAATGACAGAGAATGTCTTCAGTAATGAAAGTAATCCTATAATTTGAGAAGATCAATGACAAGTGGGGAAGGATATTGACCTGTCAAGACATGAAGTCATTAAAACTATGTCCACCATTTTATCCAGTATTGACACAAACTACTACAATATGGCTGGTGACTCTGTCCTGGATCTGGTATGTTAGATATTCTCACAACCTGACCAGCACTTAGTCCTGTACATGTATTGGCTACCGTTCACTGGTGGGAATTCCCTCAAATATTGAATATTCTGACAACATAAACAATACTTAGTTCATTACATGTATCTACAGTCATTAAAGGGACAATAACACTCTGGCTGGCTTGACAGCTCCAGAAAATAAAAAATAGCTTTATTCTAAGTACTAGATGTGTTAGTGTCTTACATGTTGTGTAAATTATCCATTAAATCCTATTTTACTTGTCCAGAGGGTTCCAAAATATTTTTAAATCCAAGTCACATTTGAAAAGCTTTACGTCAGGCTTTCCAAATCATTTAGTTGAATTTTTCCAATTTTTTAAATTAGGTATGTTAAGGTGAAATTTATATCACCAATTAATTGGAATATTGTAAAATAGTACAATTTGTTGACCAGAATAAAGTTTGGGACATATTATTCAGTTACAACAAGAGTGGTATTGAGCCTTTAATATATTGGATGTTCTGACAACCTGGGCCCTGTTTCTCGAAATCTTAACTAAAGATAAAATACAAATTTTAGTAGATACTCCAATTTTGATTGGCTAAGCACTAAAATCAATCTAATATTATCCAATGAAATTACTAAAAATTTGGTTTTTATCTTAGTTAAAATTTCGTGAAACAGGCCCCTGACTCTTAGTCTAGTGTTTTTATCTACTTGTATGGTCAATGTCATCTTGACAATGTTTTGGAAGAGAATCTGGTCCGAGATTAACATCTAGTCAACACAATATTTATTGAGACTAACACATGGTTATTTTTTTCTACACTCACCAGCAAAAGGAAGAGAGAAAAAGAGAGGAATGGGCTTTAACGTCCACTCGACACAAACTAGGTCATTTCGGGACTAGCATGGTTCAGTTTATTTCAATTATACGCATGCGCGTAGGGGTCTTTAGCAGTGGGAGGAAACCGGAGGACCCAGAGAAAACCCACGAGGTTGGACAAGCGACCCTACTCCTTGTCACGTACAACCGGGGAATTGAAACCACGCCATTTGACTCAATGCCAGACCTTACAGCGGGCATGCGCCAACCATACGGCCACCCAATCCCCATCATTAATAGAGAAGAGAATTTTGCCCAGACAGCTTAATGGTCATTGATTTCCAACTGTTAAAAGCCATTTTATGTGCACTCCAACATGAAAACAAGGGGACCTCTGTTATCTTGTTAGCCCACAGACACCAAACCAGTGGTAAATAAAATGAAATGGGGTTTAACGTCCTACTGTTCTGCTCAGACTGGGTTAAAGACGGGAAACCGGTGGGAGATAGAGCCAAATGGGGTTTAATGCCCACTCAACACAAACTATGTCATTTCAATAATTCGTCGCTTATATGTAGGGGTCTTTAGCAGTGTGAGGACACTAGATGACCAGGAGAAAACCCACAAGGTTGGACACATTCGAAACCACCACATTCACTCAATGACAGACCTTATGATCCAAACCATGCATGTTAAACCATTCTCCCTTCCAAACCCCACCCCTTAAACGATGGGATATAGACCTGAAAAATCCTGGCATCCTTCTTCACCCATACAGGGATGGGAATCTGGGAAACATTTTATGTGTGAGTCAATGTGCACAGGACATTCAGACATTTTTATAGATTATAGGATCATCAAAATATAAAAATGTATTTTTTGACCATATTCGTATTCAATTTATATTGATTTAGTAATTTTGTTTTAAATGAAATATTGAATTAATAAACTATATGATTGATTAACAACAGCTGGTGACCTCTACTGTCTTTATTTCGGTTTATTATTTTCAATAAAAACATAAACTAATATTTATATTGTTTACCTTATGATAAATAAACCCTACCCTACCTTAAAGCCAATGTTCACAAGAACTGAACAGAAAATGTTGTTAGTGACTGAAAATTTGGATTTTTGATTTTCCGCAAAATACATGTACATGAAGAATTGAATTTTACATGTAATAAATAGCCTAAAAAATTCTTCATTCGTTCTAAAAACGTGTACCGTATAACAAGAATTCTTCCTGTTCTGTGTAAAATCTCTTTATGTTTTATGTCGTTGCATTAGCATCTTTATGCTGACCCATTGGGCATGGGTCAATGCAACCCCTCTTCATAGAATTGTGTCCTGTGTATTTCCAGGGTTAGGTCTAAATATTAAGGTCACCTGCAGATTTCATCAAGGTCATGAGATGTAAACAGGGTTAATGCTAACCCTAACCCCAACCCAAGACCTAGCCCTAACCCACAATCCTCGGCAACAACCATGTGCTTTAACCCTGTTTACATCTTGTGACCGTGACAAAATCTGCAGGTGGCCTTAATATTAGGATCTAACCATATTTCCAGTTCAATTACTAAATGACACTGAAACACTTCATTTGATCTTATTTCAATAGAGAACATAAAAACAAATTTCGACCAATTAAAAAATTGAGAATTTTTAGAACATGAATGAACATGATGCTGGTAATAAAGAAACGATTTTTGTCACAGTCACTGCCTTGTCAAAATGAAATATCTCTTTTACACCTTTTGTACTGCAAGAACAAAATACTGCATAAGGTGTGTTAAAATGAGACCAACTCCATGCATTTCTTTCAACTGCTCTGTTTGAATTGGTTTAAACATGTTGTGTTGATAATAAGATGGATACCCTCTACCACCGCAGTTATATTTAGATAATAATAACAACAGTTTGTATTTACAATACTCAAAGCGCATGTCAGCTCACCACATTCCTGTAGATTCCACTCTCAGTCTCAACAGTTAACAGATTAAGTCTCAAATGAAACTAAAATTTAAAAAAAAAACAGATTGAATTCCCCTTCCTCTGAGAAAAAATTCAAATCTTTGGGTAAAAATGTACATCGCGATCATCAGAAATCTAAATAATGCATTAGATCAATCCAATTCAAAACTTTAGCTGCTTTATCTTGATATCTTATTCACTTAAAACAGATCACTGAAGTTAACATTGACACAGTTAAATATAGGGGTCAAATAATTCATTCTAGTTGGTATAAATGAAATATTTTGGTAGTCTGGGAGCTAAAAATCTCAAGGGTTGCAACAACTATATCATAGAATTATAATTCATGTATCCTTAATCTACAACATTATAACGACTGAGTTCCGTATTTACATACAAGAGAGCTACCGTGGCTCAGTGGGTAAGACGCTGGCTCAAGAAATCATTAAATGTTTTAATCCATTTAAATCTCTGCCATCCGATGTTGTAGAGATTATACGCTTGTCATGTGAATAAATGTCTACATACATGTAATAGTTTATTTTGTCTTCAAAAGTTATATAACTATTATGATTTTAACTCTTATAGTGAGAACTGCCAGCTCTTTATATAATCTCCCATAATGTATCTTTAAGGCAAAAGTTAAAAAAAAACACAACACAACAGAAAATGATGTACATTTCGTGATTAAGAGATTCCAGCTGAGAGACACTTTAAAGGTGTCGACTCTTAGTGTAATTTATGATGTGTACATTATGTTTATACAATATATAATGTAAGTAAATGATCTTTATCATTTGTGATGTTATTGCCATAAACGGAATAGACAAACACTAAAAGCATTCATCTGAAACTGAGTGTCTACATTAAATTTAAAATGCATTGCACTGATAAAATACTGTACACACAGGCAATGTAATGTTTACCTTTCTTACTGGTTAAAAAGAAATTGTCCGATAAGCTGATTGTTTGGATAGTTGTACTTCAAATTTTATAGAATGAAACACTACGTTGTTAAAGATACATTATGTAAGAGTTGAATCTGCCTATTGCAGGTCTTTATTTTGGCTTCAAATATCAAAAAAATTATTATTTAGACTTTTATTAACATGACAAGACGATAAATCAACTCTCTAGACCATTGGATGGCAGAGATTTTTTTAATGGATTAGAACGCCAGCGAGATTAAAAAAGTTTAACAATAAAATGGATAATCAAGACTTATAGTCTCATTTTTTCAGTACTGTTGATAGATAGAGAATCAACACTACATCTTCCTACAATGTACAAACAAAAACAACCAGCTCTTTACATAAATCTTACATAATGCCTCTTTAATACTCTTTGTAGATATTAGTTCATAGTTCTAGAGAAGGCCCTTGTGTTTAGTTTTTTTTCGTAGTTTGCTCTGTACTTGTCAGCAATCCTCAAATTAAAACCATTTTCTTCTAAAGGCTACAGTGTTTGTTTATGTCAAACCCATGTTTCATTAATTATTAAATTTTATGTGCAATGTTTGCACAGTGAACAATAAGGAAAGAAGACTTCTAAGAATATAGGCTATGCATTGATGCATAAGATAATGCACTACATATCAACTGTAATGCCATACATGTAAAGGTGCATATATGTACAATGTACCTGTATATATATACTCTTCAAAAAAAAGTAGGGGATATTGAAATGCAAATACCTATATGCAGGTTGTGATATGATAAATAGTCATGGACACTTGACATGCTTTGAGAGTATGTTTACAGATGAAGAACTTATCGCCCCAACAGAACCCTTATAGCGCCATACATGTGGGAGGGGTTCATTGCCAAATTTGACACTTCAACGTAGGGTTGATGAAAACTGACGTGTGCTGGTTTATCTATCCATGTTTGCTTTCCTATCGGTTCTTGCATAAGATTTACTGTTTAGCGTATCTTTGCTTTAGTGTGTTACGTTTAATTTGATCGGGAGCCTGCCTTGACGAATTGCCGAATGTCTGAGGATTGGTGGAGCAATTACTCATTATTAAGACAAAAAACAAAAACGTCCATTTTCACTTTTGACGACGTATCTCTTTGCGAGTGAAATGGGGCCGCCAGATAAGCCGCCCATATGAACTGTTTATGTTCATGTGTAGGCAATTGGACTGTTATTAACATACACTGGTTACCTCTAATAAAAACAGCAGTTTTGTATTGTTTCTGAATATCCCCTACCTTTATTTTGAAGTACACTGTACATACGTTTATTTGCTCAAAATGTCATTCCCATCATGGATTAAAAGAAATCAAGTGAAATTTAACGTTCTACTGTTCTGCACGAACCTGGCTAAAGAAGATGACATATTAAACCTTTCAGAGTGCCATAAGGGAATTTTGCCCCGACCGCAGTGTTTTGCCTACCCTTCATCAAATTCCAACTGTCAAGGGTTCTCTTACGTGCACATTAACATAGTTTGTCATCCAGTCCGAATAACCATGCGCTGTTCCTTGCCAGGCCTTCTGTCCTGCATTACTGACAAGAGTAAACCATGCTAGAAAACCCGGAGGAACTTTCTAGGCCAATGCCTGAATCAAACCCGGGGTTATATTCAAGGAAAGCAAAAGAAATAAGCCATTTTTTTTTTATCTTTTTTAGGGAAGAATGGAAGACATATATTGTCAGGGTCGTAACTAGTTTAGAGCAACGGGGGCGGAAAGTGTTCTCAGGGGTGCTGTAGAATTGATCGACAATGTATATCTATGGTCGACTTTTCACAGGCGGGGGGGGGGGGGACCTTTTGCAAGGCGGATGCAAGGCGGACTTCGCACCTCCCCCCATGCCCCACCCACCCTAGTTACGGGCTGTACTACATGTAATTAGCTACATGTGATATAATCTTATCATGTATTATAAGGTCCATGATCTTATATACGATACTGGACTAAGCATGAACCGTGTTAACCTATCAGCCCTGTTAATTAATCATAATGGTGTTAACCAAACACACATGCTACAAGTTGATATAACCAATTAACAATAATTAATTTGTTTTAATTGATGACACATTTTTATACCAACATATATCTTTGTTTTGAATACATCTAACAATATTGGCTTCAGTTACGGTACATGCATACAAAAGAAGATGACATTTAATCGATTTTATATCAATGGAAAGTGAGCCAATTGTAGATATACATCAAACAGAAAAATACCTGCATATGTGAATAAATAGATCAAGCGATATTTATTTATTTATTCTAAGAAACAGACACATTTATGATACAATTAGGAATGGTGAAAATGAAATACGAACAAAATAAGGAAAAAAATGATTGTATTATGAGATGACATGAATAATCTGTTTCTTAAGAATAACCCATGAAAACCAGAAAAAGTTACACAATTTACACCTACATTGCTACATTGGTTTATATCCAATATAGTTCTAACTTAATTATTACTTACATGTATTAGTATAAAGAATATATGGATCTTGCTACATTTTCATTGTATCATCCCAATTGTACATGTATATATCTCATTATATTTTCATTTCATTATATCATGTTATTCCAATATATTATTCCATGTAAAATATATTTTTGTATACATGTAAATGTGTATCTTTTGTATACTGTTCTTAATGGACATAATATGCAAATATAAAGTTATCAAAGTTATTATAACTTTTTATGATTATTTGTACACTTGTTTTTTCCAATAGTTCTAACTTATTATTTACACAGTAAGCCTACAAGTAAAAGGAATTCATATATGTATGATAATGTTATTTAATTATGGTAGTGGTCATTTTCATTTTTTTTATGTATTATTTTTATTCTTTATACTGGTATCTCCAATATAGTTCTAACTTATTACTTACATGTATATAAAGAATACTATAATATTATATTGTTTTAGTCGTATTATTTTTTGTTATGAATTATTTATAGAATCTTACCTGTAGTTTATCCGTTCGCTTTCTATTAATTTGTTCCATTTATACCATTCACAGTATCTATATATTCCATTCAATATTATAACACTCTAAATATAGTTTAAAATCCACTGATATCCTCACTGAAACCTCCTTACACTTGTCACAGTAAATTTTTGTAGACTGTTGTTATTACTGAGCCTATCCGCCATTTTGATAATCAGCTTGTTACACAGTCAATTGTCGCAGCACAGGTAAACTTCAAAGGTTTTCGAACGTCACTCCAATTTCATCACTAGTTTGACAGTTTAACCCATGGCCTGGCAGTACTTATATGGTAAATCCACGTTTTTAAACAGTAAACACCAGTCAAAGAATTCCGTAATATTCTCTGTGACACTTTTCAAGCTATTCAATGCAGTGGCTCATTTATTGTACAAACAAATTCTACCGCTTACAGGTGAGAGCCAAGGGGCAATAACTCCAGGTGGAATGCCATATTGTCCGTTAATCACATACCATATTTCACCTCGGTCAACACAAACATTTGCTACGTTATTCGGACCGGTAAAACCTCTGGCAACGTGTATCTAAACCCTTTCATTTGTTTATCATAATTTCATATATTTTCTAGGCCTGTTATACCGCGTCTTCAAAGCTTTTTGAAAAATATAACTATATTTGTTAGCGGTTCTGTTGTTCCCTAAATGCATCTAGAACTTAATTAGTTTTAAAATAACTATTATCCTTTATTAATAAATTTTAAAAATGTCTTCTAGCTAATAAATACGGTTAGAAACCGGTTTCCTTTTTATTTGGTGGTAAATTTATGGAATTAAATCCTACGGGAAACAACTAATCCATTCGAATAAAGAAGATATAAAGGGCTTTAACAGACGAGTTAGTTGTTTGGTTTTTCCCATTAAAAATATTCTTGAATTCTTGAAATGACATAAGACGTTTAATCATAGAAACATTTTTTGAAAGACTGTCTAATCAAGATCAAAGGTATCATTATGCTATTGCCACAGAGAGGGGGAGATATGGTACTTTAACGTCCACCTTACAAAATTACGTTACGTAGAGGTCATGCGATTGTTTCCTGAAGGATTTTGTTATCTCTTTTATTTTGGGGGAATTTGGGTGGCCCGGCTGTAGCTGGCTCACATTTTCCGCATTAACATCCACAGATATATTGATTGGACAGTGTTGAAATGTAGTTAATACGTTTTTGTTCCAGAGTCCAAATTTCGGATTGGACAAAAACCCGAGGTCACGTGTATACCATTGGCAGCTCGTTAAAGATCACCTGACAGTTAGAAATCAAAATAAAAGTAGACCTCAGCGCCGGTGTCGAGGCAAAATTTTCCGCATACCATACTGCACGATATTCCCTGCTTTATTAACCTGATTGGTGCAGAAAAGTAAGACGTTAAACCTCATTTCATTTCAGGGTCCATTGCAGTCATAATGGAGTGTAATGTAAAGTTAAAAAAAAAAACCAAAAAAAAACAAGAACACTGAAACAAACTTTTGTTCATTTTCAAGTCGACCTGCCCTACTTGTCTTTTACGTCTATTTAAATAACGAGATGTTTCTTTCCACGAGACGACATTCGATACCCAAGCACAGCTATTCCGCACGTTCTCCTGTCTTAAATTCAACTCTATAATTGTTTATATGTAAATTAAATATTGCCTTTTCATTGACCCGTAAACACAGTCTTAAAACTGCATATATTTTAATCCTCCAAGTTTTTGTTATTTCAATCTCATTTAAAATAGTTTTAAAGCAAATGACCTTCGTATATTAACCTTTTATATTCAGCCCACCAATGGTTATTAAATTATGATAATGGGAATTATGTATACAGTGTATATACGAAATAATACACAGTAATGAATGACTTAAAGATAGGGGGGCGGGGTTTAATTTAACGTCAACATCAGTACGTAACTTAGGGACTAACATAATTATGATGTACGTACAATGTATATATAATACACAGAGATGGGGTTTAATAATGCAGATAATTATATACATGGCTTATACGAAATAATAATTCAGAAATAAATGACTCGAAGAGAGGAAAAATGCAGTTTAAAGTAAAATCAACACAATCTAAGTTATTTTGGGACTAACATATGGTAAGGTACATTTTTATTGCAAAACTTCGCTTGCGCGTAGTTTTGTTTTAATGACAGGAAACTAGGGGACCGAAAAAAACAAAGGCTAGGCTAGTCGTTCGGACGTAACCGAAAAACGAGGCCCACTCGTAAAAATAACCCCTGGCAAGCGGACTCGGAAGAAGTGCACACGGAAACTCCTCTTCTCCAATCAACAGTGTTTCACAGAGGTATTGCAAAAGCCGTCTGATAACCCTGTATAAGATAACTGATCTTTATAAATTTCACATGCATTCTACATATGACGTCACATCACAAGGCGTCGATCATTGGCTCGATGACGCGTGCATTGTTTACATAACGTAAACTGGTCCGAGCAGAATGGTGCCTTTTACTCATTTTATATACTCATTTACACTAAATAGGTAATATATTTTATTCAGATATACTTCAAACACCTTTATTTCTTTTTCTAATGCTTAAAAAATTGTTATAGAATTTAATTTGCAGAAGAAAAAAAATTAATATTGTGAGCTAAGTAAGCCGCACCGATGTCATCCCTATCAGTGATATTCTCGCGGCCAAGCGAATATTCACTGCTGATCAATCATCAGTGTGCCTCTGCCATAGCGAAATTGTAATATAACATGGCCTGCATGGCACACGCGGTCATAGAAAAACTAATCGTATGTTACTCTCAGATAACTAAAGTAGTGTCATGGCAAGACGTTAAACACCATTTCATTCCAACTGAACGCTAACGTCGGGTTGGTGAACTGGGAATTATGATCTGCCGTCTGATATGAATGAATGGAAATGGGTTAAACGTTCCACTTTTCTACTCCGACCGGAGTTGGGAGGTTCGGCAATTTCCGGAGTCCACAATGGTCAATTTATATAAATGACTATTTTGAGAAATACTAACCCTAACCCTAACCCGTTTTAGAGGGTAAAAGGTAAATTTGGACCCAGTAAGTTAAGTCTTCTAATTAGGGTAAATGTTAGGGTTAGTATTCCCCTAAATACTCATTTATATAAAGCGGCCATTGTGGACTCCGGAAATTCTCGAACCTGATCCGCAACCGGCCTATAATTAGCATCTCCCGTCTTCACTAGCCCGGTCGGAGTAGGAAAGTGGGACGTTTAACCCAATTCCATTCATTCCTATCAGGGGGAGCCACAGTGGCTAGGTGGTTAAGACGCTGGCTCGCTAGCCTGGAAGTCGGGTGTTCGATCCCTGCATTGGCCTTGTCAGTGGTGCAGAACGGAGGGCCTGACAAGGACAGCTGTCTAGTCCTTCGGATGAGACGAAAAACCGAGGTTCCGTTGATACATTGGAATGCACGTAAAAGATCCTTTGGCACTGTATGGCGTATGCCCGTCTTCATTAGCCCAGTATAGGAGCAGAACAGTAGGACGTTAAACCCCATTTCATTTCATTCATATCAGACTGCAGATCATAATTCCCAGTTCCCAACCGGCCTACAATTAGCATCTCCCATGAAGACGCGAAGTCTGAAATGAAATGAAATGAAATGGGGTTTAACGTTCTACTGTTCTATTCCGACCGGGATAATGAAGACATGAAGTCTGATATGAAACCATGTGTTGATGTATGCATTTCCGTTTCGACTTACGACTTGCCTGGGGCTGTCGCATGGATGATGTCATGGCAGTCGCCCCTCCTTAAATAATAATAATTCTTCGATAAAGTTAAAGCGAGACAAAGCAAGGGTTTGATTTAAAAGTAAATTTGACTGACTTCGAGTGTTGTCACTATCTTATTGAAGAAATTGATTTTGGAAAAACTTCAAGCGAAATTTCAAATTGGGCTCTAGTGTTAACTCGAATCGCCTCAGGAATCTTACCACAGTAATGCTAATTCGCGCTTTTCTTGTCAGAGGATAAGCGATCGTAGGCTTTATAGCATACAGTCTCGTCAAAAGATTTAAAGATTCTCGCCACTTCTATAACTATTTCAAGTACAGGCGTCATTGTTTTTGTTAGAAGGACAAAAATTCATGTTTCGAATTACTACACACACCGGTCTTAATCCATCCATGTAGATTTATTTATGGAAGCAGAGACAATAGTACTTGTACTTAACAGATGCATACTGGGGAGGAGGGGGTGAGGTGGGGGTCGATTAAAGCCTTTAGGGGTCGCCCGGCGCTATTCTAGCCATACTTATAAAAAAACCCATTCAAACAAGTAGAGAGAGAGTCGCGGTGGTTGGTGACTAACATGCTGGCTCACTAACCAAGAGTTCTCGGGTTCGCTCCCAGAGAAAGTTCCTCGGGGTTTTCCTGCGTGGTTTCCTTTTGTCAGTGGTGTAAGAACGGATGGCCTGAGTAGGAACACAGTCTAGTCGTTTGGATGGGACGAGAAACGGAGGTCACGTGTACATATTGACGTGCACGTAAAAGAACCCTTGACAGTTTGAATTTGAAATAAGAGTAGGTCGTAATGCCGCTGTCCGGGCAAAATTCATATGCCCGTCTGCATTTATCCAGTTGGCGCAGAAAAGTTAAACACCATTTCATTTTAAAAAAAAATAGAAAATAATTCATAGACATTCTGGAAATTTTATGGAACAAAAAAAATAAATTGTTTTTCTTTTGGTCGTTATACGGTGTGCCCGTTTTTGTTTTTTGGATTTAAAGCCGCAATGCTATAATAGGCTTATTTTTATTTCCATATTGAAATTTTACAAAAATAATGGCCGAATGGTGTTCTTTAGAAAGTAATCTAGACAATTAGATAAAAAAAAATCCTATATAAGTTAGATACCATCTTTACCGCGATGTTCATGGATGGATACGAGTTATTTTTGTCACAGCTGACAGAAACAGTGATATCATGAATGCAAAGTACGGTAAGTAAATGGAACCTTAGTTGGTCATACCAAACGTTAGGACTATGCGAGTTTAATAATATTAGGCGACAGACAACATATGGGGTTTAACGCCCACTCGACACAAACTAGGTCATTTTGGGATTAACATAGGGTTTAATATTCTCGTTGAGCTAATATAGTATTCCACCCACGGGTTTAATGATGTTCAAAACTATAAGAGTTACCGCCCTTATCTGTTGAATTTAGAACCCACATCTCGAGATGTGTGTGAGTGTGTGTGTGTGTGTATGGGGGGGGGGGGGGTAATGTCAACTCGGCACACATTAGGTCATTTCGGACTAACATATGGCTAAATTTGATTTCAATAATTCACTTATGCGAAGGAGTCTTTAGCATGCGTAGGAAACCGGAGTCTCCGGTTGGAAGGCGACCCTACGCCTTGTCACGTACAAGCAGAGAATCGAAACCATACCACTTAACTCATTGACAGACCAAATGATCCAACTCGCACGCGTTAAACCATTCGGCCACCCGATCCCCCGAGCCCACAGCTATAATCTGTGTCGACCATCAAGACATACATAACGTGACAGTGCGGGGGGGGGGGGGGGTGTTTGTCATAAAAATGTTGGTCTAAATTTTCAAATAAAAGTTACAGAAATTTCAATACTTGTTTAATACAAATAAAAAACAAATTATAATAAATTATTATAGTAAGTTATTAACAACATTCAGTTCGAATAAAACCAGTTTGGTTGTTTTGGTTTTGCACACAAGCCGTCTAACAAGTACGATATCTGTCGCAGCATTTCCGTAGAAGAGTCTAAACGAGTACCATATTGTGATAATTGTTCTAGCAAACTGATATCACCATCACCAATATTAGCAAAGTAGAGCTCTATACCCATATCTTCCGCCATTTGAACATTCTCCAAAATGGGCGCAGAATCGTGCACTTTTCCGCCAAAGAATAGGACGCCCACTTTACGGCTTCCGGATCGGCCACCATTTTGGAAATCATATCCCGAATCAGCCATTTGGTAAATTAGTCTTGGCAGTTTTGTGGTTTCGAATATTTCCAAGTGGGATTCAATATCCGCCGAATTGTTGTATTGTTTTAAGTTGAAACCAGCATCTAAAGGACATGATCCACTAATGGCACCAACCTGCATATACTTCATGTGCTCAGTTTTAACCGATTCTTTGATGAATTTGGTTACCCATAGGGTACGCTCTAGACCTAATGCTGCTGGATCAAAAACAAAATAAACATCAGCTGGATCTTTAATACCACACGCTATAAAAAAAAAAAAAAAAAAATAAACATTTAATTTAGAAGTAGTCTTGATATAATTTATGCAAAATTGAAAAAAAAAAAACCAACCACAAAACAATACAAAAGCAAACATTTAATTTGGTATTAGTCCAGATATCAAAACTGAGTTGCGCTTCTAAGATAGAACACGAATAGGCTTGGCAAGGGACAACATATAGGTATATGGAAGGGACGAAAATCCGATGGCCCGTTTGCACATTGGCGTGCACGTAAAAGGACCATTAACAGTTGAAATTTGATATAAGAGTGGAATTAAAATAACTTACGCTGATCTTCTGGTGGTGGTAAAGGTGGTGATGTAGGTTCTAAAAAGGAAAATAAAGGAATAATTGGGGGGAAAGAGGGGTAAAAAAAAAGAATAAAAGCAAGAAAAAAGAATATGACACAACAAGAATAAAAGAAAGAACAAAGAATATGATAAATTTGTATGACAGCCTAAATGCAAACCGTTTTGAATCCCAGTTACAATAATTCGGTTAAGAAAATAAAAAAAACAACAAGGCGCATCAGTAAAGCGTATTTGTTGTAGAGGAAAAACGATACTCACCTACGGGTGTACAAGTCTTCATGGCTAGTCTCCCTTTAATGTTCTCTAGTTCAGAATACCTGTTCACATAGAACACCCCTTCTTCGTCACCAGCAATGCTAACTAGTTCATCATGACTAACTTGATCGCTGACTCCTACTGAAAAGACTTCCATCTCTTGACGAGCTCTGGCTGCCTCTTCAGCTGTCGTCTCTGGTTCCTGTGAGTTGCCATCGGTAATAACCACAGTTACTCGTCTAACATCTGGTCTCGCTTCTGACATTATGCTCGTCCTCATGTAACTTATAGCAAGCCCTACAATGAAATGAAATGAAATGGGGTTTAACGTCCTACTGTTCTGCTCCGATGCTGGGCTAATGAAGACGGGCATACGCCATACAGTGTGCTATGAGGGAAATTTGGCCCGGGCAGCGGCACTATCGCCTACTCGTATATCTAATTCCATCTGCCAAGGGATCTTTTACGTGCATTCCAATGTATACACGGGACCTCGGTTTTTCGTATCATTCGAAGGACTAGACAGCTGTCCTTGTCAGGCCCTCCGTCCTGCATCACTGACAAGGGGGAACCACGCCGGAAAATCTGGATGAACTTTCTCGACCAATGCAGGGATCGAACACCCGACCTCCAGGCTAGTGAGCCAGCGTCTTACCCACTTAGCCACGTGATCCCCCCTACAATGAAGATCGGGTTATGAAATCAGGGTCTAGGCCAGTCTAGCTACATCTAATAATTTTAACTAAATTAAAGATAATGTGCAAATCAAATAATGATGTGTATCTCTAACCATACGTGGCCCAGTGAGTAAGGTGATGGCTTACTTGCCAGGAGGCCCCAAGTTCGAGACCAATGTTGGCCAAGTCTAGTCGTTTGGAATTCGACGAACCTTAGACTGGCTTATTTACCAGGAGGTCCCAGGTTCTACACCGATGTTGGTCGATAAAGTTGCAGGACGGAGGAACTGAGTCTAGTGCACGTAAAAGAATCCTTGACAGATGGAATTCGGCGAAGCGTAGGTAGAAAGTATGGCGTATGATTGTCTTCATTAGTCAGGTTGGCGCAGAAAAGTACAACGTTTCATTTCTCTGAACGACCGAAAAATATTTTCTCAGAATAACATTGTTCGGCGGTGTTCTATCCTCCTACCTTCCTAATGTCTATGGTTTGGGACTTTTGTGGAATATAGCGCTGCTGGAACCGCAAAATATAGGAATTCATAAAATTACGTAACATAATGCTCCATGAAAATAGATATTACGATGAGGTTATGTTTTAAAGAACAGTAAAACTTGTATATACAGTTGAAGTTTCCCGACGAATTTGGGGCTTCTGTTGTCAAATATTTTGTAAATAATCAGTTTTGTTATGTCTCCAGTAAAGTTTGCAGTTTTAAACATTCTAGGTTTAGCGGTACTAGTGGAGTTTAGAACCTGGTTCCATATGATCTAATAGTAAAGTGAAATGATATAAGATGGGGATAACGCCCTACTTTTTTTAACCGAGTGGAGAGAGAGAGAGAAATGGGGTTTAACGTCCACTCGCCACAAACTAGGTCATTTCGGGACTAACATATGGTTTAATTTTATTTACATAATTCGCTTGCGCGTAGGGGTCTTTAGCAGTGGGAGGAAACCGGAGGCCCCGGAGAAAACCCACGAGCCGAGTGGGCTAATGAAGACGGGTCAATAGTAAAGGACGCCCATTTATCAGTTCATACCCGATCCAACCACATATTTATTGTGCTTGGGGTCTATGAATAAATATTGCCAGAAAATCTTGAAATGTTACTGTATCACTAAAAATGTAAACGACATCTAACCTGTATCAGTTTGTGACCCAGCTCTCCATGGCAGACGACTGATGGCTGTCTGTAAACTAGTCAGATCATTATACTGTGATAATCTGATAACATCCTGGGTATAAACACCCAGACCATATGTCACTACCCCAATACGAACCTTCTCCGGTCCAATCTCATACTGGTCCACAAAATCAGCCACAAAATTCCTAGCCTTAGTGAAATTTTGAAACCAGATACTCGACGAGGCATCTAATATAAAGGTCAGTTCTAACGGTCTTTGGCTACATACTGAAAAAAAAATATTCCGATGAAAATGGCGATCAGTTACAGATTCATTACGGTATGTAAGATTTTGAGAAAGAGCTGACAGTTATCGCTATGGTAGCTTTTAAGAATATTGAAAAATGAATAATATATTGAAAATTTCAATCAAATTACTTCATTCTAGGCGATGTTATGGCATCTTTATAATAAAGTTTAATAATCAAGGGTTTATATGCAAAGAACCCCCCCCCCCCCCCAAGACCCCCCCCCCCAGGATAAACATGAGAGAGAGAGAGAGAGAGAGAGAGAGAGAGAGAGAGGTTTAACGTCCACTCGACACAGACTAGGCCAGACTAACATAAGGTTCAATTTTATTTCAATAATTCGCTTGCAGATAGGTGTAAGCTTATATTTACCTTCGTCAACATTGTACAGCACCGGCACTTCGGACATTCTTGCTGAAATAAAAATGGTATACGATTTGTTCGCCATTGTGGTATATATAATGAAATGAGATTCAAGCCTTGTCAAACAAAGGATATCGGTTTTTCGTTTCATCAAAATGACAAGAACACACCCTGCGAACTTCTAGAGGCTCTTCTTGGAGCATGCGAGGAAACTATGATGGTTTCGGTCAAATTATATATTATTCTGCGGCAAATGAAATTAATGGGCACTGCAGAACAAGTACGCAAATGGAACTTGTTATAGATGGTGTTTTCAACCCCAAAGATAAAACACCACCCAGTCGTGTCACTGGGCGACTTGTAGAGTAAAATTTTTAAAGGCTAATCCCAATAATATTTTGGAGAATAAAACTGCTTACTTTTGTGTTAAAATCCCTTAATATTCTCTACCTTAGGGACGAGCAACCAACTCAATATATGTGAAACGTTTTCAAACAACTTAAACCCGTCAGTCTTAATCTGGAAATGGAGGCCAGTGTTCCAAGCTGTATTATGCGGTGTCTGGATAAAAGTAGACTTTTATTTTATAAAAATAATGTGTAGGTGCACTATACCTTTCGTTATCAAGTACAGCACACAGGTCATTCACTGTATAGACCTCTAAAGGAACGGGAATCGATTATCAGGTCACCCAACGAAAATATTGACCCGAAATCTTAAAAGGGTTACGTGTCCGGATAAGCAGTTTAGACGTTCACGTCCAAACAACTGAATATTTTGAGCTGAAATTTTGATACAGGGTAAATACACCATTCCTCTATATTTTGGCGCTTAATTTTCATACGTACTCGGACTTTTATTTTTGAGACTCTGTTCAAATCGGGATAGTCCCTTTAATGTTTGGAACATTTCTTCTGATCACGCCACTCAGGTGACTGGTTGGTCTAACTCCTGCTCTTTAGATCACGAGATCTGGCAAGTGGTGTGTTTCCATCCCAAGCTTGTACGAGTCGTCTAACATCGTGGGTTATCTCCGGGTCCCCACACTTCTAACGTCTCCTCCCAATGTACACGCGAATCAAAACAAAAAAGATTACCATACGTTAGTCCCGAAATCAAGACTTACCTATTGATAGTGCCGCACAACCTTTCAAAACTGTCACAGCCTGTGAAGAAAAGGCAAAACTTCTAAGAAAGTACCAAAATATAACAGACTCGGAGAAAAACATATATAGATTCATTATTGAGAAATATAATCAAAGAGAGCAATTAGTAGTGACAAATGTCGTGCATGAAGCAGGACATGTTTATTATGTCTAAAATACTAGTACCTTATCCCACGTTTTAGGGGTAAACATGACTTGCCTTGCCTTTGAAACCAAATTGATGCGAACTTTTCAACATACATTCCTTCCAGGTTTTTTCGAAAAATTACGAAAACTTACCATTATGCAGACGATTATTAAACTTGTCCACGCCATGATGGTTGTTCCCCGGTAGTAGATTAACTATCTGTCTGATTACCATCCTTCCCATCTACTTTATATAGTTTGTATATAATTGTTGATACCCTCTTCAGATGATTTATATACTTGTTTATTGTTCTTATTACCGGAGGAAATCGTCACCAAACCGTCCTTAAAAAAAAATCAAATTTAAAGTAACCTCCACGCTCGTTTCTGTGTTATATTTATGATACAGTTTGCATAACAGTAGATATGTCCTCGGTGGGATTTATAATCCGTTAAAGTGGTAGAAAACCAACAGAAGTGCCCACGTTAAAATGAAATGAAATGGGGTTTAATGTCCTACTGTTCTGCTCCGAACTGAGCATACGCCATATAGTGTACTATGAGGGAAATTTTGCCCGTACAGCGGCACTACGGCCTACTCTTATATCGAATTCCAACAGTCAAGGGATCTTTTACGTGCACGTCAATGTGTATACCATCCGAACGACTAGACAGCTGTCCTTGTCAGGCCTTCCGTCCTGCATCACTGACAAGGGGGAACCACGCCGGAAAATCTGGATGTACTTTCTCGGCCAATGCAGGGACCGAACACCCGATCTCCAGGCTAGCGAGACAGTGTCTTGCCCTCGTAGCCACCGTGACCCCACCCACGTTAAATATACATGTATATAGTCTCTTTGCAAGAATAGACATCATCCTATGCTAGTAAATCTATTTTATTTTTCAGATATTGACGTTGACAGCAAGAGTGTGAGATTGCTGTTCCACTTAGACCTGTTATATCGTTATTTATAATCAAAATCCATTCAAATAAATATCGTATCCCTATCGTTTCCATATCATATCCCTACCAAAAACTCTATCACAGTTATTCGGTATTTTTACCAATGCATTGTCTCTTTAACAACGCAGTTTACATCCTGCAATAAACCTGCTGACGTATGCAAGTCGTTTATTTGTTTAAGAAATGCATTTATACAATCTTCTCATTGCGTTAGACCTAGGCTGTTTTGTCAAAACATGTTTATATTATATAAGCTTCGATTAGGGTTGATTTTGTTTTGTTAGTTGAGGGTATTCTAAGGCGCAGTATGGCGTATTATAAGGTCTGTTTTATGTTGAAAATGAAATGGGGTTAACGTCCTACTTTTCTGCACCGACCGGTCTAATGAAGACAGGCATACGTCATGCAGTCTGATATATGAGGGCAATTGTCCCTAAACAACTGCATTTCCGCCTACTCTTTATGGATATACGTGCACACCAACGTGTACACGGGACCTTGTTTTTGTCCCATCCTTGCCATGCCCCATCATTGACAAGGGGAAACCTCGCTTAAAAATCCCGAGGTACTTTCTCTGCCAATACCAGAATAGAACCCGGGACCTCCCGGTTAATGAGCCATGAGTTTGATTCCATAATTAATTGGGCTTTCCTCCCACTACTAAATAGACTGACTACGCAAACGAATTGACAAGTAAATAATTTTATTATTATGCTAGCCCCAAAAATGACCTATATGTGTTGAGTTGACGTTAAAACACACTTCCAACTTTTCCTTTGATAATAGTGTAAAGAGAGGTCTATAAGGTTATCTATGAAAAAAATAAACCCGAAATCTCATAGTATTTTGAATGTTAAATATAACGAGGGCTGCCAAAAGTGATCTTTTTATTCAATTTAAAAAATACATTTATAACCAGTCAATCAGTCTGTACAAATTGTTAATGGTAATCATCGTCTAGAGTGACGGGAAAATTGTCTAAATTAGAACTATTATTTTCAATTTTTTAAGGGGGTATTTGGTGTATCTATCGTAATGTAGCCGTTGTGATGCATCACCATGGTCGATGTCAGTGCGAGTATAGTATGCTCGTGCTATAGGGGCGAATGGTTAACACGTACGCGCTATATCATAAGGTCTGTCATTGAGTCAACTGGCGTGGTTACGAGACAAGGAGTAGGGTCGCCTGTTCAACCTCGTGGGGTTTCTCCGAGTCCTCCGGTTTCCTCCCACTGCTAAAGACCCCTACGCGCAACCAAATATTGAAATAAATTGAACCATCTGTTAGTCCCAAAATGACGTAGTTTGTGTCGAGTGGACGTTACCCCCCCCCCCCTCTCTCTCTCTCTCTCCAATTTTACATGCGTAGAGTCGAATAGTGTATCAATTGCAGCCGTAGATAAGAATTATCTCGCTAAAAATTGCAGCTAGTACTTGGCCGGGGGGGGGGGGGGTGCCTTTCATTTTAGGGACGTTTTATATTTGATTAGGCTATCCATCGAAGAAAAATTAAGAAAATGCCTATTTAACTTGTCAAAACGTTTCCCATTTAAACCCATGGCATTATAGTGTCTGTGTCTCTCTGTCGGCCCTTTACATTGGACGCAATACGAAACCAACGACCAAAGTGCTCATATCAACCTGTCCCATAAAGCCTAGTGACATAGGTTGGACGCCCACGACCAGATTGGCGGGGCGCCCAACCAATGTCACTTGGCTTTATGGGCGCCTCGCCAATCATGTCGTTATATATGAAGCGTGCCAAACTGGAGAGGCGCCTCGTAATGAATCACACGATTAACACAACTTGATTGATGGAGCGCCCAAAACGGCGTGATCTGTGGGATGGCTTATTCCGGAAATTCAACCAAGTAGCACTCTAACCCGATTCCGAACTTTTCGTTTTTGTCATAATTAATTATTATAAGTACGCTAAAATCGTATTCCTTCCTTCAAATTTTTAGAATGTTCATATTAAAATATCATAATATGTCAATATTGAAATTTTCTGTCATTTTCATAGTTCCTGTCCTCGGGAGGCGTGTCCACGGTGCCGTTCCCCGTGGACCGTCAACTGTAGGTACATCGACGCTCCCAGAAGCCGTATTGGCGCCCTCAGAAGCCCCCCCCCTCACCAACATAACATTTTTTGGCTAGCTATGGACCTGCTCTGCTCTTGATTTTAAAGTGAGAAACTAGGGGTTAGATCCGGCGTGGTTGGGGGGGGGGGATTGGCTTTCTCTGCCCGTCTGTATTTTTTTTTTGTATTTTACTTTGAGGTATCTCGTTGAAATCTGGCATTGGAGGACGCAGGATAATTTTTAGGGGGGGGGGGGGTAAGAGAAACTCGAGGTGTCAATGGGGCATATTTGGACCAGAATATAGCCTTCAATTTTATCAGCTACATCCTCTAACCAACACAAATTGCAAATTTACAAGTTTAATCCGGCTAGGTCTACGAGTGACTGAATTTAATACACGAGTCGTTTCTGTCACATTGGGTTGGTCAGCTATATGTTTCGTTTGGCAGACGGTCTGACCTTTTTCCGAGACTAAAGCCTGTGACATTATTTATATATTAAGACCACTATAATGTTACATTCTGTCCCTGTTGGTATATAGATCCTTGTATTCAAACTGATTGTAACTATTGCACAACGAATAAACGGCATTTCGGCCAACGTCTTATTGGCCAGATCATCACTAACCTTAACACCAGTCCTATAACTAGAATAGCACCTAATCGACCTCTAGGGCAGAGGTTCTCAGCCTTTTTTGCCAACGGCACACCTTGGAACACAATGCAAAAATAGCGGCACGCCTGGCTAAATACATATATGAAAAATATTTGAATTTTGCAAAATAAAAACATGGTAAGTCGGACTGAATACAAGTGTAAACAGAGACTCTTTAGAATGACTCAAACTAAATAAAGAAAAACACAGCTATGAACTTATCAGTAGACACCAGTGAATACTCAATTGGGATAACGTGGTTTTTCACATTTTCTGATTTCGCGGCACACTTAGGAAGATCTCGCGGCACACTAGTTGAGAATCACTGCTCTTGGATATGCGTCTTGTGTGTCCCGTTTATGACCGAGGCAATGCATCCGAATTTTTTGCCTCGTTTCCCCATTGTCGGTGATGCAGAGAGGATGGCCTGAAAATAGCACCCGTTGGCGTGTACTTGTCAGCATGCACGTAAAAGAACCATTGCCAGTTGAAATTCAACGAATAGTAGGCGGAAACGCCACTGTCCGGGTAGTGTCCCTCACAGGTGCACTGCATGCCGAATGCACGTCTCCTTTACCGCTGTTGGTGCAGAAAGGTACGACGTTTAACCTCACTTCTTGTCTGGAATAACTTTTGACCTTTATAACGCGTTTGCTCTGACATTTAGTTGGTTTAGTTCGTTTCATCAATGACCTCCGCCGGATAAATTGATTATTTATTTAGGATTTCATGGAATGATAATTGTGTTGCTAATTAATTAATATAACTTATATAATGATACTTCACACTCGCAAATTGGGGAGTTGGGCTGCCGAATTGGTTTCAACGCCTGCGCTTTAGATTACAAGGTCTGTTATTGAGTCGAGTGGCTTGGTTTCAGTTCCGCGCTTGTACCTGACAAGGAGCAGGGCCGCCTGTCAAACCTAGAGAATTAATAAAAACAAGAGAATGCACGGACTTTCCTTTTTTTTCTCGTCCTCTCTTATCTAGTGACAGTCAAATGCTTTTTTATAAATTGTCAAATATCCTCTCACAGTCTAATAAAACAACTTTCATCTTCAAAGGAATTATCAGTGAGCTCAAAATCGACCGTGTATCTGTTATCGCTAGTTACTTCAGTCAGTTATATATATATATAAGAATAACTGGTGTTTTCCAGTTTTTGCGACACTCCCCGTTTCTTCAAATCTTCGTTACGCATCTATCGTAGCAATGATCTCTGTGTTAAAATTATATTTGTTGTTAAATATATTTTGGTTTTTAAGTTTTGTGTCAATTTCTGTAGTGAAATTTGAAAAGAAGAGTCTTTAATCGAGATTTGAAGACTGACAAAGACGTCATAACTAGGACTGAATTCCATCTTTCAGCGGCAGCAAAAGCAAACGCTCTTTGTCCAAAGCTTGCAAATTTTCCCATTTGGTACCACTAGCTGATTGAGATCGTTTGAACGGAACTGTCCTTTTGGAATATATTGTTGAAACGTTATTTCCATTCAAACAGGCGGTCACGGTGGCAGGCTAAGTGGGTAAGAAGCTGGCTCGCTAGCCTGGAGTTCGTGTGTTCGGTCCCTGCATTGGCCGAGATAGTTTATCCAGATTTTCCGGCGTGCCCCCACCCACCTCCTTGTCAGTGATCCAGGACGGAGGGCCTGGCAAGGACAGATACATTGGCAGTTGTAATTCGATATAAGAGTAGGCCGTAGTGCCGCTGTCCGGGCAAAATTTCCCTCATAGCACACTGTATAGCGTATGCCCGTCTTCATTAGCCCAGTTCAGAGCAGAACAGTAGGACGTTAAACCCCATTTCATTTCATTTCCATTCAAACAGCTGTAGCTCAACGTCACTGATACTTTCCCAGATTTCCAGTTTGTCATTAAAGGCATAAAATTACAACTTGAGTGAAATCAATATCTGCACACGTGGTGTTTTAAACTAGAAAGGGGTAGTTCATAACAACCTTGTTTAAGAATAAAGGTTACCTTGAAACTACTTTATTTATGAATTACGATTACTTCTATTTGACATAGGAGTAGGGTCGCCTGTTCAACCTCGTGGGTTTTCTCCGGGGCCTCCAGTTTCCTCCCACTGCTAAAGACCCCTACGCGCAAACAAATTATTTAAATAAAATTAAACCATATGTTAGTCCCGAAATGACCTAGTTTGTGTCGAGTGGACGTTAAACCCCATATCTCTCTCTCTCTATTTGACACGAGTTCTCTTATCAGAACGATAACATAATACTTGTCGAAATGTCTCGCAAAATGTGCAGTGTACTGTGATTGTGTTCCATAATGTTCGTTGTGTTTTTCTTTTAACCCAACGTGACAAGGAGTATGGTCGCCTGTCCAACCTCGTGTGTTTCTTCCGGGTCCTCCGGTTTCCTTCCACTGCTAAAGATTCCTGCACGTGTGCACAAGCGAATTATTAAAATAAAATTGAACCATATGGTAGTCCCAAAATGAGTGGACGGTAAACCCCGTTTTCTCCCTCACTTTAACGTACCCTACACATCGAATACACGTGTAATACTTTTGCTGCCTTCTCACACCCTTCTGATACGCTTTTCATTTTCAATTGCTAAACTAAACCTGCTGCTCAAATATCTATTTTTTTATGGACAGTGTTTACCTGGCGAAATGAAATGAAATGGGGGTTAACATCCTACTGTTCTGCTCTCCGAACTGGGCCATACAGTGTGCTACGAGGGACATTTTGCCCGGGCAGCGGCACTACGATCTACTCTTATATCGAATTTCAACTATCAAGGGATATTTTACGTGCACGCCAATATGTACACGGGACCTCGTTTTTTCGTCCCATCCGAACGACTAGACAGCTGTCCTTGTCAGATCCTCCGTCCCGCATCACTGGCAAGGGGAAAACCACGCCGGAAAATCTGGATGAACTTTGTCGGCCAATGCAGGGTTAGACACCCGACCTCCTGGCTAGCGAGCCAGCGTCCTACTGTTTACCTGGTAATTAGTGTATTCATAAATAAGAATTACATCTCAAGATACAGGAATGAAATGAAATGTGATGAGGTTTAACGTCCTACTTTTATGCACCGACTGAACTAATGGAGACGGACAGCGCTACGGCCACCTCTAATTTCGAATTTCAACTGTCAACGGTTCTTTTACGTACACACCAAATGTACACGGGACCTCTGTTTTCGTCTCATCCGAAACAATCTGATTAAAATACAGATCTATATTTCGTTTCGTTTTTTTATACTTTCGATGGCCTACACTACATGAAGTGTAGTAAAGACAAGTAAAACGAAATTTTGAACTATAAAAACGAAACGAAATAGGATCTGTGTTTTAACCAGATTGCATCCGAACGACAATACGCTAAACTTGTCAGACCATCCGTCTTGCACCAGTGACAGGGAGAATCAACACTGGAAAATCCCGGAGAGCTTTCTGGGCCAACATCCCAGCGGCTTACTCACTGGGACACCGTGGCTCCATTAAGATAGGATTATGATAACCCTAACCCGACCCGAAACCCTAGCCACGGGGCGTCATCCTAACGTAATCCTAACCAAACTGTGGTTACGAATATCATCGTACTCTATATTGTTGGTCCACATTTCCAAATATTGAAAGAAGAAAATATAAAAAATAAATAGATTAGATGCTAATTGCCGACATATACTTTATTAAATAATGTATATAAATAGTAAGACATCCCCTTTATTAAATAATGTATATAAGTTGTAAGAAATCCCCTTTATTAAATAATGTATATAAATAGTAAGAAATCCCCTTTATTAATAATGTATATAAGTTTTAAGACATCCCCTTTATTAAATACTGTATGTTGTAAGAAATCCCCTTTATTAAATACTGTATATAAATAATAAGAAATTTCCGGTGGTATAATGATGCATAATGGTAGGCCCTTGTCAGTGATTAGGATATTAATTGATGTTCTGAATCATTCTAACTTGAGACTCATCTGAAAAAAAAAGCATTCAGATCATTCCATAAAATGTAAAAGAGGTCACAATTCAGTAAGGAGCACTTCTTGTGCGAGTGTGTTGATGCGCTATCCCCAATACAACGCTAGAACAAAGTTTGTCTCTTTACAATTATCTGTAGAATATGGAACTAGACGCTTTTCCTGCACCACTACCAAGGAACCTTCCAAGTTCTAATGCATTAATACAGCGACAATAACTGGTTAGCTAAAAGAATTTCACATATTCAATCATGTGGTGTCATTGTTCTCAAAAAAGTAAATACACCCTGCCTAGTGCACGGCATTTGACAAGGCAATAATATGATCCTGAGAAGCAATGGCCATCATAAGCTAAATCATAGATATTTCAGTTTGTATTTTGACTACCTTTTAGGATATTTTATTCGAATACATGTAGTCACAAAAATTAAAAGATCATCTTAAATATTTACCGCATAATTTTGTTGCAAAAGACAGTGCTTGTCTTTTTGCAGATGGGCCTGTTTGGGCTAAGTTAAAGCCATATCTTGCAATAGATGCCATCAAACCATCATCTCCTCTACCAGCAAAATAAAGTTCCACACCTGCTTCCCGGGCAGCTACTATATTTCCTAGCAGAGCATCTCGGTCAATTTTGTTTCCAAGGAAGATAACTGCGACACGTCGAACACCAGGACGACCACCTTTAGCAACGGAATACGCAGACGTGAGAGAGCCGATTAGCTTTGGAAGTCGAGGATTCTCGTAAGAAATGAGTCTCTCTCTGATGTCACCGAAACTTGAATATCTGTTAAGATTGAATCCGGCATCCAGTGGACAGGAGTCGCTGATGACACCAACTCTCATGTAGGTGAATTCCTTGGTAGTCAGTGTGTGGGTAATGAACTGGGTGACCCAGGCGGTTTGATCAATACCGAGATAAGCAGGATCGAATACATAGTAGATATCAGTAGGGTTGTTAAGTCCACAATCTGTAATAAATTGAATTAAATGGCTCTAAAATTCTTATTAATTAACAAATGTTTCAAAAAATGTTGTATTTCACTCTTATTCTGTTGTGAGTATGTTTGTCGATGAACAAAATTTCCCCCAGAGAGAAAAAAAAGTCGGTCTCAAAATAAGTGCAGTCACTGCAGTCGGTCTCAAAATTATGCATCGGCGACTCAATGAATTAATGAGGTAAACAAACAATGTCAGAATAGATCCCAAGCCAATAGGTCGCATTTTGGCTACCCCCCCCCCCCACACCCCCAAACAAAATCGTTATGTACGCCCCTGCCTAAACGTTTTGATGCAATACAAGATAATGTAACCTAACAACAAAATTTGTCAGCCGACAGTTCTCGCGATAATAGTTAAAAGATACATAATGAAAAGGGAATATGTTAAAAAATTTCAATCAAATTACTTCACTCTGAGCCAAGTACAAGAACAGTATAGCCTCGATTGTCATTGCTACCGTTCTTACGATAATAAACAAAGTATCGAATATCCATTTTAATTTTAATCTTTAACCGCAAATCATATTTAAATCTGTTGAAATATCTAAAGTATCCAAAGGTATCGAGAGTTGGTAAGTTAATTTCCATCCAATCAAGAATTTATTTAATATACTATTCAAAAAAAGTAGGGGATATTTGATTTTTAAGTGTTATTAAAGTCACCTAATGAAACTGACGAAGAAACAAATGACAAAATGAAATGAAGTTCACATTCATCGATTTATTCCAAATGATCGTTAGACTAAGTAAGGCACAGACTGACCATTATAAGGGTAAAATGATACCCGGGGTCAAACAGCAAAGTTACCACAGCATCACAACCAAGTCAGTAACGGGTAAATCCTCCTCTGTTTGCCAAACAAGCATTGATCCGACGTGGCATACTCCTAATGAGACGTCTAAGGTCATTTTGGTCCAGATTGTCCCATTCCTGTTGCAACGCAGCAGCAAGTTCTTGGACATTGGCAGGACGTTGTTGACGTTGACGTAACCTCTGTCCAAGCATGTCCCAGACATGCTCGATGGGGGAGAGGTCGGGACTCAGTGCTGGCCAAGGTAATGTGGTGATGTTCTGTTGTTGGAGGTAACCTGTAACGATCCTGGCCCTGTGACATCTTGCGTTGTCATCCTGGAAGATGAAACGGCGGCCATGACGTCGTGCGAACGGCACAACATGGACTGCCAAGATGTTGTCCCGGTAGTACTGGCCTGTAACACGCCCTGCAACAACATGTAAAGCCGTTCTTCCAGCAACAGTGATGCCTCCCCACACCATAACAGAACCACCCCCAAATCGCTCATGTCTGATGACGTTAACGTCTTGGAAGCGCTCGTTTCGACGACGCCACACCCTCCTACGTCTGTCCAAAAAATCAACAGTGAACCTTGACTCATCTGAAAACATCACATTGCTCCAGCGTCGATTATCCCAGTGTTGACGATCCCTACACCAACGACGTCTTGCCTGAATGTGATGATCTCTCAAACAAGGGATCACGCGAGGACGTCGGGCGCGAAGGTGACCCCTATGCAGTCGATTCCGAATCGTCTGGCCACTCACTCTCACACCAGTGTCTGTTTGAAGACGAGCGCTGATCTGATTTGCTGTGATGACACGATTTCTCAAGGCCAAGGTACGGATAAATCGATCCTGGGCTTGAGTTGTCGCCCTTGGTCGACCTGAGCATGGTCTGTCCTGTACAGATTGTGTATCACGGTATCTGGACCATAGCCTGCTTATGACAGACTGAGAAACATTCATCGTCCGCGCCACAACCGCCTGTGTTGTGCCGATCTGTAGCATGCCAAGGGCACGTAACCTTTCATTTTGGGTAAGCCGACGCATATCAAAATTTGTTTTCTGGTCACTAAAACAATTAAACTGATGTTTCCACCCTGGAATTCAATGCCACAATGACTGTAAGATTCAAAGTCAGAGTCGTGCAAATCTTGGGTTGGACCCCCATGATGATCCCAAGCATCAACTGCATTCCATGCGGTAGCTATTGGTGCGTTTGGGCGTCACATGTAACTGGAAATGTTTCTTCTGTTAGGTTCTATAGTGACTTTTTTCGTAGTCATTTGCATATTTTAGTATTATGCCCCCAAAATCAAATATCCCCTACTTTTTTTGAATAGTATATTTAAGACATAAAGAAACAGCTGCAATAGGCAGACTTAACTCTTGCATAATGCCGCTATAAAACTGTATGTTAAACTGTTTTGCAATCAATATTTTTACAAACTACAGGTGTAGATTAATTTTAGATCGAACACATTTTCTATATGTATTTCTTACCTTCATCTTTCGGTGGTGCTGGAGTCGTTGGAATCTCTGTAATAGATCACACAAATATATTACACCACAACACATTTTACCAATGTCAAAATTTCCAAATTTTAATTTATATCAACTCTTCTAGAATAAGCTTATTGAGGCGATATTTCGGAATTCGTATTTCGAAAAAACAGCCTATTACTTCGAAGGTGACCACAGAGCAGATCGCCATGAGCGGACCATTATTGGCATAAGCATTACAGGGATTCAGCAATGGTGGTTTAGAACACAAGGGCCAATATAAGACTCTCGTCAGTTTGTGTACTCACCTCTACAGGTCTTATAAGACAATTTATCCTTGATGGCTTCCAACTCGGAGTAGGTATCTACGATGATGACTCGGTCAGGATCACCAGCAATATTTTCTAATTCTGATCTGTTAACGGCACTGCTTACACCAATTGCAAACATATCAATACGATCATCGCGTGCTCGCTTGGCTTCAAGAGCTGTCTTTTCGGAATCCTGAGATTTTCCGTCAGTAATAACAATACAGATCTTTCGAAGTCCCGTTCTAGCTTCTGGCATTATCTTTTCTCTCATGTAAGCAATACCATCGCCTGGAAATATATATTTATCAACCTTCAACATTGATCTGTGACCTATTGATCAACATGAACACTTTGACCGGGTCAGTAGTTGCATGCCTAGACAACAAATTACAAGAAACTTACCAGTTTCCGTTCTACTTCCATGATGCCACACCAAACCAGAAATACTCTGTTTGAGAGATTCTTTAGTGAGGAAATCGTTGAAGTGGATAACATCTTCGACGTATACTCGCTGAGCATAGGTTTCAATGGCTACGCGGACCTTGTTGGAACCGATAACATAAGGTTCAATAAAACTATTCACAAAGTCTTTAGCTTTTGTGAAGTTCTGGGACCATATGCTGGATGAAGCATCGAGGATGAAAACTAGATCAAGCGGATGCTGATAACAGACTGAAATGTAAGAAAGTAAATAATGCTCTAAATCAATTCATGCGTCTCATTGTTATCATTTGTATTCTAGAAGGAGAAAGATAAAATGGGGTCTTATGTTCCACTATTCAGTATCAATCGGGCTGATGGGCATACGCCATGATATGTTTTGTGACGAAACTTTGGTGCGGACTGCGGCGTGTCTGCCAACTCGTCACCGAATTCTAACTATCAAGGGTTCTTTTGCTTGCACGGCAACGCTTACACGGGTGAAACTAGGTGTTTCTTACTATCCGAAAATCCCGAAGAACTTTCTCGGCTACTATCAAGGGCTTGCACGGCAACGCTACACGGGAGAACCTAGTTAATTCGTCCCATCCGAAAAACCGGAAGAATCTCCTCGGCCAAGGGTTTTTTTGCTTACACCGCAACGCTTATAGGGGTGAAGAGCTTTCTCGGCCACTATTAAGGGTTCTTTTGCATGCACGGCAACGCTTATACGGGTGAAACTAGGTGTTTAGTCACACCCGAAAATCAAATCCCGAAGAACTTTGTCGGCCACCACCGAGATCGAAATCGGGAAATTCTTGTTAGTGAGTCAGCGCCATTTTCACTAAGACACCATGGCTCCTCTAGAATGCGCAATCTTACACCCGACACTACAAAAAAGGATTAAGACAACTGATTAGAAACATATACCGGTAAGTAACTAACAAAAACAAAAATTACCATAATTTGGACCAGGCGGACTCCTTCTTTTGGCTGAAACGATAATATAAGTACAGATATAAGTAAAATTTAAAAACAAAAACCCAAACAATCTTGCACTAACAGAAATGTAAATAAAACAAACATGGTATGTACTATTTTTGGTACTGTCCATAACCTGGCACCGCAGAATTTCAATTCGATTTAATAGAAACACAAAGAATCGTGCACCAACATCCCACGCTGTCGCATACCACCAATTACGTCAATTTTGTTTCCATGGAAAACATACTGATTCCAATAAATTTTTAATAAGCCAAAGACAGAAATGCTATAAGAATATGTGTGCAAAGTGTAATTAAGACATCTATAAACGCTGTGTGCGATATGACTGGAACAAAACCTGGATAGATGGACGGACTGACAGGCGGAGGTCTTTTCAATATCATCCCCTTAAGAGCGGGATAATTAAGGATCTCGTTGATGTAGGAATATCATTATTAAATTAAATTGGATTGAAATGATCTGACGTTTTATATCGATTAGCGATGGTACATTTCGCAAGCGAAAGTGTAAGTGGAAATTGGCCGAGTTCCCGACAGAAAAATCAATTGAATTGTTCCGCGGGTCAACCGTAAGCGTCTACTTCAACCTACTGTTCAAGGTCCGTATGTCATAATTCTGTTCAATAACCAGATACACCCCCCCTCCCAAATTATCAATATTTCTACTTTACAAAAAGCGTAATTAATAAATCTTCTTGCTCATATTAGTAGATGTCTACGGTTCTTTGTTTGAAGACCACGACGTCGTATATCTTCTACATTTAATAGAATCAATATAGAAACGTTTACGTAGTTTTCCCCTAGATGATTTAAGCATATTAAAAAGTCTATATGTATAAAAAAAGAGAACTTACCCAATAAATTCTTAAGATCGATATCCCATGCACTTATAGTCTGAAAATGAAAGTTATTGTTTAAAGATACGTCGTATACTGGCATACTATCGCGCAAAACGCATATCCAAAGTACCTTTAAACATATATTTATTCTCCAAAAATGGTATTTTGTGAAAAACGATAGAAATGCCACAAACATCGATTGTGTATAATAAGTAATTATAAAAAATCAACCCATAAAACTAAAATGTTTAAAAAAAGGTCTTTTTTACACACACACACACACAAAAAAAACTAATTTGATATATGTCTATTTATTATGAATTTAGATATGTTCAGTCAGACACTCAGATTCGATTTTACCGGTTACCCCAAACACTAAATTTTCAACATGTATGAGCTCACAGAAGTGTATAATGCCCCCCCCGCCCCCATGACAATGTGTACGTTTTAAAGTGACGATGCGTCATTTGAATTTTCGTCCTAATACTAAATTTCTCACTGCGTAATCGGATTGATTATTTATCAATCAATTAAGAAAACAAAAAAAAAATCAAATTTCCGACGCTGGATAGCCTCCCAATCGGATTTAAAACAAGTCTTATTAATTCTGTTCGCCAAAACAAAATTGCGGCGGGCTTACAACATAGCAGGCAGCATAGATCGATGAAATTTCAGATTAACATATCTTTGTAAATATTGAACGAAATTAAACTATTTTAGGCTGATCTGCCTACTGCAATTACAAAATCGTAGTTGCGCTAAAATGACGCAATGGCACATTTCCCCAACTATTGTATGTATGTGATTTTTGTACATATTGACAATTAGAAAATGAGACGAGGTTTAACTTTCAGTGTTTCTGCACCGACTGGACTAATGAAGACGACCATACGCTATGCAGTGTACTATGTTGGGCATTTTTCCCAGCCAGCGGCAACTGTCAATGGTTCTTTTACGTGCACTTTTACATTGGTTTTTCTTGCCATTCCCCCTGCACCACTAACAAGAACAAATCACGCTGGAAAACCCCGGAGAAGAACTTTCTCGACCAACATCGACAAAGTCCATCGACCATCGTGTTTTCCAGACTGATATTCCTATTTTCATGATCGCATAACCTTTCGGATTTACGAAAACTCAAAGTCCCGTGTACACATTGGCATGCAATGCACGGAATTTTATAATTATCGGAATGGGACACTGAAAATGTTTTTCTGTTTCTCTGTTACTACAACACATAACGGACAGTGGCGTACAGAACGGGGTGATCACTCCGGGTATCTTTTAAACTGGGGGAATCTATTCATAGCGTGAAATTAAAATTAAGATTTTTCAAATTAATGCTGTTAAATTTGGCGTACAAGCTGCTCTACTTTATTTAAATAGAAATTTACTTTATCTGCTCTGACATACTATACAAAATGTCTTCCTTTCTTATATTTCTGATATTTCAAGGAATTGGCCCCGGGTATAACCATACCTCTGCACACCACTGTGAACATTTCATTTAAACATACATTATGCAAGAGCTAAATCTGCCAATTGCAGGCCTTTCTTTAGGCCTGAAATGTTATCTAAAGTATTAATTAGACATTAATTAACTTATCCAGACCATAATCAACTCTCGATGGTATCGCCAGCCTGCGATATTTACCGGATTATGACCCAATTTGCTGCTCGACTTCTATTCATAATTTAATCATGAAATGGGTGATCGAGATTATGTTTTTTAACGTACAGACTTTAGTAATGATGATCGAGGCTAGGCCGAAATTTCAATCGCTTAATTCTCGGCTCATAGTGGATCAATTTGACTGATGTTTTCAGCAAATTACCTTTACACTATCTAGTTTTTAACTATTATAGTGAGAACTGCCAGCTCTTTATCTCATCACCCGTAATATATCTTTAAATAATTCTTGAAAACCCTTTTCTCTGTTACCACATCCAGCCGAATATTATTTTCTACTGATTGACGTCATAATATCGGTTTTTTTTAAATTATTTTTCATTTCGAAAAATCGAAATGATAGTAAAAAGACGCCTCTTAACAATTCAAAAACTATAAAAACTATAAATTAAAAACTAAGATATTCTTTTGATAAAAGAGGGAATTTGAAATGAAATGGGGTTTAACATCCTACTGTTCTGCTCCGACTGGTCTAATAAATGAAGACGGGCATACGCAAAAAGGGAAATTTTTATTGTTATTTTCCATTTCGAAAAATCGAAATGATAGTAAAAAGGTGCTTCTTAACAATTCAAAAACTATAAATTGAAACCGAGATATTCTTTTAATCAAAGAGGGAATTTGAAATGAAATGGGGTTTAACATCCTACTGTTCTGCCCCGACTGGACTAATGAAGACGGGCATACGCAAACGGGGAAATTTTGTCCGGATAGCGGAACAACGGCCAGGCCCTCCGCCTTGCACCATTGACAAGGGGAAAATCACCCGATGTACTTTCTCGGCCAACACCGCGAGCAAACCCGCAACCACCAGACTAGCGAGCTAGTGTCTTACTCACTCACCCATCTTGATTTCCAAGAGAGAATTTTAAGACCGTTTTAATAACCACCCTCGGAATTATGGTTACTATACATCGGCTCAGAAGAACAATAATCGTTTGAATTTTTATATCAGATACAAGTTCAAAAAATGGTAATAATATGTAGCCCATAGCTTGAAATACAGCAAAAATTTGAATTAAGAAAATAATTTTACCTACCCCGATACAGAAAAATACGACTGCTATCCTCAGAAACATGTTGATTAGTTGTCTTATTCCTATCTAGGATGCTAAGATCTGGCAGCATGCTTTTATAGAAATCTTCTCCAGTAATTATGTAATTATCTTATCAAAAATAGGAGAGGTGGAGACATAGGAGACGACCACTTATCGTCTCATCCAAAATTATAATTGTACCGAAATTGGTGTGAAACCTGGCAATTTGGCAAATGGGTTGTTACCGCATTGCAGATATTTTGATTTCCGTGTAAGGTCAAAGTTAACGATGCGTATTTAACAACCTTTGGTATTACGTTCTTGTAATTTTAGTAACTTGATCATGTGTGGCGACGTGATGGAATTCGTTGTATAACTTTCCACGTAAATGTGACTAAGGGTAAATTGCCTTAGCGAGAGCAAAAAGCGAAACCCGGAAGTGTCACATCTATAAACGAGTCTCTTAGTACTAAAAGGACAACTGTGGCAGGTTACGGGCTATATCGCGCCTTCCTCAATGCCGGATTAACCACGGGGGACGGTTACGCCCAGGGCCCCCACATCAACCTCCCACCTACAAAAGGTCATCTGCTAGTGGCATTGCTAGGGCCCCCAGAGACCCTCCATGGGAAATTGAGGACCCTTCAATACCCCCTTAGCGGAAGAATAGTACCAAGAAAACACATCAAATACCTCTTTATCGGTAATTTTAGTGTTTCAAGAGAGTGAAATCCAGGTAACTTTGAACGTACTTTTTCCTTTAGTTTCCGGCGAATAGAGAAACGTTGGTTTCCGTTGAAATGCGGAGTGTTATAGCGCAATTTGGCTTAGATTCACGTACGTAATTACAATTACATGCATCTGTATCAATTTTCGTCATGCATATATCACACCATGATCACTTGAAATAGTTTTGATTTCTTGATTGAATCTATTATTATCGTATGGTTCTTACAGTGTCTGACGTTCGTAAAAAAAAGTTGCTATGTTGTAACTTTACGGCCTTCGCGGATATGACCCTCCGTCTCAAAGTATCAGAGGGCCTGACAAGGACAGCTGTCTAGTCCTTCGGATGACACGAAAAACCGAGGTCCCGTGTATACATTGGAATGCACGTAAAAGATCCCTTGGCAGTTGGAATTCGATATAAAAGTAGGCGATAGTGCCGCTGCCCAGGCAAAATTTCCCTCATAGCACACTGTATGGGGTATGCCCGTCTTCATTAGCCCAGTATAGGAGCAGAACAGTAGGACGTTAAACCCCATTTCATTTCATTTCATTTGTATCCTCGTTATTTATCACTGACCGACTTCAAATTTGGTTTAATGTACTTACATTAATATGTATGGAATAATTCTATCTAAGTTCTGGTCATTTATGTTAGGTTAGCGGCCCCAAATGCCCAAGGACCCAGGGACCCAACCATGGTTAAACCGAAGCCCCCCCCCCCCTCCCCCAACTCTGCCTGGTTGTCAATAGTGCACGTAAAATAAACCTTGGAATTCGATAAAGAGTTGACAGAAATACCGGTGGTTGGACACAATAACCTTCATTAGCCCTGTACACTTCATCATAGTAAGCCTTGCTGAAGAGTTTGGCCGTCCTCCTCTAGGGAGAACAGGAGAGATCAAGTTGTTTTGTGTTGCTGTCGCATAGATCACACTTATTGAAGCGAGAGCCTTATCCAGAATTTGAACAAGTTCCCTTGAAGGTAACAAGGAATGAAATAAAATGGGAATTAACATCCTACTGTTGTGCTCCGAATGGGCCAATGTCGGGGCATACGAAATACAGTGTGCTATGACGGGAATTTGCCTTGACATCGGCGCTACGACCCACACTTATATCGAATTGCAACTGCCAAGGGGTCTTTTACCTGCACACCAATGTGTACACGGCATCTTGTTTTTTCGTTCCATCCGACCGACTAGACGATGTTCATTGTCAGGCTCTCATGCAACAAAGACCAGAGGAAACCGCACCAGAAAATCCAGCGACTACACACTAAGCCACCGCGGCCCCCAGAGTGTAAGCGTCTCAGAAATGAAATGGGGTTTAACGTCCTACTGTTCTGCTCCAGACTGGGCTAATGAAGACGGGCATACGCCATACAATGTGCTATGAGGGAAATTTTGAGGAATATTAGATCAAAGCATTACGGTTGCAAGACGTTACATCATGCGTTTGCCCAACCGACTCCAAATGGTAAAGCGTTGGACTTTTTAAAAGAGAAAAGTTTTTATATCAAATTCTAATGGTATATGTGACTTCTATTTGACACAAACCAAGTCATTTCTGGACTAACATATGGTTCAATTTTATTTCAACAATTCGCTTACGCGCAAGTTTCTTTATCTGTGGGTGGAAAACGGAGGACCCCAAGAAAACCCACGAGGTTGGATAGGCGACCCTATAGGGTATAGGGTTTACAATAGGGGAATCAAAACCATGCGACTTTACTCAATGACAGACCTTATAACCTAAAGGGCACCTCCATACTTTTAAGCTATTATTTATCCAATCATCTAATAACTGATGTGCTTGGTTTTATCTTTATAGGGGGGGTTGGATGGCTGAATGGTTAGCGTGCGCGCGCTGTATCATAAAGTCTGTCATTGAGTCGACTGGCGTGGTTTAGAATCCCCGGTTGTACGTGGCAAGGAGTAGGTTCGCCTGTCCAACCTCGTGGGTTTTTCTCCGGGTCCTCCGGTTTCCTCCCACTGCTAAAGACCCCTACGCGCAAGCGAATTATGTAAATAAAATGAAACCATATGTTAGTCCCGAAATGACCTAGTTTGTGTCGAGTGGACGTTAAACTCTCTCTCTCTCTCTCTCTCTCTCTCTCTTCTCTCTCTCTCTCTCTCTCTCTCTCTTTTATCTTTATATCAAGTGGAATGGAGATATTTCTAGAAAAGTCATAAATGCCATCATAAGCTAGATAATATAGTAACCAGAATTTATCGAGTTCGATTCCGGTGTTGATGGGAAAAGTTTCATGGGATGTTGCAGTCTGGTTTCTTCTTGTCAGTTGAGCAGGACGAAGGACCTGACAAGGAAAAGCTCCAGTCGTTTGGATGGGACGAGAAACCGTATTAGCCAGGTAACCGGTAATACCATTTGATTTGCGTTGAAAAAACAATTCGCTACGCTCTTTACAAACACTAACTACCCAACAACAACACAGAAAAAACACAGACGAGAATACGCCATACAGTGTTCCATGAGGGAGAGAGAGTGAGAGAGAGTGTAATGGGGTTTAACGTCCACTCAACACAAACTCGGTCATTTCGGGACTAACACATAGTTTAATTTTATTTCAATAATTCGCTTGCTCGTAGGGGTCTTTAGCAGTGGGAGGAAAATGAAATAAAATGAAATGGGTTTAACATCCTACTGTTCTGCTATGAGGGAAATTTTGCCCAGACAGCGGCACTACGGCCTACTCTTATATCGAATTCAAACTGTCAAGGGATATTTTACGTGCACGCCAATGTGTACACGAGACCCCGTTTTTTCGTCCCATCCGAACGACTAGACAGCTGTCCTTGTCAGGCCCTCCGTTCTGCATTACTGACAAGGGGGAACCACGCCTGAAAATCTGGATGAACTTTATCGGCCAATGCATGGAACTTAGCCACCGTGACCCCCAAAGTTAAAAATGATCATGTGTCAAAAGTAATACCAGTTTTAATGTAAGACGTGGAAACAAAATTGATCAAGATGCTCTATTAAGAAATGTAGAAATTGCTCGGTAAACGGGAGTTGAACTTCATTTCGCTGGTAAAGGTGACACTGATCTTATGGCATATATTGCAAGATATGGCTTTAATTTAGCCCAGACAAGGCGATCCGCAGAAGTTTAACGTTCACTCGACCCAGACCAGGCCATTTCGTGACAAATGCGCTTCCTTAAGTATCGGGAGGAATCTGGAGGGCCCAGAGAAAACAGTCGAGGTTGAGCAGGCGACCCCGGTGTCACTATCTTCTATAATCCTTGATATATCACTCTGCATACACTCAATTGCTGATTGACCCCAGTTAAAGATCTTTCGGCGTGTTGGGAAGGGGGGGGGGCGGAAGGGGGGGGGGGAAGGGGGGGGGAAAGAACAGACAGGTAGATACTGGTATTGCATGGATATTTGCTTGATATATCAATCTGCATACACCCAATTCCTGATCGACCCCGGTTAAAGATCGTTCGTGGGTGAGGTAAGAGCAGGCAGGTAGATACAGGTGTATGAATATTTGCATAATAAATCTCCCCATGGTGACATCTACGTCCTGCAACTTTCACCACCAGTATTATATCCAAACCTTCGAATGTTGATAACATTGTGAGAATTTATTCCCAGTAGTTTCCACAGACCTATTTTTGAAATAATTTGGACGTTTAAATAAACGTTTATATTGCTAACGAAATTTATTTACTTATTTATATATAATACAACAAATAAAAACAACAAGCGGCTGTCGGCATCGGTCCATCCTGGTAAATCATCTCTGATAAATTTTTTCTCAGTTTTACTATTAATACCCCACGCAAATACCGTACTATAACCTTGGACGTTAAAACAGACATTTGCATTGCTAACGTAATTTATTTACTTATTTATATATAATACAACAAATAAAAACAACAAGCGGCTGTCGGCATCGTTCCATCCTGGTAAATCATCTCTGATACATTTAATATCGTCCTGAAAAAACAAAAACAACAAGATGTCAACTTTTTTTTATAAGAAATACTGAACCCTATATGCTCTAAATATTGCAATATTGACACCCGCTTCTCTAACATTAACATACATCAGCGCTAATCTATCAATATATGTATTCTTCTTCAATAGATGAATAGTAATTGCTGGTATATAATTAAAAAAAAGCCTTACCGCATATTTCTTCAACAAAGGCAAGGGCTTGTCTCCTGGCACCACGTCCAGCTCTGGCCAAGTTGAATCCGATTTCGTTGAGAGCATCAAGAAAACCGGGATCAGCATTTCCAGCATCAGCGAAGTAAACATCAACACCAGCTTCTCTGGCAGCTTGTGCATTTCTGATAACAGCTACTTGGTCAATTTTTCCACCAATGAATATAACAGCAACTTTACGAGCATTAGGACGTCCACCTTCGCGACGTTTATAGGCAGAGGTGAGGGAACCAATAAGTTTTGTAAGTCTCGGCTTATCATATCCTCTAAGTCTTTCTTCAACATCAGCAACGCTTCCATATTCTTTGAGGTTAAATCCAGCATCCAGTGGACATGATCCACTGATGACACCCACTCTCATATGGAGGAATTCCTGGGCACTGAGCGTGTGTGTGATGAACTGTGTTACCCAGTTAACTCGTTCCATACCGAGATAAGCAGGATCGAAGACATAGTAAATATCAGTGGGATTATCCATACCACATTCTGTAAATACACCAAAAAATTAGTAACAAAAGGCACAAAGCGCAAAATATATGAAGGCATTGACAACGCTGTAACTCACTGTGTGATAATATTACCAAAGAAGAGCATTACCAATATTTCAACATCTTATCGTCAAGATCTAAAAATAGGTTTCTTAATATAAGTAATATATTTGTACATATATTTAGCTAATATTGCAAGATCAGAACCCGCCGATACACTAACCTTCAGCTGCTGGAGTTGTTGGTGGTGGAGTTGTGGTGGTTGTGGGAGGAGGTGTAGTAGTTGGGATCTCTGTAATATAATACAAATAGATATATGTAGAGAACGACAAAATATACAAAAGAGGAAACATCGGTATTCAAGTAGGGAAGTGAATGGGGTTTAAGGTCTTATTCTGACTCGGCTACTGAAGACGGGAATACGCCATACTGAAGTGCTAGGGAAATTTTGCCCGGATAGTGGCGCTACGAACTACTCTTATATCGAATTCCAACTGTCAAGGGATATTTTACTTTCATGCCAATTTATACGGTTTTTCGTCCCATCTGAACGGCTAGACAACTGTAACACTGACAAGGGGAAACCACGCCGGAAATCACGATGAACTTTCTCGGCCAACAACTGGAGCGAACCCGCAACTTCCAGGCTACCGAGCCAGTGTCTTACTCACTGTGTAACCGTGGCTCCCTATTCAGGTAGGGAGTCATTGCAAGTTGAATGGTAATCGAAATTGTCCACAACCTCACCTATCTCATGAAGCACGCTTTTATTCTCAGAATTATCCGTTATAAGAACATCATGACAATGACAATACTTACTCTTACATGTCTTTCCAGACAATTTATCCTTGATGGCTTCCAACTCGGAGTAGGTTTCTACAATGATGACTCGGTCAGGATCACCAGCAATAGCTTCTAGTTCTGATGCATTAACGGCCCTGCTTACACCAATAGCGAACATCTCAATTCCTGCATCGCGTGCTCGCTCGGCTTCGGCAGCTGTCTTTTCGGAATCCTGAGATTTTCCGTCGGTAATAACAATACAGATCTTGGGAAGATCTGGTCTAGATTTTGGCATTATGTTGTCTGTCATATAGGCAATACCCATACCTGGTGAAGGAAAATAATAAGATTTGTGAGAGGTATCTTGTATTTAAAATAGATTCAATATTTGAGTTATATTTTATAATAATGATTACGAATACTATTTTGAACTCACCAGTTTCGGTTCTTGATCCATGGTGCCATTTCAAACCAGCAATTCGCTTCTGCAAAGATTCACGTGTGAGAAAATCGTTGAAATTAATGACATCTTGAGTGTACACTACATCGGCATAGGTCTCAATAGCAACTCGTACTTTTCGTGGACCAATTTCATATGGGGCAATAAAGCTATTTACGAAAGCTATAGCTTTGGTGAAGTTCTGGGCCCAGATACTGGATGAAGCATCAAGGATGAAAACGATGTCCAATGGATGCTGATAACAGACTGGAAATAAAAGTAGGATGGAATTATTTAAACTTCATTTTCAAAGTTTTCGTTATTTCAGTCGTTGGAAACACCAAACAAAAACAAATATCCAAATAGTCTCGATACTATCCTTGTAATAAGTCCATGTGATTTCCCGTCAAAAAAGCTGTCAATGAGACTCAAAACTTCTGTTTAATCCAAAAGTAAATATCTACATTGTGAAACACTTGAACAGAAATTCGTTTCGGCACCAACATTGCCAGTGAAGACGAAAACCATTACCAATAGTACAGTAGTATATGGATAATTTGGAAAGATTAGAAATGTAACTAATCTATGTTATGAAATAAATACGATTAAGACTTACCCATATTTGGACCACCAACCTTCCGTTTGGCTGTAAAAGTAAATATAATATATAGATGAACAAATATTATTGCATTATTGGTGTTGCCCCTTTCCAAAGCAGTTTGAAGTAACAACTTGACATTCCCAGTACTTATATTGAACTCAGTGTCATGTTTAAAGCAATTTGAAGTAACAACTTGACATTCCCAGTACTTATATTGAACTCAATATCATGTTTAAAGCAATTTGAAGTAACAACTTGACATTCCCAGTACTTATATTGAACTCAATATCATGTTTAAAATAAATAATCTATTGCTTTAGAAAAGATAGTCCCAAGTTCGCAACATACATATGGGTATGAACCAAATGCCATTTTAAACAAACAGTTTTTGTATATTATATTGCCACAACGAAACTACAAATCATTTCTTTTTCTCTTGCGAACTCTTACGAGAGAGCGCGGAGAATATTAATGTTGATCTCCATAAATTAGATATAGATATGACTTGTTTAGATTCAAATATTTTACTATAATATGGTGACCAGCCTATGTATGCCATACCTCGATTTTTAGAATACCTCATAAATTCTTTAAAAAAATCTGAAAGATTTTGAAATTAAGAAGCTTTGTCGTTTTATCGATTGATATCTTAAAAATTGCTTTTGTGTGCCTATCCTCATTCCTGCTTCAGCTCTCCTGATCACTGTATATATATGCGTGTGTGTACATATATATGATAAGAATAGATAAAGTACAAGTTTTTCTATATGTGTGTGTATACCTGTATTCAAATTTTGTCTAACTAATATTGTAGATTTCATAATACGTAACAATTCATGAACACCTCCTTTGCTATTATTCAAAGGACATATAAATTATGAACACTATGATTGGACTATAACAGCACCATACTAAGGGAGAGAGAGAGAGAGAGAGAGAGAGAGAGAGAGAGAGGGGGGATGGGGTTTATCGTCCACTCGACACAAACTAGGTCATTTCGGGACTAACATACGGTTCAGTTTTATTTCAATAATTCGCTTGCGCGTAGGGGTCTTTAGCAGTGGGAGGAAACCAGAGGACCCGGAGAAAACCAACGAGGTTGGACAGGCGACCCTACTCCTTGTCACGTACAACCGGGGATTTGGAAACCACGCTAGTTGAGAATGCTTTGTGAACTCGAGGCCTGTTCTTCTGCATTTCATAAGATACAAGTAGTGACTTTGTTAATATTCATTTTGTAATTTAGATTTTTAGATGTCTAACTGCACATTTTCTAAACAGACATGCGCGCATAGCACAAAATGTAAAGGTTAAATGACTAATTCATTTACAATCACCTTTTTCTTCGCATTTTTTTAATTAAACATACATTATGCAAGAGCTAAACCTGTCTATTGCAGGTCTTTCTTTAGACCTGAAATGTTATCTATCTTATTAATTAGACATTAATTAACTTATCCAGACCATAATCAACTCTAGATGGCATCGCTAGCCTGCGATCTTAAGTGGATTGTGAGCCGATTTACTGCATAACTTTCCTTCTCGATTAAACGATTAAATGGATAATCGAGACTATGCTGTTTATCGTACTGACTTAAGTAATGATGACCGAGGCTAGGCAGAAATTGCGTTCCCTTAGTTCTCGGTTCATAGTGAATCAATTTGAATGAAATTTTCAGCAAAATGCCTTTACGTTATCTAGTTTTTAATTATTATAGTGAGAACTGCCAACTCGTTATCGAATCTCCCATAATGTATCTTTAATTTTTATAATGAAAAACTAATTACAATATGTTGTCAACTCATTTTGTCTTAACCAAACAGCAGAAGATATTCAAGGTGATTCAATCTGCTTACTACACCACAAAATCCCACCTTTTTCTCAGATGTGTCCACTGAATTAATCATAACAATGATAATTAAATTGCGGATTAAAAAAAAAAAAAAAAAAAAAATCAGTACATGGATACAGTACAGTTAATATAAGATATGAAAATAAACCAATCACTCAAGTTACACCATAAATTATGCCCCTTTCTCAAATGAGTCCATATATAATGAAAGATAAATTTAAAAAAAAACATATTTTACCCAATTCTTCCGAATGACCGATATCAAAAGCCGTAATAATAGCCTGAAAATGAAAAAAAATAATGTTTTTTTTTGTTTTTTTTGTATTCTGCAATTCAGTAGTAAAAACATTTTATGGATGTTCTGTATCATTTCCAGTAGCAGTATTGTTTCCAACAATATCAAGTCTTTTCATGAAGGTAAAATGGGTTTAAAGTGCTACTTTTCTATTCCGACTGGGCTAATGAAGACGGACATACGCCATACAGTGTGCTATGAGGGAAATTGTGCCCGGACAGCGGCGGTACGGCCTACTCTTACATCGAATTCCAAGGGAAAACCACGCGACCTCCAAACATTGCAGAAATTGACGTTATCAGGAGATAATATTAGGTGTTGTGTGTGACATAGGGGATGGCAGTTCTTAAGAAATAAGCTAATCGTTCTGTCGTCCCACCTCCACCAACGGTTATATCTTAGACAAAAATAAGGTAATAAAATCTCAAACGTTTTAAAGAATAATGTAGTCTTAGTAAAATCGAAAACATATAACTGATTTTTCTGGCACATATTACATAAATGGAATGAAATGAAATGGGGTTTAACGTCCTGGTGTTCTGCTCCGAATGGACTAATGAAGATGGGGGTAAACATTATAGCGAAAAATGTTAAAATCCGTGACTAATAAAATACTAAATTATAAGTACATGAGAAATCAAATGTACAATGTTGAAAAAAAATATAACATAGTTATTACAAAGATAACCCGATAAATCGAAGCATGTCGCGTCAAATATCGTATTAGTTTACCCATAAAAAAACACCCCAGAAACAACCCCCCCCCTAACAAAACAAGAAAAGAAAACAGAAACCCAAATCAGGATCAACCATTGTCTTATCTTTAGATTTCAAACATAGCCATAGATGTTTCAGCATTCTAAAGTAGAATGATATCATTCTAATAGGATAAGACGTTTAGCCTTTATTTTGAAAATACGAACAAATATTAGTTGTATACACATCACCGCCGATGAAAGTAATCTCACAGAACTAATTACACGATACACGTATTTAAATGATTACAACTCTTAAAATAAATGCAGATCGTTCTATAGAATTATAACTTATACACTTTTTTTTTAGAATGTATAAAAGAATTTTATTTTTATAATATAAAATTATCTTACTAAAAATGTCTAAAGCGAAAGCGAATTGTTCTGAACCATTATTAGTTTTTAACAATTCTTAAGCTAAGTAAATAGAGCTAAGAATCCAAATTGACTTACCCCAAAAAGGACAAGAGCCACTGCTACCCTGAACATCATTCTGCTGATTATGGTATTCCAACAAAGAGTGTGATGGCATCAACCCCGTCTTCCCCTTTTAAAAGAAATCCCCACCCATTAATTATGTTTAAACGTATAGTTAATGCTTTCATTCCAGTTATAATTGGGATGAAAATTGGGGGACTAATAATGTATAATCTCGTAAGTGGATTATTATCCTAAAAATGCACAAGGCCCCACTGTGACGTAATTATTCCAAGATTGCTAAAAAAAAATTAGTGAGCTAAACTATTACTAGTAATTTGCAATTGTTAGATAAATATCTGTATTTGATAATCGGTTGTTTTATGCCCCGAAAGGTTAATGTAAATAAGAATAAAGTTCAAATGCATATAATTGCAAAGTACATCCAATACAAAAATCTGTTATGTCAAATCAATTAACAGTAAATGAAACTAATATAATCATACACTTTGAAAAGCTATGTGTTAAATTATTGTTGGTTATCGTCCAATGATAATTCCTAATTGTGTGTTGTCTCAAACTTTAAAAAACGAAGTAACTCTAATTGTTTATCACCAAATACATAGTATATAGGTTTTTACAAAACAATAGCCCACAATAAAGTAATGATGGCAGAGGTGTACAATTATGTTGGATATCTTTTTAAACGATTTTTCAGTGTAAAAATATTTAACAATATGCAAATTTCATTATTCAACAGTTCAATAAATTCTGTCCGGACCAGTTTAGTTACCACGTACTTTATGTAAACAATGCACGCGCTAATCGAAGTCAATGATCGAAGGCTTTCGAAATATCTCTGGGAACAGATAGTACGAACTAATGCCCCAAATTGAAGCTGAGCAGATGGATCACGTTATCAAATGGCAGAGAGAGAGAGAGAGTGAGAGAGAGATAGAGAGAGAGAGAGAGAGAGAGACACACACACACACACACACATCCAAACTAGGTCATTTCGGGACTAACATATGGTTCAGTTTTATTTCAATAATTCACTTGCACGTAGGAGTCTTTACCTTTCCCAACTTTTTTGCTTTGGAAATGTCCCACATTTATGTACTAACCTTTTCGCTGCAGTTTTATCTAGTAACCTTTTCATGCTAACTCTGTAGGTAATTATATGTTTTGCATAGGAGTGGAGGGGGCAGTGAGAGAGAGGAGAGAGAGAGAGAGCGAGAGAGAGAGAGAGAGAGAGAGAGAGAGAAATGGGGTTTAACGTCCACTCGACACAATTTAGGTCATTTCGGGACTAACATATGGTTTAATTTTATTTCAATAATTCGCTTCCCCGTAGGGGGTCTTTAGTAGTGGGAGGAAATCGGAGGACCCGGAGAAAACCCACGAGGTTGGACAGGCGACCCTACTCCTTGACACGTACAACCGGGGATTCGAAACCACGCCAGTTGACTCAATGACAGGCCTTATGACACCGCACGCACGTGCTAACCATTCGGCCACCCAGCCCCCTGGAGGGGGCAGTGACACAGGTAATCACTTAACTCGGAGGTATCGGGTTCGATATCGGTGTTGGCCGATAAAGTTTCTCGAGAATTTTCAGGTGGGGTTCACCATGTGAGTCGTACAGAACGAATGGCATGGCAAGAAACAGCAGCCAGACGCTCAGATGGTACGTAAATTGAGACACCGCGTAAAGTTGTCGTTAACGCATTAAGAACCCCTGACAGTTGAAATTCGATATAAGAGTAGACCGTAGTGCCGCTGTCCGGGTAAAATTTCCATTATAGCGCACTGTATGGCGTATGCCCGTCTTCATTAGCCCAGTTCGGAGCAGAATAGAAGGACGTTAAACCCCATTGCATTTCATTTATCTTTGTCAACCAAGGAAAAGACATTTATTGAAATTTGCTGGACCAGGATTTATTCAAAAATTTATTTATGGGTTCTGCTCTTTTTTGTTGTGGGGGGGGGGGGGATTCTGGGCATCACCCTGAGTCTTTATTTGGTGGTTGTATATCTGTTGTTTTTGTTTCATTCAAACAAACTTGTAATAGTCACAATGTTATAAATAATAAAAACTTGGTCTTCGTTTTGTGTTCTTCGGTCATTCGATGTTATTAGTGTAGAATTTAAGACCTTAAATCTGAATTCATTTTCTGTATATTCGCTACATACACTTTACATATACCCCATCCCAGATCAAATCATGAATTCCAATCTCTATCAATAGCATATTGAGGCAATCAGATACCGGCCGTGCATGAATTTTTGCACAAAAGCACTTCCCATAGCGACGTCTCCTTCCTGTGGCTTCCTTTCTTTTAATTCTTATTGTGTATAATCAGCACTAGTTTTTGTTTGAGCCATTTAAATAGCTAACTAACTAACAGAACACAGTTTTTATGGGATACGTCGTCGTGCTTTTAGAATAAACCAGTGATTGTATCCCATAAAAACTGTGTTCTGTTAATTTGTTCCCTGATCGCTAAATGGCACTTAAAGAATACATTTAAATAGCGACTTTGAATGTTTATAACATCGTAAATTATACAGCCGTTAAACTGGATAATCCCTCCCCAAACACCCCACAAAAATTCTGCTCTTTTCTCAGTTTTACTATTAATACCCCACGCAAATACCGTACTACAGACATTTGCATTGCTAACGTAATTTATTTACTTATTTATATATAATACAACAAATAAAAACAACAAGCGGCTGTCGGCATCGTTCCATCCTGGTAAATCATCTCTGATACATTTAATATCGTCCTGAAAAAACAAAAACAACAAGATGTCAACTTTTTTTTATAAGAAATACTGAACCCTATATGCTCTAAATATTGCAATATTGACACCCGCTTCTCTAACATTAACATACATCAGCGCTAATCTATCAATATATGTATTCTTCTTCAATAGATGAATAGTAATTGCTGGTATATGAATTATAAAAAAAGCCTTACCGCATATTTCTTCAACAAAGGCAAGGGCTTGTCTCCTGGCACCACGTCCAGCTCTGGCCAAGTTGAATCCGATTTCGTTGAGAGCATCAAGAAAACCGGGATCAGCATTTCCAGCATCAGCGAAGTAAACATCAACACCAGCTTCTCTGGCAGCTTGTGCATTTCTGATAACAGCTACTTGGTCAATTTTTCCACCAATGAATATAACAGCAACTTTACGAGCATTAGGACGTCCACCTTCGTGACGTTTATAGGCAGAGGTGAGGGAACCAATAAGTTTTGTAAGTCTCGGCTTATCATATCCTCTAAGTCTTTCTTCAACATCAGCAACGGTTCCATATTCTTTGAGGTTAAATCCAGCATCCAGTGGACATGATCCACTGATGACACCCACTCTCATATGCAGGAATTCCTGGGCACTGAGCGTGTGTGTGATGAACTGTGTTACCCAGTTAACTCGTTCCATACCGAGATAAGCAGGATCGAAGACATAGTAAATATCAGTGGGATTATCCATACCACATTCTGTAAATACACCAAAAAATTAGTAACAAAAGGCACAAAGCGCAAAATATATGAAGGCATTGACAACGCTGTAACTCACTGTGTGATAATATTACCAAAGAAGAGCATTACCAATATTTCAACATCTTATCGTCAAGATCCAAAAATAGGTTTCTTAATATAAGTAATATATTTGTACATATATTTAGCTAATATTGCAAGATCAGAACCCGCCGATACACTAACCTTCAGCTGCTGGGGTTGTTGGTGGTGGAGTTGTGGTGGTTGTGGGAGGAGGTGTAGTAGTTGGGATCTCTGTAATATAATACAAATAGATATATGTAGAGAACGACAAAATATACAAAAGAGGAAACATCGGTATTCAAGTAGGGAAGTGAATGGGGTTTAAGGTCTTATTCTGACTCGGCTACTGAAGACGGGAATACGCCATACTGAAGTGCTAGGGAAATTTTGCCCGGATAGTGGCGCTACGAACTACTCTTATATCGAATTCCAACTGTCAAGGGATATTTTACTTTCATGCCAATTTATACGGTTTTTCGTCCCATCTGAACGGCTAGACAACTGTAACACTGACAAGGGGAAACCACGCCGGAAATCACGATGAACTTTCTCGGCCAACAACTGGAGCGAACCCGCAACTTCCAGGCTACCGAGCCAGTGTCTTACTCACTGTGTAACCGTGGCTCCCTATTCAGGTAGGGAGTCATTGCAAGTTGAATGGTAATCGAAATTGTCCACAACCTCACCTATCTCATGAAGCACGCTTTTATTCTCAGAATTATCCGTTATAAGAACATCATGACAATGACAATACTTACTCTTACATGTCTTTCCAGACAATTTATCCTTGATGGCTTCCAACTCGGAGTAGGTTTCTACAATGATGACTCGGTCAGGATCACCAGCAATAGCTTCTAATTCTGATGCATTAACGGCCCTGCTTACACCAATAGCGAACATATCAATACCATCCTGGCGTGCTCGCTTGGCTTCAACAGCTGTCTTTTCGGAATCCTGAGATTTTCCGTCGGTAATAACAATACAGATCTTGGGAAGACCTGATCTAGCCCCAGGCATGATGTTCTCTCTCATATAGGCAATACCTAGACCTGGTGAAGGAACAAAATAATAAAGCTTATTTGTGAGAGGTATCTTGTATTTAAAGCAGATTCGATATTTTCGTTATATTTCGTAAATCAAATGATGATTACGAATACTATTTTGAACTCACCAGTTTCGGTTCTTGATCCATGATGCCATTTCAAACCAGCAATTCGCTTTTGCAGAGATTCACTTGTGAGAAAATCGTTGAAATTAATGACATCTTGAGTGTACACTACATCGGCATAGGTCTCAATAGCAACTCGTACTTTTCGTGGACCAATTTCATATGGGGCAATAAAGCTATTTACGAAAGCTATAGCTTTGGTGAAGTTCTGGGCCCAGATACTGGATGAAGCATCAAGGATGAAAACGATGTCCAATGGATGCTGATAACAGACTGAAATTAAAAAAGTAAGATGAAAATAATAAAACCTTATTTCCAAACCCAAATTATAAAATCAGTTTTGGAGCCCACGTCTTCACAGTATAAAATGGCACGGATCACTCGATACTATTTGGGGTTAGAATGGCCTAGTGGTCTAGAGTGCCGCGCTTCGACCGACAGCTGGCCGGTTACCTCTGGCTTGCGGTTCTGGTTTCGATCCCTGGTGTGATCGTATGTGGCTTAGAGATAGGGGGTGCCCTCTCAACCTCGTGGGTTTACTCCGGGTACTCCGATTTCCTCCCACAGGAAAGACCCCTGTGCGTGCGCTGAGATAATGAAAATGAAAAGTAAGACTTGTCCGCGATATCACCTTCGGTGGAAGTCGACGTTAAACACTAAGAACAACAACAAACATCGATACTATCCTTGTATTAGCCCATTTAATATAGCACATAGAATAACTTCAAATGAAAATTAAAACTTATGTTTAATTCGAAATTAAAATAAATATTGCATTGTGAAACACGTCCATAAACCAATGTTACCGTACAAATCGGGAAACTGGCGGGGTTTCGATTCCCCGGTTGTACGTGGCAAAGAGTAGGGTCGCCTGTCCAACCTCGTGGGTTTTCTCCGGGTCCTGCGGTTTCCTCCCACTGCTAAAGACCCCTACGCGCAAGCGAATTATTGAAATAAAATTGAACCATGTGTTAGTCCCGAAATGACCCAGTTTGTGTCGAGTGGACGTTAAACCCCATCTCTCTCTCTCTCTCTCTCTCTCTCTCTCTCTCTCTCTCTCTCCAACCGGGAAAATGAAAACATAAGACAATAGCGTAGTATACATGTATATATGATTTGGCAAAATTGAAATGTAATTTATCTTTGCTATGAAAATAAAATCGATTAAAGCTTACCCATATTTGCACCGCCCACCTTTCGTTTGGCTGAAAAAGTAAATAAATATATAGACCAATATGTAGATGCAAAGTATAAATAGTAATGATTCTGCAACACACGTAGCTTTAAACTAAATGCCATTATTAACAGGTTGCCACTAATAACAAGAACTTTCTTAATTACTTTCTTTCTTAGTATTCACACTCAACATCTACAACTTGAATAACATTATGTATAGTTCATTTACATTTTTTATTTAATTTTCCTAGTGTTCTTGAATTACTTATAACAATTACATATAAAATGTTATAATATTCAATGTTGTCTACTGTTCGTTTAACAAAACATGAAACAAACAGTACACGAATATAGCACAGATAATATAAGCTATGGAAGTGCTGCAATCTGTCCACAACATCACAAAAGTAAGTATTATAATATATTTTCTTGAAAGACAACAATGATGAAAAAAAAAAAAATCAAATTTTTACCTAATTCTTCCGAATGACCAAGATCATAAGCTGTTATAGCCTGAAAATTAAATAGATCATAATAAAACTATATTATAATTTTGTTTATATGTAATAAGATTCGTTACTTGTGTATCATTGGGGGGATGGATGGCCAAATATAGAGCATGTGCGCGCTGTATAATAAGGTCTGTTATGAATCAACTGGCGTGGTTTCGATTCCCCGGTTGTGCCTGTCCAATCTCGTGGGTTTTCTCCGGGACCCCTAAAGCGAATTACTGAAATAAAATTGAACCATATGTTAGTCCCGATATAACCTAGTTTGTGCCGAGTGGACGTTAAACCCCATTTCTCTTTCTCTTGTGTAGCATTTAAAGTAACAATATTTATTTATTAAGAACAACAACATCCAGTCTGTGCATGGAGATAAAGTGGATTATATTATTGTAATCCACAAACTTACTGAATATTACAAACCTGCCACATTTTTCAAATATAACGTTTGAAGACTTTAATTCTTAAATTTGTTGGCTTAAAAAATATTACGAGATAAACATTGGGTATTGTATATGAGACTTGTATGACAGTTCTCAGGGGATTAGATAATAAAATCTTAACCATGTATTAAAAAGAATTTAATTATTCAAAGTTCGAGGACATACAACTGATTTGTGTGCTGGAAATTATAGAGAAATAACTACAAGCTTTTTAATAAATAAATATATATACACATCGTTCTAGAATTATACGTACATAAAAGAAAATAATTATCCATTCTCCAATTTCATTTTGTCAAATAAAATATCTATGCATGGTTCTAGAATTAACTTTATCAAAGAAAATAATCGATGCATTATTCCGCAATTACTCTTTATATAAGAAAAAAAACCCCAATGCATTATTCCGCAATTACGCTTTATAAAAGATAACAACCAATGCATTATTCATTCCGCAATTACTCTTTATATAAGAAAAAAATCCAGTGCATTATTCCGCAATTACTCTTTATATAAGAAAAAAAAAACCCAATGCATTATTCCGCAATTACTCTTTATACAAGATAACAACCAGTGCATTTATTCCCCAATTACGCTTTATATAAGAAAAAAATCCAGTGCATTATTCCGCAATTACTTTACTCTTTATTATATAAGAAAAAAACCCAGTGCATTATTCCGCAATTATTCTTTATAAAAGAAAACAACCAATGCATTATTCTACAATTTTACTCTTTATCAAAGAAAACAACCAATGCGTTGGTCTACGAGTACACTTGATCAATCTACTTAAGATGTATTCTGAACCAATATTATTCTTTTACCAGATGTAATATACATTAAGACAAATAGAGCTAAGAATCCAAATTGACTTACCCCAAAAAGGACAAGAGCCACTGCTACCCTGAACATCATTCTGCTGATTATGGTATTCCAACAAAGAGTGTGATGGCATCAACCCCGTCTTCCCCTTTTATAAGAAATCCCCGACTAATTAATTCTGTTTAAATGTGTAATTAATTCTTTCCCCCTAATTGTAATTGGGTAGAAAATTGGGGACTATTAATGTAAAATCTCGTAAGTGGACTGATCTAATATAAAACCCGCTGTGACGCAATTGGCCAGTGATCACAAAAAATGGTGGGCTGACTCATTACTAGTCATAGTACAAAATTGCCACCGTCCTACCCAATATTAAAAACCACGAAACGACATTAATCAAAATTAATCTCCAAATTATTCAGATATTACTGGATAAATATCTGTTTGTTTAATGCTCCAAAGCGTTAATATCCATAATAATAAAGTTCATATGCGTCTAATTACAAAGTACATTCAATACATTTGGAAAAGGATTAGCAGTAAATGAAAGTAATATATTCATACACTTTGAAAAAAACTAAGTGTAAAAATTACCGTTCCTTGTCGTCCAATGATAATTTACAATTTTGTGTTGTCTAAAGCCGTAAAAACCAGGTATACGTTTACAAAGTCCCTATATAGAAATTTTTATGCCAAAACATTACTGCACTATTTCTTTCTTTGATCCCTGTCATTCAATTACTACGCCGCGTCAGGGGTCACCGTGGCTAAGTGGGTAAGACTGGAGGTCGGGTGTTCGATCCCTGCATTGGCCGAGAAAGATCATCTAGATTTTCCGGCGTGGTTCCCTCTTGTCAGTGATGCAGGACGGAGGGCCTGACAAGGACAGCCGCTCGGATAGTATACACATTGGCCTGCACGTAAAAGATCCATTGACAGTTGGAATTCGATATAAGAGTAAGCTCATAGCACACTGTATGGCGTATGCCCGTCTTCATTAGCCCAGTTCGGAGCAGAACAGCAGGACGTTAAACCCCATTTCATTTCATTTCTTGACGTTGTCATTGAAATACTACTCTACTTCCTGATGTGATAGATGTCATGGAATTATACTACACCTTTGTCGATGTGGTAGTTGTATGGCTTATGCCCGTCTTCATTAACCCAGTCGGGGCAGAACAGTTAGACGTTAAACCCCATTTCATATGAACTACTACTACTACTGTTTTTATTGATGTGATAGATGTCATTGAATTACTACACTATTTGATAGTAACTTGCTTGATGTAGATCAAAATGTCTATGTTTAGTATTTTTGCTGTTCCGTGCATTTGCCGTATGTCTCTTGCACACCGGGCGAAAATCGATCGGATTAAAACACAGATCCCATTTCGTTTCTTTTTTTATAGTTCAACAGTTTGTTTTACTGGTTTTTACTACATTAGGATCTGCCGGAATAGTTGTTGTAGACCGGAGGCTCAGTGCCGGGGGAGGGTGTGTGTGTCTGTGTGTGTGTGTGTGGATGAAATGGGCACGAAACCAGACCCATCTTTTCTATAGTGAAATTTTGCGTATACGTCGCGTGGATTTTCGGGAACGACGTTATTCTGTGACCGGAAAACATGTATCTGGCGACATGATTAAAAGTTTGCAAATTTTTAAATTTTTCATGAGTTTTCATGAATTTCGCCGGAACATGGGACACAGATAAAACCGACGGATACATTGTACATAATATAATATAAATGATGTATTGGTAAATGTTACCGGGGAGAAGTTTGGCAGGTTTCGTGACGTGGCCTGCAGGCTGGAGTCCAGCCATGAAACTATTCAACTAGTTTCATTATGTATAGCAATCGTTGTGAAACTAAATCGGAGAGATTTTGATTGGACAGTTTTTACGTATTTTTGAAACAGACTTTGAAATGTTTTGGTTCAGTTATGCAAGATCTTTTTCGACGTTCCAAAGTAAAAGTTGGGTGCTAAAACTACCTAAAAAACCCATTAACGCTGACGCTGATTAGTTAATCAAAAGTATGACCCCTGGCGCGATCTCCCACTTCAACTGGTCAGATCTTCATGTAGTGGGAGCCATGGTGGCTAAGTGGGTAAGACGCTGACTCGCTAGCCCGGAGGTCGCGTGTTCGATCCCTGCATTGGCCGAGAAAGTTCATCGCGATTTTCCGGCGTGGTTTCCCCTTGTCAGTGGTGCAGAACGGGACGAAAAACTGAGGCCCTGTGTATACATTGGCGTGCCCGTCTTCATTAGCCCAGTAGGAGCAGATCAATAGGACGTTAAACACCTTTCCATTTCATTGCATTTTCTCATGTAGTTCAGGTCATCGAAAGTATAATAAACGAAACGAAATATAGATTTGTATTTTAATCATATTGGGTGAAAACTTGAAACGTAATTTTAAATTTAAAAGAACTAAACCTCTATTCTTTGGAAGCTACAAACACACGAGTCAAAAAATACATAATAATGTGATATGAACGGATTTACATTCCGTGTTGTAATTTTGTTTTAATGTACATGCAATTGCTATTCATTTATGTTCGACGAAATACGTCAGCTTTGACCCCGTTCATCAAGGCGTCTCATTAAAAATGACGCTACAGACACCGACATGCCCACTGTGTCAGAATGTTCACTGTGTCTTAAATGCTGGATACCAGGAGCCCATATATTCACGATAAGATAGAAATGAAATGGGGTTTCAACGTCCTACTGTTCTGCTCCGACTGGGCTAATGAAATCGATAAACATCATTGTTTACTTTGAATATATAAATCTACATAAAGGCAGGGAAAATCTTTGATCGATAATAATTCTTGGCAAGACACGGCATCCATTTTGAATATGACGTTAAACTTTCAGCCAATCAGAGGCCGAATAGAAGTATAATGGCTATGTTGGTTGGGGGGAAAAATCGCTGCCAGGGCACTATGGCCTGCTCTTATATCGAATTCCGACTGCCAATGTGTACACGGGCCCTCGTTTTTTTTGTCTCATCCGAACAACTAGACAGCTGTCCTTGTCAGGCCCCCTGTCCTGCAACACTACTGACAAGAGGAAACCACGCCGGAAAAATCTCGATGAACTTTTTCAGCCAATGCAGGGATCGAATACGCGACCTCCAGGCTAGCAAGTCAGTGTCTTATCCAATTAGCCACCGTGACTACCCCTCGATAAGATAACATAAACATTGAATGAAATGGATCAATATTAAATTCTTATTCGTGTTATTTCACGGAAGAGAGCAACCCGTTAGTGGTCTAATATATATCATCCGAACCCCAAGCAATCAATCGCATGACACCCGAAAGTTCACTTATAAAACAAATGATGATCGTAGAGATAGACACTGTTTATTACACTGGTTTTAAATAATTTATCCATTAGTAAAATTAAAGAAAATTCGATTCCCAATAAAATGATCCATGCCCGGAAACTGCTATACAAAGTAAAGTGGCACCAGACCAAAATGTCAGGGGATTTCGGGCACTTTATTTTGCCGACTAGAAGACAAAAAGGTTTGTTTCCGCAAATATGCTAATTAAAGCTATATAATATAACGGCAGAATCACAAAAAACAAAGAATCCCAAGACGTCCCATAACAGCAGACATTACACTGATAAGATACTCTTAAAAAAAAGTAAGAGTTACTCAGAAACAACACAAAACTGCGGTAATGCACTGCTGTTTTTATTAGAGGTAACCAGTGTATGTTAATAACAGGCCAATTGCCTACACATGAACATAAACAGTTCATATGGGCGGCTTATCTGACGGTCCCATTTCACTCTCAAAGAGATACACTGTCAAAAGTGAAAGTGGATTTTTTTTATTTATATTGTCTTAATAATGAGTAATTGCCCCACCAATCCTCAGACATTCAGCAATTCGTCGTAGCATGCTCCTAATTAACCGTCCAATCACGATTTGGGCAATCTGGCCCACTTCTCTTGCTGTGCCACGGCAAATTCTTGCAGTGTTGTCGGTTGACGTTGACGTCGACGAACACGCCTCCCGATCATGTCCCAGACATGCTCTATAGGGGAAAGGTCAGGATTCATGGCTGGCCAAGGCATATAGACAATATGGTGACACTGCGGGTAGTCATTCACGATACGAGCGCGGTTGGCATGGGCATTATCATCTTGAAAGATGAAAAGTCGACCTGCATGTTGAGCAAATGGCAGAACTATCGGTGCCAGGATGTGGTCACGGTAGTACATACAAGTGACCCTTCCTTGAACAATATGCAAGTCCGTTCTGTCAGTCATGGTGATTCCTCCCCACACCATAACAGACCCTCGCCCGAATCTGTCATGCTGTCTGGCGTTAACGTTAGCATGACGCTCATTTACACGCCTCCAAACGCGAGCACGGCTATCGGTGAAATCCAGAGCAAATCTGAACTAATCTGAGAACATTACACGCGCCCATGGACGATTACCCAATTTCTACGCTGCCTTCACCATTGACGTCTGTTGGCCATGTGCTGGGGAGTTAATGGAGGCAAAACACGCGGTTCTTCGCGAATGCAAATTGGCTGCATGTAGCTGATTTCTAATCGTTTGGGGTGTAACTCGAATTCCTGTAACTTGGTTCAAGTTGGTACAGAAAGCTGATTGGCCGTTTGTCCTCGATTTCGCAGAACCTGTATACGAATTTATCGATCCTGGGCTTGTGTAGTGGCCCTAGGACGACCTGAACGAGGTCTGTCATCAACATTGTGTGTTTCTTGGTACCGGTTCTACAGTCTGCTGATCACAGATTGTGACACATTAAGCATGTTGGCTGCTGCTCGCTGTGTAGAACCCATTTGAAGCATGCCAATAGCACGTAGATGTTCATCATGTTGAAGACGTCTCATTGCAAATTTAACGTAACACACTAAAGCAAAGATACACTAAACAGTAAATCTTATGCAAAAACCGATAGAAAAGCAAACATGGATAGTATAAACCAGCAAGTGGCAGTTTTCATCAACCCTTCCTTGAAGTGTCAAATTTGACAATGAACCCCTCCCACGTGAATTGCGCTATTGCATGTCGCACTTGCAGCTCAGTGGTTCTGTTGGGGCGATAAGTTCTTCATCCGTGAACATACTCTCGAAGCATGTCAAGTGTCCATGACTATTTATCATATCACAACCTGCATTGGTATTTGAAGAGTATATATAATCATTAGTTAACTTTAACGTAAGTCCAAGTACTGATGACATTAAATCCCGTTCTACATGGGGGTGAGGCTTGGGGGGAGGGGGGAGGTGTAGTAACCGAGAAAACACACGACGTGAGGCAATCCTAATCCTTGTAGCATACATGTGTAAACTGGACGGTTGTGGCACTGAGAAGACACACGAGGTGGGGCAGGCGACTCCAATCCTTGTAACATACGCGTGTGAACTGGAACCACGCCACTTGACATGACAGGCCTTATGATCTAAAGCGCATGCGATAGACCATTTAATTTTGTCAGCCCACTCCGCGTATACAATCAATGCATATGGGCAGTTGGGCACCCATCTTCTTTAGCTCAGTCGGTGCAGACAAGTAGGACGTTAACACCGATTTCATTTTGTGTTTGATAATAGATGGAGATTTGCTAAAATTTTGATGTTAACATTGTGATATAAAGATAGAAGAGAGAGGGGTAAAGTACTGTATATATAGTATAACAGGTTGGCGTGAATTAAATCGCTATTAACACCCCCAACTGTTCAAAATGTCCATATCCCCTCAAACCAACAACATGATCCCAAACCATCCTTGCTATCTTTCTATATATTGAAGAAACATCTCAAATACACATAACCGGTATTATTTGCTCTGATACAAAGGCACCCATTTTGATTTGTGAGGAAATTCAACCAATACAACCATCTTCTGTTTAGCATCTCCGCGATCCCATGTTTTTTTTTATTATTTGTAGTCTGGATGTAATTACAACCCCGTCCACACCCCATCTTGCTTTATCATGGCAGCAAATATTTACCAATACAAAAGATGAATAGGGTTCCTTGTAAAAGATTTTGTCGACAACGAGAAGAGCCTTTGGCATGGCCCACTTTCCGGCGTAGACCATGTTGGAAGTCTTATTTAACCGGGTTACTGCATTGAGAAGTGTGCTAAAATAATTGAACAACCACTGTTTAAATTGCTAAGATTTTTATTTATTTGTATATATATACAACCATAATTTAAAAAAACAACGCGCGAATATCGACAATGGTAAATCCTGATATTTGATCACTTGGGTGATTAGTATTCTCCTGGAAAATATAAAAAAGAGAATCATTAAAGTTTAGTGTAATTCCCAAAAGTTTTAATCGCCTTGTTTTAACAAAAGGTCGGCTTAAGATTTCAATAAACCAAATGTTTAAATCTGCCGTACATATTAGTTCCAAATTTATAAAGTTATTCTAAGTAATCTTAATAAAACTTACTGCATAATTCTTCGACGAAAGCCAGGGCTTGTCGCCTGGAGCCCGCGCCAGCTCTGGCCAAGCTGAAACCGATTTCGTTGAGGGCATCAAGAAAACCGGGATCAGCATTTCCGGCATCAGCGAAGTAAACATCAACTCCGGCTTCTTTGGCAGCTTGGGCATTTTTGATAACAGCCACCTGGTCAATTTTTCCACCAATGAATATAACAGCAACCTTTCGGGCATCACCACGTCCGCCTTTCTGGGATGAGTAGGCAGAGCTAAGAGAACCAATAAGTTTTGTAAGCCTTGGGCTGTCGTAGGATTCAAGTCTCTCCCTCACGTCAACGAAGGTAGAATATTTATTGAGATTGAATCCAGCATCCAATGGGCATGATCCACTGATGACACCAACTCTCATGTGGGCGAATTCCTGGGCACTGAGCGTGTGTGTGATGAACTGTGTTACCCAGTTAACTCGTTCCATACCAAGATAAGCAGGATCGAAGACATAGTAAATATCAGTGGGATTATCCGTACCACATTCTGTAAAAATAAAATATTCCTCAAAATAGTTAATACTAAACTGATAGAATAATTGACAAAAAGTAGATATTGGGATAGCGAAAACCAGATTCTTTGAAAATAAGTTCGTATCAAAACTTTCGATTACTACCAGGCCTATGTACGATGACAATAACATAGGGTTGGGAGAGTTAAACAGATAGATGACAAAATTAAAATCATTTATATATAGTCGAGATAGTATAATATACCTTCAGCAGCTGGTGTTGGAGCTGGTGTGGTTGTGGTGGTTGTTGGGATTTCTGGAAATAGAAGAGATAAATTAAGCCATAGAAGATTTTAATATGATAGAACATACAATTTAAGTTATCTGGAATCTTTCAGTATGAATTGAACTGACAACCTGCTAGTTAATTCTGTTGGACATCTGACCAATTTGCAATTTGTTTATGATAGTTTTAATTGATAAAACTCACTTTTGCAGGTCTTTCCAGACAATTTATCCTTGATGGCTTCCAATTCGGAGTATGTTTCTACGATGATGACTCGGTCTGGATCACCAGCAATACTCTGTAATTCTGATTCGTTAACAGCCCTGCTCACACCAATTGCGAACATTTCAATACCATCCTGGCGTGCTTTCTTGGCCTCAAGAGCTGTCTTAGCGGAATCCTGAGATTTTCCGTCGGTAATAACAATGCAGATCTTGGGCAGACCTGATCTAGCTTCTGGCATGATGTTTTCTCTCATGTAAGCAATACCTAAACCTGGTGAAGGGTAAACAATATTTGTGATAATTTGTGAGAGGTATCATGTATCTTTTTAAAACAATATTTTATCAAGATATCTGAATGGGATAGGGGAACATGCTTAGTCGCTCTCTAATTAGTACATATACATATACAATAAACATTTAAAATAGATTCAATATTTTAGTTATATTTTATAATAATGATTACGAATACTATTTTGAACTCACCAGTTTCGGTTCTGGATCCATGATGCCATTTCAATTTAGAAATTCTTCCTTGGAGTGATTCACTGGTGAGGAAAGCGTTGAAAGTAATGACATCTTGAGTGTACACTACATCGGCATAGGTTTCAACGGCAACTCGTACCTTGTTTGGACCAATTTCATATGGACTAATGAAGCTATTTACGAAAGCTATAGCTTTAGTAAAGTTCTGGGCCCAGATACTAGATGAAGCATCAAGGATGAAAGCTATGTCCAATGGATGTTGATAACAGACTGAAAAGAAGGAAGGTTGAATAACTATTTTATATGCAAATATAGCTTTGTCAGAAAATAGCAATATTAAAGATACATTATGGGAGATGAGATAAAGAGATGGCAGTTCTCGCTATAATAGTTAAAATCTAGATAGTTTAAAGGTAATTTGCTGAAAATTTCAGTCAAATTGATCCACTATGAGCCGAGAAAGAAGCGGGTGAAATTTTTGCATAGTCTCGGTCATCATTACTAAAATCATTTATATAAACAGTATAGTCTCGATTATCCACTTTTTAAAATTTAATTATCAATGGCCGTTAGCGCATATAGGAATCTAATCCAGCCAACATCGAAGGCTAGCCTTGACATCGAGAGTTTATTATGGTCTGGATAAGTTAATTAATGTCTTAATTGATAATTTAGATAACATTTCAGGCCTAAAGAAAGACTTGTAATAAGCAGATTTTGCTCTTGCATAATGCATGTTTAACTGAGGAGCCGGTTTATGAATAGAAGCTTTAAAAACCAGGCTATTTGACCAATACTGTCTCTGGCAATTGTGGAATAGAGGAAGACACCCCTGATGCAATGCAGATATATCCAGAAAATGAAATGACAGGCAAAGCATGTATACATAAAATGAAAGGAGATGGGATTTAACATCCCACTGTTCTGCAAATGAAGACGGACATTAGCCATGAAGTGTCAAGGCAGCGACGTTACCGCCTACTCTTCTTCTAGTTTTGTATGCCAAGGGTTCTTTTACCCACATGCCACTGTTTTCACGTGACCTCTCATCCCAACGGCTAGACGCCGTAACTTGATACCCCTTCCCCCGCACCCCAGGCCGTACCACAATACGCCATAACTTGATACCCCACTCCCAGGTCCTACTAAAATACAAAACGGTTAATGGTCACTAGTATGTTACACGAGAATGCATAGACTGGAGAAGACATTTTTTTTATCTATTTAATTAATATTTACCGTAGTTTGCTTTTCTTTTGGCTGAAAAATAAAAATATAAAATGATTAAATAATATAATAATGCATAGATGTACGGTCAATACCCAACAATGAATGAACACACGACGAATGGTATTTCTAAATCAGACAAAATGAAATAAAAACATAACGAAATAAAAATCACAGGAAAGAGCTTTTCTATCTGAAAACCGATGAGTGTCATTTTCTTGACTGAAAAACATTGATTAACTGCATTTGTGACTGAAAAACACTATGCATGGTATTTTTGACTGAAAAAGAGTATGTAAGGTATTTTTGACCGAAAAACATTATGAATGGTATTTTTGATTGAAAAACATTGATTAATTGTCTTTGTGACTGAAAAACACGATGAATGGTATTGTTGATTGAAAAACACGATGAGTGACATTCTGATGTATTAAAACAAATAATATATCTACCAGGAAATATGATATTTACTCAAACTATTTTATTTAGTGAAATGTGGTAGTTACTCAGACTATTTTATTTCATTGAATTATCCAATAGAAAATAAAAAAAGGTAATATTTACCCAATAAGTTTCCAATACCGAAATCGAAAGCTGTGACAGCCTGAAAATATACATGTATAAACGATCATAAATTAAACAAATTGTGTTTTGCGAGCTATGCTCAGTTTTGTTGTTGGATAACAATAAGGCAACATAGATTCATCTAGGCGTTCAGATTCAAAGTACCACAATAGTATTGGAAGTTCGGTCAGAAGAAGTTATACATCCACTGTACGATTGTTTGTAATTTGATTTTAAAATTTATCAAACATAAAAGTTAAAAAAGTGAAGATAATTCAATATTCGGTAGTTATTGAAATAATAGAAGATTTTATTTCTGGCAATATGTGATTGTGGTAGACATCTGAAACGCCAGCTCACTGACAAAAACTGCCGTTCAAAAGCCCCTCCATTACACATCACTTAATATATTCTGAAAGTTTAGTTTTGGAATTCGAGCATTATGAATTGCCAATATGATGTTAAGAGAATTGAGGTATACAATTTTTAGTCGGTCTTAACTCACGATGAAAAGCAAAACAGGACTATCCAACTAAGAAATCCAAATCTCAGATGAAGGGGATTGGACGATTTAAGACTTTTCAACTAAGAAAAACAAATCTCAGATGATGGCGATTTGACGATTTAAAACTTTTCAACTGTGAGAACTAAATCTCAAATGAAGTCGATTTAAGATTTGACCAACGTTCAGATGAAAACTTATTCAACAAACCTGCGGTGTCACTATTCCCTTTGCATGAATATGTAACTAGAAAAAAAATAACCTAAGTAAAAAGACTTACCCCGATGCAAAGAAGTGCTACAGATACCCTAAGTAACATGGTTGTATATGCTGTTATTCCAGTAGAGAGTGAGGATGGATCATGTTCCCTTCCCCTTTTATAGGAAAAAGTCCCAAAATAATTGACCGATATGAAAATGGAGATGGGGGCGTGGGCATACATTAAGGAAAATGTAGTCTATAATTTACCCTTTCAGCGAAATTTATAATTTGGTGAACAATTTTAGAGAAAGGCAATTAATTTTATAATTGCAAACTTTTGTTTTGGGGGAAATGTCAAAATGGTCACTGTTAATGTTCATTGGTTTAAAGCTATAGTCTGTTTCTAAGCTTGGTGGTAAAATTTTAATATAGTAATACAATATTATCACTCCTGTTCAGCGCCTGTTCAGCGACAAGTATTAATACGCCTTATTATTGGATATTGGTCGGAGATTCCATTGGGATACATCATGATAATCTGAAATGAAATAGGGTTTAAAGTCCTTACGTGCCCGCCAACGTGTACCCGGGACCTCGGTTTTTAGCCTTATGTGAACGATTAGGCGCGGATCCTTGCCAAGCCCTCTAGCCTGTACCACTAGGGGAAATCACACTGGGAAATATTACATTTAATAGGTACATTTAAATAAATTTAAATTCAGTGTGCCTTTTAAGTTTTCTTTCGGATCTTCGACACTCATTCGGATTATATCGAACTATGACTATAGCTGCGTTCACACTAGAGGTTTAATCTGAATTGAAATATTACATTTAATAGGTACATTTAAATAAATTTAAATTCAGTGTGCCTTTTAAGTTTTCTTTCGGATCTTCGACACTCATTCGGATTATATCGAACTATGACTATAGCTGCGTTCACACTAGAGGTTTAATCTGAATTGAAATGTATCTTCGCTAGTACAGAGTCAAGAGTGAAGTACATGTACGTACGTGTTGATGTATAGCCATACGTGTTGATGTATAGCAAACGCGACCAAAAGAGTAATCATCCTCATTCGCATTTGATTTTGGTGCCAACGAAATCATGCCCGGCGCTGCACGGCAAGGTGTCGAAGATATAGGACCCAGCGTCGCTGATGTAGCCTTAATTGCCTCAGGAAATTAAACATAAGCAACACAAGCTCACCAATACGAATGTCTGGCGCATCCATCTTGGATATGAATGACCTTCACTGCGCATTCAGTGTGGCGCTTTTCATTCTGAATTCAATCCGAATAAACTGTAATGTGACGCACCGCTTTTAAAACAGGAAAAACCAATCCGGAATTCGCATTGAAGGCGCATGCAGTGTGAACGCAGCTTAAGAGCTAATGTAATTCAATTCGGATTCGACATCTTATTCGGAGAAGAGAAAGAAGATGTCAGTACTTGGAATGTTGGAATATCGATAAAAAAATATTAAAGATACATTATGGGAGATAAGATAAAGAGCTGACAGTTCTCACTATAATAGTCAAAAACTAGACAACGTAAAGGGAATTTGCTGAAAATTTCAGTCAAATGCATTCACTCTGAACCGAGACAATTTAGCGATTGAATTTTCGGCCTAGCCTCGATCATCATTAATAAAGTCTGTACGATAAAAACATAGTCTTGATTATCCACTTCATGATTTAATCATGAATGAAAGTTGATCAGCAAATCGGATCCTAATCAAGTAAAAATGGCAGGCTATCGATGACATCGAGCGTTGATTATGGTCTGGATAAGTTAATTAATGTCTAATTAATAATCTAGATAACATTTCAGGCCTAAAGAAAGACCTGCGATAGGCAGATTTAGCTCTTGCATAACTTAGTACCTTTAAAGTAGGAACCTAAGTAAAAGACAAACCCTATGACAGATTTAGGCATCTATTCAGAGCAACTGGCTATACATTTATGATAACGTTTGGGGACTTTTATGTGGAATTTGTCACCACAAGAATTCCACAAGATAACAGACGTGTAATAATAAAATACATTCCGCAAGATTTTCGAGTTGTGTGTTTTTGTTACACAGTGGTATAGGACAGGAATATAAGGATCTGATAATAAATTTTTGAAAACATTGGTGTCCAATATCTTGTGGAATTCTTGTGTTAAAAAACACCACAGAATAAAATCTGGTAGAATATACTTACAAGTTGAGAGGATAAACTATTAATGTTCCAGCAAAATAAATAGAAAATATTTAAAAAATTTTCATGGTTCAACTTTTCCAAACCATGTCATCCCCTATGGGGATTAAACGGATTAATTAGGATTATTTTTGATTTCAACATTTAACAATTCAAAAAGAAAGTGAAACATTTTGTACATGTTTACTGTTTAATTCAGGAATGGCCAACCTCTGAATTCGTGTGTGTGTGAACACATTTTACGCATGGTGTGTAAAAAGGTTGTTCAGCTTTGGTTTATGTCGTCACTACATTAATGTTTTAACAGTGTTGGACTCTTGTGTATAAATACTGGCCTGGAAACAGACTAATATATTTCAATTATTAATTGATTGGGACAATCACGGGTGCGTCTAATTTATAAATATTGTCGTCACATACTTATGTCTATTCATGACCTGATTAATAGGCTGATGGCATTAGAGAAAGGTTAACGGTATTAACAAAAGTACACTTTTATGCTACATAATTATTGAATTCATTACTATGGAACGTTTCAACAATGATAACGAAATGAAATGAAATGGGGTTTAACGTCCTACCGTTCTGCTCCGAACTGGGCTAATGAAGACGGGCATACGCCATACAGTTTGCAATGAGGGAAATTATGCACTACGGCCTACTCTTATATCGTATTCCAACTGCCGTCCTGCATTACTGTGCTTTCTCGGCTAATGCAGGAATCGAACACCCAAGCTCCAGGCTAGCGAGCCAGCGCCCTACCCACTTAGCCACCATGATCCTCGACAATGATAACGATGGGAGTAACCTCGCCATGGCCTTGTATAGTAATACATTCAGCAAATACATTCACGAGGTTTTGAAACCACGCCATGTGACTCAATGACAGGCCATATGATACAGCGCGCACGTGCTAACCATTCGACCACCCCCTCCCCCTGTATTTACAACAGCTTTAGCTTCTATATTGTTGTATCTATGAGTTTGGGGTGATAAATTGGCCTCTTATATGTTGTGTTAAATGTCAAATATTCCGCAACCACACCAAATGGGGCCAAGCTTATAGCGAATAAACATTTAAGATCTCCTCCAAAATTAGTTTAGTATTTTGGCATGTTTGGAGGTATTTATGTAGAATTGGTCAAAACAAGATTTCCACAAGATATTGGATACAAAAAAAAATTGAAATTTTCAAAATATTTTAGTATGTGTGATTATACACTCCACAAGTGATTAACTGTATTTCTGTATTTCTGTATTTACATACATCTGACGACCTGAATTGTGTCATTAACACTGTTTCACTGGTCGACACCCTATTACACTATTTTCTTACTTTGTATTTAATGACTCTGAATTTATATTTTATGACTCCGAATTTGTATGTAGTGACTCTGAATTTGAATGCTCTTAAAGGTCCATTTTACTGGGTGTGATATCTGTCGCAAAGACTGGGGTCACACTTAATTGATTATCAACTATTTGAATGAAGTGTTTTATCCTGAAGCCGAACGCCTCCGAAATTTTGCTCGCCACCAGAGCAAATTTGTTAGGACAATTTTAATTAGTCAATCAGAGTGCGAGGTCCAAAGTCGTGTATGATCAAACTGTCAATGCGTCAAATTTCATCTGCGAATTTCCACGCGTACTGCCACTTTCAGTACGAACGATGATTCGCGCGGAAAGTCGCAGTGGTCGCGTTTGTGCTCAGTATAAATGCGCCTTTAGGGTCAATGGTACTTTGATAGGTTCGCACTATCACGATTCGTGCTACGATTGAAATTGTGGTTTTAATCGTGGAGTAATCGTGGCGATCCTTTCAGGTCTTATCATATATTGAGGTCGGTCGTAGCAATCGTGGTGACCCTATAGAAACGTATCCGAACGTATCTGCACGTATTGTAACCAGGGGCGGATTGGGGCCGGAACCCGTGTCGGAGCGGCCCTTTTTACTGACCACGGAGCCTGTACGGGGGGTCCGGGAGGCTCTCCCCCGGGGTGAATCCGATGAAATTTTGGGATGAAATTCGGAATCCCCATTGCAGGATTCCGAATTCCGGCCCACACCCAGCACACCCGGCCCAGAAAGTCTATTATACCAGTCCATTCCAGACTCCAGTGATGGCGTGGCGGCCCGTTAAAGCTACCGGCCACATACAACATGATCATCATCGCTCCATGGCCGTTTCAATACCCCCCCTCCCCAATATAATGTTCAGCAGAAAAGTTTTTTTTAGACGAATTGGACAAAATCCGCCCCTGATTATAACACAATCGGTATGGAATACAGACCCAAATTTCGTTTTTATTAAATTTCCAACGGTTGCCACCCTATATACCTCTGACACTTGTGAATTTTGAATAAATGACGTAAAAATTTTCTGCACTGCTTACATATTCTTACCAAACAGACTATTTCATTGGCTAATCTATTACACTAAATACAGCCCGATTTATTTATTTCCAAATCCTACTGTTGAGAAGAATTATAAAACAAACTTTGACTTACAGAGAGCAAAGCGAATAGGATCTGTGTTTAATCAAGTTTTGTAAATATTAGAACGGAAGCGCAACGAATGAGTTACAGTCCAATCTCAAGATTGGATGTCGAATTCAGCATGAATACCTGTATAAGACGTTTTATCCACAGTAATGGATTTTCCATGTGCGCTAGGTGTAGGAAGGAGGACCTGGCAAATGGAAACGTATAGTCGTTCGGGTGGGATGAAAACCCCAAGTTCCATGTACACATTGGTATACACGTAAAAGAACAATTGACAGTTGGAATTCGAAATAAGACCAGGCCCCGAGTTCACAAAGCATTCTCAGACTTAAGTTGAGAATTTGCTCAACTTTCAATCACTGTTTATGATAAAGATCTTTGATGCAGAAACACAAAACTTTGCACATAGTTTCATATCGATGTATTTGATACCTTAAAACAACAAAAGTTTTAGAAAGGGCTATATTTTAGTTAAAATAAGGTGAACAAGTTTGAGTAAATTCTCAACTTAAGTCTGAGAATGCTTTGTGAACTCGGGGCCAGGTCATATATAGCGCCGCTGTCAGGGCAAAATTTCCCCACATAATACCCCGTATGGCGTATGCCAACCTTCATTAAACTGATTGGTGCAGGGGGTTGGATGGCTGAATGGTTAGCGTTCGCGCGCTGTATCATAAAGTCTGTCATTGAGTCGACTGGCGTGGTTTCGAATCCCCGGTTGTACGTGGCAAGGAGTAGGGTCGCCTGTCCAACCTCGTGGGTTTTCACCGGGTCCTCTGGTTTCCTCCCACTGCTAAAGACCCCTACGCGCAAGCGAATTATGTAAATAAAATTAAACCAAATGTTAGTCCCGAAATGACCTAGTTTGTGTCGAGTGGACGTTAAACCCCATTTCTCTCTCTCTCTGGGGGATCACGTGGCTAAGTGGGTAAGACGCTAGCTCGCTAGCCTGGAGGTCGGGTGTTCGATTCCTGCATTGGCCGAGAAAGTTCATCCAGATTTTCCGTCGTGGTTCTCCCTTGTCAGTGATGCAGGACGGAGGGGCTGACAAGGAAAGCTGTCTAGTCGTTCGGATGGGACGAAAAACTGAGGTCCCGTGTACACATTGGCGTGCACGTAAAAGATCCCTTGGCAGTTGGAATTCGATATAAGAGTAGGCCGTAGTGCCGCTGCCCGGGCAAAATTTCCCTCATAGCACACTGTATGGCGTATGCCCGTCTTCATTAGCCCAGTTTAGGAGCAGAACAGTAGGACGTTAAACCCCATTTCATTTCATTTCATTTCATTTCTCTCTCTCTGATTGGTGCAAACATATAGGACGTTAAACCCCATTTCATTTCATTTCATGCGCGCTATATATCGAAAAGGGGTTAACTTAACTTAAAGGAGAAACATTTACATGCATTTCTCAAAAAGTCAAAAATATCCAAATATAAAACAGACCGTCATTATCATTATGGTATTTTATTTATCTAAGACATATAAAGAGGGTGGTGTGTAAAACATTGATCAACGATGTAACCATTAATCAACGATGTACCCATTAATAAACGATGTACTCATAGATCAACGATGTACCCATTAATCAACGGTGTAACCATTGATCAACGATGTACCCATTGATCAACGATGTACTCATAGATCAACAATGAAACCATTTATCAACGATGTAACCATTGATCAACGATATACCCATATACGATTTAAAAGTGTTGGTGCTTCATTATTATTAACCGGTTAACCTGCCTGCCCCGGGCTGAAAGGTTTCAGTATAACAGTCAGGAATTCCTGTGTTCTCTCCTCCAGTACATCAAATTTTAGGCTGTTCCCCCAAAGACATTCTCCATAAAGGAGCCGTTATATACCCGAATCCGCAGCCCATTCAAAAATGTTATTTTAATCTGTATCTAAGTGTTTAACGTGTCATTTCGTTACTTTGGCAAGAAGACAGCTAGTCATCTCGAGATTTATTGTATGTAGCAATGAACTCCAACCAATCCAACATAAATTAAACCATTATTTCTAGAACATACAACCAGCTTTGAAAAAGAACAATGACTTATGCAAGGGGTTTTGAAATAGAACAATGACGTATGCAAAAGCGAAATTGTTCGATTATTTCGCTGTTTCCGGGACTTCATCACTTATCATAATTGGGAGAGTCGTCTGTGGTGATTATATAAATCTGGGCCTAAATTATTTTGCTGTCTTTTTTTCCGGGACTTTATGACTGGTAGACATTGGTAGTATCATGTCTACCTAGATCTCGGCCCAAAAAATCTTACCGGGGATGCGAAATGATTTCGGAAAGTCCTTGTCTTGTTTGGCAATGTATAATGCACACAGAAGTTATAACAGTATGATTGACCCCAAATGAACCACGCACCGTGCTTTTTTGGTTCTTTTAAAGAATTAATTCACTTCAAGATGGACGTCTAGGCTATTCTATTCCCCACAATAACAGACAAAGACTTACAGCATACGAGGGAGAAACTAGTGTAGCCAACCTTTATTTCATATTTTATATCATTGATGTCTCGGATTGCAAAGGGTACCCGCTGATACAAGTGGGGGTAAATATACAAATTAAATAAAAATGTGAAGAAATAGCCCAAATAGCTTGTCGGCTCACAATATTGCAACTTTCGGAAGTGATCGTGTGCTTTGTTTAATAGGTTATGTAACTTAGCCACAGTGGCTAAGTGAGCAAGACGGTGGCTTGCTAGCCTAGAGGGCGTGAGTTCGATACTGTGTTGGTCGAGAAAGTTCATCGGGATTTTCCTGTGTGGTTTCCCTTTGGATTTCGATATAAGAGTAGGCAGTAGCGCCGCTCTCCGGGCAAAATTTCCCCTATAGCACACTGCATGGTGTAAGCCCATCTTCATTATCCCAGTCAAAGCAGACCAGTAGGACGTTAAACCCCATTTCATTTTCATTTAAGGAATTTCAATGTTCATTTATATGACCGACTTGGTAATCGTGAGAAACACTGCATCAATGTGTGGAAACATATAGACATGATTATCAAGTAAAAATGGAAAGTGCAGTGCTTTAGATAGATATACATGACTGGTGTAAAGGTATCCTTTCATCATTAAAACGTTAAGATGAATAATCTAATATGCTAATATGCACACGGAAAGGAATAAAACTCAAGGTTATATTTAAAAAATTTTTTTATTAACAACAATCATAAATGATAAGATGGCTAATCAACATATTTGAGTAAATAAAAATATTTAGTATTTTATACTTATTAATCTCTGCCCCAAAAATTTGAGCACAATATGAGGCTGAAAAATGTTTTTATACGGATCTGATCTTTTCTATTTACTAATTTGTATATTATGTCCAGGTATTGTTTTACACTATTGATATTTCCTTGTGATATAAAGATGTTTTTAATATACTGGTATTATTCAAAGTCGCAACCAAAACATTATAAATCTGAACATGTGTTAACCACTTCATCTAGTAATGCAACCGGTGCACCGTTCACACATCAGAAACAATCAAAAGCTAACATTGTTTTCTTCACATCAAATATTTTTTCCAAAGATTGTCATGGGATTCGGGAAATTCAATTTCTGTATCTTTTACTGCACAGGGCCTCGATAAAAGCATTTGCTTGTCGTCTGGCACCAGCTCCAGCACCAGCCAAACTAAACCCAAGGAGACGTGTGTCAGCATTTCCTGCATCAGCAAAGTAAACCTCGACCCCGGCTTCACGGGCCGCCTGTGCGCTTCTAATTACAGCCATATCGTCAATTTTTTCACCCCCAATGAAGACAACGGCAACTTTTCTGGCACCAGGACGTCCACCTTTATCAACGGAGTAAGCTGTAGTCAGGGATTCTATTAACGTTGTAAGTTTTGGATTATCATAAAAGACAAGCCTTTGCATAAACGCGGATATGGTTGAGTATTGACTGAGGTGGAATCCAGAACCTGATGGACAGGATCCAGTAATAATACCAAATCTCATGTGGAGGAATTCCTGGACACCGACCGTGTGAGTGATGAATTGAGTGACCCAGGCAGTCCTTGAAATGCCAAGATAAGCAGGCTCAAAAACGAAGTAAATATCAGTGGGCTTGTCAATACCACATTCTGCAAGAAGAAAAGAAGAAAAAATAAGAAGTTGAATGACAGAACAGTTGATTTAGCGGCATTAAAAACATCCACTTGACATTCACACAACACATTAGGTCAGTGAGAGATTACTACAATTTATATATTTATTTTAAGAACTCGTATGTTCGCAACGATCTCTAGGGCTTGGAACAACCAGGAGAACGAACATCAGCTGACGAACCCACTGCTTGGCGTGCACGAACGTAATGGTCATGCCACACTATTGCTTGAGAGAAACGTATGAGTTGTGTATTAAAATTAATAAAATAATTTTCATACGCAAAATGCCCTTGAAAATACAGATTTGTTCGTATGCTTAACGTATTGAAATTATGCGTATCGTATCAGTAGCGTAAATAATTCTGCCTCGCCTGACCGTTCTTGAAAGTGATATTTTTTCAAACGCCGGCATACGCTAGTAGGATACGCAATATTGTGACCCCAACACAGAGCTAGTGAGAATCGGCACTTGCGTCCAAATAGAGCTCAGCCATCGATTTATACAAATTTAAGAATTCAGAGAATTAGCTATCGTGAATAATACATACCTTCAGCAGCAGGTGGTGGTGTGGTTGGGACTTCTGAAAGATACAAAAGGAATTTTTTTTACAGAATATTGACGTATGAGATCGGATTCCAATGGGACTTCGACTTCATTATGGACAATAACCGAGAGAACGTGGTCGTCGCCTGTCTATAATTAGCCCTTAATCGCTTTGAGATTTTCGAAGGTTGGATCTGACTCGTCAGTAGTAACGATTTTCTACCCGCATTGCAAGTGTGTTCCTTTCCTAGAATATTTCGTTTAGAGATTTCTGCTTGATATACATGAATTAATTATCATTGTGTTATTAGGGAAACATTCAAGAACATTTCATTTTATTGTTTACTCACACCAAACATTTCTTCCAAAGTTTGTTTCCCGAATTAAGATAATTTATATCAAATACACTTACTGCACAAGGCCTCGATAAAAGCATTAGCTTGTCGTCTGGCACCAGCTCCAACACCAGTCAAACGGAAACCATCTTCTTCGAGGGCGGCACGAAGTCGCGGGTCAGCATTTCCGGCATCAGCAAAGTAAACATCAACACCAGCTTCACGAGCTGCCTGGGCGTTTCTAATTACCGCCATGTGATCAATTTTCTCACCCCCAATAAAGACAACAGCAACTTTTCTGGCACCAGGACGCCCACCCTCATCAACGGAGTAGGCAGTGGTCAAGGATCCTACTAATTTTGGTAGTTGTTGTTGGTCATAGAAGTGAAGTCTTTCTGTAATTGCTGATAGGGTTGAGTATTGGTTGAGGTCGAATCCAGCATCCAATGGACATGATCCACTAATGATACCAAATCTCATGTGGCGGAATTCCTGGACACTGAGCGTGTGACTGATGAATTGAGTGACCCAGGAAGTTCTTTCAATGCCAAGATAAGCAGGATCGAAGACATAATAAATATCTGTGGGACTACCATTTCCACATTCTGTAAGTATACCATGCCAATATTATTTTTAGGTATTTAAAACTATTCATTTAGACAAAGGTAGATACTAATTTGTTTAGACCGCGCTCTTCCCAAACAAAGCTGAATATAAAATCAAAATTTCTCAAAACCGCTAGGCATGCCCCACCTGCATTAATAAAAAAGTGATGAAAAGAAAGTCTATTATACCAGTCCATTCCAGACTCCAGTGATGGCGTGGCGGCCCGTTAAAGCCACCGGCCACATACAACATGATCATCATCGCTCCATGGCCGTTCCAATTCCCCCCCCCCCCATATAATGTTCAGCAGAAAAGGTTTTTTTAGACGAATTGGACAAAATCCGCCCCTGATTGCAACACAATCTGGTTGGAATACAGACCCAAATTTCGTTTTTATTAAATTTCCAACGGTTGCCACCCTATATACCTCTGACACTTGTGAATTTTCAATAAATGACGTAAAAAATTTTCTGCACTGCTTACATATTCTTACCACACAGATTATTTCATTGGCTAATCTCTTACATTAAATACAGCCCGATTTATTTATTTCCAAATCCTACTGTTGAGAAGAATTATAAAACAAACTTTGACTTATAGAAAGCAAAGCGAATAGGATCTGTGTTTAATCAAGTTTTGTAAATATTAGAACGGAAGCGCAAGGAATGAGTTACAGTCCAACAGTTACTTGTGTAATCTCAAGATTGGATGTCGAATTCAGCATGAATACCTGTATAAGACGTTTTATCCACAGTAATTGATTTTCCATGTGCGCTAGGTGTAGGAAGGAGGACCTGGCAAATGGAAACGTATAGTCGTTCGGATGGGATGAAAACCCCAAGTTCCATGTACACATTGGTATACACGTAAAAGAACCCTTGACAGTTGGAATTCGAAATAAGACCAGGTCATATATAGCGCCGCTGTCAGGGCAAAATTTCCCCACATAATACCCCGTATGGCGTATGCCAACCTTCATTAAACTGATTGGTGCAGGGGGGTTGGATGGCTGAATGGTTAGCGTGCGCGCTGTATCATAAAGACTGTCATTGAGTCGACTGGCGTGGTTTCGAATCCCCGGTTGCACGTGGCAAGGAGTAGGGTCGCCTCGTGGGTTTTCTCCGGGTCCTCCGGTTTCCTCCCACTGCTAAAGACCCCTACGCGCAAACGAATTATGTAAATAAAATTAAACCAAATGTTAGTCCCGAAATGACCTAGTTTGTGTCGAGTGTACGTTAAACCCCATTTCTCTCTCTCTCTGATTGGTGCAAACATATAGGACGTTAAACCCCATTTCATTTCATTTCATGCGCGCTATATATCGAAAAGGAGTTAACTTAACTTAAAGGAGAAACATTTACATGCATTTCTCAAAAAGTCAAAAATATCCAAATATAAAACAGACCGTCATTATCATTATGGTATTTTATTTATCTAAGACATATAAAGAGGGTGGTGTGTAAAACATTGATCAACGATGTACCCATTAATAAACGATGTACCCATTAATAAACGATGTACTCATAGATCAACGATGTACCCATTAATCAACGGTGTAACCATTGATCAACGATGTACCCATTGATCAACGATGTACTCATAAATCAACGATGTACGCGTTGATCAACGATGTACCACCCATTGATCAACGATGAAACCATTATCAACGATGTAACCATTGATCAACGATATACCCATATACGATTTAAAAGTGTTGGTGCTTCATTATTATTAACCGGTTAACCTGCCTACCCCGGGCTGAAAGGTTTCAGTATAACAGTCAGGAATTCCTGTGTTCTCTCCTTAATAAAATAATTTTCGTACGCAAAATGCCCTTGAAAATACAGATTTGTTCGTATGCTTAACGTATTGAAATTATGCGTAGCTTATCATTAGCGTAAATAATTCTGCCTCGCCTGACCGTTCTTGAAAGTGATATTTTTTCAAACACCGGCATACGCTAGTAGGATACGCAATATTGTGACCCCAACCCAGAGCTAGTGAGAATCGGCACTTCCAAATAGAGCTCAGCCATCGATTTATACAAATTTAAGAATTCTGAGAATTAGCCATCGTGAATAATACATACCTTCAGCAGCAGGTGGTGGTGTGGTTGGTACTTCTGAAAGATACAAAAGGAATTTTTTTTACAGAATATTGACGTATGAGATCGGATTCCAATGGGACTTCATTATGGATAATAACCGAGAGAACGTGGTCGTCGCCTGTCTATAATTAGCCCTTAACCGCCTTGAGATTTTCGAAGGTTGGATCTGACTCGGCAGTAGTAACGATTTTCTACCCGCATTGCAAGTGTGTTCCTTTCCTAGAATATTTCGTTTATAGATTTCTGTTTGATATACATGAATCAATTATCATTGCGTTATTAGGGAAACATTCAAGAATATTTCATTTTATTGTTTACTCACACCAAACATTTCTTCCAAAGTTTGTTTCCCGAATAAAGATAATTTATATCAAATACACTTACTGCACAAGGCCTCGATAAAAGCATTAGCTTGTCGTTTGGCACCAGCTCCAACACCAGTCAAACGGAAACCATCTTCTTCGAGGGCGGCACGAAGTCGCGGGTCAGCATTTCCGGCATCAGCAAAGTAAACATCAACACCAGCTTCACGAGCTGCCTGGGCGTTTCTAATTACCGCCATGTGATCAATGTTCTCACCCCCAATAAAGACAACAGCAACTTTTCTGGCACCAGGACGCCCACCCTCATCAACGGAGTAGGCAGTGGTCAAGGATCCTACTAATTTTGGTAGTTGTTGTTGGTTATAGAAGTGAAGTCTTTCTGTAATTGCTGATAGGGTTGAGTATTGGTTGAGGTCGAATCCAGCATCCAATGGACATGATCCACTAATGATACCAATTCTCATGTGGCGGAATTCCTGGACACTGAGCGTGTGACTGATGAATTGAGTGACCCAGGAAGTTCTTTCAATGCCAAGATAAGCAGGATCGAAGACATAATAAATATCTGTGGGACTACCATTTCCACATTCTGTAAGTATACCATGCCAATATTATTTTTAGGTATTTAAAACTGTTCATTTAGACAAAGGTAGATACTAATGGTGCCATCTCAAACTAGAAATTCGTTCTTGGAGAGTTTTACTGTTGCCAAAATCATTGAAATGCATGACATCTTGAGTGTACACTATATCGGCATAGGTTTCAAGTGCAAATCGAACTTTGTCTGAACCAATTTCATATGGACTAATGAATCCATTTAGAAAGGCTTTCACTGTTGCGAAGTTCTGGGCCCAGAAACTAGACGAGGCATCAAGGACGAAAGCGATGTCCAACGGATGCTGAAAACAAGCTGAAAAAAGGAGAATAAGAAGTTTTCACGGATCATTGAAATTAGCCATACAAATATTTTAGAATAACATTCTACACTGTTATAACTACATGGCTAGTCAGCCATAAGTTAAGATGACCTGCAAAGCTATTCACAAGAGAGTATAATGCGATGTTTAGTACAACTTAACAGAATGCGTAACAATGTTTTAATCATCCTCGGTTACCCAGTGTACTCATTCCGTTCTACTCCACTATACCCTGGGTTAATCTATGGGGGAGACACGTTTTCAAGTTATCGGCCCTTGATGATTGTGCTATTTTTATCGACAAATCCCATAAATTGTTATTTGAAAAGGAAGTTGGCAAAGGGAAGTAACTCTCATCGGACATTGTTAGGAGTTAGCCTATTCTAAATGCGTAATTATTAACAACCAATTATATATTATGTTAATGAAGACCAGACGTTCATATAATAATGTAGGGTCATTAGTTTTATTGAGAATCGTTCGTTCGTTCGTTTCCGGAATTTTATGTCCACGTGATATCGTAGATAAATTATTGTAAATGTTGTTGTTAGTGTTTAACGTCCGCTTCCACCGAAGGTGATATCGCAGACAAGTTGTCTTTTTTTTTATTTTCATTATCTTAGCGCACGCGCAGGGGTCTTTCCTGTGGGAGGAAACCGGAGTAAACCCACGAGGTTGAGAAGGCGACCCTATCTCCAAGCCACATACGCTCACACCAGGGATCGAAACCACAACCGCAAGCCAGAGGTGACCGGCCAGCTAGAGTTCGAAGCGTGACACACTAGGCCATCCCACCCCCTAATTGCCAAGTATAACTTCAATAATAATAAACATAACAGAATGACATATTTCTGACAAAGAACGAATAGTAATAATAATAACAAAAGTCAAACATATAGATGTTATACATATTTGAAATCAACAACACATACTACATATTTTGATAATACAATTATATATAAATAAATTATAAATATATACATTATTTACATAAATCATTCAGTAAATGGACATGAATATGGTTATCTACCCTTATAAAAACGCAGGCGAAACGATTGGTATGTAAACTGTTTTGTGATTGGTTCGTAGACTGTAGCCACATTCTAGGCCAGGGCAGATCATTTGAAATCGTGGAACCCTATGGATTAACCCAGGGTATAGTGGAGTAGAACGAAATGAGTACACTGGGTAACCGAGGATGTGTTTTAATTTGCAACACAACACATTTCCCTTTTGATTAAGAGACAAATCAAAAGAAACTTACCCATATTTGGACCACCAACATTTCGTCTTTCTGAAATATAAGAGAGGGTGAGAGAAAAAAAGATAATGTAACATTCTATGCTTTGATAGCTGTGGTTCCATATCAAGATTTCCCGGCGTGGTTCCCCCTTGTCAGTGATGTAGGACGGAGGGCCTGACAATGACAGTTGTCTAGTCGTTCGGGTGGGACGAGAAACTGAGGTCCCGTGTACACATTGGCGTGCACGTAAAATATCCCTTGAGAGTTGGAATTCGATATAAGAGTAGGCCGTACTACCGCTGTCCGGGCAAAATTTCCCCCTTAGCACACTGTATGGCGTATGCCCGTCTTCATTAGCCCAGTCCGGGGCAGAACAGTAGGACGTTAAACCCCATTTCATTTCATTTCCATGTCAAGACTTCTATTACTTATAATTGTCTTTATTCTTCAGGGGGGTGGATGGCCGAATGTTAGCAAGGGCGTGCTGTATCATAAGGTCTGTCATTGAGTCAGCTGACGTGGTTTCTATTCCCCGGTTGTACGTGAAAAGGAGTAGAGTTGCCTGTCCAACCTCGTGGGTTTTCTCCGGGTCTCCCGGTTTCCTCCCACTGCTAAAGACCCCTACGAGCAAGCAAATTATTGAAATACAATTGAACCATGTGTTAGTCCCGAAATGACCTAGTTTAAGTCGAGTTGACGTTAAATCTCTCTCTCTCTCCCTCTGTCTCTCTTTATTCTTCTGAGCACTTAACCTGGGGGTAGTAAGGATATAAATAATATTGGTTTGAAATTTTCGACGTCTGTATAAATGAAATCGTTTAACTTAAATCTAATGGTTTCATTAACTGTGGGTTTTATATGGAAGATATAAGGTCTAAAATATATGTTTTAGATCCAGAATTGGTGGCTTGATTAAGTGGGGCTTTAAAGGTGAAGACCCTCTAATTAGAAAAAAAAGGTACGAATTCTAGTGCTTGAAATTAAACAAGACAAACACGTGATATAAGCCGAAGCTATTATACTGACTTTTACTGTAAATTCAAATCTGTAGAAAGCAAGTAGATGTACCCCGTGTTCCAGTAATAAAACTGCAAACCAAATGTTGTTCTACACAAAAAAAAATACCATTACCATTATTTATATCTCCATTGCCCACAGATTCACATAATATAAATTGAACAAGAGTAAAACATATTTACCGAGTATGCTGCCAAGATTCACATCGTAGGCTGTGATAGTCTGAATTATAAAAAAAAAAATCATACAAAATATTTACAGATTAAATTACTCGTATAATAGTTTATAGTTGCAGGTTGTATATCTTCTGTATGTATTACTGCTTTCATTAAATCTGCAAACACTATTAGCTTGCATTGATTTAAAGTCATTTAAGATGCATTATATAACAGCTAAATGTGCCTATTGCTGGTCTTTAGTTTGGCTTCATTTAGACATTTGCAGATGCCAAGCCTATAATCAACTCGGGTGGCTGAGATTTAAATGGATTAAAACACCCTCGAGATTTGAAAAATTAACGATAAATATCGAGATGTAGTCTCGACTGTCAAGTACCGTAGCTATGATAATAAACAATCTACGCTTCATCTTCAAACAGTCATAACGGCGCTCAAAATAAAGTAATTTGACTGAAACTTTCAATATATTCATTTATCATTATCTTTTTTGGAACTATTATATCTCTTTATCTAAATCCTACACAATACATCTCTAATAAAACAGGGCGGTTGGATGGCTGAATGGTTAGCGTGCGCGCGCTGTATCATAAAGTCTGTCATTGAGTCCCCGGTTGTACGTGACAAGGATTTGGGTCGCCTGTCCAACCTCGTGGGTTTTCTCCGGGTCCTCCGGTTTCCTCCCACTGCTAAAGACCCCTACGAGCAAGCAAATTATTGAAATACAATTGAACCATGTGTTAGTCCCGAAATGACCTAGTTTAAGTCGAGTTGAAATAAAATTAAAAACCATATGTTAGTCCCGAAATGACCTAGTTGTGTCGAGTGGACATTAAACCTCATTTCTTTCTGTCCATTTGAAATAAAATATAATAAAATGGCCCGGGTTTAACGTCCTAATGTTCTGCTCCGACTGGGCTACGCCATACAGTGTGCTAGGAGGGAAATTTTACCCGGACAGCGGCACTAATGCCTACTATTACATCGTATTCAAACTGACAAAGTATCTTTCACGTGCATGCCAATGTGTACACGGGACCTCGGTTTTTCGTTCCATCTGAACGACTATAATTTGACCTTGCCCTGCACAACTGACAAGGAACACCACGCCGGAAATTCTCGATAAACTTTCTTGGCCAATGCAGGGATCGAACCCCTAGTTAGCGAGCCAACGTCTCACCCGCTGAGCCATCATCGATTTGAAGGCAATATCTTAGACAGACCTTAGTATAAAAATAGTAAAAGCTGTATTTGGCAAAACTTACCCCGACACAGAGGAGTGCTACAGCTACCTTGAGTAACATTGTGTATTTATGATATCCCTCTTTGAAATGATACTGCATTAATTTCTCGTCTCATTTATATAATGCTCTTTTCCGATAATTGTACCGACTCTTAAATTCGCATTAAAAAGTGTGGGAATTCATTATATGATTAGTTTGAAATTAATATAGCAATTATAGTGCAAAAAACTTTTATTATATTATTGCTATCAAAAGTTTTTCGTAATGTCAAAGATTGCTGTGTAATCAAGCGAAAATTCTATAACAATGACTGTTCAAACTAGTAAACACATTAGCAAGCCCTTTATTAATTATTCAGAATTCATAATGTTTAAAATTATTGGCAATTTAAAGAAGTGTATGATTCAGTTGATCCGGAATTAGTAGGTTCCGTTGGTCTGTGACGTAATCTAAATGCGTAAATATCATTGCTTATTAACTATTTGTAGACCTACGTGGGTACTGGCGGGGGAGAGGGCGAAGATTCACGCACATCAAGCTGGACAGTATAGGGGTTAGTGGCGAATGAAGAATGGCACATCTGGGATAGTGGAGCTTTGAGGGATATTAAAATGCCAGCGTTTCCGCCTACTCTTAGTCGAATTCCAACAGTCAAAGATTCGTTCAACATATTCACGTCACCCCTGCTTTTTTGTGCTATCCAAACAACTAAACGCTCAAGTCGGCAAAGAAAAATGATGTGTGATCTACCCATGGATGTGACAAAGGCTTAATTTATATGTTTAAATTAGATTAGTAAGACATCAAACCCCTTTTCATTTTCATATTGAATTGGATGCTCAATCTACACATTATCTTTTAGAGGCATTAAGTAACTGGATAGAGCAATAAATTATAACAATTACTGATTTATTTAGGCGACGTTTCGAAGAGTATTCTTTCAACTTTTCCAATCAAGTACTTGCTTGAAAACGTCGAGAGAATACTCTTCGAAACAAATCAGTAATTGTTCTTCCATAAGTATGTGTTATAGTTCATCAATCTACACATCTGTTAGCACATGGCTGAGATATGATAGTCCAACATCGACCGTTTTAGTGGTTTTCATGTTTAAAAAACGTCCAGCTTTTCTATACCGAAGCGGAGTCTATGGCTTCTTAAACATACATTATGCCAGAGCTAAATCTGCCTATTTACAGGTCTTTCTCTACCCTAAAATGTTATCTAAATTATTAATTAGGCATTAATCAACTTATCCAGACCATGATCAACTCTCGATTTTATAGCTAGCCTGCGATATTTAGCGGACTGGAATATATTTAAAAAAAAATAATCAAACGTTTAAATGGATCGTACCAACTTCAGTAATGACGATCGAGTCTAGCCTAAAATTCAATAGCTAATTTCTAGGTTCAGAGTGAAGCAATTTGACTGAAATTTTCATCATATTCTATTTATGTTATCTATTTTTTTTAATATTGTAGCGAGAACTGTCAACTCTTTATCTAATCTCCCATTTTCCCCCTTGATAGGTCCCTTTAACAGGTTGGCGGGGTTAATGGTCTATTTAGTTCACATAGCTAACATTTCTATGTATATTAATTGATGCTTTGCATAACAAACTATTACATGACGCACTGGAACTATTAGATGACGAACTACTACTATATGGCCATCGTCGTAGCGATCTAAATATATCATAATATCAGCCCGACCTGAAACCAATTGTTCTTTTACGTTCATATATTTCATTTAGTTTCAATTGATGTGGATTAATATAATTGATTAGTTATATGACCACACAAGACAAAGTCAATTCAACAATTTAAATGACTGATGTATTTTTTTCCTTTTGTTAATTCGTTGGTAATTAAAGATACATTATGGGAGATAAGATAAAGAGATGGCAGTTAGGGTTAATAGTTAAAAACTAGATAGTGTAAAGGTAATTTGCTGAAAATTTCAGTCAAATTGATCCACTATGAGCCGAGAAAGAAGCGGGTGAAATTTTTGCATAGTCTCGGTCATCATTACTAAAATCATTAATATAAACAGCATAGTCTCGATTATCCACTGTTTTTTTATTTAATTATCACTGGCCGTTAGCGGCATATAGGAATCTAATCCAGCTAACATCGAAGGCTAGCCTTGACATCGAGAGTTTATTATGGTCTGGATAAGTTAATTAATGTCTAATTGATAATTTAGATAACATTTCAGGCCTAAAGAAAGACTTGTAATAAGCAGATTTGGCTCTTGCATAATGCATGTTTAAGTATTGGCCATTCCTATTGGCACCGGTTGTATAGGCAACTTTGAAGATAACGCACTATGCAAAACTTTGTTGGTTGAAGTAAAAAGGGAAAAAGCCGGACTCTAAAATGATGACGGATGCCATGAAATGTCGCAGTATTCAGAAGTAGAATGCAACAGATTCTACTTTAACTCTCCTATCACAACCTTGATCTTATATCGAATTACAACTGCAAAGGGGTTTTTACGTACAATCCAATGCATACACGTGATCTCTGTTTTTCGTCCCAGCTGTCCTTGTCAAGCCCTCTGTCCTGCAGCACTGACAAGGACAAACCACACCGGAAAATCCCGATGAACTTTCTGGGCCAACACCGGGAGCGAAGCCACCATCTCCAGGCTAACGAGCCAGCGTATTAATCATTTAGCCACCGTGGCTGCCGAAAAACAGAAAGTGAAAGTAAAACTAAATCAACGGACTGGATACCAAGTCAAACGAAGTGACCGATGATCATAATGATGGTGTATATACTTATTTTCATCATACAATCTTCGCAGTTTCAAATGGATGCCCACGATTCTTTTAAAGCACGGATTTAAGATTTTCTAAGCACAGATTCTTCATCCTGGGGCACGTATGTTTCTGTAGGCCCTTCCGCGGTGACTCAGTGTGTAAGACGGTGACTCGCTAACCAGGAGGTCTCGGGTTAACTCTATAGGTGTTGGCCGAGAAAGTTCCTCAGGAGAATCCGACGCGATGGCCCCTTGTCAGTGGTGCAGCGCGGAGTGCCTGTCAGTGAAAGTGTCTAGTAGTTGGGAGGCGAGGTCCAATGTACAAATTGGCATACTTGTAAAAGAACCCTTGACAGTTGAAATTAGAAATAAGTGTAGGCCGGAGCGGTTCCGGAAAATAAGTGTAGGCCGTAGCTGTTCCGGGAAAATTTCCGTCAGTAGGCCACACTGTATGGCGTAAGTCCGTTATCATTTATTCCGTGGGCGCAGAAATTTGGATTATAATTACGCTATAATTTAGCCACATATAAACAGCTGTGATTTGTATTTTAGATGGACAAAGGGCAGAATACATCTCCGCATTTAGTCCTGATGCGTCATAGTACTATAGGAAATGAAATGTGGTTTAACGTCCTACTGTTCTGCTCCGAACTGGGCTAATGAAGATGGGCATACGCCATACAGGGTGCTATGAGGGAAATTTTTGCCCGGACAGCGACACTACGGCCTACTCGTATATCGAATTAAACTGTCAAGGGATCTTTTACGTGCACACCAATGTGTACACGACACGGACCTCGGGTCTTCGTCTCAGCTATCCTTGTCAGGCCCTCCGTCCTGCATCACTGACAAGGGGGAACTACACGCCGGAAAATCTAGATGAACTTTTTCGGCGAATGCAGGGATCGAACACCCGACCTCCAGGCTAGCGAGCCAGCTTCTTACCCACTTAGCCACCGTGACCCCTTTGCACTATAGAATGACTTGCAAACTACAATATTGTGAAAGATGAATCTCTAATAGGAATATCCAAAAATGGTTAAAAGATATGTGGAATTCAAATTTCATCGATCTATGTTGCTAGCCTTTTTAAAGGGCCAAACCCGATAATATTTTGGAGAATAAAACTACTTAATTTTGTGTTAAAATCCCTTAAAATCCTCTACCTAAGGGCCGAGCAACTAACTCAATATTGTGATACGTTTTCAAACAACGTAAACCAGTCGGTCTTCATCTGGAAATGGAGACCGGTGTCCAAAGCTGTATTATGCGATGTTTGGATAAAACATTTTATAACAATAATGTGTAGATGAAATTTACCTTTCGTTATTAAGTACAGCACATGGGTTAGTTACTGTATATACCTCTAAACAAACGGGAATCGATTATCCGATCACCCAACGAAAAAATTGATCCGAAATCTGAAAAGGGTTACGTGTCCGGATAAGCATTTTTGACGTTCACGTCCAAACGACTCAATAATTGATCCGAAATCTGAAAAGGGTTACGTGTCCGGATAAGCATTTTTGACGTTCACGTCCAAACGACTCAATATTTTGAGCTGAAATTTTGAGACAAGGTAAATACAACATTCCTCTATATTTTGGCGCTCAAATTCCATACGCACTCGGACTTTTATTTTTGAGACTCTGTTCAAAACGGGATAGTCCCTTTAAAAACCGTTTAACCCAAGCCGGAACATTATCTGCCATTTGGTATTTTGACTTTATTTTCTTAATTAAATGTTTGATAATCAATGTTAAGGACATTTAGTCGAGAGCAATATTGTAACACTATTGGTGATAACAGGGATCAGTTTCGTACATATAGGATTTATTTACATTGGGAACATTTACATTTACATCAAACAACAGAATAAATACAACAAAAACATGCATATATCAGGACCCTAACCCAAACATGAACACGGTATATTACAAGTTTAAGATAACCACTCCCCCCCTTCTGCCACAGCAGCGACTGAACTAGGACGAGTCCATACGCCCGTATCTAACTAAGTCTCGTTGTTGTTCTTCTTAGTGTTTAACGCCCGCTTCCACCGAAGGTGATATCGCAGACAAGTTGTCTTTAATTTCATTTTAATGATCTTAGGGCACGCGCATGGGTCTTTGCTTTGGGAGGAAACCGGAGTACCCGGAGTAAACCCACGAGGTTGAGAAGGCGCCCCTTTCTCCAAGCCACATACGATCACACCATGGATCGAAACCACAACCGCAAGCCAGAGGTGACCGGCCAACTAGCGGTCGAAGCGTGACACTCTAGACCACTAGGCCATCCCAACCCCCCTAACTAAGTCTCTCGTCTCAGGGTCTTATATACCTTCGTATAGCTGACTGTGCTTTCTGTTTTAAGAGCATTATCACTACACGTGGAAATTATTAAGTCTGTAATTAAATACGTGCATATATGTAGTGGGCGTCTACTATATATATGTAGTGGGCGTCTATTATTGTACATTGTGACATTGATAAGCTTCATACCATCTCCAAGCGCCTTGAGCATTTTTATGGATAAGCTGCGCTATAAAAAAATAAAATACCTCATTATTATATGATAAATGGCATCGGGTGCTCTTAAACGTGTAAGTATGAACCACCTTTGGTACCACACCTGCCACCAATCAGAACTGTTAAACCTAATTTGATATCATTTCTCATTTTAAGAGTTCACACAAACCAAACGATGGACGGCAAATGTGATACCATTTCTCATTTTAGGAATTCACACAAACCAAACGATGGAGGCAAATGTGATGGTCAATGTCTCCTTTAATCACCTAATAATAACACAAACATAAAAAATCAACCCATTTCTGGAATATAATGGGTCAATATTACCAAAAAATGAGATAAAAGTACAGTTATTTGGATAACATTACGTTTGTTTGTGGAAAATAAATTATTTATTCATTTTTTTGCCATTCCAATTATCACTGATACTATGTAGAGAGAGCGAAATGGAGTTTAACGTCCACTCGACACAAGTCCTGACCTTTCAACTATAGAGCATGTCTGGGACATGACCGGGAGACGTCAACCGATAACACTGCAAGAATTGGCCGTGGCACTGCAAGAGGAGTGGGTCAGATTGCCCCAAATCGTGATTGGACGGTTGATTAGAAGCATGCTACGACGAATTGTTGAATGTCTGAGGATTGGTGGAGCAATTACTCATTATTAAGACAAAAATCAAAAACGTCCATTTTCACTTTTGACAGTGTATCTATTTGCGAGTGAAATGGTGCCGTCAGATAACCCGCCCATATGAACTGTTTATGTTCATGTGTAGGCAATTGGCCTGTTATTAACATACACTGGTTGCCTCTAATAAAAACAGCAGTGTCTTTCTGTAGTTTTGTATTGTTTCTGAATATCCCCTACTTTTTTTTGAAGAGTAGAAATATATAATTTTCCAAAAATATTTTTTAAACTTAATAAATGACAGAACAGAAAGTAAAGGTGGGATAAAAAAAAGAGCCACAAAACCATAACGAATAAATGGCTGCCCCACCCTTGGACACCTTTCGATCAAAAATAGCAAGCAAGGGATGGTGATGAAAGCCGACCCCTAACAAGCTAAATAATTGTAATATGATAACTAATAGTTAGAACAGGCAAATCTGTCCCATAACAAGCTAAACAATTGTAATATAACTTCATAGAGCAGGCAATGCTGACCCCTAACACGCTAAATCATTGTCACGTCATAATTACAGTTGGAGCAGGCAATGAATGTTGACTCCTAACAAACGAAGAAATTGTAATATGATAACAAGCTAAACCCCCTTGAGAGAGAGAGAGAAATGGGGTTGAACGTCCACTCGACAGAAACTAGGTCATTTCGGGACTAACATATGGTTCAATTTTATTTCCATAATTCGCTTGCGCGTAGGGGTCTTAGCAGTGGGAGGACCCGGAGAAAACCCACGAGGTTGGACAGGCGACCCTACTCCTTGTCACGTACAACCGGGGAATCGAAACCACGCCAGTTGACTCAATGACAGACTTTATGATACAGCGCGCACGTGCTAACCATTCAGCCAACCCCCCCCCCCCCCCGACTTTATGAGAGATCTTACTTTACGAAAAGCTTTATCGTAAGATTTTGCAGATTGGAATTCAAACTCTGGACGCCATGTTCCTGTTATTAGTGACGTACTTAAAGACAAGGTGTTTTGACATTTCTGGTAATAAATAAATGGTAACGAAAATGTTAAATGCATTACACCATTGTGGTATGGTCCAAATCTCCTTGCGTTTTGCACCTGAGTGAATTCGAACATTGGATTATGTTGTATGCAAGATCACCAACTCATTATCTTTTTGAGAATTGGATAAAATTAACAAACTGGACTGACCAAATTTGCCATTTAAAATTGTCTAGAATATCAAAATCCAGTGGTAACGAATGTTTGAAGATAAACAATTAAGATCAATGCCAGTAACTTGACGTCTGCAATGATCTGTGGCACTGCAGTGGAGGTGGTTGTTCCGGGTTCCGTAGCCGGGGAGACCAACTGTTGACCTAACAATAATAGGCCTTCTGAGTGCATCTGAGATATGAGAGCCTAAGCATCTGGTCAGAAATGAATGAACTGGGGGTTTAACGTCCTACTATTCTGCTCCGAATGGGTTATTGAAGGCGGGCATACGTCATACAATGTGCTATGAGGGACATTATGCCCGAACAGCGCATACTCCTCGCAGTGTTTCGTTTGATTAGAGCTGATCCCACTACTCACTGCTGTAAACAAAGCAAATTCTTGTTCTAAATTATGACTGGTCAATAGTCCGATTAACAACCAATAGCTTACTGCGTAACAATATCAAACAGAGCTTCAAATTGGACCAAATATTGCAGAATATTGCAGAAAAACTAATTGTGTGACAAACAAGGCTATCAACTGTCAACACGATTTTTACTCTGTGGATATAATGTAAACAATATTGTTTTGAGACGTTTTTAATACCTTTTAATCTGGTCAGCATGCATGGTCGAGGATGTTAAAGCATTTGCTAAAATTGGATTACCAGACTGATAATGTGTTGATTTCATTGTCCTAGGTGAGTGTAACTGTACCTCGTCTGTTGATGATACCGCACGAGCCTGATTGTGGATTTGCTTGGATCGTAAAGCTCGTACAGGTATGACATAATCATCAGACAAACGAGAAGGGGCTGCGGTAGAGCGTGAACTACCACGTCTGGGGACATATTGGTATAGTGATCGGTGACTTTTGTGAACAAAGATAGCCGATGATTTACCCAGCAATTAACATATACCAGACCAAGTAATGCTAACCTCCAACATCCTGTCTAGTCGTTCGGATGGGACGAAAAAACCGAGGTCCCGTGTACATATTGGCGTGCACGTAAAAGATCCCTTGGCAGTTGGAATTCGATAAAAGAGTAGGACTTAGCGCCGCAGCCCGGGCAAAATTTCCCTCATAGCACACTGTATGATGTATGCCCGTCTTCATTAGCCTAGTTTAGGAGCAGAACAGTAGGACGTTAAACCCCATTTCATTCATTTCATTTTCTATTTCTCAAACAACAGAATGAATTAACCCACTGTGGTGAATCGATTCATCGATCCTATAGAGCACGTTAACCTATAATTAAAAAGGAAATCACCGAAATCTTCCTCACGAATCAAGAAAAAAGGCCGCAATGAATATATCTCCAGTGTCCTACAGTAGAATGCAATGTCTGAACTGCCAGAACACTATTAAAAACGAAACCCACGAATTCTTTCTCACAAATAGAGTGAAAATGCCGCAATGCCTAAATCTCCAGTGTCTGACAGTAGAACGCAATGCCTAAACTGCTAGAACACCATTAAAAACGATATCACCGAATTCAATTTGTTTTGGTATAATTTAATTAATCTGTTAGTAGTTCACAATAATGGGGTATATGGTGGTATTTGGTAGTATTTAATTAGTATTGGGGTGGTATCGAGTGGCATTGGTTAAATCGTTCTGTCGGAATCGAGTACCGTTATAGTTCTCTGCCAGTGTCGAAGACTGTTGTGGTGCGATGAGAATGGTGTTGAGTTGTGCTGTCTCCAAAATGTTAATCCTTACTGGGCCTTGTATGCGTTCGCATATTCTCAACAATAACAGGGGACGGAACTATAACTTGATTGATGTAGATGAAATGTTCATGCTTTGTCTTTTTGCCGTTCCGTGCATTTGTCGTATGTCTCTTTGCACTTGGGGCGAAAATCGTCATTTTTACATTCGTTTATTTTTTAAACCAACAATAATATAGGGTCTACCTATTTCCTTTAAATTTAAACAGATAACGATGGTAGTCACAAGAATCAACCTTTAAAAATAGGCTTAACTTGAAACGAAACTTTAAACTTCTATTCTCTGGACGCTAGCTATAGAATTGAAAGACAAAAGTCGAAAAACACATAATAATGTGATAAGAACTGATTTACATTTGATGTTAGGCACCCGTCTTCATTAGCTCAGTCAGTGCTGAACTGTAAAGCGTTTCATTTTGTGTTGGGTAACAGTTGGGGATCAGCTAAGCCTTTATGATTGTCAGTGTTATTAACATTGTGATATAAAGATGGAAGACAAATGGGTAAAGCACTGTATTCTATAAATATATCAGGTTGGTGTAAATTAAATCGCTATTGACACCTCGACTGTTGAAAATGTCCATATCCCCGAAAGCCAACAACATCATCCCAATCCATCCTTGCTATCTTTCTTTATCACCCAATAATACATTCCACAGTAGATATCGCCCGTGTGATATATTTCATAATCTACTGCGATATCTCCTTAGGAGATATCGCTTTACATGAATTTGATTGGTCAGTTGAAAAGGAACTACTTTTTTTTATTTTCAAAGAACAGTTCATTTCTTATTAAAAGTAACTTTTTTTTTCAAAAATGAACTGTTATTCAATTGACCTTGATGGAAACACTGGGCCAATATAAAGGACTTTGCAATGGTTGAATTGCTGTCAAAAAATGATGTATCATTACGCCGTAATGTTCAGTAAAAGGGAAATATACAGCAAAGAATTATATTTATCTATTTGTGCATGTAAGAAGGGATTGGGTGATAAATAAAATCTCCTACTCGTCTTTTTTGATATCAAAAAATATCAACACTCGTTGATAAAGTAGTGTTGATATTTTTTGATATCAAAAAAGACTGGTAGGAGATTCTCTATATATATTGACGAAACGCCGGAAATATAATTATCCGGTAATATTTGCTCTGCCAGTATGATACAAAGGCGCCCATTTTGATTTGTGTGGAAATTTAACTAGTACAACCATCTTCGGTTTAGCATCTTCGCGATCCCATAACAACCCCCTCCACACCCCATCTCGCCCTCTGCCCCCCTTTCAGATATGACACGGTGTAACCTTTTTAAATTATGGCAGCAGAAATCTACCAATACATGTTCTTCCTCAAAACATGAATAGGGTTCGCTTGTAAAAGATTTTATCCACAAAGATAAAAGCCTTTGAAGTCTTATTTAACCGGGTTACTGCATTGAGAAAAGTGCTAAAATAATTGAACAACGACTGTTTAAATTGCTAACTGAGATATTTATTTATTTGTATATATATACAACAGCCATAATTTACAAAACAACGCGCGAATATCGCCAATGGTAAATCCTGATATTTGATCACTTGGGTAATTAGTATTCTCCTGGAAGATATAAAAAAGTGAATCATTAAAGTTTAGTATAATTTCCAAAAGTTATAATCGCCTTGTTTTAACTAAAGGTCAGCTTAAGATTTCAATAAACCAAATGTTTAAATCTGCCGTACTGATTAGTTCCAAATTTATAAAGTTATTCTAATTAATCTTAATAAAACTTACTGCATAATTCTTCGACGAAAGCATGGGCTTGTCGTATGGAGCCCGCGCCAGCTCTGGCCAAGCTGAAACCGATTTCGTTGAGGGCATCAAGAAAACCGGGATCAGCATTTCCGGCATCAGCGAAGTAAACATCAATTCCGGCTTCTTTGGCAGCTTGGGCATTTTTGATAACAGCCACCTGGTCAATTTTTCCACCAATGAATATAACAGCAACCTTTCGGGCATCACCACGTCCGCCTTTCTGGGATGAGTAGGCAGAGCTAAGAGAACCAATAAGTTTTGTAAACCTTGGGCTGTCGTAGGATTCAAGTCTCTCCCTCACGTCAACGATGGTGGAATATTCCTTGAGATTGAATCCAGCATCCAATGGGCATGATCCACTGATGACACCAACTCTCATGTGGGCGAATTCCTGGGCACTGAGCGTGTGTGTGATGAACTGTGTTACCCAGTTAACTCGTTCCATACCAAGATAAGCAGGATCGAAGACATAGTAAATATCAGTGGGATTATCCGTACCACATTCTGTAAAAATAAAATATTCCTCAAAATAGTTAATACTAAACTGATAGAATAATTGACAAAAAGTAGATATTGGGATAGCGAAAACCAGATTCTTTGAAAATAAGTTCGTATCAAAACTTTCGATTACTACCAGGCCTATGTACGATGACAATAACATAGGGTTGGGAGAGTTAAACAGATAGATGACAAAATTAAAATCATTTATATATAGTCGAGATAGTATAATATACCTTCAGCAGCTGGTGTTGGAGCTGGTGTGGTTGTGGTGGTTGTTGGGATTTCTGGAAATAGAAGAGATAAATTAAGCCATAGAAGATTTTAATATGATAGAACATACAATTTAAGTTATCTGGAATCTTTCAGTATGAATTGAACTGACAACCTGCTAGTTAATTCTGCTGGACATCTGACCAATTTGCAATTTGTTTACGATAGTTTGAATTTATAAAACTCACCTTTACAGGTCTTTCCAGACAATTTATCCTTGATGGCTTCCAATTCGGAGTATGTTTCTACGATGATGACTCGGTCTGGATCACCAGCAATACTCTGTAATTCTGATTCATTAACAGCCCTGCTCACACCAATTGCAAACATTTCAATACGGTCCAGGCGTGCTTTCTTGGCTTCAAGAGCTGTCTTAGCGGAATCCTGAGATTTTCCGTCGGTAATAACAATACAGATCTTGGGAAGACCTGGCCTAGCTTCTTTCATTATCGTGTCTGTCATATAGGCAATGCCTAAACCTGGGGAAAGGAATAAAAATAAAATAAAACCAAGTACGAACAATCCAAACCATAAGACAGAATTCGAAGTTCTAAAAAACGTTATTTGTGATCATTTATGAGAGGTATCATGTATTTTTTCTTAAACAATATTTTATTCAGAATATCGGAATGGGATTGGGGAACAGGCTTAGCCAACATAAAAACTTCGCGCCTTAATTAGTATATATACATATAACTATTTACAATCAACATTTTAAATAGATTCAATATTTGAGTTATATTTTATAATAATGATTACGAATACTATTTTGAACTCACCAGTTTCGGTTCTTGATCCATGATGCCATTTCAAACCAGCAATTTGCTTTTGCAGTGATTCATTGGTGAGGAAATCGTTGAAATGAATGACATCTTGAGTGTACACTACATCGGCATAGGTTTCAATGGCAACTCGTACCTTTTGTGGACCAATTTCATATGGACTAATGAAGCTATTTACGAAAGCTTTAGCTTTGGTGAAGTTCTGGGACCAGATACTGGATGAAGCATCAAGGATGAAAACTATGTCCAATGGATGTTGATAACAGACTAGAAATAAGGAAGGTTGAATAGTTATATTATATATATCAGAAAATAGTAATATTAATTGAATAGCCGGTTTATGAATACAAGCTTCATAACCTAGATCATTTGACAAATACTGTCTCTGGTAATTGTGGAATACAGGAAGACACCCCTGATGCAATGCAGACATATCCAGAAAATGAAATGACAGGCAAAAAATGTATACATGTATAAACGAAAAGAGATGGATATAACTTCCTACTGTTCTGCAAATGAAGATTGGCATTAGCCATGAAATGAGCTGTGATGGAAAATGTGTCCAGACAGCAGAGTTTCCGTCCACTCTTCTTCTGGTTCTTTTACCCGCGTGCCAATGTTTTCACGCCGTAACTTGATACCCCCCCACTCCTACTACAATATAAAACGGTTAATGGTCACTGGTATGTTACACGAGAATGCATAGACTGGAAAAGACATTTTTTTTATCTATTTAATTAATATTTACCGTAGTTTGCTTTTCTTTTGGCTGGAAAAATAAAAATATAAATAATGAATAACCACGCGGCGAATGAAATAAAAACACGAAGAAATAAAATTTTAAAAATCTGTAAAGAAAAATAGCATTTTTGACTGAAAAACACAATACATGGTATTTTTGACTGAAAAACAGTATGAAAGGTAGTTTTGACTGAAGAACACTATGAATGGTATTAATCTTTAAGAGGCATTTAGTAACTGGGTAGAGCAATACACAAAAAACACATACTTATGGAAAAACAGCTACTTATTTATTTGGGCGACGTTTCGAAGAGTATTCTCTCAACGTTATCAAGCTATTGAGGCCATACACATTAAAAGAAACAGTCCAGACCTCAACCGCGACACAGGGATATTCCTGCCTAGTGCTTATGATGAACTTATTAAATATACCTAAATTATGTGTTTTCCATCACCCCCACTCATTCTACAGTACAGTGGATAAGAAACCTTTGAATTTTTATGAGTTTTATTATTTTTCATTCTTCTAATATTATTATCAATTTATCAGTTATATCCACTCTATTTCTTAGAATTATTACACATATAGGTTACTCTAGTCTAATTGTACATTTAATCACACAGACATATAAAGTTAATTACCATTATCTAAACAAACCATGGTATATCATAATTGTATTGTAGGTACTATCCCATTCTGCCGGTAGTATTGTATCTATCATCATAGCTACCTAATTGCTTAACTATACTCAATGGCTACTCTTCACACTTAATTAGTTTTTGTAGAATAAACCCCTTTGATCTTGTTGTTGTCCTGTATGGTTTCATGAATTGTTGTTACAGTTTTCTGTATATATTGATCTCATTATTCTTGTATTACTGTATTAGCTTGATAACGTTGAGAGAATACTCTTCGAAACGTCGCCCAAATAAATAAGTAGCTGTTTTTCCATAAGTATGTGTTTTTTGTGTATGAATGGTATGTTTGAAAACCATTGATTAATAGTTTTTGTGACTGATAAACACGATGAATGGTATTGTTGATAGAAAAATACAATGAATGGCATTCTGGTGTATTAAAACAGTATATATCTACCAGGAAATATGGTATTTACTCAAACTATTTTATTTCGTGAAATGTGGTAGTTAATCAAACTATTTTATTTCATTGAAATATCCAATAGAAAATAAAAACTAATATTTACCCAATAAGTTTCCAAAACGGAAATCGAAAGCTGTAATAGCCTAAAAATATATATAAATAAACTCTATTATAAATTGAGCAAAATATTTTTGACGAGCCATGGGTGATGATTGCTCAGTTTTGTGGTTGGATAATAATATAGCAACAATTCAAAGTAACACAAAAGTATTGGAAGTTCTGTCAAAACCAATTATACATAACCTATACGATTATTTGTTTTTTGATTTTAAAATGTTAATCTTTATCAAACGTAACAGTTAAAAAAAAGTTAAGATAATTCAATATTCGGTAGTTATTGAAATAATAGATTGTGAAACGCCGTGCACACACTTTAACGGAAAACATAAATGAAATGTTCTATAAAACTAAATTTAGATCACATAATCCCCAGAATTTATCACTGAAAACAACTGCTTTTCAAAAGCCCCTCGGATTATACATTACTTAATATATTCTGAAAAATAACATTTCGAATGCATGGTCACCCAAACGAAACATTTGTAAGCATTTCACATTGGCAACTACTTTGCAAACAATACTGAACCCTGGCCGATATTGTAAATTATGGTCGTCATTAAAGGAGCTTAGTCTCTAACTCAGTATTTTCTATAATATATGTAATTAAAAACGCGAATTAGAATTCAGTATTGGTCAATTTCAATCAATATTGATATTGTTATCTTGTCATGGAACTATATGATCCTAATATCCAATATTTGAGACACAATTAACAATTTATAATCAGTACACGAATTGTGTATCCTATGGTTTCGGGTGCCATTTTGTAATGAGCAAATACAAACATATCCTACAACACAATGTGGAAGTAATTAGTAAATGCTGATTCACAAACGACAAAATAATAATTTAAAAAACGTGTAGAATGCACTACGCAGGCATAAACGACTACCGTTCAATTTGAACTGTTCACGTATTTCAATTTTCACCGAACATAATTGATTAGAAATTACAATATTTTTTATAAATCACTTTATATACATTCATATCATATATGCTTTTAGAACCATTTTTGTCTATTTCAAGGTTCCAAAAAATAGAGCCATACGCCCTTTAAGTGTTTCCCAAATATAATTTGGCATAGTATCTTTTGATTATAAAAAAAGCAGTCACAGCGCTGTAAAAAATGTTGTCTCTTGTATTAAATCTCGTATAGATCTGTTGGTATATGCCAAATAGTTCTAACTAAAGCTAACTTCGGTAATACTTACCCCGATACATATTAATGCAACAGCTACCCTAAGTAACATTTTGTAGATTAGGTTATTCCTCTTGAAAATGAAACTGCATTAATCCATTAACTCCTTATATAAGGAACTTATGTGATAATTATTTCGCCGATTAAATTCCAATGGAGAATCGGTTGTTAATATCTTGGGTTAATTGAAAAATGCTATGAATTAATTTACTAATTACAGTGCAGAAATTAATAGTTATATAATGATTATGAAATGTCAAATTTAATATTTGATGCTGACCATTGCTATACCGTGCTAATAAAGACGGGCATACGCCACGCATTGTGTATTCAGTGAAATTATAAGCATTGTATGCGAATTATTGTTTAGAATGAACATTATTGATACATATTTGGCAATCTAAAAAGTATACTTTCTTCTGAATTATCTATCGTCTTTCCAATAGATGAATGTATTACATGCACAGTTTTTCCACTCTTAGGAATCCTATAGGCAAAACTTAGTGACTTTTCTTTTTACCTTAAGAACAACTGATAACTGGTATTATTCAATAATTTACTGCATAAGAAAATTGAACGCCTGAATCATAGATCCGGCTGAGGATAATATGTCGGCAGGTGTCAATGATATGTTAACCGAAAGATTAAGGGGTGATTATTCTTAAACAAAATTCCAACCCACTCTTTACTATCTTAAGAGGTACCGTCAATGGGGAACCATGCAGTTGAGGCATTTCCCTCTTGCGGCAAGGGCTGGTAATTCAGTGAATAGTTTTAACTATGTATGTGAATTTGCAGTAATGGTCGTTTAAAATATAGTAGCTCATATTTTAATTTAAATTATTGTGACTAGTAATAATATGAATGAATGAAATGAAGTTTTATGACACGTCAATATCACAGCTCATCATAGCTCCAACCGGGCTATATGGTGCTTAACTTATGGTGATTACTTTGAGACAAATTAAACAATTATCATAACGTTAATTACCTCCACAAATCATTGAACTTTTCAACTGGATCAGACCTCCAAAATATACGTAATCATTATGTCCACAACCATATTGCAGTGCATTTCCGCAGTTTTGTCTTGTTTCTGAATATCCTCTACTTTTTTTTGAAGAGAAAAGGTGGTAGAAAGAGTAATCAAAATCTGTCTGACCAAATAGTTTAAGTATAATCACTTTGATGACCATTTTCTTAAAAAATTCTTGATCTAATTCGTATATACAGGACCCCTGTAGAATTTTAGACACGATATAGACATAATATAACTTCATATTTAGTTGAAATGTGTTCATTTTTGGGCATAAAGTGTGTTCGCCACACCCTGGGTCGGTGCCATATATTATTGTTAATCTGTATGTTTCAGCTACTGTTGGCTTCTATATTAGCTCATATTATTTACTTTGGCGAAGTTTGTTGTTTGTCAATCAACAATTGGATTTCACGGCATGTATTTTTTTTTAATGGGTGTTTTTCAAATTTAGAGAATGAACCCTATTGTGTACGCTGTAGAGGCTATAATTTTTGGCAGATATCGTGGGAAGCATTGAGGTCATCGGAGGATATTCAGCGTTCCGCGTTTTTACGTTTGGGATTTATGCCCAATCTTTATTAAAACAAAAATAAAAACTTGTGAACTCAATAAATGGATCGTTTTCGATCCCATCGATAGTTATAATCCATAGCCTTCCGTTCCTCAGTTACTCTCCCACCCCACCCTTTGCCGAAAACTATATCCTTATCAAATTTGCTCAACATCCAAATTTTCCTTTCGGATAAGCTGCAGTTGAGAGAAGTTGTTGTATGGGCGTATTCCACGCGTGGCTATCTTTATCACCGTAAATATCAAGCATTGAAAAACCTACCAAATTTAACAACCATTACCTTTACATATCGGAATAGTCAGTCAGCCCAAATCACAAACAGCTTAAAGAATAAGGTCGCCTGTCCAACCTCAGGTGTTTTCTCCGATTTTCTCCCACTGCTAAAGACCTCTACATACAAGCGAATTATTCAAACAAAATTGAACCATATGACATTACATAGTTTATGTCGAATGGACGTTAAACACCATTCCTCTCTCGCGCGACGTCCACAGTTTAACAGTAAATTCGTCTGTGCTAGATCTAAAACTTACCATATCAAAGCTTTAAAAGTCAAAATATGACCAGAAAAATACATTGTTCGTTGGGATTCCTTAACATTAATGTTAGCGCTCTAGCCCTAACGGCTTTGTGTAACTCCACATATAGATAACACTGCATGACCACTCGATTAAAATCCCCGAGTTGGTAAAGAAACCTTTGGAACTATCCATGTCCCATCTTCACCGATCAAGGGGGAAATTTGAGATGATTAGGTTTAAACGCTGCCGTCCGGGCTAATATTAGCGCTCTAGCCCTAACGACTTAATGTAGCTTCCCATATAGATAGCACTGCATGGTCACTCGATTAGCATGCCCCAGGTTAGTATTCCCGAGTTAGTGAAGAAACCTTTGGAACTATCCAAGCCCCATTCTCACCGAGCAGGAGGAATTCGAAGAAGATTAAGCTTAAGCGCTGCCGTCCGGGCAAAATTCTCCATCTCGCATGTTACACGTAACCATAGAAATGAAAGTTACCATGTCAGTCTCAAAATGACAACCAAAATACTATGGACTAAAATCGTAATCAGCAGGGAAAAGAATAGCAGTTCATCTCTGATGCAGAAAGCGAAACAATTTTCTGTTTGATGCCTTGGCAGGGGCCTGGTGATAGTAACTGTATTCGTAGCAATATTCATTGTTTTCAGACACCCATTCTCATTTTCCATATCTATCGGTTTCAAATTTTTGAACCGAAACGGGTTGTGCATGTCAAATGCTAGTCCAAGGTAAGGGCGATTTTTGCACCGGAATCGACGTGTATTTTTGAGCCACAATGTCTCGGTCGGACTAAGCCAAAATGACCATCATCAGTCCCCCGTCCCTAAGCTGTGAAATCCCCTCGAAATAAGATGTGTGTTCCATTATTCCAGACTACCCTGAGTTAAGGAGTACGATTAGAAAAGCCAGGGAAAAATACTGTAGCAATACTAAGGATGTGATTATTGATAGGAAAGGGCACGGGATGTTCTGACGTGGTTTTATCTTGTTAGCGGTGCAGCACTAAGGGCCTGACAAGGAACACTAGCTGTCTAGTCATTCGGATTTTACGAAAAACCGAGGTTCCGTGTACACGTTGGCGTGCAGACAAAACACCCCTTGACAGTTGGAATTCGGCTTAAGGGTAGGTCGTAGTGCCGCTGTCCAGGCACAATATCCCCTACAGTACTCTGTATAGCGTGTGCCGTTCTTCATTAGCCCAGTCAGTGCAGAACAGTAGGCCGTTAAACACCATTTCATTTGCTTTCATACGACATACACTCGATATATTACGACCAACCGCAAAACGTTACAATGACACGGTTCAACAACCAAAAATGAGGCATAAGCAAAGATGAAACGCACCATGGGCAAAATCGGGGAAATGATAGGCGAGCTGCTATTAATAACTGGAAAAGCCAAATTAAACCCCAGGCCACTGAAGTTCTTGAACCGAGATCTACAGCTTTGAGCAAAATGCTAAAATAATTGAACAACTACTGTTTAAATTGCTAACTGAGATATTTATTTATTTGTATACATATTTATATATATATATATATATATATATATATATATATACAACAACCATAATTAATAACAACACGTGAGTATCGACAACGGTACATCCTGATATTTTATCACATGGGCGATTAGTAGTCTCCTGAAAAATATAAAAAAAGAGAATCATAGCTTAGTAAATTATGTTTAATTAAAGTCCACTTTAAAGTACCAGTCTTCCGATTGTTTAAGCCTGTCGTACTGATTAGTTCAAAATTTCTTAAACTATTCTAAAACCTTATCTTAATTAAACTTACTGCATAATTCTTGGACGAAAGCATCGGCTTGTAGCCTGGCACCTCTTCCAGCTTGGGCCAAGTTGAATCCATCAAGTGCATCAAGTGAGTCAGCATTTCCAGCATCAGCGAAGAAAATTCGAATTTTAGCTCGTTTAGCGGCCTTGGCTGCTTGATCAACTTGCCTTTGGTCGATTTTACCACCGAGGAAGATAACTGCAACTTTACTAGCATTAGGACGTCCACCTTCTCTGCGTGAATAGGCAGAGGGGAGAGACCTCATAAGTGTGGTGAGCTTGGGTTTATTATATGTTCTAAGTCTTTTTTCAACCTCATCAAAGCTTCGATATTGTTTGAGGTTGAATCCAGCATCCAACGGGCATGATCCACTGATGACACCAACTCTCATGTGGGCGAATTCCCGGACATCAATGGTGTAAGTAATGAACTGGGTGACCCAGTTAACTCGTTCCATACCAAGATAAGCAGGGTCGAATACGTAGTAGATATCGGTAGGGTGATCAATTCCACATTCTGGAATATGAAATCATGAAATAAAGGAAATTATTCTGGAATATGAAAAAAAATTAAAGCAAAATCATGTCTGGTATTTATTTGCTTTTATTGATGATATGAACAAAAAAAAAAAAAATAAATAAATAAATAACGGTGTTTAATACGCCCAGGTCTGTAGTGGGATATGTCATTAAAAAACTAATTCAAAACATTAGAAAAAACAAGTATATACTGATTCTCAAAAGAAAATTACACCAGAGACACCCCTGCAAACAAGGAAAATCCAAAAAAGGGAACTTACCCTCAGCAGCTTGTGTAGGTGGTGGAGTTGGTATTTCTGCAATGCAAGAATAGCAAAATGGAAAGTATTGGTTCTAGGATCAAAATTTGTTTAACAAAGAATGTACAATTCATTACGATGGAAAATATTGGTTTTAGAAACAAAATTTGTTTACCAAAGAATGCACCATTCATTACGATAGTAGATTGATAGCCGTGTCAGAAATAGCAGTACTGAATTCGGATCATAAGCCAATGACAAGTCTTTGTGATATAAGATCATAACCAGAGCCTACTCCAACCGCAGTCTAAAAGTAATATAAGTTTGGAGAAAAATGAACGGTTTAAAATTGTGCGACGAGGGAGTCAAATGTTAAAACTTTACTTACTTTTGCAAGTCTTTCCAGACAATTTATCTTTGATAGCTTCCAATTCGGAGTATGTTTCTACGATGATAACTCGGTCAGGATCACCAGCAATACTTTGTAATTCTGATTCATTAACGGCCCTGCTTACACCAATAGCGAACATATCAATTCCTGCATCGCGTGCTCGTTTGGCTTCAGAAGCTGTCTTTTCGGATTCCTGAGATTTGCCGTCGGTGATAACAATACAGATCTTTGGAAGACCTGATCTAGCTTTTGGCATTATGTGGTCTGTCATATAGGCAATACCCATACCTGGTGAAGGAAAATAATAAGATTTGTGAGAGGTATCTTGTATTTAAAATAGATTCAATACTTTCGTTATATTTTATAATAATGATTACGAATAATATTTTGAACTCACCAGTTTCGGTTCTGGATCCATGATGCCACACCAAACCAGCAATTTTGTCATGGAGAGTTTCACTGGTGACGAAATCTCTGAATTGAATGACATCTTCAGTGTATACTCTATCGGCATAGGTTTCAATGGCAACTCGTACCTTGTTTGGACCAATTTCATATGGACTAATGAAGCTATTTACGAAAGCTATGGCTTTGGTGAAGTTCTGGGCCCAGATACTGGATGAAGCATCAAGGATGAAAACGATGTCCAATGGATGTTGATAACAGACTGAAAAATAAAAACAATTCCAATTTCATGATATGACAGAAAATTGTAATAATTGCTTCCCTGGTAGAAACAAAGATGATTTCAAATCTGGCTAAGTGGGTAAGACGCTGGCTCGTTATACTGGAGGTGGCGTGATCGATCCCTGCATTGGCCGAGAAAGTTATTCGGGATTTTGCGACGTGGTTTACCCTTGTCAGTGGTGCTGGACGGAAGGTCTGACAAGGACAGCTGTCTAGTCATTGGGATTGTACGAAAAACCGAGGTCCCGTGTATACATTGGCGTACACGTAAAAGATCCCTTGTCAGTTATAATTCGATATAAGAGTAGGTCATAGTGCCGTCTACTCTTATATCGAATTCAAACCGGAAAGAGTCATTTTACATATTCGCATTATTAATCACTAGTAAGTCCAATTCGTGAATTTAACATGTGTGAGAAAAGCAAAAGTAAAAACTTACCATAGTTAGGACCGCCAACTTTTCGTTTTGCTGAAATTCAAAAGTTTACCTGTTACCGGAATAATTATTCTTTGTGCATTGATTAAGTAGGGTTATGTTTTAAAGACATTATTAGGTCTGGAGTTATTGTAACGATATTTGTTTGTTCTACAAATTAGAATAATTACATCTGTATGATCTCCCTTTTTTTCTTTTTTTTTTAGTTTCACATTCTTTCAATTTTAACTCTTAATGTGACTCCAATCCAAATTAATTTAGAACCACTATTTATCGTAATAAATCGACCCTATTTCCCTTATAATACTGTTTTTCTAATAGATACGGTCGTTCTTGGTCGACCATTAGACACAGAATTCGGAATCTAATGAAAGATAAATAAATAATAAGTATTTACCGAGTTCTTCTGAATGACCGAGATCGAAAGCTGTAATAGCCTGAAAAATATATTTATTTTAATATGAGCACGTTTGAGTTTTCTAGGCGAACACATAAAATTAAGGACACGTATTAAAGGCTCAATACCACTCTTGTTGTAACTGAATAATATGTCCCAATCTTTATTCTGGTCAACAAATTGTACTATTTTACAATATTCCAATTAATTGATGATACAAATTTCACCTTAACACACCTAATTTAAAAAATTGGAAAAATTCAACTAAATGATTTGAAAAGCCTGACGTAAAGCTTTTCAAATGTGACTTGGATTTAAAAATATTTTTTAACCCTCTGGACAAGTAAAATAGGATTTAATGGATAATTTACACAACAGGTAAGACACTTATACATCTAGTACTTAGAATAAGTACTTATTTTTTTATTTTCTGGAGCTGTCAAGCCAGCAATAGTGTTATTGTCTCTTTAATCATTAAACAATTGTAAACAGGAATCACGGTATCGAATTAGAAATGATAACGGTATAAAGTATTCTAATCCTAGCATAATTTATATTTTAAATTCGTTCTTTTTTCTAGCCGTATCATCATGGTGAAACTAATAAAATGTTTCAGAGGCCTCACACCATAATTTAATCGTCCTAACTAGTGTTCAAGGTGCAAGCCATATGGACGAAACGATATAAAGTATTCTGTAACAAAAACTCTAATCTTAGCATAATCTGTATTTTAAAAATTAGTTTTCCCAATTGCATCATCAAGGCAAAGGTAATAAATCTTTCGAATGACTCACTCGCAACAGAATTTAGTCCGTCGTGATTGTTGGTCAAAAAGCAAATCATGCGGACGAACCGTTATGACGTATTCAAAAACAAAAACAATAATCTATTTTTAAAAAAAATTGTTTTTCCAATTTGATCATTAAGGCAAAGCTAATAAAATCGTTCAAAGGTCCCACAGTAGAATTTCGTTCGTCCCAACTGATGGTCAATAAAGGGTAAAATGTTATAAAATATTCTAAAATCCAAATCCTAACATAATCTACATTTTAAAACGTTTTTAACTTCCAAAGAGCGAACCGTATAAAATGTTTTAAAGGATTTACTCCGACCTTTCTAGTGGTCAAGGAGCAAGCAATATCGACGAATTCCTAATAATAGCATAATCTAAATTTTAAAAATCGAGTCTAGTTTTATCATCAAAACGACCCGAAAAAAGTCGTTGAAAGGTCTCATAACAGATATAAGTCGATCCTAACTGCTAGTCAAGATGAACAAATAATTTTACTTACCCCGACAAACAGGAGTGCTACTGCTACCTTGAGTAACATTGTGCAGATTGTCTTATCCCAGTTGAAAGTGAGGTTGCATGAAACTTATTTCTTGCTTTTATAAGAAACATTTTGCTAATTTTGATAATTATTTCATTTCTTCAAATTTCGTGCATAATTTATGGAATAAATTTTACTATTGTTAATGTTTTGGCCATTTATTTAATTGAGGCATGTTACATCTGTTTTTATTGCCGTCATGAATACGTAAATATGGAAATAATCTAATTATGTCTGCAAACGTTTAGGGTAATTGTATGTAAAAAAAACCCAACTTCGCCATAAAGTAATATAGTTTATTTATTATTACAGCAGTCTAACAAAACATTCATTAAATGACTAATTATATCTGGAATTTCGCAGGGCTGAAAAATGATTTTGTAACTATGAAGATCTGAGAGCGTTAGATAGGTATGGGTCAAGGGGTCCGTTCAGACGAAAATTAAGAAATATGGTTTCCCCTCTCATCAAGTTACCAACCATGAGCCACGACCATCCCCAAGTTCGGCAAAATGTTACAATTTCTTTGCCCCCAGATCCCCAAACCATTTTCTTTCAACCACACCACTCGTTGAGGTAAAACCACTAAATGCCGTATGTTCAGCTGTGGTGTTATAAAGCTTTTCACTTGGTTTGTGTTTCAGCCACTTCTCTGACTAGCGTGAGACAGCTACAAGCTCTTTCGAATGTCGGCCATTGTTAGATTTGGCAAGTTTGAGCCATAATAACGAGAGAGAGAGAAAGAGAGAAATGGGGTTTAACGTCCACTCGACACAAACTAGGTCATTTCGGGACTAACATATGGTTTAATCTTTTTATTTCAATAATTCGCTTGCGCGTAGGGGTCTTTAGCAGTGGGGGGGACCCGGAGAAAACCAACGAGGTTGGACAGGCGACCCTACTCCTTGTCACGTACAACCGGGGAGTCGAAACCCCGCCAGTTGACTCAATGATGAAGATAGAATTTGAACACTTAAGTCACAGTAGTTATTTATCTCTAGCCTGGTTTTCATCATATCTGAGAAATAGAACCCAGTCTGTTCTGGTCAACAAAGAAAAATCAGATGATGTCACTTTGTCCTGTGGGGTGCCGCAGGGATCAGTGCTTGGTCCTGTATTATTTGTACTATACACTACACCCCTTGGTATAATTACTGACCAACATTGTATCCAACATTATTCCTACGCCGATGATACACAGCTAGTTGACGTTTTCAACCACACTCAAATAAAAGAATCCTTAAATCGTACAGCAGCATGTTCGCAGTCGATTAAGTCCTGGATGATTAACAACTGCCTAAAATTAAATGATGAAAAAACTGAAGCTATGTTAGTTGGAACCTCTAAAAAACTACGGAAAATAACAGTAAAGAATACAACAATAGGGGATTCAATGATCGACTTCTCCGTCAGCCTGAAAACCCTTGGTGTTTTCCTAGAGTCAACACTTTCTATGGCAACTCACGTTGATGAATTGTGCCGTATATGTTTCTATCATATACATTGCATCAGAAACGTTCGCCACCTGATCACGACTGATGCTGCTAAAACACTAGTTCAGGCGCTAATACTGTCCCGTATTGATTATGCAAACAGTCTGCTCTTCGGACTCACCCAAACTCTTACAAATAAATTACAGAGAATCCAGAACATCGCTGCCAGGATTGTAACAAGAACTTCAAAATATTCATCCATAACTTCAGTGTTAAAGTCTCTTCACTGGTTGCCTGTCGAACCCCGGATTCAGTATAAAGTTCTGTCGTTAGTGTATCAATGTAAAAATAATCTTGCTCCCTTATATTTGTCTGAACTTTTGACAAACTATAAACCCAAACGTGCGCTAAGGTCGCATGGCAAAAATATACTTGCTGTTCCCAAAACAAAACTAAAACAATTTGGTGATAAAAGTTTCAGTGCTGCTGCACCTCGCCTTTGGAATCAGTTACCAGTAAACATTAAAGAATCTCAGACTTTCACAATCTTTAAGTCACAACTAAAAACTCATTTGTTTAAACTCTATTATCCAGATTAGAAACAGATTGTTTATGTGTGTTTTTAATGGCGAGAGACTCTTTAAATGTTGCGCTTTGAGCATGCGTATATGGATGGATTATTAAGCGCATTACAAATATACATTATTATTATTATTATTATCTTAATGTAATGACTGAGTTGGTCACTAGTTTTCGGGATATGGATGGCCGAATGGTTTAACGCGTGCGATTTGAGGCATTGGATTCGATCCAACCTCGCGGGTTTTCTCTGACCTCGAAATCGCGAGAAAGCGAGAAAGAAAAAACCCGAGACAAACATGTACATAACGGTACATTATTAAAAGGTCATGTTAATTATAATTTACAGGCTAAACCACGTAGATTACAAATAGCAATTCTGCGTTGAACTATATGAACGCGATTTTTGTTACTTTCTCACCAACAACAAAAATAAGACAGTATTTTGTATACTTTTGTATATAATAGTCCGGTGGCTGAAGGGGGTGGGGGGCGGAACCGCCACCCGAGCTGTGAATTTTTGAGACCAAGTTTTTCTAGACCATTTTTGGGGTGGGGATTCCTAATCTGGATGTTGATCAGGCGTTTGAGGGGTGGGTGGGTGGATAGGGTGGGGTGGGGATGGGGGGTCCTATGTCTACAATTTGGGGAAAATGTGTTTATGTTGACATAAATGTCTAGGACTGCCCATCTCTAAATAAGTGTATATGATGCCCCAGGATAACTGTTTTGATTTATGGCGCGGTTTTGGTTGAGGGGTTGCAGGTGTGCGTGTGTGAAAATGGGGGTGGGGGGTAAAATTGGTGGGAAATGAGTTCACACTGATTTAAATGATGATTTTCTTTGAACTTGATGAAATATCTCTAAATATATGTATATGATTCCCATTGTGCCGGGGTGGAATGCCGGGAGTGGGGGTGGAGGCTACACGTATTTATGGTGACTGTAATCATTTGGTTCAAAATTGACCTTCAAAGTGGTTTGTCGTTAGCGTTTTCGCTTAGTACCAATTTCGTCATTCAAATATTAAATTATAATGGTACTTTTCAAGAGATCTGGAAATGTAAATCAAAAAACACGGAAAATCAGAGACATGTTTAGATATTAGTTTATTCTTAGTCTTCATCAGAAGATTCAACATCAAAGTTCATAATATGAGCGGGATAAATATCTTCTTGATGACTGATCAACATCTCGCTTCAGATACCCATTCATAATTGTAAATCTTCATTCCAGCCATGCATAGCAGGGGGTCATCTTTTTCAATCATTGGTTTTGACAAATATTTGATTGCAATATTTGACAAATTAAGATCGCCTAACTTTCGTCTTAGAACGCATACTAAATCGCTTGCGCGTATGGGTCTTTAACAGTTGGGTGGGGAGCTGAGGGACCCGGTAAAAACCCACGAGGTAAGACAGGCGACCCTACTCCTTATCACGTACAACAGGGGAATCGAAATCACACCAGTTGACTCATTGGCAGACCTTATGATACAACGCGCACGCAATAACCATTCGTCCATTCCCCTCCCCTATGTTTGGAAGGAAATGAAATGGGGTTTAAAGCCCAGTAGATAGTGATTAGTAGCGCTATGAATAGTATACCGGGGAAGTCGGGTTTTTCATCCCAATGACGACGTGCTTTGCCTTGTCGGGTCCTCCACAGTCTTGGATGAGCCAGGCTAGAAAATCGGCACTTTCCCGACAAACCCTGCAATCGAAACCAGGACCGTCTGACTAATGAACTAGTGTCATACACACCGAGTCATAGTGGCTCCCCGCTCCCGTACATAAACTATTAGCGTGATATGGTCTCAGACTAGCAATTATTTGCCCATTGACTTCAATGCTAAATAGCTGTAACATCACAGGCTGTAGCTTTTTGCCCAATCTTTATAGACACAATGGGGACCACATTTGGCAATCTCCTCATCATAATTTTGTAGGATGTTGACCGTTTACATTTTTTGCTACGGGGATTTGATGTTCACTGGGGTGAGAATCTCACTTCCGACACAATGATTGCTCTGCAGAAAGACACTTTACACCCCGTAGCTCCCCGCTGTAATATCATCAGTATTACCCAAAACTGCTATGAAATTGCAAATTTGATCCCTTTTCTCCAATTCTAGAAAAAAAAGTTAACCAGAAAATGCAGGAAGAGCGGAGAAAACAAAAAAATTAAGAGAAAAATTGTCTATTTATAACTCGCACTACATTCGTGAAATAAGGGGAAATAATTACTAGTCTCAGTCCATATGTAAACCTATGATAGCTTTTATTTACTGACTAATAATTGTTTCAGAAGTCAAGCCGCGAAATTAGTACTGTTAGGCACTTACTGATTATTGGCTAGTACAAATCTGGCGAATATATTAGTTTTTTTACGACAACTTAGGTAGTCGATTGATCCCAGCAGAGCCGAACTACGATTTCGTGAACACCCCCCACACTCCCACCATCTCCTTGAAACACAGTTATGTGTTATGCATAAAAGAAAGTTTACCCAGCGAATGCTCTTAGTAGTAGAATGTTATTTATTTATTTTATTTTTTTTTTTTGGGGGGGGGGGGGGTATTTTGAGCCCAGTTCGGCGCAGAAGAGTAGGGCGCTAAATCCCATTTCATTTCATTTCTTTTTTTTTGCCAAACTTCCTACCCAAAAACTAAAAACATAGTATAGTTATAATGATAAAATATGTAATTGTTGCTGTTGGGTTGATGTTTAGGTTCCTGTATTCTATATGCCCGTTATACTTGTTTATGCTTAATCAAGTTCTTTGCACATCTGAGTTAACATAGTTTGCTTGTATCAATCGCTTATAATTGATTCTAAGGCTATGTGCGATCCATAGGTCTGGCATATATATCAATACCTACAGTTCGATCCCACTAAGGGGCAAATGTTGGCTTGGTGAGTATGGATGGCGCCGATGCACTAACCAGTGCTGGCTGAAAAGTTCCTAGTGATTTTTGAGACTGCCCCCCCCCACCCCCAACACTTTGTCCATGGTACAGGTCGTCTAGTCGTTCAGATGGGGAAAAACACAGATATCGTGTGTTACATTGGCAACACGTTAAAATTCCCTTGTTGGCAGCGGGAAATGGACATAAAAGACTAGAATTTAGCGCCGGTGTCCTGTGAAAATTCACCATTTAGTACACTTCATTGCGTCTTGCTGCTTTTTTAACCGGCTGATGCAGAAAAGCAGGACGTTAAACATTATTTCGCACCCATTCACTGATTGTATTTGTCAAAGGAAAGATGTTGCATGGCTAACCTCGTGGGTATTCTAATACTGCTTAAGACACCGCGCGCCTACTTGTACTGAGTCCGCATTAAACCCACTCTGAATCGAGTAGCCTATTATTTTCTCTCTATTTTTTAAATATCACGTTTAAACGGTGCAGTGGTATATCCTAACCACACAGTCAAACCTAGAAAAACACCACAATTCCCTCAATAATTAACATTCTCAGTACGTCATCTGCATTTTGGGGAAAATGATAACTTTGACACGACTTAACTCACTCTGAAATTTACCTAAATTGATTATTTAACATTTAATTAAGAAATAAATCAAGAAATCAACGGCAAATAATCTTGTGACTTGGATCCAATCGGATTAAAATTAATATATCCCGTTTATATCGCATTCTTTGTAAATACCAAACGGAATGCAACCATTTTGGACTGATATTCCGTTTAAAGAGTCAACTTCACACTATTGTATTTTGAAAGAGATTTTCTAATCTCTGTATTGGCGTTCAAAGGCTTTGTAACACTTTTGGAGTCGATGGTGCAGTTTAGGTAGAAACGAACAGAGATTTGAATAACAACACAGATGTCCATTTTCCTTCAAGTTCAACATATTAATAAGTTCATGTAACTTTTGACACTGGACTAGGAACGCCTACTCATGAGTTAAACATTTAAAATGTCATTAATTATAATGGAATAGAAAATAGCCATACACTGAAAATTATGAAATGTTAAATTCGACTCTGTCCACTGATTGTACTCACAGCCCCCCTCTCCCCCCCCCCCTCTCTCTCTCTCTATCTCTCTCTCTCTCTCTCTCTCTCTAAGTAATTAAAATATTTTGAATTCGACCGACGGGACGTAAAAAAAAATCATATAAAAAAATCAACTTATTTAGTATCTTTTAGTGAATATGAAAACATATTAATCATGGCTATTGGTAAATGTGATATAGGTCAATTTAAGCGGGAGTGTCACGAATATTCCAATAAACATATTTATTAGATTAATTTGGTGATATTCGGCGTGGGAAGGCCAGATAGATCAAGGCAAGTCTGGTTTAAACAAGAAGGTGGCAATTATCATAATGAGCATGTTTAACTGCGACAATGCCTAATCAAAGTAATTATGAACACAGTAAATAATTAGCTAATTAATTAATTAATAATTGTTCGCGATACATTATCATAATTAGACAATGGTTAGCAATTATATGAATATATTTATATTAGAAGTCAAAAACAAATCATATTTGACATTTGAGTTGTAGATTTTTGTTATATTAACTTTCTGTATTGTACTAAATATTTTCGGGTAGGTTATACGTCGCTCTAAGGTTCAATAATTATTAAAAGTCAGATTTTAATCTCGAGTAAATATACAGGGTAGGCCAAAAATGTTACCCATTCTGATTGTACACTACTTTGTGAAATGTGAATATTTTAATAAAATGAAATTTTTATTGGATACTAATAGTCTCCTATTTTGTCACTATTTCTGAACACGGTTCAATAGTTAATGACATGCTCAATCCATGCGCCCTTTCTCTGAATTACAGAGAGAGAGAGAGAGAGGATTTAACTTCCACTCACACAAACTAGGTCACTTTTATTTCAATAATTCACTTTAGCAGTGGGAGGAAACCGGAGGACCCGGAGAAAACCCACGAGGTTGGACAGGCGATCCTACTCCTTGTCACGCACAACCGGTTAATCGAAACCACGCCAGTTGACTCAATGACAGACCTTATAATACAGCGCGCACGTGCTAACCATTCGGCCACCCAACCCTCCTGTCTGAATTACAGTTGCTACGCGCACATTGAAGTTTGTGATAACATGGTCACACATATCGAGTGTAATCCTTCGAATTTAATGACGAATGGTTTGCCTTTAGAGCTTCTATTGTTTGCGGATTTTAGGAGACTCTTCCGTTCAGATAGGCCCAAAGGAAAGAGCGAACAATTTTGAGATTCAAAATGGCTGAACTATGACTGAAGTACTATCGTTACCCAATCAGATTATTATCCATAATACCTTATACTGCGTACGATCGTTATATTAACGGTCGCTACATAAAAATGGAATGAAATGTGTTTTAACTTCTTACTTTTCTGCAAGGAATGTGCTAATAAAGACGGGCAGACGCCATGCAGTTTGCTAGGTGGAAAAATTGGCCCGGGAGGTGACGCTAGAGCATACTCGGATTTCGAATTTCAACTGCCAACGGCGCAATAACATTTTTATACGTCCACATTCATAATGTGAACGTATTATGCCGTCGCCCCTGTCTGTGTGTGTGTGTGTGTGTATGTATGTATGTGTGTGTGTGTGTGTGTGTGTGTGTGTGTGTGTCTGTGGTTCGCCTACAGGGCGCAATTCTTCATGGATTTTCTTCAAACTTGGTATACTTATTCCTTATACCCCAAGGAAGATCCCTATTGTTTTTGGTGCATGCCCGACCCCCCGGGGCAGAGCCACGCCCATTTCTAGTATTTGTTTGTTTGTCGTCTACAGGCCACATTTCTTAACTAATAATCTTGAAACTTTGCATACACATTCTTTGTACCCTAAGGAACATCCCTATCGTTTGGGGTGCATGCCCAACCCCCAGGGGCAGAGCCACGCCCATTTTCTTTTCGTGTGTCTTTGTGTCGCCTACAGGGCGCAATTCTTACTGGATTTTCTTCAAACTTGGTATACTTATTCCTTATACCCCAAGGAAGATCCCTATTGTTTTTGGTGCATGCCCGACCCCCAGGGGCAGAGCCACGCCCATTTCTAGTATTTGTTTGTTTGTCGTCTACAGGCCACATTTCTTAACTTATAATCTTGTTTTCTATTATTTTTGGTGCATGCCCGACCCCCTGGGACAGAGCCACGCCCAAAATTTGTGTGCCTTTTGTGTCGCCTACAGGCCGCCCAATTTTTATGTTTATCGTTTACTTGGCAGATGTATTCCTTATAGCCTAAGGGCATCAACTATTGATTTTGGGGAATGCCCCGACCCCCAGGGACAGAGCCACGCCCAATTTTTGCCTTTAACGCCCAAAGGCCACAATTTTGAATGGATTATCTTGGAACTTGGTATACTTATTCCTTATACCCTAAGGACGGCAACTATTGATGTTGTCATTTCAATAACAGGATATGGTCCCTATTTATATTGTTTCCATATCCAACCCCCACGGGCAGAGCCACGCCCAGTTTTTGTATTTATCGTCTACAGGCTGCAATTCTGAATGGATCATCTTGGAACTTTGCATATTTATTCCTTATACCATAAAGACAGCAACTATTTATTTTGATGCTTGCCCCGACCTACTGGGGCAGTCTCACACCCACTTTGTTAGTATTTTGTCTGTAAATTTGGCAAAACAAACCCGACGCCTAGCCTTCTTTGCCTCTGATCATATTACAGGCATTTCATATTTCATTCTCTTCATTTTAAAAAGTACCATATCAATCAAAGCTGGAATGTGGACGTATATTGCAGCGTTAGCGATGCTCTTGTTTATTCTATTTCTGAAAACGAACTGCCCACCGCATTTCAACGGCACCATGGTCTGGTAACGTGTGCTAATTTTCCAATAATAGAAAATAATAATAATAATAAAAAAAAATATATATACAATTTTATTTAATCCACTATGTTTGAATTTCTGAGCTTTTTTTTTTATTGGTGATGGGTGTTGGATGGCCGGATGGTTAGCACGTGCGCGCTGTATCATAAGGCCTGTCATGGACCCCTACGCGCAAGCGAATTATTGAAATAAAATTAAACCATGTGTTAGTCCCGAAATGGCGTAGTTTGTGTCGGGTGGACGTTAAACCCCATTTCTCTACCCCCCTCTCTATCTCTCTTTTATTGGCGAAATCGTTAAACCCTCACCCCCCACCTCTCTCCCTCTCTTTCTTTTATTGGTGAAATTGTTAATGAAAACGTCAAAGCAACCTCCACCAACTATTAAGGTCGTGGCATATCAAACTTAAATTAAATAGAGTAACACCTGGCAGCATTTAGATATGAGAAATAAATAAATAAATAAACGGAAACAGGGTCTGTTTTTTTCTGCATCTATCCGGTTAAGGACGACGGAAATGCGGTATGCTATGAAGTAAATGTTCAAAAGACAGTGGAGTCGCCTGCATGTCGTCGAAATACAGCAGTCAATACATTTACATACACGGGCACAGGCACATGGTAGGACCTCGGTTCCAAGAACCAGATAGCCCCCTGCCCCCTTCCCACGTCAAACGTACAACCGGGGTGAACAATCCAGAAGAACTATCTCGGTTCACTTTCCCAACATTTTCATATTTAATTTGATTCTGACTTATTTTGATACTCAATGTATTACATTTTTTTCTATAATATGGGCTGTGTACAGTATTTTCTTGATTTATGGACATACGTCCTGCATTCAAACCAATCTGTTATGAGTTGGACTGACAAGTAAGATTAAAGCTTTTACGAACTCACAAAAATAGACCAATCATAATGTTGAGGCGTATTCAAAGCTGGAAAATGATTGGATAAATGAACGAATGGGCGTGTTTGTGGTCGTATTGATTTCTGACGAGCTCCCCCAGATGAGCGAAAGGGTACTTTAGAATGTTAAAATGTTATTAAACCATTGTTGAAATCAGCATACCGTGAACAAAGTATTGCAGCTTTTCGTTTCACTTGTTCGTCCAAGAATGAGAATTACAGATCATTCGTTTCAATTGTGAATTTGATATTTAAATCTAAAGCATGCACTATTTCTTACAAATATAGAACATCGCCAATTTAATAGAAATATTTCGTCTCGGAATGTTTCAATTGATTTTCTAAATATAATCTGTAATCCACAACATATTAATTTCTACAATAGAGTATATTTTTTCCTCTAAAAATCTCAATGTTAGACTACCCAATTGTGGCGCTGCGTTGGTACCCGTTGTCATACCTTGAATTTGTTTCGCCAATAGAGTATATTTTTTCCTCTAAAAATCTCAATGTTAGACTACCCAATTGTGGCGGTGCGTTGGTACCCGTTGTCATACCTTGAATTTGTTTCGCCAAATATAATAGCGTTGTTAGTGTGATTCGTATGGCGTTTAAGATGAAGTTAGTTTGAACAGTGTGTCATGATTGCAATGATGATGTTTGTCCAGCCAATATTCTACTGACTGATGGCGAAATGAAATGAGATGAAATGGGTGTTAACGTCCCACTGTTCTGCTGGGCTAATGAAGACGGCAAACGCGATGCATGTAAATTTCGCCCTGACATCGCGGCAACGACCCACTCTTATTTCGAATTCCAACTATAGGATACGGGAACCCGGGTTTTCGTTCTATCCGAACGACTACACATTCTTTCTACACGACTGACAAGGGGGAAACCACGCCGGAAAATCCCGATGAACTGTCTCAGTCAAGGCAGGGATCGAACACGGGACCTCCGGGTTAAGTCCTACTCACTGAGCCACTGTGGCACCCATCCATGGTTACGAAAAGGTCGCCATCATTAAGATCTTGGGATAATGCCATAAAGAATAACAGATTTTACATTTGTAACTTGCGACTTAGGTAAGATATCAATGATATTTGATAATCTATTAGTGATTAGTGGGACTGCCAGTCTTGAGGGGAAGATCGTCTGGTTGAATTTGGAATTTTGGTCTTCTTGTTTTGCGTTGTGTATTACAGACCATAAGCCCAAAATATCCTCGGACACAGCTTCTTCCCTATAACCCAACTATTATAATATATGAATATTAAAATCTTGAGAAAAGAAACATAGTAGTATCCGACCTGCGCTTCTCCATTAAAGATACATTATGTGAGATTCGATAACGAGTTGGCAGTTCTCAGTATAATAGTTAAAAACTAGATAATGTTATGGCAATTTGTTGAAAATTTCATTGAAATTGATCCACTATGAACCGAAAACTAAGCGGTTAAAATTTATGACTAGCCAGTACGATAAACAGCAGTCTCGATTATCCATTTAATCGTTAAATCGTGAAGGAAAGTTATGCAGTAAATCGGTTCATAATCCACTACAGATTGTAGGCTAGCATAACCATCTAGAGTTGATTATGGTCTGGACAGGTTAATTAATGTCTAATTAATAATTTAGATAACATTTCAGGCCTAAAGAATGATCTGCAATAGACAGATTTAGCTCTTGCATAATGTATGTTTAATTTTAGTAGAATTTGTCCTGAAACAATCAAGATTAAACCGGTTATGATACAACTGGACGTTCATTTTTGTTACAATTTTCTCCGGGTTCGACCATAAAATCTTATAATTTAACTGGACCTGCTGAGTGTCAGTGGGGCAGGGCGGAGGGTCTGTAAAGGACAAGTCTTGTCGTTCGGATGGGACGTAAAACTGAACACTATGAATACATAGACGTGCATATGAAGGAGTCCTTGGCATTTAGAAAATGATGAAGAGTAGGCAATTACGTCCCGGTTCGTGTTAAATTTTCATCGTAGCACATGGCGGATGTCCATTTCATTAGCCGGGTTGGTGTAGATAGGTGCAGGAAAGTAGGACTTAAAGTCCCATTCCATTTATTCTCAGTTTTGCAACTAACTGCCCTCGCATAAAGAGCTCTTTGAAATCGTGTTAGACATGTCCCTCCCCCCACCACCACCAAAAAACCCCCCCACCACAAACGATTGGCGATTGAAGCCGACACAGATGTATAAGGGGAAGTAAATCACTTTTTCTCAATGAAATTTAAATGGCCACAGATCACCAATGTTTTCCCCGTTGACATTATTGTTAATTCTCGTCTCTTAGACCGACCTAACCTCTTCCCAAATTTTCGTTAGCTAGAACACTTTCTACCACAGATGGAGCAACAGATGGCAACCTCTTGTTCAAATGCATGTAATGAGGTTCACCATGGAAAACTTGAGATACACAACCTGGAAGTAAAGACTATAAAAGATGCAAATTTCCGCCCAACATTTCAACCTAACCAACCTCTCAACTCTCGTATCCTTCCGCCTCAAAATCATGAATATTCACCAAAACCTGGCAGAATAAGTATTTTCAAACCCCTTTTGTCGATTCTACACCAAAAAGTCAGCAAACGTGGCTATGCAAATTGGGGGAAAAGGCAAAGAGGGAGAGAAAGACTAAAAATAACTTTCGCCCTTCATTCGTAGTAGATATACTTGGCGAGCTGTGTCCAAATGTTATATTCTTGAAACTATTTTTTTTGGAGAGAGAGAGATGAAAAAAGGTATGCCGATAGATAAGTTAGTTTGAATATGGTTTTCGTCCAATTATTTCATCAAATCACACAGTTTATCGCGAGAAGGCGCCTTTAATGTTTTATGATCAGGAATGTGGGTGCAGTGGCAAACGGCCCTGATTGCGAGCATAGCGAATTGATTGCTTGCCCCTGGTTTAGGAAGTAAACTATTGCCCTTTACCCTCTTACTAGAATGCACAGGAATGTTTTATTCGGAAAGATAAAGCAAAATAAACAAAGTAAATACAATTTATTAATACAATATAATATGAGATTGCAGAATTATCAGGGTTATTTTAAAATAATCTGCATAAAACAAGACATCCGTCACTACTGACAGTCAATGGGGGCGCCGTTTAGGCATGATTGGTAACCGCCAGCCATGGATTAATATACATTCTTATAATGGAATGAATGATCTTGTCTACTCAATACTCTAAGTAAAACATAATGCTAACTTCCATTCTAATTGTTACGTGTACAACGCGAAGTAGGAGAATTTTGCCCTGAGAGCGCTTTGCAACCTACACACCCTCTACTTACATTGACATGGTTTTATTCCGTGAATGCCAATGTGTACAAATTTGGGTTAATTTTTTGATAAGACAACCTTTTAACTTTTATTATACATGATCTGAAATATTGTGCTTTTAATTATTTTGTCTAGATTACGATGACTTGATCTTTGGTTTTCCTGAGCAAGTCATTCGATAACATGTCTTTAAACAGCAGAATAAAAGTGTTAAAACTAAGGTGCATATTAAAATAAGTAATGCCAGAACATCAAGCAATAAATACTGATATAACGGCATGTCTATACTTGATGATCGTCTATACTCGCCCCCAAACTTAATTACATGCTCAATCCAAAACGCTGCAACTTCAGACGGGTTCTCTCTCTTTTCCAATTCTTGTACAATCTGAGAAGCTTTGTTGATGTTAGATTTATACGATGGATTTTCAATGATCTCGTTGATGTTGTCTTTTATATCTTCGGTCTTAGCTGCAAACAGATCCATTTGAAGCCCATAGCCTCGGGAGGATATCAGAAAGCCGTTCGCCGGCTGGTCACCAAAGAGTGGAAATCCTAGCATAGGTACTCCGTTACTGATACCTTCTCCAACACCGTTTGTTCCACAGTGAGTTACAAATAATCGCGTCTTTTTATGCTTCAGTAAAGTTTTTTGAGGAATCCACTTTGAAACCATCATACGATCAGTACTCTTCGCGAAGCTCCCTTTGATGATAAAATCGTACTTAGTATTTGTAAATGCTGTCACTAGTTTCGAGAGTATTGAAACGTTGGTATTAGGAAATATACTTCCGAACGAAACAATAACGACACCATTTTGTGATCGATCGAGAAATTTAGCATAGTCTTCGGGCATCTTTGTATCAACTCGCGGAGTCAAAGAACCAATTTTAATCACATTTGGCATAACAGGATACGGATAATCTAACAATTCATTCACTTCTACGATATACAGACGCGCTCGTCGCTGGAGCTCGGTCATACCAATAAATGGTCTTTCAGGAGCGTAAATGGAGGCTGTGTTTCGGTCGTTAAAAGGGTCATAAAACATAAATCCTACGACGATAAGTGTGTTTAAAACACGTTCTGTGAAAGTCATTCTATCAGAAAACGGAAAAAGTTTGAAAGGTACAAAAGATGGCGAAAATGGAATCCTCCATTGATAATGATGGCAGAATGGTCCAAAATAGACGAAGGGTATATCATATTTATACGGTATAATTGTTAACATGCTAGAGACAGGAACACTCTCAACTACCATTAAATCAAACTTTTCTCGCTTTATGGTTGATGCTAATTGGTCGTCGGTTATCATAACACTGATAACTGTCTTTGCTTCGTGCAACGGCAGTGACCTCTTTCCAGTTCGAAGATACGTAAATATTGGATTTGAATCTGAATCGCCTAACAGCTGGTCAAACAAAAAATTGATTTTTTGGGATTGAGCAAACGGTGTAATTTGAATCTTTCTTTTCTTCAAATTCAGCTTTTCATCCATATCCGGAAGTGACGTTATCCACACGTCATGTCCTTTCTCTATTAAAGCATCTGCTATGAAAGACATTTGTTGAACATGGCTGTATACCGGCGTACATACGAAAAGGATTTTAGCTGTGAACACTATGGAAGGTAAAACTACCATAAACGCCAGGAAGCACAAACACTTCATAATCGAATCTTCGATCGTTTCTTTAAGGACAGCTCAGCTTTGTTTTTAAAATCTGCTATCTGCAATATATATAATACACTGAATCACAAGATGGTTGACAGGCAACGAAATATACGTCCACGGCAGCTAAATCGCCCGATCAATCGAATTTTACAAAACACTGATACCGATTTCATACAGATAGAATGATAACTGTTGTTGTTAGTGCGTTCTCGAGAGGTTCAACAAAGTGAAAGGACTATAACTCTGAAATTCAAACAAGGGCCATAACTCTAAAATTAGATCACAACAATTGCTGACATTAAACAGGCTTTTTCGGTTTACTAATCTATATACTAATCTTAATACAGATCGGATGACCACTTTTGTCATTAGACCCTTCACAAAATCCAATAAAGTGAAACAAGGGCCATAACTCCAGAAGTTATGAACGGAAATTGCTGAAATTCAATAGGATTCTTAATTTTACTAATTTAAACAATGCATGGAAATTTAATACAGATCAGATAACTTGATAACAAGGTTCTACAAAGTGAAACAAGGACCATAACTCTAGAAGTAATTAACGGAATTTGTTGAAATTAAATAGGCCTATTCGTCTCACTTATGTAAGCAGCATACATAAACCTCAAAATGATCAGATAATAAATGTGTAGCAGAGTGTTCACAATAAATTGTGGACAACGGACCACAATAAATTGTGGACAACGGACGGACGGCAATATACGACCACATTTCTATGTTGGTGTATAAAAATACTACCAATACAAAGAAATGAATTGAAATGTTAGTGAGGTTTAACGTCCTACTGTTCTGTTCCGGCCTACTCTTATATCGAATTCTAACTGACAAGGGATCTTTAACGTGCACGTCAATTTGTATACGCGACCGCGGGTTTTCGTCCCCTCCGAACGGATATACGGTGTCCCTTGCAAGGCTCTCTGTTCTGCACCACTGACAAGGCGGAACCACGCCGTAAAATCCTGGTGAACTTTCTCAGCCAAAGCAAGGGTCTAACACTCGAGCTTAGCTTATCTTACTCACTCAGCCGCTGTAGGGTGTCCCATTAAATCAAAGAAACGTCTAACCTATACAACAGTATATACTGGTTTTCCACGACTTTATCCCCTTTAAAGAACGACTATACATTTGTATATTCTGGTTATCTACGCCTCCACCCTCATTTGATGAACGACCAGAAAAGTCTGACTGCTTTACAAATTATACGTTAGTACATCAAATTGCTGGGGATGTTTTTTTTTGCACGAGCATACCAGGTTGTGCATATGTTTTCACTATATTACATGATATAACTATGTGTTTGCCATATAAATAGAGAATCTCCATAAAGTAACAAAAGATAGGCTGGCAGGCAACGAAACATACGCCAACAGCAGCTAAGTCGTCCGCGGAGTCAACAAGAGTTGTGGCATATTTTTCTTTTGTCGGTAATGAAACATTTATACTACACTAAAATCTGATTAAGAGCAACAACTCAGTAATGTTTTGCACTAACATACCAGGTTGTACATGTTTTCACTATATTACATGAGGTAACTATGTGTTTACTAGTTCTGCCCCATACTAACGTTTAGTATACAAAATATTTAATATCATGGATTTCGCTGCACAAGTTTATCAAAATCATTAAAAATCAATACACTTGTTCGTCTCAAGACCTTAAACTTTGTTTATCGATCTAAAGTTAATCGAATTATCACTTTGGCCCGTAGAGCATCCGCAAGATTTTTCGAAGTAATCAAGGGCTATAACTATGGCAGAAATTATCGGAAATCCTTTGTCCCATGACCGTATATTATTAACTTTAGCCTCCAGAGCGTCCTCAAGATATTTCAAGGTGACCATGGGCCATAACTCTGACAGTAATTATCGGAAATCTTTAAAAACACAAAACTTCTCCGTCTCATAACCTTAAATATTGTGTATAAATTTAGGTCAATCGGTTATTAAATCTAGCCTCTAGAGCGCCCACAAACAATTGTGTATGCCGGACGGACGGTGGCGACGACAATATACGACCACATTTCAATATGGGCGTATAAAAACGAGATTTTGCCGAGATTTAATTTGTACTTTATCGACGATTGTTGATATTTTTTGATATCAAAAAAGACGAGCAGGAGATTGTATTTATCACCGAACTCTTTCTTACGCGCACAAATAAATAAATATAATTCTTTGGTATAGATTTAAATTTACTGAACTTGATTACATTACGGCATAGTGATACAGCAAGTGACCCGTTGCAAAGTCCTAAATATTGACCCGGTATTTCCTTTAAGGGTATGGGGGGGGGGGGGGGGTATTGTAATTGTTTATGTTAATTGAGAACTTATCTCCAACAATATTATACTGGATCCAAAATGTAGTTCCTTTTTAATAAAAAAGTAGTTCCTTTTTAATAAAAAAGTAGTTCCTTTTTAATAAAAAAAAAGTTTCAATAAAAAAGTAGTTTCGCCATATCGTATGATCTTCCTATGTTTCACCATATTACATCAACTATGTTTCACCATATTACATCATCTATGTTTCACCATATTACACCATATTACATCAACTATGTTTCACCATATTACATCATCTATGTTTCACCATATTACATCATCTAACTAGGTTTTAACCATGATACGTACTTGGTCTATGTTTTAATATGATCTAACTCTATGTTTTCACAATACTGTATGAAATGAAATGAAATGGGGTTTAACGTCCTACTGTTCTGCTCCTAACCTGGGCTAATGAAGACGGGCATACGCCATACAGTGTGCTATGAAGGAAATTTTGCCCGGGCAGCGGCGCTACGGTATACTCTTATATCGAATTCCAACTGCCAAGGGGTCTTTTACGCGCACGCCAATGTGTACACGGGACCTCGGTTTTTCGTCCCATCCGACCGACTAGACAGCTGTCCTTGTCAGGCCCTCCATCCTGCATCACTGACAAGGGGAAACCACGCCGGAAAATCTGAATGACCTATGCTTATCACTTTGCATGACCTATACAATAACTATATTTTTAGGATGAAGCTTCCCCGGAGAAAATGTGGTTGAAAGGACAATGATTATAATACATTAGAAATGGTACCTACACATATATCTCGCAGCGTCGAAAGTATACTGTTACAAATTTAACTTATTTTTAGAAAGGCTAGACCCCAGGTAGTATTAGTTTTATATTTATGTAGTGAACCATAGTATTTTAGCAGAGATTGGTCCACTAACCAATTGGTTATTCGATGAGAAAGTGGTACGTGTCTGGTTTCCCTTTGGGTGTGGTGCAGGATAAAGGGTGGGGCGAGGAAAGGCGTCTAATAAATGGGACGAAGTACTAAACTCCTCGTATATCGCTGCTGTCAGAGCGCTATTCCCCTCGTAGCGCCCTACATGACGTATGTCTGTCTTCATCATTAGGCCTGTTGGTAAAACCTTCACCGCCATTTTATTTCAATAATAGTTAACAAAACTTACAGAATCATCATGACATGCTATGCCATGATGTACCTGACTCTAATTATCAGTACTTACCTTGAAGTCGATGTCTGTCGAAATATTATGTCCCCTTCTTAATACATCGTAGACAGTAAACTTTGAAGAAAGGCATGGACCCTATATTTTTAACCCCGACGTATGTAAACAATGATAAACACATGTATTGACACGCTTATACCAGTCCCATTTACTGACCCCATCACACACTAGTCCCACGCTTCAACGAGCGTGGTAAGTTGTAAGCTATTCTTACCTGCCTTTCACTTCGAGTAACTTGTTAGGCTTGGATCGAGAAGAATCATCCGATGTTTTTTAACCCGGTCCTCACTTGTCAGAGAAAGTGTGTCTAGTCCTGGATTGATGAAGACAGAAAATTTTGACCTGACAGCGGCGCTACGGCCTACTCATTTATATTAATATAGCCCTTTTCCTTCAAGTGTGTGTCGATAGCTATAACGTATTACATCCAAATCTAACCGTGTTAAAGAAACAGCTGCCGTAGTATTCTTTAACAATTTTTGCAGTTGTGATTTTATTGACATGCCTTTTCCTTCTTGTATATATATACTAGTATAAATCAGGTACATTCGGATTATATGTAAACCTGCATTTGTAAATTCCAATAACATTCTTTAAAATACGGACTAACTTGTCTTGCCGTAAAGGTGTTAACTATTATTTAAAGTTTCATGTAAGTATCACCATTCAATGTAAATATGTAGTACATCAAAGAAGGTAAAATCCTTACCTGCCAACAGAATGGACATCATTTTAGCAAAAGTCATCTTTAAAAACAATAGCACTATCTAGAAATGAAATGAAATGGTGTTTAACGTCCTACTTTTCTGCTCCGACTGGGCTAATGAAGACTGGCATACGCCATACAGTGTACAACGAGGGGAATTTTGCCCGGGGCAGCGACACTATGACCTACTCTTATATCGAATTCCAACTGCCAAGGGATCTTTTACGTGCACGAGACGTCGTTTTCCTCCCATCCGAACGACTGAACAGCTGTTTTTGTCAGGCGCTCCAAAATCCGAGCAGAATAGATACGAACTACCTTTTCATGTTAATTATTGTATATTTTTCATAAAAAAAAAAAAAAAATTCATCATTTGATACCTGAAGTTATTCATTGCCACCATATTTGACACCATATTAGCGCAACTGTCTTTCCAACTTTTAAAGTCGGCTTTAAAAAAAATAACAAATCGAATAACCATCCGAACAGAAAAATACAAACTAACTGTATTTAGTTTTTACAAAACTTTCACCGTGTGTTTTCCAATACAAGTATTGGTTATATCATATTAACTAAAATTATTCACAGCCACCAGTCTTTTGAACTCTTAGATACATATTAAAAATATACCCAAACAAGTATGGAAATACGCCCGCGAAGTAGAGATATGTCTTGGCAGCAGGTTATCCGAAAGGAAAATTTGGGACCAAAATTGACACGGATTTAAAGAAACCTGATCTCTATCGCCTTGACAAGCTTGAACAAAAAGTCACGCACAACCGGGAAATACGCTTAGGCATGAGGTGGGGTTGGATGGCCGAATGGTTAGCACGTGCGCGCTGTATCATAAGGTCTGTCATTGCGTCAACTGGCGGGGTTTCGATTCTCCGGTTGTACGTGACAAGGAGTAGGGTCGCCTGTCTAACCTCGTGGGTTTTCTCCGGGTCCTCCCGTTTCCTCCCACTGCTAAAGGCCCCTACGCGCAAGTGAATTATTGAAATAAAATTGAACCATGTGTTAGTCCCGAAATGACCTAGTTTGTGTCGAGTGGACGTTAAACCCCCATCTCTCTCTCTCTCTCTCTCTCTCTCTCTCTCCCACGCACGACCTTTGTCTCCAATAAAGAAATTAATGATAAACCTAGACAGCCGCTGATCCGAAATTAAAACTTAATTGTTCAGCAAATTTGATGTCTTCTAGAAATCTAATCTCTATCTGTTGACAAGATTTCGGGAAATGGCGGTGGGGTGAGGGGCGCTAGAAAGAAAAGTTTACAGAGCGCTAAATATCGATGACCCCAACACTTACCACCAAATGTGTGGGTGGTGGCGTTGGTGTTTGGTAACTCCGAAACGGAAATCCGCGCTGCGGGGACTATTCGTCTTCTCATAAACCCAATTCTTGACAAAGAAGTATCCGTTAAAATCTGCAGTAACTATCAGTTCACAGAGTTTTCGGTAAAGGGGGAATAACTCAGGAACGGACAGTCGACGAACCGTCAATATCGATAGTATTCGTCCTTTGGTGACCTAAGTGCTTCAAAACAACTTTGAAAAAAAATAGCCATTGTGACCCCAATGCCTGCCACCAGAAATGAAAGCCTATAACCTATTTTGCGTTCACAAGGATTTCATTACATGGGGCATAACAAAGAAGCTGATTCGACATTTCTTACAAATACAATGCTTATCATCAAATTTGAAAAAGATCGCTGCCTCGCTAGCCAGGAGATCGCGGGTTGGATCTCGGTGGGACAAAAAAGTTCATCTGGATTTTTTCGGCTTGGTTTTCCCTTGTCAGTGGTGCAGAAAGGAAGGTTTGACAAGGACAGCTGTCTAGTCGTTCGAATGAGACGAAAACCGAGGTCCCGTGTACACATTGGTGTGCACGTAAAAGATCCCCTGGCAGTCGGAGTTCGATATAAGTGTAGGCCGTAGCGTCGTTGTCTGGCAAAATTTCCCTCTTAGCACATTGTATGCCATATGACCGTCTTCATTATCCCAGTCGAAGCAGAAAAGTAGGACGTTAAGCTCCATTCCATAGAAAAAGATCCGACGTAAAATAAAACCCAGTTAAAATGTAGCCTCTATTGCCTTACATTTTCGAAAAGGGGGATAACCCTAGAACTGAAAGTCGCGGAACGATGCATATCGATAGGGTTCATCCACTCATGACACCAAATTTGAATAAACAATACGTTAAAAAGCAAAACCTTTGTCGCGTTAGTTTCTTGCACTCGAGGTTGCAGAACGCTCAATATCGATGGTGTTCGTCCTCCCATGGCCACATTGCTTATTGCAGTGGTTTTTTTGCCAACGGTACACCTTGTAACACGTGAAAACAAAGCAGCATACCTGGCTAAATATATATGAAAAATATTTGAATTTTGCAAAATAGAAACATGGCAAGTCAAACGCCATACATTTTAACATCTACATTTTCAATTAGTTTATGTTAGATTGTTTAAAAAGTTCAAGGGAGTCGGTTAAACGGCATCACGGGTCCAATGTATATTTAAGACCTCATTCTGATTTCATCTTTCGTCCACACACCCTATTGTAACATATTTTAAAACAGTAAAACAAAATAGCTAAAACTATGGAAACAGCGGGTAAAATAAACACTAGAACATCTAGTATCAAATACTGATATAACGGCATATCGACACTGGATGATCGCATATAATCTCCACCGAATTTCAACACATGCTCAATCCAAAACGTAGCTTCTTCGGTCGGGCTATTTCGTTCATTTAATTCCTTTAGAATCTGCGAAGCGTTGTAAACATTCGATTTATAAGAGGGGTTGTCAATAACTTCATTAATTTTAGCTGTGATTTCGTCACTTTGGGCTGTAAATAATTCCATGTAAAGACCATATCTTCTCTCCACCATATTATGGGCATTCGCGGGTTGGTCTCCAAATATTGGGAATCCTAGCATAGGTACTCCGTTATTGATAGCCTCACCAATACCGTTTGCTCCACAATGTGTTATGAATAATTTGACGTTTTTATGCGACAAAATAGATCTTTGAGGTATCCATTTTGACACCAGCATACGTTCATTACCTTCAACAAAATCACCTTTAAAAAAGAAATCATATTTTGTATTTAACAAAATCACCTTTAATAATGAAATCATATTTTGTATTCCTAAAAGCCGTAACTAATTTGGTATAGATTGTATTATTAGTGTTAGGTACCATGCTTCCAAACGACACAAGTATGGCGCCATTTTTAGATCTATCCAAGAATATCGAATATTCTTGTGGGATTTTATCTTTAATTATGGAGGTGATGGGATTTATTCGTTTAACATTAGGCATAGTTGGTACTGGTGGCAGAAGTACATCATCACGTTCTATAATATATAACTGTGCTTTAAGAATTATATACTATTCAAAAAAAAGTAGGGGATATTTGATTTTGGGGGCATAATACTAACATATGCAAATGACTACGAAAAAAGTCACTATAGAACCTAACAGAAGAAACATTTCCAGTTACATGTGACGCCCAAACGCACCAATAGCTACCGCATGGAATGCAGGTGATGCTTGGGATCATCATGGGGGTCCAACTCAAGATTTGCACGACTCTGACTTTGAATGTTACAGTCATTGTGGCATTGAATTCCAGGGTGGAAACATCAGTTTAATTGTTTTAGTGACCAGAAAACAAATTTTGATATGCGTCGGCTTACCCAAAATGAAAGGTTACGTGCCCTTGGCATGCTACAGATCGGCACAACACAGGCGGTTGTGGCGCGGACGATGAATGTTTCTCAGTCTGTCATAAGCAGGCTATGGTCCAGATACCGTGATACACAATCTGTACAGGACAGACCACGCTCAGGTCGACCAAGGGCGACAACTCAAGCCCAGGATCGATTTATCCGTACCTTGGCCTTGAGAAATCGTGTCATCACAGCAAATCAGATCAGCGCTCGTCTTCAAACAGACACTGGTGTGAGTGTGAGTGGCCAGACGATTCGGAATCGACTGCATAGGGGTCACCTTCGCGCCCGACGTCCTCGCGTGATCCCTTGTTTGAGAGATCATCACATTCAGGCAAGACGTCGTTGGTGTAGGGATCGTCAACACTGGGATAATCGACGCTGGAGCAATGTGATGTTTTCAGATGAGTCAAGGTTTGAACGTTTTCTTCCATATGGAGCAGCATTTAGCAACTTCTTGCCCAATAACTTTCACCAGGGAAGTATAGCAGTCTATTAAACACAACTATCGGCCCAATATTTCAACATGACCAACCTCTTAACTCTATTATCGTTCCATCTCAAAATCATGAGTATCCACTAAGCGCTGGCAGAAAATGTCAACCAACATGGGTAACCAAATGAGAATAATTAATCTGAATCCTATCTAGGGGTAAATTTTATGTATCAACAAAAGGCATCTATGTATGTAGGCTACTTTTGTATAGCTGTGTATCATAGCTCGATCCATGGACATTTGTTCTTAAATATATAAATGTGTTGATCTAATGGTTAGCGGTTGTAAGAACAGTGAGAGACTTAAATGTATAGCAGACTCTACGATTAAACGGTGGGAAATAGACGAGAGGTGTATCGTATTTATACGGAATAATTGATAACACAATAGTGATCTGGGGCTTGTTTCACGAAATATTAACTAATATAAAATTCAAATTTTAGTAATTTGATTGGATAATATTAGATTGATTTTAGTGCTTAGTATCTACTAAAATTTGGATTTTGTCTTTAGTTAAGAACACCGTCAACTACCAATAAATGAAACTTCTCTCGCTTCATGGTTGATGATAAATGGTTGTTGGATATATAGTAAAATCAACAATTTTATACATGAATCTCTTTCTAGTTAGAAGATACTGGATTAGATTCATAATCGCCTGTGATAGCTTCAAGAAAAGTTTCGATATTTTCGGATTGAGCAAACTGTGTAATTTGGATCTTTCTTTTCTTCAAATTCATTTTTCGGCTGAATTCGGAAGTCACTTTATCCACATCTCATGTCCTTTCTCTATCAAAGCATCTGCTATTAAAGATATACTGAGCGCCATGGAAAACGCATCACTTAGTTTTTCGTATAACAAAATGATCCTGTAAACATATCTTATTTATTTTGCTTCTTATTGTGAACAATATTCAAATGGGAACACATCAATAACAACACATTTGTACACTTATGGATGTTTAATCTGTAATCAACGGTACAAAGTCAGAGGGGTCAAAACCAAAAGTACGACACAGATGTCAGTAGCGCGTGTGTCCTCCACGGGGTCTTATACGCACGCTGTGCAGCGACGTCGCATGGAATTTACCAATGTTTGAAAGAAGGCCTGGGGCAAATTGTTCCATTCGTGGACAAGAGCAGCTTCTAAAGCAGCAATGGTGTGCATCTGTGGTCTCCGATACAGACGGCGTCCAATCTCATCCCAGACATGTTCTATCGGTGCCATGTCAAGAGACATGGCTGGCCAGTCCAAGACATTGATGTTGTTAGCAGCCAAGTAGTCCATACTAAAATGGGCGGTATGCGGACGTGCATTATCCTGTTGGAAGTGCTGAAGTTGGTTGCAAGACATCATCACGGTAGGCTACAGCATTAACGCGACCCCTGCAAATGTGTAGGGCGGTCCGGTGATGAAATGTGAAGCCTCCCCACACCATTACACTTCCCCCACCCCATCGATTCGTTTCGAAGACGCAGCAGCCCGCAAGACGTTCCCCAAGACGTCTCCACACACGTTGACGGCCATCAGCTTGATAAAGATGAAAGGGACTCTCATCACTGAAGAGCACACTTTGCCAGTCTACTCTTCTCCATGTCTGGTGTCCTTGAGCCCATATCAAACGCCGCTGACGGTGATGATCCCTGAGGATAGCTCCAACATAAAGTCGTCGTGCACGGAGTCCTACTTCTCTTAGACGACGTCTTACGGTGTTGGCACTTACTGGTCCTTGTCTTCCGACGACTGCTGCACCTGTTCGAGTCGCTGGGCGGAATCTGTCACGCATATGAGTGACCCGGATGTAGAGGTCTTAAGCCTGGGTTGTAACGCGTTGTGGACCAGGACGTTGACGGTCACGTGTTGATCCAGTAACTCGAACACGTTCCACCAACCTTACAGTAGTGGACTGATGACAATTGAAGTGTCTGGCAATAGCACGTGTAGACATGCCAGCCCTGGACATTCCCATGACTTCATTCCGTTGATTTTCAGTAAGTCTCGGCATCTCTAGCTCGATTCCTTCACAAGTCCAACAACAAATTACGACAGATTGACGTTTCACAGTTCATGTACTGCACATTAAGTTCATGTACTGCACATTAAACATGCTTTTAAAGGGTTCACACACAATACTGCACGTGAATATTGGATTTTTCATGTGCATCTCGTGCAATTTTTTTTTGCGCACACGGGCCGATATTTTTTGCGTTTGGGAGCATTGTGTGAAACAATAGTTCATAGTATTGCATAATATTATACATACAAAACCACCTAGTAATAAAATATTTGGAAAAAAAGTGATGCGTTTTCCATGGCGCTCAGTATATTTGTTAAACTTGGAGGTATACGGGCGTACATACAAAATTGTATTTTAGCTGTGACAATATAAAAGGTAAAACTACCATAATCGCCAGCAAACACATACACTTCATAATCGAATCTTCGATCTTTTCTTGTATACCAGATAACCTTTGATCCTAAAATTTGTTTAAGACACAGTGTTTTACCATATTACATGCTGTAATATATAATATTGATAACACCAATTCACTGCTATTTATATAACAGTAAAGACATAGAATACCATGACTTGCTATGATGTATGGGAACTGATTCGTTTAACATAGAGGTCCCCGGATCGATTCCAATGTTGGTCGCGTCAGTTCCGTCTTGTGACTGTCAGTGACGAAGGGCATGACAATGGCAGCACCTAGTCATTCGGATGGGACGTAAACTAAGGTCCCGTGTACACTTTAGCGTACACGTAAACAACACTTGCCATGAAATTCAGTTGGAATTGTCACGTGATACAAAAATATCAAAGAGCGTCTCCTTGGAATTGCCACGTTATACAAAAATGTCGAAAAGCGTCCCCCCCCCAAGAAAAAGACAGCAGCGATTGATACCCAGTTACTGGTCCAGAAAGGGAACTATTGTTTTAAGTTTCAAAACTAATAATTCCAATCAACAAGCATAAATATATACGGTTATATATATATCACCAATTATTGTATAACTTCTTCCGTTGTCGAGATGTAACGTTGCTTATTATTATGAACATCCGGCCTAGCAACATTGTAGGACCACTCCTTTGACCTAGGTATTCTTCTGATGCAATACGTACTAGAAATTGCCCTTTTCGGTCTGAGCCTATACATTACTACCGATACATGTGGCTAATGTTTAATTATTATTTATATACATTATAACATCTCATGGATAACCCTGATAAATGCCAGTTAGCTTATGATTTTGTGTATATCATAATGAAGTAAAGTGGTGATTTTTTACCTAGACGTGTTTTTTATTCATTAATGTAAATTAGCATACATGCGCTAGTTGGCTAATATGCAAAATTTTGCCGTATAAACACAGGTTTAGACATGGCCGACGGATATTCCATTTGGACACAGATCACTAAAGATTTCCCCATTGACTCCAATGTTAATTCTCGTATCTTAGACCGGCTCTAACTTTTTCCCAAATTTTCGTTGGGTAGAACGCTTTCTACCACAGATGGAGCAACATGTGGCAACCACTTGCCCAAAAGCACGTATGAGGTTCTTCATGAAAAATTTGAGATACACAAGCTGGAAGTAGAGACAACTAAACATGCAATTTCAGGCCCTACATTTCAACCTATCCAACCTCTCAACTCTTGTATCCTTCCGCATCAAAATTATGAATATTCACCAAAACCTGGCAGAAAATGTATTTTCAAACCCTTTTCCTCGATTCTACACCAAAAAGTCAACAAAATTCGCCATGCAAAAGGGGGAAAAAGGAAAAGGGAGCGGAAGACTAAAAATAGCTTTGGCCCTTGTTTCGTGTGACGGCGTAGGAATATTTGGTGTAGGAATATTTGGTGATCTGTGTCCATTTATATCAATGATCGTCAAGCTCTGTTTGATAAGCAACGGCTATTGATAATGGGCTATTTACTTACACATTTATAGTAGGTTAACTGGCTGCATAAGTAAACGCCGGTATACTGCGCGCTTAACAAGGTGTGTTGGTGTTACAAGGTGAGACCCTTTATGTAAATTATTTACGATAGTCATAGTTGAAAGCTTAATGGAACTAATAAGGTTAAAACGTGTTGATTAGATGTTAATTCGATACCAATATGTATGGAAATGAAATATCCATCGATCATGTCTAAAGGCTTTCGAAGAAGGCAATGGACTTGTAATTTAGGTTCTCCCCCTTGTCAGTTGGAATTCGATATAAGAGTAGGCGATAGTGCCGCTGCCCGGGCAAAATTTCCCTCATAGCACGCTGTATGGCGTATGCCCGTCTTCATTAGCCCATACTTGGAGCAGAACAGTAGGACGTTAAAGCGAGAATTTCAAATTTTCTAAGAAAGTCAAAACATAATTATTTCTATGTCTTTTGCTCAATAGGTTATCAACTCACTATTATACGATCATGGGCATTATTTCCCACCCTTAAAAATCTATGACACAGGAAATAACACAATTACCTCCCCTGTTTTGCTATTGACAACATGGGGCAGCCATTTTCCAACGTTGGAATTTGAAGTTAAAAATGATATTTTTGCCAATTTCTCAGCTGGCAATAGCGAATTATAGGATTAATAGGATTATTCTTCAACAAGGTAGGACTGTTTATGAATACCATCTATTTTAAGACTTTATTTTAATACATTTTAAAAATATAAATTTGAAATTTCCGCTTTAAACCTCATGTCATTTCATTTGTAATTTAGGTTCATCTATCCGTCTCTCCATCATACCTAGACTCAGTTCGACGATGAGATTCTGCTTAATCATTGATGCGAAGATGATCCATTTGATTGGTCGATAGTAAAGGGCACATTAATAGAGGTAGAATGATCAGACTTGTTGTAGATGGCCATTAGGTGAATGCCTGGACTGAGGCCCCGTATAGATTAGCAATTTGACTTTGGAACGAGATAACTCTGCTTCTGATATAGAGACAGGTGAAACGGATAGTATGAATGTTGAAACATGGTGTATACATGTAGTTTCGTTACTTTCATACCTTGACTTTTAAAACCACGCGATTGACAGATATAGATGCCAGTATCTATAAAGATCCAAAATCGATTCAAAAGCAGATGAACCCTTTACTGTAGCTTGCAGCTTTCACCTTTCTAGCTTGCAAATCGGTCGTGGTGCTTCACTTGGTTATCAATTGCTTTTTTTATATGCCAACATTTTATGTGTACGTATATTGTCGTCGTCCATGTCCACAAACACATAGCTTATTTTAATTTCTGTTACCATTGCTTCTCTTCAGATCGACGAAAAATGAAGAGTTCTGTAACAATACTGTGTCTTCTGGCGCTACCTTCTATGGTCATAGCAGCCAAGATATTGTTCCTGGCGTATCCAACTTTTAGTCATTTACAAGGCATGGCTATTCTTGGTGATTTTCTGAATGAACGAGGACATGAGGTATGGATGTCAGCCACATCAAACTTAGAAGGGAAATTAAAGTTAAAATCTAGAAATATTAAAGCAACCCCTTTCTCGTCCGAAGATAAACTTCTAGCAGCTATGGAAAATATGACGAGCAATGTTGAGTTCAGTCCAAGTGAAGTGTATTTCAAAACTGGGAAAAGGATCTTATCCTTCGAGGAATATAAGTGGATATGCCATGTTATGCTAACAGATGAATTGTTTCTATCGACAATCAAAGAACAGAAATTCGATTTGGTCGTTCTGGATATAATACCCGTAGTCACCATGTTGAATTTAATTCCTTATAAATTTGATATTCCGTTTGTTTATTTCGGCCCAGGTTACATTCCATATCTTTACAGAATCATGTATTCTCCGTCATTTGTACCGTTTCCAATTTTACCAATGTCCGACCGCATGAGCTTTTTGGAGCGAGTTGTTAATACGATCCTTCAGGGCGTCACTGTTTTATATGACCCTTTTAGCTATTATCGTGCCGCGGCTATATATGTACCCGAGAAGCCTTATATAGAAGTGTATGATATAATTCTTAAAGCACAGTTATATATTATAGAACGTGATGATGTACTACTGCCACCAGTACCAACTATGCCTAATGTTAAACGAATAAATCCCATATCCTCCATAATTAAAGATAAAATCCCACAAGAATATTCGATATTCTTGGATAGATCTAAAAATGGAGTCATACTTGTGTCGTTTGGAAGCATGGTACCTAACACTAATAATACAATCTATACCAAATTAGTTACGGCTTTTAGGAATACAAAATATGATTTCATTATTAAAGGCGATTTTGTTGAAGGTAATGAGCGTATGATGGTGTCAAAGTGGATACCTCAAAGATCTTTATTATCGCATAAAAACATCAAATTATTCATAACACATTGTGGAGCAAACGGTATTGGAGAGGCTATCAGTAATGGGGTACCTATGTTAGGTTTTCCCATATTTGCAGAGCAACCCGCGAATGCCCACAACATGGCGGCGAGAGGATATGGTCTTTATATGGAATTATTTACAGCCCAAAGTGACGAAATCTTAGTTAACATTAATGAAGTTATTGAAAATCCTTCTTATAAATCACACGTTTACAAAGCTTCACAGATTCTAAAGGAATTAAATGAACGAAATAATTCAACGAAAGAAGCTACGTTTTGGATTGAACATGTGTTGAAATTCGGAGAAGATTATATGCGATCATCGAGTGTTGATATGCCGTTATATCAGTACTTGATACTGGATGTCCTAGCCTTTATTTTATTCGTTGTGTCGGTAGTTTTAGCTATTTTGTTTTACTGTTTTAAAGTATGTTACAAACGGGCGTGTGGACGCAAGATGAAATCAGAATGATTTCTTAAATTCACCGGTTCCCTTTAGCTTTTAAACAGTGTAACATAAACTAATTGAAGATATATAATTTATAATGTAACAAATAGTGTTAATGTGTATGTTGGTGTATTATGCCGTCAAGTTGTCGGTCCGATGGTACGTCTGTCAACAATTGGCTTGTAAAAGCTATAGAGGCTACAGTGGTTGACGGATTTTGGCCGACTTTGGTATGAAGCAATGTGGTCAAGTTTAAAACAATGGTATGGACAGGTATCACCAACATGTATTAATTACGTTTGTAAGACATCACGTCAATATTATTTGATAATATGATTGCCCGTTAAATGAAGGCTACTAATATGTATTATACCTTGTGAATGGTTATTAAATACGAAACTTGTTGTTAATAACACCTTAGGCCGTTATAAATGATCTCAGGTATAAGTTAGACCGCTGGACAAGGTAGAATGACGGTATGTGACAATGGAGGCAGACGTGAATTAGGACGATGGCTGTAATGGCTACAATCTGTTATGGTATGTTATATTCATGTTGGCTGTATTGGTTGTTAAAATTATACATGTCATGACTTTTATGTTTGTTCCTGCATTGTGAAAATAAAGAAGTTAAATAACAGATTTCTTTTTCAAATATGGTGGGAATCATTGGAGTTGTGAGAGGATGTACCCTATCGCTGTCCGTCGGTCCGTCAACAATTTGCTTGTGAGCGTCATGATAGGTTGTATACCTCACTTTTTGATATGGAGGTATATTGCCGTCACCACTAACTTGATAACGAAAGGTAAATTGGCGGCAATGGCGACCAACACGTGGCTCATACACTGTCTAGTCCTCTAAAGGAACGGCAATAGATTATCAGGTCAGCCGACGACAAAATTGACCCGGATTACTTGTCCGGCAGAAGTGATAACGCAGTCAGTCTATGTTCTAGACCACTCTATCCAGGATGGCTACTTTGGTCGGCTAATTTAATTGTACATTCCTGTAAAGATTCAAGTAACATGATACGTTCACTGTTCAGTTGAACATCATTCGTAATACTCATTGCAGTCAAGATCGTCCTGACATTTATCAATTTCTTAAAAGAGTCATGTTGTATCCACGTTTTAGCAGATCGCCCCATTCGATCACTGATTTGGGTTTTGGGGGTACATGTATACAGATTAACTTCACATATAGTTGGTAAGGGGGCCGGATATTCCTTTCTTTTCTTATATATAACTCTAAATCGAATATTCCGATGCCTCAGCTTAATTCACTCAGTACGAATTTATCTTTGACGACTACTATTATAAATCCATCCATCGATATCAGTCCTAAGCCGTCTTTAGCTGTCAATTAAGATCTATATTATTTTGTTCAAGTCGAGGGAGCCACGGTGGCGTGTTCGATCCGACGCACTTCCCCCTTGTCAGTGGTGCAGGACGGAAGACCTGGGAAGAACCGCTGTTATTCATTCGGATGGGACAAAATCATGAGATCCTGTGTATCCCTTGGCAGTTGGAATTCGATAAAAGAGTAGGCCATAGCGCCGCTGTCCAGGCAAATGTCCATCATAACACACTGTATGGCGTATGCCCGTCTTTATTAGCCCAGTCGGAGCAGTACAGTAAGACGTTTAACTCCATTTCTTTTGAGTCGAAATAACGTAATAAAGCATCTTTGCGTGAGTATCGTAATAGTCCTAAACATTCTTCGTGTTATACAAAACAAACGTTCGCGGTTGGTTGGAGTTTTGAACTTGTCTAATTCAGCACCTTCCTCTGAAATCTATCTTCGAGCAAAATGGCATTTAGCTGGCTACATATGGCTTGGTGGCAGGGCTTATTTTAACGTGCCTCTGGATAAAAAAAAATCCGTGCTTTGAACAAATGCTATGTATTAACAGAACACAGTTTTTATGGGAAAAAAATCACCGGTTTATTCTAAAAGCACGACGTTTCGACAAGTATCCTCTTATCGTTATCATTGTGCTTGATAACGATAAGAGGATACTTGTCGAAACGTCGTGCTTTTAAAATAAACCAGTGATTGTTTCCCATAAAAACTGTGGTCTGTTCATGTGTTTCCCAATCGCTAAATGCCCTGCCACCAAGCCATATGTAGCCAGCTAAATGCCATTTTCACAATGCAGGAACAAACATAAAAGTCATGACATGTATAATTTCAACAACCAATACAGCCAACATGAATATAACATACCATAACAGATTGTAGCCATTACAGCCATCGTCCTAATTCACGTCTGCCTCCATTGTCACACACCGTCATTCTACCTAGTCCAGCGGTCTAACTTATACCTGAGATCATTTATAACGGCCTAAGGTGTTATTAACAAGTTTCGTATTTAATAACCATTCACAAGGTATAATACATATAAGTAGCCTTCATTTAACGGGCAATCATATTATCAAATAATATTGACGTGATGTCTTACAAACGTAATTAATACATGTTGGTGATACCTGTCCATACCATTGTTTTACACTTGACCACATTGCTTCATACCAAAGTCGGCCAAAATCCGTCAACCACTGTAGCCTCTATAGCTTTTACAAGCCAATTGTTGACAGACGTACCATCGGACCGACAACTTGACGGCATAATACACCAACATACACATTAACACTATTTGTTACATTATAAATTATATATCTTCAATTAGTTTATGTTACACTGTTTAAAAGCTAAAGGGAACCGGTGAATTTAAGAAATCATTCTGATTTCATCTTGCGTCCACACGCGCGTTTGTAACATACTTTAAAACAGTAAAACAAAATAGCTAAAACTACCGACACAACGAATAAAATAAAGGCTAGGACATTCAGTATCAAGTACTGATATAACGGCATATCAACACTCGATGATCGCATATAATCTTCTCCGAATTTCAACACATGTTCAATCCAAAACGTAGCTTCTTTCGTTGAATTATTTCGTTCATTTAATTCCTTTAGAATCTGTGAAGCTTTGTAAACGTGTGATTTATAAGAAGGATTTTCAATAACTTCATTAATGTTAACTAAGATTTCGTCACTTTGGGCTGTAAATAATTCCATATAAAGACCATATCCTCTCGCCGCCATGTTGTGGGCATTCGCGGGTTGCTCTGCAAATATTGGAAAACCTAACATAGGTACCCCATTACTGATAGCCTCTCCAATACCGTTTGCTCCACAATGTGTTATGAATAATTTGATGTTTTTATGCGATAATAAAGATCTTTGAGGTATCCACTTTGACACCATCATTCGCTCATTACTTTCAACAAAATCGCCTTTAATAATGAAATCATATTTTGTATTCCTAAAAGCCGTAACTAATTTGGTATAGATTGTATTATTAGTGTTAGGTTCCATGCTTCCAAACGACACAAGTATGACTCCATTTTTAGATCTATCCAAGAATATCGAATATTCTTGTGGGATTTTATCTTTAATTATGGAGGTGATGGGATTTATTCGTTTAACATTAAGCATAGTTGGTACTGGTGGCAGTAATACATCATCACGTTCTATAATATATAACTGTGCTTTAAGAATTATATCATACACTTCTATATAAGGCTTCTCGGGTACATATATAGCCGCGGCACGATAATAGCTAAAAGGGTCATATAAAACAGTGACGCCCTGAAGGATGGTATTAACAACTCGCTGGTAAAATTGGAAACGGTACAAATGACGGAGAATACAAGATTCTGTAAAGATATGGAATGTAACCTGGGCCGAAATAAACAAACGGAATATCAAATTTATAAGGAATTAAATTCAACATGGTGACTACGGGTATTATATCCAGAACGACCAAATCGAATTTCTGTTCTTTGATTGTCGATAGAAACAATTCATCTGTTAGCATAACATGGCATATCCACTTATACTCCTCGAAGGATAAGATTCTTTTCCCAGTTTTGAAATACACTTCACTTGGACTGAACTCAACATTGCTCGTCATATTTTCCATAGCTGCTAGAAGTTTATCTTCGGACGAGAAAGGGGTTGCTTTAATATTTCTAGATTTTAACTTTAATTTCCCTTCTAAGTTTGATGTGGCTGACATCCATACCTCATGTCCTCGTTCATTCAGAAAATCACCAAGAATAGCCATGCCTTGTAAATGACTAAAAGTTGGATACGCCAGGAACAATATCTTGGCTGCTATGACCATAGAAGGTAGCGCCAGAAGACACAGTATTGTTACAGAACTCTTCATTTTTCGTCGTCAGTTAACCTACTATAAATGTGTAAGTATAACCCATTATCAATAGCCTGTGCATATCAAACAGAGCTTGACGATCATTGATATAAATGGAATATCCGTCGGCCATGTATAAACCCGTCTTTATACTGCAATAATTTGCATATTTGCCAACTAGCGCATGTATGCAAATTCACTTAAATGAATAAAAAACACGTCCAGGTAAAAAAAAAATCGCAACTTTACTTCATTATAACATACACAAAATCATAATCTAACTGGCATTTATCAGGGGTCATCCATGAGATGTTATAATGTAAAGATAATAATTAACATTAGCCACATGTATAGGTAGTAATGTATAGGTTCAGACTGAAAAGGGCAATTTTTAGTACGTATTGTATCAGAAGAAAACCTTGGTCAAAGGAGTGGTACTACAATGTTGCTAGACCGGATGTTCATAATAATAAGCAACGTTACATCTCGACAACGGAAAAGTTATACAATAATTGGTGATATATATATAACCGTATATATTTATGCTTGTTGATTGGAATTATTAGTTTTGAAACTTAAAACAATAGTGCTCTTTCTGGACCAGTAACTGGGTCCCAAACGCTGCTCGTCTTGTTCTTGGAGGGGGCGCTCTTCGATATTTTTGTATAACGTGACAATTCCAAGGAGACGCTCTTCGATAGTTTTGTATAACGTGACAATTCCGGCTGAATTTCGTGCCAAGGGTTGTTTACGTGTACGCGGGACCTTAGTTTACGTCCCATGACTAGTTGCTGCCATTGCCTTCGTCGCTGACAGTCACAAGACGGAACTTACGCGACCAACATTGGAATCGATCCGGGGACCTCTGTGTTAAACGAACCAGCTCCCATACATCATAGCAAGTCACGGTTTTCTATGTCTTTATACTGTTATATAAATATAAATGAATTGGTGTTAACAACATGTTACATCATACATATGGTAAAACACAGTGTCTTATATATATATATATTGCAGATAACAGATTTTAAAACCAAAGTTAATCTGGCATATAAGAAAAGATCGAAGATTCCATTAGGAAGTGTTTATGTTTGCTGCCAATATATGGTAGTTTACCTTTCATGTTGTCCACATTAAAATCCTATTTGTATGTCTGCCCGTATACAGCCATGTTTAACAAATATCGTTAATAGTATATGCTTTGATACAGAAATGACATGAATTGTGGATAACATCACTTCCGAATTTAACAGAAAAACTGAATTTGAAAAAAAAGGAAGATCCAAATTACATCCGTTTGCATAATCCGAAAATATCAAAGCATTTCTTGAAGCTATCACAGGCAATTATAAATCTAATCCAATATTTTCGTATCTTCTAACTGGAAGGAGATTAATGCCGTTAGATCTAATGAACAAACTTGTTGATTTTATTTTATCCAACGACCATTTATCACCAACCATATAGAGATCGAAGTTTGATTTAATGGTAGATGACGGTGTTCCGGCCACTTCCGTGTTATCAATTATTTCCTAAATATGATACGTCTTTCACCGTTCTCACAACCGCTAGCCATTTGATCAACACATTTGTATGTTTTAGAACAAATGTCCATGGAGCTATGATACACAGCTGTACAAAAGCAGCCTAAACACACAAAGGATCATCATATTTGCATTTATTCTTTAATTTTCTCTTATCTGCATATTGTCCCAATACATGGATAACTAATAAAAAAGCCTTTTGTTAATACATAAAAATTACCCCTAGATAGGATTCAGACCACTATTAATTTTTCTCATTTGGTTACCCATATTGATTGACATTCTCTGTCAGCTCTTGGTGGATACTCATGACTTTGAGATGTAACGATAATAGAATTAAGAGGTTGGTCATGTTGAAATATTGGGCCGATAGTTGTGTTTAATCGACTGCTTTACTTCCAGGGTGAAAGTTATGAGAGCTTTTTGGGCAAGAAGTTGCTACATGTTGCTCCATATGTGGTAGAAAGTGTTCAACTTAACGGATCAAAGAGACCAGAATTTTAAAAATCATTGGGGGAAATCAGTGCTGACCTGGGGTCATACGGTGTGTATCAATATTCATATTTTCCAATGTTGATGAAAGTTGACTACTTGTTCCTTTGCAATTGGGAATGTCATTGTCATTCTGTTTCTTTTATGTTTTTGAGTTCTGGTGCAAATCCGGTATACATGTATATGGATAGTAATGCAAAACTGCATTTGTGAAAAACAACAACATTCGTTAAACATTACATATTTTTGTTACTGCATTTCATATAATAAAGAGACAGGAAACCGAGTAAAAATCAGAGCAGAAAAAAACACTACCTTTTTATATTATTTGGTCGTAAAAGTGTCTATTATTATTAATACATTTTTTTTAAAAACAATGTTCAACATTTGTTACCCTATACAAATATTGAGTATACCAAATTAATTAAAATTATTCATTGCCACACGAAGTGACACAATTTGAGCAAAACTGTCTTTAAAACCTATACATTTGAAATTTTAGTAATTTCAGTCAATTTAAACGGTCATATAAATATCAACCATTAATTTATAACTTCTTCCGTTGTCTCGATGTTGAAATGTTAAAGGGTTCCTGTGAAACCCGGCCTAGCTGCATCGTAGGTTTAGTTTATATTAAAGATCTTATTCTGATTTCATCTTGCGTCCACACATCCTACTGTAACATATTTTAAAACAGTAAAACAAAATAGCTAAAACTACGGAAACAGCGAGTAAAATGAACAGTAGAACATCCAGTATCAAATACTGATATAACGGCATATCGACACTGGATGATCGCATATAATCTCCACCGAATTTCAACACGTGTTCAATCCAAAACGTAGCTTCTTCTGTTGAATTATTTCGTTCATTTAGTTCCTTTAAAATCTGCGAAGCTTTGTTAACGTTCGATTTATAGGAGGAATTTTTAATAACTTCATTAATGTTAGCTAATATTTCGTCACTTTTAGCTGTAAATAATTCCATAGAGAGACCATATCCTCTAGCCGCCATATTGTGGGCATTCCCAGGTTGCTCTGCAAATATTGGAAAACCTAGCATAGGTACCCCATTACTGATAGCCTCTCCAATACCGTTTGCTCCACAATGTGTTATGAATAATTTGATGTTTTTATGCGACAATAAAGATCTTTGAGGTATCCACTTTGACACCATCATTCGCTCATTACCTTTAACAAAATCACCTTTAATAATGAAATCATATTTTGTATTCCTAAAAGCCGTAACTAATTTGGTATAAATTGTATTATTAGTGTTAGGTAACATGCTTCCAAACGACACAAGTATGACGCCATTTTTAGATCGATCCAAGAATGTGGAATATTCTTGTGGGATTTTATCTTTTCTTATCGAGGTAATGGGATTTATTCGTTTAACATTAGTCATAGTTGGTACTGGTGGCAGTAATACATCATCGCGTTCTATAATATGTAACTGTGCTTTCAGAATTATATCATACACTTCTATATAAGGCTTCTCGGGTACATATATAGCCGCGGCACGATAATAGCTAAAACGGTCATAGAAAACATTGGCTCCTTGAATGATGGTATTAACAACTCGCTTCAAAAAGCTCATACGGTCAGACATTGGTAAAATTGGAAATGGTACAAATGCCGGGGAGTATGGGATTCTGTAATGATATGGAGAGTAGGCTGGACCAAAATATACAAACGGAATATCAAATTTATAAGGAACTAAATTCAACATGTTCACTATGGGTATTATATCCAGAACGACCAAATCGAATTTCTGTTCTTTGATTGTCGCTAGAAACAATTTATCTGTTAACATAACATGGCATGTCCACTTCACGTTCCTTACGTTTAAGATCCTTTTCCCAGTTTTGAAATACACTTCACTTGGGCTGGTCTCAACTCTACTCTTTATATTTTCCACAGATGTTATAACTTTATCTTCGGACGAGAAAGGAGTGGCTTTAATATTTCTAGATTTTAACTTTAATTTTTCTTCTAAATTTGATGTGGCTGACATCCATATCTCATGTCCTCTTTCATTCAGAACATCACCAAGAATAGCCATGCCTTGTAAATGACTAAAAGTTGGATACGCCAGGAACAATATCTTGGCTGCTATGACCATCGAGGGAAGCGTCAGAAGACACAGTATTGTTACAGAACTCTTCATTTTTCGGCGATCTGAAATGAAGCAATTATAAAAGAAATTAAAATAAGCTATGTGTCTAACCCTGTTTAATTTAATGAAACACATGGTTTGCGATCGTTCAATGCTACGAAGCATTGTAAATCTTTACGCAATAGCTTTACTACAGGAAATAAAAAAGCCAATAATGAGGCTGATGTCACCCGCCAAATAAAAAAAAAAGTAATGAGACAACACACATTTTTAAATTGCATATTATCTACGAGAAGTTTAGAGTCTGTTCGAGTGTCACTAACATCAGCGCAGCGTCTGTACATGGAGTGGACCAGACGATTGATGAGCGTCATTGGCACCTGGAACCACACTCTCAGAAAAGCCTGGCTCAATCCATCGGCTGTGCTTGGTCTCGGTACGATGTTATTAAGTCTCCTCTGAATTTCACTCTTTGGTTTAGGCCGATTCCACCCCAAAAAATTATGCTTGGACCTCCACAGACGAGTGGACCAGACGATTGATGAACGTCATTAGCACCTGGAACCACACTCTCAGAAAAGCCTGGCTCAATCCATCGGTTGTGCTTGGTCTCGGTACGATATTATTATGTCTCCTCTGAATTTCACTCTTCGGTTTAGGCCGATTCCACCCCAAACCACTATGCTTGGACCTCCCCATAAATCTCGTTCCATGACACATTGGTCAGAATAATGCTGGCCACGTCGACGCCTTATTCTGGTCCTGCCATCGGCAGTTGATACACAATACTGACTCTCATCTACGAACAGAACAGTTCCCCATGTCGCCAGTTCTTGTATTGCTGGGCAAACTACAGACGTTCACGTCGATGGCGAGGTTCGTACACGGCAATGGATGTTCTCTCTGGTGAGACGTCGGCGCACTGTATCGGTACTGATGGGTCTTCCGTGTGTTCCCATTGTCTGACGTGCTGTCTCCGATGCCTGTGTGAAGAGGTGCTGCACGCGCTGTCGCACAACATGGCAGTCTTGTCGCCTTGTGGTAACTCTTGGTCTACTCGGGGGCGATCATCCGTGGTGTTGGTGGCGTCGAGTATTCCAAGCGCCTGGTTCCTTTGAGCTGTCGTGAGTCGTGGCATGCTGCTGACGTTGTAGCGTGAATGATTCAACCAGGTATGGGGGTGCATTTTATAGGGCCGGTCCCGGTGTGCAGCATGAGTTGCATGAAAATAATGGAGAACACATTACCATCTCAGAAGTAAGGTTGCGTTTTTGAGTACATTTCCTTGGGGAAGGAGCTTTATTGGTCAGGTTAAGTTGGATATGTGGTCACAAACATACAATAAAAACATTTGGCAAGTTTTATGCAATGTGTCTAATCAGAGTAACACACCAATTTTGTAGTGAATGTGGCCGAGCAGAATAATTATCATGAATACTTGGCATATACAAATCTGTTTGTTCATCTTTCATTTTATCTAAAATATATTTTAGCTTTAAAGTCTTTGGTCTATTTTCTTTTACATCCATTTATGTTGGATTTTCGTAGTGGCAAAGGTAGATGAATTCGAGCAATTGTTTCGTGTTCTGATACCTCTCTACAAAAAATCATTACCTATGTCTTTTAATGCGTCCCGGACATTTGATGGGATGCGTCTTTATTGGCCTTGTTCATTAGTTCGCCCATAGTACGTTCAGGTTTACATATGTAGTATGTTAAATATGCGATACATGTCCATATATTTAGTGATAAATTGAATATGTATATTTGATTATAGTGCTTGTGAAATTTGTTCATTATTATTATTGACATTAACTTCATTTGGTTCAAGTTTCATAATAATTGAGGGCCTCCGTGCAGCTATTTTCAGCTCTTCAGTATTGTCTTGTAGTGTTACCCTAACTTCATGTAGAATAAAGATTGTAGTGTTATTGTTAATTATACATTTTTATCAGTTAAAATGGTATATAGTTTAGCTTGTATAAATTTAGCTCACGCCTTAATACCAGTGTCGGCATCTGCTTCTGGTATTCTGGATATTATAGCAGATGGTGAAGGAACTCTGAGATGTCCAAACCTACATAACACAAGTGGCTCTGGTAACTGACATGATACGTATGAAAGCAATACTGGCCTCGTCACCATCTTCATCGATACATGGAGTATCTTATACATGAACAGCAGAATGAAAATGTTCCGTTTCTCGTCCTTGCATCTCTTTTCTTCTATCATAGTTAACAATTTGACCAACAAGATGTGTTCCACTGAAAATAACGCTATCCCATAATTGCTGCAGTTACAGGGTTAGTTTGTAGCCACATGCGTTTAGTGTTCCAATCCGTTGATGCAACATCTTCACCTCAGAATTCCTTACCATACTACCTCCCCACTACTTGGAATTACTTGTGGCGAATGTAATTCTGCTGCTGAAACAGTAATGAAAAAAATATAAAGAACCAACTGTCTAGTTTTGCTATCATGTCAAATTGCATCTGTTGCCAATATTGGGGTGTATCGCGAATACATTGAACTGGTAAACAATTGATCTCTTTTAAGAAGTCTGTGAAAACGAGAAGGGTCTTTGAATTGTCCAGCTGATTTATGAAATGATGGGCTTTGCTGGTTATGATGTATTTACTTGTACAACAGAATGTTCTAGAATATATAATATTTGAAAAATGTATTTAGGGCTCTCATAAAATCTTGTGTCTTTACAAAGGAGTCTTGAGATTAGAATTTTTTTATTGTCAATGTCTGTCTGAATTAAACACATTTGTAACATTAGGAAATAACTGGGAAAAGAAAGAGCTTCCCAGTTGGGTTCGTGAAATATAGAATTGGAATTTTGTCCCCCTGCTGGAGCTAAATTTAAATGTGTTGGTTTGAAACAGGTGAATAAGTTTAAAGCTGATTTCTGCTGAAGTTCTTCTGTCCAGTTCATCTTCTCTATCTGTTATTGAGTCATCGTCCACTTGAGGACACATCCGTTTGCTGAGATTCTTTTCGCAAGGGATCTTGCACAATTATCTGTACATAAGTTACCATCTGTTCCCAGCTTTCACTTATTGTGACACCTGCATAAGGACGTAAATGTTTAGTTTTAATGCTAACGTTATTACTTGAGATAGCCCTTGGTAAGTTTGTTGCAACTTTGGTTAAATCTGCAGTGAACACTATTGTTATACAGGAGAACTTCTAAAAGACACAAAGCTTTTAGTTATGTTGGAATTTCTGACAGAGAAAGATTATTAGCTTGACTTGAAGGTGGCAAAGTTCCTCTTTTTATATGTAGGTGACATGGTTGGCATATCCAACCAGTAACAACTCCAGAAGAACACTGACAAATTTCATGGTCAGAAAGTTTTTTCAATTTCCGGTTTTAAATAACTGAACAGATGATCGTCGTAAACAAGACACATAAATGTAGTTTTCGTTAACTTTTCCCTTAAATGTTGTGTGGCTTGTTTTTCTACTTGTTTGATTTTTTTCCTTCTGAGTATATCGTAATTTATTTCTCAGTAATTTATGTCTTTTGAGTAAGGAGCCACGGTGGTTCAGCGGAGATCAGATGTTCGATCCCTGCATTGGCCGCGAAAGTTCATCGGTATTTTCCGGCGCTGTTCCCCCTTGTTAATGTGCAGGACAGAGGGCCCGTGTACGTAAAAGCCCCCTTGACAGTTGGAATTCGAAATAAGAGTAGGTCATATACCTTGTAGCACACTACATGGTGCATGTCCGTCTTCATTAGCCTAGCAAGAGCAGAACAATAGGACGTTAAATCCCATTTCATTTCATTTCATTCTGAGTATGTGGTAATTTATCTCTCAGTAATTTATGGCTTATTTTGATAGTTGGTTTTCTTTCCGTCTTTCTGGGGATTTGTTAATTTTCCTCTCAAGTCAGAACGAGGGCATTTGAAAATGGAAGCAGACGTGAATTAGGACGATGGCCGAAATAACTACAATATGATATGGTTGTTAGAATTATAGATGTAATAATTATTAATGTGTGTTCTTGTACAGTTAAAATAAAGAAGTCCAAAACCGCAGTCATCGTTATCAATAGATCTTTGATCCTATGTTACACATGTTAACGATTGTATACAGAGTCAGTTAAAAGCATGATTAAATAAATGTGTTTTAAGTTTGTTTTTTTAAAGAATATAGAGGGGTACAACATCTTAAACTAAATGGTAGATTATTCCATAAAACAGGTGCTTGATAATTAAAAGAGCGCAAATTGAACCTAGTCTAAGGTACAGCTACAACGAGAATATACCTATTATCACAAGGAGAAAAAAAAGGCTATCTATTGGGTTTTAGGAACTTAAAGATAAAGAAATAATTCATGGAGATTATAATACACAAGATGATGAATAATAGGAGATACGTTATAATACATTAGTCAATTTTCCTTTTTCGCAACTGTTGCTTCAAGGTCTGCATCAGTGTCGGCTTGAAAGATTTCATTAATCATTGCACTTTGGCGGTTAATTTTCTGCCGTAATGAAATGTTCTCTCTGTGCAAGAATAAGACTCGAGTATTTAAGCTATCAGTTTTTTGTTCAGTTGCCACTGCATCAAGTCGTGATTTCTCAAACAGCATATTGCACTTACAAGTAGAAGCTTTTATTTTTTCGTCTTAGTTTTTCTAGTGAGGTATTGGCTTCACGGGTTTCACCAACTGACAAATGGTAAAGAGCTACTTTGAGTTCTGTATCGAATTCAGTATGTTTTTCATTGATATGATCTTTAATGTAATCTAGTTTCTTCCTTCTTTTTCTGGGTGTATTATCATCCTCATCAGTGTTTTCTTCGTGCGTCTTTTCGGGTGTTGATATTGGGGTGTAGAGAAGACTAGGTTCTTTTATTTGTGTGGGTGTAACACCGGGTTCTTTTATTTTTGTGGGTGTAACATCCCTCATGATGCTTTTCAGGTGTTGATATTGGAGAATAGAGAAGACTGGTTTTCTTCATTTTTCTGGGATTTAGGTCATCAATGGTTTTTAAAGTTTAAGGTTCATCTGGTATTGAGATAGGGCTGTCTAGAGGAGTCTGTTCTGGGCTTGAGTCTGTATTGGTTGCCACACGTTTTACCTGAATGAAAGAAAAGAAATAGGCATAGGTGTTGGAACGTGTTTAACCAGTTCTATCACATATGTGATAATGACTGGCACTAATATTGTCCTTTAAAAAAATGATATTGTTCCGTTGTTGAGTAGAATATTTTCTTCCCCTTAAATCCTACAATTGTATTCTTCCAATAAAATCGTATTCCAATATTTAACTTAAACAAACCTTTTTTCGCATATCACAGAAATTAAAGATAATAAAGGGGAAAATTTTACCGTGGATCTCTAGAGAATGTTTATATATAAATAGGTGCATTTGGTGGTTGTGTAACAAAGGTAGCCTTTTCTAAAAATAGCTGGTCGGATCTATTTCAAAAGGCTACCTTCAGATTTCCCCAATGTCACAGAATAAGGCCTCGTGATTGTTGCGGGGTATTTAGGCTTAGGTCTTTGGTTAGAGCTAGTGCTAGCCCTGTTAACATCTCGTGACCTTCAGGTCACAGGGTTAGGCTACGTGATTGTTGAAGAGGATTTAGGGTTAGGTCTTTGGTTAGAGCTACTTTGGTTAGAGCTAGTGCTAGCCCTGTTAACAACTCGTGACCTTCAGGAAATCTACAGATGGCCTTCGGAAATAGATGTAACCATAAATAGCGATAGAATGAGTGAGAAATAAAATGCCGATAAACCATGAAACATAAAGTATGTTATTTAGAATTGATTTTATGGTATTCAGTTTTGTACTTCAACAGTTTTATAGTCTACTCAGTGATCATGTTGAGTGAAGAATTGATAAAACGTCACAAAGAGTATGCTTTCCCCGTAAAACGGGGTCGTCTGCTAAAAAGACAATACGTGATTTATCATCAGCAAATCGTTCAACAGAATTTTCAAATGATCAATATGAAGAAGCCTTCTTTAATTGGCATTTATAGTAATTGAACATGTTAACACAAGGTACAATTTTATGGATACACAATTACTGAGTTTAATACTAAGCGACGTTTAGACGAGATAAACTTTTCCTGTTAATATGCGTTTTTATCATCTAGTCTTTGGTTTAGTCATAAAAAGGATATCCAATATTTTATTCGTGTCATTATTTTTTATTTGTAAAATATTTTATAAGAAAACGGAATTCACATATATCCAAAACTGAATTTGCCATTTTTTGAAACAGAAAATCATATATATAATAAGACCAAGTTGAATTATAATAGAGAGAAGATGTAAGTGTGAAGATAAGTATCATTTAAAGAATACATTAGAAGACGGACTACAACCAGGTGTTATTAAAGATAAAAACTTCAACTGAGGATTTCCAGTACAAATGAAAACAATACAGAGAATAAAGAAATAATAATTTTAAAAACAATATTATAAATTTATTAAATATGTAGCATACAGTTATGAAAACAATGAACTTCGCACAACTTTCACCAAGAAGAATATAAAGATCCATTGACAGAACATGCATTTTATGACTTGCATTTGAAAGATGGCATGCATGGTAAAAGAAGAGAATGAAAGAAGGAAGAAAGAAATTTAATATTATACAATCAGTTTATTTTAAAGTGTAATGTTAAAATACTTACCAATTGCTCATCATCCAACTAAGTCAGGGTATTCAAAGTTAATCAAGGTATTGATGTCGCGCTCCAAAGTCTCGACCAATCAAATTGATCATCATTGAACTTAGTCAAGGTATTGATGTACTGAAACTATACTCAGAGTGTTACGTAATGAAACTATACACCATTTTTCACCCCTCTCACTCAATTGGAATCAAAGTTATGTCCCAAAACAATGGTCATTATTGAACTTGGTCAAGGTACTGATGTAATAAAACTATAGAAAATGCACATTTTAGAACTTAGTCATGGTTTTGATGTAATGATATAACCAAAGCTTTGCCATTTTCCAGTTGTATCTCAGTTGTCAAGCTCCACAGTCTCGACCAATCAGATCGTTTATCACTCTGCTTAGCCTGAGCCGAAATGGGTCATTATCGAACTTAGTCAAGGTAATAATGTAATTAAAACATCACTCGCACTTAATTAGAAACAAAATTATCGTGTTCCAAAGCATCAACCAATCAAAAGTATCGTGTCCCAAAATTGTATTTCTCTGCTTAGCAGAGAAAGTTGTTTTGTTCCAAATTGCTTATGCGCTACTTCGCCTAAACAGAAAATTTTCATTATCGAACATAGTCAAGGTATTGATATAATGAATCTATACTCGGGAGTTTTATCGCCCTAATCCAATTAGAATCGTGTGCCAAATTGCTTATTTCTGCTTAGCCTTAGTGAAAATGGGCATGACCAAACTCTGGCAATGCATTACCCTAATAGACACCCACATCGAGTTTGAACATTCTACCTCATTCAGAAGGAGAGTTATTGTGTTCCAAAGTCTCGACCAATCAGATTGAAGTTTCTACTTTGCCTAAGCAGAAAATGCTCAACATGGAACTTTGTTAAGGTATTGGTGTAATGAAACTATACACGACGCTTCACCACTATCATTCAAGTAGAATCGAAGTTGTCGAGCTCCAAAGTCTCAACCAATCAAAGTGCTTATCGCTCGGCCATAAGTGGTTATCGCTTACCCTGAGCCGAAAATGCTCATTATCAAACTTAGTCATGGTAATGATGTGATAAACCTATACACCACGTTTAATCACTCTTACTTCATTAGAACCAATGTTATCGTGTCCCAAAGCATCAACCAATCAACTCTCTTAAAGATATATTATGGGAGATTCGATAACGAATTGGCAGTTCCCACTATAATAATTAAAAACTAGATAACGTAAAGGCAATTTGCTGAAATTTCATTCAAATTAATCCATTACAAAAATCAGTACGATAAACAGCACAGTCTCGATTATCCATTTAATCATTTAATCGAGAAGGAAAGTTATGCAGTAAATCGGCTCACAATCCACTTAAGATCACAGGCTAGCGATGCCATCTAGAGTTGATTATGGTCTGGATAGGTTAATTAATAATTTAGATAATATTTCAGGCCTAAAGAAAGACCTGCAATAAGCAGATTTAGCTCTTGCATAATGTATGTTTAACTCTGGTTACCCTAAGCAAAAACGCTCATCTTGAAGTCTATCAAGGCATTCACCTAATGAACGCCTAGACCAAGTTGAGCATGCTCAACTTAGAACCCCGTCAAAGCATTTTCCTAATACCTAAAACAAGTATGATTAACATTCTACCTCAATTAGAAGAAGTATTGTATCCAAAAATGCCTGACGGACGGACAGAACCAGTTTGATAGTCCCTATTCGAAAGGCGGGGGACAATAAACTCAGTGGCGGTGTTTATGGGGTGGGGTGGTGTGGCGGATTTTAAAGAAATAAAATATTTGTGATATTTGTCTGTAACGCAATAACGTATACGGTGATTAAATCTCACATTCCTAGTCAGTCATAGACTTGCATGTTAGAGTCCTAGTGATTTCTTACAAAACCCATTCTGCTGTAATCCTACTATAATAAATAACGTGAACCAAGTGCATTTACGATCCTCAAAGTGTGGGGTATAAGTTCAACGTGGCGAGAATATTCATTCACATTGATTCACTCACTCCGTCCCCGTTCGTTTGACACTTTCATCTCTGGTCGGATAAGCTAGTGATTTGGGGACAGGCGGTATCTATATCTAGCTCTATTTATCTCGAAGATCAGAGTCTGCCAGACTACATTTTGGGCAGTCTATTTTTTAAACTTTGCGGGGGGATGCCCCAAAACCGCCATTGTCATTCGCACCTTCGACGCGGGCGAGGAGAAGCCGACTCCAAGTCCATTCGTTTGACACTTTCCTCTCCTGTCGGATAAACTAGTGATTAGGCGACAGGCGGTATCTTGTCAGCTCCATTTAACACGACGATCGTTGCCTGAAAAATTGCCAGACTGCATTTTTAAAATTTTTCTCGGGGGGACTATCTGGTAGGATAAGCTAGTGAATTGGCGACTGATGGTATCTGGTCAGCTCTATAAATATCGACGATCAGTGTCTGAAATACTGCCTAGCAATCTATTCTTCAAAATTTTCCCCATACCCCCGATTGAGCTTTGCGCCTTCGACGCCCCGTCAACCCCGTTCATTTGACACTTTCCTCTTTAGTAGTATAAACCAGTGATTAGGCGACATGGATCCTCGGCATCCCAAATGGGGGGGGGGGGATCACGTGGCTAAGTCGGTAAGACGCTAGCTCGCTTGCCTGGAGGTCGGGTGTTCGATCCCTGCATTGGCCGAGAAAGTTCATCCAGATTTTCCGGCGTGATTCTCCCTTGTCAGTGATGCAGGACAGAGGGGCTGACAAGGAAAGCTGTCTAGTCGTTCGGATGGGACGAAAAACCGAGGTCCCGTGTACACATTGGCGTGCACGTAAAAGATCCCTTGGCAGTTGGAATTCGATATAAGAGTAGGCCGTAGTGCCGCTGTCCGGGCAAAATTTCCCTCATAGCACACTGTATGGCGTATGCCCATCCTCATTAGCCCAGGTTAGGAGCAGAACAGTAGGACGTTAAACTCCATTTCATTTCATTTCATCCCAAATGGTCTCAATCCATGCTACTCCGCTATACCCTGGGTTCATCAATGGGGTATTCGCCGCCGCGTATTCAGATTATCTGAGCTTCGCTCCTTCGACGCCCCCCCACAAACCCGTCGTTTGACACTTTCCTTTCTAGTCGCATAAACCAGTGATTAGGCGACATGCATTCTCGGTATCCCAAGTGGGCTCATTCCGTGCTACTTCACTGTATACCCTGGGTTCATCAACGGGGTATGCACGTATTCAAATTATCTGTCTTCGATCGTAACTTGAGTCTGCGAATCAATCCAGAAACAGTTTACATACCGGTCTTAGCCGTCCACTCGACACAACTAGGTCATTTCGGGACTAAAACAAGGTTCAATTTTATGTCAATAATTTGCTTGCGCGTGGGGGTCTTTAGTAGTGGGAGGACCCGGAGAAAACCCACGAGATTGGACAGGCGTCACGTACAGCCGGGAAATCGAAACCACACCAGTTGACTCAATGACAGGCCTTATGAAACAGGGCGCACGTGCTAACCATTCCCCCCCCCCCCTAAAATTGGCATATGATTACCGTATACACAAGGCTTTATGCATGACCGAAATCAAAATGGTACCTAAATTACCATCTAATGAATATATACTAAGTCATATCTTTGTCAAATATTAAAAAGGATAATAATTTCTGACCCTAGCGCCATTAGCCTAGGCTTTAAACTACAGTTTAAATTACGTAGTACATTCTCACCTTGCAAACACCAACACAGCCTGTTAAATACGAGTTCAATGGATATATCTACATGTATGTGTGTGTGGTATTGCATATACATCTAACCAACTAAAATATATACGCGGGGTCATCTTGGGGTTATTGACACAATGATAGTGTGTAATATTTAGGACATGATCAATGGATGTCGAAAAGGGCAACAATATTTGTATTTTAGCCAGACGTTAAAACTCGCGTTCAGTTTAGGGCGGTATAATATTTATACGACATACCAGTTGCTTTGAGACTAGCATGTCAAATGAACATGACTACCAAAGGATCTTTTACGCCAACTGCTATTTATACACGTCATCACGACACCAAATTGATGTTGGCGTACCATTATTTCAATTAATGAATGGTTAACGTGCCAATAGTACATAATGCATGTGCGGAATCGTGTCTGTATTTTAAATTGCTTAATGACCTATATCAGTATATTATATATACGACAGTGACTTTAGTATTACCTTTATCGTTAATAATAAGTGCAGGGGGGCTGCACCACACATAATTTACACAAAAACAAATATACGGCCAAGACACAACACGCAGAAATCACAAACAAACGAACTATTCAAATTGAATGGATCCTGGAGCTAGCTGTGAGCGTCCACTGTATCCTCTGCGAATTGATGTCCACAATTGTTCACCGTATTTTAATAACTGATACGATTACATAATACCTGATATCGGTTTATGACCCCCACGTGTACGTAAGAAGGTTGTGAATGTTCGCATTTAGTCGATAATGGAATTAGCGTCCTACATTTCTACCTTTAAGGATACATTATGTAAGATTTAGATTTTGAACTGACAGTTCTTGCTATAATAGTAAACAACAGATGATGAAAAGTTAATATCTTGAACAATTTCAGTCAAATTACTTCATTCAGAGCGGAGTTTTTGTCGTTTGCAAAATAGTGTAGCCCCTATTGTCATTGCTACCGTTGTTACGACAAAAAAACGTCTCGATTATCCATTTTTAAATCCTGAACTGTCAATCGTATTTGACTCTGTTAAAAATAAATACCTTCGGAAGTTCTAGCAAATTGATTTTGTAAATCAATGTCAAATTAATGATTTATTTAACATTTGAGACCAAGAAAGATCTACATTAGGCAGATTTAGCTCTGGAATAACACATCCTTAAGAAAGAGTGAAACTATTTCTATATCATTGATCAGGACAGTGTAACAGATCTATTTTACAATATTGAATAGGGAAATAACTGGCTATTGTGATAGTGTAACCATTGTGATAAGGTTGAAAATATTAAATCTACTTAGTTTAGGTAGTCAGTATATTACACACATTTGGTTCTTCATTACCTTCTTTAAATATCGGGAAATGCATAAATCACATATAATCCCCCCTCCCCATAATGCTTACTAGTTCGCGGGTGCACTAGTCCGGCGATATTTATTATTGTCATTTGTACGAATGATGATAACATATTAATGCACACCCATAACGAAATCACACAAACAATGAAATGTAAAACACCATCCGGGCAAAGTTTCCTTCATATAGTACACTTGGAGCAGAACAGTAGGCGATTAAATTCCATTTATTTCATTTAATTTTATTTATATAAGGCTTCTCGGGTACATATATAGCCGTGGCACGATAATAGCTTAAAGGGTCATAGAAAACAGTGACGCCCTGAAGGATGGTATTAACAACTCGCTCCAAAAAGCTCATACGGTCAGACATTGGTAAAATTGGAAAAGGTACAAATGACGGAGAATACATGATTCTGTAAAGATATGGAATGTAACCTGAGTCGAAATAAACAAACGGAATATCAAATTTATAAGGAACTAAATTCAACATGGTGACTACGGGTATTATATCCAGAACGACCAAATCGAATTTCTGTTCTTTGATTGTCGATAGAAACAATTCATCTGTTAACATAACATGGCATATCCACTTATACTCCTCGAAGGATAAGACCCTTTTCCCAGTTTTGAAATACACTGCACTTGGACTGAACTCAACATTTCTCGTCATATTTTCCATAGCTGCTAGAAGTTTATCTTCGGACGAGAAAGAGGTTGCTTTAATATTTCTAGATTTTAACTTTAATTTCCCTTCTAAGTTTGATGTGGCTGACATTCATACCTCATGTCCTCGTTCATTCAGAAATTCACCAAAAATAGCCATGCCTTGTAAATGACTAAAAGTTGGATACGCCAGGAACAATATCTTGGCTGCTATGACCACAGAGGGAAGCGTCAGAAGACACAGTATTGTTACAGAACTCTTCATTTTTCGTCGATCTGAAGTGAAGCAATGGTAACAGAAATTAAAATAAGCTATGTGTTTGTGGACATGGACGACGACAATATACGTACACATAAAATGTTGGCATATAAAAAAAGCAATTGATAACCAAGTGAAGCACCACGACCGATTTGCAAGCTAGAAAGGTGAAAGCTGCAAGTTACAGTAAAGGGTTCATCTGCTTTTGAATCGATTTTGGATCTTTATAGATACTGGCATCTATATCTGTCAATCGCGTGGTTATAAAAGTCGAGGTATGAAAGTAACGAAACTACATGTATACACCATGCTTCAACATTCATACTATCCGTTTCACCTGTCTCTATATCAGGGGGGGTTGGATGGCTGAATGGTTAGCGTGAGCGCGCTGTATCATAAAGTCTGTCATTGAGTCGACTGGCGTGGTTTCGAATCCCCGGTTGTACGTGGCAAGGAGTAGGGTCGCCTGTCCAACCTCGTGGGTTTTCTCCGGGTCCTCCGGTTTTCTCCCACTGCTAAAGACCCCTACGCGCAAGCGAATTATGTAAATAAAATTAAACCATATGTTAGTCCCGAAATGACCTAGTTTGTGTCGAGTGGACGTTAAACCCCATTTCTCTCTCTCTCTCTATATATATATCAGAAGCAGAGTTATCTCGTTCCAAAGTCAAATTGCTAATCTATACGGGGCCTATCGGACAATGATCATAGTTCAACTCAGTCCAGGCATTCACCTAATGACTATCTACAAGTCTGATCATTCAACCACAATTAGAAGCATGGCAAATCATGAAAGTCTACAAGTTTTAACATTCTATCTCTATTATTGTGTCCTTTACTATCGACCAATCAAATGGATCATCTTCGCATCAATGATTAGCTTAAGCAGAATCTCACCGTCGAACTGAGTCTAGGTATGATGGATAGATGAACCTAAATTACAAGTCCATTGCCTTCTTCGAAAGCCTTAAGACATGATCGATGGATATTTTATTTCCATACATATTGGTATCGAAATTAACATCTAATCACCACGTTTTAACCTTATTAGTGCCATTAAGCTTTCAACTATGACTATCGTAAATAATTTACATAACGGGTCTCACCTTGTAAACACCTTGTTAAGCGCGCAGTATATCAGCGTTTACTTATGCAGTCAGTTAACCTACTATAAATGTGTAAGTATAACCCATTATCAATAGCCGGTGCATATCAAACAGAGCTTGACGATCATTGATATAAATGGAATATCCGTCGGACATGTCTTAACCCGTCTTTATACGGCAATATTTTGCATATTTGCCAACTAGCGCATGTATGCAAATTCACATAAATGAATAAAAAACACGTCCAGGTAAAAAAAAATCGCAACTTTACTTCATTATGATATACACAAAATCATAATCTAACTGGTATTTATCAGGGGTCATCCATGAGATGTTATAATGTAAAGATAATAATTAACATTAGCCACATGTATAGGTAGTAATGTATAGGTTCAGACTGAAAAGGGCAATTTTTAGTACGTATTGTATCAGAAGAAAACCTAGGTCAAAGGAGTGGTACTACAATGTTGCTAGGCCGGATGTTCATAATAATAAGCAACGTTACATCTCGACAACGGAAGAAGTTATACAATAATTGGTGATATATATATAACCGTATATATTTATGCTTGTTGATTGGAATTATTAGTTTTGAAACTTAAAACAATAGTTCCCTTTCTGGACCAGTAACTGGGTCCCAAACGCTGCTCGTCTTGTTCTTGGAGGGGGAGGGGGGGCGCTCTTCGACATTTTTGTATAACGTGACAATTCCAAGGAGACGCTTCTTCGATAGTTTTGTATAACGTGACAGTTCCAACTGAATTTCGTGCCTTCGTCGCTGACAGTCACAAGACGGAACTTACGCGACCAACATTGGAATCGATCCGGGGACCTCTGTGTTAAACGAACCAGCTCCCATACATCATAGCAAGTCACGGTTTTCTATGTCTTTATACTGTTATATAAATATAAATGAATTGGTGTTAACAACATGTTACATCATACATATGGTAAAACACAGTGTCTTATATATATTGCAGATAACAGATTTTAAAACCAAAGTTAATCTGGCATATAAGAAAAGATCGAAGATTCCATTAGGAAGTGTTTATGTTTGCTGCCAATATATGGTAGTTTACCTTTCATGTTGTCCACATTAAAATCCTATTTGTATGTCTGCCCGCATACAGCCATGTTTAACAAATATCGTTAATAGCATATGCTTTGATACAGAAATGACATGAATTGTGGATAACATCACTTCCGAATTTAACAGAAAAACTGAATTTGAAAAAAAAAGAAAGATCCAAATTACATCCGTTTGCATAATCCGAAAATATCATAGCATTTCTTGAAGCTATCACAGGCAATTATAAATCTAATCCAATATTTTCGTATCTTCTAACTGGAAGGAGATTAATGCCGTTAGACCTAATGAACAAACTTGTTGATTTTATTTTATCCAACGACCATTTATCATCAACCATATAGAGATCGAAGTTTGATTTAATGGTAGATGACGGTGTTCCGGCCACTACCGTGTTATCAATTATTTCCAAAATATGATACGTCTTTCACCGTTCTCACAACCGCTAGCCATTTGATCAACACATTTGTATGTTTTAGAACAAATGTCCATGGAGCTATGATACACAGCTGTACAAAAGCAGCCTAAACACACAAAGGATCATCATATTTGCATTTATTCTTTAATTTTCTTTTATCTGCATATTGTCCCAATACATGGATAACTAATAAAAAAGCCTTTTGTTAATACATAAAAATTACCCCTAGATAGGATTCAGACCACTATTAATTTTTCTCATTTGGTTACCCAAATTGATTGACATTCTCTGTCAGCTCTTGGTGGATACTCATGACTTTGAGATGTAACGATAATAGAATTAGGAGGTTGGTCATGTTGAAATATTGGGCCGATAGTTGTGTTTAATCGACTGCTTTACTTCCAGGGTGAAAGTTATGAGAGCTTTTTGGGCAAGAAGTTGCTACATGTTGCTCCATATGTGGTAGAAAGTGTTCAACTTAACGGATCAAAGAGACCAGAATTTTAAAAATCATTGGGGGAAATCAGTGCTGACCTGGGGTCATACGGTGTGTATCAATATTCATATTTTCCAATGTTGATGAAAGTTGACTACTTGTTCCTTTGCAATTGGGAATGTCATTCTGTTTCTTTTATGTTTTTGAGTTCTGGTGCAAATCCGGTATACATGTATATGGATAGTAATGCAAAACTGCATTTGTGAAAAACAACAACATTCGTTAAACATTACATATTTTTGTTACTGCATTTCATATAATAAAGAGACAGGAAACCGAGTAAAAATCAGAGCAGAAAAAAACACTACCTTTTTATATTATTTGGTCGTAAAAGTGTATTATTATTAATACATTTTTTTTAAAAACAATGTTCAACATTTGTTACCCTATACAAATATTGAGTATACCAAATTAATTAAAATTATTCATTGCCACACGAAGTGACACAATTTGAGCAAAACTGTCTTTAAAACCTATACATTTGAAATTTTAGTAATTTCAGTCAATTTAAACGGTCATATAAATATCAACCATTAATTTATAACTTCTTCCGTTGTCTCGATGTTGAAATGTTAAAGGGTTCCTGTGAAACCCGGCCTAGCTGCATCGTAGGTTTAGTTTATATTAAAGATCTTATTCTGATTTCATCTTGCGTCCACACATCCTACTGTAACATATTTTAAAACAGTAAAACAAAATAGCTAAAACTACGGAAACAGCGAGTAAAATGAACAGTAGAACATCCAGTATCAAATACTGATATAACGGCATATCGACACTGGATGATCGCATATAATCTCCACCGAATTTCAACACGTGTTCAATCCAAAACGTAGCTTCTTCTGTTGAATTATTTCGTTCATTTAGTTCCTTTAAAATCTGCGAAGCTTTGTTAACGTTCGATTTATAGGAGGAATTTTTAATAACTTCATTAATGTTAGCTAATATTTCGTCACTTTTAGCTGTAAATAATTCCATAGAGAGACCATATCCTCTAGCCGCCATATTGTGGGCATTCCCAGGTTGCTCTGCAAATATTGGAAAACCTAGCATAGGTACCCCATTACTGATAGCCTCTCCAATACCGTTTGCTCCACAATGTGTTATGAATAATTTGATGTTTTTATGCGACAATAAAGATCTTTGAGGTATCCACTTTGACACCATCATTCGCTCATTACCTTTAACAAAATCACCTTTAATAATGAAATCATATTTTGTATTCCTAAAAGCCGTAACTAATTTGGTATAAATTGTATTATTAGTGTTAGGTAACATGCTTCCAAACGACACAAGTATGACGCCATTTTTAGATCGATCCAAGAATGTGGAATATTCTTGTGGGATTTTATCTTTTCTTATGGAGGTAATGGGATTTATTCGTTTAACATTAGTCATAGTTGGTACTGGTGGCAGTAATACATCATCGCGTTCTATAATATATAACTGTGCTTTCAGAATTATATCATACACTTCTATATAAGGCTTCTCGGGTACATATATAGCCGCGGCACGATAATAGCTAAAACGGTCATAGAAAACATTGGCTCCTTGAATGATGGTATTAACAACTCGCTTCAATAAGCTCATACGGTCAGACATTGGTAAAATTGGAAATGGTACAAATGCCGGGGAGTATGGGATTCTGTAATGATATGGAGAGTAGGCTGGACCAAAATATACAAACGGAATATCAAATTTATAAGGAACTAAATTCAACATGTTCACTATGGGTATTATATCCAGAACGACCAAATCGAATTTCTGTTCTTTGATTGTCGCTAGAAACAATTTATCTGTTAACATAACATGGCATGTCCACTTCACGTTCCTTACGTTTAAGATCCTTTTCCCAGTTTTGAAATACACTTCACTTGGGCTGGTCTCAACTCTACTCTTTATATTTTCCACAGATGTTATAACTTTATCTTCGGACGAGAAAGGAGTGGCTTTAATATTTCTAGATTTTAACTTTAATTTTTCTTCTAAATTTGATGTGGCTGACATCCATATCTCATGTCCTCTTTCATTCAGAACATCACCAAGAATAGCCATGCCTTGTAAATGACTAAAAGTTGGATACGCCAGGAACAATATCTTGGCTGCTATGACCATCGAGGGAAGCGTCAGAAGACACAGTATTGTTACAGAACTCTTCATTTTTCGGCGATCTGAAATGAAGCAATTATAAAAGAAATTAAAATAAGCTATGTGTCTAACCCTGTTTAATTTAATGAAACACATGGTTTGCGATCGTTCAATGCTACGAAGCATTGTAAATCTTTACGCAATAGCTTTACTACAGGAAATAAAAAAGCCAATAATGAGGCTGATGTCACCCACCAAATAAAAAAAAAGTAATGAGACAACACACATTTTTAAATTGCATATTATCTACGAGAAGTTTAGAGTCTGTGCGAGTGTCACTAACATCAGCGCAGCGTCTGTACATGGAGTGGACCAGACGATTGATGAGCGTCATTGGCACCTGGAACCACACTCTCAGAAAAGCCTGGCTCAATCCATCGGCTGTGCTTGGTCTCGGTACGATGTTATTAAGTCTCCTCTGAATTTCACTCTTTGGTTTAGGCCGATTCCACCCCAAAAAATTATGCTTGGACCTCCACAGACGAGTGGACCAGACGATTGATGAACGTCATTAGCACCTGGAACCACACTCTCAGAAAAGCCTGGCTCAATCCATCGGTTGTGCTTGGTCTCGGTACGATATTATTATGTCTCCTCTGAATTTCACTCTTCGGTTTAGGCCGATTCCACCCCAACCCACTATGCTTGGACCTCCCCATAAATCTCGTTCCATGACACATTGGTCAGAATAATGCTGGCCACGTCGACGCCTTATTCTGGTCCTGCCATCGGCAGTTGATACACAATACTGACTCTCATCTACGAACAGAACAGTTCCCCATGTCGCCAGTTCTTGGATTGCTGGGCAAACTGTAGACGTTCACGTCGATGGCGAGGTTCGTCCACGGCAATGGATGTTCTCTCTGGTGAGACGTCGGCGCACTGTATCGGTACTGATGGGTCTTCCGTGTGTTCCCACTGTCTGACGTGCTGTCTCCGATGCCTGTGTGAAGAGGTGCTGCACGCGCTGTCGCACAACATGGCAGTCTTGTCGCCTTGTGGTAACTCTTGGTCTACTCGGGGGCGATCATCCGTGGTGTTGGTGGCGTAGAGTATTCCAAGTGCCTGGTTCCTTTGAGCTGTCGTGAGTCGTGGCATGCTGCTGACGTTGTAGCGTGAATGATTCAACCAGGTATGGGGGTGCATTTTATAGGGCCGGTCCCGGTGTGCAGCATGAGTTGCATGAAAATAATGGAGAACACATTACCATCTCAGAAGTAAGGTTGCGTTTTTGAGTACATTTCCTTGGGGAAGGAGCTTTATTGGTCAGGTTAAGTTGGATATGTGGTCACAAACATACAATAAAAACATTTGGCAAGTTTTATGCAATGTGTCTAATCAGAGTAACACACCAATTTTGTAGTGAATGTGGCCGAGCAGAATAATTATCATGAATACTTGGCATATACAAATCTGTTTGTTCATCTTTCATTTTATCTAAAATATATTTTAGCTTTAAAGTCTTTGGTCTATTTTCTTTTACATCCATTTATGTTGGATTTTCGTAGTGGCAAAGGTAGATGAATTCGAGCAATTGTTTCGTGTTCTGATACCTCTCTACAAAAAATCATTACCTATGTCTTTTAATGCGTCCCGGACATTTGATGGGATGCGTCTTTATTGGCCTTGTTCATTAGTTCGCCCATAGTACGTTCAGGTTTACATATGTAGTATGTTAAATATGCGATACATGTCCATATATTTAGTGATAAATTGAATATGTATATTTGATTATAGTGCTTGTGAAATTTGTTCATTATTATTATTGACATTAACTTCATTTGGTTCAAGTTTCATAATAATTGAGGGCCTCCGTGCAGCTATTTTCAGCTCTTCAGTATTGTCTTGTAGTGTTACCCTAACTTCATGTAGAATAAAGATTGTAGTGTTATTGTTAATTATACATTTTTATCAGTTAAAATGGTATATAGTTTAGCTTGTATAAATTTAGCTCACGCCTTAATACCAGTGTCGGCATCTGCTTCTGGTATTCTGGATATTATAGCAGATGGTGAAGGAACTCTGAGATGTCCAAACCTACATAACACAAGTATGCGTGTTATGGTGTACTTGTCGAGAAGAAACAAGTTTATGGATAGTGGAATCTGGCTCTGGTAACTGACATGATACGTATGAAAGCAATACTGGCCTCGTCACCATCTTCATCGATACATGGAGTATCTTATACATGAACAGCAGAATGAAAATGTTCCGTTTCTCGTCCTTGCATCTCTTTTCTTCTATCATAGTTAACAATTTGACCAACAAGATGTTTTCCACTGAAAATAACGCTATCCTATAATTGCTGCAGTTACAGGGTTAGTTTGTAGCCACATGCGTTTAGTGTTCCAATCCGTTGATGCAACATCTTCACCTCAGAATTCCTTACCATACTACCTCCCCACTACTTGGAATTACTTGTGGCGAATGTAATTCTGCTGCTGAAACAGTAATGAAAAAAATATAAAGAACCAACTGTCTAGTTTTGCTATCATGTCAAATTGCATCTGTTGCCAATATTGGGGTGTATCGCGAATACATTGAACTGGTAAACAATTGATCTCTTTTAAGAAGTCTGTGAAAACGAGAAGGGTCTTTGAATTGTCCAGCTGATTTATGAAATGATGGGCTTTGCTGGTTATGATGTATTTACTTGTACAACAGAATGTTCTAGAATATATAATATTTGAAAAATGTATTTAGGGCTCTCATAAAATCTTGTGTCTTTACAAAGGAGTCTTGAGATTAGAATTTTTTTATTGTCAATGTCTGTCTGAATTAAACACATTTGTAACATTAGGAAATAACTGGGAAAAGAAAGAGCTTCCCAGTTGGGTTCGTGAAATATAGAATTGGGATTTTGTCCCCCTGCTGGAGCTAAATTTAAATGTGTTGGTTTGAAACAGGTGAATAAGTTTAAAGCTGATTTCTGCTGAAGTTCTTCTGTCCAGTTCATCTTCTCTATCTGTTATTGAGTCATCGTCCACTTGAGGACACATCCGTTTGCTGAGATTCTTTTCGCAAGGGATCTTGCACAATTATCTGTACATAAGTTACCATCTGTTCCCAGCTTTCACTTATTGTGACACCTGCATAAGGACGTAAATGTTTCGTTTTAATGCTAACGTTATTACTTGAGATAGCCCTTGGTAAGTTTGTTGCAACTTTGGTTAAATCTGCAGTGAACACTATTGTTATACAGGAGAACTTCTAAAAGACACAAAGCTTTTAGTTCTGTTGGGATTTCTGACAGAGAAAGATTATTAGCTTGACTTGAAGGTGGCAAAGTTCCTCTTTTTATATGTAGGTGACATGGTTAGCATATCCAACCAGTAACAACTCCTGAAGAACACTGACAAATTTCATGGTCAGAAAGTTTTTTCAATTTCCGGTTTTAAATAACTGAACAGATGATCGTCGTAAACAAGACACATCAATGTAGTTTTCGTTAACTTTTCCCTTAAATGTTGTGTGGCTTGTTTTTCTACTTGTTTGATTTTTTTCCTTCTGAGTATATCGTAATTTATTTCTCAGTAATTTATGTCTTTTGAGTAAGGAGCCACGGTGGTTCAGCGGAGATCAGATGTTCGATCCCTGCATTGGCCGCGAAAGTTCATCGGTATTTTCCGGCGCTGTTCCCCCTTGTTAATGTGCAGGACAGAGGGCCCGTGTACGTAAAAGCCCCCTTGACAGTTGGAATTCGAAATAAGAGTAGGTCATATACCTTGTAGCACACTACATGGTGCATGTCCGTCTTCATTAGCCTAGCAAGAGCAGAACAATAGGACGTTAAATCCCATTTCATTTCATTTCATTCTGAGTATGTGGTAATTTATCTCTCAGTAATTTATGGCTTATTTTGATAGTTGGTTTTCTTTCCGTCTTTCTGGGGATTTGTTAATTTTCCTCTCAAGTCAGAACGAGGGCATTTGAAAATGGAAGCAGACGTGAATTAGGACGATGGCCGAAATAACTACAATATGATATGGTTGTTAGAATTATAGATGTAATAATTATTAATGTGTGTTCTTGTACAGTTAAAATAAAGAAGTCCAAAACCGCAGTCATCGTTATCAATAGATCTTTGATCCTATGTTACACATGTTAACGATTGTATACAGAGTCAGTTAAAAGCATGATTAAATAAATGTGTTTTAAGTTTGTTTTTTTAAAGAATATAGAGGGGTACAACATCTTAAACTAAATGGTAGATTATTCCATAAAACAGGTGCTTGATAATTAAAAGAGCGCAAATTGAACCTAGTCTAAGGTACAGCTACAACGAGAATAGACCTATTATCACAAGGAGAAAAAAAAGGCTATCTATTGGGTTTTAGGAACTTAAAGATAAAGAAATAATTCATGGAGATTATAATACACAAGATGATGAATAATAGGAGATACGTTATAATACATTAGTCAATTTTCCTTTTTCGCAACTGTTGCTTCAAGGTCTGCATCAGTGTCGGCTTGAAAGATTTCATTAATCATTGCACTTTGGCGGTTAATTTTCTGCCGTAATGAAATGTTCTCTCTGTGCAAGAATAAGACTCGAGTATTTAAGCTATCAGTTTTTTGTTCAGTTGCCACTGCATCAAGTCGTGATTTCTCAAACAGCATATTGCACTTACAAGTAGAAGCTTTTATTTTTTCGTCTTAGTTTTTCTAGTGATATATTGGCTTCACGGGTTTCACCAACTGACAAATGGTAAAGAGCTACTTTGAGTTCTGTATCGAATTCAGTATGTTTTTCATTGATATGATCTTTAATGTAATCTAGTTTCTTCCTTCTTTTTCTGGGTGTATTATCATCCTCATCAGTGTTTTCTTCGTGCGTCTTTTCGGGTGTTGATATTGGGGTGTAGAGAAGACTAGGTTCTTTTATTTGTGTGGGTGTAACACCGGGTTCTTTTATTTTTGTGAGTGTAACATCCCTCATGATGCTTTTCAGGTGTTGATATTGGAGAATAGAGAAGACTGGTTTTCTTCATTTTTCTGGGATTTAGGTCATCAATGGTTTTTAAAGTTTAAGGTTCATCTGGTATTGAGATAGGGCTGTCTAGAGGAGTCTGTTCTGGGCTTGAGTCTGTATTGGTTGCCACACGTTTTACCTGAATGAAAGAAAAGAAATAGGCATAGGTGTTGGAACGTGTTTAACCAGTTCTATCACATATGTGATAATGACTGGCACTAATATTGTCCTTTAAAAAAATGATATTGTTCCGTTGTTGAGTAGAATATTTTCTTCCCCTTAAATCCTACAATTGTATTCTTCCAATAAAATCGTATTCCAATATTTAACTTAAACAAACCTTTTTTCGCATATCACAGAAATTAAAGATAATAAAGGGGAAAATTTTACCGTGGATCTCTAGAGAATGTTTATATATAAATAGGTGCATTTGGTCTTTGTGTAACAAAGGTAGCCTTTTCTAAAAATAGCTGGTCGGATCTATTTCAAAAGGCTACCTTCAGATTTCCCCAATGTCACAGAATAAGGCCTCGTGATTGTTGCGGGGTATTTAGGCTTAGGTCTTTGGTTAGAGCTAGTGCTAGCCCTGTTAACATCTCGTGACCTTCAGGTCACAGGGTTAGGCTACGTGATTGTTGAAGAGGATTTAGGGTTAGGTCTTTGGTTAGAGCTACTTTGGTTAGAGCTAGTGCTAGCCCTGTTAACAACTCGTGACCTTCAGGAAATCTACAGATGGCCTTCGGAAATAGATGTAACCATAAATAGCGATAGAATGAGTGAGAAATAAAATGCCGATAAACCATGAAACATAAAGTATGTTATTTAGAATTGATTTTATGGTATTCAGTTTTGTACTTCAACAGTTTTATAGTCTACTCAGTGATCATGTTGAGTGAAGAATTGATAAAACGTCACAAAGAGTATGCTTTCCCCGTAAAACGGGGTCGTCTGCTAAAAAGACAATACGTGATTTATCATCAGCAAATCGTTCAACAGAATTTTCAAATGATCAATATGAAGAAGCCTTCTTTAATTGGCATTTATAGTAATTGAACATGTTAACACAAGGTGCAATTTTATGGATACACAATTACTGAGTTTAATACTAAGCGACGGTTAGACGAGATAAACTTTTCCTGTTAATATGCGTTTTTATCATCTAGTCTTTGGTTTAGTCATAAAAAGGATATCCAATATTTTATTCGTGTCATTATTTTTTATTTGTAAAATATTTTATAAGAAAACGGAATTCACATATATCCAAAACTGAATTTGCCATTTTTTGAAACAGAAAATCATATATATAATAAGACCAAGTTGAATTATAATAGAGAGAATACATTAGAAGACGGACTACAACCAGGTGTTATTAAAGATAAAAACTTCAACTGAGGATTTCCAGTACAAATGAAAAAAATACAGAGAATAAAGAAATAATAATTTTAAAAACAATATTATAAATTTATTAAATATGTAGCATACAGTTATGAAAACAATGAACTTCGCACAACTTTCACCAAGAAGAATATAAAGATCCATTGACAGAACATGCATTTTATGACTTGCATTTGAAAGATGGCATGCATGGTAAAAGAAGAGAATGAAAGAAGGAAGAAAGAAATTTAATATTATACAATCAGTTTATTTTAAAGTGTAATGTTAAAATACTTACCAATTGCTCATCATCCAACTAAGTCAGGGTATTCAAAGTTAATCAAGGTATTGATGTCGCGCTCCAAAGTCTCGACCAATCAAATTGATCATCATTGAACTTAGTCAAGGTATTGATGTACTGAAACTATACTCAGAGTGTTACGTAATGAAACTATACACCATTTTTCACCCCCTCTCACTCAATTGGAATCAAAGTTATGTCCCAAAACAATGGTCATTATTGAACTTGGTCAAGGTACTGATGTAATAAAACTATAGAAAATGCACATTTTAGAACTTAGTCATGGTTTTGATGTAATGATATAACCAAAGCTTTGCCATTTTCCAGTTGTATCTCAGTTGTCAAGCTCCACAGTCTCGACCAATCAGATCGTTTATCACTCTGCTTAGCCTGAGCCGAAATGGGTCATTATCGAACTTAGTCAAGGTAATAATGTAATTAAAACATCACTCGCACTTAATTAGAAACAAAATTATCGTGTTCCAAAGCATCAACCAATCAAAAGTATCGTGTCCCAAAATTGTATTTCTCTGCTTAGCAGAGAAAGTTGTTTTGTTCCAAATTGCTTATGCGCTACTTCGCCTAAACAGAAAATTTTCATTATCGAACATAGTCAAGGTATTGATATAATGAATCTATACTCGGGAGTTTTATCGCCCTAATCCAATTAGAATCGTGTGCCAAATTGCTTATTTCTGCTTAGCCTTAGTGAAAATGGGCATGACCAAACTCTGGCAATGCATTACCCTAATAGACACCCACATCGAGTTTGAACATTCTACCTCATTCAGAAGGAGAGTTATTGTGTTCCAAAGTCTCGACCAATCAGATTGAAGTTTCTACTTTGCCTAAGCAGAAAATGCTCAGCATGGAACTTTGTTAAGGTATTGGTGTAATGAAACTATACACGACGCTTCACCACTATCATTCAAGTAGAATCGAACTTGTCGAGCTCCAAAGTCTCAACCAATCAAAGTGCTTATCGCTCGGCCATAAGTGGTTATCGCTTACCCTGAGCCGAAAATGCTCATTATCAAACTTAGTCATGGTAATGATGTGATAAACCTATACACCACGTTTAATCACTCTTACTTCATTAGAACCAATGTTATCGTGTCCCAAAGCATCAACCAATCAACTCTCTTAAAGATATATTATGGGAGATTCGATAACGAATTGGCAGTTCCCACTATAATAATTAAAAACTAGATAACGTAAAGGCAATTTGCTGAAATTTCATTCAAATTAATCCATTACAAAAATCAGTACGATAAACAGCACAGTCTCGATTATCCATTTAATCATTTAATCGAGAAGGAAAGTTATGCAGTAAATCGGCTCACAATCCACTTAAGATCACAGGCTAGCGATGCCATCTAGAGTTGATTATGGTCTGGATAGGTTAATTAATAATTTAGATAATATTTCAGGCCTAAAGAAAGACCTGCAATAAGCAGATTTAGCTCTTGCATAATGTATGTTTAACTCTGGTTACCCTAAGCAAAAACGCTCATCTTGAAGTCTATCAAGGCATTCACCTAATGAACGCCTAGACCAAGTTGAGCATGCTCAACTTAGAACCCCGTCAAAGCATTTTCCTAATACCTAAAACAAGTATGATTAACATTCTACCTCAATTAGAAGAAGTATTGTATCCAAAAATGCCTGACGGACGGACAGAACCAGTTTGATAGTCCCTATTCGAAAGGCGGGGGACAATAAACTCAGTGGCGGTGTTTATGGGGTGGGGTGGGGTGGCGGATTTTAAAGAAATAAAATATTTGTGATATTTGTCTGTAACGCAATAACGTATACGGTGATTAAATCTCACATTCCTAGTCAGTCATAGACTTGCATGTTAGAGTCCTAGTGATTTCTTACAAAACCCATTCTGCTGTAATCCTACTATAATAAATAACGTGAACCAAGTGCATTTACGATCCTCAAAGTGTGGGGTATAAGTTCAACGTGGCGAGAATATTCATTCACATTGATTCACTCACTCCGTCCCCGTTCGTTTGACACTTTCATCTCTGGTCGGATAAGCTAGTGATTTGGGGACAGGCGGTATCTATATCTAGCTCTATTTATCTCGAAGATCAGAGTCTGCCAGACTACATTTTGGGCAGTCTATTTTTTAAACTTTGCGGGGGGATGCCCCAAAACCGCCATTGTCATTCGCACCTTCGACGCGGGCGAGGAGAAGCCGACTCCAAGTCCATTCGTTTGACACTTTCCTCTCCTGTCGGATAAACTAGTGATTAGGCGACAGGCGGTATCTTGTCAGCTCCATTTAACACGACGATCGTTGCCTGAAAAATTGCCAGACTGCATTTTTAAAATTTTTCTCGGGGGGACTATCTGGTAGGATAAGCTAGTGAATTGGCGACTGATGGTATCTGGTCAGCTCTATAAATATCGACGATCAGTGTCTGAAATACTGCCTAGCAATCTATTCTTCAAAATTTTCCCCATACCCCCGATTGAGCTTTGCGCCTTCGACGCCCCGTCAACCCCGTTCATTTGACACTTTCCTCTTTAGTAGTACCGGTATAAACCAGTGATTAGGCGACATGGATCCTCGGCATCCCAAATGGGGGGGGGGGGATCACGTGGCTAAGTCGGTAAGACGCTAGCTCGCTTGCCTGGAGGTCGGGTGTTCGATCCCTGCATTGGCCGAGAAAGTTCATCCAGATTTTCCGGCGTGATTCTCCCTTGTCAGTGATGCAGGACAGAGGGGCTGACAAGGAAAGCTGTCTAGTCGTTCGGATGGGACGAAAAACCGAGGTCCCGTGTACACATTGGCGTGCACGTAAAAGATCCCTTGGCAGTTGGAATTCGATATAACAGTAGGCCGTAGTGCCGCTGTCCGGGCAAAATTTCCCTCATAGCACACTGTATGGCGTATGCCCATCCTCATTAGCCCAGGTTAGGAGCAGAACAGTAGGACGTTAAACTCCATTTCATTTCATTTCATCCCAAATGGTCTCAATCCATGCTACTCCGCTATACCCTGGGTTCATCAATGGGGTATTCGCCGCCGCGTATTCAGATTATCTGAGCTTCGCTCCTTCGACGCCCCCCCACAAACCCGTCGTTTGACACTTTCCTTTCTAGTCGCATAAACCAGTGATTAGGCGACATGCATTCTCGGTATCCCAAGTGGTCTCATTCCGTGCTACTTCACTGTATACCCTGTGTTCATCAACGGGGTATGCACGTATTCAAATTATCTGTCTTCGATCGTAACTTGAGTCTGCGAATCAATCCAGAAACAGTTTACATACCGGTCTTAGCCGTCCACTCGACACAACTAGGTCATTTCGGGACTAACACAAGGTTCAATTTTATGTCAATAATTTGCTTGCGCGTGGGGGTCTTTAGTAGTGGGAGGACCCGGAGAAAACCCACGAGATTGGACAGGCGTCACGTACAGCCGGGAAATCGAAACCACACCAGTTGACTCAATGACAGGCCTTATGAAACAGGGCGCACGTGCTAACCATTCGCCCCCCCCCCCCCTAAAATTGGCATATGATTACCGTATACACAAGGCTTTATGCATGACCGAAATCAAAATGGTACCTAAATTACCATCTAATGAATATATACTAAGTCATATCTTTGTCAAATATTAAAAAGGATAATAATTGCTGACCCTAGCGCCATTAGCCTAGGCTTTAAACTACAGTTTAAATTACGTGGTACATTCTCACCTTGCAAACACCAACACAGCCTGTTAAATACGAGTTCAATGGATATATCTACATGTATGTGTGTGTGGTATTGCATATACATCTAACCAACTAAAATATATACGCGGGGTCATCTTGGGGTTATTGACACAATGATAGTGTGTAATATTTAGGACATGATCAATGGATGTCGAAAAGGGCAACAATATTTGTATTTTAGCCCGACGTTAAAACTCGCGTTCAGTTTAGGGCGGTATAATATTTATACGACATACCAGTTGCTTTGAGACTAGCATGTCAAATGAACATGACTACCAAAGGATCTTTTACGCCAACTGCTATTTATACACGTCATCACGACACCAAATTGATGTTGGCGTACCATTATTTCAATTAATGAATGGTTAACGTGCCAATAGTACATAATGCATGTGCGGAATCGTGTCTGTATTTTAAATTGCTTAATGACCTATATCAGTATATTATATATACGACAGTGACTTTAGTATTACCTTTATCGTTAATAATAAGTGCAGGGGGGCTGCACCACACATAATTTACACAAAAACAAATATACGGCCAAGACACAACACGCAGAAATCACAAACAAACGAACTATTCAAATTGAATGGATCCTGGAGCTAGCTGTAAGCGTCCACTGTATCCTCTGCGAATTGATGTCCACAATTGTTCACCGTATTTTAATAACTGATACGATTACATAATACCTGATATCGGTTTATGACCACCACGTGTACGTAAGAAGGTTGTGAATGTTCGCATTTAGTCGATAATGGAATTAGCGTCCTACATTTCTACCTTTAAGGATACATTATGTAAGATTTAGATTTTGAACTGACAGTTCTTGCTATAATAGTAAACAACAGATGATGAAAAGTTAATATCTTGAACAATTTCAGTCAAATTACTTCATTCAGAGCGGAGTTTTTGTCGTTTGCAAAATAGTGTAGCCCCTATTGTCATTGCTACCGTTGTTACGACAAAAAAACGTCTCGATTATCCATTTTTAAATCCTGAACTGTCAATCGTATTTGAATCTGTTAAAAATAAATACCTTCGGAAGTTCTAGCAAATTGATTTTGTAAATCAATGTCAAATTAATGATTTATTTAACATTTGAGACGAAGAAAGATCTACATTAGGCAGATTTAGCTCTGGAATAACACATCCTTAAGAAAGAGTGAAACTATTTCTATATCATTGATCAGGACAGTGTAACAGATCTATTTTACAATATTGAATAGGGAAATAACTGGCTATTGTGATAGTGTAACCATTGTGATAAGGTTGAAAATATTAAATCTACTTAGTTTAGGTAGTCAGTATATTACACACATTTGGTTCTTCATTACCTTCTTTAAATATCGGGAAATGCATAAATCACATATAATCCCCCCTCCCCATAATGCTTACTAGTTCGCGGGTGCACTAGTCCGGCGATATTTATTATTGTCATTTGTACGAATGATGATAACATATTAATGCACACCCATAACGAAATCACACAAACAATGAAATGTAAAACACCATCCGGGCAAAGTTTCCTTCATATAGTACACTTGGAGCAGAACAGTAGGCGATTAAATTCCATTTATTTCATTTAATTTTATTTATATAAGGCTTCTCGGGTACATATATAGCCGCGGCACGATAATAGCTTAAAGGGTCATAGAAAACAGTGACGCCCTGAAGGATGGTATTAACAACTCGCTCCAAAAAGCTCATACGGTCAGACATTGGTAAAATTGGAAAAGGTACAAATGACGGAGAATACATGATTCTGTAAAGATATGGAATGTAACCTGAGTCGAAATAAACAAACGGAATATCAAATTTATAAGGAACTAAATTCAACATGGTGACTACGGGTATTATATCCAGAACGACCAAATCGAATTTCTGTTCTTTGATTGTCGATAGAAACAATTCATCTGTTAACATAACATGGCATATCCACTTATACTCCTCGAAGGATAAGACCCTTTTCCCAGTTTTGAAATACACTGCACTTGGACTGAACTCAACATTGCTCGTCATATTTTCCATAGCTGCTAGAAGTTTATCTTCGGACGAGAAAGAGGTTGCTTTAATATTTCTAGATTTTAACTTTAATTTCCCTTCTAAGTTTGATGTGGCTGACATTCATACCTCATGTCCTCGTTCATTCAGAAATTCACCAAAAATAGCCATGCCTTGTAAATGACTAAAAGTTGGATACGCCAGGAACAATATCTTGGCTGCTATGACCACAGAGGGAAGCGTCAGAAGACACAGTATTGTTACAGAACTCTTCATTTTTCGTCGATCTGAAGTGAAGCAATGGTAACAGAAATTAAAATAAGCTATGTGTTTGTGGCATGGACGACGACAATATACGTACACATAAAATGTTGGCGTATAAAAAAAGCAATTGATAACCAAGTGAAGCACCGCGACCGATTTGCAAGCTAGAAAGGTGAAAGCTGCACGTTACAGTGAAGGGATCATCTGCTTTTGAATCGATTTTGGATCTTTATTGATACTGGTATCTATATCTGTCAATCGCGTGGTTATAAAAGTCGAGGTATGAAAGTAACGAAACTACATGTATACACCATGCTTCAACATTCATACTATCCGTTTCACCTGTCTCTATATCAGGGGGGGTTGGATGGCTGAATGGTTAGCGTGAGCGCGGTGTATCATAAAGTCTGTCATTGAGTCGACTGGCGTGGTTTCGAATCCCCGGTTGTACGTGGCAAGGAGTAGGGTCGCCTGTCCAACCTCGTGGGTTTTCTCCGGGTCCTCCGGTTTCCTCCCACTGCTAAAGACCCCTACGCGCAAGCGAATTATGTAAATAAAATTAATCCAATATGTTAGTCCCGAAATGACCTAGTTTGTGTCGAGTGGACGTTAAACCCCATTTCTCTCTCTCTCTCTATATATCAGAAGCAGAGTTATCTCGTTCCAAAGTCAAATTGCTAATCTATACGGGGCCTATCGGACAATGATCATAGTTCAACTCAGTCCAGGCATTCACCTAATGACTATCTACAACAAGTCTGATCATTCAACCACAATTAGAAGCATGGCAAATCATGAAAGTCTACAAGTTTTAACATTCTATCTCTATTATTGTGTCCTTTACTATCGACCAATCAAATGGATCATCTTCGCATCAATGATTAGCTTAAGCAGAATCTCACCGTCGAACTGAGTCTAGGTATGATGGATAGATGAAGCTAAATTACAAGTCAATTGCCTTCTTCGAAAGCCTTAAGACATGATCGATGGATATTTCATTTCCATACATATTGGTATCGAAATTAACATCTAATCACCACGTTTTAACCTTATTAGTGCCATTAAGCTTTCAACTATGACTATCGTAAATAATTTACATAACGGGTCTCACCTTGTAAACACCTTGTTAAGCGCGCAGTATATCAGCGTTTACTTATGCAGTCAGTTAACCTACTATAAATGTGTAAGTATAACCCATTATCAATAGCCGGTGCATATCAAACAGAGCTTGACGATCATTGATATAAATGGAATATCCGTCGGACATGTCTTAACCCGTCTTTATACGGCAATATTTTGCATATTTGCCAACTAGCGCATGTATGCAAATTCACATAAATGAATAAAAAACACGTCCAGGTAAAAAAAAATCGCAATTTTACTTCATTATGATATACACAAAATCATAATCTAACTGGCATTTATCAGGCGTCATCCATGAGATGTTATAATGTAAAGATAATAATTAACATTAGCCACATGTATAGGTAGTAATGTATAGGTTCAGACTGAAAAGGGCAATTTTTAGTACGTATTGTATCAGAAGAAAACCTAGGTCAAAGGAGTGGTACTACAATGTTGCTAGGCCGGATGTTCATAATAATAAGCAACGTTACATCTCGACAACGGAAGAAGTTATACAATAATTGGTGATATATATATAACCGTATATATTTATGCTTGTTGATTGGAATTATTAGTTTTGAAACTTAAAACAATAGTTCCCTTTCTGGACCAGTAACTGGGTCCCAAACGCTGCTCGTCTTGTTCTTGGAGGGGGGGGGGCGCTCTTCGACATTTTTGTATAACGTGACAATTCCAAGGAGACGCTCTTCGATAGTTTTGTATAACGTGACAATTCCAACTGAATTTCGTGCCAAGGGTTGTTTACGTGTACGCTAAAGTGTACACGGGACCTTAATTTACGTCCCATGACTAGTTGCTGCCATTGCCTTCGTCGCTGACAGTCACAAGACGGAACTTACGCGACCAACATTGGAATCGATCCGGGGACCTCTGTGTTAAACGAACCAGCTCCCATACATCATAGCAAGTCACGGTTTTCTATGTCTTTATACTGTTATATAAATATAAATGAATTGGTGTTAACAACATGTTACATCATACATATGGTAAAACACAGTGTCTTATATATATATATATTGCAGATAACAGATTTTAAAACCAAAGTTAATCTGGCATATAAGAAAAGATCGAAGATTCCATTAGGAAGTGTTTATGTTTGCTGCCAATATATGGTAGTTTACCTTTCATGTTGTCCACATTAAAATCCTATTTGTATGTCTGCCGTATACAGCCATGTTTAACAAATATCGTTAATAGCATATGCTTTGATACAGAAATGACATGAATTGTGGATAACATCACTTCCGAATTTAACAGAAAAACTGAATTTGAAAAAAAAAGAAAGATCCAAATTACATCCGTTTGCATAATCCGAAAATATCAAAGCATTTCTTGAAGCTATCACAGGCAATTATAAATCTAATCCAATATTTTCGTATCTTCTAACTGGAAGGAGATTAATGCCGTTAGATCTAATGAACAAACTTGTTGATTTTATTTTATCCAACGACCATTTATCATCAGCCATATAGAGATCGAAGTTTGATTTAATGGTAGATGACGGTGTTCCGGCCACTACCGTGTTATCAATTATTTCCTAAATATGATACGTCTTTCACCGTTCTCACAACCGCTAGCCATTTGATCAACACATTTGTATGTTTTAGAACAAATGTCCATGGAGCTATGATACACAGCTGTACAAAAGCAGCCTAAACACACAAAGGATCATCATATTTGCATTTATTCTTTAATTTTCTCTTATCTGCATATTGTCCCAATACATGGATAACTAATAAAAAAGCCTTTTGTTAATACATAAAAATTACCCTTAGATAGGATTCAGACCACTATTAATTTTTCTCATTTGGTTACCCATATTGATTGACATTCTCTGTCAGCTCTTGGTGGATACTCATGACTTTGAGATGTAACGATAATAGAATTAAGAGGTTGGTCATGTTGAAATATTGGGCCGATAGTTGTGTTTAATCGACTGCTTTACTTCAAAGGTGAAAGTTATGAGAGCTTTTTGGGCAAGAAGTTGCTACATGTTGCTCCATATGTGGTAGAAAGTGTTCAACTTAACGGATCAAAGAGACCAGAATTTTAAAAATCATTGGGGGAAATCAGTGCTGACCTGGGGTCATACGGTGTGTATCAATATTCATATTTTCCAATGTTGATGAAAGTTGACTACTTGTTCCTTTGCAATTGGGAATGTCATTGTCATTCTGTTTCTTTTATGTTTTTGAGTTCTGGTGCAAATCCGGTATACATGTATATGGATAGTAATGCAAAACTGCATTTGTGAAAAACAACAACATTCGTTAAACATTACATATTTTTGTTACTGCATTTCATATAATAAAGAGACAGGAAACCGAGTAAAAATCAGAGCAGAAAAAAACACTACCTTTTTATATTATTTGGTCGTAAAAGTCTCTATTATTATTAATACATTTTTTTTAAAAATAATGTTCAACATTTGTTACCCTATACAAATATTGAGTATACCAAATTAATTAAAATTATTCATTGCCACACGAAGTGACACAATTTGAGCAAAACTGTCTTTATAACCTATACATTTGAAATTTTAGTAATTTCAGTCAATTTAAACGGTCATATAAATATCAACCATTAATTTATAACTTCTTCCGTTGTCTCGATGTTGAAATGTTAAAGGGTTCCTGTGAAACCCGGCCTAGCTGCATCGTAGGTTTAGTTTATATTAAAGATCTTATTCTGATTTCATCTTGCGTCCACACATCCTACTGTAACATATTTTAAAACAGTAAAACAAAATAGCTAAAACTACGGAAACAGCGAGTAAAATGAACAGTAGAACATCCAGTATCAAATACTGATATAACGGCATATCGACACTGGATGATCGCATATAATCTCCACCGAATTTCAACACGTGTTCAATCCAAAACGTAGCTTCTTCTGTTGAATTATTTCGTTCATTTAGTTCCTTTAAAATCTGCGAAGCTTTGTTAACGTTCGATTTATAGGAGGAATTTTTAATAACTTCATTAATGTTAGCTAATATTTCGTCACTTTTAGCTGTAAATAATTCCATAGAGAGACCATATCCTCTAGCCGCCATATTGTGGGCATTCCCAGGTTGCTCTGCAAATATTGGAAAACCTAGCATAGGTACCCCATTACTGATAGCCTCTCCAATACCGTTTGCTCCACAATGTGTTATGAATAATTTGATGTTTTTATGCGACAATAAAGATCTTTGAGGTATCCACTTTGACACCATCATTCGCTCATTACCTTTAACAAAATCACCTTTAATAATGAAATCATATTTTGTATTCCTAAAAGCCGTAACTAATTTGGTATAAATTGTATTATTAGTGTTAGGTAACATGCTTCCAAACGACACAAGTATGACGCCATTTTTAGATCGATCCAAGAATGTGGAATATTCTTGTGGGATTTTATCTTTTCTTATCGAGGTAATGGGATTTATTCGTTTAACATTAGTCATAGTTGGTACTGGTGGCAGTAATACATCATCGCGTTCTATAATATATAACTGTGCTTTCAGAATTATATCATACACTTCTATATAAGGCTTCTCGGGTACATATATAGCCGCGGCACGATAATAGCTAAAACGGTCATAGAAAACATTGGCTCCTTGAATGATGGTATTAACAACTCGCTTCAAAAAGCTCATACGGTCAGACATTGGTAAAATTGGAAATGGTACAAATGCCGGGGAGTATGGGATTCTGTAATGATATGGAGAGTAGGCTGGACCAAAATATACAAACGGAATATCAAATTTATAAGGAACTAAATTCAACATGTTCACTATGGGTATTATATCCAGAACGACCAAATCGAATTTCTGTTCTTTGATTGTCGCTAGAAACAATTTATCTGTTAACATAACATGGCATGTCCACTTCACGTTCCTTACGTTTAAGATCCTTTTCCCAGTTTTGAAATACACTTCACTTGGGCTGGTCTCAACTCTACTCTTTATATTTTCCACAGATGTTATAACTTTATCTTCGGACGAGAAAGGAGTGGCTTTAATATTTCTAGATTTTAACTTTAATTTTTCTTCTAAATTTGATGTGGCTGACATCCATATCTCATGTCCTCTTTCATTCAGAAAATCACCAAGAATAGCCATGCCTTGTAAATGACTAAAAGTTGGATACGCCAGGAACAATATCTTGGCTGCTATGACCATCGAGGGAAGCGTCAGAAGACACAGTATTGTTACAGAACTCTTCATTTTTCGGCGATCTGAAATGAAGCAATTATAAAAGAAATTAAAATAAGCTATGTGTCTAACCCTGTTTAATTTAATGAAACACATGGTTTGCGATCGTTCAATGCTACGAAGCATTGTAAATCTTTACGCAATAGCTTTACTACAGGAAATAAAAAAAGCCAATAATGAGGCTGATGTCACCCGCCAAATAAAAAAAAAAGTAATGAGACAACACACATTTTTAAATTGCATATTATCTACGAGAAGTTTAGAGTCTGTGCGAGTGTCACTAACATCAGCGCAGCGTCTGTACATGGAGTGGACCAGACGATTGATGAGCGTCATTGGCACCTGGAACCACACTCTCAGAAAAGCCTGGCTCAATCCATCGGCTGTGCTTGGTCTCGGTACGATGTTATTAAGTCTCCTCTGAATTTCACTCTTTGGTTTAGGCCGATTCCACCCCAAAAAATTATGCTTGGACCTCCACAGACGAGTGGACCAGACGATTGATGAACGTCATTAGCACCTGGAACCACACTCTCAGAAAAGCCTGGCTCAATCCATCGGTTGTGCTTGGTCTCGGTACGATATTATTATGTCTCCTCTGAATTTCACTCTTCGGTTTAGGCCGATTCCACCCCAAACCACTATGCTTGGACCTCCCCATAAATCTCGTTCCATGACACATTGGTCAGAATAATGCTGGCCACGTCGACGCCTTATTCTGGTCCTGCCATCGGCAGTTGATACACAATACTGACTCTCATCTACGAACAGAACAGTTCCCCATGTCGCCAGTTCTTGTATTGCTGGGCAAACTGTAGACGTTCACGTCGATGGCGAGGTTCGTCCACGGCAATGGATGTTCTCTCTGGTGAGACGTCGGCGCACTGTATCGGTACTGATGGGTCTTCCGTGTGTTCCCACTGTCTGACGTGCTGTCTCCGATGCCTGTGTGAAGAGGTGCTGCACGCGCTGTCGCACAACATGGCAGTCTTGTCGCCTTGTGGTAACTCTTGGTCTACTCGGGGGCGATCATCCGTGGTGTTGGTGGCGTCGAGTATTCCAAGCGCCTGGTTCCTTTGAGCTGTCGTGAGTCGTGGCATGCTGCTGACGTTGTAGCGTGAATGATTCAACCAGGTATGGGGGTGCATTTTATAGGGCCGGTCCCGGTGTGCAGCATGAGTTGCATGAAAATAATGGAGAACACATTACCATCTCAGAAGTAAGGTTGCGTTTTTGAGTACATTTCCTTGGGGAAGGAGCTTTATTGGTCAGGTTAAGTTGGATATGTGGTCACAAACATACAATAAAAACATTTGGCAAGTTTTATGCAATGTGTCTAATCAGAGTAACACACCAATTTTGTAGTGAATGTGGCCGAGCAGAATAATTATCATGAATACTTGGCATATACAAATCTGTTTGTTCATCTTTCATTTTATCTAAAATATATTTTAGCTTTAAAGTCTTTGGTCTATTTTCTTTTACATCCATTTATGTTGGATTTTCGTAGTGGCAAAGGTAGATGAATTCGAGCAATTGTTTCGTATTCTGATACCTCTCTACAAAAAATCATTACCTATGTCTTTTAATGCGTCCCGGACATTTGATGGGATGCGTCTTTATTGGCCTTGTTCATTAGTTCGCCCATAGTACGTTCAGGTTTACATATGTAGTATGTTAAATATGCGATACATGTCCATATATTTAGTGATAAATTGAATATGTATATTTGATTATAGTGCTTGTGAAATTTGTTCATTATTATTATTGACATTAACTTCATTTGGTTCAAGTTTCATAATAATTGAGGGCCTCCGTGCAGCTATTTTCAGCTCTTCAGTATTGTCTTGTAGTGTTACCCTAACTTCATGTAGAATAAAGATTGTAGTGTTATTGTTAATTATACATTTTTATCAGTTAAAATGGTATATAGTTTAGCTTGTATAAATTTAGCTCACGCCTTAATACCAGTGTCGGCATCTGCTTCTGGTATTCTGGATATTATAGCAGATGGTGAAGGAACTCTGAGATGTCCAAACCTACATAACACAAGTATGCGTGTTATGGTGTACTTGTCGAGAAGAAACAAGTTTATGGATAGTGGAATCTGGCTCTGGTAACTGACATGATACGTATGAAAGCAATACTGGCCTCGTCACCATCTTCATCGATACATGGAGTATCTTATACATGAACAGCAGAATGAAAATGTTCCGTTTCTCGTCCTTGCATCTCTTTTCTTCTATCATAGTTAACAATTTGACCAACAAGATGTGTTCCACTGAAAATAACGCTATCCCATAATTGCTGCAGTTACAGGGTTAGTTTGTAGCCACATGCGTTTAGTGTTCCAATCCGTTGATGCAACATCTTCACCTCAGAATTCCTTACCATACTACCTCCCCACTACTTGGAATTACTTGTGGCGAATGTAATTCTGCTGCTGAAACAGTAATGAAAAAAATATAAGGAACCAACTGTCTAGTTTTGCTATCATGTCAAATTGCATCTGTTGCCAATATTGGGGTGTATCGCGAATACATTGAACTGGTAAACAATTGATCTCTTTTAAGAAGTCTTTGAAAACGAGAAGGGTCTTTGAATTGTCCAGCTGATTTATGAAATGATGGGCTTTGCTGGTTATGATGTATTTACTTGTACAACAGAATGTTCTAGAATATATAATATTTGAAAAATGTATTTAGGGCTCTCATAAAATCTTGTGTCTTTACAAAGGAGTCTTGAGATTAGAATTTTTTTATTGTCAATGTCTGTCTGAATTAAACACATTTGTAACATTAGGAAATAACTGGGAAAAGAAAGAGCTTCCCAGTTGGGTTCGTGAAATATAGAATTGGGATTTTGTCCCCCTGCTGGAGCTAAATTTAAATGTGTTGGTTTGAAACAGGTGAATAAGTTTAAAGCTGATTTCTGCTGAAGTTCTTCTGTCCAGTTCATCTTCTCTATCTGTTATTGAGTCATCGTCCACTTGAGGACACATCCGTTTGCTGAGATTCTTTTCGCAAGGGATCTTGCACAATTATCTGTACATAAGGTACCATCTGTTCCCAGCTTTCACTTATTGTGACACCTGCATAAGGACGTAAATGTTTCGTTTTAATGCTAACGTTATTACTTGAGATAGCCCTTGGTAAGTTTGTTGCAACTTTGGTTAAATCTGCAGTGAACACTATTGTTATACAGGAGAACTTCTAAAAGACACAAAGCTTTTAGTTCTGTTGGGATTTCTGACAGAGAAAGATTATTAGCTTGACTTGAAGGTGGCAAAGTTCCTCTTTTTATATGTAGGTGACATGGTTAGCATATCCAACCAGTAACAACTCCTGAAGAACACTGACAAATTTCATGGTCAGAAAGTTTTTTCAATTTCCGGTTTTAAATAACTGAACAGATGATCGTCGTAAACAAGACACATAAATGTAGTTTTCGTTAACTTTTCCCTTAAATGTTATGTGGCTTGTTTTTCTACTTGTTTGATTTTTTTCCTTCTGAGTATATCGTAATTTATTTCTCAGTAATTTATGTCTTTTGAGTAAGGAGCCACGGTGGTTCAGCGGAGATCAGATGTTCGATCCCTGCATTGGCCGCGAAAGTTCATCGGTATTTTCCGGCGCTGTTCCCCCTTGTTAATGTGCAGGACAGAGGGCCCGTGTACGTAAAAGCCCCCTTGACAGTTGGAATTCGAAATAAGAGTAGGTCATATACCTTGTAGCACACTACATGGTGCATGTCCGTCTTCATTAGCCTAGCAAGAGCAGAACAATAGGACGTTAAATCCCATTTCATTTCATTTCATTCTGAGTATGTGGTAATTTATCTCTCAGTAATTTATGGCTTATTTTGATAGTTGGTTTTCTTTCCGTCTTTCTGGGGATTTGTTAATTTTCCTCTCAAGTCAGAACGAGGGCATTTGAAAATGGAAGCAGACGTGAATTAGGACGATGGCCGAAATAACTACAATATGATATGGTTGTTAGAATTATAGATGTAATAATTATTAATGTGTGTTCTTGTACAGTTAAAATAAAGAAGTCCAAAACCGCAGTCATCGTTATCAATAGATCTTTGATCCTATGTTACACATGTTAACGATTGTATACAGAGTCAGTTAAAAGCATGATTAAATAAATGTGTTTTAAGTTTGTTTTTTTTAAAGAATATAGAGGGGTACAACATCTTAAACTAAATGGTAGATTATTCCATAAAACAGGTGCTTGATAATTAAAAGAGCGCAAATTGAACCTAGTCTAAGGTACAGCTACAACGAGAATAGACCTATTATCACAAGGAGAAAAAAAAGGCTATCTATTGGGTTTTAGGAACTTAAAGATAAAGAAATAATTCATGGAGATTATAATACACAAGATGATGAATAATAGGAGATACGTTATAATACATTAGTCAATTTTCCTTTTTCGCAACTGTTGCTTCAAGGTCTGCATCAGTGTCGGCTTGAAAGATTTCATTAATCATTGCACTTTGGCGGTTAATTTTCTGCCGTAATGAAATGTTCTCTCTGTGCAAGAATAAGACTCGAGTATTTAAGCTATCAGTTTTTTGTTCAGTTGCCACTGCATCAAGTCGTGATTTCTCAAACAGCATATTGCACTTACAAGTAGAAGCTTTTATTTTTTCGTCTTAGTTTTTCTAGTGAGGTATTGGCTTCACGGGTTTCACCAACTGACAAATGGTAAAGAGCTACTTTGAGTTCTGTATCGAATTCAGTATGTTTTTCATTGATATGATCTTTAATGTAATCTAGTTTCTTCCTTCTTTTTCTGGGTGTATTATCATCCTCATCAGTGTTTTCTTCGTGCGTCTTTTCGGGTGTTGATATTGGGGTGTAGAGAAGACTAGGTTCTTTTATTTGTGTGGGTGTAACACCGGGTTCTTTTATTTTTGTGGGTGTAACATCCCTCATGATGCTTTTCAGGTGTTGATATTGGAGAATAGAGAAGATTGGTTTTCTTCATTTTTCTGGGATTTAGGTCATCAATGGTTTTTAAAGTTTAAGGTTCATCTGGTATTGAGATAGGGCTGTCTAGAGGAGTCTGTTCTGGGCTTGAGTCTGTATTGGTTGCCACACGTTTTACCTGAATGAAAGAAAAGAAATAGGCATAGGTGTTGGAACGTGTTTAACCAGTTCTATCACATATGTGATAATGACTGGCACTAATATTGTCCTTTAAAAAAATGATATTGTTCCGTTGTTGAGTAGAATATTTTCTTCCCCATAAATCCTACAATTGTATTCTTCCAATAAAATCGTATTCCAATATTTAACTTAAACAAACCTTTTTTCGCATATCACAGAAATTAAAGATAATAAAGGGGAAAATTTTACCGTGGATCTCTAGAGAATGTTTATATATAAATAGGTGCATTTGGTGGTTGTGTAACAAAGGTAGCCTTTTCTAAAAATAGCTGGTCGGATCTATTTCAAAAGGCTACCTTCAGATTTCCCCAATGTCACAGAATAAGGCCTCGTGATTGTTGCGGGGTATTTAGGCTTAGGTCTTTGGTTAGAGCTAGTGCTAGCCCTGTTAACATCTCGTGACCTTCAGGTCACAGGGTTAGGCTACGTGATTGTTGAAGAGGATTTAGGGTTAGGTCTTTGGTTAGAGCTACTTTGGTTAGAGCTAGTGCTAGCCCTGTTAACAACTCGTGACCTTCAGGAAATCTACAGATGGCCTTCGGAAATAGATGTAACCATAAATAGCGATAGAATGAGTGAGAAATAAAATGCCGATAAACCATGAAACATAAAGTATGTTATTTAGAATTGATTTTATGGTATTCAGTTTTGTACTTCAACAGTTTTATAGTCTACTCAGTGATCATGTTGAGTGAAGAATTGATAAAACGTCACAAAGAGTATGCTTTCCCCGTAAAACGGGGTCGTCTGCTAAAAAGACAATACGTGATTTATCATCAGCAAATCATTCAACAGAATTTTCAAATGACCAATATGAAGAAGCCTTCTTTAATTGGCATTTATAGTAATGGAACATGTTAACACAAGGTGCAATTTTATGGATACACAATTACTGAGTTTAATACTAAGCGACGTTTAGACGAGATAAACTTTTCCTTTTAATATGCGTTTTTATCATCTAGTCTTTGGTTTAGTCATAAAAAGGATATCCAATATTTTATTCGTGTCGTTATTTTTTATTTGTAAAATATTTTATAAGAAAACGGAATTCACATATATCCAAAACTGAATTTGCCATTTTTTGAAACAGAAAATCATATATATAATAAGACCAAGTTGAATTATAATAGAGAGAATACATTAGAAGACGGACTACTGAGGATTTCCAGTACAAATGAAAAAAATACAGAGAATAAAGAAATAATAGTTTTAAAAACAATATTATAAATTTATTAAATATGTAGCATACAGTTATGAAAACAATGAACTTCGCACAACTTTCACCAAGAAGAATATAAAGATCCATTGACAGAACATGCATTTTATGACTTGCATTTGAAAGATGGCATGCATGGTAAAAGAAGAGAATGAAAGAAGGAAGAAAGAAATTTAATATTATACAATCAGTTTATTTTAAAGTGTAATGTTAAAATACTTACCAATTGCTCATCATCCAACTAAGTCAGGGTATTCAAAGTTAATCAAGGTATTGATGTCGCGCTCCAAAGTCTCGACCAATCAAATTGATCATCATTGAACTTAGTCAAGGTATTGATGTACTGAAACTATACTCAGAGTGTTACGTAATGAAACTATACACCATTTTTCACCCCTCTCACTCAATTGGAATCAAAGTTATGTCCCAAAACAATGGTCATTATTGAACTTGGTCAAGGTACTGATGTAATAAAACTATAGAAAATGCACATTTTAGAACTTAGTCATGGTTTTGATGTAATGATATAACCAAAGCTTCGCCATTTTCCAGTTGTATCTCAGTTGTCAAGCTCCACAGTCTCGACCAATCAGATCGTTTATCACTCTGCTTAGCCTGAGCCGAAATGGGTCATTATCGAACTTAGTCAAGGTAATAATGTAATTAAAACATCACTCGCACTTAATTAGAAACAAAATTATCGTGTTCCAAAGCATCAACCAATCAAAAGTATCGTGTCCCAAAATTGTATTTCTCTGCTTAGCAGAGAAAGTTGTTTTGTTCCAAATTGCTTATGCGCTACTTCGCCTAAACAGAAAATTTTCATTATCGAACATAGTCAAGGTATTGATATAATGAATCTATACTCGGGAGTTTTATCGCCCTAATCCAATTAGAATCGTGTGCCAAATTGCTTATTTCTGCTTAGCCTTAGTGAAAATGGGCATGACCAAACTCTGGCAATGCATTACCCTAATAGACACCCACATCGAGTTTGAACATTCTACCTCATTCAGAAGGAGAGTTATTGTGTTCCAAAGTCTCGACCAATCAGATTGAAGTTTCTACTTTGCTTAAGCAGAAAATGCTCAGCATGGAACTTTGTTAAGGTATTGGTGTAATGAAACTATACACGACGCTTCACCACTATCATTCAAGTAGAATCGAAGTTGTCGAGCTCCAAAGTCTCAACCAATCAAAGTGCTTATCGCTCGGCCATAAGTGATTATCGCTTACCCTGAGCCGAAAATGCTCATTATCAAACTTAGTCATGGTAATGATGTGATAAACCTATACACCACGTTTAATCACTCTTACTTCATTAGAACCAATGTTATCGTGTCCCAAAGCATCAACCAATCAACTCGCTTAAAGATATATTATGGGAGATTCGATAACGAATTGGCAGTTTCCACTATAATAATTAAAAATTAGATAACGTAAAGGCAATTTGCTGAAATTTCATTCAAATTAATCCATTACAAAAATCAGTACGATAAACAGCACAGTCTCGATTATCCATTTAATCGAGAAGGAAAGTTATGCAGTAAATCGGCTCACAATCCACTTAAGATCACAGGCTAGCGATGCCATCTAGAGTTGATTATGGTCTGGATAGGTTAATTAATAATTTAGATAATATTTCAGGCCTAAAGAAAGACCTGCAATAAGCAGATTTAGCTCTTGCATAATGTATGTTTAACTCTGGTTACCCTAAGCAAAAACGCTCATCTTGAAGTCTATCAAGGCATTCACCTAATGAACGCCTAGACCAAGTTGAGCATGCTCAACTTAGAACCCCGTCAAAGCATTTTCCTAATACCTAAAACAAGTATGATTAACATTCTACCTCAATTAGAAGAAGTATTGTATCCAAAAATGCCTGACGGACGGACGGACGGACAGAACCAGTTTGATAGTCCCTATTCGAAAGGCGGGGGACAATAAACTCAGTGGCGGTGTTTATGGGGTGGGGTGGTGTGGCGGATTTTAAAGAAATAAAATATTTGTGATATTTGTCTGTAACGCAATAACGTATACGGTGATTAAATCTCACATTCCTAGTCAGTCATAGACTTGCATGTGATTTCTTACAAAACCCATCCTGCTGTAATCCTACTATAATAAATAACGTGAACCAAGTGCATTTACGATCCTCAAAGTGTGGGGTATAAGTTCAACGTGGCGAGAATATTCATTCACATTGATTCACTCACTCCGTCCCCGTTCGTTTGACACTTTCATCTCTGGTCGGATAAGCTAGTGATTTGGGGACAGGCGGTATCTATATCTAGCTCTATTTATCTCGAAGATCAGAGTCTGCCAGACTACATTTTGGGCAGTCTATTTTTTAAACTTTGCGGGGGGATGCCCCAAAACCGCCATTGTCATTCGCACCTTCGACGCGGGCGAGGAGAAGCCGACTCCAAGTCCATTAGTTTGACACTTTCCTCTCCTGTCGGATAAACTAGTGATTAGGCGACAGGCGGTATCTTGTCAGCTCCATTTAACACGACGATCGTTGCCTGAAAAATTGCCAGACTGCATTTTTAAAATTTTTCTCGGGGGGACTATCTGGTAGGATAAGCTAGTGAATTGGCGACTGATGGTATCTGGTCAGCTCTATAAATATCGACGATCAGTGTCTGAAATACTGCCTAGCAATCTATTCTTCAAAATTTTCCCCATACCTCCGATTGAGCTTTGCGCCTTCGACGCCCCGTCAACCCCGTTCATTTGACACTTTCCTCTTTAGTAGTATAAACCAGTGATTAGGCGACATGGATCCTCGGCATCCCAAATGGGGGGGGGGGGGGATCACGTGGCTAAGTCGGTAAGACGCTAGCTCGCTTGCCTGGAGGTCGGGTGTTCGATCCCTGCATTGGCCGAGAAAGTTCATCCAGATTTTCCGGCGTGATTCTCCCTTGTCAGTGATGCAGGACAGAGGGGCTGACAAGGAAAGCTGTCTAGTCGTTCGGATGGGACGAAAAACCGAGGTCCCGTGTACACATTGGCGTGCACGTAAAAGATCCCTTGGCAGTTGGAATTCGATATAAGAGTAGGCCGTAGTGCCGCTGTCCGGGCAAAATTTCCCTCATAGCACACTGTATGGCGTATGCCCATCCTCATTAGCCCAAGTTAGGAGCAGAACAGTAGGACGTTAAACTCCATTTCATTTCATTTCATTTCATCCCAAATGGTCTCAATCCATGCTACTCCGCTATACCCTGGGTTCATCAATGGGGTATTCGCCGCCGCGTATTCAGATTATCTGAGCTTCGCTCCTTCGACGCCCCCCCCCCCACAAACCCGTCGTTTGACACTTTCCTTTCTAGTCGCATAAACCAGTGATTAGGCGACATGCATTCTCGGTATCCCAAGTGGTCTCATTCCGTGCTACTTCACTGTATACCCTGGGTTCATCAACGGGGTATGCACGTATTCAAATTATCTGTCTTCGATCGTAACTTGAGTCTGCGAATCAATCCAGAAACAGTTTACATACCGGTCTTAGCCGTCCACTCGACACAACTAGGTCATTTCGGGACTAACACAAGGTTCAATTTTATGTCAATAATTTGCTTGCGCGTGGGGGTCTTTAGTAGTGGGAGGACCCGGAGAAAACCCACGAGATTGGACAGGCGTCACGTACAGCCGGGAAATCGAAACCACACCAGTTGACTCAATGACAGGACTTATGAAACAGGGCGCACGTGCTAACCATTCGCCCTCCCCCCCCTAAAATTGGCATATGATTACCGTATACACAAGGCTTTATGCATGACCGAAATCAAAATGGTACCTAAATTACCATCTAATGAATATATACTAAGTCATATCTTTGTCAAATATTAAAAAGGATAATAATTTCTGACCCTAGCGCCATTAGCCTAGGCTTTAAACTACAGTTTAAATTACGTGGTACATTCTCACCTTGCAAACACCAACACAGCCTGTTAAATACGAGTTCAATGGATATATCTACATGAATGTGTGTGTGGTATTGCATATACATCTAACCAACTAAAATATATACGCGGGGTCATCTTGGGCTTATTGACACAATGATAGTGTGTAATATTTAGGACATGATCAATGGATGTCGAAAAGGGCAACAATATTTGTATTTTAGCCAGACGTTAAAACTCGCGTTCAGTTTAGGGCGGTATAATATTTATACGACATACCAGTTGCTTTGAGACTAGCATGTCAAATGAACATGACTACCAAAGGATCTTTTACGCCAACTGCTATTTATACACGTCATCACGACACCAAATTGATGTTGGCGTACCATTATTTCAATTAATGAATGGTTAACGTGCCAATAGTACATAATGCATGTGCGGAATCGTGTCTGTATTTTAAATTGCTTAATGACCTATATCAGTATATTATATATACGACAGTGACTTTAGTATTACCTTTATCGTTAATAATAAGTGCAGGGGGGCTGCACCACACATAATTTACACAAAAACAAATATACGGCCAAGACACAACACGCAGAAATCACAAACAAACGAACTATTCAAATTGAATGGATCCTGGAGCTAGCTGTAAGCGTCCACTGTATCCTCTGCGAATTGATGTCCACAATTGTTCACCGTATTTTAATAACTGATACGATTACATAATACCTGATATCGGTTTATGACCACCACGTGTACGTAAGAAGGTTGTGAATGTTCGCATTTAGTCGATAATGGAATTAGCGTCCTACCTTTCTACCTTTAAGGATACATTATGTAAGATTTAGATTTTGAACTGACAGTTCTTGCTATAATAGTAAACAACAGATGATGAAAAGTTAATATCTTGAACAATTTCAGTCAAATTACTTCATTCAGAGCGGAGTTTTTGTCGTTTGCAAAATAGTGTAGCCCCTATTGTCATTGCTACCGTTGTTACGACAAAAAAACGTCTCGATTATCCATTTTTAAATCCTGAACTGTCAATCGTATTTGAATCTGTTAAAAATAAATACCTTCGGACGTTCTAGCAAATTGATTTTGTAAATCAATGTCAAATTAATGATTTATTTAACATTTGAGACCAAGAAAGATCTACATTAGGCAGATTTAGCTCTGGAATAACACATCCTTAAGAAAGAGTGAAACTATTTCTATATCATTGATCAGGACAGTGTAACAGATCTATTTTACAATATTGAATAGGGAAATAACTGGCTATTGTGATAGTGTAACCATTGTGATAAGGTTGAAAATATTAAATCTACTTAGTTTAGGTAGTCAGTATATTACACACATTTGGTTCTTCATTACCTTCTTTAAATATCGGGAAATGCATAAATCACATATAATCCCCCCTCCCCATAATGCTTACTAGTTCGCGGGTGCACTAGTCCGGCGATATTTATTATTGTCATTTGTACGAATGATGATAACATATTAATGCACACCCATAACGAAATCACACAAACAATAAAATGTAAAACACCATCCGGGCAAAGTTTCCTTCATATAGTACACTTGGAGCAGAACAGTAGGCGATTAAATTCCATTTATTTCATTTAATTTTATTTATATAAGGCTTCTCGGGTACATATATAGCCGCGGCACGATAATAGCTTAAAGGGTCATAGAAAACAGTGACGCCCTGAAGGATGGTATTAACAACTCGCTCCAAAAAGCTCATACGGTCAGACATTGGTAAAATTGGAAACAGTACAAATGACGGAGAATACATGATTCTGTAAAGATATGGAATGTAACCTGAGTCGAAATAAACAAACGGAATATCAAATTTATAAGGAACTAAATTCAACATGGTGACAACGGGTATTATATTCAGAACGACCAAATCGAATTTCTGTTCTTTGATTGTCGATAGAAACAATTCATCTGTTAACATAACATGGCATATCCACTTATACTCCTCGAAGGATAAGACCCTTTTCCCAGTTTTGAAATACACTGCACTTGGACTGAACTCAACATTGCTCGTCATATTTTCCATAGCTGCTAGAAGTTTATCTTCGGACGAGAAAGAGGTTGCTTTAATATTTCTAGATTTTAACTTTAATTTCCCTTCTAAGTTTGATGTGGCTGACATCCATACCTCATGTCCTCGTTCATTCAGAAATTCACCAAGAATAGCCATGCCTTGTAAATGACTAAAAGTTGGATACGCCAGGAACAATATCTTGGCTGCTATGACCACAGAGGGAAGCGTCAGAAGACACAGTATTGTTACAGAACTCTTCATTTTTCGTCGATCTGAAGTGAAGCAATGGTAACAGAAATTAAAATAAGCTATGTGTTTGTGGACATGGACGACGACAATATACGTACACATAAAATGTTGGCGTATAAAAAAAGCAATTGATAACCAAGTGAAGCACCGCGACCGATTTGCAAGCTAGAAAGGTGAAAGCTGCACGTTACAGTGAAGGGATCATCTGCTTTTGAATCGATTTTGGATCTTTATTGATACTGGTATCTATATCTGTCAATCGCGTGGTTATAAAAGTCGAGGTATGAAAGTAACGAAACTACATGTATACACCATGCTTCAACATTCATACTATCCGTTTCACCTGTCTCTATATCAGGGGGGTTGGATGGCTGAATGGTTAGCGTGAGCGCGCTGTATCATAAAGTCTGTCATTGAGTCGATTGGCGTGGTTTCGAATCCCCCGTTGTACGTGGCAAGGAGTAGGGTCGCCTGTCCAACCTCGTGGGTTTTCTCCGGGTCCTCCGGTTTCCTCCCACTGCTAAAGACCCCTACGCGCAAGCGAATTATGTAAAAAAAATTAAACCATATGTTAGTCCCGAAATGACCTAGTTTGTGTCGAGTGGACGTTAAACCCCATTTCTCTCTCTCTATATATATATATCAGAAGCAGAGTTATCTCGTTCCAAAGTCAAATTGCTAATCTATACGGGGCCTATCGGACAATGATCATAGTTCAACTCAGTCCAGGCATTCACCTAATGACTATCTACAAGTCTGATCATTCAACCACAATTAGAAGCATGGCAAATCATGAAAGTCTACAAGTTTTAACATTCTATCTCTATTATTGTGTCCTTTACTATCGACCAATCAAATGGATCATCTTCGCATCAATGATTAGCTTAAGCAGAATCTCACCGTCGAACTGAGTCTAGGTATGATGGATAGATGAACCTAAATTACAAGTCCATTGCCTTCTTCGAAAGCCTTAAGACATGATCGATGGATATTTCATTTCCATACATATTGGTATCGAAATTAACATCTAATCACCACGTTTTAACCTTATTAGTGCCATTAAGCTTTCAACTATGACTATCGTAAATAATTTACATAACGGGTCTCACCTTGTAAACACCTTGTTAAGCGCGCAGTATATCAGCGTTTACTTGTGCAGTCAGTTAACCTACTATAAATGTGTAAGTATAACCCATTATCAATAGCCGGTGCATATCAAACAGAGCTTGACGATCATTGATATAAATGGAATATCCGTCGGACATGTCTTAACCCGTCTTTATACGGCAATATTTTGCATATTTGCCAACTAGCGCATGTATGCAAATTCACATAAATGAATAAAAAACACGTCCAGGTAAAAAAAAAATCGCAACTTTACTTCATTATGATATACACAAAATCATAATCTAACTGGTATTTATCAGGGGTCATCCATGAGATGTTATAATGTAAAGATAATAATTAACATTAGCCACATGTATAGGTAGTAATGTATAGGTTCAGACTGAAAAGGGCAATTTTTAGTACGTATTGTATCAGAAGAAAACCTAGGTCAAAGGAGTGGTACTACAATGTTGCTAGGCCGGATGTTCATAATAATAAGCAACGTTACATCTCGACAACGGAAGAAGTTATACAATAATTGGTGATATATATATAACCGTATATATTTATGCTTGTTGATTGGAATTATTAGTTTTGAAACTTAAAACAATAGTTCCCTTTCTGGACCAGTAACTGGGTCCCAAACGCTGCTCGTCTTGTTCTTGGAGGGGGAGGGGGGGGCGCTCTTCGACATTTTTGTATAACGTGACAATTCCAAGGAGACGCTTCTTCGATAGTTTTGTATAACGTGACAGTTCCAACTGAATTTCGTGCCAAGGGTTGTTTACGTGTACGCTAAAGTGTACACGGGACCTTAATTTACGTCCCATGACTAGTTGCTGCCATTGCCTTCGTCGCTGACAGTCACAAGACGGAACTTACGCGACCAACATTGGAATCGATCCGGGGACCTCTGTGTTAAACGAACCAGCTCCCATACATCATAGCAAGTCACGGTTTTCTATGTCTTTATACTGTTATATAAATATAAATGAATTGGTGTTAACAACATGTTACATCATACATATGGTAAAACACAGTATATATATTGCAGATAACAGATTTTAAAACCAAAGTTAATCTGGCATATAAGAAAAGATCGAAGATTCCATTAGGAAGTGTTTATGTTTGCTGCCAATATATGGTAGTTTACCTTTCATGTTGTCCACATTAAAATCCTATTTGTATGTCTGCCCGTATACAGCCATGTTTAACAAATATCGTTAATAGCATATGCTTTGATACAGAAATGACATGAATTGTGGATAACATCACTTCCGAATTTAACAGAAAAACTGAATTTGAAAAAAAAAGAAAGATCCAAATTACATCCGTTTGCATAATCCGAAAATATCAAAGCATTTCTTGAAGCTATCACAGGCAATTATAAATCTAATCCAATATTTTCGTATCTTCTAACTGGAAGGAGATTAATGCCGTTAGACCTAATGAACAAACTTGTTGATTTTATTTTATCCAACGACCATTTATCATCAACCATATAGAGATCGAAGTTTGATTTAATGGTAGATGACGGTGTTCCGGCCACTACCGTGTTATCAATTATTTCCAAAATATGATACGTCTTTCACCGTTCTCACAGCCGCTAGCCATTTGATCAACACATTTGTATGTTTTAGAACAAATGTCCATGGAGCTATGATACACAGCTGTACAAAAGCAGCCTAAACACACAAAGGATCATCATATTTGCATTTATTCTTTAATTTTCTTTTATCTGCATATTGTCCCAATACATGGATAACTAATAAAAAAGCCTTTTGTTAATACATAAAAATTACCCCTAGATAGGATTCAGACCACTATTAATTTTTCTCATTTGGTTACCCATATTGATTGACATTCTCTGTCAGCTCTTGGTGGATACTCGTGACTTTGAGATGTAACGATAATAGAATTAAGAGGTTGGTCATGTTGAAATATTGGGCCGATAGTTGTGTTTAATCGACTGCTTTACTTCCAGGGTGAAAGTTATGAGAGCTTTTTGGGCAAGAAGTTGCTACATGTTGCTCCATATGTGGTAGAAGGTGTTCAACTTAACGGATCAAAGAGACCAGAATTTTAAAAATCATTGGGGGAAATCAGTGCTGACCTGGGGTCATACAGTGTGTATCAATATTCATATTTTTCAATGTTGATGAAAGTTGACTACTTGTTCCTTTGCAATTGGGAATGTCATTGTCATTCTGTTTCTTTTATGTTTTTGATTTCTGGTGCAAATCCGGTATACATGTATATGGATAGTAATGCAAAACTGCATTTGTGAAAAACAAAAAAATTGTCTATTATTATTAATACATTTTTTTAAAAACAATGTTCAACATTTGTTACCCTATACAAATATTGAGTATACCAAATTAATTAAAATTATTCATTGCCACACGAAGTGACACAATTTGAGCAAAACTGTCTTTAAAACCTATATATTTGAAATTTTAGTAATTTCAGTCAATTTAAACGGTCATATAAATATCAACCATTAATTTATAACTTCTTCCGTTGTCTCGATGTTGAAATGTTAAAGGGTTCCTGTGAAACCCGGCCTAGCTGCATCGTAGGTTTAGTTTATATTGAAGATCTTATTCTGATTTCATCTTGCGTCCACACATCCTACTGTAACATATTTTAAAACAGTAAAACAAAATAGCTAAAACTACGGAAACAGCGAGTAAAATGAACAGTAGAACATCCAGTATCAAATACTGATATAACGGCATATCGACACTGGATGATCGCATATAATCTCCACCGAATTTCAACACGTGTTCAATCCAAAACGTAGCTTCTTCTGTTGAATTATTTCGTTCATTTAGTTCCTTTAAAATCTGCGAAGCTTTGTTAACGTTCGATTTATAGGAGGAATTTTTAATAACTTCATTAATGTTAGCTAATATTTCGTCACTTTTAGCTGTAAATAATTCCATAGAGAGACCATATCCTCTAGCCGCCATATTGTGGGCATTCCCAGGTTGCTCTGCAAATATTGGAAAACCTAGCATAGGTACCCCATTACTGATAGCCTCTCCAATACCATTTGCTCCACAATGTGTTATGAATAATTTGATGTTTTTATGCGACAATAAAGATCTTTGAGGTATCCACTTTGACACCATCATTCGCTCATTACCTTTAACAAAATCACCTTTAATAATGAAATCATATTTTGTATTCCTAAAAGCCGTAACTAATTTGGTATAAATTGTATTATTAGTGTTAGGTACCATGCTCCCAAACGACACAAGTATGACGCCATTTTTAGATCGATCCAAGAATGTGGAATATTCTTGTGGGATTTTATCTTTTCTTATGGAGGTAATGGGATTTATTCGTTTAACATTAGGCATAGTTGGTATTGGTGGCAGTAATACATCATCACGTTCTATAATATATAACTGTGCTTTAAGAATTATATCATACACTTCTATATAAGGCTTCTCGGGTACATATATAGCCGCGGCACGATAATAGCTAAAAGGGTCATAGAAAACATTGGCTCCTTGAATGATGGTATTAACAACTCGCTCCAAAAAGCTCATACGGTCAGACATTGGTAAAATTGGAAATGGTACAAATGCCGGGGAGTATGGGATTCTGTAATGATATGGAGAGTAGGCTGGACCAAAATATACAAACGGAATATCAAATTTATAAGGAATTAAATTTAACATGTTCACTATGGGTATTATATCCAGAACGACCAAATCGAATTTCTGTTCTTTGATTGTCGCTAGAAACAATTTATCTGTTAACATAACATGGCATGTCCACTTCATGTCCCTTACGTTTAAGATCCTTTTCCCAGTTTTGAAATACACTTCACTTGGGCTGGTCTCAACTCTACTCTTTATATTTTCCACAGATGCTATAACTTTATCTTCGGACGAGAAAGGAGTGGCTTTAATATTTCTAGATTTTAACTTTAATTTCTCTTCTAAATTTGATGTGGCTGACATCCATATCTCATGTCCTCTTTCATTCAGAACATCACCAAGAATAGCCATGCCTTGTAAATGACTAAACGATGGATACGCCAGGAAAAATATCTTGGCTGCTATGACCATCGAGGGAAGCGTCAGAAGACACAGTATTGTTACAGAACTCTTCATTTTTCGGCGATCTGAAATGAAGCAATTATAAAAGAAATTAAAATAAGCTATGTGTCTAACCCTGTTTAATTTAATGAAACACATGGTTTGTGATCGTTCAATGCCACGAAGCATTGTAAATCTTTACGCAATAGCTTTACTACAGGAAATAAAATAGCCAATAATGAGGCTGATGTCACCCGCCAAATAAAAAAAAAGTAATGAGACAACACACATTTTTAAATTGCATATTATCTTTTGTTTATAAAGGATCGACCATTTTGCTTGTCCGTTCTTAATTTGAACAGAAAATGTTCATTATTGAAGCAGAAATATGTTATGAAAGGTGACGGACGAATAGGGGCAGTTTATTAGCTCCTGGTATTAAGTTACGATTAAGTAATGACAACAACAATAGTTCATTTTAATCTCTTTATTTTCCATTGTTCAGATTTTTTATAACAATAATCAAATATTGCTATGTTCCCACTATCACGATTCGTTCTACGATTAAACGTGGAGTAATCGTGGTGATCCTATACAGGTCTTATCATATATTGAGGTCAGTCGTAGCAATCGTGTTGATCGTATCGAAACGTAGCAGATCGTGGAATCAATAGGAACAATCCAATCACAACGCATCACACGACAGTTATCATTTGCTTGATAAAGACGAGAGTATCATCGTCGAAACGTTGCATGTTAACAAACCAGTGATTGTTATTCCATAAATAGTGTTAGTGTGTTACTGTTCAATTACTTAATGCCACTTAAAGAAGTTCTGACATTAGCTATTTGGAAGAATGAAAGAAGAAAATCGTTGTAAATAGTCTCTACTTTATTATAAGGTTCACATTTCTTAATTGTAAGCATAATATCGTTTTCAACTTTTATTTTATATGAATCTTGAATTTTTAACTCTGTTTCTGAGCGCCATGGCAGATAGAGTATCAATAGTCTATGATAATATAGTACGTGATCATTTTCGTTGGAGACATAATGCTATCGGTTAACACGTTTGTCTTTTAAGTGACATGTTTTGTTACTGTTACTATAAATATCTGAATTACTATTGTTGTCATCAATATTTTTGGAATGGCCTAGTGGTCTAGAGTGTCGCGCTTCCACCTCTAGCTGGCCGGTTCCCTCTGGCTTGTTGCTGTGGTTTCGATCCTTGGTGTGAGCGTATGTGGCTTGGAAATAGGGGCGCCTTCTCAGCCTCGTGGGTTTACTCCGGGTACTCCCACAGGAAAGACCCCTGCGCGTGCGCTGAGAAAATGAAAAGTGGACGTTAAAAACAACAGTTTGTCATCATTTGATTTAGAAGTAGAGGTGTTGTTCTGAGACCAAAATTCTGCAAGGGTAATAATATACCAAAAAGAAAAAAACAAAAAACGTCGGTACGATTTCAAAATCAGGGAGGCACTTTAATCAAATCATTCTAGATAACGACTTATAAATGGATCAAAGCAATTTTTTATGAACAGTATGTTGACACATTAGTGATTAATTCATCACAATTCCAAGACATTACGAGAAGTTTAGAGTCTGTGCGAGTGTCACTAACAGCAGCGCAGCGTCTGTATTTGGAGTGGACCAGACGATTGATGAGCGTCACTGGCACCTGGAACCACTCTCAGAAAAGCCTGGCTCAATCCATCGGCTGTGCTTGGTCTCGGTACGATGTTATTAAGTCTCCTCTGAATTTCACTCTTTGGTTTAGGCCGATTCCACCCCAAAAAATTATGCTTGGACCTCCACAGACGAGTGGACCAGACGATTGATGAACGTCATTGGCACCTGGAACCACACTCTCAGAAAAGCCTGGCTCAATCCATCGGTTGTGCTTGGTCTCGGTACGATGTTATTATGTCTCCTCTGTATTTCACTCTTCGGTTTAGGCCGATTCCACCCCAAACCATTATGCTTGGACCTCCCCATAAATCTCGTTCCATGACACATTGGTCAGAATAATGCTGGCCACGTCGACGCCTTATTCTGGTCCTGCCATCGGCAGTTGATACACAATACTGACTCTCATCTGTGAACAGAACAGTTCCCCGTTGCCCATGTCGCCAGTTCTTGTATTGCTGGGCAAACTGTAGACGTTCAAGTCGATGGCGAGGTTCGTCCACGGCAATGGATGTTCTCTCTGGTGAGACGTCGGCGCACTGTATCGGTACTGATGGGTCTTCCGTGTGTTCCCACTGTCTGGCGTGCTGTCTCCGATGCCTGTGTGAAGAGGTGCTGCACGCGCTGTCGCACAACATGGCAGTCTTGTCGCCTTGTGGTAACTCTTGGTCTACTCGGGGGCGATCATCCGTGGTGTTGGTGGCGTCGAGTATTCCAAGCGCCTGGTTCCTTTGAGCTGTCGTGAGTCGTGGCATGCTGCTGACGTTGTAGCGTGAATGATTCAACCAGGTATGGGGGTGCATTTTATAGGGCCGGTCCCGGTGTGCAGCATGAGTTACATGAAAATAATGGAGAACACACGTTCACGTCGATGGCGAGGGTCGTCCACGGCAATGGATGTTCTCTCTGGTGAGACGTCGGCGCACTGTATCGGTACTGATGGGTCTTCCGTGTGTTCCCACTGTCTGACGTGCTGTCTCCGATGCCTGTGTGAAGAGGTGCTGCACGCGCTGTCGCACAACATGGCAGTCTTGTCGCCTTGTGGTAACTCTTGGTCTACTCGGGGGCGATCATCCGTGGTGTTGGTGGCGTCGAGTATGCCAAGCGCCTGGTTCCTTGAGCTGTCGTGAGTCGTGGCATGCTGCTGACGTTGTAGCGTGAATGATTCAACCAGGTATGGGGGTGCATTTTATAGGGCCGGTCCCGGTGTGCAGCATGAGTTACATGAAAATAATGGAGAACACATTACCATCTCAGAAGTAAGGTTGCGTTTTTGAGTACATTTCCTTGGGGAAGGAGCTTTATTGGTCAGGTCAAGTTGGATATGTGGTCACAAACATACAATAAAAACATTTGGCAAGTTTTATGCAATGTGTCTAATCAGAGTAACACACCAATTTTGTAGTGAATGTGGCCGAGCAGAATAATTATCATGAATACTTGGCATATACAAATCTGTTTGTTCATCTTTCATTTTATCTAAAATATATTTTAGCTTTAAAGTCTTTGGTCTATTTTCTTTTACATCCATTTATGTTGGATTTTCGTAGTGGCAAAGGTAGATGAATTCGAGCAATTGTTTCGTGTTCTGATACCTCTCTACATTTTCTGAAAACATTACCTATGTCTTTTAATGCGTCCCGGACATTTGATGGGATGCGTCTTTATTGGCCTTGTTCATTAGTTCGCCCATAGTACGTTCAGGTTTACATATGTAGTATGTTGAATATGCGATACATGTCCATATATTTAGTGATAAATTGAATATGTATATTTGATTATAGTGCTTGTGAAATTTGTTCATTATTATTATTGACATTAACTTCATTTGGTTCAAGTTTCATAATAATTGAGGGCCTCCGTGCAGCTATTTTCAGCTCTTCAGTATTGTCTTGTAGTGTTACCCTAACTTCATGTAGAATAAAGATTGTAGTGTTATTGTTAATGATACATTTTTCTCAGTTAAAATGGTATATAGTTTAGCTTGTATAAATTTAGCTCACGCCTTAATACCAGTGGGGGTCTTTAGTAGTGGGAGGACCCGGAGAAAACCCACGAGATTGGACAGGCGACCCTACAGGCGTCACGTACAGCCGGGAAATCGAAACCACACCAGTTGACTCAATGACAGCCCTTATGAAACAGCGCGCACGTGCTAACCATTCGCCCCCCCCCCTAAAACTGGCATATGATTACCGTATACACAAGGCTTTATGCATGACCGAAATCAAAATGGTGCCTAAATTACCATCTAATGAATATATACTAAGTCATATCTTTGTCAAATATTAAAAAGGATAATAATTTCTGACCCTAGCGCCATTAGCCTAGGCTTTAAACTACAGTTTAAATTACGTGGTACATTCTCACCTTGCAAACACCAACACAGCCTGTTAAATACGAGTTCAATGGATATATCTACATGTATGTGTGTGTGGTATTGCATATACATCTAACCAACTAAAATATATACGCGGGGTCATCTTGTGGTTATTGACACAATGATAGTGTGTAATATTTAGGACATGATCAATGGAAGTCGAAAAGGGCAACAATATTTGTATTTTAGCCAGACGTTAAAACTCGCGTTCAGTTTAGGGCGGTATAATATTTATACGACATACCAGTTGCTTTGAGACTAGCATGTCAAATGAACATGACTACCAAAGGATCTTTTACGCCAACTGCTATTTATACACGTCATCACGACACCAAATTGATGTTGGCGTACCATTATTTCAATTAATGAATGGTTAACGTGCCAAAAGTACATAATGCATGTGCGGAATCGTGTCTGTATTTTAAATTGCTTAATGGCCTATATCAGTATATTATATATACGACAGTGACTTTAGTATTACCTTTATCGTTAATAATAAGTGCAGGGGGGCTGCACCACACATAATTTACACAAAAACAAATATACGGCCAAGACACAACACGCAGAAATCACAAACAAACGAACTATTCAAATTGAATGGATCCTGGGGCTAGCTGTAAGCGTCCACTGTATCCTCTGCGAATTGATGTCCACAATTGTTCACCGTATTTTAATAACTGATACGATTACATAATACCTGATATCGGTTTATGACCACCACGTGTACGTGTTCGCATTTAGTCGATAATGGAATTAGCGTCCTACATTTCTACCTTTAAGGATACATTATGTAAGATTTAGATTTTGAACTGACAGTTCTTGCTATAATAGTAAACAACAGATGATGAAAAGTTAATATCTTGAACAATTTCAGTCAAATTACTTCATTCAGAGCGGAGTTTTTGTCGTTTGTAAAATAGTGTAGCCCCTATTGTCATTGCTACCGTTGTTACGACAAAAAAACGTCTCGATTATCCATTTTTAAATCATGAACTGTCAATCGTATTTGAATCTGTCAAAAATAAATACCTTCGGAAGTTCTAGCAAATTGATTTTGTAAATCAATGTCAAATTAATGATTTATTTAACATTTGAGACCAAGAAAGATCTACATTAGGCAGATTTAGCTCTGGAATAACACATCCTTAAGAAAGAGTGAAACTATTTCTATATCATTGATCAGGACAGTGTAACAGATCTATTTTACAATATTGAATAGGGAAATAACTGGCTATTGTGATAGTGTAACCATTGTGATAAGGTTGAAAATATTAAATCTACTTAGTTTAGGTAGTCAGTATATTACACACATTTGGTTCTTCATTACCTTCTTTAAATATCGGGAAATGCATAAATCACATATAATCCCCCCTCCCCATAATGATTAAGATTTCGGGACGGGGCTGTTCAGTCAGTCCTTAACAAATTACTGCAGTGTAGTCACTGTGTTAATAGATGATAATAATCCAAGAATCGTGGGTCATCATATATCTACAGGGAATGCTTACTAGTCCGCGGGTTTACTAGTTCGCGGGTGCACTAGTCCGGCGATATTTATTATTGTCATTTGTACGAATGATGATAACATATTAATGCACACCCATAACGAAATCACACGAACAATGAAATGTAAAACACCAACCCCGACCGACAATGCAATGTAATGCCATTCGGGCAAAGTTTCCCTCATATAGTACACTTGGAGCAGAACAGTAGGCGATTAAATTCCATTTATTTCATTTAATTTTCCTACTTTTCTGCGTCAAACGGACTATTGAAGATAGGCATACACCATGCAGAGGGCTATGACGGAAATTTTCTAGGGACAGTGGCATTTCTCCATCCAATACCAACTGTGAAGGGTTCTTTTATGTGCACGCCAATGTGAATACAGGGCTTATGTTTTTGTCCAATCTACACAACTAGGCCCTTCGTCTTGCACTACCGAAAAGAGAAACCACGCTACAAAATCCCGGGGAACTTACTTGACCAACACCAGGATCAGTGTACATAAGATCTCATTCTATATCTTCAATTAGTTTATGTTACCCTGTTTAAAAGTTAAAGGGAACTGGTGAATTTAAGAAACCTTTTTGATTTCATCTTGCGTCTACACACCCTTTTGTAACATATTTGAAAACAGTAAAACAAAATAGTTAAAACTACCGATACAGCGAATGGTAATTTATTTCTCAGTAATTTATGACTTTTGAGTAAGGAGCCACGGTGGTTCAGCGGAGATCGAATGTTCGATCCCTGCATTGGCCGAGAAAGTTAATCGGTATTTTCCATCGTAGTTCCCCCTTTTTAGTGTGCAGGACAGCGGGCCCATGTACGTAAAAGACCCCTTGACAGTTGGAATTCGAAATAAGAGTCGGCCATAGTGCCGCTGCCGAGCAAAATTTCCCTTGTTCATGTCCGTCTTCATTAGCCCAGCAAGAGCAGAACAATAGGACGTTAAATCCCATTTCATTTGATTTTCTTCTGAGTATGTGGTAATTTATCTCTCAGTAATTTATGGCTTGTTTTGTAAGTTGTTTTTTTTTCTTCCTGAGTATTTCAAAATTTACCTCTCTGTAATTTATGGATTGATTTGTCTGCTTTATTGATATTTTCTTTCTGGGTATGTGGCCATTTATCTCTCAGTAATTTATGGCTTGTTTTGTTAGTTGGTTTTGTTTCGTCTTTCTGGAGATTTGTTAATTTTTTTCTCGAGACAGAACGATGGCCGAAATGACTACAATATGATATGGTTGTTAGACTTATAAATGTAATAGTTTTTAATGTGTGTTCCTGTACTGTTAAAATAAAGAAGTCCAAAACCACAGTCATCGTTATCAATAGAATAGTCATCGTTATCAATAGATTTTTGATCCTATGTTACACATGTTAACGATTGTATACAGAGTCCGTTAAAAGCATGATTAAATAAATGTGTTTTAAGTTTGTTTTTTTTTAAAGAATATAGAGGTGTACAACATCTTAAACTGAATGGTAGATTATTCCATAAAACACGTGCTTGATAATTAAAAGAGTGCAAATTGAACCTAGTCCAAGGTACAGCTACAACGAGAATAGACCTATTATCACAAGGAGAAAAGAAAGGCTATCTATTGGGTTTTAGGAACTTAAAGATAAAGAAATAATTTATGGAGATTATAATACGCAAGATGATGAATAATAGGAGATGCGTTATAATACATTAGTCAATTTTCCTTTTTCGCAACTGTTGCTTCAAGGTCTGCATCAGTGTCGGCTTGAAATATTTAATTAATCATTGCACTTTGGTGGTTAATTTTCTGCCTTAATGAAATGTTCTCTCTGTGCAAAAATAAGACTCGAGTATTTAAGCTATCAGTCTTTTGTTCAGTTGCCACTGCATCAAGTCGTGATTTCTCTAACAGCATATTACACTTACAAGTAGAAGCTTTTATTTTTCGTCTTAGTTTTGCTAGTGAGGTATTGGCTTCACGGGTTTCACCAACTGACAAATGGTAAAGAGCTACTTTGAGTTCTGTATCGAATTCAGTATGTTTTTCATTGATATGATCTTTAATGTAATCTAGTCTCTTCCTTCTTTTTCTGGGTGTAATATCATCCTCATCAGTGTTTTCTTCGTGCGTCTTTTCAGGTGTTGATATTGGGGTGTAGAGAAGACTAGGTTCTTTTATTTTTGTGGGTGTAACACTGGGTTCTTTTATTTTTGTGGGTGTAACATCATCTTCATCAGTTTTTTCCTCATGCTGCTTTTCAGGTGTAGATATTGGAGAATAGAAAAGACTGGTTTTCTTCATTTTTGTGGGATTTAGGTCATCAATGGTTTTTAAATTTTTAGGTTCATATGGTATTGAGATAGGGCTGTCTAGAGGAGTCTGTTCTGGGCTTGAGTCTGTATTGGTTGCCACACGTTTTACCTGAATGAAAGAAAATAAATATGCATAGGTGTTGGAACGTGTTTAACCAGTTCTATCACATAATATGTGATAATGACTGGCACTAATATTGTCCTTTAAAAAAATGATATTGGTCCGTTGTTGAGTAGAATATTTTCTTCCCCATAAATCCTACAATTGTATTCTTCCAATAAAATCGTATTCCAATATTTAACTTAAACAAACCGTTTTTCGCATATCACAGAAATTATAGATAATATAGGGGAAAATTTGACCGTGGATCTCCAGAGAATACGTGTTAGACACAGTTAAGACAGCAGTTTATATATAATTAGGTGCATTTTGGTGGTTGTGTAATCAAGGTAGCCTATTCTAAAAATAGCTGGTCGGATCTTTTTCAGAAAGCTAGCTGTAGATTTCCCCAAGCTCACGGGGTTAGGCCACGTGATTGTTCCGGAGGGTTAGGTCTTTGGTTAGAGTTAGTGCTAGCCCTTCAGGAAATCTGCAGGTGGCCTTCGGATATAGATCTAACCATAAATAGCGATAGAATGAGTGAGAAATAAAATACCGATGAAACATAAAGTAAGTTATTTAGAATTGATTTTATGGTATTCAGTTTTGTACTTCAACAGTTTTATACCCAAGACAAAATATAAATAGTATGTCTAGTCGGTGATCACGTGGAGTGAAGTATTGATAAAACGTCACAAAGAGTATGCTTTCGCCGTAAAACGGGGTCGTCTGCTAAAAAGACAACACGCGATTTATCATCAGCCAATCGTTCAACACCATTTTCAAATGGTCAATATAATGAAGCCTTCTTTAATTGGCATTTAGTAATTGAACATGTTAACACAAGGTACAATTTTATGGATACACAATTACTGAGTTTAATAGTAAGCGACGTTTCAACGAGGATACTCATTTGCTTGATAAAGAAGAGAGTATCCTCGCCGAAACATCGCTTAGTATTAAACTCAGTAATTGTGTATCCATAAAATTTTATCTTGTGTTAATTATGAAACCTCTTTACACAAACTTTTCCTTTTAATATGTGTGTTTATCATCTAGTCATTGGTTTAGTCATTAAAAGGATATCCAATATTTTATTCCTGTAATTATTTTTATCTGTAAAAATATTTTATAATAAGAAAACTGAATTCACTTATATCCAAAACTGAATTTGCCTTTTTTTGAAACAGAAAATCATATAATAAGACCAAGTTGAATTATAATAAAGAGAAGACATTAGACTACAACCAGGTGTTATTAAAGATAAAAACTTCAACTGAGAATTTCCAGTACAAATACAGAGAAAAAAAAGAAATAAAAAATTGAAAAAGAATTATTATAAATATATTAAATATGTAGCATATAGTAATGTGTTGAACATTTAATGCCAGAAAGAAAACAAAGAACTTGGCACAACTTTCACCAAGAAGAATATAAAGATCCATTGATAGAACATGCATTTGATGTCATGCATTTGAACGATGGCATGCATGGTAAAAGAGAATGAAAGAAGGAAGAAAGAAATTTAAAATTATACAATCAGTTAATTTTAAAGTTGGAAAGTGTAATGTTAAAATACTTACCAATTGCTCATCATCCAACTAAGTCAGGGTAGTCCAATTTTCAAGGTATTGATGTCGCGCTCCAAAATCACGACCAATCAAATTGATCATCATCGAACTTAGTCAAGATATTGATGTACTGAAACTATACTCCGAGTTTTATGTAATGAAATTATACACCATTTTGCACCACTCTCACTCAATTGGAACCCAAAACATCGACGCAGATAATGGTCATTATTGAACTTGGACAAGGTACTGATGTAATGAAACTGTAGAAAATGCACATTTTAGAACTTAGTCATGGTTTTGATGTAATGATATAAGCAAAGCTTTGCCATTTTTTACTGTCGATCTCCACAGTATCGACCAATCAAATTGTTTATCACTCTGCTTAGCCTGAGCCGAAATGGGTTATTATCGAACTTAGTCAAGGTATTGATGTAATTAAAACATCACTCGGACTTAGAAACAAAGTTATCGTGTCCCAAAGCATCAACCAATCAATGGTATCGTGTCCCAAAATGGCATATCTCTGTTTAGCCTAACCAGAGAAAGTTGTTTTGTTCCAAATTGCTTATCGCTACTTCGCCTTAACAGAAAATTCTCATTATCGAACTTAGTCAAGGTATTGATATAATGAATCTATACCCGGGAGTTTTATCGCTCTCATCCAGTTAGAATCGTGTTCCAAATTGCTTATCTCTGCTTAGCCTTAGTGAAAATGGGCATGACCAAACTCTGGCAATGCATTACCCTAATAGACACCCACATCGAGTTTGATCATTCTACCTCATTTAGAAGGAGAGTTATTGTGTTCCAAAGTCTCGACCAATCAGATTGAAGTCTGTACTTTGCCTAAGCAGAAAATGCTCAGCATCGAACTTTGTTAAGGCATTGGTGTAATGAAACTATACACGAAGTTTCACCACTATCACTCAAGTAGAATCGACGTTGTCGAGCTCCAAAGTCTCGACCAATCAAAGTGCTTATCGCAAGGCGTACCCCAAGCTATAAGTAATTCGCTGGACGATCGTGGCTGCAATGAAATCCCATGATTGGTATGGCTAATCCGAGCCTTCGACAAAGAAGATAAATTGAAAGTATAGTCTATCTTTATACTTGTCTACTGTCTACGATATCACCCATGGTGGAAGTGGACATAAGAAGTAGTATCTTTATTAATTAGAACTGTAGCGTTCATATCGTTGACTAAGCAACAAATAACTGTTATCAATGAAAATATACGACATTAATAAATCATTGTCGTCAGTTTATATACATAATGTGTTTTAATTAAAATTGTTAGTACCCAGGCAGTAGTCATCAAGTAGGTGGTTTATTTTCACTAAGGTGTTAAAATTTTGACTATTGAATGATATACACCACTATTGTCCAGGTTTGTATATTCAATAGTGATGGGTGTTATAAATAGTCACACTTTTACCCCAGTAGTGACAATTTTTACAACTAATTAAACACCTAGTTAATGACAACTGTATAATTTCTAACCACTTTCTATACATACTAAACATTAGTTTAGAATACTGACCACTTACATGATTAAATGACAAAAATGTTCATTACTAAAAGGCCTAGCTTCATTAGTCAACGGTATCAGCTTACCAGTGTAGGTTACTGTGGACAGCGACCCATTTCTTTCGACAAAACAACGAGGACTTTTTCTTCTAGAGTACGTAATCGTAAATGTGTTTTGTATACGAGACTATTTTCACAGGATTTTGTTTGCACAGGGGTAAATTTGCTATCCTTAGCTTCACAAAGCCCGATCACTATGATTTGGCGGATTCTATGGGCTAAATATCCAGTTGTTTGCAGACGACACCCAACTTTATAATATTGAATTTGACGCAGGCTCACAACATTCCACAATATAGAACTTTATCTCACAGAATTTTTTGCGTGGATGACATAACATTTCTTAAAATTAAATCCAAAAAAAACTAGAACTGTTAGTGAAATGAAATGGGGTCTGTGTTGCTCCGACTGGGCTAATGAAGACGGGCATACGCCATACAGTGTGCTATGAGGGGAATCGTATTCCAAGGGTAGCTATCGAAGAATCAATTCCGGTGGATTGTGTATGGTTTTGAATTTTTTAAGTCGTTTGATTCCGTACATCTCCGATGTATACACTGGTCCTCGGTGTTTCGTCCCATCCGAACGACCAAACAACTGTCCTTGCCAGCCCCCCCCCCCCCCCCGTGCTGCACCACTGACAAGGGGAAACCACGCCGGAAAATCTCGATGAAAATTCTCGGCCAATGCAGGGATCGAACACGCGACCTCCAGACTAGCGAGCCAGCGTCTTTCACACTTAGCTAACGTGGCTCCAGAACTAATTGAAACCAAGCAACAACTCTGTAAAATTGATCACAAAGCTCGAAAGATTGGTGCTATATTAGACTCGAGCCTATCGTTTAAAGATCACATACAAAGTATTTGCTCCACTACCATCTGTCATATAAATATATCGAATTGCAAATTAAAGAAAAACTCATTCATCTCAACTAAACTAGATTGTCACAATGGTTTACTATATGGCTTACCAAACTACAACAAACATCAACACATCTCCCCTGTATTGCAAGCCCTGATCTGTAAATAATCACTGAATATAACAGCACCTAAGAAACTGAACTTCGGTATTAACACACTTTATAAATGATATTATTATTTTGTTGGTAATGTCTCTATGTATTGTTGGTCACAAACTGCCTATTCAAGCAGTTCATATGTGAAAATTTTGGGTGCCAAGTAGTATCTGTGACAAACATCAACTAATACTCCCCAGTTATGAAAGCTCCATCTTTCGGACATCCAGTGGTTCTTCAACTATGTTTTAAACAGAGACATTTCATCGTCAAGTCACAATATTTTCGAACCTAACTTTCACGCAGGTTTTCTTCTGATATTTCCTCAATTTAAAAACCCAACCCAGAGCAAGTCCTAAGAACTTATCTACGTCTTTCCCGTATGAGCCTGATCATTACTACGCATATTTCCAAATATGCGCTACTTGATATATGAGAGAGAGAGGTTTAACGTCCACTCGACACAAACTAGGTCATTTCGGGACTAACACAAGGTTCAATTTTAAGTCAACAATTCGCTTGCGCTTGGGGGTCTTTAGCAGTTGGAGGAAACCGGAGGACCCGGAGAAAACCCACGAGATTAGACAGGCAACCCTACAGGCGTCACGTACAGCCGGGGAATCGAAACCACACCAGTTGACTCAATGACAGGCCTAACGATTCTTCGCCCCCCCCCCCCCAAAGTTGGTATATGATTACCGTATATACAAGGCTTTATGCATGACCGAGATCAAAATGGTACCTAAATTACCATCTAATGAATATATACTAAGTCATATCTTTGTCAAATATTAAAAAGGATTATAATTCCTGACCTTGGCGCCATTAGGCTTTACACTGCAGTTATATTGAATAATCTACGTGATACATTCTCACCTTGAAAACACCAACACAGCCTGTTAAATACGGGTTCAATGGTTTAGATATATTTATGTATGTGTGTGTAGCATTGAATATATATTTAGCCAACTAAAATATAAACGCGGGGTCATCTTGGGGTTATTTACACAATGATAGTAGGATAGTGTCTAATATATAGGACATGTTCAATGGAAGTCGAAAAAGGCAACGTATTTTAGCCAGACGTTAAAACTCGCGTTCAGATCAGGGCGGTATAATATCTTACGACATACAAGTTGCTTTGAGACTAAAATGTCAAATGAACATGACTACCAAAGGATCTTTTACGCCAACTGCTATTTATACACGTCATCACGACACCAAATTGATGTTGGCGTACCATTATTTCAATTAATGAATGGTTATAGTGCCAATAGTACATAATGCATGTCTGTATTTAAGTTGCTTGATGGCCTATATCGATATATTATATATACGACAATGACTTTAGTATTACCTTTATCGTTAATAGTAAGTGCAGGGGGACCACACCACACATAATTTACACAAAAACAAATATACGGACAAGACACAACACGCAGAAATCACAAACAAACGAACAATTCAAATTGAATGGATCCGGGGGCTAGCTGTAAGCGTCCACTACATCCTCTGCGAATTGATGTCCACAATTGTTCACCGTATTTTAATCACTGATACGATTACATAATACCTGATATCGGTTTATGACCACCACGTGTACGTAAGAAAGTTGTGAATGTTTCGGATTTAGTCGATAATGGAATTAGCGTCCTATTTTTCTACCTTTAAGGATACATTATGTAAGATTTAGATAAAGAACTGACAGTTCTTGCTACATGTATAATAAAAAAAAGAAATGAAATGGAGTTTAACGTCCTACTGTTCTGCTCCTAACCTGGGCTAATGAAGTCGGGCATACGCCATACAGTGTGCTATGAGGGAAATTTTGCCCGGACAGCGGCACTACGGCCTACTCTTATATCGAATTCCAACTGCCAAGGGATCTTTTACGTGCACGCCAATGTGTACACGGGACCTCGGTTTTTCGTCCCATCCGAACGACTAGACAGTTTTCCTTGTCAGCCCCTTACGTGTATAATAGTTAAACGACAGATTAGATAAGGAAAAGTTAATATCTTGAAAATTTCGGTCAAATTCCTTTATTCAGAGCAAAGTTTTTGTCGTTTGCAGAATAATGTAGTCTCAATTGTCATTGCTACCGTTGTTACGATAAGAAACGTCTCGATTATCCGTTTTTAAATCAAATGAACTGCCAAACGTATTTGAATCTGTTGAAAATCAAAACCATCCGAAGTTCTAGAGAATTGATTTTGTAAATCAATGTCAACTTAATGATTTATATAAGATTTGAGACCAAACGAAAAATCTACATTAGACAGATTTAGCTCTTGAATGACACATCTTTAAGAAAGAGTGAAACTATTTCTATATCACTGATCAGGACATTGTAACAAATCTATTATACAATATTGAATAGGGAAATAACTGGGTATTGTGATGGTGTAACCATTGTGATAAGGTTGAAAATATGAAACGTACTTAGTTTAGGTGATATGAAATGAAATGGGGTTTAACGTCCTACTGTTCTGCTCCTAAACTGGGCTAATGAAGACGGGCATATGCCCTACAGTGTGTTATGAGTGACATTTTGCCCGGGCAGCGGCGTTACGGCCTACTCCAACTGCCAAGGGATCTTTTACATGCACGCCAATGTGTACACGGAACCTGGTTTTTTTGTCCCATCCGAACAACTAGACAGCTATCCTTGTCAGCCCCCCCCCCCCCGTCCTGCATCACTGGCAAGGGGAAACCACGCCGGAAAATCTGGATGAACTTTCTCGGCCAATGCAGGTATCGAACACCCAACCTCCAAGCTAGCGAGCCAGTGTCTTACCCACTTAGCCACCGTGACCCCCCCCCCCCCCCCCTTAGTTTAGGTAGTCACTATATTACACACATCTGGTTCTTCAGTACCTTCCCTGTTTAAATATGGGAAAATGCTCAAATCACATATAATACCTTCCACCTCCACCCCCTTAATGATTAAAATTTCGGGATCAAGGTGGTTGTCTTTAATTTTGATGAGGCTGTATATATATATATATAGACCTCCCAGTTTACTATATTGTATTGCTTGATAACGATAAGAGGATACTTATCGAAACGTTGTGCTTGTGTATAATAAACCAGTGATTGGTTCCCATATAACTGTGTTAGTTCAATCAAACTGTATCTGGAGAGGAAGATGGCCGACAACCCGACATTACGACATTTTTAATGTCATATTGTCAAATTTCTTTATTGTGCGTATTTCTTTTCGGGCGCTTAGCTGTTCTTTATAGATTTAGTAAATATTACCCAAAACTGATATGTTCTCCTGTGCAAATCCTTTTCTACAATCATCCATTTGTCAGGAACATCCAGGTCTAAATTTCAAAACTTAATAACAGGCACCGTGGTCAGTTTGGTAAAGTGTCGTTTATTTTCGGGGACTAAATGATCTAAGATGAAGACAATGGAAATGCTGTTATTTCGAATGATCTGTGTAAAATATTTTATGTAAATGGTAAGGTAGTTCATAATATTGTGAATTATGTAAATTTGTTAAAACTTGTGGCTGAAGAAGTGATTGCCTTTAGACATTGTGTAAATATAACAGGCATTTGTACATTTACCTTAATGCAAAGTGATGCTTTCCAAAATGTTGGTAATATTTGTCATAATTCCTGTTTCAACGCAACAACAGAGTGAGAAAGGGTATTTAATCAACCAAATATTATTAAAGTATTTGAGGCATATTCTCTGAATGGTATTTAGTACTTAGATCATAATCAAATAATATACTATTTATGGATAACAATTACTATGGTTTATTTTACTGCGATGTTTCAACAGGATTTCATTAAATTTATTTGTGTTGATATATGTCTGATAACGACTTAAACCATAGTAATTGTTATCCATAACTACGCTCGCGGTATGTTATTTGGTTACATATTTGGGACAATGGTATCAAAGGGAGATAACGTAAAAGGGTGTCGGGGGGGGGGGGGGGGCGGTGGCCAGCAGGTTTGAAGTAAAGGGGCGTTTGGGGATCAACCCAAGTTTCTTATCGGAAATTCTCACTAGTTAGGTGGCCAATAACCACGGGACTACAATTGCCTGGTTCTTGACGACTGGCGTTTATACGTTTTGTTTCACGCCATTGATCTTATATTGATGCTGGAAATATCGGAATGCTTTGGTAACGGTGGTTCGGGAACATTGATGTACTTTACCATAAAAAGTTGTTGCCATTCTTGCGACTCTTTCTTCAAAAGGATTCGTGAAACAGTACAACGACCCGACTAAACTGTAGTCACATAGATGTTATTTGGCTGGAAAGCTCCATTTTGTCAGCTTAATAATGTCACCGGTCATTGTGATACACCCAGTTAACAGGGGTCTAGTATATAGACTTATTTCATTCAATTCTATGAAGTTCTGTAGACATATATATATGAGGATAGCTGTATTCTCCGACCTAGTGTCTTACGCCGAGACAAAATAATCGGTGGGTCTTTTTATCAAGGGAAGTAAATGCATTTAACAAAATTTGACTTTGGATACAAACCACCAATCGCCACGAATGCAAATCCACTGTTCTATCGCCTTTTGCATAGCGATTGTGTTTTCATTTTGGTGTCGAATCTACGAAAAGCATTTGAATTTACATTTTCTGCTAGGTCTTGGTCACTATTAAAGATTTAATAAGTTTGCCATGCTGAAATGTAGGGCGAATATTTAAATGTTTACGAATAGGCTACTTCCAATTTGCATATTTCGAAATTGGTATCCATTACGAAGCTTCAGAACGGAATAGTAAAAAAAAAATTTATCCGGATATCCAACATTTATTGACAGCTGACGAGATGTAGTGAAATATTTATGAAAATCACTGTAGAAAGATAAGTTCTGTAGTAATTTCGGACTTCCTTGTTGTGTTTCCCTTTGTGATCCTAAATAAAACTACAGGTTAGTTGGTTTCTACAACTTTTTTGTTAAACTTGTTGGCTTCGAAGGTCCCTCGTTCTCAATAAAGCATAGATCTACTCGGAATATCTGGGTGAGCTCTGATCAATTTCGCTCAACATCCTCTTTTATAACCCCCTTATTTCTGTACGTTATAGACTGACCTTGGCGTTAATTTCCTTCCCAAATATGGAGTAAACACCCCCATTCTCCCAAGACGGGGAGGGGGGCATTGCTACATTTGGTTTGGTCTACCAAACACATGTCATAAACAGATGGAATTTGATGAATATTTTGACAATGGTAAGGATTTTACCAAAATATCACTGTTTTTTTATATATAAATACATCATTCCCTTTCATTAGTCCGTGGGATTTGACTGCATATAAATTGTGAACCAATAATTAGTTAAAAATACACTACGGTCTTAAGGACCAAAATATTACACAGTCGTCTGTTAAGCACTTGGGCACATTGATCAGCAGTGAATTTTCGCTAGACCGCTACAATCACTGATAAAGATGACATCGATGCGACTTAATGAGTCCCAAATATTAACCCTTTTCTTCCGTCAAATTAAATTCTAAAACATTTTTTTCATTTATTAGAAAAATAAATAAAGACGTTTGAATTATTTGTAGGTAAAAATCATTTCTTATTTAGTGTAAATGGGCATTAAAATAAGTAAAATTTACCATTTAGCCCGAATCAGTAACGTCTTATGTAAACAATGCACGCTCTATTGAGCCAATGATTGACGCCACGTGATGTGACGTCACGTGTCGAAACAGTCATCTGTTAAAGAGATATTAGAAGATCTCTGTGAAACAGATTGGCACTTAGGGTCAAGACCATTTACTATTCGACAATAATAATTTGATTTTATTTGTTCCACCCTCGTATCACAGGCACTTGAAGGGATTAAAATAAAACTTCTTACTACTGTTTGACTATATGTATATTACAGTATTAACAAGGTTTCTTGCCCGCCATTTTGTTTCGTCTGCTATCATCTCGAAATACTCACTAGTTCTAGCACTTCCTGTCGTTTTCATTGCCAACGAGATTCCAATGTAATTAAATTTGTCATTTTACAGCGTTATTAATTACAAACCAACCCCGAAGCGCTATTTTATTTTAATCCCTTCAAGTGCCTGTGCCTCGTATGTACCGGTAACTAGCCAACTTCAAGAAATTCGTCAAAACCAAAATGGGAACGACTACTTAAATTTAAAACAAAAGTTAGTTTTGAGTTGATTGTTATTTCTTTTTTGTTGTTCTGGATAATCTGGAATACCTTAAAGAACAATCATGATAGAAATGGCACTCGATCAAAGCAGAAATAAGTAAGGATTTTTAGCATGCAAAGTCAAGGATTGCTCTTTCTGTTGTGGTCTGGGGCCCATATTGTGACATTAGGTCACATTCGACATCTTTCATTTGCAGTAATTGAAGTATAAAATCTATATCTATATTCTCAGTCCGTACATAAAATGATACGTGATTCCCCGAATTCCCAAATAGCTTTTCGCAGGCGAAATCACGATAATATACTTATCTAAAGTTCTCAAACAAGTGTGCGCAAGTGTTTCTAGAAAACTAAGGCAACATTTGACTAAACTATTATTCTCAATTGGTACATTGAACAAAATGCAAGAAATATATGATCCCAAAAAAGGTATGCCAAGTTCAGCACTGGAATGCATGCCGGGTGGTCTGCCTTAGATATGTTATCATTGCCTATATAGCATGCTACTATTTTGTATTGGTGAATAATTAAATCCCCGATGCGTCATTTAGCGCTATAATGAATCCCTTGGGGATTAACGTTCTTCTGCCCCGACAGGGCTAATGAAGATGGGTGAGAAAGATGAATGTCTAATAAGAATATCAGTTCAAAAATGGTTCAATTCCGTTAAGTATTTACAAGGATATATGGAATTGAAATCTCATCGATCTATGCTCTTCGAATAAGCTCGCCGTCAGTTTTTTGTCCATGAAAATTTAATAATAAACCTGCTTTAAATCCGATTAAATCCAAGGCTTTGTAAATTAAGTTTTGTAAATGTTGAACGAAATTAAACCAATTATAGACTGATAGTCCATTTAGTATGGAAGCGTATAGGGGTCAATGGCGCGATAGATACCACAATATTAAGTTGTCAGCATATTGTGATTGTTCTGATGATGTTATATGTCCCTATTTCGTTTTAAATATGCACGTTTGCGTTTGATATTGCTATTCTGAAGCTTTGTCGACATATTTAATTTCGCCGTAGTATATGTCGACATGTTCGCGAAATATCGCCATGCGCTATGTCGACGTGTGCATTTAAAACGAAATGACGACATACACCATAGCGAGTTATACAATTAACTCGGCAAAAATTGTCTTTTCAGAGATAAAATCACCAGAACAATCACAATATGTTGACATATTACCAACTTAATATTGCGGTATCTATCGCGCTTTTGACCCCTATACGCTTCCATAATTTAGAGATTCAGCTATGACAATATTGTACTGTACAGGGAGAATTAACAATCCCTAAAATGACGATCATCGTGTTGTTTTCTATTTGGGAGTGTTCATATATGCTTTTCCAAGAACACATATCGTACATATTTTATTTTTCGGTCAACGAAGAGACAAAATATTAATGGATTCCCACAGTAATTTACGTCAAGGAAGACAGCTTCATGATACTTTTATGACAGCTCTTTATCGATATAACTACAAGCTATGCAATAAAACGAATGTTTCAAACCCTATTTTGTGGAGTTATGGCGATATTTTGACAGTTTATATATAGCGAAGGTGGTACAAGGTTTGCGACCGACTTCATTAATTAAATGACATTATTGAGTCAAATATTACTGTATAATATTTAGAATGTATTAGATATTATTAAAGATACATTATGGGAAATTAGATAGAACTGCCAGTTCTCACTATAATTGTTAAAACTAGATAATGTAAAGGGAATTTGATGAACTTTTCAATCAAATTGATCCACTCTGAACCGAGATTTTAGCGATTGAATTTTCGGCGTAGCCTCGATCATCATTACTAAAGTCGGTGCGATAAAAAACATAGTCTCGATTATCCATTTCATGATTAAATCAAGAATGAAAGTGGGGCAACAAATGGTATTCTAATCCGGTAAACATAGTAACCTAGCGTTGACACCGAGAGTTGATTATGGTCTGGATAAGTTAATTAATATCTAATTAATAATTTAGATAACATTTCAGGTCTAAAGAAAGATCATCAATAGGCAAATTTAGCTCTTGCATAATGGATGTTTAATGAATGTAAAATTAAATAATGTTTTTAACGTCTCACACGTTTTCATCAACCGGGCTTCATCTAGGTGTTGACCGAGAAAGCCCTTGCCCCATTTCTGCGTGATTTCCCTTGTCAATGTCATCTAGTCGTTCAGATGGGACGAAACACCAAGACCTCCTGTACACGTTGGTGTGTACGTTAAAGAACCCACAGCAATTGGAATTCGACGAATAGCAAGCGAGCACGCTGCTGCTCGGGCAAACTTTACTGCATAACATACTGCAACGTGGTTGTTGCTGAAAAGTAGGACGTTAAACCACATTTCATTTCTAATCTACAACGTGAATACAAATGAATAAAATAGAAGAAACAAATAGCATTGTTCTGACATTACCATGAAAATCAATGTCATAGAAACGGTTAAACGTCCATACATAATCCAGCAGGTCTCGTTCAACATGTGCTAGTACAGGGTTATGAATAAACTAATAGCAATAAATCATACAATCGTCTTATAAAAGGACAATCACATCAACCGACATCCTCCTATAAAGAAAAACAACAAATAAATAAAAATGAAATGAAATGAAATGGGGTTTAACGCCCTACTGTTCTGCTCCGAACTGGGCTAATGAAGACGGACATACGCCATACAGTATGCTATGAGGGAAATTTTGCCCGGACAAAATAAATAGAAAGAATAAATACAATTTCAAATCGTGATTTCAGGCCAACCTGATTTGTCACATTCGTTCATCATCGTGTTATACACCATGAGGTTATCTACCGTCGGACTATATCTATAATCAAACAAAGAAACCACATTATTTTTTTTGTATTATAACAAATAACAATGTTAGTAAATTTATTTTTCCGACAATTTCTCATAATGTCAAATTCTATTAAATAAAGATTTCAAACATAAAAAGAATAATGAAAAGTTTGTCTGGTTTCAAATAAAATGTCATTTACGTATTATTTTGACATTTCTAATTTATTATCATTATCAAGGCGCATTTCAGAACTTAGCCCACCTAAGCTCAAGATACGTATTCGGTAATTCGAATTTTTGTGGAAAACTAGATAATGTTAAATACATCAAGTATCCGATATAAAACCATAAATTATCAAGTCATGCTTCATACGGGCACGCCTTGATAGCTGTACGTGACGTAAATTAATTTTTTTGAGGAGATTCCTGTTCATTTGGCACAAACAATCAAAAACAACCATCTTCAAGTCGTGTGTGAATTAACGGACTTAACGATTATCTATAATTCAGTTCAAGTAAGTTGAATTTTTTAATTGGTGGACTTATTTGTCAAACTGACCCACCGCGCGAACTGTATAATATAATGTCATATAGTTATCAATTCAAACGTAATGATTTCTCCCAGCTTTCTCAGGAGCGCCTGTCTAATCTTAATAATTTCATTCGTTGGGCTTCTCCGTGTTCTGTAGTTAACTACCGATGCCAAAGACCACCATTGTAGAACATAATGTCATAATCATCGATTCAAATGTAATCATTTCTCCCCAGCTTTCTCATGACAAGGGGTAGGAGCGCCTGTCAAATCTTAATAACCTCACTCGTTGAGGTTTTCCATGTTCTGCGGTTACCACCACGGACAAACGAATAACAACTGTATTTGATATCCGTATCCAAAAAGTACCATAAGTATGCGTTATAGACAAAGGGGATAAGAGTATAAGTATGTTCTATTTTCTCGATGGTAATTTACGAAGAAGCCTCACCCCCACCCGGGCCCAACATTAAAACAACAACAAAAAAAAGATTAATAATTTTTGAAATAATTATTCGAATACGTATTCATTATAAAAATAACGAGTGGAGGTGCAGAGGTGGCCGAATGGGCTAACACGTGCATTCTTGATCATAAGGTCTGTCATGTGGCGTGGTTTCTGTTCCACGCTTGTACGTTGCAAGGAGTAGGGTTGCCTGCTTAACCTCGTGGCTTTTATCCGGGTCCTCCAATTCCCTCCCAAAGCTAAAGACCCCTACGCAGAAGCGAATTATTGAAATAAAATTGAACTATGCATTAGTCCCGAAATGACCTAGTTTGTGTTGAGTGGACGTTAAACTCGATTTAATCTCTTATCATATATGAAAGTTTGTCAACTAGATTTAGTTAAGGCCAGATATAAATAAAAGTTGACAAGTAAAATCTAGCGACACATTATCTAATCATCATCTACAATCTCCCGCTTATTTATGATTTATGGTGTCTTAAAGATAAAGAATGTATTCTACTACCCAATACAATACAGGCAATGTGAGCCGAAGCCTCGAATATTACAGTTCCCAGAATTAGAACTTGGGAGAGTTTACAGTTCCTTAGATCGATACGTTAGATATATAGATAAACGTTCTTGGAGTAGACACTCCGAGTAGGTATAGATCGCGGCTCTTAAGGATCGCAATTTAAGGATCGTAACGCTTAGATTAACGTTTAAAAAGTCGCTATTTCGTGTAAATTACAGTTCATAACGTCGGTATTTCGGGTAGAAAACAGTTCATAAAGTCATTATTTCGTGTAGATTACAGTTCATAAAGTCGTTATTTCGTGTAGATTACAGTTCATAAAGTCGTTATTTCGTGTAGATTACAGTTCATAAAGTCGTTAATTCGTGTGGATTACAGTTCATAAAATCGTTATTTTGTGTAGATTAAAGTTCCTAGATTGGTTACTTCGGTTACATTACAGTTCCTAGATTCGTTACTTTTGAAAGAAAACAGTTTCTAAATTCGTTACTTCGGGAAGATTACAATTCCTAGATTCGTTACTTCGGTTAGGTTGTAATTCCTAGATTCGTTACTTCGGCTAGATTATAATCCTAGATTCGTTACTTCGATTAGATTAGATTTCCTCGATACAGTTCCTAGATTCGTTACTTTTGAAAGAAAACAGTTTCTAAATTCGTTACTTCGGGAAGATTACAATTCCTAGATTCGTTACTTCGGTTAGGTTGTAATTCCTAGATTCGTTACTTCGGCTAGATTATAATCCTAGATTCGTTACTTCGATTAGATTAGATTTCCTCGATTCGTTACTTCAAGTTAGATTACATTTCTTCGATTCTTTACTTCCGGTAGATTACAGAATTTTCTTTCATATACGCCACTATGTTATTGAATTAGACAATAGGAAAACACATTTGAAGCGAACTCTTCCACTAGCCAGTAAACCGTACCTTGGCAGAGCAAGGTGCAAGAAGGTATATTTATTAAACGAAATTAAGAAGAACGCCTAAAAAAATATTTACAGGAAAAAATATCATTGTTTTGTATTTCAGTCACGAAACATATCATGATTGGGATATACACACTGTCAGTTTTGTTGACAATTTGTGTAACGCCTATATCTTCACAAGTTTCAGGTAACATTATTAATTCTTACCCATGCAGTAGTCCTACGTTTTACTTAAAGTCGATTTGATTTATTTTGATTTCATAATTTATTGGCTGTGAATGAATTTTAATATGAATTAAATTTTCGCCATGGTTACGTGTATATTGCAAGGTATGAATATACACTGTCTCGTGTACGATACCCGACATATATTCAAGTTAAAGGGGTCGATATATAAACCCAGGCTACTGCAGTTGTCTAAGCTACTTTAGAACAAATAACAACTGATCTTGAAATGAAATGGGGTTTAACGTCCAAATGTTCTGCTCGATTGGGCTAATGAAGATGGGCATACGCCATACAATGTGCTATGAGGGAAATTTTTCCCGGGCAGCGGCACTATGGCCTACTCTTATATCGAATTCCTACTGCCAGTGTATACACGAGACCGTGGTTTTCGTCCCATCCGAACCATTAGGCAGCTGTCCTTGTCAGACCCTCCACAATTGATCTTGAATCGAGACATCTGCCATCTGCTGCCATTTTCCCTTTGTCCTTGTCAGACCCTCCACAATTGATCATGAATCGAGACATCTCTTTTAGAAGAGATGCTGCCATTTTCCCGTTTTGCATACTTTCAGGTTGTAAATTATTACCAGTAGCAGGGAAACCGAAAGCTTTTCTTTTATGTACCCGACATGGCTGTTCATTATGGAGCTGTATTAAAGGAGAAGTTTTTAATTATATTCATTGCGGATGTACTTCTGAAAGATTTGTAACAGTGCCGAAAACTGAACCAGGTAGGCCACTCTAATTTGAATTTTTGTTCGTCGGGGATATCTATGACAATTTTGTAACTTATTTTTTCAGGAAATAAACTAATTTAAAAATTGCCCTCCTCAAAAGTCTTTAGTTTCCATTTATTATTTTTTTTCAAATTTTAAACAAACTATTGTTCACAAGAATCGAAAGGCTATGTGTTTATCAAAACTAAAATTAAATTTGTTTGGCTTAAAGCGGATTTTTTTTTATAACCATGGCAATCAACGGTGTAGATAACAAGATATTTTTTCATAGAAATCTTAAATTTTTTTTGGTGAAGTCCTTCGTACTTTTACGCTATTTGAAATGGAACGAATGGGGTTTAACGGCCAATCAGGTTAAGATCACGTGATATTTTAATGGTTAAACAAGAATTGCTGCTCGAGAGATTGCTTGCTGCCACAGACTCACCGATTGATGGACGATTTCTGAGCATCTAGAAATTATTTGTCCTTCAAGACTTTTTACCTTTACAATTTCCAAAAATCCTATATTATATTCCTTAGTTCTTCAGTCTACTACAACTAAAATGACAACAACCACAATTGCAACCACCACATTGGCACCTGAAACTACAACCCAAGCCACTACTTCAACCACACAGCTCACTCGTTCACCAAGTAAGTACAAAGTGAAATACAATTTTCAAATAAATGAGAAGTGATATCTGGTGTTCTAGAAGCCATAAAGCAAGTTAAACGAACTCATTTTTGCCTTGTGTAGTTTTTGAGCTTGGCTCCGGTAACAACCTACCCGACGCATTGTACACGTGACTATTGAAATAAAAAACAATACCTTGTACTAAACGAAACGTTACACCCATTGCATTTGTATTTACATACATGTATAGTCAGTGTTTCATATCAGCCCAAAATAACATCCTTTCTGTAGAAGACTGGGTGGTAACCCCGCAATACCATACCACGCCGCTCTGACAACACGTCGGTGAATGTGGAAATGGTTTTTAATTGATCATAAGAACTTTACGTTTCCAAAAATATAGGATGTCTCTACGGGTGGCGGGTGTTGGTCACGCCCCCTTTAACACCCCTTTAAATCCACCACTGAAAGTCACTTATTAATACATGATGAGTCCTTTTTTCTAAAACCCTCGATTACTATGATATAATTGAACTTTATTTCAGACTGTTTTACCTATCCTCATCCATTTGATCCTACCAAATATTTACAAGCTACCGTAATAGGCAATATAACAAGAAACTGTGCACCAGGAACGCAATATGTAGCTAAGATTTGTAACTGTGATTTTGGGTTTGCGTCTCGAATTAAAAATAAGGGTATGTATATCTTCGTCGATTGTAAACGCCTTGTATTTATTAACTATGGGGAGCCACGGTGGCTCAGTGAGTAAGGAACTGGCTCATTAACCAGTAGGTCCCAGATTCGGTCCCAGTGTTGACCGAGAAAGTGCCCCGGCATATCTGGCCTGGAGTAACACAGTTGTACTCTTAATCCATAGCTTTATAAAACTTTTGTTGTTTTAATGTATCAAATACATCAATAAGAAGCTATGTGCAAAGTTTTGTGTTTCTCATAAACAGTGATTAAAAGTTAAATAAATTCTTAATTGAAGTCTGAGAATGCTTTGTGAAACCGGGGCCTGTAATACAAATGCTACATTTACTAAGTAGCGTTTCTGGTTAGTTAACTGAGGTCCGGTTCCTTTTTTGACGAAAACAGACTTTTTCTAGGAACCGGATCCGCCGTTATCTCCTATAAGACTTGATAAAGTCGCCTTTAGATTCGAACTTTAAGACTGTCGAAATTAGATGTATGTATACCGTACATCTCTCAAAATATATTCATGCGCGTATGAATGGTGTCAACAGCTATAAGTTTAATAGAGGATGTTTCGACTAGTTGGATTAGTCGGCAAACAAACTTGGTAGACCAATGAAAAGATCACCAAATGGTATAGCAATGAACTCATACAAATTTATCCATCGCATGATAAATGAAGTGGTTGTTTGTGATTTAATTCTTGATTTTTATGGAAAATTCAAACAAAACTCTCCTGTATTTACCCCTTTTCTTCCAGACTGTTTACCGGAAGTGTTTATCAGTGCTACAAGTTCCATACAGAGTGTAGGCGGATATGGTCCATTATGGGTGGATATCAAAGAAAATGTGGCCAATCAGAATGGGATGGCGAAGTTTGAAGGTCCTGACGCTAGTATAAAAATCCCTCGGTTTAATAACGTAGAATATACAGACGGTTTGACCATTACCTTTCGATTTCAAGAACAAAACAAAGCACCTGTCCATCAGGTTTTAGTTAGTAATTGTGTTAACCCTATTGGTCCGTCAATAGAAATCTCTATTAATACAGACAGTAAATTAGCAACCTTCTCAGCAACAATAGGTGACCAAGGGGTTAAATCTGAAATAACTATTCCTTACACTGTAAGTACACAGTTTATATTTCTATATCTGTTTACCCTTAATCAGGGACTTACCTAAAATTGGAAATGAAATGAAATGAAATGGGGTTTAACGTCCTACTGTTCTGCTCCTAACCTGGGCTAATGAAGACGGGCATACGCCATACAGTGTGCTATGAGGGAAATTTTGCCCGGGAAGCGGCGCTACGTTCTACTCTTATATCGAATTCCAACTGCCAAGGGATCTTTTACGTGCACGCCAATGTATACACGGGCCCTCGGACCTAGAATTGGCTCCACGCGGGCCTTCCCCGGGATTACCCTACGGCCTTACTTAAAACTCAACGCAATACCATTGGAAAAACTTTTTATTCCATTCAGTAGATCAAATTTCACCCCACCCCCTCCAAACACTCACAGCCTTGCCCCTTAGCAAAATCTCTGTCATTAAGTGACTGAACAAATGTTATCCTCTATATACTACTAACTTCAATGTGAAATCAGTGATATTTATTATTTGATCGGATAGCATCAAAGATTAACGTCTTCAAATTACAATATTGTTTAATTGCAAGGAAAAAGAACTGTTGCATTCATAGAAAGTTTTCTTATTTAAATCAGTAATTTTAGATTTGTTAAGCGACACATAATCTTGAACATTTTATAATTAATGTTTGATTTTGATTTAACACCAAAAAGGGTTAAATGCTTTTAAGTGGTGGTCGTATATCATATATCTTTAGACAGGTCCCTGCTAGGAAACATCTTATCAACACTTTTCCACTTCAATTTCCAAGCAAGGTCGCAAGCCGGGAACTTTCTAGATCATTTTAAGACAATACTATCAAACTGTGTAATAGTAATAATCATATACGACTGTCAAGGCCTGGATTAACCATTAAGCAACATAGTCACGTTCTTAGGGCTTCATGGGAAGTGTGTGTGTGTGTGGGGGGGGGGGGGCACCACAGAATTTCTGCTTTGTTAGATGAATACTTTTAAAGAATATTTAATTTAAAATTAATTAAGAACTTTTAATTAGTTTTTCATTGTTTTTTTTTTATCCTTTCTTACTATTACCTTCTTTGTGTCAATATATACTAATGACGTGTATAAAACCTGTGAAACACCCTAAACACGTGCTTGACGGATTGTTTATGGTTTATTGTTGTTTATGGTTTTGAATTGTATACTATATGGGGATACCAAAATCTTCTACGTGATTAGGACCTCTATAGGTCTTAATCCGACCATGCGATTATCATGTTTGTTTTTGTACTTTCTAGCCAAATGAAATGAAACAAATTGTTATGATACATGATGGTAGGACATTAACTGGTCTTGTGGGGACGGTTAGAAACACTACAACATTGCGAGGTAAAGTATAATATGTTTTCTATGTGAATTATTCAGTGTTTAGCTTCAAGGGGATTGATCCAAATATGCAATTCATACAGGTCGGGTGCTGCGTAGATTATATGACAATAATTACCTCCGCCTGCATAACTTCGTGGGTATTATCCGGATACACCTTTTGCCCGTTATTCTGAAGACACCATATGAACCATATGTTAATCCGAAAATGATCTGACTAGTGCACAGTAGATGTTAACGCCCCCTCCACCCCTTGGCTTCTAATACAACCAACGTATGCAATGAAATAAGTTATCTCATCTATCTGTTATTAAAACAACTTATCTTAGGATTTCTAATCGACTATACTGGGTACCTTTATATTACAGGAGATATTCAACCTCGTTCAGTGGAACTACATTTTGGAAATAGTCCGTGTGATTCGTATCAAGGATTCCAGGGTGTAATGGATGATGTGAGTACATTTTTATCGTTCGTTCCCGGAGAATACAGTAATACAATGATCTAGCTTGGGCGCTTAATCGTTTCTACCCAGTTCTCAGTGTCCCCAGGCTTAACCGCCACTGCCCGGTCGAAATATCCCCCCTCGCATTGCACAAGCATCAATAGAAATACACATTACCACGCAAGTCTCAAAATTGCATTTGTTTCTTCTGCCAGGACATTTAAAGGGAAGTAACCACTGATAGATTTTGTGATTGTAACATCATATCCAAAATGAAGAAAATGCAGAATGTGCTGTATATATTCAATAATATTTATAGGAATGTGATTTATACGTACTTATATTAATGTGATGTATATATACTTATATTAATGTAATGTATATATACTTATATTAATGTAATGTATATATACTTATATTAATGTAATGTATATATATTTAATAACCATAATTCTTTTATAGTATATATATATTTTCAGATTAGGGTATACCGATGTGTTCAATTAGAACTAGCTGGTGGACCATCAACGACTTCCCAATCGATGAACCCTATTTAAAAACGATACTGTAGACTATAAGCTATACTATAATTTATTATGTTAATGTAATAGCCAACTGCAATAAAAATGATATGGGCAGACCATAGCAGAATAGTAACCAGAGTAAAATACAAATTTAAGATTTATACAGATGTGTTGTCATTTAGAACAATGAGTCTATTTTTAGACCGTTTATGGGGGGCAAAATTTCCGCACGTCGTGTTAAGTAACCCTAACCCTAACCCAACCCAGAATTACCGATAAATGAATTTTCCAATATTGTTTGATGGTGAACGTAATCCTTCTGCACACGGAGAACTATCTATTTCGAGAAAAGATCTCTGCCCGGAATGGCCTCCATAATCCAAAAATTAGTATACTACATGTACTTGGTAATGCAGTTGTCATATCTGTCATAAACACGATTAGTGTACTATTTTGTTATGCCATTGCAATCCGGTTTACTTAAACATACATTATGCAAGAGCTAAATATGCCTATTGTAGGTCTTTCTTTAGGCCCGAAATGTTATACAAACTATTAATTAGACATTAATTAACGTATCCAGACCATAATTAACTCTCGATGTCCAAGCTAGCCTGCGATATTTGTTGGATTATGATCCGATCTGCTGCATAACTTTCCTTCTCGATTTAACGATTAAATGGATAATCGAGACTATGTTTTTTGTCGTACCGACTTTAGTAATGATGACCGAGGCTATGCGGAACTTTCGATCGCTTATTTCTTGACTTAAATTTTCAGCAAAATTGCCTTTACATTATCTAGTTTTTAACTATTATAGTGAGAACTACCAACTCGTTATATAATCTCGCATAATGTATCTTTAAAAATAAAAGAGGAATAAATAATTCTCAAAATTCTCGAAGTATACTTACGTGTTTTCGATTAAAATAGTCGACTTAGGGATTAAAATGTCGGTCAACTATCTTAGTGTCTGTTCTGAAACGGAGCTAATTGTAGACAATGTAAGTTTAGTATGTGAATAGAATATCATATTCGTCATATTTGATTCTTTCGTTAATATATTTGATAGTTACAAAATTAAAACCCTGTAGATTGTATTATAGATTGTTTTGTACATAATTGTATTATAATTATATTATACACCAACTCTGCTGTCATTATTTGTAAAATTATTTGTAAATAAATAACTCATTAATTGTATATAAAACAATTTAAATAAATGTAATAAAAGAGAATTATTTTTTTCGTTGAATTGAATCTTACATCAGAAATCACCCTCGAACGAAAATTTTTTCAAATTAAAGTCAATTATACCTAGTACATGAAGGGAATTATAGCAGAGGTACGGGAGCCCCCAGTCTTTATAAAATGTAAACATCTATAAAAAGAAAAAAAAAATGGGGAGAAAATGCCCTATTGAAATGGATCCGAGTCCAATGGAAGATTGTCCAATTCTACGAAAATGGCCATCGAGGTCGTAAAAATGACCACGGGGTCATGAAAATGGCCCTCGGGGTCGTGAAAATGGCCTGTCCCATAATCCAATCTTGATTCATCCACGACTGCTCATCTGGCCTTTTTTAGAACACAAATTTATGTACTCTTATTGTAACGATCATTTCAATCCCAAACAAAAATGTTCTAGAAAGTTTATTATAAGGGCTTTTGGTGTAAGATATATGTGTTCAACAACTGGTCATTTATTTCTAATTATTCATTCCCTTCGATTATCTAACCTATCGTTCCTCGTATCTTTGAATATAGATGAGAAATTGACGAAACTTGCCGATAACAAGCCATTTTACATCCCGACATTCTTGATGCGTAATTTCCACAACAGACGACTAGAAAGTGAATCAGGAATGATGAATAAACATGTCGGGCTCTTATTAGTCCCAATAGTAGGTATTTTGAGACAAACTTGAAAAAAAAAACATAAAAAAATAAAAAATACACTCCGTATGCATGTGTACTAGAAAATAAACACCTTTCCTATTATTCTGAGTTACTCTGGGTTTAGGTGTGATTGATTGGCCGAGTGATATAACGCACAAGCTATAGATCATAATATATACAAGTTTTGGGATTGCTTTCAAGCATATCTATCTAATTGTCGGACTTGCCTAGTTCCCTGGGGGATCACGTGGCTAAGTGGGTAAGACGCTGGCTCGCTAGCCTGGAGGTCGGGTGTTCGATCCCTGCATTGGCCGAGAAAGTTCATCCTGATTTTCCGGCGTGGTTTCCCCTTGTCAGTGATGCAGGATGGAGGGCCTGACAAGGACAGCTGTCTAGTCGTTCGGATGGGACGAAAAACCGAGGTCCCGTGTACACATTGGCGTGCACGTAAAAGATCCCTTGGCAGTTTGAATTCCATATAAGAGTAGGCCGTACCGCCGCTGCCCGGGCAAAATTTCCCTCATAGCACACTACATGGCGTATGTTCGTCTTCATTAGCCCAGGTTAGGAGCAGAACAGTAGGACGTTAAACCCCATTTCATTTTATTGCCTAGTTCCCATCCACTACTAAAGACCGATGGTCGCAGTTACTCCGGGTTTATATATACAAGTTATGGGATCGTTCCCAAGCATATCTATCTAATTTTCGGTGTTGCGTAGTTCCCACCCAGTGCTAAAGACCACTGGTCGTAGGCGAATTATTGACAATTAATCTGTTGGTTACGAAATTGCCTAGCCAAGCGAATTTGGTAGAGATATGAATGTCCGTACAAATAAAGCTGAGTTGACAATGATACTTGAGATGTGTCACCATTAATATGATCATTATATAAATTTTGAATAATCTGAGTTTTTGATTCGAATAAATTGTGTTCATATGATAAGGATTCGTTAGATTCCCTTTACAGTGAAAAACAGAGTGTGGTGCGTTAAAGTACGCCCTACGCCACCACCTTCAAATGAGAGAGAGAGAGAGAGAGAAATGGAGTTTAACTGCTACTCGACACAAACAAGGTCATTTCGGGACTAACATATGGTTTTAATTTTATTTCAATAATTCGCTTGCGCGAAGGGGTCTTTAGCAGTGGGAGAAAACCGGAGGACCCGGAGAAAACCTACGAGGTTAGACAGTCTACCCTACTCCTTGTCACCCACAAGTAGGAATCGAAGCCACCCCACTTGAATCAATGACAGACCTTATGATGCAACGCGCACGCGTTAACTATTCGACCCCCCCCCCTTCAAATGCGTTGGCAGTTTGCATAATTTGGACCAAGACTACACTATATAATTCACGACATCTATCTGACAGTTTGAAATATATGCCTTCGGGAAATGCTCTACTATGACATATAGAAAGCATGATTTATTGTATCTCCAAATCCAAATTATTAAATACAGTGAAATACTCGCTGTTTTAAGAATGAAATAACATGGGGTTTAACGTCCTGCTATTCTGCTCCTACTGGGCTAATGAAGACGAACATACGCCATGTAGTGTGCTATGAGGGAGAGAGGGAGAAATGGGGTTTAACGTCCACTCGACGCAAACTAGGTCATTTCGGTACTAACACGTGTTTCAATTTTATTTCAATAATTCGCTTGCGCGTAGGGGTCTTTAAGTGTGGGAGGAAACCGGGGAACCCGGAGAAAACCCACGAGGTTGGAACTATGAGGGAAATTTTGCCCGGACAGCGGCGCTATGGCCTACTCTTATTTCGAATTCCAACTGTCAAGGGGTCTTTTACGTGCATGCCAATGTGCACACAGGACCTCGGTTTTTCCTACGACTATACGACTATATGCCGTCCCTTGCCAGGCCATCAGTCCTGCACCACTGACAAGTTAGAACCACGCCGGAGAATCCCATTTAACTTTCTCAACCAAGGCAGGGATGGAACACGGAACCTTCAGGTTAGCGAACCAACGTCCTACCCATCGAGCCACTGTGGCGCCCGCCTGCCATTAAGACATTTGTAACAAGGGACTCGAAGAACGAGGCTGGACATATTCCACAAGTCATGTCAAATGGTGACCTCATATTCTTATCTGGAGAGCATGCGCAATAAATACTATCAGTGTAGACTGGAATAACCAGACGCTAGAGATTGCCATTAAATTGAGTCTTCTGGCGTATTTCGCAGAACATAACTGATTAAAAATTACAGTAAAAACAAAAACGACTGAATGTAAATCAAATCATATACATGCATATTACATTATTAAATGCGTACCAAACATGAGCGATTTAGATCATTTAAATGGTCTTATTAATGGAACTTTTGTTGCTGGGCTGTCTTTATGTATGACAGTTCTCTCGTTTCCGTCATAATTGCTGATTTGACTATAGTTACCGTTCTGCCAATTTACATAACATAAAATTGGAACTGCAAAGAAATTTAAAAAATGCATTTAAATTCATAGTTTTTATGTGTAAAAAATACTAAAGTTTGGGATAAAGCTAGAAATAATGTTTATCGAATCAGAGGTAAATAAAATACATCAACAGTTGACATATTGCGAAAATTGGTGAATAATCAAGGACAATTTGTATTTACCATAACACGAAAAGAAACGATGTTGCGAAACCCACAAATCCAAATGTTTACAGGCAGTTATTATGAGGTCACATGAATACAAAGTCAACAATGTGCCCATGTGGCTGATTGGTTGATACCGATCTGTTTTACTCGCCTTTATCATTGTTAAAAACAATTATTTTGATAAAGGGTGCGTTTCGTAAAGCACGAGTGGTGATTGTTCGACTCCAATCAAACTTGTACGAAATGATTTGAAAGATTGCATTTCGAAATTGGGGTTAAACGTTCAAATGTTTTGGATTTGACTATTAAACGTGCTGTCGTGTATTTCATGTTTTAAATACGTTGAATAGTGAATTCTGAAGTCCAAAGAGTAACAAATTACAGTTTTCCAACCGAGGGGTGGTCAAGGCAACGTCTATTTCCTGAAGATATTAATGTTATACTGTTTAAAGAAGCATGGTTTTTATATAGATACGGGCAGCCTTATGTCAATTGGACCAGCTATTTCTAATTGGGCCCCTATAGAATAATCAAATCTACTCTGGTCATGTAAAACTCCCATTGTACGTATTTTTGAAAGGGAATAATTTCTAGTCATTTTAATAAAAACATATTTCACTAAAACAGATTTCGGCTGTGAACCTGGGGACCCACCAAAAATGTTCCCAATTAGGTTGATACAGGGTTGGCGACCAAAGTGTCTTACACACTGAGCAGGACGAATTTATATGATCAATGATAAAGGAAATGAAATGAAATGAAATAAAATGGGGTTTAACGTCGTATACTGTTCTGCTCCTAAACTGAGCTAATGAAGACGGGCATGCGTCATACAGTGTGCTATAAGGGAAATTTTGCCCGGGCAGCGGCGCTACGGCCTACTCTTATATCGAATTCCAACTGCCAAGGGATCTTTTACGTGCACGCCAATATGTACACGGGACCTCGGTTTTTCGTCCCATCCGAACGACTAGACAGCTGCATCACTGACAAGGGGAGTGAAACCACGCCGGAAAATCTGGATGAACTTTCTCGGCCAATGCAGGGATCGAACACCCGACCCCAGGCTAGCGAGCCAGGGTCTTACCCACTTAGCCACGTGATCTCCCCAATGATAAAGGATGTATATATATTATACTGTTGGGTGTAATAATTGACGCGGTGACCAAACGCAAACTTAGCTTTAAAATTATATGCATGTTTTAAAATATTTGAAAAGCGACATTGCTGTGTCAACCTCTCTAAATAAAAGATTTAAACATACATTATGCAAGAGCTAAATCTGCCTATTGCAGGTCTTTCTTTAGGCCTGAAATGTTATCTAAATTATTAATTAGACATTATTGGATTAGGTTCCAATTTCCTGTTCGACTTCCATTCATAATTTAATCATGAAATGGATAATCGAGACTATGTTTTTTTTGTCGTACCGACTTAAGTAATGATGATCGAGGCTAGGCCGAAAATACTATCGCGAAAATCTCGGTTCAGAGTGGATCAATTTGACTGAAATTTTCAGCAAATTCCCTTTACATTATTTAGTTTTTAACTGTTTTTAGCTAGCTCTTTACCTAATCTCCCATAATGTATCTTTAAGTGGAAGTTAGGCTATGATAGAAGACACTGCTAGGTCTACCTCTCGAAATAAACGATTTAAGGGAATTAGGCTATGCTAGAAGAACTGCTATAGGCATGTTTTAAAAACTCGAATAGGTGACGTTGCTGGGTCTACATGTTTAAAGGTGAACTACGCTATGCTTGAGGGTCGGAAACATTAAACGGATAATAATCTAACTACATTTTGGAAATTTGAAAAGCGTAAAAATGCGCCTTCTTTTTTTTAAAAACAACTGGGCAGAAAGGCGTTAATGTTTATATTATTACTTTAGCCGGAAAATCTCAACAAGATAAATCAAGGTCAAATATGTAGGCGCAGATGTGTAATATTAAACAACGGACGTCCATTTTATGCCATGAAGTTAAATAACGAATTATGTTAGCCGATAAAGTAAATATGGACCTTTGATATCCTTCGGGGGAAATTTTGACCGGACAGCGGCACTACGGCTTACTCTTATATCGAATTCCAACTATCAAGGGATCTTTTACGTGCACGCCAATGTGTACACGGGACCTCGATTCTTCGTCTCATCCGAATGACTAGACAGCTGTCCTTGCCAGAATGAGACGAAGATCAGTAGGACGTTAAACCCCATTCATTTCATTTCATTTCATTTCTTATATAAAACCCACACATAATAAGGAATTACGCGGCGCTGAGTTATGGCGACCCTGAAAACCATAATTTAACCATTCATCAAATTGTATAAAAAATATGTTATTTCAATTTATTTATATCATATCTGGAATGATTATACATTTTCTTATGTTCTTTATCTGACACGAGTTGTTCCTTTATTATCCTAAACGTCAATCACCTCAACTCAGTATTCAATGATATAGATTATATCAGCATCAAAACTCAAAGGAAACCAAATCTAGATTGACAAAAGCTTCATAAATAAAACCAATAAAACATAATACAATCAACAATTATACAATACCGACTAGAAATAGGAGACATGTAGGAACCTTTATGGCCCTAATTAGATATTGGTTTGTCAAACACAAACATGCCGCCATCATGTCTACTGAACTGGTTATCCCAAGATGTATACCCGTGACGTCAACGTAAATCCCCGTATATGTTTGAAATAAGCATAGAAATAAGATTCCGAATCAATTCCAGTCGGATTGCACGGGATCAAATGTTTAAATTCACATGCATATATGGAGAAAAAAGCGTATAAGCTATACGAACAGATGGCACCATTTACGGACAAGGTATTTATTGGGCGAAGTCGGTCGGGTGTCTAAATTCGAGCAGCTTTTGTGCTTAGTAATCATATTTTTAAATATTAAAAGGCAAACTCTTGTAACAGCAGTTGATTTCACTATATTGTTCGGAAGGAAACGTTCATATGAACAGACACGAAGCGAGTTGCCCACCATTTTAATTCATACATTGACCATTTTAGTCGAAAACTCTATGTTTATTTCGCTAAATTTGAAAAGTAGTTATTTCGCTTCTGTTTTCATATTTAATGAAATTTCAAATGTTTATTTACTCAAGTAAAGAAGTAAAATGGATTACATGCGCATAACAAAATGGTACACTAATTTTTAAATATGGCGACCATTCAGGGCAGAGGTGTGTTCTCAAGCTATGTGTGCAGAATGGACAAGGTTTATTTGAGCATGCGCATCAGTATCGACACAATTTTTATTTCAACATTTCGTTTGCGCCTAGGGGTCTTTAGCAGTAGGGGGAAACCGAAGGATCCGAAGAAATCACATAAGATTGGACACGCGGCCCTATCAGTGGTTAATAATGGATATCAGATGTTCTACAAACAGTACTACCCGCGTTGGGTATTTATTATAGGCAGATCGGGTAAAAGTTTGATTTGAGAAGCAAAAGCTAACCTTTGTGTTGTAAATGTATATTCAAATAACTGTGTCAGTGATTGCCTATGGTTATTTGCCCCGGGATGGCCTTGCAGCTCGGCATTTAAATTCCAAGTTCAAACTATACCTCCGGGTAAACTTACTCTTTCTAGAGAACTGTTGCAGTGGCCTTGTCGGATACATTCATAGAACTTAAGCAGGTGCTGACAACTTCGCGTACGGAAACTTAAAGATACATTATGGGAGAATAGATAAAGAGCTTGTAGTTCTCACTATAATAGTTAAAACCTAGATAATGTAAAGGGAATGTGCTGAAAATTTCAGTCAAATTGATTCACTCTTAACCTAGATTTTAGCGATTGAATTTTCGGCCTAGCCTCGATCATCATTACTAAAGTCGGTAGGATAAATTTTTTTTTTATCCATTTCATGATTTAATTATGAATGGAAGTCGAGCAGCAAATCGGAACCTAATCCAATAAAAATCGCAGGCGAGCGATGGATAAGTTAATTAATGTCCAATTAATAATTTAGATAACATTTCAGGTCTTTCTTTAGGCAGATTTACCTCTTGCATAATGTATGTTTATTATTTTGCTGACGTTTTCATAATTTTTATCAGTCGGTATGTGCACACGGCCAATACATCCTTGGCTTGTTGATAAAACCCTTGACAAAGGTCGTCGACAACCAACAAAATCCTCAAGGTCCATAACTGGAGTTAGAAGTCTGATTGCAAAGATGACCAACGGTTCTAGCTTCAAGTTGTTGGACATCATACATGGCGCAGTTAGAAAGTTGTTTTTATTTTCTACTAAAAAAATAAACATCTTGATAGTACTAGATTTACGCTTACGGTGTCGTTGTATTTAATTATAGAAAACTTTAGCCGCCAAAACAAATCATTAATATAGACCCTTAATCCCAATAAGAAGTATTTTGAGTGGGAGTAGTACTCCGCCATTGACTCGCCCCAGGCTCCGTAAAATTTCGCAATTATGTGAATTGGGTTCGGCGGTGTCAGGACTCCTCGTTTACGTAGTTGTTGCGACATAATTGTCATATACTCGTCATTTTCATTGTTTGAAGGCAAGACCTTTATAGTGAAATGATAAATTGGAATCTAGAATTTAGTTTTTCGGTCAAAAATACATATTAATGATAAAAATAGGAAATCTTAAAGGAATTTGTGTCTATATAAAAACTTGATATCTTAAAATGGATAAAATAAAGGTTTATCGTCTGTCTCAAGAACTTGCTTAAAAGGTTAATGTGTGATATGTGTCTAACACAGACTGGGGGAGGGGAGTGACCGAATAGTTTAATGCATGCGCTTTGGATCATTAGGTCTGTCATGAAGTCAAGTGATGTGGTTTCGATTCCCTACTTTTACTTGACATGGAGTAGGGTCGCTTGTTCAACCTCGTGAGTTTTCTTCGTGTCCTCTGGTGTCGCCCCGCTGCTAAAGACCCCTACGCGCAAGCAAATTATTAAGTTTAAATTGAACCATACATTAGTCCCGAAATGGCAAAGTTTGTGTCGAGTAGACGTTAAACCCCATTTCTCCCTAATAAATGTGTGTACATGCAATCTTATAAGCATTGTCTATTATTGACGAAACACATTTATACAGAATATTTGTACCTATGTACATTTAAGCATTGTCTATAATTGACGAAACACTTTAAAGGGACTATCCCGATTTGAACAGAGTCTCAAAATAAAAGTCTGAGTACGTATGAAATTTAAGCGCCAAAATATAGAGGAATGGCGTATTTACCTTGTCTTAAAATTTCAGCTCAAAATATTGAATCATTATGTCAAAATTGCTTATCCGGATACGTAACCCTTTTAAGATTTTGTGTCAAGTTTTTCGTTGGGTGACCTGATAATCGATTCCCGTTCCTTTAGAGGTCTATACAATGAATGACCCATGTGCTGTACTTGATAACGAACGGTAAATTTCACCTACACATTATTCTGTGTAGGATAAAGCACGAGACTGAGGTTATGCTGGGGAAAGAAAGACTGAAGAAAATAATCCGAGAAAAAGAAAAACCAAGTCCGGCCGGCCGAGGTTTTTCTGTCGAGGGTTTCGAAGTCGAGCACTTTATCTTGCTTATAAACCGTCTATGTTTACATGTACGCAAGATGAGAATATCCCAGAATTCCCTTAAGAAAACCCTTATATCATGTTTTCTTATGGAAAAAAAACCTCCCCTGGAAGAATAACCCGGTACAGGTTTAAAGAAAAACTTTCAGAAGAATAACCCCAAATTTACCTGTATATACCCAAAGCCGCCCCCGACTTTCAGACCTCAAGTTATTCCGGACATAGAATATACCCCAAAGATCAAAGAGATTTACCGTTACAGGTTTATAATACAAAAAAAGGTCTGGTTTTAAGTCGTTTGAGTTTGGGACACCGGTCTCCATTTCCAGATGAGGACTGAGGGGTTTAAGTTGTTTGAAAACGTATCACATATATTAGTTGCTCGGCCTAAAGGTAGAGTATTTTAAGGGATTTTAACACAAAATTAAGCAGTTTTATTCTCCAAAATATTATCGGGATTGGCCCTTTAAACTTGGACATAAGATTTGAAGAAAAAGGAATAAGAAATATTTGGATAACGTGTGTACATTTCCGGAAAAAAGAATAAGGTTACAAATTTTAGATTGTTGTAAATCTTACTGAAATGTAACATGATAGATTCTCATTACTCGTCGTTTCCTTTTCCGAACCTATGACACGCGCCATGCCTCTTTGATGACGTAACAACGTTCTATTCCTTAAGTAAAGAATGGTTCTACAATGTCGACATTTAAAGACAATAGAAAATTTTGGCGTCTGTCACAATGCTGATACATAAAGAACACATTATACAAATTTGGCCCAATCTCGTCTGGTAGATGTCTGTTTGATCTGATAGCGGTTCGGTAATTAACTGTTTCATTGCATTAAGACCGATCGATCGCAAACTACATGCATTTTCATGGCTTCCGAAATTGGCACTCGAATTCCATAGCAGACGACATTTAGCCGCGAAAGCAGATGAGCGTAAGAAAGCGCGCGAAAAGACACGTGAAGTATATTGATTGAAAGTTTTCATGTTCATTTAGGGTAAAGGTGTTTTAAAATGACTCCTGATCCGACACTTCCTATGATCATGGACGGGACTACAAAAATTATTGAAAAACAAAAAGAAGAGCCAGAAAGGGAAAGTTGGGGAAAGAAAACAGAATTTTTACTCTCAGTTGTCGGTTTTGCTGTTGATTTAGGAAATGTTTGGAGATTTCCTTATATCTGTTTTAAAAATGGCGGAGGTATGTAATCTTTTGTATTATATTGTTTAAAATTTCATTTTTAAAATTTATTCCGATATATAAAGCTATATGTATTACTTTGATTTCATTGAATATCAACATATATTAAAATGTTATTCAGAAACATTGGAGGATACTAAACCAACTACAACATATAATTTGTTTTAAAAAGCTTAAAATGGCCTATATTTCTAGATACACGATTTAAAGAAAAGTTATGTTATGCTAGAAGAACGAGAATTAGTATTAATAAAGTTAGTGTATATCCATGTTTTAATTTAGGAAAAAAAGAAATATACAATATAAGGAAAAATTTGGCTAGAAGAACTACTATATATATATGTATGTTTAATGATTTATGGGGAAATTAGACTATACTAGAAGAATGAAAACATTAATGGATAATAATCAAACTATTATATGCATGTTTTAAAAAGCTGAAAAAGGCGACGCAGCTGGGTCCATGTTTTTAAATACACGATTTAATGTAAAATTGGGCCATGCTTAAAGAACTGCATGCATGTTTAAATAGCTTAAAAGACGGCGCTGCTCGGTCAATATTTCTTACAGCTCGATTTAAGCGAAATTAGTTATGCTAGAATAAAGAAAAATCAGTTTAAAAAAATAGTGGTTAATAATATTATATGCATGTTTAAAAATGTTTGAAAGTTGGCACTGTTGGGCCTACCTTTCTAAATACTTCAAAGGAAAATTAGCCTATAGATGCTAGAAGAACTACTATATGTATGTTTAAAAAACATAAAAAGGCGACGCTGTTGGGCCTACATTTCCTAATACACGATTTAAGGGAAATTTAGGCTGTTGTAGAAGAACTGTATGCATATCTTTTAGGGGAAATTAGGCTATACTAGACAAATTGCTATCTATACGTTTAAAAAGCTCTATAAGGTGCCTTCACTCGACCAATATTTCTTAATACCCGATTTAATTAAGAGTTAAAAACCAACAGTGTTTTTGCCAAAGATATTTAAAAAAAATCGTGTAAAAAAACAAACAAAAATTACAAATAATGGAAGATGAACTAATAATACACCTGTTTCGTGTATTAATAGTGCATGGAAACGGATTCAGACAACTTTGATGTAATTAATACCTGTCAATGAATAACAGGTATAACAAGTATAGTTTTAGAACTATGTGGTTTATAAATAGCCGAGAGTATTGTAGTAAGGATTTAGTGGGATGTTTTAGACACGAGCCGCTAATTGAATTGTGATAATGCCTTTCTATATTTGATTATTAGCTAATCATTTTTGGCGAGTTTCATTTGTTATCATTAGCTATATAATAGTACAATGAAAAATGTAATGCAACTCGCAAATAAGTAGGTTTGATTAAAATTTATGAACACATTTGAGTGGCATAATTGAGAAACACAATTTTTATGGGAATCAATCACTGATTTTGTTATACAAGCGCGACGTTTCGACAACAAGTATCCCCTTAGCGTTACACCCCGTCAGCTAGGGCCCAATTTAAATCCTTTGAAAAGTGCGTTTTACCCGAAGACCACGCGCAATTATTTAGGCGAATGTCACAAGTATATTTCCGTTAAAGATATTTTTTCAACTTTTTTTAATTACAGATTTCAATTATCGTAAACCCAATCTAGTTTAGTAACTCTTTCGTTCCGTAGTTTTCGAAATGTTTTTTTTTTATCTGCAATTTTGATGCTGTAGCTAATAACTGCAATCTGTGCTACATTTGAACATCAAGTTAATACCACCGAATAGAGAGATTCATGATTATTTTCAATCATTTTCTACATGTATATTGTTTGATCATGTTTACACCACCGTTTTGAGGGCGTTTAAAACATTTTATCTAAATTCACAAACATTTGACATTGGCGAGGAATTTTACAAGGTATTTTTTATGTCTATAATCTCCTTACGTATACGGTCAAAGTGTCGTGTGGAGCACGTACCGATATTCGTGTATATTTAAATTTAAAAACAATAAGTGATGACGCGGCATCGAATTGAAATGGGATAATATAATAATTCAATTCCAAATACTTTCTGATTACTTTGAATTTTGGCGTTGCGATGGCACATTATTCTTGCGATTGTCGACTTCAACGATAATCAAGCTTTGATAAAGTCCACCCAACCGAGGCGAGAAACTATTCGAGGAAATCTCATGACATCACAATGCGTATGGGGTCATAGATTGTTTATACCATGATCTGGTGGTATTCGTTTGTATTTAAATTGACTAAAAACATTATTTTACTGATGCATTCTTGTATTGCAATGTGATATTGTAGATTTCTCCGTCGTCAAGCTAAACGAGGTGCCAATCTTTCCTATTAATGTTCTAACTGCATAGTTATCAAACTTTTGATTAATTTGTATAATTACTTTAAACTGTTAAGTATTGGAATTTGTCGACCATCTTTTGTACATAGTTTGTTGAACAAATAATGTTGATACCAATGAAATAAACATAATAATGACTGGATAATAATGCTAGGAATAATCCACGCAACGCTTTGTTATTTGGTTATAACAGTTAAAGCCATTGATCGTCATTTGATAGATTTTATTATGGAAGTTGAATCTCTAAAAGGAATATCAGTACAAAATGGTGAACTAAAAATTCCTGAACATTCGGCATGCTCTGCTGACGATATAAATAACCGATGGTAGGTTACCAAAGCAAATAAATGACATGAAATGGGGTTTAACGTCCTATTGTTCTGCCATCTCTAGCTAATGAAGATGGGCTTACGCCATAAAGTGTTCTGTGCTGGACATTTTGTCCTGACAGCATCGCTATGACCTACTCTAATATCGAATTCAAACTGCTAAGGATTCTTTTATGTGCATGCCAATGTGTACACGGGACATCCCCCGGACGAATATACGTTGTCCCATGCCAGGCCCTCTTTCCTTTACCACTGACAAAGACGTACCACGCCGCGCAGATGAACTTTCTCATAGCCAACGCCGGTATCGAACAGGACCTCCAGGTAAGCGAACAAACGTCTTACTCACTGAACCATCGCGGCTCAACCAAAGTAAATAGCAAACTATTGCAACAATATCACGTGAATTGAATGTTCAAAATTTTTGTTAAATATTAATAGTCGCGTTGATTATTTCTGCCATGAAACGGCTCATAATTACCGGAATTCCAATTAAATGTTGGAATGTCTCTTTGAAGAAAAAATATTTTATGTAAGATTTAGATATATAGATGGCAGTTTATGCTATAATAGTCGGAATATGTTGAAAATTTTCAAGTACAATTGCTACGATAACAAAGAAAGTCTCGATAATCCATTTTATCGTTAATTTATCAAATGGCGAAGAATTTCTAATCCATTAAATATCAAAACCATTCGATACCTTAGAGAGGTGATTATTGGCTACATAATAATAATTTATGTAACATTTGAAGCTAGAAAAAGATCTGAAATGGCCAGAATTAGCTCCAACATAATGCTTCTTTAAAAAGCCAAAAAGCAACGAGTTCTTCCCTTATTTTGTGATTAAACTGGTGTTATAAAAAGATTTGGGAAATGCGAGGTCCTTTAGAATTCAATATTTCAAATTAATAAAAGACTTTGAGAATCGGTTCTAAAGGTCACTGCATTCTCTCAGCAAATTGAAAGCTCAGTTTTTGTTCAGATAAATACACCACAAATAATAGCACCTATACGTGATTTCAGACGTCTAGAAGTTTTATCCTTTATTGAATTTACGGTAGTTCTCCTTGACCCCTTTCAATACATGCAACTATACGTGCATTTCCGGTAGAAATAGAATGGTGCGGCAGAACACGAAACGATAGGTTTCTTCTGGAACAAACAAACTGGAGTTTTTAATTAATCATTATAAAATTTTAATAAGATAAACGGAAATTGATGTCGACTGGTGTGTTTAATATACCGTATAAAACTCCATTTTGAAACAAATAGTTATAATGAAAGAGTGAAATGGGGTTTAACGTCCTACGTTTTTTGCTCAAACCGGGTTAATAAAGAAACAGGCATACGCCCTGCAATGTGCTATGAGGGAATGTTGCCCGGACAGCAGTTGAAGTCCATATACGCAGCACCTTACTCACTGACCAACCGCGGCTCCCAGCTAGTTATAGCTGAGGAGTTCAACCGTGGATCTACGAAATGTCTGTGGCCCGGTGGCCCGGTAAGTGTGGCGTTGGCTCAGTTACCATGTGGTGTCCTTCTGTTGCAGGACGGGGGTCCTTACAAGAAAAGTGTCTAGTCGTTCAGATGATACGAAAAGTTGAGGCACGTGTTTATCATCGATACCATGTTAAAGATCCCCTGATAGTTAAAATTAATGTCCGGGAAGAAGTAAGTGTACCCTCCTCCCCCACCGCATGGAATCGTATGGCTTTATTAACCTAGATACCAGAAGAATTTAGAAAGATTATTACTATTGGTGTTTCTGGTCGATTACCTATATCACACATACATGAAATTACAAGAAATTTGATGATTGTCCGTGTAGGCCTTTAAACATGAAATGGATAATTTTGTATTTCCATTTGTATGGAGAAGTGTCATAACATTTATGTTGGAGTTTTCTAAGAAGCATTAACCCTTCCAGAATTCCAGCCATTTTGGGGGTTAATTTAAAAAAAAGGCAATAGAACCACCTCAACAACCTTTCAACTGATCTTGGAAAATAAATAAAACTCAAACTATTTAAGGACAAAAATGTATTTTATTTATGAAAAAGAAGTTTTTTAAAATTCATTCAAAGAGCCAAAACCGTTTACCCTAAAAGATACGTTGGGGGTTAATTTAAAAAAAAGGCAATAGAACCACCTCAACAACCTTTCAACTGATCTTGGAAAATAAATAAAACTCAAACTATTTAAGGACAAAAATGTATTTTATTTATGAAAAAGAAGTTTTTTAAAATTCATTCAAAGAGCCAAAACCGTTTACCCTAAAAGATACGTTGGAGTCTCTCAGATCTCCGGGGGGTTGGATGGCCGAATGGTTAGCACTTGCGCGCTGTATCATAAGGTCTGTCATTGAGTCAACTGGCGTGGTTTCGATTGTACGTGACAAGGAGTAGGGTCGCCTGTCCAACCTCGTGGGTTTTCTCCGGGTCCTCCGGTTTCTTCCCACTGCTAAAGACCCCTAGGCGCAAGCGAATTATTGAAATAAAATTGAACCATGTGTTAGTCCCGAAATGACGTAGTTTGTGTCGAGTGGACGTTAAACCCCATCTCTCTCTCTCTCTCTCTCTCTCTCTCTCTCTAAGATCCCCAATTATATCATAGATTCATAAATCATTGGAACGTATATAAATTATTGTTGTTCTAAGGATAATTCTACATATGAAATGTGGCTAAAGCTACTTAATCCCGCTATTGTCAACTGTATTAGCATTTTATTGCAATCAAACATTGTCCGTTAATTACAACTCATTATATAAAAGCCATTAATCAGAGACAAGGACGGCGTTCAGTTATAGAACTAATAACAGATGTTTCAAGATATGTGTGTCTCATTTACAGAACATGTCATCAAGTCCTAGAAATGATTCCATCATCAGGAAATTTGTCTATAAACAAATATATGATCATTAATTATCAAGTAGCTCGGTGAGTATCGCTGGCTCACTAACCAGATAATTTCGGGCTTGATCCAGCAGTTGGCCGAGAAAGCGCTTCGTGAATTTCCTGTCTGGTGGCTTCTTAACTGTTGTGCCTAGCGGTTGATATATCAAAAAAAGCGCATAGTAGTGCAGATGGTACGAAAAGCCGAGGTTCCGTGTATACCATGGCATAAGTGTAAAAGAACCGTAAACACATCAAATACGATAAAAAATGTAAATAATGTAATTTAATGAAAGTCTCAAACTTTGCTGCATCGCCGCTTTTCAACCGTTAATTAAATACAGCAGCAGTTGAATTCGATAAAAAAAAAAGTTGGTCGCAGCGCTGCTGTCCGGGCAGAATTTTTCTCATAGCACAGTGTATATGCCCCTCTTCATTAGCCCAGTAGGACATTAAACCCCTTCAGCAGAACAAAAAACCCCAAGGAAGCAGGCCAACATCAGCATGATAGAGAAAGGAAGGACAATCATTGAAGGCCATTTAAAGAAACGAATTTAAACATATTACAAGGAACTTGGAGAAGAAATCACGGCACAAAACATTAGGTGTCAACAAATATGGGTTACGATAAGCCACATACCTTCTCATACCTGCTAATTGTTCGTCTCCAATCATCAAAATATCAACATTTAACCGCAAAAACCCGAGGCAAGAAGACAAGTAGTCTATGAAAAGGTCAAATATCCGCAGCAGACGAACGGGGGGCATGCTTGTGAAGGCCATTTTAACTTGTTAAAAAGAAAGAAATTAAAGTCTTCGACTACACATCTAACGCATTAACCAATTCCATTAAAATAATGAATTAGTATGTCTAATGATAGCTATATTAATTGTTCTTTAGCACCTTACAAACAATTGGTCTGAATTATTCTTTAGGCTATATGGCCATTCTATGACATCATAAATAAGTGCATCAATAGACACATATTAGCTTTACCCCCGGGTTCCAGACGATGTTAGCCCACATGCTCAGATAATTTCAAAGAGTCTAATATTCCCACTTGCATGTTGATTATGGAATTAAATTTTGCCTGCGGTTAAAGGCACAGAAAAGGTTGTTGAGTGCTTAGGATAACTCTAAGATTTAGATTACCAATTGGCGCAATTTCTAAATGGCAAATATAATTATACGTATGCAACTATGAATAACTGCACGACTGTTCTTAGATTTGATTTGTTTTTGCCCGCCAAGAATTGTTTCACTAAAAGGTCCAAGTATGAAACTACAAACGTTTTATTGAAAACTTTACAGCTACTACTGTTGATGTTGATGCTGCTGCTACTACTACTACTACTGCTACTACTACCCTTTAACTTTAACCCTTCCCAAATGCTTAAGTGGTTAAGTGGGTAAGACGCTCGATTCCTGCATTGGCCGAGAAAGTTCCCCGAGGTCCCGTGTACACATTGGCGTGCACGTAAAACATCCCTTGACATTTGGAATTCGATATAAGAGTAGGCCGGGCAAAATTTCCCTCATAGCACACTGTATGATGTATTCCCGTCTTCATTAGCCCAGTTCGGAGCAGAACAGTAGGACGTTAAACCCCATTTCATTTCATTTCATTTCATTTCAATGCTTAACCCCGACTGTAACCCTAACCAATTACTGCCGATTTCAACTCCGTGACCGAGAAAGCAGTCCAGTTAATTTTCTGTGTTCATCGTCCATGCAGGCCATGTGACTACGTGAACTGATTTTGATATTATCATAGTTATTATTTATATGGGTTAATAATGTAAATACAGTTGTTGATCTATTTCTCTAACAATTGATGCATGTGTAACACATTGTGACATATTAACGACGAGAAACGCTATTTCTGGTTTCTTCCAAGCAAAGCACGCCGAACGATTTCCATTGACCCTCAACGATTCTGACCTCTTTACATGTATAAAAACAGGCCAAAATTAAAACAACCAAAAAAATAAGAGATAGAAACAACTTAAAAGCAAAAAAACTACCCCCCCCCCCCAACTCCCAAACTCTAGCACCAAGAGTAATTTAACTGAAACGTCCAAGGCAGTTATTTCTATAAATTTTCTTAATGAAAGAAGCTTGAATGGAAAGTATTAAGTAATTTGTGTCTGGGATTAGTGCTTTCTAAAAATAACTACAGAACTGCATCCTCAACCCCAACACGGGGGGGTTGGATGGCCGAATGGTTAGCACGTATCATAAGGCCTGTTATTGAGTCAACTGGCATGGTTTCGAATCCCCGGTTCTACGTGACAAGGAGTAGGGTTTCATGTCCCCTACTCCTCCCACTGCTAAAGACCCCTACGCGCAAGTGAATTATTGAAATAAAATTATACCATATGTTAGTCCCGAAATGACCTAGTCTGAATCACGTGGACGTTAAACCCCATTTCTCCGGGTCCTCCGGTTTCTTCCAACTGCTAAAGACCCCTAGGCCCAAGCGAATTATTGAAATAAAATTGAATCATGTCCGAAATGACGTAGTTTGTGTCGAGTGGACGTTAAACCCCATCTCTCTCTCTCTCTCTCTCTCTCTCTCTCTCTCTCTCGCTCTCTCTCTCTCAACCCCAACACCAAAAGTAATTAAATTGAAAAGTCCAAGGCAGCTATTTCTGTAAATTTTCTTAAGGATGGAATTTCGAAGGCGTGTCTGAATCCAAAGAATTTTAGATATTTTAGTTTTTTTTTTGTGTCTGGGATTAGTGTTTTCTTGAAATAACTAGAATAGAAACATACAATATTCAGCATTCCTTATCTCAACATACAACTTTTTCATTTCCTTTTACTTATTAATAATTCATTTATTAAACGGCATACGTAACTGAAATACACATGTACTCTAGGTGGAAGAGATGATTTATTTTTAATTCAGCGTAATCACATTTAAATGAAACAAGACGAAAACATTAGGAAATCGGGCAAAAATAGAAAAAGAAATAATAAATATTGGACAGACAGGAACAATCATTTTTTAACTTGATTTTTTCAATCTATTTTCTCTTATCAGTGGTGCAGGGTGTGGCACCTGGCAAGGAACAGTGTCTAGTCGTTTGAGTAGGACATTTCACTTCATTTCCCTTTATTTCACTTCATCCCACTTTGGGTTACTGTTGGCCATAACCAAATAGTGGCGAATTTCCAAAGTTTCCTCCGTCATCTCAATACGATATTTGTTTTAATCCCCGCCCCCGCCCCAAACCGAGATGTACGTTACATCATAACCGGTTGTCCTGAATCGGATTTATGGATCTGAAAGACTACAAACTAATATTTTATAAGATTACTCGTAGGATACCTGGCTTCGCGCGGGGCCCATATGCGTCCATGGCCCAATTCGCCAGGGCCCATTTGCCAGGGACACCAATTCGTCCGTGGGCCGAAATTCCAACCATAGCTCCGAAACCGGAAGTAGTAGTCCATCGCCACGAGGCCTTTGTTACTCCCCGGTCCGAGCTACCCCTATACACCAAATTTCAGCCTCGGGACAACCCTAGTGAGCCGCCAACCCTGAACAGACAGACAAACAAACGACAGTGACAAATATTAGTATAGATGAATAAGTCGTACTAAAAATAGAACTGTTTTAATTTACAGGTGCCTTTCTCCTACCATATCTTATTATGTTGGTGTTTGGTGGTTTACCCCTGTTCTATATGGAACTGGCTTTGGGTCAGTTTCAGAGATGTGGTTGCCTTACAGTGTGGAAGAGAATTTGTCCAATGTTCAAAGGTAAGCTGATTATTATTTGAAAAAAAACTAAACTCTCTCCATTCATAATTTTCCAGATAATATTCAGACTGGTTTTGATTTGAGTTAATTACATATACATTTGTATTAGACTTACTGCAAGAATATGAATTACTATAAATTTGTTTCTGAGTTTCCAAGTCATACGCCATACAGCATGCTATAAGGGAAATTTGGCATCGGACAGCGAACTTCAACTGCCGTTGCATGTGTACATGGGACGTTGGTTTTTTGTGCCTTCCGAACGACTAGACCCATGTCTTTATAACCCTTCCGATTTACACTGGCACAATATTATTATCTCATTATTGGATTTAGTAATGACATTTTAATCACTTTTAAAGTTGTTCCTGTCTATTGCTCTTGTTTTCTTGGCTAAAGAATGAGTTGGCCTAAAAACTCCTACTCAATCGATTACAATTTTATCAATTAATATAAGAGATATAGTATGGTTTCCATTCCAGAATCAATCTCTGTTTGTTTAGAATCCGTGTTTGTGTCTTCCCGATGTTTATTGTAGGCCATTTTATAATCAATGGATCTATAGTACTAGAATATTCTTTTAGGGAACACGGTATGATTGGGTGGCCGAATGGTTTAACTCGTGCGCTTTGGATCATAAGGTCTATCATTGAGTCAAGTGGTGTGGTTTCGATTCCCCGCATGACGGTGAACGGGGAGAGAGAGAGAAATGGGGTTTAACGTCCACTCGACACAAACTAGGTCATTTCGGGACTAACATATGGTTTAATTTTATTTCAATAATTCGCTTGCGCGTAGGGGTCTTTAGCAGTGGGAGGAAACCCACGAGGTTGGACAGGCGACCCTACTCATTGTCACGTACAACCACGGTGAACGGGAGAAGGTCGCATTTCCAACCTGTTAGTCCCGAAATAATCTAGATTGTATCGAGTATCAAAAAATATAAATAAGTTTCGAGAGTAATTACAGCGCAATAAGTTGTCACACATTGAATCCAGCAATTAAACCTATACATTGTATAACTTTGAATACACGAAAATGACTTTCTAGAGTAGGGATAACTAATATGCTGATTATTTAGTGCTGATTCTTATTTTGGCAATCACAATAAAATGTCTAACACTGACTCCAGCTCAAACCATGCTAACGACGATGACAACCCATGAATCCATATTAAAGAAGCGTGGAAGTTTCGATACAGCGGATCTCATATCGTATAAATAAAATATTTTGTAAGGAATATAGCAATGGGCAAACTTCTCAAAATGTTAGCTTACAAATGGTGTTCTATCGGATAGTCAAAATATGCGTGTATCGGATATCTGGCGCTGTCAAATCACTCGTTTAATGAACCATAATCCGTTTATCAACACATCTTGCACAAATGTAATCATTATTCAAATAGAGGATATCTTTCGTGTAATTAGATATGTATCGCGTACCTCTATTTTCTTATCGCTTCATCCTTACATTTCTACCATTTCGTCCAGACTTATTTGTCCATAAAATTTGGGTCAAAGATCTCAGACCTAATGATCTAAAGAAAATGTCAATTATCCAATAAGCTATGCATTTATAATTTCAATATTTATGGTTATAATTATCCTGTCCTTGCGTATGTTTTTTTATATACAATCATTGTGAACAATACGCAATGTCTTTCAATGATTTTTATATTATATAATAAATACCTCTTAATATTTTATGTCGTATCGTACATTTCTAATAATTCATTTTTTGTATCACGCATTCCACAAATATTTAACATATGAAAAACATGATCAAATGAATTGATTAAAGAACAATTATTGTTCCGTGAACCTGGAATCAACCCAATCAAATGAACTGATTAAAGAGCAATTATTGTTCCGTGAACCTCGAATCCCCTCTCCTCTTGCATTATTCTGTACCGTACATTTGTCAAAGTGTAAAACTAAAGCGATGAAATAAATTGATAAAGGAACAATTACTGTGGTTTAAACCTAGAATGAATCCATCATTATTATTATTTTAACCTAATAGGATCTTGTTGTGTTTCATTGTTCAATTTCATACATTTCGCAAATATTAAACATGACAACTGAAGCGATCAAATGAATTGATAAAACAACAATTATTGATGATTAAGCGGAGAATCTTTAACGATTTGTGGTTTGATATAGTTTAACTCTATCTGTTTCTATATTTCATTTTGATTACATTATGGTGCAGAAAAGTCGGACGTTAAACCCATTTGATTATATAATAAAAATAAAGCAAGAGGGCTATGTAGTGAATGAATCAAATAACGATTATTGTGACTCAGATGGAGAGCCTTACGCGATATTTTTGATTTGACTTTAATATCGTAAAAATTCGGGTCTTCAACCGTGAGCTATCATTCTTAAATCGAGATCTTCCGTAATCTGGAAATGGAATTACGTGAAAACGGCATTTAAAATATATATGTGGAACGGTTTCTTGTTCGATGAACAGAAATTGCAAATATGCGAATATCGTATCGATGTGTCATTGACTAAAACAATATCCCCAGTCACCTTAAATAAATCTCTGGCAAAATTGACCCAAATTAACCCATCGAAGTACTAAAAGATCACAGAGGAAAGAAAAAAAGTATAGGTCATCGTACTTAACGATAATCAGAGGGAAAGGGTGGTTTCCAGAAGAAATGACGTGGCGTCACACTACAGAACATCCGACCAATTCAATGGTACACTAAAGAAGAAGAAAATCGACGTGAATATCATTTGAAATGGTAGCCATATTGACCCTTGCACTCTACATCCGATAATCTCGGTGTACAAAATGACATCAAGACAATAATTTCTGAAATTCGCTTTTTAATAGTAAGTACAGACATGGGGACCGCACCACACATAAACAAATACACAAGACACACACACAGACAAGATATATAATAAACACAGACATTTCAAACAATAAACTAAAAACAGTCCCGGACTTGTGGTGGTACAGGATTCAATCAAAATGAAAACAAATTAAAAATATGGGACCCAATCCAAACAAAAGGGAGAATATTGGCCCAATGGTGGTTGTATAATTAAACCGTTTATTATTTATATATTTCAGGTGTAGGTATTTCTATTTGTATCATAGCAACCTATGTATCATTATACTACAATACAATCATAGCCTGGGCTGTATATTTCTTCTTTTCCTCGTTCCGAGCACAGCCACCATGGCTGACCTGCAATAACACATGGAACACAGAAAATTGTACAACTTTCTCAGAAAGAGTGGTCACACAGTGCAAGAAAACGCCAAATCAATCTTGGAACATGGATCTATATAACGGAACAACACCAGTCGGCTATTTTAATTGTACCAGCGTTAATGCAACAGATGATGACTACTCATCAGCAGCATCGACAGAATTCTTTGAGTGAGTACTAATTATATGTCATTCTAACGTCACATACCTTTTTTGTCATATCCACCTGCCGAATTCTATACATCCCCCCAATTCTTGTATCCTTTCGCCGAATTCTACCAATTCCCCTAATTACCATATCCATACTACCAAGCCCACACCTTATTCTATACATCCTCCAAATTCTCATACCCATCCTCCAAATTCTCATGTCCATCCTCCAAATTCTCATATCCATCCTACAAATTCTCATATTTACCAGTTCTCCCAATAAATATATCCATCATCCCATTTCCCTTATCCATATATAATTATATACATCCTCCTAATTCTCATACCCATCCTCCTAATTCTACCAATTGTTCCAATAAATATATCCATCATCCCAATTCCCTTATCCATATTTAATTATATCCATACTCCTAATCCAATTCTCCAAATTAATATATCCACCATCCCAATTCTGTTATCCATCTATAATCATATACGTTCTCCTATTTCTCATATCTACACTCTCAATGTTCATATTAATCCTCCTAATTCTCATGTCCATCCTCCTAATTCTCATGTCCATCCTCATGTCCATCCTCCTAATTCTCATGTCCATCCTCCTAATCGGCGGCTAAAGCATGGATCTATTTAGAAATCAGATTTATAAATACATTTCAAGTTTTAGGGGTTTTTTGTTTGCTTTAATACATTTATTATGTTTATCAACGTTTAATATTGGTATTAGTTCTAGGCTCGCATGTAAAAGATCCCTTGACTGTTGGAATTCTATTTAGAATAGGTCGTAGCGCTGTCCGGGCAAAATTCCCCTCATAGCACACTGTATGGCGTATGCCCGTCTTGATTAGCCCAGTCGCAGCAGAGCGAGAGAGAGAGAAAGAGAGAGAAATGGGGTTTAACGTCCACTCGACACAAACTAGGTCATTTCGGGACTAACACATGGTTCAATTTTTATTTCAATCGTTCGCTTGTGCTTAGGGGTCTTTAGCAGTGGGAGGAAACCAGATGACCCGGAGAAACCCCACGAGGTTGGACAGGCGACCCTACTCTTTGTCACGTACAACCGGGGAATCGAAACCCCGCCAGTTGACTCAAAGACAGACCGTATGATACAGCCCGCGCGTGCTAACCATTCGGCCATCCAACCTCCCTTCGCAGCAGAACAGAAGACGTTAAAGATCATTTCATTTCATTTTGAAATAAGAAATGGTGTCCGGTTATCTAGAAAAAAATCTCCCAAAATAAAAATTACAGACCATATATATATTTAAAAAAAAAATAACACATAAAGTACAAAAGTACATGAAAACATGTTATCCGTTGCTCTAAAAAAAAAAAATCTTTCGTATAATGGAAATTATAGACATGTTTCCAAAGACAAATGCCCGAACCAAAATCTGACTGATTTTCAATAAGGAATCATTGAAATCAGGTCACTGTAACGCCAGTGTTATTTCTACTTAATAGACCACGGAGAGAATAACTAGATGTTTTAATTGGACAGAGATATTTAATTAAGGAAATCTAAAATACAGTCGATTATCATTTCATCGTATCAATAAGACCTTTTCTTTCTTAAAAAGAATAATCGAAATACTGTTCACATATCCATTACACGTGTTCAATGGTTGCAATCTCTGTAGATCTAAGATGTCGATAATGTACTGAGCACTCAACACGTTTAGCGACACCCATCTTCCTGCTTTCATTCAACATTCCTATAAGGTTCCTGTGTACGCATTATTTTAACGTAGTTTCGGATCATATGTCATGAATATCAGAAACCGTCTTTAGTAACTGTGACGTCTTCTATATTTAATTGAAACATAACATTTCAACATGTATTTGTGGCTATACTTGACCCGGGCTAATGTCATGATAAACGTGTTTGATCATGCGATTAGCTCATCTTGGCTTGTCTAAGAATCTAAAATGCTCCTTAATTAAAATCGAAGGGGAAATCGAAGGCAGCATTGATATGTTTTGCCAGATCCTGGACGAATTTCAAAAAATATTATATGTGTTTACAATGGTACAATTAAAAAACTTTGAAATCTGAAGTAGTTTATGTATCATTTGATGTCGGGAAAATTGGTTTTAAAATATTTTTATGTCTTGACACGATTTTGATAACATGCTTGATTAAACCTTAATGTTGTTTTGATGAAGGAGCTGTCATCTCATCAAAGAAGCCATCCATATAAGGTTTTCTTTTGCATATCCGTGCCAATCGTGGCGAGCAATAGTGAATAAATTATATTATTACTGGTAATACCAATACGAAATACACGAAGCATATAATTCTAATGCATTTTTGAAGTTAAAAAAACAACAACCCAAAAACCACATCATGAAACCAACCAAACTCTTTCATGTCCAACAGGTGTTGGATTCTACGAGTTTGATGTTAGTTATATACTATACATTTGTGTAATGTTAGTTATATACTATTCATATGTACAATGTTAGTTATATACTATACATATGTGTAATGTTAGTTATATACTATTCATATGTATAATGTTAGTTATATACATGTACTATACATATGTGTAATGTTAGTTATATATTATACATATGTATCATATTAGTTACATACTATACATATGTATAATGTTAGTTATATACTATACATATGTATCATATTAGTTATATAATATATAAATATATAATGATAATTATATACTATACATAAGTATACTGTTGGTTATATTCAATATCATGGCATTACTTAGGATTATAATACTTACTTACAAGATTTATAACCAATATATTGTATTTTTTTGTAGACGTGAGGTGCTTGAGATGCAGTATTCCATGGGTTTAGAGAGTGTTGGTGGTGTTAAATGGACCATGTCATTATGTCTTATGTCAGTGTTTCTCATCGTTTATTTTGCACTTTGGAAAGGCATCAAAAGCTCCGGGAAGGTAAGTGGAAGATATAAAGTTATTCATCTTGTTGTTGTTCTTGGTCACGTACGATCGACATGAAACGTGACATACTTATTCCTTGGACAATAGCGCATCGATTAAATTCGATTGGACAATTGCGCATCGATCGATCTTCGATTTTTGATATGACGTCACAATTATAAGATGGCTGCGAAGACGTTATACTCAGTTTCTGGTCTAAAGTACGGGTTTAATAGTAGTGTTAAAGCGAATATCAAAGCCCTGATGTATAGATCTAGAAAAACATGCTTCAATAGCATTTATTAATCGCACTAGAAAGCAACAGGACACAATTACTTGAAAGACCCGTATGTGAACGCACAGCACTGTAAATACAGGGACAACGATGACGAGCTTAAAATAAAACAACACATATGAATGACTGAAGGATTCGCTAACTGTTTGCAACGCAAGCAGAGTATTGTGAATGTTTTTTATTTGAAATATCGAAAATTATTAATTTATATATCTGCTTAAGTTTAGTTTAAATGACACGTAAATCGTTTGGAGTGGATTCAACTCGTAGAAACGTATATAATTTCTTTTTTTTGAACATAAGTGTATTATCCAGAGAGTTGTATCACTGTTTTTCAGGCTGTGTGGGTAACTGCTATTCTACCATACGTGGTACTTATCATATTGTTAATAAGAGGCAGTACATTACCAGGAGCTATGAACGGCATCTTATATTTCATTGAACCAAAATGGGAAAAGCTGATGACGGTCAGGGTAAGTTAAAAATAATACCTCCTTTCCACATGCCTAACTATGTCAAAGTAATATATTCACTACATATAGAATGCCTAACTATGTCAAAGCAATGTTCACTACAAATAAAATGTCAAACTATGTCAAAGTCATTACAAATAGAATGCCTCATTATATATCAAAGTAATGTTCACTACAAATAGAATGTCAAACTATGTCAAAGTAATGTTCACTACAAATAGAATGAACTATGTCAAAGTAATGTTCAGTACAAATAGAATGTCAAACTACACCACAAATAGAATGTCAAACTATGTCAAAGTCACTACAAATAGAATGCCAAACTATTTCAAAGTCACTACAAATAGAACGCCTAAGTAATATTTCAGTATTATTAGTCTTTTCAAATTCGAAAGAAGTGGTTTCCGAAGCCACTAAACCTACCCCTAACCCTGAAGTAGCACTGGGAATGACATAAGTCCTAAAGCCGCTTTTTAAAGATGTCCATAACTCTGCCGGTCCAGAACTTGGCATATAATATCGACGTATTTTAATGCCATTTCTATATTTTACGTAGGTATGGATTGACGCGGCTGCTCAGATCTTCTTCTCATTGGGGCCAGGATTTGGTGTGTTGTTGGCTTTGTCCAGTTATAATAAATTTAACAATAATTGTTACAAGTACGTATGCTCTAATCTTTTAATGGCATTTAGCGATTGAACATAATATAACACAACACAGTTCTATGATAACAGGGGGGTTGGATGGCCGAATGGTTAGCACGTGCGCGCTGTATCATAAAGCCTGTCATTGAGTCAACTGACGTGGTTTCGAATCCCCGGTTGTACGTGACAAGGAGTAGGGGCGCCTGTCCAACCTCGTGGGTTTTCTCCGGGTCCTCCGGTTTCCTCCCACTGCTAAAGACCCCTACGCGCAAGCGAATTATTGAAATAAAATTAAACCATATGTTAGTCCCGAAATGACCTAGTTTGTGTCGAGTGGACGTTAAACCCCATTTCTCTTTCTCTCTCTCTATGATAACAATCACTATATACACACACGACGTTTCGACATGATTTCACTGGTCGTTATCAAGCATACAAGCATTTTGTAATTTGTATGCTTGATAGCGACCAGTGAAGTCTTGTTAAAACGTCGTATGTATAGTGATTGTTATCCATAGAACTGGGTTGTGTTATATGTATGATCTATAGCCAGCTATGATAAATAAACGAATGAGAACGATCCCTTCATCCTCTATTGTCACAATGTACACAAAGGGGCAACAAATATTTTAGAAATGGTACAAGGTAACTTTTCCTGTTTACGAATTTACTTTTTTGTGAAATGCTAGTCAGGGATGATAAATCATATTTACTTTGTGGCTGTGACCGATGTATTCCTGTTCAACACGGTAACAAAAATTAAAACATTTTGGGGAAGCGGCAGTAAATGCTCAATGAATGATGCTGTACGATACGTCGTCTTAAACAATTGACGTTTAGAATATTTCTCTACAGTCCGAGATCAAAGAATAATATATATTTATTGTATATTTCAGAGATGCTCTGGCAACAAGTGCAATTAATTGTGGAACGAGCTTACTAGCTGGGTTTGCAGTCTTTACAGTGTTAGGATACATGGCGCACGCACAAAATAAAAGCATCGATGAAGTTGCAAGACCGGGTATGTGCAAATTATTAAACGCAAACAACATTTGATTAAAGAAATCTTATTCTACAACCCTTATATATTACATAATAATGATGAATTGAGCAACAACATATCATACAAATTGTGGATCGCATAAAAAGAATCGGACACCGAGTCATGAGTTTGTCGAGAAGACCAATTTGTATTTTAAAGCCATGTTCCAACGTGTGCCTCTTGTGGGGTTGGTCATGCAACAATCCAAGGGATAGAAATCCGAGTGTAGCCCGAAAACACATTGGCGTGCATATGAGAGGAGATATAACCATTTGATTTACAAGAAGAGTATGAAGAAAAGACGCGGCCCAGGCAATATCTCTTATTGTATACGTAACTATCGTAAAAACAGTAACTCAATGTAACGCTTATAATGACCCAGGTTGAGAGATGGAAGAATACATGAAAGCACACTTTAACAATAAAACACCTCTGTACAATATGTTTCGAATGAAAAGATAGGGTGGGGTGGGGTGGGCTTTATAGTTTAACAATTGCGTTGTAGATCACAAGACCTGCCATTGAGTCAGGTGACTTGATTTTGACTCCCCGATTGGTCGTGACAAGGCTTAGGGTTGGCTGCCAATTTCCTGGTCCTCCGGCTTCCTCCTATTGCTTAAATACGGCTACGCGCAAGTCCATTATTGAAATAAGATTGAACAATATGCTAGTCGCCAAATGTCATAGTTTGTGTCGAGTGGACGTTAAACCAAACTTCTCTATCTCGCTCTCGAATGAAAGAACAAACGACGTAGCGCTTAGAACATTTCGGCACAACACGTGATAGAACAGAGTAAACACTCCATAAAAAATAATTAACTTTTGTCAAATACTTTGATTTTTATAGTGCATATATGACGCAATTTATGAGCAACAATATCATAATCTAATAACATACAGATTGTCTACAAAAACATTTGAAGCTTGTCAGGCTTTACAACGACGTAAAATAAAAAGTTGCTAAACAAGGATATTTATTCCTCTTTAAATTAGAAACTAACATGATTCCTCACATTTGTATAGCCTTCCATAAATAGTTAATTACGTCGTTGATTTCCAGCATCACGGTCATGAAAGAATATCGTTTAATGTCGATGAATGTTAAAATATTTCAGATGTCGGTTTAATTTTCGTTGTCTACCCCGAGGCAATTGCTACCATTGACGGTTCTTCGTTCTGGGCAATTATATTTTTCTTCATGCTGATTACACTGGGACTGGATACAACGGTAGGTTTTCTTTGCATTAATATTATCATCGGTAATGTTCTTATTTTATTTAGGGGGGGTTGGATGGCCGAATGGTTAGCATGTGCGTGCTGTATCCTAATTGAAAATCAGTTAGATTTTGGTTCGGGCATTTGTCTTTGGAAACATGGTCTATAATTTCCATTATACGAAAGATTTTTTTTCTAGAGCAACGGATAACATGTTTTCATGTACTTTTGTACTTTATATGTTTTGGTTTTTTTTAGATATATATATGGTCTGTATCATAAAGTCTGTCATTGAGTCAACTGGCGTGGTTTCGAATCCCCGGTTGTACGTGACAAGGAGTAGAGTCGCCTGTCCAACCTCGTGGGTTTTCTCCGGGTCCAACGGTTTCCCCCCCACTGCTAAAGACCCATACGCGCAAGCGAATTATTGAAATAAAATTAAACCATATGTTAGTCCCGAAATGACCTAGTCTGTGTCGAGTGGACGTTAAACCCCATTTCTCTCTCTCTCTCTCTTATTTTATTTATCTATGAATGATATTTTAAGTTGTTTGGATTGGTTGTCGTGAATTAGCTAAATCGGAACAAAACATGCAATGTACACCGTACAAAATATTTTATTTCTTTCTGGTTCAAATGTGTCTAAAAAGTTATATTTTTTAAATCCATAATTATAAAAATAATATTACAAATTCGCGTATGTCTGCAATTCATGATGACCTAGTCGAACAATGCGCCGGGTTTTTGAAAAATTAAAAAAACAGAAACTGGCTCCCTATATAACCAATCAAAATTCGTAATGATGCTTGACCTTTCACAAGGTTATGTTTCCTGACTTCGAAATTTTGTAAACACATTAAAAAATACACTTTTTCGGGGTTTTGTTTAAAAGCTTTGATATTTGTGCTGTTATTCGGCTGTAAACTGTATAGGTTAGAATTTTGATTTCTTGCTGAAACTTTGCGGAACTGTTCAGTTGTCAATTGTAATGAACCATATCGCAATTTCAAGTGGTATAACAACTCAATTAAATATTGCCTCAGTAAACATTATAAGACCTGGTGATTTTAATTTGAATTATTCTGCATGATATTAAAGGAGACAAGTCTCTAGCTCAATATCATCCACAGTATTCGACATTGCAAACGCGACTTATTGATGTTGTGATCTTACCGTGAAAATATTTAAAACGAAATGAAAATTTTAAAATTGACACACGAATCGCGTGCCATAATGCTTTCGAGTGCCATTTGTAATGAAGCGACTCGATGAACGAGGCGAAACATATATCTCACAGGAGAATACTACCGTTGTAGGCTGGAATAACCAGACGCCAAAGACTGTCATTCAATTTGGACTCTTCGCGTATTTCACCAAACATAACTGATTAGATTTTACAATAAAAACATCAAACGATCGAATGTAAATCAGTTTATATACATTCATATTACATTATCATATGCGTTGCGACCCATTTGTGTCCATTTCTAGTTGCCAAAGAATATAGATTTAGCTCCTTTGATATACCCCCTTCACCAAATTTTTCATCATCTTGATAATAATCACCACTGTCATGAGGTGACATACACATAGATGATTATATCAAATGTTCTTTGTTTATGTCTTTAACAATCTGTGAATTTGTTTTTAGTTTGGTGGATTAGAAGCTATTATAACCGGTATTCTAGATGAATGGCCATGGATGAGGAAAAAACGTGAAATATTCGTCATTCTTCTTATGTGTTATTGTTTTTTGGGTGGATTAGCGACAACTACATACGTAAGTAAAATGTCCGCTTTATTTGCCATATTCTTCCATTGGATTCTGGTTCTTCTTGGTGGGTTGGACCGCGTGGTCTAACCCCTTAGTTTATTAGGCTTATTTATCCATATATGGATTCGATCCTGGTTTGGAGATATGATAGCACCCTTCTTATCCTGTGGGATTTCTCCGAGTACCCGGTTCGATCCAGCTTTACTATGTGACCAGTAGAGAGCGCCCACCTTATAAAGTGGGTTTTCTCGTGATACCCGGGTTTCTCTCGCTTTCAAAGACCACTACTGTTATGTCCCCTTTTCTGAAAACATGGTGAACATAATGGGTTTATTTCCAATTTGGTGTGAAGCATAAGGACTATGAGAGGATGAAACCTATTGATTTTCCAATTTGGTGTGAAACATTAGGATTATGAGAAGATAAACCCCGTGTATAAAAGCTTGTGAATATGATGTACTGAATGCAAAAATAATCCTTATCAAATTTAGTCAACATCCAAGTTTTCTTTTCGTACAAACTGCTCTCTATGGCAATTTTTAATTTCTAGCTGCTTTGGCTATCTAAATCTTTAATCAAAAATAAAATAGGTCATATTTTTCTACCCATGCCGGGGTAAAAATAAATTCGTAAACAATATTTTTATTTAGTAAACATCTGAATTTGAATTGGATAACAGATGTTTATGCGTAACAGCTATCTCTAATGAGGAAAGCTCCAATAATAATAAAAGACATTCACACAGAAACCAAATTTCGACAATGGCGATAATTCTTGGAAAATCAAACTGATTGTAGCTATTGGATTTTTCTTCATTTAGGGAGGTATTTATGTGGTACAACTCTTTGATGTTTACGCAGCCCCTATTTCTATTTTACTTGTGGTTTTCTTGGAGGCGGTGGCTGTTTCGTGGATTTATGGTAAGTTCACTAATATTACTCTTTATAAACCAATAAAGTCTCAGATAATGTTATTTCGTTCGATATTTTTATTATAAAAAGTACGCCCCTTTAAAATTGATATTTTCTCAAAAAAAAAATAATACGATGATATACTGGTAGTATAGAATCTCTACATACAATGTTATATCGTTTTATATTTTTATTTTAAAAAGTACGCCCATTAAAACTGATATTTTCTCAAACTTTATACGATGATATACTAGTAGTACCTTTAACACGAATGTACGAAGTTTTGCACACATAGATTATTAACCATAACTAGTTAGCCCATATTAACACCAGTTTGCACCTTTGACTGAAAGGCCGGTGGTCAAATACACCCAAATCCCTGTAGCTATAGCCCCTATGGCCGAAAGGTCGATGACCATGTACATCGTAGCCTTAATGACCATAACCTATGTGACCGAAAGGTCGGCGACCGTATACCTCGTTTTCTTTTGCTAACCAAAATATACAATGTAGTTTTAAACTGCAGATAACGAGATTAGATCGGCTCAAAGTGCCACCGGAATTCTGATGCCTACTGAACATAGTTTTATGCCCCCCCCCCACCGTTCAACGTTAACTTCAGATTTAACACTAAATCCTTAAATTTATCAACTATTCCAAAACGAAATATTTCTACTTATAGTAGATTTTCGTTTCGTTTTAGAATATCCAGTACTGCTCAAGCAGCTTAAAAAAATAGACTACCTGTAAATCATACCCAGTAAATATAGTCACATTTTTCATTAGTGACATCGGCGGATTAAAACCCCACATTTGCCACCCATTTTGAACGTTTTCTTATGGCGTTCATATATACTACTTCTGCTTTACACACAATATTCATATCTTTCAGGTGTCAAACAATTCAGTAAGGATATTGAAAGTATGTTGGGAAAACCACCAGGAATCTTCTGGCAAATTTGTTGGGCTTACATTAGTCCTGTCTTTCTACTGGTAAGATATTTTTCTACCATCATTTATTTGTTTTTGTACTGTATCATTTTATTATCGAGGCGGTTATGTCACCGGCGTGCGTTTTAGATCATAAGGTCTGTCATTTAGTCAACTGTTGTGGTTTCAATTCCCAGTTTTTACGTGCCATGGAGTAGGGTCGCCTCTGTCCATCCTTGTGGTTTTTCTCCGGTTTCCTCTCACTTCTAAATACCCCTACGCGCAATCGAATTATTGAAATAAAATTGATCCGCATGTTAGTTAATTGGTATTTTAAACATTGTATTTTGATGCGAGAAACTTTTTTTTATTCCTGTATATTTCAAACATTGTTCAGATTATCTGTGTGTTTTCTTTTCTTTATATTTCAGTCATTTTTATATTATAACTGTGTAGTTTTTAAATTTCGGACATTGTTTAGATTATATGCGTATAGTCTTTATATTGTAGATTCATATGTGTTAATTAAGGCATTTTGTTGTATGCCTTATTTTGTTGTATTTTAAACAATATTTAAACATTACATTTTGTTTGTATTGTACACATTGTTTTTATTATCTGGTTGTTTCTGTATATTTTTGACACTGTTTATATTATCTGTTTGTTTCTGTATATTTCAGACATTGTTTATATTATATGTTTGTTTCTGTATATTTCACACATTGTTTATATTATATCTTTGTTTCTGTATATTTCAGACATTGTTTATATTATCAGTGTATAATACTGAACCACCAGCATACGGCAACTATGTGTATCCCTTCTGGTCGTTGGCTATTGGTTGGTTAATGGTATTATCAGCTTTACTCGCTATTCCTATTTACTTTGTAATTCATTTCCTCTCTACCAAGGGTACAATGATGGAGGTTAGTATATCCTTAGAAATTGTAAATGATACTGTCGTACGAAACTTACACTGTCTCGTCTTCAAATCAGACGATTGAAAGACATTTTTAAGAATTCAAATTCCTTCTTCGACGATTGTAGTCGAAACACTAAGTATACCTTATCAAGAAGTAAAGTAATTTCATTACAAAGTAGTATACTAATTTTTGAAAATGGCGGTCATTGAGGACAGAAATAGTGAGAGAGAGAGAGAGAGAGAAATGGGGTTTAACGTCTAGACACAAACTAGGTCATTTCGGGACTAACATATGGTTTAATTTTTATTTATTTCAATAATTCGCTTGCGCGTAGGGGTCTTTAGCAGTGAGGGGAAACCGGAGGACCCGGAGAAAACCCACGAGGTTGGACAGGCGACCCTACTCCTTGTTACGTACAACCGGGGAATCGAAACCCCGTCAGCTGAACTCAATGACAGACCGTGTGACACAGAGCGCGCGTGCTAACCATTCGGCCATCCAACCCCCCGACATAAATAGTTATGAGTGTAGAATGTGTTACTGTATTATTTGGAGATTGGCACACAATGAATCAATCAATGAAATAGGGTTTAACCGGGCTATTGAAGACGGTCTTATGCCATGGGGTGTGCTATAAGGGAAAAAATTGCTAGGAAGCAGTGCTTCCAATTAGTCTTCGTGGAATTCTAACTGTTAATGGATCTTTCACGAGTATACCCTTGTTTTTCGTCCAATCCGAACAACTAGACGCGTCTATCCTTACTAGACCCCCCGTTCTGCACAAGGGGAAATCAGACTGGAAAATCCCAAGCAACTTCCTCGGCACAGAATCGATTACGGCACCACTCCGATTGGCGAACCAGTAAAATATCTAAAAGATAAAAGTTAAATCATGTGCCGAGATGTGTTCTTTTATAGCTGCAGTTTTATCACACAGTATTGTTGTCTTTTCAGCGCATGAAGCAGATGATCTTTCCCAATGAAACACCGAGGCACATCAGTGAAGAAGGCATTAGGGTATACCTTTGAAATTAATTAGATCATACAAAAACAAAGGTAACCGAGAAAACCAAATAAACTTTTGTGAATAATGGAATACCCGTGGTTAAATATAAACGTGCTGGAACATTACCTGTTCCTTAAATTATAAAATCTTTGCTTAATATGGTTTTTGTTTAAAATCGTTTGGATGGTTATACCAGCATTTTAGAAGATGTTCTGCTTACCGCGATGACTGGTCCCTTGTTGCTGCCTATATTAATAGGAAGGTTGAAGATTGCAGAGTATGGGACAATGTTAATATAGTATTATAAACTTGAGGCTGTTCCTCTGTGATAACTTGTAAACGTTGCCAAATTGAACTAATCTGGAACTGATGGTCATGTTATTCAGTTGTTTCATGTTTTTGTTTTTGTTGTCCATCATTTAATTAGGGTATGTGTATTTGTTCAGCAGTGTATATCGGGAATCACTTGTATTCTACGGATGTAGAGATGACGTCATCTAGTTTTTCAAATATAATATAGACGCTTGTGATTGGGTTAGCTTTGTGTGGCCAAGTTGCATGTGGATACGTTTACAAATTGCTCTTACTGAGAGAGGATTCATACAATTGCCATATTCCAGAGACAGGCTGCTATTATTGCTCCCCTTTTCGGTGTTTTAAAGAACATCCTGCACGTGTAGATACTGCTAAATTTGTTAATCAGAAATACAAGTTTGATAACCATAGTTTGTTGACAATCCATCATTTTAAAATATAAGTTTAATAACTATGTGTTTGTTGAACATTCATCATTTTACTTAACAGGTTTACTAAGTTCATATACAGGTACCGTTGTGTTAATATACATGTCAATGTATTAATGATGTATAATAGCAATATACTGTAAATAAACTAATGTAATAAGGTAATAAGCTGGTCTTTATATAATGTGTAGATTAATAGTAATAATGTATAATAACCACGTGTTTATATGTACATGTATATATTGCTTATATGGATGTTCTGTAGAATAATGATTAGTTTGGATGTTGTAAGAGGTGGATCGACCGGTTCTTTCGTTATGTAAAAAAACAATTTAAGACAATAATCGATAGTTGATCAAGTTAATGCTTGAGGTTCCACTGTCGTATGATGTGTTACGATATGATTGCCCCTATTGAGTCTACGATTTGCTACGTGCAGATACGTTCGGATACGTTTCGAAATGGTCAACACGATTCCTACGACTGACCTGATGGGATCACCACGATAACTCCACGATTAAAACCACGATTTCGATCGTAACAGGAATCGTGATAGTAGGAACCTAGCATTAAGGAGTTAAACCTATTTGATATTAGGTCAAAATAAATTGATGAATAGGGTTGATTTAATGGGTTGATTTAAAGTTAAAATAAAGTGATGAAATGGGTTGATTTAATGGGTTGATTTAAAGTTAAAATAAAGTGATGAAATGGGTTGATTTAAAGTTAAAATAAAGTGATGAAATGGGTTGATTTAATGGGACGATTTAAAGTTAAAATAAAGTGATGGATAGGGTTGATTTAATGGGTTGATTTAAAGTTAAAATAAAGTGATGAATAGGGTTGATTTCAAGTTAAAGGGGATAAATCTCTTTGATATTAGGCCAATAAATATAAAGTACTGAATGGGGTTGTTTTGCTGTAGTATTTCGATTAGTGATAGGGCAATCTCTATCCAAACATAAATAAAATAATGTTTGTTTGGAAAGACTGAACGATCTTCGGTATATTTTACTACGTTTAGCTTAATATGCCAACAGTGGATTGGAAAATCATTTACATGTATATCTCAACACTAGCTTTCCATAGCCGTACAATTTTCAAAGAAGACAAGTTATCATCCCACAATACAAATCAATACAAATCAAAACGATTGAGTGATTTTTAATAAAACCCAACCATTTAATTCTCCATTAAATATACAATAAAACTTAAAGAACTGGTTAAATTGTAGATTAGTTAATGGTTTGACCAAGGAGCCAAAAGAAACCCTTTAGTTTTAATACTTAAAATGCAATAAATTAATCCTGAAAATAAAGGAATCTTAATTTTCTTATCAGTATCATCCATTTCTCTGTGCTGCGGGTTGTGTGGGTTGTATCTACATGGTCTTTTAACCAAATAGTTGCAATCTGATTAAAGTACAAATATATATTTCGTTTCGTGTTTTTACACTTTCAATGAGAGGTAAAACGAAATTATGTACAATAAAACACGAAACGAAATAAGATTCGTGTTTTAATCAAATGGAAATAGTTGCATCATCTCTAATGTTCAAATCTGTATCGGTTCATTGTTGGTCTTTCCGACACATTACATGGCTAGCAGCCTGTTAGATGTCTATTCCAATATGATAGTCAAATACAAAGAACATGATTTAAAATCGGTTTGGAGGAAAAATGATAAATTAGTGGTCTGTTACACCTGATTTGTACTATGTTGGCGAAAGTATATGTCAGTGTAAAGGAAATTAATTATTTAAACCCTGCCTCAATTACATCCTAGATTCTGACTTGTTTTTATTTTGTGGTTTTATATTATGTAAGTATTTTAGTATTTGTGACCATTCAGGGATTATTATTAACTTATCACTGTTACTTCCACTCATTAATTATAGAAACTGTTTTGTATATTATAATATTTTATACGTTAAAACATGTAGAATTGTATAATTACTATAGTTCTTATATAAGGAATTAATGTGATACTAGTTCAAGTTTGTGATATACTTGTGGTAGAAATATAAAACTTGTTAAAATATATGTAACTTAAATAAAATATAATTAAAACGGAAAATCTTGGCCTTGTTTTCTAAAGTTAATATGTACACAAGAAGCAGTGCCGGATTAAGGGAGTTATGGGCCTAAGTTAGCACACTCCCATTAATTATTGGATTGAAGGCGATAATCGGCTATACCGGTAATCTCTTAAATGTCGAAGGCAGTGTGGTACGAGTAATGGAGAAAAGTGCAGTATCACTGAACCGGGTTAAATAGCTTGCAAGCATTTAGAGTGGGACTCGTAGCATTGCACAGACCAAAAGTGCCCAGGACCCTATTGCTCATTGCTTGTATTGTATTTTAATAATTATATCAGCAATGCTTTGTCTGGGAGGCGCATCTGATTTTCCTATTGTTCCTCACATTAAAAATATTAAAATCTAAAATATGTGGAATATTTCGTACTGCAAGCGCAAAAGGGGGACTTTGGAGATAAGCAATGCATTTTAAGTTGTTCTGTAACAGTTCGTTTGAGATTTTCCTGGTGCCGAATTTGCTTTGGTGATGCAACTTTCCTTGAAGATGATGCAAATAGAATTCAAAGAAAGACTTTGGCTATCTCTATCTAGTATAAAATCAATCATAAATTTGGTTCCAATTCTATGCATATCAAGCAAATAAATTCACCCTGTCCACTTCCATGATATCTTTATAATAAATATTTCATCTTTTTGACGTCTTCAGTCAAAAATCTCATATAGAATGGTAATTAGTGTTTTTCTGTATAGTGTGTTAGAAAAACATAATGCGGCGGTTGAAGTAGAGAGAGTCGTAGAAGGCAATAGAGACTAGTCATAAAACTGTCTGAAATTAGTAGCCAACATTGATACAATCTAGCGTATTTCACGACCAAACACATAGGCAATATCTTTATTCAAATCCCTTAATACGGCTCGTAATCAAACTCCTGTTTAATACAAAGCCACGTCAATATATGTCTAATCTATGGCTCTTTTCCCAATGTAATTATGCATATTGACTTTGTTTCCAATCTCTATGCAATTGCAAGACATCTGAGCTCATGGCCCGGAAAGAAAAGTTCAAACCACGGGATAAGGGGCGACCGTTTTGGCTGAAAACCAAAGCCTTTTAGAACAGAATCGATACATTGAACGAGGACTCATTAGAACTGGGATATAAGAAGCTCATCTTGCCAGATGTAAGATTGCTTATGAATTAGACAGGTTTTAACTAACTGATCTTTTACTTTCATCTTCCTATTTCAACATGTTTATCATCAAATGTCGGAACTTGTTTACCGTCCACCAAGTGCTGTTGTACGGTATTTTAAGAAGCGGTTGACGTAAAGAAAGTGTTTCCTTGCTTATTGTAACGTTCCTGAACATCATTATTTAATTTCCTTACAGTTTTGACCCTTGTGTGATACTTTTACTGACATAAAAATGTCCACTAGATATTAAAGGATGAACTAGTATTTAAAACAGATGTTGTAAAAATATTATATTTACAGATAAATGACTTGTCTATAAACCCTTGTTTATTAGATAAGTAGTTAAAAGGTCATTATTTTTTTAAAAATAATAAACAGAAGGGTTACCTCCCCTCCCTTTGTCGGGAAGTGGGCGTGGCATTTCTTTGCATGATATGATGTACAGATCATTGTTACAGCGAAATTTGGCATTGACCTTACCCATCACGCAATGAACACATGTCGATGTCATTTTGATTTGTAAATTAGCATTATGATAAAGTTTTAGTTTGGCACAAGGGCGTGTTTGATGTGCGTGGGAGGATATGGCAGTCACCAATCACTTCCCACGTACATCAAACACGCATGACCGGAAAGTGTTCATAATGTGTCAATTTAAAATGTCAAACGTCAGCGAGTTGTCTAACAAGTCTATGGTTTGAACGCAAATAAGAAATGTACAACAAACAAAAAACGTATTCACTTGATTTGATATTTGTTTATTTGGCGCAATGTCTATTTTCTGTCTTGTCCGTAGGTTTATTTTGTAGATTTTTGTTTTACGTGTAGTGCGGTCCCCCTGTACTTACTAGTAGACCTCCACATGCCCCCCCCCCCCGCCTAAAAAAATACCCAAAAAAACGAAAAACAATAACATAAAGAATAAAGATACGGATCAGTTTATATTTAAAACACATCTTTGCATGAGTAAGGTTGACTTGTGTGATAACCCAGATAAAATGGGAAGCAGGGGACGGTCACATGAGCGGAAGCCGTCCTCGGCTCCTCACGCTTTCACGCCTGTAGGTTCAACAACATTCATTGGTACATAAAATAAGTTTTAAATGTGTTTGTATGGTCGCGTACGCAATAATAATTAAAATAATTCATTACGGGTGTCCTGCAAAAGTGCCAAAAAATTGCTATCTGTAAGAAGTTCTAGAAAAAGTAAACGTACACTGTCTCGTGCACAATACCAAATAGAGCTTCTGGCGTACACTTCAAATCTAGTAACCAGTGCTGTACACGACACTATAACATAAGGTATCGCTTCCCAAATATTTGGGACGTCCTATTACCTAGTTTGCATTAGGTAGATATTACCCCCCCCCCTCTCTCCTTCTCACTCTCTCTCTGACGTAGATTTAGTCAAAAAATGTAAAACAGATCGATAATCAAATGTTTGAATTTACATATATTAGTTGTCTAGACTATATAAGAAATTTAAATATAGATGGTATATAGGGGAGGCTACCCGATTCTATGAATATCTTGTAGAAACAATACACAATCGTTTGTATTTTGCACACTTAGTTGTAGTCTGCTTTCTGGCCTACATTGACTACTGTATTTAAATAATTCGCATGTGCGTAGGGATCTTTAGCAGTGAGAGGAAACCCACGAAGTTGGACAGGTGACTCTACTCCTAGTCACGTACAACCGCGGAATCGAAACCACGCCAATGACAGATCTTATGATACAACGCGCGAGCTCGCCATTCGGACACACCCATCCCCACACCCACCCAACTCTGTTGAAAGATGCACGAAGGTTCGGACAAACCTAGTTGTGTGTAGAAAGTGGTATTTGTTGGTTTATTTGCCAATATGTTACATGCTTCATGGTCTTTCATTGATTCAAGGGCCGCGGTTTTGATTACCCGCTTTGTGTGGACCATATGTTAATCCCTAAATGACCTAGTTTGTGTCAAGTGAACGTTACACCCTCTCCCCATCCGCCCTGTCTCTCTTTTATAAGGTAACACGTCTGCAATAAACACAAACAGTAGGTGTTCAGAACATTTATTGAGTTATATGCATGTATATTTTTAGATGCTGTCGATCCAGTTTCTGTATTCAGAAACTCGTCCATAAACACTTGGGTAAGTGGTAAGACAACTGCCCACAACCCATGAGGTAACACCAGCCAATTTACCACTGCATACCATGGGCCCTCCACTATCACCCTACAAAATAACAAGGTACAAGCCGGATTAAGGAAATCTGTGGGTATTGTACAGTTACCCCAATAAAATCTATATGTTTTTGGATGCATTTTTAACCCTACCAATCAGAAAATGTATATAGGTCACGTGGTACACCTAGCGTTCACGGAACATATAAAATTGCAGCTCCCAAGGATGAAAAGGCGTTAACTTTTCAAGAAGTAATTAAAGTTTCCCTACAAAGACAAGAAATAGAGACTAGCAGCCATTCTTCAGATTGCTTTTGTTTTGATTACTACTTCATACAAATGTCAAAAAATGTTGGACCGTCTTAATGTTTTGCACAACAAAGTTAAATCTACGATATTAGAATGAGCATTGCCTTTAGGACTAAAATTTACTAATTACTATTTTGTTTCATGCAAAACTTATAATTTCCAAACAACTGCGATTAAAGGAGCTAATCCTCTATTCTTTGTCACCTAGAAATGGACACAAATGGGTCGCAACGCATATAATAAAGTAATATGAATGTATATAAACTGATTTACATTCAATCGTGTCTGTTTTTACTGCAATTTCTAATCGGTTATTCCAGCCAACAAAGGTAGTATTCTCCTGTGGGATATGTTTAGTCCCGTTCATTCTAGCAAACGATTCACGTGTCAATTTTTAAATTTTCAATGTTGATTTAAATTGACCAAGAAGTCGTGCTTGTAATATCGAAGACTTTGGATGATATTGAGTTAGAGACTTGCCTCCTTTAGATCTAATACATATGGGAGACCCCGTTAGCTTAATTAGTAAGACGCTAACCAGGAGATCCCTGGTATCAATCCCGATGTTCCTCAGGATATACCAGCCCAATTTCCCTTTGTCAGTTGTACAAAAAGGTCACGTGAAGAAACAGCGTTCAAGGAACTATGTTTTGTCGTTCGGGTGAGACGAAAAAAACCCGAATCTCCATTGTGTATACATGCCCTAGATAAGTGCCCCGGTTGTTGTATGACGTTAAACTCAATTTCATTTCATTTTTAATGCGTATTTCTGTTGCTTACGGTAGCTAGGACGTGATATGTACTGAAAGAAAGATTGTATAATTTATCGGCAGGGAAGAAGTTTCCATTTACTAGTACTTACATTACATGCCGATTTACTAGGTTCAGCTACACAGATGTGACCGCTTCCAATCGATGCGCCACCTACACTTGACATGGCGGAACTACACTGGGCATTTGAAATTTGTGTCATTGCAATATATTGTAAGGTATTTGGTAGACTTCCACCACCTAGATTATAAAACATTTAATTATACAATTGTGTTTAGGGGGTGTTGGAGGGCCGAATGGTTAGCACGTGCGCGCTGTATCATAAGGCTGCCATTGAGTCGAATGGCGTGGTTTCGATTCCCCGGTTGTACGTGACAAGGAGTAGGGTCGCCTGTCCTATCTCCGGGTCCTCCGGTTTCCTTCCACTGCTAAAGACCCTTACGCGCAAGCGAATTATTGAAATAAAATTGAACCATGTGTTAGTCCTGAAATGACCTAGTTTGTGTCGAGTGGACGTTAAACCACATCTCTCTCTCTCTCTCTCTCTTGAATTGTGTTTGAATTGGCTTTGCTGGTTCGATCCTGGTGTGGGCCGCAAAAGTTCAGAACGACTGCAAAAAACTTCGGAGTGTATTTAATTAGATCAGTGGACGATTTTATGACATGCACTGAGTTTACATTAGTTGATTACAATATTCAAGTAAGAACACGACACAAAGACGAATCTGATGGAAATACTAAAGGAGAAGAAGATTTAATTGGAAAAAAAGATTGTATATTTCATATAAATATTTCAATATCCCGAATTCATAACTTGGTTGACTCACCCACAGTTCTACCCCATCCACTAATGGTGCATTTTTCGTTGGTAAAATCATCTCCGCTATTAGCCATACCAATAATACTGACAGCACTGCTGCCTGTATTAGCTGAACCACTTAATCTTAATACAGCAAAATCATGAGCAAAGCCATCGTTGTTGTTGTTGCCGTTGTAACTTGGGTGCTGAAATATACGCATGAAAACGTTTATATGGATCTAGGCGAGATATACATTTTGTAGTTTAATAGGTTGTACATTTAACTCAGTATGTATTATATATCCAAAGGTATTGGCACAGCCGTAAAGCTGTATTACTTTTTTACACAGTAAAAGGGTATGCTGACACAAACTGATTTCAACAATGGTTTAATAACCTTTTAACACTGTTAAAGTACTTTTCGCTCAACTAGGAGCTTTTCAAAATAATGCCATTGTAAAGAGATGGACAAAATATAGAAGTTATACATATTTACATTGTACCACTGTACATTGTCTATAGTTGTATAGTACACAGGTAATATAACTAACAGAGAACATGCACACACGTGTGTTAATCTGCTTTAAAATACAGATGTGACGTCACCCTTTGATGTTCGCGTACCATTATTTCAAATAATCGTACGGGCAACTTGCCTATAGTACTTTATTCATACCGGTGAGATATTGGACTAGTGTGACGTAAAAGCTCGTGCGGAGTGTCAGTATTTTAAGATGTTTAATGGTCTCGAGCTTACGACATTGCGTAATATATTGTAAAAACATTCGGGCCTACGGCCCTCATGTTGTTACAATATATTACTTAATGTCTCGCTCTCGACCATTAAACATTACGTAATGGATATAATTTAGGGACAATGAGTGGGAGATAATCTCGGCATAGATTAAGATAATTACTGGACATTGTTACTTTTGACTATTAAGCCGAGGAACGTGTTTTTGTTTTTTGTAATAGAATGGGTTTCGATTATGTTTGTCTTTTTTACAAATAAGAGCCCATTTTCAATGTGCAATACGACTTCTTTCAATTATGTCAGACGAGAAGGTCTTTTTTACAAATGAGAGCCCATTTTCCATGTGCGCACGACTTCTTCTTTCATCAAGTCAAATGTTGAAGGAATGCAGCTGGATTCTATACTTCTTATACGTATACAACAGTCATTGATCAAAGAACCCGCCCAATTAACCTAATTAAATATAAATACTCTGCCTACCATAACTAAAGAAGACAAAGAGAAAGTCTGCTCTGTTCCATCAGTATTCTGAAGTCTGTGTTCACCCAAAACAACTCTGAACTGGCTTGCGCTAGAAGTAAGACCAGGTTGAATAATAATGTTTAATTTAATGAAATATATAAAAGCATTTGTTTATATCTCACTTTGACTTTTCTCGCCCCCTTATCTCTCAATACATTTCAATTCACCTAGAATATTTCCATGTTAAATCTCCATGCGCCCCACGCGTTACAAACTAATTTAATAAATCAGATTCGTTTACCTTCTACCATCTACACAATGAGCTGCAGTTAGAACTCTGTTAGAAGAAATAAGGATTCCACCACAGTTGTGGGACCAACTGCTTCCAGAAGATACCTGAAGAGACACCTGCCATGGGAACTGACCAGCATAAGCATTGGATCCACCAACAATTCGCTCACTTGGAGCACTGTATACGCAACCTTAGAATAAATACGAAATGAAATGGGGTTTAACTTCCTACTGTTCTGCTCCTAAACTGGGCTAATGAAAACGGTTATACGCCATACAGTGTGCTACGAGGGAAATTTTGCCCGACAGCGGCACTATCGCCTACTCTTATATCGAATTCCAACTGCCAAGGGATCTTTTACGTGGATTCCAATGTATACACGGGACCTCGGTTTTTCGTCTCACCCGAATGACTAGACAGCTGTCCTTGTCAGGCCATCCGTCCTGCATCGCTGACAAGGGGGAACCACGACGGAAAATCTGGATGAACTTTCTCGGCCAATGCAGGGATCGAACACCCGATCTCCAGGCTAGCGAGCCAGCATCTTACCCACTTAACCACGTGACTCCCAGAATAAATACGATAACGATTTAATGAAATTTAATAATTGTGATTATTATACTATTACTAATATAAGGGTTAACCTCCTGTCAGCATAATACACTGTTAAAACAGGTGCTTTCGTTAAATTCCATTCTTCACCGCTTGACTGGTAAATTAGTAATGGGTGCCAATGTTGGATTACTATTTTAACGATTGTATCCCCCCCCCCCGGCATCTTCGGTGTTTGCTGACCCACGTGTTATTATATATTAAGATTTGGTATTTGTGTCATTTCAGATTTTTACGATTCCGCTGGTTCGAGTTTAAAAGAATTCACAAAAGTCACCAAGATAACAGTATGTATTCTTTAACAAGACAATGCAAACAATTAAAAATGTCAGGCGTTACTTACTTACAGAGTTGGGGAGTAGTTATATTGTTTTTCTGGGGTTTTTTGTTATCCCAAAATAATGCTTTTTTGCTATTTAATAACGCATCAGTTACCAATAAGAATTCATTTATCACAACAAAGAACAACTTACCCAAAAGTGCAAACAGGAGACAGAGTTTCATTTTGAGCGATCTATGTCTTGACTATTGAAAAAAATTGGAAATCTGAATTTATACTGGGATGGAATATGAAACGTGTGTTATATTCCCAAGTCATCATATCATTGAAAGAGATACTTATACATAAATGACATACAATTGTGTTCTCGAGAATAGTGCTATCATCATGCAGATGGAATGTGTACCAAGTACCAATTGAGGTTGACATAGTGAAGGATATTATGATGATTGCTGTCTTTTTCAGCATCTGTCACAAATAGATACCATATATAAGTGTACTGTCATTTATTTGCTTTTGAAAAGTTGTCGACCTAGATCTTTGGGTCGAATCTGGTTTATTTATAAGTCACCTACTGTCGGAGATGCTTTAATAATAATTAATAGTGTATATAATGCGGGTTACGCAAATCTTTTAGACCATTACTATTCCATATAGGGGTCCCGGTAAAACCTGATTCATTGGGCCTTTTTAAACCTCGGAAAGAGCTCCAGCTGTTGATGTCCAAAGAGCACACCGATTTTTTGTATAATTACATACACTGTACTACCGATACCCATTTACCTTTGGGTAGACTGGAATGCAGAGATACGGAAACTTGACGCACAAAATGGGTTTGGTCACTTATCCTATCCCCACCGTTGTCCCAAATCTATCGTTCTTCAATTATCCGAGGCACTGGGAATGTATACACACTTTTAACGAAGTAGAAAGTTATATTTTGATAACATATAATTCAGAATCCTGTACACAAGAGGGAATAAATAAATAAATACAAAAATAACGGTAAAATAGTTTTCTTTCATTACTTTTTATTAATGATATTTGAAGGCCGTTTAGATGCTGTCAATCCATGATCTGTATTCAGAAACTCGTCCATAAACACTTGGGTAAGTGGTAAGACAACTGCCCACAACCCATGAGGTAACACCAGCCAATCTACCACTGCATACCATGGGTCCTCCACTATCACCCTACAAAATAACAAGGTAGAATTCGGATTAAGAAAATCTGTGGATATTGTACAGTTACCCCAATGCATTTTTAATCTCATACCATAGGTCCTCCACTATTACCCTACGATGTAAGACACATGGCATAAATTTTGTGACACGTATCCTACCGATATCATGTATAGTTTTCATTGTATCCTTCAATTCATTTTCCGCACATGCTTCCCTGTGTCTTTCATAAACGTTTCCCGAGAGATTGCTCCAGATCGTATATGGGCAAAATGGGCAGAAGTATGCTTAGAAGAAATAAACTTGATTCTGGGTGGAGAAGGCGCTACATTTACGAGTGACTCTGGGGACATATTGACCATTTGTTTAGTTTATGTAAACTGAGGAAAGTGTAATGCGACTTCTCAGTCCGGGACCATTTGACTTTATCTTTTAAAATAAATACCAAGTAAACACTATTTGAGCAGTGGACCTGTACTTTTGGGAATGTTGTAATGCTAATGATTTGAATAATCCCGCTTTTAAATAGTGTATTCATTTATTTCTGGGCAACCCGAAATATGAAATAAGCAAGTATAATTTGAAATATACCTTTACATATATGTATAGCAAATCAGCACGTTGCTTCCACTATCCATTCGATAACATTCAAAATGGTAAAAGCAGGTTCCTTTGTCATCTAGTACCGACCCACCCGAAGTCACCTGAAACAACTTTAGCCCCGTTATCAAACCCCACCAATCCAAAAGAAGAAACGGAATGGTCGTACTTACGTTGCAGGCAGATATACCAGATTGGGAAACACAGATATGGCCAGATCCTATTGCAGCACCACCGACATTTGACATAGCTGCGGCACATTGGGCGTTAGAGATTTGTTGCATGTTTACCCACTGTAATGTGTTGGGAAGACTTCCACCACCTAGGAATAATTATAGAAATTAATAAAATATGCTTATGTACATGCCAGAATGCTTCACCAGAACACACGAACTGTACACGGACTAATATCTCTACCCATCCCTGTCGAATTTTCATACAATTGCTTTGTAAAAAAAGACATTATAAAGATTAGTTTAATTGTAGATGCTTACCGACAGTTCTTCCCCATCCACTGATAGTACATTGTTGATTGGTAAAATCATCTCCGCTATTAGCCATACCAATAATACTGACAGCACTGCTGCCTGTATTAGCTGAACCACTTAATCTTAATACAGCAAAATCATGAGCAAAGCCATCATTGTTGTTGTTACCGTTATAACTTGGATGCTGAAAACATGATTGGTGTTTTATCACAATTTTGTCGTCACCATTATCCCTTGTTCGTGCAGAACAGTAAAGGACGGTATATCCCAGTTGATTTCATGTATTATTTATCATCTTTATGTTCTTCCTTCTTTAACACATGGAGCAGACAAGAAAAGTTGTGTTTCTAATTTCTGGTTAAATATTAAAAATACGAGAAATGTCGAATCTCTTAAATTACAATAATGTGCAATTTGTTTTGCTATGAGGAAATGAAAATGAAATGGAATGGGTTTAGCGTCCTACTGTTCTGCTCCGACTGGTCTAATGAAAACGGAATACGTCATACAGTGTGCTGCTATGTGGGACATTTTGCCCGGGCAGCGGCACTATGACCTACTCTTATATCGAATGCTAACCGTCAAGGGATCTTTTACGTGCACGTCAATGTATACACGGGACCTTGGTTTTGCGTTCCATCCGAATGACGAGACAGTTGTCCTTGTCAGGCCCTCTGTCCTGCACAACTGACAAGGGGAAATCTCGATTTGCTAGCAGGAATATTAGTCTAAAATTTCTTCAGTTTCATTTAGTATTTACAAACATGTGATGAACTTAAAATTTTCACAACATATTTGACAACCCCTGCAGTCGATTTAATCTGATTTCCATCTATCTAGAAGATTATCTACCCCTGCTATTTCGTTTTTGTATTCTTATTAAAATGTTATATTATTCGTGTGGGCATATTTTAGCATGTGTTAAGTCTTGAATAATTAGATTTTGAGCGCACAAAAAATGCACATGACCGCCAGCTGCTAAAATGAATTAAGGAAAACCAAGAAGTCTTCGATATATGGACCTTAAGCTTGACCCTTCCATTAACCTAGAACGGCATTATGGAAATATGGTTTTAGAAGCCGATTGTATTGCGCTTGAAGAGAATCGCGATGGTAAACTTATCAATTGTTAACAGAACGCAGTGTTTATGGGATACAATCACTAGTTTTATTATAAAAGCACGACGTTTCGACAAGCATTCTAACGATAAGAGGATACTTGTCGAAACGTCGTGCTTTTAGAATAAAACTGTTAACAGAACGCAGTGTTTATGGGATACAATCACTAGTTTTATTATAAAAGCACGACGTTTCGACAAGCATTCTAACGATAAGAGGATACTTGTCGAAACGTCGTGCTTTTAGAATAAAACTAGTAGAGGATACTTGACGAAACGTCGTGCTTTTAGAATAAAACTAGTGATTGTATCCCATAAAAACTGTGTTCTGTTAATGTGTTTCCCTATCTCTAAATGTCACTCAAAGATTATTATTCATTGTTATCGTCAGAGTAGCAATTCGATAACAATAAAAAAATTTAATATTAATATTAATAATGATATTGAGAATAATAAATGGAATGCACAAAATAACATACCATAACTAAAGAAGCTAGGTTGAAGTATTGTTCAGTTCCGTCAGTATTCGAAAGTCTGTGTTCACCTAAAACAACTCTAAACTGACTGGCACTGAAAGTTAAATAATAAACATAGGATTATATAAGGAAACATGTATTCATTTCAAAGTTCTAGAAATCTGAAGAGGTTTCGAAATAAATTCATAAATTGATCAATTGTATGTCGTCGAATATTCGAACAGTGAAATGAAATGAAATGAAATAACACGGTGTTTAACGCCCCACTTTTCTTCACCAATGGATATACAACAGGCAGGACATTTTGCGAGAACAGTGGTGCTACGGCCTACTCTTACTCTTAATTCCTGTTATAGGGAAGAGGGAAATGGTGTTTAACGTCCACTCGACACAAATTACGTCATTTCGGGACTAACATATGGTTCAATTGTATTTCAATAATTTACTTGCACGTAGGGGTCTTTAGCGGTAGGAGGAAACCAGAGGGCCCGGAGACAACCCATGAGGCTGTACAGGCGACCCTACTCCTTGTCACGAACAACCAGGGAATCAAAACCACGCCAGTTAACTCAATGACAAACCTTATGATACCAGGTGCATGCGCTAACCTTTCGGCCACCAACCCCCACCTTAATTCCTGCTGTAAATGGTTCTTTAGCGTGCACACAAACTTGTACCCAGGACGTCGGTGTTTCATACCATTGGACCTTGGTTAGCGATACAGAACCGTACCCAATGAGCCACGGCTAATCCTATATTCGAATAATATCCGAATAATGACTTAGAATATCCGAATAGTAAAATTGGATAGTTACCTTCTACCATCTACACAATGAGCTGCAGTTAGAACTCTGTTAGCGGCAATCAGAATACCACCACAGATATGAGAATAAGAGCTCCCACTACCAACCTGCAGTGAAACCTGCCACGGGAACTGTCCAGCATAGGCATTAGATCCACCAACAATTCGCTCATTTGGAGCAGCCGACACACAGCCTTTAAAATCATAAAAAGGTAATATTGTATTGTATAATACGTTAAGACTCCAATCCGACTAATTTCTGAAGAAAAGTAAAGAATTCCTCTTTATATAGTTTTGAATGAAGCGTTAATCAAGCTTACCCAAGGCAAACAGAAGCAGCAACAGTTTCATATCTAATGATTTCGGATTTCGGATAGTGCAACCAATACACAAGATGCACAATATATACCTAAAGTTGTTGTATGACCTGCTGGGGTTTCTCAGAATAATTGCTCATCAAGTGGGGATCTTTTTTTTTCTTTTTGAATATGGTAGCTTTTGACAAATATTTTCGAATGCTTTCGACTAAAGTCCTTGTATTTGTAGGATCATAAATCAAGATATGTTTTAAAAAATTAAACACAGTCCTGCAGTAAGCCACCTTGCAGGTTATAAATGTCATAATATAAATTAAAAGCATGTACAGTGCTCAAATAAATAGTGTTTTCTGACATGGTAAAGGCCACACCTCCCATTGACACACAAGCAAGATGTTCAAAGCACATTGCTGATAAGTCTAAAATTAAAAGATACCTTCTTTTCAAATGTGGCTAAAGGAGATATAGTTGCAATATAAATTGGAACTTTATTTTCCCATGACGAGATGTAGAAAATGATCTCTTGACCAATCAGAAAAGTTAGCAATTAAAGAAATGTTATGGCAGGTTTCCTTAGTTTAAAACAAAGAACCCGGGCATGGTAGATTCATAAAGAGTAATTTTACTCAGCGGTTTAATTGGTATAGTCTATATTTACTTGACGTTCGAACTTGTATATTTCCAAGAAGAGGAAAATCACTCGGACAATGTCCTTGTTATGAACCGATTTCAGCCATTAATATACAGTTTACATAAGTTCCCATCTCTTTCTTAGATCCTGTGTCCAGTATATCAAAAGTTGGCCATATTTCTAAGAAAAGGTTTAGGGGTTGTAATGTTGTTTGATAGACATTGCTGTTATCGTACCAGACGTTTCTTTATGTGTCTTTCAATAGTAGGTGCAAGGGGACCGTGCTACACACATACGATTACACAAGATATACAGAAACGATATGCCGACACCACAATAAACATACGCACAAATGAATGGATCGGGGGGGGGGGGCGTGGTTAGCACGTACGCGCTGTATCATAAGGTCTGTTATTGAGTCAACTGGCGTGGTTTTGATTCTCTGGTTGTTCGTAACAAGGAGTAGGGTTGTCTCCGGGTCATCCGTTTTCCTCCCGCTGCTAAAGACCCCTACGCGCAAACGAATTATTGAAATAAAATTGAACCATATATTAGTCCCGAAAAGACTTAATTGGCGTAGAGTGGACGTCAAACCCCATTTCCCTCTTCCCTACAGCAGGAATTAAGAGTAAGAGTAGGCCGTAGCACCACTGTTCTCGCAAAATGTCCTGCCCGCTGTATGGATATCCGTTGGTGCAGAAAAGTAGGTCGTTAAACGCCGTTTTATTTGATTTCATTTCACTTTTCGAATATACAATTCACCAAAGAGTAGGGTCGCCTGTCCAACCTCGTGGGTTTTCTTCGGGTCCTCTGGGTCCTCCGGTTTCCTCACCACCGTTAAAGACACCTACGCGCAAGAATTGGTCCCGAAATGACCTAGTTTGTGTCGAGTGAACGTTAAACCCCATTTCTCTATCTCTCTTTGAATGGGTAAAGTATTCAGTAGATAGCAACCGTTTCCAAGTAGTTATTTCAGAGGTTTTATTTCAAAAGGTTTTATTTCAAATTACAACAGTGGAAAGAGGTTGGTATTGAGGGTTATTGGGGACTAATATTACCTCAATATCAACCTCTAATTACGTTATAGAGGGTTAATACCTGAAATGACCACTTGAGACATTATTGGTTGCTATGGGGGATATTGTCTGATGGTTTGTAAAACCAATTATCAGCCGATTCCGATAATACTTAAATTAAAACAAATGTATCAAGCAAAGTTATACTGCCTGGTATCCATGTTAATGTGGAGGAGTCTGGTTTTACATTCGTTCTGTAAATAGACGGTATGATTCAAGCCACTTCTTTAGTACAGGAGAAAGGCAAATTACTCTCTTACAAGCCCGCCGATAATACAAGGGAGGTAACTATTAATAGCAGTGAAACTACTGAATTGAGAAAACAATCACGGTAAACTTGTATTGTAATCATTTGCTTGCGTGTAGGGGTCTTTAACGGTGGGAGAAAACCCGCGGGGTTGTACAGTTGACCCTACACCTTGTCACGAACTTTATTTGGATCGACACGCACCACTTGACTCCATCACAGACACTATTATTTAAAGCACACGCCTTAGCCCCCCCCCCTCCATTATTTTAAAGTCACATTAAGGCAGGCCATTCACTTATAATTTAATGTATAGATTGTGTCTCGGTATTAGCCGTGAAAGTACTTCGGAATTTTCAGTCGTGGGTCCCCTGTTAGTGGTACAGGACGGGGATTTGGCAATGACAGTCGCTAGTCGTTCGGAGTGTACGAAAACCTGGGTCCCGTGTACACATTAGCGTGCATGTAAAAGAACCCTTGACAGTTGAAATTCGACATGTGAGTAGGCCCCGCTGCTCGGACAAAATTTCCCTCTTAGCACACTGTATGGTGTACGCTCGACTTCAGTATCCCAGTCGGTACATAGAAAAGTAGGACGTTAAACCCGATCCTTTTAATTATTTAATTATTATATCCGAGCATTAAAATCCCTATAAATATAGTACAATTAGTGTTATGTGTAAAACATATGAAGATAGCGTTGTGAAATAAATAGAACACGGAGTACACATTGAATGCCCGTTGTCAATGGTGCAGGACGGAGGGCCTGAAAAGGACAGCTGTCTAGTAGTTCGGATGGGAAGAAATACCGAGGTCTCGTGTACAAATTGGCGTGCACGTAAAAAATCCCTTGGCAGTTGGAATTCGATATAAGAGTAGGTCGTGATTATAATTTACAAAATAGAATTAATAGACTTGAATATTTGTTGACTTAAATTTTATTTTCTACAAGTAATATTAGCTGTATATTGTCTTAAACTTTATATTTATTTTTTGGACCTTGTGGGGTTTAAGTAATATATTATATTTAATATAACAAGGCAAGGTGCCTAGAATCCAGCAGATTTTTTTGTTTTTACATTGTCATTCAAAAAATGATTATAACATATATATATATATATATATATATCAGTCTGGCAAGGACCCGCCTCTAGTTGTTCGTATGTGACGAGAGAGAGAGAGAGAGAGAGAGAGAGAGAGAGAGAGAGAGAAATTGGGCTTAACGTCCACTTGACACAAACTAGGTCATTTCGGAACTAACATATGGTTTAATTTTATTTCAATAATTCGCTTGCGCGTAGGGATCTTTAGCAGTGGGAGGAAACCGGAGGACCCGGAGAAAACCCACGAGGTTGGACAGGCGACCCTTCTCCTTGTCACGTACAACCGGGGATTCGAAACCACGCCAGTTGACTCAATGACAGGCTTTATGATACAGCGCGCACGTGCTAACCATTAAGACCCCCCCCCCCCCACCCCCCGCCACCGTATGTGACGAAAATTCAAATATAGTATAACCAAGGAAGTAAATTTATCCTTATTGTTTTTATCGGGGTAATTCTGTTTTATCGATATTCATCAAGATATAACCCCCCATTGTCTAATGAATAATACTTGTATGTGTTGTATCAGATGCTTTTTGTTACTAAACAAAACAAAAATTAATATTTCGCATTCACCAAACATAAGAATCGCATAATTTTTAAGAAATGTATATTTGATAAAGTCCACCGTAAAGTTAATGCGTATTGATATTGGTGGAAAAAGTCAATTGTTATAATTCAAACACCTAATATGCAACAGGTGTGAGTTTAAATTCCAATGAATTCCTATTTGATCGATATGTATTATGATCAAGTATACTGTCTACCACATACAAATATTGACAACTTTGAACTGTTATAAAAAAAATTGGAAAGGAATACGATAAGTTTCAATTAAGACCGGGCTTCGGTTATTTCCCTTTATAAAGTTAATGGAGTCGTTTCGTTTTCTATGAGTTCATTTATTAAAGTGCAAATCGTTATACAAAAATGTTAAAATATGATTAATACATTTTAAACAAGAAAGGATTCTGAACAATGTGCTAATGTATGTATTTAATTTTCTTATGGATATCCAGATCTGGTTTTGGAACGCCCAACGCTAATGTTGAACTATGAGAAGTGTGAGAACTATTTTCTCTATTGGGCTGTTTTGCGTGGCTGTTGTTATATATTTGCAGTTTAAGTATACGTCGCTTTCTATTAGGATTTATCGAGAGGAAAATGAGGAGGCGATCAGAGCACAATTTAGAAATATGAGAATGAATTCAGATAAAATTAATGAACGGGTTCCAAAGAAGTCAGAGGATTTTGAGGTGAAGTTTATAGTTTTCTTAGGACATTTGATCAGCTAAAAAAACAAAAAGAATTGGAAAAACAAAAATGAAACGAAATATGGTTTTACGTGCTACTGTTCTCAATAAAGTGTTATAAAATATTACTATAGGCGTTTCATAAAAGACAATAATAAATCACTTGACTAAATTATATAGCATGGCAATATATAACATTTGGTTAATTCCCAGGGATCTATGTCATCACGTGTATTTCCCACAAATTTAAACACAAGCCATGACGAAACACCGATGTCCCTTTGCACATATTAGCGTGCTCGTAAAAGAACCCTGAACAGTTGGAATTTGATATAAGAGTAGGCATTGGCGCCCCCGTTCCGGGCAAGATAAAAGTCGGGCGTTAAATCCCATTTCATTAAACAAATTATTCAAATCGATCAATTCTATTTTAAGTTATGAGCATTCAATGCTTTACAAACCGACGTCTTTATATAATTATGTTTCAAATCTATCAAATCTACTTTAAAGACCCATTATGTAAGATTTAGATAAAGAGCTGGCCATTCTTGTTATAATAGTTTAAAAATAAATTAATATATTGAAAATTTCGGTCAAATTACTTTAATCTAAGCGAAGTAATGACTGTTTGAAGTTTTAACAATAATACGATAATAAACAAAGTCTCAATTAGTCGTTTTACATTCAATTAGTAAATGGCGATTGTGTTTTAAAATCACGACTATCCGATGATCTAGGGAGTTTATAATGGGTTTGTCATGTGAGAGTGAGAGACACGCACACCCACACACACCCACACACATACATAAATACATACACACACACGCCCACACAAACACAAACTATGTAACTTCGGGACTAACATATATGACCCGTTGGAGTGAAGGGTCTTTCGCAGTTGGAGGAAACCAGAGGACTCGGAGAAAACCCACGAATAGAACCAAATCGAACGTTTCCCGTTGTCAGTTTTAAATGGCACAGCTTTGGCTGTAGGAATCATGTCATTTTGTAGACGTTACAAAATACTGGTCCCCCCCCCCCACAAAGCTTTCAATATTAGAGTTCAAAGCAGGCCCTTTTCGTAATATGTAGATGAATTTACATTTTTCGTCTTGTTTCAGACAAATAAATTGGTTTATCAGAGTCCAGCGCCTAGGCTCATTCCAATTCAAGTAGATGATCTCCGTTTGTTTGTTTATTCTGCTGTAATACACAAACGAACTACAACCTCACAGACATTGGATGTTCGAATTCAAGCCTTGAACGGAGAACCTAACCAGCCAACATTTCAGTGTTGCTTTCATTTAGCTGATAAAACTATATCAAATGTTAATGCTTCTATTGTATTTGGTTTTCCATATGGAGTATTCAAAAGTTCCATTTACAAATGTCTTCTGCCATATCCCGGAAAGGAAATCTTATCTGTCAGTATCCAAAAGACCTGTGAAAATACCACCGCTATGGGACTACAGCTATATAAACCTGAACGACCGGAAGGTCTACTTTCAGTTTGTGTTCATGCAGTATATGGATATATAGACCCAATGATAGTTATACAATGGATGGAGATACTGTGGCTTCAAGGCATACGTAGTGTATATATTTATCCTTTAATGTCAATTAACAACATAGACAGACGAACTTTAGAAGTTTTTAAATTTTACGAAAAACGTGGTTTGGTCCGACTCATTCCATATGAGTTGGCCGTGTTCGAACCAGGTAAATCAAAAGAAAGATTAATGTTTGAAAATGTCGATTAGTTGTGCTCAGGTAATGAATATTTCACACGTGTGATAAACGAACAACTAATGGGGTATTCGACCAAATATTGGCTTAAATCCGCTATGAGCTGTCAATGTAGACATTTATCATGGGGAAGTAATTTTTTGTGCAACACATGGAAGACTATTATTTGTGAATTTGTCTAAAACAGTTTTCATCCTTATTTGGTCAAATACGATAAACGTGACTCACGATTCTAGATGTGCGCTATATAATCGAGGATATGGATATGATATAGGGTATCTTTGTATCACCCAAAATCATAACCAATAGAAAACACATGTACATTCTCAGATATGGAATATTTAGCGTTGAGCAAATTATTCTGTCAGATTTTCATGGCGTAAGTCCCGAAATTACCTCGGGTGAACAGAGCGTACCCGGGATTATCTGGCATGGGTTCCCATTGGCAGGGAATACTGACTAGTCGTTCAGATGGGACAGAAAAACAGGTCTCTTGTACACACTGGTGTGCACATAAAAGGACCATTGACAATTGAAATTCGACATAGCACGCCCGCTTTATGCAGTCAATAACGACTTTAAACCCCATTTCATTAACGCATCTCATTAACGCCACTAGGGACGTCGGGTTAAACGAGAATGTCGTCTGATGACTTGGATAGGTGGTTTGGTATCCTCTCATTGCTTCCCTAGTCCACAGAAAAAACGAGGTTCCGTGTACATATCCGGTGAGAACGTAAAAGAACCCTTGACATTTAGAAACAAGAGTAGACAATAGCCGCCGTTGTCCGGGCAAAATTTTCGCTCATAAAATACTGCAAGACGTATTTCCGTCTTCAGTAGTCCAATTGGTGCAGAAAAGTTGGATATCTAACCCAATATTTCATTGATTCTGCCAAATGACGCTATGTATTTGAAATACAAAACAACCCCAGACACGCCCTTGCGGAACACCGAATTCTCCTTCTGGTGTACATAGTAAAAATCACTAGATAGTAAATGTAATCCAGATCTCTGCTCTGCTGGAATCATATGAATATGATCTCACGTACAATTCCTATTGGCATTAATCGAATGTAATAAAAAGATATAACCACGGTATCATTACATCGACCGAAACAGTCCTTTGAGCCTGTGAATTTTAATTCACTTGTTCCAAAACATTCGTCCACCAAATTACGCAATTTATGTCCCTTTTACTAATACTTGATGATTTTTAGAATTCAAAAACGTAACCATCGTTTCAGTAGATCAGGCTTTAATTCATTAGCCATTTCATTAATTTATTAATTAGCGAACGATTAAAATAAAATAAATGCCGATCGATGAAAAAATAAATTGTTAGAGTTGACGCCAATGGAAACTTTTATTATATTATACTTTTAATACTGCTTTATCTTTTATTAGAGAAATTCATTAATTTAAAATATTATAATTTTCATAATTAGAAATGATGTATGAGAGGTTTAAATCTAGAGATGGTCAGATGTATTCCGATGAAATTTTACCCATTTATGACTGTATGATGAGGTCATCAGATTACACATTCACAGCTGTACTGGACTTTGATGAAATTATAGTTCCCAAAAAGGGACCACTGGATTTAATACCAATGCTGAATGTGAGTTAATGTTTTGATTCTTAAATTAAAATTTTGAACGGCGCCTAAATTGTTCTTATTATGGATCGTATTGGTTTCTGCCCCCCCCCCCCCACCTCCCGCACCTAAGGAGGCAAGAAATGCTTTACTCGCCTTTCATTTTCATTTTAATCTATTTCACTATCTATTCCATTGTGTAACATAACTCTCAAAGTAAATATATATTTAAAAATATTAACACATATTTAAAGTTTATTCCGTCATTTTAGCGTAAAAAAAATCCCTTGCAAATTATAATTATTGTGAAATAGGAATATCAGTCCAAAGATATTTTGAATTGAAATTCCATTCACTATGTTCTTGTCATGTTATAAGCCCGCCGCCATTTTGTTGTCCGCGAACATTGATTGATGAGCCCGTTTTAGATCGAATTGAATCCAAGCCGGCAGATTGCTTAGCGTTGGTACATTTTAACATGGGGTAAGCTGTGAGAAATTTGATGTTTTTTTCTGAATTTGGAAAAAGTTGAACGAAGAATTTTGTGCTTTATGTGGTAACATTTCCTATATTTACAGCATGAGTATCAACATGATGAGCACGCAGCTGCCTTTGTTTTCAGGATAGAAAATTTTATATTAAATTGGACTAAAAGTAATGAAACGAACCTTCACTTTATGCAGTATGTAAAGAGAACACTGGCGCTACAAGATCAATCTAAGATAGTCTACGTCCAGGGAAGATATAAAACTGTTAATATGCACACAACAGAAGCTCTAAGAGGATTTGGGGTGTAAGTACAAATGTTTATACAAATTAAATTGTTAACCTGGGCTCAGTGATTAAGGAGCTGAATCACTAAAGGGTCCGGGGTTCGATCCCGTGTTCACATTGGCGTGCACGTAAAAGAACCCTTGGAATTCGATATAAGAGTAGGGCGTGGTGCCGCTGTCCGGGCAAAATTTCCCCCATAGCACACTGTCTTCATTAGCCCAGTCGCATGAGAACAGTAGGACATTCTAGCCCATTTTATTTCATTTTGCACATGACACTGTGCAAATTGTGAAATAGAAAGTGGTTTGATTGAATATATCTTGAAATTGTTATTGTAAGGCTGCAGTATTATTTAGAGATTAATTATTTCAAATTTGCACACCTCTACGCTTTACCTGTATGTGTAACATTTGGGCACTGTGTCTTGCATATTCTTCAATGTGTTAACTTGTCGCGTTTTACTAGTGATGTGAATAAAAAGTTTTTTTCCACCTGTTCTTCGTTGAATACCCATTTTCATTGTCCCTTTCGGGTAGTTGGGTGGTCGAATGGTTAATGCGTGTGTGTTTTATCATAAGGTCTGTCATTGAGTACCCATTTTCATTGTCCCTTTCGAGTAGTTGGGTGGCCGAATGGTTAATGCGTGTGTGTTTGATCATAAGGTCTGTCATTGAGTGGGGATCACGTGGCTAAGTGGGTAAGACGCTGGCTCGCTAGCCTGGAGGTCGGGTGTTCGATCCCTGCATTGGCCGAGAAAGTTAATCGAGATTTTCCAGCGTGGTTCCCCTTTGTCAGTGATGCAGGACGGAGGGCCTGACAAGGACAGCTGTCTAGTCCTTCGGATGAGACGAAAAACCGAGGTCTCGTGTATATATTGGAATGCACGTAAAAGATCCCCTGGCAGTTGGAATTCGATATAAGAGTAGGCGATAGTGCCGCTGCCCGGGCAAAATTTCCCTCATAGCACACTGTATGGCGTATGCCCGTCTTCATTAGCCCAGTTTAGGAGCAGAACAGTAGGACGTTAAACCCCATTTCATTTCATTTTATTTCATTTTATTTCATTTCTGTCATTGAGTGAAGTGCTTGTACGTGACAAGTTTAGTATCGCCTGTCCAACATCGAGGGTTTTCTCCGGTTTCCTCCCGCTGCTTAAGACCCCTACGCGCTAGCGAATTATTGAAATAAAATTGAACCATGAGTTAGTCCTGAAATGACTTAGTTTTTATCGAGTGGACGTTAAACCCCATTTCACCCTCCTTCCCTCTCTCCTTGAACCCTTTCTAGTGTTATAGATTAATAAGATTCTACTAATCGTTGGTTAATTTTCAGAGTGTTCCTCCCTTCAAAGAAAGCAGCGGTTCATCACTACACAGCGTGTAGACCTGCATGGCGTCAGTCATCATGCCTATCTGAAACAAACCGGCACCAAGATCGGGCCATGATGGCCATCGAAACACTTTTACTTGAACGACTGAAGACGGTACCCGACGAGTTAAGGTTTGGCAAATAGCAAGCAACAGGAAATATTTTGTATTTTTCTGGCATATATATCTGAATAAATTTAAACGATCTTGTATCATTTATTTTCATTTGATGTATGGTTGCAATCTAATTAAAATACAGATCCATATTTTATTTCGTTTTTTTCTACTTTCAATGGCCTATACTACATGAAGATCTGTCCAGCTGTAGTGGGGGGAGGTGGGCGTCAGGGGTCATACGAGCGGCTTTTGACCCTATTACGTAAGACATTTGATTAACCAATCAGCGTTGATATTTCTAGTAGGATACACACAGTTCCGTGCATCGCACGCCAAGAACTTGCTACAACAGACCGTTTCATTGGCTAATCCATCACATTAACCAGAACGCAGGTTGATATTTATATTTAAATTTATAAACCACCTAACCCCTGATTACCTGTATGATAATCTAAACAAAAAACAAAGTAACTACTCATTAAGAAATGACAAAACCTACCATACTATTTTTTGTAAAACAAATCTATTTTATAATTCTTTCTTTCCTTCAACTACACGACTTTGAACAATCTAGATCTCTCTATTATAGAAGACCAAATGGGACAATATTCATGATTCTTGTTTCTACATTCCAGTTTGAACATTTTAGACACCAACGCAACATTCTAAACTAATGATTCTTGTTTCTACATTCTTATGTCAACATTTCATGCACAAAATCAACATTTTAAACAAAAAATTGACTTTATGTTTCATTTTCGGCGTTAAATATTAAATATTAAAATTAAAAAATTTCCTAATTTTTTACACGACAAAGAAATCAATTTTTTGGTTTCTGAAAGTATCTAAAAAAAAATCTGGAATTTGAACTCTTATGAAAATATTTTCTACGTTTCAAAAAGTCTTGAAGTTAAAATCTTGAAATGAAAATGTCCAGAAAAATATAATGAATTATTAACATTATTACACCAGAGGGCGTTAGCGTATGTGTAAAACTTTGATACAGACTATAGATTAGAAATCAAAAGTAGATTTTTCCACTCGAAACACGCGTAGGTCTAATTTGCAAACACTATCCTATAGTTATAGTTAATATGAAAAAGTAAACAAATAACAGTGAATAGATTCCAATTAAAACACAGCATTATCATCCATTTTTGCCATATTCGAAACACGTGTAGGTCTAATTAAGTAATTTGTAAACATATGAAAAAGTAAACAAATAACAGCGAATATGTAAGAAAGGCCTTTGTCCTAATTTTTCAAGCTGTTTAAATTATAAAAGTTATTTGTATTGTTATTATATCTCGAGCTTAATTTCTGTTTCATGCAACTAATTACGTGTACTGTAAACACAACAGGGGCACACTTCCACTCGTGGAAAAGTCTACTTTTGATTTCTAATCTATAGTCTGTATCAAAGTTGTACACATACGCTAACGCCCTCTGGTGTAATAATGTTGATAAATTCATGATATTTTTCTGGACATTTTCATTTCAAGATTTTAACTTCAAGACTTTTTGAAACGTAGAAAATATTTTCATAAGAGTTCAAATTCCAGAATTTTTTTTTGATACTTTCAGAAACCAATGAGTTGATTTCTTTGTCGTGTAAAATTAAGAAATTATTTTTTAATTTTAATATTTAATGATATATAAAAGTTACCGATAAAACGCCGAAAATGAAACATAAAGTCAATTTTTTGTTTAAAATGTTGATTTTGTGCATAAAATGTTGACATAAGAATGTAGAAACAAGAATCATTAGTTTAGAATGTTGCGTTCATGTCTAAAATGTTCAAACTGGAATGTAGAAACAAGAATCATGAATATTGTCCCATTTGGTCTTCCATACTCTATACGTAATTCAGATACGTTATTCATTTTTAAACAAAAACTCTCAAAACATGATCACTTGTTACCTTCTTATTACAATATTGGAAAAAGAAAAGTCCAAATCATCCATTCAAGACTTCGTTTATCAAACAATGATCTAAATGGACATGCATTTTTAAGACACATAACCGACTCTCCAACCTGCCGATGTGGACACAATTTTGAAGATCCTTATCACTTATCATAAAAACATTACCAAAGAATACACCAACACAAAATTTCTATTGTATGGCTCTACGGATATTTCAGTTGAACCAATATTTACTGAGGTGCAACACTTTTTAGAATTAAGTAATAGATTTTAAGTACTGTAATCGTCATTTATTATTACCATCACTAGATTCTGTTTACATATTTGTACACTTTCAGGCCTTAAACCACATTTAGTCATTATGTATATCAAATAACCTTTTTATTTAAAAAAATATATTATTGTATACTTTCAGAATTTTAATAATCAATAACACAATATGAATAGTTTCGACTATATGCATGTATTTAAGTAAACTAATTGTAATTATATTGTTTTGTTAAAGGGAGAGCGGTGATATAGGCATAGCCTGTTCCGCAATCCTATTCTTATTGAATAAAATATAGTTAACAAAAAAAATAACAACTAGTGTAGTAAGTATAATTAAACTAAATTTTGTACTATAAAAACGAAACAAAATAGGATCTGTGTTTTAATCAGATTGCGTATGGTTGTAGAAGCAAACAAATGAGTAAATGTTTATTGTTTTATGATATGCACCGTATTTTAAATTTAGCAGATTGTGTTTAAATGCGTTTGATGTTTTTATAACTGAAATACTTATGTGATTATCACGGATCTTTTCATAAATTTCTGCCACACTATGTACAAAAAAAACCCATGACACTGTGCTCTGAAAGGAGGCAGATATGAAGGTGACATGTCGAATTTCTGGCTCAAAAGCGTATGAGGTTAACTCTCTTATCTTTCTGACACAGAATCATCAATATTCGCTAAATCCCATTAGAAAATGTATATTCAACCCCCTTTCTTCGATACTACCCACAAAAGTCAACACAAATCGCCGAGCAATAAAAAAAAGGGGGTGGGGGTGGTATAAATATCTTTGGCACTAGGAATCAATGGTGTCCTGTGTCTTTAGAGGGCGACATCTCCAGTCAATGCAATTGTTTTCAATACCTTATTTATTATACATTTAGTTTCAACAATGTGTAGCTTAAAGTGTAAGTTGTAATATACCAATTTTTCACCCTCATTTCATTTTCAGGAAGCCTATGGGCACGTCACTTGCCATAACTGTCCTTGGAAATTGTGAATCTATTTACAAAATGCCCCCTTGGATATGGAGCGCTATACATTATTTAACATATTTACTTTAACTCGAATCTAGACTGTTACATCTATATAATCTTCTAAGTTACCTATTCAATCGACGTTTGGTTTATATAACTAATCAGTAAGGAAAGATAACTCATTTATTTTATTGAAAACGTCTATACCAATGAAACATTATAAAAAAATGACAATAAGCTGTGAACAAGCCAATACTATGGAATACATTATATTTATGATCAAGTCATGTTATAGATGTATGCTGGTATTGTTAATCCTTCAAGTACTTTTAAACACACTTTATTTGTTCACCAAAAAGTTCGTTTTCCGAATTTGTAATTCTATTATAAATGAGACATTCCATTTTATCTTTTCTAGTATCTTTAAGCACGATTAACATAATATTCATTTCAACGTGGCTTTGCCAGATAACGAATAAATACCCAAAACTGCTATGAGAAATTAAACACCCCTGTGCTCCAAGAGAAATGTGCCCCACCCCTCCCCACACCACCCACATAACAAATGTCCCTGAGGAAAATAAAGCAGTGGCGATTTTCTAGGGACTGGAGTTCTGTTCATTAGGATTATTTAGTAGTCTACCAAATCCATAACAAACAATTCCACGTACACCCCTTTATTGCAAATTTAAACTTCTGGGTTACGAATATCTTCCGGTACGTTTTTCATCCTCTCAGTCAGCAAGCTTTCTATCTGTAGTAAAGATTTGTCTTCAAAGCGGCTTAGTTGAACTAAACAAAACTCTCTTGACCATCGATATCGACATGACGTATAGTGATGAATTGTTGCGGTAGATACTGGAACCATGATTCTGAAACAAATGCAGATACAAAACTTTACGATTTTTATTTAGATTACCCGATTTGTGCGTGAGTAACCACTGTATTCTCTTACCTTACCGATAATTCATCTTCTGTGGACGGGGGGGGGGGGGGGGGGGGGGGTTGGATGGTTGTACTTGACAAGGAATAGGGTCACCTGTCCAACCTCGAGGGTTTTCTCCGGGTCCTCCCACTGCTAAAGACCCCTATGCGCAAGCGAATTATTGAAATAAAATTAAAAACCATGTGTTAGTCCCGAAATGACATAATTTGTGTCGAGTGGACGTTAAACCCCATCTATCTCTCTCTCTTCTGTGGACAGAGGTTAATACCACAACACTAATAGTTGGCATTACTTTTATTTAGCTCTTGCATAGTTTATAACACAAATAATGAAACAACTTTAGCCATCAACGATGAACACATAGAGATAATGTACAACATGTTATTTGATTTGTACCCACGCAGGTTCGCCAGCCTAACAGCTGTCAAGACAAAATTGTTGGCCAATGAATATAAGAGTTTGAAGACATATGCAAAGACATTGTCTTAAACTGTCTTTTAAACAATATGAGTCTGAATATTTATTGTTGCTGGTCGATCAGTAGAAATATAAGCTTTACGGGTGGAATAGAAGACTCGTGTTCGTGGGGCCATATTCGCACAAAATAAGATGCCAAACAATAACGGAGTGTATATTACCTTTTGAAACCTTTAGCTGGTAGTGAATTGTGCATAGTAAAATCTGCTGTACGACCTTTTACATAGACCGCCTTTGGTCTATCATACATTGCACGGCTTCTGTTAATGTACTTCATTAGGACTAAATCAGAACCAGGATTTGTTTCTCCCCAGTTCTTAACGAAATTTTCCACATGAAACGTAAAGTATGCAGCAAATGGATTCTGTCGAAGAAGATGCTGAAAAATATATTTTTAATTCTTAAACGTGGGCCGTGTTGGGTGTTGTTAGAATATGTCTTGTCCCATGCGTGAATCCAGGGCTGTTGTAAGGGAACCAATTCAGAAGAGCGTGGGAAATTTGTTTTCTACTATGACCCAAAGATAACCAAAAACTCACCATGGGCACATACAGTTACCTAAGGATAACGTTTTGATGGGTCACTCTTAATACAAAGTACAACAAAATATGTTGGCTATATGAACTCCTTCAGTATGATTCAGGAAAGGTGTTCTAGAACGTTAACATGAACTATCTTCGTTGACTACTTATATCGTGAGACATAAGAATTAAAACATAACCCAAAGGCAAGCTGAGTCACTAGTCCAGTGATACAAATGAAAAGAATTGGGTTGACGCATTCAATACCATGACATACGAATAAAAATGTATAGATGTGATGGGTTTGATAATGGTAAAGTGTAAAATATGCAATACCTTGTGAAGAAAAGCGAATGGAAATAACTTGGGGTTTTATGGGAGGGAGGGGGCAGCCAGTGGTCCCAATATTTATTATGTTGTATGCTAGTGTCATATAAATCTATCTGCCATACTAATTGCATTTGTGAGGGTGGAGAATGACCAGGATATGGCCCACTGTTGCCCACCCATGTTTAATCCGACCCTGTCTCTTTGAGGATAAAATTAAATATGGCGCATATTAAAACTTACATTTAACGTGGGAAGTAGTTGCAAAGGTTGTTCAGGGTTAACAATTATTTCATCAAAGTCCATTACCATTGTATATTTGTAATTTGAGGCCCTGGATTGACAATCATATATTGGAACAAACTCATCTGAAAACATCTGGTAAGTACGATGGTTGGCCTTAAATCGTCGGAATCCGAGATCTAAAATGAAAATAAAAACCACATATATTAGCTTTTACAATTTTGATATGCTTTGATGTAAATACAATTTTTAAGTCCACGAGAAGAATTCACAGATCGATTTTAGTTGGGAAGAATTTAATTAACAGGGAATATTAACATCATAAACAAATATTGATCAATATACGAGTCCCCCCAAAAAATTGATTTTGCCAAAACTTTTCCCTATACAGCAAGCTCATACGGAATAAGTCATACCATACCACGTGCTTCGTAAAATCTACTGTTTCGTCAAAACACACATATTAACTTTTACAATTTTGATATGCTTTGATGTAAATACGATTTTTAAGCCCACGAGAGGAATTCACAGGGCGATTTTAGTTGGGAAGACTTAAATTAAAGGGGAATATTAACATCATAAACAAATATTGATCAATAGACGAGTCCAAACCTTTTCCCAATACAGCAAGTTCATACGGAATAAGTCGTACCAAACCACGGGCTTCGTAAAATTTAAAAACTTTCATCGTTCTCTCATCTACATGATCAATTGTTTTTAGAGGATACACGAAAATACGCCGAACACCTTGTAGCCACATTATTTCCATCCACTCAGCTATTAATTCAGGGTCAACATATCCATAAACAGCGTGAACACATATTGCAATATCCCCCTTAGGAACCTCAGAAGGCAGAACTTGAAGTCGCTCTTCATTGTCAGATGCTGCACAATTTATTTTGAAACTAACAAACTCAATGTTTAGATCTGTTACGTTACTGCGACAGCTGTAAACTGCACTCTGGAATTGCCCTTGTTGAAAAAGACGAAATAATTGGGCCGCTGTAGATGCTATGAGATTTCCATTCCCAGCTCGTAGGCAACATTGAAATACAGGGTCGTCGTATTGATGCTTTATGGCTTGAATTCTGACGTCTAAAATATTATCTTCGGTTGATTTAGAGTTTTGTAAAACGGCTGAATATACAAAGACGCGTAGTCGCTCAATGCGAATCGGTTTAAGTTCAATGTAAGTATGGTTTAAATAATCATCTGTTGTAAGCTCTCGTAACACAGCTTTCTTATCATCTGTGCGAGTATTGAAAGATCTTCCCAGTACCGGCCTTACTTTTATTTTATGGATATCCACATGATTTAGCAGCTAAAACATAAAACAATATTAATGCGAATAAGCAACAGGCTGACCCGCAGATCCATTCACTTGTATAAGTGTGACTTGTCCGCAGCTTTATCTTGTCGGTTTTGCATTGCGTATAGTGCGGTTACACTGCACTTATTAATATTAGCTTAAATTAAATGTTTCTAATATACAATGAGAAAAAGTGTTATAACTCTACCTATTCTAGTTTAATCCAAGGTGGATCAACACTTATGACGCTGGCCCAGCAACCAGGGGATACCCTGTTTATTCCCGTCTGTTGGCCGAGTAAATGCCTTTGGATTTTCCAGATTGGTCTACCCTTGTCAGTGGCGCGGGGAAGCTGAAAAGGACCAGCCGCTTGGGGCAAACAACTGAGGTCTACCCGTCTTAATTTTTTACAAACGCTGTTTCTTAGCATACCAGACAAAGTGATATCGGATTTGATCATTAATGCCAATCTCTTCGTCGAGGTTTACCCTAGCCATCTACCTTTATAGGAACGGCACATGATGATAATTAATGGGATTTGAGTTGGAATATTAGTAGTTTTTTGTGGGTTTGGATAGATTTGTATGGATTTGGGTAAATTTTGCTGCTGGTGGTAGTCAGCGTATTCTTGCGCGAGAAGGCAAATGTTTTCAAATGAGAGAAGTCGAGCTTATTAAACGACCGTAATAGGCTTCCATTATCAAGAGGTAGATAACTATGCCAGGTAATAGAATCAACTTTCACGAAACATTGATAATATATTTAAGGGGGACAGTTAGCCTATCGATAATCGATATTATAGCAATACAAAGATAACTTTAAAAGGTACTATAAAAACGTTTTAAAAACGTTCCGCCTGACACAAGCTTATTAAATAACGTTTATCTTACCTGTATAAAAGTATATGCAAATTTAAAAGTCCCAACAATTACAATGAATATAACAAGAAATATAACACAGAATATCATACGTTTCAATCGCATTGCAGAAAATAACGAAAGTTTATGTGAATATCTAACCACATGTGTCGAAAACGTGGTGAATATTAATATTTTAATCAATATATTAACTTGATCTTGATGATAGCATATCAATAATATATTTACTAACAATTGAGGTGGGTTATATATTATTGCTTTCTTCCTGATAAAAGCAGGATTTAAGCTAGGGTTTTCTCCCGGGAATCACGGGCCCCTTTTCACTGTTCGGGACCCCGCGATTTCATATTCACCTAGTTTTTCTCGCATACAAGTGCGTCACTCATTGAGTTTCTCATTTTCTCCAATTTTTGGCATCCCACAAATGTCCAACGGCAGCCATATGTCCAGGTAGCTGGGTTTTGTTCTAAGTTCTTGGAAGTCGTTTTCCCGGAAACTGCACATAGGACAGTGGGATACGCCAGCAAAATCAGAGTATTATACAATATTAACAGGCAGAACTATAACCCGTAATGTCCGGTTTGTAAACACGGAGTGAATCGTACTGGGTAGACGGAATCACCATCTTCTATCTTGATGGACTTTTCACGCACCATTTGTTCTTTCACAGACATTTAACGTCTTCTCCCAGGCAGCAGTTTCCTAGAAAACTTGCAAAAGTCAGTCGTAAATGATATTTTGTTTAACCTAGGTTGGAGATAGTGGTGCGATTAAATACGTTTTACCGCCTCCGTTTCTTTAATTCAAGGCGCAATCGTGCCTTGCCTTTCGAGATACAGTATCTATTGGTGGTATTAGAGACCATTCATACATACAAGTCTGGCCTGGTTAGGTCAATATATGCCTCTCCGACAAGACTCAATTATTGGTTGACGGTCGTTGTTGTTCTTAGTGTTTAATATCGCAGACAAATCTTATTTTTTGCGCAGGGGTCTTTCCTGCGGCAGAAAACCGGATTAAACCCACGAGGTCGAAAAGGCGCCCATATCTCCAAGCCACATACGCTCACACCGGCCAGCTAGAGGTCGAAGGGGTGTTTTTAAACTATGGCAGTATATTAGACTCAAAATTCCAACTTCTATTCATGTAATTTCTAACTTCTATTCATGTAATTTCTAAATTAAGACAATGTATATTCCAACTTCTTTTTTTGTTCAGTGTAAATTTTATTTCTGTTTCATCTTATTTCTATTATTAAGACGAAAAATGTCTACTTTGTTGTCGCTTTACATGTTAAGCATGAAAGTCAAACAATTTTAGGATTTTGATACTTCTACTTAGCAACTATTATTATGACGTCGTTTGGTGTCGCCAACTTCAACACAAGTTAGTTGTCTCTATTTAACAACACAAACTTGTGTTGAAACAACACAAACTTGTGTTAAATGTTGAAACAACACAAAACTTGTGTTAAAATTTATAAAACAACACAAAACTTGTGTTAAAATTTATAAAACAGCACAAACTTGTGTGAAAATCTACACATAAATTTCTAAAACTTGTGTTGGAATTTCTAAAACTTGTGTTGGAATTTCTAAAACTTGTGTTGAAATTTCTGAAACTTCTTTTAAAATTTATGAAACTTGTGTTGTTTCATACAAACTTGTGTATAACCACCAACAAAACTTGTGTTCTATTTAACCAAATAATTCTTCCGTTTACCAATTGATCGAGATGTATGATTATATATGTAGAGCCATTGACAATGGACATGAAGTCAAATAAATCTTCTTTGATATAAGTAAAGCGTTTGATCGTGTTTGGCACGAGGGCCTATTGCATAAACTAAACTCAGTAGGTATTAGAAATAATACATTAAAATTAATACTTTGATACTTCTACTTAGCAACTATTATTATGACGTCGTTTGGTGTCGCCAACTTCAACACAAGTTAGTTGTCTCTATTTAACAACACAAACTTGTGTTGAAACAACACAAACTTGTGTTAAATGTTGAAACAACACAAAACTTGTGTTAAAATTTATAAAACAACACAAAACTTGTGTTAAAATTTATAAAACAGCACAAACTTGTGTGAAAATCTACACATAAATTTCTAAAAACTTGTGTTGGAATTTCTGAAACTTCTTTTAAAATTTATGAAACTTGTGTTGTTTCATACAAACTTGTGTATAACCACCAACAAAACTTGTGTTCTATTTAACCAAATAATTCTTTCGTTTACCAATTGATCGAGATGTATGATTATATATGTAGAGCCATTGACAATGGACATGAAGTCAAATAAATCTTCTTTGATATAAGTAAAGCGTTTGATCGTGTTTGGCACGAGGGCCTATTGCATAAACTAAACTCAGTAGGTATTAGAAATAATACATTAAAATTAATCAATAATTATTTATTGAATCGAAAATAGAAGGTGCTAATTGGTGGTCAGAGTTCCTCTTTTCGTAATATTGCTTCTGGGGTACCCCAGGGTTCCATTTTAGGTCCGTTACTATTTCTTATTTACATAAACGATATTGTAAATGACATTGAATCTAATACACGCTTGTTTGCTGACGACACTTCTCTTTTTTTAATAATAAATAACCCTAAAGATGCACAAGACATTTTAAATAGAGATATTGAAAAAATATTTCAATGGTCAATTAAATGGAAAGTTGATTTTAACCCATCAAAAACTGTAAGTTTAACTTTTTCAAGAAAATTATCGCCCTCAATCTTTAAATTATCGCTAAACAACTCAGATATAAACGATGAAGTAAGTCATAAACATTTGGGCCTTCTTTTCAGTAAGTCGTGTAAGTGGGATGTGCATGTAGATTACCTTACGTCCAAAATAAGCAAACTGATAAATTATCTGCGAAGTTTCAAATACCGTCTAAAACGAAAAAAAGCTAGAAACTATATATAAGTCATTCATTCTTCCAATTTGCGATTATGCAGTTTGTGTATGGAATAATTGTTCTAAAGATAAATCTACGCAACTTGAAAAACTTCAACTCGACGCATTGCGGTCTTCATCGTGGTACCTCTCATAATATACTCTATACGGAAACTGGAATCTGCCAGCTTCAATTAAGACGCTATCAACATAAAATGATACTTTTCTACACAATTTTAAATGGACTAGTTCCTAAATATCTAACCGATATAGTTCCACCTCTTGTATCGGCTGACCATCCCTACCGTCTTCGAAACTCAAACCAAATTAAGCAAATAAACTGTAGAACATTACTGTACCAGAATTCTTTCTTTCCATCTTCTATTAAGCAGTGGAATGGTCTAAGTCTTCCAACAAAAAATTCCAAAACTATTTCTGAATTCAAAACTAAATTAAAATCGAGCTTGCACGTATTCAAAACTAATGTCCACTACTATATAGGCGAAAGGCATCTACAGATAATACACTGTAAACTTCGAAATTCAAAGAGCGACTTAAACCTTCACAAGTGTCTGATGCATATATCTTACACTGTCCACTATACAAATCTCAGCGAAAAATAACAATAAATAAATTAGATATAGAACATAAAAATGTGCAAACAATACTTTCTGGAAACACAGCTATTTCTTTGGAGGACAATTCCTTCATCGTTGAAATTGTACATAACTTTATCAAACTAACTAAACGCTTTAAAACTGCCTAGATCATTTCCGCCCCCCCCCCCTCCGAAAGCAGGTGACCTCATAAAACTTGGCGAATATATTTTGGGCCTTGCCATCGACATCGTCTTATTGAATATCTACCATTATAATCTACTTGTATGTGTATTGTATGTTCTTTCCAAGGGATCTTTACCTTCACCTCCTGCGCCGAGTAAAATTTGTAAATCAAACATATCCAGTCGTCTATCTTCTCAATGATCATTGTTTATGGAAGCGATTTTACATAAGCAGCAATGCTTGTTATTGTATCCATATATAGTATGTTAGATATATCTGTGACTCACTAATGAAATAAATTATTGTTTAAACCAACCAATTTATATCCAGTATAGCAGCCTTTACAATGCAGGCCCTCCATTTGTTCTGTTTTAACTGTAATGTTTGATAAATAACATGACAATAATTTGTTTTTAAATTATTATTTATTCATAAAATGATTATTTATTCTTAAAATTATATGAACAATTAAATTAATACCAAATCAAAAATAAACAGACATTTTGATGGGTAATAAAAACAAAGTAAATCCAATACTAATATAATTGTGATATATAATGAAAGTTATATGAAGAATTAAATTAATGCCAAATCAAAAATAAACAGACATTATGATGGGTAATAAAAACAAAGTAAATCCAATACTAATAAAATTGTGATATATAATGAAAAAATATCCCCCCCCCCCAAAAAAAAAAGAATAAACAAACAAATCATAAAATAAACATAGCTATAAGAATTGAAAAAACAAATCTCAAAACAAGCACGAGGCATTTGGAATAATAATTAACAAAGGTAATTCCAATACTAATAAAATTGTGTTATTATAATATAATATAACAACAACATATCCACCCACCCCACCAAAAATAAAAACAAAATTAATTATTTTTTTTTTTAAATTCTTTTTTAAAGTTACCCCCTGAAAAAACAAATCTCAAAACAAGCACGAGGCATTTGGAATAATAATTAACAAAGGTAATTCCAATACTAATAAAATTGTGTTATTATAATATAATATAACAACAACATATCCACCCACCCCACCAAAAATAAAAACAAAATTAATTATTTTTTTTTTTAAATTCTTTTTTAAAGTTACCCCCTTAAAAACGAAATGAGAATTTAAAAGATATGTACACAATATCCCTACTCCATGCCCCCTAAACAGTCAAAACAAGCACTAAAAACATTAATTATGCACAAAAACTGAAAAACTACATACAAATGAAATATATGAGACATGTACAAATGTACAAAATATTTATATACAAGTCATAAGCAAGGGGAGCCATGGTGGTTCAGTGAGTAGGCTCGCTTACATGGAGGCCCTTTTTGGATCCCGGTGTTGGTCGTGGGCATTATTACCCATATAACATAGAAAAATAGGAGGTTTAACCCCTTTTCAGTTTATAATGAGAGAGAGAGAGGGGGGGGGGGGTAATGTCCACTCGACACAAAACCAGGTCATTTCGGGACTAATATAATGTTCAATTTTATTTCAATAATTCGATTGTGCACAAGGGTTTTTTACCAGTGGGAGGAAACCGGACGACCCAGAGAAAACCCACGAGGTTGGACAGGCACCGTACCTCCCTTGTCATGTACAGCCGGGGAATCGAAATCAGGCCAGTTGACTCAATGACAGACCTTATGATACAGCCCGCACGTCCTAACCAATCGTCCCCGCCCCTTTATTTTATAAGCAAGGGAAAGCCACCTTAATGTACCCGATTTTTTTGGGGTAATTCTGTGTATATTGGATCTATATTTGGGTTCTAGATAGTGCCCTATATAATACGTTACACAAATGTCTGGAGAGAATTACAAATTTACAATATAATTGTGTTTGGGAAGGAGAGAGAGAGAGGGAGAGAGAGATTGGGTTTAACGTCCACTCGACACAAACTGGAAGGAAACCGGGGGACCCAGAGAAAACCCACGATGTTGGAAAGGTGACCCTATTTATCATTAAAAATAAACCCTGAAAGGTAGGATGGTAAATCCTATTTCATTTTATAAGCAAATGAAAGTCACCTTAACTACCAGGGCAGAAATACCCCCATAACATAGAAAAGTAGGATGTTAAATCCCATTTCATTTCATAAGCAAGGGAAAGTCACCTTAATGTACCTAAAGGGTTTTTGTAATTCTTTGTATATTCGATCTGCATTTGGTTTCGAGATAATGCCTGTTTAATACTTTATGGTTTCCGACCAAATTCTAAGTGATTTATAGGTCACTTTACAGTCTATATTTTACATAAACTTTTGAAGAGAATTAAAATATAATTGTGTTTGGGAAGGATATTTAACATTCAAAACAAAAATAAAATATTTAAATAACAGCCCAAAAGCAAGAGATAACCTATTAGCATTTACAATCACTACATTCTTTTTCAAAATTATGAAATAATTTGATGGCTTAATATTCAAAAGGTATATATTTGAGTTCCCTTGTATATAGTTGAGTTCCCTTGCTGTTGTTATCATACATCAAATGCTCTCTAGTCTGAATATAAAATATTATACATTGTATATTATACATTGCATCCATCTTATAGTTTTGACGTAATATATCAAAACTCTAAGAAAATCAACCAAACAAGCCTCCTGAGTTTCATGTTGATCGTATTTGAAATGGCAGTGCCTAGACATTGCCCCCAAAAGAAGAACTAGATTACCAAGTGTATAGAACCAGTTCCTGATTCAAAAAACAATTATGCATGGTACTTACATAGCCTTTGTCTGATTAGCGAGCTCTGTGAGAAAACGCTTCCACAATATCAATAGACGTTTCCAACAGTTTTGATCTTCCGAGGTAGGTAACTGAAAACAGATATATGCTATGTATTATTTAGCTTAAATTCACTAGACAGTTTTGATTTAGTTAAAAAATGTTAATTTAATTACATTTGTTTTATTTCATGCAAAGCCCAGCTTAATCGGAGCGGGGCCCTGGGCCTGACTAGAATTGCGGGCTCCCTAACGTGACGAAAAGATTATTTCATATCCTTTTGAATGACACGCATGCGTAACACACAATTAAACGGTCTGTAATACAAGAATAATTACATAATATATGATCATATACGAAAGCTATTCTGACCCGAATGGCATACAAGTCTGTGGAACTTCACAGAGAAGGTTGAGGGATAGCTCAGTCTCCGCCCTCGCGCCTTTAGATCGATTTTCGTGAAACTTTCCTCTGGAATTTGAATTTTTTTCTCTTTTTGCCATGAACCGCGGGGCCCCCTAAACCGCAGGACCCTAGGCCTGGACCCCTCTTGCCCATGCCTAAGCTGGGCTTTGATTTCATGTATTCGTTTGCTTTGCCACAGATGAGACAGTCATATCTAACTAAGATTCTGTCTGTGCTCATACATGTATGAGGGGGGTTAGATGGCTGAATGGTTAGCGTGCGCGCGCTGTGTCATAAAGTCTGTCATTGAGTCGACTGGCGTGGTTTCGAATCCCCGGTTGTACGTGACAAGGAGAAGGGTCGCCTGTCCAACCTCGTGGGTTTTCTCCGGGTCCTCCCGTTTCCTCCCACTGCTAAAGACCCCTACGCGCAAGCGAATTATTGAAATAAAATTTAAACCATATGTTAGTCCCGAAATAACCTAGTTTGTGTCGAGTGGACGTTAAACCCCATTTCTCTCTCTCATACATGTATGTGTGCACTTTTACTATACTAAACTAGGGGGGTTGGATGGCCGAATGGTTATCACGCACGCGCTGTATCATACGGTCTGTCATTCAGTCCACTGTCGGGATTTCGATTCCCCGGTTGTACGTGACAAGGATTAGGGTCGCCTGTCCAACCTCGTGGGTTTTCACCGGGTCCTCCGGTTTCCTCCCACTGCTAAAAACCCCTACGCGCAAGCGAATTATTGAAATAAAAATTAAAAAAACATGTCAGTCCCGAAATGACCTAGTTTGTGTCTAGTAGACGTTAAACCCCATTTCTCTCTCTATATATATATTAAACTAAATTTTAGATTCCAAAATAGCATAACAACAATCTTTTCTATTAGAATTGAATAGTTATCCACCAAGATCAAGCTGCCCTATCATTTTTTCAGCCATTTCTTCTTCCATTTTTCTCTTTTTTAAATTTCTTTTATTATATGATCTTTTTCTGGGTGGTTTGCGTATGCATCCAATATTGAAACTGAAAAAATAATACAGGACATGTAATTAACCTTTAAAGATACCTTACCATATACAAACTGTGTGATATTAAATTGAAATTTATGTATCTATATGTATCAAAAGTTTTAATCTCAAGGAACTACCTAAGCCGTAAAAATCTATTTTAATAATCCTTGTTTGTCACATGATTTCACTGTCGCAGTAATTAACAGATTGCCATGTTGGCTGAATGAGTTAGGCGATGGCATGCTAGCCTGGAGGCCGCAAGTTACCCCTTGGTGTTGACCAAGAAAGATTATCCAGATTTTTGCAGCGTGGTTTTCCCCCGAGGTCCAATGTACACATTGGCATACACATAAAAGTTCCCTTGGCAGTTGGAATTCGATACGAGAGTAGACCATAGAGTGCCGTTGCTCAGGCAAAATTTTTCTCTTAGCACACTGCATTAGACCAGTCGGAGCTCAACAGTAGGACGTTAAACCTCATTTCATTTCAGGAAGACGTTAAACCTCATTTCATTTCAGGAAGATTGAATTCTCTACTTTCTTTATATGCAAATAAGCCATACTTTTATTCGATATGGGGTGGGGTGTAGGAATGGTCTAGTGGTTTAATGCATGCACATAAAATCACAGGGTCTGTCATTGTGTCAAGTGGCATGGTTTCGATTTCAAGGAGTAGGGTTTCCTCCTTTTGCTAAATACCCCTACGCGCAAGCGAATTATTCATATTAAATTTAACCATACCTTAGTCCCGAAACGACTTAGCGCCAGTAAGTAGATAATAAAGGACCCATTCTACAACAACTCTTCATGTAGAATTAATATTACACAAGACACCACCCCCACCCCCCGCCAAAAAACTTGAGACAATTATCACCACCGAGTCACTCAATCTATTTCGAGGAAATATTTTCAGTAACTGCAGTACATTTAGAACAACTGATTACTTTGTAAGCGCCCACATTGAAATATCGTCGTATGTTGCCGTCGATCCGTCCACTCGTCGCCCACAATTTCTTAAGAACACTCTACAAATTATATTTGTCATTTGATCGGTTTGTAATTAATGTTGCGAACGATGTATGAGAAATCCCGAAATGGATTCTCAGGCTGGGCCCATAAATAGCAGACTCCTGGCTTCGAGTTACGATGGGTGAAAAAAAAGAACAAAAACGATGTTGATGGTACGAACTCTGTAGTGCATCTCACGTGCTTTATTTTGGACTACATTTATATTATTGCATGCTTGTATTAATACGCCAGTAGACGTAATTAACCAGTCACTCTTCACAGCTGAAGGGAGTATATTTCTAACACATCCCCCTCCAGGATGTAACATACAATGGCACATCCTAAAACACAGATTCCGAAGCACATTACAGATTCACGAAATACGATATAATTGAACACTCCCGAACGACGATAGACGATACAACTAACACTACTTTAAATAGCGAACTATATAATATACACATCACTATTTCGATGTACACTTTGCGATGAATTCAACGATGAAACACTTTCGATGAACTTTACGATGACTCCAACGATGAAACACTTTGAAAAAGCTGCATTTCCACATGGATAATAAGCACACCATATAACGATAGACACGAACAACGGATTTCGAACGATGTATAACTAAGCACATTATCGATAGCCACTTCTTCACACTATACTTAGGTATCTAAGCTTCCAACGGACACAGACGATGTATCGGCCTTTTAAGTATATTATCGCCGACTTTGACGTCAACTACTCTAACACGATTGTCAATTCCAGGATACGACTTTACTATACGACCTAAGGGCCATTTTCCCCTTGGGGAAAGTGGGTCTACAACTAGTACTAAGTCACCCCATGCGCCAACGATTACGTGGATTAAAACGAACGCCATCGATTAATTTGGACGACACTAATTGGTCACCTGTTCGGCCAAAAAGAAAATGATTTGGCGTGAGAACCGATTCGTCCTTCGGGTCATCACCTTGATAACAGAGGGGCCGAGAATTTAGTAATCCCTCTGCATGAATAAAAACGGTCATCAATTCTTCATCATTTGCATCCGCATCGCCTAATACGGCCTTAATAGCTCTTTTAGCCGACTTTATAAGAGCCTCGAACACGCCTCCAAAATGGGGAGCCGCCGGGGGGTTAAATCTCCACTCGATGCCCTTAGTAGCGACGTCACTTCCAATCCTTGAATTGTCCAACTTAAACAAATTCCTAAGTTCTCGATTTGCTCCCACAAAGTTAGTCCCATTGTCGCTCAAAACGAAATTCGGTTTTCCTCTCCTGCTAACGAAACGATGAGAGCCAGCAAAAATGAATGACTATCGAGTCCCCAGGCCATTTCCAAATGAACTGCCCTAGACGACAAGCATGTAAACAAACATAAGTACCGTTTCGTCCTAACTTTACCCCGTCCCTGTTTTGTTACAAAAGGGCCTGCGAAATCAACACCAACTTCCGAAAATGCATGTGAGGGGGTACCTATTCGACACAAAGGAAGCGGTGCCATTAATTGCTTAGCCGGCTTACATTTTCTCCTTCGACACTCAGGACAATGATGCTCTACGGATTTGATCACTTGTCTAACGTGCAAAATCCAATACTCTTCTCGAATTTTACTGATACAATGAGAAGTTCCTAAATCTTGGTTTCCTTCAACATGAATGTGCGTTGCAATTAATCGCGTCACATCGTGGTTTCGTGGTAGTATTACAGGAAATCTCGATTCATACGAAATGTGATCGGCTTGTCTCAAACGACCGTCCAAACGGAATACACCATCTTCATCGAGACAAGGATTTAACTACGCTAAAGGAGAACGACTGTCAACCTGTTTATTTGAACGAATAAAATGTAGTTCACTTGGGAAACAATCATTTTGCGCGACTTTATGCCAATAAGTCTTTGAGGCTGATAACTCGTTTGTCAAATATTCTTGAAAACATCTATCTTGATGCGAAACACGAATGTTCTTAATGAAGCGAAAAATCCAACTAGTTATTCGCAACAATTTAATCCAGCTTGAATATCTAGAAGGCTCTAATCTACCAAGATCGCGCGGTGGAGCCGCGACAAGGAATGACTTCTGAGCTGAACGAAGCTCCAATAAAGCATCTTCAGACGGATTAGAGCTTGTATCATTAGCGAGGGGCCAATTCTCCGACTGACTAAGAAATAAAGGTCCATGCCACCACAAGTCACACTTCGATAAAGCGGAAGCCGATAATCCCCGTGTGGCTGGGTCGCTAGCATTCGATTTAGTGTCAACATAATGCCACTGAGAGGGTTCAGACATCGAATGAATTTCGCCAACACGGTTTGACACAAACGGCTTGTATTTCCTCGATTCTCCCTTTATCCAAAACAGAACATTTTGGCTATCAGTCCAGTAAATAACTGCCGAACTGGAAACATTAAGCACCCGGCAGATAGTTTGTGCGAGTCTTAAACCTAATACTGCTCCCGATAGTTCTAGTTTGGGAATAGTGATTGATTTTAGGGGGGCGACGCGAGTTTTAGAAGCCACCAAGTTCGAAGAACAGGACTGATCGGCGTATTCACAATGAAGATAAACAGCTGCGGCATAAGCAGAGGAGGACGCGTCAACGAACGTGTGGATGGTCTTGCGGATAATCTCTTTATTACTGACTAGACATCTAGCAATACTGATTCCTTCGAGAAGCGCTAGTTCACTCGACCAGTTATTCCATTGGCTTGATAGATCTAACGGCAGGGGTTCATCCCAGCTAAGTCCTTTTACCCACGTTTCTTGAATTCCTATTTTAGCACGAACCGTAAAAGGTGCTAGCAAATTAAGAGGGTCGAACAGTTTTGCAGTTTTACTAACGACAATCCGTTTTGTCAAAACGTCAATGAGAATTGGATCTATTTTAAAGATAAAACAGTCTGTCACTGCGTCCCATAAAACACCCAGGGTCTTGAGAGTAGGAAGACCAGAAGGATCAGCGATTTCCAAACTACCGATTCGATCATTGCTTGGAATTTCGGACAATACATCAACCGAATTCGATATCCATTTGCGAATGTGAAAACCTCCCAAAGCGAGTAATTCCGATACTTCACGCCTGAGACGGGTTGCTTCTTTAACTGAATCCGCACTATCCAGTAAATCGTCTACATACATAGACTCCAGAATAGACGAAGCACCATTTGGATATTTCGAAGTATGCGACATAGCATGTTCTCTTAATACAAGTTGTGACAAATAAGGCGACGATGCATTCCCGAAAATGAGTCTTTGATATTCATAAATTCGAACTGACTGATGGGGATTCGTGTCTCTCCAAAGAAATCTATGATAAGGTTTATCGATAGGTTTCATCTCTATCTGCAAGAACATTTCACCGATATCAGCTGCAATCGCGATCGATTTACTCCTAAATCTGACAAGGATGTCTATTAATTCCCTTTGAAGTTTTGGGCCAGCATGTATGCAATCATTTAAAGATTTGCCGTTAATCTTTGCTGCGGCGTCCAAAACAATCCGTACTTGCGTAGTTGTCTTATCAAGGCGTACGACAGGGAAGTGGGGAATATACGAAACATTTTTCTCGTAATAATCCGAGGGGAATACCTCTTTAATGTAACCCTTCTGTTCATAGTCGCGAAGGATCCGACTATATTGTGATGAAACAAGGGGTCGGTTTGCCAAAGATCGCTCTAAATTCCGCAAACGAGAGAGCGCTAGATCGTAATTATTCAAGATAACTGGTTCATTCGGTTTACAAGGTATTGCAATTTCGTAACGATCACCTGTAAATTTTAAAGATGATATAGATTGTTCTACAACTTGCTTGTCGATCGACGAAATAACAGCGGAATCGTTACTAATTCCCGATGTATCAAGTTCCCACATATTGCGCAATAAAGTGTTTGTATCATCTTGTACAAAGAATGTTCGAACAAAGTGATTCGATGATTGTCTACACGAGGCCAGTTCAAACAAGGGACCTATACATGTCCATCCCAACGGCGTAAGTCTTGCGATGGGCTCTCCAGGTCTACCACTAATTTCGGTGAGCGCGCGATGTACATCAGATACATTAAGTCCTAATAATAAATCGACGTGGACTCTACCACCAACACGAGGAAAGTCAATATCATGCAAGTGGGGCCAATTATGTACATATTTATTCCAGTCTATCATTTGCAAGTCATCGGTAACGTTTGCAACCGTAAAAGCGTCAAGTTTGAGACTAGTCTGTCCATCAAGACTAGTGATAGTGAAGCTAACTTTAGAACTTTTTAAACAATCGCGTTTACCACCCAACACAGAAACATTCATATAGGAAACTGGCCCTTTAAGTCCCAATTCCGATGCAACAAAAACAAGGCGTTCAGCTGGAGCGTACGATGTCCGGTGTTAATAACCGGGATTATGCGCATTCCCACGTGATCTCCTCCAGAGGTGGCCATATTTGTTCGTGGCCATCGACGATCGGCTCCCGAATTGAGAAACGGTGGCACAACTGGATATCCCCCTCTGTGCAAAAGAGTATGATGAGACCGGGGACAATTGTCTATTCCACAGCGACGAGAGTTCTTGCAATCGCGCCCTTCGTGACTTGGACTTAGACATCGAAAACATAAAGACTTATCCTTTGCAACTTGCCATCTCCGGTCAACAGAAAGCGATCGAAAGTCTGGACAATCGAAGAGTCGGTGATTGTTAGTACACAAGTCGCATTTCGGCCGGCTGTTAGTTGTATATGCGCGATTCTTTTTGTAAGCGTTACCGGTACCACCTTGATTGAGACTGGTCTTAGGGGCGTAGAAACCGTCTACCTCTTCAAGGGCTTCAATCCTAAACTTAACCTCTAAAGCCAACCATGCGTGAAGATTAACAAGACTTTCAGTTTTCTTTTCTATAGAGACACAACGCTTAAAGTTTGCGATGTTCATTGGCGACAATTTTGACTTCGCAACAGAATAAAACATTGAGTTTTCTTCGAATTCCTCGACGCGACCAGCATCTTTCAGTGCAACGATCGAAAGTTCGAACTTATCAGTAAATTCTTCAAGCATTTGTAAATCGGAAGAGTTAATAGGTCTCATTTGTCGAATATAGTCTAAATGTAGCAGAACAGTACGACGATGACCACCGTATTTTTCTTCGAGTCTTTTCTTAGCGGACGCGTAACCCAAAGACGACGCTGAAAAACCTTCAATAGCCCATAAAGCATCACCCTGTAGGTACTGTCTAAGCTGAAGCATTTTGTAACCATCACTACACGCAACCCTATCGATGCAATGTTCAAACGCGTCCTTAAAAAGTGGATAGTCTCTTTTATTGCCACCAAATCTTGGAATAGAAACGCGTTTCAACTGATTATGCATATCGCTGCTATCTATCGAATACGGCTCACGGGATCGAGCAGTTATAGAATTATTTTGACTCTGTTGAATATTATCTGGGGTGGGCTGCTCGTTTTCAGTCACAGAACTATTCTGAGGGAATTCTACATTTTCTCTAGGCGACGGATTATTCGACGATGATTGACGCGTTGTGTCTGTCTCACTCGATTTTGACTTGATCAGAGCTAATGTACTAGATACAGTTTCTGTAAATCTTGGATCATCTTGTATCGCATCCAGTTCATCACCGTACCTATCTGGATCAAGCTCGCATAGCGACAACAAAACATTGATAACATCTTCTTGTGTTTTCAAGACCTGGTCAACACCACTTTTCAATTGTTCTAAGTTCGCGGTTTCTGAACATAGTAAACTAGTTAAATAAGACTTAGCTTTAGTGAAAAAAGTTTTCAGCAAACGTTTTTGTTATAATAATTCTGACTTACGATCAGCTGGAGTTTCCTGTTGGTCACGATCGTGTATTTCTGCATCGATGATACCTGATCCATCACGTTCAGACATTCTATTGATTGTTGACTACTTGATAAAAAAATTAAATAATTAATGAAGATGACTGTCCTTGGATGACATACTGGCGATTTGGTGGTCATGCACGTGGAGCTCGATGTAAACAGCAACCATGGAGTTCAGTTGTACCATATTATCATTCAGATTTCATATTTTCCACACAGTAAAACCACGCTCTGCTACCAGATTTATGTTGCGAACGATGTATGAGAAATCCCGAAATGGATTATCAGGCTGGGCCCATAAATAGCAGACTCATGGCTTCGAGTTACGATGGGTAAAAAAAAAGAACAAAAACGATGTTGATGGTACGAACTCTGTAGTGCATCTCACGTGCTTTATTTTGGACTACATTTATATTATTGCATGCTTGTATTAATACGCCAGTAGACGTAATTAACCAGTCACTCTTCACAGCTGAAGGGAGTTTATTTCTAACAATTAATATTGTGTTCTTTACATCAGTTAGGAAAACAAAGTTTATTGGACAGATGTAGAGAGATTGGCGAACCATTTTGGGGCTGATATTCTTATTAGAGAATCAATTCTGAAAGGGTTTCCTATATCACTCAAATTACGAGATTTTTTAAGTTTTCTAGAATAACAATAATGTTTCCCAGGAAGTATCTGAAAAGATGTATTTGCTGGTAATGGGATAATAATGCCAACCAATCATAAGCCAGGATATCGACTGTTGAGGATGCAGAAATTTAAACACGTGTTACAATCGATTTAAGCCGATAATAAAATTTGTTTCTAAATGTACAGACATATTTATGTCGATTTCTGCAATTGATGTTGCTATACCTTTCCTCATACACGAACATAATCGGTCCATAAGCCACGTTTATCTTGAATAGCCAATCACGAGCAAGGAGGAAACACTGAAGCACAAATACATGCATAAAATATTATTGCCGTGACAGAAATGAAAGCAACATGTCGACAAGAAGTTGACAGCTAAAACCTTTAGATCTAAAATTAACGATCACATAAAAGTTACTGATTTTATTTCCAAGCACAATTGATGCATGCTATTTGCAGCGAGAATCCCCAATAATTATTTCATTTTAACGCAAGAGTGCTTGGCATAATTAGACTATTGAACACGGGAGGTTATCATTTGCTTTATACACAAATAACGTGTTCTTTTGAACATATATATAACGTTGCCATCTCATCATGATGTCCATGAACACAAATGCCGACTTGAAGACAAACCAACGGTTGAATGGAATTAATAACAGTAATATAACTTTTATTATGTAAGGACAATAAGTTTTCTGGTTAGACTTTAGCCTGAAAAATCCGCGTGATCATGACAATTCGTCAGTTATATCTGAATGGCTCAGTATTTTAAACTGACAATAAAAACTGATTACATTGCTTTAACTTTTGACTGTATACTATACTGCGTTGTTGTATGCTATTTTTATTAACGCACTTTATAAACACGTGTGATTAGAAACAGGGCCTGCATTGTCTTATATTTATCAGATATATTGAAATAAAAACTAGGTTCAAATAAACCAATATTAATCAAGTTAGCCCTACATTTATAAAGTGATTATTTTATCGTAATTAATATAATGGGCTAATTTTTTCTGGAGTAAACGGCACGGTACTAGACGGGGGTAATTTATAGTCCCGAAACTCGATAATATACTAAGCAGCTTGGTATGTTGCATAAAACTTGCCAAATGTGTTTATTGTATATTTGTGACCACATCTCCAACTTTACCTGAGCAATAAGGCTCCTTCCCAAACACAGAATTGGACCCAGGAAATGTTCTCAAAAACGCAACCTGACTTCTGAGATGGTAATGTGTTATCTATGATTTTCATGTAACTCATGCTAAACGTGCCGTTCACCGGGACCAGCCCTATAAAATGCACCCCATAACTTTATGGAAAGATACATAAATAAAAATAGTTGTAATGCATGATTTTATTGAAACTTAGGTGGTTCCTATACTTTTGGTTTTACTTCTCGAAATTACTTTTTTAAAAAATTATTTCGAATTGCTTTTTGTATTTATTTAGGGTTGATGAAAACTGCCGCGTGCTGATTTATCCTATCCATGTTTGCTTTCCTATAGGTTCTTACATAAGACTTTCTGTTTCGCGTATCTTTGCTTTAGTGTGTTACGTTTAATTTGCAATGAGAAGTCTTCAACATGATGAACGTCTACGTGCTGTTGGCATGCTTTAAATGGGTTCTACACAGCGAGGAGTAGCCAACATGCTTAATGTGCCACAGTCTGTGATCAGCAGACTGTGGAACTGGTACCAACAAACACACAATGTTGATGATAGACCTCGTTCGGGTCGTCCTAGAGCCACTACACAAGCCCAGGATCGATACATTCGTACACAGGTCCTGCGAAACGGTCAATCAACTTTCTGTAAACTTGTACCAAGTTACAGGAATTCTAGTTACACCCCAAACGATTAGAAATCGGCTACGTGCAGCCCATTTGCATACGCGACGACCGCGTGTTGTGCCTCTATTAACTCGCCATTTGACCGATAGGCGTGCTCGCATTTTGAGGCGTGTAACGTCATGCTAACGTTAACGTCAGACAGCATGACAGATTCGGGCGTGGGTCTGTTATGGTGTGGGGAGGAATCACCATGACAGGCAGAACGGACTTGCATATTGTACAAGGAATGAGTCACTGGTGTGTACTACCGTGACCACGCCCTGGCACCGATAGTTCTGCCCTTTGCTCAACGTGCAGGTCGACGTTTCATCCTTCAAGATGATAATGCCCGTGCCAACCGCGCTCGTGTCGTGAATGACTACCACCAGCGTCACCATATTGTCCTGACCTTTTCCCTATAGAGCATGTCTGGGATATGATCGGGAGACGTGTTCGTCGACGTCAATCGACAACACTTCAAGGGGAGTGGGTCAGATTGCCCAAAATCGTGATTGGACGGTTGATTAGGAGCATGCCACGACGAATTGCTGAATGTCTGAGGATTGGTGGAGCAATTACTCATTATTAAGACAAAAATGACAGTGTATCTCTTTGCGAGTGAAACGGGGCCGTCAGATAAGCCACCCATATGAACTGTTAATGTTCATGTGTAGGCAATTGGCATGTTATTAACATACACTGGTTACGTCTAATAAAAACAACAGCGCATTTCTGCAGTTTTGTATTGTTTCTGAATATCCTCACTTTTTTTGAAGAGTATATTAGGGGAAAATATTTACAAAAGGAATGGGGACCTACACAACCATTATTAACAATGGCAGTGCATATCAATCAATTTAACCTGTAACTAAAAATATTGAATGCCATGTATAACTGTTTTAACTTGGTTGAATTCTTTTGTTATGTGTTGCTGCTGGCTCTTCGTTTTCTTTTCATGTAACTTTTATCTAGGAAGAGTCGTACACAAGAAAACCCCAAAAAGGAATGCTTATAACTTTTAAACGTTGAAGTTTTGAATTTTTCATTTATTGTTAAACATGGAATTTACTGGACAAACATTTTGTTATATGTAAATAATCCACGTGTCCAGCAATGTGGTTTTTACCACGAGCACTACGCTTTACCAGATAAAGCAAGTAGATTCTCCCCAAGGGTGTTTTTTTTCTATCCGCACTGATGACGCCAAACATCAGCCAACTTGTTTTTATTTTGATAAGTGTTTGAAGGTGACAATTTGATATACAAGGACTTTGTTTTATTTATTTTGTGATTTACCAATTTTCAACCCTTTAAGAGTAAATAATGTAATTAAATCAATAATGTCCATAATCTCATATATAATGTATTGGGCGTTAAATCTGTAATTAACAACAACAACATCTAAATACTTTTTGTTGTGAAATTTTATTGTTCCATTCTGTGTCCTGGTAAAATTTGATTATGATATGCAACATGGCAGCCATGCCAATAAATCAATAAATTAAACATATCCATAGCGTAAATATATTTTATTTTCCCATTCTGTTTCCTGATAAGAGTTAATCCGCCATATGTATAAAATTTGATTATCACATGGCATGCGAATCAAACAATAAATGAAACACATTTATTGCTTTATTAAATTCCATTTATTTCCGCCACTAGAAGTAAACAGCATTAGGAGGTATATTCATTTTCGGTTGCAGGCCCCAGTCCACACATATTTATGTAATGAAATACAAACGGCATAATTCGCGTCTTTTTGGGATACTGACAATGCACAGGTATTTGAACCAGGGGGTCAACCAATTCTATGAAATGTCCGATCCTCATGAGGAGACCCTTTGCTGGCCGAGAAAGTTCATTGCGATCTTTCCGGCGTGCCCCCCCCCCCCCGTCAGTGATGCAGGGTCGACGTATAGCCATTCGGAACGGACGAAAAAGCAAGGTACCGTGTACTCATTGGCGTGCACGTAAATAAAAACCCTTGATAGTTGGAATTCAGAATAAGATTAGGCCATGCGACACCTGATTTCTGATCCGTCGGCCTTTTTCTAACCCGTTTGAATCCAAGCCAGGAGATTATTTAACATTAATATTGCGTGACACTGTGCACTTAGGGTTACGTCGTGACTTTCCTTCGTCACGAACCCCCAAAAAGAAGTTATAACACTATCCTGTTTTTTTAAACAGTATCGATTACGAATTAACTCTGGAGAAGGTAAAAGATCCCTTGACAGTTGGAAATCGATATAAGAGTAGGCCATGGTGCCTCTCTGTCCGGGCAAAATTTCCCTCATAGCACACTGTATGGCGTATGCCCGTCTTCATTATCCCAGTTCGGAGCAGAACAGTAGGACGTTAAACCCCATTTCATTTCATGTCACGTTCGATGTTGTTTTCAATTTCAACACCAAACGACGTCATAATGATGGTTGCTAAGTAGAAGTATCAAAATGTCCATGTCAATTTATCACCCAATGAGTTAAACCGTACCCCCTTCGATTTAGTTGAAATTTGGTTTATATGTTTATTAGGGGATGTCGGCCAAAATAGGCGTGGCCGCCATTATTCAAATAACCAAAACCCAGTAACCGATAGGTCAAAATTGCTGGAATAAGTATTTCTGGAATGGGTATTCCACTAGGATTCTAAATTTACACGTATTTTTGACATTCAGGTGTGAGTGGAGACTTTTTGACTTGAATTTGATCTTGTAGACCATGTGACCTTGAGATGAAAAATTTGGCTCAACATGTCTTCTACACAATGTCATTGTCTTTCCTATTCCAGAAATACTTTTTCCGGCAATTCTGACCTATTGTTTACGGGGGTATGGTCATTTGAATAATTGCGGCCACTCCCATTTTGGCCGAAATCCCCAAAATGTATATGTTTCGCATAAAATAATCTTCATAATCCAGGCCTGTCAATCAACCAGAGTCTAGCCAGTAGTAGTGGTGGATCCAGGATTTTCAGTCTATATAAAACAAATTAAAACTGGGACTCCCGTCCGCAGATTTGTTATCATCCCACTTAATGGATTGGATATTGGATAACGAAATGAAATTAAAAATCTGTCAGAATATTATCCCGCGTCATTTTCTGCAGGTATCTGTGCCAAACTCCCAAACATTTAGGTCCACGGCAAGTGGATTTCAGGAGCGGATCACCGAGGCAGAGAGCCAATACTGTGTCCTTGAATGACGTCAAAGACGATTTATTTTGTGAATGTGCCATATGTATGGAATGTGCCTACTGTAACAATGCTCGCTGTTACGTTATTTTAATAGGAAGTATAACCATGGCCCACTCCGGGGAGCTCGGCACATGTACACAGTTTTTATAAATATCACCTTAAGTTATAAGGCTAATTACTCTCAGTAGAGCATAAAACAGACATCAAAGGCTAGTGTTCAAAGTTTTATCAAAGGTTTTCATTTTTAGATCTCGTCAATGCAGTTTCTATATTCATTTTTAGATCTTGTCAATCCAGTTTCTATATTCAGAAACTCGCCCATACACACTTGGGTAGTTCGTAAGACAACCGCCAACAACCCATGATGCAACACCAGCCAACACACCACTACATACCATAGGTCCTCCACTATCACCCTATAATGATACATACATGTATTAACATACTTATACCCCGGATTATTTTGTCGGGATTGCAATATTTTCGTTCCATAAATCAACGTGATACCCAACAATCAAAACATATTCATCGTCTGCTGCAGCCATATTAACATGCCTAACTGTATGTACATTGGCCACTTATGTCTTGCACTGCATCGGAGCAGTAGTGCAATTGAATTGATGTATTGTTCAGTTTTGACGACCGACCAACATCCATAACCCCACCATCGAACGGAATGGGATTCAATGTCTAGTCAATACAATACCTTGGACGTCTTGAGATATAGGTATTTTACTCTTTATTTCTAAGGTTACGACTGCAATGTCAGGTAGGATAATTTACCTGACAGAAATGTTTCCGGACATACTTCTCGATTTTCAACTACGAAGGGGTCTATTACGTGCATGACAATATATATACGCTTTATCGCCCTTGCTAACTACTAGGTAGACTTTTCTTCCCAGTCCCGGCAAAATGTGATCGAAGGCCGTTGGTTCAATACTCACGTTACAGGCAGATGTATCAGCTTGGGAAACACAGATGTGACCAGGTCCTATTTTCCCACCAGTAACATCGGTCATATCGACTGCACATTGGGCGTTGGATATTTGTTTCATGTTAACCCACTGTAAAGTATTGGGAAGAGCTCCACCACCTAGCATTAAATGTAATATAATGAGTATAAATAATTATATCAATACAAAGCCTGGTTAATTTTAAGTAAACTACTTTATTTGTTAGCATGGAATGTTTCTTGTTCTCATATATTTGCTGTTTCAAGAAGTTTAAAACTAGAATTCTTACATGCTAAAACAAGACATCCCAGGTATTGTAATTGTACTAAGTTGCGGGAATTTTCTATTTACCTATCAGTCTACCTCATCCACTGGTATTCAAGGTGGTCGATCCGCTGTTGAAAGTTAACACTTCTTCCAGATAGATTGAAAAAGCATGGGTCGGCGTTTCTAAGCCATATTTTGAAGCAGGCTAATTTAATGTCCTGAAATAAATTATTGATTAATACAAAGCAACAAATAAATCCCACAATATGGACATACCATAACGAGAGACGATAGAAACAAGATCTGTTCAGTTTGATCAACATTCTGAAGTCTGAGTTTACCCAAAACAACTCTTAAGTCTCTGGCACTGAAAGTTAAACATTGAAGACATGTTATTATTAGCCGAAACAAAATTTCAAATAAACTGTTCAAATGTTTATTTGTATCATTTGGATTTGTTTTTAATAAAAAAGGAACATTAAACTTACCTTGTCCCATCAACACAATGAGCAGCAGTCAGAACTCTGTCAGCAGAAATAAGACTACCACCACAGATGTGCGCGTAGGCTATCCCAGTATTCAATTGAAGAGATACCTGCCAGGGAAACTCACCAGATTTGGCATCAGACCCACCCACAATTCGCTCACTGGGAGCACTGGACACGTAGCCTAAAATTTAAGAGTAACAAATAAAGTCTACTCTGGAAGCAGTTTTATATAAGTTGGTTGTTACTGTATTCAGTTATTGATATTATTCCCACGATGATTCACTGCTGGATGGATAGTGTGTAGAACTGATCTGTGAGTTTTTACTTACTGGATTCTGTGTTAAAATATCCTCAAATCACGTAGAATAAGTCAAAGATACATTATGGGAGATTCGATAAAAACTAGATAACGTAAAAGGCAATTTGCTGAAATTCCATTCAAATTGTTGATCCACTATGAACCGAGAACTAAGCGAATGAAATTTCTGCCTAGCCTCAGTCATCATTACTAAAGTCAGTACGATAAACAGCATAGTCTCGATTATCCATTTAATTGTTTAATCGAGAAGGAAAGTTATGCAGTAAATCAGCTCACAATCCACTTAAGATCGCAGGCTAGCGATGACATCGAGAGTTGATTATGGTCTGGATAAGTTAATTAATGTCTAATTAATAATTTAGATAACATTTCAGGCCCAAAGAAAGACTTGCAATAGACAGATTTAGCTCTTGCATAATGTATGTTTAATTGTGGTTACTATTCATGGAAACTCGTGATAAATACATGTATACGTGTTGTCAGTAGTCGCTTAAACCCGTCAGTTCTTCCATGTCAATTTGGCCAGGGGTGGGAAATCGAGCCCCTCGAAAAAATCGGGAACAAAATATATGCTATTGTACATGTAAAAACTAGAAACTGCTTAAAATTTGTGGTCTGTAGCTTGGAAATTGGCTGAGATACGGGCATTTGAGTTTCATCGATCAGATACGAAGAACAGAAGGAAAATATGTACATGCATGTAACAATCTTACTTTCTTAATGCGATGCAGGGATGCCGGTATAGTACATGTAATTAGAAGGGGTATCTCTGATTGGTCAGCAGTAACTAAGTATGGTTGTGTACATGTATATATTGTTTTGTTATAAGCAGTACTAGTATTCCATAGAATTGTGACCTGGGCTAATGAAGACGGGCATACGCCATACAGTGTGCTATGAGGGAAGTTTTGCCTGGACAGCAGCCTTACGGCCTACCGTTTACCGAATTCCAAATTCTAAGGGATCTTTTATCTTCTCGCAAAATTGTACACAGGACCACGGTTTGAATTCCCTTTAAACCCCATTTCATTTCATAGTGCGCTTAAATGGTGTGGGGCAAGTTAATCTCAAATTGCAAAAGAAACCATGCAGTTTGGGTCAATCATACTTATATTAGACAACATCATACTCAAATTCGGCCGGTGTCTGGCTAGGCGTAATTAACATAATTCAATATGACGGTCTCCAGGAGATTGCTGGGAGTGATATATTTAACTAGTGCGTTTAAGTGGTGGGACAATAAATAGATTTTTTTTAAAAATTAAAATCTTACAATACAAAGTTGTAATAGAGGCGAAATGTTCCGGAAATAACAAATTTGACCAATTTTTTAAAAAATTCTTTCACATAGTACCAGCCATTTTTTTTTTTTCAAACGGACTCCTGAGTTTGGTAATAAAATGTCATTGTCCCCGAATATAACCAGGCACTATGTCCTTTATATGGTTTTCGATGTCTCTGGGATTTGAAAATGAATTTTGAAAATCCAACATGGTAGAAATTCAAAACGAATATGACTTTTAACACGTCTTTCACATGGTTTTAGATGTCATTTGGTTGAATTCTTATTTCAAAAAATTAATTTCGAAATTCAATATGACCGCTAAAATGAAGTCCAAAATGGCGAATTTTTAATTAATCGTCAATTTCGTCCGTTGTATAGGACTTGTAATATGTCTTATATAAGGTTTTTGAGGTTACTGGGTTCAATTCTGACTCCTAAATCTAACTTTAAATAGCCCAGATGGTATAAACTTAAAACGGCAACCAAATTAGAATCCATTATGGTGATTTTTCCATGTGGATATTGCTTTTAAAATATATCTAATAAGGTTTTCATGGTTACTGTATTCTATTTTTGGTTCAACATTAAATTTAAGAATTTCAAACATCTGTTTAGCGTTCCTTTCTTAGTGCAATTTTCTTCATTTAGTGTGTATTTGCATCATCTTAACAGGGGTTAAAGTTGTTTCGGTACATCTAGTTGTTAAGAATTTGCGCCCTAATCAGAAATGGTTATGCGATCTGGTATCCGTTCCAGGGATGGACTGAAAAGGGGCATGGTAGTTTCAAGGGTCTCTAAACTGGTTAATGTTAATGCATAGTTTAGGGCCCCCTGTTAGTTATGAATTGTTAAGAATGCCACACGTTAAATATGTGCATAATCTCGAAACACCATGATATATCATAGAAAGTACCATTTACATACAGTTTTACAAAAACATTTCTTGTAGCCGTAAAATACTCGACTAATATACCAACTGTTTATTTGTAACACGGGGCCACGGTGGCTAGGTGGGTAAGGCGCTGGCTCGCTAGCCTGGAGGTCGGGTGTTCGATCCCTGCATTGGCCGAGAAAGTTCATCCCGATTTTCCGACGAGGTTTCCCCTTGTCAGTGATGCAGGGCCTGACAAGGACAGCTGTCTAGTTCTTCGGATGAGACGAAAAACCGAGGTCCCGTGTAAACATTGGAATGCACGTAAAAGATCCCTTGGCAGTTGGAATTCGATACAAGAGTAGGCGATAGTGCCGCTGCCCGGGCAAAATTTCCCTCATAGCACACTGTATGGCGTATGCCCGTCTTCATTAGCCCAGTATAGCAGCAGAACAGTAGGACGTTAAACCCCATTTCATTTCATTTATTTGTAACACGTTTCATATCATATCTTTCTACACGAATTAACAATAAATTGTTCATTGAATAAAACGGAAACATTTTGTATACCTGTTTAATAATATACCGTTTGTTAATTTATGTGATAAGTCATCTATATGATAAGTTTAGATCGGCCATGTAATACGTAGATTTGCAACACGTTTTAACACTATATCTTTCTACACGACCTAACAATAAATTGTTCATTGAATAAAACGGAAACATTTGTTTTATAGAACTGTGAAATAAAATACGACTTAACATTTTATATAGCTTATGTTTTACTGATGATTAAAGTAATCAATTAATGCATGAATTTGAAACACATTTTAACAATCTATCTTTCCCCTCCCTGTTCAGGGATGAACTGGAAGGGATTATGGTAGTTTCGGGGCTCCCTAAACTAATTAATGTTCTTGCTTAATCATGAATGTACGTCGTTTTGATAAATTGTTAAAATATATGCATAAGCTAAAAACACCAGGATATACTAGAAAGCATAATTTACAGTCAGTTTTTTCAAAGAAATTTCGAGACAGGTTGCGGAGAACCCCTTCTTTGCCCCCACGGAGCAAATATTAGCCCGTCCTTGGGTATCATATATGCATTATCCAATAGTGGATTATCAGTGAGGCTGATGAGGCTGCAGCCTCAGGCCCAAAGATTTTGTAAAAAAAATTTTTTTTAGACTTGTCTGATACGATTAAAAACGCATAGACAATGAATGTTAGGGGGGTTGGGTTTAGGCCCAACGGGAATCAACATAGGCCCTGACCCGAAATTAATTAGGCCCACGACATTTTAAATAGGCCCTATTTAAAAACTAAATAGGCCCTCCAGCAACTGCCGCCTCAGGCCTTGGTGGAGCTTAATCCGCAACTGGCATTATCTAGTGTCCATTGCTAGCGAAAAACAGTATTATCGTGGCAATTGCAAGAACTTGTCATGAAATGAATAACAAACCTGTGTTTACTATCGGTCTAGAATCAAGATGATACCAGAGAAGGATCGGGGACAGAAAGGCTCCTGAACCTGACCTCGCGAGAGGTTCCTACTCTATGGGGATCCGTTGTAGTTCTCTCCTCCCCGGAAATTTCTTTTGAAAAACTAACTGTGAATTTATCTTTTATATAGTATGTCCTGATAGCTTATGCACAAATTTGATGCGTGACAGTGGTATTGGAAATAGATTTTTGAACCCAATATTGAATACAGTATCCTGAAAACATTATTTTACAAGCAATATTCACAACAACAAAAATCACAATTTTGGATTCTATCTTGACTAGGTTTTTGGGTAGAACCTGAACTCAACAACCTTTACATAAGACATTACAAACCATGTCCAACGGAAACAAATGACGATTAAATAAAATTCCACCAGTCTGGATTTAATTTTTGAATGTCTGTCGCCATGGATTCTCGAAATTGATTTTTGAGATCAGAGATCAGTTTTTGGTCGCACCCATACGTTGTCCCTTGTCAGGCCCTCTGTCCTGCACAACTGATGAGGGGGAACCACACCGGAAAACCTCGATGAATTTTCGCGGTCAATGTATGAATCAAACACGGGACGTAAAGGTTAGCGAACCAATGTCTTACCCGCTGAACCACAGTGGCCCCCGCTGTAGGAAGAAAGTGTTGAGATACACATAGAGTATCGATTCAGATAAATTGCACTCTCTGAGTTCTATAGTGGCATTGATATGACCATGCGACAAAAAAATTATTGACAAAAATTGTGAAAATGGTATGAAGTTTATTACAATGAAGACCATATAATATGTGTTCAAATGTTTGATATAGCAAATAAGAACTAATTTCCGTACAGTAACCATTAATTGTCCTTACTGTAACAAAACCAGACTCCACATATAATTGTATATGGTGGAATTGTTGCTGTAGGATACTTAATATAATGTGATTTGTTACTGTAGTAATTATCAACTAGCTCAACCATTACGGAAAGACAGTTTAAGAATGTATATTATCACATGTCAATCCTGTAACAAAATGTGTCCATACAGTAACAAAATTAGTCGTTACAGAAAGGACTGACATTACAAACAATAAATTCTTGATTAAATAAGGAATTCTCCCACTATGCTGTTAATTTCTTTCATCTAGGCAAGATCACCCAAATTTATATTTGCCGAGAACAATAGAACTTATACCCTGAATATATAATGTTGTCAAAAGGTTGTTACTAGAAAGATGCTTTTTAAAAATACACATTCATTTTGGTTATCAAATGCTGTTTTTTTTCTGGAAAATATTTGATCTAGGCAGATCAACGGTTTGTTGTCATTTAACCCAGATGGCGGATAAACTAAGACAGGCAATTACATCATTCGTCAACAAATGAGTCCTTTATTATTTTGTGATTTAATACTCTGTTAGAGGGTGGACATAATTTCTTGGGAAAGAAATTCTTTTAAAAATAATGTCGAATAAAATTTTTTTGTAACAATTACAAAAATAAATAATTGTTTTTAAACAAGAGTTTACTTTTATATTAATTCATTCAAGTTGTTTTTGGTAAAAAAAAATACTGCGTGAATAATATTTGAAATGTACAAAAAACAAATACGTAAAGTTTCCAAAAGTGCAAAGGGACGTCAAATTTTGTCATTTTTGAACACTAAATCAAATATTTATTTTGGATATATTGATTGTTGTATCTATTATTTTTTTTCTGTTTTAATAAAAGCAAAGTAGGGGATATTCAGAAACAATACAAAACTGTGGGAATGCACTGCTGTTTTTATTAGAGTTAACCAGTGTATGTTAATAACACATCTCCCGATCAAATTAAACGTAACACACTAAAGCAAAGATACGCTAAACAGTAAATCTTATGCAAGAACCGATATGAAAGCAAACATGGATAGGATAAACCAGCAAGCGGCAGTTTTCATCAACCCTTCCTTGAAGTGTCAAATTTGACAATGAACCCCTCCCACGTGTATGGCGCTATTGCGTGTCGCACATGCAGCTCAGTGGTTCTGTTGGGGCGATAAATTCTTCATCTGTGACCATACTCTCAAAGCATGTCAAGTGTCCATGACTATTTATCGTATCACAACCTGCATAGGTATTTGCATTTCAATATCTGGACCTTGTTTTGAAGAGTATATATTTAGTGAATACTTAAAGCTTTCTGTTTTTCAGTTAGTTTTAAAAGTAATCCAGAAAGACAGGAATTTCTACCGATTTTGATAATGACCCGTACGCTGTAGACTTTTCTTGCGTTTCGGAGAGCCACGGTGGCTAAGTGGGTAAAATAAAAAAAAAGACGCTGGCTCGCTAGCCAGGAAGTCGCTTGTCTGATCCCTGCATTGTCAGTGGTGCAGGACGGAAGGCCTGGCAAGGACAGCTGTCTAGTTGTTCTGTGTATACATTGACGTGCACGTAAATAATCAATTGGCAGTTGGAATTCGATATAAGAGTAGGCCATAGTGCCGCCACACTGTATGGCACATGCCAGTCTTCATTAGCCCAGGACATTAAACCCTATTATATTTCATTTCATTGTTACAGTTCGAGCAGAACAATGGGACATTAAACCCCATTTCATTTCTTGCTTTTTCATTATTGTAACAATCTTTTCCTCGTAAAGATTATCATCAACGGAACAATGGCCGCGGTCTATTAAAAGCTTTCTCGTTTACCGGTAGCTTTTCTTCCCCATTCTTCGGTTCCTGTTAACTAAACCACAACATTTGGTCTGGAATATTGAAACGTATAAAGGATGTTCAATACGAATATTTTAGGGCATTATGTAAGATTTTTATAAAGAGCTGACCATTCTGATTATATTTCAAACAAAGATAATGCAGCGGGACGACCGGTCAGTCTCCTTACGTAATATACTTGGCATCTTTGTGAAGCCGTGAATCTCTAGTTTATAAATATGGCCAAAATATTACCGATAATCCCAATTTTAAGGAATACAAACGAGTGTTAAAACCCATACAATACGTAAAAGTTCTCAATCTGATTAAAACACAGATCCAATTTCGTTTCGTTTTTATAGTTCAAAATTTCGATTTTACTTGTCTTTACTACACTTGGTTCTGGAAGCGTTGTTATTGTTATTTAACTCGTGTTCTGCTTGAAATTAGGGGTCAGCCAATCAAATGGTCTGTCGAATCGAGCGTTTGATCTTTTTTGCGCGGAACTGTGGGTAGACATTGGCGGCAATAGAAATCAAAACAACGCATAAGTAGATAAAAAATACATAGCGGTTGCTAATTGGTTAATCGAATGACTGACGTAATCGGGTCAAATGTCGCTTGCTTGGTACCTGACGTCATAGAACGTCAACTCCCACTATAACTTGTTAGATCTACATGTAGTGTAGGCCATCGAAAGTATAAAAAACGAAACGAAATATAGATCTATATTTTAATTAGATTGGTAAAAATTCTCGGCTCAGTTCTACACACTATTCATCTTGATGTGATTGTATATACATCATCTAAATAAACATTGTTTAAATCAAGTTTTTAAATATACAGGAGATAAAATGTGCAAGGAATGCTTAGAGGGTTGGTTATTATGATGTGGTAGAGAAGAACTCTGGATTTTTCTCAAATTGTTGTCAACTAGTCAAGTGGAGCCTGCATATCTGAAAAACATGTGTGCCTTCTAATAATGTAATAATGCGACAGAATATTGTTTTCGAAAGGTTAAACACGATTTACCGTATAACGCTATGGAATCAATCAAATTTTAATACACAATAAATTTACTCAATACGAACAGTTCCATCTGTGTAGTTTGTCGCCGGGTAAAAATGGTATTGTCATTTAATAAAGAAAAAACCTACCCCGTGAGTAAAAAGTTGATCGAGAAAGTTTATCGTTGACTTTTCGTCGAGGTACCCCCTTTTCAGTGTTGCGGGCAAGGGACAGCGCATAGTCAATCGGATTCGGCGAAAAAAACATGGTAATGTGTACGTGAAAAAACCCTTGGCAGGCTCCAGTGTCGATGTCTGGACAAACTATCCTGCCCCCTCCCAGCACATCGTATGGCTTATGCCTGTCTTCATTAGCTCAGTCGATGTTACACTACAGTTTATACTACCTACTGGAGTATCTCAGAATAAGTATGGTCATGTAGAAAACTATTATTCAGTTCTGTATGAGGTCTAGATAAATATGACATTGACTTTACTATTATTTAACAAACTTACCCAATGCAAAAAGAAGCAGCAATATTTTCATTTTGTATGAGTTCTCACTAGATATATATAAATATGGTATTGTAATTATCTCGCCTAATATATCACCACACCCCCTTTACCTGCTGGAGTCTCTCATGATAATTATGATCGAGAGGTAAAATTGTACAATCATTGTAACCAAGACAGATGGTTTCGGATGAAAGTACTTTTATGGTCACTTAACCTGTTTTGAGACCCATTATGGTTCTGCGTCATCTTTGTCCTTGAATAGCACTAAATAGTGATGTAAAGGCAGATCTTACATTTACGATCTGTCCGTAACTCGGTCTTAAAAGTTCTAATAACACTGGGACACTTTTGCAGCACAACCATCATTTAATACCTGAAACACTTTCTTGACATGTTAAAAACGAAATGAAATGAAATGGGGTTTAACAGCCTACTGTTCTGCTCCGATTGGGCTAATGAAGACGGCATGTCAAAAACACTTAAATGTTTACTGAATGCATTTCGGATTATTTATAGCCCAAAACCACAGCTTGCTCTTTCGTTGTTCTACCATGGCCAGGGACAACGTATAGTCTTTGGATAGGATGCAAAACCGAGGTCCCATGTACACGTTGGCGTGCACGTAGAAGATCCCCTTGAATTCGATAAAAGAGTTTACCTTAGCGCCGTTGCGTTGTCCGGGCAAACTTTCCCTCATTAGCTTTGCATACACGCGTTTTCGCGCACGATTATTCCCAGGAGTATGCATTGTTTACGTTCAGTCGCCGCCTGTTTATAAAAACAGCAACACGAACAGTTGTGGGGGAGAAAGCAAACACCTGCTTGTGTGCTTATGTGCAACATTAGACAGACGTTTTGCCGGCGGAAACGCCTACACGGAAAGCAGGCTTAATACTCAAAGGATTAAATAATTTCAATCAAGTTAAATGTTTTATAATTACCTGCTCTCTCATATTGAACTATGTGGCGTGATTCTCGAGGAGATCTTGATATATGAATAGACTTCACCAGAATTTCACCATTTGGACCTCTAAAGACCTATCCGTATCCACAGAAATATACTGTACTGTACTAAATATCGTCTTGTACGTCTATTTACTCTACCTGATTTGTGAAATGACCTAGTCTGTGTCGAGTGGACGTTAAACCCCACCCCTCTCTCTCTCCCTGATTTGCGTTTTGACTAATGCATTTACAGGGACATCATCCAATTTAAACAAGAGAAACACCTCGAAACTTCTCCCGCGAAAATAAAGAAAGGAATTTCATTTTGTGAAATTTACGGCGGTTAGGGATTTTTTTTATATAAACGATGAAACGTGTGCCATCTGACCATGTCAGTTTATAAGTGATACATACAGGTTATAAAACGATACATCTAGATGGAAGTGACTTGATCCTAGACATGAAATATCTTTCATCCGCTACTCAAAAAGTATAATAATGATAGCTCAGGTCCATTTTTCCCATATTGTGCACAAGTAGTAGGCCTTAGTGTGTCACAAGGTGAACGCGTATTTGGCCTAAGTGTTTGGAAATGAAATGAAATGAAATGGGGTTTAACGTCCTACTGTTCTGCTCCTATACTGGGCTAATGAAGACGGGCATACGCCATACAGTATGCTATGAAGGAAATTTTGCCCGGGCAGCGGCACTATCGCCTACTCTTATATCGAATTCCAACTGCCAAGGGATCTTTTACGTGCATTCCAATGTATACACGGGACTTTGGTTTTTCGTATCGTCCGAAGGACTAGACAGCTGTCCTTGTCAGGCCCTCCGTTCTGCACCACTGACAAGGGGAAACCACGCCGGAAAATCCAGATGAACTTTCTCGGCCAATGCACGGATCGAACACCCGACCTCCAGGCTAGCGAGCCAGCGTCTTATCCACCTAGCCACCCCTTAGTGTTTGGAGGAGCAGCAGACAGAAATAAACACTAGGAAAATAAAAGCCACATGCGACACGTTAGTGCTCTTGATACCCCAGAGGCCTTTCATGGTAGGACCAAGCGACTGAATTTAATATTAGGCTGTAGCTTATGTTCCTTGACCATTTGAGCTAGACCGTGGCAATACGTCTAGAACCTTTAGTAGGTTTCTTTTCATACCCATATTGTGTGTTTTGGTATAGCGGCAGTATAGTGAGCCCCATTCATCAAAATATGTCCCAATTACCTCGTATACTAGTGTCAATTCTCATAACAATATATATTTAATGTGCCAGAAGACGTATCAATGTTTTAATCAAATATTTGTGTTTTATTTTCATATGCTTTCAATCCAGGTTCTGTATTCAGAAACTCGTCCATAAACACTCGGGAAAATGGGAGGACAGCCACCTACACCCCAAGATGAAACGCCAGCCAATTTACCACTACATATCATTGGTCCTCCACTATCACCCTGAAAGTATAAATTAAGTTTATCGATATAATACTATAAAATTTCGAACAACCGGATATGTTCTGATCTCAATATAAATCACCTAGTGGAGAATGTAGGATGGGTGGACAAAATTATTTTGCTATTAAAGAGTGAATGCCTAGCTATTCATTTGCTAACTGATTTCTGTCTTTGGCTTACTGGGATTTATTCATTAAGCTATTGCAGCGCTCGGAGAGCTTACCCTAAATATAATAGTCGGCCTCTGCCTTTGATCGCATTCATTAACCAATAATTGCAGCCATTGGTTGACCCGTAACACACATTCCAAAGAAGACCACAAAAGCATACTTACATTACAAGCTGATTTGCCAAACTGAAACACACAGATATTACCAGGTCTGATTTTACCACCAATAACTTCGGCCATATCGATTGCACACTGCTCGTTGGATATTTGTTTCATGTCAACCCATTGTAGAATGTTTGGAATAATTCCTCCACCTGTTTGTAATATATTAATATACCTTAATGATATAACATGTACAGAGATATTTAAATATATTCTTCAAAATTAACCCGGTATTGGAACTTATGTGCAACGTAATGACAGAAAAGAAACCAAAGAATGACCATCGATCTGTTTTGTGGTGGTATCTACTACAAATGTTCAGAATAAAGTACATATCACTGGTATAATAAACATACATACACACAAATACACTTTGCCGACTTTCATAAGGACATTTTGAATTCATTGGATACTCGTCGAGAAAGTTTAATATAAACTGTAGTAACATAGGTATAACTACCTGACAGTCTACCCCATCCACTGAGAGTACATTCTTCTCCGGTAAAATCATCTCCTTTATCAGCCATATCAATAATACTGATAGCACTGCTAGCCGTATTAGCTGTACCACTTAAGCGCAATACAGCAAAATCATTTGGAGAACCATCAGCTTCACCATCATACTCCGGATGCTAAAATAATTGCATTTGATTTCTCGACTTTATATAGTTTAAAGAGAAGAAACTGTTTTCCATGTAGCTAGATTTAAAACTGGACGTCGGCCTTATAATTGGAACGCACAGATCGTTTTAATTTCTCACAATTGAAACTCACTCAATCGGCGAGGTTCAGTCTATAAACTGTGACATATGCAAATCCTAACATTGCCCTTGACGTTTCTAAACTGATGGTACTGAAAAATACTGATACAGACGACGCTGTGTTAATAATTATAGAACAGTCTTAAAATTATTAATCCAAATATTTGTCTTTTTATCCTAATATGTTTATGGCTATTTTGATGGGTGACAACCAGACGGGACCCAGGACGAACAGCTTTGCCAAACCTTTGAAGGTTGCGTGTTTGTGGAATTCCAGTTGACAATCTGCAGGGTGTCATCTTTAGGGTTCTTCACTGGCCGCCAACCCCAGCAATAGCCTGCAAAAAGGCCTTGGATTGTGTCGGATACTTATAAATATAAAAATATATGATCAAATTGACATACTATAACGAGAGATGAGAGCGACAGGATCTGTTCAGTTTCATCAACATGATCCAGTCTGAGTATACCCAAAACAACTCTCAAGTCGCTGGCACTGGAAGTAAAATATTAAATATATTATAAGCTAAATTAAATTGGTAAGTACCGTATGTTTATATGAAGCCGGTAGTGGACTGGGTCTTAAACACTTGTTTCGGCAGTAGTTTTAATCCAGACCAGAGCCCATTTATTATACAGTGATCCCAGCCCGCTAGACATTTCGCATTATAGCCAGTCCTTGTGTGTTATGTTATGTAAAAGGTGTATTATAGGTACCTTGTTCCCTCAACACAATGAGCAGCAGTCAAAACTCTGTCCTCAGCAATGAGACTACCACCACAAATATGTGCAAACGCACCTCCAACATCAAACTGAAGAGACACCTGCCATGGAAATTGTCCAGATTTAGCATCGGATCCACCAACAATTCGGTTGCTGGGCGCACACTGCGCGTAACCTAAAACGGAGGTAAAATAACATATATCATAATCAGCCTTATATAGAGGACAACGCGGGACATTATTTGTTTTCTAACCTGTTACTTGACATTGAAGAGCCATGGTGACTCAGTGAATAAGACGTTGGCTCGCAAACATAAAAGTCTCGTCTTCGATCCCTGTGTTGACTGAGAATGTTCATTGTTATTTTCCGGCGTGGTCCGATCTTGTCAGTGATACAGGACGGAGGGTCTGACAAGGACAACTCATAGTCGTTCGAATGAGAGGACTGAGGTCCCGTGTACGCATTCGCGAGCAGAACCCTTGACAGGTGAAATTCGATATAAGAGTAGGCCGTATAGTGCCGCTGTCCTGGCAAACTTTCCTTCGGCACACTGTATGGCGTGTCTTCATTAGCCCAGTCGGTGTAGGACACTAAACCCCATTTCATTTTTTTTATATTAATTGAAAGGATTAACCTCTCCCCCAAATTCTTAAACCTAACCCTGGACCTAGCCTCAAAGCCTACCCTAACCCTAGCCTACAATCACGTGCCCTAACATTATTTACATCTCAGCGACCTTGGCAAAAATTGAGCTGGTCTTAACAAAAAGATTTAGCCAAATAATGCTTTAGCTTAGTTACAATAGCTTTTTTTTACAATCATAATAACGCAATCCCGTTTATATTAGCCATGTTTGTGCCGAAAAGTTTTAACTCCAATTTATTAATCGTCAAGATCATTATTAATGCGGCCCCAAATACAAAATAAATCAAACCATTACATTTCTTGTTAAAAAATATTGTTATTTTAACATTGATATAAGTACAACCGTTTGGTGTCCTATAACAAACAAATGAGCGTCTACACGCTCAAGTTGTGTGGCGTTATTATAAAACGTTGGTCGAACTTACCCAATGCTAGCAGAAGCAGGAAGAGTTTCATTGCGTATGGAATCTTTTTTTAATATGGTGTTCTGATAAACACGGGCTTGTCATAATTTCAATTTATATATATCCACCCCGTCTTGACCTGCTGGAGTTTCCCAGGATACTTATGGTCGAGTACGTGAGTTATAAAAAATAGTAACTAGCTTTAAAGGCTCAATACCACTCTTGTTGTAACTGAATAATATGTCCCAATCTTTATTCTGGTCAACAGATTGTACTATTTTACAATATTCCAATTAATTGATGATACAAATTTCATCTTAACACACCTAATTTAAAAAATTGGAAAAATTCAACTAAATGATTTGAAAAGCCTGACATAAAGCGTTTCAAATGTGACTTGGATTTAAAAATATTTTTGAACCCTCTGGACAAGTAAATAGGATTTAATGGATAATTTACACAACAGGTGGGACACTAACACATCTAGTACTTAGAATAAGGCTATTTTTTTTATATTTTGGGAGCTGTCAAGCCAGCAAGATTGTTATTGTCCCTTTAACAACAAATGTTTTCAGATATATATATTTTATAAGCTATCTTAAACTTGTTAACGTTTCAAGAAGTATGTATGTTTATAAACTGAAATTTATGACAATAACGCCTAGCTATATCGGACGGAGGGCCTGAAAAGGACAGCTGTCTAGTCGTTCGGATGAGACAAAAAATCGCGGTCCCGTGTCCACAATAGCAAAAAGATCCCATGGTAGTTTGAATTCGATATAAGAGTAGGCCTTAGCGCCGCTGTCCGGAAAAATATTCACTCATAGCACACTGTATGGCGTATGCTCGTCTTCATTATCCCAGCCGATTCAGAACAGTAGGACGTTAAACACTATTTCATTTTATATTTATATGTCGAGTTTAGGTCATTTTCGTTCCTCAAAATTTGAAAGATGTCCATTATTGAAAATTAATATAATTCAAAACGATTTTTTTTTTTTCAATTAGTTTTATATATTCCGTTTTTTATATTTTACAAGTATCAATCTTACTAAATATCTGACATGTTCTATGACTGTGTAGTGTTTTCTGCTGTAAACAGCTGTGAAATAATTGCCGTTCCAATAACGCGAAGACATCGTCCACCGATCTGTGTTTAAACTCACTGAAGTCACACCACAATGCGTACCATCCATAGTCTCTCTGAATATAATCAGAGCCATAACGAAACGATTCAAACAATCTAGTTTCAGTTAGATTGATTGATAATCTTTATAATCAGTATATACTGGGGAGTCACGGTGGCTCAGTGGGTAGGGCGTTGGCTCGCTAACCCGGAGATCCCGTGTTCAATTCCTGCGTTGTCGGAGAAAGGACATTGAGATTTTCCGGTCTGGTTCCTCCTTGTCGTGGTGCAGGACCGAGGTCTTGGCAAGGGACAACGTATAGTCGTTCTGACGGTACAAAAAAAACGAGGCCCCGTGTACTCAGTGGTGCGCAGGTTAAAGATTCCCTTACAGTTGGAATTCGATATAAGAGTAGGCCATAGCGCCGCTATCCGGGCAAAATTTCCCTCATAGCACACTGTATGGCGTATGCCCGTATTCATTAGCCAAGTCGAAGAAGAACACTAGGACGTTAACCCCATTTTCATTTTATTTCACTTTAATTGCTCACAGATGATGGATCCCAAAACTAAATAGATGTAATTTTGTAGTTACTTCCCTTGAATGGCTTGCATTAGAAATGAAATAGGGTTTAACCAAAAATGGTTCCACTACTGATGTCTTCCATATATCCACAGCCACAGCCGTCTAGTCGTTCGCATGGTGCTAAAAACCGAGGTCCCGTGTATACATTGACGTGCACGAAATGAAATGAAATGAGGTTTAACGTCCTACTCCCGTGCTCCGACTGGGCTGAAGAAGACCGTCATAATTTCCCTCATAGCACACTGTATGGCGTATACCTGTCTTCATTAGCTAAAGAAGACCGTCAAAATTTCCCTCATAGCAAACTGTATGGTGTATGCCTGTCTTCATTAGCCCAGTCGGAGCAGAACGGGATGACGTTAAACTCATTTCATTTCATTTCATTTCGTGCACGCCAATGTGTAAACGAGAAATCGGCTTTTCGCATCATCGCATTTCTCCCAATCCACCCACTAGACCTTTTTCTGTGCTCTACTACTGTCAACGGGAAACCACACTGGAAAATTTCACCCAACACCGGGATTGAACCTCTGACCATGGAAAACGGGCTTAACACTGATTTGCGAAACTCGAAGCACTAGTAAAGGGAACGTACACAACACGAACGAGTATGACCGTCAAACTTGAAAAGCATAGACTAGGCTTAAGATATTTGCACAACAATAAAATAATCAAAATATTAATGTTGCTTTGAGTTAGGTTTTACTACAAGAAATTTAAAAAATGTGTAAGTCAAGCGTAGCTATCGTCGGAAATCTGGAATTTACGGTCGAAATATTTTAAATTTCGATGGGACCCCTCCATATGCACCCGTGAACAATATAAGCACTAACGAACATTCCCACCAAGTCAACAAACTGTGAAATATTTGAGATATTAAAGTTCTGTTTTTCATTGACCTTATGCAACAAACTGCTGGTAATAAAATATTATTCGAATTGTTTTGGGATTTAGTAGAAAAAGTAAATCACAAATTAAAAGTAAAGGTATTGGCAATTGATAACAATTTGTTTTATTAACAATGGAGAATCAACGTAAGCTGTGTGAATCACATCTATAAAGATATTAAACATCATTTTGTTCTACTATGTATTTGGATTTGTTCCCCAGAGAACTGCATTGTAGAGATAGCAGAACTGGGATGGACATGTTGTCAAAATGTTATTAAAAATATAGTATAACGGTATTATCTCCAGGATGTTATTGGCTATACATGGCATGGTATTCTCAACGTAGTCTCGAACTAACCTGCGTAGGATGTTATTGAATTTACATAGCATGGAATTCTTGATGAAGTCTCGAACAAGCCTGCACGACCATTTAATACACTATAATTAAAGCTATATTCCTTTCTCGATTGAGTGAATTTAGAAAACCTAAATTTTTCCAACCACCTTATGTGAATGATTTCCCCCAAAATATAAGGCCCGTTTTCCATGTGCCCGCGCGCGTTTTTGCCGGCGGAACAGTCGGTGTAATGCAAATGTAACCGATGAAAATTCCGCGAAAACGTGTACATTGAAAACGGGCCCAATGCTAGGTTCCCACTGTCGAGCGATGCGTTACGATAAAATTGTCCCTGTTGAGTCCCCAATCTGGTACGTACAGATACGTTCGGATATGTTTCGATACGACCAACACGATTGCTACAACTGACCACAATACATAAGCCCTGCTAGGATCACCACAATTACTCCATGACATGCACGATTAAAACCTGGCATTAGTAAGAAATGGACAAAAGTCCACGAAGAATTCAAACTGAACCGCTGCTATTTAACTTCGGTACATGTGATATTGTATCTGGTTGTTTAGTCAGGTTAACATTACAGTAAGGTTTATTTTTTTTAGAAGGCTAAAATGTAGTTCGATTCGTAGACATAATAATATTTTATTCGTGCAAACCCAAGGTTTACTTTGTAAAATCCCATATTCGACCAATTCTTTCCTATTAATCTGTTGCCAGTAAACTGCAAAATTGTATTAACAAAATGGGGACATCCGTAGAAGTTAGCATTTTGATAACACAGATGGGTCACTGGTGTCTAAAGGGTTTAAATAAGCCGATATTTACCACAATTCACCTAGACTTCAAATACAGCATACTAACCTGTGCCAAACACTACACCACCTCAACCGGTTAGATCTATTTGAAAAGGCCAACTTCAAGTTTGGTCAAAGGTGACTTGATGTAAACAGGACTAGCGCTAATCCCAAACCTAATCCTAGCCCTGGATCTAGCCCTAATACTTATCCCAGCCCTAACCTACAATCTCGGCAACAATCACATGCACTAATCTTATACTATTCAAAAAAAGTAGGGGATATTTGATTTTGGGGGCATAATACTAAAATATGCAAATGACTACAAAAAAAGTCACTATAGAACCTAACAGAAGAAACATTTCCAGTTACATGTGACGCCCAAACGCACCAATAGCTACCGCATGGAATGCAGGTGATGCTTGGGATCATCATGGGGGTCCAACCCAAGATTTGCACGACTCTGACTTTGAATGTTACAGTCATTGTGGCATTGAATTCTAGGGTGGAAACATTAGTTTAATTGTTTTAGTGACCAGAAAACAAATTTTGATATGCGTCGGCTTACCCAAAATGAAAGGTTACGTGCCCTTGGCATGCTACAGATCGGCACAACACAGGCGGTTGTGGCGCGGACGATGCATGTTTCTCAGTCTGTCATAAGCAGGCTATGGTCCAGATACCGTGATACACAATCTGTACAGGACAGACCACGCTCAGGTCGACCAAGGGCGACAACTCAAGCCCAGGATCTATTTATCCGTACCTTGGCCTTGAGAAATCGTGTCATCACAGCAAATCAGATCAGCGCTCGTCTTCAAACAGACACTGGTGTGAGAGTGAGTGGCCAGACGATTCGGAATCGACTGCATAGGGGTCACCTTCGCGCCCGACGTCCTCGCGTGATCCCTTGCTTGAGAGGTCATCACATTCAGGCAAGACGTCGTTGGTGTAGGGATCGTCAACACTGGGATAATCGACGCTGGAGCAATGTGATGTTTTCAGATGAGTCAAGGTTCACTGTTGATTTTTTGGACAGACGTAGGAGGGTGTGGCGTCGTCGAAACGAGCGCTTCCAAGACGTTAACGTCATCAGACATGATCGATTTGGGGGTGGTTCTGTTATGGTGTGATGAGGCATCACTGTTGCTGGAAGAACGGCTTTACATGTTGTTGCAGGGCGTGTTACAGGCCAGTACTACCGGGACAACATCTTGGCAGTCCATGTTGTGCCGTTCGCACGACGTCATGGCCGCCGTTTCATCTTACAGGATGACAACGCAAGATGTCACAGGGCCAGGATCGTTACAGGTTACCTCCAACAACAGAACATCACCACATTACCTTGGCCAGCACTGAGTCCCGACCTCTCCCCATCGAGCATGTCTGGGACATGCTTGGACAGAGGTTACGTCAACGTCAACAACGTCCTGCCAATGTCCAAGAACATGCTGCTGCGTTGCAACAGGAATGGGACAATCTGGACCAAAATGACCTTGGACGTCTTATTAGGAGTATGCCACGTCGGATCAATGCTTGTTTGGCACACAGAGGAGGATTTACCCGTTACTGACTTGGTTGTGATGCTGTGGTAACTTTGCTGTTTGACCCCGGGTATCATTTTACCCTTATAATGGTCAGTCTGTGCCTCACTTAGTCTAACGATCATTTGGAATAAATCGATGAATGTGAACTTCATTTCATTTTGTCATTTGTTTCTTCGTCAGTTTCATTAGGTGACTTTAATAACACTTAAAAATCAAATATCCCCTACTTTTTTTGAATAGTATATTTACATCCCAGCCACCTTGACGAAAATTGAGCTGGCCTTAACAATGAGATATAGCCCGCAATTCTGGTGAAATCATTGACAATGGAATTCTTGATCATGGTGTACTATATGAACTTAATAATAATGCCATCAATAACGTACATAACTTGAATACTGCGCTATGATATCACAGATACTCACGGTGGCTCAGTAAGGCGCTAGCTCACTAACCAGGAGGTCATAGGTTCGATCCCAATGTTGCCCGAGAAAGCTGTCGGAGAGAGAGAGAGAGAGAGAGAGAGAGAGAGAGAGAGAAATGGGGTTTAACGTCCACTCGACACAAACTAGGTCATTTCGGGACTAACATATGGTTTAATTTTATTTCAATAATTCGTTTGCGCGTAGGGGTCTTTAGCAGTGGGAGGAAACAAGTTGTCGGAGATTTCCCGTTTGGTTCCTCCTGGTCAGTGTTGCAAGGACGAATGGGACGAAAAACCGAGAACCCTTGGCAGATGTCCGGGCAAAATTTCACCCATAGCACACTGCATGGCGTATTCCCGTTTTTTCTTAGGGACTACGGTAGCTAAGTGGGTAAGACGCTGGCCCGCTAGCTTGGAGGTCGGGTGTTCGCTCCCTGCATTGGCCGAGAAAGTTCATCCAGATTTTCCGGCGTGGTTTCCCCCTTGTCAACTGTCTAGTCGTTCGGATGGGACGAAAAACCGAGGTCCCGTGTACACATTGGCGTGCACGTAAACGATACCTTGACAGTTGGAATTCGATATAAGAGTAGGCCGTGGTGCCGCAAAATTTCCCTCGTAGCACACTGTATGGCGTATGCCCGTCTTCATTAGCCCTTTTCTGAGTAGGACGTTAATCCCCATTTCATTTCATTTTCGTATTCCCGTTTTCATCATCGCAGTTGGTGAAGAAAAGTAGGACGTTAAACCCGATTTCATTTCGATACAAACCCTAATGTACAGGATGCAATATAAATATGTTTATATAGTTGATTGTTAAATAACGATTAAAGGCATCCATCATAATTATTACGACAGGTTTAAAATTGGCGCAGAGGGAGTTCGATATTGACTTTAAAGCCATGCAGTAATTGACAGAAAATCCGTCTATCATACAATACCATCACCGCCTCGTATTATCGGTCACAAAACCGTCCTCGTCAGCGACAGAGACAGTAAATCACTTGTTGGTTATCGTCTATATTTCGATAATCGTCCAATCAACTCGCTAATCACCGACAAATTGTTTTCGTGGTGCAGTTTAAACCAGGGGACAACCTATTGATCTGGAACACGACCCCAGGCAATATCGATCCAACAAATTAAATCAACATGCGCTGATGTCATGATTGATTTCATATCAGTCCACTATCCCGGAGCGAAAGTACGAACAAAGAACCGGGCGTACACCTGTAGAGTTAACCAAACATACCATCTATATTTAATATTACATATATTATAAGTCAGGAACAATTAACACAAGAACGAATAATTAATGTATTTGATATGTTATAGTTAGTGGACATTGGCTGATTTGAACAGTTATATGATACATATGAAAGGGCCGTGGGTGGTCGAATGGTCTATCTTGAAATTGTTATATTGTAAGGGTGTAGTAGTATGTAGAGATTAATTATATTTTAAATTTGCACACCTCTATATCAACACAAGAACGAATAATTAAAGTATTTGATATTTGGTTACTCGACATTTAACAGATTGACTTATAATTCTCTCAGTTTGTCATCAAAGTCGCTGATCGTTTCAGTGTTGTTTAATCCCCTGTAAACTGTTACTTGAATTTCTGATAGAATTATCAGACTAAAACTGTTTCAATTCCGTTCAGTATTTACAAACATGTGAAAATTGAAAAATTAAAAACGTTTGGTATCCTATGTATACGAATTAAGAAAACCAGCGCCACCTATAAGTTTTGTGTAAAATCTGTTGATGAACCCCCCTTTTTAACCCGAATGAATCCAAGTCGGTTTGTTTACTTAGTAACATACATTATGCAAGAGCTAAATCTGCCTGTTGTAGGTCTTTCTTTAGGCCTAAAATTTTATATAAACTGTTAATTAGAGATTTTAACTAGATTAGAACGGTTCGCCATTTCAAAATTTAATTTAAAAATGGGAGAGCGAGGCTAAGTTTAGCATATACCAGTGCCCTGGTTACCACTATGCACACATTTTGTCAAAACTACAAACAGTGATAACTTGGCTCAGAATTAAGAAATTTGAATGAAATTTTCATTTTACATAATCTATTTTTGAGCTATTATAGCAAGCAAGAATGGCCAGCTCTTTATCTAAATCTTACATAATGTATCTTTAATCAATTTGAGGACATTTTAGATTGAATAAAACCGTGAGAAATTATATAATCCTGTAAAACGCATATAAGGCTTAGCGGCTTTACAACTTGATTTACATATTCATTTTCCGTTCAACTTAATTCATAAACGTCTTGAAAAACACAATCCCTAGAGAAATATTTACAGATACATGTCGATTATAAGTGAAAATAAGATCCCTTCTCAGTTAGAATTCGATATAAGAGGAGGTGATAGTGCCGCTGCCCGGGCAAAATTTCCCTCATAGCACACTGTATGGCGTATGCCCGTCTTCATTAGCCCAGTTTAGGAGCAGAACAGCAGGACGTTAAACCCGATTTCATTTCATTTCATTTCTACACTGAAATTTATAGCTTTAAACACTTATTTTTTACCAGCGAAAGATTCTGTTTCGCTATTGCTGTATAGTTTTGCTCATGGGCTATAGTGTATATTACTAAAATGGCACCAGTAATTGTATTTCCATAGACCTGTATCATGTTTGTTGACGCCTTATTTTTCTGGATATTTTAATTTGAACCCAACGCAGCTTTTACCTTGATATCACACGATCAAGGAGTAAACTTACACTTTTCTATTGACATACCAAATCTATGTCCGGAGCGAAAACATTTTATTATCGAAATAAAAAACGCAAAGAAAACAACATTTCGTTTGATGAGGGCGAAGCGACATTTTAAATCGAGTAAGTCGAGTATTTGATGTGAAACATTACTAACAATTGGAAGTTTTCATTTAGTTCACTTGAAAATGTAGGACTTGATCAATCTCTCATCAAAGCCGAGAGAAAACAGAAAATTAAGAAATAGTCATATCTACTGCTTGTGATACGGGGTGCTAACAAGCTTAAATGAAGCTTGGAATGTCTCTAAACCATCGAACCTCCAGCTCTAATACCTTATAAAGTGGGAAGGAATGAATTAGCGAAGCGGGACATTCTGCTTGGTCGCCTAAATTGCGTTAGTATCGACGATCTTTCCTCATTTAGCTGTGTGAGGGCCGTGATCGTCTGTGAAATCCAAATAATGCCTTTCACAATATTGCGAATGTCGTGGATCAAATTATTAACGATTCGCTGCCGTTTTTATCAGAAAAAACAAGAGTTTGCTTCTCTATTTTTCTCTCAATTATTTTCAATGAGTTGTTCCTAGCGGCTTGGCTTTTTGGTAACTAGTTTACCTACTTTAGCGTTTAGATAGTTAGTTAAAGGTTAAAATATATGAGAATCGTTATCGCTCTTGTTGCTGACATTACTAACCCTTCTTTCACAAAATCTTAAGATTAAATTTTAATTAGGAGTAGGGGTGCATAATCATCAGAGCTTAGAATGATACTGATCTAATAACAATGGGGGAGGGGGGCGAATCGTTTGCGTGTGCGCGCTGTATCATAAGGTCTATCATTGAGTCAACTGGCGTGGTTTCGATTCCCTGGTTGTACCTGCCAAGGAGTAGGGTCGCCTGTCCAACCTCGTGGGTTATCTCCGGGTCCTCCCACTGCTAAAGACCCCTACGCGCAAGCAAATAATTGAAATAAAATTAAACCATGTTAGTCCTGAAATGACCTGGTTTGTGTCGAGTGGACGTTAAACCCCATCTCCCCCCCCCCCTCTCTCTCTAATAACAATGATTTAAATGTTAATCCGCGGGATTATATATTGTGAGTTTATTTTTAAAGCGACACAAAATGTAAACGGTTGTCTGGGACCACATCGACATTTTACAGTTCAATTTGAATCAGACCAATTTTTGTTTTATTATTCAATTCAAGTCAAGTAGTCACAGCCCCAAGCACTCGTCACAAGATGTAAAAGCTAAATTGTTTTCGCTTTGATTAAAGAATTAAATTATTTCCTTAGTGAGGGAGACATTGATTAAAAGTATGTAAAAGTTTACTTATCTAAACTATAACAAGTTGAAACCATGTTTATGTCTGTTGGCCAGATTTTCTTTAACAACTGGTCTAATCTGTCTAAGATATCTATTTTAGGCCAATGACAATCTCTCGTCTCAACTGCCATTGATTGGTAATGGTGGGTCAAGTTTTCGTTGTATTGGGATACCGAAGAAATAAACGATTAACAATACCGTTTAGACAAATGTTTAATTATCACAGATTCAATGAACTATATGAAGTGTAACGTCTGAATAATATTGCACATTATCAGACCAATACTGTGATGTCTTTTTAAATCTAAAAAATCTAAAATTATAGTTATACCACATTAAAAAAAACACATTTTGGGAGTAACATACATCACAATTATAATATGCATGATTATTTGCTGAATTAATTAGAAAAATTAAACTTTAGTACAGTTAGCAGTTAGAGCAAGTGCGGGTCCAGCCCCCCCCCCCCCCCAAGCTCAGTTTGGTGGGAATCAATCGGAAATGGCATCTCCAGCGTTCCAGATTTCTGAGGTGCTCCCCTCCTCCGACTCACTGTAGTGTACAGTTAGAGTAGGTGCGGATCCAGTAAAGCCCCCCCCCCCCCACACACACCGACTCGCTATCGTGTGCTTTACACACTTTCAGCGCTCGTGAATTGGCACTACAACACTTCAATATAGAGTTCTGAAATCCCCCCCCCCACCCTCCACCCCCTGTAGAATGTTTATGATTATTTGCTGAATTAATTAAATTATACGTTTAATCGTTAAACCAGTTAGAAAATAGCAAATCGTTATTGTTATAAATTTTGCGCATTTTGTACCGATCAAGTGTTACATTCAGCAATGTTGACTATATTGATTCAATATTTTATGGCATCCTATAATGGCGAATACAAATATTCACGTGCACATACAACTAGACAATGCGTGATTTCGATAATTGTTACTATATTATTATCACTATAATTACTGTGACGACAGATATTATTGTCTGATAATTGTTTAATAGAATTGCATAAACAGATAAAGTATTTGAATCCCACTGGACGCATTAGGGCATTGTGTCCAAAAATCTGTGGTTGATGTATACAATTTGACGTAAAATACATATATGGAGATCTTTTACAATTCTGGCGGTTTTTGTACAAGAAGGTATTAGTCTGGCAGTGAAAGGCCAATTTCGCGATGAAACTTGGCACTGTGTACCTACAATTTGTTTTTCTTTTTTGCGTTTTCTACATCTTTATGGCATGCAGAACCAGAAACTGCGTGATGCCATATAGATATAGTTTTTACGAGGTTATATTTATGTGAATACCGTAAGTGCCAAAGATGTTCTTTAGATAGTCATAAAGATGACAAAACCCCCCAAAACAACCTAGGTTAGACACATCTTGGTGTCGATGACCATGGATAGAAACGAATACTTAATCATATAAACACAATATAGCGGTATCTTAAAAGACTAATCACCATGAGACTGATCACCAAAGCCTTTTTTATTTCATTGAAATGAATGTGATTTTCACACAATTTTACACTATAGTTATACGATGTCCCCGTTACTGTACGAAAATGAAATGAAATGGGGTTTAACGTCCTACTATTCAGTTTCGACTGGTCTAATGAAGACGGACATACGCCATACAGTGTGCTATGAGGGAAATTTTGCCCGGACAGAGAGGCACTATGGCCTACTCTTATATCTAATTCCAACTACAAAGGGATCTTTTACATGCACGCAATGTGTACATGGGACCTCGGGGTTTCGCCCCACCCAAACGACTAGACAGCTTTCCTTGTCAGACCCCCGGCCACTGTCAAGGACTAACCACGCCGGAAAATCCCGATGAACTTTCTTGGTCAACACCGGGATCGACCCCGTGACATCCGGGCTAGCAAGCCAGCGTCTTACTCACTTAGTCAACGATTAATATCATTTTTGTACATATTATGTACTTATGGTTTATAAAATCAATTTTTAACAATTGTAGAGTTTTCCAATTGAAGATTTATACGAATGACAAAACTTGTTTGATATTAAATATTAGCCTGGGTGTTGTGCAAAAGGCAGAGTATGCTTACTCTATTTAGAACATCGGATACCACTTCTAATTTGAGTAATTCACATAGATAGAGAAATGGGTTTTAACCTACACTCAACACAAACTAGATGATTTTGGGACTAACAATTTCATTTCAATAATTTGCTTGCACTTATAGGTCTTTAGTAATAAAAGAAACTGGGGGCAACCATGTTTGATACCACTTCTCGTTTAAGGAATTCACATAGCTAACATATTTCTGTGATAGTTTTGTATTTATTTTAATCTCTATAGGATACATTGAAGATTAAGCACAGAGCAAAATATTGAGCGATACACTTTGATTGCCTTCTTGAAGTTTTGCAAAACTACCTTTCACCGGGCACTACAATTTGAACTGATTCCAAGAGCTCCCTGTATTAACTGCACAACGTTAGATGCTTTAATAAATCTTGTTACAAGACTTACTATTTAACTGAATTAAATAGGTATAATGCAGTTTAGGGGACCACGGTGGCTAAGTGGGTAAGACGCTGGCTTTCTAACATGGAGGTCGGGTTCGATCCCTGCATTGGCTGAGAAAGTTCATCCAGATTTTCAGGCGTGGTTTCACCTTGACTGTGATGCAGGACGGAGGGGCTGACAAGGACAGCTGTCTAGTAGTTCGGATAGGACGAAACACCGAGGTCCGGTGTACACATTGGCATGCCCGTAAAAGATCCCTTGACAGTGGGGATTCGATATAAGAGTAGGTCGTAGTGCCGCTATCCGGGCAAAATTTCCCTCATAGCACACTGTATGGCGTATGCACGTCTTCATTAGCCCATTCGGAGCAGAACAGTAGGACGTTAAACCCCATTCCATTTCATTTCATTTCCCTAATACATGACTAGTCATTAATAGAACAGTTGATGCAGAAAAGAAGAACGTTAAACTCCATTTCCTAATACATATATATCATTTTGTACATATTAAATACACAACCCAGTTGATACAAGAAACACCTCGTTGTATATAAAATAACAAATTCAGCAACACAATCTCATGGTAAGCGGATGATCGCACTATACACATACAAAACCTAAGAGACAAACCCGCGGACAAGTCACAAAATACACATACATTACAAGCAATAAATGTTAGTAATTGCCATTATATATTCATATTGTATCCAATTTAACCAAGCTGCATATAAATGAAATGAAATGTGGTTTAACGTCCTACTGTTTTTCGTCCCATCCGAACGACTAGAGAGCGATCCATTCTGCATCATTGACAAGGGGGAACCACGTCGAAAAATCTCAGGTATTAGAGTACGCGTTTTACAGTTAGCATGGCCACGAAGTTGGCTATGATGCATCCTTATTCTTTCTAAAACAACTGACACCACTTCTTGTTAACGGAGTTCATATATCTAACAAACAATTGATGTACTATTGCATCCTAAAATATACAAATGAATTCGGTATAGTAATTGAAATCATCAGCAATATTTGATTGCATATACAGATAATATAATCATATCATCTTGATTTTTTTTAAAATCTTTGGAAGAATTAACATTTCACTCGTGTAGTAGTTTATGTCAACACTGATCCATGATGTCTCATAATTGAATTAATTATTTACGAAAAAACCCCAGTAACACTGGCATTTGAGGCAGTGAAGAAGCTTAAGTAGCCTGGCATTTAAAAATCATAACCACTTGTCAAAGCAGTACATGTTTTTATGTCGTCATCAATATATGTGTTCTCTTCTTAGGCTAATTTTGCTTTTAGATTCAGTTCTAGATGGCGAGTTTTAGGTGTTGGACAATATAAAACCAATTAGCTACACCATTTCAACTGATAGTAAGGCAACATAAATTTTCTACAAACGTAATTATTTGTAGAACTTTATGATGCCTGGCAAAAAACCTATTCCTTATGTCATTACATAACCACGAAACCGGTGAAAATCAATAGCCGGATTGTCTCGAGAGTCCGGCTTTCTCTACCAGGCGTATGGATATGATAGGTTGGAAAATAAACAAGTTACTGTAATTCTAGGCGAATAACAAAATTCTGTCTAAAACAGACGTCCCCCAGAGACAGATCCTTTCTATCGTGCTCTCCTATTGTTACAAACCTTGATACACACAATAAATTATTTATAAACATTTGGTGTAAAAGGGTATATCACAGTCTATGGACACAGTTCTCGCTTACGCAGCATGGATTACTTTCAAATTTCCATCGTGAATATTAACCATATATTTATGTTATAAAAATTTCCCCAGTGATTTCCCCTTTGAAATAATTGAATCATCCTACAGGGTAAGCAATCCATTATTATTTACAATAATCTTACACAAGACCAAATTTTTGAGGTGTAAATTAATTCCCTTAACACGCATCTTACGCAAGTATAAAACAGATTGTTTTTAACATAAATGTCCGAATAGAGTTAGTTATTTAACGTCCGCTTTCACCAGGATGATATCGTCGACAAGAGTACATAGAAACATGGGATTGTTATTTGTACTTCATCGGATAATAATAAGTTCTCATAACGCCCCCCCCCCCCCCTTGACATCTGGAATTCGAAATAAGAGTAGTTGGAGGCTAAACCCCATCTCATTTCATTTCAGAATGGATTAATTCTTGTGGGGTTTTATCATTATTCCATATTCGATAAAATTTAGAAATTAAATAAGATAGGGTTTTGTAGACTTAAAAATTAGTATTTGAAAAATTGGAATGAGCTTAGGATGATTTAGTTCAATTATGAAACGTTGTATGGTTATGAATTAGTATACAAAATTCAGCAAATTTTGGAAAATAAATAAGATTTAAATATACGAAATGAAACGACACCAGGGGCTTGGTGTGTGTGAATCTCTGAAGAAAATCTACGAGAACACAATATAATTTGTGAATTCTGCGATAAACTTAGCTGTGTAAATAGAGCTTAAATAAAGAATTGAACCCAGTCTAATTTAACTTTACCTGATTTGAGATGTCCTTGGTGAACCTTATACATGCTTCAGAAGAGACCTTTTCATGTGTTCTAGCTTATGCCATGTGAATTTGCTCAAGAGCGCTCGAAAGAGAGATGGGGTTTAACCTCCACTCGACACAAAGTCGGTCCTTTCGGGACTAACATATGTTTCGATTTTATTTCAATAATTCGCTTAGCAGTGGGGGGAAATTGAAGGACCCGTTGAAAACCCACGCGGTTGGGCAGGCGATCCTACTCCTTGTCACGTACAACCAGGGAGTCGACACCACGCCAGATGACCCAATGACAAACCTGATGATACAACCCGCATGCGCTAACCATTCGGCCATCCACCCCCGAAATAAAATGAACGTCCTGTAGTAAAATGGCCACAGTACACCATTAATTTCACCTCGACTCTTTTAATGTTAATTCTCGTTATTTCTACCAAAGATAGGATAACACGGCAACTTCTTGCTCAACAGCATGTATGGGGTTTACCATAGAAATCTTGAGAAACACAAACTGGACGTACCATACTAGTACACATAGAAATGTCCACCCTACATGTCAACGAAACCAGCATCTTAACTCAAGTTATCCTTCCGCCTGAAAATCATGAATATTCACCAAAACCCGGCAGAAAATGTACACTCAAACCACCGTCTTTAATTCTACACCCAAGCGCCAACAAAAATCGCCATGCAAAAGGGAAAGGGGAGAAAGGCTAAAATAGAATAGGGACTACGACTACTAATTCTCTCCCCATGGACTTCAATGTTAAATCTATGACACTCCTTAGCCAATAATATTTTTGAAACATTCCAATATGTCATAATCGTCTGCTAAAAATATTGAAAGGGGTTGACCATTTCGATTTTTTGCTATAGGCATGGTCATAGTCATCGAAATCTATAGGCAGTGGCGTCATTTTAGTAGGCGATCACCCATTTCTGTTTAAATCCTTATCTTTCCGCCCCAAAATCACGAAGTTCCCCGAAACCTGACTGAAAATGTACATTCAAATCCTCGTCTTGATCCTGCACGACAAAAGTCAAAACAAATCGCCATGCAAAAGCTGGACAAGGGAAAGGGGAGAAAGACTAATATACAATAGAAATTTATTGGTGTCCTGCAGACAAAGCTCCCTCTATATCCGTTATATTCATACCGCAGTAAATGGGGTAATGTGTTATATCAAGAAACGCCTTTATGACATAGTAATGGATACCGTGTATTATTTGATAACGGCAGCGAATTTTCTTTGTTCATTGGGATCTTGTCTGAGAAATAAACTGTTGTAATATGTTCCACAAGTGATCAACCAAACGTCAATAGGTATTCAATATGTCTACTGGACACATAATGGCAAATATAACAAGACTGGGGCATGATATTCACAAAAAGAAGCAATTTGTAATATTCAATCAAGACATATTCGCCAAGGAACCGGAATAAAAAATTAAAGAAACTATTTTTTGCTTAGTTGGGTTCAACCATCTGTTTTTATCGACCTTTTTAAAAACGCGTGTGCTTGTCAATATTTTGGGGGTAGGTCATTGAGTCAAATGGCGTGGTTTCCATTCCCCCGCTTGTAGGTGACAAAGAGTAGGGTCGCCTGTCCATGCAACCTCATGGGTTTTCTCCAGAGCCTCTGGTTTCCTCCCACTGCTAAAAGACCCCTACGGGCAAGCGAATTATTGAAATAAAGTTGAATCATAAATTAGTCCCAAAATGATCTAGTTTGTGTCAAGTGGACGTAAACCCCATTTCTCTCTTTCTTGTCAATATTTTGCATTTTGGTTAAATTTTTATAAACCGTTTGATTTCTAACTAGAATAAATATAATCGTATCATCGGACGGTGTCCAGTAGAAGAATTACTGAACATCTAGTAACGGAGAGAGATGGGGGTTAAGTCCTCTCGTAAAAAACCATGCAATTTGTTTTCATAAAAACACATATGATTAAATCCGAGGAATTTCAAATCAGCAAATGGTACAACTACAATAATAGGTTGATGTGCGTACAAAGTTTCATAAATATATATTGAACGGTTTACGAGATATACTCTGGACGGACAGACAGAAGGTAATAATATGGAATGGGGTTTAAAGTCCTACTTTTCTGTTCTATCCGGGCTAATCACGACGGGCTTACACCATGCAGTGTTTTATGACGGAAATATTACCCGGACAGCAGCGCTATACGGCCTACTACTAATTCGAATTCCAAGTGTCAATGCTTTTTGTGTTACCCGCACACTGTTAGTCTAATAAATTAATAGACACTGAAACAACAGGAACTTATAAAGGTTTAATAAAAATTAGAAACATATATGATACATATAATTTTCGGTTGGGGATAGCAAGGTCAAATTCGGGTATCCGAAATTAAGTGGCTTCGGGACGATTTGTGGTCGTCTCTAACTATGTAATATTAATAATTACTTACAAAACACTTCTAAAAACACTTTCTACTACGAGACATAAAGACTAAATAAAACACTGTGTTCAAACGCTGTCAAAACACTTCCTTGAGCCAGGATATTACTATCCAGTCTAGCAGACAAATGGCTAATGCATGGAGGCAATGAGACTTAACTTATTCATCCACCTAGTAATAAAAGGTGGGGTGAAATCCTAAACTAACAGACACAAAATAAATAAAAGAACCCATGCCTCAACTAAACCAACATGACACATGGCTTACAACATGCATAAATAATAATTTGAAAGGATAAAATATACTAAATAAGACTTAAATTAAACATGCCTACTAATTAATAAATTCTTGATATACAAGAAGCTAATATTATCTCCCTTGGACAAGTCGGCATGGAATCTAAAATCCAGACACGGGTACTATCCAAAAAATATGCAGAACTTTTGACACAAAGTAGGCACCACAAAACTAAGGATAGGCACGGATAGCTAGATAATTTATCTACCAGATGCATATAAGTTCCCATCAAAAATATTTACTTACAAAATCTGCCCACTAAATATTATAACAAACTAAGTGAAAATACATATAAATACATAGTAAAGTTCTTGCTTGAAAATACAGTCGGCAGACACAATTAACAATAATAAAAACATAGGCAGCATGCTCAATTAGAAATATATACTCTTACACAATATAAAAATATCAAAATATTAAAAAGGCGATGACTGTGCCGAGAAAACGATAGATTTTACTAGAGTAGCGATAGGTACCAAAACTTACAGCCATAGTCTAAATATAGAACTACGGAGCGCTTTTCCGGAAAACGAAATACAAATAATTAAGATAGCTACGGCTACCGGTTACACTACCCACGACTCCGAAAATCGATCGTCCTCGATCGAAATAGTAAATATAATGAACAAATTAAACATTTCAAAACACTGATAACTGGAATAAACTTATAAAGTTCAAAATGTCAAATCATTAAATCACAGTTCAAGTCACTTTTACTCCAACACGCGACATATTGTCCAAATTACAGCTCGCAAACGCGATGTTTTCGCGAAATGAGTTCACACTGATGATCTATAAAATCACAGTTTAAAGAATTAACACAGTCATTAGAGTTCAAAATCACTGATTTGTTCCCGCGATATATATATTCATCACAACACAAATACAGATAACGTATACCGTCAACACACTTTTATATCACTATGAACCACGATCAGTTCAACACGATAATTGTCGATTAAACTCGCAAACATTACTTAAAGTTCACTTTTCGTTATCTCTTTTCTTCTAATTTTTCCAAGGGCGGTGGGGGAGCTTCATCGACGGGCCAATACAAACATTGTAGCGTTGTCCTGAAACCCTTCAGTTTCCCGTTACCATCAAAGTCTGCAACTTCCTGTTCACATCTAGGTATAAGTCGGTAAAGGCGTTCTTTTCCACCAGCCTCTGTTGTTTTGTGTATGGATTCTTTAATTGTAAATCCCAATGGCTCATCTGAGTTAGACATAGCAATGGGCCATACGGGTGGGGGAGATGTTGATACGTCGGAAGTTTTAGGCCTTGCATCAGATTTCATAGGTGAATTATTCTTCCTGGGACTCAAAGATATTGTAGGCAGTTTCTTTGGACTTAACGAAACTGCAACAGATTCCTTCTGACTAAAGGACATACCGACAGGTATTTCAAGATCAACAGTCTTCTCCTTATTCGACAAAAGCGATTCAGGCTGCTCAGAAATTTGACAAACAAAACGTTTGGTAGCCTCCCAATCCACAACACTAGCTGGACTAGAACCAACAGAATAACTTGTTACTGTTGCTACCGGAACAGTCTTCAGTGTAGATTTTGAAGTATTACCTTTAGACTTAGCAACTTCATCCATGACAAGCTTAGCATATATATCATCAGTACTGTCATTCTTCGGCAAATGTGTAGCTAGATGTCTTCTCCAGAAATATTTTGAGCGAAACCTCCCTTTACAATCAACAAAATGACAATGATAATTGTAAGACAAAACACCTGGCGGTAATTTAGATGGTTGGCAAATCGGTGGATGACTCCCAGTTTCTATACAAGGAGACATAAGTTCCGTTCTACCAACGTCATCACTATCAACCGCAAAAGCCTTTATATGTCTGGACAAAGTAGTCGCTGTAATATTATACTGCTGACTTGTTAGGCTTTCCTTACAAGATTTAAGCAAAGTATCAATCAAAGAAACACGAACCAAATCATCCTTTTCGGTACCCGATTCGGGGATAACACGACATACACCAATTCCACCCTTAGTCTGACATGGGATCACCTGACCACTAACATAAATCTCTGACAAAGGAACATTAATAATAACATTTTCCTCTTTTGCAAAATCTAGACCAAGAATAGCCCTTGTTGGCATGGTCACAATTGCAAATGGGAAAACAAAACTCTTATCGGTAACTTCGATCTTAAGAGATGCACGACCCTTAACGTTTAAAGGCGAGCCATCAGCCTGTAACAGCTTACAATTAACCGGACGCAATTCGGGTTTCTCTTCAAACGAATCATAAAAATCTTCTGAAATCATCGACAGGCTAGCACCTGTATCAACTAAGAATTCTGTGTCCAGCCCCTCTACTTTGCCTTCAACAAAAATACCGGAACTGGAAGGGTTCACAACACCAACAGTTCTGTCTAAGCTAGAATGATGTGACCTTGAAGGTGCTGGCATGGGAACTGGTACAGCAGGTGTATCTCTCTGATTAGTCTGCTGAAATGGTACCCTCCCATCTCGCCAAGAGCCAACAGGGGGACTCTTGCGAGGTGAGGGACATGTCGTAGAATAATGCCCTAACTCTAGACAATTAAAGCATGTTACTTCAGACAGGTCTCTTCTTTTCCTATCTGAAATCTTATTTTCTGACTCTCGTAACTCCTCTTTCACTTCTTTTAATTCTTCTTTCAAACTTGCTATCATTTTATGCAGTTCAGAACTCTCAGATTCTGCCTTCTTTCCAGACTTGGGTTTTGCATTAGCTACATGAGTGGAGCGTACATCGGGATCTGAATGTTTGATGGCCTCTAACTCCATAGCATGGTGTAGTGCGGCATTCAAATCTCGGGGACGTGCTTGGCTTACAAGCATTCTCATCTGGCTATCTCCAAAATACTGGATAAAATGGTCTTTAGCCATCTCTTCTTTCGTTATTTCACTACTTCTGGGATAAGCAGAATACACCAGGCGGTGGACAGCTTGAGCAAACTCCGACAAACTTTCATTGTTCCTTCTTCGTCGTTCTCGTAACTGTACCTTGTGCATCTCTGCTAACTCCGGAGGATCAAATTTCTGCTTTAAAGCTTCTACCAAACAATGGTAGTTAAGAACATCAGTTGGTTTCAACGTACCAAATATATCACTTGCCTTACCTGTAAGACTAATCGCCAAAAATCTCGCTTTATCACCTTCACTCCATGAGTTGATCTCTGCAGTGACTTCAAATTGAACCAAATAATCATTCAATCGTGTTTCACCATTATACTTAGGAGGCATCGCGATAGGCTTAGCCAACCTTTGTAATGGTCTAGCATCGGCTGTCTGAGCTCTGTCAAATCCAAACATTTGACTGTCTGCTTTTCTGGCCCTTCTGCTAGATTCTGGAGAACAGCGACTGGAACCACTGGCTAAGGTTGAGATATTAGACACAGGTCCATACATATTATCTCTCTGTCGTTGAGTATCTACTGGCGTAGACGTCCTTGTTCTAACAGGATTCGAATCTCTGTAATAATCTGCAGTTCTCTCCAAACCTGACGTAGATGAACTGAAACGAACACTGGATTGCCTTTGATTCTGACATCGAACAGGAGATCTGCTCATGTCAGAAAATAAAGATGGTGAATTAACAGGAACTGTCGATCTCTGACTCATGAATGATGGAGGAACAGCATCAACCCTTGTTTGGGATAACATCCTCCCAAGCGTTGCAATGTCGCTGTTATACGAATCCGTAAGTTCTGCAATAGCAGCCTCCAACTCTCCAAGACTCAAGTTATCAAGTCTATTCATGTTGACAATTGATGACATCCACAGCGATAAAACATAACTCCACAAACATCAACTTCTTCCGAATTCTTCACAAAACTATCCCACTCCAGCCACCAATTAAACTTTAGTGTTACCCGCACACTGTTAGTCTAATAAATTAATAGACACTGAAACAACAGGAACTTATAAAGGTTTAATAAAAATTAGAAACATATATGATACATATAATTTTCGGTTGGGGATAGCAAGGTCAAATTCGGGTATCCGAAATTACGTGGCTTCGGGACGATTTGTGGTCGTCTCTAACTATGTAATATTAATAATTACTTACAAAACACTTCTAAAAACACTTTCTACTACGAGACATAAAGACTAAATAAAACACTGTGTTCAAACGCTGTCAAAACACTTCCTTGAGCCAGGATATTACTATCCAGTCTAGAAGACAAATGGCTAATGCATGGAGGCAATGAGACTCAACTTATTCATCCACCTAGTAATAAAAGGTGGGGTGAAATCCTAAACTAACAGACACAAAATAAATAAAAGAACCCATGCCTCAACTAAACCAACATGACACATGGCTTACAACATGCATAAATAATAATTTGAAAGGATAAAATATACTAAATAAGACTTAAATTAAACATGCCTACTAATTAATAAATTCTTGATATACAAGAAGCTAATATTATCTCCCTTGGACAAGTCGGCATGGAATCTAAAATCCAGACACGGGTACTATCCAAAAAATATGCAGAACTTTTGACACAAAGTAGGCACCACAAAACTAAGGATAGGCACGGATAGCTAGATAATTTATCTACCAGATGCATATAAGTTCCCATCAAAAATATTTACTTACAAAATCTGCCCACCAAATATTATAACAAACTAAGTGAAAATACATATAAATACATAGTAAAGTTCTTGCTTGAAAATACAGTCGGCAGACACAATTAACAATAATAAAAACATAGGCAGCATGCTCAATTAGAAATATATACTCTTACACAATATAAAAATATCAAAATATTAAAAAGGCGATGACTGTGCCGAGAAAACGATAGATTTTACTAGAGTAGCGATAGGTACCAAAACTTACAGCCATAGTCTAAATATAGAACTACGGAGCGCTTTTCCGGAAAACGAAATACAAATAATTAAGATAGCTACGGCTACCGGTTACATTTGTATCTGTACGTCAACGTGCACGCGGGTTTTTCGTCCCATCCGAACGACTAGGTGCTGTTCCTTTCCCAGTAACAATGGGAAACCACAATGGAACTTTCTCGGATAAACCTGGGATCGAACCAGGTATCTTCTGGTTTGCTAGCCAGTGCCTTACTAACGGAGCCACCGTCATTTATAATTTAGACTATCGCTTTAATAACCATTATTATAACTTTGGGGGCTTGGATGGCTGAATGGTTAGCGTTCGCGCGCTGTATCATAAAGTCTGTCATTGAGTCGAATGGCGTTGTTTCGAATCCCCGGTTGTACGTGGCAAGGAGTAGGGTCGCCTGTCCAACCTCGTGGGTTTTCTCCGGGTCCTCCGATTTCCTCCCACTGCTAAAGACCCCTACACGCTAGCGAATTATGTAGATAAAATTAAACCATATGTTAGTCCCGAAATGACCTAGTTTGTGTCGAGTGGACTTTAAAACCCATTTCTCTCTCTCTATAATAACTTTATGGTCTTCGCTCAGTTCGAACTTTTGACTTGTTGGTAAATCGGACGATCTTGTGATACGATGCACTGGTTTGTCTTTTCATTTTTCAGTTATTTCTCTTTATAAAACCTAAACTACATTACACAAAAGAAATCAGGATGTTTTGTTTGCACTTCATGATTGACAATTGATGACTGTTCCATAGTTCCATGTTGATCGTGTTCTTCTGGAAACAAATTGATCGACTGGGCTACTGAAGAGGGGCATACGCCATGCAGTTTGCTATGCGGGAAATTTTGCCCTGACAGCGGCGCTACGGCAAATGTGCACGCCAATGTGTAACCGGACATCCGTTTTTAGTGTGTACAAAACGGACTCAAGAGGTGCGAGAGCTTAGTATACGATTGGGGTTGTACACGTAGGCATGTTCGTATCTGACATAATATGCATCTTACCAGCGATTTACACGGCGTTGCACAGGTAAAGCCCTGAACTGAAGTAATGCAACTCTGAAACCAAGCCTAGGCAGCGACGTGAAGTTAGCGTGTGGGATTTCCTATAAAAGTGCCTATCTGGTGAATAACTAACAACAAACTAGCTCGTTGTTCGTTATTTGCGAATACCGAACAACAAACTGGCTCGTTATTCGCCAATATGAAACAGATTATTATTCGGGTAGACGTTTTATAAACCAATTAGACTCATAAAAACCACTATAAAAGTGACTTTATTATATTACTAATTCCATATCTGGTGATTAATGAACAACAAATTCGGTATTCGCGAATTCCTTACAACAAACTGATTTGTTGTTCGCGAATAACGAACCACAAGCTAACTTCACGTCGCTGGCCTAGGTAACTCTCGGGCTTAAAACTTTATCATGGGTGGGGGGGGGCATTAAACAATAGTCACAAAAATAGATATATAATAAATTAACATAACAAGATGGATGCCATAAAAATCACGTGACAGTCATCATAATAAATGCCACTCATTTCCAGGGGGAAACAGCTATCCATCAACCAAGCTGTTTGTACTGCGACCTTATGAATTCAAAAATTTACCCCAATTCAATTGCCTTTTTATGCACGATTACTTTGAATTGAACTTTATTTTGTTAAATGTCCCCAGCGTAATATATGATTCCTTTTCATGTTTTTAATAACATTTATATAGTTTTCAAAAATTTATAACGTTACTAACATTTATAAAATTATTTTTGGTGTCACAACAAAATAAATGGCATTGTAGTATTAAAAAGTTATAAATAAAATGGGGATTCGATTAGAGAAAATCGTCCAAAGATTATTGGATTAAAACTGGCCCATATATTTAAAATATCTTACAGATGACACAGGTGTAAAACAGGGATTTCTGCAACTTCCGTGGACCAAGAAAAAAAAGATTAGTCGAAACAACCGACATAAGTGTGTCTATAACTAGTTTTGGACCTGAACTAGTATCAGACAGGTGATTTTAATGGTTGCAGATAGTTTTTCCCGAATCTAGGATGCCATGACTTCATGAAGACAACACGAACATCGATGCTTCAACACTGTGAAATGTATATAAAAAATACAGAATAAGCACATTTCGTAAGCATAATGATGTAGGTTACATATAGACTCTTCACCTATTATTTCCTGGAAGTAGACAAATGACACTTTCATGTTTAGTCAGCACCCGAAAAGACATGAACGGAACCGCTATAACAATAAATAATTGAGTTGTAGTTTAAACCCATTTGACTATCTATCTACCAATCTATTCGATCTGTCGCTATTTCATTTTGGCCTTTGGTTGACAACCATCCCGCAATGTCGATACTAACATTTACTTCAGTTGGCGCTCCATTTGCGAAGCAATGAAGCACGTTAATGAACAATACTAAGCCATCAGACGACTGAACAATTAGTGGTTTTACTTTTTATACAGGAAAGGTGGATAGCACTTATTTATCCTCATCGAGTGTCCTAAATAAACTCTGCATTCACGTTATATGTTTTGTTTCCGGAAGTCAACATAATTCACACAGTGAGAACAACAGTCTATAGGAACTTTGTAAATGATAAATTTACAGTGCAATCAAATGTTGATTTATAAATTAATTTCCAAGATGGAAACCCTTGGATGCAATATATAAACACCCTTTCTATTCAAATCTCTCTTGGAATATTAATTTCCATGTTATTATTATGCGCGTAGGAAAACATTTCAAGACCAATTTCATGATAACTCCAAAGGTTGTTTGTTCATGCGTCTGAATCACTGGTGATGAATTTATTTACTATGCGGTGGATATACTCTGGACGGATGGAAAGAAGGTTATGATATGGAATGGGGTTTTTAAGTCCTACTTTTCTGCTCTATTCGGGATAATCACGACGGGCTTACACCATGCAGTGTTTTATGATGGAAATATTACCCGGACAGCAGCGTGGTACGGCCTACTACTATTTCGAATTCCAAGTGTCAATGTTCTTTTGATCTTCTGGTTAGCTATAGCCAGTGCCTTACTAACGGAGTCGCCGTCATTTATAATTTAGACTATGGCTTTAATAACCATTATTATATCTTTGTGGTCTTTGCTCAGTTCGAATTTCTGACTTGTTGGTAAATCAGACGATCTTGTAATACGGTGCACTGGTTTGCCTTACGCTGGCGTGCGAATCAATAAAATGGTTTTCATTTTTCAGTTATTTCTCTTTATAAAACCTAAACTACATTACACAAAAGAAATCAGGATGTTTTGTTTGCACTTCATGATTGACAATTGACTGTTCCATAGTTCCATGTTGATACAGGACTATGAGCAGAGTTCAGGCATTCCATTTTATTTAAAGGAAAAACAACACTGGTAAGGGTTATTGCTCATGTCTTTGATCGTGTTCTTCTGGAAACAAATTGATCGGCAGAACCTAAGAGATCCATTTATTAGATAGATACCTTAATCAAATGCCTTTTGTTTAATTGGAAAATAAAAGGCAATATAAATACGTTGACTATAGAGATGAAATGAAATGTGGTTAAGTGTTCTACTGTTCTGACCCGACTGGGCTACTGAAGACGGGCATACGCCATACAGTTTGCTATGTGGGAAAGTTTGCCCTGAAAACGGTGTAACGGCACATCCGTTTTTCGTGTGTATAAAACGGACTCAGGAGATGCGAGAGCTTAAATTACGACGGGAGTTGTACACGTAGGCATGTTCGTATTAACGAAATTTTTACTGTATTTGACAGAATATTCACCTTACTAGCGATTTACATGGCGTTGCACAGGTAGCGCCATGAACGGGAGTAATGCAACTCTGAAACCAAGCCGAGGCAGCGACGTAAAGTTAGCTTGTGCTTTTCCCTATAAAAGTGCTTTTATTATATTTCTATTTCCATATCTGGCGAGTAGAGAACAACAAACTAGCTCGTTGTTCGTTATTTGCGAATACCGAACAACAAACTGGTTCGTTATTCGCCAATAGAAAGACAGCTTGTTAGAATCCATTTTCCAAGACTTCAAAGTTTTATAAACCAATTAGACTCATAAAAACCACTACTCAAAACTTTATCATGGGTGGGGGGGGGGCAGTAAAGCAGTCAGCCCCGAACAGAGAAACGATAGTCACAAAAATAGATATATAATAAAGTAACATAACAAGATGGATGCCATATAAATCATGTGACAGTCATCATAATAAATGCCACTCATTTCCAGGGGGAAACAACTATCCATCAACCAAGCTGTTTGTACTACGACCTTATAAATTCAAAAATTTATCCCAAGTCAATTGCCTTTTTACGCACGATTACATTGAATTGAACTCTTGTTTTGTTAAATGTCCCCAGCGTAACATATGATTCCTTTTCATGTTTTGAATAACATTTATATGGTATTCAAAAATGTATAATGTTACTAACTTTTATAAAATTATTTTTGGTGTCACAACAAAATAAATAACATTCTGGTATTAAAACGTTATAAATGAAATGGGGATTCCATTAGAGAAAATCGTCCAAAGATTATTAGATTAAAACTGACCCATATATTTATAATATCTTACAGATGATACAGGTGTAAAACAGGGATTTCTGCAACTTCCGTGGACCAAGAAAAAAAAAGATTAGTCGAAACAACCGACATAAGTGTGTCTATAACTAGTTTTGGACCTGCTGGAACTAATATCAGACAGTTGATTTTAGTGGTTGCAGATAGTTTTTCCCGAATCTAGGATGCCATGACTTCATGAAGACAACACGAACATCGATGCTTCAACACTGTGAAATGAATATAAAAAATACGGAGTAAGCACAGTTCGTAAGCATAATTATGTAGGTTATATACAGGCTCTTCACCTATTATTTCCTGGAAGTAGACAAGCATTTACATATAAGGATTCCCTTGTAAATGACACTTTCATGTTTAGTCAGCATCCTAAAAGACATGAACGGAACCGCTGTAACAATAAGTAACTGAGTTGTAGTTTAAACCCATTTGACTATCTATCTACCAATCTATTCGATCTGTCGCTATTTCATTTTGGCCTTTGGTTGACAACCATCCCGCAATGTCGATACTAACATTTACTTCAGTTGGCGCTCCATTTGCGAAGCAATGAAGCACGTTAATGAACAATACTAAGCCATCAGACGACTGAACAATTAGTGGTTTTACTTTTTATATAGGAAAGGTGGATAGCACTTGGGCACTTATTTATCCTGATTGAGTGTCCTAAATAAACTCTGTATTCACGTTATATGTTTTGTTTCTGGACGTCAACATAATTCACACAGAGAAAACAACAGTCTATAGGAACTTTGTAAATGATAATTTTACAGTGGAATGAAATGTTGATTTATAAATTAATTTTCAAGATGGAAACCCTTGGATGCAATATATAAACACCCCTTCTATTCAAATCTCTCTTGGAATATTAATTTCAAGAACAATTTCATGATAACTCCGAGGGTTGTTTGTTCATGCGTCTGAATCACTGGTGATGAATTTATTTACTATGCAGTGGATATACAAGCATAGACACACTTCTACGATAGTAAACATTCAGAAATAAAAATCAGCAGGTAAGATACAATCGATAAGGGCGCGCTGTAGGGGTAGAAAACATAGACTAATATAACTTTATTATTTACGGGGACGCCATAAGCAATTTGAGAAACCAAGCATGTCCCTGGGCATGTCATCCCCCCAACAGATACTGAGGAGCAGAGCCTATCTGGAATATGTTTGTTTACGTTTCTTTTGGACAATGCTAGAAATGCATAAAAATGAATCTTTTTCGGTAACTGTCAGCGGTATATTCTGAATAATATAAGTCAAGTCAAGGGTAAAAAGGACAAGAGCAGTTACTCCCACCGCCCCGTGCTCCTGGTGAATCTGATTATTTATATTCTGGATGATGTTCATGCAGTGTATCTTGACTAGCACCCAATGTACGCCAACCACAAACCCGTGCTGCAAATTTCCATTTGTCGGTATTTGTCACATTGTACAATAAAGTAAGCAAATATGTAGGTTAACGGAAGATTCTTAAAACACAAATAAGAATATATTCATAAAATATAGCGTGCTGTGCCAACACCGGTCGACAACCAGAGAAAGTGGCTAACTAATTGTATTGCTTCAAAAATAGTATATCATGGAGAAATATGGCTCTCTCAACTTTTTTCCATTCGAATCTCCTGGGACGTTTTACAAATCTCCGAAGACCATGGTCCGGTTGCTCAAAGCTCTGTTATTTTTTAACGATCCGTTAACATGGAGTTAACGAATCATTAACTTTAACGGAGAGAAAGGTTGTTGCTGGAAGCCCTGTTAACTTGGCGTTATATTTAACGGAGGTGTTGGTCTCCGTTATCTGTTTAATGATGGCATTAGTTGGCTGTAGCAAAAAGTCATAGATTACCTTGTACCTATTCCATTTTCTATAGAACATTCTAGAGGGTTGGGCGATGCGGGCCTATTCCATTTTCTATAGGATGAAATTCTATACTATTTTACAGAATTTTGGTGGCCTGTAGGAAATAATGGCCCCATAATTATGTAGTGCAAATCCCATAATTTTTCCTACAGATTCATGCTAAAATTTCTAAAGGAAAAAATAAAGTATTCTATGGTGTTTTCTGTAGTAAATTCTGGTTATCTTTTTGTCTTTAATCAAGTTTTGTGAACAGACTGCACAGTTAGTTGTCTCACTGTCTTCAGTTTCTTGTTAATACTAACTTCTATGAAGTTGTTATACATGTACATTGAATTCAAAAATTTAAAATTCAGCCAATGAACAAACAGTATTCTCTTGGATTAACTTTAATGAATCCGTTAGCTAACGGACGGATAATGAAATTGACTTTCCAGCAACAGAAATTTAACGGACCGTTAACAGCAACCCGCCCCATCACATCTGCATTTACTCTGTTCAGTCATATTTCCATTATGAACCTTGGAATGGGTCATCCTATTCTGAAAAAGTAAATCATAATGTTGCAAATATAAATAAAACATCATACATTCATGTTTATCACATTCTGAACAAAACCGGGGTACACTAACCCATAGCAAGATGATCGCCATTCCTGTAAATATGTATGACCCAGCTACTGAAAATCCTTGTCCGAATACCACTACGCAATACGTTCAAACTGAAGTTAATTTGCTATCGTTTTTCACCCCTTTGTGGTCAAACCCAAAAATTCAGGTTAAGACACTGTCAGAGAAAGGGTTCCATTCCTGTTAATGTGACTCTAGAATAAGGTAGTTTCACGGGTCGAAGATGAGAGAATCAACCACTTTTTTTTATTTAATATAAAAATATCTTACATATATTCCCTAAAAATGTGATGTCGGCATTTTCTCACATTAGCAACCAGGGACTAACTACATCGAATCTGTTCATAATGTACTTCACCTCGTAATAAGAAGGGGATTTCATTTCCAATTTTCTGAGGGTAACTCCGGCATCCATTTTATTAAGCGTTAAACAAAGCACATTTCTGGCGGTTTTATTTAATAGAAATGGTTTCTGGTTAACAATAATGTATTTCCATAGCTTTATTGCGCTCAGGAGACGAAGCATTCCAGTGAATAAACGTAAGATTATCCAATAGACGATGCGGTTTTAAATTACAATAAAAGATTATTATTTCAGCGTCGGATGTTTTTATATGAGCTATAATAGTAAAGCAAGGAATCGTAACAATTATCCTGGGACTCATCATAAAAGCTACGATAGATGCATAGAGGATAACGGAAAGGCAAAACTCTTTATCACCTAGATACTGTCACTGCTATCTGTTCTGCTGTCTAGATGACCAGTTTAGGTCACTTCCTGCTAACGCAGCTTCTTCTAAACTGAGACAATCTTTATTTATTTTACTTTTAGCCGTTCCGTGGCCGGTTGGATTATTTAGATAATGGAACCACGATCATGTTATTTATTGATCAGATGGCACATTTGCCTCACTTCCTGTTAACGTAGCATCTTAGTGTATTATTTAAGATTTAGATAGAGAGTTGACAGTTCTCGCTATACTAGTTAATAATAGATAATCGGAAGGGAATATGTTGAAAAATTCAGTTAAATTAATTAATTCTGAGTGGAGTTATGGCCGTTTTAAGTGTAGTCTCGATTGTCAATACACCGTCGCTGTTACGATAATCAACAAAGTCTCGATTATCCATTTTAAAATTAAGTCATTAACTAGCAGTCGTTTTTAAATCGGTTGAAAATCAAAACCATCCGATGCCCTAGAGAGTTGATTATGAAATTGGCATGTTAATACATGCCTATTTGATGATTTATATAACATTTGAGGCCAAACGAAAGACAGGTATAAGGTAGATTTGGCTCTTACATAATGCATCTTTAAAGGATAAGCTGGACAGATTTACATGGCTTCTACCACCTACCACACACATCAATTCAAGTTTTTGCTATTAATTTAGATCATATATATTTATTATATAGTTTATTGTTTACACCATCTACCAACTTTAGATCCTGCTTACATTATAAAATTAAATTACGTTTCAAATGTTGAAAATAATTATTATATACGTGACTTCTTCATAAAATAACACCGGGTAATGTTTATATATCCAGAAAGAAGCGGTGAACATATTAGACAAAAGAAGAATTCAGTTTTTTGCCTTTGTGATTTACGAACCTTGGCTGGGAGTGGGTTAACGCTGATATCTATACATGACTTCTTCATAAAATAAGCATATATGAATGTTTATTTCCCAATGTGCACAGAAAGAATATAATAGGAAAAAGGAGAATTAATTACAAACCCTTTTCGGGGATGTGTTCTCGCTGGTGTTGCAATTTGTTTTGGAACCTAGTTTGGAATGTTCCTGGCTTGTCCAATCATAATGAATTATTAACAATTGTCTTAAAGACTCAATACCACTCTTGTTGTAACTGAATAATATGTCCCAATCTTTATTCTGTTCAACAAATTGTACTATTTTAGAATATTTCAATTAATTGATGATACAAATTTCATTTAAACTCACCTTATTTAAAAATTTTGAAAAATTCAACATAATGGTTTGAAACGTCTAACGTAAACCTTTTCAAATGAAACTTCGATTTAAAAATATTTTCGAACCCTCTGGACAAGTAAAATAGGATGTAATGGATAATTTACACAACAGGTAGGACACTTAAACATCTAGTACTTAGATAGAGATATTATTTATTTTCTGGAGCTTTCAAGCCAGCAAGAGTGTTATTGTCCCTTTAAAGGGCACGTATCTATATTGTTAATAGTGACCAACTCGGGGTGAAAAAGGCACCAGTTATTCATCTATTTCGTACCCCAATCTCAAATGAAACATTTTTTAACATTGTTGTTTGTTAGTTGTATTTTACGTCCTCTTCCACCGAGGTGATATCGCAGACATGTGGTGAAACTAACGGGGATAAGTATGTCTTAGGTGGTGTTAGTTATCAATCATTGTTTTAACAGCGGAGAATTCATTTAACATACATTATGCAAGAGCTAAACCTGCCGATTCCAGGTCTTTCTTTAGGCCTGAAATGTTATCTACATTATGGTGACGCTATATTCTTATCTGGAGAGCATGCGCAATACTTACCATCGGTGTAGACTGGAATAACCAGACGCTAAAGATTGTCATTTAATTGAGACTTTGACGCATTTCGCCGAACATAACTAATTAGAAATTACAGTACAAACAGACACGATTGAATGTAAATCAGTTTATTTACATTCATATTACATTATTATATGCGTTGCGACCCATTTGTGTCAATTTCTAGGTCCCAAATATTAGCGATTTAGCTCCTTTAAAATTATCAGGTCGCTAGGGTACAGTACTATGCATAACGCACACCACGTCGACCATTTTACTTGTTACTTGCGAGCTGCACGTGACGTAAATGGATTAAATCAAATCTAAAGTCCTGTCCTACTAGTGGATCATGAATTTTTAAATAAATCTATTTGATGTCTACCATAAAACATGATAGCTACGCTGTTTTATTATCAATTTAACCAGTGCTTAATACATTTCCTCTATGGGAAGTCTACATGACTATTACTTCGGTCCATTATTACACTTCTTCCGGGACTCAACAATATTTTGTTACTTATTTCAACAGAACTAGAAAGTCCTAGCATATGAAATCAACCGCTGCCCCATTAAATGGGTGTTAGTTAATTCCAAAATGGTTCAATGCAGTATTTACAAAGATATTAGAGGACTTGAAAATTGTTTGAACATTCGGCATTCACTGCAGATGGGATATATAAATTAGTCAACGCAAGCCAGCGCCACCTATGATTATCGCTGAAACCTTTTGATGGGCCTCTTTTTAATCCCTCGAACTGGGAGATTATCAACTTTTGGTATTTTAATCACAAGATTAAATGTTAAATAATCATATTTAATACATTTTAGCTTGGATTAATCTGGGGAATATTTGATATTTTCCTAAAAATACAAATCGCGACGCACAGGGACTTTAAATATAATACTTAATATAAACAATATACGATGATGTATATTGAACAACAAAAGAAGCGCTGCACTTTTTTACAGTGAAATATGGCATGCAATCAAATTTTTTTAAAATAATGTAATACATGTAATATGGTTTTGATGAAATAATATTCAGATTTCGTATGAATTGCGTGACGTACAGGATTATTCGGATGAGCACCATGGAGACCGTAATGGGATCCACTTGCCATATTTCTTCACTAAAATCAATATACACCTGCTATGTGTAATTTTCGAAGTGTAAACTCTATTTCACAATTACACGATCAAGAATGAATAATTCGACTGTAGCACTTGGCTGCTGAAATATTTAAAAATGCCACCAAACGCGCCTAGAAATGTATGCTACAATACCGTTGGGCATGAGCTTGGCGACAGTATAGTTTCACTCATCTTGGTGCAAAATAATCGCCGTTGACTTCCGACTAGAGACCACGCCCATAAATCCATATAAAGCAAAACCGTCATCAAAAGTCAAACTACACCATACTATTTATGCGGCGTAAATTTTGTCGTTCAATTTATAGTCCAGACTCAGCTGACATATATTTGGGACATTTGAAGGGTTCCAAAACTACACCACTCTTCTTGAAATGATCAAATTTAAAGTCACACATCTATGCGGCGTATCTTTTGATCTTTCATCAATTTATAGTTCATATATTGAGATGACCTTTTAATTATGTTATCAGTGTACCTTGCAGTATTTATATCGTAATTTGAATTCGATCTGTATTATTAAAGATAATTCAGTTGTCGGTGACAATGGTATCGAGGATGTCACCAATTACTGGAACATAATCTACTGATTTCTACCAGTGGATTAAAACTGTACTCTAGAGAATAAGCGAAACGGCTGCGTCTGACATTGTCATTGCCTCCTCTTCACCTTTAACCCATATATAATCAATTCTCAACACATTTTCATGTAAAATTCAATTTCAGCTTTGCTACGCAGGGGGTGCTCGAAATTGTCGTGAAATTCGCAAAACCTCTCTCTAATCCTTGCCATAAGTTTTAGTCATTATGTGAGCCCGTGGATAGCCGCGCTAGAGTTTGATTAGAATCACGATGCCTGGTAGGAGAATCGAGCAAAGTAAGCCCTTGATAACAAGAGATTCCACCGTCGCTGACTATAAACGATTAATTTTGTTGGGTACTTTGTTTTACGTTTCGCCTTTGGCTAGGTTCCCAACGTGCTTTCATAATGCCTTTTTCGCGTTAAGCGGTACGGGCATAGATAGACCAATCTTAGGTTTGTTTATCGCCATCTTCTGCGAGAAGAAATCAAAGCCGTCTGAAAGAAGATCTCTCTTATGTAGGTAGGAATTAAGGGAAAGTGTTGGTATAAATCGAAACTTGGTATGGAGGGTAACAAGGGCTTTATTTATTTTCTTTAATTTAATTTGTAGGCTATGCTCTTCGCCTGCCCGGCTGTTGTTTAAGTCAACGCCAGAAAATCTACTTGTTTCCCGTAATCAATAGTTGTAGTTTTCTGGTCTGATCAATGTTTAATGATTCGTCTGAAGAGACCTTAACACGTTTTTTTACATGTCCACACATTCATGTAAGTGGAATTACTAGATTTGAACATATATCGAAATTTGCTGTTATTTATCAATTATTAACGGGACTAACACTGCTTGAACGATATCTACATGGGCAGAAGCGGGATTTTTCAAAAGGGGTAAAGGTGCAATATTTTTAAATCACTTCTGGCAATATTTTCCGATCTATGCTAGTTTCTTTTTAACTAAAAAGTGTCATTTGTTACATGTTACATTAAAACAATTTGCGAAAAACCAAACAAAAAAACCAAAAAAACCAAACATGCATACAAAACAAGCGTATGGTAGAAGAATATCGCACGAAGAAAAACAAACAGAACAAACAGTACATGAATGACAAACGGAGAAATACAGAAAAAATAAACAGTACACGAATAACACACGGAGAAAAACAGACAGGACAAACAGTAGGTGAATAATACAAGGAGAATTAGACCGAACAAACAGTAGGTGAATAATACAAGGAGAAATAGACAGAACAAACAGTAGGTGAATAATACAAGGAGAAATAGACCGAACAAACAGTAGGTGAAGAATACAAGGTGAAATAGACCGAACAAACAGTAGGTGAATAACACACGGAGAAATAGACAGAACAAACAGTAGGTGAATAATACAAGGAGAAATAGACCGAACAAACAGTAGGTGAATAATACAAGGTGAAATAGACAGAACAAACAGTAGGTGAATAATACAAGGTGAAATAGACCGAACAAACAGTAGGTGAATAACACACGGAGAAATAGACAGAACAAACAGTAGGTGAATAATACAAGGAGAAATAGACCGAACAAACAGTAGGTGAATAATACAAGGTGAAATAGACAGAACAAACAGTAGGTGAATAATACAAGGTGAAATAGACAGAACAAACAGTAGGTGAATAATACAAGGTGAAATAGACCGAACAAACAGTAGGTGAATAACACACGGAGAAATAGACAGAACAAACAGTAGGTGAATAATACAAGGAGAAATAGACAGAACAAACAGTAGGTGAATAATACAAGGTGAAATAGACAGAACAAACCGTAGGTGAATAATACAAGGAGAAATAGACAGAACAAACAGTAGGTGAATAATACAAGGAGAAACAGACAGAACAAACAGTAGGTGAATAATACAAGGTGAAATAGACAGAAGAAACAGTAGGTGAATAATACAAGGAGAAATAGACAGAACAAACAGTAGGTGAATAATACAAGGAGAAATAGACAGAACAAACAGTAGGTGAATATTACAAGGAGAAACAGACAGAACGAACCGTAGGTGAATAATACAAGGAGAAACAGACAGAACAAACAGTAGGTGAATAATACAAGGTGAAATAGACAGAACAAACAGTAGGTGAATAATACAAGGAGAAATAGACCGAACAAACAGTAGGTGAATAATACAAGGTGAAATAGACAGAAGAAACAGTAGGTGAATAATACAAGGAGAAATAGACCGAACAAACAGTAGGTGAATAATACAAGGAGAAATAGACCGAACAAACAGTAGGTGAATAATACAAGGAGAAATAGACAGAACAAACAGTAGGTGAATAATACAAGGTGAAATAGACAGAACAAACAGTAGGTGAATAATACAAGGAGAAATAGACAGAACAAACAGTAGGTGAATAATACAAGGTGAAATAGACAGAACAAACAGTAGGTGAATAATACAAGGAGAAACAGACAGAACAAACAGTATATAAACAAAGCTCTGAGAAATACAGAAAGAACAAACATTAAATGAATAACGCATGGAGAGAGAGAAACGTAACTTAGCCAATATACGATAAGTTTCAGCACAAGATAATAGAGAGAGAGAGAAATGGGGTTTAACGTCCAATCGACACAAACTATGTCACTTCGGGACTAACATATGGTTTAATTTTATTTCAATAATTCGCTTGCGCGTAGGGGTCTTTAGCAGTGGGAGGAAACCGGAGGACCCGGAGAAAACCCACGAGGTTGGACAGGCGACCCTACTCCTTGTCACGTACAACCGGGGATTCGAAACCACGCCAGTCGACTCAATGACAGACTTTATGATACAGCGCGCGCACGCTAACCATTCAGCCATCCAACCCCCCAATAAAGCACGAAGATACAAACAGAATAAACAGAGGAATAACGAGCGGATTTTTGATGACCGGACGTCAAGTCCCGTTTCCTTCTTTTAATAAGACAATGTCACTATCCACTATTTCTAAAGTGCACACCGATTTAAAATCGCTACCAACAGAAAACCTGGGAATTGTCTGATGAGTTAAGATAAAGTGTAATGTTAAATGAAATGAAATGAAATAAAATGGGGTTTAACGTTACTGTTCTGCTCCGAACTGGGCTAATGAAGACGGACATACGCCATATAGTGTGCTATGAGGGAAATTGTGCATTACGGCTATTCGTATATTGAATTCCAACTGTCAAGGGATATTTTTACCCACTTAGCAACCGTTACCCCTATGTTAAATGTAGTTTGCCAATTTTATCCCGTGAATATAAGAGGACAGTAGTTATTAAAATAATGTATTACAGTGTTCATTTAATAATAAATCAAAGACAAATAACACTTGTTTTTATTCAACGATACATTTTACATAAACAGAAGATTATGAATGTTAAAAGAGTCCGAGAAAAGAACTTATATACTTAATGCAAATATTGTTCTCCCTTGAAAGTCCCACGGTACCAAAATTAGCATGTTTGAAATGAACTATTCCTTACACCAACAGGATATTGGCCAGAATAATTAAGTTATAATTCTCTGCTTGTAGGCGTTTGGCAACGGGTTAAGATGAGTTCTTAGAGAGAAACTTAGAATCTCTGGTAGCTGAATGTCACTAGAGAGTACAATGATCTCCAATTTCAATACGATAATTCCAGTTGGTGCATCATTTATACGACAATGTTATAACTTCATGAATAATTGTTTGTAAGAAAAGGTTCACAGTTGATGAATGTCAGACGTGTTAACTGAAAAAAATCACATAATGTAAAGGAAAATGCCATATTTTGTTGTAAAAAAAAAAATCAAAATATCGTTGTTGTTGTTGATATATTTCGTGCAGAGCGATCGGAGCTGATTTCGATTCAACTACAAAATTTTGGATGCAAACCAAATTAAATATCAACATCAAATCTAATTAAATCGACACTTTGGTTATTCCAGCCGCCATCAAATCAAATCAAATTCGAAAGTTTAATAGCAAACATGCTGAGGTGTCCTGAAATTTTGTCATGTATCATATTCACTTGAATTGAAAGATGAAAAATAAGCATTGGAAATTTACCAGTCGAAAAGTTTGGCATTCAATAGGATACTGCCTTACACCCACCGCTTTTTAAAATAATTCTATCAAGAACTCCTTCCTGCATCGTGTTAGCAAGATTTCAAAAGCCAGCTTGTATATTAGGAGATATCTTCGAAATAAACAGTTTTTTTATTATTGAAAGTACTGTAGAAACTGTGGACGGAAGACCAAGTGGCGACAATATACGACCAACATCAGCTAATATATCAGTATATCAGATATATTATTGGCACATTAAAGTTCCCTGAACTTTTATAACCCATTAGCACTTGGTTTGGTGTGAATAAAAGCGACAAGTGGCTTTCAGAGAAAACTTATCGGTAACTCATGAAACTCAAATGCTCGTATATCAGTAAATTTTCATGCTACAGACCACAATTTTGCACAGTTGCTAGTTTTTATATATACAATAACATGGTTTTTCCAGGGTTGATTTACCACCCCTGGCCCATTTGACATGGAATGGCCCCTCTGCATGTCACTGTAACCTATATAATAATATATCTCGCTTATTGGAACAATACTTTTGTCATTCTCAACATATATAATTCACTCATGAAAGCTTCTGCTGATATGTGTTAGTGCTAAATGGCACGTTTAAACAGCCGCTAATTCTGTTTGATATAGCTGGTCTATTTGTGACTGTTTTGCGTATACATGGAGGTAGAGATGGCTTCTATAGCGGGACGTCTACAGCGACAGTTTTACGCCGAGATGAACTACTGCAGTCAGACTTAGTCATACATTATGGGGGATTAGATAAAGAACTGATAGTTCTCACTATAATAGTTAAAAACAAGATACTGTTAAGGGAATTTGCTGAAAATTTCATTCAAATTGATCCACCCTGAACCGAGTATTTAGCGATTGAATTTTGGGCCTAGCCTCGATCATCATTACTAAAGTCGGTACGATTAAAAAAAACATACGTCTCGATTAACCACTTTTTTGATTTAATCAGAAGCAGCAGACCGGTTTCTTATCCAGTAAATATCGCACCAAGAGCCGATAAGTTAATTAATGTCTAATTAATAATTTAGATTACATTTCAGGCAAAAGAATGACCTGCAACTGTCAGATTTAGCTCTTGCATAATGTATGTTTAATGGTCTCACTCATGCGCAACGGTGTTTACTTCAGGCGTCCTTTTTGATAACACGACTGCTGAACTGAATCATGGTTCCTTGGTTGATATTGTGCGTATTGTCACTAATGGTTACAAATAATTTGTTCTCGTTTAATAAATAATTTAGTGACTTCTATCTACACCATCTATATGTTATTATAAATTGACTTTCCTCTCATACAGAGTTTAATTATTCAGAAGAAAGTAAATGCTATACTTATAAACTATGTACAGGGCGTGACTATCAAACTGATATATTGGTATCGCACATTTAGTTGATAATTTAACAACATTTATTTATCGACCGAAAATGTTCCAGCGATTTACCAGTTTGGTTTTCCCCTTGTCAGTGGCATAGACCGGAGTGTCTGGCGTTAATGTATTAATGGTATCACACATTAAGGTGATGTTATATCAAACTAAATAGGCCGGTGAACCCTATTTACTGGGGTCACGGTGGCGCAGTGAGTAGTGCCATATATAGCCCCTATTACGTGCTCGCTATTCTGCTTTTACAAAGTAGTTTAATATTATTTAGTTAAATGTGGTCTGAAGCCTTCTTAAAACCATTATGCTATATTTAGTTATTTCCCTTGTTAATAAAAGGCCTTAGTCTCCTAGAGAATTCTGGGATTGGGGCATTGACAGTTCCTTGCCAGACCCCCGAACCTGTAAAACTGACATGGGGATACCTCACTGGAAGCCAGGCTAATCTTCTCGGTCAACACCGAGATACCTTGGTTAATGGGTTGGCGCCTTACTAGTTTGACTACTGCTTTGAATATACATGTTCAGGTGTGATAGTCTAATATACGCAACAGCAACTTCAATAAGGGCAATCACTCTCATAAACAGACTAAAATGAAATGAAATGGGGTTTAATTTCCTACTGTTCTGCTCCGAACTAGGCTAATGAAGACGGGCCTACACCATACAGTGTGCTATGAGGGAAATTTTGCCCGGACAGCAGCACTACGGCCTACTCTAATAACGAATTCCAACTGTTAAGGGATCTTTTACGTGCACACCAATGTGTACACGGGACCTCGGTTTTTCGTCCTATCCGAACGACTAGACAGCTGTCCTTGTCAGGCCCTCCGTCCTGCATCACTGACAAGGGGAACCACGCCGGAAAATCTGGATGAACTTTCTCGGCCAAAGCAGGGATCGAACACTTAACCTCCAGGCTAGCGAGCCAGCGCCTTACCCACTTAGCCACCGTGATCCCCATAAACAGACCAAGAGAGATGGTTACAATAAAAGGTTACAAAAATAGAAAAATACAGCTTATAGGCATAAGTTTAATATTTAAATTTAATCCACATAACCTCAATTCTAATTCATTGCCAGATAATGTATTCGACGTTTTACTATATAACATCGATGCCAAGACTTTCTTCATAACAAAGAGGTCAGCCAATTGAGTGGCTAAACATAACATTGTTTCCGGGATACAACCTTGAGTGGGTTACTCCAGGTTGGAGTTAGTTAACTATAACTTAGGGCTCGGACGGGTTAGCCCCGAGGAAAGTCAACCATAGGAAACTAAAATCTAATATTTATCAAGAGTATATGAGTTTCAGTAGCGCAATACTCTAGAGGTATTGCCAATAATGAAGACATGATATCGATGTATGAAATGGAAGTACGCTTATAAGCCCGTGTCTGACACAATGGAAACAGATCCCTTCAACACGGAAGCATTTTTCGCATCATTGATTAATAAAACCATAGCACACCATTGTAAGGATGGGGTGGTGCGCAAAAGATCCCTTGACAGTTGGAATTCGATAAAGAGTAGGCGAAAAGACCTGTGCAGGCAAAATTTCCCTCACAGCACACTGCACAAACAGCTTATGCCCATCTTTAATAACCCGGTTGGTGTAGGACGTTAGACCATACTTCCGGAACACCTGAGTGAACTTCGCTACTTGGAAGTCCTTCACAATGACAAGAGATGTAAATACTATTAATGGGCCGGTCACACAGGCTTCCGCGAGTTGATCACGTGTAATTTTGCTATAAATTTTGCAAATTTTTTCTACACGCGGTGAAAATCAACCAATTTGTCTCAGACATGCTGGACACGCGAATGACAAGTGGACCACACGCGCGCGTGTGCATCGCGTGTCCACCACGAGTCCTCCGTGTGTGAGCGCTTGTGGTCAGAAAATGGGGTCACACGCAGCGCGTGTGTATCACTTGTGCTCCACATGTGCTCCGCGTGTGAATCACGTGCCGATCACTTGTGCTCCGCTTGCCGCCCGCGTGTATAAAAGCCGCCGCGTCCGGTGTTCTTGATCACAACTGATGAAAAATGGCCCACACGCGATCTTTTTATAGCAGAAATAACTAGTGGTACAAACGAGATTGGGTCGTGGACGACACGCGAATCAGTCGTGGTTCAATCGCGATTCAACGCGAAAACACGCGAATGGCCCGCGGATGACTCGTGACACAATCCCTGAGGAAGCCTTTTACACGTGGAGCACACGCTATCACAGGTGGTAGGAACGCTGTAGACACGCGGATCACAAGTGGATGACAAGTGCTACACACGCAGTCACACGAAGAAATTTTGCGTTTGCCCGCGAGTGACCACTTGTCGTCCACTTGTGATCCGCGAGTGTACCACGTGTTATCGCGTTTGGCCCGCGTTTGTACAGCGTTTACACCACGTGTGCGACACGCGGTGGCCGTTGCGCCTAATTTTTGTGCTGCTCAAAAATAAAATCGGACTCCGTGCGCGTGTAAAATTTTTCGCGCGTGTGCGCACTTGTTATTCGCGAGTCCACCACGTTTCATTCACGTGTCATTCACTTGTGACCGCGCTTACTTCGCGTTTGACAGTTCTTCCTCGCGATACACTCGTGATCAACTCGCGGAAGCCTGTGTGACCGGCCCTTAAGACACCAGTTTGTCCTTTACTTTTTCTATTTGATTTTTTCTTATACTAAATCTCCAAGAGTTTAATATTACATTATAATTGACCGTTGGAGTAACACCCGCAATCTTTGACTACTCCATATGATCCATAATATCATCAAAGTAGCGAGAATATTTGCACAGGAATTACTAGTTCATTGGAATCATCTGAAACGACTGGCCGCGTATATTAATGAAATAAAATCACGCGTAATTTATCAATTAAGTTTCGTTTTCTTCTACTCAATCACGTGTATTATTAGTTCAAGTTATCCGCCATATTGACACCGTGGTACGTAGGGTCAACTGATGAAGATGTAAGTCATATGGGTATGGAGTATTATTAGATTAACGTTTGCAAGCTGACAGCTAATTAGGACTTATTGAATCATCGTTGTCTGACACTATTACCACTGCACTTTATTTATAGGCCTGTAGAGAAATGATTTGAAAAATAAATTACAATAATTGAGTTAGTTATAGTTCTTATATTGCAAGCTGTACTTATGTCTACAAAACAAAAATATATTAATACATTTTAATTACATATATATGTACAACGATTACCAACCATAAGTCAAACGTCTCTCGTTCAAAGATATGTTCTACCCTATCTTGTCCATGACATAAAAAATAATATTTATTTCTTATTATACGCATTACATCATAAAAAAACAATCTCAATGCGCGTTACTAAAACATTTAAAAGGATATAAAAAAAAATAGCGGTTGCAAGACAAGATAAGCCCACATTTTGCAAGAGATCGACAGAGAACAAGCTGAACAAAAACGCAACTATTTTATAATCAGGGGCCATAATCAAGTTACGGTCCGATATGCACGAATATTGAAAGGAATTGAGATCTTTTGGATATAAATATATATTTGAAGTTTCATCAAGATCGGATACAAACGTCTAGAGGGTCCACAATCTTGGAATTATATACTTCTACAATGTTTTCGTACAAGCAGCAGTCATTTTGTCTAGCAATTTTGGCCCAATTTCACGAGATTTGAACTTAACTATCATTAGTGTATAACGGGGATATATTTAAACAGGTTTTCTTTTTAAAAATCAGATAACAATTGTGACCTCTAGAGGTTCCACAAGCTAAAAAAACGCGATTGTTCGTACAATTTAGGGGCCATAATCCAGGAAGTTACGGTCCAATTATGCGCGAATATCGAAAGGAACCGCGATCGTTGGGTTATAAACACACATTTCAAGTTTCATCAAAATCAAATATAAATTGTGACTTCTAGAAAGTCCACAATCTAGGTATTACACACCTTTATACTATTTGCATACAGGGAGTGGATTTGTACAAAATTTGAACCCAACCTTCACTGTGTTAAGTTTGAACAGTTTTTAAAATTGAATACAAATTGTGACTTCTAGAGGCTTCACAAGCTAAAAACGTGAGTTTTCGAACAATCAGGGACCATAATCCTGGAAGTTACGTTCCGATATGCGTGATTATCTAATCGAACCGAGATCTTTGTGATATAAACATAAATTTAAAGTTTCTTCAAAATTGTATCAAAATTGTTAGCTCTAGAGGGTCCACAACCTTGGTATGGCATATTTTTACACTATTTGCGTTCGAGGAGCGACCATTTTGTCCGGCAGTTTCAGTCGGATTTTCACCATCGTTATGGTGTAACGGTGATATATTGGAAAGTTCTTAATAAATATGATAAAAAAAATTGTGAACTCTAAAGGGACCACAAGCTAAAAACGTGATATTTCGTACTATCAGGGGCCATAATCCATCGATATTAGCGCATATCGGACAACAACTTAAAAGTTGTTGTCCGATATGCGCTATATATCGAAATGAGTCGAGCTCGTATGGAGATAAACCTATATTTTAAGTTTCATCAAAATCGGATAAAAATTGTGACGTCCGATCGAATATACTGTGTAATGTTGGACCAATCACAAATACTAAAACACATTATTTTCGTCCATGTTCGTTATAACAGGTTCAAGGGCATCGAGGAGCTACTATAATCAACATGACGTGGTCATATCGCGATGGGGGGGGGGGAGTGTCGTCAATGTTGGTCTGTTTTCGATCCTAGTTTGTGTTGAATGATAATGGTGTGGGATTGGTCGCATTGGATCCGAAGATAAATGGTTGCCTCTTCTCTACACACGAAGGGGGTTGGATGGCCGAATTTTTAGCGAGTGCGCGTTGTATCATAAGGTCTGTCAACTGGCGTGGTTTCGATTTCCCGGTTGTACGTGACAACGAGTAGAATCGCCTGTCCAACCTCGTGGGTTTTCTCTGAAACCATCGGTTTCTTCCCACTGATATGAAATTGAACCATATGTTAGTCCCGAAATAACCTAGTTTGTGTCGAGTGGATGTTACCCCACACCCCCACACACCCCTTTCATGGATGATATCTATTCAGAACTGCGCAGTTACTGGTACCCGACTTGGCATATCACTTAGATGTCGGCCATCTCTCTCTCATTGATGCGATCTATTCAAAACTGCGCAGTTCTACTGGTACCTGACTTAGCATATCACTTAGATGCCAGCCTATTGTTATGTAAATAGTTTAGTGTTGTGAATGTATTTAGCAATCACCGAATGAAGGTTTATTACAGGTCTACTAGTTTCAATACTATCTAATTATTAGTTTGTAGATGAGTATAGACTATAGGGACCTGTATAATGTCACATGTTGACTACAACTTACACTGCCAAGATAAATAAGTTTACGAAGAGGATTCAGTGAAATGGGGCTTAGCGTCCTATTTTCCGACATCAACCGAGATAATAAAGATGGGCATGGGTCATGCAGTGGGCCATGACGGACATTTTCCGCCTATTTTTCATCGAATTCCAAAGGTTTTTTTTACGTGCTATCCACACGACTGAAATGAGATGAAATGAAATGGGTTTTAACATCCTACTGTTCTGCTCCTGCTGGGCGATTAAAGAGTGAGAGAGAGAGAGAGATAGAGAGATGGTGATTAACGTCCACTCGACACAAACTAGGTTATTTCGGGACTAACATATGGTTCAATTTAATCTCCATAGTTCGCTTGCGCGTAGGGTTTTTTAGTTTTAGCAGTGGGAGGAAACCGGAGGGTCCGGAGAAAACCCACGTACAACCGGAGAATCGAAACCACGCCAGTTGACTCAATGACAGATTTTATGATCCAGCGCGCGTGCTAACCATTCAGCCATCCAACCCCCCGGGCTAATAAAGACGGGCATACGTCATACAGTGTGTTGTAAGGGAAATATTGCCCGGACAGCGGCGCTACGGCCGACTCTTATATCGAATTCCAACTACCAATGGATACATGGGGCCTCGGTTTGTCATGCCATCTGAGCGACTACACATTGTTCCTTGCCAGGTCCTCTGTCCTGCACCACTGACAAGAGGGATCTACACGACTGACCAGGGGACACTAAGGCTAAAAAAAGCCGTGGAAATATGTAGCAGTTATTAGCACCCTTTCCGAGGTGTATCGGTGAATATCAGGACAGTTTTGGTCGAGGGGCCCAGCCGAGGCGGAGCCGAGGCGGCTCCCGACCAAAACTGTCCTGATATTCACCGATACACCGAGGAAAGGTGCTAATAAGTTACTTACATCACATTTCTATCGAGTATTGTGAAGCAAAATGTGAAAAATAGTATTTATTATCGAGTCGTTTCAACCGAAAAGTGACAAATACTTTCTGCTCTTTCATTATTTATCCCTTTATGAGCCTCACGTTACATTTCATGGTAGAATGATTTCGCAGTGGAGAAACGACCTGAGTAGTATTTACACGTGCGTCTTGCTATGATACTCTGAGCGTAAAACATTCACGTGTTTGTTTAGACCACATCGTCAAAACAAACTTGTCTATGGCGTAGAGGACTGCGATATTATTAAATGTAGTGTAAAGGAAATGCGAAACGTGGGTCATTCCTGGTGAAAGTATGCATCGGCGGATGGTTCTTCCGTTGAAATTTATTTGTAATAAAGTTTATGACTTTCTAGGCGTTTTTTTTTTCATCCTGCTTATTTTCAATGCCTGTGAAGTGTCAAGCAAGAGAACTGCGCCTTCTATCATCACAATTAATTAAAATAATTATTCAAAATTCTAATTTATATATTTTGCATATTAATATAAATCAAACCAAATTATGAAATAGATGCCAATTGATATGTATAATAATTGATTTTTGTAATATGTTGTTATGTTAATTTAATGTCATTGTATATGTTTTTGAACTGCCATGTAGTTCCCCCCATTTTGTTTTGTTACTATGATTTTGACTAGTCGTTTCGTGGACATTGTACAGAGCCGTCGTTATCAAATGCGATCTGGGTCGGACTAAACGTCCGCTACTTATTGCTTGATAGGTATCTAAAACGGTATAAAAGTATCCGGGTATCAGAAATGAACAGTACTCTTTCTGAACATATCTGATACACGGATACTTTTCTTCATGTACTGCAATTAAACAGGACAGTTTTATCAAAGGTTGCCAGTGGCAACGAGTAGAAGTGGGATGTAACTCCACTAACACCAGGATCAACGCCAGTACCTGGTTATTGAGCCGCGATTAATAATATTTAGTAGACAAGCGCTGATCCTGGGAAACAATAAGCCAAAAGAAAATTTTCCAGCTTTTAATATAAAAATAAATAATTGAGAAACAAAAATAGAACTCGAACCTGTCATAACAATATTTTGCTTGAATATTGTGGAAAATAGTTTTATTTAACGCCCGCCTCCATCGACGTTACACCATAGGCGAGTTTGCGGAGCAAAAAGGTTCTTCCGGTGTTTAGAACTAACAGATAAGACATGAAAACTACAGGTCAGGAAGAGTCAACTCAACACAAACTAAGTCATTTGGGAAGGAAACCGATGGACCGGGATAAAACCCATACTCCTTGCCACGTACAAGTGTGTAATTGGAACCACGTCACTTGACTTAATGACTTAGAGCGACATACACGCATTAAACCATTAAGCCACGGAACCCCACATTTTCTTGCTCGCCTAACAAAGATCATCAACACCTCCTTGTGAATGTAAGCATGCCATTGCTCGGTCATTACTGAAAAAGCCTGGTTTGGATTCTAATTTACTGAAAAATTATCGTGCAGTTTCGAACTGCCATTTTGGTGACAAACTCATTGAAAAATGTGTAGCTAGTGATCTTGAATCATCTCAGTGAGTTTCCTTTGTATTCAAAGTTCCAGTTTGTCTATAGAAAGCACCATAGCACTGAGTCTGCTTTACTCAAAGTACATAATTATATCATGCTAGCTATAGATGTCCATTCGGCAGTTATTCTGGTATTGTTAGATTTGTCAGCTGCATTTGACACAATTGATCATGGTATTCTACTGGAGACTTCAGAAACCGTTCGGTATCAAAGACTTGGCCTTACCGTGGATTGAACCATACTTGCATGATAGTGTTGTAGTAAATGGTCACAAATCAGTATCTACTCCTCTTGAATTCGTTGTGCCACAGGGTTGAGTCTTAGGACAGCTATTGCTCACACTTTACAACATCTCTACTGAATAGCTTTCATCACCACGCATCCTGATTACTGTAATAGTTTTTTGCATGATCTCTATCCTAGCTCTCTAACCAACTGTCTAATCTATCCTAAACTCTGCTGTACAACCCATAACGCGCACTCCAATTCTTCACAACCTACACTGGTTACCTGTGCACAGGCGCACTGATTCGAAATTCTCATGTTTACTTATAAATGTCTCTATCAGCTGGCACCACAATATCTTTCTGATCTGTTAACACAAGGGAGATCCACAGAGGCGGACCCGCTCTTCAACTGTGATCAGCGCGACCGTTCCTCCAAGTGACGTACGTTAAGCGTGGCTTCGATAATGCTGCCCCCAACTGTGGATTTCTTTTCTATCCTTCTTTCTTTTCGCAGTGCATCTTTACCGACTACACTACACCTACACTGAATGATCCACTTACACTAGTATTGCTTTTATTTTTTATACGGTCACATTGTCGTGCTGTACTTGTTTTCAAAATTGCCTCGTGAATGAAATGACAGACAATGCGAATGGTAGTCGTTGGCTTCCATAACTTGTTGATGGTTGCGTACATTCGTAAAATGCGTTCAAAATGAAAAGCATGTGAAATGGGGTTTAACGGCCTAGTATTCTGCACCCATGGGCTAATGAAGACGGGCATGGGTTTATGCCATACAATGTGGTATGAGGGCATCTATATAGCGAGACAAAAATATATACTTGAAAGGAATATTAGGCCTGTAGCAAAATCATTTTGTGATTTCAAAAAACCTATTATCGACAAACGGAAGCACATATTCATTGTTATATTGAATAATTTATTTCCACAGTTCCTCTCTAATAGAAACTTGCATTTTATGGTACCAGTTAGAATCGCCCAAAGAAACTAGTAAATCTTGAATCATGGCGTGATCAGCACTAAGAGACCCTACATAAAAGTGAATCCTTTGCTTAAAAGCAAAGCAAAAACCACCGGGAGACATAAAAGATGTGTTACAAATAGTAAACTTGAGTGCGAAACTAAAAGCCATTTTTTTACTAACAATAAACGAATCAGATTTGAAATTATGTAAGATTCCGTTTAATGAATGATCATAAAATCCTCGTGGTTGAAGCGAGACATCCACTGTTTAACGAAAAGTGAATATTACATAAAAGGAGAATTCATAAGAGGATATTTTGCAACAGGCATAAAAGTGGGATTCTTAATAATTATATAGATGGCTTCCAGCCTAAGCAGAACCAGTCTAAATTAACTTTATATACCACTTAATGTATTAATTTTACAGTTTTACGGCCATCGAAATGCAATATGACCAGCCCGAGAGATTCGATATTTATATCAAAAGAGAAATGGCGATGGTTTATATGCAACAGAGCCGGTCCCTGGGGGTATGGATTATTCATAGGTCTCTGTCTTATAATCTTATTACCATTAAATATTGGTAAATTAAAATATAACCCAATAAGTGGCAAAGGCGGTTTAATATTGTGGCGCTATGCTTACTATCTTCCCGGGTTATCTAATATAAGAAATCCCATTGGATTTAACATAGGATTGGAAACACATGATCTTAGTTTTTAGACTTTCTGGTGGAAATATGGTTGAGATATATTAGTTTCACCAGGAGTCTGTTTTACATTTATGAGGTTTAGCTGTATTATTTACGTCACATATGAGAGAGAGAGAGAGAGATCGGGGGGGGGGGGGGTCCATCCAACACAAACAAAGCGCTTGTGGCTCGTGTTTATTTCAACAGTTAGTGGTGGGAGGAACCTGAGAACTTACACGAGGTTTTTTTTAGGCGATCCTACTTCTTGTCATGTACTAGCTTAGAATCGAATCCACAAAAACTTGACTCAGAACTCAATAACATACCAAAGGCGTGCGCATTAAACCACACGGCCACACAACAATCATTTCCGAAAAGCGCAGGGGTCGGTTTCGCGAAATTTTAACTAAGATAAAATCCAAATTTTAGTAATTTGATTGGATAATATTAGATTTATTTTACTGCTTAGCCAATCACAATTGAAGTATCTACTAAAATTTGGATTTTATCTTTAGTTAAGATTTCGAGAAACAGGGCCCAGATCTGGGTTTAAGGACTGTCATAAAACTACCTAGTGCCGGAAAAAGAGTTGATCTTATTGATATTAGAAAGGTTTAATTTGTCATTACATTAATATACTTGTGCAAGATAAATGACGCTGTCATGATTTTTGGTTTCTTTTATTCTACATATAATAAATAGATCGTTTGATAACATGATTTATCACCCAATAATACATTCTACAGTAGATATCGCTTGTGTGATATATTTCATAATCTACTACAGGAGATATCGCTTTACATGAATTTGATTGGTCAGTTGGAAAGGGACTACTTTTTTTTATTTTCAAAGAACAGTTCATTTCTTATCAAAAGTACCTTTTGTTTTATTAAAAATGAACTATTGTTATTCAATTGATCTTGATGGAAACACTGGGTCAATATAAAGGACTTTGCAATGGTTGAATTGCTGTCAAAAAATGATGTATCACTACGCCGTAATGTTCAGTAAAAGTGAAATCTACAGCAAAGAATTATATTTATGTATTTGTGCATGTAAGAAGGGATTGGGGGATAAATAAAATCTCCTACTCGTCTTTTTTGATATCAAAAAATATCAACACTCGTTGATAAAGTAAAAAAAACTCGGCAGATGCTCGTTTTTGTTACTTATAAAGTAAAAAAAACTCGGCAGATGCTCGTTTTTGTTACTTTATCAACTTGTGTTGATATTTTTTGATATCAAAAAAGACTGGTAGGAGATTCTCTATATATCTACAGTATACTTTATCTCCAAAACCAGAGCAACTCAAAACGATACAAGAATATATCAGATATAGTATTATTAAATACATATTCACGGGTAAGATATCACAAGGCATGTGTGACAACAAACAATGACTGCTAAAAAAAATCGATGATTTTGCTGACTGCAGTAATCAGATTGTTCATATTTAGACTTCTTTTGTGCATATTATATTCTAGATTCGGGCTATGCGTAAACTGCTTAAAAACAACGAGACATTCAATGCTTATATATTCAAATATAAACGATTTGTTTATATATATACCGCAAACAATTGGAAATTAAGAGAGAGAGAGAGAGAGAAATGAGGCTTAACGTCTACTCGACACAAACTAGGTCATTTCGGGACTAACATGTGGTTTAATTTTATTTCAATAATTCGCTTGCGCATAGGGGTCTTTAGCAGTGGGAGGAAACCGGAGGACCCGGAGAAAACCCACGAGGTTGGACGGGCGACCCTACTCCTTGTCACGTACAACCGGGGATTCGAAACCACGCCAGTCGACTCAATGACAGACTTTATGATACAGCGCGCGCACGCTAACCATTCAACCATCCAACCCCCCAATTAGAAATTAAAACAGGGCTAATTATATGTAGCAGTAGACATATCTCTTTCTCTTGTTTTACATTTTAACTTTGAAAAAAAAAGCGCAAAGACATTTACGGTGAGTCGATGAGCACAGAGACAAAATATAATCTGTCCATTACTGATACAAGGGAGTCTCAGTGAATAAGTCGCTTGCTCGCCAACTTAACCCTTAGCAGTTAGAATTCAATTGCTGTCCGGGCAAAATGTTGAAATGGTTATACAGGGAACAAAATTTTATTTATTAGCGATCTTCTGTAGTCTGTATCAGACATTAAAATAGGAAGGCATCATTTTTTTTTATCGTAATTAGTAACTGTTGAAGTTTTATCTTGGTCGGTTACAAAACAGAACAAAAAAATAGTACTTCCACTTCAAATAATTTTCAGTAAAATCAAATTAATAATTTGTCTGTGTGTATTCCTCCCGAGAGCAATTTAATTCCTATTGTTTCGATACCGCTGCGCATTCTTTTGAAATACAGAATCGATTAAATGATAATTGTAGACAGCGTCGTCAAGTATCGAAATAGTCTATATCTTTATGGTAGTTTACTAGTCGCACTTGGCTATTCGTACTTTGTATGGTCAGATTATAGGAGAGATATACAGAGAAATTGGATGTAACGTCCGCTCGATACAAACTAGGTCATTTCGGTACTAACTTGTTTTATTATTAAAGATGGGTTCCCAGAAAAGTCTTTATCGGGTGGTTATTTCCAATAAAAGTATGGTAATTTTGGTATATATGGAAAATAGAGATATCCAATCTTACTAGAAAAATACTGGATTCCCAGAAAAATATTCATGGAGCGTATACAGGACAAAAATGTAAGGGTTCCCCTAATCAACAGCCCGACGATTAGGAATTTCTGCACGCGTGATGTCAAAGTTGATAAACTTTATGAAGAGTTAGACGTACAACACTTTCTGGGATAAAAATGGCGGAAAAAGACGCGGGTAGTGAATAATCCGAGAATTTAATTAGGATTCGATATTTGTAATAAATAGTAAGCGATTAAAGACAACATCGTCTTATGTATGCAATGAATTCTCCTCTGACTTCCAAGAGAGGTAAGTCACTTGACGTAAACATGACCTGGTTTGATCCAATTTTTATAGCAGGACATCCCTTCGCAATTACAATGTTTGAGAAGGATTTGAAGCAAAGTTATGACAAATTAATTAGTTTGAATATGTTTTTAGTCCATATATACCATTATGTCACCCAATTTGTACGCGGGAACCCATCATTAAAACATTAATACATTTGGTTCTGAAATTGTGCAGTGCAACAAATAAGTCGACTGGCAACTTAGTATCCTGGGGTCTTATTCACGAAATTTTAACTAAGATAAAATCAAAATTTTAGTTATTTGATTGGATAATATTAGATTGATTTTAGTGCTTAGCCAATCAAAACTGAAGTATGTACTAACATTTGGATTTTATCTTTAGTTAAAATTTCGTGAATAAGACCCCAGGAATCAGAGAAACGGCGAAGTGGCACTATATTTCCGAGAGACAGGGTTTCGAATAGCAAGCATTTTAAATACAAAACATTTATCAGCCAGTTAGTCTCTTTGGACCTAAAAATAGACATGTTGGGGATTCCTTACAGACTATAATTAAAAAATTAGGGATTCTCGTCTTTTTTTAAAAAGAAAAAAATTCATCAGGCGACACAAATTATTGTTCCCATATAAATTCATGTTATGGATAAAGAATGGTTGTGTACTTCGTAATTTTAAACTGCTTGAAGATCAAGAAGAAGATCGGGTTCGTTTCCGGTATTGGCCTGTTTACTCCTTGTCAGTGGTGCAGGACGGATAGTCTGGCGAGGAATAGTATCTAGTTGTTCGGATGGTACGAAAAAGCGAGACCCCGTGTACACGATGACGTACGGGTAGAAGGACCATTTGTCAGTTGGCCGTACCGCCGGTGTACGGGCACTATTTCCCTCATAGTAAGTGTGTCGCATACACTCGTCTTCATTAGCCCAGAAAAGTAGACCGTTAAATCCCATTTCATTTCATTTTTAAATTTTTCTCAAATGTTAGAAGTTTGTTCTTATTCAACTAAAACTAGTTGTAAAGGAGATAAACTCCAGTGAAATTTGGTTGGATTTTTGTGAAGAAGATTGTACAATCATATTTAATTTGTGCGTTTGTATAAAGTTTTCACGTGAACGATTTCTTCAAGTATCTATTTTTGCTGATCGGGTATGTTTTGATTTAAAAGAAATGAAATTTTTAGGACAACACCAGGCCCGATATGCGTGAAGCAAATGTGGCCATGGTGGTCCACCTGTGTATATCTAACAGTGAATCAAAACTAACTCGACACCATCTCAACTCTGCACGTAAAAGATCCCTTGACAGTTGGAATTCGATATAAGAGTAGGCCGTAGTGCCGCTGTCCGGGCAAAATTTCCCTCATAGCACTCTGTATGGCATATGCCCGTTTTCATAAGCCCACTTCGGAACCGAACAGTAGGACGTTAAAACTCCATTTATTTTCATTTTATTTCATTTCCATCTCAACTCCATCAAAATGGCCCCTCTGAATTTCACTATATCTGAATGTAATTAACTCGGGGTTTTCAATTCGTCAGAGAAAGACTCAAGTAACTTTGTACACAACCTGAAAACTTGAAATTAGACACCTATGAATTCGACGTAGAGATGGGGAAAAGGCCGCTGTCCAGGCAAAATTTCGCTTACAACACACTACACTGCATTATCCCAGTTGGTGTAGAAAAGTATGACGTTAAAACCAATTTTATTACATGTTTCACCTTCAAGTATTCACGTTTGTTGTACATACCTAAGCTCTGTAGATCACTTGATGCTACTTTTCATTTATTTGTGTGTATACAGAAACGCAACAATATTTGTGTGTATATAGAAACGTAACAATACGTGTGTGTATACAGAAACGTAACAGTATTTGTGTGTATATAGAAACGCAACAATATTTGTGTGTATATAGAAACGTAACAATATGTGTGTGTATATAGAAACGTAACAATATTTGTGTGTATATAGAAACGTAACAATATTTGTGTGTATATAGAAACGTAACAATATTTGTGTGTATATAGAAACATAACAATATTTGCATATAGAAACGTAACAATAAATTTTGTGTGTATAGAGAAACGTAACAATATTTGTGTGTATAGAAACGTAACAATATCTGTATACTAGAATCAACCTGTATTTTCTTACAAGTAAATAGTTCATTTGCAGTATTCATAAAAGGAACATTCAACTGGCAAGATTTCAAGTAATATTTTACATTCTGCTTGTAGAGCAGCTGTTGGAAATAACTGTATCGTCTCGTTTTGTCGAGTAAATGAAGATTGTTTTAAACATTTTACGCCATAAAGTAAAAGGATTGGACGAAAATTACAGAAAATTACAAAAACATCATTTCCCTTCGTGAAATTATTCAAGATCACAAAAGGTGCAAAATAAAGAAGAGAATTGAAATAGTGCTGAGGAATAAATCTCAAGATTGATAAAAATGATCATAAGAAATAATATCTGAGAGTTATTCCAGTGTTGAATTCGGATTTTATCTGGAAACGAGAGGGGGGGGGGCTGGCCGAATGGTTAGTGGTTGCGCGCTGTACCATAAGGTCTGTCATTGAGTTTGTCGTGCCCAAAGTAATCTGTTGCGTTAACTTCGTTTGCGTATGAAAATAGACGGAAACAATGTATACGTGTCATCACAGTAAAAACTGTAGGCCTGAATAACCCAGACAAAAGATCTACTTTGATTTCCCATGAGCAGAGCTGATAAACTGGTTAACCAAATTCAAAAACTTTTTTCGTTTTATAATAACCCATCTAGCCTTTGACAACTGAGCGTTTTGGTGTTTGAGTCAGTACACGTGGGTTCAGATCTGGTAGTGTAACGAGTGACAGGCGTCGTGAACACGTCATCGTGTATTTGCTCCCTGTTTTAGAACACGCGATACCACTTTTAATTTATCCCATAATTACTCCTCTGATTATGGTTTTCAACAAAACAAAAATCCTGTTTACATTCGGTTCAGATGAAGCGTACCTACCGCACCAGGACCAGTTCTGGTCCCATTAACAGTCAACTGGCGCGGTTTCGATTCCCCGGTGTGGCAAGGAGTGGAGTGGCCTGTTCAACCTCGTGGGTTTTCTCCGGGTCCTCCGGTTTCCTCCCACTGCTAAAGACCCCCTACGCGCAAGCGAATTATTGAAATAAAATTGAACCATATGTTAGTCCTGAAATGACCTTTTCCGTGCCGAGTGGACGTTAAACCCCATTTCTATCTCTCTCTGTCTGGAAACGAGTTCAAGGTGATGATTAAAATCATGTGTATAGTAACTCAGTAATCCATAACTTTAGGTGTATTTTATATATATTTATACCCTGGTCCACAATTTTATAAAATATCAATTATCACAGCATATTCTCGTCAGCTTCTTTCATGGGTCATTTATAGGTTTTATGGAAAGCTTCGGGTGTCTGTACGTTCATTAGTGAGTTATATGTATGAGTGTTTTGTATCCCGCCCGGTAAGAGTTTGACAACAGTAAGAACGCGTATCAATTTTAATCATACATCAACGTTTACATGCAACATATGTCAGCTAACGTAAAGCTCTAGGATTTCCACGAAGCCACAGTGGCTCGCTGAATATGACGCTGATCTACTAATCAACAGGTCCCGTGCGTTGGCCTGGATATTCAATCATTCCGTAGTCAGTGGGCGGAAGGCCTGACAAGGAACAAGGAACAGTCGCCAGGATGGTCAACACGTAAAGCTCTAGGATTTCCACGAAGCCACAGTGGCTCGCTGAATATGACGCTGATCTACTAATCAACAGGTCCCGTGCGTTGGCCTGGATATTCAATCATTCCGTAGTCAGTGGGCGGAAGGCCTGACAAGGAACAAGGAACAGTCGCCAGGATGGTCAACACGTTACAAGTCCACTGTCCATCTTCATTAGCCCAATCGGAGCAAAACAGTAGGACGTTAAACCCCATTTCATTTCATTACATTTAGAGGTCATTTCATTGGTTCCAATTATTTGGACACATAGCGAGAATATTAGGAAATATTAATAAGTAAAACGTCGACAAGGGCTAATACGCCTGCTAGCTGCAAAGTCGTCTGTATTAGCTCTAGAATCAATGCCAACAAATCCTACTGAGCAAGGTTTAAAAGATTCTAACTAGTTTCACGAACTAATGAAATTGTAAATGTGAACTGAAAGATAATTCGAAATCTCTGTCCACACTAAAGGCGCTCTGGTTTTGTCAACGACGTTACTCTACCAAAGTTTTCTTTCTGTAGTGGCCTTAGCTGTGTCCAAAGTAATCTGCTGCGTTAATCTGGTTTGCGTAGGCACAAGAAATTGTGGACGGAGGCCGGACGGACCGGAACAGGTGTCGAAAATATACGTCCACGTTAAAGGTTTTCTGGCGTTTCCAACGCCGCTGTTCTACCAAAGTTTTCTTTCGATAGATGCAGTCCCCTTATTATAGCCATCGCGAAGTTCGGGAATATCAACGTACTCAAAGTAATCTGTTCCGTTAATCATGCTTGGTCAACCATTTTGCAATGAGCTGACATGTATAATAAAAAAATTCGTTAAGTTTGTTCAATGAGACATCGCAGGTTTCCCCTTGTGTGATCGTCTGGACAAATTATAAAATAATATGATAAAAATCGATAAATAAGGTGGCATCTTAAGTTAGAAATTTCTTAGCATGGTGTCAGATTTCCCTTAAGATATGGGGTGTCATATGGACTTAATGTCACATTTTCATTTGGAATATTAATTGCAGGAGGACCGCACCACAGACAAAAATCCATAACTATTTACTTTAGAGAAATCAGACAAAACGTCATGCAAAAAAATTAAAGACTCAAGACAGTAATCAATAGCTTTAGAAAATTGTGTAAGTGTATTAAAAATATGGGAATAAGCCTCTTTTCGACCCCTCCCCCCTCCCCCCGGAAAACCTAGCATTGATTACAAGAAAGAAACAATGTAAATGGTGCGCCTGCCGAATGACGGTTCTTAATTGCGGTAGTTTGACAACTTTACATGTACATGTAATGAATTTTTTTTTTTTTTTTTTTTTTTTTTTTGCTTTGGCTGAAATAAAATAATATATGACTATATACAATTAAAATGAAAGTAGGGGGGGGGGGAACAATGTAATTAAATATATCTAAAACGTGTCATCACAGTAAAAACTGTAGGCCTGAATAACCCAGACAAAAGATCTACTTTGATTTCCCATCAGCAGAGCTGATAAACTGGTTAACCAAATTCAAAAACTTTTTTTCGTTTTATAATAACCCACCTAGCCTTTGACAACTGAGCGTGTTGGTGTTTGAGTCAGTACACGTGGGTTCAGATCTGGAAGTGTAACGAATGACAGGCGTCGTGGAATGCAAAACCAAATTAATGGTCCATTTAGCTTTAAGCAGTGACGGCTTTAGTTCACAGGTGTGGGCGTGTACACTGAGTTATAGGTCAAATCATTCTAGAACATCCGGTACCGCCCACGTTTGGTTTATTCTATAACTTTATATAACTATAAGATTTACTTGCGACTAACATCCCTTGTCAGTGATGCAGGAAGGAGGGCCTGACAAGGACAGCTGTCTAGTCGTTCGGATGGGACGAAAAACCGAGGTCCCGTGTACACATTTGCGTGCACGTAAAAAATACCTTGACAGTTGGAATTCGATATAAGAGTAGGCCGTAGTGCCGCTGTCCTGGCAAAATTTCCCTCATAGCACACTGTATGGCGTATACCCGTCTTCATTAGCCCAGTTCGGAGCAGAACAGTAGGACTTTAAACCCCATTTCATTTCATTTGCGACTAACAGCAACCGCCCCTCATATTGCACACGAATCACTGACATGACAAATGATCGAAATATTCTGTTGAGGAGATGTTAAACTCCATTCTTTCTATTCAATCCGATTCCATTCATTCTTTCTATCCCAATGGAAGCAAACGTAAATTACAGAAATGTGTATTTTGAGATCCCCATGCAGTTTTTGTTAATCTGGCAGAGAAACAAATATCAAATCTGTTCAAATTTCAATTTGTATTGAGCCGTCACTCTAGAGGTTATCATTTCAATTTTTTTTGGTTTATTCCTGAATGACAAACATCACCAATAGAACTAAAGCCGCATGAAGTTCACAATACAATCTACTCGTATTAAAATGTACATTAATTACTATAGTTTCATTAGACTGGAATCCCTGTGGATGGAACCCAATCTGATTATTAACGTATTAATGAGAATACCAAGGCCTCTCTCCATTCGTTACACTTCCCTTTAAATTAGATTTTTTTTCGTATTGTGTCTTTTGGGTCGGGACCGAATTTTATTGGTAAAAGCTATTAAATGCGATCATTATTACATTCGCTTTAATGGCTGTCACTGTCTGTCAGATGTATAGAATAATATACATACCATGACAACACTGCTATATAAAATGAATTAGTAAAATACATTATTTATATTATATTTAATACATACCTATATAGAAAGGTCATATATTATGAGAATGCAATTGTTAACACCCCTACAGCAGATATGTCAGACATGAAGCAGTGTTTAACGTCCTACTTTTCTGCATCAACTGGGATAATGAGAATAGACATTTACTCAGACAACCTGCAGTTCTTAGAATTCCAACTGTCAAAGATTCGTACATGGGCCTTGACTTTCCGTCTCATCCGAACTACTAAACTAGACTCCGTCCTGCACCACAGACAAGGGGGAACCACGTTGAAAAATCCCTGTTTAGTAAGCTAGCGCCGTATACACTGAGCCAGCGTGGCTTCCGGTAAGCTAGAAAGCCTCATAACAGCTATAAAACCAACAAGAGTACTATTGATTTGATGATACAGAAATCATAGCAATTACACAACTAAATTTGAAAGTCAATATCACTTAAAGTACATGGACTATTTTAAGAGGAGGTGGTTAAATTCGAATTATGGGATTTGAAGTTTGGTGTTATTTTATTACAAGACCGTAACCATCTAACCAATTTAATTTTGAGCAAGTTACTTCTGTCCCTTGTAACAACTACTAACATATTCTGGTCATGGTTTTAGTTTTGTAATACTTACTTTATTTGCCACTTTTAAAAAGTGTCCGGTCTGGGGTTTAGATGGCATAGTTGTTTAAAACATTCACTTTAGATCATATACATGTGATGTGTGTCGTTGAGCCAAATAGCGTGGTTTCGGTCCGAGCAGGGTCTCCAGACTGTGCACAAGCGTATTATTGAAATAAAATCTAATCTATGTTAGTCCCGAATGACTTAGGCTGTGTTGAGTTGACGACCCCATCTCTCTCTCTCTCTCTCTCTCTCTCAGTATAGGTACTAACCAATATCTAGAATGTTTAATATTTTAGTGTGGTAGTGACGTTTGCAGTGTTCGGAAAAAAGTACTTATCGTTTCTTCAACAAATAAAGACGCACATAGCGACTATTCCTGAATTAATTAGAATTAATTAGCATGTCATACTTCGTGCACAGCTGGAAAAGTTTGTAACCATCGCATGTATAGCACCCGTAACATCTCTAAGATGTACATCGTATAGCGAGTATTTATCTGAATTAATTAGCATATCATACCCCGTGCACAGCATTCAAATCAGCTGGAACATTTTGCAGCCATCGCATGGAACTATTATTGATAAAAATATGAAGGTTGCACGGCGGCAAATAACCCATTTCCTGTGTTAAAAACAGTGACAACATATAAGTGTGCTCTAGACAGACACAAGTAATGATTCTCGTCGAAAAGACCGTTTTCCTTTTGACACCTGATACTAATAGCAAGGTTAAGTACTCAGATTATCTAAAACTCTACAGATTCTAAGATACTTAACCTATGGCCTATAGTAACTTGTACAATGTCTTTGACTGAGCTAAATAATTAGGAGTCTGGACTACGCTGCATGACTTTATCGAAAGTTACCCGCACTGTCCAGCCATATATACCTACTTATATGCACAATCGTATTATTTTACTCTTTAAACATAACGCAACCGAGGTCTAAGTTTTATTTGGAAGTTACAAGTATACACGTTCGCAACATAATGAAGATGGGCATATGCTATGCATTGTGCTATAATATAAAAGTCTATAAAGTCTATTGTGCTACGGCCTACACTTATTTCAAACTCCAACTGTCAAGGGTTCTTTTTCGTGCTTGCCAATGCGTGCATGAGACCTCGGTGTGGGACACTGTTCCTTAATGGGTCCTCCGTGCTGCACCACTAACAAGGTGAACCCACTCCGGAAAATCCCGAGGAACTTTTTTCGGTCAGCACCGTAATTGACCCCAGGATCTCCAGGTTAGCCCGGAATCGAACCCTGGACCACAACATTAGCGAGCCAGTGCCTTACTCACCGAGCCGCCGCTGCTCTCGGTATTATAACTTCTTATTGATTTATCATCATATATTCTTGGATACAAATACTTGTGTAAGTTGATGCGCAAGTAGAAATCACCCCATCGTATCGTAAATGTCGCATTCACTAAGTCAATTATGAAATGATAAAGTCAGTGTTTTCCCTGGGTTGCCGCATTCTTCCTTTTTTGCGCTGTCTAAACTAAATGATTGTATCAGCTTGTGTTTTTTTTACATCTCCACAGAGGGTTAGTTTTACTTAAACGTATAGATAATTTTATGGTGCTGTGAACGGATTCAGAGGGGATTTATAAAAACCTAGAAGCTAAAAATGGTTGAATGATAGCAAACAGGATATTACAGGCACACAATTCAAATATTGATATTTCTCTCGCATCTCCGAGTCTTTGTCAAATGGATACACCTTGGGATGGATCACGTGACTCTATAGGCGCGATTGTCACTGGGCTGGCAGAGGAGTTTCTGACACGTGGTCTCCAAGCTTGCCAACTCTCGGCTGAATTACCGGGTAATTTGATTATTATGAGCTGGCCTGATCGTCGTCATTATGCCAGAAACATCTACACCAACAACAATTCACACTAATTTCTAGCTAAGCGCTTGGACGATATGCCACTTAAGAACGGATCTGTGCAGACATTGTAGGAACGGAGAGTAAAACCAGGAACTTTTCAATCTGTCGGATATCATTTTCTGCTGGATTTATCAATTTGACTGTTTACCACACTTCATTAAGAATTTCCATTATAGCAGCATCTGTGGGGAGAAGACGACATCTCTTATAACAGATTAAATATTCCACTGTTTCATGTGAACATTTTCTGAGATCTTTAGGTAAGTTGAAATCATTACGAAAAACTTTTTTTTTCATCGATTAAATTATTTCGGTAAAGTTTGATAACTTTATCGTATTGATTTGATTCATATTTACATTTAGGTTTTTGGTTGCTTTTACAGATATAGGTTCAAGTTTATATATTCATATTCACAGATATGTGTTTATTCTCATATTCGCATGACTACGGATTTGTGTTATAGTCTTACAAGGGTTTTATAGCATCTGTTAGATTTTATGCTTATTTCTCTTATATAACATACCGGGTTTTCGAAAAAGAATTATATTTAATATTTGTGCGTTATTTTAAGGGTTCCTTTCCGACGTTTCGGATAGTTTTGTCTAGATTTGTATATTGTTTAAAAATGCAAGGGATAGATGAAAAAAAATGAAAATTATGAATATTCGGCGCGACTTCTGTATTGAATAAGAATTCTATGATATTGTATTCGGCATCCGGCTATTGTCTTATTAAACAAAATTTATACTGTTTTCGTATGTTATTAAGAACACTATCCATGTTATGAACAATAGTAACGGTCAGATAATGATGATGTTTTTGGCATGAATGGCAACATAGCGAACTAATTCGTCTAGTGCGGAAACAATATAATTGAATGAGTCCCTTCACTTGTCGTGACTCAATGTGTGTTTAAATCAGGCTTAACATCGCCATCTTCTATCTTCGTAACCCACATATCTATGAAGTGTTGATGAAATTCACCAAAATAATTTTGCTTCCGATACAAGCTGTCATTAATTCAATCAATACGTAAGTAATAGTTTTTGTTTAGTGTCAATTTCAAAATGGATTGAAAGGGGTTGGGTTGGTGTAGTTCTCAAACGACACGAATTGAATGACCGCTAGTCCCCCTTCATTGTTGTCATGATGTCCCGAGAAGTAATATTATTAGTGGACATGGTAATGATGTCACATGCTAGATTAATTAATTAATCAAGCTCGTTTTCCAATGACAAAGGTACAGAGGAATAAGATTATATCTTGGGTGGTTGTCGCATTGTTATTATTATTATAATATCGAACAAAGATATCCAGGAACAAATAATGAGTTGATTTAATTGGTATCGTCTCGTTAATCTACGATAAAATATTGGTTATACGTGTGATTCTGTTCGTGTCTTAAGGTTGTGATTAATTTTGTATCAATGTACATCTATTTGTGGTAACTAGTATAAGCTATTGTTAAACAACAATAATGATCAACCAGTTATTTTTAAACCCTCTTTCCATATCTGTATGGCTTATGTACATTTATTTATGCATTATAACGTCTGAAGACTTTCAGTTACGAGCAAACTGTCAACTTGTGATTTGATAAGGGGACCTCACTACACACAAACAAAATCGAAAAGAGACACACTACACAGACATTGCAAGCACAAAAATCCCAACAAATACCAAATCAAGTGAATTGATCCGAGGGTCAGTCGTAAGCGTTAATTCAACTGTACTCAAAATGAAAAACAAAACAATGATTTACAAGAAAGACACACTAATTATGTGTTTGATTTTGTAGCTGGACGTATTTTTAACGTTTTGTTTATGTATTGATCTACCGTAAACATATAATAAAAGTATCTGTATTTTAGCAACTTTGATCTATATGTTTATATGTAAATAGCAAGTATACCCATATGTAGGCTAACAACACAGCACAATTTACATGGAACACATTTTCAAATATATATTGACAAATGAAACGTGCATATAGATATATTAAAGATGGGTTCCCGCGTACAAACTGGGTGATTTAATGGTATATATGGACCAAAAACATATTCAAACTAATTAATTGGTCATAATTATGCTTTAAATCCTTCTCAAACATTGTAATTGCGAAGGAATGCCCTGCTATTAAAATTCGATCAAACCAGGTCATGTTTACGTCACGTCTTGGGAGTCAGAGGAGAAATCATTGCATACATAAGACGATGTTGTCTTTAATCGCTTACTATTTATTACAAATATCGAATCCTAATTAAATTCTCGGCTTATCCACTACCACCGTCTTTTTCCGTCATTTTTATCTCAGAAAGTATTGTACGTCTAACTCTTCATTAAGTTTATCAACTTGTACATCAAGCGCTCAATGTTCGCTTGTGACCTTTGACATCGTGCGTGCAGAAGGTCATAATCGTCGGGCTGTTGAGTAGGGGAACCCTTACATTTTTGTCCTGTATACGCTCCATGAGTGTTTTTTGGGGAATCCAGTATTTTTCTAGTAAGATTGGATATCTCTACTTTCCATATATACCAAAATTGCCATACTTTTATTGGAAATAACCACCCGATAAATACTTTTCTGGGAATCCATCTTTAAAGCAATTATATTCATCTGTATTCGTATCAATAATGTTAAACTAGTTTATTTTTAAAAGCCCTTTCCCATATATATTTATCAATGAAACATGTGCTTATAGATATATTATAGCAATTATATATATACATATGTATTCGCATCAATAATGTTAAACCAGTTATTTTTAAAGTCATTTTCCATACATAAATATATACACTAAAGAAAGATGTTTATATATATATAGCTATTATAGCCATCTGTATTCGTATGAGAATTGTGGGCCAATTGCCTATGAATTATAAATGACATGCTGTAGTTGTCTCAAGGGTGTCAAAGCATTAAAGTCAAAAGGAATATCGCACCTTGAGAACAGTGGATCAAGAAAGTCAATCGAAAGAAAAACAATGGCGTCCAATCTAAAATTCGTAATCATTACTGTTACAGTTTCAATTTCAGACATAAATTGCCATGTTTTTTTTTTAAAGTAGCCCAAAGGACTTGATATACACATTTTCTCTTAATCGAATCAGTGACTTGATTATTGGGGATTAATTATTAATTGAATACAATGAAGTCAATGATGTACGCTAGTTTAAACCCACGTGTAAGAGTTCTGAGAGCCACGGTAAAGGTTATAATTCTACTTAAAATGTAAATTTCCATGAGTCCTTTAGCGATCTATTTTTTTTAATTTAGTTTTGGGGTTTTATTATTATTTTTTTTTTAAAAAAAAAACATCATTTATTTGCCCCGGTGTGCATTCAGATGACAAAGTTTAGCTAGCTTAACGATCACTGCTATTTTTAATCCAATTAAACTTAAGCGTCTAAACGGCATATAAATAATAATATAGTGTGAATATAACAAGACATGGATGCAGAAAATACATAAAAATACATCGAAAATAAGAATAATTAATCGTGGTTTAACCCTTTTCTAATTTAACAACCGTTTAATTGCGATAAACACGTATGTCAATGTATTTCAGAAGATTTCTGTAAAAACCACATCCAGTATTGAAATAGTCCCACCCAATATCAAACGTGCATACAGAAAGGGTCTGGCCAACTATGGTCTCAATTATGATGGGTTAAGAAAAATGCTATTTTTGTCCAATCTTAGTACTATATGCTTTTACATATTATTACATAGTTCCTGCCTCTGACCCTCTATATATCTGCAGAACACTCATTATTTTAGATTTGTTTTGTTTTAATGTTGATCTATTAGAAACTTGCATACTAGATAACAAAATGGCGACCATGGCTACAGTTGGAAAGATTATCTCTATATATGGCGCTGGTCTCATCCCCAGCCTGATGATAAAATAATGTAATTAACCAGATGTTAATTCATTTTCGTTTCGCTTTATTTATATATATTGTTTTTAAAAATGTGTTGTACTACATTAACATCTGACATAATTTGGTTTGAAGTCGGTGTTCAGATAAGATGAATTCTTTTTTTTTGTTTGACTAATCAAATTGGGTTTGTGAATTATGGGAATGATTCTTAAAGGTTTAAGGGCGTAATAAGTTTCTAATGTAAATGTTATCCTTGGTTGCAGAACATTGTATAGAGAATTGGTTTTATGAAACTGTAAAATCAGACAAAAAAATAAATGGAACGAAATTGTGATCTAATTAAATATGTTTTCCATCGCTGTTGATTCGTATACAATATAAAGAAAACTAGCTGACGGAAATGACGTTATTTTATTCCACAAATCAAAATTTTAATGACAGGTTTCGTTTAATATTACAAGCATAGATTGATTTAGCAAACCTCAAAATTGGAAATAAAATTGGGTTTAACGTTCTATTTTACTGTAACTGGGCTAATGAAGACGAGCATACGCCATGAAGTGTGCTATGAGATAAATTGTGTCCAGACATTGTAGTGTCCGCCTACTCCTCATCAAATTCCAACTGTCAACGGTCATTTCACGTGCACGTCAATGTGTAAACGGAACCTCTTTTTTTTGTGGCATCCGAACAACTAGACGCTGTTCCTTGCCAGTCCCTCCATCCTGCACCACTGACAAGGGAAAACCACGCAGGAAAATTCAGGAGACCGTTCTCGGCCAATACTGGTTGGGAGTCCGTAATTTCATGAATGAAGCTATAGGACCGTGTGAACACTATCTAAACAATCTGGATATGTACACATTCTTTTGGGTCTTGTGATTTAAAAAGAAATCTTACAATGGTCAAAACCTTCAAATGATCGACCAATTTGTCCAATTGTACGAATTAGAAACGTAGAAATTGGACAAACGATGTGTTCCAGATAGAATAAATCACATTGTACCCATGGATAAAAGAAACTTGTCTTAAGAACAGCTCATACCGACGTTCACTTCCAGAAACATGTAGGGGAGATGACACTAAGACGTGTGACCTTTCGATTCTACAATTTTTTCATTTCCTTGTATCGGTTTCCAAAAGAGATTAGCTTTATTAAAGTTAATTAATATAACAACCCAGCGTTGGATTAACCAGTATATTAAATTGCATCACAAAAAGATTGAATTTGATATGACGCATGGTCGTTTTTTATGTTTCAATCCTTTGGGTTTTGAGTTGTTTTCTTTAACACGAGACCCGCAGTACACGCAGAATAAGACAAACCTGCAGAGAAAACAAACTACACAGACAATGCGCAAGAAATAAACAACCAATATCCCAAAAAAAAGAAATAAAAAAAGAAAAACAAATTACAAGAAAAAGGGGTGGATGGCTGAATGGTTAGCACGTGCGCGCTGTATCATAAAGCCTGGCATTAAGTCAACTGGCGTGGTTTCGAATCCCCGGTTGTACGTGACAAGGAGTAGGGTCGCCTGTCCAACCTCGTGGGTTTTCTCCGGGTCATCCGGTTTCCTCCCACTGCTAAAGACCCATACGCGCAAGCAAATTATTGAAATAAAATTAAACCATATGTTAGTCCCGAAATGACCTAGTTTGTGTCGAGTGGACGTTAAACCCCATTTCTCCCTCTCTCCCATTTCATTCCAGCTAAAATCTTAGATCACTTCGACATTTAGGGTTTTAATTTTGTATTCATAAACTGTGTCTACTGTATGTTTTGTTGACAGGATTGGCTGCAATGTCACAAGACATGAATGGGTTCCTTCCTTTTTCCAACATTGAAAATGTCATCTGAATACACAAGTGCTATCTTGAAGCAGGTGCTATTTTTTATAAAGACTTATACGTAACAGACCATTCATAATGGAGAGGAAAAGAGCATTTAACAGATTTGACGCACAGTAATCATTTTTTAAAAGCTGCTTTAAAGATCCCGAATGTCAAAATGCACTATCCATGTGTTTTCTGCTTCCGTTGTCTACATACTAAAATAAAGAAGATATCGTTTTATTATGTTAAATACATTACCGGGAACTATTTTTGATGGCAATCCGCACATTGTCTTTTCTTTGATGTTGTCTGGAGATTTGGCATCACCGTTGCTGTTTTACATGCTTATACTGGTCATTTAGCCCAGTGACTTGTCGCTAGGAAGGTTATATACTAATCGGCTTGTTGATAATTTGTCTAGATTTAAACCATGACAATAATTAGAGTGACCTACAATCATTCTGGAAAGATACGATTTGTAAACAATCGGGAACATTAGGAATACAGCTATGGGTTGCCAAGGATAGACTCTAAAATCAAATAATAGAGCGCGAACCGTTTAAATATTAATCACATGCAATCCCTGTCATTTGTTTCCCTTGTGTTCTTTTATATACAAATTATGTTCAATAGCACAATGCGAGAGTATGTCCGTTTTATGAATACTTTCTAGCTTAAGGGTTATTGTTTACATTAAAAATTATTTTGTCGTCACCAATAAATTTGTGGTTAGAGCACTATGTATGTGATTCCTGAAAAATTACGTGCTGCTGTATTTTCGTTCATACAACAAAGGGGGAATAGTTAAATCGAGTGAATTGTGAAATGACTTTCAGATTAATAAACTGTCAAAATAATAGCCAGGTGGCATCAGGTGCTCCTCGAAGAGTAAATATACTCTGCACTGCGAGGGACATCCGCCATAACTGTAAAAGTGAATCGCCAGAATTAAGTCTCAATGAAAGAGATCTGTGATAATAGTAGTCACAGATATATTATATATATCACAATTCGCCATAATTGTAAAATTATCCACAGAAATAAGTCTCAATGAAAGAGATCTGTGATAATAGTAGTAACCGATATATTATATATCACAATTCGCCATAACTGTAAAATTATCCACAGAAATAAGTCTCAATGAAAGAGATCTGTGATAATAATATTCACAGATATATTATATATCACAATTCGCCATAACTATAAAATTATCCACAGAAATAAGTCTCAATGAAAGAGATCCGTGATAATAGTAGTAACCGATATATTATATATCACAATTAGCCATAACTGTAAAATTATATAAATATGCCAAGTGAATCACCAGAAATAAGTCTCAGTGAAAGAGATCTGTGATAATAGTAGTCGCAGATATATTATATATCACAATTCGCCATAACTGTTTAATTATATAAATTATATAAAAATAAATCACCAGAAATAAGTCTCAATAATCTCTAGGTGGCAACCCTAGCATATCTTAATTTATATGGCAGATTACAGGCTCTGACATATCGGATCAACTGAGAAATGTATCCTGGAGCCTTCTGTATACTAATACCTTTTGTATTGAATTCCTGTTGTTTGATCAGTTTTACCGATCTAGTTCTGCAACCACCAGGTTTAGCTAGTTATAATTTAACGAGTATCCACCAGGTTTGTGAACTGTGATTTAATGATTACCCACTGTCCGTGTATAGATCCGATCTGTGGTTGTCATTACAAATCCTAGTCTTTTAGGGTAAGGTTTTCCAGTAAACTGACAATAATTAATGTCCTTGCTTTGCAACCTCCGTATATTGGAAACTGCATTTATCAATAGTCTTTTCGTTACTTATAGTAATCAAATAAGTATAATAACAACAATCAAATAGATAATTTTATTCCTTAAAATACGTTCAGAGCGTTATAAAATATAAATGTGTCACATGATATTATGTTTATATGCTTTAAACTCGACAGAAAGACAAATTAAAATGTCAATTATGTAAATGTCATTGTTTCAGACATGTGTTCAATTATGACAGCCAGCCCAGATAGCAACATGCGAATGTTCGCTGATTCAGGGCTCTTGAATGTTTATGTGTTTATAGTTTTAACGTCTGTATGTCAATTAAGTCATATTTTTAAATATAAGCACTGAATTAGGGTCAAATTGCCGAAAGGGATGTTATGGTGACATTCCTAATTTTAGCTTCGACTGACTCTATTTTGGTGAAATATTTAAGTAAAGTTTCAGTACGTGATGATGGATTTACAAATTCTGGAATAACTGGAAACTGATTATAAGTATGTGTTTTTTGTGTATTGATTATAAGACGTTTCAACACTAGGTTCTCTATCATAGTTATTCTGAATGAGGGAACCGCATATACCTCCTTAAGCAGAGATGGAAATGCCAAAGTATCTATTATAAACTGACAGCGGTATACTGTACTATCTATCCAACTCTTTGAATGAAATATATGCACCACCTTTGACTCTGCATTACCATTGTAATGGCCCGTTGAATATTTTAAGTTTGCTCGTTATCATGCTGGCGGTTCAGCTGCATAAACAAACAATCTTGAATTTAGTTGGTTGTCGTATTATGTTTTGTTATTTGTTGACAATGGGATATTTTATGCTGGCTGTACAACTGAATAAATAAACATCTTTGAAGTTTGAAGTCGTATAATTTGTTTGTTGGTGGTCGTAGTATGATTCATTATCTGTTGACATTGTTCAACATTTCGTTTTACTTATCTTTACTACACTAGGATCTGGAAGAGTTGTTATATACTCTTCAAAAAAAGTAGGGTATATTGAAATGCAAATACCTATGCAGGTTGTGATATGATAAATAGTCATGGACACTTGGCATGCTTTGAGAGTATGTTCACAGATGAAGAACTTATCGCCACAACAGAACCACTGAGCTGCACATGCGACACGCAATAGCGCCATACACGTGGGAGGGGTTCATTGTCAAATTTGACACTTCAAGGATTGGTTGATGAAAACTGTCGCGTGCTGGTTTATCTATCCATGTTTGCTTTCCTATCGGTTCTTGCATAAGATTTACTGTTTAGCGTATCTTTGCTTTAGTGTGTTACGTTTAATTTGATCGGGAGACGTGTTCGCCGACGTCAACGTCAACCGACAACACTGCAAGAATTGGCCGTGGTACAGCAAGAGGAGTGGGTCAGATTGCCCCAAATCGTGATTTGACGGTTGATTAGGAGCATGCCACGACGAATTGCTCAATGTCTGAGGATTGATGAAGGAATTACTCATTATTAAGACAAAAATCAAAAACGTCCATTTTCACTTTTGACGGTGTATCTCTTTGCGAGTGAAATGTGGCCGACAGATAAGCCGCCCATATGAACTATTTATGTTCATGTGTCGGCAGTTGGCCTGTTATTAACATACACTGGTTACCTCTAATAAAAATAGCAGTGCATTTCCGCAGTTTTGCATTGTTTCTGAATATCCCCTACTTTTTTTGATTAGCCAATGAAACGGTCTGTTGCGGTGAGATCTTGGAACTGTGGCCATCCATCTATCAACATCAACGCTGATTTGTTAATTAAATGTCTGGCGTCATAGCCGCTTGTATGACCCATGACGCGACCTCCCACTACAACTTATCAGATCTTCATCAAAAATATATATAAAAAAAAAACGTGTGGGCGGGGATTGGGAGCTTCGGTCAAGGTGTATACTATGTTTGACACTGTGTAGACATTCTGTTAATACCTTATGGACTTGTTTATGTTTAACCGTTCCCATGTCTCCTGCATTTAACCAATATTACTATCATCAAATCCAACGTTTTTATTCTTTTGGCACCTCGACGTCTTCCAAAGACGTATCCACGTGAATGACATCGTCTTATGAATATAAACTGTAATAATATATTCTTACGTGTTTTATATGCTCCTTTCAAGGGATCTTATTTTTCGCACCCTGTAAAATATGTTAATGGAATATATCCAGTCGTCAAACTTTTCAGTATCTATGGAAGCGATTTAACATAAGCAACAATGCTTGTTATTGTATCCATATATAGTATGTAAATACGTCATTGGCTAAGTGGGTAAGACGCTGGCTCGCTAGTCTGGAGGTCAGCTTTTCGATCCCTGCATTGGCCGAGAAAGTTCATCCGGATTTTCCGACGTTGTTTCTCCTTGTTAGTGGTGCAGGATGGGGGGCCTGACAACGACAGCTGTCTACTTGTGGTAAGAAAAATGTTGGCGTGCACATAAAAGATCCCTTGGCAATTGGAATTCGATATAAAAGTAGGCTATAGTGCCGCTGCGCTGGCAAAATCCCCCTCATAGTACGCCTTCATTTCATTTTGTAATAAACTATTGTTTAACTCAATGACAATAAAAATAAATAAACGGCTGTTGCTGAGATGTCTTTAATTCATTTTTTGCTGCGGACACACATTTCCGAATATGCAGAATAAATTGATAAAAACGACTGCCACTATTTACTTTATATATTACCATGTATAATACAATCTAACTGGCCTTTTTATAAATCAGCTTCTTTTATTCATGCGCCATTGATGTTTTTGTACATTGTCACACGGAATATTGGTGATGAATGAAGCCTAATAGCATATTACATGGGTTCTTTAATATTTCATTGCTTCCATCCCGAGTGGATAATCTTCCAATATATTAAAAGCGGTCTGAAGTGGCAATTAGAACAACCAGCAGCCAGTTTCCTCTTCTTTCTATATTTGTGTAATATTTGCTGAGAATGGCTTTCGATCCACCAAATGCTTAATGAAATCAATCGTATCGCTGCTTTGAACCTTTTCCAAGGCGATGCCAATAATGGTTTTCCGCACTGGTGCTTAGATCTGTCCGCCAATAAAAGCTTATCTACGCCATATTAATCATTATACATCAATATGTGAGTTATTTATCAGATTTTGATACTTTCCTGATTTGATATTTTTCAGACAGGTTTTAAAATTAATAAATCAGTGGTTACTAAAAAGCCTACACACCTTTAATTAAGGACCTAATTTATTTACTTTATCCATTCAAGAGTTATATGTGGGAGTTAATGTTTGCAAACCATTATATTTTATCGCGTTTATAATCCACAATTCAAATAAAAGGTTTTCTGAGCAACCAATCATTAATTTGCTCTAAAATGCCATAATCACTATTCGCTAAACATGACCCTGCGCGCCATTTGCATTATCGGAAAATATCAAATTTCCAACGGCTTAAAGTACGATAAATTCTATAACTCAAATCAAAATCAAAATATCCACTGTCTATAATCTCCCTGCTTGGATTCATTCGGATTTAAAAGCGGCCTATTAAAAGATTCTGTGAAACTTATAGGTGGCACTAGCGTATGTTGACTATATATCGTCTGCTATGAATGATTAAGTTCATTATATCTTTGTAAATTATGAACATAATTAGACCAATGTTGGATTTGTATTCCGTTTAGAGATGCAACTTCCACAATATTGTACTTTGAAAGGGATTAACAATCTACCAATGGACTTTAATAAAGCTTTCATTTAAAGGTATCCATACGTCATTCTTTAGATATCCTAAAATCCATTATGTTGATCCATAATTATTTGTGTAAATTCATTATAATTCCATTATGTTGATCCATAATTATTTCACAATTCCATAAAGTAGATCCATAATTATTTCATAATCTCATAATGTAGATCCATAATTATTTCATTGGGAATATCCATAATTATTTCACAATTCCATAAAGTAGATCCATAATTTATTTCACAATTTCATAATGTAGATCGATAATTATTCCATGGTCCATTGAGAATATCCATAAATAGTTCACAATTCATTGGATAAATCTATAATTATTTCACAATTCCATTATGTAGATCCATAATTATATCGTAGTATGTTGTGCAGATCCATAATTATTATTTCACAAACTCATAATCCATTGTGACGATCCATAATTATTTCAGCCAGTTGTTCAGATCCATAATTATTTCACAATCTTTTATGAGGACCCATAATATGTAATAAAATTTAATAAGGATTAAGAATTGTATTTTCAGTTAAAATGGATACCTATTACAGTTGTCTGTTCGTTATAATCTGCGTGAATTTCAGTGAATGTCATTAGATGGTAGGGAGGGATTACCTTGTTATTTCATTAATTACAAACTGTATCTTGGAACAGTATTATGAATTACCTTTATAGAACTAATAAGAAAACCGAAGGTATGAACGCAGTTTGACTTTGATAATGTAAATAGTCTGTTATTTTCAGTTCAAAGCAGTACCTATGTATCACGCGAGCAACAACTTGGTTCTGCCATATCCGATCGGTATTGAAAATAGAATATGAAAGAAAATTGTTTCTTTATGTCTGGGCTTCGCTTTAAAAAAATGTTCAAAGGGAAGAAACGGAAGGAGGATAGTCACGATCTTCGAACTCCATCAAGTAACTATGTCCCAAAAAGTGTGACAGGGGGCGGGCAGACAGACGGAACTACTTATTTTAATAGTCCCCTGCTTTCTTCTAGAGGCGGGTGTAAAAAAAAATATATGTATTTCGAGTTAGAAAGTACGATGTAATAAAATGAAGTGGAGTTTAAACATCTTGCAGTGGCCTAATAAAGTCGGGCATACACTATGCAGTCTGCTATTGTCAAGGGTTCTTTTACGTGCACATCAACGAGTACAGAGGAACTCGGATGGGGACAAAATACCGAGGTCAAACGTGTACATATATTCCTGAACGTATTTCCCTTTAGTCACTTGGAAGTCGAAGAACCGTAGTCTCTGTGGGCAGTACGTTTTACCTCGCATTGATTGAAAACGTAGCCATAGAAATGTATCATAGGTTAATCTCATAATAACCTAAAAAGTGTACTGGCAACCTACTTTTCTGTGAATTGCCATTAAGTACACGTAGCCGTTTTTCAACGACGGCCTCGACGACGGTCTTCCGGTCAGGAATCAGAACTTGTCATAACCAAATGATCAAACATGCTTTAAATTGTAACCGCTTAACATTTATTAAAACTGATCAAATAGCCGGTAGAATTTCAAAAGATATAAAAATATCAATTTAATGTGTAATTTATGTTATGAAAGACTGTTCACTGCAATAAAAATATCACTTCAATGTGTGTTTTATGTAATGGAATACTGCTCACTTTAATGTTCCTTCAAGAAAAAAGACCATAATAATTCTTTAGATTGTGTATTATGACTCCAACCGTTATTCAACTTCAATCAGAAGGCAGTCACTTTCCTCGTAATCAATGAACGGTTTAGCAGTTAGCGGATATGTTTTAGCGTAATTTTTAACTTGTGGGCTATTCGTCTTCCAATATTCGTCTTTCTAGATTTATCAACACTCAGACATTATTATCCAGAAAGGTCTCGCCAATTAATGGTTCCATTCCTTCTCATGTGGAAACTATTAATATTACATGTGATGATGGCAGTATGTTGATACTGGCCTCGCGACATCACTCCTATTAAATCATTCTGATATAAGCCAATGTGGCCAGTTTGTTAAACAGTAAGTCAACGGTCATCAATGATAAAGAGTTTATCGATAAGTCGGCCTTTCGTCAATATGTTAAGCATGATAATAATATCGCGATTCTCGAGGTTATAAGATTTATAGCGGCTGAAGTTAGAGTCTATTGTTAATAATATATTGGTTATAGCATATCGTCTATAGGTTGTAATATATAGCATCAAGGGGTGTCGCTCCCATTTACTTGACTGACGTTAGTTTACCGTAGCAATTTATGAGACTTGAAATGAGATGAAACGAAAATTTAAGTTTCGTCAGTCTAATACATATATCAGGGGCGTAAGACCCCCCACCCCGCCTCTCAGCTACATACACATTTTGTAAAACAAAGTGTCATGGTCGTCAGTTGGTGGGATGACATTCAAAGCGCAAGACAATGATATAGTGATATATTAATCGTGTTAATTAAAAATGAAAATTAACGTCAAACAGGGGGGGGGGGGTGCATTTCGCTTTAAAAATCTCAGTGTGGATGTATATTCGCCAAAATGACGACAGAGACCATGTATTTCTCAAATATTTTCAAGGCCGGGGTGGTGTGTGTGTGTGTGGGGGGGGGTATTCGAATTGTCTTTGGGAGGGTGTGTGTGGTGTGTATTTTCAAGGCCGGGGTGGTGTGTGTGTGGGGGGGGGGGCTATGTGAATTGTCTTTGGGAGGGTGTGTGTGGAATAGCTAAAAATGCCAAGACCGCTCGATTTTTCTGTTGTTAGGGTGTAGGGTGTTATTCACACGCCCCTGGCGGTATATTTCAGTGTACACCTTTTGACTTTCAAAGAAGGCGTAAAACAGAATTTAAGTCATAACAAGAAATAATTCACTACAGTTATCAAATGCAAAAGCAATAACATCGACGAGTAACAAAGACCCTCGAGTGTCAAGGATTTTGTTTCGTCTTTCGTTCTTACGTATAATTTTGGAAGCCGATAGCTTACTTTACCTCTTTTGTTTTAAATATTTTAATATGTCTTTTAAGATTTGTCTGAACTAAGATTGCAAACGGGGGTCTGTTATATTTCAGAGTTTCATGACAATCTTTACATTAGCAAATTTAATCCAAAACAGCCAACAATATGTGCTATAAAATATGCTACTAGCTCGAATATCCAATAATATAAAAATCACTGTGTAGGACTCAATTAACTTATATTGATATGATAGTAAAACGATAATGGATAAATGAATAGGTTCATAATTGATAAACAAATAGATATTATTATTATTTCACAAATACAACATTTTTATTCACCTGACGGGGGCTTTACAGAATCGCACACGCAGCGATTGTTAACGACTAATATATTGGAATGTCATTTCATTTTCATTAATGGAAATTTGTTGCAGGAACACCCATCTATATGACTATAATATATATTTTTAGAATCTGTCATCGATTTGCGTGAGAAGTTAATTCACGGTTGCCCAGGAACTTGTATCTGCCATTTTCTATAATCAGATTGCCAATTGGGACTCTGAATTCCGCACTCATATACGTGTACTATGGAAATATGGTAATACTCCAAAATTTATATGCTGAACACAAGACAGTGGCATATTTTAAACGAGTTATTATTCAACACACTTCAAAATGCCAGTCACTTGTGTCGAGAAATAGGTTCAGTAGGGCAGACATGATCAGGTTGAGGACCACCGCTGTGCACGTCTTATCTGTTGTTGTTCTTAGTGTTTAACGTCCGCTTCCACCGAAGGTGATATCGCAGACAAGTTTTGTTTTTAATTTTTATTATCTCAGCGCACGCACAGGGATCTTTCCTGTGGGTGGAAACCGGAGTAACCACACGCGGTGGAGAAGGCGCGCCTATCTCCAAGCCACATACGCTCACACCAGGGGTCGAAACCACAACCGCACGCCAGAGGTGACCGGCCAACTAGAGGTCGAAGCGCTGCACTCTAGACCACTAGGGCCATCCCAACCCCCCGACACATCTCAGCTACGAAGACCATGTTAAAAAGGTTGTTAATCGGATGTGATTGTTTTGAGCTAAGATTGGGGCTATTTATTTAACCTTGCAAACTCGTTTTCCAATTCAAGCGTGTATCGTCCTGTAAATGAATTTTACAATACCATAAACTTGACACATCCAAAATAACTAAACGGTTATCTTTGTTCATAATTTAACAAAATCAAATTGTGATTTTTCGGATCACGCACGGCCATGACACCTTACGATTTACAAAGCATCCGGCTCAATTTGCTCTGGTTTCAAACCACAATTTAGTGCATGCAAATTTGATCTAAATATTTAAGAAATTTGATTAAAGAACAAATGGGCAGTACTGCCGTAGAAAAGGTAAAATAACCATCGAAGATATTCGCGTCGGCTATGTCAAAGCCTTCTTATAGCCCCACATCAATACCCTGTCAATGGATCGGCAACTGTGTAGTGTTATTATTTCTATGCACATGAAAGAGAGGAAGAGAGAAATGGGGTTTAACGTCCACTCGACACAAACTAGCTCATTTCGGGACTAACATATGGTTTAATTTTATTTCAATAATTCTCTTGCGCATAAGGGTCTTTAGCAGTGGGAGGAAACCGGGAGACCCGGAGAAAACCCACGAGGTTGGACAGGCGACCCTACTTCTTGTCACGTACAACCGGGGATTCGAAACCACGCCAGTCGACTCAATGACAGGCCTTATGATACAGCGCGCACGTGCTAACCATTCGGCCATCCAACCCCCCTCAATGCACGTTAAAGTTATCCCGACAATTGGTTGTTTATAGGCGAGAAAATTGTCCGGAAATGGTCATATTTTATAATTACCTATTTCACAACTTGGTCATGAAAATCTTACAGAAACAGAATGAAATGTGGTTCAGTGGCCTTGTACTGTTCTGCACTAATAAGACTAATGATGACAGCATGGGACTTTATTCGCTTGATTTGATTTATATGAAATAGGGTTTAACGTCCTATTGTTCTGTTATGACTGGGCTAATGACGACTGACAGCCATACAGTGTGCCATTGGGGAAATTTTGCCCATCTGCAAAGGAATCTTTTACGTGCACGCCAATATGTACACGCGCTCGGTTTTTCTTCCCATCCGAACGACTAGTCAACTGCCCTTGTCAGACCCTCCGTCCTGCACCACTGACAAGGGAAAACCACGCCGGAAACCCCGATGAACCTTCTCGGCCAACACCGGACCGAACCCCCGACCTCCAAGCTAACGAGCCAGCGTCTTACTCACTTAGCCACCGTTGCTCCCGATTTGATTTAAACGTTAGTTGTTTATTGCTTGCAATGTCTAGTTTTTGTCCGCGAGTTTGTTTTATGGGTTTTGTTTGCTTATGGTCAGATCATCCTGCACTTACAATTACGAATCTGCTTGCCAAGCTATTTCATTCCATGCCAAGGACAACAGCTGCCTGTCTACAGTTTTTTCGATTGTTCTATATATCGTAGATATGCTACAATGATGCAAACATAATATTTAACTGTCAGCTAACTGTCATCACAATAGTTATAGCATTTAATAAATGCCACTTGATAACAACAAGATCGTTATTCTCGACGTTCAGAGTTTTTCTCTTGCTATCAATTTTGCAATCTTATCATCTATTCTCCACAATAAAAAAAGAGAGATGAAGGTAGTACAAACAATAAGCTCAATTACCAGTACTTTGTATCAACGGCTGAATAATATTAAAGATTTATAGAACAGAAATAAAACGTCCAGCATCTAGCAACCTTGTTCACCTGATTAGTTACTACAATATATAAATAACAATACACACAGCCCAACAGTTGATAATGGTTTTAAATAATAAAACACATCGCTGTTTGTAATTTCATTATTAAAGATACATTATGTAAGATTTAGATAAAGAGCTAGCCATTCTTGCTATAATAGTGCGAAAATAGATAATGTAAATGAATAATTTGAAAATTTCAGACCTACAGGAAGACCTGCAATAAGCAGATTTAGCTCTTGCATAATGTATGTTTTATGTAAAACTTTAAAAATACCAACAACACAAATATGTCTCAGGTGTAACTCCGTCAAATACATGTAAGAATGATGAAAGAGATTTGTCAGAACTAATTAGAATGTAAAAGGACATCATTTTGTCTCGGTAAGAACCCGGATTCGATTCTGGTGTTGGCCGAAACAGTGCCCTTGCATTTTTCAGCTATCAAGACGGAGTTAAAATTGAATCAAGTTTGGACTAAAATGGGTCGGTTGTCTTTATTTTTTTTATTATTTTTGTTGTTTAATTTTCAACTTTATAATTAACCTTTATTCTAGCATGCGTATGCATGATCTTTTATTCTGTGTTTAACTTTAACTCTGGCATGTTTGGACTTTGAAAAAAGTACTCTTGAATATGTATGATCTTCTATTCTATATTTAACATTGTTTTTTTGGCACGTTGAGTTAAGAGAAAAAAAAGTCAATATCACTTCATTCACATTTCGGGTGTTGTTTGCGGGGCAGGGAATGCTTGGTCGTTCTGGTGCTACTTCTGAATTCTGAATATTTATTGAACTCGTGTATAAATACACATCATTATCTATAAACGCCAATTTAAACTGTTCCCAAGCTACTGTACTCGATGACATACATTGACAAAAAATATATAATTTGTAGGAATGTAATCAACAAACAATATCTATAATGTCACGATAGTTTAAAACAGTTTATTCAAGTAATGCAATGCCGTATTAAGAAGAAATCTAAGAAATCTAGAAAAAACACCGGAGGCCATTAATTACCACTCGGGTGTGAATTGAGTTATTAAAACACGTAACTCAACTCATAACCTGGTGGCACGCGAAACTCAAATTTAATCAAATGGGTTTTAACATTGGTCCGAGTTTATCTTCGATACGCTTCCCTTAGCGGAGCGTGAAAATGGCTAAATGCAGGCACTATTGATGTGGCTGTCGTTATCGGGTCCAACAATCTTACCTTTCTCTATAGAACGATAAACCTAGGTAATAAATCATTTTGTGCGAATCTTCCTTCCTTTGTTCATTGTTTGTGTTGCAATTTTCAACTAGATTTGCAACTGGTGCATATGTGTATAACCACACGATCAAGGAAGTAATATATAAAATAATATATACGCATAATGAATATCAGGATTCGTGTGTTTGCTGATTGATATATTTTTGAACAGCAGACATTGGTGCTGTTTGATACGTGTTTTTACCAAAAATTAGGTCAATTCATCATATTTATTCATATACTGAACGGGTTTGGACCATTTTCTGACTAATATTTCATACAGGTATTGAAAATCCACCAAATGACGTTCGTTCGTTCGTTCTTGGGGTTTAACGTCTGCTTCCACATAAGTGATATCGCAGACAAGACATAGGAGAGCCGAAGCTGAATCCTGTTTTTTAAAATATGATTTTGCAATCTTTCCATTTGGCCTTAGGCCATGGACTTGGTTTAGTGGGTCACCAAATGACAACTATCGGCTTTAATTATTCGAGATACATACAAAGGTATAAAAACATTGTTAGCTTTACAAATTTTACAATAAACAAGTATGACAGCTAATTGATTATCAGACACCGAAGTCACGCAGCAAAGGGCAAATGGCCACCAACAAAGCCATGCACAATGGGAAACAGGTATGTTACCTTCCCAGGTACAGTAAGCATAATTTGTCTTGCACCTGATATTCGTCGGAATTAACGGCTATAGGGGGTGATTATACGGACTCTTTAAGACCCGGCTTGTTGCTGGAGGGTCATTTAGAAACAAAGTCCACAGCCAGAGTCAGCAATTTGTTGAAATACTAACGACAATATTGTATGGAAATACAGATGTTAATATACAGGAACTAATTCAGGTACAACTGATAACACTTAAAGAATAAAAGATTACTCTATCGGGATGTTCATATGGAATAAGTCGTTATTTAAGAACAAGTAAAGCATGCGCTACCACTAGGGATTATTTTGTTATTGTAAAACTGAGTCCCGTAGTTTTTCAATTATCTAAAATTGAAAAGAAACGAACTGGTTTCCTTTGTTCGTCTTTATGACAGGAAGCCCTAAAGACCATCGCAAATAAATTCACTCATTTGACGATCTTCAGTCAATCAATTCCTTAAACCCAGGGGAACACATTAATAGCAAAAAAATCTAGAATTGAACGAGCACAAATAGTATTTAGGTTTTAAGACAAAAAATATCTGCTTCCAAGAAATTCGCAATGTTTCAAGTTAAAAAGACACGTGGCTAGCTGCAGTTCATTCATCGAAGCAATCAACTAAAAAAAGCACTTGGTTGGCGATAACGTCTTTCTGTGCTTTCACTTTATGTTCAAACAAATGATTTATTCTTACGACACAGACCGGAGACACAATATGGCGCTTGGGAGTACTTACAACTTCTGTATGTCTCCTTATACTCATTACCGTTATTATTCATATTCTCCACAGACTGGAGTAACGTCAATATGGAGGAAATTTTAGTCTCCGCTCGCATATAATTCACGAGAAATTAACTAAGCCGCAGTGTAGCATGCGATGCGTATTTTGAATATACGTTTAAGTTCAAAGAGAATAAATTTGTTCACAGGCGTGGATTGTCAGATGAAATTTCCAGAACATAAGTACGACATTACTTTAGATATATTAGTCTGGAGGCTCAGTGCGGGGGGGGGGGGGGTCCATCAACTGGGCACAAAACCAGGCCCAACTTTTCTAGAGTAAAATTTTGCCTAGAATACGGTGCCGAGTGGTAATCAGTCCGCCGTTGGGGCGTTTTCGAGATATTCGGGGTCAAAGGTCAAATGTGTTATTTTGCACTGAAAGTGAATGCGCAGTCATTCTTGTATCATGAAAATAAGGTGAAAATTTTACTCTAGAAAAGTTGGGTCTGGTTTTGTGCCCATTTGATGGACATCCAACTCCCCCTCCCCCCCGCGCTGACCCTCTGGACTATATGTAAGCGCATACGGCAAACAACAGAACCACTCTCTGTCGGGCAGACAATTCTGATCCATTTAAATTGGATGGCTATCCTCCCATGAAGGTCAAAAGATACAACAATAACATTAGGCTTTACAGTGACTAAATAATCCAAAGAAAGTATTTTTAGTAAATACGTTTTAAGATTTTGATTACTCCCTTTCCTTTATTAGACTGCAAAATTATCCTTTTCTAATTTTAAGTTTATTTCTTGATCCTGTAGCTATATATAAACGAGATGGTTAGTGTGTGGGTTTGTTCGCTACCGGAAACGCGGTTGAACCTTCAATATCAGCAAGTCGATCTAAATCAGTCTTTATCACGGAAATCCAACAGGTAACATGTACCAGTATACGCACACTCCGTCCGCACAGTGTTTGCTCTGATTGGGCCTAATCTGGCTAGAGGGGGATTTCTCGGGACATTGTTTCAAGAATATGCAATTATACGTGGGTACATGCAGGTTTGTTATTGCCTGAGTATATCTCTTGATATTTCCTAACTCCATAATAACCAATTTCTCTTACAGAGAATTTAATTGTGCATGTTCTTTATTTAGTATTTGATGCAGTGTTTAATGATGAAACTGGGCAATTAAACCCATTGAGTTATTGTGGAAACCTATACTGGCCCAAAACTCAAAATAGAGACCTTATAAGACACACATATCCGGGTAACTAAGCTATTGCTATAATATATTAGTTCATTTAATGTCAGATAGTTTTAGTACTTTTGGAACTGAAATGTTTAATTTCCTGCTTCATTTCAAACTGCGTAATTTCTTGTTAAAATTTCGTAAAATTCAGGTTTAGTTTCGTACTTCCTTGTTTTGTTGTTGCGCAACAGTTCGGAAGTATCGTTACGCTTATCTTGTATAAATGTTAAGCGAAGATAATTATCGCTCATTATGAATAATCTTTCCCTGTGGATGTCTAATAGCTTTTTCTTAATACCGTTAAAATAAACAAATAGCGCCTACGTTCAGCAGTTAAAACATGGTGGTCGTATAGCATATTATAAAACATTGTCGTAATATGCCTATTATAACACATGGTTGCAATGCCAATTATAACAGATGATCGTATAACACAGAGTGGTCGTATAACCTATTATAAAACATGGCCGTAACACTGTTATAACACATGGTCGTAATATAGAATATTATATCATACGGTCGTAATATAAAATATTATAAAACATGGTCGTAATATAAGTTGTTATAAAACATGGTCGTACAATAATCTATTATAACACATGGTCGTACAATAATCTATTATAACACATGGTCGTACAATAATCTATTATAACACGTGGTCGTAATATATCACAGTATAAAACATGATCGTAATATAAACTATTATAAACATGGTCGTAATATAAGTTGTTATAAAACATGGTCGTAATATAGAATGTCATAACATGCGGTCGTAATATAAACTATTATAAAACATGGCCGTACAAGTTGTTATAAAACATGGTCGTACAATAATCTATTATAACACATGGTCGTAATATATCACATTATAAAACGTGGTCGTAATATATCACATTATAAAACATGGTCGTAATATAACCTATTATAAAACACCATAACCTTGGTTCTAATTCGGTGAGAGTGATGAAACTCAAAGCATAGATTCATTATATTAATCCCTTGACTAAGTACGATGATGCGAATTGTCTGCTTAGGCTAATCAATTGGAACATAACAACTCTGCTTTTAATTGAGGTAGAATGTTTAAACTTAGTGTAGATGTTCATTAGGAGAATGTTCTCATTAAGTTCGATGATTAACTTTTTTCCGCTAAAGCTAAGCCATTTCATTTATCGATGCCTTGGGACAAGATAACTTTGATTCTACTGATTAAAAACTTAGTTTCCCTACCAGGTATTTCAAACCTTGACTGCGTTCGATAGTGGACATTTTCTGCTTAGACTAAGTATAGATAATCAGTTGATTGCTTAATACTTTTGAAAAAGGTAAATGCACAATTAATTAATATGTGTCATCTATTTATTTTAGGATTTCGGCGGGGGACATCAGCCTCAGTGTTGACTTGCTTATTATAACACGTCGTCATAATACCATTATAACACATAGTCGTAATATTGCCATATTATAACACCTGATCGTAATAGTATAACCTATTATAAAGTTGTCTTAATACTAAACTATCGCATAATTTAGCTGTGAGTATAGACTTGGTGGCGAGTACGAGACGAATGATTAAGCTATCTCGAACAACTGATACCACTTCTAAATTGTAAGTGGAGGAGGACCGCACTACACGCAAAACAAAAATCTACAAGATAAACCTGCGGACAAGACTGAAAATAGACACCGGGCCTGTTATGGTACAGGCTTCACTAACAATGAAAAAAAAATGATTTACAAAAAAGACGTAACAGAAATAATGCGACCAATCTTGTTATGGGTCGTATGCGTATCTTCTAAGCAGGTCGTGAATTAATTCGCCTGTCTAAACTTTTCGAGTTCTCCCATGCACCGACATGACCTTGTTGAATTGAGTGAACAGATCATTCAATTCACTGATTTCGTCACCTTCTGTTAGCTAAAATTGAAATCAAAATTAGTAAAAATAATCAGGGTTCGAAACAAACACTTAATCGTATGGTTGAAAAACACGGGTTTTGATGGCTCGAGTGTATTAAGCGAATCAATAGATATCATGCATAATATATGATAATGTTACCTATCAGATGATCACAATAATATGATCGCTGGTGTGGGAATTGGGAATTTATATAGCGGAGCTATATGAGAAACCAATTTACCTAGCTCGATCTTCTCGCCTTATATGACGGTTCTTAATTTCACACGGCGTTTATTTTGTCTTGTTTGGCGACTTTATGATTTATATTTAGTAGAAAATCGAGCCTTGAAAGCATGTATTAACGGTTGTCGGGATGTCTTTGTGATAATTATTTGAGGTGTCATATAATCATTAGTACAGCTATATATATGGAATTGTAGCAAGATACGACTTTAAGGACCGTAATAATTCCACAGTCTATCGCAGAATATATCAAAACAAACTCTTTATCATAAACTCGCTGTACATGATCCAATAAACGATATGAAATGGGCTTAACGTACTAATTTTCGAAACCAACTGTATGACATTTTGCCCGGATAGAGGCTACTTTAAGTTACTACCAACGTGTACATGGGACCTGTTTTTGGTCCAACGTGTACATGGGACCTCTGTTTTTGGTCAAACGTGTACATGGGACCTCTGTTTTTGGTCCAACGTGTACATGGGACCTCTGTTTTCGGTCCAAACGACTAGGACTGGTTCCATACACTTGGGGACCCAACTCATGTTCTTTTATGGGCTACGCTTTTAAAAACAGCCAAGGCGTTATCAATTCAGTACAATCGACATGACACGTTTTGGACAATTGCGCATCAATTGGCGGACTTTAGATTTTGTGATATGGCGTCACACTTCTTGGATGCCTGGTTCCTTGGTCATTGTTAAAATTAAGATCGAACCGTACCCGTTTTCAAAACCTTAATTGTACTTTGTAAATAAGTTTGTGCACTCTCTCTAGCTACATTACCAGAAAGATGTAAGTTATTTGGAGGTCTTGGAATTAAGATCGGCCCGTACCCGTTTTTTGAACTTTAAATGTGGTTTGTGTACTTTTTGTATTCAGCAGACAGCATGTTTAAGTTATTTTTGAAAACAAGACTAACACTACATGCGTGCTAAACTCTTGTATTCGCCATTTTAACGAGTCCGGCAATAATAAATCTTCCAACGTCTTTTTGTACGATTTTTTTAAGTACAAGTCGACTAATTGTCATCATTTATCTTCCTTATTCCAGTCTAACACCCATATACCTTCATTACAGAACATCAAACCTTTCGGCTTAACAACTGCAACCCTTTTTAACTGTTACTGAGTGGCCAACAACCAACACCTCGGCTGTTATTTCAGAATAACTAATATTTCACTACATCTGGTGAATATTCTACATACTATCAAGGGAACAATAAGAATAAGAGTTAGGAAAAGATCGCTAGATCGTCAGTTTCTAATTCTCTATGGACAATAATTTTTAACAAATATATGGCCGATGAAGTCTATTATATACCGATGTATTCTACTGTATCACAAAGGTCGTCAAGTCTGGCAGGATTCTTTAACCGGCATCTATTTTCTAATATTGCGTGAAGACACTCTTTGCAATGAAGACAGTTGGCTTATCAATTGATTTATTCTGTAATGAAAAGAAGAAGTGGTTGAATTTTAACCGGATGTTTTTAATTTTCTGGGAATTAGATTTTTTTCTCGTAAAAGGTTAGTGCACAAAAATAAACAATTGTGTTCGCATAAATATTTTGTTTTCACAACTGTTGCATGTTACAAATCTTATGACATTGTTGGTTTTTATAACGCTTTTTTTTTGAAGGAAATGTTTCATAGCTCAATGTTGAATTTGTTTTTTGCATTTTGCAACACCCAGCATTTGTTTAATTAGAAAATACCCCGCATATCTTCAAGATATCCCTATATACATTAAAATATGAGAACTCGTGGTGTGTATTAATTAATAGGATGTATCGGTCTACAAGTTTATATCGAATTATTTACAAAGATAATGTGTTATACCCGGGAGTTAGCGGATGAAATCGAAGCCTACAAATCGATCAATGGAAACACAGGTAAACGGACAAATGTCTTGTATCAGATCTAGATCCGTGGATTAAAAGTCAGTGTTTTATGTTCTAACGGGTCGAATACAACATTAATCAATTTAGATGATTTCAGATATAACCCATTAGTCGCAAAAAAAGGCCTGGGAACTATCTTTCGATTTGTATTAATTAAATTACACCGTTCGTAAAACCGATGATCGTCATTTTGGAGATTATGAATTCCTTGCAAACTGTAATATCAGTTCCGTTCAGTAATTACTAATGTATGATGCACTGGAATTTTCGCAAAATTCAGCAGTCAGTACAGACAATAATACCAATGCCGTCTACAAGTAGTGTGTAAAATTTGGTGATGGACCGCTTTTTAATCCGAAAAATGGAAAAAAAAGCTTTCTTTCAATGTACATAAGCAGTTTTTAACACTTTTAACCAATTGAAGAAACACTTGTTGTTATATGAATGTATTTGGGGTTGGATGGCTGAATGGTTACCACGTGCGTGCTGTATCATAAAGTCTGTCATTGAGTCAACTGGCGTTGTTTCGTATCCCAGGTTGTACGTGACAAGGAGTAGGGTCGCCTGTCCAACCTCGTGGGTTTTCTCCGGGTCCTCCGGTTTCCTCCCACTGCTAAAGACCCCTACGCGCAAGCGAATTATGGGAATAAAATTGAACCATATGTTAGTCCCGAAATGACCTAGTTTGTGTCGAGTGGACGTTAAACCCCATCTCTCTCTCTCTCTCTCTCTCTCTCTCTCTCTCTCTTTCTCTCTCTCTCTCTCTCTCAATCATATATATATGATTGTCTCATGATGTAAGTACTTAATGATGTATTTAAATTCTGTGAATAAACATTTTACAAAAAAAAAAATAAAAAAAAATAAAAATCCGATTGAAGACACGCCGGGGAATTATCTAATGTTGACAGTTTGATTGGTTTTGTAATTAAATAACTGTTAAATTAGTTTAGTATGTTTTAGTCTGAATAATGCTGTTGAATATTGTCCGAAAAATACTAATGGCGACCAGTGGCTTCAATACGTCTGGGTTTTGATTGTATCCTAAAAAAATCTAGGAAGAAGTGATATTATTTATATTCAAAAAGAAATGGGTAATTTATAATGTTATCACCTTGCTATCATAGCGGCAGATGGTTTACAGCCACTGTAGATATAACAATATACTGAAACTCGGCAAAGTTCTATCAATTATTTCTTCACAAAACAAATCCATTATCTTTCAATGCATCAACGTAAAGTCAACACGGAAATCCATTTTCATTGTTTTTACATAACAAAAGAACATATGTACATTAATGATGCGGTTCCCTTTCCTATTGATTGGAATCGAGGTAGATAATTTGTTGTTTATCGGCTATGTGATTGATTGATTGAAATGAAGGTTTATAAAAAGAGTTAACCGAGTGAGTAATGACATTTGTAGATTGGAAAGGATTTCAATTGACGCTAAACGAGCTGGACTCCGTTGCTTTTCCTCAGTTTTCAACGTTTCATCCAGGTAGGTGGTCTGTTTTATTGGATATCTCTAATCCCTGGTTTCGTTTTATCTCTTCTTGCGTTCAGAAATTAACGAAGGAGACGTTTAGACCCTAATGGTATTACGTGCAAAGTTTTCATTTCCATAAATGTGGTAAACAAGTGTACGCAAAAGTTGTTTAGAATCAATACTTAATAGTGATTTGAATATATACTCCTTGATTTAAACAATATTTCATTCAAATAAGGTAGATATTGTATTGTATATATACACTGTCAAAAGGTAGGGGGGTTGGATGGCTGAATGGCTGAATGGTTAGCGTGCGCGCGCTGTATCATAAAGTCTGTCATTGAGTCGACTGGCGTGGTTTCGAATACCCGGTTGTACGTGACAAGGAGTAGGGTCGCCTGTCCAACCTCGTGGGTTTTCTCCGGGTCCTCCGGTTTCCTCCCACTGCTAAAGACCCCTACGCGCAAGCGAATTATTGAAATAAAATTAAACCATATGTTAGTCCCGAAATGACCTAGTTTGTGTCGAGTGGACGTTAAACCCCATTTCTCTCTCTCTGTCAAAAGGTAAGGATTCAAAAACAAGCGAAAGGCTTATATTAATTCGTGTCCTTATTTAATAAATATACTACAAATACAATTGTAATATGTACACTTCATATACAAAATACATTTAACAGTATAGTATTTTCTATTTACTATTAATCGTGCATGCAAGTAATTTAATTACAATCCTTTAAGGCATGAGTCACACTGGCTCATAACAAGTTGGTTCAGGACTAACCAGATGTTCTAGGACTAACCGGATGTTCCCGCACTAACCGAATGTTCCCACAGTAACCGGGTGTTTCCACACTAATCAGGTGGTCACGCACTAACCAGGTGGTCTCGCTCTAACTGGGTGGTCCCGAACTTACCAGCCTGGTTTCCCCTTGTCAGTTATGGAGGGCGGTTGACCTGATAAAAAAATCGCTTAGTTGTTCCGATGTCTCCAAAACCGAGATCCACGAGCGTACTTTTTGGCGTACACGTAAAAGAACCCTTGGCGGTTGGAATTTGACGAAGAGTTGGCGGAATCGCAGAGTTTCCTTCTAGAACATTACATGGTGTATGCCCGTCTTAATTAGCCTATAAAGAATTTTAATCGGGCAAATGGCACGATCCCCATTTTACCGTGACGATGTCTATAGCCCGTTCAGATCCTTATTTTTAAACCAGTTCATAATCGCTGGGGTTTTTTAAGACAGCATCGTGTTGCGTTCACACGTACTATAAGCCAAACCAGTTTAACTATTTTGACCTCTTCGGTCGGAGGTTAGAGTTAATTGCGCATGGGTAGCTTCATATTCTTTATTCGGCTCTCGCACGCTTTAGATAACATTGGCACAGTCTGACCCCGATATTTTCACAGGAATGTAACTTACTGCGTACTGCGCATGCTCAAAATAAGCTGGAGCTGGGGTTTTTAAGCCAACCCGTTCAAACGGCTAAGATGAACCAGTTTAAAATAAAAAGCCTTCTCGAAGACAGGTCGCGAGCTGGGGTTTTTAAACTGGTTTATTTGCCCCACATGTGCGTTCAGACGCTTAAGTTGAACTGGTTTAAAAAACCCGGGGATCGTTAAACCAGTTCAACTTAAGCGTCTGAACGGGCTATCTGTTTCCTTATTGTAATGACACAATTAATAACAACAATGTTATCATGTGATGATGGGGGCATGCTCAATTCTTTGATTGTTCAAATTCTATTTGAAACCAATCGTCGCTAGTAGATAAAGTTGTTTTTTACTACAGTTTTACATTTACCTCTGAAAGCCATTAACTTGTCAATAGTTTAACTAACCGTATAATTGTCTGTTATACAACACTGACTTTTCAAATTATGGTTGGTTTACAATGCATTCAATATTTGTGATGTTCTGTTGTCAATGACTTGGAGTAATCTCCTTTGTTGATTTGTATACCTGTATTTGGCAGAGGAAGGATATTGTTCAAACAATCATGGTAAATAACAACCTATTCTAGCCGTAAACGAACTTCAAAAGACAAGGGTTAATGTCGTCACCACTGCTGTATTTTAGTCCAGTTAATGCGGGAACATCTATCGAGAAGTTACACTTCACAGCTCCCCCATTATACCTATTTTTATTTCCTCGACACTTACTGTAAGGTTGTATTACCGCACTTATTTTGTATGTTAGGGATGGGGGTGATGTTGAATGGTCTAACTGGTGTGGGTTAGATCATAAGGTCTGCGACTAAGTCAACTGGCGTGGTTCCTATTCCCAAGGAGTAGGGTGGACATTACACGCTCTCTCCACCCCTCTGCCCCGCCCCCTCTCTGTATGTTAGGAATCCATTGGCCAAGAACATAATCTAAAGGTTTGATTAAGAGAGTTCAATTTACTTATGTATACAGTGGACTCTGTCAAATCCGAAATCCTACGGGATCGGTACAATATGTCGTATTACGCAGAGTATCGGAATATTCGGTTTTCTCAAATCCGGAAGTATTATTGTAACTTCGAAAACTGGAAGTATTATTATAATGAAGATTCGAATCCCCAGAACGTTATTCCGTTTAAAAATGATAAACCTCTTTGTTCATTCAAAATTTTATTACATTAATTTTTATTTCATTTAACATGCGTAGACATTTTGAATAGGTCAAGTCTGTCGTTAATTTATCTTCTTCATTGTCTTCAGTTGATAGCGCGCTTGTCTTTGGTGTCACGTGTTCATTGATAATCTGTCGTTCTATGTCCAGGTCGTCGTCTCACGAATGTTTCCAACAGGAATATAATAGATAATGTTAAACTTCATACCTAAAGTGTTAACGGGACATCTCCTCAGATTTTACATATTGTATGAAAAGAGGAATAATGTTAATGACAACCTGTGCAAAGAATGGGCTGTCTATTATGAAATAGATTATAGAATTATTATTGAAGTTAAAAACATAAAGATGGGGGTATGAAATTAATATAGGCTGAGGTAGATCATAACTTAATTAAATATTAATCGATATAAAAATGTCTGGACTCATTTGTGTTTATAAGAATTGTGGTGATTGATCAGGCTTTAGCTGCTTTCTCGCATATTGGTGTTTAACGTCGGCTTCTAAAATAGTAATATCGCAGACGTTCTGGCCGTCTTGGCTGACACAATACACTTGGTCCATTTAAAAATATTTTAACGTTGTTTTAATTAGTGGTGACTGATTATGATTTGGCTGCTTACTTGCAGATTGGTTGTTTTTAATGCCTGCTTCTAGAATAATAGTATCACAGACCGTCTGGCCTTTATGTATGACGTTTATTCTGGCACGAAACCCCTTAAATTCCCTCGAGTCTTTTCTTATTCAAGAATATATGAATAAATGAATCATAATTTAAAATCATTTTAATCGTCCTCAAATATACAATTGAAACATGAGCTTATGTCCGGTATACATTAAACTATATTATTGTCTCGATATAGGGTAACATGTCCAACCTCGTGGGTTTCCTCCGGGTCCTCTGGTTTCCTCCCACTGCTAAAGACCCCTACGCGCATGCGAATTATTGAAATAAAATTGAACCATATGTTACTCCCGAAATGACCTAGTTTGTGTCGGGTGTACGTTAGATATATCGGGAGTGTGGTGCTGGCTCACTATCTAGACGGTACCGGAATTTCCCAGTTTGCCCTTGACGGAGTTTGATGATGGGAACTGTGGTTGCCCAGAAAGACGCTAGCTCAGTAACCAGGAGGTCTCGGGTTCGCTCGCGGTGTTGACCGAGAAAGTTCCTCTGGATTTTCCGCCCCGGCTTCCCCTTGTCATTGGTGCAGGACGGAGGGCCCAAGTCGTTCGGATGGGACGAAAAACCAAGGTCCCGTGCACGTAAAAGAACCCTTGATAGTTGTGGCGCCGCTGTCCGGGCACAATTTCCCTGATTGCACACTATATGGCGTAAAAAGTCCGTCTTCATTAGCCCAGTCGGTGCAGAATAGTGAGACGTTAAACCACATTTCAGTTCGGTTTAATGATGCCCGGGATCAATTTCGTGATTCTGTGTACCAAAGACTCGAGAATGGGGCCTGGTACTTAGTAATGTGAGCAAGAAAGACGTTTTTTTCTTCAAGATTTGTAAAAGCAGGTGAAATTAACGTTTTATTCAAATTAAGTAATAAACAAACAAACTTAACAGCAATAATTTCAAATTTAACAAAACTTTAATTTTAATTCTACCCTTTGATTGAATGCCCCACTGACATGGATACCCGGTGCCCCCTCCCGCCCGCCGACGTTTAAGCATGCCACTGATATCAATTTCCCATAATCCAATGATTAATCATACCGTAAGTGACAAGAACAAATTGAAAATCATTTAGTTATCTTTTAAAGCTTTACATCAAAGATTAGAGTTTACTAAAGGACGTTTATCACGGTATAAGATCATGGCTTTATTGAGCGGTTTAATGATAAAATGGTGTAGCTCGTTTTCCCACCCATCTTGCGTTTTGAAGTTAATTCGCTGCTGAAGATGAAAAAGGCTTATTAACTATAATCGTATGTTTTGTGCAGTTATGAGACAGAAAGGTCGTTACGTGCTTATATATCTCTGATTAATGTATTAAGGTATAGGCTTTAAACATACGTTGATAAAGCCAGGGCGCTCGGTGCTAATTTTTAAAAAAATTTTTTATCAAGACTTGTTTTCTATACAAAGCATTTGTTCGATCCCGGGTTTTACGCGATTAGTGTCACGTGGTGGTTCTGTGCCCCCCCCCCCCCCAAACACTACTGCGACCCATTGAAATCTTAAAATGTACCACGTCTGAGTTCTTAAATGGCATAGTTCCACGTCTGAGAGATTAAAGATATTTGTTCCCGGTATTTACACATACCAAGCAGACTGATTCTATTAAAGCATTTAAAAAATTTGTGTTTTGGGATTATTGATTTAAGGAAATCAGGTGAAAATATGTAATTAGTTTCTATTGTTAACCACACCCCTAAAACTCCCCGGTAAAGCAGGAAATGTGAGAAAAAAGGATTGCATTGAGACGATAGTTAGTTCTGGCTAATAGCTGTTTTTACTTCTACAATACACCTTTTAACCCCCTTTAACTTCACTTCTCATTAGCGACAAACATTAGCGTATTAGCGTAATAAGACGCCTATTGTAGTCAGTAAAATGACTGGAGACAAATCATTCTATGCTATCAGAATTTCACTTAAGAGAAAAAATAAAATAAAACAGTACTAATTGCATGACTTAGCGCAATAAACGGTTGTAGAATTCAAAATGGTCGTTTTTTCTCATCAATGCTTAATGCATTTAAGATTATTATGTGATTAGGGCCATTGATTGGTACTGTATATATACATTAGTCGTATGGAGTAAATAAAGGCTTGTCAACATTATTTTAAACTATTACACAATGTGCCTGTCAAAGATAAGGTAAATAGAAAATCTTTTGTTTTTTTATATTCATATCTAATCCTATTATTTGTGTTTGTTTTGTGATAATTCAAGCGAATAAGTCATTCAGTAGTTTAAAAAGAAGAATGGCCGGTATTTATTGTCTATGTAAATGTAATCCACTCATTAAAAGAATGATTTTCAAAAACTAATCGCAGCTTTTGTATGTTTAGAAATTTTTATAATATGCGTCTAAGTCAGTAGGGATTTAAAGAAAAAATAAGTTACTTTTTTTTCTTTTGCATCGCAGCCCATCCTTAAAAATCCATTACACGATAATTTCAGATGGTATTTAACGCTTGAATCGTGCACCAATAAATCACAAGGATCGAATAAGAGTGTGACAATAAAAAAAGTACATGTTTGCCATCATCATTTAATAAAAGCCATTTTCACTATCCTGTTCTATTTCCATTGGCACTGGCTTTAAATAATGTTTTAGAGTTTGATCCCGTGTAATGGACAAATCATGAGCTATGAATTACCAACAAAAATCAATCGCCCACTAGCAATAACAAGCTGATTTACTCGCAAAGATATTAAAATCCGGTAAAATTACAAGATTTCGTTGTGTGTCCCGTTTTTTACACTCTGCAATATGTTGGCCAAAGGCATCGTTGGCCTGTGTTAATTCTTATAAAAAAATAATCCCGGGGTTCTAATCTGTAATGTTTTTTGTGTATGTGTTTGAATAAAAACAGAACCTGGTCCAAGAAAACATAATACCATTATTCCCAGGAATCGGTGTTATTTAGCAAAGTTAAAGAGCATATAATGCCTGATTATTAAACTTCCACTATGATAAATCTGTAGTTTATCCAGTTATTCCTACCTCCTTTGTATGGATATTCAAATTAGTGTCACTTTTAGTATGGGGAAATTAAGTTAAGTCTTGTTAACACCGAACTGATTCGAGTCAAGGATTATTTTGTAGTATTTTAGACTGTTTTTCAATAACATAAGCCATGACTTTCCATTTATCATCCATGTTGAAACCGATGCAAGTCAAACGTTTTATATCAAAGTCAGAGAAATAAGTTTAAATATTTAGTAAGATATCGTCGCATCATGTCATTTTATCCACGGATAACGACACAAGAAGTGGTGTCAGACGTTCCAGAAAAAGTAGGATTATGTCTCTTATGTGGATGAAGTATCGTACATAGTGTGTAATATATTCAAGTCGTTTAATGTGTATTGTGTTGGGGTTTTCCCTGGTGGGATTATACTTTATTGTTATCTATGTATATTTAATTTACAATGCATACTATTTATATCTGTATATACTTTTTGGTTATAGCAAACTCTTTGCTTGGCCTGTAATAAAGTAAAGAACAAGTTCAATGAATTCCAATGAGGTTTTGAAACTGGTGACGGGCATAAAACCCGCTTCCACCCTGGTAATAGCGCAGACACATGAATTGGGGTTAAAATCATATATCAACTGGGCTGATGAATATAGACATACGCCATGCAGTGTGCGATGAGGGAAAATTTACCCGAGTAGTTGTCAATATTAAAATGGAATGGAATGTTGTTAATAGGATATTTTGTTTCAAAATATAATGAAGACTGGCTTCACATAAATCCTTTCATAACAAAAATATGAATTATTTAATACATTAAGCGGTTACTGTTATTATTTTCTGCATAGATTTTTTATGTTATTTATGGGGTTGACAAAACGTCAAACCAATGTAATGTCAAGTCTTCTAAATGAATTTTGATAACCATTGCACTGAATTAATAATTCATAATCTTGTTGTGACATTTGAGCACGCAGAGGCAACAATAAAACCCATTTCGCATTACGTCATCCTGTCAAAGGCAATTCGGTTTTTCTATCTATAATTTTCTTGTCATCGCAGCCACCATCCGTTTCCACAACGGTATGCTAAGATGCAGAAATTATTGATGTTAATCCATCAATTGGTTACTCATTCCTTAGAATTAACGCCTGCATTCAAACTATTGGTACTGTTAATGAGGTAGCGTAGGTCACGGTTCATGATGATACGGCGACATAATCCCCAGTATTCGATAGAATAAAGGTTTTGTGAATGAGGGCCCGAATTATATTTAATCCGTGTTATTGAATGAGTTGCAGTTGATTGGTTAAGATTAGCGTGGCACCTGTCAGCACAATAATTACATTAGAATTCCTATTTACTTAATTTGCATACTGATTAAAGGTCGTGAACCTTGGTGCATGTGATTCACCACGTAAAGATAACATTTTCTGGGGTTCTATTTATTTAGTTTTTCCTTTTCTCAACTTCCATGTGCGATCGTTCAAAACTTCCATGTCCCATCGTTCAAATTACCCTTATTTCGTTTTGTTTTTATAGTTCAAAATATCGTTTTACTTGTCTTTACTACACTAGGATCTGGAAGAGTGAGGAATTAGCCAATGAAACGGTCTGTTACGGCGAGTCCTTGGCCTTTGTTATGCACGGAATTGCAGGTAAACGACTAGAAACGTGAACACTGATTGATTAATCAATGTCTGACGTCATAGTGTCAAAAGCCTCTCGTTTGACCCCTGACGTGAACACCCACTATAACACTATAACTTGTCAGATCTTCATGTAGTGTAGGCCATCGACAGTATAAAAAAAACGAAACGAAATATAGATTTGTATTTTAATCAGACTGAAATTACCCAATCGTTCTAGTCCTTACATAGAGAAGAGCATGGATACTCTTAAAGTAGCAATATTTACATGGAGTTAAAACATTATGGTCATCTTCAAAGTTAAACATGCATTATGCAAGAGCTAAATCTGCCTATTGCAGGTCTTTCCTTAGGCCGGAAATGTTTTCTAAAGTATTAATTAGACATTAATTAACTGATCCGGGCCTTAATCAACTCTCGATGGCATCAGCTTTCTCCGATATTAAATAGATTAGAATGGTTCAGCGATACTCTGATTTAATCAAATATGGAGGACCGAGACTTAGCTTCGATCAACCAGTACGGTGGTTGAAACTATTGCACACGTCTGTCAAACCTTCAAAGGCTAATATCTTCGCTTGCAATAAGAGTAATTTGAATGAAATTTTCAAATTATTCATTTTACATCATCTACTTTCGAACTATTATAGCAAGAATGGCTAGTTCTTTATCTAAATCTTACATAATGGAACTTAAATGTACCTTAAAAACCTCTAAGTTTCTCAAATACAACTAGGTCTTACATAGAGAAGAACATGGATACTCTTAAAGTAGCAATATTTGCATACAGTTGAGACATACTATATTATCGTCATCTTCAAAATTATTGTACCTTAAAAACCTCCAAACCTACAACTCTTGAAAACTCTAATTCTTAAATTAATTGGCTACCAAAATAACGTTTGTTTACAGCAAGTGATGGCTATTGATGAAGAATAGGTATTATTCTAGTAGACCTGGGCTTAAGATATTAGAATTTTGAAATAAACACGAACTTCCTGTCTTTGATTACCTCTTGGGATTTATTACGTGCAATACCGGTATCTGTAAATTCCAACCAAGTAAATGACCCAAGTTGATAAAATGAAATGGGGTTTTCAGCACCGACTGGGATAATGAAGACAGAACCATGGTTGAATAATTATTATGGAAAGTGTAAGGGGTTAATCGTCAAATACTTGAAATTCGAGTCTACCTCCACCATTAATTAAAATATACTTCATGAATGTATTTATCAAGTTCGCCCACTGTGCTGCTTTCCGACCTTCTATTTTAATAATTACATTTATCACTTCTCATAAAGTGAAACCAAAGTAGACATATCAAGAGTGCAAATTTAATTATTGCTTTATTATTTTTAAAAACACATTTCCTGAAGGTCATCTAAGTTGTGCCCACACGTAGCATTATACACAAACATCTAAGGGTTCCAAAAAGTCATGGTTTCGATAGTTTTATTCTTGAACGTTTAGGGAGTTCGCCCACGGTGCTATGCTTCCCGATCTGCTGTTTTGGGAATTACATTCATCACTGCCAGTTAAGTGAAACTGACTGGATCGGGACATAATTATAATCTATATTTAAGCATTTCCTGAAAGAGACATAATTGCTGTTCACAAGTAACATGATAGACAACGTGGTTCCAAAATTTATGATCTCATTCAGTTAAGTAGCCTATGTCCAGTCGGTTGTAAAGCCCGCCTTTCAAATTGTGTTGTGTTCAACGCCGCATTAAATATATAGCGGAAACAGAGGACTCGAGAAAGCTTCGAAAGAATTGCAGCCATTTTGTAAAAGAAACAATTCAAACGAGTCACCAAAGATATAATGCAGACACAATACATACCGTATTTGACTAAAGAAATTCCCTCGAGCTTTCGAAATTCTGACAATATTTTTAGTCGAATAAGCGGTTGAATACGACGGATTGTTTGATAGCCGGTTTTCACTTCCAAAACTGGTGCCTACACTTCTTCAACGATTCTGTGGGTGGGGGACTTTAGATCAAAAGATCTGTTATTGAGTCAAGTGGCATGGTTTCAAGCCTACCCCAATCTTGTAGGTAACAAGGGGTTTTCTGTCTAACATTGTGGGTTTTTTCCGGGGCCCCTGGTTTCCTCGCCCTGCTAAAGACCCCTACGCTCATGTTAGTTCTGAAATGATCTATTTTGTGGACGTTAAACTGAATGTTTCCCTTTTGTTGCCCACTCAAACGGCATGAAATGGGTTTTGGTGTCCTCAACACTTGACTTAAAGAAGCATTATGTAAGATTTAGATAAAGAGCTGGTTGTTCTTGCTTTCATAGTTCAAAAATACATAATGCAAGTTTCGGACTTACGGGCACAACCCGGACACCACCTGGTCATCCGCTAGTAACATTTAGGCCTAAAGACTTGCAATAGGCCGATTGAGCTTTTGCATAATGCCTGTTTAAGTTATTTTGAAATGACATTAAATGAAAGGAGATCGTTCTAGTGCCGTGGTTTAACGTACTGCATAAGTTATTGTCAGACTAACATACCTTAACTTTGTTTCTGGCTAAGTGGGTAAGACGCTGGCTCGCTAGTCTGGAGGTCGGGTGTTCGATCCCTGCATTGGCCGAGAAAGCTCATCCAGATTTTCCGGCGTGGTTCCCCCTTGTCAGTGATGCCGAACGGAAGGCCTGACAAAGGACAGTTGTCTCCGTGTATACACTGGAATGCAAGTAAAAGATCCCTTGGCAGTTTGAATTCGATATAAGAGTAGGCCTTTTTTTATTAGAGGTAACCAGTGTATATTAATAACAGGCCAATTGCCTACACATAAACAGTTCATATGGGCGGCTTATCTGACGGCCCCATTTCCCTCGCAAAGAGATACACCGTCAAAAGTGAAAATGGACGTTTCCGATTTTTGTCTTAATAATGAGTAATTGCTATACAGTAAATCTTATGCAAGAACAGATAGGAAAGCAAACATAGATAGATAAACCAGCACGCTGCAGTTTTCATCAACCATTGCTTGAAGTGTCAAATTTTACGATGAACCCCTCCCACGTGTATGGTGCTATTGCGTGTCGCATGTGCAGCTCGTTCTGTTGGAGCGATAAGTTCTTCATCTGTGAACATACTCTCAAAGCATGTCAAGTGTCCATGACTATTTATCATATCACAACCTGCATAGGTATTAGCATTTCAATATCCCCTACTTTTTTTGAAGAGTATATATACAGTTTAAAAATGTCTCTTAAAAATTAGGATAAAGTAATGTGTTTGTATTACGGTATGTGCACTTATTTGATTCAATACGGTATATACACTGTTACATTTATAAAGAATTCCGTTAAAATGTCTTCTCTAACTAAATCTCAGACATACTGCATTTAATGTGATATCATAATAGAATCATGATACGATATTTATTACATTTATTTCCGACATAGATTTTAACTATCACGTCCTATTTGGTCGAGTACGGAATAATGAATATTGTGCTTTTTATTTAGAAATTGTATGTTCTGTTTAATGGAATCTGTATGCATCAATAGCGAGAATTAGACTTTGCATGAAAAGTTCTATCGCTGCACTATACAAGATAAAATAGCAGCGTCAGTCAAATAATGATTTTTCACTTAAGAATATTTACATGTGCCGTATTCTCAATGAGCGATTGTTTGATAAGGTGAAACGGGGTCGGCGAATCAACTACAACAATTTCTGAATATTCCCATTGACATTGACAAGCATATCAATACTGGTAACGAGTGTGCATGCGCGTTGTACGGTCTTTTCTATTTGAGAATTTGTCATTTAATCCCCTTTAAGTCCATTACAAGCCGCCAGTTAACGTGACAGTGGAAAGCCAAGATATCTTTTTGTATAAAGTCAAGGGGTAGTGGGTTGTGAAGAACAGCCCAACGATTCTATGGCTGTCTTGAATATTAAAAAAGAAAAAAACAAAAAGAAAACACATTGACTTCAGATTTGTCAAGTATTGAAACCTTTATCATATCTCTGGCTGGGATTTATTTTAAAGAGGAGGTGAGTGGGTGAAAGATCAGATTTGTCAAGTATTGAAACCTTTTATCAATTCTTTGACTGGAATTTATTTTAAAGAGAGGGTGGGTGGGTCAACAGTCCTTAATGTTTTTGGGTTTTTTTGGAGGGAGAGGGGGTGGTCAAAGTGCGTAAGGCGCTGGCTCGCCAGCCTAGAGGTCGGGTGTTCGATCCCTGCATTTGCCGAGAAAGTTCATCCAGATTTTCCGGCGTGGTTCCCCCTTGTCAGTGATGCAGGACGGAGGGCCTGACAAGAACAGCTGTCTAGTCGTTCGGACGGGACGAAAAACGAGGTCCCGTGTACACATTGGCGTGCACGTAAAAGATCCCTTGACAGTTGGAATTCGATATAAGAGTAGAAAAGTAGACCATAGTGCCGCTGTCCGGGCAACATTTCCCTCATAGCACACTGTATGGCGTATGTCCGTCTTCATTAGCCCAGTTCGGAGCAGAACAGTAGGACGTTAAACCCCATTTCATTTTAGGAATGGTTTTGATTCATGCTCTTTGAAGTATAGTTTCATTCAAAACATTCGAACACAATGGCTCTGTTTATGACTGGGGTAAAATTGGACTAAGTAGAGACGAGCAATTTGATTTGTCAATGCTTTGGAAGCCGGTGACACTACTTCTGATTGAGTATTTAAGTTCATTCACCAACACCTTGACTAAGTTCGATAATTTGATTTGTCAATGCTTTGGAAGCCGGTGATACTCTTCTGTTTGAGTATTTAAGTTCATTCACCAACACCTTGACTAGGTTCGATAATGAGCATTTTGGAGCTCGATAACTGTGATTCTAATTGAGTGAGAGTGTATGATTGGTGTATAGCTCATTACACCATTTTCTTGACTAAGTTCGATAATGAGCATGCCCTGCTTAGGTTAAGCAGAGTGTTAAACAATTCAGCTAAGCAGCGATGAGCACTTTGATTCGTAATGCTTTCGAAAACGTTAACCCTGCTTCTAATTGAGTTAATGGGATGGAACTTGTTGCAGAGTTTTATTACACCAATAACTTGACTACATTTGTAAGTTCGATACAGAGCATTTTCTGTTCAGGTTCAGCATGAGAAGCAGTTTGGTCGGTCAATGCTTTATTAAAAAAAGATAAATGTTAAGGTAATTATCATCTAATGGGTTTGAGGTCTGGAAAATCAGGCTCACTGTTGGCTTGTTTATTTTATCCTGGTCTCAAAAAGACCTACCTGAAAATACACGTGTCAACGGTACCTTTGACCCCAATTACAGTACATTTAAATTCATTCAGGTATATGGTTCACGCCATTGAACAGTTTAACAATAATTGTCCGAGATTTTACAATAAGACTTATTTTCAAAGTCCACACTCGCATAGTGGATGCTATATAATTATTATAAGTAAATACTTGTTTAAGAGTACAGCAACATTCACGACCTAGGGTCGTGCTTTCATGATATTTACACGAATAACAAGCTTTAGGGCGATGTTTATTAATTTGAATTATTGCGATGTTCTGTAGGTAGATTCACATTGTTATACCATCTTTATAATGAACTCTAACTTATCATCCTACTTGAAACAACCCGTGCCATTAATGGAATAAAGCCCTCGTTTATGATTAAATCCAGGATTCGTTCTCAAGTTCAATTCAAACTTTTATCGAGACCATAAATCATGTTCCATTGCACATTAGCACCGTTTTCTGGCCATTATTTTCATTTCATATTTCGCCCATCACATGGGATCATGTGATAAAAGCCGATAATGAACGGACAAATAGAAGGTTTATTATATTTCAATCTTCAAAGGAAATTGAGGCAATAAAGCCTAATGCATTTCGATAAAATTTAAGTAGTATGTCTATTTGCCCGTGAAACTGCCAATAAATCGACAGGTTATGTTTGATCTTAAAAATGTATCTACACTGGATGTATATGGTTCTCATCGGGTAATTAATTATAAGACCTTACCCCTGTAGCTGTAACCCATTTCATTTTGGGGGGTTCTTTCACTTTTAACTCCGTGCTGGAATTAAGATCATGTTTCGTATAGAGATTTTGTTCCATTAGGCAATCTGTGCTAATGGTTCTATACTAAAATTAACGTTATATGGTGTCATTTTGGGGGATTGTTTAACTTATTTGTTCTATGCTTTAATCAAGATCATGTTTCATATGAAGATTTTGCTTCATTGGGTAATTTGTTCTAAATGTGCGATACCGATTTAATGCTCGGTTATATGATGTCAAAATACTCCGTCATGTAATGAACCTCCCCTAGCTATCACTCCTACGAATTTCAGTATTTGTTTCGATGATTTTATTTCTCTTGTGATTGAGTGAGTGTGGCCCTGGCCCACAGAGGAATGGTCACCAATCCTTCAATAGGTACTGCTGGTTGTGTGTGTGAAATGGCTTTATTTAATGTCCGCTTCCACAGGGGTGATATCGCAGAAATAACTGCTGGTTCTTTTGATAATCATGTTTATAGTATGCTGTATAGCGGCGGACCAGAGAACCCACGACTTGTGAACCCTCTTCTCCTCACTATCCAGAGGGTCCGGGTTCGTTGGCCGAGCATGTTCCTTAGAATTCTTAATTGGTCCAGAACGGACAACCTGGTAAGAACAGGTGCTGAGACGAAAAACTCTAGGAGCCTTGTATACCATCGACCACACGTTAAAAACATCCCGTGGGAATTGAAACAAGAGTGGACGATGGCGCCGATATCAGTCAGGGCAACAGTTCCATCATGGTATACTGCATAGCGTCTTCATTATTTCAGTTGGTGCAGAACAGTTAGACGTTAAACCTCATTTCATTTCGTTAGAAGATCTTGGCTACTATTAAGATCGTATTTCGTATATAATGTTTACTCCATTAGGCAATTTATACTAACGATACTTTTATAAATTTAATGTTCTGCTGTAGTGTGTGGCGTTTATAGCTGTATATTATCTTTACTATGGATCGCATGACGGGTGTTCATTCATTTTGTTTTTAAATAATTATTGAAATATTTTAACATCACGCAGAAAACTTCGAATTCTACCGATGCACATTTGCTAACCTTAACCCTAAAACTTGTATTTTGTAATAGTACACGTACTTTGTATATTGTGTAAAGATTCTTTTATGTACATGTAGACTATATGTATTTTATGATAGAAGGCCCACAATGTACAAGCTGTCACTTACATACCTGTTTGAAAAGGCTGGATCCATGTTTTTATATTTTGATCGATTAATAATTGGTTGTAATAATGTGTAATACTGGATTCATTTAGTGTGTTAGGACATAATACGCTTATTAAAGAAAGGATTAAATCCGTAGGAGGTGGGAGCACATTGACATTGGTACAAACACAGAGAGAGAGAGAGAGAGAGAGAGAATGAGATGGGGTTTAACGTTCACTCGACACAAACTAGGTCATTTCGGGACTAACAAATGGTTCAATTTTATTTCAACAACTGGTTTACGCGTAGGGGTCTCTAGCAGTGGGGGGAAACCGGAGGACCCGGAGAAAACCCTCAAGGTTGCCACGTACAACCGGGCAATCAAAACCACACCAGTGGGGTCCATGATAAACCTTATGATACAGTGCGCACGTGCTAACCATTCGGCCATCAAACACCCCCCCCCCACACACACCCGGTACAAACAGGTGGCGGATTCAGACCCGGTCGCGGGGGTCCGGTACGCTACACTAAATTACAAATATTGAATGATAAACCTGCATATATTAAAACGTTAGGATTTCTCAATTGTGTTATCAATGGTAAACCAGCCAAATATCAGATGTAATTTTAGCGCCCTTGTCTTTCTATACGTTGGTGTACCAGTAAAAGATCCTTGACAGCTAGAATACGGCGACAAGTAGACGGAAACGCCACAGATCGGGCAAAATGTTCCTGTACTAATTGGTGCGGTTGATGGACAAAAATAGGGTGTTAAACCACGTTTTATTTGACAAATGAGTTAATATACAGAAGGTAATATGCTTGGTGACACGAGTATCTAATGATGCTGGTTGGTGACGCGAGTATCTAATGGTGCTGGTTGGTGACGCGAGAATCTAATGATACTGGTTGGTGACACGGGTATCTAATGATACTAGTTGGTGACACGCGTATCTAATGATGCTGGTTGGTTGTATTAATGGGAGGGCTTGATTGACTTTAAGTATGTATACTAATAACGTATTAATATAGTCAATTATTGAAAATTAGACACATATACTGTCCTGTCTATTGTTAGAACGTGGTAGACAGATAGTCAGATATGTACGTGTCTAAAGATCCTCGTCCAAAATAAACATAAAGCTTTTATCCCAGAAACGGATACGCCATCTTGTATGTATACCGCAACTCAAACAAATTTACTATTTGTCCATTTTTACTTCAGTGGTCCTTCAATTGATTATAAAGTTTGGCTGGTCGATTCAATGAGCAAGAAAACCCGGGCCTTGACCTAAAGATTCTCCCTAATTCAATAAAACAATCGTAAATGCATTAACACGGCTGGATCGAAAGAAATTCGTGGAATTGCAACGTTGTTCGTATCAGGAAAAAATACCCTATTGCGATCTAATCGGCTCTAAAATTGTCTTCCAATATTGAACATTTCTTTATACCAGGTATATTCAATATCGGTTAGGTGATAATATTTGCTTATTATATCAAGTTCAATTCCATTGCACATATGTAATCAATTTTACGTTTCGGGATTAAGTGCTCGTCATAATGATTATCATTCTGCTTTTACTTCCCAGAGCATATTTCAAATATCGAGCCGACCTTCCATTAGCGCAATAGCACTTTCAGGTACATTGTTCCTAAAATTATTTGTTTGTGAGCCAGCTATATGTTAAATCGAAATGGTGGGGGAGGGAGAAAAAAAAACACCTTCTCCACCAGACATAATAGCCTATGGTTATACATATGCCGAAATTAATTTACCGTTTTAAGGAAAATGTCCGAAAATCTATCAAAATTGCGTAATTTGTTTATAAATCGTTTATAAATATATCTCAACCAATTATCTATACCGGCCCAACTGTGAATTTCAATTATATGATATTTGGATTGACCGGTATTGCAAAATTTTGAGAGGTGGGATGTCATGCAAAGGCGTGCTTTGGGCGGAAATCAACGGCTTGGAATATAGTTTATCTGGAATTTTTAATCAGTTTACGGTGTTAGTTAAATATTGTTGCTGGCGTAATTCACAAATAGTGTGTTACTTCACAGTCAACCATATGTGATAGTCTTTTATCTCAATTGTTGGAATATGACGGAAAAGGCTTGTTAATATTTGTGAACAAAGAAAAATGTTTTGTTCCTGGCAGCATAGGATACGTTATATAAAGTAGCATCTGTTATATTGCTTCAATTAGAAGCGAGTGTCATGCGAGGGTAGAGTATACTTAATGTATGTGGAACGCATAATACTCATTTTTGTTATTAAAAGGATACCCATTGTTCCTGACAATAGAGCATCTATCTCGAACTATTAGTTCCTAGTGGAACTATTGTTCCATTATGGTTACATATCCGTCTTTGTATGTTTACCCTGTATGCTGGACCACATACTATATTTTGATTACGATTAATTTGGATTGAAGTGTGGGTTTTATCTCACAGCATCAGATACCTTTTTAGGCATCTTGTAGTTTAAGCCCTGAAAGTTGATACCCAAGTTTAAATACTTGAAAATGACGCTGACAATATTGTTAATGTATTCATGTTTAGACATTTAAAAATCATAATGATACTATTGTTGATACTCAAGTTTAGATACTGATATCAATGTTAATATACCCAAGTTTAGATACTTGATATTTATGTTGATACCCAAGTTTAGATACTTGATATTTATGTTGATACCCAAGTTTAAATACTTGAAAGTCATACTGATACTTATGTTGATACCCAAGTTTAAATACTTGGAAGTCATACTGATACTTATGTTGATACCCACGTTTAGATACTTGAAAGTCATACTGATACTTATGTTGATACCCAAGTTTAGATACTTGAATGTCGTGTTGATACTTATGTTGATACCCAAGTTTATTAAATACTAGAAAGTCATATTGATATTAATGTTGACATCTAAATGTGTAGAAATAATACCATCTGAGCGGTGAGTGGTTTCTCTTACCTCTTTGAAATGATCAAATATATCATTTTATTATATCTATTTGCAGGGTTGATTTGAAATAGCATGATATATCATTATAACAGAGAGGAGGAAATCTGGTGAATGTCTGCAGATAGACACTCGATAAAGGTCGGTTTAATACTCTTTGTGTTTGTTATTTCCAGAGTTAAAATAAAGGTTTAGAACCGACATATTACTTCTTTTTGACACTTAATTATTCCTTATGGCTGACTTTCTTTTTGAAAGTCGTTAAGAAGAAGTTGCTCTACTTGATTATCTAAACTTTTGGCACTCACCTAGTGTAACGTGAAGTCGCTCTACTTGATTATCTAAACTTCTGGCACTCGCCTAGTGTAATGTGTCTGTAATTATTTTCACCTGCGAATAGACATTTGATCACACCTCCCAGTATTTAATATGCCGTGTAGTCTTATCCCTTACAGTTTGAAGCAGCGATGGCTTAGTGACAAGTAGGTCCGAGTTCTGATTCCGGTGTCTGCTGAGAGAGAGAGAGAGAGAGAGAGAGAGAGAGAGAGAGAAGAAAGAGAGAGGAGAGAGAGATTGGGTTTAACGTCCACTCGACACAAACTAAGTCCTTTCGGGACTAACATATGGTTCAATTTTATTTCAATAATTCGCTGGGTCTTTAGCAGCGGGGGGAAAGGAAACCGGAGACCCCGGAGAAAACCCACGAGGCTGGGCAGGTGACCCTACTCCTTTTCATGTACAACCCGGGAATCAAAACTACGCAAGTTGACCCAATGACAGACCTTAGGATACAACGGGTTAACCATTCGGCCATCCCCCCCCCCCCCGTGTCTGTCGAGAAAGTTCCCAGTGATTGCTTAAAGTGGTTTCACCTTCTTTATGGACGGATGTATTTCCCCATCACACACATCAGTGGCAACAGTAAGATTAAATTATTACATGTTAGCTAAGATATGCTGCGTCGTTATTCAAATTTCCGTTCACTTAATTATATACTTGTCACCGAGTTCGAAATCAGAGAATTTTGGACTGTGTGTTAACCTTGGTGATATTCTACCGATTGTTACAAACACGAATTGTTTGGGTTTTTTTGTAAATAAAAATCAATAACTCGCCTGAAAATGTCAAGAAAGGGGACTTTTAAAGAAATATATATTACAAAAAAAACTATGATAGATCCTGTTTTTGAATAGAAACTATTACTTATACGAGTTCGAAATAATGGAGTGCCATGTGGTGCTTTATCGTTAGAATATCGTTCAGATTTGACAAACACGAATTTTGTTATTTTTTTAAATAACGCATTTGAAGATGTTAACAAAAAAAATGTCTTTTTAAAATAAAAAATATGAACAAAAAAATGTCAATAAAAACAAATCGCTTTTTTAAAATAAAATAAAAATATGATAGATTTAATAATTGAATAGAAGCTATTTATTATCGGGTCCAAAATTAGAGATTTTCCGGGTGGTCTTATTTTTATATAATAACCCATATAGCAATGACAAGAAATTGCATTTTTGAAATATAAAAAAGCCTTTTAAAATCTATGATTTATTTTAAAATAAAAAAATAGGAGCAAAAAATGTCGATAAAAAAATCGCCTTTTTAAAATTTAAAAAATAGAAACTATTACTTATACGAGTTCGAAATAATGGAGTGCCATGTGAGGCTTTATCGTTAGAATATCGTTCAGATTTGACAAACACGAATTTTGTTATTTTTTTAAATAACGCATTTGAAGATGTTAACAAAAAAAATGCCTTTTTAAAATAAAAAATATGAACAAAAAAATGTCAATAAAAACAAATCGCTTTTTTAAAATAAAATAAAAATATGATAGATTTAATAATTGAATAGAAGCTATTTATTATCGGGTCCAAAATTAGAGATTTTCCGGGTGGTCTTATTTTTATATAATAACTCATATAGCAATTACAAGAAATTGCATTTTTGATATATAAAAAAGCCTTTTAAAATCTATGATTTATTTTAAAATAAAAAAATAGGAGCAAAAACTGTCGATAAAAAAATCGCCTTTTTAAAATTTAAAAAATATGAAAGATTCAATATTTGAATAGAAGCTGTTTATTATCCAGTTCAGAATTAGAGATTTTCCGGGTGGTCTTGTTTTTATTTAATAACTCACAAGCAATGACAAGCAATCGCCTTTTTTAAATATAAAAAAAAGCTTTTTAAAAGTTATGATTTATTCAATAACTGAATATAAGCTATTAATTATCAATAACTGAATATAAGCTATTAATTATCCCATGTCCAGATCACGGACTTCCAGGTTTTTTTCTTTATCGTAAGGGATACTTTCCAGATGTTACAAAAAAACGAATTGTTCTTTTTTTGATATTTTGATATAACAATTCACTTGAAATTGTCATGAAGTCAATATATATTTGATTGATTCAATATTATTAATCGGTGTTCAATTTATAAATCCATAATGACTTTTCTTTTAGCTACGTGAGCTGAACGACACCGCGGATAGAAATAATAAATTAACGGACAATATTGGTCTCAGCCTTTATCACAGGAAATGAAAACACGAGTTATCCTTCTATATAACTGACTGGAGTAACGAGCGATAACAGATAGACGGGCACATAGCTCCGAGTTTTGAGAGAGAGAGAGAGAGAGTCCACTAGCTCATTTCGGCACTAACAATGGTTCAAATTTTATTTCAATAATATGCTTGCGCGCAGGGGTCTTTAGAAGTGGAAGGGAACTGGAGGACCCGGAGAACACCCACGGGGTAGGACAGGCGACCCTACTCCCTATCACGTACAAGCAGCAAATGAAATGAAAGAGACTAATCAAAACGGGCATACACCAAACAGTTATGTTTGTAAGTTTGTAAGTTATGTGAGGAGTCTGATGAGGATATAAGTCATTTCCTTTTCCAGTGTACAGTTCTGGCGGAACTTAGACAACAGATAATTCCCCAAAACTTTCTCAGAAACTACAGTCAATTCAGTCTAGGCAATCTTTGTAATACAGAGTGCCAAAATTACATAATTGCAATTTCACAGTATATCGATAAAGCTAGTCAATTGAAAAAACGTTGATTGATATTGTTGACATTATTGATATTGTATTTTATTGTTATTGTTGTTACCACCACCATCTTCCCACATTTTTGTTAAATGATATTGTATTATTTGTATCTTTGGGTCCAAGACCTCTAAATACTGAATAAACAAATTATTATTATTATTATTACACCAAACAGTGTGCTATAAGGGTAAATTTTGCCTAGACAGCGGCGTTGTCGTTTTACATGATCTACATTGGCTTCCTATATCACACCGTATCACTTGCAAAATACTTACACTTACCCTACATTACATTCAGATAATTCGTCAAATTACCCTAATTTCCTTATCTCCCTATATACTCCATCCCGTACAGAGTCGGATATCAAATTAACAATTTTCTTACACCCTTTTATCCTTCCATATCTTATGGTAAACGCTCTTTCTCCTAACTATCTAATGGCATTGCCAGTTTTAAACGCAATTTAAAGTAGCTAAGTCTCTAACTCAATATCATCCAAAATCTTCAACATTGAAAACACGATTTATTTGTCAAATTAAATCAACATTCATGTTGTGATCTTACCGGAAAAAGATGGGCCTTTGATATCCAATATTTAAGACAAAATAAACATTTTACCATTGGTACACGAATCGTGTACCATAATGCGCTTCAGTCCCAGTTGTATCAAGAGACTCGAGGGACGAGGCTAGACACATTGCACCAAATCAAACGGCGTATGTAGACTTGAATAACCAGACGCTAGAAATTTGCACTCGCTTGAGACTGCTGGCTTATTTCGCCGAACATAACTGATTTGAAATTGGAGTAAAAACGGAAACCATTGAATGTAAATCAGTTTATTTACATTCATACTACAGTATTATATGTGTTGCGACCTACTCTTGTCAATTTCTAGGTCCCAAATTTTAGCGATTTAGCTCCTTTAAAAACGAACTTTTTCGTTGTCTACTATGGCTTTTAATACACGTATCCGAATTTAGTCTGTTTTAGGCGCTGTTCTATTTTATCCTTTATTACTTTTAGCTATTTTAATTTGTTTGTTGCATGTCATATTTTATTATAATCTTTACTACCATATTTTGATTGTTATCGTATACCATTTTAATTTCTATTATCATTCATTTAATAATGTGCAAGTTTAGTTTATTTTTCTATGTATGATAGTATTTGCTAATTTTTTATGTCCACAAAATGTTAATACCAGGTTCCAACAATCACGATTCCTGCTGCGATTGAAATCGTAGTTTTAATCGTGGAGTAATCCTGGTGATCCTATCAGGTCTTATCATATAAACTGAGGTAAGTCGGAGCAAACGTACCCGAACATCTGTACGTACCAGATCGTGGACTCAATAGGGACAATCCTATCGTAACGCATCGTACGACAGTGGGAACAAAAACATAACTGCCCCATTGGGCAGTATTTGATATTGGTAATAGGCGCATTATAAATAAATTATAATAGAAAAAAACAATTATTATACTCTTCGTTGAATTCCAACTTCCAAGGGGTATTTGGCCTTCATGTCAATTTGTAGATGGGACCGACGCAGGTGTTCCGAAGGACTAGACACTGTTCCTTGCCAGGCCCTCTACTGACGAATCTTGAAGGGCTTTAATCCTTTTTAGTAAGCCAATGCCTTTCCCACTGTGGGCGCCCCAGCCGCTGACACTATAAGTCCGCCAACCATCAACATTAATATTATGACAAATATATGTCTTTATATTTCAGCTGAAACAATATGATGTCCACAAAGATTAGATGTCAAAGACTGCAATTTGGGTTTCTTATTTTAACGTGTATGATACCAAATGGCGTTTTCAGCACCTGTCGCTTTCCGGAGTTCCTTCAACGAGAGCAGCCGTGGGCAGCTGATTATGGGGAGGGGAGATTTGTCGCGTATGTCAAGAACACGTATATGCAGATAAACCAATTGAAAGGGGGAAATGACAGTACTTATGCTAGACGATGTATCGAGGAAACGAAAGGTAATAAATATTTAGTTACCCATGAAGAAAGCCTAAAACCTCCAAAATATATGTGCATGGAATTCTTACAAAGAAGTGAAAACATTGTGCAGCTAAAAGTGTCACGTCAATCTGATCGGCGATCTATTGAACTTTGTGATGAAAGTGGTATGGGATTGGACCATTGGCCGATTGTGCAAATAGCCCAATCACCCGAACAAAGAATTGTGTGTCCGTTTGTAGGGGGGTACAATATAAACATGTATTTTCCTAATGAAACAATGGTTTGTGTGGATAATCTGCTATTAATGCGCATGGAAAGCGAATGTGAGTCGGGAGAGGGGCTTACTTTTGACTTCCGTACCGATAAATGTATCCCAGCAAATCTCCCACGAGAAATCAAACAGCGAGCGTATTGTATCGCACATTGGACGGAGGAGGGCCACACCTTCATTGTCTTGCAACATTCTACGGTGCACAAACATTTTTGGTGCTTACGTATTACTGATGCCTTAGGTGATATCCGCACAGCTTATCTGTTTCTTAATCTGGTCTGCGATCCCAGCGAACCAGTTTTACAGACACTCAACTATTTCCACTTCCGAATGTCAAGGGTCATCTACTCCACAATATGTGCCGACGAACTTGACGGCTGTTCCATTATACAATCATTCTGTCTCACAGATTTCCGACGGCACTGTAGCAAAACGTGTGATTCTTGTGAATATGAGAGTGAATTGGGCTTGTGTACATTTCCCGAACATTTACGCGGCAACTGGATAGAGAGTTCTCGTCAAAATAATCGTAGGATGAGCGTGAAAGAATATTCTCTCGGGTTGCAAAATATTGGGAAGTTTGAATGTCTTAACATTGAAAGCGAGAGTTATGCCGATAAAAGGATATTGCTGGAACTATTTGATAATGGATGCTATCCACGATACGCATGCGTTGATCTGGAGAAGATTGCGCCCTCTGTAATAATCTATCGTCTAGGTAACAGAATTGACTGGCCACTTCCCTATCGTGAAAATGACAAGGACTATTTATGTAAAGCGGACAAATTCAAAGACCGGAATACGAAATATGCGAAAGAGCGACCTCCCAAAATTTTAATTCATGCTGATGTCCTTCATCCGGTGAGCTGCGGTCTTCCCGCGAAACTTCAATACGGTATCTCATTTAAGGAGGATGGAAAATTATGCGGCGGATGTCTATATTACAGCCCGTATAATGACGCAGATAAAATATATATTCAGCCTGTCAACTGCTCAGTGGATCCTTACCCATTAGAATATAATTGCCTGGCATCGTTTGATTTCGGAAACAGAACGCACGCTGTCGTGACAAAGACGAGTATCCCCGGAAACTATGGGGAGTACTTATGCTGGGTTTTCACGATGGATAAAAAAATTAAGGTGATTAAATCGGCAGATTGTTATGAATTTGAGAACGAGTTTGCTGACCCAGAAGGACTCGAGGCTCAATTTTCTATAATGGATGTCGCTGAAGAGTCACCTAATAATTTATGTCGGAATTTAGTTTTTGCACCTCGGACAACTAGTGCCCGACACGTGAGTAATGGAACGACAATTATGCCAAAAGTGCTTTATACTATCCTTGAACCAGAAAAACCAAACGCTCAAACGGAACATAGTAGCGAGATGGATGCCAAGGCGGTTTACGATCACAGAAACTTAGGCCATGCGTTACAATCAAATGTATTAACAACTAAAATCATTTTACTAATTGCGTTAATTATTCTAGTGGCGAGGACTTAACGTTTTGAGATTTGTTTTAACTATGAGCGAAGATTGTGATATTTCTTGCGTGACGGAAACAAGTGGACGTACGGGAACGTTGATTTTTTTCTTCTGGTAATGAAGGAAAGGGCGTGTCTGTGTTCTAACACGCCAGATTAAAAGAGATTAGATGGATGGATTGTATAAATAAGACAATATTTTAAGGCGTGTGCTTCCAGTTATCAAAGTACTCTCCAGCTTTGGAAGAGTTTATATAAGAGTAGACACTTTGTTGTGTACATAACGGGCAAATGGCCATATTTATGTTGTAGATGATATTACTTACCAACATAAAAGGACGTCTGAGAATATGAAAATTTTACAATATTTGTTTTTGCAGTGTTTTTAAAATTAAGTAGAACTTTTACGGTTTAAATGTCGAACATTGGAAAAATAACAATAGCACATATGAATAATATATTAACTTTAATGCTAGGTTCCAAAATATCACGATTCGTGCTACGATTGAAATCGTGGTTTTAATCGTGGAGTAATCGTGGTGATTCTATCAGGTCTTATCATATATTGAGGTCAGTCGTAGCAATCAGCTTGGTCGTATCGAAGCCTATCCGAACTCAATAGGGACATTCCTATCCTGACGCATCGCTCGACAGTGAGAACTTGGCATAAGCAGATTTCTTTGGTTTGGCGCCTTATCACTGGCGTCATATCCATGTTTGGAGACTTATCACTGAAATCACAGCCATGGTCCATAATATGTAGGTTACTTGGAAAATATAAAAGATATTTTGAAATTGATTTTTTTTATCATTCTTGATACTGTAGGGATTACGTGCAATATAGTATACAGAAATAGATACATGTTTTTCATTTTAAGTGTTTGTGATCACAAGAAGATTGAGTAAAAAAAGAACCAGTTAGTATAGGAGTATATTTATACGTACGCGTTAATTCTTCATTAGACGTCAACGTAACCCCAAAACGCTAATCTAGTAAAACTATTTCGTTTTGTTTTCGTGGATATAATTTTGTTTACTCTCGTAAAATATAGGGAATATCTAATGAAGAAAAACTGTTCAAAACAACAGGTTTTTAACAGATTAGGGCTCGGCATGGGAATATATATTTCCATCATGTGGAAAAACCCCCCCAACAAATTGAGAAAAAAAGTTAAATTATTTTCTTTTCGATCTCGTTAAGCTAAAGTTTGTCTAGAATCCAAACTGCTCGAATATAGTATATCATAAAGTGTATAATATATAGCTTGAATATAGTATATTGAAAAGTGCATAATATATAGCTTTTTGTAAGATATCTGTAAATAAAATGTATAATTTGTAGCACAACACAGTTCAGTGGATAACAATCACTATATTGTATACACACGACGTTTCCACAAGAGCAATCTAATTAAACCAGAAATCTACATTTCGTTTCGTTTCTTTATACAGTGAAGACAAGTAAAACGAAATTTTGACCTATAAAAACGAAACGAAATAGGGTCTGTGTTTTAATCAGATTGCGACAAAAGTTGACTTGTCGTTTCAAGCAAAAAATTACAAATACTCACAGTGATTGTTATCCAAATGTGTTGTGTTGTGTCATGTTCAATCGCTAAATGCCATTCATGTATATCATTGTTGTTCGTTTTTTCCCGTTCATTCCAAATTAATTTTTAAGATATATAAATATTTTCTTTTCGTATATTTATTAATATTATATACCGGTATGTAAATAGATCGAAGTTAATATCCGTTTGTTTGTTAAATATTTAACGATTGTTCTTTTTTTAAATTATAAATCTTTATTATTATGAGCGTAAATGAGACCCTTGCGGTTGACTTAGCGATTACTTGATCGATGAACTAACTTTAACTCGGACTGGCAGAATAGTTACTAATCTATTTGGGCGACAAGTATTTTCTCACGCTTTGAAATGTCGACCAAATAAATTACTAATTGTTTTTCCATAAGTACGCGTTGCTATATTCAGTTAACAAATGCCCGTAGAAGATTACTTAATAAACTATAACACGTACTTATGGAAGAGCAATTACTAATTTATCGGGGCGACGAGTATCTTCTCACTTAAAAACTTTGAGAGAGTACGCTTCGAAATGACGGTAAAAAAAATCAGTAATTGTTCTTCCATAAGTAAGCGTTATAGTGTATGGCTATATCCTGTTGATAAATGCCTCTAGAGAATTACTTAATACACTAAAACACATACTTCTAGAAGAACAATAATCGGGACAACGAGTATTGTCTCACTTGCTTCCAACAGTTGAGAAAATACTCTTCGAAACATCGGCCAAATAAATTAGTAATTGTTATTCCATAAGTATGCGTTATAGTGTATGGCTATATCCAATTCATATATGCCTCTAGACAATGACTAATTTATCGGGGCAACGAGTATTGTCTCACTGGCTTGAAAAAGTTAAGAGAGTACTCTTCCAAACATCGGCCAAATAAATTAGTAATTGTTCTTCCATAAGTATGCGTTATAGTGTATGGCTATATCCAATTCATAAATGCCTCTAGAGGATTACTTAATACACTAAAACATATACTTCTAGAGCAACAATTACTAATTTATCGGGACAACGAGTAATTGTCTCACTGGTTTGAAAAAGTTAAGAGAGTACTCTTCCAAACGTTGGCCAAATAAATTAGTAATTGTTCTTCCATAAATATGTGTTATAGTTTATTACTCTGTCCAATTTGTAGATGTCTCTAACCTATTATGATGATTACTTAATCTCTATAATGATGCTTGTCTGAGAAGTGTTGGATATCAAAACATGCATATTAAAAGTTGTGACCACGATCAACGATAGTTTATGGGTTGTTTTTAGATAATATTATTTTAAAGTGAAACTTTTTATTCCGTGTAAATATCGTGTGTAATATATTCTGTTCCATTCTTAAATAGAACATAACATGTATATACTCCATATCAGTGTTCGAAATTAAAGTCCTGTACATGTATGTTTGATTAATCATATCAATTTTATCATTTATTAATTATTTTCTTTTAATTATTGTTCGATATTTATCGATAAATCGATCAATGCTTCTCTGGTTTCCAAGTTGTCTGTCTCTAGTCTTATGGCTTAGGTTAAACGTGCCAATATATACAGTTAATATTAATATTATAGTTGCGGTATGTACGTAGACTTGTGTATATAAGATAGAAAGGAGTAGAATTAAATCATTAGCTACGTAAAGGGTATGTTAAGATAATTTCATTATTTAGTCAACCCGAAACCTTTTGTTGTCGACCGAGAGAATACTATAATAAACTAGATAACAGTGGGTATAAATAGCTTCTTGGAAATTTCACAATAAATTGACTTTATAAAGTTAATTTGTACATGCTGAAATATTCAGTTTGTGGACGGAGTTTATTTTATAAATGTTATACATTTTATAAATCTTGAGCGGTCTACTCTTATATCGAATTCCAACTGCCAATGGATCGTTTACGTGCATGTCAATGTGTACACGGGATCTCGTTTTTTCGTCAATCCGAACGACTATACGTTGTCCCTTGCCAGGCCCTTGGTCCGGCACCACTGACAAGGGGGAACCGCGCCGGAAATTCCACGCAGAGATCGAACACGATTTTTTATGTTAGCGAGCCAACGTCTTACTCACTGAGCCACCGTAGCTCCCATGAAAACGTAACTTAGCCAATATACGATAAGTTTCAGCACAAGATAATAGAGAGAGAGAGAGAGAAATGGGGTTTAACGTCCACTCGACACAAACTAGGTTATTTCGGGACTAACATATGGTTTAATTTTATTTCAATAATTCGCTTGCGCGTAGGGGTCTTTAGCAGTGGGAGGAAGCCGGTGGACCCGGAGAAAACCCACGAGGTTGGACAGGCGACCCTACTCCTTGTCACGTACAACCGGGGATTCACAAGATAATAAGTGGCGGTTTGAGTTCTAAATATTCCCCAATTTCATCACATACTGCTTCAAAGATTTCTATTTTTTTTTTCAGCCTATACCCAGTTAAAGAGATAATAGGTGTGGAGTTAGGCTTATATTGTTGACCCTCCGTTCTTAATTATATGTACTATAATGTATAGTGATTGATATTTTCTAATTAAATTAAATATTTCTTTAATTTATATAATTATACTATAATAATAATTGTATTATAATAACTTGTTGTTTATGTTGTCTGTGACAACTTTAAAATGCTTTATATCTTGTATCTGTCATTTTTTTCTTACCAATAAATATGTTTCTGTTTACGATTGGTTTTAGTTATTTCTTAATGTCAAAGGAATACAGGGCGATGTTAGTCTTGACGCCATTTGGAAATGAAATAAAATGGTTTAACGTCCTACTGTTCTGCTCAGAACCGGGCTAATGAAGACGGGCATACGCCATACAGTGTGCCATGAGGGACATTTTGTCCAGACAGCGACACTACGGCCTACTCTTATATCAAATTCCGACTGTCAATGGATCTTTTACGTGCACGTCAATGTGTACACGGGACCTCGGTTTTTCGTCCCATCCATCCGAAAGACTAGACAGCTCTCCTTGTCAGGCCCTCTGCCCTGCATCACTGACAAGGGGAAACCACGCCGGAAAAGCTGGATGAACTTTCTCGCCCAATGCAGGGATCGAACACCCGACCTCCAGGCTTAGCGAGCCAGCGTCTTACCAACCTAGCTACCGTGACCCCGCAAAGCCTTTTGGTGGAAATGTGGCCGTATAGTGTCGCCATCCCCGTCTTAAGACTCTCTAGAACAGTGTTTTCAAAATGGGGGAATGAGCAGTTAAAAATTGTACTGGCATGAGGGAGGAGTACAAAAATGTGGGAATGAGCAGATCAAAGGCGTGATGAAGAATGAAATGTGAGGAGAGCGAAAATGGGGATGAAAAAAACCCACCAAAAAACAAGAAACAGTAAGAACATTACCGTGTGCTTCCACAAACTAAGTGATGCCACTCATTTTGTCGCCAGTTTTTTGCTTCTGTTTCCACAATAGTAACACCGCAGACAAAGTGATGTACCCTTTACTTTATGGGAAGGTCTGTTTATGAGTGTGTCTACTGTCATGATGTATCAAGGGGGGTAAGGCAGAAATGTACTTTCAAACTACATGTATTCACATTTTGAGTGGGGTTTTTTTTACTAAAAAAAGAAATTAAATAAATTTATCTATTGGGAAGCACTTTAAAGGCCTTAAATTGAGATACCTATATCCCGCTATTTATATAGAAAGCCAAGATTAATCTGTCGTGGAGGGCTTCGAATGATAAACTTTCATTGTTTGCGGATAAGAAATGAAATGAGATGGGTTTAACGCCCTACTGTTCTGTTCCGACCAGAATACTGAAATAGTGTGTGCTGTGAGGGAAATTTTGCCTGGACAGCGGCATTATGGGCTGTCGAATTCCAACCGCCAAGGTATATTTACGTGCACGTCAATGTGTACATGGGACCACCCGAACGATTATACACTATCCCTTGTCGGGCCCTCTGTACAGCACCACTGACAAGGGGGAATCACGCCGGAAAATGCCGATGAATTTTCTCGGACAATCCCAGTGATTGAACACAGGACATCCACGATAGCGAGCTAACATCTTACTCACGGAGCTACCGCGGCCCCCTATTGCCCGTAGAAAACGTTGTATTGTAAAAAATGAAATGACATAAATAACTTGAATGTTGTTAGGAGTTTCCGAATCCTGTACAGTGTCTTCTTAGGACGTTAAACCCCATTTCATTTCATTACAGTGTCTCCTTAAATAGAACAAGTTCGACTCCATCATGAACAGCAGCTGATTCCTGTCACAGACGAACTGTCCATGATAACAAGAGAGAGAAGGCAGCGTGTGCGGCGATTAGATTCCGTATGGTTAGTTGGGGAAGCTATATGTTTTCAAAAGTAAAACGTCTGGCCAGGAAAAGAACTTTTGGTCATTTTAAGACATGTTTCTGGTATAATACTTCATGTAATAAAAAATGAAAAAATTGTTTGTTCCAGTCGTTTGAATCAAGCTTGGTAAGCATAAAAGAACTTGGATATATTCATATTTATATTTCGCCTAGTATCACGCATGTTGGTCTGACAATTAAGAATTTCAAGTGAAGTAATGTGCAATTATGTCTTGGTCCAATTAAAATACACCCGTCATGTAACCATAGCATCTTCCTCATAGACATAACTGCATTGCAGACGTTAATGGAATTCTTAAGTTTATATTTTAATCGATGGAATATCAGTCGCCATACATGTGCAAATACATAATTAGATCAATTAAAATTCTACCAGACAAAAATAAGGGAAGTTACGCCCTCAATTGTAGTTATTCATCGCAATAAAAATAAACCAAAATATATGTCAACAAATTATTCTTATCGCGGTACAAACAAACTGAAATGCATTTCACCAAAGTATTCTTATCGTGGTACAAACAAACTGAAATGCGTGTCACCAAAGTAGTCTTAGTGACTTTATCTTAAAGTGATAGTTTATAAACTGTCGTCAGAGTTTATCTTAAAGTGATAGTTTAGAAACTGCCGTCAAATTATTTACAGAGTTTATCTCAAGGTGATAGTTTAGCAACTGCCGTCAAATTATTGACATACCTTACCTTAAGGTGATAGTTTAGCAACTGCCGCCAAGTTGTTCTGACTGGCTTTATCTATATAATAGTTTAAAAATAGATAATGAAAACTGGATATATTGAAAATCTCAGTCAAATTACTTTATTCCGAGCGACGTTATGATTGCTTGAAGTTTTGAAAATAAAACCTTAATTGTCTCGATTGTCAAGTATCATTGCTACGACAATAAACGAAAGACTCGATTATTCATTTTAACTTTTAACGAAGGTATGGCAGACATTGTCTTATCCACTTAATAGTTAAGCCACGCGATGAACTATAGAGTTCAGCATGTGCTTGCCACGTGAATAAATGTCTAATAATAATAATAATAATAGTTTATTTTCAATAAGTATTCAGGCCATGGGCCCATGATCAAGACAAGATCATAACATTACAAACATAACAAACCAACACTATTTACACAGATTCATCATAATCATAACCTCACATTATATTAGGATTTCATTATTTTAGTTTACTCAAGTAATTTTCTCTTCTTTTCATAGTATTATAAATAAACTTACTTATGTTACAGATTATATCACAATTTGTACTCTGTAAGTATCCTTTAACACGAATCTCACTCTTACAGTAATTATTGACATTGCAAATAAATGTCTAAATAACCCTTAATAGTCTCGATTGTCAAGTATCGTTGCTATGATAATAGCGTTTAACGAAGATATGGCAGACGTTGTCTTATTCACTTAGCCACCCGATGCCATAGAGAGTTCATTAAATGTCGAAATAATATTTTTATATATATTATTTGGATCGTTTAGAGACTATATCTAAACTACAGGAAAGCCATCTTTCTTGCTGAAGAAGTTATAGACGAGCTATGAATGGAAAATACTATTATGAGTAGAGTCGTCACTTAGCGATAGGCCAAAATGTGTACCCTAGCTATGCGCTGCACATACGGTAACCACGAATAGTCGTCGGACAGATAAGGTTGACTTTTTTCTTTTATTTATTCAACCGCACTAATCACTTTCAGTCTATAATTTTATTCTTCTGGGTCATAAGAAATATCACACTTTAGTTTAAAACAAGTTTCAGTTGATCTTATTAATTTCCAGGGAAGACTTTAAATGATTTATCAGTTTTAAATTATGATATTTAAAATATTATAATCAAGGGGTTTAACATCTTATCTTTCTGCACGAACCAAGCTAATGAAGACGGGCATACGCCATGCAGTGTACTATGACGTCGACCAAAGATGTTAGTGCCAAAGGGTCGAGAAACTACTTGAATAACTAATGTTTGTCAAACACGCCGACCCCAGTAAAATACTAATAACAGAACACGGTTTTATGGGAAACAGTCACTAGTTTTATTCTAAAAGCACCTAATAGATTTACTCACGCGCTTGAATACTTGTTGCGTGTAAGATCGTAAATATAAATAAAGTTTTTATCAATAATGCATATTCGTGAGAATTTGGGCTCTCATTATATATCAATGGAAAACTATTCCAGGGTCGGTTGTCTACCAATAAAGCTTGCCTGAACAATATGTTCAATATGGGTTCTGTGAGTGATAGCTCGCAACTTATCCGTGACATTGGCGGCACGTTAGAGATCCCTGCCATTTGGACATAGAAATAGTTTTCCGGGCAAAGTTTCCCTCGCAGAAACTGTTAACTGTTCTAATAATACATGTACTACTGATTAATTGACGATTGTTAGATTGATTTTACTTTTGGACAAGTCAGCCACACATAACGGAGCCAGAATGATGACACTGACCCAATGCCGCACTTTGACACAAAATGATTTCCCAAAGTGCCGAAACAGAACTTACTTCACGGAAAGTTCTTAATTTGTTCAGAACCCACTTGGCTACTGTCTATATTGTGTCCACTGTTTACTGTACAGTAAATTACCCCCACTGCTCTGTATAAAAATTACAAAAGCAGTGGGACACTACCATGATGTCAAGTGAAAATCACACTCTTAGTGTACTGTTTGAGAGATGGAAAGTAGCATATTTAGGAAAACATCAGACTTTAACACACAGAACAGAGAAAGGCGTTCACGTATTCAAACAGTTTAAGATCATCTCACTCACTGATTAGTAGATTGCAATCTGTATATTCAGTGAGGACTAGTTTAATAGTTCAAAATCAACCCAGTCAAGTTAATACACCAATCTTTAAATCATCTCAGTCTAGTTAGTAGACCAATCTGTATTTAGTGAGTACTAGTTTAACAGTTTAAAATCAACTCAGTAGCATGACTCTTTAAAATCATCTCAGTCTAGTTAGTATATCGATCTGTATTTAGTAAGTACTAGTTTAACAGCTTAAAATCAACTCAGTAGTTAGTAGACCAATCTCTATTCAATGAGTACTAGTATAGCAGTTTAAGATCATCTCAGTCTATTTACTAGATTGATCTGTATTCAGTGAGTATTAAGTTTAACAATTTAAATCAACTCAGTTTAGTCAATAGATAAATCTGTATTTGATGAGTACTATTATCTATTATCTATATATATATTTGTGACTGTCGTTTGTCTGTCTGTCTGTCTGTCTGTCCGGGGTTGGCGGCTACACTAGGTCTGCCCCGAGTCTGAAATTTGGGGTATAGGGGTAGCTCGGACCGGGGAGGAACATAGGCCAGGTGGCGTTAGTTTACCACTTCCGGTTTCGGAGTTATGACCCCCGAGCGAAGCCGGGTATCCTGCTAGTAACAGTATAAAATAAACTCATTCTAGTTAATAGAACAATCTGTATTCGATGAGTACTAGTTTAACAGTACATGTATAAAATCAACTCAGTCTAGTTAATAGATCAAACTGTATTCGGTGAGTACTAGTATAACAGTTTACATCAACTCAGTCTACTAAACAGACCAATCTGTATTCGGTGAGTACTATTATAACAGTTTAAAATGTACTCAGTTTAGTTAATAAATCAATCTGTGCTTAGTGAGTACTGCATGTAGTTTAACAGATTAAAATCAACTCAACCTGGGGATACCTCCATTGATGTAAAACAAGCTAGGTATAGACCTAACTTAAAATACAGGGAAACCCTATCTTCCTAGCTGAGAACAACATATCTTACGAGTTATGGATTGAAATACTATTATGTTTCAACTCTAAACATACTGCCATTATGAAATGAAATGAAATGAAATGAAATGAGGGAAATTTTGCCCGGCCTACTTTTATATCGAATTCCAACTGTCAAGGGATCTTTTACGTGCACGCCAATGTGTACACGGGACCTCGGTTTGTCTTCCCATCCGAACGACTAGAAAGCTGTCCTTGTCAGGCCCTCCGTCCTGCATCACTGACAAGGAAGAATCACGCCGGAAAATCTGGATGAAATTTCGCGGTTAATGAACAGTTATCCTCTACCCATATGGCATCTAACGCTGTTAATCTGTTAACTATGACCAGCACGAAGAGTCGTTGGACAGATAAGGATTTTTTTTTTATTTCATTTATTGTGGGCTATCTAATCACTTTCAAACAATAATTTTATTTTTCTAGTTCATAAGAAATATCAAACAAGTTATTTTAAGTAAACCAATTAACCTCGATGGAACACGTCTTTAAATGAATAATCAGTTTCTTTAAATACAATCAATATAGGAATGACTGTATGTTCTATAAATATTATAAGAAATTATACAATTCCATGTTATGACACACCTTTCAATTTTAACAAAGTCTATTAACAAATACTTCAAAATGTTTTTCTATAGACTTCCTATAGACATAATTAATTATATGTGTTTCTAGAAATAGAGTGGCGAAAACCAGGAGAAGTTTTTATTTTAACATTGGGGGTCTATAATTAAACCTTATTCAGCAAAGAAGGAACTTGTCAAAATTTAGTCTAGGTGTCAAAACTGTTCGCCGTGCAAAGCTGTGGCACAGGAAACAATTCTCAGACTTTACTCACTCAAGTGTCATTTACCCTTATATACATCTGGTACACTGGCACCAAATTATTTTAGCATTAAACATACATTATGCAAGAGCTAAATCTGCCTATAGCCGATCTTTCTTTAGACCTGAAATGTTATATAAATTGTTAATTAGACATTAATTAACTTATCCAGACCATAATCATCTCTCGATGTCATCGCTAGTCTGCGATGTTTATTGGATTAGGTTCCGTTTTTTTGTTCGACTTCCATTCATGATTTAATCATGAAGTGGATAATCGAGACTATGTTTTACATCGTGCCGACTTTAGTAATGATGATCGAGGCTAGGCCGAAAATTCAATTCTAAAAAACGATGTTCAGAGTGGATCAATTTGACTGAAATTTTCAGCAAATTCCCTTTACATTATCTAGTTTTTAACTATTATGGTGAGAACTGCCAGCTCTTTATCTAAAAAACCGAGGTCCCGTGTACACATTGGCGTTCACGTAAAAGACCCTTGACAGTAGGAATTCGATATAAGAGTAGGCCGTACTGCCGCTGTCTGCGCAAAATTTCCCTCATAGCACACTGTATGGCGTATGCCCATCTTCATTAGCCCAGTGCGGAGCAGAACAGTAAGACGTTAAACTCCATTCATTTCATTTAGTTTCTTTATCTATAATCTCCCATAATGTCTCTTTAAGCGAGTTTATATCAGTAACTAAACTTAATGATACGCCTGATACGCAATAATTCTCTTATTGCTGCTAATGATGATGATATCTGCTTAAAGTCAATTTAAAACTCATATTGTGCTTCCCTATGGATGACAATGTCCCAAATAGTGCTTTTCGAAATAGACTCAACGACCATCCAAGTTAATAAAGACGGCCAGAGGCCATACAGTGTGGTGTGAGAGCGTACTTTCATACGGCATGCAATGCGCTGTGATAGCCACTTAAGTTTCTGGTGTTGAAAGTTCGAGAAACTACTTGAAGAACTTATGTTTGTGAAGCACACCGACCCCAGTAAAATACTAATAACAGAACACGGTTTTTATGGGAAACAATCACTAGTTTTATTCTAAAAGCACCTAATAGATTCAATCACGCGTTTCAATACTTGCTGCGTAGTAAGATCGTAAATATACATAAAGACTTTATAAGTAATTCATATTCGTGAGAATTCGGACTCTTATTATATATTGATGGAGATCGATTCAAGGATCTGTTGTCTACTAAAAGCTTACCTGAACAATAAGTTCAATATGGGTTCTGTGAGTGATATCTGGCTTTTTTTTAATCGATGTTTCTGACATAGACAGGACGTTAAAGATCCCCGACAGTTGTCCGAGCAACATTTCCATCATAGTACACTACAATTGGGACATTGGTCTACATTAGTCCTTTTGGTGCAGGGGTATTGGATGGCCGAATGGTTAGCGCGTGCACGTCGCATTTTAAGGTATCATTAAGTAAACTGGTGAGGTTTCGATTCCCCGGTTGTACTTGACAAGGAGTAGGGTTGCCTGCCCATCCTCGTAGGTTCCCTCCCACTGCTAAAGACCCCTACGCGCAAAGAATTATTGAAATAAAATTGAACCATGCTAGAAACGAAACATATTTTGTGTCGAGTGGACGATGCCCCCCCAACCCCCCCCCCCTCTCTCTCTCTCTCTCTCTCTCTCTCTCTCCTTTCGGTGCAGAAACGTATGACGTTAAACTCTATTGCATTTATAGAAATGACGATGCGCATGTTGGTGACATGTTAAACTATAATTATTATAAAAGTATTAATGGCGAACCAGATGATCCAAATAGGGTTATATTTTTTAGATGATTATTGTTTAATTGAACCGTTACAACTAATGCTATACAAAGTTTAACTAGGGTCCGTTACCTGGCGGCTACTTATCTGAATAAGATGGAAATGGAATGAAGAAGACGGGCATGCGCCATGCAGTGTACTATGAGCAGACTTTTGTCCGGGCAGCGGCGCTACGGTCGTTCTGCACCACTGCCAAGGAGAAGCCACACCGGAAAATCTCGATGACTTTTCTTGACCAACACCGGGAGCGAACCCGAAACCTCCAGGTTGGCAAACTTAGGCACTGCACAAGATGGAGGTGCGCAAACGCAAGGACAGGATTTAGAATGGCTGCAATTAGAAACGTAAAAAATGACGTGGGTGTGTATTATAGGAGGGGGGAGAAGGGGTGATAGGGGCGAGGTTTTTTCCGAAAAAATACATTCAAAGTAATTGCCCTATATTAAATAGGGGAGTGAACTGAAAAAACCCACAACGTTTTCTCGAAATAAGCCACGGTGAAATTTCATTATACCTTAAATTCATAAAGTAATAATTTAAAGATGCTGAAATTTTCAATTGGTGGGCGGAATTGATTTTATAAATCTTATAAATTTTATAAATCTTGACTAGATGTCATAAAAATAAAAGGTGTTTATTATGACTACATATCACTATAATGCAATGAAATGTGTAATAAGAAATATTCATCTGTCATCAGAAATGACAGCTGAATCATAGAGAGAAAGACAGAAAAGACAAATCCGATTACTTTTTTACAAAGCCTTATCTCAGATGGTCATTGAGTAACAAAAATGAAACGTCCCAGTGTGTCATATCAAATTATTGTCTATTCATGGTAGAAAAAACCACCACGCGTGTCAAAAGTTCTATTTTGCTGCGTGTGTGGTTGGAGTGGAAGGCCCAACGCTGTAATAATCGCATCTTGAGAGAATTAAAAGCACCAAAATGTAATTATATATGCCAGCGAGGGTTAAATTGGACCTTGATCAATAAAGAAAACTTGATATCACAGAAGTTTTTTAAAAGTCTAATTTTTCAAACTGTTTGCGTGAGATTTTATTACCTTTTCGGAGGTTAGAATTTAGTTAATTGGAAAGATTTGGAAAGAAAAAAAGGACTTGGCAGTGAAGATGTTTAATTTTATTGGTTCTAGAGACTTCCAGATATGCTGGTTCAGATATGGACGATCAGTAAATTCTGTAACCTGGATCAGGAGTTCGCGATCCCTAGCGTAACGGTCTTATAACCCCAACAAATCTTTATTTCGCCAGTCGAACCCTGGGCTAAATGTACAATTAAATTGCTTTAGTCGCAGATACAGCGTATTGTATGTAGCACAAAGAACTAATACAGCAGCACAAATATCAATAAACAATTTAGGGCGCTACACACAGCCAAATTACCCTACATCAACTGATGTTCACAGTCAAATGAAATTAAGTTACAGTCCCGATCAGGCGCGGATCCATTAGGGCGTCAATACTCCTACTCTCTGCTCAGGTTAAATTAAAGGCTCCGAAATGGTTGGATAGGATATGATACTTGCAGCTTTCCATTTTTTCAGTTGTGGGCTTTTAATACTTTCGACGCTCGCGAATTGTCACTACAACACTTTAATATGAAGATTTAATACTTTTTAGCGCTTGATATTAGCTGTCTAAAATTAATCTGATCACACAGGCCCTCCAACCAGCCTCGGGACGGTCGGAAAGGTGGTTTCGTGCGAAGAATTTCGAAACAAGGGTCGGCAACACCAATTGGCACTGGAAAATTCCCAGCATCATTGTATCAATAGTTTTCGAGATTTCTATCAATGTGGGTCACCTTACCAATTTTTATAAAATCATATTCATTACGAATCGTTATTTTACTCGCACGCTAACGGTTACACGGGTGAACCTCGGTATACCCCTATCCGGATTTTATGATCACCCTGGCCCGCCAACCAGCTTCGGGACGGTGAGAAAGCTGGTTTAACAACTCCAGTGGCACTGAAAAATCCCCATCATCTTATTTCAAATTTTATAAAACCGTTTTCATTATGAATTGTTCTTTTACTCCCATGCTAACGGGTACGCGGGCGAACCTCGGTATACATCCCAGCCGTATTTCCTTGTCTGGCCCTCAGACGGCGACATTTAAAATCGCCATAATCACTAATTCGCAGCAACATTATCTAATCAGCTCTCGCAAGAACGCTATTTTAATAAATACGCGAGTGTGCCTTCATTTATTATTCATATTTACTTAACATTAACTTTTTATTTTTAGGTTTTGGGCCTCTCTGTCTTCCGTTTTTTATTCGTCTGTTATGTTGAACGTATCGCCATAGTTCCTCGCGTTGTAATCCCCGGGGGATGTCTGTGTGTCCATTTAATTGTAAAATTATTTGATTATGTATTCATATCTCTGTTATGTCTGAAACCATACATTTTAATCTAATGCATGGTGAATAAACACAAGAGAAAGAGCGATTGAACCGAACCAATTCTAGAAAACAACATTTTTTTATAGATAAGGCATTTTGATGGCGTGCATTGTGTATATATGTAGAGATTTTATTAATGATTATAGACGTGTTTTTTGTAAATATGTCGAACACTTTGAGAGGAAATGAAATGAGGTTTAACGTCATGTTTTTCTGCGACACCCGAACGTATGAAGACGGGCATACGTCATGCAAGATGCTATGAAGGTTATTTGCCCAAACAGCTGCGCTACGGACTACTCTTAATTCGAATTCAGTCAAGGGTCCCATCCGAAGGATTAGACGTCTTTCCTTGCCAGGACCCTATCTATTGGAACGTACTGGAACCTGTATGTACGTCGCTTCGAAGGTGGGTTGGATGGCCGAATGGTTAGTGCGCGCGCACTGTATCATAAGGCCTGTCATCGAGTCAACGGCGTGGTTTAGAATCCCCGGTTGTACGTGACAAGGAAGTAGGGTCGCCTGTCCAACCTCGTGGGTTTTCTCTTGGTCCTCGGCCCCCCCACTGCTAAAGACCCCTACGCGCAAGCGTATTATTGAAATAAAATTGAACCATGTGTTAGTCCCGAAATGACCTAGTTTGTGTTGAGTAGACGTTAAATCCCATTTCTCTCTCTCTCTCTCCAAAGTTAAAAGCTGCATGGTAATTTCTATTTTATAAGGGTGTGTTGTGTGTTATAGGGAATTTTACCCTCATAGTTTCCCATCTGTCTGTTATCGTATCGTTTGAAATGAGGGATTTTTCAACCACAATATTGTGAAGGCTAAATCCGTTCAGTATTTACAAAGTTATGATGAATTGAAAATCTGTAATTATTCGGTATCCTCCTCTACATAGGATGTTGATGGGATATGGTCAAAACAGGCTAGCGCCACCCGTAATCTTTCCTGCAATCTTTTTATGTGCCACCTATTTATCCGATTGATATGTTCCGAAAAATCCTAATGAAAAGGCCAACAGACAATGCTGCAAATATATTATAAATTTGCTGCAATTTAAATAATCAACGCATGCATACACATTATAAGTCTATTTATCCAAAAGTTAGCTTACCGCCTTTTCATTGACTAGTGAGCTAAAGGCCCGGTCCGAGTGGCCGATAGACACAAAACGTATGTAAAAAGGACACAGCGGACGAGCAAACTTTTGGGGGTGGCTCCATCCGCTTCATCCGCTCCAGAAATGGACAAAATTGACGAAACTTTGCGAAAACAGAACGGAAAAGAACGAACGGAGGGCACGTTTTTTCCCCGTTTTACATCCGCTTTGCATCCGTAAGTGCAGTGGGACCGGGCCTTAAGCTGAACAGCTTTAGTTCGTATGACAGTCAATGAAAAGGCGGCATCTGAATATCGTGTTATTGGAATTATATAAATAGGCGTTTTTACCGTCATAAGTTAAGATGGCATTAAATGCGGTTATTCACAAAATGCCTGCTGTGTTAATGACACAACACGAAGAATGAAAGAACAGCATCGTTTAGATAAAAATTATATATTGATTAAATATTGATTAATTATTGATTTAATATCGTATAATCGTCTCTTAATTACCTAATGTACTATAAATAAACATATTATTTTATTGGCATATTGTTACAAAGGACATTAAAATAAATCAAAACAATTATTATGATTAATTTACACAGCAAATTGGAAAATAGGCAATGAATATTAAAAAAAAATTGGTTATGTCTTGATAAAACAGTTAATATGGAAATCATCAATTATGAGTACAGGTGTTTCGTAGGCGAATAAAATATACTACCTCTATATTTCTGAATGAATTTCATTTGATCATTATTTTATATTTCAACATTCCTAACGCACCTGTCTATGATTTTTTTGTTACATGATACTGTAATTTAAATTAAATCTATTCGCATTTCCAGTGAATGTATTTTGATAAAGCTTGGAATATACCTTCATTATAACAATAACTATAGGTATGTTTCAAACATCAGTGCCATCCGCGGTTATTTTATTAGCCAATTACATGCTGATTTGTCGATATCTTTATAATAAGTATTAAGACCGGGTAAAAATATCAATGCCATCTGCGCATATTTACTTACCCTACTACATTATTTTTTCACTTATTGTAAATAGTCCTTCCCGTGACAGCAGGATTCACAGATGCAGTACAGCGTGGGGACACGTCTGCCTTGGCGTGTTTAAAATAATTCAGAACCTGTTGAATTTAGAAATGGATGTACCAAAATTATTAACCAAGCCGTCTTCCGCTTAAAGTTTCCAAACGAAATTTGAATCAAGTATGAAATTAACACACAAGACTAACCTAAATGAAAGAGATTGTCGAAACGCACGCATGTACATATTTAAAGTCAAATGGCTCAAATTGCTATTCTCAAGAAGCACAAAATGGCAAAAATAATATTCAGAAATTAATAGTCACTATTATTTGTTTAACAACTGGTCATTAATTTATTTTAGGTCAAGTAAAAAAAAAATATAATGTTACGAAACCTTGGGGGTAATTTATGAAAACTAGGACATAACTGACGTGGCTCCTCATTAGATGGAGGGGCGGTTACTCCCCTGGTTTGTTGTATCTGACTGTCGCTTGCTATTTTATCTCACAAATTACTGTGTTGCTTTGTCATGGTTTGTCGGAGTTTTGACATTGGCTAGAAACTCAGGCCTACCAAATATACACTTGGCCTTGATAAAGCGTACTTTAGCAGGCCAGAATCTGGCCCAAAGAACACTCATGACTAATCCTTTAGTAATTGGAGAGCAATAAACTTTAGCAATGGCAGAAAAATTACGTTTACGTCAGTTACAACTGTACTCATCCTGTCTAAGATCCTGTTGTTATACTTGGCTTCTTATTATTGTTATTGTCTATTATATTTACCAACTCATCTGAGAATACCTTCTTGTCTGCGATATCACCCAAGGTGGAAGCAGATGTAAAATCCCACGATCGAACGATTGAAATACCAAATAAATTAGTAATTGTTCTTCCATGAGTATGTTTAAAATTCAAGAAGTGTGTCTGGACCGTTAAGGTCTGGGTCATCGCGTTACCCTATAAATAAAGGCATGGCATGTATACTAAAATAACCTGTCCATTTAACTGAACCGTACTCCTTTCCAGATTAAGACCACCTCGCGTTAGTTCTGTTTCGTAAAGGCGTACGGTTCGGTCCATTTACACTACTGAAAATTGTACAGAACTGTTCCAGGTACCGTTCGAGTACCGCTGAATGTTAATGAAACGTCGTCGATGCAGAAAAATAAGACGCTAAACCCGATTTGATTTCATTATAACGAGACAATCTGCATTCTATCTATGACACTGTGGTCTTAATGTTTTTATTTATTGCTTGGTAATGTAGAAATGGGTAGAAACGTCGGAACATTAAATTACAGCACGGACCATTAACTGAACGATTCCTGTTATTATCAGGTCCCGAGTTTACCATCAACATATTCAGATATAAATGACACGAAGCTGGTCATAATATACAGAGCGTGGGCCTTGTTTAATTTGGAGCTGATTACTATGCCGTTTAGAAATATCGTTGGATGATCACAGAATTCTGAATGTTCCGATCCACTGTCATATAATTAAGTCTCGGTAGAGTTTATTGTATCGATCTACCAAAACCAGCTTCCAATTCTACCCCCAGGGGCCGTTTCTTGATATTCATATTGCCTCCAGATACCGTTACATCCATCACTGTACAAAGAACCGTAGCTTAACTTTGATGGTGTTTTCCTTTTGATGTTTCAACTAACATGTATTTAACATTACCCCTCGACCACCGATCAGCTTCGGAATTTAATTTTCATTGATTGTTGTTTTGGATATCTATTGTTATTTAAATACTAAGCAAATAGCTAGCTATAGCTTCCAGTCTAGTCTACAAGTTTTAACTACCAAAATACCCTTCGTATTCTAATACATTTTACACTATCAATGAGTATCAACTGTTTACATATGAATCCCACGAGGTGTGGTCAGTTTGTTTAATATAAAGTGTTGCAAGCATAAAATCAGAAGTAAAAGTTAATTTTACCAAGAGAACATGAAATAGTCATAACGGTATGTTTTCGCATCATGCAGATAATGACACAGATAAAGATTTAATCAATCCTCAAATCTGATGAAACATGGAGACAAAATCCAAACGCTCGTGACGCTAACTCTAAGGAACAGAGTTGGTTGTTTTATCCCAAAGAATTTAAAATAAATTTAAAACCAATACTGTGTTTAAAATCACTTAACTATCATTAAAAACTCTATAATTTTGTAACAACGTTGTTTTCAAATTCACAGACAAGGAATGGAGAAATATCATAACTGAAAAAATATTGTTATCTTTACAAATTATTGATTCTAAGTTCATAACCAAAAATATAGAAAGTATGCTGGTTATATTGATACGTTAACGGAGGTATATTTTAGTAAACATGTTGGTAATTTACATTTATCAAGGATAATTTTTTATTGTTTGAAATACACGTGAGTGGAAAATTACTAATTAGCCTACGTAATTCGACACCTATAAGAGAGAGCGGGACTAGAATAAGTTTAGACATCATGTAGATTCTTTAAAGTCAGACAGCGAATGCCCATAGATTGATTCGTTCTCTTATTCCTATACCATTAAAACCGTCCAAGGGAAGGGACGCAAATCCTGTTAACTTGCTATGATTTTAGTAAGCCTACTAATTGTTTGCCTATACCGACTCCAATGTTAAACTTAGGCTGCCTGTTTACAGTTAGCTCCGCTTGAGAACAGACACTAAGCTAGTTGACCGACATTTTAAGTGCTAAATAATGATGATTTTAGTCGCAAACACTATGTATACTTGAGAATTTTAAGAAGTATTTATTCCGCATCCATTCAATAAAATTGAAAACGCTTATTTGTTCCTTGTATGCGACAGATATGAAAAGGAGTAGGGCCTCATTACAAAATAGTATACTAATTTTTGGATATGGCGGCCATTCAGGGCAGAGATGTACTCTAGAAGTATGAAGTAGATGGATCTCTGTGTGCAGAATGTGTTAATTTCATGCCATATCTGAGCCCATAACTTTGCAGTAACGAGTCCTAATTGTCGGTGGAGGTGTGACCGGCGCGAGTTTTTCCGTCTAATGAACGAACCTACAGTAAAGATTTTATTCACGTTGACGTATGAAAATATGTCAGATGCTTTAATGTACTGTACTCGGCTTAAAGATGCATTATGTAAGATTTAGACAAAGTGGTGACCGTTCTTGCTATAATGGTTCAAAAATAGATGATTTAAAATGAATATTTTGAAAATGTTAAAGTTACAATTTCATATTTTCTAAGAAAGTCAAAACATAATTATTTCTATATCTTTTGCTTAATAGGTTGTCAACTCACTATTATACGATCATAGGTGTCATTCTCACACTTAAAACTCATTTACACCGGAAATAATAACACAATTACCTCCCAATTACCTCCCTTGTTTTCTACTCTCCACCATGTCGATGAAAATGATATTTTTGCCATTTTCTCAACTGGCAATAGTGAATTATAGGATTAATAGGATTATTCTTTAACAAGGTAGGACTGTTTATAGATACCATCTATTTTAAGGTTTTATTTTAATAAATTTTAAAAATATAACTTAAAAATATGAAATTGCAACTTTAAGTCAATTACTTTATTCCGAGCGAATTTGAAGTTTTCACAATATAGCCGCGATGGTCAGGTACCATAATACCAAAGACTCGATTATCAGTTTTTACATCAAATTATTAAATAACAGAACACAATTTTTATGGGAAACAATCACTGGTTTTATTCTAATAGCACGACGTTTCGACAAGTATCCTCTTATCGTTATCAAGCACATAAAAATTGTGTTCTGTTATTGTGTACCCCAATCACTAAATGCCACTTAAAGATTAAATTATTAAATGCTGAATGTGTTTTGATGCCATCCGATAGTTTAGAGAGTTGATTATGGGCTTGTGTGCATACATGACTAATTCATAATTTATGTAATATTTGAAGCCCAAAATAGAATGGAATAGGCAGATTTAGCTCTTACTTAATGCATTTTTAATGTATGTTAGGGTTATTAAGAATGATTGCTTGATAAAATAAAATATGGAGTTATTTCCCTTCAAATGCTTGAATTGAACTTTCGTCGTCATATATGAAGCAAATTTATAAGCTCTTATAGCTTGTTTTCGATTCATGTCTTTAAAAATTGTAATGCAATATATGATATTTTATGAATAATTGTTGTTCAAACCAAATGCATTCTCTTCATACTGCACGGTTTAATTTATTAGTTTAAACATCTGCCAATTGCACGTCTTTCTTTAGGCCTGAAATGTTATCTAAACTATTAATCAGACATTAATTTACTTATCCAGATCATACTCAACTCTCGATGTCATCGCTAGCCTGTGATGTTGACTGGATTAGAACCCGGTCCACTGCTTCTTGGAAGATTAACCAGGTGAGAGGAAAATGGTAAGTGAAAACTTCATGTATGAACAGTGGATGAAAACTTCCTTGCCTGGCGCGTTTGGATGAGGTTTTAGAATCTTGTATAGAGAACTAGTATATTCTTTTTGATATGTTTGGTAGTGATAGTATATACTATACGTTGCAAAATAACCATTGTTCTGAAAGCACATATGCCAAAACAGAGCTGCATCATTTTAAGAACGTCCACTTTGACCAGCCCTAGTAGGTCTCATCAGTTATATCTTTTTTGAAAGGTAAGAGTCCACTGGCAAATCCAGCTGTTTCATCCCCGAACTGTTTTCGCACCAAAGAGCAAGTTGCATTATGTTTTGGCGTGGTCATTACCATATTACTTTAGTTTGCAAGCACACAATAACCACAATAGGTGAGAATATAGCCAAACATAGGCGAGTCTATAGACAAATATAGATAAGTATACATAAAAAAGTTTTATAGACCAGAAAATGTAACTGTAAAATGTTATACAGAGCGTTACACATTGAGAAAATATCAACACGTATGGAATTTGTGGAAATATTACTGCCATTGGATTTCCTCCATTTTGGATTTTCAAATCTTAAATTTAATGTCATCAATGAACCCGGCGACCCCGAAAACCCTAATACAGAGTCAAGATGAGGTTTATACAGGGAAAAATATTGAAGAATTTTAATGAAATCTAAATTATCACTCTCGGTTAGGGGGTTCAAAAATTTTTTTTTTTTTTTTTTAAAATATGTTCATACATGGGTAGGGTAACTACAACTTTTGAAGGGGCCCCGAATTTAAACATCAAGATTTGTAAAATACCCCCCCCCCCCCTAATAATGTATCTTTAAGTTATATATTGATACTGCACGAGTGTTTAAATTGTTCTGTTCTGTATTACTCCTGGCTCTTCTTTCTCTTTTCAGGTAACGTTTTTTTTTTAGAAAACTGGCAGTATCTAACCACAAAGATATTATTTTTATAAATCACCAAAGCTTTTAAATTTGGTAGTATGGTATACTACTGTACATACGACATAATATCGCAATGTTTCATACCCCTATTTCTTATCTGGTAGTTTTAACAAGCATCAACCCATTCCGCATTCCAGCAAAATGTCTGTTTGGCCTGATATATTAACAGAAATATAAAGATTGACAATTTCATGTGTATAGAATCAGACAAAATTTGCATCTTCGATGAATCTGGGCGTATGTAGGTTTTCACAAGCAGAGTCGGTTCAGAAAAGGGAGCCACAGTGGCTAAATGGGTAAGACGCTGGCTGGCTAGTCTGGAGGTCGCGTGTTCGCTCCCTGCATTGGCCGAGAAAGTTCGTCGGGATTTTCTGACATGGATCCGCTCTTGTCCGGTGTATATATTTTCCGAGGTGGTGTTTCCCCCTTTTCAATAGTGCAGGGAAGGGGGCTTAACAAGGACAGCTATCTAGTCTTTCGGCGTGCACGTAAAAGGTCCCTTGGCAATTGGAATTCCATATAATAGTAGGTCATGGTGCCGCTGCCCGGGCAAAATTTCCCCCTAGCACACTGTATGACGTATGCCCGCCTTTATTAGCCCAGCCGGAGCAGAACAGTAGGATGTTAAACCACATTTCATTTCAGTTCATTTCAGGTTCAGAAAAGTAGGACGTTAAACCCAATTCTCTGCGAATTTAGTAATGGCGACCATTTAGTCTTATCTGTTTGGGATTTTGCCTTAATTACATACCAGCAGTTGTAAAATAATTCATCCCGGTAGGCATGTACATGTAGATGTTGAAGAGGCGTTATAACACACCACAATCACCTCAAAAGGGTTTTGTGAGTGTTCTTCTCCCCATCCTACTCTTTGATGTACACGATAACGAGAAACTTATTGAATAAGACATGATTGATCCGACCCACTCTACAACTATTGATGTGATGTATAACATCTATATACCGTATACAGAACTACAATAGAACGATGTACATCACATCATATATAATTATTGGTGGCCGTGAGCTAATTATTGAACCCTCTTATAACATTATAACATCATTGATATATAACAGTAACATATTTTAGTAGTGAGAGTTCACAGGCTTGTTTGAAGATGCGTCAAATGGAGATCCAGATAGTTTTGTCTCCTTATGGGAGGTGGGGGGGGGGGTGATGGTCGAATGATTAGCACGTGTACACTGTATCTGTCATTGAGTCAACTGGCGGGGTTTCGATTCCCCGGCTGTACGTGACATGGAGTAGGGTCGCCTGTCCAACCTCGTGGGTTTTTCTCCGGGTCCTCTGGTTTCCTCCAACTGCTAAAGACCCCTACGCGCAAGCGAATTATTGAAATAAAATTGAACCATGTGTTAGTCCCGAAATGGTCTAGTTTGTGTCGAGTGGACGTTAGCCCCCCGCCTCTCTCCTTATATGCAACTCATGATAGCATTGTGAACACTTCAAACAAGTATTAAATTGTGTCAAGTGTTCGAGAAGTAGTAATTCTACACTGCTTCGTGCACGACACTCGACATATATTTTTTTCCTGTTGCCTGTAAGTACACTGGGGATAATCATTTTGATACAGTCACGTTTAATGGGGACGTATGTTGTGTTCCCCTGCGTCAAAAATCGCGGAGTTATCTCTCCGTTTAGCGTTCAATTTTTGAAATCTTCTGGACGCGGAGTCAAAAATACAATTTGCAACTTAGTGAGATTGTTCAATATATTATACGGATTGTAAAAACTAGATGTAAAGGGAATATGCTGAAAATTTTAGTCAAATTGATCCACTCAATTTACTGAATTTAATTTTCGGCCTAGCCTCGATCATCATTACTGAAGTCGGTACGATAAAAACATAGTCTAGATTGTCCATTTCATGATTAAATCATAAATGAAAGTTGAGCAACAAATCGGATCCTAATCCACTAATATCACAGGCTAGCAATGACATAGAGAGTTGCTTATGGTCTGAATAAGTTAATTAATGTCTAATTAATGTTTTAGATAACATTTCAGGACTAAAGAAAAACCTACAATAGACGGATTTAGCTCTCGTATAATGCATAATTAACTGTTCGGTTTTAAGCTTACGACGTGATACGGGACAAAGAATTTCAATTGAATTATTTTTTGTTAAAGGCTGGCGAAATAGTTCGATCATAAATTATAGAGTTATCAATCCGTGACGTTTATAGTAGTTGTCTTTTTCTCGTGACTTGACATCACCTACACATCTGTTTCATGTTAGTTTCACTGTTATAATCTTTAAAAATTCGTCATATGTTATTTTTCAGAATGTTGGTGGCACTAAAATATTCATAACATGGAAACAAAAGAGACATCTAAAAACTAATGTAGCTGAACAGATGGTAGATATCCCTCGGCTTTACAACTCCAAGTTCAGTCAGCTGTAAATGGCTTATTCTTTTTGGAAAACCATATTATCGTATCATGCAGGAGCATATATTGCAATGATAACCAAACAGACGTTAAAGAGGCTCAAAATCCAGCGTAATTTATATTAAATTGTGATTTTGGTGTCCCCAGAACACCGGGTTCCTTCCACGAATGGAGGCTCGCATGCTGTTATAGTATCGTAACATTTTGCACGAGCACAGAATATGTCCCCACTAAACCCTAGACTTAATCACTACAGTGTGTGATACAAATTGTGTTAGAGAAGGGCGAACGTCGAAATGTCTTAAAAGTATTCTTATACTTGGACTCCTCTCCCACCCCCTTGGAGAGGATTTTTTTTAAATTTGAATACCGTTTATGATGGGCATGTTATTCAAACACATTCCTGTACATCATGAACCGGAGAACGACCAAGCGCTATGTGGAAGTATTCATACCCAGTTATACACAAAGACCACAAATTAAATGTAAATATCATTTACATTAACCATCTTCATTGGAAGAAAATCAAATAAATAGTTCAATTGTCTATAGCCATCTTCTTCTCTTGGTTTGCTTGGTGGACACATATTAGCTTTGTCTCCTTGTGGGCTTTGTATTGATTCAAAAACCTCATTAGCTTTAATGTGAAATGTACAAAGTTTGTTAATGGGATCTACTGATAGTAAGCGTTGTAATGGATTAGATTTGACAAGCACTGTACCACTCTTTTGTCATCTAGTTTTTCCTACAACCCTGCGACAAATTCAATTTTCGGCAGTACAGAAAACAGATAGATTGTGAATCGTTCGAGGCTGGAGGTTATAGAAAAAGTTACGTTTGTTGTCTGGCTGAATGAGGTTTACAGGCGAGATGATCGACGTCTTTATTGTTATATATTAATTGATATGTACAGGTTTACGTTTGTCTGATTGTGCATTGCTCGGGGTGGTATCCCCTTGTCTGTGGCGCATGACGGTAGGTAAGGAGTGACAGCATCTAACCCTTCATTTGGTACTAGATCCCGTGAACACGTTTGCTTGTCCGGGTAAAATTTGCCATATAGTAAACCATGGCGAATGCCAGTTTTGTGTAGAAAAGTAGGATGTTCAACCCTATTTCATTTCATTTTATTATAATGAGACAATCTGCATTCTTTTATTCATTGCTTTCTGATTATACATACTACTTCGGCGATATCAACAGACTTTGACGAGTTCCGGTAATTATTTCGATAAACAAACAATATAAAGTTAGCTTTATGACGAGTCTCCATAGAGGTGCTCGTTTCAACACCGTCAGCTAATACTGCGTATTAATTGTGTATGACTATCAGAGAGAGATAAATGGGGTTTAACGTCCACTCGACACAAACTAGGTCATTTCGGGACTAACACATGGTTTTTAATTTTATTTCAATAATTCGCTTGCGCGTAGGGGTCTTTAGCAGTGGGAGGAAACTGGAGGACCCGGAGAAAACCCACGAGGTTGGACAGGCAACCCTACTCCTTGCCACGTACAACCGGGGATTCGAAACCACGCCAGTTGACTCAATGACAGACTTTATGGTACAGCGCACACGTGCTAACCATTCAGCCACCCCCCACCCCCGTATGACTATCAAGAATTGTACATCCAGAACAGCGGCATTGTTTCCAAGATCTATCTTTTAAAACAAACTTTACTCTTTTATTTCAGTGTTCCAGTTAAAAGCAGTTCCCAGTTTTGTTGTTGGTATATATCACAATGCAATAATGGACATACCATCATCTAGGGATAATGCTTTAATATGAAATGGCATGAAACAGGGTTTAGTGCCCTACTTTAGTGTGTGTGTGTGGGGGGGGGGTTAACGCGTGCGCGTTGCATCATAAGGTCTGTCATTGAGTCAAGTGGCGTGGTTTCCATTCCCCGCTCATACGTGACAAGGAGAAGTGTCGCCTGTCCAACCAGTTCTCCGCTTTCTCCCGACTGCTAAAGACCCTATGTTATTTCTGAAATGACCTAGTTTGTATCGAGTGGAAGTCAAACCCCATTTCTCTCTCTCTTCCTACTTTAGTGCACCAACCGGACTTATGAAGACCTCAGTCGTTCGTTCCATTCGATGCCGGGCCCTCGGTCCGGCACCACTGAAAACAGGTAAACAGACAGGAAAATAAATCTATATGACAATTTTTCACTGATTGTATTCCGGGCAACACTTCTCAGTGAGCAAGGCGCTGGCCCACTAACCAGAACTTCACGGTTCGATCCCTTAACCGTGAAATTTCCTCGGGTTTTTGCAGAGTGGTTTTCCATAGTCGGTTGTTCATGATTTAGATATAGTGTCTAGTCGTTCAGATGGGACGTACGTAAAAGAACTCATGACAGTTGGAATTTTGTAAAGAGTAGGCGTAAACGCCACTGTCAGGACAAGATCTCTTCCACAGCACATGTCGTACGCCCGCTTCATTAGCAAGTTTGGTGCAGAAAAGAAAGATGTTAAACACCATTTCACCTCTCTGCTTGTTCATAATAGCACATAACCAGTCTATTACATAGATAGCCATGCACTCTTATCTTTCTTATGCGAAAAAAATCGAATCATTCAGAATTGATTCAGGAAACAAGCATGTTTAACCATCGTGAGGCAATGACACTTTAAATTTCCCATGGGATTCAAGATATCATAGATTTTATTATCCACCAAAATACATGCTCTATATCCCCATGAATAACCTCGAGGTTAGCGTTTATTGCTCCATTCTCACAAATTAATGAGCAACAAATTAGATCTTTCTTGTAGAGTCATTTATACAAATATTGACGCTGCCATTGTTGAAAGTGTTCTGTCCTCCATGTCATGTTCTGATCAGTCAGTGCATATTGATTTGAAAGCTTGTCAATTAGGATACAACCCTGACCCGTGCACGTGTCTGACAATTAGAATGATGGGGTAAATAAACTATGCTAAGCTATATATCCGATATTCCATGTCGATTTAATACCGGATATGAACATACTGATGTGACGCGTTGACGTCATAGAATATAGGACTATATTTTTTGGGATATAAAACGTGTCGTGTTGTCTGCTATACTGGTATTCTGCCTTTGTGGACTTCACAAGAGCCGCGTTGGTCCGAGAAAAAATTTCCCTCAAATCAAATGCATGGCGTATGCCCGTCTCCATCAGTCCAGTCATTGCAGAACAGTAGGATATTAAACCCCATTTCATTTCACGGTTTTGGTGTTCACACACATATAGCTACCAAATATTTATTTGACTTTTTTAAACCAACGCAAAAACAAGTAAAGACATCTGACTTTCATCACGCGAATCCCACATAAGACAAAGATTATGATTGATAGAGGAATCATCCCAATTGTCTGGCCAGCTTCAAATACGGCATTGTCTTTATCTCTTTAATCTTCGGTAAAAAACAACAGATCCATAACTTGCAAAATTATTAGCAAACTATAACTCAATTTGAGTCAATTCAAATTAGATATCTAAATTTAAAGGAATTATCAAGTAAATGCCTCTTTGTCTTTGTGAGTTTACTGTATGTTTTAAAACCACTGAATTATGGATGCTGGTGGGTTACGTCCAAAATCAAATAAGAACTGATCCCGTTCATTTAAGGTTGCTGATGAACATATCCTGCATGAGGTTTTTGTGTGCCGTTAGACATTTAACAGATCTCGTACCGATTAGCCTTAATTCAAGATGGCCGTTATGTTTTGACATGTTCATCTCGTTTGTAGAAAGGGTCAAGGTTATTAACATGGTACATAACCTATTTTGATTTAGCTAAACAGCAATTTGAATTTCTGATGAGCTACTTAATATCTAGAACGTATCACACGACTGGTCAATTTGCATGCTAAAACACATTTCTTTTGTTACTGTATGTGTAGAAAATTAAAGGTAAAACGTGAAATGTGAGTTAAAAGCAACGTAGAATTTGGAAACCCCCTTCATCGAATGCGCCATGATGTGGTATAAAAAAACGTTTCAAATCCAATGTACGAAGTTTAGCAGTGGTGAAATTATGGAGGTATTTCCGTTTGGGTATGATTCCAAACTAGGAAACACAAGAGTACAATTTGTATATATCAACTATAAGGAAGACCATGAATTAAGCATTCAGAAAAACTGCTGTGTCAAACTAAATCCCGTTTGTGACTACATGTATTCAGTTATTGAGGTTTGAATATGATGCGCGGGTGGTGATGAACGTCAAAGTAATCGCAGTTTTTTCTAGGATAGGTCAATTGATAAAGCGATTTACTTTCATAAATTGTATCAATAATGTATAATGGTGAAAACATTAATAGATAATAATTTAAAATGGAGGATGAAACTAAGAAACCGGTAATCTCTAGGGGGTGAATGTGACATTGTCTCAGAGAATCACTGTTGTAAAATGGGTTAGCAATACCGTCCCAAAAGAATAACAAGCTGATAGATATCACTTTATATCGGCGGTGTCGTTCAGCACACCCACCCAGTTCCGAGGCTTATTCGTTTCGACGCAAATGTTTAAATTTTGCCATGGTCCCTTATATTGGCTACTACTAGAGTAATACAAAACCACACAACAAATTGTAAGTGGCGTGAACCCCTCCAATGACAAGCGGTACCGGATATTCCGTAAAGTATAACCACATCCGTCATTATGTATAGAGCTATAACTAGGTAGAGAGATAACCACAGGGAATGGTGAGGGGTTGGGTGACCGAATTGTATCATAAGGTCGCTCAATGAGTCAAGTGGCGTGGTTTCGACTCCTCGCTTGTACGTGGCAATGTGTAGGATCGCCTCTCCAATATCGTGGGTTCTCTCGGGGTCCTCCGGTTTTCTCCCACTGCTAAAGACCCCTACGGGAAAACGAATTAATGAAATAAAATTAAACCATATGTTAATCCCAAAATGACCTAGTTTGTGTCGATTAGTTGCTCTCTCTCTCTCTCTCTCTCTCTCTCTCTCTCTCTCTCTCTCTCTCTCTGCAAATTAGAAATCAAGATAAGGGTATAGGTCATCATAGCATACTGCATGCCCTGTGTCCGTCTTCTTTATCCCAGTTTTATTTCATTTCCCTACCTGTAAATCTGAATTTTTCTATCCCAGATTCCCATACCAAAGATTTTAAAGAAAGTCCTTTTATCACTTATATACCCTAAAATATTCTCATGTTTCCATCAAAATCAATTCTGACCTAAATATCCCACCCTTAGATAATTATAACTCCTCTGGCCATGTGTTTTCTAAGTTTTGTTCAATAATCCTATGATAAAGAGAACCTCAAGAAATAGATTAAAGATTTTCTTTATTATCGGTATGGTCATCGGGGATTTCAAGACTTTTGTTATGGTGTGGAAAAAGATGAGACATGTGTCGCCGAAATTCTCCGGAAAAAACGCGAAAGAAATACCAAAACAATAATTACAAGACAGAAGCAACTCCCTGTGGATTTGATTAAAGATTTCAAAAAATCACCTGGGCCAATTGGTGAAAGGTCTTTGTAACACCTGGTCACACAAAGCCGAGGAGTAAAACTTCGTGTGTTTATCTAATCTGTCCACTTGTAATAAAGTCTATCAGTAGAGAGCTTGGTAGAGAGAGATATATAAAACAAACTGAACCAAACCAGTCAGTTAATCGTATTGATTTATATTAACCAAAGGTGTGCCGTACTTACTTAATTCCCGGACAAAATCATTCAATTATATTAAGTTCTTTTAATTTTATGAGTAATATTGGAACTCTCTGTTGCGTGGTGGTAACAGATTCACTTATGTTATGTATTTCTTAGACGTGGACTCCAGCCAATATATAACATAATACAAACTTAAAGATTTTTCTATTTTCCCGCTTGGACAAGATTTGTCGATATAACAACTATCTATATCTTGGATTAGACTTAAGACACAGGAGTGCCTGTTCACACTCTTTTAAAGTTCACTCCCGTTGTGGCAAACTATTAAAGGATTATTACAGACAGTATCCTGGAGGATATCCTTAAAGTTACACCCTTAAAGGTTAGAATTTGATACCAGTTGTAATAAGCTGATATGTGATAAGAGCTTGACAAAGTTGTCGTACGGATTAAGGTAAGTAAATAATAATCTTACACATGGAATATTGGGTTGGTTTTATATCATTCATATCAACTGATTAGAACTAGACAAAGTTTTCGTACGGATTAGGAGAAGTAAATATTATAATAATTTTGCACATGAAATATTGGGTTTTATATCATTCATATCAAAAGATTAGAACTAGACAAAGTTTTGTACGGATTATGGGAAGTAAATAATAATCTTACACATGAAATATTGGGTTTTACGGACATTAGTTTTAATTCATTCATATCAACTGATAAAAACTGGACAAAATTTTCGTGCTGATTAGGGGAAGTACATAATAATCTTACACCTGAACTATTGGGTTTTACGGACATTAGTTTTATATCATTCATATCAACTGTATGACTTGGAAGACACTTGCTTAGTGAGTATGAAGCGGGCTCCCTAGCCAGGATGATCCCGGTTTCCACCGCGGTGTTGGCAGACAAATTTTCTCGGAATTTTCTCGTTCCTGCGTTCAAACATGGGGAAAATGAAATGAAATAAGCTTTAGCGTCCTACGTTTTTGCATCAACCGGGTAATGAAGACGGATAAGTGCCATGCAGTGTTCCATGGGGGAAATTTGTTGGTCCGAACATCGGTGATACGACCTATTCTTTGTTGAAATTAACCTCCACTCGACACAAACCAGGTCATTTCGGGACTAACATATGGTTCAATTTTATTTCAATAATTTGCTTGCGCGTAGAGATCTTTAGCATTGGTAGAAATCCGGAGAAAACCCACGAGGTTGGAGTGGCGACCCTGCTCCTTGTCACGTCAACCGGGAAATCGAATCCACGCCAGTTGACTCAATGACAGACCTTATGATACAGCGCGCACATGCTAACCATTCGGCCATCCAACCACTCCGCCGAAACACTAGACACATTTCCTTGCCAGGCCCTCCATTCTGCATCGCTGACAAAGGGAAACATGCCGGAAAATCGAGGAACTTTGTCGGTCAACATCTAAATCGAACCCGGGACATTCCAGTTATTGAGCAAGATCCTTACTCTCTGAGTCACAGTGGCTCCAAACATAAACACAACAAAGGTTATAATACACATTGAAATATGACTCAGTAAAATAATTTTACTGTCTAATCATGTTTTATTACTCTTACAAGAGCATTAAAATCTGAACGGATTCTTAGCTAATCAGCCATATTAAGCTTATTAACCTTATTGCCATTTCATGCAGAAGAAATATTAATTACAAAGTGGTGAGGCGCGTGCATCATAAAATATGTACGGAGATGTGCGATTGTGAAATATTGTCACTCACTCAACGCTGTTCGTTGCTTCTAGTATCTGAATCACACAGGCAATCTGAGGGTTTAAAGGTTCATTTCACTATTTACAGTTTTCTTATAAACAAAGTCAGTTAGGTATTGAAGACAAGAAACATGAGTCGAGATTGAAAGAATGGTATGTAGTTGTGGGTCAGTGTTATAAAGTCTAAGCCAAGTCTCATAATTTGCTCGATATAAAATGACTCACACTACTTAACAGTATTTAAAGGAGCTAAATCGCTAATATTTGGGACCTAGAATTGACCCAAATGGGTCGCAACGCATATAATAATGTAATCTGATTGTATATAAACTGATTTACATTCAATTGTTTCCGTTTTGACTCTTAATTTCAAATCAGTTATGTCCAGCGAAATACGGCCTGTGTCTCAACCCTATAGCAATTTCTAGCGTCTGGTTATTCCAGTCTATTGAGCATGCTCTCCAGTTGAATATGTCTAGCCTTGTTCTTTCTGGTCACTTGTTGCAAATGACGCTAAAACGCACTATGGTACACGATTCGGGTACCAATGGTAAAATGTTGATTTTGTCTTAAATATTGGATATCAGAAGCCTGTCTTTTCCTGGTAAGATCACAACATCAATGTTTATTTAAATTGACAAATAATTCGTATTTTCAATGTGTATGACTTTGGATGATATTGAGATAGAGACTTAGCTACTTTAAAATGACGCACAACCTTTGATATGGGTCAAAAATAAAATTGTCGAATTTATTAAATTTTGTAACATATTTGTTTGTTGTATGGGTTGACTATCAGTCTTCCTTGGGTATGGTATCTCTAAAATCTATTTTGCCTTCCACTGAGGACGCAATAAGCCAAAATTTAAACTAAAATTATTAAACAAGTCGATTGCCGTTTATTAATCTTCAAGTTTTGACCCTACAATAATCATCACAGCTATGGAAGCGTGTTGGGGCCTTTTCATAATTTACAAGCTTTCCGGGGGGTAACTCTGGAATGGATCGTTGCTGATCGATCAAAATCGATCCCCACTCCAATGCTTTACACCCATTTTGAAAAAAAAATATCCGTTAAAAACCGTATATACGTTCTACCGGACCGTGTGTAAAAATTAAAGGATGTGTGGTGTTGACGTGATGTTAAACCCAATTCTGTTCCATGAAGTGTTCCATTCAACCTTAATCTGTCTCACGAACAGTGGGTATTTTATTTATAATAAATACCGGCAACCCACTGAACATCTATCGATAATAATAAAAATGAGCAGGCTAATTAATTACCCTGTATAGTGTTTCACCTCATTCAGTTAATTGTAAGGGGATAAAATAATGATTATATATGCTCTATAATCAACTAATCAATAACTGATCGGAAACAATGAGTTATATGGACATATCAACAACAAGGCGAGATGTAGCTTAAAATATTCTAATCAACTAGAGAGAGAGAAAGGGAGAGAGAGAGAGAGAGAGAAATGGGACTTAACGTCCACTCGACACAAACTAGGTACTAACACATGGTTCAATTTTATTTCAATAATTCGCTTGCGCGTAGGGGTCTTTAGCAGTGGGGGGAAACCGAAGGACCTGGAGAAAACCCAAGAGGTTGGGTAAGGGACCCAACTCGTTGTCACGTACAACCGAGGAATCGAAACCACGCCAGTTGACTCAATGATACAACGCGCACGTGCTAACCATTCGGCCATCCAACCTCCCTAATCAACTATATAATTAATAGTTCAAATAGATCATTTTGAATATTTCCCAATCAATATAAAAAAACTACTAATAGTTAAAATAGATCATTTTAAAAACATTAATCGAATGTAGATTAGCGCTAACTAAATCTGACTTAATTTTAAACTAAGATTTTTATAAACTTTGTTTAGCCTAATCATTGAGTTAATTATTGTTCGAGAATACCATAAAATGTGATATTCTGGAAAGTTAACTTGTACTGAATCTTTGACTAAGTCACAGCATAAATAGTAGTCATCTCAGCGGGGTAGTTGAAGGAAGGATTAAGTGCATGGATATGCCATTATACTGCCTTCAGTTATGCTGTTATGAAACAAATAAGCATGAAACAACATTTATTGGGATTTAACGTCCTTCTTATCTGTATCCACAGTTTGCCATCAGAGTATTTTATCAAGGTCAGCAGCACTACGGACAACTCTTATTTCGAATTCCGACTGTAAGGGGTTCTTTTAGGTCCACGGAACCTCGTTTTTTCGCACCTTCCGCTCTGCACCACTGACAAACGGTAACCAACCAGGCAGGAAAATCCAGATGAACCTTCTTGGCCAACACGAAAGTTCCTGATTAGCGAGCCATTGTCTTTCCCACTAAGCTACCCTTATTTATTTTTAACACCATACATTCCCCTTTCTCCGTAATTCAAACACACTATATTGGCATACTCAACTTACGCTGTCCGTCTTTAATTTATATATTTTCGATTTACGTCCCCCACCCCCAACAAAGTGCAAGAAATTTTCGAGGCGCAAAGGATACATGTTCCTGACGCAGCGACCGAGAGTTTATAACCTTGATATAATGTATGGAAAACAGCCCACGGCCTTCCTTGTTTGTGATTGACGCCCCACTCCCCTACCCCGAACCCCAACTCTGGCTACGGGCCTGTTCACAAGGATGGATATATAGTTTTACAAAAGGGGTGGGGTGGGTTTCAGCCAAACCAAAGTCTCGTCGAGCGTATCGAGGACAGCATATTTGGTGAAACTTTTATGCGATTATGTAGAGGAAAAACACAGGGCAAAATCGACTAGAAATGACATTCGTTGTATTAAAAGAGTTTGTTACATACTTTGTTGCAGTTTCATATGTTCACACAATATTCCCAACAAAGAGATGTTAGAAATGAAAAAAAGCCATATTCAAAGCCGAGTGAACTCAATAATTGTATTTTAGGTCTTTGAAGCTTGGTCATTACAAATATACTGTTCATTTTTTATTTAATAAATGATATTATATTTAATATATCTCATGAAATTCTATCAAATTGGCACTCAGATGTATGTATAAAAATGGCAAAAGCAGTATCTAAACTGCCAATTAAATTCCATTGAAACATGAAATAGACACATTTTATGTTTATATAATGGCGTGCTAAGCGGGGCGATACGAACAACTTTATTAAAAATGATAATTACATTTTCATCTTCCAGGTGACCGGTCTGGGGTCTTATTTAAAGAGCCAATCTCGACTATGTTTTGGAGAATAAAACTGCTTAATTGTGTGTTAAAAGCCCATGAAATCCTCTAGCATTGGGACGAGCATCTAACTCAATATACGTGATACGTTTTCAAACAACCCGTCGTTCTTCATCTGGAAACGGAGACCGGTGTTTTAGGAAGTATTATACGTTGTCTCGATAAAACCAGAGTTTTATTTTATAAAAATAACGTGTAGGTGAAATGTACCTTTCGTTATCAAGTACAGCACGTGGGCCATGTACTGTATACACCTCTAAAGGAACGGCAATAGATTATCAGGTCACCAAACGAAAAACGTGACCCGAAATCTTAAAAGGGTTACGTGTCCGGATAAGCCGTTTTGATGTTCACGTCCAAACGACTCAATATTTCGAATTGAAATTTTGAGAAAAGATAAATAGGCTACATCCTTCATCTATATTTTGGCGCTTAAATTCCACTTTTGTTCCTGAGACTCTTTTAGAATCCGGGATGTACAACTACTAAAATTCACTGTCCCAGTACTAAAAATTTCTGCAATACCAAAATTCTAGTCTAGGATTAGGTAATCTGACTTTTGAGAATGTCGAAGTTAGTCAACTACTAATCTTTAATTATCAGTTTTATAACAGATCCCATTTACGACAACATTTTCGCAAGCCAATGGAACCCGTTCATGATTATTGGTAATTTAAAGGCACGCTAAATATTGAAATAACACTGGAACAAAATACGTGAATTCATATCGGTCGTATATATTTTATTTATGTAAATCTAAAATGTGTGTCATTTTACTGCAAAGATCATTATTATAATTTAATTAAGCACTTCTAAACTAGGGGTCACACCAAATGCAGATTCTATTCGAATATGGTAAGTCATTATTCGAATGCTATTTGAATATTCGATTTCAACTCAAAAGATCATCACAGTTTGCACTGTTATGGATGCTTTTAAGATTATTAGAAATTTTGACTCTTCAAAATCAATATATTTTCCATATTTATTTTTGAATATTAGTTGGTTGCAATGATAAATATATAAATATTTTGTATTGGAGACCAAAAATAGATCAAATCCATTAGTTATGTATACTGACACCAAATAACGAATATCAAAAAATCGTTTCGAGTAGTCTTGAAAAATTATTCGAATGTGAATATTCAATTATTTTAGTAAGCACCGATCAGAAACCAATACAAAATGTGTATAAATAATTGGCTGATTTGAATGGAAAAGATAACAAATTTATTATTGCTTTATGTATTTTCAGACGCAATGGAATTGTGGTGTAAATAGAAAATAACACGACTTAAGTTTAATGTTTTGGTTGTGCTTGTCGTTAAACTATAATTAAACTATTATTTTGTTATTCTTGGGGGGGGGGGGGGAAGGCCGAATGGTTAGCACGTGCGTGCTGTATCATAAGACCTGTCATTGAGTCAACTGGCGTTGTTTCGAATCCCCTGTCCAACCTCGTGGGTTTTCTTCGGTACCTCCGGTTTCCCCCCACTGCTAAAGACCCCTACGCGCAAGCGACTAATTGAAATAAAATTAAACCATATGTTAGTCCCGAAATGACCCAGTTTGTGTCGAGTGGACGTTAAACCCCATTTCTCTCTCTCTCTCTCTCTCTCTCTCTCTCTCTCTCTCTTTATTCTTGGTTTTAACATCGGCGTCGACCGAGGGTGATGCGAGGGTGATGTCGCAGACAATGTTTTAATCTGGCATGTTGCCACTTTATGTAGGGTAATGATGGCAAGTGCCACCTGTTTTCTGCTACTCCATCCGGGCGATCATATAACTGTCCGATATTATTGCTTCCCCAATCTGCTTTTGTCCATATGAAGTTTTATCTGACCACCGTGTTAATCAATAACTATATCTAATATTATCACAGTGTTTCGTGAACATATCAAGTCATAAACTCGGCTTTTAATTACTGTGAGTGCTTTCTCAACTCATAAACTCACTTTATTATTTTATATAAGGGCAAATGTCCGCTCCTTAAACACTTTATGGTACTATTTGTGAGTGTATGAGTCTTATGTGACATATTTCACCAATTACTATACGCCAACATGCTGCCGGATATTGTCATCGCGTCTGTTTGACAGTGGGTCCGTCCGTATTTTTATAATCAGTCTACAGGGTTAAACTTTTCGAATGTACGACGTTTCGGTCACCGATATTTCTGCCACGGATGTTTCGGCCACCGATATTTTAGCAACTAATGTTTCGGCGACCAATATTTCTGCCACGGGCGTTTCGGTCACCAGTATTTCAGGAAACGATGTTTCGACCACTGATATTTCAACAAACGATGTTTTGGCCACCGATATTTCAGTAACCGATGTTTCGGTCACCGATATTCCTGCCACGGACGTTTCGTCCACAGAGGTTTTTAACCCAAACGCTAATCCTCCATTCAGTGTTGTCCATATTGCGCATGACCACCAACTACAGTTCACAGAAAAGTTTAGACTCGCGGCCAGTACTTAATATGGAGGATTCCAGTATCCATCCACCCTAATCATGGCCTGTTAATATTAGTACTTGAGACACAGTGGCCCAGTACATAAGGTGCTGTCCCACTAACCATCCGGTGTTGAACGGGAAAGTTCCTGGGGATTATCTAACTTTGTTTCCCTATGTCAGTGGTGCAGAACTGAAGGGCTGCCAAGGAACAACGTCTAGGCGATCGGATTGGGCGAAAAGCAGGGATCCCGTGTACATGCAAAAGGATCACGGACAGTTTGAATTCGACGAAGTGTAGGCGAAAACGCTCCTGTCCATAGCACACTGCATGGAGTATGCCCTTCTTTGTTATCATCAACACATCGACTGGGATATGAAATGGGATTTAACGTCTTCGATTTCCAACTGTTAGATGATCCTTAGCGTTCTACGAGCGTCGTTTTTGCTTCTAATTAGAACGAGACTTTTAATTGCTAGACATACCAAATAAGGACATAATGCATTAGAAAACAGAACTAACAATTTGATTCAAACACAGACCCGATTGCGTTTCGCTTTTTTATAGTTCAAAATTTCGTTTTAATTGTCTTTACAATACTAGGATCTGGAAGGGTTTTATATAACCCGCGTTCTGGATGATGTGAGGGATTAGCCAATGAAACGGTCTGTTACGGCGAGTTTTTGGCGTGAGGTGCACGGAACTGTGGGTAATCCATTAGAAACAGCAACGCTGATTGGTTAATCTAATGTCCGACGTCAAAGGGTCAAAAGCCGCTCGTATGACCTTTGACGCGACCCTCCATTACAACTGGGTAGATCTTCATGTAGCGTAGACCATCGAAAGTTTAAAAAAAACGAAACGAAATATAGATCTGTATTTTAATCAGATTGGAGAACTAAAGACTTGTTTTGTTGCATGGCTATTCATATTGTTACCTGTGATGTACCTTTTAATGATTTTCAGCGTTTATGTTTAAATTTTTGGTAAACAAGGGTGTTTTCGAGAAGGTAACCCCTTCCACCCAAACCACTACTTGAGGTCAAGTGACTGATAAAATAAACTGTTATCATGATATTAATAGATATCTTAATAGAAAAATAAATATAAGCCAAGTCACATTGGAATGGGAGACGTCATGTACACTTTATTATCTAATCAGAAAGAAGATATGCCACTGTTTGTGGTTGATATGTGTCACGCCTACTTCCGGTCGTCCGAAATAACGTGACTTATTTTACTCACAAATTCCATACAAAACGCATTTTAACACCCTGACTTCATTATTTAGTTGCCCAATGTTTTGTTTTAATCTTTAGTTATGCAGAAATTGCCATAGCTTTTTTATTCGGAGGGTTGGTCTTCTTTTTCTGAAAGATATATACACATTTGACAATAAGTTAAGGTATAATAATTCCAAATCATTATTTCTTCGAAAATCTGTTCTTCTAAATCTTAACCAATGATCGCTTTAAGCTTGGATTAGTGATTTATGGTTTAAAGTTTATAACGAATGTCAAACGCAGGGACTCGGCTCTCCCGAACACTAAATTTGGGAATAAGAATGCGGATATGAATGTCAAAATGTTTATTTTGACTAGTTTGATACCAATCGCCTCTGGAACGGATTCTAACAAATTCTGTTCCGATTTCTCGGTGCATGGCGGGTTTTTTTTTTTGTTTTGTAATCTCAAACACGATTAAGAAACAGAAGCAAATCGTAGCCTGTCGCCTGTGGATTATTACATTAAGGTTCTCTTATGTTTTCAAGGCATAACTTAACCGATGTCTAAAATCGAATTTTTATGTGGGCTCCAATTCAATTGCCGAACTATTGAATTTACAACGACGCAAATTTGACCTAACTGAAACGCATTAAGACTAAATATCATTAGTATTCATACAATGTGACCACTTTACGACTTTTAGACATGAGACGAGTTGTGACTTCAAAGTACTCTCATCTTGGTGTGAACAATATGAGCGTTGAAATTAAATCAAATGTATTTAAATATGATAGAAATTACGCTTAATCATTTGGCACTCGTTATTCAGCAGCTTGTTTTATTACTGAGCGAAGCCTCTTAAGTGGTATCAAGTGATATTCGACCACCATTTGAAAAAAAGATAACAATATTAAGTTAAAATGGGTTAATACAAAGAGTAGGTCTCCTTTACCCAATAAACTCGTAAATAACTTCCCTTTTTAGGATAAGATTTTTACAAATTGTGATCGCTAAGCTGTATGATTCCTTGCTCTATTTATTATTTGCTTGGTTGGCAAGTGGCTGAACATAATATTGATAATCCTTTGATGCAAAAGGTTAAATAAGGAGTTCTGGAAGGAGTGCACTTATCCTGTTTATGCCACCGTGTGCCTTCTTATTGGTCACTTGGCGCCTTACTAGAATATCTCAGGTTCGAATTCCACCGTGTGCCCAAAAGGAGCTCCGCGATTTTTAAAGCTCGTGATTACCTTCGGATGGGACGATTAACCAGTAAATTGTACTCTTCAAGAATCCTTATGTCCCACTTATCAAGTGCGCACTTTCACTGGCGAGAACAATGGTTATTGTAATACAAGTATAATGGGACCGTATACATGAAGCGTTTCCGCGAGAGAGAAAACAAGCATGAAAAAAAATTGCTCGATATATATATATAAAAAAAAACGCGCGCCAAGACACGTACATGGAAACGGGGCCTAATAGCTGAAAGTCGACCAAGAGATTATTTGCCGTTGATATTTTTGTTTTGTTTTCTTGATTAAGTTATAAACAGTCACTTTGAGTACATTTTATCAAGGATTAGGCGGTGAAAAAGTAGATATTGTCTGACAAATGCATATCATGATCCACTGCTTTAATTGATAGCAGTTGTTTCAGAAAGAGACATTCGTTATCTAATTGAAAACACATGTAACTTCAATGGCGTGCAAGGAGAGGAGCAGAGGGAGCGACGGTTTCAGGCATCCATATCACGCATGGATTTGGGGAGGGGACATTAAAATTTATGTTTAATTAGAATAAAAAGTTTATTTCGCTTGTTTTGTGGGATATTTAAAATGTTTGCCTTCCTCTGATTTTTCTGTATTAAACATTATACTTGAGTCTTAAAGGCTCTGTAATCAAAGAGCTGCCCCCCCCCCCCGCACGCCATTAAACCCCCGCACTCCACAGCCCGTAATCATTAGATGACTCGTTCATTTATCTTCGTGTATCCGGATATAAGTTGATGTCTTAACTCTAGATTCGTCTAGCACTAATTCGAGTGTCGATAATCATTTACAAATTTGTGCGATTGAATCAGAATAGAATACACAAACCTTCCATGTAGCCTACAATAGGTTTTATCATTTACTACTGGCACAATATTGTAAAATTACCGGGACTACTTATGGTAATTTCTTTAAATGGCCGTCTATTGATAAATTGTAATTTTATTGAATGAAGGGATTTATAATGACCACTGAGGAGTCTAGACTAATATGTATCGTACATAATCAGTGATTCTATTCTTAAAACAACCGGGGGTTGAGAAGGCTGGCCGAATGGTCTAAGGCGTGCGCTGTCATTGAGTCAAGTGGCGTAATTTCAGGAGTAGGGTCGAATGTTCAAGCTTGATGCTTGCGAGTTTTCTGTGGGTCCTCCGGTTTCCCACCACTGCTAAAGACCCCTACTCCCAAGCGATTTATTATATGTTAGTCCCGAAATGACCTAATTTGTGTCGAGTTGACGTTTAAGCGATCTCTCTCCCTCTCTCCCCTCACTCCCTTGTCAGGGGTGTGGAACGGTGGGTCTGGCTAGGACAGCGTCCAGTCGTTCGGATGACACGAAAAACCGAGGAGGTCCCGTGTACACATAGGCTTGCACGTAAAATAACCCTTTACAGTCAGAATTCGATATACAAGTCGACCGTTAACAGGGCTGTCCGGAAAAACACACTGCCCGTCTTCAATATCCGAGTCGGTGCAGTAATGTAGGACGTTACTTCTCCCCCATTTCATTTTATTTCATTTATATAATTTACATATGTCATAAGACACAACGTTAATTTACTTCTTTAAAATGTGTACTAACTTACTCTTTACACATTCTACAAAATTACAAATTACCAGTTATACAAGGAAACATGCCTAAAAAAGATTAGATAAACGTACACATCCATCAATTAGACAGTATCGATAAGTCGAAATGACAATGATTATAAATGATTAATGCGCGAGGAAGAATGTTATTCATACTATGTAACTATTAAACTGTTCTATAAGCATATTAAACCAGGTGGTAGGCATCTGGTCACCTAGAGCATCTTGGCATAATGGCAGCGTAACACACGCCCTTTCATATTCTTCATGAATACCAAAGAAAGAAAAGTACCATTATGAGAATTGGAAATCAGTTACCGACTAACTAAACATTATGGAAGAAGGGATTCTCCTTCTTGTCCAATACCCATTAGCAAGCGTTATCACTCCTGTCAAAGGCCGTTTTCTCGCCAAACATGTATTGTGCTACGGGGACGAAAACTGCGTAGGAAAGCAAATAAGATCACGTCGAATTAGATGCAAGGCGTTCTTTCTTTTATGTATGTATAAATGTACATTGTAAATCTGAAATCGCTGGTGTGCCAATACATGGCCCGGGGACTATAGTAATTTGTAATAGCTTTATGGAGCAATGTCGGTGATTCTAGTATTGATAAAGCACTGGTATATTTATCATCGCTTTCCGCCTTCTTTAAGATCTACATTTTCGCGGCTTAGGATGGATCGAACATTTTTTGTACGCAAATAGCAGTATTAAGACATGTTATATCACAAATGGATGTCTACACAAACGTGAAAACTATTTAGTTTAAAGCCTCTGAACGTCATTTAAGGGATTTTTAATCCCTTGCAAACTTCATTATTGTGAATGTTGAATCCCTAAAAGGAACATCAGTCTACACATTGTTCAATTCCGTTAATTATTTACAAAGAAATGATGAACCGAAAAATTTGTCAATATTCTGCATCCACGTCATATGGAATGTGAGGTTTGTTGAATCTGTGTGTGAAATAGCTTTATTTAACGTCCGTTTCCACAGAAGCGATATCGCCGACACACGCTCAATCTATTGATGAGTCTCTTTTTAATCTGATCAAACCCAAGTCGGGAGAAGATTATTATCTGCCGGTAATATTTTTTTTATGTTGTTTTCTTAATAAAATAATCATTTGAGTAGAGTCTACACGTAGCGTGGTGGATTTTCCGAGAAATACCTATGAAGCAAGGACTTCAAAGAGAACGGATTTATTGCACGTACAAAGTCGGGGTCGGGGGCGTATATAAGCTTTTAGGATTGAGTACATGTTAGTGTGTATTAATTCGTAGATCTTCTCCGAAAAATGCCAATGACGCATAGAGACTTTATAGCAACAAGATAATGTTTACATATATTTAGAATATAAAATAATTATGTTTAAATCAACAATTATACAGATCCTGTAACAATTGTTGGCGTATTTCTATGAACAATAAAAACTAATGTTAACACAGACATCAGTAATAACTAATAATGATGACACGTAATGATTTTTAAATATTAATAAAACTTTTATTTGTTTTTATCCAATTATTTTATGTCTGTGTTTTTATGTTTAAAATTTTGACATGTGCGGGTTGAAAAATAAATACGTATATAGTCCTTTATTTTGATGACGTTAACAATAACAATATTAATTTTTCGTTACATCTGGAGCGTCATTATCATTATCATTGTCGACGATCTGAATATATTATACTGACATGTGTGGGTTGTAAAAACCAATACGATTGGACAAAAAGATATGTGGTTACATGTAAACCTGTAAGCATGAACCGTTTTTACTTATAAAAAATATAGCGAATATTAGAAACCAAGTTTCAATAGACGCAGTTGCCAATGAGAAAATAACACGTTACATGATTCTCTACGGATTTAATTTCGAAGACATTTCAAAATGGCGACATAAATAATTTTGTTGCAACTCTGTACAAAATAAAATAAAAAATAACTATTCAGAAGGTTTAGGTCATCTCCTCTACAAATCGAAAACATTCTGTATTATTTTCGGCAGCATCAATAAATTACTCGCTCCTCTTAAAATATATCACGCTGTTCTGCTGTTATTCCTCGACATTGATTAATGATAGAAGCGGCTAACAATAAGTATCGGAAATCGCTTATATCCCGGTAAACTAAACCCCCATCAATTTAACTAACAATACTAATATTGTCAATCAATGACCAATAAAGATACAGTAATATATTTATTAACAACCCTCATCAATATTTTCTAAATGTGACACCACCGATAAAAAATAAATAAAAATAAAAACAGAATAATGATCGGAGCTGAACATAAAGAGGGCTTATTTGGATTATTTCTTTGTTTTTGTTTTTGGTCGTTTTTAGTAAACATTGCAAGTAAAGTCTTTGTCGAAAGCTATTGTCGAGTTCAGTTGTCTGAAAAGAAGGCGAGTCCCATATTTATGTACAGTATTCTCAAATTTAACAAACAGGCTTGTAGGATTTTCGTACAAATTAAAATTATATGATCTATTTAAGACTAGTTCATTAAAGATATATTATGGGAGATTAGATAAAGAGCTGACAGTTTTCGCTATAATAGTTAAAAACTAGATAATGTAAAGGTAATTTGTTGAAAATTTCAGTCAAATTTCTGCCTAGCCTCGTTCATCATTACTAAAATTAGTAGGTTAAAAAGCATAGTCCCGATTACCAATTGTTTTGATTTAATTATCAATGAGCGTTTGCAGCATATAGGATTCTAATCCAGTCGATATCGAGGGCTAGCCATGACATCGAGAGTTGATTATGGTCTGGATAAGTTAATTAATGTCTAATTAATAATTTAGATAACATTTCAGGCCTAAAGAAAGACCTGCGATAGGCAGATTTAGCTCTTGCATAATGCATCTTTAAGGTTTGGTATATGGACTTTTTTTTCACCTGGTTTATTATTTTTAATTCATAATGGCGTGTTTAAAAAAAAGTGCCATCTTAATAAGCTGAACAGAATAACATTGATAACAATTGTGCATTCTAGTTTTAAATTATTATCTATTTCAAACGTTACTGACAAAAGATTTAATAAGTCTATGTCCCCAACTGATCTAACGAAGACGGGTCTATTGTGCAGATGAAATGAAATGTGATTTAACGTTTTAAATTTCTGCACTAACCAGTCTAAAGGAGACGGATCTATTGTGCAAGATATCTAATTAACAGGTCATTAGTAAATAATGGGCAATATATAAATAGGTCTTAAAATAACTGTATAATCTAGTAAACATAATTCATGTGAATAAACCAATTACAATGTAAAAGTACAGATGACTACAGACACTTCTTACATAATAACTAATTGCATTAATGCAAAAAAAGACAAGGAAAATTTGTGTGATAACTACAGACACTGTGTAAATATTTTTCATACATAAAATTCAAATACGTTTCTTTTATTAAATGATCAAAGAGAATTCCCTACAAAATATAGATATTACGATTGTATCAGGTCTACAAAGTTTTGACAAAATCACACAAATACACATTTGAACCCAAATGTCATTCTGTACACCGCGAACTGTCTACTGTGAGAATAGATCTCTCTCCTGGTTGGCCGCCATATTCAAAATATTCTATTTTGCAATGCAATGCGGTTCTAATCGCGTTTACATCTTTCATACACACAAAGACTAAATTAACATTTTCTGTTCTATTAAATAAAACTAGAATAAATACTTATCAAAACTTTCATAGTAAACTTTGCGTATTTGACTAAAATCAACAAATTAAGGAATTAAAATGACGGCCAACCAGATTTAAGCAACGTTATTTGCGTATGCCCAAATGTAAATGATACGCGTTTGTATCAAATCTAGCAAAGTTTATTTGATTAAAGATTGGATAATTGCGTTTCGTTTATTTTTTTAAAATGAAACGAAACATGAGAGAGAGAGAGAGAGGGAGAGAGAGAGAGAGGGGAGAGAGAGAGAAAGAGAAATGGGGTTTAACGTGCACTCGACACAAACTAGGTCATTTCGGGAGTAACATGTTTTTTTAAATTTTATTTCAATAATTTGCTTGCGCGTAGGGGTCTTTAGCAGTGGGAGGAAACCGGACGACCCAGAGAAAACCCACGAGGCTGGACAGGAGACCCTACTCTTTGTTACGTACAACCGGGGATTCGAAACCCCGCCAGTTGACTCAATGACAGGCCTTACGATACAGCACGCACGTGCTAACCATTCGGCCATCCACCCCCCCCCCCAAAAAAAAAAACAAAAAAAAAACGAAACGTAATAAGCACCTAATAAGAACTAGACTGTAGTGAAGTCGGACAACATTTGGAATTTTGCGATATTTTATACAAGCTATTGATCAAGATACCGCCAAAATCATTTAATTTTTCTCGTTTCTGCCCAGAGGTTTCAGCCGCTTCCCTTCACCAGTAAAATAATCTAAATGTAGAAATGCAAATACAGTGTATTAAAATAAGTACATTAATTAAAACGAAAGTAAACATTGAAAGGGATGGACAATAGATTGACATGTGATCACGCATGTTTAGAATATCAGACATATTATATCAGAAATATTCAAGTGGCTTGATAACAAGACCTAATGTTTAAAATAAGTACACCAATTTAAAACCAATAATGGGAAATGAAAGTTTTTGTTGACGTAAGTGCATCCAATATATTCAATAAAATTAGATGAATAACGAAGTATGTAGTTTCAAATATTGACAGGATGCATAAAAATACCCCAATAAAATAAAATTAGTTTAGTAAACTTGTTCTAAATATTGGACGTTTTTTGTATTCTAATCGACTTTTGTGTTTTTATGGATTCTATATAGTTTTCTTAACAAACAAAATAAAACAATTGTAAAATGCATAGATATCGACGTGTTCGTCCATTGTTTTCTGTCAGATACGGTAAATGTAAAGGTCTTATTGTTCAGTTGTCGACATGACGACTTATCAGTAATATTGAATTAATTAAATATGCATAGGCATATATGTCGGATATTAGTAAACAAGTTTTTTTAGGGTTTTGTTTTCAGTACAATCCCAAAACAAGATATTTATTTATCTTGGTTGATATGCTTCCGATGTTCCTGTAAGCACCTTGAGTCATTGACTAGTTGTCGATGCTGTTTCTCTTGACTGCATTCGGTTTCAGAATCTGGACATATTCCAAACGATGTTTGATTATGTTCGAACTATGAATAAAAATTAAGTTTTCTCATGGAAGTGGTCTCATAACGTAAAGCGACATTATAGAAGATTAGATGAAGAACTGTCAGTTTTCGCTCTAATAGTTAAAAAATAGATTATGTAAAGGGAATATGCTGAAAATTTCAAATTACTACACTCTGAACCGGGTGTAATTTTAATAACACTTTGCCTCAATAGTCATTGTTACCGTTGTTACGATAATAAACGAAGTCTCAATTATCCATTTTACAGTAGTCAAAAACGGCCCTTGAACCGCAGATCGGATTCAAATCTGTTGAATATCGGAACTATCTGATGGCACTAAATGTCGATTATGGTATTTTCAGGTTAATAAATGTCTAATTAATAATTTATATAACATTTAAGACCGAAGGAAAGACATGCAATAGACAGATTTAGCTCTAGCATAATGTATGTTTCACTAGCACTGGGCTTTATTTGTCCCGAATCCGGCACTCGACAGAAACATAATTTCGTAACAATCCTGACAATTTTAACGAGAACGGTAGGCATATATAAGAAATTGTATTTTTAAATACTGTACATAAATTCTTCTTAATCATTTACTATACAGCCCAGCCTTATTTTTTTATGATTCATCTTCGAAAATCTGATAATTTACCACACTTAACGGCAGCCGTGTTCTATCATGGTTACTGTCTCTTTATAAACCGGGTGTAAATCTCATCATGTGTGAAGACGTTTATCAGATTTCCATGTATCTTACAGAAACTATTGTATTGGTAAAGAGAAATTATCGTCAGTATTAGACAGCTTAATCTCACAGGACCTCCCGCTACCGCCATAAATTACTCACTGTTTCACCGTTTGTGGGTCGTTACCATCAAACCTCAGATAAGTTGAATTGAATGCACGTAATGTTTCAGTGGATTTCAAACACTTAACTCAAACTTAAAGGAAATAAATGGGTAAAAATTTCAACATAAAATCGACTCATATATAACAGATGGAAAGGTTCGTTCAATTCAATTAAGAGTTTGACTAATATGAGTTACCTCCCCTGTGTGTCGTACACTTTAAAATGAGAGAAGTATTTAAGGGCGGTTATCTGTTAAATATACCACGTGAAAAGCTGTTTCAATTCCGTTTGATATATTATCTTTGTTTTAAATCATTTTATGCGTTCACAATGGCCAGTGGGGCGTTGCCTTATGTGTAGCTATACAAGTTAGTGTTCAGAGCTGATTATCGATCGATTTATCAGAAGTATTAACACAGGACTGGCAACACTTATTGTACAGGATCTCGCACTTATCCTTCAAACTTTATTCAAATATTTTTACTTCCTATAAATAAACATAATCTCATGTTGCTCAAATGACGTTTATAGATAGTTCATTGATCTTCTATATAATGACTAATTGTATTTCTTGTAACACATAAGTTACAAGATGCCACCAGATCTCCATTCTGCTCAAACTGTTTGACAATACCATCTTAACGTCCCAAGTCACCAAGTGCATCGAAATTCGAGAGCCGGACTTGAAGTCTATGAACGATTTGCCTAAACAAATCGAAAACCCTTCATTCCCCGAACATCTTTATTTCAATTATTTGTGAATTGCTCAATAATATGAAGTGATTCTCGAAGATTTGATTAACATCTGAGTTACATAACTGTGTGATGTCTGAATGATGGAATTGTTGTTAAATATTTATCGATCTCATATAATAAAACTATAAAAGTCCATCACTGCAAGATATTAAGTCCAGTTCCGGGTCTTGTCTTGCAAACCTTTCTACGCATAATTCTCAGTGATGGGAATCGCGAAACTTTTAAATGTGTGGTGACGACATATCGGTGGCATCGAATGCTGGTACAACTGCTTCTGCTTAAAGTGAGCATGCTAGGAGAGTTTTAAAGCAAACAAACAACCACGATTGATTCATTGTAATTGATGCTTCGGTCGGTGTTTTTTTAATCTCCATTAGCCGGGTTGATACAGGGAATGGGACGTTGAACTCTATTTTAATTCCATTTTGTTTTGGCCTGCCTTTAACACGCGCCTTTTAGTGGGACATCCAGAGCAGCCATTACTTCATGTTACTTTCTGTACACGACATACATCCAGAGCAGACATTGCTTCATGTTGCTAAATGTACACCACAGACAACCAGTCCAGACATTGCTTCATGTTGCTAAATGTACACGACACTGCTTCGTGTTCCTATCTATGCACGACATACAACCAGTCCAGACATCGCTTCATGTTGCTATCTTTACACGACATACAACCAGTCCAGGCATTGCTTCATGATGCTAAATGTACACCACAGACAACCAGTTCAGACATTGCTTCATGTTACTAAATGTACACGACAGACAACCAGTTCAGACATTGCTTCATGTTACTAACTGTACACAACAGACAAACAGTTGAGACATTGCTTCGTGTTCCTATTTGTGCATGACAAACAACCAACCCAAACATTACTTCCTGTAGCTAACTGTATATGACAGACAAGCAGCCAAGACTTTGCTCCATGTTTCTAAATGTACACGACAGACAACGAGCCTGGGCATTGCTTCCTGCTGCTATCCGTGTACGATAAAGGTATTCGTACCCTTCATATAATACCAGGTACCAATTGCTGATGGATCATTTAATATAATAAGCTATATAAGGTTACCCGCTGTAGGATATTGGCACGTGTTATATTCACCGAAATGCCTACATATAACCCAACCACCACCAATCAGCCCCTGGTATGATTCTTAGTATATTAATTGTACGGCATCGCCAGTATTTAGAAACTATTTAGTTTGTTCCTTCATTTTGGGCGAACACCATCAATATGTATATATGTTACAGTCAATGTCTACAATCAGGCAATGTGTACAATGCCTTTGTAACCCTAACCCTAACCCCCACCCCAACCCTTACCCTAAACCTAACCCTAATGACGCCCAGGGATTGGTAAGCAGCTGTAGAATCCTTGTGCAGCTGGGGCGGTGGGAGTTATTATCTTGACCTATATTTTTAGAATGCATGGAATGTATTAATTATATATTGTATAGTAAGTTATATCACGGTGTATTTTGACTGCTGATATTATGACATATATTTGGAATGACACAAGGCTAGTGACCTATTACTTGTCAACTTTGTTGTTATATATGTGACAGTCAATGGTCGAGGAATCCCTTGCAAACTATAATAGTGTAAAAGTTGGTTCGCTAAAAGGAATATCAGTCCAAATATCCAAATATTGTTTATTTCCGTTCAGTATTTACAACGATATGATGAGTTGTCAACATTCGACATCCATTGGCTTACCTCTAATTTGTGCTGAAGTCTTTTGATAGACCTCTTTTTAATCCGACTGAATCTAATCCGAGAGATTATCTATCGTTGATATTTGACACTTAATTAAATATGAAATAATCATTCTAGGGTGGATTTAGCCATGGAATATTACAGTGAAAAAGACACACATAGACTTTGATTCAACCGTTTGGTAAAGTTTAAAGATACATTATGGGAGATTCGATAACGAGTTGGCAGTTCTCACTATAATAGTTAAAAACTAGATAATGTAAAGGCAATTTGCTGAAAATTTCATTCAAATTGATCCACTATGAACCGACAACTAAGCGATTGAAATTTCCGCCTAGCCTCGATCATCATTACTAAAGTCATTACGATACACAGTACGATATTCATTTAATCGTTAAATCGTGACGGAAAGTTATGCAGTAAATCGGCTCATAATTCACTCAAGATCGCAGGCTAGCGATGCGATCTAGAGTTGATTATGGTCTGGATAAGTTAATTAATGTCTAATTAATAATTTAGATAACATTTCAGGCCTAAAGAAAGACCTGCAATAGACAGATTTGGCTCTTGCACAATGTATGTTTAAGCTTATTGTTATGGTCAGCTTAACATTTCCTGGTGCCTGATACCATGTTTCGGTTTTACTCATTAGAAGTTTTACATACTATAGCTCATTAGTGTCCATGATGCTTGAAATATAGGAATTCTTTTCCATAGAGGAGTTGTGTGTATTTTAGATACTGGAAGTTTTATTTAGAGACGGGTTCACTAGTCCGCGGGTTCACTAGTCCGCCGCTATTGAAAAACCTAATCCGAACCCTAGCCCTAATAATAGATATCGGTAGACTAATGAACCCGTGAACTAGTGCACCTTAACCCTAACCCAACCCCTGATAATAGATATCGGTTGACTAACGAACCCGCGGACTAGTGAACCCGACTAGTGAGCATTCCCCTTTATTTACTATTGCTCATCCGTGTCCTTAGAACCAAATGTTTTTGTTTTCGACTGACTATACTTATTTGTTTCTTACATCGAGCGGATCTAATTTCAGCACTATAATTACAATATGTTTAATATATTTCGGATGCAAGTCATGTGTCAACAATCAGCTCTTAAACGAATTTTTAAATACTCAAGTAGGCTATTTGCACGAGCTTGCAATTGAATTCCAGGTCTACGTGACTAGTTGTCTTAATAAAACTTGTCATATTACATAACCCCCTTATAACGACACGAGAACTGTCAAGATTTGGTGGTGTACAAAGTAGAATATCGAAAAGATTAAATTAGTATCCAGGAAATACCTGCTTGATTTGTAACGAAGTGCTCTTTAAACGTAATCGTACTCCCACATTATTGCTGTTTAGATAAAGTTGAACATATGTCGACTTATTCCAAAAGCAAGTAATACTGTAATTAATGTCAACCTCTATCCAGATGGTATGTCAATCAATTTAGTTGGTTCATATACTTTATTACACGACAATGTCGTCCATAAAACACCACAGGTGCTTGAGGCATAGTGGTTTTCCAATAACGTCTTGTGACGTTTTTCAAAGTGCCTAACCATCAAACTTCGCTGCTCTTGCTTGTTATGGATTCATAAAGAATACATGGCGATAAATACGTCTCTGTCTTTTGATTTTGATGTCTTTTTGGTACGCTGAGCACTAAAATGTCCAAGATGAACTATGCCTAATGTTGCAGGTGGCGTTTGAAGGTATAAAATCGAAGCTACTCTTTTCCTTATTTATGTTATGTGTAATCAGAGTTTCGCATTAATGTCAACGTTCTTTTTTTTCTAGTTGGGTAATATTAGGTCATTAAACACAACACCAATGTGTTTGGATGGTTATTGCAGAAGAGTTTTTCAATTCAAGAGCTTTTCAATTGAAATTGTGTCAGACTTGTAAACAATGATGCTCTATAGCACGTTCACGGTCATTTTGAAGTTCCATTTAGAGGTTTTCTTAACTCGACTAAGTCAGAAAAAGAGCCGCCTTGCGGGTCTGTCACACTATAATTGTGTTTTTGGAAGTCTGTAAAAAACTCTGACTGGTTGCTCGTTTACACGCTTGTAAAAGTGGTCACACAGAGTGCATTTTGTGACCTGGACACTTAATTTTCACTTGGAATTTCCTTAACGTATATGCAATTTACTAGCGGAAAGAGGAACCACCTTTAAGCTTCCAAATTCTGTTATTGGAAAAATTCTGCAGTGTGATCCAGTAAAAACTTTCCAGTGAACATACTAAGAAGCTAATTTTAATTTCACAAACCAAACATTTTGAAGTTCAATAGAAATCCCCAGAGTGTGATGCCGCGACTGTGTAGCTGACTAAATCATCACTGATGTCGACTCGACAGACAAATAACAACTGTGGTTTTAGATTTTTGTTTGTAGCACCCTGGAGGCTGCTATTTTGAAACGTCATATAAGTTCACTCTATTGCTGACGAGTTTTTACTCAGAATGCAAGAACAAAATCTTTTACGCTAATGTTAGTGTACACTACACGACTAGAGGCAAGTAATTGTGACAGGTTCTAGAAAATGCCTTGGTCAAATATAAGGTCGCGTCAGGTCGGTTATATCATTCGCAATTAGTAAAAGTGTCGAAGTTTCCAGACAATTCTAACTTCAGCAATGTCTGCTTTCCGGAGATAATATACTTCTTATTCAACTTTTTCGATGACTCAGCGTCTTTTCCTTACTATTTGCCGTCTTTGCCTGGAATTTAAAGGGAAAGGGTGGGGTGCATAGCGGGTGGGGGTTCGCACCTATTCCATATAAATGTTGTTAATATAACACAAATAATTTTTTAACCAGAAGACTCTAGCGCCATCAACATCTTGCGTCCTTGTACGTTTCGACCAAAATCTAAGTTAATATTGTAACCTGGGAATAAAATATTTTTTAAATCCGAGAAATTCAACATTTACAAATAGGCGCAGCTACTATAATATGTTACCGTGTGTACAAAATTTCATAAAGATAGCTTGAACGATTTATGAGATGCGCTCCGGAATACAAAATTGTATACCAAAAACTAAGCCGAATTTAATTTCTAGAAAGTTCTATGTTGATGTGCATACAAAGTTTCATAAAGATATCATCTTAAACGGTTTATGAAACATGCCTCGGAAACAATTCCGTGAAGGCCGAATGGAGCCCATTTCATCATCCTGCCCTAAATTGCAATCAGCGTAGTCTGATTATAGATGATACGGAAATACAATCAAATTAAAACATGTCGATTTTTTCGTTTTTTAAACGATCGACAGCAACTGCTAGTGAAAATGTCTCTTTAAATCTGTCGTGTATTTAGCGATAAAACTCGTGTGTAAACTTGATCAACAATATTATGAAAGCTAACAATCATCAATCAATGAAAACCATTAATTAAATAAATTAATATGTTCGATAATTCAGTCCAGGTGCAAAATTTCCTCCGATAGAGAACCAGATATCCTTGATATCCAATATCGGCCAGACGGACTGGACGCCCACCTCCTTCAAGTGTTTAGGCGACATGAGGACTACGGAAATAACTTTTGACGCAAATAATATAGAGTTGTTAATCGCACTTCACTACAGAGGTAATAAAATGTCGATTGGGTATGACACAAGCCAAATGGCTTGGCAGTAACAGGTTATATTTATAAAGATTATTCCTCCTAATTCATTATCATGAGCAGTTTATGTTTGTAGTCTTAGTCTATTAGCTAAGCATAATGGATGAGATTGGAATTGATTAGGTCCGTTAAAATCAGTCGTGATGTGTTTATCAATTGTAATTATTTGATAAATGGTGTATTCTTTAAAGCCCCCTTCTTTATCAGTTCCATTAATATTTATAAAATGTACTTGAGTGTGTAATTTGTATTCAGATGACCAAGAATTGGCAGCACCAACATCGTCCAGAGGTGGCAACTGCCGAGAGCCATTGGATGATGGAACCAAGTAGTAACAGTTATACCTTCAGTAACCAACATCGTAGTGTGGGTTTGAATAGCATTAATTAGCGTCCAGGGGGACGAAGGACTTATTGAAATAAATGTATAGTGCCGGTACTGACACCCCCACCCCCACCCCCACCCCCTCTCTCCTAACAATTGTAGGAAATGGGGTTTAACGTCAACTGTTCTGCTCCTAAACTGGGCTAATGAAGACGGGCATACGCCATACAGTGTGCTATGAGGGTAATTTTACCCGGGCAGCGGCGCTACGGCCTACTCTTATATCGAATTCCAACTGCCAAGGGATCTTTTACGTACACGCCAATATGTACACGGGACCTCGGTTTTTCGTCCAGTCCGAACGACTAGACAGCTGCCCTTGTCAGGCCCTCTGTCCTGCATCACTGACAAGGGGAAACCACGCAGGAAAATCTGGATGAACTTTCTCGGCCAATGAACAGGAAACTGGTAGAATTCCAATCCCTTTAAAACAGAACAATCACCAGTCGGGTGTCAAACATTTTACCACGGAAACATAACACCTAAGCTAGAATATATTGAAAACATTATATGGTCGTTAACAGAAAATTGATGATAAGCATAACAAATCTGTTTTAACAACACATTGGTGGGATAGTGTGCATTATACTCTTTCAAACAGATTGGAAGGGTATAGACTCCCGTCCGTAGAGACAGACACCACATCTGATATTTTAGCGCTTCGTATGACAGGTTGGTAGTGGGAAATGCCGCTGTACAAAGTGCACCTCGCCCACCCATACCGTACATACAAGTTTAAGTTTAAAATATGTGTTAACGGGAAGTTTTTGTGCCCACTACGTTTCATTTTATAACTAAAGGCTGTTACAAGTGTGCTGTAGATCATAATTATGATATGGTATCTAAGTAAGTGATGAGATAGACAGCGGTTAGGTATGTGGCATGGAGTAGCCCCCCCCCCCTCTCTCTCTCTCTCTCTCTCTCTCTCTCTCGGGCCTCAATATCTAGGGGACAAGTTGTATAATATTTTACACCCTATCAAACGCCTTGCTCAGGCGTGTTTCATCTTCCACTAGAAGTTAGGGCGAAGAATTGAGAGAGGCCTAGGGACTCGCCATATTGATTAGTAATAATCCTTATGATATATCTTTCAATGATATGTAGGTAACACAGTACATAGAATGATTTAAATTACGTTCAGCTGTAATTTATTTAGTATCAAATCTGTGTATTGTTAACATATGTTCTTAAATGTTGGTACTGTTTATATTATAGATAGACATAAACTGTAGATAAATAGTATTACAGTATATAGTCCTATATACATTTAAAGGGCAAAGGGGGCTTGGGTGACCGACTGGTCCAAGTGCGCTCCAGATCAAAAGTTCTAGTTTCGTAACAAGGAATAGGCCTAATATTGTTAGCAAAGTAGGCTTGTTTGGCCGAGTGGTCTAAGTGCGCTGCAGATCAGAAGTTCTGTGTACGTGACATGGAATAGGATCACATGCCTAACCTTGTGGGTTTTGTCCGATTACTCCAATTTCCATATTATATCCAGGAAGAAATACGAAATTTGTGATGTGGAACACTGTGGCGTAAAATGACCGTTTATTATGTGAAAAATTATGACAATTTGGAGTTTTAATGTTTGTTAACTGCGAGATGAATATTTGCAAAATTAATCAAATTTTCCCCAATCAATCAATTGGAGCTAAAAAAAATTGATCAAGTGTTGATATTTATAAATATTGGTTATTATTTTTTAACGTAATTAGGCAATTGTATTGTTTTGCAATACAAAACTGCGGAAATGCACTACTGTTTTTATTAGAGGTAACCAGTGTATGTTAATAACAGGCCAATTCCCTACACATAAACATAAACAGTTCATATGGGCGGCTTGGCTGACGGCCCCATTTCACTCGCAAAGAGATACACCGTCAAAAGTGAAAATGGACGTTTTTGATTTTTGTCTTAATAATGAGTAATTCCTCCACCAATCCTCAGACATTCAGCAATTCGTCGTGGCATGCTCCTAATCAACCGTCCAATCACGATTTGGGGCAATCTGACCCACCCCTCTTGCAGTGCCACGGCCAATTCTTGCAGTGTTGTCGGTTGACGTTGACGTCGTCGAAGACGTCTCCCGATCAAATTAAACGTAATACACTAAAGCATAGATATGCTAAACAGTAAATCTTAAGCAAGAACCGATGGGAAAGCAAACATGGATAGATAAACCAGCAGGCGGCAGTTTTCATCAACCCTTCCTTGAAGTGTCAAATTTGACAATGAACCCCTCCCACGTGTATGGTGCTATTGCGTGTCGCATGTGCAGCTCAGTGGTTCTGTTGGGGCGATAAGTTCTTCGTCTGTGAACATTCTCCCAAAGCATGTCAAATGTCCATTATCATATCGCAACCTGCATAGTTATTTGCATTTCAATATCCCCTACTTTTTTTGAAGAGTATATATATTATACATTGTTCTATGATATATCATGTGTACGTCAATACATAGTTTATAATCTGTAGTTCGCCAGTCTGTCACTGCTGTAGTCGTGGGTATGACACGGGAAATGTAGGTATATATCACAAACAGTACATATATACACAGGACACGGCTCTATGGTATGCAGTTACGTTTTATTGCTGAGCGATGTTTCATTTATAAAGACTAGAAAATACTTGTCGAAAATATGTCTGCGATATCAACCTCGGTGGAAGCAGACGTTAAACCCCTCGAACGGACGAGTCAATGCATTGCTCGGTAATAAATAGTAATTGTGTATTCAATAGAATTATGTCCTGTATATTACCAATTCCCGTCAAGCACCAGCAAAAGCATAGTACCCCCACCCACCCACCCCTTGCTCACAATGATGCAATCATTACTCCCCATCTCAATGTACTAAATAAACCCTTAAGAGATAATTTCCAACAACAATTCGAATTGATATAATAATTATTTTATTTACACTATCGTCCATATGTCTTTAGACGACGACTACCTTAATATATATTGTTACATGTATTTCTTTCTTACCAACTGAGTCATAACTATATACGTACATAGGTAATATAAATAAGCCATATACCACCTGTTGCATGAAGTATACATCTATATACAACATACACTATTTTGCATACTTAATTAAACAATGAAAACTCTGCAGTGTATATTCAGCTGTAAATGTTAAGCATAAATGACAAACGATTGTTTTTATTCGAGACGATGATCCGTGTCAGCTGATGCACATAAAGTGACGACGTATACACACCTATATTTTGTGTATGATGTATGAGTTAACACCAGTATAACTAGTTAACCTACCTATTTATGTATTTATGCGCGTGGAGAAAATGGTTTTATGTAGTTCAGATCATGTTTGAAAATCTTTGTTCTTTTTTCGGGAACTCAATCAGGTAAGCCATTATCAATACAATATTTTATGGATGAAGCCCACAAATTTAAATTCATACCAACATTGTTTTTCAAACATTATTAAGCATCCATTTTTCCCCCCGATACAGTTTTATTATATTTTGTAATACTAATCTAATTTACAGCGTGTGGAATTAGTAATTGTCAATTTGAATCAATAAATTTGCCTATTGTTATTCAGTTTTTGTTTTACAACTTTATGCATATTCGGTAAATTTAAGTAATTCAATTATTTATGCGAAGAGCACAGTCACTGCTCTGCTTAATAAACCGTATAGGACAATTTAACATAGAGTTACTCGGCATTTTGAAAATGAATTTATTCATATATATTAACTTCACATAATGGTTGGATACTTTGAAACTTGATATGATTATTTTGTAATTCAATAGAAGTTTTTCTTAAAAGTGAATTATCAATATGTAATATCCGTTAACATAATACAACCATTGACAGTGTTTGAGTATGTGACCTGCAACATGTAACCACAAAAGTGCTTTCCTATATCTGTGATAAAATATTTAACCTTGAGTTAAATCTGACTTTCATATATAAATAAAATGAAATGGGGTTAAAATTCTCATTTCTCTGCAGGAATCGGGCTAATGAAGTCGGCCATACGCTATATTGTGAGTTATGAGAGGTATTTTGTCCAGAGCAGCAACGCTATGGCCTACTCATATTTCGATTTCCAACTGTGGGGTGGGGGTGGGGGGTCTTTAACGTGCTGGCGATGGGACACATGGGACCTCGGGTTTTCGTCCCATCCGAACGAGTAGACGCTTTTCCTTGGGATTGCATATAGGACGAGCTAAGTGAGTAAGACCCTGACTCGCCTGGCGGTCACGGGTTCGCTCCTGGTGTTAGCCGAGAAAGTTCATCGGGATTTTCCGGCGTAGTTTCCCCATGTCAGTGATGCAGAACGTATAGCCTGACAAGGACAGCTGTCTATTCGTTCGAATAGGACGAAAAACCGAGGTCCCGTGCTCACATTGGCGTGTACGTAAAAGATCGCTCGGCACTTGGAATTCCCTCAGAGAACTGTGTATGGCGTTACGCCCGTCTTCATTAGCCCAGACGGAGAAGAACAGTAAGGCGTTAAACTCTATTTCATTTTTGTTTTGACGAGCAATCACAGTGAATAATTAAAGCACCGCGTCCCCCGATTTTCATATATACAATACTAAAATAGTTTGTACAAATTTGTTACCAAGAACAACCACCAGTTGCCAGGCAAGATACGCCCACATTTTGCAAAAGATGAATAGAGAACAAGCTAAAAACAAAAGCGATTTTTCGTACAATCAGGGGTTATAATCCAGGAAATTATGGTCGGATATGCACAAATATCACAAGAAACCATGATCTCTGGGTTATAAACATGTATTTCAAGTTTCATCAAAATAGGATCAATATTGTGACCTCTAGAGGGCCCACAACTTTGATACACCATAATATGTTTACACTATTTGCGTACGAGGGTGGCCAATTTGTCCGGCAGTTTTGGTCCGATTTTCACGAAATTCGAACTAAACCTTCATTGATGTGTAACGGTGATATATTTAAACGGATTTTAAAATTGAATACAAATTGTGATTTCAAGCGCATCCACAAGCTAAAAATGCGAATTTTAGAAAATGAGTTGCCATAATACAGAAAGGAACCAAGATCTTAGGGTTATAACCATGTATTTCCTTTTTCATCAAAATCGGACAAACATTGTGCCCTCTAGAGGGTCCACAACCTTGATATACTATATTTTTACACAATTTGCGTACAAGGGGCGGGCATTTTGTCCGGCAGTTTTGCTATGAACTCAACCATCACCAAGGTGTAACGGTGATATAGTCACAAGGTTTTTTTTTTAAATCGGATAATAAATTGTGAACTCTAGAGGGACCACAAGCTAAAAACTCGTACAATCAGGTGTCATAATTCAGGATGTTACAATCCGATATGCGCGAATATCGCATGGAACCAAGATTATGGGGGTATAAACATGTATTTCCATTTTCATCAAAATCGGATGAAAATTGTGGCCTATAGAGTGTCCACAAGCTAAAAAAATCCATGAAGCTATGGTCCGATACATGTCAATATCAACAAGAACCGAGATCCGTGGGATATAGACCTATATTTTAAGTTTCGTCTAAATCGGATAAAAAATGTGACCTGTAGAGTGTCCACAAATAAATTGTGGACGGGCGGAGGTCCGGGCGGACAGGGGCGACGACACAATACCTCCACATGCAAATGTGGGCGTATAAAAATCGATGGTGATTAATTTAAAATAATTTATATTCATAATCTATTAATTACATTTCCAGCCATTAATTAGAATCTATGCATTAATGCATTCAAGCAATAATTTCATATGTTATATCAACCTCTGCGGTTAAGTTTCGATGTAAGACATTATGGGGTCAGTGTCCGTTGATGTTTTCATCTTCAAAGGTAAATCGATCTTATTCAGTGATTGATGATTTCGACATTTTTTGGATATAAAATATTCATGGTGACAGAATACTATTCGCGCTGTGTGGTCAGAATACATAGCCATATATCTGTATTATATATGGGGGGGGGGGGTCTAATGCGTGGCCTGCGGATCATAAGGTCTGTCATTGAGTCACGGGGTGTGGAATCGTCTGACTAACCTCCTGGGTTTCCCCTGGTCCCCCGGTTTCCTCCTACCGTTACAGACCCCCTGTCGCAAGCGAATTATAATTGAACCATATGTTAATTCCCAAATGACCTAGTTTGTGTCGAGTGGACGTTAAACCCAATCTCCCTCTCTCTCCTCCTCCTCTCTCTCTCTCTCTCTCTCTCTCTTAAAATTCAAATTCTGCTATCAACAGTTTGCTGTAATCTTTGTGGTCCATTGGTTTACTGTGGTATAGTCGTAAATAATTCTATTATTATCAGTGAATAGCTTATTTACTGACTAAACATATTGTAAAACGAAGGCTTTGTGACATCGTTTTGACACAATATGTCTGTTATTGTGTGAGTGATTGATTGACGGGCGTGGAATGTAGATTTCACATCGTAAATTTTTGTCATCTTTGGACATCCTGGGTTAATCGATGATTGTAATTTATTCAAAATATGTCATAGGACAATAAATAGATATAAATTTGGATGGAGGGTCCAAAAATGTAGTTTTAACATCGTATATTTTCTCATCGTTGGACATCCTGGGTTAATCGATGATTGTAATTTATTCAAAATATGTCATAGGACGATAAATAGATATAAATTTGGGTGGAGAGCCAAAAAATATCATATTCATTTGTATCATTTTTAAATACTTTTTTATTTATTTTATGAAATAAATCCGCCCAAAATTTATCACATTTAGAATATTAGACATATGTAATTTTGACGATTTAAAAATTAGAACGTATCAATGTAGAACACAGTGGGTGTATTTTACAAAAACTAAAACAATATGTTTATTCTCGCCTTTAAAACACACAATCAGCAATACATCAATTTAAAAACCAATTAATCAAAACACAGGAAATGCATTGTTAAGAGTACACGCTTATTGAAACAGTGATATATTTGAAACTTGCACTTTCGGTAGCCGAAATCCAACTTAGCCTGACTGGAAAGAGTTTATCCTACGCATAGATAATATATCAAGGCGAGGTTCGAACTACGCATTGTGCTACGTTTTATCCTAAAGCGACTTTCCGGTTTCTTAGTATTTTGGCAACATTTTCTTAAATATGATGTTTTTTCCATATTTACAGTGTTATTAACTAAAGAACTATGACGATTTTTATGATTCTATAATGGGTTTTAGTATTATTAACCTATTACATGTAGGGGGTTGGGTGGCCGAATGGTTAACGCGAGCTTATTGTATCAGAAGATCTGTCATTTCTCCTTGTCAACGATGCAGAATGAAGGACCTGGCAAGGAAATGTGTCTAGTTATTCGGAAGGGTGGTTGGGTGGCCGAATGGTTAGCGCTTACACGCTGTACCTTGTACGTGACAAGGAGTAGGGTCACTTGTCCAACCTCGTGGGTTTTCTCCGGGTCCTCCGCGTACCCCCCATTGCTAAAGACGCCTACGCGCCAGCGAATCATTGAAATAAAATTGAACTATATGTTAATCCCGAAATGACCTTGTTTGTGTCGAATGGACGTTAAAGCCACACTCTCTCTCTCTCTCTCTCTCTCTCTCTCACACAATTGGAATGGGTATTTATTCGCCAATTCCAATTGACCTGTAATGAACATTTCCTTATTTAATATTGAAAGGCTGTGGAATCTTTATTTGAAAAGGTAACTCAGTAATTGAAATCATAAAGCCACTTATCTTCATTTGATAGATTTTAATCCCTTGTGAAAGTCAAATCTCTACAAGGAATACCAGCCAAAGAATGGCTCATTTCCGTTCAGTAGTGAAAAAAATATTACATTATTAACAAGACAGAACCAGCCATAAGTGTTGGGTACATCCTTTTGCTGGGCCTCATTTTAATGGTATTGAATGTCAGCCTGGATATGATCTTTTAGTGTGTATTTTTGATTAAATGTTAAATAATCAATCTGTGTATATATCTACGTGAATAAATCCGCGAACTATTGAGGCTTGATATAAATATACTGTAAGAATGGGGAGGGCGAATTTAAAGGGGCGAATAATACCTTAAAGGGGAATATTTTATTTCGTTTGTCAAGGTTTAGCGTCATTTCAGTAAAAAAAACAATATTTGAGTCTTAAGTCAATTTAAAATAGGTCAATAACTTATATTTTCAGCATGATTATCTCACGAGAAGACATCATGAATAGTATATTATCATTATTCAAAAGCATTCGTTTGTAATGAAAAAAACATCCGTTAGCACAAAGCTTCTCATAATTGAGTATTAAGTTTTGTGTCGATGAAAGCAAGTTAGCGTAAAATTATCGCCGATTTAGCGTGAAACAAGTCAAATATTGCTACATAAAGGAGACTTAACGTCGGTTATAGTTCTTGGTTTATATGGGCTGCACGTTATTTCAGCTTAATTGTGATCACATTTCTTGCTATTTTATGGTTTTTGCTTAGTTGTATCATGATCCTGTGGTATTATCTCTTGCAATGACTAATTTTGATCAACTGTGTCCGATACTAAAGATGAAGTGATATGATTTTCAATTTATGATCCCTGTGACCATGTGCGCTCCGGTTAAAGGTGCTCAAATTAATTATAAGAGAGCCAGTTTACAAATTTACTACTCGAATGAACTGCCATGAATCCATGTGATAACATAGACATATAAATATGGTTTATGCAATTACTTTTTTTTATTATATTAATGTAAGCACATACCATATCAATTTGGGGGGTTGGATGGCTGAATGGTTAGCGTGCGCGCGCTGTATCATAAAGTCTGTCATTGAGTCGACTGGCGTGGTTTCGAATCCCCGGTTGTACGTGACAAGGAGTAGGGTCGCCTGTCCAACCTCGTGGGTTTTCTCCGGGTCCCCCGGTTTCCTCCCACTGCTAAAGACCCCTATGCGCAAGCGAATGATTGAAATAAAATTAAAACCATATGTTAGTCCCGAAATGACCTAGTTTGTGTCGAGTGGACGTTAAGCCCCATTTCTCTCTCTCACCATATCAATTTGTGTTGTTTCTATATTAGCATTTGTTCAAAATGTCCCATAAACACACCCAGTCTATGAAGTCGAGCACATCTCAATAAACTGACGCACAAATGTTTTGTATGTGGTTGATGCTTTATTGGGTCAATGAATGTGTGACGTGTTGATCATAAAGGCTTTTAAGCTTAGCCCCTACACTAGCACCAGTTAGCAAATATTTACACACACCCCCCCCCCTCACCCAATGTTACCAAAACGTCGGCAAATTAAAGAATTTGGTTATTCTGGCCTCGAGTTCACAAAGCATTCTCAGACTTAAAGATACATTATGTAAGATTTAGATAAAGAGCTAATTATTGTTTCTATAATAGTTCGAAAATAGATAGTGAAAAATGAATAATTTGAAAATTTCATTCAAATTACTCTATTGCGAGCGACGATATTAGCCTTTGAAGGTTTGATAAGAAGTGTGCAATAATTTCAACCACGGTACTGGTTGTTCGAAGCTAAGTCTCGCTCCTCCAATTTTTTTTTTTTTAGCTTAAATCAAAATATGGCTGAACTGTTATAATCTATTTAATATCGGAGAAATCCGATGCCACCGAGAGTTGATTATGGCCTGGATAAGTTAATTAATGTCTAATTAATAATTCAGAAAACATTTCAGGCCTAAAGAACGACTTGCAATAGGCAGATTTAGCTCTTGCGTAATGTATGTTTAAGTTCAAAATTTACTTAACAAAAGTTTTATAAAGGGCTATATTTTAGTTAAAATAAGGCGAACAATTTTAAAGTATGAGAATGTTTTGTGAACTTGGGGCCTGAATAACCAAATACTTTAATTTGCCCATATTATAAAAATGGGCATTGTGACATTATATCATGTTTTATGCTGTCCAGGGGCGTAACATATGCTGTACGATTGTTTAACACTGGTACTTAACAACAATGTTTTATCCAGTATTCATGGTATGTATTGCATCAATTAATCCGCGGATGTTTATGCCGCAAATATATAACTGCTTAATCAAGTGAAATCAATATATTATAGCCGGTGTCTAATTACTTCTTTTAATAAATATACTAATATTTTGACACCTAAAATTTATGACTTTGAATTGAATGCACTATAAGTCTATGTGGGCAGCCACGTTTGATTTTAATAACCCGATAAAGGGTGTTCAAGGTATTTTAAGCAGAATTCGCCAAACGTTGGATTGTTCACCCATCAACAGGGAACGTGAGTTGGGTTTGGACCGTCGTGAGTTTAAATTTGTTCGATACGTTTAGGCATGGACCTTATAATAAGGTTAATGGTTTAGGTAATTTACAGATGAAAAAATTCACCTAAATTTTACATTTTTCTTGACGGTTCAAATATACGATTAGGTACTCCTGCATTATGCTGAACAAAGTCAACATCCGTGACGAAATCCTCCGTAAAACAACACCTCGGCATACGACCCAGTCTTTCTCTTAACATCGGATTTCACGTGCGTGGTTTTCTCATTAAAAACCCACAGTTAGTTTATTACGTACCTTTGTTGAAAACAGGTTGAAGAATGTCTAGAAAACAAGTAAACCCCCGTCAGAATCCAATTTCAGAATACAACCATTATGATACTTGATGAAATGTTGATTAATTCACCAGTAAGAATATTTAATATTCCAAATCATAGCAGTAGAAGCAGTCGAGTGTCATCATGACCAAATCTTCTACCGCATTAATACTGTATATTTAGGCAGGGTGAAATGCGTTTAGTCATCAAACTTTTATTATTTCTTCCAATTTTTAATAACGGCAAATACGCAATCATTATACACGTATAATTTTAACTGGTGTCACAGAATAACCATAGGAGAAAAAATATTTCTCAAGATTTAAACAAAGACTTGCATAAGAATTTGATGTATTATATTGCTATAGATTATAAGCCGCCAAACAGTATAATATACATTATATGTATTTTAAAATAAGGAAGGAATTAATGTTACAACATGCACCGGTCGCAGTTGGGCGATGATGGCAGATGAAAGATATGTGGTCTCATGTTAATTATAATCGGTTGTGTGTAATAAACAATTTTTGAGAAAATCACACTACAATACCACATTTTATTTTAATTGTATTCCAGGTGTTCAGTAACAAAGTGGAATTTATAACAACACGAACGCCTTATCGGATGTTTTAGACATATGAAATATACATTAGACTTTTAAATCAACGCAATAAATATCGTTTTCATAGAATTTTCTATATCATTTAAATATTTTCTAATCTTTAAACCGCTTCATTAAATTCTGAATGTTTCGAGCATTCCCATTTGGAATTACGAGTACACATACGACATTTCAGCCGGTAATGAATATTAAACTACTGTATATTTTGTCCAAATAGCATTTATTTACAACCAGAATTGTCAGCTATGTGACATGAGAAATGGTATCACGTATTCTATAAGATGCTTCAAACACTAAACCCGCCACTACTTAAGTCAGGTAGTTATTGCGGCTATCAATATCTTAAAATTATATCCAGGTTAACAAGGGATATATCGCCTATTAAATTTAACCTAATACACGGTAATGTAGTAAATTATTAGAATTGTATTTGTTTAATGAAAATCATCTTAGATCATTTCTGTTATGTTTTTGTTTTTTTCTTGGGTGGGAGGGGGGGGGTAGATGGCCGAATGGTTAGCACGCGCGCGCTGTATCATGCGGTCTGTCATTGAGTCAACAGGCGGGGTTTCGATTCCCCGGATGTACGTGACAAGGAGTAGGGTCGCCTGTCCAACCTCGTGGGTTTTCTCCGGGTCCTCGTGTTTCCTCCCACTGCTAAAGACCCCTACGTGCTAGCGAATTATTGAGATAAAATTGTACCATGTGTTAGTCCCAAAATGACCTAGTTTGTGTCGAGTGGACGTTAAACCCCATCTCTCTCTCTCTTGTGTGGGAGTCAATATAGTCAAGTTATTGAGTCACCGCCTCTTAGATATAAAGAATATGAGAAGGACTTAAGCTTTTTACAGTTGGTCAGTATTATTTATAGAAGAACGTTATGATTTCGAAGTCCTTACTCTTTCAATATGTTATAGAAACCCAAGGCCTGGTTTGCGTCTGCCCAGTTGATTCTGAATAACAATCTTAGACTATGGCTGTCTTACATGCGCCAGATAGGATATGATCAATCTGTCTAGAGCACATAGTTAAAGGCGTATCAGAATAAACAAAAATATAATATTGAGATTAAGACCATACACACTCAGAGGTTTGGTCCATAAAGTAAAAATTTAACAATATTTTTCATACAAGCCATCCCACTCTTCGTGAAGGGTTTTTTTTTTGTTCTCATATGTACTAATTTAGCAACAATCTGTACATTCAAATAATACTAAATTTTGAAAGATCCGGAAAGATCTAACTTGTGCCTTTACCAAATTTTACACAATAGTTCGATTATTCCATTTTCTTGATGTGTAATGGCCACAAGATATCTTAGGATGTCAATCGGGTTATTGTTAGCGCAGGTTGTGTTCAATAACACAATAGATGGATAAGTACTTCACCTGTACTATGCCTGACATTGACTTATGGCCTGTGGGTCTGCCTTGAAAACTTCAAGGAAAAATTCGCGTGTCAACTACGAGGCTGACGCGTGCAGAAATTTAAGATCACTGATCTATTTCAACGTATGTTTCCCACGAGTCGATTCCATTAATAAGATGTTTAATATTTTATTATGTTTGGAATCTGTTATACACGGCTTAACCCGTTAATTATAGTACCCTTTACTCACGCGCAATAAGAAACTTTTTATTTATTTCAAACCACACGACATAGGATTTTCTTTTTCTATTGATTAATTGGAGAAATCGCCATTGAGTTTCTTAATTAACGATTTCTGTATGGTTTCATTTTTTAAATACAATGAAGTTGAGGTTTAACGTCCTGTTTGTCTTCACCAATCGGGCTACTGAAGACCGGCCTACGCCATGCTGCGTGCTCTGATGGAAGTATTTACACGGCATCTCAGTGTTTCGTCCCATCCGAATGACTAGACGGTTAACCGTACCAGGCCCTCAGTCCTGCACCAAGGGGAAACCAGAATGGAAAATTTCAGAACTTTATTGGACAGTGCAGGAATTGAACACGCTTCCTCCTGGAAATGAAATGAAATGGGGGTTTAATGTTCTACTGTTCTGAATGTGAGCCAGTCCCCTACTCGCGGAGCAACATTTATTGTCTGTAAAATACGATGTGTATATGGTATGTGGTGTTCTAATCGGTGTCGGGTATTGTGCCGTCTAGGGTTGTAATCCAATTTGGCACCCATCACTCTCTCCGCGTAGATCAGAATAAAAATTTCCAATTCACTCCCTGTAAATCAGAATAAAAGCAGTGTTCTAGTGGAAAAACAAAATTATGTCAGTGAAGTAGACCAAGTGTTCCCGTCCTCCAGCGCAAACCGAATCTGGTTACCCCCCCCCCCCCTCCCCCTAACCATTAGCTACACATTTGAAGTTATATTTTGTCTATATTTGGCTCATGTCAAAATATTTTAGCACTATATTGCAAGGCAAATTTACAACATTAAATTATTGCAATTGGGCTTGATCTTCGAAATTTCCCAGACATATATGTAGTGTCTGTTTTAATTATTTCATCTTGATTAAAACTATATATTGTAACTGGCCAGGGAATGTCCAATACTAATGTCTTTAACCATTTAATCGGCCATGTCCCAAATGGCATTATATCACTTGGAACAGAATCAAATGTCTTCACAGACCGGATATTGATGAAATGAGACGAGAGACATCACTAACTTGAGTTATTTTCGTTTTTACTAAAGTAAATGAAGTTGGTTTCCTTATATCAGTTCAAAATATACCGACGTGTATAAAAGACATAGCCAAATTGTAGCCTCTGTCATCCTTCTATGTTGACTAGAACCTAAAGGGGGAGGTCTTATTGATAACAAAGGCTACTTCTAGATCATTTTTTAAGTTATTGAATTAGTGAGCTGAAATAAATGTCGTTCCCCTAGATCCAATTTGATCATCGAAGTACAAATATGCCGAAGTGGAACAAATTTCTGTTGTTACTGCTAACGGTGTTGATGAATTCCATCTGGTCAAAAAGAGTTGTAAGGTTCGTGAGCGAAACGAATAATATAATTGAGAGGCGTGATCCATGGAAATCTTACAATTTATTGTTAGCTGGCAAACAGTTTGAGTGTACTAGGTAAATAGAATCATTATTGGACGATGGTGGGCGGTCGATAGGAACTGCCATGGCTCCGTCATTCACACTGCTGCACCTTTTATAAAAGTTATAAACTTCAGGTAAAGATGGTCCGTACTGTAGGGTTTGTTTATAACTAGGCGACAGAGTTACTATCAACTATACTATAATCAATTAATAGCGTCAAATATTGACTCTAGTTAACAGGTAAAATGAAACGAGTCAACAATTACCACAATGATTAAGATTGTGTCAGTTGATTTTTTTGCTAATGTCTTCGCTCAAAAATCATATTAAAGGACAAGTTTTCGAAATAAACAATTCATTTTCACGAAAGTATTTATACGATAGTTAGTTATTTTGTATACATTGAAAGTAGAGATACTAGATTTTGAAGTCAATATTATCTCCGTTAAACAAAATCAGATTAATGGACATGCATAGGTTTTCGAAATTTGACAATACATTATGGGGCAGTCGAATCTAAGAATCGCATAAACTCACCGGTTTTGAATATTTCGGTTATATCTAGATATTCTAGAACACCTGATCCTACGGTGGCTAAGTGGGTAAGACGCTGGCTCGCTAGCCAGGAGGTCGGGTGTTCGATCCCTGCATTGACCGAGAACGTTCACCTATATTTTCCGGCGTGGTTCCCCCTTGTCAGTGATGCAGGAAGGAGGGCCTGAAAAGGACAGCTGTTTAGTCATTCGGATGAGAAGAAAAACCGAGGTCCCGTGTACACATTGGCGCCACGTAAAAGATCCCTTGACAGTTGGAATTCGATATAAAAGTAGGCCGTAGTGCCGCTGCCCGGCAAAATTTCCCTCATAGCACACTGTATGGCGTATGCCCGTCTTCATTAGCCCAGTTAGGAGCAAAACAGTAGGACGTTAAACCCCATTTCATTTCATTTCTGGCAACAATTCTTCGGCCATTTTGAGACCGGTAGACATATTTTTCTATGGTCATGCGTGAGATGATAGGGAAGAGAATTTTACATGAGCAGCCTACTTTTCTTAGAATACCAACAGTACACGGATGAACCTTGGATTTTAGTCACATCAGAACTATTTCCCGCTTCTCAACCGAAACCGGTATCCATTTATAGTTTGATCTTCCCCACCCAGTGACGTTGCAAGGCGTGCATGGTTGTTAGAGGTGAACACACAGTTTCTAACGTTTGATTTGTATCCACTGTGCCTACATTGTTGTAGATTAAATTTTCTTTGTGTCGGTAAATGTCCAGCCTACATGCCAAAGATCATATTCAGTTGTCCCATGTCTCGCCAGTTGTGCGTTTTCATTGCGTCTCGGTACAGTTATAACTTGTTTGACGACATGTTCCCATAAAGTGCATATGAGATTTCATTATTAGTCATTCAAATGTCGTCATTCATTTATTTTAGCCGACAAAATAGGAAGTTATCAAAATAAGTTTGGCTACTATGTTTCCGCGTATATCAGATAATATATGTTACTGTGACGTTCTCATAAGATCGACAGAAAGATTTTACTAGTCTTAAAGGCGTTTAATATTAAATTTAAAAACAAATGGCTGATTTAAATTATACATTTAAAAAGGCGGACATTTTAATTCATTAATTAGACTTCCGGTCAGAGGCATCAAACGTGGAATATTGATCAAAATAAATATTAATACTTATAATGTAATGGAACAAAACGAAAGAGATTTGTCATAATTGTAAGGCATTCTACTAAATCGATGTCTAGTAATATGTGGACAAAAATGGAGAAATTCAATGTGGAGTACTGTGCATTTATATGTATTTGCCGGTATCACTTCAAAGAAAGCCCGTTAATTTATATTATTTTGTTTTATTTTATGATACAAATACAATAGTACTGGACAATGTTAAAAATTAGTTGATTTTGAACCACTGAAAAGGCAGTCAGACTATTTAGTGAAATACTAATATCTTGAAATTTCTACTCAAGTTAACCAATAGTTTGTTTACGGACATCCGAATGCAGGGAGCATATTAGCATGGCAACAGTCTGCGAAATGGTGTCCACGCGAGCACGCGGAGCTGTCCGTTAGATATCTCTGGTGTGATTGCTTTTAGCGACGATTTTCTCTTGTTAGTTTCAACTTGCAAACTAATTCGGTATATTAACATCTGTGGCGTCTTTAAAATAAGATAATGTTAAACTATTATAACTAATTATAAATACCCATCCTCGTGTAGCGACACAACTTTAGTGTGTCTGCAAAAATTATCGGTTAAATCAAGTGCGGACCTTAACATTTCATTCATACTAGTTACGATGTATTGCGCAAGCGCTATGCTTTGATTCACAGCGGGAAACTGGTAGATGTAACTATGTAGTACCTTCTCTCGTCTGGAGAGAGGAGCGACTGTGTCTCTCTGAGTAAGAGGCTGAATCGCTGACCAGGAGGTCGCGAGTTCGCTTGTGATGTTGGCCGAAAAGGTTGCTTGTGCTTGGTGTAGGACCGGAGGCCTCGCAAGGACATGGCCTAGTCGTTGGGATGGGACGAAAACGGAGGTCCGTGTACACAATGGCGTGCTCGAAAGAACCCTTGACAGTTGGAATTCGAAATTAGAGTAGGCCGTGGCCCACTGTCCAGGCAAAATATCCCTCGTTGCATACTGTACGGTGTATGTCCGTCTTCTTTAGCCCAGTCGATGCAGAAAAGTAGGACGTTAAACCCCATTTCATCTTGAGACACGTTGGGTCGACATAATATGAGGTACCTTATCTAATACCAGCCAGATGCATTAGAATTCTGCGTAAATAAATTGTAATCCGAACATTCTACTCCCAACATAAAACATAATATTTTCAAAATGGATCCTTTAAATATATCTTATAAGAGATCGTAATTAGAAATACATGCACTTAATACTAAATAAAGTTTCCGATGTCAAATGATGTAAGTATTTAATAATTACATATATACTACAACAAAAAACAACAAATTAAAGTGGTGAGTGTGTTTGTAGTATGGGTGTTACACTTGTTGTACAAGACTATCAAGTTTATTTTTTGATGACTTAATAAAGGTGTGGACATCCACTGACACGCGACTCAAGCTGCACGAAATGTAATATTCTTGAGAATATGGGTCGATTATTTTAAAGGAGCTAAATCGCTAACATTTGGGACCTAGAAATTCACAAAAGTGGGTCGCAACGCATATAATATTGTAATATGAATGTATATAAACTGATTTACATTTAATGGTTTCCGTTTTTACTCCAATTTCAAATCAGTTATGTTCGGCGAAATAAGTCAGCAATCTCAATCGAGTTCAAATTTCTAGCGTCTAGTTATTCTAGTCTACATAACTCCATTTGATTTGGTGCAATGTGTCTAGCCTCGTCCCTCGAGTCTCTCAATACAACTGTGGCTGAAGCGCATTATGGTACACGATTCGTGTACCAATGTTAAAAAAAATATTTTATCTTAAATATCGGATATCAGAAGCTCATCTTTTCCCGGTAAGTTTACATCATCAATGTTGATTTAAATTGACCAATAATTCGTGTTTTCGATGTCGAAGATTTTGGAGGATTTTGAGTTACGGACTTAGGTCCTTTAATGTTGGCGATATATTTTTTCAAGCTCCGCCAATTTCAAATGATATAACCTAACCGTATCATTTACTATCGTGGGCGGTTGTTATATGCAGATGCTACATTAATCTAGCCTATAACTCTGCTACTGGTAGTTTATATTCTGTATGATGTGAATTTAAATGACGAAATAATGTAAAGTTAACTAAATATAGAATTAATATATATATATATTCGGACCATTAGCAAAAGAGACTATTATAGCATTGTTTTAAAGAATCGGTTTCTTTATAAAAAAAAATTAAATTACAAGAAAAGGACACAGGAAAGAATTTGGCCGGACATTTGCGTTTCCACCTATACGTCTTCAACGAATTGCAGCGGTCAAGAATTACCAGTGTTACGTACCATCAGAACAACTGGACGCCTGTACTTGCCACAGACAAACGTAAGTTAAGGTACAAATAAACTGTCCATTCAGTCATGTTCAGCTTTAGGGTGAATTCCTGATTTTCCTCATTTTGCCTTTTTTTTCATTGAATCTGCCCCCCCCCCTTTTTCGATGACCACTTATAATTATTTGGGTACCGTACAGTACGTGCATTTAATTATGAGTCAGATTCTATTTTCACTACCAATGACCAGACACTGTCCGTGCAAGGTCCTGCAACACAGACGTGGGGAAGGAAACAACGCTGTAGAAATGGATTTATCTCAGAAAGCAAAGTTCGGGGCATTAGTTCGAAGAGATGGTTTTACCTTGAGGTGGCAGATTGATATATCTACCTGCAGCACTCTTCAGTCATATGACTTAAATATAGTGACATCATAGGCTTTTAATATCAAGAATATATAAATACACCCAATCGCAAGCTGTCTCAAGTAGGTATCTATTACCGTCAAAATATCAGTTATCCTAATAGGCTTAAATTCCTTTTACGTCAGTTCCAAATATACAACATGAAAAGCAATATGAAGATTGACATCTGAATCATAGCTCTGCGAAATAATTTTACTCAAGATTATACTTAATGTTTTAGATGTCACATGACACATTACGTCATTATTATTTAGAAATAAATATTAGTATACACAGTATGCTTGTTCATCTAGGGACAACTAATGCCACTTCCATACCGGCGATTCGATTCAAGTTTGTTCCTTATTTTTGAATATTTTATGAGGAGTCTGTTCGGATTTATCTATATTTTGGCCTTTAGGATCATCAGTCCAATGCGCATTTGTTAAAGGAACAGTGTTAGATCTGAAGATCTTCATACAACCTTGACATAATGTACCCTTTAAATTTCGTTTTTACAAGTTAAAATTCGTCTAGAAATCACCCTTCGACACAAACAAGGTCATTTCGGGACTAACATATGGTTTAATTTTATTTCAATAATTCGTTTGCGCGTAGGGGTCTTTAGCAGTGGGAGGAAACCGGAGGACCCAGAGAAAACCCACGAGGTTGGACAGGCGACCCTAATCCTTGTCACGTACAACCGGAGATTCTAAACCACGCCAGTTGACTCAATGACAGGCCTTATGATACAGCACGCACGTGCTAACCATTCGGCCATCCACCCCCACCCCCCCCCCCCAACCTTGACATTATGTACCCTTTAAATTTCGTTTTTACAAGTTACAACTCGTCTAGAAAACACCCTTTGTCGAGTTGTGGTCACAAACGAATGTCCATAGAAAAATAGGAGATGAGAACGCGAGAGAGAGAGAAATGAGAGAGAGAGAGATCGGGTTTAACGTCCACTCGACACAAATTAGGTCATTTCGGGACTAACACATAGTCCAATTTTATTTCAATAATTCGCTTGCGCGTACGGCTATTTAGCAGTGGGAGGAAACCGACATTACTCATTGTCACGTACAATCGGGGAATCGAAATCACGCCAGTTGACTCAATGATACAGCGCGCACGTGCTAACCATTCGGCCTTCCAACCTTAGATCATAAGGTCTGTCAATTGAGTCAAATGGCGTGGTTTCGATTCCCAGCTTGTACGTGTCCATCGTGGGTTTTCACCGTGTCTTCCAATTCATCCCACGCGCAAGCAAATTATTGAAATAAAATTGAACCATATGTTAGTCCCGGAATGACCTAGTTTGTGTCGAGTGGACGTTAACCCAATTTAACTCACCTATCTATCTATCTAAAATACTGATTAGAGTAATAGATTTGATTTCATTTTCATAAATTTCATGATGGCTTGGAAGATTGTCATGATACAAGTCCTTCGGACACTCGACCTTGAACTGGGGAGACGCGGTGAGTAATACACTGGCTCGTTAACCAGGAGGTTTCGGGTAACCTCCCGGAGTTGTCCGAGAACGTTTAGTGGTACAGAACGGATAGGACGAAAAAACGGGGTACCGTGTACCCATTGGCGTTCATTCGAATTCGAAATAAGAGTAGGTCATGGCGACGCTGTCCGGGCAAAATTTCCCTCATGACACACCCTATATATGCCCGTCTTTATTAGGCCAGTTGGGCGTTAAACTCCATTTCAATTCAACCTTGAACTATCTCCATCTCTACATACATGTATGGCTTTCAGTTTGTAGAGGAATCCATTGGATCTGGCATTAAAGACATATAGTCACAGAGTGTACATTTAAACGTGCAACGCGCGATTAATAAAATTTCATTGTCAAAATGGTCCACACAGGAATAGCGGATGTTTTGATAGACGTCTTGCTCAGAGAAAATGTCACTCGCTTTATTCATGCGACGATTAATGTAGATGTTTCCGATAAATTTTGGGTGTATATACATTGCTGACTTAAGATCTTCCTGTTACTGTACAATAGGTAAATGTTATATTAAATACAACACCCAGTTAGTCTGCATTTTACACCCACCCAGTTTGAATTATTATTATAATTAAACCATAGATGCTTTGTTTTATTTTGACAGCCTGTCTGGGTGGGAATAACTAGGAAATCTAAATACCACACGCCTTACGAATATTCAAGGTTATTTGCTCACAAAGAGAATTACGAGAGCCGTTGAAATAAACTTCTGTAAAGTGTTTAATACAGTATAATTAGGGTATCAAAAATAAAACTGATACATAATTACAGCATTCCATGAAGATTTAAGAAATTTATTGAATTGTTCATTTTAGGTACTTTTTCGAAGCACCATAAGTATCTAATATACACTGTAAGGACATTAGTCACACATTGTACATGTAAACCTGCAATGCGGGATTAATAAAATTATATCGAATACAATTACCGTTTATTACTGGGCGGTATCTCGACTAGAAGTATCTAGTATTTATCAAGTCACCGAAACAATTAATAAGTACTTAAATGGCTTCAAACTTTACGAATATTTTCAATGACCAATGAGAGTAGAACACGATCATAAGATAATGCTAAAGAAATCTTTGTAAATGGGTTGGATATGGTTTACTATTCATTTATGATATTTGTTTCAGTTTGCTAATGAATTTTAATGGCTTGTACACAATTCGTCTTTTAGTAATTGATGTTTAATAGTAAGTACAGGAAGACCAAATAACATGCAAAACAAAACCGATAAGACAAAGCTGCAGACAAAACAAACTACACAGACATTGCAAGAAACAAACAACAAATTCAAATACAGGGAATGGATCTGGGGACCAGTCGTAAGTGTCCACTGCGTTGTACGGTTTCGGGTCTGTAATTATACAGGCGTCACTTAAAATAAAAAAAATGTATAATGATTTACAAGAAAAGTGTAATGTGACCGGCCTTCTTAATAACAATTTAAAAACCACCTGTAGAAATATATTCTGTGACACGCTACATTGTTTCCCACCCATCGTTTTAAAGGAGCAGTCCCAGATATACTTTTGTAAATTCGAGGAGGAACAAGACGCTTACAAATCTTTATATTAATACCATGCACCTGTCTGCAACTCTATGATTCTTTTCCGAAGAGGTGCAAACTAATACTTTCCGTTGGGTCTGGGCAAAAGTTCTGAGATTTTACCATTTGTAAGTGCCTGGATATCCATATCTAGTAGGTATAATGTCTGTTTTACCTTAGTTATATAACAGAATGGCCATTATAAATGGATACTTGCAGAAGTTATAGCACTAAGTTATCGTCACCATTATCATGTCCTTCATACATCTGAAGAATGAAAATCCTCAAATGAGCTAAGTGCCTGGATATCCATATCTAGTAGGTATAATGGCCGCTTTTACCTTAGTTATATAGCAGAATGGCTATTATATGTAGATACTTGCAGAAGTTATAGTACTAAGTTATCGTCACCATTATCATGTCCTCCATATATCTGAAGAATGAAAATCCTTAAATGAGCTAAGTAATCCCGTTAAACAAATCTAGAGATCAATTTAGTATTTTGAAAATCTCAAACAAGCTAGATGCGCTATAGCGTCATATAGCGTCATTTACATTCCTAAATCCACATTTATTTTCCGAGTCTTTTGAAATCAGTGACACCCCCTTTAACAATAAAATTAGCGTGTAGATAAAGGAATTTACTTCCAGTACTACACAAGTTGACCGTACTTGGTATACTGAAATTATATTATTTATTTATGACATATTGGTTGAAATCAATGCTTAAGAACTTTCTACTGAAGGTAGAATTGACACAAGGCTAACATGCACAGATTGACGAATGACCGCCAATAATCTGAAAACTCTATTAATATGCCGTGCGGATTTGTTTTAATTGAAAACCAATTTTACTTGATTAGACGTCTAATTGCACCACGTACATGTTTCTTTCTTGAAGAGAGTCAAATAATTCAAGGGTGCTTCCCTCATTATTGGACATGCAAGAGAAACAGGGTGCTTATCTAAAAACTATTTAGGACGTCTAAGTAGTGTTTAGCTAAGGTCCCATAGTTCACAGAATACCGATTGACAGTGCTGTCAAGGTCATTTCTGTTTGAAGAATTGCTTCTTGATTTGAGCCCTCTTTTATGTTTTAACCAATATCGCCCCACTTGCATTTCGTTATGACGGTCAAAAGAAATGAAATGACATAGGGTTTAATGTCCTACTGTTTTACTCGTAACTGGGCTAATGAAGACGGGCATACGCCATACAGTGTGCTATGAGGGAAATTTGCCCGGACTGCGGCACTACGGCCTACTCTTATATCAAATTCCAACTGTTAAACTCCATTTCATTTCCATTCATCCATTCTCATGACATGATTAAGGTGAAGACAACGACTATGTGCAATCCAACTGTATTCTCTGCTTGTATAGCTGTCAGTGATATTTGCTTTTACCAACACAGACCAATAATGTTTACATACAATATATAGATAATGAAACTATTTATGTATATATATACAAGAGCACGAGTCTCATATACCCTAACTAGTCTATAATGATTCTTTTAAACTTGTTTGCTGACGTAATACTTTACATACCAACGTAAGATATATGTCGTCATGTCACATATTGGTCGTGATATTGAAAGTAATTAAGACAAATGAAACAGCCAAATTGACAATAGACAAATATAGAATTTAAGAACACTAAAAACATAGCAATGGTTATTTTTGTTTTCCAAAATAAGCAAGGACTGACATACTTAAAGAGGCACTGGCATTCTCAATAACGTATAGTAAAAACAAAAAATCGTTTAAAAATGCAGCCGTTTTATTTAACAAGAGCTACGAATAATGTTATGGGTTTGGTCTCCAGCCAGTGAGAGAGAGAGAGAGAGAGAGAGAGAGATGGGGTTATTAAACGTCCGCTCGACATAAACTTTGTCATTTCGGGACTAATATACGGTTTAATTTTATTTTAGCAGTACAAGCAGAGAACGGAAACCACGTCATTTCACTCAATGGCAGACCTTATGATACAACCAGCACGCGTTAACTATCCCACCCCACCCCCACTCTCCAGCTAATTAGCCATCAGTATTCTTAAAATGTTGTAGTTTAATTGTACATGCATAGGACCTGTAACCTAAAAAGAGTTGAAGAGTCCAGGGGAAGAACGATCTAAGTCACATTTTTGTCTTTTCGCATAAAAGGCAAAACAGACTTTTGAACGAGAATACTTGACGGGAACAGAACAACGAGTGGGTTTAATTACAACTTCAAAATGATGTTTAATACGAATCATAGTTACCAGTACAACAACTGACTTCCACTTTTCAGCCAAATTAAGGGTACGATGGACGTATTTGTCCGGGGGGTCATTTCAGAAGGGCCTTGGTTCGATGTGACTCCGATCGTTTTTACTTTAAATTGATTGTTTCACAGAAAGCTTATACAATTTGCAACCAGGTGGCACCATTAACTGGGGTCCGTTGAAAAAGTGACTTAGATCGTTCTTCCCCAGGGCTCTTCACTTGATTCCTCTTTTATTATTTCAGTAATACAATCTAAAATTGATAATAACATGATATAGATTCTACGGTTGTTTTCTACCTTTCTGGCAACTTTAAAAACCTTTATTCAGCGAGGTGTTGTAGCTTATGTTTTAAACAGGTGGATGACAAACAAACACATACATTGCAATACAATACAGTAATAATTAATTGAATATCAATTAAAAGCCTGTAAAATTAAATGGGTTGTCGAGTAAAATGAAATAAAATCGTGTTTAACGTCCCACTGTTCTGCTCCGACTGGGCTAATGAAGACGGGCATCCTCCATGCAGTGTGCTATGGGGGAAACTTTGCCAGGGCAGCGGCACTGTGGCCTACTCTTATATAGAATTCCAACTGCCAAGGGATCTTTTACGTTTACGTAAATGACTAGACAGCTGCCTTGCCAGGCCCTCCGTCCTGCACCACTGACAAGGGGAAACCACGTCGGAAAATCTCGATGAACTTTCTCGGCCACTGCAGGGATCGAACACGCGACCTCCAGGCTATAGAGCCAGCGTCTTACCCACTTAGCCACCATGGCTCCAGCCTAAAATACAGTAATACTTAAATGAATATCATTTAAACGGCTGTAAAATTAAATGGGTTGTCGAGTAAAGCCTAGCTGACAACTCGCCGTACGTGCTACTACAGGGAAACTGTTAGTAAACCCATGCGTAAGCGGCAATACTATATATGTTTTCCGGTGTTTTCCGGTATATAGTATAGCCCGTGCGTAAGACTCACGCGTCACTTGCATGTGTTTAGCACCGTAGAAGATAGCAGACTGGCCGTAGAGACTGTTGGTCCTGCACATACAAAATCTTCACCTGCAGGTTTCTGGCGGCTGGTCTGCAAGCTACCAAACCCTACGACCCATGCGTGTCAAAACACGTACGGCGGGTTGTGAGCTAGACTTTAGTCTTAAAATAGCTATGGATGGCTATTGCGTAAATTTAAAGAAGGCCTGTTCCAAAGTTTTTGAATTTTTGCACTAAACGACCTGTTGCCATAATAGAAATACTACTAAGTAAACCACCAGGGCACTGTTTTTCGAAATTTTAACCAAAGATAAAATCCAATTTTAGTAGATGCTTCAATTTTGATTGGCTAAGCACTATAAGCAATCTAATATTATCCAATCAAATTACTAAAATTTGGATTTTATCTTAGTTAAAATTTCGTGAAACAGGCCCCAGAGGTTTATCGTATGTAGCAGTGGTTAATGAGATAATGGTCGCTACCATTAATTTAAGAATATTAGGTCTAATCAGTAACAAGCTTATTAGAGATTAGTAGTTGAGTCTGGAATTCGGTGGAATTTAATTGGCCGTTTAGATACTGCTTTTGCCATTTTTATACATACATCTGAGTGCCAATTTGATAGAATTTCATGAGATATATTAAATATAATATCATTTATTATATAAAAACATGAACAGTATTGTTATTATCAAGCTTCAAAGACCTAAAATACAATTATTGAGTTAGCTCCGCTTTGAACTTGGCTGTTTTTCATTTCTTACATTTCTTTGTTGGAAATATTGTGTGAACATATGAAACTGCAACAAAAAATGAAACAGACTCTTTTAATGCAGCGAATGTCATTTCTAGTCGTCTTTTTTTTCTCTACATAATCGCTTGAATCTCGGTACGCTCGACGATACTGTGGTCTGGCTGAACCCCACCCCTTTTTGAAGAATCATGTATCCAGTATCCACCCTTGTGAACAGTCCTGTAGGGGGGGGGGGCAGTCACAAATAATTATGAACAGTCCTGTAGGGGGGGGGGGGGGGGCAGTCACAAATAATTTTAGGTAATATATGTAATTATAGACAGACAGCAATTTGAGTATGCGAATAGTGTGTGTGTAAATTATGGAGAAAGGGGAATGTTTGGTGTTAAAAATAAATAAGGGGAGCTTAGTGGGTAAGACGCTGGTTCTCTAATCAGGAGCTCTCGTGTTGGATCGCGTTGCTGGCCGAGAAGGTTCATCTGGATTTTCCTGTCTTGTTTGTTATCCTTTGTCAGTGGTGCAGAACGAACGGTCCGAAAAACCGAGATCCCGTGGACCTGAAAGAACCCCTTACAGTCGGAATTAGAAATAAAAGTTGTCCGTAGTGCTGCTGTCCTTGATAAAATACTCTGATGGCAAATTGTATTAGCCCAGCAGAAGCAGATAAGAAGGACGTTAAACCGCATTTCATTTCATTTCATTTTAAAATAAATGTCGCTTCATGCTTATTTGGTTCATAACTGCATAACTGAATGCATCATAATGGTATATCCATGCACTTAATCCTTCCTCCTTCAACTACCCCCCCCCCCCCGCCCCGATGACAAATACCTGTGGTGACCTAGTCAATGATTAAGTGCAAGTCAACGTTCCAGAATATCACAGTTTATGGTATTCTCGAACAATGATTAACTCAATGATTAGGCTAATCAAAGTTTATAAAAATTAAGTTTAAAATTTAGTCAGCTTTCCAGAATATGACTGGTCAGAAAAGCGGAGATTAAATCTAGGATTAGCACCAATCTATTTTCGAAAATATGGGCCTATATCAAACCAGTTTCTACGCCAACTGACGAGTGGTTACTGCTTGAATCTAACTTGAAGTAACATCAGTATGTTTAATTTGATTTTCGGATTATGTTAATGAGATGAAATTGCTCTCTGTCATTGCTTTGAATATATGATGTATGTACCGTCTGCGTGTAACTTTATACCAAAATAGTTTCTTCGCCAATTGACATATACTAGTCATTGCTTGGACCCAACTTGAAGTAAAATCAGTATGTCTATTTCGATTTGCGGATCTTGTTAATAAGATGTTAGTGCTCGCTGCCATTGCTTTAAGAATATGATGTTTGTACCGCCTACATGTCACTTAATACCAAACCAGTTTCTTCACCAATTGACGAGTAGTCACTGCTTGAACCTATCTTGAAGTAACTTCAGTATGTCTAATTCGATTTGTGGATTATGCCATTCACATCTTATTAGGCTTGATGTGTGTTGCTACATCTGAAGGGGGTGTCGTGACTTCTATTTAAGAGAACAAATATCAGCAGAGCATCTTTTATATGAATTTGTATGAGAACAGCCTGGGATACCACCAAGAACGACAATTAGTCTAATAGTTACATTATATCTCTCTGATGTTATCTGATGGCGCCCAAACCTCTCTACTAATACATCTACGTGTTCTTTTACAATAGCAACCAAATTTCCCATCGCGGTCTTATTGACCGCAAATAACTTGCAGGCATTTTACAACAAAAGCTGAAATACGTCAAATTATTGCTCTGCTTTGTATTAATACTCTTCTTTCTTCGCGAATCTGCGCATTTTAACATCGTATTAAAGATTTTTCATCGGCGATTGATACCCTGTTTAATCATCCGGTTAATACCAGCGGAAGACCGGAAGTGATTTCATGCACTTTGGTCCCCTGTCTAATAAAGAGGTACAATTCTAATACTTTTAGTTTCGTACGTTAAAATCTTTATATATATTGTTTCCCCTACTCCATTTATAGTAAGAAAACAATGAGTTGAGTGAAACATTATAGCAGTGTCTTAAAAATTGTCTTGTAAGGAAATTGAAAACTGTGGTAAAACAGTGAATGTTAGGCAGTTGTAGAACAAAACAAAAATCATGAAAGCAAAAAAACAAAGCAAGAAAAAAAAAGTTTGCTTCTTTTTTTATCTATATATCTAAAATAGATTTGATATTCATGGTCGATTCAAGTGTCTTCTTGGTGATATTTGGGGCCACGATTTTAAATATCATAAGGTCTGTCATTGATTCAACTGGCGTGGTTTCGATTCCCCGGTTGTACGTGACAAGGAATATGGTCGCCTGTCCAACCTCGTGGGTTTTCTCCGGGTTCTCTGGTTTCCTCCCACGTCTAAAGACTCATACACGCAAGTGAGTTATTGCAATAAAATTGAGCCATTTGTTAGTCCCGAAATGACCTAATTTGTGTCGAGGGGACGTTCAACCCCATTTCTCCCCCCCCCCTCTCTCTCTCTCTCTCTCTCTCCCACATTTTTTTTGATATAATTAGCATTATGAAATACATGTATTTTAGATATATGAATTATTTTTATCTTTTGTATTTTAATAACGGGTTACTTTTAAAGCATTGAAATAAATAGTATTTAGATTAGACGGTTGGTACGAAATGGCATGTATGTATTGTACAAGCCTTGATTAAGGGTGAAAGAAATGGTATATTTAAGCAGCGCATTGAATATCTGAATACAGACATTAACATCTATGCAGAATGTTCATCCAGAGCAGGTGACAATAATTATGTCCTGGCACAAGTCTTCTGGCAGAATAAGTGAATAAACTACAATTTTGCATTGGTTTTTTTTAAATAATTGAAAAGTTAAATTCATTTATATCAAACCAAATCAAACTAGAGTCGGATTAATGTCAAGACTTTATCTTAATCAAAGAGAATCGTATTTTCAACGACGTTAATTGCTAACGGATGTAAACGCCCCTAATAATCATTGCCAGTAAAAAGAATGTCTGCCCATGATCAAATTAACGACACCTTATCTGGGTTTTATCTGGTATGTATTCTGACCATGGTGGGTGAGCTTAAGCCAAGTTGACCTGGAACAACCCGAACAAAACGTGTGTAAGTAAAGGCGTGTATACTGGAACTCATCAAGACAACAAATGCATTTATTTTACGTACTTATCTTGTGTAATGTTATTAAGACCTGTTTTATTAGATAATGAATTGTTTGATTAAACTAGATGAAGTTTTTTCGGTTTACTTTTTTTTAAAGCAAAGTAAATATTAGGCATGGTTATTTAAAGATAACCAAAAATAGATTAGATCTTTAATAGTCATTAGTGTATATCTACATTAATATCCATGTATTTATTAATTATAAAAAAAAATGATAATAACTAAAATATATGCAGGATTTGATGCTTTTCGACAATAAACACAAATATCCACATTAGTAGATTTTGTTATTACAAAAAAAAGGAAAATGAATGCAGGAATTTGGGAGTGACGTATTGATCATACCACGCCTAAGGTTTAAGATTTAATTCGGAATTTGAAACTTTTTGACAATAAAGCACCAACATTCGACAATCTTCAATTTATTGTCGTTCTACAAGTACCAATTACCAAAATACCATGATATGATGATGACAGAGCAAAAAATGGAAAGAAACTACCTTTAACAGGGAACTAACAATTAGAAAGGTTATGATGGATTTTCTCCGCCTTTTAGTTGTCAGTTCCGGGCGTTTCATAGTGAACGGATATAACGAAGCTAATAAATAATACATCAAATGTGAACACGGATGTAAAATATAGATTTTAAATTCGTACGAATTTATGAAATGGCTTCACTCTTAACCCTTTAGGCCAATTTTTTTAAGTTACTTCATTAAAATGAAATTTAAAAAAATTATAATTGTCACGAAAACCAAAGAGAAATTAGTTCCACGTTTCAAATGACGTAATGGTGTTAAAGCGATGACATAGTCAATAAGGCGCTGTGTCGCGAGATAAGAAGGTACGGACGATGTTGGCCGAACGTTTCCAGCGCCAGTATCATTTAACACAAAGTAGTACGCTGAGAGCAGATGGGCAGGAGTTATTTTAAACACCAACAGAAAGCACTTTCATTTTAGTGTTATCAATAATAATTATACATATTTATATATACAACTGTTAGATATTTGTGAAATGAATTTGGGTTCAGCGCCCTACATTCTTTTGCCCTCAATTAGGCTAATGAAAGCAGAATCTATGAACAGCTCAATCAAATATAAAGGAAGTGACTACACGACGCGGCATACTTAAGGCTGTGGAATTCATCAACTAGAAGATGCGTAACTAGGACAATGTCAAAATACAAAACGGTTGTTTGTGATTCTAAATAACGAGATACCGTACCCCTACATCGGCTCAGATACAATTGGGTTGAACACATTCTTCAGCATAAAAAACAAAAATACAAAACGGTTGTTAGGGACCCTAAATAACGGGGTAACGTTTCCCTTCGGTACAAATATAATCGGGTTGAACCCAATCTTCAGGAACAAATAAAAATACAAAACGGCTGTTGGTGACCCTAAATATTCAGATCACTACCTCGGCCCGGATACAATTGGCGTGAACCCAATGGCATCTTTATGAAAAAACAAAAACACAAAGCAGTTGTTAGCGACCCTAAATAACGTAGCGTATCCCTCCCTACCTCGCCGGGTGGTTGGATGGCTTAGTGGTTAGCACGTGCACGATGTATCATTAAGTCTGTCATTGAGTCAACTGGCGTGGTTTCCAATCCCCGGTTGTACGTGACAAGGAGTAGGGTCGCCTGTCCAACCTCGTGGGTTTTCTCCGGGTCCTCCGATTTCCTCCCACTGCTAAAGACCCCTACGCGCAAGCGAATTATGGAAATAAAATGGAACCATATGTTAGTCCCGAAATGACCTAGTTTGTGTCGAGTGGACGTTAAACCCCATTTCTCTCTCTCTCTCTCTCTCTCTCTCTCCCTACCTCGCCACACATGCAATCGGTTTGTTTCCTGAAAAAGAAAACAATGATCGGATTTACCGAATTCGTCAGATACAACTGTTTGTTGCTTTAATTGGCTTGATGAATTACAATTAGACTGTTCTTCTGATGTAAGTTTCTCGGGAGATTAATATTGATATACTGTCATTTTGCATGTTTTAACCAATTGATTATATCTGTATCTTCTATCCTCGGGTTAAATAGGTTAGTTCGCAAATGAAAAAAACAAACAATATTTCTTCAATATCTTTAGTAAATCTAGATGATGTTCTTGGATATCTTCATTTAACCTTGATGATGTTTATTCGGGACGTGGGGTTTTTTTTGGTCTTTTATTTGTCACTGTCGATCTATATCCATTTACGTGAAACAAGTATTATAATTTTCGATACATCTTTACTCTTGTACATCTTTATTTTTTCATATCTTCTGTATCTATTTACTCGTTTACTCATTTACTAGATATTTATTTACACATAATAATATAGTATGTATATACTTATATATTCGGTATATATTTACTCATTTATTCGGTGTCTATTTACTAATTAACTCGATATTTATTTACTTATAAACTCGATATTTATTTACTCATTAACTTGATATTTATTTACTCATATATTCAGTATCTATCTATTCATACATCCCATATTAATTTACTCAGAAACTTGATATTTATTTACTCATATACTCGATATTTATTTACTCATTAACTCATATGTTCGATATTTATTTACCCATTTACTCATATATTCGATATCAATTTACTCATATATTCGGTATTTATTTACTAATATTATATTTAATCATAAATTCGATATCTATTTACTCATATATTCGGTATTTATTTACTTATATTTAATCATAAATTCGATAGCCATTTACTCATATATTCGGTATTTGTTTACTTATGTTATATTTTGTATCTATTAACTCATATATTCGGTATTTATATACTCATATATTTGGTATTTATTTACTCATATACTCGATATTTAGAACTCATTTATTCATGTTCATGATATTCATTTACTCATATATTCGATATTAATTTACTCATACACTTGCTATTTATTTACTCACTTACACGATATTTTCGTATTCTCCGTATCGACCTAAAACAACTGCATTACAAGCGATATTGGAGAGAAAAACGGGGTTTAACAAACGGTAAAGTTTATTTCAATAATTCACGTGCGCGTAGGGGTCTTTTAGCAATGAGAGGAAACCGGAGGACATGAAGAAAATCCGTGGGGTTGGCCATGCGAACCTACAAAGATACGATTGGGATCGAAACTACGCCACTTGCCTCAGTGACATACCTTACTATTTTTTTTAAAAAGCGCGCGCGTTAGACCACTAGATCTATATTAACCCGATTGAGGTAGGACGTTACACCCAGTTTCATTTTAACCTAGAAATGAATGTGTAAAGTATCTGGTCTATTAGAAATACGCATGAATAGTAAGTAGACCATGATTTTTAATTGATAGGATATTCACATGCGATGTCCTTGGGTGCCATTATCAACTTCCGTGTGAAAGTATTCGCTTTAATTGGACGATAGTCATATCATCTATGCAGCGATATGAGATATTGTCATACATCATAAATACGATGTGATAGTGCCCTTTGGTTTGGCCTCCCCCATCATCGTAGAATGCGAAGGTGGGATTATTTAGCGATTTGCCGTCCATCTCCTATTAATTCAAGATAACCATCTGTGATGTACTTTTTTTTTTTTTTTTTTTGAAAATTAAGTTTTGTTTTATTATTTGATAGGTTTTTTGGGTCTTGCATTGTGGGGGTGTATTGAGTTGATTTTTTTTCCTTTTTGTTTCGGTTTTTTTTTGTGGGGTGGGGGTGGGGGAGGGGGGATTCATTTCATTTTCTGCATTTCTGTATTAAGATTTATTTATGTACGTGTTGGGTTGTTTTATTTTATTTTACATCTTTTGTTTTGGGTTTTTTTTTTTACTATTCATTTAGCGTCAACTAAATGATCTCAAGGAATTAGCCCGGGGACCTGTGATCAGTCAAAATAACATGCAATGACATATATCTGTTGCAATTACTTTATTAATTAATACTAGATTTTGTACTCAACATGCAATGACACAACCATCCATATTTCATCGTTTTATATATCAATAAATGAAATTACTTTTGCCATTGATATGCGGAGTGGTTTCGATCCCAAGATCGTACGTTAAAGGGATAGGGTAGACTCACTAGACTGCACACATGATTTTATATGGTTCGCTCCTACTTCTATAGATCCCTACGAGCATGCGAATTATTGAAATAAAATTGTACCATATGTTAGTCCTAGTTTGTATAGAGTGGACGTCTCTCTGCAATTGATATAATCCAATAAAAGAATTTACCTGTTCGTGCTACTGTTTCATTTGATCTCTCTTGTAAAACTAAAAAAACGTATATTATAGCAATAGTGATAACACAACCGGGGCCACGGTGGCTCGGTGAGTAAACCACTGGTTCACTAACTATTAGGCCACGGGTTCGATCCTGGTGTTGGCCGAGAGAATTCCTCGGGATTTTCCAGTCTGAGTTTCCCTTGTAAGTGGTTAAGGACGGAGAGAGAGAGAGAGAGAGAGAGAGAGATGGGTTTTAAAGTCCAATCGACACATTGGGGTCTTTAGCTGTGGGAGGAAACCGGAGCACCCGGAAAAACCCCACGAGGTTGGGCAAACGACCCTACTCCTTGCCACGTACAAACAGGAAATCAAAACCACTCCACCTGACTCAATGACAGACCTAGCAATCTAACACGCATGCATTAACCATTAGGCCACCCAATCCCCCATTTAGGACGGAGGTTCTGGTAAAGAACATCATCTAGTCGTTTTGACAATTGAAGAATGGGTGAAGACGCCACTGTCTGAGAAACTTTCCGTCAGAGCACATTGCATAGTGTATATGCCCGTCTTCAATAGCTCTAGATGATGGATATGTTACACAGTTATTGGTTATTTGTTAATGTATAGTAAAATACCTAGTTAGCTGACCCTGTATGCCAGGGCTTCTTCGAGTTATAGTGTTAAATTTCATGATAGAAAAGATGCTTTAGATTACCAATTATTATCGTTATTAATGTACACTAAAATACATAGTTGGTTGACCTGATACACGACAGCGTGTAAACAAACTTTATAATGTCTTTATAGCTGCTGTTAACCTGTTATGTCCTGCTTGAACTTATGAAATACGGCTGCATTGAAGAACGGTTTTTATAGTAATTCCTTATTCTATTCTATAATGGCGGGTGCTGTAATCCTGGCAGTGTGTACTTTATTACGCCACATGCACGGGGTTAATACAAGCTTTCTATTTTTAGTTCGGCCCGTCATGGTCTGTTTCTAATTTCTGTTTTGCATGAACGCGTCATCATTTATTGCATTTCCTTCAAATTGACCACATCCCTACGTCAGTGAATATGTATATCCGAGAACGAGGTTACGGGAGTGTTTATTTTATCGTGATTAAAATCATTAAATAACAACGCAGTCCATTTAAATAAACTATTTCCTCTACTTGATATAAAGTAGCATTTCCTATTTCAATCTCAGATTCTCTCAAGTTGGGTTCGAGAAAGAAGTCGTCAATGATCGGCTTAAACGTGTATGCTTTAAGTATTCAATTTTATTTTTGTAATGTTTATTAAAAAAAAAATCGTGAAAGTCCTTGAAAAGTTTTATATTTACTTTGGTCGGAGGAGCTTGATTATTTTATCGTCGATGGTCGTGTAAAGCTTTCTTGGTAAAGTTGGGTTGCAGAAAGAAATCGTCATTTTGTTTTTGAAATGTTAATAAAAAACAATAGTGAAAAGTTTTATGTTAACTAATGTTAACTATGGTCGCAGGAGCTGAGTATTTGCTTGACTATTTTATCGTTGATGGTCGTGTAAAGTTTTGTTTGTAAAGTGTTTGCTCGACTTAATACGTGTGTGTTCGTCTCTCTATAACTCTAGTATGAAATCTAGTGGACTATTTGTAGTACTTGTGTTTTGTAAGTTGTGATAATCGTATGGCTATTGTCGACTTGTTCTCCTAGCAATCAATGGTAAAACCCCATCGACGGCTACCAGCCTATTGTAGACTCGTTCAACGTCATTGATCAGCGGAACCACTAATTGAATGAGCGAAGAGGCGGATAAATTGTTATTACCATCTCCAAGTCAGTGTACAACAGTCGCTCATACGACTTCGGCAATGGATAGCCCGCCGTAGGGGGAATTAATGAAAACTTTTTAACAAGTTTATGCAACACTTTATCTATTCTCGGGATGTGAAACTAACTGTTGATACAAAGTCCACCAGAGTTTCTAAGGACGCTTTTAGCCATCTTCTATTGACTAATTTAACTTACTACAAAGAAAACGGAAAACTCGATATAGTCTTTATTGAATTTACTTGCGCTATTATCAGGAACTGCTCAAACAAGGTAGGTATTTATTATAACAATATACTATAATCTAAGGCATTGTCTTTTCATAGTCATTGTACTATAGTTTGTCAAAAGATAAGATCTATTGGGCTGATTTTTTTTCTAAACAATGTCTTAGTGTTGTTTTAGGAAACCGATAAACGCCTTCACTCTGACAATAAAATAGTCTACAGAGATATTAAACAAATACACCCAGTCGGATATTTAGAAATTATTTTTTTACACTTGTAATTATTTATAAGAAAAATATTTTGTCAGGGGTCTTCCTGGTTTCGTTGATGTATATATGAAGACTCGTGTATTTGTGAAATTGATTCCGATGTGGATATTAAAACATACGATTATATGTTTCCGATATGTTGTCACACTTGTCCACATTGATTCTGTATTTTTATATGTTTGAACAGAGGTGTCAAATGGTTATTCTTTTTATGTTCTTCGCCTTTAAGAAGATGATCGAACGTTATGTCTGGTTGCATGGGTTTGATCATTCTGTACATATAGCTGCATTTTTATCTTTGGAAGCACATGTATTCTCATTGATTTTTAGGAATATTATCATGCGATATGGCAATTTACAAGTGAATGTTCTTTGTCTCAATATGTCATATCCGATGATAACAAAACGGGTCTTATTGTCCTTTTTGGGGGGGTTAATCCCCTTGTATAATTCGGTATATTTATATCTATACTTCAGAAAAAGTTGGCGAAGATAGGAAACCCTATGTTCATTTTTAACAATTAGTTATTTTAAACGATGAAAGCGCCAGATAGTAAAACAATATTTGTATAATTATATAGGATATTTTCATATTAGATTGTTGGCTATGCAAAACTTGAGACAAATTGGCCGGATCATTCTTGAGATTAACCCGTTTTAACTTTCACTGCTTGAGTCATACATATACTCTAGTAGTTTTCACGGGGTTTGGCGAACGCTGATCCAAAATACAATACTTTAAGTAACACGGTGTTTGATTATGAATATTCTAGGAGAGTCTATGGTTATCTGAAATATGATATTAATCATAATTGATTATATTTATTTTCTTGGCGATAGTCATAATTCCACTTTAAAATTTTCGAATGTTGAATTAAAGTCCATGAACGTGCGGAGTTTGTTTCTTTATAATATATTTTGTGTATGACATAAACTAAGAATAGTGACGATCGCCAAAAAATACCCTTAAATCCTGAATCCCGTAGCTGGTTACGGTTTTCAGCGAGAGAAAGTAATGCCTCTTTCAGATTTGCCAAAGAGCTAAAACAAAGTCCACGAATTTCTATTTTTCGCTATATAATATCTTTAGTGTGTTACACATCAGTGACGATTTCTAAAGGAACTAAATCCTAAATCTGTTAAAGGGACAATAACACTCTTGCTGGCTTGACAGCTCCAGAAAATAAAAAATGGCCTTATTCTAAGTACTAGATGTGTTCGTGTCCTGCCTGTTGTGTAAATTATCTATTAAATCCTATTTTACTTGTCCAAAGGGTTCAAAAACATTGTTAAATCCAAGTCACATTTGAAAAGCTTTACGTCAAGCTTTTCAAATCATTTAGTTGAATTTTTCCAATTTTTTAAATTAGGTGCGTTAAGATGAAATTTGTATCATCAATTAATTAGAATATTGTAAAATAGTACACTTTGTTGACCAGAATAGAGCTGGGACATATTATTTAGTTACAACAAGGGTGGTATTGGGTATTTAACTGTTTATACTTTCCACTGAGGGATTGATAATGTTTCCTTAACATTTCTAATGACTGAAAACAAGGTTTGCACAATCTAAGAATCGTGACGACGCCCGAAGAAACTAAATGAATCTTTTAGTTATTTATGGTTTGCGATGATAAGAAACAATTTACTATTTGTGGAATATGTAAACTAAGTGACTTTTATATACTCCAGTTATTATTAGAATAAGGTTTTATCTAATTATGGTTATTTAATTTTGGAGCTAATACTTTCTGAATCTTTTGTTTTATTGGATTGTAGATGCTCTGGAAGCAAAGAGACGTCCACAGTGACTATAGGAATAGTTTTGCCTAATTATGATTATTTATTGCACTATTATGGAAATGTATTTCTTTTTTTACCCGAAGTCATCGCTTTAAAAACTTCATAAACTATTTTAGTATTGATTAATTGATCTTTTCATATTAATTTTTAGATTACAGTAACCTTTGCATTAAGTCCTCAATTCAACAAAGTATTAAGTATTAGATTTACTATTTGCTGAATGGATATATTATAAAATAAAAAAAAAAGTTTAATTCTGATTGAATTCAGCTATTTATTTCATTTTGTATATTAAACTGATATCACTTTTTTAATATCTTTATTTGAAATTGTGTCCAAAACACGTGTTTTTATACATGAAGATTAGCAATATTTCCATAATGGATTACTTTTCTAGATAAAACACGTTCTGTACAAAACGAGTAGAATAATTCACGGAGGTTATACAGTGTTTTACGGATTTTTTCCAATTAAATCAATATATAATTAACTAAGTCGAATATCATATGTACATGTGTTTAGGTTAGTTACATAGAGAGAGAGAGTAATGGGGTTTAACGTCCATTCGACATAAACCAGGTCATTTCTGGACTAACATATGGTTCAATTTTATTTCAATAATTCACTTGCGCGCATGGGTCTTTAGCAGTAAGGGGATGACCAGGAGAAAACCCACGAAGTTGGACAGGCAACCCTACTCCTTGTCACGTACAACCGGGGAATCAAAACCACGCCAGTTGACTTAATGACAGACCTTACGATACAGCGCACACGCGTTAAACATTCGGCCATCCAACCCCCCCGTGTTTTGATTAAGCGTGACTAATGTTTTCAAATGGATAAAACCAAGAGAGGTTTTCTTGGTTGTTTTTTATAACAATATTGTATTCAGAATTATATCTGAATTGGGATTGGGAAAAGGCTTTATTGTCTCTTATGGGTTAGATGATTTGAATGTGATGTCATATCCAGTCACCCAAGAATGTACTAGAGCCTCCGATAGACCGAAAGGGACACAGAAGGAAATCATTTTGTTTCCTCGTCAAAAGTACTGAAATAAATATTTTGTGGTTCAAAGATAACACGATGACTTAGTCAAGTTTGAAACCATGGAAACTCAAAAAATATTAACTCCAGAAATTTCGAATTAGTTCACAAAGTTTCCTAAAGATATCTTAAATGCTTATTTGGGATATATCCAATTGTCTCTTTAATTTGATAAATAAAAACAAAAACATCTTGATATAATAGCGACACCGAATTTATATTTCAAGTAGGCAGAAATGTACATATCCAATTAGTAAACAGTGAATTGGATAGTACCCGGAACGAATATTAACTATACTGCACACAGTGTGTGGCTATAAGTTATTCTATGGAGGTATCCATAGTAAAGTTTTAATTATCGAGCGTGTGCGACGGTTAACTAGTAATCTACACGAACCTACCCACAACTTACAGATGTCACTAATATAAATGAGCAACGTTAAAGATCAAACATTCCTACGAACAAATCAATTTGGTCAAGCTTACAATATTTCTTTTTCTCATTTCCCTCAAGACGGAATCTCAAAATGATAAACAAGGCGGAAATCGCAAAACAATCCGAATGAATAAAATGACAGTCGTTTCATTTATTTTCTAAATTTAGTTCACTTTATTCAAATTAATCTGACCCAAGACTTATTAAAACTTCACGATTACTATTCATTATAAGTTTCGATTTGTATAAGAAGAAATAATGATCCGGAATTGATATCTAAATCGAGTACTTTTATACAAGAAAGGTAACTCTGGTCAAAAATCATGTGACAAGTTTATAAGGGGATATTCCATGATGCCGAATCGGCAAGATTTACATTAACAGATTAATCAGAAATAGCATCTGAAAAGAATCACAATTCCCAAAGCATTTATTATAGTTAGTGGACCATATTATGCTCATATATAAAATGATATGAAATGAAATGGGATTTGACGTCCTACTTTTCTAAAGATAGGAATACGCTTTTAGGGTTCTATGATTGGAATTTTACCCAGACAGCGGCGCTACGATTTACTCTTATTCCGAACTCCAAATGCCAAGGGTTCTTTTACGCGCATATCAATGTGTACACAGTTTTCGTCCCATCAGAAACCTCGACGGAAAGTCTCGAGCAACTTTCTTGGCCAACACCGGAAGCGAATCCGAGACTTCCCGGTTAGCGAGCCAGTGGTTAACTCCCTGACCCACCATGGCTCCCGTTTATCTATAAACATATTGCAGCTGTATATTTTGAGTAGGTGGTATCAATATGTATTATTCAACCCGTGTAACTGTACCAGCTAAACTCATGTGATTGATTTAATATCAATTTTCTAAAAAAAAATTGTATCCACCTTTTCTTTTATGTAAATTTTTTATCGACGTAGTAAAAATATCTCAGCTGTCATTATTTTTTGGACATCGAGGGCTACGATCTGTAATTACATTTCACACTAATATTTCGCGTGGGCCAGTTTGGACTAACATGTGGAAATTTAATACCAATTTAAAAAAGAAAATGTATCCACTCCTTTTATGTAAATTTTTTTATCGACGTAGTAAAGATACTTCTGTTGCCATTGTTTTTGGACATCGGGCTGGCAGCGACGGAAAGATCTATGCGCGAATCTATATGAGCTGGTCAATACCCATTGTAACATGAATGTAGTATGGAGTAGAATACGCGTGGTTTAATATAGAATATAGCTCATTTAGGGGATGGGGGGATTGTGCCCTGGTAGCGACAGGGAGATCTATATATGCATCAATAGTATAGTAAGCTGGTCAATACTCATTATTACATGAATGTAGTATGAAGTAGAATACATGTGTTTTAATATAACTTATTTCATTGAACCTTTCGTTAATCGAAGATCCAATAAGTAGAGTACTTGTTGCATTGACTGTATATAACATTGCATCATGAGTAAATATGTATTTTTTTATTAAAAGAAAAAGTTTCCACTTCATAAGAGTTCATCTAGAATTAACAAACACATTTCTATATATTACCAAACATATTAAGAAAACATCAATATTGGATGTTGGTAAAGTGTGGTTGGGTGCAGATGTGTTAAATTTTAGTTGCGTATTAAACAGACCATGTGCTAAAATGAAAGTTAAAGGAAAATCTTTCCAGAATGAACGGAAGTTATGTCCAGTCATATCTCAGATTAGTTGCTATGGTTTCATGTTTGCCTCTGATGAGCATCTGAATTAATTTTAAATTCTGCCCCTTAAACATACATTATGCAAGAGCTAAATCTGTCTATTGCAGGTCTTTCTTTAGGCCTGAAATGTTATATAAACTATTAATCAGACATTAATTAACGTATCCAGACCATAATCAACTCTCGATGTCAACGCTAGCCTGCGATAATTGTTGGATTATGATCCGATTTGCTGCATAACTTTCCTTCTCGATTTAACGATTAAATGGATAATCGAGACTATGATTTTTGTCGTACCGACTTTAGTAATGATGACCGAGGCTATGCAGAACTTTCGATCGCTTATTTCTCGGTTCATAGTGGATCAATTAAATTGCCTTTACATCATCTAGTTTTTAACTATTATAGTGAGAACTGCCAACTCGTTATCTAATCTCCCATAATGTATCTTTAATATAGAAGCTATGACATGATAATGAGTTTAATGAATTCAATGGTTTAACCGGAAGTGATACTTTAATTCACCAGTTTAGTTATTTGGTTGATAACATGTGTATTCTCTTGTTGTAGTTGTACGCAAACATGGCTGTTGGCAAATTAAAATTTAAAGCTTGTGTACCCGACATTAACAAACATTATTATACGCTACATCACCTGGCACACATACGGTAGCCTCATTTTAATGGCTGTACAGATCAAATTTGTCACGATTATATGATAATGGAGAAGGTGTATGATGCAATGACGAATTGTCTATTCTGTTACGTACATACAAACATACATATAACAGGTGTTTTAAAACGATATAGCATACCCTGTTTCGTGCACGGCACCTGATAATTCCTATATAATAACAGAGAAATGACTGTTCTGTTACGTACATACACATTTACATACAATATTTTGTTAGCTACGTCCGCCCATGGGATAACAGGTGTTCTAGAATGATAAGTATATCCTGCTTCATGCACACACAACACCTTATAACTCCTATATGATAACGTAGAAGTTGTATGATGAAATGACTGTTCTGTTTACATACATTTTGTTAGCTGGGTTTTTGGGAGGTTTTTTTTTGGGGGGGGGGTGACCTGGATTTTATTTCTATGTTAAAATCCGCAGGATTTAAAGTCCACGCTAAAAACCTATATTAAAGGAGCTAAATCGCTATTCTTTGGCACCTAGAAATGGAAACAAATGGGACGCACTGCATATAATAATGTAATATGAATGTATATAAACCGATTTACATTCAATCTTTTTTTTTGCTTTTACTGTAATTTCTAATCAGTTATGTTCGGCGGAATACAAAACGAGTCCAACTTGAATGGCAGTCTTTAGCTTCTGGTTGTTCCAGTCTACACTGCTAGTATTCTCCCGTTGGTTATCTTAAGCCCCGTTCATCGAAACGCTTCATTCCCAATGGCGCTTGAAAGTATTCTGGCATGCGATTCGTGTACAAATTTTAAAATTTCCATTTTGTCTTTAATATTGGATAGAATCCCATCTTTTCACGGTAAGATAACAACGTCAATATTGCTTTATATTGATCAACAAGTCGTGTTTGCAATGTCGAAGACTCTAGATGATATTAAGTTAGAGATTTGGCACCTTTAATCGCTTACTATTTTGGTACTTTAACATAACACAATGGGGAATGGGTAGCCGAGTGGCCTAACGTGTGCGCTTTAGATCAAAAGACCTTGTCATTGAGTCAAAAGGTGTGGTTTCGATTCCCAACTTATACGTGACAACTAATCGGTTCGCCTGTCCAACACAACATAATGTGAAATATGTTTTTAGTATTACATATTTTGATCTTTACAAATGGGCGAATTTTATTACCTTCATCAATCATTGAAAAAAATAGACAAAACAAGTCAGAAAAGAATTTGAACAATTCTGCAGGTCAATATGGTTTGTCAATAGAGCACCATTCATAACGGTATAATGTAAGGGTACATTCGACATCTTGTAATGGATGACAATGGCGAGTATTGAACACTAATTGACTATATCCATCATTCCCTTTTACACCCTGAACTTTAACCCAGAGTGATCTTTGTCTTTTTGTATGTTTCACAAGTAGCCACCCGATCAGCTCGGCAACAATTAATTAAGTCTCTCAATCAAATAGCCTATTAGATGAAATGATGCCTGTATTTATTGGGTATTAAGTGTTGATCAAGTCGTTAAGAAGCGAAGACAGCCACAGAAAAGATTTCTTTTTTAATCTTTACTGATTTGTGATTAAATGAAAGACGTATTAATTGACCCATTAGAATTCTGGGCAAGGATCTGATGTAACCTCGTCGCTAATTATAATCAAATACCGTTTGGTCTCTGTGTCGCAACTAAGGAATTTAATGAATAGCAAATCGGCGCTTTATACCCTCAAAGCATAACAGTCGTCCGCCTATATTTTCAAAGAAAATCCTTGTTGGTGATAATAAATCGATGAAACATTTAATATCGGGTGGGTGGAATTAAATTCGTAACCCCGTGATCGAGTCCGAAAGACATAATAGCAGAAATCGGGGGAGTTGGACGCATCGATACAAAAACTATCCAGACAATACCTGATTGTGAAAAGGAAGTTGAACTTGTCTTTGTATCTAGCGTTTACGGTTTATTGGCAGTTTTGATTAAACCAGCATCTTTACACGGTTGATTTTTTTTCAAAGCCATAGAGATTTCATTAATACTATATTTTATATTTTTGTGGTATGTTACCCATCAGATATCTTATCTGATTTCAATTTTGATTAATCGGTTTGTCAAACCATTACACATAAAATACACATTTAAAATATTCGACTTCAACTTGTAAATTGAGTCATGAGTGTAGGTTGTTGGGTGCTCTCTGAAAAAGTGTAATTTTAAAATGTATAAAAAATCTGATATCACAAAAAACCAACTAGCATTGATAATATCCTTGACGTCTGACATTATGATCAGACTGATGAAAGAAACGGAAGAATGACTGTTTGAATCATGGTTAGCTATTTTATGGTAAGTCGTCAGAAGGCTACTACGTATCCTCGGAACTTAACCATAAATATACTCCATCTTAAAATGCAAAGACATTGATATTTAGCATCTGGTATGAATGTATGACTTTATTTTACAGACAAATAAAAATATCATACCTCCATGTTTTTATAATGTGTATAAAACATGTTGATCTATAAATATTTGAATATAAGATCATTTCAATGTCACGTGGACCATAATTATGGTCAAATTCAAGGTTAAAGTAAAAGTCAAAAGGTTAAAGTAAAAGTCAAAAGGTCATCAAAAATCCCCATGGAATTGACCAATCGGTTTCTGGGCTATGATCATATGAATATTGGCGCCTATGCCCATATTGGTCGAAAAGACCCAAATCGAATGGGCCATATATAATCAGTAACCGTTAGTCCGATTTAGCTAATACTTGGAATATCAGCACTATCTACCAACGCAACATATAAACACAATTTCATCCATGGGGTACGGTTTATCTCGTTGTGTGATTTGAGACGGATGACTAATTACTTAATCGATACGTTGTATTTATCTCAAAGGCTTTTAACAACCACATTAGTTTGTAACATCATCTTTGGTTTTAAAAACTCACCAAAATTTGTGAAAATTTATTAAAAACGTATAATTATAAATTACGGGAAGCTTTATAATTAGCTTATAGTCTGATACCGAGTATAGGTATCATTCTATAGACAATATTGAATAAAGTTACAGATATAAGCTACATGGTAGGGGAAGTGAATCCTATTCTTAATGGAATTCAGTTCATCAAAACTGTCTATCAAAGACGTGTGCTTTTAAAGAAAGGATACTGAAAATTTATACGTGAGATTTGATGTAGACACAGGTGTAGTGATATTCTAATAAGTAAATCATGGATCACGAGCTCTAAGAAAATTATTTTGCCCAAGTTTCCGAATTAGGTGACTTTGCTGATATACTTTGGACTCAAACCGGAATCAAAGCACGATGTGTTTACTCTTCCCAGATCATCTGATACACGTCATTTGTCTTCCTGTATCAAGCTAGTCACAAACCAGGAGATTATGGGTTCGATCGCAGTGTTGGCCCTTCTTAATATTTCAGCATGGTGCCCTAGTCGTTGGGATCGTGCGTAAAACCGAGGTCTCATTGGCAGCAGGTTTTATACTATCTGATAGTTGGAAATCGCAATAAGAGTATAGGCAGTCGATCGGATGTCAAGCTCAATTCAACCAACTGAGTACCATTCCAATGACTATTATTCTACTTTTGTGAGGGGGGGGGGATGGCTAAATGGTTAGCGTGTGCGTGTCTATATGATGAAGTCTGTCATTGAGTCAACTGGCGTGGTTTCGAATCCCCGGTTGTACGTGACAAGGAGTAGGGTCGCCTGTCCAACCTCGTGGGTTTTCTCCGGGTCCTCCGGTTTCCTCCCACTGCTAAAGGCCCCTACGCGCAAGCGAATTATTGAAATAAAATTAAACCATACGTTAGTCCCGAAATGACCTAGTTTGTGTCGAGTGGACGTTAAACCCCATTTCTCTCTCTCTCTACTTTTGTGCTGTACTCTATAACAGCTTCAATACAAGGAACCAATATGGTAATATTCCTAGAATAACAGCAGGAGCTGGCGGAATGGATCTATGATTCGTCCTAATACCCCAACGTCTATCCTTCTAGCAACTAGTTAGAGAGATGAGTCTAATGAATTGAAAGACGTCTGTCAAGGCGCTAATATCATCAATATGACATCCCTACAATCATCATTAGGACATACAACACAATCATACAATACACACCAAACACCAACTAAATCCTGACAAATTGAGCTTTAATACAGACCAACTTCTGGTTCCATACAGAGCTACTTCAGCTCAATGGCTTTAAAATGACTGCTTCTTTAAGTAGGTTCACTAACTGACGAAGGGTTTAGAGCGTATCACGTCAGCTTAATGTCGATTGGTCGTGTACCATCACAAGCCTAACATTTGTCAAAATTCTTTTGACATAAATCAAGATCATTAAGAAAAGAGATTCTGTTTTTATAAGCTTTCTTTTTATAACCCCATTGTTCACTGATATTATTGAGTACCGTAAAAATGAAATGAAATATGATTCAGCATGTTACGTTTTCTATACTAATGGGGCTAAATAAGACCGGTATTGTTCTATCGGGGAACCTTACGCCCGATAACGGCGTTGCTGTCTATTCTTTATCGAATTCCAACTGTCGGTGGTTCTTTTATGTGCACGCCAAAGACTACACGATCCAATCGACAATATCCCTTCCATTCTACACCAAGGATAAAGCCAGACACGAGGAACATTCCCGGACAACACCGAGATCGTACTTGGGACCCCTGGTTAAAGATCCATTGCCCTACTGAGCCACTGTGGCTTCCAGAAACTGTTTTCGTTATGAAGTATAACTGTTTAACAAGAACCCTAGTTCAGTACACAAGCGAGTCGATCGCCATTGAGTTAAAAGAAACGTTTGTCCATCGTTTACCATGTTTTTGCTCAAGTCGATGATCGTCTTTACATTTTCGGATAAATTCTAACCTTTGACGACTTAATAACCCTAAGATTGGTTTGGATTCAATTAGAATAAAACGAGGCCCATCAATATATTCTAACGAAGATCATCGGTGGCTTGTTTTGGCCATGACGTATGCCGAATGCTGACAAATTTTCACTTTATCTTATTAAATACTGAATTCAATTAAACCATTTTAAAAGAGATTTAAATCGCCTAAAGGCGGGGGGGGGGGCGGAGAGAGAGAGAGAGAGAAATGGGCTTTAACGTCCACTCGACACAAACTAGGTAATTTCGGGACTAACATATGGTTCAATTTTATTTCAATAAATCGCTAGCGCTTAGGGATCTTTAGCAGTGGGGGGGGGGACCGCAGGACACGGAGAAAACCCAATAGGTTGGACAGGCCACCCTTCTCCTTGTCACGTACTATCGGGGAATCAAAACCACTCCTTTTGACTCAATCAATAACCATTCGGTCACCCAACGCCAATTCCCTTATTGATGATCAGAGACTATAAGGCATCGATGATGGGATTCTTTGTTCATCTAAATTTCCGTGTCATACCAGTATAGAGAATATATGTGCGGCGTTATGGCTAATTTTTGTACTTTTGTTCTAGGTTATTTATGTACGAACCCAACTCAGTTAAGCACATTATGTCTGTCAATGCTTCATTTGGTAGACAAAAAGAATCTGTTTAAGAAATTATTTTACAAAAAGCCATATAATTTCTATTTTTAAAACCGAAATATCTGTACACCGCTTCTTATTTATTTTCTGTTTTGTAAATATAAACAAAATGGCCGATAATGATATGATACCATTTATAATCTATTTGGAATAAAATATAATACGAGCTATCCTACAGGGTAAATAATTTCGAATTAAATTATGTTCTAGGAGAGGCATTTTTGCCAGGATAGCGGCACTACCGTCTACTCTTATTCCGAATTCCATCTGCCGTGTTCTTTTACGTACACGTCAATGTGTACACAGGACCTCGTTTTTTCGGCTCATCCGAACGACAAGACACATTCCTTGTGAAGCCAACTGTACTGCACCACTGACAAGGGGAAACTGTACCAGAAAATCCCAAGGTACTTTCTCGGCCAACACCGGCAGGAAACCGGAGGCGGCCTTGTTAGCGAGAGTGTCTTACATATTGAACCACCGCGGCCACACAACTGGTGCAGTTGTAGCAAGTATTCCGGGAAGTCTAAGCATACTCTGCCTTAGTTTCAATTTTCCATAAGCTTTTATAACCATACATTTTTGTCGTCAAAAATAAAATAAAATATACAGTAATTTTTATTTCATTATTAATAACTATACAATTCCAAATTTCCCCATGAAATGATCAGCCAGACGAGAACAACTGGTAGTCTTTGAACAGTTGCGTGTAGACATATCTTTTTAAAATTTGACATTCTTCTGTTATCGGATGTTGAAGAAAACTTAATTTTTCGTCACAACCCATGGCATAATGTCCCCGTGCACGACAACCACTGCAACTATTTATGTTCATATAACAGGGAACTTGGGATTTATTTAATAGTTCGAACTTTCACGTACATTTTGTTGTATTTTTGTATTTGCACTGCTTTGCGACCATCTCCCATTTATCATCTATTCCAAATTAGCTAAAATTAGAGATGGGTGTCGCACACGAGGCGCTGTATGCTTACTGGGACGTCTGTTATCACTTCATATTCATGCCTGGGTATACTTACTCTTTCTAGAGTAAGGGACAGTATATAGTCGTTCGGGTGGGACGAAAAACGTGGTCGTTTGTACATATTGGAAGTTGCAATTCGATATAAGAGTAGACCGTAACGCCACTGTGTGGGTAAAATTTCCGTCGTAGCAAACCGTATGTCCGTTTTTATTAGCCCAGTCGGGACGGAACAGTCAGACTTTAAACCCCGTTTGATTTCATTTACTCTTTCTAGAACACCTGATACCACTTCTAACTTATGTGGGAAGTTCACTTAGGTAACATTATTTGCTGCACTTAAATATTATAGGAAGTAAAAATATTATTGACTTTCTATGTGCCATGTCGTCAAACAGGTACTAGAGGGTGGATGTGGATGACCGAATGGTTAGCGCGTGCGCGCTGTATCATAAGGTCGATCATTGAGTCAACTGGCGTGGTCTCGATTCCCCGGTTGTACGTGACAAGGAGTAGGGTCGCCTGTCCAACCTCGTTGGTTTTCCCCGGGTCCTCCGGTTTCCTCCCACTGCAAAAGAGCCCTACACACAAGAGAATTATTGAAATAAAATTGAACCATATGTTAGTCTCGAAACGACCTAGTTTGTATCGAGTGGACGTTAAACCTCTCTCTCTCTCTCTCTCTTTCTCTCTCAAACAGGTACTGTGTAATTTCTAGGTCGTAACTAGATCAGTAATTGAATGGCACTCTACCATTATGCGTGTATTGTGTTTCTTATTGCGGCTTAATTTCAGCCGTTATATGGACACATGCTGCAATGATTTGTTGTCTTTCATAACATATTGATAATTAGAGTAGGCTTTTCTACTAGATTTGTCTTTAGATGAAAGTCGTCTCTGTAATCCAATAGCTCAGAAATATATATATATATATATAGAGAGAGAGAGAGAGAGAGGGAGAGAGAGAGTGAGAGAGATGGGGTTTAACGTCCACTCGACACAAACTAGGTCATTTCGGGACTAACATATGGTTTAATTTCTTTTTATTTCAATAATTCGCTTGCGCGTAAGGGTCTTTAGCAGTGGGAGGAAACCGGAGGACCCGGGGAAAACCCACGAGGTTGGACAGGCGACCTTACTCCTTGTCACGTACAACCGGGGAATCGAAACCCCGCCAGCTGACTCAATGACAGACCGTATGATACAGCGTGCGCGTGCTAACCATTCGGCCATCCAACCCCCCCCCCCCCCCTCAGAAATATATCGCTGTCATTCTGTTCAGGCAGTATGTTAATATGTGGCAGTCATTGTTAGCAAAGTAACAGAAAGGAGATGAAATTTAATGGAATTTAAAGTTTTACTTTCCTGTAGTAGCCGGTCATGCAGTGTGCAATGGGGGAAACGTTTGTCCTGAATTCCAACTTTTGGATTATTGTCCCATCCGAACGATGAGATGATTTTCAATGCCTGTAAACTGACAAAGGCAAACATGTTGGAAAATTCTTGGTTAACACCAAAATCAAACCTTGTGGGCCAGATTGTGGGCCAGCACCATACTAACCCAGCCAGCACCATACTCGCCAAGCCAGCACCATACTCGCCCAGCCACGACGTCTCCCCAATGAAAATAAATCAGGCATCCAACATAATGTCAGTTTGAGATTTGTGTGAATCGTCATATCTTTAAATTACGAATTATTTTACGAAGAGGTGACTCAGTGAGTAAGAATTTGGTTCGATCACGGAGAAAGTTCATCGGAATTTTCCGGCGTGGTTCCACCTTGTCAGTGAAGCAGAACGGAGGGACGAAAAACCAAGGTCCGTTGTACACATTGTTGTGCATGTAAAATAACCTTTGACGGTTGGATTTCGAAATAAGAATAGGTCTCAGTGTCGCTGCTTGGGTGAAATGTCCCTCATATCACACCGTAAGGCGTATACCCGTCTTCATTAGCCCAGTCGGGGCAGATCAGTGGGACGTTATACCCCATTTCTTGGGATGCTACATTGTGTTGTTCAGGTCAGTCAACTTTGTCCATCCAACAGAGCAGTGGTTCTCAACCTTTTTTAGTCAACGGCACACCTCGGAACACATGAATAAATAGCGGCACACCTGTTTTTGCAAAATAAAAACATGGCAAGTCATAGACGGCATACAGCCGTACACTCAGACTAGTCATACACACATAGAATGGCTCAAACTAACTAAAGAAAAACACAGCGATGAACTTACTTTATTGCAGTGTTTCGAATTTCATCATTCAAATAGTTGGCTTTTTTAGTGAAAAATTTTCTTAGTGTGCCGTTCAAAATTTCGCGGCACAATAGAGCAATAAAAGATTTTTAATATAAAGTAACATTATTACTAAGAACCCATTGATACATAAAATAAAGGGCGTGTTTCCGTTATAGTACAATTATTATCCAACATGTGTTCATTGTTATTATATTGACTTGTTCATTTTACTTAAAAGATTATTTTTTGTCATTGTCTTTTGATTGAGTTATTAATGTCGATTTATTGTTTAAGAGGGTAAATTAACAGTGTCTTTTGTGTAAATAATGTTTTAAGAGACGACATCTTCAAACATTAATCTATATCGCTGAGGTTATTAAGTGAAAATGAAAAGTTAGTATAAACATAAATTCTACCAAATGAAACAGTAATTGTAACATCGAAAAAGTATGAATGAAATATAATACTAAGGAAAACGCAATCGAGATTGTCAAAATTGAGTGTGAATATTTAATTTACAATATATTTTGGTCATTTGTCTTATGTTTCTTTAGATTTGTTATTGACTTTGACTTTAAATAAAGTGTTTTATTTCAAAGAGTAATTGTTTTATTAATGAATCTGTTGTTCAAATTTCCAATTAAGAGAAAATGGTAGCATGATTACCTGGAGTGTGTATAGCTAACTTTTTAATTATTGTTTAACCAGCGTAGTTCTCGTGTGTCCTTGATTATATACTAACTCCATTTGGACTAACAAAGCCCCCATTCTATGTCCAATGAATGATGTATGATGTATTGTAATTAATGTAGATGTCTAAAGATCAAAGGACTCGCTCACGAAGAAGACAAATAGAAACAGGTTCGTGAAATGATCTTTCGGGAAGCTTCTGTTTTGTGTCAATGAACGGGCGCTGTTCAACTATGATTAGTCAAAGTTTTGACGAAACACAATGCGGTCGTGTTTAATTTCAATAAAGATGACAAAATGTATTTTTAGATAGCCATATTAATCACGTAAACCACACACATCATTTATATATTAAAGACGACGTTCAGTCGTTAACGTTTGTTTCTAATCGTTTCGATATTCATTTTTTTTTTTAAAAAATGCTGATCATTGTGTTCTCCTTTAACACTGTTATTAAGAGATGGTGTCAAAGGTCAGTATAAATTGCTGTGTCTCATGGAATAATTGATAATCAGAATTAAACATGGAAGTAGAACAATCAATAAGATGTGGTTTGATCATAGCTCCACTTTTTTATATACAAATTAATTTATTCACATTATACTTTATGATTAAATTAAGTTTGAAATTAAACCTCTGGGCCGGTTGCTCTAAACTAAGTTATTTTAACGATCCGTTAACGGATCGTTATTTTCCTAACATACCGTTTGTTAACGGTCCGTTAAATTTATGTTGGGATGGGCAGTGAGGATAATGGTCGAAATATGAACTAACCATAATTTATTTATTTGCACCTCAATTTGTTCTCTATGTGAAATCCACTAAGGCATCAGGTATTTAAGTCCGACTAAGCATACCCTGTCTGAGTCACAACACCAGACATTACTTATCGCCAAATTAATCAGGGTGTAATCCACGCCCTACTTTATCTGTGTTAATGTCAGTACTTATATAAAGAGATAATCAAACAGATGATGTAAATATCACCATCTCGTCTAGACTGTATACTGCATGCAATAGATTAAGTAATGAAAGTGATGATATTGACATCTAAAGAAATGTCATGTGTTCTCATGTACCACTCTGTCCATGTATTAAACTATTTATCTGTATACATACAGAAAGCTATTTACTGCAGCCACGTGTTGATGTGTCTATTTACACGATGACGTCATTGTTGCTCAAATTTAAAGGGACATACAATGTTATTATGATGGGTTTTCCCTTTTATTTATAACATAATAATGAACGAGAAAAAAAGTCACACACCTGAAAAATAAATATCAATCAAGAAGGGGGGGGGGGGGTTCTAAATGCTTCACAAGTATTTAAGGTTGCTGGTAACCTAGTAACTTCAAAGGCGATGACGTAAATTTTGTACTGATCAGGATTCACCCACGAGGTCCAACGTCTGGTGCTACCAAATAATCTTGCATAATCGTGGAATACCTTAGTGTGAACATTTTGTTACCAGACAATGCATATACGCGCACCAACAGCATTTCTGAACGCAACTGGGTTTCCAGATGGATTCACCTTAGCGACGCGTCTGTAGCGGGGGCAAAAAACAAAAAATCTGAATTCCGTTAGCAAATTTGAAAATCCCAGCAACTTTGGAGAAAAAAAATCCTAATGCTGTGATCCGTAGAGAGTTGATAACTTAGCATAGAATCAATGTATGTATGTTGCCCTCGATGACTAATGACTAGTGAAAGAGCCACAGCGAGTTTGAAACAAAATCTTAAATGCTTTTACATGTAGACCGTTTGCAAGAAAAGGTTGGAGGATAAAACAACATTTTTTAAATCGATTTGTTTCATTAAAATATTAGGAAATTGAGTGTAAGCATATTTTAGCGAAATAAGCATAAATCTCAACACTATTTAAAGCGACACTAGTACTCGACCGTTTACTTGAGTAAATCTCGATGGCTAGTCTCTGTCGGGCTCCTTCCGTAATTGATCAATGCCAAATATGCAGAGCAATTAAAACCGCTGACACAGAAAATAGTCCTAAGTTTTTTTTAATGTTCTAAGGCACAATAATAGACCATGTCATTATTAGAGATAATTGATGTATCCCGCATGTAAGTACTTTTCAAATTCTCATAGTGATGATCATGCGCATGTGTAGACATGTTATAGTCTCATCTACTGTATGAACTCAAAGATAATCACATGACTAATTTATTGAGCGGACGTCTATCCTGGTTAACAGTTTTAAACGGCTTTACAACTGTCAGTATGACCTTATATATATCTACGCTTAACGGTTGTGTCACGGAAACTGTGAGGAATCCCGAGTTAGTAGAAATGATGCCATGCAGTGTGCTATGAGGGAAATTTTGCCTGGACAGCGGCGCTACGGCCCGCTCTTATATCGAATTCCAACTCTCATGACTTAACAGAACACAGTTTTTATGGAATACAATCACAAGTTTCATTCTAAATGCACGACGTTTCGACAAGAATCATCGTATCGTTATCAAGCACGACGTTTCGACAAGTATCATCTTATCGTTACCAGATGATGCTTGATAACGATAAGGTGATACTTGTCGAAACGTCGTGCTTGATAACGATACGATGATTCTTGTCGAAACGTCGTGCTTTTAGAATAAAACTAGTGATTGTAGCCCATAAAAACTGTGTTCTGTTAATGTGTTTCCCGATCGCTAAATGCCACTCAAAGATTATGTCATGACTTACTTTACGTGAATGCCAAGAGATCTTGCTTTTATATCCCATCTGATCAACTGTACTTTGTCATTGTCCATGCCCCCCCCCCCCCCCGCCCTCCATTAATGACAATTGGGAACCACGCCAGAAAATCCAGAGGAACTTTCTCGGCCATCACCGGGAGTGAACCCTTGACCTGCTGAGCCGCTCGCAGCTCCCAGTTCTTAGAAAAAATGAAATGAAATGAAATGGGTTTTAACGTCCTACTGTTCTGCTCCTATACTGGGCTAATGAGGACGGGCATACGCCATACAGTGTGCTATGAGGGAAATTTTGCCCGGGCAGCGGCACTATCGCCTTCTCTTATATCAAATTCCAACTACCAAGGGATCTTTTACGTGCATTCCAATGTATACACGGAACCTCGGTTTTCGTCTCATCCGAACGACTAGACAGCTGTCCTTGTCATGCCCTCCGCCCTGCATCACTGACAAGGTGGTACCACGCCGGAAAATCTTGATGAACTTTCTCGGCCAATGCAGGAATCGAACACCCTACCTCCAGGCTAGCGAGCCAGCGTCTTACCCACTTAGCCACGTGATCCCCAGTTCTTAGTATAATGACTATCAGAAATAACCGGACTATATAACAGTTAAATTATGTATTGTTAAATAGCTTAGTTCAACTTGCCTTGTGGCTACTGCATTAATTAATTTATTATTAGTGACATAGAGACAGTCAAACGATAGTATTCACTTGTGTCAACTTTCTTTTTGACAATATATGCCCCTTCATCCGCTTATTAATTAGTAAAACCTGTTGCCCGGAAATCTATAACTATTCCTTTCCTGTGTACGATTTTTAATCAAAGCTAAATTAATATCAAACTGCAAACACATTGAACCCGGAACCGTTCTGTAGAATTCATAGTATTTTAAGTGTTTATAAATATTTAATGTTTTATAAATGTGTGTTTTAATTTAGAAGTGGTCCCAAGTAATATAAATATACGCCAGGAGGAACTTGGGTTAAGTTTCGAACGCAATGTCTAGGATTGTGCTTATTTGGGCGGTAGCTTGAGAATCATATCTATACTAATATTTGTGACTGTCGTTTGTCTGTCTGTTCGGGGTTGGCGGCTACACTAGGTCTGCCCCGAGTCTGAAAATGTGGGTATAGGGGTAGCTCGGACCGGGAAGTAACATAGGCCAGGTGGCGTTAGTCTACCACTTCCCGTTTCGGGGTTATGACACCCGAGCGAAGCCGGGCATTCTTCTAGTATTTTATATTTTTAAAATTTTTCAACAATTGCATGCCTTTAATATGTCTTTTTTATGGTGTTATTGAAAATGTTTAATTTATTTAATCAAAAAATAATCATATCAAGGTTTTGTGTTGTAGGCATCCATACTCTCAAAGACCCCATAGGACTTCTTGTCCAAATTGTCCCTCTATAGCTGTGAGTACTAATAGGTCTTGTAAATAGCTGTTCTGTCTTTTGTAAATTGAAGGAAACGTCTTTGTCTTTTTAGCAGTTATCAAACATAATTTATCGACATTCAGTTTAGTTATCGGCATTTTAAGTCATTGATTTTAATCATCATTGCCAGGTCGGGATCCATAGTTTATACATTAGCTCCTTTTATTACTCAAGTTCATCAATTAATGTTATAAGTGTTACGTTTAACTTCAATATAAATCAATTAAAATGCTGTACATCAGATCCACCTCCACCAAGAATTCCAGTTTATTAGGGTTACTGTGTCATTCTACACATTATGTATTTGAACCCATTTAGTTTTATTCCTAAGTTGTTACCTTTAAACTTTTTAACGTTTTCCGAAATTCTATCCGGATTATGAAGCTTAGTATTGTTAAATGATTTGATGTTTTAATTTATGACGTCAATTGAATGATAGACTTTCATACATTCGGCGACCCTCCCTGCCCCCCAAAAAACCAACGAAAAACAATAGCAATATAATAGTAAGTGGACTTCCTGATAATGAGTTAAGAATACTCTGCCATGTGTACGGCATTCGTAAAAATGAAAACTCCCAGGTTTTACAATCCTATATACAATACGGGCGTATTGGATTGGATTTTATAAATGTTATAACTGTTTTACACCAACGAAGTATCGAATACAACATGTCCCATTAAAACTTCCAGACAAATTGAATGTGCCCATCAGTCTAGATAGAAATCAACAGAATTTGACGGCACATCATCACCTCGATCCATAAAATGTTACACAACCGACGAACCAGGAGTGTGTGTAAGCGGACGTTACAAACAATCTGATTAAAATACAGATTTATATTTCGTTTCGTTTTTTTATACTTTCGATGGCCTACACTACATGAAGATCTGAAAGATGTACTATAAGGTTGTGTCAGGAGTCGTACGAGCGGCTTTTGACCTATGACGTCAGACATTGATTAATCTATCAGCGTTGGCGTTTCTAGTGGTTTACCCACACTTCCGTGCATGGCACGCCAAGAAGTCGCCGTAACACACTGTTTTATTGGCTTATCCCTCCCTTCAACCAAAGCGCCGATAATATAACAACTCTTCCAGGTCCTAGTGTAGTAAAGACAAGTAAAACGAAATTTTGAACTATAAAAAACGAAACGAAATAGGATCTGTGTTTTAATCAGATTGACACACAAGAATCAGGAGAAACCCAACTTGGTTAGGTATATGACCCTTGTCACGCGCAGTTGTAAATACCAGACCCAAACACCATTTGATGACAGACATTTGGAGTCTACCATAACACATTTTAACTTACAAATTACATTCGCAAAGAATCTCATTGCATAATAATAGTTAAATATACACACTGTGTATTCTGTAAATATCTATTTTAATCACCTTTCTAGTATCAAGGGCGATTTGTGGACCTTACTTTTAATTTATACAAAGCATTCCGCATAAAGACAAATATCAGCTTAGGATGATTAATAGTTCAGAGAGGAATAATAATAATAATAATAATAAGATTGAGAAACCTTCAAAAGATTAAAGACAAGATAATAATGATAAGAGATTGTGGCATTTTGTAATATTAAATCCTGAATTATTAATACTATGTGCTGTGATATTGGAATAGTGGTATAAACTTGAACGGGTGAAAACTCCAGCAAGAACTCTTAAAGATGCAATGCTTCATTTAAGATGAAGTTTTAAGTTAATTAATGGTCTTGTTTAATCAATAAATAATAAGCATTTGATGTGGGAGGATCAGTGTAGTCTATATCAGGAGAATTGGTTAGATCTATTTGATAAGGCCAGCTTCAAGTGTGGTCAAAGGTCACGAGATGTAAACAGCGCTGGCGCTAATCTCAACCCTAACACCAACCCTGGACCTAGCCCTAACGCTTACCTTAACTCTAACCTACAATCACGCCAACAATCAGGTGCCCTAATCTTATTTACATCTTAGCGACCTTGACGAAAATTGGGCTGACCTTAACAAATAGATCTAGTCCACGAGAATCGGTCTTTGAGTTTAAAACAGGGAAGCATTGTTGAAAGGAGGTTGGGCACCGGGCTATGAAACCTGTGTCATTTTGGCATTACATCCCTCGTTAGGAATAGAAGAAAACCCGAAGTCCCATTGACACATTGGTGTGCACGTTAAAAAAAAACCTATAGCAGTTGAAATTCAAAATAAGAGTAGACTGTAGCACCGCCGCTGTCCAGTCAAAAGATCCCTCGGTATGCCCGTCTTCATTACCCAGTCTATACAGAAAAGTTGGACGTTAAACCTAATAAACATTATAAAATATAATAAACGTAATAAAGTGTTTATTTTTCATCATGTGCAGAATATAATGTTCATAAACAACTCAATTTGTCCATCTGCTCGAACTTTTTTGTATAAATATGCAGTGTGTTACAAAAAAATAAACACTTATTATATCAAGCAAAATAAATTTTTACACAAATAATAAAATTATTAAAATTATTTACCGTGTTTTAAAAATAAAAAAAAAACCAAGCGCAATAGGAATACTGATATATGTATTATGATTTAATAAGTTTCATATTTTCACGATATTGACTTTATTATCTGTCATTAACAAACTATTAATAATTAATTTGCTGCGCTTGGGGTGTTTTCTAACCGAAGGCAAATAAACAAATAGATCGTATATCGTGTAATGTGTATAATGTTATAGGACAAAGACAGACTTGGGAATTGTGCAGGTGTTAAGCAGCTACCTGTGGGTTCAAAGAAATATGATGATCTTAGAATTCTGTTTGTTAGACAAAACCTAAACAATCGGTTGGATAAACATATCGACCACATTCCTCCATCATGGTCTATTCTTAAGATTATAATCTAGTTTATTCATTTTGTTCAGTTTGCTTATATTTCAGGAATTACTTGTTCTACTCTTAAGATTGCAATCTGATTCATATTATTCTATCTAGTTATGGGGGGGGATTTATTACACATTCTGTACATTATGCTTGTATCTCAGGAACTACTAGAACGAAAAGTTCAGAACTTTTCTATTGTATCTGTAATGTGGACCTCACTAAGAGATCAGAGCTGTTTTTAAAGCTCTGCGAATATTCAAATTGTTCGAAATCACCGAATTTGTCTATTTGTTATATATTGTCGCCATTTTAGAAATATTATAGTAATTGATACAAACGATTAATACGTTTGTACAAACGTGGCTATTGCATTTTTATTTTTATTTTTGGTGAGTTTTGTGACGTTCGACAAATTGTGAAATTATAAGACATTATACATGGTGTTGGCAGGTGGAAATTGCATGTCGTATGCCCGTCTTCATTTGCGCAGTTGGTCCTGAAAAGTAGAACTTTAAACTCCATTTTATTTCATCGTTCTTGATATATATATCTTGACCTTTATCAAAATTTGTTGGGGTAATTTGACTAAAGTCATAATCATAAATCTCATTAAAAGGCTTGCAATCGTCAAAGGTTTGGACAGTTTTTATACAGACATGTTGTGGGGTTTGACTCTCAAAGTTCAATGCTATTAAAATTCACATTCACACATAATTGTTTGTAGAGTTATTATTAAGTTTAACAAGATGACTCGGCCATCAAGTTCTCTCACTCTCTCGTGTGTTTTAGAAGACATAGAGATATAATTTGTGTGTTATTGGTATTTCGAGCAGTGTGTACATAAAAACTATTTTGCAAATAGCGTGAAGAATCTCAATAATGTCATGTGTTTATGATTGACGTGGTTTGAGTTAGATTACAAGATATCAAAAGACAGAAAACATAACTGTCCAGTTCTGGATGTATGACTGCTGCAAGAAGTAAAATTGTTAATTAATTCACACGAAAGTTGTTAATAGACAAAATGCAAAACTACTATAACAGTATGATATACAAGCACACTGTCTTCCTAAAGATATTACGAATGGTACAAATTTGTTAACATGAAATCACATAAATTATTCGTATGATGTCAGTATTTAATAGTCAAAATGAAGCGGGACGATTTACCCATTGCTACCTAATACCACCCAGTGCTAACTAAATATTAACAAATCCCACCACATACTACTTCAATATTAAGAAAAACTAACAGAATACCTTAATTGTATCAAACAAAACTTGAGCTGATTTGTGAAAAAACTTGCAAAAATGTTACAGATAGGATCTAATCAACAAACTGCAATGTCACTAGAAACCACAGTTTACACATTAGCGTGCATGTAAAAGACTCATGATAGTTGGAATTCAAAATAAGAGTAGACCACAGTGCCGCTGTCTGGGCACAACACAATGTCCCTCGTAGCACACAGTATGGCGTAAGCTAGCATTTCTTCATTCGTCCTGTTGGTGTGGAAAAGTAGGACGGTGAACCCCATTTCATCCACCAATTCATTTTGACCTCATAAACTTCTCCAGAGGGAAGTCCTAACCACATATATCATCTGCTCTACGAGTGTCCCAAGCGGAATAAGTTTACAGTTACCTGGCTGGTCACTGCTATTGGGCGCCATTCAAACGAGACAAATAAGATGGGCCGATAATATCAGAAATGATAACGTACAAGATCGACTGGTCAAATAGGTCATGGTCCTTACAATATTACATCTATTGTTTCAAAGGTGATGTTTATTTTGTATATTAAAATAGAGATCATATTGTTATATTATATATCAATATCAATATTATGCAAATAAAATTATTAATGCCAATAAAGGGGCTAACCCTATAATATTCGAAATCGAAAACACAAATTCAATATGGATGTTGCTGTATTACCGTGAAAATATACAATGCTACTATCCAATATTTAAGACACATTGGACATTTTAAAATCAGTACACTGCGTCGTGTACTCTTAGACGTCGTGTACTGGTTTCGAGCGCCATGTGATATGAGCAAATAAAAACATATGCCATAAGACAATGTAGAAGTATTTAAAAATTGACTGTTTTACAAACGACAAAATAATGTAAAACACGTATTTCACGAAAAAAAATTAATTAGTAGAAATTATAATAAAATTTTCAAAAATGTAATGGAAGGCACATTAAATTTAATCGTGTGTGGTTTTAGACCCATTTCGTCTATACGCCCAATTGTCCATTTCATCAATTATTAACGCATTTTAATTTGTTTAATTGACAATTGTATTTAACGTATAATGAATGATGTATTTTCTTTTTTTCAGGACGACACCAGCGACATAGAAACAATATCAGCGCAACGTTTATTGGAAAATTTCCAAATTGTTTAAATTGTAAAGCAAAAAATATAAATAACTTCAAACCATGTAGACTTTCACGTACAAGACAGTAGAGTTTTAAAAAGCCTTTTGGATTAATGAACGCGACATGTGACAGTGGACATCTTCAAGTCTGTTATAAGGAATAGGCGTCAGCTTTCTTTTCATTCTTTTGTTAATTAGTTCGAATAACACCTTTTCAAAATGCCATCGAATTCCGATCAACACGCAAATACCATCCGTGTTAAGCTAATCAAGCAGGAAAATGGTGGACTCGGGTTCCTGGTTAAACAAAGAATGAACAAACCTTTTGTTGTGGTCGCGGACTTGGTATCAGGTGGCATTGCTGAAGAAAGCGGCCTGGTCCAAGTCGGAGATGTTATCTTAAGGATCAATGATATAGATCTAACTGATATGAGCTATGAAAGCTCGGTGGAAATATTAAAAGCTGTGCCTGTCAACGCACCCGTTGTGCTCTTGCTGCGCGGTCCAGAAGGATTCTCATCTCATCTGGAGACAACTTTTCTGGAAAATGGAATGCCTACGTCTGCACGAGTGACTAAACCTATTGATAATACAATTGTAGGTCGAATACGAAGGACATTGGCGTCAACACCTTCTCCATTATCGTCGCCTGTGCGAACATTGAAACAATTGTGTAACGGTGATGATTCTGGTGGGAAGGGAGGCAGGAAGAATTCGAAAAAGAAAGCACAAGTTACTGAAAGTGTAGGGAATGATACGGAATTCAACATTGACTCTCATCAAAGGGATGCAAACACACAGACACTGGAACAACAAAAGACCTCTCTGGTTAACGGTGATGTAGTTCGTGCAAAAAACGATGACAATTTTGAGGAGACTGTTTTAGATAATGGATGTCAGGGTTCACCTAAGATAATTCTCTCTAGCCCAACACTGCTGTCAAACGGACCTCTAAAGAAAAGGTTTAATTCTGAAAACGGTGATATTAAAGCTAAGTGTCAAAGCCCTTCGCGGCGCGCAATAGAAATAATACAAGATAATGACGAAATAACTGTAGTGGTGAAAGGTGATATTAAAATTAAGAATGATAGTGACAATGGCAGTTATGATAATACCCCTAAACGTGTAGTCATTGGTGGGTCCTCAACGCGGGAAATAGAAGGTTCATCTAATGGTCAGTCACCTGAAAACGGCGAAAGTATCCGACCCGCTAGTTGCGACCACGTAGACGTGTCCGACGACGAAGGAAAAAAAATGCCGTCAGAAAAGCGAAAGAATGGGTCTTTGACCAACACCCCAAGACGTGGTGGAGAAAGAAGAGCATCTGCTACACCAAGTCCAAAGAAATACACCAAACTGAGGAACTTACTTGATGATAAAACAGACATGGATGTTCTTCACCACAAATCTGCTGAGGTACGCTTATAAAATTCATTATGGTTTTGTTTTTATGCGTATTTTAATAATAACTCATACAAATAAACCCGTAAATTGTCAGTTAATAACTCTGGCACCCTACTCCTTGCCACGTACAGGCCTGAGATTAGAACACGACACATGACTGGCTGAAAGACCTTATGGTGTAAAATTTACGGGTTAGATCTCTCGGTCACCCAAATCCCCATTGAGCCTAAGAAGATGGAGACACACTTAAAAATGCATTATGTAAGAGCTAAATATGCCTATTGTACGACTTTTTCTAGCTTCAAACGTTAGATGAATTGTTATTATAGAAAGAACGGTCAGTTATTTATTTATCTAAATCTTACATAATGCATCTTTTGGGGTGTAAATAATCCCTCTTTTCTCTTTAAGTGATGTTTGCTGTCCTTTTACACACTTGTGTTACCATAACCAGGAATCATGAATTTCAAAGGTTTTTCTAAGGGGGTCTGACTCCCACTTTAACATTTGGTTTTTGCGGTTAAGGGTTCCAGTACTGTAAACCGTTGTCTATTTTATGTACATTTTGGTCCTTTAATTTATTACCCCGCTTAACTCTTTGACCATCAAGGTTCCTGTGGCAGTTAAAGCCTAGGCGCCCAACGTCTTGACGTAAACAAGGAAAGAGAATCGAATCTGGGTTATCTCCAATGTTCGACCCAGAGATTCCAGTCGTACTGACAGTTTATGAACACTACAACTTCACTGTCATTCTATTTTCAATCTTATACTTTTATTGTTAAGATGTCCAACCGATATGTCATTCACCAACCAATCTGATTAAAACACAAATCCTATTTTGTTTCGTTTTTTATAGTTTAAAATTTCGTTTTATTTGTCTGTAAAACACTAGGATCTGGAAGAGTTGTTATATAACATACGTACTGGATGGCGTGAGGTATTAGCCTATGAAACCATCTGTTACGGCGACCTCTTGGCGTGCCATGCACGGAACTGTGGGTAAACCACTAGAAACAAACAACAACGCTGATTGATTAATCAATGCCTGACGTCACAGGGTCAAAAGCTGCTCGTATGACCACTGACACTGACCTTCCACTACAACCGGCCAGATTTTCATGTAGTGCAGGCCATCGAAAGAATAAAAAAAACGAAACGAAATATAGATCTGTATTTTAATCAGATTGGTCATTCACATTACAGGGTATGAAAAGGTTCTTTCATTAAGGGTTCGACAATTATTGAGAAAAATAAATCCAAAAGAAGAACAAAATGTAGTTTTTTAGGTGCAGAACCACGTGCATTTAAAAAGATATTATTATTATTATTAAAGCCCACACAGTGTACTCCTGAACGATGTATGGGTTCCTTAATGGACATGGCATCAAAAAGACCTCCAGGTATTCCTAGATCCAAAGAAGAATTAATTACACAAGCCAAGAGTTTCATTGAACAATATTACGCCTCTATTAAAAGGTATATACGTTTGCTAGTACATGGTCCTTTATTTATATCAAATATATCAACATAAAAGGGAATTTAAATAAAAACAACTATTTTCTAGATGAGTATGTAACTTTATGTATCACCGACTGTCGATTAAGCCATATTTACAATAAACAAATGGTATAATAATCTTATTTGATGATAAAATGTAGTCAGAGAAATCAGCTATACACAAGATCCATAACAGTTCAGAATTACAGTTTTCCTGTTTCTATGGATTGAAATGTTGGTCAATTTGGATTCCTTTTCCTATAGTGTAACCGTTTTCTAAGGACACTGTGGTTATGATTCGATATGAAATGAAATGATATTTCGCGGCCTACTTTTTCGGTGTGAAATGAAATGATATTTCGCGGCATACTTTTTTTCTACAGCAACCTGGCTAATGAAGACGGAAATGCGCAATGCAGAGTGCTCTGAGGACAATTTTGCCCTGACAGTGGCGTTTCCGCCTGTCAAGGGATCTTTTCCGTGCACGCCAACGTGTACACAGGACCCCAACGACTAGACGTTCTTCTTTGCCAGACACCCCCAGGGCCCCCTCACTACAATACTGAAAAATGGAAATCACTCTGTAATTTACTAAAGACCAGGATTCATCCCAGAGTTTGTTGAGGCAGAATGGATAAGTCGCTTCCTGTATAGTATTTAATTTTGACCCCAAACCAGCAAATGGTTGTAACATGAATGTCATAATATTCGGCAAATAGACAGCAATGTTTTACTCTGAGATATTATGTTCAACATTCTTTGTACATCTTTAGAATACGTAAGCTAAACTAAATATGTTTGAAATTAAAAGGGTGTTAATTGAATAATCGTAAACACGATGTTTTAATCTCACATTCTGATATCAACATAAGTTCTTATTCGTTCACACGTGTTTCTATCATAAAAATCAAACTTAATGCACCTTGGCATTTAATTCAAAATTATTAAAAACTAATTTTTCCTTCATGAATCAAAATTTTTGTTTGTAAAATAAAGGATTAAGATATATATTTGAGGTATTTCATAAGGCGTGTCAGTGTAGTACAAACACCCGCGCGCTTTATTCCATTTAACACTGGATTAACACGGAGAAAAACAAATTTTAAATGAAACGTTATGGTATTTAACGTCGTACTTTTCTCCACCGACAAGGGTAATGAAGACGGGAACAATTTTAAAAAGGATATTGACCGTTTGACTTCCTCCAGCTCAAGAAAACGAACAAGTAAATTGTTAAACAAAACTCTACATTATTTATTTGATTTAATATTTCGGGATTAACATATACTTATGCGAGTATTTAGATAGCTTACATGTTCCAGAAGAAAGGTTATTTGGATTTTTGATCTGCGTTACTTACACTCTCCGGCGCTAAACCTCCATGGGAAGCCACGTGGTTCAGCCTTGTCAGTGATGCAGGGGGGGGGGGGTGGCAATGGGCCACATCCAGTCGTTCGGATGGGACGAAAAACCGATGTCCGGTGTACATATTGGCGTACACGTTAAAGATACCTTGGTAGTTGGAATTCGATAAAAGAGTATGTCATAGCGCCGCTGTCGCGACAAAATTCCCTCATAGCACACTGTATGGCGTATGTCTGTCTTTATTAGCCCAGTTGGAGCAGAACAGTGGGACGTTAAACCTCGTTTCATTTCATTTCATTTCTAATCTACAGGGAATTATTCACGAAATTAAAACAATGAAAGGGACACATACTTAAAATATTATAATTTAAGTTTTTATGAATAATGATTCATTGAATAAATGTTATTATTTAGAATAAATACACCATCGCATCAAAAAAGATCTCAGGAGGTGCTGAGTTCTATAGAAAAGTCAGGAAGCTATGATTTAACTACCAGTGAATTAACCTTTGGTGCCAAAACTGCCTGGAGAAATGCTGCAAGATGTATTGGTCGAATTCAGTGGACGAAATTACAGGTAAGAGTTTTGGCCTCAAGGCTTGGCTAATAATATTCAACTTACACTGAATCTTTCATAAACATAATATGTTGATTTAACTCAGATTTGTTTAAACTTTGTGTCATATTATATAGATGATAACAAAGGTTTAGAAATAAAGAAATCTGGTAGACATAAAAAAGTATCCAAATACTTTTGCTTTCACTCAAAATTGCACGTGTAAACCCACTGTCTACCATCGTTGACTTCGTTTATAACTGCTTCGTTATAAAAGACCATTTGTTATCAAAGACTGTGTCTATCATTTGTGTCTAACATTTGTTTCTAATGTCTAATTGCGTCTAATGTCTAACATTAAATTGTGTCTATCATTTGTTATTAAAGACTGTGCCTATTATTTGTTTTTAAAGACTGTACCTAACATATGTTATTAAAGACAGTGTATAGCATATGTTATTAAAGACTGTACCTATTATTTGTTTTTAAAGACTGTACCTAACATCTGTTATTAAAGACTGTGTCTAGTAATATACTGTCAATGGCTAGGTCACTTGATTTGATAGTATTTTTTATTGTTTATTACCTAAAATATTCATGTGTTATGGGAGTTGTGTGTCGTGTCCGTGGGTTTGTCTTCTGTTTTTCTGTTTGTTTATATGGGTGGCGTGGTTCTTCTGTATGTACTATAAACTCTATGGTACATTTCCTTTAAAACAATGTGCGATTAATTATTTTATAACCACAAAATGTTGAAAATTTGTGTCAATGATTATGTTTTATGTTAAATATACTGGCAAAAACAATGTGCGATTAATTATTTTATAACCCCAAAATGTTAAAAAATATTATGTTACATATACTAAACAAATTTAATAATGATATATTATAATATATATACTTTTTATAATGATTATTAGTATTATTGGCAGCTGTGTAAAAGAAATTTGTATGTTTTATTTTTTAGGTATTCGATGCACGGCATATTACCACCGCACGTGGTATGTTCGAGGCTATTTGTAACCATATTAAATATGCCACTAATAAGGGAAACATTAGGTAAATTCATTTGTTAATCTACTTATTAATTGGTATGTTAATTAAATTAACCCTCTCACACACATCTATCCACCTACTCGTGTAGAAGGGAAAAACAGGTGGTGCAAAGAGTTAATATACATGGTTCATTCTTATAGAAAAGTAGACCACTTTAACATTTTTTTAGTAGAATAACTTTCTCTTTTTTATGTTGTTAATTTTACGGCTTATTTGTGTAACTTTGTCTCGTTTAGTTATATTATTCCTTCTAGAGGAATGGCTACAGTAATCAAAATGCATCCGTAAATATATATTTTTTGGAGTAGGTCATCGATTAACACGCAAAACGTATTAAATGTGTACTAATATGCTACAACAATGTGATAAAACGGCCACAATTAACACGCAAAATGTATTAAGTGTGTACCTAAATAATACAACTATTTGATAAGACGCTCTGTATTAATAACAACTTGAGTCAAATTGATTACACACATAAACAGGCAAGCATATTTGAAATGAGGAAGGAATATGAAAAACGGTGGTTGTTTTTATAGAGGATTTCCTAACGATCGCAATTTGTAAAAATTGCAACTGGAGTCAAGAAAACAGTCAATAAGATTTGAAATCAGGCATACAATTCTCGCTGTTTTCTAAAGAATTTCATATTAATATTTCTGCTTTTTGTTTATTGTTTTACTATTTCAGTATTTCATCTCTTGTGTCGTATCAAATATTGTTCTTTTTATTACATTGTTATACACAATAATGATCTTAATCCGGTCCTTGGTTAAATATGACATAAAGGATCATTGACGCTTTATTTTACAGATCAGCAATAACTATTTTCCCACAGAGAACTGTTGAGAAGAAAGATTTTAGAGTATGGAATGCCCAGTTAGTAAGATATGCTGGTTATAAACAACCTGATGGTAGTGTTATAGGTGATCCTTCAAACGTCGAATTTACTGAGGTGACTCCGCATATTTATTTAAGGGGGGATGCCGGAATAGTTAGTGCGTGTGAGTTGTATCATAAGGTCTGTCATTGAGTCAACTGGCGTGGTTTCGATACCCCAGTTGTACGTGACAAGGAGTAGGGTCGCCTGTCCAAACTAGTGGGTTTTCTCCGGTTCCTCCGGTTCCCTTCCACTACTAAAGACCCCTACGCGCAAGCGAGTTTTAGAAATAAAATTGAACCATATGTTAGTCTCGAAATGACCTAGTTTGTGTCGAATGGACGTTACAATCTCTCTCTCTCTCTTCTCTCTCTCTCTCTCTCTCTCTCTCTCCCAAAGATCGTATTGTGATTCATGTTGATGAGTAAATGGGCTTTAATCATCTGTTTGAGTATACATTAGTTATTTTAGGAGAAAATAAAACTGCTAATATCAAAAGTTCCGGATATCATTTTTGTTTTTCGGAATCAAAAACCACTTCTGAAGTCGATTCTTTTATAAATAAAGTGAATTTTCTAAATCAACAATGATGTTGTTGAAAGTTTTAAAAAAGATCTTTGTTTTTTCTAGATTTGTATCAAGATGGGTTGGAAACCTAAAGGAGGCATGTTTGATATTGTTCCCCTAATTCTCTCAGCTGGAGGACATGATCCAGAGATGTTTGAAGTACCCCCAGAACTTATTCTTGAAGTACAAATCAAACACCCCAAGTAAGCATTTTTTTTATCATTCCTTAAATGGGTTGAAAGTTACTTCGGATATAGATGTCTCTACTTAATGACGCTCCAGATCAAGAGAAATAAATACATTCAAAGATTTCCCTTAAGATTTTTTAAAAAATTATAATTAACAATTGATTAATCTGCTCGTCATATAAATTTCACCTTGTATCTTACGATAATTACATGCGTTATTTTAATTTCTGACTATATATTCTTATGGTATCAGATACCCTTGGTTCAGCGAGATGGGATTAAAGTGGTACGCCCTGCCGGCTGTGTCTGCTATGTTATTTGACTGCGGTGGTTTAGAGTTTACAGCCTGTCCCTTTAATGGATGGTATATGGGTACTGAGATCGGGGCCAGAGATTTCTGTGACGTAAATAGATATAACATTATTGAGGTAAGACTCAGTTTACTTTTGCTTTGGTAGAAAATATTCGTCGTCGTGTTTGTCGTACATGTAGTTGGATTGCCCAGCTGGATATTCTGGAATACCAATTTAATAGAAATTCACACCTGGATATTCTGGAATATTAGATTAATAAATATTTACACCTGGATACTAAATTAACATATACTTATACCTTAATGTTCTGGAATGCCAGATTAACAGATATTTACTTGTAGATACTAAATAAAAAGGGGTGTACACCTGGGTGTTTTTGAATCCTAAATTAATAGAGATTTACATCTGGATATTCTGGAATATCAAATTAACAGATATTTATACCTGGATATTCTGGAATACCAAATTAACAGACATTTATTCATACCTGGATATTCTGGAATACCAAATTAACAGACAAAATCACAACACAATTTCTATGGAAAAATATTACTGGCTTGTACAAAAATAGCACGAAGCTTCGACAGATGTTCTCTTGTGCATGAAAACAACAAGTGAACACTTGTCGAAAACCAGATAGTTTTCCATATAAGTTTTGTTGTGTTTTTTACCGTGCTTATTCGCTAAATGCCACTCAAATACTAAATTAACAGACATGCACACATGATTTCTGGAATAACAAATTAACAGAAAATGCGGGAAAACTGAATAACCAAAACGACAAAAGACAAAGCCGAGAACCATCATCAATAGTTGGTACTCATAGTTCCTCCCGGGTGTAATTCCGATCGGAGATCAATACTGATGGTCATCCTCAGAAAACCCGATGTAAGAACCGAAAGGCCACGAGACCCTAGTCGTTAGTCATATGCTCACAACAATAAACTTGTTGTCTGATGATGACACTACATAGAACAGTCGTCTATCGCGTATTATCTCCAATAACCGCCATTTGATTTAATCTAGTAGTGTAAACTATGATAGCTATCGATCAAGATGACCACTGGCAGTAACACTGATGTTTGACCACCACCTTAAGCCGAAAGTCTGTCGTATCATACATGACGACATACAGAAGGACCGGATTATGACCACAGAAAAAGTTAGATATGTGAAATTCAAAATAAAAATGATACTTAAACAAAATCTTCGAAATGAAACAAATTACTTTAATTAAAATAGATTTGTTTTCTGATTAATGAAGGGATTAAAATATTATTTGTAAATTTATTGCGGAACCCATATTGGCGGCCCTATTTCAGCTATATGGTTTTACACCTTGGTTAATCTGGCAGTAAAAAAACTCGGGATGCACCCCACCCTCACCCAACCCTCCCCATGATACCCTAATCTCGAAGTTTTTTATTGGGAATTTTACATATATTATACGAGCACAGGGGGGGGGGGCAATTGATATATTTACCCCTTTGGCTTATTTTTGTATCCCATTCATAATGTAAATCTTCTAAATAAACACTGTTTAAAAGAGCTAAATCGCTAATATTTCGGACCTACAAATTGACACACATGGGTTTCCAAACGTATATAATAATGTAATATGAATGTAAATAAACTGATTTACATTCAATCGTTTCCGTTTTTACTCTAATTTCAAAGCAGTTTTGTCCAGCGAAATACGCCAGAAGTCTCAACCGAATGGTAATCTCTAGCGACTGATTATTTCAATCTATACCGATAGTATTTATTGCGCATGCTCCCCAGATAAGAATATGGGGTCACCGTTTGACATGACTTGTGCAATATGTCTAACCTCGTTCTTCGGGTCGCTTGTTATAAATTGCGCTGAAACGCATTATGGTACACGATTCGTGTACCAATCGTAAAATGTTTATTTTGTCTTAAATATTGGATATCAGAAGCCCATCTTTTCCCGGTAAGATCACCACACCAATGTTGTTTAAAATTTACAAATAATTCGTGTTTTCAATCAATGTTGAAGGTTTTGGATGATACTGAATTAGAGGCTTAGCTACTTTAAGTAAACACCAGTAAACAATAACCAAACCGTATATAAACCAAATCTCAGGTACAGAACTATAGTCTGACCTTTGACATTTTAATCGACTCCACCAGGGATGATAAAATCACGGCATCTAACCTAGATTTTCATAACAAAATTATTGCGATTTTTATCTATATACATATTATAGGCCAGGACGCTCTTTTTTCCCGATTTATCATAGAATTTGGATACAATATTGATGAACTTTCTACGATTTCGTGACGATAAGTTGTCTATACCAATTAACACCCCCGGTTGACTTTCCTACACTTATTAAAACACACTATTGGATCTGGTGTATAATAATTTATTCACGGTATCTCACACTCAATGTGAAATATGATATATTTTCTTCTGATGCGTTTCGTCATTCTAATAAAGTATAAATCTTTAAGAGCCGTTCTTGATGAAAATTCAGATTAGTACTCCTGATATTCACACGGTTTTTAAATTAAAAAGAAAATTTTGATACCTTTTGTCTCATGTGATATTTTGATTACGTTCCCCAAGGTACCATTTACGAGTAGTCTCAAGATTGTTCTATATTTTTTAAGTTCCTGTAAATCAGAACCTAGTTTCCGGAACAGTAAGAGGACTTCCTTTTAACGCGGTCATATATTCTATTACAATAATTGAACTTTAAAATTGTGATACCTATTGTCTCATGTGACATTTTGCATTACGTTCCCCGTGGTACCATTTACGAGTAGTCTCAAGATTGTTCTATATTTTTTAAGTTCCTGTAAATCAGAACCTATTTTCCGGAACAGTAAGAGGACTTCCTTTTAACGCGGTCATATATTCTATTACAATAATTGAACTTTAAAATTGTGATACCTATTGTCTCATGTGACATTTTGCATTACGTTCCCCAAGGTACCATTTACGAGTAGTCTCAAGATTGTTCTATATTTTTTAAGTTCCTGTAAATCAGAACCTAGTTTCCGGAACAGTAAGAGGACTTCCTTTTAACGCGGTCATATATTCTATTACAATAATTGAACTTTAAAATTGTGATACCTATTGTCTCATGTGACATTTTGCATTACGTTCCCCAAGGTACCATTTACGAGTAGTCTCAAGATTGTTCTATATTTTTTAAGTTCCTGTAAATCAGAACCTAGTTTCCGGAACAGTAAGAGGACTTCCTTTTAACGCGGTCATATATTCTATTACAATAATTGAACTTTAAAATTGTGATACCTATTGTCTCATGTGACATTTTGCATTACGTTCCCCGTGGTACCATTTACGAGTAGTCTCAAGATTGTTCTATATTTTTTAAGTTCCTGTAAATCAGAACCTATTTTCCGGAACAGTAAGAGGACTTCCTTTTAACGCGGTCATATATTCTATTACAATAATTGAACTTTAAAATTGTGATACCTATTGTCTCATGTGACATTTTGCATTACGTTCCCCAAGGTACCATTTACGAGTAGTCTCAAGATTGTTCTATATTTTTTAAGTTCCTGTAAATCAGAACCTAGTTTCCGGAACAGTAAGAGGACTTCCTTTTAACGCGGTCATATATTCTATTACAATAATTGAACTTTAAAATTGTGATACCTATTGTCTCATGTGACATTTTGCATTACGTTCCCCAAGGTACCATTTACGAGTAGTCTCAAGATTGTTCTATATTTTTTAAGTTCCTGTAAATCAGAACCTAGTTTCCGGAACAGTAAGAGGACTTCCTTTTAACGCGGTCATATATTCTATTACAATAATTGAACTTTAAAATTGTGATACCTATTGTCTCATGTGACATTTTGCATTACGTTCCCCGTGGTACCATTTACGAGTAGTCTCAAGATTGTTCTATATTTTTTAAGTTCCTGTAAATCAGAACCTATTTTCCGGAACAGTAAGAGGACTTCCTTTTAACGCGGTCATATATTCTATTACAATAATTGAACTTTAAAATTGTGATACCTATTGTCTCATGTGACATTTTGCATTACGTTCCCCAAGGTACCATTTACGAGTAGTCTCAAGATTGTTCTATATTTTTTAAGTTCCTGTAAATCAGAACCTAGTTTCCGGAACAGTAAGAGGACTTCCTTTTAACGCGGTCATATATTCTATTACAATAATTGAACTTTAAAATTGTGATACCTATTGTCTCATGTGACATTTTGCATTACGTTCCCCAAGGTACCATTTACGAGTAGTCCCAAGATTGTTCTATATATATTTTTTAAGTTTCTCTAAATCAGAACCTAATTTCCGGAACACTAAGAGGACTTTCTTGTAACGCGGTCATATTTTCTATTACAATAATTGAACTTTAAATAAGCTTTCCAGTTATATTTTTTTTTAGATCCTTTCTTGTTTTATCTTTATTTTTAAATTTCTGAAGTTATCTATAATTATTGGTTAGTTTTTAAATAAAACTAGATACTGAGTTCGTTCGCATGCACGTAAAAGACGCCTTGACAGTTCAGATGGTGCAAGACGCCGAGGGTATACTTTGTACTCGTTCGCATGCGCGTGAAAGGATCCTTGACAGTTCGCTTGGTACAAAACCCCGAGGGTCTCCTTTGTATACGTTCGCATGCACGTAAAAGAACCCTTGATTGTTGGAATTCGACTAAGATGTTGTTGTTGTTTATTACAAATTTAACGTCCAATACATGATGATATGATATTATCGAAAGGTTAAATTAAATTTACATATATATAAAAAAAGGAATGGGTAAAAACATAGAGAAAAGAAAAAATAAGTTCTTGTATATCAAAATGTTAGTCCCGAAATGACTTAGTTTGTGTCGAGTGGACGTTAAACCCCATTTCTCTCTCTCTCTCTGTATATCAAAATGACACTTTAAAACACAGTGTTACAAGTTCACACGTGCAGTGGGTGAGTTATCTTCTCCCTTTGTCATAATAAAAACAAGTTAAAACATGAAGTCCAGCTGACTGATGTTTGGTGTCATCAGAGCGGATTAAAAAAAAAAACTCCGTGGGGAAAAGAATCCGACGAAGAGTAGATGGAATGTAGAAGTATGTCCTGTTTCATTATCCCGGTTCGTATAAATAATTTAGACGTTAAACCCCACTTCATTTCAAGTAGTGATGAGCGTCGTACACGAGGTAAGGTATGATAACACATTGAAGAACGCGTGATAATAATTTTATATAATTAACAAATGCTGTTGTAATATTGTATCAGTTAAGACTTTAGTTCTACTATAGAGACACGAGACGCAGTTTTCGAAAAATTGATTTTCGTAAAAGTTGACAAATTATCAATATTCGTAACACTCGTAAAAGAAAGGAGAGAAAGTTGATTTAAAACAGCCAATCCATTAAATATTTATATAATCAAGATCATTGATTTTTCATATTCCGTGTTTTAAGCTAGAAAAAATAAAACTTATTACAAGCCAATCTGATGTTCATTTTTCAATAGCTTTATTAATATCGTGAAGTGTTCAATGGCGGGACAGACTAACTTTCACATATAAATAATACTCTCTCCTCAATAAACACGAAACCAATTAAATACTAAATATAATTTGTGTATTATGTTACATGAAATTCATAAGAGACTGGAGGATGGTTATTTTTGACACAGAGATTAAACAAAAATAGAAAATAGCTGAAATTATATATTTATATTTAGGGATTCGAAGTTTCCTATTTTGTCAACTTTATTATGTTAAGGGGTTGTTTACGGTTAAGCATTTTCATTTAAGGTTTTTATATTATTTATGTTAAGGGGTTGTTTAAGGTTAAGCATTTTCATTTAAGGTTTTTATATTATTTATGTTTTAAAGTGCGTGTTTATCGCTTTGTAGTTCAGGCTTTGCTATGACTTTGAATGAAAAGGAGTGGGGTTGTGGTAGATGAGCGTTAGAGGACTTGGCTTTTGGATTTGAATATCACGGAATCCAATTTGAGTGTGGACCGAATAGAACCATCGGTATTTTTAAGCCTGGTTCTAACCCGTCAAAGATGGTGCCTGCTGTGCTGACAACCAAACTGCGCCTTGTCGTCCGGATGAGACGAAAAAACAAGCTCGCTCCGCCCACAGCCATGTAAACAACCTTAGGCATTTGAAATGTGAATAAAAGAAGACGGAAATGCTGTTCTTCTAACAATCCCCCCACCCCCGCATTGCACGTGTAACCATAAAAATGATATTTATTGTGTTGACGAGACTTTAAAGCCTCATTCTATTCCCTTTTGAATTAAGTATTTTTGTATTTATGAAATGAAATTAAATGGGTTTAACGTCCTACTGTTCTGATCCGACTGGGCTAATGAAGACGGGCATGCGTCATACAGTGTGCGATCAGGGAAATGTTGCCCGGACACCGGCGCTACGTTCTACGCGTATATCGAATTACAACTGCCAAGAGCTCTTTTACGTGCACGCCAATGTTTACACGAGACCTCGGTCTTTCGTACCACCCGAACGACTAGACAGTATGTCCTTGTCAAGCCCTCTGGAAACCACGCCGGAAAATTCCGATGAACTTTCTCGGCCACCACCGGGATCGAACCAGCGACCCCCAGGCTAGCGAGCCAGCGCCGTACTCCCTTAGCCACCATGGCTCCCTTTTGTATTTATGGTTTTAGAATATATGGTTGTGTTTTTTAAAGATGCATTATGTAAAACTAAAATCTGCGTATTACAGTATTTTGTTTTCGCTTCAAATGTTATATAAATTGTTACTTAGACATTTATTCACATGACAGGCCTATAATCAACTCTCTAGGTTATCAGATTGTGGAGATTTAAACGAATCGAAATACGATCGCCATTTAATGGTTTAATTTAAAAGGTAGAAGTCTCGATTAACAAGTGACATTGTTACGATAATAAACAATCTATGTCACATCTTGTCAAAACTTCAAACAGTGATAACTTCGCTCAGAATAAAATAATGTCAATGAAATTTTCAATATTATTCATTCTGAAGTATCTATTCTGCAACTATTATAGCAAGAAATGCTAGCTGTTTTATCTAAATCTTACATTGTTTTGGTGGTTTTGTATTTATGAGTACTTTTAAATACGTTCAATTGCATTAAACTCATATTAGAATCGTTCCTTTAATTTAAAAATAAAATCGCTTGACACCAGACATAGCAGGTCGTTGTGTTTCTTCAAATTCAATAAACGGAAGAAGATGGCTATCATGTATGGTAATAGAGATCTTCCTGTATTCTGCTTCTTCAAATCCCATCCTCTATTGCAACAAATTACCAACTGACCTAATTCACGTCTTCGTCAATGGACATTTAACCGTCCAAAGCTATCTCCAATTACTGTATCGTCTGTCTGCCATAGTTGTATAATAAACTCTATTTATTTATTTCAATATCTGACAATAAGATGCGGATTATAATGAGTGGACATCAGTTTGGTTAACTACCAGAGGTCATGAGACTCACCTTTGTTCTCTTGTTAACCCTTTAATAGCCTACAGACTGGACATCATTTAATCGTGTTAACTGGACATTCCCAATATCTTATAACTCTAAACGCCTACGTGACAGATGGTTACATCTGCATCAATGCGCCATTATCATTGAATTTTTCCGAAACTACATTTATTTCCGAATCGACAGGGCCCAATGATGATGTATGTTGTAATATTTCCACTTAGCAAAGGCCTGGGCCACCCGTTTTACGATACACTTTTAGTTTTCTCCTCACCCTGATGTAATTAGCGTTTGGACAAATCAGTTTTGTTTAGAAAAATAAAAGTGTTTAACGTATGTTGTCTCCTTCTGCTGTACCGATAGAGAAACAAGTTTTTTCCCATGCAGTATTCAGAATCACTACCCCCTCCCTACACATCCCACACCTCCCACATACTTAAACGCACCTTAGGTATCGACTCTTCGTGGATGTCTCTGGAAACTCACTTGATAGGTTTGATAGTTTTTGCCAGGTTTAAATTATCAGACCTTTCGATGCAGTCAAAAGACTACTCAGTTTTGTGTAAACTGCAATATTCTTTACTGTGACCGTTTCAACAAGTATAAAACGTCTTTTTTAAATAGATTTAACAAGAGTCAATCTCAAATCTCTATTTAATGTGCCATAAATATATTGGAACAAATCAAGTATTTTTTGTCATGAATGGACTGTTCTCGCCATCTTAATGGATGTGTAACAAAGAAACCCTTTATCGATGACAGAGGTAGTTTTTTTTTATGAATATTCTGACCCAGTTCTAAGTTTCAATGGTAGTAGTTCATAGCTATTAAACAGTTCTTCTTCTGTCCCCAGAGGCCATTAATGCTATATTCGTCCATTAATATTTTTCGTCCCATCCAAACAACTAGACACCAGCCGTGCCAGGCACTTCATCCTGCACCACATAACGTATCGTAGCTCGGTTTTTCGTCTCATTCGTACGACTACACACTGGCTTTTCCAGACCCTTCTCCCTACACCACTGAACAGGCGGAATTACGCCGAAAAATCGCAGGTAACTTTCTCGGCCAATACCCGGAGCGAACCCGAGACGGCCCGGTTAGCGAGCCAGCCACCGCGGCCATCACTTGTCCGGCTAAATCATTGCGTATTAGGGCGTTGATTTATATTGCTCTGTTAAAACACCTTTTGATTAGTATTACCGATTACTAGTTATAACACATACTAATTACTAATATTCTTGTATTCTCTCAACGGTATTCATTAACTCTGTTAATGAAGAAATATATGTTAAACTTCATAATATTAAGATAATACTCCTCCTCGAATTGTCGCCTGTATTAATCAATAATTGTTCTTCCATAAGAATGTGTTAGGGGTTACGCTAAGAATTGGGAACTTTTGATATTTGTCAATAAAATGTTTTAAATAAGTATAGTTTATTTGCTGTTCATTTACTATATAAGTGTCTCTAAATGATAAGTAATATGGATGTTTTTTCGATTGTCCGGTGGTACATTTGGATAAGACATAAGAAACATTGGGAAGGTACGGAGGTACATTTAGGTGACAGATAAGAAACATTTGGAAGGTACGGTGGTACATTTGAGTCTGTATGCCATCTTCTCTTTTGAAAGACTCCTGAATGGAAGTCAAGCTAGTAAAATCTGAAGGGATGCACCAAGGGTGCCTAATGACATGACTACCTCTGTGACAAGGATCTGTTGAAGATTAGTGTGGACATTAAGCAAGACTATATAAATCTTAAAGTTAATTAGATGTTTCCGTTAGACTAAACAATATCCAATATCCTTCTCCATAGAGAAACCATAAAAAACACAACAGTAAAACACACTATAATCACTCAACGCTATCAGAATATAGTTTAACGTCTACTCGACACAAACTCGGGACTAACGTATGGTTAAATTGTATTTCAATAATTCGTTTGCCCGTATATGTCTTAAGCAATGGAAGGAAACCTGAGGAACTGGGGAAAACTTAAACTAAGATACAATCGAAATTTTAAGAAATACTGCAATTCGATTGGCTGACCAGTAAAATCAATTTGCATATATCCAATGAAGTTGCAGTATTTCTTAAAATTTCGGTTGTAACTTAGTTTAAGTTTTCGTGAATAAGGGCCCGGGAGAAACCCACGAGGTTGGACAGGCGATGCTACTCCTTGTCACAGACTCAATGACAGACCTTGTGATCTAAAGCACAGGTGGTAGACCATTCGACCACCGATACTAAAACATTTAGAATTTAATTTAAAATATCAAAATCAGATAGGATGTTTTGCTTCTTGATTTTAAAACCGTTTGAAGGGAGTAGGACATCTTGGATTTTGACCTTGCTGTAATTGATGGAAATTGATTGCCTTTGGGGTTGAACTCTTATTTAAGTTTAGTAAGCGGAAGTCTGCCGCTGTAAAATCTGTAATGTGGTCATCTCGCAAAACACATTCAGTTTCACACCTTCAGTTTCCAATCGAAGCAAAAGCATAAACCGACAAGAGTCTCTAATTTGCATAAAGTTACAGATTTGACAAAAGAAAATATTTCGTAATTAAGGCACGAACATAAAGAAATCAAAACCAATTTATTTTATTGTCAGGATACAAAGTAAAAGTAAATTTTTACCATCGTAATTGGTTTTATTCTAAAAGCTGTACTAGATTTCTTGTAAATCTATTTCAAATTTCCAGCATTCCAAATTACGAATTTTGGCGGAAGATGGTAATGATGCGGTTGGTTGGCTCCGTCTTTAAGGTAGAATACAAGGACCGTATAATTATATACAATTGTGGATTCCCTTCCTTAACTTAACATGTGGGGAAGGTAATTCATCAGCCTACTTCTTTAAGGTAAAAGACAAGGACAGTATAGTTCCATGTAAGTGTTGAGTCCCCTTTTTACGGTAAAATATTAGGATCGTACAAATCTAAACAATTGTGGGTCCCCTTCTTTAAGGTAACATAAAAGGAAGATAGTTCATGAGCCCCCTTCTTTAAGGTAACATATAAGGAAGGTACAGTTCATGTGGCCACTTCTTTAAGGTAAAATATAAGGAAGGTAGTTCATGGGGCCCGTTCTTTAAGGTAAAATATAAGGATCGTATAATTCCGTACAAGTAGGTGATAAATCTTTGTATTAAGTAACGAGTATTATAGTCCACGTTATTGAATTGTACCATCTGGTGAGAGGCTGACATTAGACGTCAACACACACACACAGGGTGGATCGATACTTCCAACTTTTATCTAATTAATTAGAGAGAAAAAAGTGGGCAATCTCTGCCAATTTATAACAATGATTTATTGTGTTAGTTTTCCACTTTTTATCGTGAAAAACACTTTGTCGTAGTTAAGTAGTCCGGTGCTACATATGGTTCTGCTAAGTCTAGCAAACAGGGGCTTGACAAATTGAAAGTTCCTGATAAATCCTGTTATGTCTTATGGCACCATTGCTTGTGTAAAATAGTTTTATGTCTGCTTCCACCGAAGTGATATCGCCTAGTATTTTAAAAAAAGCAAAACAGATCAATGTTTGTGATAACCATGCGTATATATAATATATAATAAGAGTGAAATAAAATAACATTTGCCTAGGTCTAGTGGATTGAATAGCAGGACGGCGCAACCCATCATTGGAGTTTTTTTGGTCACTCAGTAATCTGTTCTACTCTTCCTTCTATTTTGTCGGCTCGTATTTTAGTACCTGGTTTTTGTCCTTTGTTTGTTTGTCCATTTCTTTGTTGATGGTTCGCTGAAGGTATTTTTATCAGTAGATATACCACATAAGTGGTGACCAGTGTTTTAGAAAAGTAAAGCTTATCAATGGATGGACGAATGGTTAGCGCGTGTGCGCTGCATCATAAGGTCTGTCCTTGAGTCAACTGGCCTGGTTTCGATTCTCCGATTGTGCGTGACAAGGAGTAGGGTCGCCTGTCCAACCTCGTGTGTTTTCTCCGGGTCCTCTGGTTTCTTCTCACTGCTAAAGACCCCTACGTGCAATTTTATTTTGAAATAAAAATTGAACCATTTGTCAGTCCCGAAATGACCTAGTTTGTGTCGAGTGGGCGTTAAACCCTCCCTCTCTCTCTCTCTCTCTCTCTCTCTCTCGCTCTCTTTAATTGAAATGAATCACTTTTTTTGAACATGTATATCATAATTGTACCGCTATTGGATAGAAGACATCGTCCAACAACATATTCCTCCATTGGTTTAAATACAATAACAGGTTTTTAAATGTCTGAAGTCTCGGGAGTAGTGGTGTTAGGTGTTTATCACGAGTCGATCAATCAAAATCTGGCTCAGTGTATAAGGCGATGGCTTACTAATGTAGCGGATTCCAACCCGATTTCGGCCGAGAGAGTTGGTTAAGTAGATCGTGGATTTGGCAACGTCAGTCAATATGTGATATTCTAAAGTATACAACAAAATTTTAGCGAGATGATGCTGATAGAAAAGTATATAATATATATTTTTAAAAATATGAACCCTGTTATAACTAACACCTTTACTTAAGCCGTTTGAAAGTTTGTCTATGCGTGATGTTTTAAAGATAATTTTCTGAAATTAACTATTGGTCTTCACAAACCTATACAATACTCAAACGGCGTCTTCTACTGCCAAACTCGCCTTTGAACATTCAATTTCGACTATGTTATAAATTTGTGCGCTTAGAGCATCAAGGAGGAATGTAATGAATTATCTTTAAAACAGCATTGAGGCTTCCGCTTAAATGAATAACTTGCAATATCCGTCAGAGAAACGGCGGGAATTGCACATAAACCCCATGTATCGTGGAATAAAAGTCCATGTTGCCGATGCTAGATATTGCGTACCAACGAAGTAACATGCTGGGTGCTACAGGTCAATCAAGAAAACCTATATATCCCCACACGAGACGACATAACGACCTCTTTTTTTTACTAATAAATTTGTGACATTGACATTTCAAGAAAACTTCATTACGAAAAAACTGTTCTAATTCCGTCTATAATTTTAAACAGACTATAAGTAATGTTATCTTCCTGGTTTTAAGTGTGTTGACAACCAGGAGATTTGTTGACAAAAGATATTCATTGCGCGTGTTCTAATGGTGCCGTAATGTGTTTATGCTATCTACTGGGTCAAAATCAGAGCACCTGGATACCTGCCTCGATCATTATGAAATTAATTTGTAGAATGTAGGCCGAACCCATGTAATGTGAATTATTGGGAGTTTTGATATCTAGTACTTAAGTGTTAATAGTAACAAAAGATATTGGGGTTTTGGCATTGGGGTTTTTGGCCTTGTGGTTAGTCCTAATAAAATACATTGGGGTTTTGTTCTAATACAAGACATTATTGGAACTAGTGTTCTAATGCAAGACATTGAGATTCGGATCACTGACTTTTATTTTAATACAAGATAATGGAGTTTTGTTCTTGGGTATTGGTCATTGGGTTTTGTTCTAACACAAGACACTGAAGTCATTCGAATTTGTTCTCATACAATACATTGGGGGTTTGGTATTGGGTTTTGCCCAAATGCAATACATTGGGGGTTTGGTATTGGGTTTTGTCCTAATACAATACATTGGGGGTTTGGAAATTGTTTTTTTTATCCGTTTACGGTCGGGTTCTAAAGAAACAAATACCCGAATCACTAAACACGTAGCATTAATGGTATTAACTCTGTAATTACCACAGTTTGGCTTGATTATTTACAATATTAAACACAGTGCGATTTTCAACTTTTCAAAAAGTCAATATTTTCGCGACTATATTTTCACATTACTGCAATTTATTGGCGTTTACGTTGAACATGGCATTCACGTCATTGACAATAACTTGAACCTTTGCTCTCTTATAACCAGAATACAAAGTAGAATTGAATTAGATTTGTAAGTCTAATTAAGAATGCATATCTACGACACCGCATTTTCGCTGTTTTGATTTTCGTGTGGTGATTTGCAGGTTATTTGTGACATAAATAGCAGATTTTAAAAGGTAGAATCCAGAGTTCGATTTTGATATTCTAGAAAAAACTTGTTGTGGGTGTTCGTGTGAAGAACTTTAATATGAATGGTAACACTCTTAAGTGTGTACCTCCAGAAAGTGTTAGCGATGTGAATAACGAGAGGCGTTCGGGGGATGAATACCTCACACAACTCTTTATACTTTAGTAAATTAACACTGTTAATTTTTAAAATTCCGTTGTAAAGTGTAAGGTCTTCCTGGATAATCAGATATTTGGGATAAAATCGCAAACTTCGTCATTTAACAATGGTAAATCATTGCTAATTGTATCAAGGTCCTGGATAATCAGGTATCTGAGATAAGATTGAAGTTCGGGACAGTATACTTTTTTTTAAATTGCTTGCTTCCTAGTTTCAGTTAGCAATATTTTCGTATTGGGCAAACTTTTTATGGGAGTATGGGCCTAACATAAACAATTTTGATTTTTTATTTCATATAGAGATAAAATTACTCATCAATTTTCAGATGTAGTTAAAGGCTCTGATTGGCTGGATGGGTTCATTCAGTCGTGGAAGTTGACGTACGCTTCCACCTTTCCAGATATCGCAGACAAAAGTGTGTGCTACGGACTGACTTGCCCTTTGTACTCGATTTTTCGTGAAGGTCTTGAACCTTAAGAGACGTTTTAGGACTAAAGTACAACCTCACTTCGCATGACAACACGTGTCAGCCGAACTGGTTTTGTTTTTTTGGGTTTTATTGTTTGTTTTTTTATGGGTTTTATTGGGGTGTTTTTATGGGTTTTATTGGGGTTTTTTTTCTTATTATGTCTGTATTTCTATTGTTACAGAATGTTGCTAAACAGATGGGATTAGATACCAGAAAAAGTTCTTCACTGTGGAAAGATCGAGCTCTTGTAGAAGTTAATATTGCCGTCTTACACAGTTTTCAGGTAAAAAAAAAGATTCATTTGCTTTAATAGTCGTATATAAAAGAAAAGGAATTTGCTCTATCATGATGATAATAGATTAATCTTGAGCAAACTTTCAAAGTATATTTCAGCTTGAACTATAATAGAATAATCGCCAGTATAAAACATAATAACATATTATTTTAACTGGCACAATGTATGATAATATGAATAGAGTCATTGTTCATATTGTCTTATTCTACAAAATCAATAGACGTATTAACAAGACTGCTAATATTTATAAATCTCTCATTTTTCTGGGTAAATAATCATTGAATAATAACCATGTATAATAGGATTATAAAAGAAGCTATAGGATTAATGTCTCTAGCCATGTTCATAATAAACAACAGTCCAGACACAAAAGTAAATTCAGACATCCTTGTTGCAACTTTTATTAATCCGTTATTGTTCAGACAGAGATTAGGATAGAAACATGTGCTGACGTACATATGACCTTTACTTAATTATCAGATATGGACGAACATTCATTTAACTAAAAGATATTATCATTTATCGACTAAAGATAACCAGCAAATAAAGTCAAGTAAATTAATAAAAGATATAAAATATCATAATTTGGTTTAAATAACAATATCTGATATTACTTACCCAAAAAAATACCAACTAATACCATCGTTTGATATTACTTATTTAAATTAATACCAACTAATGCCAAGAAATATCAAGTAATTTAACAAGTAATTTGTGAAATATCAAGTAATTTATGATAGATTACTTCATTAGCAAAATATCAAGTAATTACTGAAATATTGAATAATATCAATTAATTGGTGAAATATCATGTAAAATATTATTTTTACAGACTTCAGGAGCAACTATAACAGATCACCACTCTGCATCAGAATCGTTCATGAAACATCTTGAGAATGAACAGCGACTACGTGGTGGTTGTCCTGCTGACTGGGTCTGGGTTGTTCCCCCAATGAGCGGATCACTTACTCAAGTTTTTCACCAAGAAATGCTACTTTACAAACTGAAACCTTCGTATGAATATCAGGTAATCTCAAAAGTGTATCATAATTCTGAAGAAAACTAGCAATCTTGTATCTTTGAGAATTGCTGATTGTATACCAGCCAACTCGTACGCCCGGCATCAAGGCAATATTTGCATTCCATCATCTAAATTGAAACATTAGTACTCAAAGCACAATTAGAAACTCACCTGTTCAAGCAAACGTTAAGCGTCTATATAATTACTTACTTTTGAAAGCGGAGGGTTGGGCGGCCGAATGGTTAACGCGTGCTGTTTGGATCATAAGTTCTGCCATTGAACTAAGTGGTGTGGTTTCAATTCCCCACTTGTAGGTGACAAGGAATTGGGTCGCCTGACCAACCTCAATGGTTTTTTCAAGGTCCTCCGCCCCCCTCCCACCCACCGCTAAAGACCTAGTTTGTGCCGAGTGTACGTTAAACCCATCTCTCTCTCTCTCTCTCTCTCTCTCTCTCTCTCTCTCTCTCTCTCTCTCTCTCCCTCCCTCTCCTTTTAAAAGCGCTGTGAGCTGGCCAAAGGATGAACGTCTTCATTACTGGCCAACTCCCAAAACGAGAAGTAGGCTATGAGGTATTCTAGGAATATTAAATAGGAAGATTTCATGCTTCATGGATACTGTAATTTTACTTGATATTAGACACTCGTACAAATCATATCAATCCATTAGACTGTTAACAAAATAAATGTATTTTTTGAGAAAAAGCTATGATTTGAACTAAATTGGTTTTAATTTGTAGTCAGAAGTTTTACAAGAAGACACCAGATAAATTGTTTATGGGGCATATAGTAACTGGATGAGAATAACACATGCCACAATTATATGGAATACAGGTTACTTAAAGAGTTTATTAAGCGACGTTTCGACGAGGGTTCTCCCGTCTTGCTGGATAAAGACGGGAGAACCCTCGTCAAAACGTCGCTTAATAAACTCTTCAAGTAACTTGTTTTCCATATAATTGTGTCATGTGTTATAATACACCAGATGTTTGATGTATTTTCTTTTTAATGCCTAATATCCTGTTTTTGTTTTAATTAGGAGGAAGCATGGAAGACACATATATGGAAGAAAGACCGGGATAAAACCAAATCTTCAGACAGACCTAAACGGAAATTTGGATTTAAAGAATTAGCTAGGTAAAAGAATAATTGAAATAATTATTGTATCATAAATTATAAACCTTGAGAAACATTTAGCAATTGATTTATGATATAATACTAGAACACATTTTATATGGATACAATCATTTGGTTTATTATACTGCAACGTTTCAACACGATTTCACAAGTTGTTTTCAAGCAAATACCTAATGTACACGATTTCACAAGTTGTTTTCAAGCAAATACCTAATGTACCTAGGTATTTGCTTGAAAACAACTTGTGAAATCGTCTTGAAACGTTGCAGTATAATAAACCAAGTGATTGTATCCATAATAAGTGTTCTAGAATTATATCATAAATTAGTATGTTGATGTTAACTTTGGACATCATCGCTACATTAACTGATTTTTCACGATAGCCTAACGCTACTGTAAAAAAGTAAATTTTTGATTTTCAGAATTCTAAAATTCATTGTTTTATTTGGAAATAGTGTAAAGTCTTTAACTTTCTGCTATATTTGAAAAGAGCGCTTAAAAAGATGTAAAGTTTTAATTATCCAGAATTGATGACTTGTGTGCTACATTTTAACGTTAATTGTGTATAAAATAAGTAAATTCTTAATTTTTCAGGGCTGTGAAATTCTCTGCTAAGTTAATGGGCAAGGCTTTAGCTAGAAGAGTCAAGTGTACCATTCTTTATGCTACAGAAACCGGTAAATCAGAAAGATTTGCTCGAACTCTCTGTGAAATTTTCAAACATGCATTTGATGCAAAGGTGAGTATGTAGATTAACTTAGCTTTAGTAGATGTCATGGTGAGAAATTATCTAATTAAGGTAGAAAAAAAAGGGAACAGCTGTATATTTGGATCTGAATCTTTAATTTATTAAAATAACAAGAGAACGCAGCCATCAATATCTACCGCCATTGTGTACCGGAAACTCAAAACATTATTAAATCCAAGAGATTACTGAGATGAAATGAAATGGGATTTAACGTCCTACTGTTTTGCTCCTACAGGGCTAATGAAGACGGGCATACGCCATACAGTGTACTATGAGGATTATTCCCAGGCAGCGGCACTATGGCCTACTCTTATATCGAATTCCAACTGGCAAGGGATCTTTTTCGCACACGCCAATGTATACACGGGACCTTGGTTTTTCGTCCCATCCGTACGACTAGACTGCAGTCCTTGTCAGGCCCTCCGTCCTGCACCACTGACAAGGGAGGAACCACGACGGAAAATGTCTTATATTAAATGAATGCATAACGACTTATAAATACTGTTATTTAAGTGTACGACTTATAAATAATGCTATGTATTAAGTGAATCTATAACGACTTATAAATAATGTTTTGTATTAATTGTATTGTAGGTCGTATGCATGGATGAATATGACGTCACTGTGTTAGAACATGAAAATTTAGTATTAATTATAACCAGTACTTTTGGTAATGGTGATCCCCCAGAAAATGGAGAGGTACGACTTCTTTATAGATTTTTCAATATATATCTTACCACTTTTCATTATGAGAATTGTGTCAAATATCCTACCATTTTTCATTATGTAAATTTTTCATGTGATTTTGCAGAATTGGTCTAGTGAAATTTAAACATTGGCTAGTGGGTAGACAAAATCCATTGCGCTTTCAAGACGATATATCACAATATACAATTTGCAAGACCTTTAAATTTGGATTCAATATAATAAGAAAGAAACAAGATGGTGTCATGTGCCATTGTCATAGAATTTTGCCAATTGACATCACACTGAGAACAATATTTATGTGCTCTGAGCATACTTTTGTTACGAATATAAATATCATTAATTGATTTGTGAGGGTTTTTTTTTTATTTTATTTACAGATTTTTGCTAAAAGTTTATTTGAAATCAAGACTCATGATGAGTCATCTGCTGAGTAAGTTTAATATGCCTTACTTCCTTATTCCTTTGTACTTGTCGTTCTATTTCATTTGCCAATTGGTCTTTATTTTGTTTACGGCATTTAAAATATTCATACTTAATAGACTGGCTCTTGGAAAACATATTACAGAACTAAATACCTACTATTTGTAGGCTTATTAGTCGCAAAATTAACCTAAATAAAGAGTCAGTCCGACCATTTAAACTTTTTAAATTAATTAAGGAGCTTCTAATGTGTATAATGGGTTTTTTTATTGGTTTTTTTTTATAGAAGTGACTTCAAGTCATCGTCGTACATCAGAATGAGTTCTTCAAGTGATAAGAGCATAAAAACGGCACATGATAATAAAGGAGTGGACGAGAAGCACGGCGAAGATGATAATCTATATATGGAAACGGGGCCATTAGCAAATGTTAGGTAAGTTAATAAAAGAATTACTAGTTGTTTTTATTAACAACTTTGTAGACTGTAGGTGGTGCAGTTTCAGATGTTCTGTGATTTCAATACATTATATATTAAATTAAATTGCATTACATTATATATTAAATTAAATTGCATTACATTACACATTAAAATGTATTACACATTACATTATACATTAAATTACATTGTATTACGCATTTAATTGCATTGCATATGATATTGCACATTACCATTATATTACACATTAAATTTGATATTAGATTATACATTACTTTGGAATATGGTTTGGGGATCACGTGGCTAAGTGGGTAAGACGCTAGCTCGCTAGCCTGGAGGTCGGGTGTTCGATCCCTGCATTGGCCGAGAAAGTTCATCCAGATTTTCCGGCGTGGTTCTCCCTTGTCAGTGATGCAGGACGGAGGGGCTGACAAGGAAAGCTGTCTAGTCGTTCGGATGGGACGAAAAACCGAGGTCCCGTGTACACATTGGCGTGCACGTAAAAGATCCCTTGGCAGTTGGAATTCGATATAAGAGTAGGCCGTAGTGCCGCTGTCCGGGCAAAATTTCCCTCATAGTACACTGTATGGCGTATGCCCGTCTTCATTAGCCCAGGTTAGGAGCAGAACAGTAGGACGTTAAACTCCATTTCATTTCATTTCATTTTGGAATATGGTTGATGTCAGTTTCCCAGAGTCTTTCTGAGAATTCGTTTCACTGTGTTTTTGCTCTTAATAAGTGTGTTGATGACAATTTGTTTCTTTACTGAAACAATATGTTTAATTGCCTTCTATTTGATATCGTTATGTGTGTTTGTGATACTTCGTATATTATATATTTTAAATGCCGAATCTGGTCTCCATCCTTCGTCATGTTTAAAAAATTGAATTTCAATAGCACACCCTCAACACCAATTGTGAGTACATGCGTATTCGTTCAAGTTGTGACTAATTTATAAAAGAGAAGCCTTTTTATGTGCTGTCACATTTGATATTTATTACAATTTACAGAACACTCTTTTAAACATTTTCCATTTTTGTATTTACACATAATTGAATATCTTTAGTCTAAGTTTCTCTAGATATAGTTTGTATAATAAAAAGTACAAAAACAGAAAATAATTGTTTGGATATTTCCATAATTACTGGTATTATATTTGTAATAAACATCTAATGGGGTGGATATCTGGAATAGGTGGCGCCAATAATCGTGCGTAGTTTTTGTATAGAGTTTTCAATGAACCAGCGGAGCATTACTGGAAACATGAAACTCGCATATTATTTGTGAAACGGCTTAAGTCTGTTCTGTTGAACGAGGTTTGATAATCGTGCACCAGTTTAATGGAGAGGGTACTAGTCTCGATCGCTCCAGGCTAAATATTGTAGAAGCGAGGGCTATTTGAACTGGGTAATCGGGGCGAAAGTTATTTAACCTTAGAGGGTTAGGGGGTTGGGGGGGGGGGGCAGTAAAAACAGATGAGCCCCCAGATCCATTCACTTTATTTGATATTTGTTGTTTATTTCTTCCAATATATATGTATTCTGTCTTGTCCGCAGGTTTATCTTGTCGATTTTGTTTTGCGTTTAGTGCGGTTTTCCTGCACTTACTATGAGAGATATTTTCATTTTAGGCTACACGTAACTTCATTTCTGAAAGTGCGTTCCAGAATATATTAAATCGATGATTCAAATTCGTCAACTCCGTGCAATAGTGCTCAATTGAAATATTCCAATATTCCAGTAGTACTCAGAACTCGGGCAAAGCAATCCACTATCTTTAACTCCGACCGTTTTCAATTTATAACGTGTCCAATGCTTTATTCGGTCAAGCTCGTCCTGTGAATGGAAACGCCACGCTATTTCTCTGTGCTGGGAAAGTAATCAGCGCGATCTCAATGAATTGTTAAACGAGGCCATTTATGTGGATCAGTAGAGAAGTAATAATTATTTTATTTTCCCCGAAGGAGTTTGTGGTTTTTGTGTCTTTCAATGCAATGTCCAAGGCCAATATTACTAGATTTGTCAATACTTTAAGTAGTGGATTAGAAATTTGGAGCATTTTACATAAATCACACTGAATCTCTGTTGATATGTCGTGTTTTTTCTTGTAACAAATACCATTTTGTTTTTGCAAACATTTGCTGTATAGTAATATAGGATATTTAAAGTTAGTCGAATTGAGTTGGGATTTTTTACGTTACAAAACCAATCTGGGGGATGACATGTGTTGATTATTTTGTACATGGCCGCTGATTTGCAGTACTGTAGAGTACTATAGTGTCACCACGGCTCAAAAGATTTATCTATATCAACCACATCAATGCCCTAAAACCAGCAATGTCGTTCTATGAAAAGGCGTGGGATTGGTGTATTATAATTTTGCGATATCATCGCATTATTACAATTTAACTAAAGTTTCACCACGATTCCAAGAATTATCAACCGTATGCCCGAACAGCAGTAGAGAATTTCTGTGAAAACGTGTGGGATTTAGGGTATTGTAATTTTGCGGCATCGTCGCATACATGACAGATAATAAATAGGTCGGAGGTATTTCGTTGCTAAGTAACTACGCCCTTTGGGTTACTAAGTCGGTGTATCCACATCAAATGCACATTAGTCAAGGCAGATACGTCACTCTTGATTTCTCAATGTTCCATAACATTATATTGGACATAATACACACACTTACGTCACCATAACTACTTTTTGTATAATGAATATTGAGAAATCAAATTAACAGTGTAAACCTCACATTTATTTTCCCATAATATGTATCCTAATATTTTCATTAACAACAAACTCTACATTTCCCGGGTAAATTGATATTCCCAGCAGAGAACACATATCTACATGGTAACAAAACAATTCTATACAGTTGGGTAGAATCTTACAATAATGCCAACTCGGTTAACTTTGTCGTTTTCAACTTCTTCCGGTGAACGACTTAATAGATTTCAAGCAAATTTGGTAGGTATGGTACTTATTGCCTGGTGGTGCTTATTCAGAATGTGTCAAAGAAGTCAGTCGAACTGATCTAGACGAGGGCTTTCAAAAAGAGAAAATTTAGACATCTCAACTCATTTTCAAAATCTACTCCGTTCTCGGCGGCAATGACGCAGTGGGTGCACATTAAAAGTGAAAATTTAGACTTGATCGCAAATTTAGTAGATTTTTGTTTGTTTGTCGGTCCTCATTCAGATTTATTCAAATAAATTTGATTGGTCCCATAGGGGCGGAGCAGTGGTACATTAAAAGGGGCAATTTTGCTGCTAATCCAAGAACAAGCAAATGTTGACAGAGAAATTATTAAGATATTGATAGTTTAATTCCATTCTGTGATGGTCGATTTAACTTACTTGGGCTATTATTTTACACCCATTTCTCAATGTCAGAATATTCGAATGGTGTAGTATGGTGTCAATCACTGGATTTTTTGTCTGTGATATTGATAGTCATTCGGGTGGGTCGAAAAACAGGTCCTGTATACACATAGGCACGCACGTAAATAAATGATCCCTTGATGGTTGGAATTCGATATAAGAGGGGGTCATAGCGCTGCTGTCCGGGCATAATGTGCCTCATAACACACTGTATGGCGTATGTCGGTCTTCATTAGCCCAGTTGGAGCTGAATAGCAGAGCAGTAGGCCATCAAACCTCATTTCATTTTATTTGACTATGATATTACCGTCAGTGGAAGAGGGTGTTAAAGGACAATATTGGTGTCAGTCATTATTACATATGTGATAGAACTGGTTAAATAAATTCCAAATATAATTTCAACACAGAGATCATTGCTATGGGAGATGTGTAACAAGCACGTGAAGAAACGGGAAGTGACGCCAAACATGAGACAAACACGAGTTATCCTTCTATATAACTTACTGAAGTAACGAGCGATAACAGACAAACGATCGAATTTCATTTCATTGATAGTTCCGTTTAAGATGAAAAGTTATTATATGGGACGGCGAGAGGGAGGTTATCTCACAATTCAAAAATAGAATTGGCTGTCACTAGATAAGGGAAAACGAGAAAAATAGAAAAATCCCGTGCATTCCCCCGTTTTTATTCATTCTGTTCTTAATAAAAAACATGGTAATGCACGGAATTTTTCTAATTTATTCGTTATCTCCCGCAGCAATGATCTCTGTGTTAAAATTATATTTAGGAAGTATTTAACCAATTCTATCACATATTTTATAATGACTTCACCAATATTGTCCTTTAACCCTGCGGCATGAATCAACCAACTTCAACTGACGCAAATTATTGTGATATTTAGCTATAAAGTCCTATTCAATTAATTGATATCTTCCTTTTCTGTTTGTAGATTTTCTGTGTTTGGGCTAGGGTCTAGAGCCTATCCTAACTTCTGTGCCTTTGCTAATTACATGGACAAAATGTTGAGTGAATTGGGATCAGAGCGCATTTATAAAATGGGAGAAGGTGATGAACTCTGTGGCCAGGAAGAATCTTTTAGAAACTGGGCTCAAGAAGTGTTCAAGGTAATATAAATATCATTTTGTTTTTCAGTCTTGTACCAAAAGGCTCACAGGAAAAGTTCCATTTATGAATTTTGTGGTTTTGATTTTTGGATAAAACTCCATTTATTAAAATATTTTTGGCTTTGACTTTTGGGATAAAGTTCCATTTTGTACTATATTTAGTTTTGATTTTGGGATTAAGAGTGTAATTTGTCAGTTCCGGGGAGATGGTGGAGATGTCAGCTTTTCATACCCACTGAAAGCTTGACGGATCCAAAAGAGATGAGCACGTAAAGCATATCATAATATAATAACCAATGAATTGGACTTTAAAATTGTCAGAAGAATAGGGGTTGAATAAATCCCGTTTCATTTTATTTTAGTTAGGATCGTAATAAAGAATAACAACATAAAAATCCATTGTCCTATGACTTCCTTTATTCTGTTCATTTAATCCGTTTGTCTTAGACAAATCACTTCTCTTATTCCCAATTAACAAAATTATTTACGAGTGCTTCTTTTAAATTACGTCACAGCCTAATGACATCTCTGTCTTATAATTTAGTCTGCGTGTGAAGTATTTTGTCTGGGTGATGACGTCAATATGTCCGAGGCTACAGGAGCCTTGTCCAGCACAGATCATACATGGCAACCTGATAAATTCCGATTGACTCCCATGGATAATGAGAAGGAAATCGATTTATGTGAAGGTAATTTGGTTTATAATCATTTATCCTTCAAAGAATGATGAGTATTTTGAGAAACCGATTAATGTAATTGTATGTCTCAACTACGTTCGTCGTTAAGTTGGACAGAAAAGCAATGACCACATAGTCCGATTTCTAAATTACCTCGTATTGTTTACTTCGACAAGATTTTGAATACATAAATACAAAAACATGTGTTAGCTTTATAAACTGATACTCCAAAAATAGATGTTAGCTTTATAAATTTTAAATTGATAATCCAAAAACACGTGGTAACTTTATTGGTTTCTAAAATTGATGCCCCAAAATAAAAATAAAACAGAAAACAGGTTTTAGCTTTTTAAACTTCTAAAATGATACTCAAAAACATGTTTTAACTTTTAATATGATACTCAAAAAAAACCAACATATTTTACCATTATAAACTTCTAAATGGATACTCATATAATGGTTTTAGCTTTATACCTTTATGATATTTAATTCCACAATGGCCTTATCTTCTCGTCCTTAATCCCAATTTAAATTTCGCTCCAAGAAAATCACCGGAAGATTACAATATTATATTACATAATTTAATCTGAGTTATTTCCATATATTGTAGCATTGTCTAAACTACATAGTAAAACTATTCTACCCTGTAAAATGATGGAAAGAAAACAATTACAGTCTACAGAATCTAAGTAAGTATACCTGTTAATAACCACGAAATTCTTGAACATCCAGCCCAAAATCATATTTAACACAACGGTGCATGTATACTTTATTTGCATTGAGTAAAACCCTACCTAGTAACTTTAATATCCACGTAATTCTTGAACATCCAGACCAGAAATACAGAAGTAAACATATGCATTTCTGAGCGTGGATGTGTCAATATAGCGATGCATGCATACTTAATTTTCTTAGAGTAAACTCATAACATACGTTTACCGACAATTGCTTAATGTACTCAGTAGACTAACGTATCTCTGTTAGTTAATGACCATGAATTTTTTTTACATCCAGAAATAAGCAGACATTATGCAGTGTAGACGTGAATATAAAAGTACATGCATACTTTATTTGCATAGCGTAAAACCATACTATACCACCACAAACAATACGTTACCGTATTATATGAACTCTTACATCTGGTGCTACTTAGAGATAAACAAGAGATATTATACGAGAGGGTTGCGTGTCACAGAGCTATAACAGTTGGTGTCATTAAAAGCTGAATGATAGCTACAAATTATTTAGACTTGAATAGCGGATTGCTACTTTCGCTTCAATGTGTAATTTAGAAATTGGCGTTATCATAAATAAGGGGTCGGGGTTATTTTCAAAATATAACCGCCCGAAGTGAAGCATCAATGTTCTTTTAATCATGGAATCATCTTTTCTTAAATCATAATCAGTAATTGTAGTGTTTCATCCTGATCGAGAAATCCTGCATGATAGTTTCCTTTATTATAGTCACTGATCGTCGTTTGATTTTTTTCGGACAATATCTAATTCTCCATGACACAATCCACCCCAAGATATACTCAGATTGATAATTCATTATTTATTTATTTAATGAAGAAAATAAGAATATCTACGATAGAGAATCGGGTTGAAAAAAAGACCACTAAATATTGTATCTATGTGGTACTGGCTTGTTGAAATTGTTTACAGAAGCTGCTGAATGCTGCACAATTTTCTGTTCATCATATCTTTGTAACGTTAGGTCTAAATATTAAGGCCAACTGTCAAAGGTCACGGGATGTAAACAGGGCTAGCGCTAACCCTAGCACTAACCCTAGCCCACAATCTCGTCAACAATCACGTGCCGTAAACCCTATTGACAACTCGCTACCTTGACGAAATCTGCAGTTGTCCTTAATATTTAGACCTGACCTTTGTAATTACTTTAAGAACTGAACCACTTTTGAACAGTTGTTCCCTTTAAAGTCTCCGCTTTAACAATACAGTAGTTTGCAAACCCAAAGGATCCAAAATCAATGGCTTTATTGACCACATTTAACAATTCTACATACTTTATTTATGATATAATTATTTAATTGTAGTCGTGAAACTATTCTACTAAAGATGGACACCCAAGGAGCATCAGAATTATTATACATGCCTGGTGACCATGCTGGTATATTTCCCGCCAACAACCCAGAACTGGTGGCCGCCATCTTAGCTCGACTACACAATTCACCCCCACCAGATCAGTTAATACGTCTAGAATTCTTGACAGAAAAAAACATGCCTTTAGGTAAAGTAAAGTATTAATGTGGTTTAAAATATAGAAACCTAGAAAAAATAATCAAGGAACACATGCAGATCCCTAATCTTCATAAAAAACGTAATCTTTATGTCTGACATGAATGTTTCCAGGGCATTTGTACAAAAATCTCTAGAATAATATTAATAAAGAGATCAATTTTTGCTTAATCCATTTCATTTTCTTTTTTTCTTAGGAACAATAAAGAGTTGGGGACCATATGAAAAGATGCCAGTTTGTACACTAAAGACTGCCTTCACGCGCTTCCTTGACGTCACCACGCCACCGTCACAGTCTCTCCTTCAATCATTGGCTGCACAAGCATCACGTGACACAGACAGGGAACAATTAGAACTATTAGCGACTGTAAGTTGAGATTGAGAAATAACATAAACTTATATCATTACCTTTGATACCGAAGATTTATTTATAGAATACCCAGAGAAGGTCTAAGAACACGAAATGAAATAAAATGGGGTCCTATATTTCTTCACTGACTGGGCTAATAAAGATGAGCAAACACCAGGCAGTGTACCACGAGAGAAATGTTGCCCAGGTAGCGGCGCTACGGGCTACGGCCTACTCTTATATCGTCAAGGATCCTTTTTACTTACACAACAATATGTACACGGATCTCCATTTCTATTCCCCGGCGTGGTTCCCCTTTGTCAGTGATGCAGGACGGAGGGCCTGACAAGGACAGCTGTCTAGTCCTTCGGATGAAACGAAAAACCGAGGTCCCGTGTATACATTGGAATGCACGTAAAAGATCCATTGGCAGTTGGAATTCGATATAAGAGTAGGCGATAGTGCCGCTGCCCGGGCAAAATTTCCCTCATAGCACACTGCATGGTGCATGCCCATCTTCATTAGCCCGGCATAGGAGCAGAACAGTAGGTCGTTAAACCCCATTTCATTTCATTTCATTTCCATTTCTATTCCGATCCGAACGACTATGAACTTTCTCGGCCAACACAGGGATCCAACATAAAGTTTTACTCACTAGCCCAGTCGGAGCAAAAAATAAAATAGAAAACTAAACTCCATTTCATTTCATGTCTTACTCACTGAGACACCGCGACTACCTTTGTTATGTGAAAGAAACGTCAATAATCTGTGATGTATCAATTCTATGTCCCAATGAATATACTTTTGATATATTCTGAGTTCGTAAAAACCTACAATAGAACCGATATAAGTAGGTCAGTTCTTAGTTAGGCTATTATGGTATTGATAGTTAAAATAGAAATAGGTCTAATTAAGATTAATCAAGAATTAAAGGAAATGAAATGAAAATGAAATGGGGTTTTACGTCCTACTGTTCTACTCCGACTGGTCTAATGAAGACGGGCATACGCCATACAGTGAGCTATGAGGGGCATTCCAACTGCCAATAGATCTTTTACGTACATGCCAATGTATACACGGGACCTCGGTTTTTTGTCCCACCACCCGAACGACTAGACAGCTGTCCTTGCAAGGCCCCCCGTCCTGCACCACTGACAAAGGGAAACCACGTCCGAAAATCCCTATGAACTTTCTCGGGAATGCAGGGATCGAACACCCGACCTCCAGGATAGCGAGCGAGCGTTTTAGCCACCGTGGCTCCCGACTCTTAAAGGAGCTAAACTTCGACAAAGACAAAGCTTTCCATAATTTTCGAAATTAAATACACGAATCTGAATTCAATACGGGTCCATTTAAATCAATGTTGATGTTGTTATCTTGCTGTGAAAATATGAGGTCGTAATATACAATATTTAAGACACTTTGAACATTTATGATCAATCCACCAGGCATGTGTACTCTATGGTTTTTGTAATGAACAAAGTAGTGATGGCTGATTCACAAACAACAAAATAATATCAAAAATAACTTATACGACTGCCGTTCGATTTGGACTGTTCACGTATTTCACCAAGCATAACTGATCAGAAATTACAATAAAAAATTGATATACAAATCACTTTATATACATTAATATTTCATTAAGATGTACCTTTAGACCCATTTTTGTCTATTTTAAGAATCCAAGCAATAGAACCATATGCCCTTTAAATACGATGGGTTTTTGTTTCAAAGAATTAGCTACATTATAATCCTCTGTTGCAGTTAACCAATAAAGTAACGATTTAAATAGGAACCCTATATTGGAATTAGCTTCATATAATCGTCTGTTTTTGTATTTGTATAGATGTTTATAATCTGACCAAGCTAATTGATGAAATTTGTCAATAAATTATATAAATTAGCCAAGAACGAAATGGGCTTCCTGGTAATTTTCTGAAATAATACGACATTAATTGTTTATATTTTTAACATTTATTACAAGGTTAACTATGTTATGTATGTTTGGATTTAAGACAAGACCACCCATAGTGGGGTTGGTCGGCAATGCTAACATAACATTCTAATTATAATATTATAACATTATAAGTATATTCTAATTATAATATACTATTCAAAAAAAGTAGGGGATATTTGATTTTTAAGTGTTATTAAAGTCACCTAATGAAACTGACGAAGAAACAAATGACAAAATGAACTGAAGTTCACATTCATCGATTTATTCCAAATGATCGTTAGACTAAGTAAGGCACAGACTGACCATTATAAGGGTAAAATGATACCCGGGGTCAAACAGCAAAGTTACCACAGCATCACAACCAAGTCAGTAACGGGTAAATCCTCCTCTGTTTGCCAAACAAGCATTGATCCGACGTGGCATACTCCTAATGAGACGTCTAAGGTCATTTTGGTCCAGATTGTCCCATTCCTGTTGCAACGCAGCAGCAAGTTCTTGGACATTGGCAGGACGTTGTTGACGTTGACGTAACCCCTGTCCAAGCATGTCCCAGACATGCTCGATGGGGGAGAGGTCGGGACTCAGTGCTGGCCAAGGTAATGTGGTGATGTTCTGTTGTTGGAGGTAACCTGTAACGATCCTGGCCCTGTGACATCTTGCGTTGTCATCCTGGAAGATGAAACGGCGGCCATGACGTCGTGCAAACGGCACAACATGGACTGCCAAGATGTTGTCCCGGTAGTACTGGCCTGTAACACGCCCTGCAACAACATGTAAAGCCGTTCTTCCAGCAACAGTGATGCCTCCCCACACCATAACAGAACCACCCCCAAATCGATCATGTCTGATGACGTTAACGTCTTGGAAGCGCTCGTTTCGACGACGCCACACCCTCCTACGTCTGTCCAAAAAATCAACAGTCAACCTTGACTCATCTGAAAACATCACATTGCTCCAGCGTCGATTATCCCAGTGTTGACGATCCCTACACCAACGACGTCTTGCCTGAATGTGATGATCTCTCAAACAAGGGATCACGCGAGGACGTCGGGCGCGAAAGTGACCCCTATGCAGTCGATTCCGAATCGTCTGGCCACTCACTCTCACACCAGTGTCTGTTTGAAGACGAGCGCTGATCTGATTTGCTGTGATGACACGATTTCTCAAGGCCAAGGTACGGATAAATCGATCCTGGGCTTGAGTTGTCGCCCTTGGTCGACCTGAGCGTGGTCTGTCCTGTACAGATTGTGTATCACGGTATCTGGACCATAGCCTGCTTATGACAGACTGAGAAACATTCATCGTCCGCGCCACAACCGCCTGTGTTGTGCCGATCTGTAGCATGCCAAGGGCACGTAACCTTTCATTTTGGGTAAGCCGACGCATATCAAAATTTGTTTTCTGGTCACTAAAACAATTAAACTGATGTTTCCACCCTGGAATTCAATGCCACAATGACTGTAACATTCAAAGTCAGAGTCGTGCAAATCTTGGGTTGGAGCTCATGATGATCCCAAGCATCACCTGCATTCCATGCGGTAGCTATTGGTGCATTTGGGCGTCACATGTAACTGGAAATGTTTCTTCTGTTAGGTTCTATAGTGACTTATTTCGTAATCATTTGCATATTTTAGTATTATGCCCCCAAAATCAAATATCCCCTACTTTTTTTGAATAGTATATTATAACATTATAACTATCTACTAATTATAATATTATAACATTATAACTATATTCTAATTATAATATTATAACATTATAAGTATATTCTAATTATAATATTATAACATTATAACTATATTCTAATTATAATATTATTATAACTATATACTAATTATAATATTATAACATTATAAGTATATTCTTATTATAATATTATAACTATATACTAATTATAATATTATTATAACTATATTATAATTATAATATTATAACATTAAAACTACATTCTAATTATAATATTTATTTTTTCATGTCTTAAACTTAATAACAATTTTTTTCCATGCCTAAACCATTTTTTGTATCGTAACTATTTATTTTTTGTGCCATAGCATAATAAAAAAAAAAATTTCGCGTCATAACCTTTGTTTTCGTGTCATAACATCATAACGTTTTTATCTCGTCATAAATTTGGTTTTCGGGTCATAACATCTTAACCATTTTATTTTTGTGTCATAACATGAAAACTACTCTTTTTTTTCGTTTCATAACAGCATAACTATTTTTTGTTTTTTAATTTCTCTAATTATCTTTTGTCGTGACTCAAAGGTCTGGATAAATAGATTAGTTCATCATTCAAACAAGGGTTTGTAAATGGAGTTAGACATAATGTTTTTTTATTTGAAAGCAAAAGGCAAAATTGTTTTATTTTTACTGAAATAGATGTTTAATAATCGGGGGGGGGGGGGGCTATAGTGGTCTAGAGTATCGCACTCCTAGCTCTAGTTGGCCGGTCACCTTTGACATGTGGTCGTGGTTTCCATCCCTAGTTTGAGCGTATGTGGCTTAGAGATAGGGGGCACATTCTCAACCCCGAGTGTATACTCCGGTTTCCTCCCATAGGAAAGAGCTATGCGCGCACTAAGATAATAAAAATAAGACAACTCGTCTGCGATATCACCCTCGGTGGAAGCGGATGTTAAACCCTAAGAACGACAACATTAATTTATGTTTATTTCCAGGAATCTAATGCTTACGAAGATTGGAAGTATGATAGAATGCCTAATCTCTTGGAAGTTCTTGAAGAGTTTCCGTCATTAAGAGTCCCTCCCTCGCTGCTTATGACTCAACTCCCAAACTTACAGCAAAGGTTTTACAGTATTAGTTCTTCACCTAAAGTATATCCCGGTGAAATACATGCTACTATCGCCGTTGTTACATACAGAACACAAGGTAATGCGACTTTTGCATTTTACTAATGGTTTCAAATGAATTACACATTTCACATGTACACTATATGCCGGTTGAAAGACAGAAAATGCAAATTAAACATAGCCTTTAGGCCTGAAATGTTATCTAAATTATTAATTAGACATTAATTAACATACCCAGACCATAAGCAACAAGCGATGTCAACGCTAGCCAGCGATAATTATTGGATAATCCAATCTTTACTGGTGCTTTACCTTTCAGTTACTTTCAAATTTGTCAATATTTCGAAGTTGTCGATATTCTAGTATAATAAAATATTGTTTCGTTCGTAAAATTAAAGGTAAGCCAAATATTTCATTTTCCTGAAAATTTGATGTTTAAGACTGAAAATGTTTCATTAAAGACCAAATATTAATGAAAACATTATCTATGATACATGTATATAGTCAAATATTATCAAAAACCGTCTATAAAGTTGGAATCCCTTGTCTTTTTTCCAGATGGCGCTGGTCCAGTGCATGAAGGTGTCTGTTCATCGTGGTTGAATAGATGTGAACAAGGGGAAGTAATCCCCTGTGCTGTTAGAGGGTAGGTAATATTAAATCCATGTTAGACAGTTATCTGAGTGTTAGATTTGGTTTATTACCGAATTCCTTTCCGTTGCTATGAGAACCACGGTGGGATTTATCAATCTGGTTTTCCCGTTCCCCAGGTTTGAAAGCATGGCAAGGAAAAACGTCTAGTCGTTCGGATGGATCGAAATACCCATGATTTCAATTGGCGACACGTTAAAGAACCTCTGACAGCTGAAAATCGAAATAAGAAAAGGCCTTAAAATGATGTATGCGCCTATCTTCAATAGCCCCATTGGTTTAGAAAGAAAGACATAAACCCCAATTTCGTATAAATTCTCCATTATTCTATAATGTCAAAAATCAAGGAATTTTTGCTGTAGTTAGACATTATACGTTGTTATTCACTTATTGGGACCTGTGGAAAGCATTATCAAATGTTATCCCTTGACAGACAATAATTATAGCCATATAAATAAGTCAAAAACAACATAGATGACGTGGCACTGTCGTGGAATAACGAGGTCAGTCACTAATGGCACAACGTCTGCCACCGTCTTTCTTCCGTGGAACAATCACTCGACCTCTTAAAGATTGTAACCTCATTTCCTAAATGTACTTACTTATATAGTAAAATAGAAAAGTAATATAATTAGACGGCCATTTGTATAACTTGTACGTTTGCTCCGTATCTAGACATATTTTCCCGTCACTTTGTGTAAAACCTTTCTTTTTTTCCCCCGTAAAGAACTTAAACAGTAATGGCCGTCCATTTTGTCGTTAATTGGCACAGCACAGAGACCACTTTACGTTCTAAAACTGAATATTATTGATCTTTGGTAACATAAAATTTAATGCATTTTACAGAGCGCCAAGCTTCCGATTACCAGACGACAATACGCTACCAATTGTAATGGTAGGTCCTGGAACAGGTATAGCACCATTTAGAAGCTTCTGGCAGCAACGGAAAATTGATAGGGAAATGGAGGATATACCATGTCGTAAGTACTGCGTGTTTGTTACCTTGACAACCATACCTATTGAAAGAAATAAGATATTATGAAAATAATGGCTACATATAATCAGACTTTTGAAAGTGACGCCATTAAACCAGTTATTTAGGGAATAAATATATCCCAGAAAATGAATGGGTTAACTCAAAAATTTCCGTTCTGTGGTCCGCGCTTTGATATCGAAATTCAACGACCGATTTAAAGCATTTTGGTTTGATATTTTGTTACTTTCAGTGTTCCATATCCTTTATCTATAGCCATCTCGGTAATTCGTGGGTTGAAATGAACCCGACTTGTCGGGAAAGTTGCACCGATGCAGGTGTTGTTTTTTTTGTATAAAAGTCCGACTTACCATCACCAGCAGTTGTATCGACTATTTTAATTAGTCAACCTGCGAAACTATTAGACCAATACAAACAATTACCCATGATCGACATAAAATGCTCTTTACCGTTGCTTCCGTATTAATATGAATCATGTTCGTGACCTATAGTAAAGCGATGGTTCAGATGAAGTTACCATTGCAGCAATGGTAACTTTTATGGTGATATTTTATTTATGATTGTATGTTTCAGATGGTGATAAGAAGGGTTGGGGAGAAATGGAACTTTATTTCGGATGTCGCAACTCTAAAATAGATAATATATATAGTGATGAACTAACTCAAATGAAAGCTGAAAAAGTGCTGAATAATTTCTACGTGGCCTTGTCTAGAGAACCAGATGTACCTAAGGTATGATGTGCATGCATTACAATCCTCATTATCACCATCACCATCATCATCATCATTATCATCATCATCATCTTCTTCATCATCATCATTATCATCATCATCATCTTCTTCTTCATTTTAGTAGTAATTTTGTGCTGATTTTTCTCCCGGTTTTTAATACAGTGATACTATACTGTCACATGAAATCTATTAATTTTGTTGAATTCATAAAAAAGTAAACCCTGACCAAGAGAGACTGTCTTGACTCGAGTGTGTCATGGTCAATTACAACATACAAAGGAGATTACCTTCTTAGCCTACTGACTCTAGTGTGTCCTTGTCGTTATGAACATACAAATTAGGAGCTGCACAGGAGAGACAACCTTACCTGCCTGCTGACTCTGGTGTATTCTGGTCATGAAAGGTATATAATGTAGGTCCCGCACAAGTATACCTTAACAACCTGTTGACTCTAGTATTCCCGTGTCATTAAGAAAATACGAAATAGGTTCTAAACAATAGAGACTACTTTATCAATCTGCAGACTCTAGTGTACCCTGGTCATTAAGGATATTGTTTAACAATGGGAAATTGACTACTGTGTTTTTTATATTTTAGACGTATGTTCAAGATGATTTAAAGGTTCATAGTGAAAAGGTGTATCGTGCCATAGTTAAAGAAGGGGGTCATTTTTACGTCTGTGGTGACGTTTCAATGGCGTCAGATGTTACCACTACTTTAGAGAAGATTTTACAAGAATGTGGCGGAATGAAATCCGAAGTTGCCAAGAACTTTATCTTAAAACTTAGAGTAAGTCTTTTCTTAATTATTGTGTTTATTAACATACTAGTGATCAGTATTATTAAAATTTTAAAATGGAAGAGACACTACTAGTTAAAGGTGTAGCCTCAGAAATATTTTAGTAAATAGAACTGATTAATTCTTGGTGTGAGAAGTGATTAATTCTTGGTGTGAGAGAGAGAGAGAGAGAGAGAGAGAGAGAGACACTACTAGTTAAAGGTGTAGCCTCAGAAATATTTTAGTAAATAGAACTGATTAATTCTTGGTGTGAGAACTGATTAATTCGTGGTGTGAGAGAGAGAGAGAGGGAGAGAGAGAGAGAGAGAGAGGGGGTAACGTCCACGCGACACAAACTAAGTCATTTCGGGACTAACATATTGTTCAACTTTATTTTAATAATTAGAAGTGGTAGGAAACCGGGGGTACCGAGAGAGAGAGAGAGAGAGGGGGGGGGGGGTAGGGTAACGAGCTAGGTTATATTAACTAACATATTAATCAATTTTATGTCAATAATTAGCAGTAGGGGGAAACCCACGAGATTGGACAGGCGATCCTATTCGTTATCACACACAACCACACGAGATCACTATTCGGCTATTAATAAGGTATATTTGGTACTGCTTTCAGGATGCAAATAGGTTCCATGAAGATATATTTGGTGTTAGTATACAGAAACGCAGTACAGAGAGTGATAAACCACGTGATCAGGGCCAAAGAGCGTGGAAGTATATAAGTTCTGCTGGTAAACCTAATAAACCAGATACAGTTAAAGAAATTGCAACTCCTATACCCGCACCGGTAAGATTTACCATTGCTATCACAATATATATAATATGCAGAATCCATAAGAAGATTACGTTCACGTGATTGTGATGGACACTCAACATAATGATCTAGGATAAATAGATTGAAATTTTAAGACTTTTTCCCCAACACATCTAAAAACTATCGCCAAAAATTATCGCAAAATCAAATTTTAATTGGCAATTTGTTTTTATTGCACATTGCGACCGACAATGTGGGCCCTGCGTTCAGGTGAAATCCAAAGGAATTTTGTGTTGGCATTTCCCAAAAACAAACCAACTCCAGATTTCGTCAAGGTCGCCTAGATGTAAATAAGGTTAGGGTACGTAATTGTTGACGAGATTGTTTGTTAGGGTTTGGGTAAGGGTTAGGGCTACAGTCCAGAGTTAGGGTTGGGATTGGGGTTAGCGCTAGCCCTGTTTACATCTCGTGACCTTTGAACAAATCTGGGGGTGGCCTTAAGAAATAGATCTAATCGTGATAGTGACTTAAGCTGTGACACTTCGAATAAGAGAATTGAGCAAATTATTGATACTTTACATACATCATTCTCAGGGTTTTTATTCTTATTTTCAGGCAAACAGAGCACCAACTACAAAACCAAAGGCACCGCCTAAAAACGTGTTTCAGAAAAATAACATTGATACTGATGTCACATAATCAAGAAAGCCCTTTGTTCAACAGTTTTCTCTTAAATTTCTTATTTCTGTTTTTAATGAAAGTTTGAATCGATGGTATGTTGATATATTCAGCTTTTTCACTTTTTATGTAAATAATATTTCTTATATTTAAATGGATTATTCAATAATTAAATTATTCTCTTTCTCACATTTTCTCATTGCTAAATCATCCATTTTTGTTGATTCCTCTGTTTCATCCACATTACATTTAATCAAAACTGATTATGTATCGTTTAATATTATTGGTTATTAATTATAGTCTTGCATTATGTCTCGTTTAATATCATTGGTTATTAATTGTAGTGTTGCATTATGTCTCGGTTAATATTATTGGTTACTATAGTGCTTCATTATGTCTCGTTTAATATGATTGGTTATTATAGTGCTGCATTATGTCTCGTTTAATATTATTGGTTACTATAGTGCTTCATTATGTCTCGTTTAATATTATTGGTTATTATAGTGCTTCATTATGTCTCGTTTAATATGATTGTTTACTATAGTGCTTCATTGTATTATTGGGATATAGTTATGTTGTTATCGTTGTCATTTTATTTATTAAATTCATTGTATAGGCTAGTATTATAACCATAAATATTTTATCTAGAAAGCAAGGCTTGGGTGTGATTACATAGGGCTGAAGCTTATATTTGAAAGACGTAATCCTATATATCATCTCCAAATCCCAGATTAGTATGTTGGAAACATAGTGCTAAATATATATGTAATATGCTGTGGAACAGAAACATCACTGAAATTTATTTTTTATCAAAACACCGACCGGTTTAAGATGATATTTTCTACATTTTCCTTCGAGACATGATGCCACGTTATAAAACCAATTTGAACCCTAAAGTGCTATTGTATTTTAATATTTTATATTAACGTCATACATGTTTAGCTGTTTTTATTATATGTTTAAACTAAATACGAATGCAAAAACTTGGTTTTTACGTGGTGAGGGTTCCAGTTAGGTTGTTTTGTTTTGGTTTTTTTTTTTTGGGGGGGGGGGATTTTATTCATGGAATTCTTATTATTATAATTGTTTTTTTTTACATTTCTGCAATTACAATCATATTAATTCCTCGAATACTAATTGCTTCTTTTCTTATGATTTCTGAAATTAGAATTGCTTTTCTTGATTCATTTGAATTTCTGGAATTACTATTCTAATTACTAAAATTATAATTGTTTTACGTGTAGATGATCAATTGTTATTAGTTTGTTCAATTTAAATTTTATATTCGTACTGTGCACCTAATTTTGAAAAATCACAATCAACCAATAAAGACCTACAAGCTAATAATGTAAATAAAAAGACTACTAGATATTGCTTAGACGATATAATAGATATACAGCACAAAATTTGCTGAGGCATATAAAGAATGGTGTCTGATTTGCGCCGCAGGGCAGCTTTACAAACTGGATTTTGACGCTATTCCAATTCAGTACATTTATTATATTACTTTTGTGATTTAAAGATTCATTATGTAAGATTTAGATAAAGAGATTACAGTCCTCGCTATAGTAGTTAAGAATAGATAATGAAAAGGGAATCTATTGAAAATTTTAGTCAAATTACTTCATTCTTGTCGGCCGTCTTCATTAGCCCAGTCGGAGCAGAACAGTAGGACGTTAAACACCATTTCATTTCATTTCATTTTGGGCGGAGTTATCATCGTTTGCAGAACAGTGTAATCTCGATTGTCATTACTACCGTTGTTACGATGATAAACAAAGTCTCGGTTATCTATTAACTGCCAGTCGTATTTACATTTGTTGAAAATCAAAACCATCCGAAGTTCTAGAGAGTTGATTATGGGCCTGGCATGTAAACAAATGTCTAACTAATGATTTGTGTAACTTTTAGGCCAAACGAAAGATCTGCATTGGGCAGAATTATCTCTTGAATAATGCATCTTTAAACGGCTTCGGACCGTTGTGTCAAGTCGTTTTTTGGGGGGCCTTAAATGAAAAATCGTGCAACGTTGAGCACCAAAATTTAGTTAGTAGTAGGGATATTAGCTCGCTCTTATTTCATAGCAAAACAAGCCGATTTTTCGATTTCGGGTCAGTGAGTCACGGTTGCCAGGGGGTTCTTTGTTCGATCCCGGTTGTAACTGAGAACGTTCCTCTGGATTTATCAGTCTGGGTTCGCCTTGTTATTTGCAAATTAAGATAACAGAGGCGCGTTCTTATTTCATAACGAAACAATCCAATGTTTTGATTTGGACTAAACAAAATAAGATCCAAAATGTGTTCTTTAGATAGGCCTGGTAATTAAACGATTTATTGTTGGGTTGTTTTGGGGGTGGGGGGGCGGGGCATGAACAGCGCCCCAACCACTGCTCATATTGTTCTTGTTGTTCTACTTCTTCTTTTTCTTGGGGGTGGCGCTCTTAAAAATACATAAGGGGTTGTCAATTCTAGCACAATCGACACGCAACGTGACATACTTGCTTTTTTGCACAATTGCGCATCGGTTGACGGACTTACGCCACAAGTCCAAAATGGTGGTTATGACGTCATGTTCAGTTCCTTAGACATAATACACTCGTGCTTGTTTCATACCATCTTGGCCTCGATGCTTGTGGATAGAAATGTGCGATCGCTCCGACGTCGACAGATTCACAAGAAATAAACTCAGTGAAAAGTAATGTGAACTTCAGATGAAATAATTTACGTTGCTCGCTTTAAATAATTTTGGGTGGTTATGTGTTAAAAATTCGACCGAGTAGTTTTCTTGTGGGAAAACAGCGCAATGAAAATGTAAACATTTGAAACGAAACAGAAGTATTGCTTAATGGCATGGTGGGTCCCTTGTATTAACGTTAAAATTAAATATTTGTATATGTACTTTAATTATTTATATGAAATCTCTGTTAACTTAATGCCCATTACTTGTTTATTATACATACAGTTTGGCAGTGTTTATATATATATATTACTATTATTCGCTAATTCATTGTACATATATATATGTGGACAATTTCTCTTTTAATTTTAGTACATGATTAATGGAATCTACTTTATTCATTACTTATGGCCATGGAAATTTTCTCTTTATTTGTTTTTGGATCAGTTTTCTTTTCGCCTGTAAATCTTGCCTTTCATTCATCTGGAGCCGTATTCACGAAAACTTAAACTAAAATATTATGAATGCAGCAATTTCATTGGTTGAAAGTTAAAACCCTAGTTCAAGCTTTAGCTCTTTGTCAATGAAAGGGCCGAATTCATGAAATATTTAGAGTTATCACGAATAAGGCCCCTGTAAACTTATTTTATGATTTTAATCTCTTTAAGTTACGGTTCTAATATGTGTAGGCTAGCGTCTTGTATCGGTGAAATTTAAATTTATCTTTAATCAAATATACAATTATTGACAACTTATGATTTTGTCTTTTCTCTATATATCTTAAATCGTTACTGTTATTTTTAACTGTTAACAATAAAAAAAATCTTTCTTTTTTCGACGATTTGTGTTTCTTTTCCAAGACTTTTTATCTGAGGGGAGCGGACAAAATGAAACGAAATTGGTATAACTTTCTGGTTTCTGTACCGACTGGGCTAAAGAAGACGGGCTTACGCCATACAGTGTGCTATGGCCTACTCTTGTATCGAATTCCAACTGTCAAGAAATCATTTGCGTGCACGACAATGTGTACACGAGACCTCGGGTTTTCGGTCCATCTGAACGATTAGATACTGTTCCTTCCCAGGCCTTCCGCCCTGCAACACTGACAAGGAAACCATGCCGGAAAATCCCGTGAAATCTTTTCCAGCCAACACAGCCTGGTTAGCGAGCCAGCGTCTTACTCACTGAGCCACCGCGACTCCCCTACCGGTTTAACTGTTATGTATTCCAAATCTACATTATTGAGTACGACACCTACATGTAGTGGTTTAACTAATCTAAATCTACACGCTTTTGAAAGAAAGAGTGTGGACTTTGTTAAAATGTGAATTTTCCAAAACTAGACCGGGGCTGGGAGCGAATCGATAGCACATGCGCGCTGTATCATAAGGTCTGGCGTGGTTTCCGCTTCCCCGGTTGCTCGGGGTTTGGAATTTACGTCGTTTTTTGATGAATTGATAGGCAAAGCTGTCCCAGGGGGTATTGTAGCCTACTTGGGAGAGGCCTATCTGTCTATATAAATAAAACCAAATATTGTGTATGTATGTCCGCCCATCACGCTTCGTCGCCGCAGTCCACCTGCATGTGGTATCAAATGAACCAACATGGCCCTATGAATGTTTGAAGTCACGATTTATGAAGGTCAAGATCATTTATAGTTTAACACAGCCAAAACTCAATGTTGAACTGTACCAGTTCAGCCGAACTGTTTTACTTCAGTTAACGGGAGGTAACTCTGTTTATCATAGTGGGATGCAAACCACCATTGTTAATTTCCCCATTGACTTTAATGTTAATTCTGGTCTCTTTGCCCGGCTCCAACTTTCGTTGGGCTGAATGCTTTTTACTACAAAGAAATGAATGGTCATGTCTTTGCACCAAAATGTGTAGGAGGTTGACCACCAAAATTTTGAGTTAAACAAACTTGAAGAAGCATAGTAAAAACATTTAACTGTTCGCCGTACATATTACCGTAACCAACCTGATAACTCTGTTATCCTTCCGCCTCTAAATAATGAATATTTACCAAAACCTGGCAGAAAATGTTAATTCAAACCCTCTTCGTCCATTCTACACCAAAAAATCAACAAAAATGGCCATGCAAAAGGGGAGAAATGAGACAGAGAGAATTGCTGAAATTTAATGGTGGTCTGCTTCCAGTAATTAAGTTTAATAATACATGTAGTAACAGATGATATGGCCACAGATCACTAAAGATTTGCCCATTGACTTTAATGTTAATTCTCGTATCTTAGACCGGTGTGATAGTTTGAGTTGACTCCTGGTGTGTGTTTTCTCCTGGGTACTTGCGCATGTCCGAAACTGATGTTTGCCTTAACAACGAAACTATACCTACCTCCTGCGGTGTGAGTTGGTTCCTGATCACTGGTCAGTACAGGAAAAAGTATATCATGTACTTGATTAGAGTTTTGTCATTAATAAACATACTTGCTATCGTGATTAGCTGTTGTTTTAGTGATCAGTAGTTACACGATCAACGGATCTAAGTTGATTGGCTTGAAATTGATACTTCTATCGTTCGTGATTTGTTGCCGTTGGGTTTTTTTTAGTGATTAGTCGTTCTACACACGTACGATCAGTGGAAATCATACAAATTGATGATTGGCTTGAAATTATCAATTAATTCACCTCCAAAGGAAGATTAAGGCCTTTGATATTTCGTGGCTTCATTTATCACAAATATAAAAGTATGGAATTTCTTATTCCGATTTCTTTAACATAAATATAGATTTATTATACCATCCCATACATTCAAACATGCATGTAGACTGCCCAAATACAAGAGAGAATGTTCGCATTGTGGACGGGTATATATACTAAATAATAATAATAAAGATCGTCAATTTGCATCCTCTCGTGGTGGTAATACTGTAAATATCGGTAGATAATAGTCTATGATTTGACCGTAAGAAAATCTTAGGGCAAATCCTATCACGAGGAGTCAATGCACACCGCGACTGTAACGGTGTGAGTTGACTCCTACAACTGCGCATGCGCCAAATGGTAATCACACACCAGGAACCATCTGAAACTGCCACACCGGCTCTAACTTGTTCCCAAATTTCCGTTGGATAGAACGCTCTCTACCACAGATGGAGCAACATGTGGCAACATCTTGCCCAAAAGCACGTATGATGTTCACCATGGAAAACTTGAGATACACAAGCTGAAAGTAGAGACAAAAAAAAATGCAACTTTGGACCCTACATTTCAACCTAACCAACCTCTCAACTCTTGGATTCTACACCAAAAAGTCAACAAAAAGGGGGCAAAAGGGAAAGGGAGAGAAAGACTAAAAATAACTTTCGCCGGTGACGGCGTAGAAATATTTGGTGAGCTGTGTCCATATAAGCTAACAGAAAGAGTGCAAGAAATGAAGATGGCGAGTAAGCCGATCCTGGGCAGTATTTATAGTTCTCCAAATAGAAATAGCTCGGTGGAGAGAACGCCTACTACCACAGTACACCTCTGCACTAATCAAACTGTTCAAGTGATCTAAATGTAGGCTCTATTTGGTGTTTTTTTTTATAGTTTTAAAGAGGGCTAGAGTTATCATACATACAGATATAAGTCAAGGGGTGCAGAATTCGTCCATTTAAAATAATGGTAAGCGTTACACGTTGTGACTAGCGAGGATAATTAGCTCGCTTGTACAGGTGCTTGGATTGTTGGCGATATCACTTAGGAAGTAGTGTACGTTAGATAAAGCTATTTCATACACCGGGCCCCGTTTCTCGAAATCTTAACTAAAGATAAAATCCAAATTTTACTAGATACTTCAATTTTGATTGGCTAAGCACTAAAATCAATCTAATATTATCCAATCAAATTACTAAAATTTGGATTTTATCATAGTTAAAATTTCGTGTCTGGATTATGGACCCACCCTAGATCTCTTCCTCCTTGTAAACGGGGATAGTTAATATTCAGCCCTATACATACAAATACAATCCACTGTATGATAATTTAGCTTTATTTATTAATTACCAACAAATGCTTAAATAGCCATCAATCAGATAATATCGTTTATAATGTATGTACATATAAGAGTAGAATCAATATAAACTATGGCACATTGAAATTGATTATGTTTCATTATGATTTATTAAAGTCATTATTGCCTTTTCCGCTACCAGCTTTAAGTCACATGTATTCAGGGGGGTGTCCAGAGACCCACGCCTTCCTGCTAGCCAAGGCATATTTGTTTCTCCTACATTTATCGAGAAATAACTTCGGACAAGCAAACGTGCGAAGCATATTGCCGTCGTTTTAGCCTCTCCCCACTTAATCTAATCCTGTATATGTAAGGACCTGAATGAGCAGAAATATTGTTTCAGATTTTCTAACTTTATTAAATTCCCTACCCTTGACGATTCCCCCCCCCCCCCCGACCGCCTCCTTACTAGAATTCCAGAATACATCCCATTTATTATTTACCTTTTTTGTTAATAAAATCTCTTATTACAATTTAAAAACAGTGGATCCATTCACTCCATTTGATAAACATTTGTTATTACTTGCTGTGTCTATGTAGTGTGTATATCTTGTCCTCGGGCTTGTCTTGTGGGGTTTTATGGTGTCTGGTGCAGTCATCCTGCACTTACAATTATTCAACTAACACTCGGTATTTACATTAATAAACACTCGGTATTTACATTAATAAACAAATTTAACAAATACTATACTGGCCAAAATATTTTTGTGACTGCTCTGTTGAACTTTTACTCACATTGCAATAACCTGTAGTCAGAAGTATCAAAGAAAAAAAAAGGTTTTAAAAAAGTAACAATTTCTCTTCTTCCTTTGGTCCACCCAGTACCAAACAAATATTATGTTTTATCACAGAGAGTGTTTACAATTTGAATAAAAACTGGACAACGCAGATGTATAAGATTAATGATAATTTTCTGAGCAATGTCCGATCTTTGTATTTCATAATTTATAAATAACTTTTCTGATAATAAAAAAATCCTCATTCCCTCAACACATAGCGCTTCAATTAACGAAAAACATTTAATTTAATAGGCAGCAGTTATCAAACCTCGGGTCATTGCTTATTTAATAGGCACCGGTAATCAAACCTCGTGGCATTGCTTATTTAATAGGCAGCGGTAATTAAACCTCACGGCATTGCTTATTTAATAGGCAGCGGTAATCAAACCTCGCGGAATTGCTTATTTAATAGGCAGCGGTAACCAAACCGCATTACATTGCTTTATTTAATAAAACCCATGACATTGCTTTATTTATAGATATATGATTTAAAAACATAATCTTAATGCTGACAATACAAACGTTAAATAATACCAATACACAGACTTGTCAATAACATATCGCCATTTTAAAACTCTTCGTGAAAAGGATAGTGTGGATGGTCCTTTGCGCTGAAATAAATAAATATCAATGCTATAATAAGCAGTGTTTAAAGCTAACTACCTAACAATCAATCTGATTACACTAGGATCTGGAAGAGTTGTTATATTACCGGCGTTTTGCTTGAAGTGAGGGATAAGCCAATGAAACAGTCTGTTACGGCAACTTCTTGATGTGTCATGCACGGAACTGTGGGAAAACCACTAGAAACGCCAACGCTGATTGATTAATCAAAGTCTGACGTCATAAGGTCAAACGCCGCTCGTACGACCCCTAACAGTATAACTTGTCAGATCTTCATGTAGTGTAGACCATCGAAAGTATAAAAAAACGAAACGAAATATAGATCAGGGCCCTTATTCACGAAAACTTAAACTAAGATACAATCGAAATTTTAAGAAATACTGCAATTCGATTGGCTGACCAATATGCAAATTGGATATATGCAAATTGATTTTCGTGAATAAGGGCCCTGTATTTTAATCAGATTGCCTAACAAGTAACCAACCTCAATAATATATAGAAATCTCAATAAACTATATAGAAATCTCAATTAACTATATAGAAATCTCAATAAACTATATAGAAATCTCAATTAACTATATAGAAATCTCAATTAACTATATAGAAATCTCAATTAACTATATAGAAATCTCAATAAAGAAATCTCAATAAACTAAATAGAAATCTCAATAAACTATATAGAAATCTCAATTAACTATATATCATATAATTCGCAGTTTACTGACGCCGACAAACTGAATGCATGGATGTTCATATGTTGGATAAGCTCTTATTTCAAATCCATAAGGTTAACAATAAGAGTAACATTCAGGCTACAGGCGCTACAGCAATAATTTCTAGTAGTAAACATACCATTGTCCAATACCCTCTAACATCCAGTACCATCACGATTATATATACTGGACAATCCGAGTCATGCTGTTTTGGGTTGCCAATAAATGGGCTTTTGGAGTTAGTCTTAGCATCATCTGGTCTCTTTTGAACATTGTTGGGAACTTGAGTTTACATTTTACACTCACAACGACTGTTTACACTCAATTACTACTTTAAGTTAAGTCCATACTGAAGATAACAAACTGCCAAACTCGTGAGCTGGAACATTGTCGTAAATGGTCGCCGAGGACATCTTTCACTTGGGGTTTATTTATTTGTTTATACCCGTTATCTAGAGCAACTGTGGCCATGTTAGCATTTGTCTTTTAGTCGAATATATGCTAGATAGGGTTTAACGTCCTACAATTCTGCGCCAATTGGGCTAATTAAGACCGGCTATGCCATACAGTGTGCTTTATGGACATTTTGACCGGACAGCGGTAATACGGCCTACTCTTATTTCCAGTTCCAACTGTCAAGTGTTTGCATGCCAATGTGTACACTATGCCCTGTTTTTCGCCCCATCCGAACGACTAGGTACTGTTCCTTGTCACACCCTACGTTCTGCCGCACTGACAATTGGAAACCACAACAGAAAATCCCGAGGAACTTTTCGGCCAACACTGTGAAAGAACCCGGGACCTCCTGTTTAGCGAGTCGGCGTCTTACTCACTGAGCCACTGCGGCTCCCTTGGTTAATAAAAATACCCCTGTACTTACAATTCATCTAAGTATGCTCTAACATTTTTATTTAAGGACACCAATTGTTGTTTATCACTGTCAGATAATGAGAAGTCAAACAGGTCAAAGTTTTCTCGTATTCTGGAAGCCGTGACACTTTTAGGCAGGACCCCGATACCTTGCTGTATTAAAAATCTTAATGCAACCTGTAAAATATGATATACAGAAATGAAATGAAATGTGGTTTAACGTCCTAGTTGGATCGCCTGAGATACATACAGATCGGTGGTCCATCATATTCCTGAAGCAATGGCCCGAGAAATCACTCTCTGGGCATTGCTGGATTTTCTTTCGATCCTTCAGTTTTGAGGGAGTGTGTCTATTCTTCTCGTTCAATCAAATCTATCCCAAGTACAGCAACATGACAGCCCTTCGTTTAATCCGGGGTCTTCCCTAAAACTTTGGACAGTGATTTAAGGTATTAAAAACGGTGGAAGTATTGTTCGTCTCCAAACAGTATTGTTTACATTGTATCCGTATTGATAGCCTCGTTTGTCACGCAATTAGTTTGTCTGCAATATTCTGTTATAGTGCATAATAAAATCGTGAGTCATGAAGTAACGTTATGTAAACATATTTGGTCCAATTTCGAGCCCTGTTTAAAACTTAATGATATTGTTACGCAGTTAGCTATTGGTTGCTAATCGGACTATTGACCAGTCATAATTTGGAACAAAAATTTGCTTCCTTTACAGCAGTGTTAAGTGGGATTAGCTCTAATCAAACGAAGCACTGCGAGGAGTATGGGGGTCCATAAATTGGGAACACTCAAAAATGAGAAATGTGCAGTAGAACCAAATAGCCACCTATCAATTGGTCCAGAGCAGAAATTCACAGCTGTGATTAACAATAATTTGGCCAGGAATAGCATCTGATTGCAAACTGAAAACAAAATTCTGTTACAAAACACACATACACTGTTAAACAAATATCTTACTTACTTGAGCCGGGGATTTTTTATATCTAGCAGCAATATCCAATAATACTGGATCTTTTAATAACGTTACATACCCTTCTCTGTAACATATAGAAATATTTATATTAATTAATTTAATACTTAAATATTAATACATTCTATACGGGTATAGGTTAAACGTTCATTATTTCTATAAAAACACTGGTGCAACCATGAAGAAAACAGTTTTGCCTCGAAATTATGCTTCATTCGCCCTTGGACTAGTGGTTCCGGGTGGTGTCGAAAATGAAACCTTAAAACTAAAAAGTTAACATGTAATGGTAGATTATCTTAAAAAACTGATATCGATATGGTTGCCTGGGTTATACTAAATATTTATGACTATTGTACTGTGAACTATTATTGTAGACCACGTTCAGAATTTGGAATTTAAGCAACATTCTTACACACAAACCTGGTTTCATAAAGCTGCCCCCCCCCCCCCACCCCAGGTCTTCATTAGCCCGTTTGGTGCAGTAAAGTAGAACGTTAAAGCCATCTAATTTCAACATTGTGACGAGATCAAAGAACGATTGATTTTGTTTATAATCTATAAATATGTGTTATATTATAACATTTACAGTAGCAATCTGATTTCTGGCTGCAAAAGACGTCTTTATTCAACTCAGGACTTGTGATTAGGACTGAGCAATAAAGTATTAGGATATCTCTGTTATATAATACGGTGCTGACTAGAGAGAAAGAAATACTCGTACCTGATATTTCCAGGAGAACCAAGAGGAGATGATGCTGTTACTACAATACCATTAGCTTTACAAAAATCTATTAGTTTTTTATTACTATTATATACATTTACCTCTGCCTGTAGAAAACATACACAAATATTAACAAACATATATAAAACATGAAAATATACACAATATTCACATATCAATATTTATTTAAATAATGTATATTCTGGATGAGTGGGTGGGTTTATTTACAACTGAATTCGATACTATCCTATCTGTATGTATTCAACTTTGCGTTTTCGAATGTATAAGTACTATTTGGGAAATTTTTCTCGGATAGCGGTGTTCCCAACAGATAAAAATTAATTTACGTACGCCAATGTGTACATGGGATGTCGGGGTATTTGGTATCATCCGAACGGTGAGACGCTATTCGTGGCTCTTTCTGGTCATGCCATCCATCCTACAACACTGGAAACAAGTGAAAACCACACTGGATTAGCGAGTCACCATGGCCCTACCACCTCTAGGAATACTTTCCTTATCATGCCAAAGGTGGGAACAACCGATGTTAACAAGATACTAGTATCAAGGTAGTAACTTACCCAGTTGTTAACCTAATGGTTGTTAACCGGTTTAATTCTAGCTATATATAATTTAACTTACCTGGTTAATAACGGGATTAATTCTATCTATATCTAATATTATCTGTAACAGGTTTAATTCTAGCTATTTATATGATAACTTAAATGGTTATTAACAGGTTTAATTTTATCTATATCTAATATAACTTACCTGTTAATTAAACCAGTTAACAACCATTAGGTTATAATTGATATAGCTAGAATTAAACCGGTTTAATTCTACCTATATATAATATAACTTACCTGGTTATACACGGGGTTAATTATATATATATATATATATATATATATATATATATAATATTATCTGTAACTGGTTTAATTCTAGCTATGTATAATATACCTTACCCGGTTATTAACCGTTTTAATTCTAACTTAATATAATATAACTTTTCTGGTTATTTCTAGCTATATCTAATATAATATATCTGGTTATTAACCCGTTTAATTCTAGCTATAATACAACTTACCTGGTTATTAACCGGTTTAATTCTAGCTATATATAATTTAACATACCTGGTTATTAACGAGGTTAATTCTTGCTATATCTAATATAACATAGCTGTTTATTAACAGGTTTAATTCGAGCTATATATAATATAACTTAAAAGGTTATTAACCGGTTTAATTCTAGTTATGAATAATATAACTTACATGGTTATTAACAGGTTTAATTCTAGCAATATCTATTATAACTTACATGGTTATTAACAGGTTTAATTCTAGCTATATCTATTATAACTTACCTGGTTATTAACAGGTTTAATTCTAGCTATGAATAATATAACTTACCTGGTTATTAACAGGTTTAATTCTATCAATATCTATAAAACTTACCTGGCTATTAACAGGTTTTATTCTAGCTATATCTAATATAACTTACCTGGTTATTAACTGGTTTCATTCTAGCTATATCTAATATTCTCTGTAACTGTTTACTATTAAAATTACTACATCCGATACTCATTGTTAACCCCAGATCAACACAGTCTTCTAATGCCTAAAATAACAAAACACATTATATACAATCTATAACCAAGAATAAAAAAATTGATGAGAACTTCTCTTCAATATAATATTTCGGTAATTGGTAGAATAACATATGGTAATTTTTCTATGGCCATGTGGTTTATTCCAGAAAGTTGGCAGTTGACCCCATCAGAAAATTATGGAAAAAAATATGTTATAGTACATACAAACTTATGTAAACCAGCAAAGTTATATAACTCTAGCATAAACATTCCCCGGACAGTGGCGTTTCGCTTATTTGTCAACGAATTCCAACTGTCAAGGGCACTGCAATGTGTTCACGTGTGGACTTTTTTTTGTCTCATCCGAACAACTAGGAAACACTGTCCTTGTCAGTCCCGTAGGCGTTACCCCTGAACAGTAACAAACGGGTTTGTCGGGAGTCCAACAAGGCAAACTACCTAACGGTTGATTTAAATAGATGTGTTTTTATACTTCACTCCGTCACCGGTTATCTTCGGAAGCGGGTTGTTTTACTTTCTGAATCATTAAACTTTTTGGGTCGTACACAAAACATTGTCCGTCAGCTTTATCCTGATGCTGAATCCAGAATACCGCCCCCAATGCCGATGGGATGGGAATCATGATGGTTAGATCATTTTATTTTTGTTATCCAAGGCTGTCCAACTCGCACTGACGCCAAAAGTTAGCTGTTACGCCTATTAGCAGCCTTTTAGCAGCATACATTTGACGAACGCGCGGTTCTAAATTGTCGACATCAATCATCATATAGTCGATATCAATACCCATATATAATCGATATTAATAACCATATATGGTCGATATCAATAACCATATATAATCGATACCAATAATCAAAGTGATATCAATAACCATAAATAGCCGATATCAATAACCATATATAGCCGATATCAATAACCATATATAGCCGATATCAATAACCATATATGGCCGATATCTAACCATATATAGTATAGCCGATATCAATAAACATAATTATAATCGATATCAATAATCATATCAATAACCATATATGGTAGATATCTATAGCCATGTGTAGTCGATATAATATCAATTGTCTATGATTACAGTGGCCTAACTCACTTACCTTCCAAGTATCTACATAATCTACATCTGAATATAAAACTTTACCATTTGCATCTTTTGGTATCATATCACCGCCTTCCTTTATATAAAAAACAAACGTCATACTATTATCCACAATACAATTTACATTATAGAATACTAGTGGGTCTCCATTGTATATAAGGGAGGTTGGGTGGTCGAATGGTTAGCACGTGCGCGCTGTATCATACGGCCTGTCATTGAGTGAACTGGCGTGGTTTCGATTCCTCGGCTGTACGTGACAAGGAGTAGGGTTGCATGTCTAGCCTCGTGGGTTTTCTCTGGGTCCTCTGGTTTCCTCCCACTGCTAAAGACCCCTAAGCGCAAACGAATAATGAAAAAAAAATTGAACCGTGTGTTAGTCCCGAAATGACCTAGTTTGGGTCGAGTGGACGTTAAACCCTATTACTCACTGTCCCTTTGTATATCAGTAAGTAAAGTTATGGCTTACTAAACAGGAGGTCCGGGGTTCTATCCCAGGGTTCGCCAAGAAAGTTCGCCGGGATTTCTCAGCGTGGTTTCTCGATTATCAGTGGGGGTCCTAACAAGGAAAAGCGTACAGTCCTTGGGGTGGGATGAAAAACCGATGTGCCGTGTACACGTTGGCGTGCATGTAAAAGAACCCTCGACAAATATAATTCAATTGCTGACGGTCATAATTTCCCTCATGATGTATGGCCAACTTCGTTCGCCCGGTAGGACGTTAAACCCCATTTCATTCATCCATTCATTCCTGTCTATAAAACTACTAAACAGTACATAATTCACTTAAAATTTAAAATTAATTACAAAGTAGTTAAAATCCATATAAAAATGGATGATATTGTTATAACCTTTTACCTCCTTCGCCTAAAGTTTATGTTCTTGCCGACTTGATGTAAATCGTGTTCTTTATTTGGGAAATATTTGTTTGTAAACGTTCACGTCACGTCATATATGTATAACAAGCGGTTGACACGGCGTAGCACGGGTATAGCCATGAACTGGAAGTAGCATAACTCCGAACCCGGAAGTGGTAGTCCATCGCCACAAGGCCTATGTTACTCCCAGGTCCGAGCAGCTTCAATAGAAGACTTGATGTCGCTTTAACTCCGTACATCTTATCAAGCCCTTACGTAATACCCTGCATATTTCGGCACTAATTTCGATTGGGTGCAAGTCCAGCTTGAGAGCCTATCAAATTCCTCGATCATCGCGAATACCAGGTCTCGCGCTTTCCAGCTAAAATGTCTACATGTGATAATTGAGTTAGAAAGTTCAAGGTACATTCAATATCAAGGTTTCCGTGGAGTACGCTTCGTTAGATTTGAGTGTGTTTGTATAACAACCTCTGATTGGACGCTGCTGTTCACTTATCTTCGGTCAAGGTAGATAATGTACCTATAAGGTCGGGAATTTCTGAGTACTCCAGCAACGGATAGATGCTGTAAAACTCACGCTCGTTGCTTTAGGAACACGAGGTCCGAGCTACCCCTATACACCAAATTTCATCCCTAGTGTACTCACCAAAACTGAACAGACAGGCAGACAAATAGACAGACAGCCAGACTGACAAACAGGCGACAGTCACAAATATTAGTATAGATATAAGGTCATACTAACCTTGAAAGCCATAGGCCAGTGAATAAGATATAAATCTACATATTCCAGTCCTAAATCTTCCAAGGATTTTCTAAGGTTGACTTCTACTATATCTGGTCTGTGACAAGTATTCCATAACTTAAATTAAAATAACATAAACAAATATCTAAACAAAAAACAAGTAAAGTACGGTAGGCAATAAAAAGTCCGCCATTTTTTTATATTTTTTTTTGCTGATAAATAGACTGATGAATGTGACAGCTGACGGGTGGTGATAAGACGTGAATAAAAATTGACTTATGACGTACATGGTGAAGTTGCCAGAATTATCAAGTGAAATCGGACCTTCCAGATAGCCAGGTTTATAATAACGGGGTTGAACTGCAGGCCTATTTACATATCGCTACTTTGTATACACGATAGAATTTTAAGATCCGAATCTGACGCATAAATGATTTTCACTTTTTTACTAAAAATATCATAAGACAAATTATTTTGATTTTTTTTCTTTACCTTACTAGTGACAAATAGATCTTCTCTTTTAACAACATCTTCTACAATAAGTTGTTTAATGGCGTGTCCAACTGCTCTCTCATTTCTATATATAGCCGCACAGTCTATATGTCTATAACCAGCTCGTACAGCTAATTTAACAGCAGCAATAACAGCATCGTCATCCTTTACAAAAATACAAGTTATAATTAATGGAGTGTCGGATTTGTTATCATTATATGATTAATACAGTGCCGGATTTGGATTTAGATGAAGATAGACTCTAGGCCAATCTCCCAAGCAGAGTTGTCTTCCCATGGAGTTCATAGCGAGACGTGTGTGGAGAATGGAGAGTGGCTCTAGGCTATTCACCTTCTAGTGTGCCTCCCAATCCCCCACCCTCACGATCTAGAGGAAGGTGAAGCGCGTTTTAAACACAAAGCCGCGGATGATGAACAGTGCGTTTAAGAAAGGCTTCTGACAGTGTGAAAAACATTATACACCTTGGCCGGAGGCTCGCTATATCTTGACGTCCTAGCCTTCAACCTACCAAGCTTACCGGATACATCCGGTACTGAATATAGAAGATTAATTTACAAGGCAAAGCAAACCGTGGAAATGTTCTTGACAACTATAAACCAGACAATTGCTTTCAGAATATGATTTATCCGGCCCTGCCCAGGATACAAGAAAATAGACCGGTGACCCTTAATGTTACACCCACGTACACCCCAAAGCTACCGATGCAAATCTCCCAGGAAAATGAGAATCTAATTGGCAGTTCCGAAGGGGTTGATTTCCTATCACATAGTGCAAGGTATAAGGGAGATAACTCGTTTCTATGAACCTTTCAGTTTTAGACGTTGTTTACAACAGATTGCTTTTAAAATTATACTTATTTTTTTAAATAGAAATTCATATCGTTATCTCATTTTTAAAAAAAAACAACACATCATGGGATACGGGCAAAGTTCACGTAGATGGTGAACTATTATTTTAATACAATTTCTTACACCCCTCGATGCCCGCTGTATCATAGTTCATATTTTATACGGTCTGTCATCGAGTCAACTGGCGTGGTTTCGATTTCCCGGTTGTACGTCGCCTGTCCAATCTCGTGGGGTTTTCCGGGTTCTCCGGTTTCATCCCACTGCTACAGACCCCTACGCGCAAGCGAATCATTTAAATAGAATTAAACCATATGTTAGTCCCGAAATTTGTGTCGAGTGGACCTTAACCCTCTCTCTCTCTCTCTTTCTCTCTCTACGCCCCTTGACCCACAACCAACATATGCAGCCTTGACCAGGGCATAAATAAAAGTGAGGCGTCCGACAGTATAAAGTAGGATCCATATAAATATGATCCGCATAGGTCTAATGGACTATCTCTTTCTCACATTTTGGGTATAGCATGCATGGGCCACATGAAGGCTCTTGTGGATTTAAAGGTCCACCCAGTACTTTTTTGTAAGGGTGTTTGTTTTAAGGCGGATTTCTTCGTTCAATTTTACTATTTTAAGCATAAATGAAGCACTGTGTTTTCCCACTTGAACAAAAAAGCAAACATTGGACAAATGTTTCACTGTAAATTATGGTATTTAATAGTAAGGAAAAAACTGAATCGGGTTGTTATACAGAATAACAACCTCATGCAGGGTTATTATTAATAATAATAAAGACCCTACACATCTGAAATAGCGTTATTATACGGATTGAATAACCTCTATTGGTCGAACGAATAGGCGATATCGATTTATATTCACAAGTAATGAAGAAAAACAGATTTATCTCCCCTATTACGGCTTAGAAAGAAAATGTATGATTCGACCCTTCTGAACTAAAGTTCAATAGCCAAAAGAGTCACTGAATCGCCGATACCCCCTCTTCTCTTCTTTTCATTTTCGGCGATGCAATCTCCAAAACACATAATGCAACAAAATTAGCGGGTTATATTTGTATTCTTCTCTAATTTACACGTCTGGAACGCGTGACTCAACAGAACACGCCGCTCACCTACTTTTTAAATAGCGATAATGTTTGACAAATACTTACTTGTTTTGGAGCGTAAGTGCCCAAACCAACTGATGGCATTGTGCGTCCATTATTCAGAGTCAAAACCGTACAATTTTTATCCGCCATCTTTTCATTAACACTGTTAATTGTTCTGTAATTGAGCCAAACCGATCTCTTTCACTGGGGCAGACTCAACTAAACACAAGCACTATGTAGGTCAGGGTCACAGAGCCAAGTCAGTCTTTGTTTGGCCCAGCTGATAACAGGAGCAAACTTACAAACTATTCAACCAAGCTTAAGATAAAATGCCACTTGTAAAAACTATTTTTATTTCTATCGCATTACAACCAACAACTGTCATAACCGTGTCTCATATTTTTCGTTATACTTCCAGGAATTCCTGAATGTGCCTATCTAGAAAACGTCCTCTTCCATCTTGGTTTCATGCATATCAAATGCAACAGAGAATTCAGTTGTCGAAGCCAGTTTCGGGGACAAATTAAGAAATGTTAAGTGTACATATTATAGAAGGGGTTGACGCAGGCACAAAACCTTAGGATTTATTTCATGTTATTTGACAGTTTCTTTTTAATCTTCATCTCCAAGCAATACGCCTACAAAGATGAATCACAGATTGGAATCTGCTGGGAGGACCTGACCTCTTTTGTAATTCTGTAAGTCTTGTTCTTCCAGTGTGTTCGTTGTTTTCTTTTACTTATAAAATAGTGCCCCACCCCATCTCGGCCGGGGGGGTTGGATGGCTGAATGGTTAGCGTGTGCGCGCTGTATCATACAGTCTGTCATTGAGTCTACTGGCGTGGTTTCGAATCCCCGGTTGTACGTGGCAAGGAGTAGGGTCGCCTGTCCAACCTCGTGGGTTTTCTCCGGGTCCTCCGGTTTCCTCCCACTGCTAAAGACCCCTACGCGCAAGCGAATTATGTAAATAAAATTAAACCATATGTTAGTCCCGAAATGACCTAGTTTGTGTCGAGTGGACGTTAAACCCCATTTCTCTCTCTCTCTCTCTCTCCCATCTCGGCCGAGATATGCTATAATAACACAATGTCAAATTAAAGTAATCTATATAATAAAGTTTATCATCTTATCAGACATGCATACTTGATATCATCTGTACTACTTCTGTACCAAAAGTACATAGTGTACAATCTAGAAATAAATAAGGGTAGGCCTACAGTTTTATTACAAACTGAAGAATGGCTTTGTCATGACATGAAATGAATTGAAATAAAATGAAATGGGATTAAACGTCCTACTGAGAGTTCCGACTGGGATAATGAAAACAGGCATACGCCATGTAGTGTGCTATGAGGAAAATTGTTGTATTCAGACAGCGGCGTTACGGCCGATTCTTACTTCGAATTCCAGTATAAGGGTTATTTTACGTGCATGTAAATATGTACACGGGACCCCGGTTTTTTGTTCCATCCCAACGATTATACGTTGTCCCTTGCAAGCCCCACGTCCTCTACACCACAGACAAGGGGAAACCACACTGGAAGACCCCGATGAACTTTCTCGGCAAACACGGACCCTCCAGGTTAGCGATCCAACGTCTTACTAACTGAGCCACCGTAGCTCCCACTCTGTCATGACAGTGTCGGTACGAATCTAATCGCTCGAAACCTAAATAATAGCTAGCAATCTCAATAAGCAGCAGGTCTAATCGTTCAGGGCCCTGTTTCACGAAATTTTAACTAAAGATAAAATCCAAATTTTAGTAGATACTACAATTGGCTAAGCACTAAAACCAATCTAATATTAGCCAATCAAATTACTAAAATTTGGATTTTATCTTAGATAAAATTTCGTGAAACAGGCCCCAGAAAAGGCAGTGTCTTCTCCAGCCCCCCCCCCCCCCCCGTCTCATTAAATTACAATCCTGGGCCCTGTTTCTCGAAATCTTAACTAAAGATAAAATTCAATTTAAGTAGATACTTCAATTTTGATTGGCTAAGCACTAAATATCAATCTAATATTATGTAATACTTTTAGTAGAATTTTTGCTCGAGAAATAACATATTCGCATAATATGTGATATGTACTTAAAATACTTAAATCAACTTAGTCTGTAATTGATAGTTGACACATAAAAAAAGAGCGATTTATCGAAAACATATGTCACTCATTTACCACCGAATTACACGTGAGTGGAATTATTCTAATTGCATCATTTGATTTAAAGTAACCAATCATTTTGTTAATTACACAAGTTCAGGGCCATGATCACGCGTTATTGTCCATGATATTCACTTACCTTTAAAAGAAACCGGGAACCCTGTAAGTCAGACTTGCATTAGATTCCAGAGATCGAGGGTACATCTGAGTTCCTAGACAGCCGAGAGGCTGGATAGGGTGGAGAAGTGGTTTTAGCTATATAGTATTGTAATTTGTGCTATGCTTGTATACCTGTATTCAGTTATATGCTATATAAAATGTAGAAGCGAACTATGCATTATTATTCCTGGTAAGACAGACGTCTTAAGAAACTGTGAGAAATACACAACGTGAAGCAGAAGTAAAGACAGCTAGAGACAAATTCTAGACGATCACAAGGCTACAGAAATATGTAGTAAGAAAAGATGCATGGGTTGTATGTAGGATGTGGCGACCGGTTTCCCATAGACGCTCTCCACGTCAGACAGAAGACTCATGGTGCTACAATTATCCAATCAAATTACTAAAATTTGGATTTTATCATAGTTAAAATTTCGTGAAACAGGCCCTTGTTTCCTGATCGTGTTAGATAAATAATAATATAGGTTTATACCCTCATACTACGAATTTTCATCAAATAGCCTTTTCAGTGAATGCAAACTCCACGTTTAACCAGGATGTCCCTTGACAGATGGAATTCGATAAAGATTATGGCGGAAACGCTACTGTCTGGGCCAAAATTACCTCATAGCATATATATATAATAGATACTGCCCGTCTTCATTAGCCCCTGTCTGTCGGAGCAGAACAATAGGACGTTAAACTCCATTTCATTTCATTTCATTTCAATAGCCAGGTTGGTGCAGAAGAGTAGAACGTTAAAGTAGCTAAGTCTCTAACTCAATATCATCAAAAATCTTCGACATTGAAAACACGAATTATTTTTCAATTCAAATCAACATTGGTCTTGTGATCTTACAGGGAAAAGATGGGCTTCTGATATCCAATATTCAAAACAAAATAAACATTTTACCATCGGTACACGAATCGTGTACCATAGTGCGTTTCAGCGCCATTTGGAACAAGGGACTCAAAGAACAGGGCTAGACATATTCCACAAGTCACGTCAAATGGTGACGCTATATTCTTATCTGGAGAGCATGCGCAGTAAATACCATCGGTGTAGACTGGAAAAACCAGACGCTAAAGATTGCCATTCACATGAGACTTCTGGCGTATTTCGCCGAACATAACTGATTAGAAATTACAGTAAAAACAGAAACGATTGAATGTAAATCAGTTTATATACATTCATGTTACATTATTATATGCGTTGCGACCCATTTTTGTCAATTTCTAGGTCCATAATATTAGCAATTTAGCTCCTTTAAATCCCCATTTCATTTCATTTTAATAGTTAAGTCAAGAAGTTAGATCTAGAGATCTTGTCCAGTTGTCGTTATATAAATAGTATAGATATTGACGTTTCGTAGACGATGGTATTTATACATCCCCTGTACAAAAGCTTGCATTTGGAAATAGATTTTATCAACCCCAGACCTTCAGTAAAGCTGGCTGTGGGAACATTTTATTCCCTTCTACGTGGAACCACGTATTCTTCCTGTGGTTCCATTTTGTCGATCCTATGGCAAAATACACCTTATGTTTGAACACAGTCACTTGGTGAGCAGGGCATTGACTATGCCCAAATGTCACACTTATCGGTTGTGAATGATTGATTGAATGCGAAGAAGCTTCATTTCATTTTGTCTCAGTGCCCTTTACGATGAAGATTTTTAATGAATCTATTACCTACTTTTATAACCTGGAATGAACTGAAATGAACTGAGATTTTTATACTCGTCTAAGGCAAGCCAAAAATCTAAGATTTACTCGCGCCCCCCCCCCCCCCAACTCCATTTGACACAGTGCTTCAGAATTTTTAAAATGTCCTCCACAAACGCCTTACCCCATGGGCGACCGTTGCTCCACCAGGTATATAAAGAATAAAGAGACGAATATAATAAGAACCGTAATATTTGACGATCCATTTATAGTAATGTCGAATATGTAGTTATTGTATCGGTAGATCCTGCAGCGTGAGAACGTTTTGGTGCACCATAATGCCCCTCAATTGTGAAGCAAAGTCGAAGTAGGTTGTCATCTGAACGGCGCAATTGCTAACCCTCTGTTACCTGTATAATTCTACTGATTAGTAGGCGTGTAAAATAAACACACCTGCTAATCAGTAAATCACTATCTGCTGCGTGAACAAGTAATTTATTATCAACATTATCTACCCAGATTAATTACATCTAATCACCATCGGGGAGTCGCGGTGGCTCAGTGAGTAATACATTGGCTCACTAACCAGAAGTTTTCGGATTCGTTCCCGATGTTCCTTGACGATTTTCCGGCGTGGTCTACTCTTGTCAGTGATGCATGGTCTGACAAAGAATAGTGTCTAGTCGTTCGGATGGGACGAAAAAAGCGGTATCGTGTACACATTGACGTGTCGGTTGGAATTAAAAATAAGAATAGGCCTTCGTGCGGCTGTCCGGATAAAATTTCCCTCATAGCACACAGTATGGCATATGTCCGTGTTCATTAGCACAGTGGGTGCAGAAAATTGGACGTTAATCCCCATTTTATATCGTATCAACTTTAAATTACCTACTTCGAAACTAAATAGTTACCCCTCTTGCTACCCAATCCTAATATATATGGCTTACCCAATCTGATTAAAACACAGATCCTATTTCGTTTTTTTTTTTATAGTTTAAAATTTCGTTTTACTAGTCTTTACTACACTAGGATCTGGAAGAGTTGTTATTAACCCCGAGTCCTGGATGAGGGATTAGCCAATGAAACGGTCTGTTACGGCTAGTTTTTGGCGTGAGGTGCACGGAACTTTGGGTAAACCACTAGAAACGCCAACACTGATTGATTAATTAATGTCTGACGTCATAAGGTCAAAAGCCGCTCGTATGACACCTGACGTGACCTTCCACTACAACTCGTCAGATTATGTAGGTAAACTATCGAAAGTATCAAAAAACGAAACGAAATATAGATCTGTATTTTAATCAGATTGTGGCTTAGCATAAACTTAGTTTTATTTATATATTTATATATTCATTTGTGAACAGTAGGACGTTAAACTCCATTTCATTTCATTTCAGTTTCTTGTTTGTATGTTTGTTGTAATACTTTGATTTATAATGTAAATGCATGCTACCCCCCATGAGCGTCTTTATGCAATATGTTATCTTATCGTCTTTATTCATAGGGTTATCGACACCGTTATGTTGCAATTATTAGGCTGATGAAGTTAAAGCTGTGTTCACACTGGGATTATTATCCACATGATGCATGTGGACGCAAATACTTCTGGTTCTGATAAATCCACGTGTTAAATCTATGTTAGGTGTTGCGCTGTTTTTTTTGTTTTTTTTTTGGGGGGGGGGGGGTAATAGATTTTGCTGACTCAGTATTGCAATGCTGCCGAGGGGCGGGGTGGGCTGGAGCGCATTGAATCACGTGACGCGGTGTGAACCCTAATCTTGTACGTGACAAGGAGTAGTGTCGCCTGCCTAACCTCGTGGATTTTCTCTGTGGCCTTTGATCCCCCCACCCCTTACCGCCAAAGTCCTCTACGGGCCTACGCACAAGGGGATTATTGAAATATAACTGTACCATTGTAATCCCAAAATGACATAGTCTGTGTCGAGTGAACATTAAACCCAATCGCACTCTCATTGCTGCCATTTATCTAATTGGTGATCTTGACATTTTGCCGCGCCAGCAGACGGACTAATCCTTTTTCGTCTACTTGAGGAAATTCTAACCTTGTCTGTGTGACAAACGTTGATCCGACCCTAATTTGCTTCTGGTAATATCTCTCTTTAATGTAGCCTTAGCCATAATAAGATCTTACAGTTTTAGGCCCAGTCTTAGACCATGGCTCTCATTTCTGATGTCAATTATTGTATTTAGCAAACCAATTATTTGGCTGACTAAATCTGAATTTATTTATTAATATCATGGTATCATTGGTAAATACGGGAATAAAACAGTTCCATTTTGAGTATTTTAACTTAGCACAAACAAGGGGGTGGGGTCAAAATAGGGACGATGTTCTCATATCGATTGGGGGGGGGGGGATAACACGTGCACTTTAGATCATAAGGTCTGACACTGCGTCAGGTCGCGTGGGGTCGATCCAACATTAGTAAGTGACATAGATTTTGTAGGGCCCCTCCGGTTTCCTCACACTGCTTAAGACCCCTCTGCGCAAGGGAAATATTGAAATTCAATTATACCATATTATGTTAATCCTGAAATGGTATAGTGTGTGATGAGGGGACGTTAAACCCGGTTTCCCTCTCTCGTCTAAATCTTTAAAGCAGGTGCAACCTTTGACCTGTTTGACAATAAACCCCTGTTAATTAGCTGATATAAAGTCGTAGATTGATGGCAATAGACAGGTACCAATCTCTAACTAGAGGCTAATCTGTAACCGTGAAGGCAACATAGATAACAAGAGCGGTCCACTACACCAACACACTGGCAACTAGTCAAACATTCAGATACAGGATCTGGTCTGAAAAAAACTAGCAACTTCATTCATTCATCCTTAGCTTTAATTGGTTCTCGCTCAAAGAAAATATTTATTTAGTGGTGGTATGATTTATGCTTCTATAGGGTCCAAATCATGGTAAAGTATTTAACGCTGTCTGCAACCTGATCCTACATATACCCACTTCTATGTTGGAATGAGGGCGCAATTCACACTTGTTTTAAACACACACCGTGAACATAGAATGCTTCTTGTTTAGCAATGCCTTTAACATAAGTGAATAATACTTATTACTCTGATTTCTGGATACTTAAGGATTTGGTGCTGTAGATAATCCGTGTTAATTTAACTAGTTTGAGTGTTTTAATTAAGATTTTCTTTTTTGAGGGATTTTAAAAGGAAATAGACCAAAATGTATCTATCCGTTGTATATTTAGGATTAGCCGTTTTAATTGAGGGTTCGTTTGGAGAGGCTATAGAAGAATACAGAACAGAGGAAGGTAAAATCTTTAAGGCCAACGATCTATTTGCTATTGTTGTTGAGATAAATGTTTCTTTATATTATCAGATCATTTATACAGATGTTCGTGCATTCATTAATGGTGTCAAAATACGGGTGACAGGTTTCGTATCAGGGGTTTTACAAAAAAGCGCGCGCGCGAGAGAGAGTGAGAGAGAGAGGGAGAGGGGGGATGTGTGTGTTAATGTCCACTCGACACAAACTAGGTTATTTCAGGACTAGCATATGGTTCAATTTTATTTCAATAATTCACTTCCGCGTCTAGTGGTCTTTAGCAGTGGGAGGAAACCGGAGGACCCGAAGAAAACCCACGAGGTTGGACAGGCGACCCTAGCTACTCCTTGTCACATACAGCCGGGGAATCGAAACCACACCAGTTGCCTCAATGCCAGACCTTATGATACAACACGCACGCGCTAATCATTTGGCCATTCAAATTTGAGCCAATGAAGATTACATTGCGCCGAAAGTCTTGGTTGTCTTTTTGTAAAACAAATTGGTTACAGGAACTGTTTTCTGCCAAACTAATACCGCCTCTAGTTTCTGTAAGCTTAATGGACATTCTATTTCACCGTCACGCCTGGTTGTCCTTTCGCAAAGGGGTTATGTTCACTATAAAAAGGGCGAGTTGGGACCTATCTCTAGCCCCTTTGAGCTAAAGGACATCCCATTGCACAGAGTTTTTTTATAAATCAAAGCGGTTACAACACACATATATATATTTTTAGCCCTAAAACGCCGAATATAGACCCGTGTCTATAGTTTCTTTGAACTAAAAGATATGGAAAAATAATTATCGCCATTATATAAATATAAACAGAAAAGAGTTAAATATAGTTAAAATATCAAATATTACCATCTGTAACTGTGTTATTACAGTATTATGTTGAAACAGGATATTATACTTGATTGACTACATTGGAATATATCATATTATATGTTTGTTTTCCCGCCACCCTTGTTTCTAAAGATTATAATTCTACAGTCTGCTTATTTTTATTTTTAGGATAGAGTAAACAATTAAATAAGTAAAGTGCTTCTACATTACTCTATAGGAGTTATTTGTTCTGTTTAGAAACACTGAGAGAGCTAGTTATTTGAGAAAATCTGGTAGCAGTCAGTAACGTTTTGTTTTGCGTGTAGTGCGGTCCTACTTACACATACATTATGCAAGAGCTAAATCTGCCAATTGCACGTCTTTCTTTAGACCTGAAATGTTATCTAAATTAATAATTAGACATTAATTAACTTATCCAAACATAATCAACTCTGGATGTCATCGCTAGCCTGCGATATTTTCTGGATTAGTATCCTATCTGCTGCCTAACACTCATTGATAATTAAATTAAATAATTGGATAATCGAGACTATGGGTTTTTTTATCGTACCGACTTTAGTAATGATGATCGAGGCTAGGCCCAATATTCAATCGCTAAACACTCGGTTCAGGGTGGATCAATTTGACTGAAATTTTCAGCAAATTCCCTTTACATTATCTAGCCTTTAACTATTATAGTGAGAACTACCAGCTCTTTTACAATCTAATCACACATAATGTATCTTTAACAGTGTAATGTCACATTGATCAGCAGTCAATATTCGCTAGACCGCTTTAGCAAAACCTCTGTGAAACTGATTGGTATAATGTGTCATTTCTCTAAATCGCTCAATCGAAAATGAAAAAAAAATATTCAATTTTAACATCGGTGGTAAATGTTCTGTTAAATGTTGACCCCACCCCCATCACCCCCACCCCCACCCCCACAAGTTGTGGACTCTCAGCAAGCGCGCGGTTCGCACACCCCTAAGGCCACCGACACTGTATAGTCGGTAAGAAATCTAGACAAAACATGTTCTTATCAGTTATCAGTAAGCCAACGTTTAAATAAAGTCTTAAAGCCAGCCATAAACTGATATAGTCGATAATATTATCGTGTCATCAACTTAGAGTAAAATTTGTCAGGATTTAAAATAAACATACGTTACTAGATAATTTACACGAACAAACATTTTATCATTTCAAAAACGTATGCGCTTAAGAGCACTGTGAGTGGATATGAGGGGACGCTCAGAATTAAACAGAAACAAGATTATTTTATGCAGAATTATTGCCCTTGCCACCGAAAAGCCAGTTTTTGCCAATTTTCGCATTGATAAAAGTCATAGCATGCAACCAATTATTAAACATTGCAAAACAGACAAATTGCTATTCAAAATTATCACACTCGATACTGTATTGATTCGGATGTCGGTTTTAAAAGGCGTTGAATCCTGTGAGTAAACGCTAAAAGTTGTGTGGTAGGAGGGGGTAGGGGGTGTACACCACAGAATTAAAAAGGCAAATTTCACCAAGGAATTTCGGCCTATCGATAGTATGTATTTTGTCTTGGGTTTCCCCTGGCATATTTGAACACAGTACAATACTATACCCGTTTGACCTGCAGTTAGGATAAATAGGTGAATTTGGAAATAACCTACCTAGCTACCTGGTCTGACCTACTTTACATCCGGGGGGTCTTAAAATAGATCTCACCAAAGGCAAACCCCTTTTAGCTGTACCACGAAATGTAAATTCTCTTCGTGGAGGCGCGAGATTCGGGTGAAATTGATGGTAATTCTAAAGCTGAAGAGATTGGTACCCTTTTACATTATAAAATCACCGATAGGATTCAGATTAACAGAATAACGACTATCTGTATTAACAATTAATGTGTTGGACGATTAGATCTATTTCTTAAGGCTATCCCCAGATTTGGTCAAAAGTCACAATATGTAAACCTAGCGCTAACCCCAACTCTAACCCTTGACCTAGCCGTAACCCTTTGTATATAAATCTAATGTATTGTATGTATTTTTAATAAAACTAGGAAATATCACGAACTAATTTTTCATCATCCTAGGTCAGTGCTTATGTGGAGACTTAACCTCTCCCCCAAATTCTTAAACCTAACCCACAATCTCGTCAACAATCACGTGCCCTAACCTTATTTACATCTTAGCGAACATGACGAAATCTGGAGGTGGTCTTAAGAAATAGATCTAGCCCACTATCAAACATATCCTTCTTGCTATAGTCGCAATTTTAAAATACCTGACGAGATAAAAAACATAAACATATGGACACAATCCATCTTTAAAATTCCTCTTTCGCAATTTGTCCAACCTCGTGGGTTTTCTCCGGGACCTCGGGTTTCCTCCCACTGCTGAAGACCCCTATACGCGCAGGCGAATTATTGTATTAGTCCCAAAATCACCTAGTTTGTGTTGAGTGGACGTTAAACCCCATTTGTATCAACAGTGTAGCATGTTGATTTTTTGTTACAAACGCAAAATTTGATATGGACTGGGCAGTTCATTGATACTACTGATCCATTGTAACATGACGACTCACGCCATCGCTTAAGAATCACGGTGTGTCGTGATTATTGAGCAAGCTCACTGGCCGTGTGATTCCAGGCTCGAATGCGGTGTTAGCCGATAACATACCCCGGGATTTCCAAGCCCCCCCCCCCACACACACACACACACCTATCTGCAATGCAGGGCGGTGGTGGAGTTGGAGAATGTAGTGACAGCACGTTAGAGATAGTTTGACAGAAACCTAAAAATAAGAGTAGTCCATAGTATAACCGTGCAGGTTATAGTATAATTTAAATCTTGAATATTTAAGTTAATGCATTATTAATTTTAAAAGTGAAAGCCTTCAGATTGAATTTATTTAAACTCTCGGGACAATAACTTTTCTATTCCTTTAAAACAATAATTGTACGTGTGCTATTAAAAGGTGACTAGCCAAGGGTGAAATGTTATGTAATCCTAATGACATGTTAATTTATTATAATCCCTTATTGTTTATAAAACTGTTATAGATAGAAAGTAACTGACAATATGGCCTGCCTGGTGAACATGCCAATCGTATGATTAATCTATTAATTGTTTTATTTACCATTGTTTTATTTCTTATATTGTACATTATTACATCAATGCTTATTTATGTCAACACTTCATCTAGCCAAGTGATTAGAAATAATTCCATATAAATATGTGATTGTACTTGATACGTCAGTCATTTAGGTCTATCCGACTTAGTAGCATAAGGTACTAGTCGGTTATCCGCGGTCCTGTAAGTGTATGTAGATAATTGTTATTATAAGTTTCCAGTATTAAAGATTTGAAGAACCATTCCAGACTCTTGTAATATCTGACGGACCTCACGGTCACAATAGCACCACTTTTCTGACAAAATTGCTTTCATTGGACACCGTATGGCGTACATTCTTCTTCGTTATCCCTGTCAGTGCAGACAAGTAAGGCGTTAAACTCCAGTTCATTTCATTTTATGTTGTCAAGGCCTAGTCGCCTAGTTTTCCGCTGGAAAGCTTTGGATCGCTGATCCGTTATTATCTTTTTAAAAAACACTTTAAATGGAAAAACAATATGTACCCGATGTATTATGTGCGATTCACACGGATTAATATCACCCCATCATCATTCTGTTGCCGTTCATTGACACCATATTGCGCCACAACCCTGTAATTAAATGCCTATCTCCCACGCAATGGTCGTTAAGGAATCCGTTGAACTTTTAAGGAATATGCGAGGCTAATCAATCATTGTGCATGTTTAACATTCTGGAAGTTCTAGAAGTAGTTATAATTGAAACACTAGTCGAAATAATTTGTCAATGTTTCAAATCCATGACATGAATGAATAGAATGAGACAAGCTGAACTCATAATCTGTAGCTTAAATTAGACATTGAAAGTCAAGATAGGTCAGAACAATGAAAAAAATGATTTCAAACTATTTTAAATTGTTAATCACGACATTAAAGGGGCTAAATCGCTATTCATTGGCACCTAAAGTGGACACAAATGGGTCCATCGCATTTAATAATGGCATATTAATGTAAATAATCTGATTTACATCTAATCGTTCTTATACGCCCACATTGAAATGTGGTCGTATATTGGTGTCGCCCCCGGGCGTCCGTCCGTCTGTCCGGCGTCCACAATTGCTCTATAGACTAAAATTAATATCCGATTGACTTTAAATTTATACACAGTGTTTGAGGTCACGAGACGGAGAAGCCTATTGATTTTCAGCAATTTCCGACAATTACTGCAAGAGTTCTGGCCCTTGATCACACAGTGTTTATGGTCATGAGACAAAGAATCCTATGGATTTTCAACGATTTCCAATAATTACTGTCAAAGTTATGGCCCTTGATCACTTTGTGACACTCTAAAGTCTAAAGTTATCATCCGATTGATTTCAGATTGATACACGGAGTTTAAGGTCTTGAGACGAACAAGTATATTGATTTTCAATGAATCTTTATGACTTGAACTACTAAATCCATGGTTTTTAAAAGTTTCGTATACGAAACGTTAGCATGGGGCAGAACTTTATAAAAAACCAAACAAATTCTAATGGTTTTCTGATAATTACTTAATGAGTTGTAACTCTTAATCAGATTTAAATGTATTATAAATGTTTTATTAGCGAAAAAAGTAAAAATATGCGACAACTCTTGTTGACTTCTCGGACGATATAGCTGCTGTGGGCGTATGTTTCGTTGCCTGGCAACCTATCTTAGTTTTTACTGTAAGTTCTAATCAGTTATATTCGGCGAAATACGCGAAGAGTGCAAATTTAATAGCAGTTTTTGGTGTCTGTTTATTCCAATATACACCTGCAGTGTTCTCCTGTGGGGTATGTTTATAGCCTCGTTCTTCTAGTCGCTTCATTAGAAATGGCACTCAAAAGCATTCTGGCACGCGATTCGTGTGTCAATTTTAAAATTTTCATTGTGTCTTTAATATCGGATATTTCACGATAAGATAACAACATCAATGTTGATTTAAATTGACCAGTAAGTCGTGTTTGCAATGAAGACTGTGGATCATACTGAGTTAGCGACTTACCTCCTTTGATGTATTTTAAAAAATAATGTTAAATATATTCCTTTGTTTTTATTTTCTAGGTGGTATATTATTGAAACATATTTTACAAAAGCGAGACGTTATGAGGGTAAGCTATCAGATTTAACAAGATACGGCAATATTGATCATCTTGATTCACCAGGGTATAAGCCCACTTTATTTGTCATGGGACTTACCATTACCATTACGTGTCCTAGATATATAGAGCAAGATTAACGGTCTTGATAATTCATGGTATAGCCTTCTTTATTTGTTTTGGGGCTTACTCATTCTGCACACAGTGATCCATCTACTTCATACTTCGAGAATAGATCTCTGTCCTGAATGGCTGCCATATCCAAAAAGTAGTATATTGTTTTGTAATGCGGTTCTAGACATTATCACATCTGGCATACACACAAAGGCTAAATAAAACCCACTCAATTTCATTAAATGGGCGCAAAATAGATACTTCTCAAAATTCTCGAAGTTAGTGTTTTCGATTAAAATCGTCAATTTAGTACTTAAAATGTCGATCAACTAGCTTAGTGTCTGTTCTCAATCGGAGCTAACTGTAGACAGGTAACCTAAGTTTAGTATGGGGGCTAACCATATATATCGATGAGCTAATCACTGGGCTACATGGGTGTCGGTCATGTAGAACAAGATTAATCCTATTGATAATTCAGGACATAGACTACTTTATTTGTCATGGGTCTTCGGGCGTGTCCTACATTTACGGAATAATGAAAAGGAAGAGTTGTTACTCCTGCAGAAAATAGAAGTGTCCAGTAAACATATACAATAGATATATTTTAATTTTGAAGACCGAAAGGAGTCATGTGCACCCACCGATGAATCCCATCATATCCCACATGCACTATTAGATATTGTCTGGTAATAAAACCATCTCCAGAATATTCAGATTTGTGTATGAGCACCCCAATCTGATTAAAACACATATCCTATTTCGTTACGTTTTTTATGTGGTATAGGCCATTGCAAGTATAAAAAAACGAAACGAAATATAGATCTGTATTTTAATCAGTTGGTGAGCACCCCGGAATCATCATATGTTAATTTGACTCACAAGCCATCACAAGCTATATCTGTCTGCAAAATGAGTCCGATGATAATCTCTTATTAACTTTGTATAATTATATATCGACAGCCTTTACCATACACACATGGCGACGCACCACTTCCTGTGACAAGCGACATGGAAGAGTCATCTGATCAAGAAGACACTTCTGCAAGAGGTACCTATTATCGTTCTCCGGAAACTGTACAGTCACATCTTAACGCTAGAGTAGGTGTTGTTCCACAGGCAGACAGCGATGATAGTCAGGACTACGAGAGGCAAAGGCGTGAACGGGAACGGGAAGAATATGAAAGAAGACGCAGAGAACGTATTGCTGAGGTTGAAAGAAGAAACCAAGAGATAGCTGAGGCAAACCGGCGTAATCAGGCCAGAATAGAGAGTCGACGACAAGCAAGCAGGACTAATCCATCCACTGAAGATCCGGGTTCATCATCATCTTCATCAACTGGTGATTCTTCTTCGTCTTCTTCTTCTTCTAGAAGACAATACACAAGTACCAGCCAAGGACAATATCCACGTACCGGGCAACGACAACGTTACACTGTGTCTACCACTGGATCTAACACCGGACAAGGACAGGGCCAAAGAACATATTACACCCCAACTGTCCAAGGATCTGAAACAGGTCAGTCATATCCTGTGTATGGTTACAACGGCCAGCAAGGCTCTGTAAGGCCCGGGCAAGGTGTGTATAGTCGTGGTTACCAACCACGGGGGGGCTATGTTCCAAGTAGCGGAAGCTATGTTCCAAGTAGCGGAAGCTATGTTCCCAGCAGTGGAAGCTATGTTCCCACCAGCGGGCGTTATGTCCCAAGCAGTGGAAGCTATGTTCCCAGCAGTGGAAGCTATGTTCCCAGTAGTGGAAGTTATGTTCCCAGCAGTGGACGTTATGTTCCTAGCAGTGGAAGTTATGTACCTAGCAGTGGAAGTTATGTGCCCAGTGGTGGAAGTTATGTGCCAAGTGGTGGATCATACGTTCCTCAATCTAGTGTACCAGCATATACACCAAATCCGTTATATGATTCAGTAAGTGATATTTTTATTATTTTATGCATGTATTTCACAAGTTAGTCACTAAGTCGTATTAATTCGACGGAATGTAAGCATGATTTGATTGAGTCTCTAGAATACAGCCATCCAAGATTATTGTTATAAATTGATGTAAGAAAGCGAATTGGACTGGTGTATTTCACAAGTTAGTCACTAAGTCGTATTAATTCGACGGGACGTAAGCATGATTTGATTGAGTCTCTAGAATACGGCCATTCAAGAATATTGTTATAAATTGATGTAAGAAAACAAATTGGATTGGTGTATTAATGAATTAGCCCCTGAAGTATGGTCCGTCCCTGAATATCAGTTTATTTGTGGTAAGATTGGAGATGTTTAACTTGATGATCAGAGAGTATTACTGTACGTCTTTTCGTCTTAATTAAGATAAATACTACTTTCCCAGCTTGGCTATTAGGTAATCAAATCGTTATAGCTAATGAAGATGTCAAGCTTTTTTGTTTAAATCCCCTACATTGAGAAATCTATTGATTTATGGGTTATAACCATATCTGTCAATCAACATTGTTCATAACGGGATCCGAATCTGCGATCCCCGGGATTTGGGGATGGAGAAATCGCCACGATCGCTGAAACAAGGAGTAAAGAAAGAGGGGTATTCGGATTCTGGTGTAAATGTCGCAACTAATTTAGTTTCAGGTGTATTGGTTATAGATGAATTAAAATTGTTGATAACGGGGTCCGAGGGATTTGGGGATGGAGAAATCGCCACGATCGCTGAAACAAGGAGTAAAGAAAAAAGGGTATTCAGAGTCTGGTGTAAATGCGGCACCTCATTTAGTTTCTGGTGTATTGATTATAAATGAATTATTTTATTACCAGGTTTGTCCATCGACCGGTGTTCGTCTGAGAATAAATGGATTAGAATGTACCGAAGCTATTAATCAATATGGTTCCTCAATTTGTTACCGCCATGAGTTCACCTCCAGAGAATGTTGTGATAGATGTCAACCACTGAAAAACCCTGGAAAACTAGGTGTGTTGATCCAATATATTGACATTTATGAATATAATAACTCCTCGAAGCCAATAGTTTAAGTATCTCCTACCTCCCTTTAATCCTACTTGAACCCAGACATCTGTTTGAACATCCCGATCATCTAAATATGTATAACCACAAAGAGCCCAATATCTGTTTATAATATTGAAGGGTGTTAATTATCTAGATTTTTGCTACGCCTGGTCAAAGCAATCTATAGGCTGTGACATCCTTTTTCTATGCCTGGTCAAAGCAATCTATAGGCCGTGACATCCTTTTCGTGTGTTATTTCATTAATTCATGTCTGTTTACATTTTGATCATGAATATTCACCCAAACCTGGCAGAAAATAGAAATCAAACACCCTTCTTCGACCAAAAAGTCCACAGAAATTGCCATTGCAATTAGGGGAAGCAGTTAATTGTCTTAACCCATTCCCTCGCAGTTACGATGTGACTTTCTCCTCTAAATGTATAGTACTATATTAAACGGGGTGTTGGGGCGGGGTTGTATTGACTTACTCAGAAGGTTCTTATTCCCAGCACAAACAAACTCGATTATGCTTTTGATAATGACATGTTGCTATCATTATGATGAGTAACCATGCAGTAGTATTACGTTTGTGTCGGTTGTATACAGGCCAGGTGGTAATAAGTTGCGTCTTAAGTTAATTCCATTTTGACCGCTAAGAGCCAAGGGAGGCCAGTTATATTAATCAGCTCTCTTTTGTTGTAGGCTGTGAATATGGCGACCATTCTTATCAATGTCGACAGATGCAGAGATTTGATTGCTATGATCTTCGCCAGAGTCAAAGATGTTGTGAATCCTGTGAAAGATTCAGGACAGGTAATGACTTGGGCCTCTACGTGGTAGTCAAATTCTTCTCGATTAGTCCGTACACATACAGTGTTTATGTTTATGAGATGAAGAATCCTATTGCTTTTCGATGATTTCTGGTAATTAATTTCAAAGTTATTGTCCTTGACCACTTTGAAAAATCTATAAGCTAAAGTTGGTCTTGAAATTTATATATTCATCAGACGAAGAATCCTATTGATTTTGAAATTTAACAAGTTTTACATGCTTTGTGTATGTTCTATAGAGCTTGGAAGCGGTCGTGTTCCTGACAATTACCCTACAGATTGTTGCCCTTGGTCAGTTTTTACTGTCCTGTAAAAGCTCCCGTCACCTACAAAAGAATGAACACACGACAAACTTATGGACTGATCGGTCGATTTATCTGTTGTGGGTGTGTTTCGTTGCCTGGCAATCAATCTTTCTGAGTATCGAGTATGTTTTTATTATAAATGTAACTGTCCGTTTCCCAGGTGAACCCGGTTGTGAATATGGTGATATGACCCCCAGATGTCAACAGATTAGAGATAACCCTAGCTTATGTTATGTACCAGATAATGCCAGATTCTGTTGTTCTACCTGTAAAACTATTAGGGACAACAATAATCAAGGTATGTTTAGAATATATATGTCTAGGGGTCTTTCGGGTGGGATAAAAAGCCGAGGTCCCGTGTATACATTGGCAGTTGGAATTCGGTGTACGGGTAGGCCATAGTGCCGCGGTCCGGGCAAAATTTCCTTCATAGAAGACTAGGCCGTATGCCGTCTTCATTAGCCCAGTCGGAGCAGAACAGTAGGACGTTAAACCCCCATTTCATTTCATTTTCTATTCTTCGGAACCTTAAAATAGACGAAAATGGGTCTAAAAAACACATAAATGTATATAAATAATTGTAATTTCTAATCATGTTCGTTGAAATACGTGAACTGTCCAAATTTAACAACAGTCGTTTATGCCTGCTTAGTTCATTCTACACGTTTTTTTAATATTCTTTTGTCGTTTGTGAATCGTGTCTTGCAGGATAATTTGTATTTGTTCATAACAAATGGCACAAAAAACCATAGCCAACACGTGTAGTGATCTTAAAATGTTCATTGTGCCTTAAATATTGGACATTGGGATCAAATAATTTAACGGCAAGTTAACAACACGGATATTGATTGAAATGGAACAATATTGAATTTTTATTCTAATTTTGAATATTTTGGGATTTTCCAGCCATTCTCGAGCAATGCAGCTATAATTGTGTTCTATGGAATGTCTTGTACATAATATATTAACATATTTTAGAATCCCGTGAGCGGGTTTGAAATATCAGTAATTATGGATCGATATGTTCATCTATCTTTACAGTCAAACATGTAAAGCTCCCACTTAGGTTATACAATATAGAAGGGTTTACCTTGTGTCCAGGCAATGTCGTAGTCGGCTACCTCCCAATTCGATTAAAATACAGATCTATATTTCGTTTCGTTTTTTATTATACTTTCGATGGCCTACACTACATGAAGATCTGACAAGTTGTACTGGAAGGTCGTGTTAGGTATCGTACGAGCGACTTTTGACCCTATGACGTCAGACATTGATTAATCAACCAGCGTTGGCGTTTCTAGTGGTTTACCCACAGTTCCGTGCATGACACGCCAAGAAGTCGCCGTACACACGTAACAGACTGTTGCATTGGCTTATCCCTGCTTTCAACCAAAACGCCAATACTATAACAACGCTTCCAGATAATAGTGTTGTAAAGACATGTAAAACGAAATTTTAAACTATAAAAAAAACGAAACGAAATAGGATCTGTGTTTTAATCAGATTGGTTACCTTCCTCTCGTTAATATACTTGGGCTAATGACGGACTTAAATATATTGTATACTCAATTTTAGAATGTCCGTGGGGTGACCACAACAGTAATTTATGTCATCGATACGGTCCTAGTGGTGAGGTAATGGTCAACTGTTATTCTGATCCTATTAAAAGATTATGTTGTCAAACCTGTGAAAGAATAAAAAGTCGTTATTCTGGACAATATTCGACTCCAGGTTAGTCCCATTTTATAGTGTATTCTATTCTAATGCGATGGTGACAGGAATCGAACCCGCGACCCCAGGAATGTAATCCATACATCACTATTGCAAGGCGTATTAATTACAGTGTTTGTTGCAGAAAAGTAAGGTATTAAACCAAATTTCATTTTCATGTATTGTGTTGATCGTGACAACGCATCTTGAGCTGCGTTTGAAGACACCAGGGGCCTGTTTCACCAAATTTTAACGAAGATAAAATCCCAATTTTAGTAATTTGATTGGATAATATTAGATTGATTTTAGTGCTTGGCCACTCAAAATTGAAGTATCTACTAAAATTTGGATTTTATCTTTAGTTAAAATTTCGTGAAACAGGCCCCTGGGCTAATTTCATGGGGTGATATTTTTGTTCCGAAAAACTGACTAGTGAGGGTGGGGACGAGGGGTACTGAATGGATGTGAACCGTTTTGAACGGATATTCCTTATAGAGATTCAACTGTGACACCATTGTAGTCTTTACAAAGGATTAAAAAAAAGTGTAGTCAATCACAAAATCGATAAATTATCAATGTATATATTAAATAATGCTGAATGTATGAATAATCAAGTAAATTCCATTTTTCCAGGTTGTGAGTATGGTGACCGTCCAGTTGTTTTTAATACTGGACGATTTGGTAGTCTGAACTGTACGTCTTTTATTCGTCAGTTCTCCATGGAACAATGTCAGTCTAATCCTGCTGTAGCTGAAAATTGCTGTTTTACGTGTCGCCGTTATCAACAGGGTTAACCACTCTACCATATTATATTTCTATATGATACATTATTATGTATATATTATATAGGCTATAATATTGAATTTGACGCTTTGTAAATACTATATGGCCATAGATATCTTTTCATGACACCTGTAATCATTGTTTTAATACCTATATTAGCCTACTCATGGTGGTTCATATATCGGATTAGGAGCTTAAGTTTTAATACATGTACAGAATTGAGCTCAACTGAACTATTTCTGGATATGATTAATATATTTTCTACATATAATACAATGTACACCTTCGAAGGCTGTGGTCAAATAGACTTCCATATGACTTCTTGCAGCACCCTAACCGCTTCGTCTTAACACAAGAATTGACTATAATTGGTTATACGTCAATTACCATAGTCTCGGTTCCGTGAATGTCAAAGACTAATCACGAGTTTTGGATTTAAAAGGCACGATCGGGGGCATCAATTAATCAGGAACCATTACAACTAACCAGTTCTTTAAACTTTTAAGAGTGCATACTGAGAAATGGGGCACTTATGTCGAATTAGCGAAGAGTACCGAATTACAATTTTTTCATCCGTTATTGAATATTCACAACCAAATTTGTATTAGACTAAGCCGGTTTACCATTGTGCTTTTTCTCGGATAATATTCACAATTAATCACGTGCAAACAACGCCATAAATTATTGACCTTGCCCTTTAAATCGGCTAATTCCTATCAAGAGGAAATAGATATAGTGTTTCAGCAGACGAGACAAAGTTTAGTTTCGGCCATCCAGAACCTCCAAGACTTCAACGGAGGGTCTGGTCTGGGTCGGTTGTCAACATTTGGCGAAATTTACTGGATAAACAACCACATTAAAAAAAACCACTCCCGGTTACGCATGGGCAATGGAACTTTTTAGCTAAAGTCATGGTGACGACGAATTATGGGATTAATAAAAAAAAACATAGACATGGTGCTTGAAGAGAGAAATTTTACAATAAAAAAAATAAGAGTGTTCGATATTGAACAGGCATTATAAATAGATTTTTCAGATACGACAATTCTTAGATTAATTTCACGGGCGTCGACATCTTGTTTTAGAGCTAGTTACCTCCCTTATATTTTGTTCATGATAATGTAAAAGACCGGATAATCTAGCCAATGACCTAGTTATTCTCAAATGTTGACCATCCAACTCTACGAATATTAATCTGAATGATCGAGATTAGACAAAGTTGAAACAACTCAACATTGGAAATTCGCACTTCATATTCACATACAAGAATACGGTGTTGTTTGTCTTCAGAGTTTGCATATTCATAATTCGGAAAGCTTATATTATTTAGTTGTAAATATTTTTGTATATTAGGTTTAATAAAAAAAAATTACTAACCTAAAAATTGTCTGCTTTATTTTATTTTCGGAGACAGGAACTGATCCTCAAGTGCTACCCAACATGTTCTTGTTGTTTTAAGGGACAACGCTCTTCGGAAAAAAAAGCCTACTGCTCCGCCATTTTCATGCACGATCGACATTAAACTTGGCATGCTTGTCCCTTGGACAATTGCAAACTAATGGAGGAAATGCGACTGAGATATGCCGTCAGAATTACAAGATGGCTGCGATGACGTCAGTCATTTCCTGGTCAAGAGTTAGTGATATCACGAAAGAGACAGTGTGGATTTTCTTGATAAATCGGTGTTTGGTTGTCACAACTAATAGTCATTGTCGTATATATCACTAGAGTACTGCTTATATGAGAAGACGACCCTATAGTGATGGGTGGGGTTGGACCGGTTCTGCATTACATGGTCAAGTTAATAACTGGTGAAACGGGGTGAGTTTGGTGATGAATGGGGCATGACCAGCTCAGAACTAAATGGTCAATGTGTGATGAGTAGGGCGAGGCCAGTTTCTGCACTACATGGTGAGATTTGTGATGGGTGGGGCGCGACAGTCCTGCATTTCATGATGGAGTTTCTCAAAGCAAATAATAACAAGAACGATAACTGCAACTTCATTTTTCTATTGAGAATTATTTTATCTACAATCAGCCGACAGACAATGTCAGACCGTGTCATTAGATTAATAAGGCATTCCATTATAAAAAAAAATTCCTGTACATTTTTACACTGTTCTTATAACATTCTCTATATAGTAATAACTCACACGTCTAGCGGTCAGCAACATTATTATAAAATATATCAAAAATAAACTCTGTATTAAACATGTACAGTATTACTACGCCGTGTAGCTATCTAGCTTACAATTTATGATTTCTGTACAAAATCGGGGCCCGTATACAAATAGTTCTACAGAAACTTAAAGTTGACATGAATTAAAATAAAAAGTTAACTCCGATCAAAAAGTTATATTTCATTGTATTGAACGAGCGGCGAACTTTCTTTTTTTTCACCATGTTTAAAAATTTCGGTGATAATACATTTTTTTTTCAACTTCATGTCAGCTTTAATGTCGTTAAATCGTGTGTTGAAAATTCCATGAATGATTTAAACTAAGTTAAATTAAAGGGGAGTGGAATCATGTGAATGTTTGAATCAGGACCCATTAAGGTACATGTACTACTTTTAAATAGTAAACAGCGCAGAGAAGACAGAACTCCCTACAAATTGATTGTTAAAGAATATACATAATAGTTACTGAAGGCCAGGTTGCGTAATGTTTTAACTTTGTCAATATACATGTTAAATATATACACTGTCATTTCATATCCTTATTCCTTTTACAATTTTATTGCACAGTTCTTTCATATCAACAATATTCCATCTTTCCATGCACCAATTAGTGCAAAACATAAAGGAAAAAAACAAACAAAATTATGCCAATTAATATCTTTTGAGCTGGGTAGCATTTAACACCGGGCGAAATGAGGGGTCCCGGCCAATATCCAACAATGCATAATTATTCCATTCGGAATATGTACTGCCCCTTTCACTTCGTTGACCATATGATCCTACTTTTTAACACCAGCCACATGTCTTGCTACCAACAGTCTGCTGATTTTATTTATAATAAATGGACTCCAAGCAATAACATTTAAATAAATTTACTAACGAATCCCATTTAACTCGTGGTCACGTAAAAAGGGTATAAATAATATGATTATTCACCCAATTGTCGATTGAACTCTTTTTCTTTTCTGATTTCACGTGCACTATGTTTTTCTTAACAATGGCCAAAGCTACGTTCAGGTAATCGTTAATACCTGTTCAGGTAATCGTTAATACATGTTCAAGAGAATATCAGGTTGATGAAGGCCATTAAATTGATATGTAAAGTGAGTAGACATGTCAAGTCAAGAGCACTGCTTAAAGGAACATTTTAGTTGCCCAAAAATATTTCAACGCATAACAAAGCATCCTAATCTCTAAATCAAATCAAACCAGTTTTATAGTCATGCCCCTTCCAACTTAACATGCAGCATTTGACAACATATATATATATATATATATATTTAGAGGTTCTGGGTTAAAATAATAAATGAATGTAGGTATCTTCCATTCAAAAAAACTATTTTCTTACGAAAAAGCGAAACGAAATTCACGAGGTCCATAATATAACACCTTAAAATTTCGCGTTCGGCTATATGATTCAAATCCACATACTTTGAAATGAACTTTAAAAAGTTCTAGTAATCTAGTAATTCGTCGAATTGTCATCTTCTACGTAAGTTGGAAGAGATCAGTCGGTTTTGAGCAAAAATTATAAGTTGATATATATATATATATTTAATATACTATATACATGTATATAGATCTGGATATGAAATCAGTTTTGATTTGACCTTTGATATAAGTCAACACCTTTGAGGTATTAATTAATTAATCAAATATAACGATACATGATTTTTTTAATTTTATATTACAAATAAGATCTGGCTTTGACTTTTATCATTCATCCGAGATTAGTCCAATATTTTAGTTCAATGTTTCACAAAACTCGACCTTTTATTAGTTTATTCAAAACACGTAGGTGATGAGGTCACATTGTTAGTTGTTCTAGTAAGATGTGATGTAACAAGTTCTTGTGTATCACATGATGTATATCAGAAACTAAGCAAACGCTAGTGTAGCACAAAATCCTTTCACTGATCACACATTTCAACACAAATTCATAAAAATCACTCACAAGAAAAAAGACTTGTGTATCACAAACACTCTATGGCGAACCGATTCGAAAGTAATACATTCAATTTCCATTAGTTATGTCACGTGGGACCGGGCATGTTTGACATCATGCCCAGATATGGTTGCCCAGGATTTCCCATCATACCCATAGGCGACATTTGCGGTTGACGAGGTTGATTATACATATGTTGAGGATACATCTGTTGTGGACCTGGTCCTGGACCATACGCTGGATTGTTTGGCATCATTCCTGACATTCCCATCCCTGGGTTGGATGGTCTCATCCCTGGTGGCATGTTACCCATCGACCTCTGACCCTGCATTTGCATGTGTTGGGATTGCATCATGGACGCTCTCATCATGTCCTGTCCATTGTTCACCATTCCTGGATTGACTTGACGACCATTACCCATCACATTAACCATTGGAGACATACCTCCCATGTTAGCCATAGAACTGCCCATACTCATGCCCATTCCAGCCATGATCGATTCCGGCATGCTACTCATTCCTCCAGGACCATTAGACATTGGATTCATTGAGCCTGGCATATCCATTCCTTGCATAGGACCGGACTGCATACCAACGGGTGCACCCATTGGGAATTCTGGTGTACTACTAGTTCTCATCATCATAGACTGCTGCATGGCTATCTGTTGCTGGTGCTGTTGCTGCTGGCTTGAGAAAGGAGACCCTACACCGGGAGGTCGCATTTGTGGATTCTGATTTGGTGGGAAGTAATTGAGATTAGAAGAAGGGCCTTTGCCATCCATGTACTGCTGCATAAATTCAAGTTCAGGTGGCCTTTTTGAAGGGCCCCCTCCATTAGGTTGATTATTTGGTGGATGAGCAGGTAGATACTGAATGGTGTTTGGAGCTTTGGCCTGAATCTGAACATTAGCATTTCCTACAGAATTCGGTGGATAGTTTGGTGAACTCATGCGATTACCCTGTTGCATCATAGGATTGTTATTAGGTCCTCCTCCTGCTCCCATAGCACTGTGTGGTGGACTTGAGAATCCTGGAGACTTTCCCATTGGCCTTGATCCTGGTCCCATTCCACTGTTGACCATAATGGATTGTGACTGGGACATAGAGGCTGCGATTGTCATGGCAGGCCCAGGAAGAGGACCTGAACCACCTGAAAAGGGTCCTGAATTACCTGGATGGGACATGGAAACTGGACTTGGGCCACCAGGCATTATTCTACCATGAGGCATTGGCCCCCCATGGCCATGCATGTGTCCAGGATGTCCTTGTGATGAAGGTAAATCGTGAGGTAATGGACCCATGCTTGACATCATGGAAGATGATTGTGACATTGATGCTTGATTCTGTATTGATGAAGGCACATTATGGGGACCATTATGTGGACCATTATGTGGGCCATTATGGGGACCATTAGGTGCACCTGGCGGCATATTTGACATACCATTGTTCATTTGTTGCACTTGCATGGATGGGTTATATCCCGAACCCGGTCCCTGTCCATTTGGAGCATTGACACTTTGTATATTTAACTGTTGTATAGACATTGTAGCATTCACATAGGTATTATTAACACTGGGCGTACTCTGAGTTTGTGGGACACTTGAAACACTAGATGATGTGGTTGGTTGTCCAACCTGTGATGATGAATTAACGCTATTATTATTATTGGTGTTATTATTACCACTGTTATTAGTACCGCAATTACTACCGTTATTATTGTTATTGTTCATTTGACCCTGAACTTGAATACTGTGGAAAGGGCCACCTTGCATCATATTTTGTTGCATTTTATTCGATAAATGTTCCACACCTTTTGCAAGGTTCACTATACTTGATGAGGTAATATGTGACATGGATGAATTAGCTGTAGGAGTTGTGGGAGCACTTGATATATTATTACTGGAAGGAGGATCAAAATGGGATAATCTCATATTAGCACCAGATATACCACCAGGACCCATCATGTTTGGTTGACCTGGCAATGGTCCAGGACTACCTAGAGGTCCAGCACTAGAGTTCTGACTTGAGTTTGATAAAGGACCTTTGTTATTAATACCAGGAGCATGCATGGGAGAGTTCACTTGATTTTGTAAGAAACCTGAATGAGGGTCACCAGGCATGCCTGGTTCGTGATATGCTGTGTTGGCCTGTTTAGTTATAGTCAGTTCCTGGCCCTCAAATTGGTTTAAGTAATTAAGTTGTTGAGGGGAGGGTGTTGGCTGTAAATTTTTGTAGATGTCTTCCATGTCATCTCTCTTACGCTTTTGTGCCTGTGCATATGTAGGCGGTGGCTTGTTGCTCATTCCATTCACATTACGCGGTGGTGCATCAGGACAAAATTGTTCAGGATTTCCAGCACGAAACAAACTAACATTATTTGAGTTTTTACCCCGCCTACTTGGTGGTAGCATTGTTGCCATATTTCGTCCTCCAGGCATATTGGGCATCATATGTTGATCAAATCCAGGGCCATGAGGTGGCATACCACCATTAAAATTAGGACTAATAGCACCTTGCATCGGATCCATAGGTCTCCTCATGGGTCCTGGAGGAAAGTTTCCCATATCTGGCTCCATGCCTGGACCCGGGCCCTGAATGTGAGGTCTGTTCATGTTTGGTGAGGTAGGTCCACCCATTCCTTTTTGCTCCATAGGATTATAATAAGGTGGAGGAGGTGGTCCATTACCCCCACCAGGGTCCATTCCCAAGCGCTGATGTTTGTATTTAGAATTATAAAACTCTTGTTGTAATCGATGCCATTCGCGTTGTGAGGGTGTCATATTTTGCATGTTTTGAGGGGGGTGAGGTCCAAACTGAGACATGTTCTGTTGTTGAGACATTAAAAATTGTTGTTGTTGATTTGACATCATTCCATGTTGGTTTCCCAACATACCTTGTTGTGACATGATACTTTGTCCCATCATGCCATGTTGTTGTGACATCATATTTTGTTGAAACATCCCATCAGGCATCATACCTGGGTGGTTTGGATTCTGACCCGGGGTTGGTCCAGGTCCACCAGGCCCGATGGGCCCACCTGGCCCAATGGGTCCACCTGGACCATCCATAAACACATCATCACGTTGTTCCGGAAATAACATTTCTTGAAATTTCCTTAGTTTCGCTAAGGAAGCACCACGTCTTTGCAATTGTTCCGGTGTTAAGTTTTCATTGGGCACTTTACTTTGTAGTAAGTTCATATTATTTGTATTATTCATACCACCTAAATGAAAGTCCTGATCAAAATCAAAATTAGGTGGTAATTGGTTCATTGATAACTGAGGCATATTTCCCTGCTGATTCATTTGATTCCAGTTCATCATTCGCGGATTATTATTAGGAGGAAATGGTGGGCCGTTTGGATGGAGGGGATTATTGTTCATGATCCCTTGTTCTTCCAGATGCGCGTTTTGTTGCTGCACCCATTGAGCTACACTGTTGTTACCCGGCACCATACCAGGTGGCATACCCTGGCCCTGGTTTTTCATCGCGTGCGGATTCGTATTGCGAATATTTCCAAACTGCTGCATACCACCAGGTGCTGTTGGACGGTTCATGTTGGGTTTCATAGGATTACGCTGGAAAATAAAGAAGAAAGTGTATAAGTTATGGTTATATTCTTTGAATGGCATTTAGTAATTGGAACATAATCAAAAACACACTTTTATGGATAACAATTACTATGGTTTATTTCACTGCGACGTTTCAACAAGGTTTCACAAGTCGTTATCAAGCATATATACAAATAGATAAAAAATGAGAAAGATATGAATATAAATACAAACATCAGTGTGAACTATCCAATGGAATGCAAGGTGAGTGAGCATGATTAATCCCCTGTTTCATCTTTTAATTGTACAATAAGCCCACTATAATATATACGATTATGCACCTTTGTTACATCAATAGCTTGTTATAGCTAATCATGCATGGGATCGAAACCACACATTCCACTCAATGACAGAACCCAATAATATTTACCAATTTAAGTGACTAAAGTCACCTGTATCAAAGTTAAGAATAAAATACTGCAAAAATGTATTTTTATGACATTCCATTCAACCACCAAGTGTTAGTGAAAGAGGGTGTCACTAAAGGTAACTAATTATATTCCCTGATTTCAACAATGGGGAGGAAATTACTGGTCTGAATCCATGTATAAAATAGAGTTATGTCCCTTTAATCAAACCAAGTTCAATTATAGTTATTGTAGCATTGCTTTGGAAACTTGTTTATACAGAATGTGTAAACATAGCATATCAAATCATTCCTCATATCAGGGCCCTGTTTCTCGAAATCTTAACTAAAAATAAAATCCAAATTTTAGTAGATACTTCAATTTTGATTGGCTAATCACTAAAATCAATCTAACATTATCCAATCAAATTATTAAAATTTGGATTTTATCTTAGTTAAAATTTTGTGAAACATGCCCCAGGGCCTTATATAATAAAATATAACACACACCTGAAGAAACTCTTTAGTTTTTGGGTTACCCATATGGAACTCTATAATATTTTTACATTGACCCTGAAGAACCATTTCAGCTGCCCTGTTGGCAAAATCGGTAGGAAAGACAAAAATCTGGCTGTGTTGCTGCATAAAAGGTGGATCATTGGTCATCTGAGCTAAAGCATTCATGGGACCACTCTGTGCCCCTGGCGTAGTTTTTCTAGGATAATCACTACTCGAAACTGGGGCAAATGGTTCATCTTTCACTGAAAAAATAACAAAAACATTTTATTTATATAGCAGTGATAGGAAAATACAATGGACAAATCTAAAATGTAATGGATTCTATTTTCAGTACATTTTTTCAGTGGTAGCTCCATCAACATCTAAATAAAATCCCAAGAAGCTTTCTCGGAATGAACCCAGTCAGTGGTTGGTGGGCCACTGAATTGAAATGGGGTTTAACATCCTACTGTTCTGCTCCTATACTGGGCTAATGAACACGGGCATACGCCATACAGTGAGCTATGAGGGAAATTTTGCTCGGGCAGCGGCACTATGGCCTACTCTTATATTGAATTCCAACTGTCAAGGGATCTTTTACGTCCACACCAATGTATACTCAGGACCTCGTTTTTTTGTACCATTCGAACAACTAAACAGCCGCCTTGTCAGGCCCTTCGTCCTGCATCACTGACAAGGGGGAAACCACATAGGAAAATCCTGATGAACTTTTTCGGCTAATGGAGGGATCGAACATGCAACCTCCAGGCTAGCGAGCCAGCGTCTTACCCACTTAGCCACCGTGGGCCACTGTGTCTCCTGCTAGATGTTATGAATATGTGTACATAGAAGACTGGTACTCATATCTTATCTTACGAGAGAGTTGTTTATTAGGATTCCAAAAACGTTTTTAAATGAATAAAATCAAATAAACATTATAAATACCTTGATTAGTCAGTTTTTCATTTGGTTTGACATTCTTATTATCTTCTGTTTTAATTGTGACATCTAATAACAAAACGAAACAAAACACATTTATTTCAGATAATACTCCTAACTAACATCACAATGATCCTGCTACAACCCTGAAGGCCGTGAAAATTTGCAAAAACAGGTTCCAAGAGTAAATAATACCGGCAGACTCCCCTCATTCCTCTTTTTTGAATCTACAACTTGGCAATTGATGTCTGGTATTTTATGAATTTTACCCAAATAATTAGTTTATTCAAGATTCTTGCTATAATATTTTAGCACCGCAGAGCAGTAATCTTTACTGGAATGCAGGCGTTCTATAAATTCATTATATTATTATATTAATAAAATAGATAATGAAAAAAGAACATATTGACAATTTCTGTCAAATTACATTATTTTGTGCTAAGTTAACAAGGTTTTGAAATTTTGACCAAACGTAGCATCAACTGATTGTTATCATAGGAGCAGTAGTTGAAAGATAGGTTGCCAGGCAATGAAACATACGCCCACAGCAGCTAAATCGTCCAGGCAGTCAACAAGTGTTGTCGCATATTTTTACTTTTTTCGGTAAAGAAACATTGATAATACACTAAAACTTTTTCAAAGTGATCAAGGGCCATAACTTTGGCAGTAATTAATCGGAAATCTTTGAAAATGAATAGACTTCTTCGTCTCATGACCTTAAACACTGTGTATAAATTTAAAGTCAATTGGATATTAACTTTAGCCTCTAGAGCTTCCACAAGATTTTTTGAAGTGATCAAGGGCAATAACTCTGGCAGTAATTATCGGAAATCGCTGAAAATCAATAGGCTTCTTCGCCTCCTGACCTTAAACACTGTGTATAAATTTAAAGTCAATCGGATATTAACTTTAGCCTCTAGAGAGTCCACAAGATTTTTTGAAGTGATCAATGGCCATAACTGTGGCAGTAATTATCGGAAATCGCTGAAAATCAATAGGCTTCTTCATCTCATGGCCTTAAACACTGTATATAAATTTAAAGTCAATCGGATATTAACTTTAGCCTCTAGAGCGTCCACAAGTAATTGTGGACGCCGGCCGGACGGACGGACTGACGGGGGCGACGACAATATACGACCACATTTCAATGTGGGCGTATAAAAATGAGACCGAGTCTCGTTTATCCATTTTATTGTTAACTACATATAACATTTGAAGCTAAGAAAAGGACCTGCAATAGGCATATTTAGGGAAAACCCATAAGGTTAGAGGAGGGGGGGGGGCTCAATGGTCTATCATTGAGTCAAGTGGTGTGATTTTGATTCACTGCTTCTACGTGACAAAGAGTTGGGTGGACTGTCCAACACCGTGGGTTTTCTCCGGGTACCCCGGTTTCCTCCTACAGCTAAATACCCCTACAAGCTAGCGAGTTATTGAAGTGGAGTCGAACCATATGTTGGTCCCGAAATGACCTGGTTTGTGTCAAGTGGATGTTAAACCCTATTTCTCTCTCTCATAAGATTTAGACAGCGACTACTATGCCGCTTGACTCAATGACTGGTATTATGATTTAAAGCGCATGATGGGGTTTTGGAGCTGGATCATTCCAGGTCTCTAACAACACGACCACTATATATATATTACTACAGTACCTGCTTCTCCATTCGTAATCTTCCCCATCGGTACTGGTGTTTTATTTTTATTTCTGTCACTGCTCGGAGGGGTGGGATCGTCACTCAATATTTCCTTGAGTTCAGGGTTGGCTTCTGGAGTAATGTTTGGGCTAATAACCTCGTGATTATTCATATTGTCAGAAGAGTCTTTTAACATAGCTGCCAACTCGAATTCTTCTTTAAGTAACACTTCTTTCTTGAGAATGTCCAGGGATTTCTTGTCACTCTCCCGGTTATTCTGAAAAATAAAAGCAGTAAAATTACATTACACCATATTAGAAGTAATGAAATAGGGTTTAACATCCTACTTTTCTGCACTAAGCATGCACCAAGCAGACAGGTGTAAATGAAGACAGGTGTATATGCCATGCAGTGTGTTGTGAGGGAAATTTTTGCCCATACATCTGCACTTCTGTCTGCTCCAAGTCAATGGATCTTTTACATGCCTACCACCAATTTTATGAGTGGAACTTGTTTTTTGTCCCATCCAAATGACAAGACATTTTCCTTGCCAGGCCCTCCATCCTGCACCACTGACAATGAAAAACTAGACTGGACAATCCTGAGGAACTAACTTGACTACCGTAAAATTATTTCCCACTCGCCCCTATCCAGGGAATGTGGTAGTTACCCCATTGCCGTTTATATCATTTTTGACGCAATATTTCTGATCTAAGTTAATAAAATGACCTACCTCCAACTGAACCTCTACTAAAGGCAATAGTTGTTCAGTTAAATATCTGTAGAGATCCCTTTCTGGTAGATTGGTAGTTTTTCGAAACTGTTTTATAAATATCTGCCAATCGGATAAGCTTACACAAACCGTTTCCCATACTTTCTTTCCACATTTCTTATTCGCATGTTCTCGATAAAGTCGGAGATCTGGAAAATATAAAAAGAACACAATAAATATTTTTTGAATGATAAGGGTTATATTTTGATATATACTAATTTTACATATAATTTGAATAGGTTGGGTTGTCGAGTGGTCTAATGCGTAAACTTTAGATCATAAGGTCTGTCACTGAATCAAATGGCTTGGTTTGGATGCCAAGCTTGTATGTGATAAAGAGTAAAAGCACCAGCCCAACATCATGGTTTTTCTCCTGGTTATCCGTGATACAACTGTATCATAGTTCGTTAAACCCCATTCTCCTCTCTAATTTTGATGATTAAATGACGTTATGTTTCATAAATAATAAATATGTTTCGGATAATTTTGGATGTAAAAAAAGGATTTATTTGGATATAAACACCATACGCTATACTAATTCTACACATGATTTATTAAAATTAATTAATTTTTATGTCCAACCGTTGTATGTTTCACTAAACCATGATGATTAAATGACTTAATATGTTTCATAAATATTAAATATATCTCTGATAACAATAGAAACGTTAACAATGCAACCGTATATCTATGTTTTACTTAATAAAAAATTTATTGATTCAACTCATGTCAGCGAGTTTATTATTAATCAAATATCATGTAACTTTCATTTAATAAGTGAAATACAATGTGCGATCACCGACTCCCAATGACAGTTATCAGCAACTGTTGGTATGTTGATTATAGTTGAATGTCATTGGCTGTATTATCATACCAATGAAATGAAATGGGGTTCAACGTCTTAAAGAAGGACATGGGCATTGAGCTATGAGGGAAATTTTGCCCTCACAGTGGCTTTTCTGCATACCCTTCAATGAATTCCAACTGGTTTTGACATGCATACCAACAAGTACTGGGGTCAACCTCAGTTTAGCGACTACCAGGTCTTTCACCCTGGGAAACCAGACCGGAAAACTCCCAAGGAACTTTCTAGGCTAAAACCATGGACCTCCTTGTCAGTAAGCTAGCACCATACCCAATGAGTCTCTGTACTTTCCATTATCATAAAACACCAGACCTCATTTTGCATTCATGAATAACATTTGTAAATGAATCAGAATTGCAGTTTCAGAAAATATACAATAACTATATAACAAAAAGAGAGTGAGAGAAATCTAGTTTAACATCCACTTGACACAAACTTGGTCATTTTGGGACTAACACATGGTTTAATTTTATTTAAATAATTTGCTTGCACATAGGGATAGGGGTCTTTAGCAGCATAGAGGTCTTTAGCAGTGGGAGGAAACTGGAGGACCCGGAGAAAACCCACAAGGTTGGACGGGAGACCCTACTCTTTGTCACATACAACCGGGGAAACGAAACCACGCCAGTTGACTCAATGACAGACCTTATGATACAGCGTGCACACGCTAACCATTCTGCCACACAACCCCCCTATATAACAAAGAAATCCATTGATAAAATTTACAAAATTTGGACTTTGATACAATAAAAGTAACAAAGAAATCCATTGATAAAATTTACAAAATTTGGACTTTGATACAATAAAAGAACAAACTCAAAAAATAAAGTTTTAATAATACAACTTTTGGGCTTGGTTTCAGTGCAATCAAGCTATTTAACAGAACAATCTTTAAGCCGTATTGCATATAAATCTTACTAAGAATAATCGTAGCTATTACAACAAACATGACGAAGGCAATCATAATTGCGTTTGAATGTCGACTTTACGTTAACATACTTTGAGCTTTTGTGATCAAAAGATTAAGGATCATTTTGAAAAAGATAATTTGAACATATGTTTGTTTACTGTTCAATACAAATACAGTTCTCATTCACAGATCTAAAAAACTTTAAATTCTTGTGTTATTTATCTAAGATAAGTGGGCCGAGATAACGGCAAAAATCTTTAAATATTGTTTAAATCTTGTCTGGGCTGTCGCTATTTCTATCTCTGAGAAGAAAAGATAGTTTTCTAGGCATAATAGATTTATGATCGGCAACTGTTTGGGACGCGGTGTAATAATGAGTAAAATTATATGAAAGAAAAGAATGAAGTATTGATTCGCCAGATACTATTATAACATATTAAGTTGAATCTTTTGTCTCTGGAAACAGACGAAAAAGCAGAAGAAACCAACAAAACAATAATGTAATTGGTGGGAGACCATTGCCGACGGTTTCCACAAACAAGTAATGGTGTCATTGACTTGAAAGCTTTCCTATAGATTCCATTAAACACAGGGTAGTCGTAGTCTGGTGCTTGATATACATTGATTGTACATATCTGATATCAGAATTCCTCTACGACTATCATGGAGACCAATCATTATGTCTGACTACTTCCAACACCAACTCGATCAATTCATATCGCAATCAGACCCAAACAGAATCTCTTTTTTGTTTTAAATCAGTCTCTGTATCTTAAATGACAATCAAAGCCCACTTCTATTCCTCCAATATACTCTTGATTTAAAAAAAAAAAATCAGCATCTATAAAACACAGTGATCACCATTTGCATTTTTCAGACAAGATCTAATTTTTTACAGCTTAATCCGTGCTAAAATGTACTGAAATTGATTATTTAAGATCTAATTAAGAAAAACAAAAACAAAATATCAATGATAAATAACCTCCCAGCTTGTATTTCATTGGATTAGACAGACTACTAATGACATTATATCGTCTTCAAAATGCTGAATGCTGCAAAATTTTCAATTCACCCTTTGTAAATACTGAACAGAAATTAACGATTTTTGGACTGATCTTCCATTTAGAGATTCAATTTTCACAATATCGCAGCTTGTAAGAGATTCAAATTCCCACAAATGATGGTCAGTGGCTTCAAAGCATTTGTCAATTTTTGGTGTAACTTGTGTGAAGACTCACATAGATGTAGACTCTTTTGTAGAGGTCTGCCAATGACACTGACAATAAAAGCAATTATTGATACAAAACTTATTTTGTAATTTACAGCTAAAGGTCATCCAGTATATAAAACCCACACAAATCTGTAATACATCTGTTAACATTTTTATTGTTCACAATAATTCTAAATAAAACATTCAGCAACTTCTTTTTCCATTTCAAATGTTCACCCAGAGTTCAATTTCATCAACTAGGCATATTCAAATATACACTACCCACTCTAATAATATTCAGACAATATTATACCCAACTTGTTTTCTCAATTCTCAAGTTTTTCACTGATTATTTAAAATGATATTATTGTAGTTTTCTCACACTTTTGTAAATTTATTCTTTGAAACATTTAAAGCACTGTGTAGAAATCATCTCCCACCCACACTGATCTCTTGACCATATGGAATTAGTCAGATATGGGATGTTCTTTTCAAATCGTTACAATCCCAAATTCAAGTACTTCTATCAAATTATAACAATTTTTTTTAAATTCAAATTTGTAAATAATTGGAGTAAAGTGGTGCAATGTTTGAAGACAAGTGGATAAATGAATGTTTTTATATAGAGAGAAATGATACAAGGATACATCTCGTCCTTTTATTTACATACCCTAAACCACCTCATATTATATACATCCACCCAAACCATCTCATATTATATACATCATCCAACCAAACCCTATACCTACTCTAGTAGTAGTATACTACTGTATATCATATTACATACATCCAACCAAATCCTACTCTAGTATACATATACTACTGTATATCATATTATATACATCCACCCAAACTCTATACCTACTCTAAATACATATTATACTATTGTATATCATATTATATACATCCAACCAAACCCTATACCTACTCTAGTATACATATACTACTGTATATCATATTATATATATCCAGCCAAACTCTATACCTACTCTAATATACATATACTACTGTATATCATATCAAATACATCCACCCAAACTCTATACCTACTCTAATATACATATTATACTACTGTATATCATATCATATATATCCCCCCAAACTCTATACCTACTCTAATATACATATACTACTGTATATCATATCAAATACATCCACCCAAACTCTATACCTACTCTAATATACATATACTACTGTATATCATATTCTAGTATACTACTGTATCATGTACCTACAATAGTATTATGTACCTACACTGCTGTATTAGTGAGTACAAGGAGACCCCGCATTACACATAAACCATTACAGAAGACGGTCCTACAAACAATATACAGACACCACAAACAACAATTACACATATCAGATCAAGTGAATGGATACAGGGGTTAGCCATAAGCGTCAACTGAACTAGACAAACTCTATGCACCTACCTAGAGAGTCTCAGAAACTACAGACTAAGTAAATCATTTGTGGTGTAAGTATCCTACCTAGAAACTAAGTACATCATTTGTGGTGTAAGTATCCTACCTAGAAACTAAGTACATTATTTGTGGTGTAAGTATCCTACCTAGAGACTAAGTACATCATTTGTTGTATAAGTATCCTACCTAGAAACTAAGTACAGTTGTTCTAGTGTCAGTATCCAACCTAGAAACTCAGTACATCATTTGTGGTGTAAGTATCCTACCTAGAGACTAAGTACAGTTGTTCTAGTGTCAGTATCCTACCTAGAAACTAAATATCCTACATCTTTGCTGGTGTAAACATCCTACCCAGTACTATGTACACTTTTTCTGGTATAAGTATCCTCTGATTTATAATCACTGATAACATAAATCAATTTAAAAGTAATTAATGTTTTTAATATGATTGTGATTCATCCATAATGAAGTCATTAGATGACCTTACAGGTATTTATAGGTATTCAGTAAGTAAGATAATAAAGTACCTATGTAATAATATGAAAAGTGATTAGTCTATGAGTAATACCTGTATCACTACTTAAAATATGCGTAGACATGAATTTTAAATTTAGAACATTTTATTGACTTTTGATATTCATCTTTTCGGAAACTGTTAAATACTTTGTGTACCATATATAGAATGAACTTATATAGTAAGTGCAGAAGGACCACACTACACGCAAAACAAAACCTACAAGATAAACCTGTGGACAAGACAGAATACATGAACATTGCCAGAAATGAACAACAAATATCAAATCAAGTGAATGGATCTGGGGATCATCTGAAACCGTCCACTGCGCTGTACAGTCCTGAGCCTGTAATGATACAGGATTCACTCAAAATGAACAACAAATATCAAATCAAGTGAATGGATCTGGGGATCATCTGAAACCGTCCACTGCGCTGTACAGTCCTGAGCCTGTAATGATACAGGATTCACTCAAAATGAACAAAAAAAAAAAAATTTACAACAGAGATGTAACAGAAATAATGCGACAGTGGTCATCTCTTGAATGGCAATAGTCTGCCAGTTGATGTCATAAGTTAGCATCAACTGGGCTTATAAAAATGGGGATACGCCATGCAGTGTGCTATGAGAGAAACTTGTCCAGATAGTGGCATTTCTGCCAAACCATCTTTGAATTTCAATTGTCAAGGGTTCTTTTACATGCAAGCCAATCCATCCGATTTATTTGCCAAACTGAATCAATCAACATTATACACTGATCAAAAGCATACTTATTATCCTTTCTAAATTTACATGATAGGGAGACGGTGTAGGATTCTTTACAAAACAATACCAGCTATATCGCACGGCTACAAATTGGTTAGAAACACTAACATTTCGAAAGAAGAGCTCCTATGGCCTGCCCGTAATGAACTTGTAAGTGGAAATCACAGTTTTTATGGTATCTGTGAAATAAAAATTTGCTTAAATCCCACATTTCTCTGTGTCCAATGACAACAAAACATCAAAATGTAATGAACTTATAAGTGTAAATCACAGTTTTTATGGTGTCTGTGAAAAAACATTTTTGCTTAAATCCCACATTTCTCTGTGTCCCATAACAACAAAACATCAAAATGTAAAGAAAGTGACCATTTATCCTGTCTGAAAGTTCCAGAGTTCCAGTTTAAAGTATTGAGCCTTTTGGAAATGATCGCCAATGCAGTTTCTTGTGGTTATGCTACCCTTTTAGAGCAATGGTCGTTGTTTCTACTTTGACATGGGGGGGGGGGTTGGATGGCCGAATGGTTAGCATGTGCGCGCTGTATCATAAGGTCTGTCATTGAGTCAACTGGCGTGGTTTCGAATCCCCAGTTGTACGTGACAAGGAGTAGGGTCGCCTCTCCAACCTCGTGGGTTTTCTCCGGGTCCTCAGGTTTCCTCCCACTGCTAAAGACCCTTATGCGTAAGCGAATTATTGAAATAAAATTGAACCATATGTTAGTCCCGAAATGACCTAGGTTGTGTCAAGTGGACGTTAAACTCTCTCTCTCTCTCTCTCTCTCTTGACATGATAAACATAAACAATGTTGTAACTGATCAATGATAATCAAAACACAGCAACTACCAGGACAATTCTGTTGCTTGTGGAAAACAAAAGTATCTGGTAAAATGTAACCCCACACACGTTTAAATTATAGATAGATTTGTCCAGTCACAAAGTAACTGATCTAATCTACCGAACAAATGGACATTGACGTTTCTTTACTTGGGTCTAGGATAAAAGATCCTATGAGCTCTACATACAGAATTAACCAGTTTTATTCCCCGAAATATTTCTGGGACTTCTCTTAATATGGTGGAATAATATGTAACACAAAAAAAAGTTATTTTCTAAATTTAAATACAATTTTCAAAATGTGTCTAAATCAATTATTTTTTTTCTGGTTTCAATTATATAATGTAGACTATTAGACACCTATGTCAGGGAATGACATTTAAATAATAAGAAGGTTATTTCTTGACAACAGAAAAAAATTGTCCTTTTCAATCAATGTAGCTCTACATTAGATGATTATCCAAAATTCCACAGACATCCATCATAGCCAAAAGTTATAATTTGCCAAATGTTTTACAAAAATACATATATTAGCTATAACAGGTGGTATCTGATGTTCTAGAAAGTGTCAGACTCGACAATAGATGAGTATCCAAAGATACATTGTTATCACATGTCAACTACTAAATTATAGGTGGATGCCGAGGGAGAGAGAGAAATTGGGTTTAACATCCACTCAACACAAAATTAGATCATTTTGGGACTAACATATGGTTTAATATTATTTCAATAATTCTCTAGTGCGTATGGGTCTTTAGCAGTGGGAGGGAACTCAAGGTCCCGGAAAACCCCCACAAAGTTGGACAGGCGACCCTACTCCTTGTCACTTGTTACGTACAAGCAGGGAATAAAAACCACGCCACTTGACTCAATGACAGATCTTATGATCAAACGTGCATGAGTTGACCATTCGGCCCCCCGACCCGACCCCCCACCCCCCAATAGATTCAGAGGATGCCAAATGTTCCATCTTATCTTTAAAACAAAATTAAATGATTTTAGGACTAATGTTCCTTTATGCATTTCAGAATCCCTTAAATACAATCAACGGCTACAATTATGTCTTATTTTTTAGTACCATTTTCTTATCCATCTTTCAATATTCAAATAAGGGCATTCCATTAATCCATTTTTTTCACCTGGGTTCCTCTTCTAAACATCCATACAATAAAATATGAAAAAATCATTCCATCATAACTTAGCCTAAATGTATCTACAGAAAGTTCTAACAGAAATCCACAAAACATTAATTCTTAAACCAATATTTACCTTTTTATACGATTCTGTATTTACCCTACAACATCAATATATCAACACCATATTTCTACTAGACTACTATAATCATTGTTCTTCACTAAATAGTCCGACTAATTCCGATGGTAATGTCTCAAGATGATCTACTACACTTCAACATTAAAAATCAATTCTAGCTCTTTACAACAAGGAGTATGACAACATACTCTGTCACATATAATTCACACTAATTAACATTCAATTCCACCCAAACTTGTTTCCTCGAGAGAGTATCATTCTTATTTATTATTTCACTGAAGCGGCTAGCTAGAATAACGCAGCACTTGTTCAGGATCCTGAGAGCTTTTCTTGCGCATCTTGCCTGTCTCTTCAGGTAAATTGTATATTAATTACGGAGAGAAATGAACAACACATTATCTTCTGAGCTTATAGACATGTCCAGGATATGGACAATTTTCTATTATGTTGATCCACGCATTCAGCCAATATGATTGTGAATCTGTAGGAGTGACAGACTTGAGAAGTAATGAATCTATTGATCACAAGGCCAACACGAACAAGTGCATTTCTTAACTCCAAAACAAATATGACCTGCTTATCTTTATTAATCTCCATCGTCTGGTGATCGTGATCCACATGGCTTATCAAAAGTGAAAATTATTCATTCTTGTTAGTTCTGTGGTATTTCATGCAGAACCGGCTTCAGGACGAACAGAAAAGAACCAGCCTGTCTTCAAATCTTCGCATCGCTTCAATTTATTTTGAATGGATTTTGTAACAATATGAAAAAATAGTTATCTTTTTGGGTGGTTTCTTTTTTTAAATGTTTTAAGTTTTCAACTTGATCATCATTTGAGGATTTCAAATCCTTTGTAATCATCAATATTGTTAAAATTATTTTAAAACTTTTAATGAGCCTCTTTTTAATCTGATTAAATCAGAGAAGGGAGATATTATGATGTTTCCTTAATTCAATATTAAATAATCAATCTGATTACATTTTAGCCTTAATTCAATATTAAATTATCAATCTGATTACATTTTAGCCTTAATTCAATATCAAATAATAAATCTGATTACATTATGGCCATGAAAAATTTGATTACGTCTGAAAAATGCAAATGGTAATCAGTGACTTTAATACTATGCTTTAAATCAAGCGGCATGGTTTTGAATTGCAGGTTTTATGTGATCAGGAGTAGGGTTTTCTCTGTGCCCCCCCCCTCCTGTTTTCCTCTCAATGCTAAAGACCCCTACGTAAAAGCAAATTATTCAAATAAAATTAAAAACAGAAAAATATGCATTTAAATGAAAATCATAATGATAAAGAAGAACTTATTCGAAACACAGCTGTTAAAATTTTTCAACTTTAAACAAATCGAAAAGATATGGTTAATTAAAGATACTTACAATAAGACCGTATGAACCATATAATATATAATAATAGGTATGAAGACTTTAAACAACTTTATATATGTATATGATATATCAGTTCTATTTCAAGTTCTCTTGCCATGTTTCACATATTTTCAATCTGTCGGTATTCCGACTTTTGGCACATTCTACCATCAGGTCTGTAATATTAGTTTTATTCTCGGCTACAAATCAACATTTTGGTTATGTCTTAATAATAAATCAGACCAAGTCAAGGATCTTCTATACCTTCTTACAGAATTTTTGCTTTTTTTTTTTTTTTTTTTTTTTTTAAACAGCACATCAATATGTGCCATTTTTCTAAATGAATATAAATGTTCCAATCCAGTATTTTTAAATTAGGGCAATAAAACTAAAGTCTAACAACAGGGAACTGAATTAAAATGTAATTATAAATCAGTTGTCAGCTACAGATTCTCGTTAAAATTATAAACTATGGTTGTCATTTGCCTTTCCTTGAGAAATGTATTATTCTTGAAGGATTGTTTCCCATTTCGATGCATTCCCACCTCTACATTCTCTGAAAAATTCCAAAGGAGACACCCCCCCCCCCCCAACACCCGCGATGCCATAACACACTTCAAATAAATCTTCTCTGATCACCGTTTAACAATTTATATAGAATCTTAGGCTGAACCTACACTTCAATATATATGTATAAAAACAATTAAATTTGACTAAAATGGGATTAACAAATGGAATGTACTGTTTTCAATTAATTATAGGTTACAATCTTTACACGTGTTATACATATTTCACCAGGGTAAATGATTGAACAATATTGATCTAAAAACCCACATGATTGGATAAAATACTGTGATGTATATATGAGTATATATAGACACACTATATCACAGGATTAAGACAAATATGATGATTATATACATGAGTTTGGATACGTTCAATATGACTATATAAAGATAATAATACCTTCATGAATAAAAATCACCAAATAAAAGGATTTTTGAAAAGCTTACACAGGTATTGACCTAGTAAAGTTATCCGCCTTGTAACATTATCTAAGGTGAGTATGATTACAACACAAAGAACATATATAAGTCCTATTAGAAAGCTTCACTGACTGTGTAGTATGGTAACATTGTAAAGCTCCATAGCACAGCCCGATATAAAATGTATACTGAATGCCCTCCTGACCTATATCTGCTATTATACAGAATGAAAGAATGCCAAGGTGTATCTTAAAATAAATTAAACTGAGAGAGCTTACTAGTGTGAAATCCACTTACAAAATAATCATTGTGCATATATTAATGGGCCTTTTTTATACTCATTGTAAAGTGACAACCAGCTGAAAATCAATATTATCTTTAAGAGGGAAAGTTTTTAAATACGATTTTGTAAGTTTGCAATCTCTTATGTGACCTTACAAAGTGACAGCTGGTTAATGATGTAAGGGGCACAGGCTAAATTTATCTCTGAAAATGGGGTTTAATATCCTAGTTTTCCGCAAAAACTTGGCTAATTTATCAAGCTGTCTATCTAGTATTGTGGTAGTCTAAAAATGCTAATTTTTGTATAATTTCTTTCAAACTTTTTATAAATAATGATCAATTAAATTCAACTTATTCAGAAAATATGGACTTATTTATCCCATCGTTTTACTCTGTCAACAAGGACTAAGAACACAAGATCAAATTTGGACTTTTTATGGCTGGTCTGCCAGCCTACTGACAAATTATTATTACTAATATGTTTCAATCTTATATTCAAAATTATTTATCATGTCATAGAAATTCCAATCTACCAATCAGAGTTCTATATTGTAAGTCACAGTACAACTTATTCAGCTTGTATAATACAGTTCTTATTATTGTTAACTGAGAGTCACTTTAAAAAGGCTGATAAGAAATAAATATTCTTTATCAAGTACAAATCAGTTTATAAAATATGTATTAACACCTGACAAACAGTGTATGGTGTTGTCATTATCTGTACCAAGTAACTTTATATTGAAAGGTAATCGCATGGAAAAGTTCTACACTTAATAAACTTTTCCTCTAACCGTATAATACTCCTCTTGTTACAGTCAGCCTTATTGAGATGCCATCTTTAAATTTACAAATCTATTAATCTTGTTCCATTGTTATTAGTTCTAAATCAGGAAGCAACATTGAGTGTTCCTGATTTCTCTTACTGATTGAGAGAGAGAGAGAGAGAGAGAGTGAGTGACCAACACATGGTTCAATTTTATTTCAATTATTTGCTTGTGCGTAGGAGTCTTTAGCAGTGGGAGGACACTGGATGACACAGAGAAAACCCATGAGGTTGGACAGGCAACCCTACTCCTCGTCACATACAAACAGGGATTCAAAACCACACCAATGACACACCTTATGATACAGCGCGCACATGCTAACCATTCTGCCACCCAACTCCAACCTGGCTAATTGACCAAGCTATGTTTCAATGCTTATTATTTTCTATTTGACAGAATCAGGCATTAACTGATGCAAAATGATTCCACAATCCTTATTGTTATTAAGGTATTCAGTGTAATTTTCAACAAACATAATCTGTTGCATAATTCATTTTTTTTGTCAATAAATATATATAGTTCAGTGAATTTTTCTTTCAAACATCAATGTGACTTGGGTGGAAATTCTCAGTGTTTGTTATACATATAAAAATAATAAATACAGGTAGTGCAATCAGGACATTGTAACAAAAAGTTCAGTCATCTGTAGGGATATAAGCACTAAGTTATGAAAGAGGAACACTATAGGTGGTGTACACATGACTTAAAGGGAGGGTATTTTGGTGACCAAAATTCAGGCATTCATTGCACTTCTGTCTATTATGGAAGGTAAGCCCTATAAATAGTGAATGCAACCTGGGAGAGGGGGGGGGGGCAGGATGGAAAGTTGGCTAAGAATCTTCATGATAGGCATGGAAGAAGGCTAAGTGCCCCCACCCCCTCTCACAAATTACCAGTTTGAGTGACTAAAAATTCAGGTAATGACTGCACTTCTATTAATTCCAGTAGGGTCAAATTCAAACAAGAATCTGCAAGATTAATGGTAAAATCTATATCACAACCAGGAATCACAGTAATTTTATCAATATTGGTAATGTTTCATATACTTGATATAAAATGTGAAAGCTGCTTTTTAGTTTGAGAATATTTGTCTAAATCAGTGTCTGGTGATATTTGGTCAATAATAGAGAAATTTGGACACCTGATTCTGGTCTTCTCCACCCTATTCCCCAAAAACTAAAAAATTTCCATACACCTATGACCACTCTATCGAATCTACAATCTTTCAATATTGGTTATGATTATAGGAGAACATCAAACCCGACAGCGACTAGTAATCTTTGAAATATCTAGGAGAAATTGAAGATGTAGAGAGATAAATATTAAAGAGCAAAATGCCAACAACTAGCAATAAAGTGTGAACACCAATATAGTCAATAGTTTTAACACAATAACACAATCTATTTAATTAGCACAAGTCTAACACTAATCATATAATCATTGTTAGAAAACGGTAGGAAAAATGTTAACACACTAACGCGATATTTACTGACAGTGTATTTGCTTATTCTCACAATCTCTCAACAGTAGGAAATAAATATTGACCAATTAGCTGGTTTCATGTAAATTCACCCACAGTTGAAGTGAAATAAGATCCAGAAGCAAAAATAATTTCCAATACCACATTGTATTGATTGGATGACGGGAGTTTAGAATCAATGAGTAACGCTATCAGACGTCGACCGATGGCACTAGCTACCATTACTTCATTTAGTTACTTAGAAATCATAAATCAAACAACCATCTTACAAACACACTCCCTGCTTCGAACTTAAATCTTACATTAAAGATGTATTATTTAAGAGCTAAATCTGCCTACTGCATGTATTTTTTTGGCTTCAAGTGTTATATAAATTATTATTTAGACATTTATTAACATGACAAGCCCATAATTAACTAGCCGAGATATTAAATAGATTAAAAAACCTGTTTCATTTAATAATTCAACATTAAAATGGATAATGAGAGAGAGAGAGAGAGAGAGAGAGATGGGGTTTAACGTCCACTCGACACAAACTAGGTCATTTCGGGACTAACATACGGTTTTTAATTTTATTTCAATAATTGGCTTGCGTATAGGGGTCTTTAGCAGTGGGAGGAAACCGGAGGACCCGGAGAAAACCCACGAGGTTGGACAGGCGACCCTACTCCTTGTCACGTACAACCGGGGATTTGAAACCACGCCAGTCGACTCAATGACAGCGCGCGCACGCTAACCATTCAGCCATCCAACCCCCCGGATAATGAAGACTGTTTATTATCATAGTGAGGTACTTGACAATCAAGATTAGTCAAACCTTCAAACACAATCTATATCGTAGAATAATCAAAGTGATCAAGGACCATCAGACGTGATAATCAGAAATTGCTGAAATTCAATCCACTATTATCACTTAGAATTTCAGATTAAAAAACTGCATCTTTTTTGAAAACGAAAAAAGGGTTAACTTGAATTTACATGTAGTATATGTTAAAACAAAAATGAAATGGGGGTTTAACGTCCTACTTTTTTGCACCAACTGGGCTAATAGTGTGCTATGAGGGAAATTTTGCCTGGACAGCAGCACTGCGGCCTACTCTTATTTCGAATTCAAACTGTCAAGGGTCCTTTACATGCACTACAATGTGTACACAGGACCCAGTATTAATATTTGCTTGGACAGCAGCAATACGGCCGACTCTTATTTTGAATTCAAACTTTCAAGGGTCCTTTTACATGCACGCCAATGTGTACATGAGACCTAGTATTAAAACGATCTGTGTGATTAAGGACACAGAAGAAATGTGAACATCCAAGAATAACTTAAGATCGAAGACATTTTGATTCCTGCAAAGCATTGATCAATGTGCTGCGATCAGTAGGCATTAATATTCAGCGACGGTCTCAATATGCAGACAATATCTATCTCAAGGTTATATAGCAAAATAATTCAATAATTGATAAGCTTACGCAACATCAATAACATTCTATAGAAACAATAGTAGATGAATGGCAAAACATGTGCATACTAAAGCAATTGATATAATTAATTTATAAACTAAACAATCTCTTTAGAAATCTATGGAACAATGTTAAGAGCTACAAGAACACACATTAATGTGAAATCTGTCCCAGATCTCGACACAACTTCATTCCATATGGTGTTGAATATCTTTTGTTTCCTGTGAAAATAACCTATAACAAATGTGCATTCTTGAGCATTTCAATATGTAATATGAAACTCTGCACAATACAGCAGCAATTGCCAACGAAACATCCTGAAAAAAAAATAGTGGAACTCTATGTAGGACTCAAGATTATACGAGGCAGCAATTGTATCTACTCCCGAGACAATTTTTCTCTAGATCAGATTTATAAGGCAGCCATTCTAAGGTTTTATTGTGTAAATTGTGTGTGAATCTTCCATATCAATTATAGTTAAAGAAAAGTGAGGAAGAGTTGGCCAAAGTAAATATGGAAGGAAGATCTTACATTCCATATTGATTTAACTCCTTGAGCTTTTCAACTACTGTCTGTAAAATGTTCAAATGGTCATACAATAGACATGCAGAACGAAACTTGGAGCAGATATTAAAACAGCCTCAACTATAAATCTTTGTGTTCATTAAAGCATAGAAATTCAATATGATCAAAATTGGGCGGTGAAGGTTAAAAACCATATTTATTAGTTTTGTCTTCATTTGTAGCTCATGGAGCTAGCACCATACTGAGACCAAGAGCCGATAACAGTCGCTGAAATCAGCTGTTTATGACCACAACTTGAAGAAGCTTGCTGGAAACCACAAGCTTGTTCTAGACAACGTCAAACTTGTTTTCAGACAATAAGTGCTAACCATATTTAACCATGCATGAACACTTAAGAATGAACTGAACTACCGCTAAATCCTTTAAGGGAGTAGTCCCACATTTCTCTGTGTCTCAGTAAAAAGGCTTATTATAATCCCTTATCATGTGAATATTGACTCCTCTGGTACCTGGAGTCATATTTCATACCGGTACATCTCTGAACAGACCAAAACCACTGTTCCTTTGACTTATTAGTTGCTGGTTATCAGCAACAAAAATAAATAAAGTATAGTGGAAAATTGTCACTCCACATGCATTTGAGTTATGAACAAGGTGATTGTTCATCAAAAAGCTCCTCTTCACCAGAAAATTACATATTTGTATTTTGTTCAAAACATATCACAGAATTTCAGATTGTTGCTTGGGACATGAATAAAGGATTCTTAAAGTCTTTAATCAGTTTTATTCACTGAAAAGGTGGTTGGTGATCGTAAGATCTGTCATTGAGTCAAATGGCATGGTTTTGATCGATTGCCTGCTTGTATGTGACATTAGGAGTAGAGTCACCTGTCCAACATTGTGGGTTTTCTTCGGTTTCCTCCCACCGGTAAAGACTCCTACACGTAAATAAATTATTGAAAAAAAAAACAATTTAACCACACTAAATCCCAAAATGACTTAGTTTGTGTCTAGTAGACATTAAACCCCATTTTTCTTTCTCTCTTTAGCCACTGAATATATCTGAAGATTCACAATAAACTAAAACAAATTTCTAAAGATAGTATTGTATATAAAAAAATCACATAGAATGTTAAGAAAATTAATGTAATTTTCATGTTGAGTGGTTCTGTCCTTTTAGTTATTTTTGTGTCTCTTTTGCTTCACCCAAATAATAAATTAAACATTCTATTTGCGAAGATTAATATGGACTTCTTATACCTATAACAATGTTTACGCGAATTTACATCATCTAAATCCTCGACACTTCCAGACAAAACGCTATAAAAGACACGCCAAGTAATTAGTCAAACATCATTTTATCAACTCGTATTTCAACATTATTTTTAGCCAACTTTTCTTCTATTACATTTATATCCACCTACACAATAAACCATGTTTTTTACAATTCGAAACTAAATAAGGAAGGAATAAATCAAAAGTAGTTCCATAAATAAGTGAGACCGGATAGTTGTGTAATAACAGTAACATTTCTCCAGTTAAAATAACAGATTTTTTTACCAGTATCTGCCATAGTCTTGAATATGAATGTATAAATCCTTGAGCTATATCATTTACAAAAAAACCCAACTAAATTAGTTAAACTCTATCTTACAATAAAACAAATACTGCCATCAACAAAATATTTTTAACTTTAACTGAAAATTGTCAGTATCTTATTATTTTCAGAAATAAGTATTCTGAAAAATAAAAACAATGAGACAGAGAGAGAGAGAGAGAGAGAGAGAGAGAGGGAGAGAGAGAGTTTAACATCCATACAACACAATTTTAGGAGTAGTCAATGGCTAAGGGACCCTGCGTATACCAATGAGAGTACAGCAGATGACCTTAATTGTTGTCACGTACAAGTCTGGTATTAAAACCATTAACACATATTGTACAACTGCGCCACCTAAGCCTAAACCTCTCATAACCTTTAGAATTCCACAGATGGTAGCAAGATAATTATAGAAACAATACATCTAACCTTTATGTGTGTGAATACGAAAATAGATTTTGTTCCAATTTACTAATGATTTAAAACAGTGACGTGCAGAGATTTTGTGATGCCCAAGGCGAACTCCTTGATCCTATACCCCAAAGACTGGAGTAAAGGGTCTAATATTGAGAAAAGTGAGAATGGAAGACATTTTTAATAACATCAAAAAGCAGAGAGAGAGAGAGAGAGAGAGAGAGAGATCCATGACACAAACTAGGTCATTTCGGGACTAACATATGGTTCAATTTTATTTCAATAATTGGCTTGCGTGTAGGGGTCTTTAGCAGTGGGAGGAAACCGGGGGACCCGAAAAAAAAAAACATGAGGCTGGAAGGCAACCCTACTCCTTGTTAGGTACATAAAGGGCATCGAAACCCTGCCAGTTGACACAATGACAGACCTTATGATGTAGCATGCACGCACTAACCATTCGGCCATCCAACCTGCCAGATCAGATTAAAATTTTATTCAAATTAAGTAAGGAAAAGAAATGAAATGGGGTGTGAATGTCCTACTCCGACTGGGCTAATGAAGACAGGTATACGCCATAAAGTGTGCCATGAGGGAAATTTTGCCTGGGCAGCGGCACTATGCCCTACTCTTATATCGAATTCCAACTGCCAAGTGATCTTTTTTGTGCACGCCAATGTATACACAGGACCTCGTTTTTCCATCCCATTCAAATGACTAGACAGCTGCCCTTGTCAGCAAATTAAGTAGGTAAGCTTGTGCCACAAAGTTAACAGCAATAATTTGTAATTTTGATTGGATGTCAACTCTGAAATGGATGCCTGAGGCCAACGCCCCGCTGCACGCTACCGGTACCAGTCTTGAATTCACATCATATATTATTAGAGCTAAAATCTGAATCATAATTCTTTTCCGAAACTTTGCTTAATTACACATTAATGAAATAAAAGTTTAGGATTTCAAAAATATGGCAATAAATCACTTTATGCCTGTCAATTAGTAAATGAAATAAAGTGTCCATTTATTCCTCAAATCATGACATCAAGTCATTTAGCAATAAAAATTAATTGTACAGCAAGAGATTAGATGCCTAGAGCTTAACGCATTATAGATCTACATTGTCAATAATGGATATCAAAAATCCTTTTTGTAAAAATGATCTTCTCATATTAAAGAGCATATTAAAGTATTGATGATTTTATGAAATAGAACCATTTTCCGCCATAAGGTAATAAAACTTATGTTTTAATATCAACAGATTTCACAATGAGTGGCATACATAACAACATAGGTCAATCGAACATATGCCAGCTTGCCAGTCTAATATACACGCCTAACGTGCAAGGTCTCGCAAACAAATAACAGGCTATTAATCAACTATGTGACAAAATGCATCTAGAGGCAATGCTACAGGTATTATTCTAACATCAATGAACAGAAATAACAGACATAATGACAGGCTAAAGGGAAGGAAGAGTTTTCATTGACTGTCTTTTTGAGGCAAAATCAGATCTTTAAAAGCTTCATTGTTAGTGCAATTCAAAATAAAATAAAAACTTAAGCTCATTTTTATTTTTTTCATCTCTCTGGGTCTGCAGGTGCAAGCTAAAGATAATGTGTTTCTGTTTACTTAGATCAGGCCTATTTTCATACAATATACACCATTTTATATTCTTTGACTAGCATCTCAATACAGATATTGTAATAGAAATATCAGTGAAAATATTCAAATAGTAAATAAACATCCTTTTCTTGGTCTATTTATCACAAAATATAAAAAAAACCCCATTTTCTATTAACTCAGATATGAAAAGATGTCAAATATTTCGGGTAAATAGATCAATTCTATGCTTAATTTTTAACTAAAGACATTAATAAAAAAAAATCTACACAAATACTAAAGATAACATTTTCTATATGATATATATAAAGGACAGCGCTCATTTTCATGACAAATCATTGTAATCTATTCTTTCATCTCAATATTAAATAGCAGTCAATATATGCATCTGATTATTATTTTTGCAATATGTTAAATAGTAAATTGATAGTCATCTTATATATTGTAACAATAAACACCATTGAATGTTATTTTGTATTTATTTTCGACAATATCGAATTTTTCAATAACCCACGACACAATTATATTGAATACAAGTTACTTAAAAGTTTATTTTTGATGACGTTTCGACAAGGGTTCTCTCGTCTTTCAAGTAACTTGTATTTCATATAATTGTGTCCCGTGATATTGAAAAATAGGATATTATATGGAATACAAGTTTCTTAAAAGTTTATTTCTGGTGACCTTACGACAAGGGCTCTATCATCTTTCAAGCAACTAGCATTCCATATAATTTTGTCATGGTTATTCTATTCAATTAATAAATGACATTTAATAAAGAAATCAATTTATCACTGCTTTAATACCTGCTGAAATGTATACAAATTAATTATTTAATATACAATATCAACAGCAGATAATCTCCCAGGTTGGATTTAATCGGATTAAAGAGTCCCAGCAAAACAGTTTACGCACATCGTGATATCTGTGAAAATACTGAACGGAAATGAATCCCTTTTGGACTGATATTCCTTTTAGAGATTCGACTTGCAAATTCCCTAAAAACATTGATTTTTGGCTTTAATAATGAAACTGAACAAATCACTAAACAAGTGTGAAAAATATATCAAGTTCATTTTAGCTTAGCAAAAGAAAGATAGGTTGCCAAGTAACTGAACATTTCATCACGGCAGGTATGTTTGCCCAGGTTGAAATGAAAATTACCAAAATTTAAATCACCAATAACTATCATGTAGTATTTGGCTATTTCACTTGGTGCAATGGACACTCAAAAACTGGAAACCATTCAACCACCTAATTTACAATAACATAATAATCGACCAACAGCTAGGAAAGCCATAGCCACGCCCATTATGAACATAACCCTAAAAAGGAAATGTTGTTTGTAGCCTAATATCATCAACCTTTGAAGTCAAATTTGAAGGTATACCAACTTCTTCTCTTCTCAATAAATCTTAATCAAACATCTTTATAGAAAATATAATACTACGTATAAAACAGCTGCATGTCTTCAATGCTCATTCTCTATTAATAGATATCCAATTTCAAAAACTTCAAATTTTCAAGTGTTTGAATATAAATTCAAATATGATTTATTGCTAGGAGTACATGAATAGGGCCACAAACAAGGTATTAAGATGAAATTTAGAAATATTATAGTAATATTAAAGGCTTCACATAAGGGCTGTATAAATCACTGAATATTTGATAACTCCTGAAACATAAAAATAAATTGATAAAAACTCAGGTAAAAATTTTGATCCAATTTCATGTCAAATGTGTTGAATACAAAAAATATTAAGATAGCATACAGTATGGATTTATAAAACTCACTCAGATAAAAATTATCACTCAGATAAGTTTGTGTCAAAAGTGTTGAATACGATTAAAAAAAAAATATCAAGGTAACGTGATGTAAAACTTTATTATATAAAGATCACTCAGATAAAAATTTGAATGCAAGCTTGTGTCAAATATATTGAATATGGGTAAGAACAAAATATTAAGATTACATATAAACTTATTAAATTCACTCAGGTAAAAATTCTAATCCACACTTGTCAAATGTTTTGAATATAGGTAAAATAAACAAATACAGATTTATCAAAACTTACTCGGCTAAACAATTCTAATCCAAGCTAGCGTCAAATATGTTGAATACAAATAATGGAAGGTAAAATACCATAGCATAATTTATAAAACTCACTCGGGTAAAAATTCTAATCCAAGCCCACTTCAAATATGTTGAATACAGGTAAACTGATCATGAAGGTAAAAGACCACAGTATAAATTTATAAAACTCACTCAGGTAAAATTTATAATCCAAGCCTGTTTCAAATATGTTGAATACAGGTAAATATTCAAATCCAAACTTGTGTCAGTTTTAGGTAAAAACAGAAATTAAGATAACATACAGTGTGAAATAAGTCAAGGTATTTGATCAGTTGATTTGTTTGTATTCGCTTACTGTATATCAGTACTCGATAAACTAGAACACCTATTCAACAACTTCATAAAGACCCAACAATAAACAGACACATCCCTTTACTGTAAGGACTTTCTGGGGTTGTGACCCACACGCTCTTTTCTCGATCGCTAGCAAAAAATTGTAAGAAGAGGTGAATTATATATACACACCTTTTCGTATGCTTGAGTTTTTTTATCTCGACAAAATGTTACTTGTGAATACAGATATAGAAACCCATGTTTCTACACTTACTGTGATCTAAGTGATCTCTAGTTGAATTTAAGTGGATTAAATTGGAAGTTGTCATAATCGAGACATTCTTTACTCTAATATATTGAATTAACACTTGTGATAAAGGAATTTATTTGCTCACTGTCCTCTCTGTACTATGAGGTAGTACATTAGGTTTGAGATATTATCTAATAAATCCTTGAAACATTTTTTGCATATTAAAGTTGAGCTACTGAGTACAGTCCTACTCACATGTGGGAAAGGTTACTCAAGAAAAATCTGTTCTGCTGTGGAGTCAACGTATTATGTTACTGTCGACAAAATGTCAGCATTGGAGGGGCAGAATTGTTTAACGCGTTCACTTTAGTTCTTTAGGTCTGTCATTTAGTCAAGTGGAGTGGTTTCAATTCCCAAAATTTAAGTGACAAGGAGTAGGGTCACCTGTCCAACCTCATGCATTTTCACCTGGTCCTTCAGTTTACTCCTACTGCTGAAGAACATTACCATCACCAGACCTTTCTTTGAAAAGAAAAGGTGGTTGGGGAGATGGAATAAATATTATATTTTCTGTAGTAATTGTTAATGACTGCTAATAACATTTGCTACATATTCCTTATCTGGTTGCATTCTGAAAATTGTGGAATTAATTCTTAAACCTTCTGTGAAATAATTCTTCAGAAAGGACAAGTGTCCATCAATGCATAACATCTGTACAGCAGATGACAGTTCCACGGTTACATAACTCTATATGACAAAGTGACCACCAATTATTATTTGCCCTTAAAAAGTGTGAAAAACAACACTCACAACTGAAAACTGGATTAAAGCCTGCATCTGGTAGATCCAAGGTGTTATTTTTATCAGACATGATTGAATTTTTCAGGTTACATAAAAACAGCCATATCACAAAAGTTATCAACACATTCAACTTGAATTACGCCTTTTAAAAGATTACTTTTTCAAAATACACATATTATATGTACAACAAAAATTCTTAGCTCATTATAGACTTTCCAAAACACTAATATGTCGTTCAGACACTTATATTTAAGTTATAAAACAATAGCATGTTTTTAAAGCCAATTAAGCATGAGTTGCATTTATAAAACAATAGTATTTTTTAAAGTCAAGCATGAGATGCGTTCACACATACTGTTAGTCAGCCATCATTCCTTATTCTACTGGATGTGAGCTGTTTTAGAGTAAACATACTCTGTCTTCTGCACGACACCCTCACTACTCACAGCTAAATAGAGCAGACTTTCTGATTTTGAAGTAAGACACAAAAGTTATCCATCTTAAGGAAGATTGGAGCATAAAACATATCACCGATGTATCAAGTGTATATTTAAAAGCCTATTAAATAAAACCATCATGCCAGGTACTTAATTCATAAATATAACCAGATTGAAAATAAAACCAGATAAAAAAACCCAACTTCAATCAATCATTTAGAGAGAAGCAGTCTCAAACACATTAGCAGGAAAACTTACCATTTACCATTTAATTCTCCAAAGAATAATCTAAGTCTTGCACTGTGAGTTTTTATCAGACTTTAGCGCCAAATATCTGAGAATATCTAATTCCCTATACTCTGTTAAGATTTTAGCAAGCAAAAACACACATTCTTCCTAATCCATTCCATTTGTTGCCTACATGTGGTCATCTAAAACAACTGCAGTCACTTCAGTTTTAGCGTGTGACATTTTTTACCGTTTCTCAGTTTGACAGGAAGCTATGATACCACTGGAACGCATGAAAATTGCACCAATTTCTTTATAACTTGAATGGAATATAAAAATTCTTAACATATAACTCGGCTAAAATGTCACATATTCCTGTATTCATTAGCATGGTTCATGTATAAAAGTAGCATGGTAAACACCGTTTTATTTCATTTCATATTTTTTTTCACATGCAGTGCAAGAGAAAAGCACTTCACGCAAAACAAAACCGATAAAGGCTGAACTGCAGACAGAGACAAACTACATAGACATGGCCAAAAAATAAACAACAAAACATATTAATAAGTTGTCCATCTTTTTTCGCCAAAGCTATAGATACAATGTGACAAATGGCATCTGGATCTACGCAGGTTGAGTAATGCTAACGATGTCTATTGCATGATCTTTTACTTCTTCAGCCACGAAATAACGCTGAAAATAAATCAATTTAATATCTCCGCAGTATTGAAATTGATAATTCCAATACATTAGAGATTATATGGACTAGACAAACTTGATGATGACATATGTACCGTTTTCAACTTCTAAAGACATTTCAAACCTTGGCAAAGAATTTAACAATTATTTCTAGAAAGATTCTAATCACCATGCTCATTCTTATTATTCAATCACTATGTATTTCAATTTAATAAGCTTTCTAACACAAATACATTTATTTCAAGGTACCAAAAGAAAAGAATGTTATGAATGCAAAACTATTTCGATACTATCTTGAAACTTGAAAGGTCATCTTAGTTAGATGTAAATGTACATAATAATATCTTACGTAAAATCAAAGAAATGCATAACAGAATGCTGATCTGTCATATTTCATTTACACAAACAGCATGAGTCACATATTATTTATATTTAAAATTCAAATTTTTGTATCAAAATAGAACATATAAAACAATTCAATTAAACAAAATAAAAATATATTTCATCACATTCATGACCTTGATTTTTTTTCCCTGCAGTCATTCATTTATGATTTGACAAGATGATTTTTACGTATAAACCATCAATAAGTTAAAGATACATTATGTACGAGCTAAATCTGCCTACTGCAGGTCATTCTTTAGGACTTAAATGCTATATAAAATATTAATTAGACATTTATTAACATGACAAAACGATTATCATCTATTGATGGCATCGGATACTCAAGATTTTAACTAGATTAGAACGGTTTGGCCATTTATTGATTTAATTTAAAAATGAGGAAGTGGGAATAAGCCTCAAATATGCCAGTACTATTGTTACAATAATACACAATCAATACACACATCTTGTCAGAACTACAGTGATAACTTGACTCAGAATAAAGTAATTTGTATGAAATTTTCAACATATTCACTTTGCATTATCTATTTCTGAACTATTATAGCAAGAACGGCCAGCTCTTTATCTAAATCTTACATCATGTATCTTTAAATCAGCTACTGACAAATCAAATTAACACAGCTGGAGTTGTATCTCACACAAACCCTCTAAACAGATAAATCCTGCATTATTTTTAAATCCTCAATAAGTTAAATCAGCTACAAACAATTTAAAATAACGCAGCTGGAATAGTACCTCATACTAAACAACTACACTAACTACCTGTATGAAAATTAATGTATTAACTTTAAAATCAATACTTTAATTAATAACTGTTACAATAACTCTTCATATTTATCTGATTTAATGAAATCTTTGTGTCGTCTTGTAACTTACGTTCATGTAACATAAATCAATTAGAATGCCTAATACAAAAATATGAAGTCGGTGAGAGGGGGCACTTTTTCAATTAGCTGCTACTTAAGATTTTATTCTTTGAATCAATATCTTAAATTATATTTTAATATTTTTAATTAGGGAGTGAAAGATGTTTCTAGTACTGGCCCAATTCAGCTATTTTTAAAAGACGTCGTAAGATTTTATTCTTTGCGTCAGCATTCGAAATTTATCTTAATACTTATGAAATTTTTAATTAGGTTTCATACAAAGTATAATCTATGGAATTCGCTCCCCATTGCTGAGTGAAAGTTAAAAAATCATAGGATTAAATGTGTCTACATCTGAGAGCCAAGTAGAGGCTAGGTCAAAGGTTACTTCTCACCATCAAGGCTTGCCTTAAAGGGAGGGTGCTTCAAACATTTGACCTGCTACACCTTTAGAACAATCTAGGATTATTTCTCAAGAGAAAAAGTCAAGCAAGTCAACTGAAGATATGTTATGAATGCCCAATGTAAATTATACTTAAGGTAAATAAGTGGGAGTGTCAATTCATTGGGTTATTGAACCTTTAAGATCAGCCAATTTTGAAAACATGAGTTGGTAATGAGAAAATATTTGCCTGTTGTTCACGTTAAATATTGTATAATGCCTGTATCATGATTGTACAATAACTATGATCCACACATGGTCCACATATGATGCAAATAACACCATGATATGCTATACCCAAAGTGCACATAAAGATCATGCCAAAAAATTTCAAAAATATTTCTTCCATCCAACTTGTATTTTTTTTTGGCAGATCATTTTCATAATATGTCATGTCTTTTATAAATCTTCCAGGAATCCTGACATCTCCACTTTCCTGATCTCTGTTGATGATTTAACACTAGATAATAAAGTGTCATTTTTAATAAGGTATTTCAAAACATACATGGGAATTTTGAATACTTTGTTAAAAGTGCAGAAATATAGATCTTAAAATTTGCTACATTAACGCCACTTAAAATATACTTTGCCTGTTGATTATTCATTTAATTAAGAAAACCAAACCAAATCGGATTAAAAAGAGGCCCATCAAAAGATTTTACTCAACACTTAATGCCGACCTTAATTCTGTCAGGTAAAAGTGTGGGATCGAAACTATGCCACTTGACTAAATGACAGACCTTATGATCTTTCCTTACCATTTTGCTGGTTACAAGTGCAAAATCTGTTCTGCACTCAGTGCAAGCTTTGTAGTTGGAATCATTCTTACTGATAATATTCTGTTACTCATTCTAGTAATCTAGATCTGAAAACAAATCTAGGTACTCTACCAATCCCGTCAAAAGATGATTCTACATGGAAATGACAATTAAGCTTTTTTGCAGATTTTGATGGTTTCAAAAAAATATCTTATAATTCATATCTTGACTGTTAATACCTCAAATATTTTTGTTTTACTTTGATAGATTATTCTTGTGTCTTTATATGAAGCTTTAGTATGATTGTACTTGAATAAAATTATGCATATAAAAACCTATTTATGTCTGGGGTCCTAGATTACCCCTTGTTGCCAACAACGTTTAATAACATTTACATAAAAGCAACAATTCGGTCACTTATAAAAAATTCTAAAGATGATTTAGTCTTCAACTCTTCATAATCCCTGATGGACATTAAACCCCAATTCAATCTCTTATGATAAATTCGAAAGAACATTTAGTGTTCATAATCCCAGATGGAGCAAAAACTTAGGACATTAAACCCCAATAATACATTCAAAACATCATTTAGACAAAAGAACACAATAATAAGTTCGAAACATCATTTAGACAAAAGAATACAATAATATGTTCGAAACATCATTTAGACAAAAGCAACAATTGAGTTGATGTGGTCAACTATTAGAATAAAATAAATAGACAATTTATAATTAATAATGAATGTGAACATGAAGATGATGATGGCTGAATTATATATTATGACTTATGTGTGATTTGACTGACAGTTAAGTTTCCCAGTCAGCGTTATAGATGAGATATTTTAGCGAAGACGACGGCTACGATAGTATTTAACCAATCAATAGCACCAATAATCCAGTGATCAGCCCTTAATATTACGTGGTGTATTGACAACAAGTATTCTGTATTCATGCTCAACAAACACTTTCTCTATACTTTATCAAATATCTATTTGATCCATTCAACAATATGCTGTGATTTCACCGCTTAAATCTGACAGGCTGAAAAAAAAGCTTCACTGGTGTGTAGTCATTGGATGCCATATTCTATTTATTCCTGGAAACTCTGTAAATGGAATAAACTGCATTCCACTAGTTCACTTCTATTTTGTGTGTAAAATGATAAGATATTGTTTGTCAAAGGTAGCAACGCATCAACCAATTCTCAGCAATCTCAAGTGCAACATTTTGTTTATTTCTTGCAATGTCTATATTCTGTCTTGTCCGCAGGTTTATCTTGTAGATTTTGTTTTGCATGTTGTGCAGAATGTTCTTGTTGTTGGGCTTTGCTCACTACACTTTATTATTTTAATCTTTCCCCACATTCTATCTGAATTATCGCCCTTATTGTTAAAATTGTTTGACGTTCTAACTCATGGCGTCAACTGGCAAACTATCGCCATTGAAAAGACGACCATTGTCAAGATCGGTCGCATTATTTCTGTTATGTCTTTCTTGTAAATCATTTTTTTTCATTTTGAGTGAAGTATGTACAATTACAGGCCCGGGACTCACAACGCAGTGGACGCTTAGGGCTGGTCCCCGGAGCTATTCACTTGATTTGATTTTTGTTTATTTCCTGTAATGTTTATAATCTGTCTTGTCCACAGGTTTATTTTGTGTGTAGTGCGGTTCTCCTGCACTTACTATTAAAGTAAAATTAGGCCCAAAAAAAGCCGATGATTATCATTTGCAGGATTTTGTATACCTTGTAATCTACAATATGGTAGAAGTTAAATCTTTCAATGGAATATATTAGTCCAAAAATGGTTCAATTTCATAGGTATGATGAATTCAAATCTGCAAAAAATGCTGAATGGTGTGGAGTTTTCAATTGATCATACCTATTTTGCAATCAATTGCTGAATTGAATTGAAGCTATTTTGCACTAATATTCTTTAAAAGATTTAACTTTCACAATATTGTGGTTTGCAAGGGATACAAAATTAATTGAATCCTATCCGAATGATGAACTACCAAAGAAAATTGTTTTGTTTTCTTAATTAAATGTTAAATAATCAATCTCAGTACATTTTAGCATGAGTTTAGTAATAAAAAAAATAGAGAATGTCTGGGAAATGCACATGACGATCCGCTGCTTTAAGAATATCTCACACAGAATTCAAACTAAATTATATCAAAGGGATTGCGACCTAAATGGCTTCGTATACTTAGTTTATGTTTGCATTGTAAAATCCAGCAAATAATGTTGTTGTGCATTACTTATAAAATCAGAACCGAAAGATTTTTTTTAAGACCAAAATGGCACCAGTAAATCTTGTTCTAATCCTAGGTTTCCTTTTTCTGTTTCGAAAGCATAAGTATATCAAAAGTAATATCATAAGTAGACCAACAAATAGATACATGTATAAAATCAGTATTTGGAACAACAAATGGTACCACTCTTTGTTTTTTCTATTTAGAAAGCACAATTAGGTATATCAAAGGTAGGATAATAAGAAATAGATATATATGTGTATGTTTATATGTATGTATAATACCGACTGGCATGTCTGTGAATCTACCAATTAAGACGGGAATTAATCTCCTGCCATATCTCACGTCTTCTCTCTTAATCAAGTCACATGAAGGATCAAAGAATTACAAAAATAAACTGTCTCCCCAAATATAATATTCCATATCACAGACATACCGGATGACAGGAAAACTGTCAGATTACCATAGCAACCGAGAAAACAGTAAAATGTCTGGTAGTAATGTTAATGATTCTTGTCAAAATTATCGAGGAATTAGAAAATTAACTTGTCACAGATAAAAACATTAAACCTACGCAAGGTAAATAACTCTCTCATACATTCATCTTAATAACAATAAATATAATTTGCATCTTCCAGCCAAAATATATACAGAATATAAGATTAATGTTCCTAATGCAGTTCATCAACCCAATAGCAAGAGAAAGATGGGATTAAACATCCACTTGGCACAAACTACGTCATTTTGGGACTAGCATGTGGTTCAATTTTATTTCAATAATTGGTTTGCACATATGAAAATATAACAAGACAATATATATACATTTACACAACAATACTTGGTTAATGCTGTCCGACCAGAGATACCCTTACTATACTTGGCATCCATTCATATAAATGAAATGAAATGGTGTTTAATGTCCTACTCCAAACTGGGCTAATGACGACAAGGATTAAGAATGTAAGATTATTACATACATGTACATATTTTCCTTCTATTCTTCGTATTTGATTGACGAGTTTGACTGTAACATCTCCATACTGATGTCTGATAAATTGGACAAATGAGGTTGGTAATCAAAACCATGCCGGACAGACCTTATGATCTAAAGCATGTATGTTAGCCCCTTGAGTCACCCAACACCCCTAACCCATTTAGCACTTGAGACTGTACCAGCACATAACTATTGCTCCTTACCTGAACCCCACCATCCCTTCCCAACCTCATGCTGTATGGAACATGCCAGAGTCAATCTGTACCAAATCCATGGCATGGTATATGTTTGACACTGGTTCAGCAATATGAATATGAATTAAAGAACATAAGAATCTTATTATTTTTACATGTGGAAGGATATGCAAAAATCCAATGCGGCCGCAAAAATTGTTAACCCATTACGCAAAGCTTTTCAAAGTGTCCCCTTTCATTGTTACTGATATCTCATAACCATTTGTGCTTGACAAATGCAGTGGCGGACCCAGGATTTATTCCAGGGGGGTGACTAAAAGAGGTCAGGGGCGAAGCGCGGTCGACCAAAGGCGGGAGCACTAGAAGGGGGGGGGGGCATAGGGTGTCCAAAGGGGTTAAAACTATTTTGTGCTATCTGAGGTATCTTCTGGGCAATAGTTCTCAAAGAAATAAAGTGACATTACTGACACTGTTGCTGTTGGTTCATATAACATAGGCATTAAGCCAACCAAAAAACAATGATTTCATTTCGATTTTAGTTTACCTTTTAATCTAATTAATCTTAACAACACCAAAAAGAAATATTATATATATTATTAACGTTATAATACTTTAAATACTACATTTAATATGATTTCCATTTTTGTGTCTACGTGTATGTATATGTTTTAAACTTAATTATTTAATAAAAAAAAAAAAAAAAAAAAAAAAAAACCCAAAACTTTTCAGATTTTGCGTTTTTTAAATCTCTCAGGGGAGGTGACTAGTCACCCCCCCTGGATCCGCCACTGAAATGATATAATAAAAGTGTACAAGTCTGGAGTGAAATATTCACTGTTTAACACTGCCAACAGCCTTGATCTTATTCCATTACATGTACCTACCTCAGGGACATTAGGACCAGACAGAATGGACAAAGGATTGATCGAAAATTTTACTGACAGTGAAACAAAGATCGTGTCAATGTGTATGTTACATATAAGTTCCTGTTGTGTCGGCTACAAGTGAAATGGAACGAAGACCCACAAAGATCCATCAAGATCAAAATATATGAGTATACAATATAAAGGAGATATAAAACATAATGTCATCGACTGCGTCACCGCACCACATCATTTCATCATTATTCAAATCGTCTACTCTTTTAAATCTTCCGTAATAAAACTCAGCAGAAGACCTATTGTTGTCAATTCTAAGATATCACTCACTGCATCATCTATCCACACTGTATTCTGTATTCATCTTTCAACTTAACACAAAAAATCATCTGCATTTTTATAACTTCGTAAGAACTGTGGATTAAACACCTCTAACATTCATTAGATTCTGTCTGATCGGTTAAATGTACTTGATAAAAAAAAGATGTAGATCGAGTGTGAATGATAATCCACATTCATAATGGAAACTGGAAACATCTTTATAAGATTTCAAGAGGGAAAAAACAATTTTCACATCAATTTCATGATCTATTTGAAAACAACTATCCAAACACAGAAAATATATTTTCATGTAGGAGTAAAATACCTAGTCAAGGTAATCCCTTCACCCATTAGCACCAATAGAAACTAAACCGTACGAGCAGTCTAGAAAGGCTGTTGTATTGCAAATCTTTTGGTAAGAAGAAAAGAGCAAAAATCTTTATACTGTACATCATTGGTGCGTTGAAATAAACAGGGGCAATAACTAATTATTGAAATTCAATATCTATAATCCTTTGTTTCACTAGTTTTATCAATGCATTTGCCCATTTCATCAGGCCAGTTGGTGCAGAAAAGTAGACAAATGAAGCCCATATCAGATCAGATGATACTTAAATCTGCTAAAATTCAAAAGACTTCTTCCTCTCGGCAATAAAAACAACCAACATCAACTTTAAAAAAAATATAATCTGTAAAGCGTTCATAAGAAATTGGCAATGCTGCACCAATGGTGACAACTACATTTCAACGTAGGCATATAAAAAATGTATGGATAGTCCATGTTAAAAGCATTCTTCAATTCTTACTTTATCTAATCAACTGTAATAATGAAGTCTCACTTACAGTATAATCAAGTGATTACATAGAGAGAAGTAATTGTCCGTTACATGAAATAAGTAACAATTCTCTAAACTTTGGAGTAAATCTAAATTGGATCATCTAAGAAATATTATGCTATATACTTAGATGAGAGAAAAGGTTGGACGAGAGAAACTGTGTTTATGGTGCTTTTACTGATCCTCAGAGGCCCTCGTCCTGACTCTGTCTGCCCTTGTTCAACCTTTATTTCTTGACCAATCGCTTGGTATATTAATAGTTCAATTGATTTACTGTGACTCACAAAACCATTACACCTAGTTTCTCCCTGTATCTACTTAAAACTTGTTCTACCATAAAATAAAAATGGAGGCATTCAGAATGCTTTCTGTGATGAAAGAATGTTAGTTAGAGTGAATCGTCTGCTTTGGGGACAAATCAAACACAAATTGAGAATGAGCAGAAACAGACCGAACATTATTGAATAGAGAATAGAATGGAGAAGAGAATCTATCACACAGAGAACTGATAAATCCTATAAAGCTGTATGTGCATTGTAAAAATAGTCAATAAATGAAATGAAATGGGGTTTAATGCCCTATTTTTCTGCACCAGCTGAGCTAATGAAGATAGGCATAGGCTTTACAGCGTGTTATGAGGGAAATTTTGCCTTAATAACTGTGTTTCTGCACACCTACGCCTCATCGAATTCCATTAGGTAAGGATTTTTTTAAATCATCAGGTAAGAAGAACCTTCGGGGTTTTTATCAAGCCCAGTACGCACCTGACAGGTGTAATGTTAGTATGGCTGACAAGGAAGTCATATCCAGTTATATATATATATACATATATATTTTTAATGTGTAAATTTCTATCTCTTTTTCTATCTTATTAATGTACATATGTTCTCATTGTTTAAAGGAGCTAAATCGCTAATATTTTTGACCTAGAAATTGACACAAATGGGTCGATACGCATATAATGATGTAATATGAAAATATATAAACTGAGTTACATCCAATTGTTTCCATTTTTACTATAATTTCTAATCAGTTATGTTCGGCGAAATACGCCAGAAGTCTCAATAGAATGGCAATCTCTGGCGTCTGGTTATTCCTGTTTACACCGATAGTATTTATTGCGCATGCTCTCTAGATAAAATAAGAATATGGTGTCACCATTTGACACGTTATTCGAGTCCTTTGTTACAAATTGTGCTGAAACGCATTATGGTACACGATTCATGTACCAATGGTAAAATGTTTATTTTGTCTTAAATATTGGATATCAGAAGCCCATCTTTTCCTGGTAAGATCACAACACCAATGTTGGTCGCCAAAGTCGCAATTTGCGATAAAAATATGAAAGTGACGATTAAAATTTGATTTTGGCGATAATGTTTTGCGGTACTGGTGATTCTTTTTGAGAACTGGCGGAAAAAAATCTTAAAATTCTAATCGTATTTATTCTAGATTAACCATTACAATTACATTGAGTGTCAATCACGTGGCGTCGGATTCTATAAATTAATCAACTGGTTGATAATCCGGATCACGTCAATGAGTAAATATAATCAATTGTCTTAGATTAATGATTAGTTGATTGATAATTGCCAATGATATATATAAAGCCTATCTCAAGTCATTATTTACTCCTAATGATTAATCCAAGCGGTGATTATTTGATGTTTCGTTTCGTCTTTAACAAAAATGGCCGACAGTTCTTTTCGAAGAGAATGAAATATTTTGTAGTTGAATTTTGTTTACTGTGGCTTCATACGGCATGTAAAATATACAAGCATGTCTATCGGATATTATTATATTAAATTATATTATCATCACTGGTCGGAAACTTAAGAACTGGTTGAATAGCTTCGATTCTTGAGCGAGAAAACAGTTCGCCATTTGTCGCCAAAATGCTCTAAAAGTATAATTCTAAGCATCTCATATACATATATAACGAAACCGATGTCATTCTATCAGGGATTCAGATTTTGATACCTTTACGGTACCTGAAAATGACAAGAGGCCTATTGTACATGCAAAACATACATTTATAGAAAATTTGCAATCCTCGAATGAGATCTGACGTGTAAATAGGTCTACTGAAAATATATTGTGCTGTACACTGGCAAATAGAATAAAATCAACAAAAATAACACATTTTTGGCCGATAAAATATTTCAGTTGGCGGGAAAAAATATGAACCTTTTTTTTTTATATAAAAATTATCATCCATTTTGGCGGGAAAAAAATGAAGGCCAGTCTGAGCTCTGATGGCTGACAAGGAAGTCAGTTCCAGTTGTTCAGATGGAGAACAATTGTGTCATCATATAGAGGGAGAGTGCTATTGCAAGATTTACAATCTAAAAGATTATTTCATCAGAAAACTATCTAAACCATAACTTGATGAAGATGACACCAGTATGGGAAGTCAGCTATGTTAGTCTGATTAGGCCAAACCAATAAGATTTTCTGTTTTTCTGGATCTTGATAATTAAATAGCCACTTGAATCACATGAAAGATGTTTTGTTTAAAATTACAGAACTAAAAGAACTGGAACTAAAAGCTGTTGAACAGCACCACCAAGTACTTTTGGGTTTTCAAATAAGTGTTTTTCCCAAAGAAGGACATTTTTTACAGGTGTTCCCTAAGAACAGAAAATCAAATTGGCATGGCCTTATTCAAATAAAAATCTACTCACCATTAAAGTACCAAAATGTATTACTAAATGCATCTTGACCCACTGATACAGCCCTCTGAAAGAGACAAAAAATAAAATCATTATATTTTCAACTAATCTGCACACATTCCTTGATGACAAGTGAGATCCTGATGCTTAAAAATCCACAAATTTACCACATGACAGATTAGCACGATATTTTCATTTTAAAAAAAAAGACAATTTTAGCAATATCCCAATAAACATTTTTTAAATCTTTTTTTTATATAGGATGTTAAACGCCTTCTTTACAACCAAACAACTATTGTACACGTAATTGGCTGTCTCAACCATAAATCATGATGAGGCTAAAAAATTTAACTCCACAGAGAACATAATTCAACAAATAAACTGATATCAAATTGCAAATATTAACACCATAAAGATAAAAATAAGTTTTAATTATTGTGGATTAAATTAACAGCAACAATAGGGAATCAACTGCTTATAAATCAGTTGAAGCTCAAGCAAAATATATGACAAAGGTTTAATTATGCTGAATTCTTAGAAATTAGAGCGGATTAAATTAACAGCAACAGATAGGGAATCAACTGCTCATAAATAGATTGAAGCTCCATCAAAATAATATATGACAAAGAAAACCACAGTAGACGTTGTTGGGGTTTCTTAAAAATCAATGTCGCCAAAGGTCAGAGGAATCTTGTGCAATAATCTTTAAGATATCAATACGTAATAACAGGTTTCACAATATTACAATTATCAAAGTCTTGCAGAAAAACATACGAGACGTGCTCATACACCACGCGTTTAGATTTATCAAAGTTCATATCAATTGGTGGTATGAAAAGGTTATAAAAATCTGTTTAAAAAAAAAACATGTAGGAGTCGTGTTGATTGATTCACAATACAGCATAATAAATGAATACCTGGAGATTGAATTGTAGACACTTTTTCGAAATGGTATACTCGTAAATTACTATCCAAAAGACATTAATGTTTTTCATTTAGATGTAATAAAACGATTTCAAAATATTGTCATAACATATCATTTTCAAAGAGACAGTGCTAGAAAGTAACTTTGATATGGAAATAAATGTTTCAAATGTTTTGTCATCTTGAGATAAAGTTATACCAGCTCATCAATTTTAGACATATTTCACTGACATTTTTTTTAAGAGCACATAAAATGATCATAACAAAATTATATGTACTTAAGCTATTAAAACTTAGAGAAATTTAATTCAAATCCATTCATAATTAATTGAGACCTTTTGACTCGAAAGTCACAAAAAATAGACCTCCCAAAAAATCACTAAATGCCATTCATAGTAGACATGTGTATTCCTCAATTAATATCTACACTGCTGGGATGTGTACTCATTAATGCCTCATTGATTCCTTTATCCCCTAATAAAATAAAACAATTTAAGTCTTGATGCGTCATTTTAGCGCAATATGAATCAATTGACTCACAGGTAAATTCTTTAAGTCAATTAAGTTTAATGTCACTATCTCAAAACTGGTAAATAGGACTGAAATGACATTCCATAAAATATTCCTGTAACAATCCGCCCTGTATCTATAACATGTGCCCCTTTGGAAATTGCCCCATAATAATATCATAAATAATGTATTGGATGTTAAATTTGTAATAAACTACATCAACATATTGCCCGATGCCACCCCACATATCAGGAGAGGAAGAGGGAGGGAACTGTCTGTTTTATGGTAGACTATATTAATAGAGCGAACATACTGTTGTATAATCTGGTAATAATTTGAAATACAAATACAAGGTGATATTGATGTGATGAGAACAGAGCCAAGAATAACAGTGAAAAGTAACCAAGTCTTCTTCCCTCTACCACCATAATTACATAGATCATATTACTGCTGTTTATTTGGCATTTAAAACCACAATTTTGACACTGGATACATGCATATTCTGAGTACAGTTCCACTCTCTGATTATTGGCAGATTCACATGTAGATTACAATATACCTGGGATTAAGGTGATCCTGTGGTCATGAACATCTTAAATTAATAAGCTGAAAGATGCAAGTTTGAATGAACTGTGAATTCTGTACAATGCATCCATGACCAACCTTAGAGACTGCAGGAAAAGTGAATAATTTAGCAGTCCACAATAAAGATACTTTCGCCCATAAGAGAGCGAGAGAGAGCAACAGAATATCAAAGCCACTGATTTTCATTTGAGGGATATTGAGTCCCTTGCAAAACTACAATATTGTGAAAGTTTAGTCTATAAAAAGAATATCAGCCTGAAAATGGTTTAGTACTGTTCGGTATGTTATGAATGTCTGAAATTTTTTTAATTTTTGCATAATGTCATCCTCGTCTTCAAATTGTAGGTATACATACACAATGAGCTTTTTAAACAGAGAAATCCAACACCCCATTTGACGTCAATTTTCATTATGAATTAATAGGATACCATTGTGATTCAATTTCATTGATGCAAAGCATTAATTGTGATATCACAGTCTATATCATTATCTCACGCTTTGAATGCCCATCCCATCCCACCAATTGATGATAAAGGATAAAGCACACGACTGTGACACTTTTCTCATAAAAAGTGTTGTTTTACAATTTTTTTATGTAGTTACACAAGCCAGTGCCACCTCTTATAAGTCTTAAGTAAAATCTGAAACCAATCCTAGGGGTTATCTACAGCTGATATTTTGGTTTTGCCTTTTAAATTAAATGTTAAATAATCTGTTTGAGTACATTTTAGTGTGGATAAAGCTGTGAAATATTCAAATGATTATCATAGGCTTTAAAGTTCTCCTTCAACTTCATAATTCATAACATTATACATTTATAATGTTATGCCTTAAAGGAAATAAAATACTATCAATTTACTTTCTAAGCAGATGACATCATAAGGACTTCTTTGTTGAAGACAAGTGGTTTGAAAAAGTGCACACATTAAACCTTTCGACCACGTGTAACCCCCTACATTAGCTGTTAGTCCACAGTCCTAACCGAATGCCACAACCTGCTCTACCACCCACCACCATTTAAGAGAATATAAATAGACATCCATCAGAGGGCATTTATACATGTAGGTTAATATCTGTAACACTACCCTCTAAGGCCAAACCAATTAGATTTTCTGTTCTTCTGGATCTTGATAATTAAATAGCCACTTGAATCATGTGAAAAATGTTTTGTTTAAATTTCAAAACTAAAAAATTTGGAACTAAAAGTTTTTGAAAAGAACAGTCATGTACATATTAGCTTTTTCCTGAAGAAGTAAGACGGAAAATTTTGACAGGTGTTCCTGCAGAACTGAAAATCAATTTGGTGTGGCCTAAATTAACTGCTCTCCACTATAAAAATTACATATCCAATAATAATTAATATGACCTTTCAATTCCTACACATTTCTAGTAAGAAGAGACACGGATACAGTAATTACAATTTTTACAAACATGGGGGGGATTTGTTTTATGAGAAATGAGTAAAAAGAGTGTTGACATAAAAGTAATTTCAGAAATAAAATATATCATTACTTATTAGGATTCTCATATTTCTATATTTTCTTGTCGGATCCAATTAAAGTCTCACTTCGTTATTTGAGGGATGACGACTTATGCCATGGAGTGAGCATACCGTAAACTTTACCCTACTCTTCATCAAATTCTTGAATGTGCACATTGGTATTGACACAAGACACCAGGTTTTTCATACCCTCCATACAACTAGACATTTTTCCTTTCCAGGCCATCATTATCACAGCATCATAACAAAGGTCAATACATAATTCTGTTTTTCATCCAATCTAAATGACTTGGCCCTTTTCCTTGCCAGGCCATCATTTACAAAGGTCAATACATAATTTTGACCTAAATCAAAGAGGTTCGATTAAACCTGATCAAGTGGAAAAATTAGTAAAGTCTCCGGATACATGTATGTGCATGTACAAATCACATGAAAACCATTTTGACATAATCAACTCTTTCTATTGCATCCTATTCAACGGTGAAACATCGGGAATACAGAGTTGTGAATAGAAAACACAAGATGACAAATAAAACAACTAGTCTACCTACTAAAACCATTTATGAAAAACAGTTAATTGACAATTATATCAGGTTAAATTGCCTACATGGCTTATAAATTACTTATTTGTTCTATTGATTTTTACTAAGGCAACAAGGAGCGAAACTTAAAGCAGGAATTCCAATCCTATATGAAAAAAACCTTTTAACGTAGTGATGTATTAAATAATAATGAACAACACAATATATCACATATCAATAGAAATTGGCATATAACGCAAGATAAATAAAACTCATTGAAGAGAAATAAATTAAAATCTGATTAACGGTGTTCTAGATATATTTCACAACACATGCTGGATAGAGTTATTTTGTGGAGTTAAATTAGCATATACCACAAAATAAATAAAATTATCGATGAGGAATAAATTAAAATCTGATTCACAGTCGTTTGGTTATATTTTGCAACATGTGCTGGGTAGAGTTATTTTTTAGAGTTAAATTAGCATATACCGCAAAATAAATAAAATTATCGATGAGGAATAAAATAAAATCTGATTCACAGTGTTTTGGTTATATTTTGCAACATGTGCTGGATAGAGTTATTTTATGAAAATTCTAAAATCTGCTTTTAAACTCCTGATGACATCTCACCCCAGGATCCTTTTTGTTTTCCAAACTCTATTAATTAAGAAAAAAGGTCACTAAACCAAAAACTTTCTGTGTTCTATATTTGTCTTTTAAATTGAATAATTAACGAACAAGAAAACCATACAACAATAATTTGTTAGTGAACTCCTAAATAGATTCTTTTATAATCAATAGCACATCCCACTCCACCACTCCCTGGAATACATAAAATATTTTCTGACCTACTATCTACCATTTTAAACACTGCTAATCAGTGAGTTTTTGATTTGCAATACTACAGATAAGGAAGATCTTATTTTTGAAGAATATCACAATTTTTAGCATAATCCTAATTTTTATATATAATAAACTCCAAATTTAACTGTCAGGTCTAAATGTTAAGGTCAACTGCAAATTTCACCAAGGCCACAAGATTATTTCATCAAGGTCACAGGATTGTTGACAAGATTGTTGGTTAGGGTTAGGATAAGGGTTTACATCTTGTGACATTTGATGTAATCTGTAGTTGGCCTTAATATTTAGACCAAACTAAATTTAACTGTATTGTATTCCAAAGTTATAATTTTTATGACAACGTTAATTGATTGAGATAGAAAATCTTCACCGTCTGTCAGTCAAGACTGGTAAATATGGCTGAAATAAGAGCTCCGTCACCAACTATTCATTCTTATTTTGAGTTAACTTTATTTTAGTTCTTAGTATTATTTAGTATAAAAGTTCCACCTACTACCTATTAATGCATTCTCACTTCTATATTAACAGCCATATCAGGAAGTGATATCTATAAACATTTTTCTTGTTTTTGTATCCTTTAGACTATTACCCCTGTCAGGTTATTTGTAATTATTTTCAAAAAATATATTGTTTAAACCAAAAGATTGATAAAATCGATTGCTTAAATAAAGTATGAATAACCTGCTTCAGGCATGACACCCATCATCTGGACTTACATTTCAGTTCTCTACATATTTGTCTTAAATTCTTATTTTGTTCTCTTCTGTAAGGGGGGGTGGATGGCCGAATGGTAACACGTGTGCGCTGTATCATAAGGCCTGTCATTGAGTCAACTAGCGTGTTTCGAATCCCCGGTTATACGTGACAAGGAGTAAGGTTGCCTTTCCTGAATCATTGAAATAAAATTTAACCATAAGTTAGTCCTGAAATGACATAATCTGTGTCGAGTGGACGTTAAACCCCATTTCTCTCTCTTATGTAACATCCATATTCTTTTTTGTAAAAAAAAATACAAGCTTGTTTGTTTAACAAAATTATTCAATCCAGACTCATTTTTGTTGTTTTTTGTTCACTTAACAACATTTTTCAATCATGACACAAAAACATATAAAAATCAAAAAATTATCCTTTCACTTATTTATCTTTTTATCTTCATATTCAACCCATCAATTCTTGGCGAATACCAATCTAATTATTTGACGTCTGATAGAATATCTAAGCCTCAAGATGTACATATATGAAAACACAATTTACACTCAATGATACTAGCTCGGAGGCAAATACAAGTCGAACAACAATATCCAATAGTTTATTGATTTGTTAATACCAAAAGTCGAAAATGAGCTAATCTTATACCGAACTTATCTTCGGGCTCCAATACTGATAATAGCCGGGCTCGAAATGACAGTTGATATTGCATGGTTGAGAGATTCATTGAAGCGTGAAGACGTAACCACCAAGCTGTCAATAGACAAGAGCAGTGATAGCTTTAATAAAGACCCGTCAATTTAAACCCTAGCCAAACACAAAATCATAATCATCGAGTAGTCGACACGCTATCGATATTAACAGTCTGTGTGAATTATCTGATAATACATTGAAAACAAGAGAGGGAGAAAAAAAACCTACCTTATAACAACTGACTACGGTACCACCCGACGATAAATAAACACCAAAAGACAAGTCACTTCACTTCCACTATAACATGGATGAAATCTTATTACATCGAAACCTGCCTTCTGTTTATCAGAAACACCCAAGCAGAAAGATTGTGAGCAAATAGTATTATTTTCCGCTGGCAGGAGCCGACTGTTCAGCTGATAATAGGCAGATCAATACTGTTATGTAGTGCTATCGTTTCTTGATACCAAACTACTTGCCACAAACTCCCTCTTCACTTAGCCGTCAATAGCCTCTTAAGGGGAAACAACTCTGCATGTCTCCATTATCCAAATGATTATATTTGACAGATTGAAATTCCCTTGAAAATAGATTTTTTGCTTTCTTCAATACACTTTTCATTCCTTAGTTTTACATACCCTATTGATCAAAATGGGTACTGGACAATTGGAGATAAAATATTGCTGTTTCTTTTGGGAGAGTGAGAGAGAGAAATGGGGTTCAACGTCTACTCAACACAAACTAGGTAATTTCGGAACTAACATATGGTTCAATTTTATTTCAATAATTGGCTTGCGCGTGGGGGTCTTTAGCAGTGGGATGAAACTGAAGGACCCAGGGAAAACCCACTAGGTTGGAGTGTTTTTTTTGGAAAACATGACTACTGCAGATGTCAATTTCATTTGCTAAAACATATCATAGATCTACATGGAGTGGAAACTTTTTTTTATTTAAATAAATAGGATAGTAAAATAGTAAATTCACTATTCTATGCCCTTATGCATTAAAAACAAAGTCAAATTTGTTTCCATGGAAACAAAAGAAGTGATTAAATCTGAGAAAACTTCTAATTAGCACAAAGTACAACTACTATAATCACTTGATGTGTGTACAATGTTTTATTAATTCTTTTTTTAACAGTTTATGAGATATGCTCTGGGAACAAAATTGGGACAGAAGGATGGACAAAGCCCCATTTCAATTAGAAAACCACAATTTACTTACAATTTTGATAAATTTATTGAACATTTTGATAAATTTATTAAACAAATTGATAAATTTATTGAACATTTTGATAAATTTTTTGAACATTTTGATAAATTTATTGAACATTTTGATAAAAAAGAAAAAATTTTTTACTGACAATACTTTCGTGGAGAGAGAGAAATGTGGTTTAACGTCCACTCGACACAAACTAGGTCAATTCGGGACAAACACATGCTTCAATTTTATTTCAATAATTCGCTTGCCTGTTGGGGTCTTTAGAAGTGGGAGCAAGTTGGAGGACCTGGAAAAAACCCACGAGGTTGGACAGGGGATGTTACTCCTTGTCAGGTACAAACGGGGAATCTTATGACCTTATGATTTAATGCACTCGACCATCCATCCCCCCAAACTCATTTGGGAAATAAGCATTATTGTAAATATGATATATAGTGTTTATTTTTTTGCTGCATGATGTAATATGTTAATGAATTAGACAGGATTTTCCACCTTATTAAACGTTGTTCCACTGTTGAATCAACAGCATATTAACGTTTGTGGTTAAATAGGGGGGTTAGATGGCTGAATGGTTAGCGTGCGCGCGCTGTATCATACAGTCTGTCATTGAGGCGACTGGCGTGGTTTCGAATCCCCGGTTGTACGTGGCAAGGAGTAGGGTCGCCTGTCCAACCTTGTGGGTTTTCTCCGGGTCCTCCGGTTTCCTCCCACTGCTAAAGACCCCTACGCGCAAGCGAATTATGTAAATAAAATTAAACCATATGTTAGTCCAAAAATGACCTAGTTTGTGTCGAGTGGACGTTAAACCCCATTTCTCTCTCTCTCTCTTGTGGTTAAATGTTCTAACGGTATTGGCCCATTAATCAGGACGTCCAAGGTCCTATCCCAATGTTGCATGAGAAAGTTCCCAAGAATTTCAAGTCTGGTTTCTTCTCTTCACAAAACAATGCTAATGGATCAGTATTGATTAATTAGTGAAGAAAATTGAATGGTTCTGTTAATGATGATGGTTATAAGAATATACATTCAATTAGGATTCTTGTCGTACTTTAAACTTAAGATGCACAACAAACAAAGTAAATACATGTACAATTTCAGTTTCGACAACAGCTGGGTAAAAGATGTCATTAAATTGAACGATTTTGTTAATATATTTTCAATCACTGATTAACAGAAGTAGGTTTCTACTCATACTTTAGCCCATCATCAGTATCCCCAGTGGTCTCATTCCGTTCCACTCCACTAGACCCTGGATTACCTTCCCTTGATGACTGTGCTATTTTTAACAACCAATCAAAAAAAACGTTAAATACAGGAAGTTGGCAAAGGGAAGTAACTCTCATCTTGTTGCAACAAACAAGCCACCATATTGTTGTGAACGTAAGCAATGAGGCTAAGACTGGTTTGTAAACTATTTTTTTGTTGGTTCATAGAATCAAGTTACGATCAAGGGCAGATAATTTGAATACGTGAATATCCCATGGATGAGTCCAGGGTATAGTGGAGTAGAACGGAATGAGACCACTGGGGATACCGAGGATGACTTTAACATTAAAGTGCACAAAAAATAAATAAAATTTCTCTTTAACTACAAGCTGATAAAAGATGTCATTAAATTGAATGATTTTGTATATTTAGCCCTAGTTTATCGTAAAAGTGCAAAACGAACAGAGTAAATACAATTTGCAGATTTAACTACAGGTAGGTAAAACATCGTTAAACAATAGCCTCACATAAACAATAACAGGTCAAGAACAATACCAGCAATATAAATAAATTAATACAATCACTTTCTGTACAAGTTCTAAACAATATACATACAAACATGTGTGTTTTGTAGGAGTTCCGAGACTAACTGTGCATTGTGTCAATTAAATATACACTAGATTCACTCCATCCATCACCGCAAATAGTTAAATGTATGCTCATAGCCACATTGTTTGTCATACAGGTTTTATTCAAATCCTCACTTGAAGAATTTTTACACAGACTTGATTGTTTTGTACCACAGAAAAGGAGGGAAAAACTAGTAAAAACTAAACATAATTTAAATGGGTTGCATGTACAACTTGCTTTTTTTTTGATTCATGTTCAACTTGTTAGTTAATTTATCTAAGCTGTCTCAACAAACCACAATTTTTGTCATATTGAAGCAAATAAACTCTGAAGGTTCCACCGTTTGTTTTCATGTTTCCCAGATACAGTACATATAAACTTAATCTAAAATTCGAAATCAAACATAGGAGCCTCTGAGGTTAGAAAATGTAGAAACATATGAAATATGTTCTGAATTAAAATATTTGATAAAGTTAGGCAATCAAAAGTTAAAGGATTATGCCATAAGTGGTTGTTGTTGTGTGTGGCCTTGGTTCAGTGTTAAAGGTTTTATATTGAAAAAGGTCAAAGAGGGGGTGGGCTTATTTTGACCAATTCTTATCCCATCCATGCCCACCCCCTCACCCCTCGAGTCTTTATCACATTTTATCTGATTAAAGATCATAAATACAAAGGATTATTTTAGTCCAATGTAATCTGCATATCAATAAAATAAAACTTGTTAGTCTCAGAAAAAATGACTCCTGGAATGTGTCAGGGATTGTTCAGAATTCAAATAAATCTCAAGATTCAAATAAAACTGATTTGAATAGAATAAATCCTGTTGTTCCCTAAACCTATAAGAAAAACGTGTATCCTAAAGCTCACATAAATCAGCGATATTTGTCCATAAATGGCTGGATAATCTATACTTCAAAGTTTAACTTACCAGATCATCAGGGCTGAAGTTATCATTTAAGAAATCATCTAACTCCTCAGCCTTCTGGCTAAGAGTTTCATCTATTAATGATTTTAGAAGCAATAGCTGTCAAAAACAAAAACATATAGAGTTCAGCAATGACTTAGTTTAGATATCATACAAAAAAAAGCTCTGTTTTTTATTATCAATGATAATTTTTGTATTCACCAAGGCTTCAACTTCAAAAATTGCTAGACGGTCAGTTTTCAAAGTATTTCGTTTCCATGAAATTCGGCCAAGGCAAATTAATTTTCAGTTTTTAAGGTTCTTGATAAATATATAGCCACTCGACTCTCATGGCCGATGTTTTATTTATAATGATAAAACATGAAGATATGGAAAAAAAAGTTTTTGAAAGTCAGCAGTCAAGTATTTTTGGTTTCTAAATTAATTTTTTCCCCGGAAGAAATAGGATACAAAATTTTAATAGAAGTTCAAACTGATGTGGCCGTAGCAAGATATTTTTTTTAAAAAGAATATGGCTATTTTATCTTTGTTCCAATTTCTTATAGATAATGAAAGTGCCATTATTATTATCATCATCATCTGCTTACCTTTTCTTCAGGAGTACTTTGTTTAATATTTCCTGATTTAAGTAGATTTTGATTGATATCTTTGCCACTAACAAATTCTGTCAGATGTAATTCATAATTATCAATACTGAAAAAATATAATAAATTCCAATTTCGATAAACAATCAATTTAATATAAAACTACAAAGCACCTTAATTACACCTGCATTGTTGAGGACAGTGGGTGAGTGGCATATTTTTCGGGAGACCACCAAGCTGCCACCTTATTGGTTTGGTGAAATTTATTTGCCTTATTTTATAGAGAGGTCCTAGCCTGCAGAAATATACAGGTCACAATTCTATGGAATACAATTGCTGCTTATTACTGGATGATGTTTGGACTAGTCTTCTCTAGTCTTTATCAAGCAATGGACATTACTAAATGCCATTGAAACAATTTATCAAAAATGAACATGTTTTGTCTTTAACCTTGATTCATGATGATCCAATCAGAAGAAAACTATCCAGAGGGCACAGAGCTTCTATTAGTAACATTTCAAACAAACCTAATATACTTTAAAATGGAATTGCAAGGTTCAGAAATATCACTATTGGGAAAGCAGATGTTAAAACACCAGCCATTACTACTTGGCCCACTATAAGATAATTAATCCTTACAAAATATCTGTTCTACTGTGTAGATATCGTAATAACTCTAAGACAATTAATACTTACATATCTGTTCTACTGTGTAAAAATCGTTATAACTCCAAGATAATCCTTACACAATATCTGTTCTACTGTGTAGATATCATAATAACTATAAGATAATTAATACTTACACAATATCTGTTCTACTGTGTAGAAATCGTAATAACCTGGTTATTATATCTTTATATACAATACTATCATCTTCTAGTAAACAATCTTCTATATGCTGAAATATAGAAAAATGAATACAATTATACTAAATACAGGTGTCCATCACACTAAAGTTACCATGGTTATCACTATCAAGTTATCACACTGAAGTTAACAGCTAAATACTGGTTTTATCACACTGAAATTACCAGCAAAATGCTGCTGGAGACCAGCTAAATGCCTGTCACTTTATCAAGCACATATTTGTCTTTTTGTGTGTTTTTATTAAGACCAATGGCATTAATATATTTCTGGCACAAAATTCAAAATATCAGGTAGACCACTTCTTCAATAGTTCCTGACTAAAATCATATTATTTATTCTAAAATTCTTAACTATATAAACTCCTGAATTGAGGCATTGGTATACAGGAAAGAGCAAGCATATCCTGGCTCAATCACCAGCCATCACTACACTGCCTCATGTATGACACCCATCAATACCCATACCCTGCCATATGTACAACAACCATAACTACCCATATCCTGCCTTATCATTATATTGATATTGAAAGCCTGTTCAAAGATATAGGGCCCTTTCTAGTTCAAGAATCAAAACTAAAATATTTTGAAATAAACATTAATGAAGACTATCATCATCAAAATCATTTCTCTATTTACCACTGATGAGAGGTTTATTTCAAAGATGTGGTTTTTTTTATTAAGACATCTGATAAACATGTATCTGTGAATGATTATAAAATAAATTTAAACTATGAGGGATATTTCACAGTTCACGAATAAACATATACACATTATCTCTAAATTTAAATGATCATTTCAAGAGGCACTCAACAGTGCTCTCTAGAAAGTCCTACAAAATGAACTAGTCCTAAAACCTTTGCAATAAGTAAGATGGTGGCTCATTACTGAACACCGTCAAGGTAGTCACCCAATGAACATCTACACGAAGTTTGAACATTCTACCTGAATCAGAATCAGTATTATTTTCTTCCAAAAAGTGTGACAGACAGATGGATAGTTGCTTTGTCTACAACAAGTTTGAACATTCTACCTGAATTAGAAGCAGAGTTATCATGTCCCAAAGCATTGGCAAATCAGATTGCTTATCTCTGCTTGTCTTAAGAAGCAATAAGAAGAAATGCATACGAATGAACTTAGCCACGACATACACCTAAAGAACATTTACACCCAGGTTGAACATCCTACCTCAATTAGAAGCAGAGTTATTGTCTTCCAAAAAGTGTGACAGACAAACCTGCTTCAATAATCCCCTGCTTTCCCCGAAACCAAGGTGACAACAAAAGTCAATGTTTATCATAAACCACACTAAATCTGACTATCTCCTTTCAAAATATAACCCGATGCATAATTCATATCAGTTATTATTTAATATTAAATGTTTAATATGAAAGAATAAAAACGATGTAACAAACGTGACCACCTGTTGTCAGTTATTATGAATGTTTTAAGACAAGTCATGTGAATATTTTGTTTACATCTGGTACATCTATATATAAATAGGAACAATACAAGAAATAGAACAACCATTACTTGCTTGAAAACAATCAATTGAATTTGACCCACTCTCCTCACACTCAAACAAGGTGTTACCCAAAATAAATTCTGTTATGACAACATATACATATTTTAGAGGTAGGTTAACATTAAATAAAACATAAACCATTCAAGCAATCCATAAATGTTGCTGTTTTTCGTGGGGTTTAATGTCCACTTCCACCGAGGGTGATTTATCCAAGAAAAATATTATTTAAGTATATTCACCCATGCCCTGGGATCTTTCTTGTGGGAGGAAACTGGAGTACCCAGAGTAAAACCACAGGGTTGAGAAGGTGTCCCTACCTCCAAGTCACATAAGCTCACACCAGGGGGGATCACCAAGCTAGAGCTCTATGTGCAATACTCACGAGTCATCCCAACCCCTTTGTTCTTTAGTAGGTAATTGGTGCACTTATAAGACACTAAATCAAGGGCAACAACTAATGAATGAAGTAATTATTAGAAATAATTAAAATTTAGTTCTTCCTTGTGCTAAGATAAAAAAAAAAACAGGTCCCGATAATCTGATTGATAATAACCTTATCCTCCTGAGGATTCACAAGAATTTTCAATGGGACAAAGGGCAAAAACTCTGAAAGTAGTTATCGGGAATCGTTTCATGATTAGAAACAGTGTGTACAATTTTCAAATCAATCAGATGATAACTATAGCATGTAGAATGCAACGAGCAATTGGAAACAACCGACCTAAAGACAAACAGACGGCAGGTGACAATGTCAGGCTCTGGCAGACACAATCCCTCTGCAGTCTGTCATTTTGTATGCCACAGATTTGTCTTTTTCTGTATTTTTGTTGATATTATTAATGCATGTGGAGCATAAAGTAAGAGTGGTGAAAAATATTGATATAGCTGATAATCATCGGCAACTATTGGAAAATATCAATATCGATATTCAATTCTCGATATGGATATATTCATATAAAAAATAAAGGAGCTTCAATAAAATTAAAAGGAATGTTTGGCATCAAATATTCACCGTTAGATCATTCAAAACACGCTAAAACTAAAAACATGCGCACTAAGGTATAACCATCGAGCCAGTACTTTTCGCAGTCACTTACAATAATGAATAAATAATTAATTAATTGTTCAGGGGAAATAACTCCATTTTAATAGAGAGAGAGAGAAATGGGGTTTAACATCCACTCAACACAAACTAGGTCATTTCAGGACTAACATGGTTTAAGTTTATTTCAATAATTCACTTGCGCGTAGGGGTCTTTAGCGGTGGGAGGAACCCGGAGGACCCGGAGAAAACCCACAAGGTCCATTTTAATAGTAATTTATTTAGCGTTTTAAACGACCGAGGAAAATTGTCTACAGTGGATGATGGCGAGCCATCAGATAATTTGTGAACGAAACAAACATTAAGAAAAGATAGTTCGAGGATCGTAACATTAGTAGCTTAAAAGCAGTTATTGAGTTATTTCTTTCAACTTCAAATTTTCCGATATATCGTTATTGCCGAAATGATAGCTGACATCGATATGCAAAATTGGTATCGATTGCCAGCCCTAGTATAAAGTCTCTATGGTCAGGTCCCTCAGGGGTCTGACCATACTAAACTTACACTGTCATTCTACAGCTCCACTTGAGAACAGGCACTAAACTAGTTGACTAACATTTTAAGTTTTAAATCGACAAAAACATTAAGTATACTTCAAGAATTTTGAGAAACATTTATTCCACTTCCATTCAATACAACTGAAAATGTTTATTTAGTCTTTTTGTGCATGACAGATGTCAAACGCATTGCAAAATAATATACTAATTTTTGGATACAGCAAACATTCAGGGCAGAAATCTATTCCCGAAGTTGATTGTTCACTGTGTGTACAATGATGTCTTAACGTGTTGTCAGGTACAACTAAAAGCATTACTTCAGGCCCTGGATGAAATTTCAATATTGTCCTAGAAAAATAACTATATAATTATACCAGCATTTATTTAATCAACTCCATTGATTCTATTGCAACAAATAAATTGATTTTATTTCGCAGAAAGAAAGCACTTACTTTTTACGCGAACAGTGAGCCTTTGATCATCTCTGCTGGAGCTTTCTTACTGTTCACAGTTAAAGCAACCCAATAGTCCTGCATTTTTTTATGCCGACATTAAGGTCTTTGGACGTCAAATAATGTAACATTATAGTCAATACGGTCATCCAGGCACTTGACGTCACTTAACTGTATTGGACCAAGGATTAAACCCCTGTAATCTTTGACTACACCTTTAACGATATAATCTCTAATTATCAATATGGAGAAATGTTTTCTTTTCCCGTATTACGCCTGCATTTCGTATAATATATGTCTATCCATATATTGTGAATCAATAATTGAGGATGTCTGTAGTTTAACATTCTACTTTTTTGCAATGACTGGGCTAATGAAGACCAGCATATGCCATTCAGTATGTGCTATGAGGGAATTTTCGATAATGAAAAATGAATATATTGAAAATTTCAATCAAATTACTTTTTCCTGAGGAAAGTCATGAGTGTTTGAAGTTTTGACAATATAGTTTCAAATGTCAAGTACCATTGCTACGATAATAAACAAAGTCTTGATTATCCATTTTTACGTCAAATTATCAAATGGTGATTGTGTTTTAATCTATTCAATATCATGACAATCTGATGATCTAGAGAGTCAATTATGGCCTTGTCATGTAAATAAATGCCTTATTGATAATTTATACAACATTTGGAGCCAAAAATAATACCTGGAATAGGCAGATTTAGCTCTTACATAATGCATCTTTAAATTTGACTCAATACTCATCTTAGAAAATTATTTTTTTGAGTTGTTTTATTTATGCAGAAATTATAATGTTAAGTGCTAATGTAACTTATCATTTATACTGGGCAAATCAATGAAAACACTTTTCCTTCTTCAAGGAAGTAAAGTTTCATTTAAAAGAAAACTTCTTGAATATGAAATGGAGCATGAATAATTGTTTGACAACCATTCTTATATTTAATTCTCAACTTATTCCTCAATAATGTTCCGTTAATCAATAATTTCGCATGTGATGAATATTGTAAAGAGTTCTTAACAAATTTTCTTAAATGTATGATAAATCAATTCACTTGTATTTTGAGTTGATATTAAATGAAATTTCCAGATAACTATGCAATATTAGAAACACTTCCTATATATAAGTAGTAAGTACACATAATCAAATAGGAGTTGAATGTCCTACTTTTCTGCACTAATCATTCTAATGAAGGGCAGTGTGCTATGAAGGGCATTTTGCCCAGACAGCGGCATGGCTGCCTACTCTTCACCGAACTCCATCTGTCAAGGGTTCTTTTATGGCAAGCATTTACTTGGGAACTTGTTTTTTGCCCAATCCAAACGACTAAACACTGTTCCTTGCCAGCCCTCCATCTATCACCAATGACAACAGGGAAACTAAGCTGAAAAATTCTAAGGAACAATGCCAATAGCTTTGAATTCTATTCAAAATTTACTGCTCTTGTCACATTGTGTCCAGACTTGTGATATATTATTCCATATGTAATGTGCAGTGTTCCAGACGTGACAACAATTTATTTATTGAAAATGGCCAGTTTGTGTTTAACAACAACTGTCTATATAAATTAGGATATTTTTTTTTTGAATTACAAGGATTACATTTCTCATGAACTGTGAAGATATTGTGTTAGTTGTGTAACACTGGCAAGAGTTTTTGCTGCGGATCAGTTTAACTGCCGGTGTCAATTACCAAGATGCTTAAACACATTGAATTGGGTGAGCAGCCGAGACTGAGGTCATGTGGCTCTGTTTATTTATTTAGACAGATTTAGCTGAGAATATGTGCTCTATGTTTCTAATATAACACATTATATAATATAATGTACAATTTATGGCATACCATGACACAATCCTAAAACACAGTTTATAAATACTTTTATTTCTCTAACTTATCACATATAAGGTCTATTTTTGAAATTCCCTTAGACAGAAATTAAATGGGGTTCATTTTCCTACTTTTTGACACCAACTGGGATAATGAAGACGGGCATTTGCCATGCAGTGTGCTATGAAGGAATTTTTGCCAAGATAGAGACATTTCCACCTTCTGTTCATTGAATTCCAACTATCAAGTGTTCTTATATGTAGGCCTACCGTAGGCTTACACTAAAAGCCAATTTACATTACAAATTTTAAGCGTACTAGGAATGGTTCCTAGAGCAGAACAGTTATTTTTTTTTGTAGTGTAAACGGGTCAAACATAAATGTTCCGTACTGAGAACCGTTCCAATTTAGACCAATGATGTGAGGTGGTGTGGTCTCGGAACAGTTCTCAGTACATCATGGTTAAATTTTCGTAATGTAAATGCTATCTGGTCCCTAAACGGTTCTCAGTACGGATTATTGCGCATGTGTCAAATGAACCTTGACCTTTTTTCCCCCCCGCGAGCTGGTAGCGTGATATCATTTAATAACTTGAATAAAATTAAAACATAACTAAATCACCTGCCATAATTGTTTTCATCAGGGTAATTTGCATAGAGACTGAAATTAACTTTTCTGTGAAGTGTTCCACGGTTCTGAGACAATTTCTTGAAATTTATCGCAGCATGGAATGATTCCGACAACAGAACGCTTATCACAACCAAGTGTAAACGCGACTTAAGAGACAAGGTTCTTTTTAACTTTTTGGCATTTAATCAACACACTTTTCAACAGATACCCCATAAAATTTGGGACTGCTGATCTAAACAGCCTGTATATTCCTTCTCATTGCCTTCTTTTTAAGACATTGATCCATTTTACTAGTGGAAAACATGTCAATTTATCAGACTATCATCTTAGCATTTATCCAATTTCAAAACATCAGTCAATATATATATGTAGAGGATGAAATTAAATAGAAATAACAATCAATAATCAAAAATAGAAATGCACACCCCCCCACTCTTAGTGTCAATAATACTTTATTTAATCATACATAAGTCGGTATTTAAAAATTAGATAAGCAAGATGTATTGTCATTCTATTTCAAGCATTCCATGTCTTAAAAAGAACAATAATCCATTTTTAAGGTTTATTAAATCAAAAGGAAATACGACGGTAAACAAAAGAAATAAACAGATATATCTATTAATGAAATATTGTGCAATTTTACTGAGAACAGGATTAGATTGTTTTTAAATTGGGATTATTAACAACAAACTATATGGTGAGTTGATCCCTATCTATTTTAGTTTAATCATTATAATAAAATAAAATACCTACATACAAAATGGGTTGCCATGCAACCAATCCTACACCCACAACAGCAGTAGGTCCCTTAAGGTTGTTGTACTTAGAATCTTTTATTGAATAAAAGTAAAATCTTTATACTTTAAAATATCACTGGAGTGTTCATAGTACTCTACAAAGTGAACAAGGACAATAACTCTAGAAACCACTGAATATCTTATTTCATATATAAATGTTTTTAAATCTTAAAAAAAGCCTAAGTCTTATAGAGTGTTCACAAGAAATTCAGGACGACGATGTAGGCACATAAAAATGTGATAACAAGCAGTTGTCATGCAAGATTACAATAGATGGACACCATAATAGTGAACCTTCCTTCTCTTCCTCAGAGCACCAACTCTTCAGAATTAATAAATTCTTGATTTAAACTTAATTATACTGGTTATACCTTTTTAACATCTGTTGAAGTAACAACTGTTCTTAAGTAGCCTATTACCTACAAAACTTACTGAACTTACAGAACATTATATTAATTACCTGTCCTCGTACATTATGTTATTTATCTTATGTATCTATTTATAACTATATGTAAATTAGATGCTCTCTTCTTTAAGTGCAATGTGTTTTATTATTTCATGCATTCTATCTAGTTTATGAAAAACATTTTTTTAATTTTTTTCATCCAAACAAGTTCGTACAAAAACAATGTAAGCAAACATTTTTTGGGTAATTTTTTGGCTTTCAACTTAATAATTTATATCTACAGGCTTTCTTTGCAACATATCTAAATATTTGAACCACAAACACATCCCTCACACTTCTACGCAGATCGTCAACGCTAATCTGCTTATTTTGATAAATTTTTTCATTGGAAGTTTAATATTGACTAAACTGCTTCAGATTGTGCTTTTGGTGGTCCAATGTTCGTTTCCAGGATTGGGCTGGTGAATTTAACGTCCTACTATTCTGCTCCAACTGGGCTAATGAAGACGGGCATACGCCATACAGTGTGTTATGAGGAAAATTTTGCTATAAAAGACAAAGATCCTGTGTACATATTGGCATGCATGTAAAAAAGAAATACCCATTTGGCGGTTGGAATTTGTGTGGAAATGTTTCCCTTATAAAACATTCATTACCCCAACTGGTGCAGAAAAAGTTCAAATTAACTTCAATAGATTACCAAGCTTTCCAACCAAAAACAATTTTCAACAATTTACTCTTTTCATTGTTACATATATTTTTCAAACCAGAAGAGGTGTGTCCAAGAATCTGAGCAGAGGGGAGGGTCCAGGGTGGAGACCATGTCAAGTTTGGGTGAGGTCTAGGTGATTACAAGAAAATTTTATCAAATCAAAAGCTCTGAATTAAAATAAAATTAAAATTAAGAGAGGTCAAAATGGTGGCAATGCTTCACACGTTTGTTTGTTTGATGATGTTTACGAATGTACGAGAAAAAAACCGAATATCTTGACAAGCAGGGGAAGGTCTGGAGTCCTGCACCCCACACCTAGAAAGACGCTTGACAAAATCTTATATGATTCCAAAGCTAAAGTCTGTTAAAGATAAGGGGAGGAGATATCAACCTATTCTATAAATGTAGGTCTGTTTAAATCTGTAAATACTTATATATATATATACAGATGTATGTGGTTATCACTCCATGTACCCTACCAATATAGAACTGTACTCTATGACTGTTTCTATCCCTGTGATAATTATAACACTATATCAGACTATTTTCCCCTCCGTTTTAATTTAAGGTAAGAGCTAATAACACAACCAGTTTTTGTTTTTTTGCCAAACGTGTTAAGTTGTTTGTAATTTGTAGGTGTATCATTTTCTAACATATATAATCTAATATTCTTCACAAACATTTAAACTGCCAACAAAATTATAAATCAAATCACTAAAGCTATATAGGAATAATTCATTTTTGTGAGAAAAAAATGAAACAGAATGGGGTTTAATGTCCAACTTTTCTGCACCAACCAGACTAATGAATGCGGGCATCAATCTCAATCCCAGAGTTAAGTTCACCCTTTGTTTAACTCGCTGGCCATTTTGAATGTCACGTGATGTATCCTTCCGTCGGTCGCTTCAACAAGATCCAAGATGGTGGCTCATTCTCGCGTTTCTTCAGAAATTTCATGTATTTAGCCGAATCACTCACAATTGTGTGCTAAAAATAGTTAGCGGTAAATCATCAAATCGAATGTTTTCGAATGAAAATGTTCCAAGGATCATTAATATTTAACTCATGCATCGAATCGATGCACAATTGTCGAGAAATCGGCAGCATTTCATTCTAACAAATCCTGTCAATGGGGGGGGGGAGGCGGAGCTTAGGAACAAATTTCATGCTGATTAATGGCCGGCAATTTTTAGCAGACATAAACGACGGGTAAAGTTATTTCTGGGATAGAGATAGTGCGAGTTTGTGCGGGCATAATGCAGTGTACTATCGGCAAAATTTTGCCCAGACCACAGCATTTTTGCCTACCCATCATTGAATTCCAACTGTCAAGCAAGGGTCGTTTTAAGTGCATGAAAATGTGTACATGGGACCTCCATTTTTTGTCCCATCCGAACCACTTGACACTTTTCCTAGCTAGGCCTTTTAATCGGATTTAATCCAACCCAGAAGTTTATCTACCAGAGATATTTTTGTTTGGTTTCATAATCAGGTGTTAAATAATCAAATAGATTACATTTTAAGCATGGATTAAGTCATGACAAAATAGATATTGATCGAAAAATTCAAATGGGGTTCAGCAGCATTAACGCATTTAATACCAAATGATAAATCTCTGTAAGGTACTGGAAACCGCTAAAACTGAATTAATACAGAATGAGATTTATAATCTAATAGTTAATACTAAACCAAGATCTGATTTTTCTAAAATATTTTTTTTTATACAACTGTAGCAACTATTATACAGAAATTCCTATAAATCTACTGTTTTTAAAAGTCTACAGTAAGACAGTTTGTGATGTAATGCAGATGTCGTGATTCAATTACCATTCTAACATTTCAACTTTTTCTCTTCTCATTTTCATCAGTTCAATCTACAACGACTGCACTGCAAAACCATGCTTGCTTTCTTTTACAGACAAAAAAAAATTTGGTTGAGAAGCAAAACAAAAGCATTATCTAATTTTACAATTTCTACGTTAAATTGACAATTTTCCAGATGTTTTCTATCAATGTTAGAAATCCTATATTTATCAGTGTTGCATCTTATTTTATCAGGGTGTGTTACAGAGAACCTGAAGCCCAGTGTTTTGTTTTAAATTCTGCTTTCCTTCCTACACCTAATCTTTGCTTCAACATACATCATCTTACAGCTGGGTTTATGAGAAGAAATCAGTTCACCAACCCTGGCAAATGTATCAACCTTAACTCACTATTTAACCCCAAAATGTCAGCCAAACACAAATTTACCATGATTGATAGTAAAAAATACAGCCAATGAAACAATCCCTCATGCTAGACAGTTCAACCAAATACTGTAAATTAAGAAATAAACTCCACTGAATACTAAATATAACAATAACAAATATTCTGCTACAATTCATATTAAACCATACAAGGATTTTTCTCACTGCTTATTAAATGTGTGAGTTAGTTTTATTTAACGTCCGCTTCCACCGAGGTGATATCGCAGACAATTACGTGTTATATGTGCATGGTGATAGTATTTACAACGTGATTAGTGGATTAGTGTGGATTAATTAGGTTTTTTTTTTAATAGATATATCTGCTTATTAAAGCTACTGATGGTCATTTATTCTTCAGAGCTTAATCCAAGCTACAATTAGTATAATGCACTTTAATTGATTAATACACTAATGACTACCCAATACACATACAGGTTGTTGCATCTAAATCAATGTTAAAGAATACACATCAGTCATCAGTACACATTATTATAGAGAGCTATGGTGTGATTATGGAATATACATTAAACAAACATCTCAATATACATTGATAAATATGGTGATATATGATGACTAACAGATTGATAATTATTGTAAACTCATGTACAGGTAATAGAATTATAAAGAATAGTAGTAAATAAATGGGTGTATTCTTTGTAAATTATTCCACCAATCTTTAAACTGGACATCTGCACTAAGTTAACTTGGCCTTGCCTATAGTACACGCTCTCCTAGCTTAAATTTTTTTTTTTCTTTTTTAAACCAGCTTAAAAAAGCATCTGTCATATAAGAAGTAGTAAATCGATAATGTTTTTTTTTTTTTTTTATCAATGCTACATCTCTACTTCTAATTGTTCATTACTGGTTTATATGCTTCAAACAATTTTCATTTGAAAATACAAACTGAGGAAAATAAAATCCTAAAAAATATTTTCGCCAAATTTCATCCTTTAAATGTTATTTAAAGCTTAGGTTTATTTACATTTAATTCAAATTTTAACACAAACAATCTATATGACATTAAGGGCATCAACTTGTGTGTACTATAAATTACTGTGTAAACCAATAAGAACTTTAAAATGCTGTGTGAATTTTATAGTAATATTTTAAAAAGATGTTATAATACAATTTAATTCATGTCAAATAAGAATTTTACAATGCTGTGTGAAAATTTTATAGTAATATTTTAAAAAGATGTTATAATACAATTTAATTCATGTCAAATCAATAGTACGATTTTCCTGCAATACATACAGATCTCAATCTGTTTCCACTATAACACAAGTTTACGAATTACAGCTTTTATACTTTTAGTAAAGTAAATCAGTTATTTAAAAGTTTATCACTTGAACAATTGGTACTATGATCACATAAATTAAATGAAATTTATTAAACATGTGCACAAAAAGGATTAATGAAGAGGGGCTTAAGACTTGCAGTGTACTATGAGGGGAACTTTGTCCAGACAGTATCATTTCAGAATAATTTTCATCGAATTTCAACTGTCAAGGGTTTGCATAGTGTTTTTGTCAGTTCAGCCAATAAAATAATATATCCTTTCGACATATAATAGATTTCACGGTGAAACAGGTGAATATAATGATCAACATCAGACTATTTTCTGTCGATTTATGATCAATCATTATAGGATGGTCAGTAGAGGTTTGTACCATCATGTACAGAATGAGACAGAAGAGTTAAAATTGTACCTGGTACTGGGGAAGAGGAGATTAGTTATCTATTTGATTATAAGCTCAGTGGGACACCATAGTGTTTCTATATTAGTTGTTTTGTAATATATCTCTCTTCAATTTGGGTGTATTTAACATTCTCGAGATGTATGATGTCTTGCCAAACATTGAAATGTGATGTAAGAATACCTGCTTATTTATATATACCTATACATAATGTTTACTTTCAAATGAAATGAAATGGGGTTGAACATCTAATGAAGGCGGGCATACATCATACAGTGTACTATGAGCGACATTTTGCCCAGACAGTGGCACTACGGCCTACTCTTATTTTAAAATCCGACTGTCCAAGGGTCCTTTTACCTGTACGCCAATATGTACACAGGACCTCAGTTTATCATCCCATCTGAATGACTAGACACTGTCCTTGTTGATTGCAGTGATATACTAACACTAACACAATGCTAACATCAGTGAAGACTGGCGTGTTACATAACCTCAACTACAACAGGGCAGTGTACAAGTTCTACTTATTTGTAGGGTGAAAAATTAAAGAAGTACTGTAAAGCTCCACGACAAGGATCTGGCAATTCCAGAATAACAAAAACACAAATTTTTGAAAAAGCAAAAGGCCCAACTATTACAATAAGTTTCACAGAGATATCTTGAACAGTTTCTGAGATATGTTTAGGAATAACAACTGTATACCAAACACTAACAAAAATAAAGATTACGTATGTAATCAAATTTGTGTTGATGCAATGTGCTTTAGATACATACTGGAACTTGACCAATATACAGGTGCGCTGGGAATGCATTCCATAAAAATTTCTGCATTGGCCGAGAAAGTTCATTGGGATTTTCCGACGTGGTGCAGGATGGAGGGCCTGACAAGGACAGCTATCTAGACATTCGGATTGTACAAAAAAACAAGGTCCCGTGTACACATTGGTGTGCACGTAAAAGATCCCTTGCCAGTTGGAATTCAATATAAGAGTAGGCCATAGTGCCACTGCCCGGGCAAAATTTCCCTCATAGCACACTCATGGCCACATGGCGTATGCCCGTCTTCATGAAAAGTTTTCAAACAGCAAGCTACTGTGATAGTGTTTTTGTGATTTTAATTTAGTGAATTTATGTTTTGCACATTTTGCGGTGCTGTTTTTTTTTACAGTCAGACAGGCTTGTCCCTCCTCCACCCTCTCACACCACCAGGGGATGAATATTGTGGTTTCATTATGATATAATGTTTTGCTGTTCATATTTCCTGTTTTAGTCTGAATTAAGCCCAACTGTTGTTGAGTAAGAAACATAAAATTAGGCCAACTATTAATTGTTGGCAATTGGAATATTCATGTTTCAGCCATTTAATATAATTAATTGGCATTTTACACCATCAGCTTCAGTTCTTTTTGTATAGGCCGAGGGGGATGTTATCAGAGGCTGAAAACACAAATTTGTTTCCATGGAAACACAAACATCAAACTGCGAAATTTTTAATTAGTGAAGGACACAACTACTATAATAGGTTTTTTAAAGGTATCCATGGATATGCTCCAGACACAGAACAATCCAATGAAAAATAAAGGACCCACTGTAGAGTAGGGTGAAGAAACACAGTCGAGCTAGTTTCATTTTTTGTCATGCTACATACATGTATACAGGTCACAATTCTATGGAATACAATTATTGTTTATTACTGAGCGACGTTTCGACTAGGCTTTATAAAGACATAGAAAAGACTAGTCGAAACATCGCTCAGTAATAAGCAGTAATTGTATTCCATAGAATTGAGACCTGTATATTCCAGGTATGTGAGGGCCCAGAGCTACCCTTTTCCAACCCTGAACGGAACTGACATCTAACTCAAGGCTTGTCACTGTAACTCTATGGTAAGTAATACATGTACATGTAGGTTCAACTAAATAATATCTATATTTATCCGAGAAGTTTAATTTGATGACGACAATATCTATCCCAGATGTTTAAATGGATGATGATGAAAAATTTCATTGAGAATATTGATACATGACAGGCTGAATTTAAGATAATCCATTGTCTTGTTAGGTTTGAAAGAGATTAATGATATTACTGAATACCTTAATCTGTTAGAATAACTATGTATGAAGTGTGACCTGTGTAGGTAGGATGTGTAAGAAGTCATATGTATGTTAGTACATGTTCTCAAGATCCTGGAGTAAGTTCACGGCTGTTGGTCTGAACTTTCACTCCCCTGTCTTATCACAGGGCAACACATTAACCCCTAGAGGTCAAGCTAACCTCAACCAGGTGCATGAAAGACATTGAATCAATGATGTAGAACATACTCCTCTTCTTCTCAACCTTAAAGTGAGCATAAGTTTCTGGAAGCCATAATGAATTGTAATCATTTATAAGCTTTCAATCATACAGATTATTGAATATGCATATTAATTAAGAACTTATAAACATTTAAGCTTTGGTATCTCTTAAGCACCACCCTAAACAGATGTTGTAGGTAGCCCACCAATTTAAGAATTGGAGATTAAAAAATTGATTGAAAGACTCAATAAGTTTGTAGATGACCATGTTTTAACTCATTGCAATATTCTTACTTTCATTTCAAGGTAGGTTATAATTTACAGAATACACTATAAATAATAAATCAATAGTTCTAATTGATTGAAACATGAATATATTTTTATTTTTGATCTGAAACTATTCATATTTTACGTATTAATAGATGTCCCTGTTCTTTATCTCCTTTAATGTATCTAGTGGTGAATTTTTTACCTGGACGTATTTTTTTAAAATTTATTTATGTATAATATAACCCAATCACAAACTGACCAGTTAACTACACATGAATCATGTATACACTATATAATAGTATGACAGACATTAGTAAACTAGTTAGATATATTATATCCTATTAGTATAAGTATATAGGTATTTACTTACTATCTATCTACACCTAGTATTTAACTTATCACTGTAAATACACTCTATTATCACTGGTAAATATATCCTATAAATAATCAAGGTACTCATTCAACTTTGAACTTTAGCCTCTGTCCATACCCACAATCGCGATGCGTTTTCTTTATCTCAGTAAAAGTCACTAAGAAAATTCTGTTTTCCCTTTTTTTAATACTGAATACAAAAGCAAATGATAACTTTCCCCTTAAAATTCAAACACTTAATGTCCCTCTTTATAACATAAAATCTATTTTCCTTACAATTCCACACTTGTTTTCTTGTAGACATTTACACACAGAAGAAAAAATGTAATATTTTCACAAAATCCTGCACAGTTACTGATAAAAGATCATAAATATGATTCAATCCATGAATTCCGCTTAAATACCAAGTACATGTGTTGTTGTTTTTTATATATCCATAACACAGTTTTTCACATTCTTCACAATTGTTTTCTTCTTCTTTGTAGTGATTTGTACTTTTATCAGACACACTTCCACCATTAACGAACACAAGGTAGATAACTAGTTTATTTATATCCAATAGAATGAAAAACTTTAATAAACTTCTCTAAACAAATTAATCCACCATTTTGATTTTGGTTCCTTTAACAGTTTCCTTGAGTGTTTCATCTGAGTTGCTGCTACAATGTGGCTTCTATTAGTATTAATTTCACCTCCATGTACTGGGTTGCACATGTTTCACATCCAGCCAAGCATGACCACAGACCCTTGGTCATTGTTTGACTGACCAAAACACTGGACAATCAATGGGCCTACATCCTCTGTCTATCCACTCATTCACTCACCACTCCCTCCCTTTGAGTGTTGTTTTGATTCCCCGTCACCTGGTAGCCATTAAAATTCACACTCCCTACCATGGCTCATAACAAGTAGTTTTATTGTGTTCAGGTTTGAGGGTAATTGTCCTCATAGAATCAGAGTTTTATTACTCCTATTATTATCTAATACTACCCTAGCAACCAATTTCACCTCAAGGTCTCCATATTGTAGCAAGATGGGTCATATCCTGTTGGATACAGCTGAAATCTCCAATTCAAATATCTAAACGTTTCCAAGAAATATGAGGGTGGGTCAAGAGGGCAAAATGTTTACTTACACTGTATATATTGTTTACATAAAGAACAAAACTAAACGGAAATCTAAAAAGATATATTATTGAAAACAAAATGAGGCTAGGCATTGATACCTGTCCACCAGGTACAGTGAATGTCCTGGTTAACTGAGATATAGCACAGGTGTATAGTTTGATTCTCTACTCAGTCCTAACAAATAAAATGAAGTGGGTTTTAACGTCCCACTCCACTGCACCAGCCAGGCTAATAAAGATGTGAATACGCCATGCAGTTTGCTAAGGGTGAATTTTACCCTGGCAGAGGCATTTCTGCTTACTCCTTTTCATCGAACGCATACACAGGACCTCAATTTGTTTTATTTTGTTGACAAGATGTTAAACCCCATTAAATTCCTTTGTGAGCAACTGATATCAAAAAATTATAAGGAAATCATTTCAAAAACTGAAACCATCCCTTTAACTAACCATGTTCAATTTAATCATTATTATTGTTATAATTGAAGAGGGTGTGAAGGAGACAAAATTAATTATGATATTAGTCTTTAAATATCTTATTCAATAATAGAACGATGCTGCTTAGACACTACATAAAATATCATTGAAGCCATTTGCTTCGTCTTAAGCATCTATTTATTTTCTTGAAAGAACAAATGTGGCAAACATTAGTCACGAAGTTGTGATTATAAATTGTTGTAACAAGGAAAACAATAAGTAAAAATAAATATGATATATATAATCGTGACATGGAGATCTCGTACTCAGTATGGTCATTGTCTGTAATCAATAATGCTTAATACTATGACGTCTGTCTAACACCGTAGCAAATGATTTATTTACTGCCAGATCAATGCTTTAATAATAATTTTTTTTTTTAAATTAAAAGAATAAGTGCAAGTTATAATTGCACTCATCTAAAAATACTTATTTTACAAACAAATTTCAAAGCAGATTGATGGCGCACCTGGAAAATGAACAAGGTCACCAGTAAAGCTGTGTTCTCCTTGGTCTGACTGAACTGATATGTAGGCACAAAAGTTATGTTGGTATAAGCAAATAGAAAGTTTAAATCATGTGATCACTTCATGAATGAAATTCACGTACAATCAAGAAGGCTGACAGAATTTATCACTAACGTTTTGCATGTGCATGATTCGAAAATGGCAGCAGTTAACTTACTGTGTGTGTAGTCATTGTTTTTTAAGGCAAGCGATTGCTCTCAAGCGCCTGCCGCTCAACTGAATGTCGACCGAGGGGACGTTTTTCTCCCTCTCCTTAAAATTGATAATCGCTCTCCTTTACAAAGTCATGGGGGGTTTATTATCATTTATGAAACCAGGAATGACCCCCTAACATGCAGTTAATATCAGATCACTCTCCTTAATTTCTAAAATCACTCTTATTATTGACACTGGGAAAGCTTTTTTAGGGGAGCGATTTTTTCAATTTTTTCATTAAGGGCAGCTGTTTTCGACTCTCCTCTAAAATACAAACAACAACAACTGTGCATGCAGAAATCCAGAAGGAGCCCGCTTTGCTAAGCCAACCCATGCAGATGGCCGAGATGAGCCAGTTTTTAAGAAAAATCTTCTCAAAGACAGGTAGATCACTGGATTTTTTAAGCTAGTTTATTTGCCCAACCTTTGCGTATGACAAAGTTAAACAGGTTGAAGATCGCTGGCAATTTGAAACCAGTTCAAATTAAGTGCCTGAACAGGCATAATAATAAACCACAAGATTGTTAAAACTCCTACAGGATACTGAAATGAAATGTGATTTAACAACCGACTCGGCTAATGAAGACAGGTATACATGATACTACTTTCCCTACAGGAAGCTCAAAGGAAACACTTCATATTAAGGTGTTACAAATAATCTAACTTTTTTCTATTATTAACAAATATTGCAAACCTATATAGCACCAAGTACTGACCAAATGTTTCTTAAATAGTATAGAATATATTTCATATAATATATAGATTTTATCTGCGAAACTTTTAAAGATGTATAAGAATTAAAGAATTCATTAAAAGAAATAAGAACAAAAGTAGTCAAAGGTCTTTTTTCTTTCACATATATTAAATAAATGAATAAATTGAAATAGTTTTTATATCTGTCAATTTCTTTTAGTCTATTACATAAAAGCAAAACAAAAAATGGATAAAGTATTGAGTCAAATATGTCAATTATAGGTTAAAAAAAAAAGAAGATTTTTATAGCTACAGCTGTCTTTATTGACAGACATGGGTTCCCTCCAGGTCCTTCAACTTCCTCAGTCTGCTAAAGACCCCTACAAGTAAGCGAATTATTGAAATAAATATGAACTATATGTTTATGTTAGTCCCCGAAATGACCTAGTTTGTGTCGAGTGGACATAAAACCCCAATTCTCTATCTTGACATCAACAATCTTTGATTGATATCTGAGAGAAAATCTGCTCGTACATCATTTTTCTTATCTTGTCAATTTAATATGTAAATATACCATTTTACCTACTTCTGTACCTATATTATAAATATATAATGATGGTAGTCAAAACCACATTAGTTATATTATCAGATAAAAACCTCCATCTAGATCAATTTGTTCTCCATCTTACCTTATGAAGTCATGGTTGAGACAAATCCAATGGTTAGTGGAGCAGAACGGTTAACTTTGTTCATTCAAGGTCTGTTTTGTTTTGTCATCACCACAAACTAGAGCAAATTAAGTATGTCTGACCCAAGTTGGTAAGCTAGCTGATAAATTAACACCACAGCTGACCCTTCCTAACAGATTACTACACAGGTTATACAGGCTGAAAGTGTAGTGTATAATTCCTCTGGGAGCAACAACCCTTACCCACTCTAATCAAACTAACTAAAACTTCAATGAAGTAGCACTTTGCCACTCTCAGATCCTCATTGTATACAATCCTTCATCTGTGTTCAGTCAAGCATGCCTTCTGTCCATTACAATTAGGCCTGACCCCTAGAAACATGGTGGATCAACTACCAGATGATTTACAAGCTTAAGTTGATTTATTAAGCAGCCAACCCAACTTAATTTCCCTGACACCTTTACTAACATGTATATATATGATATTTTTGATTAACTCATACGCCATTCAGACACTTTAGTTTAAAGATACATTATGGGAGATTAGATAAAGAGCTGGCAGTTCACAATATATTAGATAAAAACTAGATAATGTTAAGGGAATTTGCTGAAAATTTCAGTCAAATTGATCCACTCTGAACTGAGAATTTAGTGATTGAATTTTCGGCCTAGCCTTGATCAACATTACTAAAGTCGGTACGATAAAAAAACATAGTCTTGATTATCCATTTCATGATTAAATAATGAATGAAATGTTGAGCAGCAAATCAGATCCTAATCCAATAAATATCGCTGGCTAGCATTGACATCAAGAGTTGATTATGGTCTGGATAAGTTAATTAATGTCTAATTAATAATTTAGAAAACATTTCAGGCCTAAAGAAAGAACTGCAATAGGCAGATTTAGCTCTTATATAATGTATGTTTAACTGGTTTAAAAATGCTGGCGATCATTAAACCAGATTCAAATTTTAGTCTGATCCCAAAGATGGGACAAATAAACCAGTTTTAAAAATCCCAGAGCTAGTTATCTGTCTTTGAGAAGGTTTTAATGAAAAGATGGTTTATTTTGCCATGGGCTCACCGCAGTTAGTTATCTTTTGGCAATATGAGACATGTGTCCATGCCCCATGTGTAAGTCAAAACAGCTAAATTGGCTTTCATTATAGTATGTGTGAATCAGGGGTGGAGACAGAGTGGGTGGATCCAGAGTGGGTGGGTGGGGGGAGGTAGGGTCCCACCCCCACTCAGCTACATAATTGTTTTTAAAACAACACTATTATAAAACAATGTGTCTCAATCGAGTGCTTTATCCGTTATTATCAGATTGTGGGATGGGATGGACATTCAAAGCGTGAGATAATGACATATGCTTTGCATCAATGAAATTGTAACACAATGTGATCCAATAAATTCATAATAAAAAGCTCAGTGTGTATGTATGCCTACGTAATTTGGAGACGATGATGGATCACATAATCAACAGTCAAACTTCCTAAACAGGAACCTGACAAACCACCCCCTGCAAAAATTCCCGGATCCGTCCCTGGTAAATGCCACACACCCCTGGCTTAACAACTGTGGCACTTTTAAATTAGTTTAAATACATTTCAATATATACTCTTCAAAAAAAGTAGGGGATATTCAGAAACAATACAAAACTATGGAAATGCACTGCTGTTTTTATTAGAGGTAACCAGTGTATGTTAATAACAGGCCAATTGCCTACACATGAACATAAACAGTTCATTTGGGCGGCTTATCTGACAGCCCCATTTCACTTGCAAAGAGATACACCGTCAAAAGTGAAAATGGACGTTTTTGATTTTTGTCTTAATAATGAGTAATTGCTCCACCAATCCTCAGACATTCAGCAATTCGTTGTGGCATGCTCCTAATCAACCGTCCAATCGTGATTTGGGGCAATCTGACCCACTCCTCTTGCAGTGCCACGGCCAATTCTTGCAGTGTTGTCGGTTGACGTTGATGTCGACGAACACGTCTCCTGATCAAATTAAACATAACACACTAAAGCAGAGATATGCTAAACAGTAAATCTTATGCAAGAACCTATAGGAAAGCAAACATGGATAGATAAACCAGCACGCGGCAGTTTTCATCAACCCTTCCTTGAAGTGTAAAATTGACAATGAACCCCTCCTACATGTATGGCGCTATTGCGTGTCGCATGTGCAGCTCAGTGGTTCTGTTGGGGGCGATAAGTTCTTCATCTGTGAACATATACTCTCAAAGCATGTCAAGTGTCCATGACTATTTGTCATATCACAACCTGCATAGGTATTTACATTTCAATATCAACTACTTTTTTTGAAGAGTATATTTAAATATAAGTATCTGATTGTCCGTGCCAACTACAGAGTAGAATAAATATCCCCATAAGTTTAAATATATTTAAATATAAGTTTCTGATTGTCCGGGCCAACTACAGAGTAGATTGAATATCCCCACTAGTTTTAATATATTATATATGAGTATCTGATTGTCCGGGCCAACTACAGAGTAGAATGAATATCCTCCTCATCATCATCAAATTCTAAATCTCATCATTCATGTTAATTTCATCAAAAATCTTGTCAGCTAAAATATTGATGGAACTGATATTGATTTCTTTTTATATGAAATTATGTGAAATATATCTCATATTCTGTTATTGATTCTTGGGTAACATGCCTTTCATAAATTCTATAGACTTGCCTGTCGTAAATATCACTTCTTTTATAGTCCCCAGAAAAACTTGTACTATTTGTTTTATAAAGTTACAAGTGAAAATAGTCCATTTCTAGCAATTTGAAGAACAGATATAAAATACTTTAAATTATTTTATTCAATTTTGGTATGTTATTCATAAAACACAATTTTAAAATTTGGTGTTTTATGTCTTCCAGGGTAATTTTACAGAATGGTCAACAAAGCCATGCAACTTTTTATACACTTTGATAGCTGATTAATGTTTTTGTCCTGGTAGTTGACACAAGGTTAAGTCAACCAGAACAGGTTCAATCAAAACTGAGGGCTTTGGCCACCCCATTTTTTTTATATCCCCGATTTTGTATGGTTAGTCACAATATCAACTGATTGAATTTCTCGACCAACATGCTTGAGGAATTCAAACTATTTGTAGGGTGATTCTCTTGTGGTGTTATTTAACTATCTGAGATGAGGTCAGTAAATAGTTGATCTTAAACACATAATATTCTCTGGAGGCAGACCACATTTAAATTTCACAATTTTGATCAGTGCCCATGATTTGTAGTTAGTCTGTCTATAGTACCGGTAATTCTCTCTCCCTCTCCCTTTTCTACCCTTTTAGTATGTTGATTTTTTTTTTATCTAGAATCAAGAGAGAGAGAGAGAGTGAAGAATGGGGTTTAATGTCCACTCCACACAAACTAGGTCATTTCTGGACTAACATATGGTTCAATTCTATTTCAATAATTTGCTTGCGCGTATGGGTCTTTAGCAGTGGGAAGAAACCGGAGGACCCAGAGAAAAGAAGGTTAAACAGACCACCCTACTCCTTGTCACGTACAAGCGTGGAATAAAAACCATGCCACTTGACTCAATGATAGACTTTATGATCAAACGCGCACACATTTTCTATTCAGCCAACCAACCCGCCAATATTGATGGTTTACAGACGGAAGGATAAGAGGAGTTAAGAGGTTTGTTTTAGTACGTAACTTCAAGTTTGTATATCTCAAAATTCAAGTGGTCAAGAAAGACAGTGGGAGCAAAGACATGGCCATTTGTTTCTCTGTCAGCAGTGAAAAACTTTCAACTTTCAAATATTTTGGGAAAAGTTGGAGCCAGCCGAAAAGACAAGTAGGTGCTTTCTGAATTACATATCTGACTGCACAGAGACAATGGATAAAAAATCTAAATATTCTATTCTAACATTCAATTGTTTCTTCTCTTCAGTTAACACTCCAATGTACCATTAGATCGGAGATAGTCAGAAATGTTTGACTCTTTCCATAGGACTTGACCATTATCTTGTTTCCAAAGGTTGGGGAAAGAGTCAGACACTTTGGACAAGATTGTAAGTGCAACGGCTGGGCTGACAACTTAATATGCCCTGGCAGTTACCATATCACTATCTATCTTTTCTGTCAATGTTTTATTGAGCAATTCTCCTAAAAATATCCCTTATCAATTTGGAAGGTTTTGCCATTTCAGCTGCAATACTGTTTATGAATATCAACAGAATCAGGTTTTCAAACACATGTAGACAGCTTCCAATTCATACAGGTAAATTTTGTTCTGCCCCTGAATTGCGCGCCACGTACTGTTGGATCTTTGTTGTGTTCATAAAATCTTTTTTTTTTGTTGAAATTCATATAATTTTTTGACAGAATGGTAGTATCAATTTTCAAAGATAGGCAGCTGTCATTTTAAAATTTATTCCCTCGCCCCAATTTAACTTTTATTACAGAAATATCAATATTTTACTTTGATATCTGAGAAAAGCACCAATATCATTTGACCCCTAGGTCACAAAGTAAATAATTTCCCAGGTAAGTATATGTTTAACTTGCCCTTTGTTAGTCCTTTCTTTCTGAACAAAAGTATATAATATTATTGATAATGATCAAATCTGTAGATGTTTAACCATTTATTGTGAAAATATCAAAATTTTACTTTGATACCTGAGAAAAATACCAATATCATTTGACCCCGAAGTCACCAAAAAGTGATTTGCCAGGTAAGTATATGCTATATCCACCTTTTGTCAGCCTTTCTCTCTGAACAAAAGCATATAATATTATTGATAATAATCAAATGTGTAGTAGTTGATGTGTTTTGTGTGTTTAAACAATATAGTATTGTAGTATATAATAATAGGATATATCCTTGACTATATAATAAAAACCATAATAACTACCAATAAATCTGCCCAGTATCAAAGCAAAGTAGAATATAATGGTACTAGTTATGATAATAATCATATCCACCAATACTCGGCTATTGTTGGCCGAGTTGATATCCCACATCCCGTGACTGAAACCCTCCCAATGAATAATATTAATAATTACTAATAAATCTTTCATATAATTTAACCTAACTGGCGATATTGCCCCCAGCCTCTCATCATTTTCTACTATATGTATATATTAATACAGAGTGAACAGTAGAGAAGAAGTCAGCCATATTGATAAAGACATTTGACAGCCATCAATCACTCATGTCTAACTGTCTGTCAGGGTCTCTCCAACTTAGGAAATCCCTGTATATAAACAAGTCAATTACTGATTAGATAAGACATATCTGCATGTAGAGCTAGCACTAAATCTATGGAGCATTAGGGACCTCTGCCGACTGTGATGTCGGCAAGTCATATTGATTATAAATAATCATTGGATTAACAAAGTCGTGTATAAATTGTATTGCCGATTCTATTGCTGATTTATGGACATAGATGTAGAATTATGTGTTTTATGAAATGATATGAATTGAGTTTAATGTCCTACTTTTCTGCACCAACTGTGCTAATGACGACAGAGAATATGTGTTTTGTAAATAATCTATTTAAAGAAAAAAAAAAGATGACCAAAATAAAAGCCCAAATCTATGTGCACCGATCCGTCTATATATCGTTTGCCAGGGGAGGTAATTCACCTGTTTGCAATTATAATTTGACTCTTTACTAGAGAGAGAGAAAATTGGGGTTTAACGTCCGCTGGACTATGTCATTTCGGGACTAACACATGGTTCAACTATATTTCAATAATTCTCTTGTGCAATAGAGGTCTTTAGCAGTCGGAGGAGTCTTGATGACCAGAAGAAAACCCACAAGGTTGGACAGGTGGCTCTGGAGAGCGTAACAATGCCACTTACTCCATGTCAGACCTTATGATCTAAAACACACACATTAAACCATTTGGTCACCCAACTCGGTACATAAAGACATAACACTTAGCAAATATAATCAATTTCAAAATACAATATTTTGATTAATAGTAAACTATCTCTAATAGTAAACTACCTCTTTTACTATTAGAGATAGTTTAGTAGGCCACACCAATTTCATTTTCTATTTATCAGGATCTTGATAAATAAATAGTCACTTGAATCACATGAAAGATGTTTAGATTAAAATTTAAAAACTTAAAAATTTGGAACTAAAACTCTCTGGTTTTTAAATCAGTAATTTTCGCCGAAGAAATAAAAAGAATATTTTTAACGGGTGTTCCTGTAGAGCAGAAAATTAAATTGGTGTGTCTTTAGCTTAATCTTTTTTTTTTTAGCCTACCTGTTGTGTTTGTCAATAAGATTATAATATACACCAATAGAATGTATATTTACACTAGTAATTATATAATATACTATAAATAAACAACAGAGTTGTATACGGTCAATATGCTATACCTATAATAACATAACTTTAAACAAACTTTCAATAATATATGAAATAAAATGGGATTTAATGTCCTACTTTTCTGCATATGACATACAGAGTGAGCTATGACATATTTTGCCAAGGCTTTTCGTCCCATTCAGTAATATACGAAAATGGGTTTAATGTCTTACTTTTCTGCACTCACTGGGATAACGAAGTTGGACATATGCCCTGCAGTGTGCTATGAGGGAAGTTTTGCCAGGACAACAGCATTTCTATTTTTTATCCTATCCGAACAACTAGATGCTGTGCCTTGCTTAGCCCTCGATCCTCCACCACTAACAACGAGAAACCACACTGAAAAATTCCAAAGTGGCTTACTCAGCCAACTCTGGGATAGAATCCGGAACCCTGTGGTTAGTGAGTCGATTCCTCACTGACTGTGAAATCGTGGGTAACATACATAAAAAATGTCTCCCAATCTTGTACCAGGGATTCTTTTTTCTATTTATTACTAGGCAGCCAAGATGGCTCAGTGAGTAAGACGTTGACACGCAAACCTGGAGGTCCAATGTTTGTTCCTGGGGTTGGGCTGGCGAATTCAACCTCCTACTTTTCTGCTCCAACTGGGCTAATTAAGATAGGCATACACCATACAGTATGCTATGAGTGAAAACTTGCCCAGACAGCGGCACTACAGCCTACCCTTAGTTCAAATTCTAAATGTCATGGTTTATTTTACGTGCACGCCACTGTGTACACTTGGACATCAGTTTTTGATCCCATCCAAACAAATAGACACTCTCCTTGCCATGCCCTCCATCCTGCACCACTGACAAGGGTAAACTACAGAGAAAATAATATTCAACCTTCTCGACCAGCACTGATAAAGATCGAACTTACTTGTCCACAACTTGAACCAGTGAAAGTCTATTACCAGGTTGAATTAAACAAACACAATATTTGAATTAATAAAGTAGTATCTAGTGATATTCATCTTACATTTATCCAAAATCATAAACAGTCCATCAAAATCAAAATACACCTAGAACTTTCCTAATGAAACTATCTTTACAAAAAAAAAGAAAATCTTATTTAAGTCAGAAATTAGTGTTAATTAATTTCTCAGCTATTAAAGAATTGATAACGATCAACGCTATCAATTAGACAAATTTACTGTAGTAATTAGCCAGGCTGTATACAATGGATAAAAGACAAAGAAATTAACCCAGGGGCTTAGAATTCAGAAAGAATACACAACTCTTTCTCTCTCCATTAACTTGAGCTGGGTTTCATTTCACATGATTCTCGGTTGATACACAATTCCTTGGAGAGAATCTAAAATCTGCCATTATTTATTGCCCTGTGTGTTGTACACATGTTCCTGTTCCTACTCACCCAATAGCTTGTGTCTGGTCGTTCATGTAAAACACAGTTCTGCGTCTTGATAATCCACTAACCAACATCCAGTGTCAAATACACGTAAATAGTTTACAATCCCTGTAGCTTATGGAAAATACTAGTTTTTATCCTCCTTTTCAAAACAAAAACAGTTGTTGGAGGGTGATATATACACACTCACTCCAACAGCTCATTTTAGACTCAACCAGACTCACAACATCTGTAACGTTTGTTCAAGTCGGCTGCTTACTGGTAATTCTAACAACCCTCTCTACCAGCAGATATTAAAGATTAGGTTTCAATCCTGAACGTTTCAGCCAAGTGCAAGCCATAAAAATACTCCGCTCAATGTGGCTCTTAATGCTCAATGGATCAGAGGTTACAATTTTCAATTTGAATTTTAACATTTTATTCCAGTCACTTGATTTGCTTAAGTAAGTCAGGTCAAAGATTTTTTGCTATATTTATTTCACTTAAAAAAAAGAAAGCCTTAAAAACATATAAGTAAATCAAATAATAATGCATTAAAACTTTAAAACATATATTAAAATAAATATCATCCCTATTCTGACCTCGGGGGGTTGGATGGCTGAAAGGTTAGCGTGTGCTGTATCATAAAGTCTGTCATTAAGTCATTTTGGGACTAACATGGTCAAATTATATTTCAATAATTTGCTTGTGTGTAAGGGTCTTTAGCAGTAGGAGGAAACGGAGGAACTGGAGAAAACACACAAGGTTGGACAGGTGACCCGGCTACTCCTTGTCACATACAACCAGGGAATCGAAACCACGCCAGCGTACGTCACAGTGTGCTATGAGAAAAACTATAGCCTACAGAAACTGTCAAGGGTTCTTTTATGTGCACATCAAAATACACACAGGACCTCATTTTTGTCCCATCCAAACAACTAGATACAGTCCTGCACCTGCTGACAAGGTGAAACCAGTGGCTTACTCACTGAACCACCACGGCCCACTTTATTGGCCTCTCGACTAGAATATCTTAGGTTCAAAACCTAGCGGGGAGAGCCGAGAAGAACCGTTCGGATTTTGTCTGAGTGGCACCTGCAGGTCTGACAAGGAAAGTGTGTCTATTTGTTTGGATGGGATATCAAAACAGAGATCCACCTGTGCACACAATGGCGTGCATATAAAAAAAAACATGTCAGTTAAAGAAAAGATGGAAATGCCACTGCCTTGGCAAAATTCTTCAATCGCTTTGTACACACAACTAGTGAAATGAAAATTACCATACATTAGTCTCAAAATGATGTATTGACCAGACATTAAACCTTGTCCCATTTCGTTCTAAAAAGAGTAAGCATATTAAGTAGCAGGAAAGACTGGCACAAATTCATTATACAAAAACTCAGTATTTTACCCCATTCCATCTTAATAAAAACATTACGCGTTTCTACATTTCAAATCTAAAATTGAAATAAGTATTATACCTCAGCTATACATCAGATATTTTCAGTTGTCTCAGATCTATTCCCTCATGTTTTTATTTGCATGACTGTCGTATATAACCATCAATATTGCTGAATATATGTCGGCCGTACTCAAGAATATATGATGTATAGAGCAAACTAGTGGTTTTCTTAGACAATTTAATTGACAAGAAATTAGGAATTCAAGACACAGATCGGAATAGTGTTGTTTGCCAGACAAACACTGATTATCTACCACCTCATGTGATCATACTAGTCAAGTTGAAATGAATAACATGAAGTACAGAAATCAGACATATAGTTGCTTATCATTAGTTAATAAATACCAAACATCCAAAAACTCCTCTCAACAGAAATCATATGTTTATCTTATCATTAGCTAATAAATACCAAACATCCAAAAACTCATCTCAACAGAAATTTGACATGTAGCTTATCAATCATTAGCTAATAAATATGGAGAAATAAAAACTCATCTCAACAGAAATCAGACAAATAGCTTAATATCATTAGCTACTAAATACCAAACAACAAAAAACTCATGTCAACAACATGGAAGGTCACAAATAGTGACAGTTGTTTATATTATCACCTTAAAGTAAGGATGGTTCATTTTCATTTTTTACTAATGTATCAAATTTCTCTGGGCTTAATCCATTCTAATATGTACTAAGATTGATTATTTAACATTTAATTATGAAAACAAAATTAAAATATCAATGCTAGATAATCTCCCGGCTTGGATTCAATTAGATTTAAAACAGGTCCATCGATCCTGTTTGCTGGGGATATGGAAAAGTACAGACTGGAAATACAAATGGGATTTTAGATCATTCCTGAACATATGTTATCAATGTTTAATTATTCAAGAATTTATTTTATTTTAGATTTCTCTTTATATGATAGTATAACGATACCCATCTCTATCAATTCAATTCGGGCAATCAAAAATTAATACAAGGTTGGAATTGAAATAAGAATATTCAAGACAATATTCCAATCTATTGTACCGAGAATCTCACAGATATTATCAATATTCATAGCCATCGAAAATCCGGCTAAATTGTAGACGGGAGATATTCTGGCAAAAAGTATCAAATTTTCTTTAGCAAATATACAAATTTATTAGCCTGTGAAATGACCTCCATGTTATTCGCTCATGTATCAGTTCATTTCATTCGGCACAAAAAAAACAACAAACAAATTAAACTTAATTTGTAACCAAGGCTAAATTCAACAGAGTGCATATTTCAATTACAGGAGAGTAACTAAAAGACCTTATAAAACAGCAAGACAGACGGATGGTACAATAGCAATAAACACGCAGGCTGAAACACACAATGACAAACTCCGAGTCAATAATTGTCTTCACACTGTTACTCTGGCTTGGTGTTGATCTTAGGATATTTCAAATTCTCTCTTAGTTTTCTCCTATTTTTCAATTTCAACTGTCAAATTGCCAACTCACTTATTCTCAATTTCATCTTTAATATGGAAAAACTTCCGAGATAATGAAGATAATAATTTAAATACCTCAGAGCCAAATTGAAACGCTACTGTCATAAATAAAACCTAGCTGTTTTTTGCCAATTTTGAAATATTTTGCTGAATTAGTGAAAATGATTACTTCATATCCTGCACACAGTCATTTAAGTTATGTGGGGCTATGTATAAAATACCATGTATATCTTGAGGACTGACATTCTTCAGTACAGCAATTTAACCACAAAAAACATTTACCAAAATTCATTCAGTAAAAAGAAAAAAAAAATCTATAACCAAATTAGACTAAGACAGGAGTTTTGTAAGTGTCATTTTAGATATTAATACCATTAAAGTCTATTTGCGTCATTGCATTTGTCAGAAAATTTCAAATTTTCTATAACATAATCCATTCTAAAATGTATTGAAATTGGTTATTTAACATCATAGAAATAGAAAATATCTATGCTGGACAATCCCCCGGATGGATTCAATCAGACTGAAAAGAGGCACCTCAAAAGATTTCAGTATTGTGTTGAATATATTGTCTGTTGTGCTTGCTGAATGTTGAAATATTTTCATTTCATTATGTCTTTGTAAAATTGAACACTATCAAAACAAAACATCCCTCATAGCACACTATCAGGACAAAACGTCCCTCATAGCACACTACTGTATGTCCATCTTCATTAGACCAGTTGGTGCAGAAAAGTAGGACATTAACCCCATTTCATTTCATTTCGTATTAGTCTATTTCACTTAATTAAGCTATCAATATATTCTGATAATATATAATAAACATATTAAAATCAACAAAACAGTTAAAATATATTAAAAAAAAACCAACAGAATCATCTGAGCGAGAATTAAACATTGCTATATAATTAAATTGGATATGTAACATAAAGTAAATTGTAGTACCAAAGTTTAATTGGATACTATTCAATAAACGACAGGAATAGTGGTAAAAAAACAATAAAATCAATCGGGGGAATATGTACTATAAGCCTTGTACATACTGTAATAATAATATCGTATATAGCGGACAATAGTTTACACATTGATCGAAGAATATACTGCCATGTTAGGTTTTTTTTTAATGAAATTAGTAAACACCCAACCTCCCTGAAATCAGTAAACGATGAATGTCATGTCTCTAATTCTGTGAACAGCATGGACAACTTTCTTTTAAATGGCTTTGGATTAATTCATTAAATTGAAGGAAAACAATGTCACATAGCTCATCTAAAATGTATCGAAGAAATGGGAGATTCTGGCGGACAATTTCAGGGGTCCTACATATTGGCATTAACTTGGTTTTCAATTTAACTTTTCTGACTATATTTGGTCGAGTTTAATCTCTTACTGTTCTACACCAACTGAGCTAATGAAGACAACCATGCACTCTTCTATGCATGGAGAAATTATGTTCGGCCAGCGACGCTACAACCTATTCTTATTTTTGATTTCTAACTATCTCAGGATCTATAAGGTACTGCTAATGGTATACCCTACACAGGACCTTTGTTTTTTTCCCACCCGAATAACTAGATACTCTTCCATGCTGGACCCTCCATTCTGTTCCACAGAAAAGGAGAACACAGCAGGGCCTAAAATAAGGTTAAATTTTCGTAGCACAGCTTCTGTGACCTATTCCGGCGCAGTTAACATTGGAGTTTATTGGGCTATGTGCAGCTTTTATTCGCATGGAAACTCTGCACTAGGAAGATAGCACACCACTTTTGTTTAGATATCATATCAACATCAAAACTCAAATTCTATCAGTAACAAGAGTACATAATTTTTTTTTCAGAGCACGGTTTTCTTGTGTTCGAACCACAGATTTTTCATTTCAAAGCACATTTGTGCTCCAAGGCACGTTATTTTAGGCCCTGGAACCCAGACCAGAAAATCACAAGGAAATCTTTCAGGCAAAAGGATAGAGCCCATGATCAAACCCTGTACATACTGGGCAGTGCGCGAGTCAGTGCCACTACATTAGTGGACAATAATCGTTTAGAGGCATTTAGTAACTAATTTGAGCAAAAAACCATAACACATACTTATGGAAGAACAATTACTGGTTTATTTAGGCGACGTTTTGAAGAATTCAATACAGGACAATGTCCTTGAAGTTTCACAATCCATACAAAGCTATATTTGGTTTCTAGAACAATCAAAACAACTGGATACTTTAACATTTCCTTCCTTAAAACATTGTTTCAGATGCTAATAAAAGATCAACAACAAAAAGTCACCAATGAAATTGGCCATTCTATCTGGAAATGTAATTGCTTGAAACCATCCTTTATGAATCATGGTGCCATCAATCTCTGTCTTGCTAAATTCAAGGTACAATATGTAGCAAGAATCATCAGAAAATATTATCATCCATCATCCATGCTACTTTCAGTGGGAAATGATAATGGATAGGGTTCTAATATACTCAAGAATATGAAGATTCATTTTGTCTTGGATGTTTTCAAAGTCTACCAATTTTAATTATACATGCAATGTTTGGGAGAATTTGACTTGGATGTAAATGCAGAATACAGAGGTTTGGTCATGTCCGGGGCCAATTCCTTGATTGTATGCCCGCAATTTTAGGACCTAGTATTGAGAAATGTAAGAAAGGAAGACATTTTAAATTGTCTAAAAATGCTGCTTCCCTATGTAAAAAGACCACTGCAATTTTGTTGTCTGTGAAAATTTATTGGTAGGCCTGTTTAGAAAATGATTGAATCCAGGGACATTATTATTTTGATTTCGTTTTCTTTATTAAATATTATTTAATCAATCAGGGTACATGCCGTATTAGCGTAGATTAAAGTAGTAGCTAAATCTCTAACTCAACATCATCTAAAGTCTTTGACAATGAAAATACAAATTATTTGTCAATTTAAATCAAATTTGATGTTGTAATCTTACTGGGAAAAGATGGACTTCTGATATCCAATATTTAAGGCAAAATAAACATTTTACCATTGGTACACGAATCGTGTCCCATAATGCATTTCAGCGCCATTTGTAACAAGGGACTAAAAAAACAAGGCTAGACATATTCCACAAGTCATGTCAAACGGTGATGCCATATTCTTATCTAGAGAGCATGCGCAATAAATACCATTGGTGTAAACTGGAATAACCAGATGTTAGAGATTGCCATTCGATTGAGACTTCTGGCGTATTTTGCCGAACATAACTGATTTGAAATTAGACTAAAAACGGAAACGATTGAATGTAAATCAGTTTATACACATTCATATTACATTATTATACATGTATGTGTTGCGACCCATTTGTGTCCATTTCTAAGTCCCATATATTATCTCCTTTAAGCCGTCAGAAATTTTATATTTTAAAGAAAGAGCAAACGACGCATCGTCAATTAATTAATTTGTAGAAAATGTGGAACTCAAAAGTAAAGAAAAATTACTAGTCTGCAGAAAATGTCGTATTTTTATTTATTTATTTTTTAATTTGTTTTAGAAAATTATTGAAATGAGAAATGATGCGTATGGTATGAAAAGTGAACAAAGATTTTTTGGCTACAGAAACTGCTGTATTGAATTAAAGATAGGCTGCCAGACAACAAAACATACAACCACAGCAGATAGGTCATCCGGGCAGCTAACAGAAGTTGGATATTAACTTTAGCCTCTAGCGCATCCAGAAGACATTTCAAAGTGATCAAGGGTCATAACTCTGCCAGTAATTATTGGAAATCCTTGCAAATCAATAGGATTCTTCATCTCATGGCCTTAAACACTGTGTATAAATTTAAAGTCATTCGGATATTAACTTTAGCCTCTAGAGCGTCCACAAGCAATTGTGGATGCCAACCGGACCGAAGGATGGGGGCATATAAAAAGTAGAGAGAAATAATAGCCGACAGAAAATATTTTTGACCTAAATCAAAAGGTTTATCTCCCTTTATATACAAATTTCATGTTGATTTATATTTCAAATTTTTAAAATTCTTGTATATTTTTGTAACTCATAACTTAAAGAATCATTAGTAGATAAATAAAAGTACCCCACAACTAATACAGCACTGCTTCATGCCACTTTCATTTACAACTAGACCTTGAGTCAAATTAATTTGAGACAACTTCAGCCAAGATTGGCATGAATGGAAGGAGGGGTTGGGCATCCAGGGCCTATTTTAACATGTCTCTGGATAAAAAGTCTGTGCTTTAAAAATCTGAAATCTGTAGCCTTGTAAATCTGGCAAGATTGTATGGGGAAACTTAGCTGTTATGATCATCAACCACTTTGATGTATTCTCACCAACACCTAAAGCACGAAAATTACATACAACATCGTCAGGTGTTTGGATGTTTCTTTTGAATGGTAATTATGCTGTCACACGGTTATAAATATAAATATGTTTTTTCTGTTTTATTTTAGTTATAAAAGTGTAAGCGTGATATTGTGTTATCGGAAGTCAACTTCTGGAAATTTTAACAGAACCCCAAAACACGGGAAACCGAGCTTCACAAATAAAACCTTAAAATAGGCCCTGCAGTCATCTAAACCATCCAATTAACAAATCATTATTGCGTACATTTATCAAAACTACCATTCTCTCAATTAATACAACAATTCCTAAATTAGCTCATTTAATCTGACCAATAATGTGTGATATGCTGTGTCATATATACTGTAAGCCATTACAGGAAAAAAATACAACTCACCTTCCAAAAATATTAAAGAAATCAGAGACAATATAGTTTAACTACACTCCTGATAAGATTAATTGATTGATTTGTGACGATCAGGCATGTATGGAGAAGTCTTGATCACATTCTAATCTATACGGTGATAAATACATGTTATATTAACCGGTTATCACTGGCTTCTTATTGACCGTTTGTTTTTGATAAACTGTAATATTATCTTTAATCAATAACATACACTTACCTTCGCTTATAATACATAGATATATCCTAATCTTATTCCACTCTTATATCACTCTTATAGGGTGTATACTGTTATTACTCTGAATCCCATTAGCTCCAACCTATCTTAATATATCTATCTGTTCTAGTATTAACTAAACACGGTATGGTCCCATTTAGTGTAACACACCAGTAAATAAGCTATCACAGTTCTGCTAATCATAGGTGTCTTACAGGTGAAAAGAGGCCTGACTATCGCTCTTTTGTATGTTCTCACTTGTTTTCCACCGTTGGTTAGTTCAACCGCTGGCTTCAACCCTGGTCACAAAGACACAGAGCTGTCTTTACTACTCAAATATACAAACACAATATTAGACAGCCAAAGGTGTCGAGGGGTATGTCTACTTCTTGCTTCTGTTTGATTTCTGTATCCTCCATGCGATTGTACTTAACTTCAATATGGCTGACAAATACTTTAGCGATTTGATTCAAGCCGTTCCCTCGTCTTTTTATTCAAACTGTGTTGAAGCAAAGCAGTAGCTTATTCACAAAACCACCCCAGCTATTGTGTATTTGATTGTATGAATAGCTTGGGGCTCTTATAGAAAGACTGTGAGAGGACAAACACTCAGTTGGAGTTCACCAGTTCTTGGGTTTCTTTAATACTAAGAGTATTGAGGACACCTTCATATGAAACTTAATACCACATCATAAAGGCTTTTTTATACAGCCAATTTCATGTATGTAGGGTTTTTTTTAGGGCACATTCTTTTATATATCTATATGATATATTATATATCATTGACTGCTAGTGACTATATAAGTAACTAATATATAATTCTCTATTATATTAATATTAAGGTGTTATCTATTGACTGCATGTGTTAATGTATATTTGTATGTTACTAAACACTATAATACTTTCATGTAGGGGTTTTGTTTAGTTTTTTGTTGTCTCTTCAGTCCTTCACGTTTAAGGGGAGCTTTCGCTCCTGCTCCTCTCGACACACGTCGGCTTTCCCTCGAAGGAGTCATTAAAGACTCATGCAAATTAGCTAAATCGCTCTCCTAAATATTGAGATTAATAAACTACTTTCAGTTTTTGTTTACTTTTAAACTGCATATATTCAAGGTATCAGGAGCTTTTTATGGCTCCCGCACAATTTTATAAAGATGAAGGACTGTCTCTTCATTTTTTTGGGATGGATGGGGGGGGGGGGGCATTTTTTTTATATGACGATGTGTAGGATTTTTTTTTGTTTAAGTATCTAATATATAATTCTCTATTATGTTAATATTAATGTCTAGTACAATGAGTGCATGTGTTATTATCTTTTTTGTATGATGTGTAACTAAACACTATAGTACTTTTCAGCATGTACCCTTTTTGGGGGTTTTTTTTTTGCATTTTCTATCATATTTCATTATATTATATATCATTGACTGCTAGGGAGTATATATAAGTATCTAATATACAATTCTCTATCATATCTATATTAATATTAATGTCTAGTCCTTTGAGTGCATGTGTTAATGTACATTCTACTAATCGTTCGATTACTCTCAGATGAGGGATCAAATATTCTTATTACAATAAATTAATTGCCTGATTAAATGTGTATCAAAATAAGCCATCACAGTTTATCACCTTTTAGGATAATATTTATAATTGCTAGCATCGTTGATGTAAATTAAATTACGTTGTGATTTTGTATTAAGACGGGATTTTATTAGAAGATTACAAGTATTAAATCCAGTTTAAGATTCCCGGTTTAACCCAGGGAAGGAAGTGATTAAAATAATTATAAAACATGCGTAAACTATAGCTAATTTTAGAAATTAACAAAACATCTATCTACTTACAACTCTATAGGTCTACACGTCCTTTCTACTTCAAATCTATGTTGCAGATGTTTACCAAAATGAACTTTCCATATTTTTTAAAACAAATCCCCAATTGGCAGATAAGATTGAACAAGGCTGTAATTAAGTTAATCATGTATTTATACTCGAGAGGTATTTAGTAATTGATTCTTTCATAATATAATATTAGAACACTTAGTATGGATACAATCACTATTAAAGGGTGTGTACCTCGATTCTTTGGAACCTAGACAAAAAAGTGGTCTCAAAGCCCATATACTTGTAATAACGTATATATAATAAGTATTAAAATTTCTAATCCATTATGTTCAGTGATATATTTATACTTACTAGGTATTTAGTAATTGATTCTTTCATAATATAATATTAGAACACTTAGTATGGATACAATCACTATTAAAGGGTGTGTACCGCGATTCTTTGGAACATAGACAAAAAAGGGGTCTCAAAGCCCATATACATGTAATAACGTATATATAATAAGTATTAAAATTTCTAATCCATTATGTTCGGTGAAATAAGTGAACAGTCCAAATTAAATGGCAGTCCATTATACATGTTTTGTCATCTGTAACAACTATGTTTGATTACTTCCACAATGTCTTCTGGAATATGTATTTCATTATAAATGGCACTAGAAACCATAAGGTTGTGTTTTTTAATTTCTAATATCATGGATAATACTGAGTTAGAGGTTTAGCTACTTTAATCAGGTATTCTTCTTCTTCTTCTAGTATTAAAACATCTTAAATTGAGGTATATATTTATCTTTGTGAAATAACTGAATATCTATTCAAGAAATTAAAATAAAATTTGTCTCCCCAAAGTTGTCAACTTTTTATCAAAATTTGGACAAGTCACTCACAGAAATTTGGTCAATCATTGCACTTCTATTAGGGGTGAAATTTCGACAAGGGTATGTTTGTGCGAAAAAAAAAGAGAAATTTCTGCACCACACCTTTGCGCTTCCAAGACTATGATGTTATTAAGACAACCACCCTGTTTCCACTATCTTCAGACGGAGTAATAAACAAATACAGGTTTCATTATTTCAGTTTTACTGATGAAATATAATTCTATCTACATGTAACTTCTTCATTCATTGAAATGTTCCATATATATATATATATCTCTCTCCAAGCAACAAAACCTGATTGTTGAATTTGCAACACAACAGAAAAAAGATAAAATGGAGAAAATAAAGAAATTATTTAATCTAATGGCTGTTGTTAAAAAAAAATACCCAAAAAACCCCCCAGATGATTATACTGATATTTTCTCATCCTTTCACTGTGCAGCGTTCGACATTCGACCTTTTGCCTAATATTTATAGATATCTGTCTTTACTGTTAATAAAAGTAGCAATAGTTCTTTCTCCTGTACAACCCAAGCTGGTAAATACAGATAAGATGGCTTTCATTTTACAATATTCTCAAGAGCAATAAAGAGCACATGTAGAAAAAATCGAGCTTCTTGAAAGACATGAAACACAAGCTAAAAACTTGACAATAAATTTCCACTGAATTCTCATTTAATCTTCTTTCATTTTAATTTTTTTCTTCTTTTCTCTCTCTGATGACAGTTTTCATTTTAAAGATATGTTGGGTTTTTTCTTAGTTTGTTTCTAAAGCAATAATACATTCTATGAAGCAAAGGATGGAAATAATTTCAATGAATCAACATCCATTCGTATGGAATTTTTGTTGTCTTCAAAGTCAGTCATCTTCACGCCTACTTTTTGCTATGGAGTTGTCCTACCTTACTACAGCACCTCATTAGATTATACAGAGGACTGTTTTAGTAGTAGCTTCACAATTTTTTCATGTCAGCGACCAATTTATGACGGACATATTTCTAATACACTAAATGCAGCAAGGCAAAAGATAAGTTGACAGGCAACGAAACATACGCCCACAGCAGCTAAATCGTCCGGGCAGTCAACAAGAGTTGTCGCTTATTTTTAGCTTTTCATAATACACTAAAATCTGATTAAGAGTAACAACTCATTAAGTAATTATCAGAAAATCATTAGAATTTATTTGTTTTTTATAAATTTCTGCCCCATGCTAACATTTAGTATAAGAAATATTTATTATCATGAATTTAGCTGTGCAAGTTATCAAAATTCATTGCAAATCAATATAAATTTAAAGTCAATCGGATATTATCTTTGGCCTCTACAGCGTTCACAAGATATTTTGAAGTGATCAAGGGCCATAATTATCGGAAATCGCTGAAAATCAATAGGATTCTTCGTCTCATGACCTTAAACACTGTGTATAAATTTAAATTCAATCGGATATTAACTTTAGCATCTAGAGCGTCCACAAGATTTTTTGAAGTGTTCAAGGGCCATAAGTCTGGCAGTAATTATCCAAAATCGCTGTAAATCAATAGGATTCTTCATCTCATGACCTTAAACACTGTGTATAAATATAAGTCAATCAGACATTAACGGATGGACGTGGGCAACGACAATATACGACCACATTTCAATGTGGGCGTATAAAACCTGACTGAACGTCCCTCCAGAAGCACACTCAAATGAAAAGCAGCCATCATACTTGCACGATTCCCTTACTGCAGGTCACATACAATTGGGAAACAACTAACAATCACCTTCAACATCACTGCTACACCCCCTACCGGAAATTCTCGTATTTAAGTCCTGCCATTATTAAGCCCATGGGCTAAATAACGAGTTTAAATTTCAAATTTAAGCCCATGGGCTTAAATTTAAAATTTATTTTAGAGTGGTCTCCCTTTTAAGTTTTCAAACCACATGTGAACTACAGGCTACGAGATGTTCTCCAGTCACACTCTGGTCTTGTACTGCCAAGCGAGGACCAACTCAGTGAGGACCCGTTCGAGGATTCCAGTTCAGACGAGGGGATTGATGGGTAACGGATGCTCACCATACTAGTAAAAGCTAGCCCTGAGATCTGATTTGTTCAAAGAACTTTGAAATTTAGAGTTTATGGACAGTTTCTTTTTGTATTTCAGAACATTTATGTGACGGTGTATCACAATTGTGTTTTAAAAGCCATTTTTGTTGATGAATTTGATTCGTTCCATTTAAAATTATAAAAAGAACCCAAATGTTTGTTTTTTCCTCTTTTCGAATTGAAGCCCTGGGCTTAATTTCAGAAGAAATGTTTCATCACTGACATCGTCAAATTCGAAATTAAGCCCAAGGCTTAAATACGAGAATTCCCGGTACTAAGGTGCCATAATAAGGCATTGGCTTATGGTGCTAAAGCTCAGAGTTCTCTGCCAGCTGATTCAGCAAAATGTTATTTCTTTTGTGAATGTTGAATCAAAGTTTAATTGTACTCTAAATTATCTATTCCAGTTCAATTAATATAGTGTTTGTAATAACTATGGTAAAACAAAAGACTGTGCTGTATATCAGGGCAGGGGTTGGTGATCGGTTTACATTTCCTAGATTCTTAACATATAAATTTTTTTACTGGGAACCTCACAGACCTTGGGGACCTACAAAATAATAATGCCCCAAGCCCACAAATTATATAAACCTTTACTATGTAACAAATAAAAACCTTTTTTGAACCATTATGGATCCCTTAAGTCCACAAATTGGCCAAGCTCTTAAAAAGCTTTTCAAACCATTATGGATCGGAGTCAAGTCCAGTATTCTCTCTCTTATTTTCTGGTTAGGTCATGAGCTGCCTTCAAACTAGCCATAAAATTTATCTAGCACTGATGTGTAATACTGACACCTTGGCTGAGTCAATGACACTAAGGTCAGGTCACATTTTCCAAATTCTTCAATTTAAACATAATATTGATCAGTGGGCATCTTGTGGTCACAAGACAATCACTTCAACTATGTCATCTTGATAAAAGATAAAATGTGGAGAGGGGGTAACTTCAAAGGCCTATTTATATAATAAGAATACGAAAATCCAAAACATGGCTGAATGGATGATAACTCCTTTATTATTACAACATAAAAAGTGGGTTGCCAGGCAACAAAACATAAAAAATGCCAGGCTAAGTCATCTCAGGAGGTAGATAACCCTTTTCTGCTTGATCAATGGGATTATATGGTGTGATCTAAGAACAGATACAACTAACAAGTACAATTTACTAGAACGGTAATGTGATCCGTAATGGTCTGAACTAAGAACACATAACACAAGTACAATTTACTAGAACTACAATGTGATCCAATCTGGCCTAAACTAAGACTAACAAGTGCAATTTACTAGAACTACAATGTGATCTAATATGGCCTAAACTAAGACTAACAAGTACAATTTACTAGAACTACAATGTGATCTAATATGGCCTAAACTAAGACAAACAAGTACAATTTACTAGAACTACAATGTGATCTCATATGGCCTGAACTAAGACTAACAAGTACAATTTACTAGAACCACAATGTGATCCGAAATGACCTGATCTAAGAACAGATATGACTAACAACTACTAAAACTATAATGTGATCTAACATGATCTGAACTAAGACTAACAAGTACAATTTACTACAACCACAATGTGATCCGAAATGGCCTGATCTAAGAACAGATATGACTACCAACTACTAAAACATGATCTGAACTAAGAACAGATAAAAACTGATATAGATTTATAAACTTGAATCGTTTAAGATGATAAGTGAGAGGTGAGTTTACAAGGACTACTCTAGGCGTCACCTAGTCAACCTTTACCCACATAAATCTCTGTGACTTCAAAGCGGTCTTTATCTAACTAGGAGCACTGTCACAATTAGTGTTCATTTAACTCTATGTTCTGCCCTCATTGTTATATAAACCTGCTAACAACTGGTTTAGCTGACAGATATATATACCTCCTATCATAGGCATGTATAGGACTATTTGATTGGGGAGTTTTAAACTAGTTTTCATTTTAAATTGTCCAATGAACAATAGACAATACACATCATTTTTCTCTTGGCACATGGCAAAAATATGTCATTGGTAAGGTGACATCTATGTCACTAAAAATAGTTAGAACAATAACCCAAGAAGTTAATAAAAGCAGACAACATATATGAACCCAACTTGTAATCACCTTTGGATATTCTTCTATATTGCACCCAAATTAGTAATTACAATTTGTAATGTATATGTTGTGCATGTGATAGGGAATGCTTTAACTTTTGGAGATGCTAAATGCCTTTTAACAACTTCAAGAAAATGTTTATCAGCACAAAATGACATTTTGGTACGTAGCATTTCTATTCATTTCTAAGCAATGGGAACATGTACAAGGCACTAAAATTTGATCAAGACAATAACTCATGCCATACATGTAACCATCAGAATCAAATAAAATTTGATAGGTTTCTAGTTCTTGCTAATACTAACCTAAAATAGACTTTTTTATCTCATGAAGTCAATTGGATATCTTTGCCCTCTAGAGTGCCCACAAGAGAACAAGGGCAATAATTCTGATAATAATTAGTGGAAATTGTTGAAAATGAATAGGTGTCTTTATCTCATGAATATAAACATCTCATGAAGTGCTACTGAACGAGTAAAATATCCATAATAGCATACCGTATGGTGTATGCCCATCTTCATTAGTCCAGTTGGTGCAGAAAAGTGTGGGGGGGGGAGGAGAAATGGGGTTTAATATCCACTTGACACAAACTAGGTCATTTTGGGAATAACATATGGTTCAATTTTATTTCAATAATTCACTTGTGTGTAGGGGTCTTTAGCAGTGGGAGGAAACCAGAAGAAAAACCACAAGGTTGGACAGGCGACCCTACTCCTCATCACGTACAAGTGGGGGATCAAAACCACGCCAGTTGACTCAATGACAGACCTTATGATACAACCATTCAACCATTCAACCATCCAACCCCTGCTCCCAGAAAAGTAGAAACTTAAGCCCTATTTCATTTCCACTAACCTGTACCTTAGCATAACCAGATCAGGGGCGGATCCAGGAATTTTTGCAGGAGGGGGTTTACCAGGTTCCTGAGACAATGTATACCCCCCCCCCCCCCTCCTGCATGGTCTCTATCGTCATTTTGGCATATATACATACACATTGAGCTTTTTAACAAGGAAATTCAACACCTCGTTTGACGTCAATTTTTATTATGAATTAATACAATGACATTGTGATTCAATTTCATGGATGCAAAGCGTTAATTGTGATATCACATAATGTCTATATCATTATCTCGTGCTTTGAGTGCCCATCCTGCCTGTCCCATATCTGACGATAAAGGATAAAGCACACGGCCGAGAAACTTTTCTCATAAAAAGTGTTGATTTACAAAAAAATTTATGTAGCTGAGCAGGGGGGGGGGTCGACCCCCCAAACCCCCCCTCTGGATCCGCCCCTGCAGATTTGCGAAGATACAGTTGTGTGCACCAGAAGGTTAATATACAAGCTCTTCCTGCTAAACATTCATTTGTCATTTGAGACATCAGAAAAAAAAATATCTTAAAAAAGAGAAAATTGTTTGACAAAGCGTTTAAGACAGCAACTGTAATTATATTTATGGTGTTAATTTAGTTGGGTAAAATTGGCTTGTTGCTGATCCCGCAAGATACTCAAATATAGTTTTCTCTTCTAATACACTAACTACTTCTTTAAAGTTTATTGTCGAATTTCCTGTTCAGATAGGTTCATCATCATACAAAACACAATTGAAGTTTTGTCAAGTAATTATTTTAAGATAATTATGTCTGTACAGTTATCAAATAACTAGATGTATTAAGAATTCTATTTTAGTAAAAACAAATTGGATAAAACTTTTCAAAAAAGGACCGGTGTCCCATACATTTAGCTTTTTATTTTCATAGAAAATTTCGAAAGTAATTTGAGAAAATGAAATGAAAACCAAATGAAATATGGTTTAACGTCATAGTTTTCTGCTCCAACTAGTGAAGACAGTCATACAGCATTCAGCAAACTATGAGGGAAATTTTGCTTGGACAACAATATATCCTCCTGCTCTTCATCAAGCCAATGAGTACACAGGACCTCATTTTTCATATGAGCCGAATGGTTAGATGCTGTTTCTTGCCAGTCACTCCGTCCTACACCAATGAAATTGGGAAACTAAGCTAGAAAATCCTGATGAGCACAAGGATTGAACCCTGGACCCTCTGGTTCGTGAGTCACCACTTTACTCACTGTGTCACCTTGGAAGATCAGTTCACATTTTGCTTGATATATAGAAATTGGAGTTTGATTAAAACAGAATGGAAAAAGAAAGAATAATATTTTTATAAAGAATAAAAGTGAAATAAAATGGGGTTTAACATATCCTACTTTTCTGCACCGAGTGGGCTAATGAAGATGGGCATACGCCATACAGTGTGCTATGAGAAAAATAGTGCCAGGACAGCGGTGCTATGGCCTACATTTCTAAAGAGTAAAACTGGACTGCAGAGAAACTTGAGTCTGATTGTTCAATAACTATCCCTCAGTAGTCAAAATAATGAGTACTAAGTGTTTTTTCTCTGGTTACAGAAACAATCTTTATTTTACTGAAGGTACCTTGACACAAATTTAAGGTATAACATATCAATTTTACACATCATAGCTAAAATATTTAGAGGTAAATTCCAACCAAGTTACTCAATATCTCCCTCAGTTTTATCTCTAATACACCTTGTAACAGACAATATATTGAAAAGAAATTGTTACTTAAATTCATGTCTTGTCATCTAGTAATGCCCAGAATATTTATAACACTCAACCATATATCCTATTTGGGCGCTAAAATTTAAACTAGTATAAAATCATCAGGGTTTTTAAAACAGACTAGTGTTGCTTTCACACCTATTATAAATCAAACCAGTTTAAATATTTTGACCTCATAGGTTTAATGTAAGAGTTAATTATGCATGGCCAAATATAATTTTGCCAGGAAGACAACTTACTGCTTGTTTCCAAAGCATGTAGGAGACAGCATTTTAACCTGACCCATTCCAATGGCCAACTGTCAAGGGATCTTTTACGTGCATGCAATGTGTACACAGGACCTCGGTTTTTTGTAACATCTGAAAGACTTTACAACTGTCGAACACCCGACCTCCAGGCTAGCGAGCCAGCGTCTTACCCACTTAGCCACCATGACCCCATGACCCCCCAGCTAAAATAGAAGGACAGGCACACAGACAAACTGAAATACATGGATGGATGGACAGACAGAATGGTGGGGACAAAAAACTACTACTGACTAACTTCTACACATTTGTATATAAGCAATGTAATATACATCTTCAATAGAAGGCTTGATCTCACTTTAACTCTGTATATCTTATCAAGCCCTTCACGTAATAACCTGCATATTTCGTCATCAGATTCCTCAATAAAAAATATCATCACGAATACCAAGTCTCACGCTTTCCAGCTAAAACGTATACCTGAGATAATCAAGATGCAAAGTTCAAACTTCGTTCAATATCAAGGTTTCTGTGGAGGTTGCCATGTTTAATTTGAGTGTACTTGTGTCACAACCTCTGATTGGAATGCTACTGTTCATGTGTCTTCGGTAAAGGGGGATAACTTTAATATAAGTTTGTGAATGTCAGACCAATCTAGCAACGGCTAGATGTTGTAAAACTCTCTGTCGTTGCTTCAGGAACATGGATAATACTAATATACTGATTGCAATATTTATCAGTGATCAAGATCTGTATTTATAACTAGAAACATTGATTAGGAGTTATTGTTGCCATTTTTGTCATTGCATCAACAACAGCTAGCAATACTGAATTGTATAGCAATCGGTTTGTGTACATTTGTGAAATTTTAAATCCTTCTATTTGTTGAAACGTGTTATCAATCAGTTGAAAACTATCTTTGTATTTGTGATTTTTATTTGACACAATACATCCTGAAAATTATATTAATTAAAGTTATTACACCGAAGACTTACAGACGTACGGTTAGACAAGTCTTCCATTATCCAACTACTCGCTGATAAATCCTGGGGGAATGAAGACGTCACGAAGTACAGACATAATAAGTCTATATATATATATGTAATTAATAGAAAATATGACATAAAAAATGATTTATTGATGGATGTTACATCAGTGCATATTTTCTCTTTTACTTAGTCAGTTCCCTCAACAATTATATAAATTTTGTAAAGGGGTTGGTTGCCAATATTGTTCATTGACAAATATTTTAGTGCTTATTTTAGGTTTTCTACTTTTCTGGCAAAGATAAAGAATCTGCCATATTAACTAGATTAATAAATAGGGTGCCATTTGCTAAAGGTCAACCCACTGGTCTAAGCCCCATTCCTCCTTTTTTTTCTTTTGTGGACAATTCATTTGAAGTCTTTTCTCTTATGGACAGTTCATTTGAAGTCTTATTTCTCAGCTGTTTGTGAACAGAGCTGGGGGAAACTTGAGAGGGACATTCTTCTGAATAATTTAAGCCCTGGGATGATGAAACAACCAGTTTGAACCATTCAGTTTTCAAGCGCTATTTCTCAGCCTTCATGACTGGAATCAGCCATTCATGAGCACAACCCATGGTGCTGTTCTAGACAGAGTGGAACATGGTTATCAGGGTTAAATTGTATGCAGATTCAATAAATATTGTTAATAGTTTGGCTACCGGTAGTGATAACGTTAAACTGTGTGCGAATTCAATAAATATTATTAATAGTCTGACTATTTCTAGTACACTCATCGCATTATAGAAGGGAACGAAAATACGAGGACCAGGCGTGTATGCGTTAAATTGTGTGCGAATTCAAGAGTCTGAATATTTCTAGTACACTCATCGCATTATTGAAGGGGACGAAAATACGAGGACCAGGCATGTATGCGTTAAATTGTGTGCGAATTCAAGAGTCTGAATATTTCTAGTACACTCATCGCATTATTGAAGGGGACGAAAATACGAGGAACAGGCATGAATGGGTTAAATTGTGTGTGAATTCAAGAAATATTATTAATAGTCTGACCAATTCTAGTACACTCATCTCATTACTGAAGGGGACGAAAATACAAGGACCAGGCGTGTATGCATTGAAGTGAACATAACAATTGGACGGAAATATTAAACTCCATTCCATTTGCTACTTTAAATGACATATCACTATAGCTAAATATAGATACAGTTTTAATTTCTTCCATACAGTCAAATAGAAATAACCAATAAAATATTGACAGCTCCAGATGTACTAGTTGCACTCCTCACCAAACAGCTTTATGATGTCAGAGTACTGAGAACTGACCCTGGTGGTCACTATCTATAGGCTACTGACCTCAAGTCATTCAGCCATAACTGATACTATATCTACTTATGATCAGTATTGATATAAATGAAATATTGACTATTATTCAAATCCTGAGGGTAACTTAGTCCATGGGCATTTTTTAATTCTAATTTAAATAAAATGGGGTTCAAAGTCCTAATTTTTGCACCTACCACTCTAAAGACGATGGGCCTACGATTTGACATTGTGGTATGAGAGAAATTTTGTTTGGACCGCAATATTTCTGCCTAGTCTTCATCAAATTCTAACCAACAATGACTGAACCCCATTTTCTGTCCCATCCAAATGGATTGACACTTTGTCCTTGCCAGGACTTCTGACAAGGGTCACTGGAAACTACATGTAAACTGGAAACTTTTCATGAACACAAGGATCAAACCGACGACCTATTGGTTATTGAGCATGAGCGACCATGGCTCCCAAAAAATGAGTATCTGTGCATTTAAGAGAGAGAGAGAGAGGAAAGTAGGGTTTAACATCCACTCAACACAAACTAGGTCATTTTAGGACTAATATATGATTCAATTTTATTTCTATAGTTCGCTTGCATGTAGGAGTCTGTGGCTGTGGGAGGAAACCTCAGGACCCGGAGAAAACCCATAAGGTCTGACTCCTTGTCATGTACAAGCAGGAAATTGAAACCACGCCGCTTAATGACTCAACAGGCATTAAACCATAAAACTATTCCCATTTTGTTTATAAGTTTTCTCTGACTATAATGGTGTGTGGTTTCAATCATATGTACCCAGTATAATGTTTCATATTATCATGTTATATATTATAATTATATATGCAGAGAATATGTTGTACTTGTTGAAGGTTAAAGGAAAATGTGAAGTCCTCATTTCAAACATTAAAAAAAATAACAAGTCAACTTTTATTAACAATCTGAAAGGCGAGGGTCATGAGATTTACTACTGATAGTCATGTCATATATACTTGGTTAAAGAGACATTTCTACCTTAAACTCGGTTCAGCTTTATCATACACAGCTTCTTATCTAATGGTAGTAGTATGCAAGGCAGGGTATGCTTACTTTTTTAAGATCACATATCAAACCAACAAGCTTAGTTTTGACCAACTTTAATGGACAATCTGTCGACTGCTGTAGCCACTTTAATTAGAGAAATGAAATGGATTTAACATCCTACTTTCTGCACTGATTGGGCTAAGGAATGGGTGTACGCCATACAATGTGTTATGGGAGAATATTGCCCGGACAGCGGGGCTACAGCCTACTTTTATACTGAATTCCAACGTTCAAGAGTTATTTTACCTGCACACGGACCTCGTCTAGACACTGTCCTTGCTTGCCATGTTGGAATATCCCGGGGAATTTCTGAACCAACACCAGGAACGAACCCTGGATATCCTGGTTAGTGAGCTGTCTTCGAGCCACCTCAGCTCTCTCTTTAATTAGTTCATCTAGTATAGATTTTATTTCTCTAGATCGGTGGAAGAGTGCAGTAAAGGACATTACCCTAAACTTGTAGCAAACATATCATTGGTATACATTTTATAGACCAAACAATTTCCCTAATTCTATGATGATTATATACTTAGTTTCTTGTTACTAGTTATTAGTACACAATCTTCAAATCTATGGAATAGCCTCCATTATTAGCTTTTTTGAAAAAAATTTAAAAACCCCATTATTTTTACTGGCTTTAAATTGATACTCATTCAATTCTTACTATGTTGTATTTTATGTTTTGTGTTGATCAGCCATCTTTTAGAACCATTTTTTTTTTTATTTTAATTTAAATCTTAAGACATTTTGTTAACATGTACTTGTGTACTTGTAACACGTAAAGAGCACCAAAGCACTTTGGTGAAGACAGCACTGTATACATGTTTCATAATCATAAATAATAATAACAATTTAAAGTCAGTATCACAAAAAGAACAAACAGCATTCCTCTTTAAGCATCTGGTATAATTATATCTTCATTTCTTTCACAACATACGTTATATTTCATTTATTAGATAAAAAATCTAAATGAAATCCTTATGTTCTATATGGAATCATTTATCTTGTGACAAGCGAACAACTCCACTAATATCAGACCCTTAATGATAAATCAAGATTTGTTTATATAAAAGAGAAGTTTGAGACAAGTTTAACTGTGAGAAACATTTACTATTAAATAAACTGTATAGGGTTCATCCAGTATCTTCATTATGGTCAAATAATTATCAAATATTTTCCTTTTCCCTTCAACTGTTCTCTCAGAAGACAGTTAAAATTAATGGAATAAAGGTAATAAAATATTCTGTCGTTTTCTGTATTTTAGATTTAGAAGTCAGAACTCATGTAATTATCAAATATTTTCCTTTTCCCTTTTCCTTCAACTGTCCTCTCTGACGACGGTTAAAATTAATGGAATAAAGGTAATAAATTATTCTGCCATGTATTTCAGATTTAGAAACCATAACTCATGTTTTTAGAGACATAAACATAGGGGCAAAGGATAAAAGAAAATTCATTGGATACAAAAGGTTTACAAGGAATGAAATGAAGTTTTATGGCATGTTATCTCTACAAGGCTTACAACACTGTACATTTACAGGAAAATGTATCAAAAATGGTCAAGGGTAATAACCCAGAAAGTAAATATCACAAATTGTTGAAATAGAATAGGCTTGCACCACTTTATATGGACATGCTAGCCTATAAAAAGTGATCATGGGCAATAACAATGAAGGTAAATATTAGAAATTGCTGAAAAACATGTCTCTAATCTGAACAATGCATGTCAATTTCAAGCTAATCAAATTCAAGCCAAGGACAATAACTCTAAAAGCAATTTTGAGAATATTGAGCCTTAGCAATGCATAGACATTTCAAAAACTGTGTAGCATCAACAGTTTTGACTCTTTAATTTCTAGTGAGCTTTGTAATGTTGCAGTCATAAATGATGGTATGCATTCGCAAACAAAGTGTCCAGAAGAAGAACATAGCTGTGAGCTGTGATTAGAACCTGGACAATGGACGGGATGAAAAAATAAAATTTGAATATGGATGTATTAAAAGTAAAGATACATACCTGAACTGTCGTAAAAGAGAGGTTTAATTTAGATTTTAACAAATGCAGGATCTGTGAAACATACGGCAATTCCCACATACAACGCAAAGCATCATAGGGATTGGCATCTGAAAAAAGAAATTGTTTGTTACGATTAGTGTCGACCAGGGTTTGAAATAATGATCATAGTTTGGGCTCAGTGAGTAAGATGGTGCATGGCTCATTAACGTGGAGGTCCTGTGTTCGATCCCGGTGTTGATTGAGACAGTTCATCAGGAATTTCCGGCATGCTTCCCCCTTTTCAGTGGTGCAGGATAGAGGGCCTGATAAGGGACAATGTATAGTCGATCGGACAGGACAAAAAACCGAAGTCCCATACATACATTGGCGCTTACGTTAAGAACCCTTGACAGTTGGAATTTGATGTAGTGCAAGTAAAAATGACTAGTCATACCATTGTTACATGTTAAAGATTCCCTGGCAGTTGGAAATCAAAATAAGAGTTGGCTGTACGTAGTGCTGCTGTCTGACCAAAATTTCACTCACAGTATACATCATGTTATGTGCGTCTTCAATATCCCACTTGGAGCAGGAAGTTGGACGTTAAAACCACATTTCATATTTTATTTCTTCAAATGCCAATTTTGTACTCAGCTGGACTTCTGTAGAGTTAGACACCATTTCGTACTCAGCCCCCAAGTTTCAAACTATGTCTAAATTCAACTGTAGGACATTCTAGTCAAAAAGTCCAGGTACTCTGATGTGATCTAATCTCAAATCAATTCAAACCACATGTTTCAGGCATGGCTCTAGTTTGAGAATGTTTTTCAGAGTTTCAAAAGAAGTTACAATATTGATACAAATAACGATCATATAAATATTAATAAAACGTTTAAATACAATTTGCCCGTATAAAGTCAATCTATATTGCTTCCTTTTTTTTATTAACCATCAGATATTAATAGGCTAATCAATATACACACTCGATTCACAACAAGTTTTTCCTCTATTGTTCCAAACCATGTCATTGTTTCTCAAACAATAAAAAAAAGTAGCCAATTGTAATACATTATAATTGGTTGAGTGAACAAAACCAACCAGCAGGGTCGAGACAAAGGATGAATGAAGATTATGTGTTTTATGATTGGACGGCAGGATGTGAGGGGTGGTGACCTTTAGGGTCATGTTACGCTTCACTGATCTGAATTACGGAAAGACAGGGTGGTTCCAAAGCTGCATCCATTCACCGCAGCAATCCTACTTTGTAATCGAATATTACAATCTTTTTATATCCCTTAGCATGACGGAAAAGAGAGCAATTTGTTGATGATTATTCTATAATTTATTCATCGTAATATTAACATTATTCTGGTGGTTATTTCCAATAAAAGATAAATATTGCTAAATAAGTGAATGTATCTCCTAGTTACGGTGAAATGACAAAGTAAAGGGAAATAACTGCTGTTTAATTAATCAATCAACAACTAACATTTACCAGCATATATAGGCGTATGGATGGGACTACATGTATTTGAATTGGAGAGGAAGGGGGGTACCCAGCACAAGTTCAAAGGCCTGAATCTCTCTATTTTTCCTGAATATCACCAGGTACATGCTGAAAAGTGTATTTCACACATGTATTTGATTAGGGGAGATCGATGCACAGGTTCAGGGCGTAAATCTTTCTATTTTTCCTGATAGCTGAATATGCTCAAAAGTATTTCACAGTTTTTTCAAAATGAAAACTGATAATATGTGAGATTCTTGATTGGAATATCTGTCGTGAAGATTTACACTTAACTTTGACACCTGATGTTCAAAAAGTGTTCAGTTGAATAAATAGATGTGCAATCATTGCCTCCATCCTGTGATCATCATTTTCTGTTCTTGGAGAAGAACTGTTAAAATTTTGTTGTTTTTTTTCTTCAGGAAAAAGACTAATTTTAAAACCAGAAGTAATTTGATGTACTGTTCACAAGCTTTTAGTACCAATTTTTTAAGTTTTTAAACTAAACATCTTTCATGTTCATTCAAGAGGCTGTTTATTTATGAAGAATACAAAGAAATGAAATTTAAATTGGTTCTGTTACAAGATCATATTCATCAAGGTTAATAATGCCTTTGGAGGAGGGGCATTATTGGCTATTGAAGACAAACCATATGTACAAAGCCTATTTATATTGTTGAAACATGTTTATAGAGGACGAGGTTGTTCACATGTAGAGCAATGTTTTAACCACACCGACATTTCAGTCACAGAGGTCTAATAGGGGCTAACACGAGCTATCTTGTTAGGGTTAGGGGAAAAAGGGGCTCACTAGTTCGCCTCTATACAAAATATATGAAATAAAATGGGGTTTAACTTGATGTCCTGCTTTTTTGCACTGACTGGGCTAATGCAAACGGGCATATGCCATACAGTATGCTATGAAGGAACTTTTGCATGGACAGAGGTGCTACAGCCTACTCTTGTACCGAATTCCAACTGCCAAGGGTTCATTTACGTGCACGCCAATGTGTACACAGAACCTCGTTTTTTGTCCCATCTAAATGACTATACATTGTCCCTTGCCAGGCCCTGTGTCCTGCATCACTGACAAGGGGAACCCATGTCGGGAAATCCTGATGAAGTGTCTCAGCCAACTCGTGGGTCTTTTTACCCAAATTTAAAAGAACCAGCATTTTTTGTCAAGAATAATGTTTGGGGTCAATGTTCCAGAGATGGTTGAACCACTACAATAACCCTGATTCTAACTCTAATCTGCGGACTAATGACCATTCACCAGGTTTAGGGTAAGTTACTTGTTTGTTCCATTCAACATCTCCCTATATGTCTCCCCCATACCCCTAGCCTCTCCAATCTAGTCAATTCCGCCTATTTGACCTTATCCTAATGACATCAAACTGACCATCATGAACTTGCAAAACAAACTAATATAAAAACCAAATGATTGAAATTGACTGATAAGAATCATAAAAGTTTGATCAGTTATTCTTTATATAGTAGTTATATCAAGAATATCACACCTTTTAGACAGAAAGAAGTTGGTTGTTTGACAGCTGAGACTATTATTCCTACAAATTCTATCCATTTCCTATCAAATATTTATTCATCTGCAGAGTGTCAATGTATTCTAGCAGATTTACATGAGAAATGAGAGATGCCAGGCAACACATTACTATAGCTTCAACATTTGATATAAAAGAAGTTCCCCAAAAAGGCATACTTAAAAACCACAGTGGTATATGTGGGTGAGGATGGTTAGACACTATCCAGCCAAATCAATAATTTAATGTGAGTCCAAAAGCTAATTATAGTGGATGTTGGGGATAAATCTTGATATGGATCCTCACAAGATGGGTCCTGAGTCAACGAAAAGAGACATGATTTTACCAAAATGAAAAAGAAACAGGCCCCTAACTTTAGTTCAAGGGCCCCTGTGTCCAGCACTAAATCACATGAATCATTCAATTAGTTATCAGTGCCATTTATGTATTGGAAAGAGATCTAAATCTCATAAATCTAATTTTCAAATAACCTGTAAGAAACCTAAAGAACCTAACTTGAACACTGAATTACTATATTACAACATTTTTTGCAATTGATGGATTTAATAATTACTATATATAATAATATATATATTAGAATGGATGAAATAGTCTTTTAAATCATTTATTTTTACTTGTGGGATTTTAAGAATTAAGGTGTTATAAAATTTGAAGAATTCTTGAGAAGTGAAAGTTTATAATTAACAGGTTTATGTCAACATATGTAAATCCAGTCAAATACCACGTTTTACTTGTTACTATGTCATCACCTGCTGAATTAATCAGTAAATCTTTAAACTAGATTACACCATACCCTTGTAGCCTACACCCTGACACAAACCATGCTGTTAATCGACAGGATTACACTATACCACAGTGTTCTACACCCGGACACAAATCATGCTGTTAATCAACTATTGACTAATACCAGAAATCATCAGACCACAGACATAGCTCTAGGCCTAGATTATAATTAGTTCTATCAATCTATTTCTTGTCGGTACTATTCAATATATTTCAATAGTTTACCCCCCTGTACAACACCATATTCTCACTCTCAGTTTGTGAGCAGACGGAATTATTGAATTATCAGCAATGACCTCACTTAATGATACATTTTTACAAGAACGGATTTTATACCAGGGTTATGTGACCCATGAATGCAAAATAGGTTGTAAGTTCGAAGTCATTACTATGAAAACAAATGTTAAAAAATGATACACTTAACATGCATTATGCAACAGCTAAATCTGCCTATTGCAGGTCTTTCTTTAGGTCTGAAATGTTATCTAAATTAATTAGACATTAACTTATCCAGACCATAATCAACTCTCGATGCCATCACTATCCTGCGATATATTTACTGGATTTGAATACATTTTGGGATAAATGATTTAACGTCAAAATTCATAATCGAGACTTTGTTTTTTTATAGTACCGACTTTAGTAATGATGATCAAGGCTAGGCCTAAAATTAAATTGCTAATATCTCGGTTCAGAGTGGAACAATTTGACTGAAATTTTCAGCATATTCTCGTTACAATATATATTTTTTAGCTATTATAGCGTGAACCGCCAGCTCTTTATCTAATCTCCTATAATTCCCCTTTAAACAATGACATATAAATCATTTCGCTGGCATGGGTCAAATATATTCTCATCAGAATATTAGTTGATATACTGTGTCTCCAAAAAACAACTAGGGTGTAAAAGCTTATTATAAAAATAATCATATACTCTTAGAATAAACATGAATATCTAGCATCAAAGTTGCAGAGGACCCCCAAGTTTTCCTTGTATTCATGTATGTTTCTTTAAAGAATTTTGTTAGCAACTATATATAAAAGGTGCTTGGGCCCCTGACTTCCCTTGTCTGCAATATTACTGCGGGGTTGGGTGTTTGAGTAGTCTAACAGGTGTGCTTTAATTAATATGGTCTGTCATTGAGTACATTGGCATGGTTTCAATACCAAGCCATCCTCGGTATCCCCAGTGATATCATTCCGTTCTACTCCACTAATCCCTGGGTCCATTCACGGGGAGAAACAGTCAAATTATCTGCCCTTAATACTTCTGCTATTTTTATCGACCAATCGAGTGGGCAAAGTGAAGTAACTCACAACTAAGATTATTGTGGTGAACGTAAACAATGATGCTAAGACTGGAAAGTAAACTGCTTTTTGATTGGTTTGTAGAATCAACCTATGATCAAGTGCAGATAATTTGAATTTGTGTAAACCCTGTGAATGGACCCAGAGGTTAGTGAAGTAGAATGGAACGATACCACTGGGTATACCAAGGATGATACCAAGCGTGTACATGACAAGAAGTAGGGTAGTCTGCTCAAAATTGTGGGTTTGTACTGGGTCCTCCGGTTTCCTCACGTTGCTAAAGACCCCTACGCGCACGCGAATTACTGAAACCAAATTGTACCATGTGTTAGTCCAAAAATGACCTAGTTTATGTCAAAGGACTTAACCCCTTCTCTCTGCCATATCACTATAGTGGAAGCAGACATTAAACCAGCAACCTGGCCTCTGACCCTCCCTGCAGTCCAAAGATCACTGTCATACTATAGGTGAGAGTGAGAGAGAAATGGGGTTTAATGTCCACTCAACTCAAAACTAGGTCATGTCGGAACTAACACATGGTTCAATTTTATTTCAATAATTCGCTTGCATGTAGCGGTATTTAGCAGTGGGAGGAAACCGGGGGACCCGGAGAAAACCCATGAGATTGGACAGACGACACCACTCTTTGTCTCGTACAACCGGGGAATCTATACTATAGGTGACATGTTACAGCTGAAATCCGGGCCTTTCCGTATTTTAGTAAACGAACCCTTGACAGTTTGAATTCGATGGAGAAGAAATCCAGGCAAGATTCCTCATAGCACACTACATGATATATGCCCATCTTCATTAACCTTGTTGGTGCAGAAAAGTAGGATGTTAAACCCCATTTCATTTCATTTGCCAAGCTCCAAACTAGGTGTAGCCAAGTTGTAAGTATTTTATAACTTGCCTCAGTATATATAATATCTTGTTTATCCCAAAATACAAGTGTTGTATAAAGTTAATAATTATCCTGTTACAATGAAATCACTGTACCACTATACAATAACACACAGGTGACCTCTTCTACACTCACTATTTAATCATTGTTCAGTAAACATTCCACTAGACACCAACATTGTCTGTCATCAAACATCATTCTAGCGGGGAATTTATCCTAATTTTACCCAAAACATTTCATCAATAATCCTCTGTGTCATTAAAAATTATGTCTCAATGAAATTTGTATTATTTCATATCATCTCATCCTTTTGTTTAAAATACATCCTGTATATATATTCCAACTAGAGGTAAGCTGTCTTATCAAGTGAACACTTCCTACTCATATAAAAGTTTAGTAGAAAAGAGAGAGATATGCTCGTTGTGTCGGTGATTAACAAAAGAAGTTCAATGAGACTCTCTCATTGTGTAAACATAACTAACTATAACAATTTGAGTACGACATCACCCTCAATGTCTCTCTTTCTCTAAATATTGTTCACATTGGGTTGATCCAAAATGTTTTAGTTGAGGTGTTTAGATGTAAGTGAAATGCTATTTAAAGAGAATAACTCCCTTCTTTTTTTCATATTTTGTTAATATTGTCTAATAGTGAGATTAATAATTTTGATGAATTATGAATGAGTCAATTAGAAGAAGATCTACATCACAATCAAAGATAACAAGAAAAAACAACAAACTTCCAATCATTATCTGGTATTTATATTTAAAGTCAAGAATTGTATTATTAACTTATTTATATGTCGGATTTACCTATTGGCTTGGCAAGCTAAAGCATTGAGAGCCTCAAGATCTAGGGAGCCCTTGGCCAACGTGTATAATATTACATGTATATAGTCTTAAACATCCGTCACCATCCGCGTCTTTGCACAATTGTATTTAAAACTCGCTCTCATCTTCCTTTAGCAAGACTGAGGGCCTGACAAGGACAGCTGTCTAGTCGTTTAGATGGGACAAAAAAACGAGGTCCCGTGTACACATTGGCGTGCACATACAAGATCCCTTGACAGTTGGAATTTGATATAAGAGTGGGCCGTAGTGTCGCTGTCTGGACAAAATGTCCCTCATAGCACACTGTATGGTGTATGCCCGTCTTCATTAGCCCAGTTCGGAGCAGAACAGTAGGATGTTAAACCCCATTTCATTTTCTTCCTCTAGTTGTGAGGATGGGGGATTAAAGGGAACTCATAAGTGGAATAGCCCAGCTCTCTTCATCTTAATTCTGCACTGTTTCTGAGATTAAGTATTTGGTTACTTCATTTTAAATTCTTATTTCTAAGATTATGAATTTGAAAGGGTAACTTTATTTTAAATATTTTTTTCTGAGATTAAGAATTTGAAAATCTAACTTCATTCTAAGGGAAGAATACAGCCCTCTTTCCCCTCTTGGATTTCCCTTATGTGCACTCTATTCTTGAGTCTATTCACAACAGGTCTGTCTACCCTACATCATACATATACCTGCCATAATTCTCTACCTTTGATGTTGACAGGTGCAAATTCTTATTCAACTATTTACAAACATCATCTAAAACTCCAATCATTTTTATCCGTTCAGTTTAAAAATTACCGACTGGTGCAAATTACAGTGGGTGATTGTTAAAGTTTAAATTTTTGAAGCCGAGAACAAGGAGAGTATAGTAACCCTAGCTTACCTTATACATATATATATATCGAACACCACCGGTAGTTAGTTTTTATGGAAGATAATATTAAATATGACACACCTGCTCATATATTTACGTCCTTTACAATTAAGAATGGTTACAAGAATACAGATTGATGTAAGAACAGCGGAGATTAGAACAAGATCCAAAATCGTCTTAACTGCCCATTGACAATTTAGTACCGTACTTTCAATATTTTCATAATTTTTCCATCTTGGCTACATTTGTTAAGCAACCTTATTTCACACACATTTGTGCATTGACCCCGCCACTATGGGCTGACCATGTTCAACATTTGATTGACATAAAAGCAGTGATGCCTAGGACCAAAAGAGTAGGCTTAATCGCTCAATGGTAATTTAATAGTTTCTCCATCTTTGGGGAAATAACTACATTTGCAAAGCAACTGTATTCTACACACATTTGTGCTTTTGCACCTCAATGTATACGCCATTCGACCTTGATTTTGCATCCTATCTGAATGACTAAGCATCACAAGGAACCATGACTAAAAAATCCTGAGGTTTTTGTCAACAATAGTGGCCCCCTAAAATACCTGGATTCTAACCCTTGACTACTCCACATAAAATGAAATGGGTTTTAACATCCTACTTATCTGCTCTATCCTGGCTAATTAAGATGGGTATATAGCATGCAATGAGGACAATTGTACCTAAACAGCATCGTTATGGCCTACTCTTATTTCAAATTTCAACTGTCAAGGGTTCTTTTACGAGCATGCCAATCTGTACACAGGGCCTTGAATTTTGTCCCATCTGAACCACATGATAAACAGTGGTGGACAGATTCTGGTATTGAGTCTTATTTATCAAAGAATGTGAAAGATGTCACATAATTTAAGAAATTGTGTACCTGTTGTCTTAAATCATTTCTAAACGAAAAAATTTCAAAATTCTTTTATCTATCCAACCATACGGTTGTCTCTTATTGTGACCTTTGACCTCATATACTTGCTTGAAATGAGAAGTGATAAATTTAGTGTTACAGTAAAACCAACAGAGGTCAGGTGTGTCTTAGAATGAAAATCTTTCATCCGGTACATCAAAGGCTCGTATCTTTACAAATAATTAAACTCACTGCCAGATCCACAACAGAATACATCAATTTATGCTAAAAATAGCTGCTTGTCTTAATAACAAATAGTCGGAGAGAATTGATACATGCAAACATGGATAAATATAAATGTAATTTCTCTTCAACAGGTCTCATCATCCCACTCCACTCCTTTACACTCAAACAAATTCTTAACTATAGATAATCTGCCAACATATGTAAAGTAACATACAAGTGATTTATATATACAGAAATGAAATGATATGGAGTTTAACTTCCTACTCTTCTGCTCTGATTGGGATAATGATGACAGCATACAGTGTGCTATGAGGTAAATTTTGTGAGGACAGCGGCACTATGGCCTCCTCTTATATCAAAATCCAATTGTCAAGGGATATTTTACATACATGCCAATGTGTACACGGGACCTCGGTTTTTCATCCTATCTCAATGACTATGCATTGTCCCTTGCCAAGAGAGGGTTTAATGTCCACTCAACACAAACTAGGTCATTTTGGGACTAACGCATGGTTCAATTTTATTTCAATAATTCGCTTGCGCGTAGAGATCTTTAGCAGTGGGAGGAAACCGGAGGACCCAGAGAAAACCCACGAGGTTGGACAGGCCACCCTACTCCTTGTCACGTACATGCGGGGAATTGAAACCACGCCAGTTGACTCAATGACAGACCTTATGATACAATGCGCACGTGCTAACCATTCAGCCATCCCCCCACCACCACTTGATTCAATGACAGATCTCTAGCAATAGAGAAAGAAAGAAATGGGGTTTAACGTCCACTCGACACAAACTAGGTCATTTCAGGACTAACATATGGTTTAATTTTATTTCAATAATTCGCTTGCGCGTAGGGGTCTTTAGCAGTGGGAGGAAACCGGAGGACCTGCAGAAAACCCACGAGGTTGAACAGGCGACCCTACTTCTTATCACGTAAAACCAGGGATTCAAAACCACGCCAGTTGACTCAATGACAGACCTTATGATACAATGCGCGCATGCTAACCATTCGGCCATCCAACCCCCCCCCCCCCCTCTAGCAATAGAGTTTAATGTCTCATTAATCCAATTATATGGCTATTTTGAGACTAAAATGTGGTAGTTTACATTTAAATAATTACATATGGATTGCGACAGGGGGTGTTTATATAAAGATGGAAGTTCAGCATGCTATTGACAGATCATAATATCTATTATAGAGTCAAGTGGAATAGTTTCGAAACCAAACTTATATCTGACAAAGAGTAGGGTAGCCTGCCCAACCTTGTGGGCTTTCTCTCGTTCCTCCAGTTTCCTCTCACTGCTAAAGACCCCTACGTTTAAGCGAATTATTGACATAAAATTGTACCATATGACATAGTCCCTAACTAACCAAGTTTGTGTAGATTGGGTGTTGCTCTCACTGCTAAAGACCCCCACGTTTAAGCGAATTATTGAAATAAAATTGTACCATATGATATAGTCCCTAACTAACCAAGTTTGTGTAGATTGGGTGTTTAAAAGTTATAAATAAATAGTTACTATATCATACCTTTAATTCCATAGCAACATGTGGAAAAACCCAGGCAATGTAATATAATGATTTCATTTTATTTATTTGTACAAGTAGAATAGTTTATAGTATGAGTCTATCCTGGTACTACCCAGATAATGAGATAGTTCTCTCTCAAGTTACATCCTTGACGAACTTCCTGCCACAAATATTGTTTTTCTATGTACAGGTGTTGTCTTGCTACATGTCCAGATAAGATGTAAAACAATTTATAATGAGATAAAATAAATACAGGAGTGTTAGTGTAACATTTCAACTATAGGATTATACTAGTTGTATGGGTCATGCAAGTAGGGAAATATTTCAATAGCCAATGTAAAAGAGAGAAGATGCCACAGAGGGTATGGAACCGGCTCACTAATGAAGATATCCCAGATTTGTTCCTGGTACTGGACCAGAAAAGTTCCTCGGGATTTTACAGCTTGGTTTACCCTAGTCAGTGGGAAAGAAAAATGTTTAGTCGTTCGGATGGGAAGAAAAATTGTGGTCCCAATCCCATGTATTTCGTATCCTTAAGTGGAAACGAGGGGGGGGGGGGTGGATGGCTGAATGGTTAGCATGTGCGCGCAGTATCATAAGGTCTGTCATTGAGTCAATTCCCCGGTTGTACTTGACAATGAGTAGGGTTGCCTGTCCAATCTCGTGGGTATTCTCCAGGTCCTCCGGTTTCCTCCCACTGCTAAAGACCCCTACGTGCAAGCGAATTATTGAAGTAAAATTGAACTATATGTTAGTCCCGAAATGATCTAATTTGTGTCCAGTGGACGTTAAACCCCATTTCTCTCTCTTTCTCTCTCTTAAACTGGAAGTACAAGCTGAACCCTATTGTTTTATCTTTTGTTCAAAGGACAGAACATCAAGAAAGATTTGCCAATTTGGTGTCTGTGCATGTTTGACAGAAATGAATCCAAATTTTCTGGTCAAATTTGAAATTCGAACCCCAGATGTTGTACCATATCAATATAATGTATAACCCTGAACTCCAAGGTGGCAAATACCAACATTCAACTCAAAACACTTCAAATAGAAATGGGAGCCATGGTGGCTAAGTGAGTAAGCCCGTTCAGACACTTGAGTTGAACTGGTTTAAAAACCCTGGGGATTGTTAAACCAGTTTAACTTTGTCGTCAGAATGCAAATGTGGGGCAAATAAACCAGTTTAAAAAACCCAGCTCGCGACCTGTCTTTAAGAAAGCTTTATATTTGAAACTAGTTCATCTTGGCCATCTAAACTACCCATGCGTAGTTAACTCTAACCTCCGACTGAAGAGGTCAGAATAGTTAAACTGGTTATAGTACATGTGAACACAACACGACTCTGTTTTAAAACCCCCGGCAATTTTGAACTCGTTTAAAAATAAGCGTCTGAATTCTATATAAGACGTTGGCTTGCTCCCGGTGTTGGCCTAGAAAGCTTACCAGGATTTTTGGCATGGTTTCCCCTTGTCAGTGGTGCAGGATGGAGGACCTGACAAGGACAGCTGGAGGACCTTTTGGATGGGACAAAAAATTGGCATGAACGTAAAAGATCCCTTGACAGTTGGAATTCGATATAAGGGTAGGCTGTAGCGCCACTGTCCCGGCGAAATTGCCCTCATAGCACACTGTATGCCCGTCTTGATTAGTCCAGCAGGAGCAAAACAGTAGGACGTTAAACCCCACTTCACTTCATTTCACTTCATTTCAAATGTAAATAAAAAAGTCCAGATTGAGATACCATGCTTTCAAACAACTCCTAATTTTACATGTTTATATCGTATAACACGAGACCCGAGAAACTTTCACACAATAAAAAGAATATTTTTTGTAAACCCCTTTTGGGAAATTCGTGATTTTTCTGTACACAATGTTAAAAATGACAGGTTGTATTTCCTGTAGGTTGACAATAATGAATATAAAGTAGAGAGACAGATGGGGTTTAACGTCCACTTGACACAAACTAGGTCATTTTGGGACTAACATATTATTTCAATAATTCACTTGCGCGTATGGTACTTTAGCAGTGGGAGGAACCTGGAGGACCCGGAGAAAACCCACAAGTTTGGACAGGCGCCTCAATTCTTTGTCACGTATAAGCGGGGAATCGAATTAATCACGCCTGTTGACTTAATGACGGACCTTCTGATAAAACGTGCACATGTTAACCATTCGGCCGCCCAAGCCCCCTTAATAGAAAGTAAAGTGAAATTTCAAGACATGACTTAATTCAAGAATTTAAAATACAAAATAATTATTACAAATTTCATTTATTATACCTACAACCTGCACTGTACCTTTTGAAAAAATATTGGACGCTGGACGGTCACAATAAAGCAAGACTGATTCATGATCAACTTACCATAATTCAGCAATAATCGTCCTTTATCTACTCCACACAAAATATATCTAAATAAATTCCACACAACTAAATAATTCACATGTCTTAGAAAATGGCCTCCAAACAGTTTATCTAGCACTGGGAGCAGAAACGGTAGGTTTCCTATATCAGTCTCAATACTCAAATTTCATTCTAATCCTTGCTAAATTATCACCAGATGTGTTGAGATTGTAGGCCAAGCATGGAAACACAGGCAGGCTTGTTCTCAGAGTGTGGATAGAAAAGGAAATTAAGGACCCAAAAGAGACCACAAAATGCCTGCCTGCCTGCCTGTCTGAAACTCGAGTATTAAATAAATGTTTTTTATATAACAAAGAATGAGAAGAAATAGTTCAGCTGGTGAACATACTGTAGGGGACGAACAAAAGTTTTTAAAGAGTGGTATTAAATAATGTTGACATTTATTTTTACTGTGATGCCATCATAACAGATTTTTAAGTGTACTAAGTATATTGATAGTTATTTAGTTGATTTAGCAGTAATTTTACTGTGATGCCATCATAACAGATTTTAAAGTGTAATATGTATATTGATAGATATTTAGTTGATTTAGCAGTAATTTTACTGTGATGTCATCATAACAGATTCTGAAATGTAATATGTCTTTAAATAGTATATTGATAGTTATTCAAGCAGTATTTTTACTGTGGTGCAAACATAAGACATTTTTAAATGGAGGGGTGGGGTTGACAGATCATATTGCTGATTTTAGTAATCATTTATACTGAAATTAAGTAGTGGTCATATTGTCCGAATGCTGATTTTACTATTTGAATATTCCAAGTCATTGTTCAAATACTGATTTTACTATTCAAATATTTTCAGTCATTCATTATTAAGATACTTAGTCCAATAGCAAATTCATTTTAAATACATGGACTCAAAATTAACCTGTTTTTTTTTTATTTTTAGAGAATACATGGAGTCATTATTAGCAAAGTTTTCTTTTAGTTTTCTTTGGATTTTTAGAGAATGTGAATCTTTTTTTAAAATCAATATATTTTTCACATTTGTTTATTTTTTTTTTTGAATATTAATTGACAGCATTGAGCAATATTTTCTATAGGAGACAAAACACTGATCCAAATTCCAATAGTTTTAATTGACATCAAACACGAATACCAAAAAATCTGTTCAAATAGCCTTGAAAAAACTATTACAATGTGATTATTTGAATATGTGTGGGAGAAGAGAGCAATCTTAAATTTATAATTTGTGTTCTGTAATTAGCAGGAAGCCATGATGGCTCAGTTAATATGATGCTGGCTCACTAACCAGGAAGTCACTTTTCAGGATTTTCAGATGTGGTTTCCCCTTGTCAGTGGTGCAGGACAGGGGTCTAGCAATGAGAGTGTCTAGTCATTGGGATGGGATGAAAAACAAGCTCCTGTGTATACATTTGCATGTATGTAACAGAATCCTTGTCCAGGCAAAATTTCCCTTATAGCACACTACATGATATATGCGCATCTTCATTAGCCATGTTGGTGCAGAAAAGTAGGATGTTAAACCCCATTTCATTTCATTTGTAATTAACAAAACATTAGTGTTTACAACTTCACAGTGGCTGTCAGAACAATTAAGCTGGTTTTGCATTTAGTACACTCTCTTGGCTTAAAAAAGCCATGGATTTTTAAACTGGCTTATAAGTTGTACATGCGTACAATAACCTTCTCAGAACTGATGCCTTTTACACCAAGCAGACGGTTCCAAGACCAACTCACTTCTGTGGTAGAGATTGAAACAGTTCTCAGAACAGAATGCTATCATACAAACCTTTCACACTGCTTTTATGCATGTGTCAGATTTGGATATAAATTTCATTGTACTTTAAATAGTATAAAATATGCATTCATATTTTCCAACCTTTAAGGAGCTAAACCCCTAACTCAATATTTTCCATAATATTTGGAATTAAATTCAATCAGTCTATTTCAATCAATATTGGTGTTGTTATCTTGCCATGAAAATATTGGATCATAATAATCCAATATTCAAGACACCCTGAACATAATATATTAAATAATCAGTACACGAGTTATATATTCTATGGTTTCTGATGCCATTTGTAATGAACAAAGAAAAACATTAGACAATGCAGAGGTTAGTAGTTTTGGCCAATTCAAAACAAACGAAATAATAATGCAAAATCCTGTGTATATAATGGACTAAGCAGGTGTAAAAGGCATAATTTGGACTTTTCACATATTTGATCGAACATAATTAATTAGAAATTAAAATAATTTTTTTTAAAAATTGAATATAAATCACTTTATATATACATTCATATTACATTAATGTAATTTCCAAACATTGATCCATCATATCCGGTTTTTCTGCTTGGAATAGCTTAACACAACATATCAAAACAACCACTAAGTTTGGTATATTTAAAAAGCTACTGTTTACTTGAAATGGAACAGTGGGTGTGATGGCTGAATGGTTAGCACATGCACACTGTATCTGACATAAGGCTTGTCATTAAGTCAACTGGAGTGGTTTCGAATCCTCGTGGGTTTTCTCCAGGACCTCCGATTTCCTCCCACTGCTATAGACCCCTACGTGCAAGTGTATAAGAAATAAAATTAAATCATATGTTAGTCCTGAAAAGACCTAGTTTGTGTTGAATGGACTTAAACCCCATTTCTCTCTCTCTCTCTCTCTGGAATGGAACAGAATGTAAATGTTCAGTGTGTAAGTCTATTAAGTGACTTACTGGTCATGTAAATATAGCAATTACAGTGATATTTCCATTTAAATAGACTGTGATAAAGGGAAACTTATAACTGTAATGTTATAACTGTCAATTTTTATTAAATTTTAAAATATCTTATCAATATTTAAAAAAAAAATGTGTTATGTTTAAGTAGGAATTTGTTATGTTTTACTGGACTGGTAACTGTAATATATTTTAATGTAAATTAAGAATTTATATTTTAATTGAAATATTTATGTTGGTCTAAAAGCTCCAAGGAGCTTGTGTTTTTTACTGTTATTATGTACATACCGACTATAAATAAAGTCTTATCTTATCCTTTCTGAGTTGCAAAAATGGATCTCACATAAAGCCAGCTAATAGAAGGGAAATAACTCTTGTCTAGTTCTGGTCTCTATAATTTAGAAGGGAAATAACTCTTGTCTAGTTTTGGTCCCTTTGGAGACAGACCACCATTAATTACCCCATTGACTTCAATGTTAATTCTGGCCTCTTTGCCCACCTCTAACTTTTCCCAAAATTTTCGTTGGGCTGAACGCTTTTCGCTACAGACAGAGGAACAAATGGTCATGTCTTTGCACTAAAATTTTTATGAGGTTGACGACCAAAATTTTGAGATACACAAACTTGAAGTAAACTAAAAACATGTAACTAGTTGTCGTACATATCACTGTAGCCAACCTGATAACTCTGTTATTCTTCCGCTTCAAAATCATGAATATTTACCAAAACCTGGCAGAAAATGTTAATTCAAACCCTCTTCGTCTATTCTAGACTAAAAAATTAACAAAAATGGGCATGCAAAAGGGGAGAAAAGAGACAGAGAGAGAATTGCTATAAATAGACAAACTACAATTTGTGGGTACCGAGATGGTGAAATTTAATGGTGGTCTGCCTCCCTATAATACAGTCTATAAAGGGTATGGCACCCACCAACTCATTCACTTCTTCCCAAATCAAATATGTTTATTCAATAGTATGCGATCCAAAAAATAAAAAGCTCTGTCACATGTGACATTTTAAGGTTGCGGCTGAAGCCATGACCCCCAATATTTAGGGGGTGACCAAAATTAGTGAAATTGTTTGTGTGTCAAATGTATTATATACCAAGATAGACCAGGCTAGGAGGGGGAGATGCTGCAGTATGAAAATTAACTTGTATTGTCGTTTCTTAAAATCAACATCCTACTATGGAAAATAATTTCTTCTATGACTGTAGATTATACAGTTGAATGGATAAAGTTTTAATTACTAATAATTACAATATTTTCACCGAAACAAATCGGCTAAATTAATCAGCACCAGGTTGTTGGGTTGCCTGGCAACTCTTTCATGAGTGCATGTTAAAGGGTTCATTTTTCTAAATGGGCTGCTGACTGAATTATGACTCGCTCTAGACCACACATAAACAACTTGTACTATTCATTGGTAATAATCATAAGGTCTGCCATTGAGTCACTAGTGTTGTTTTGATTCCCCAGTTGTTGGTTTTCTCTTGGTCCTCCGGTTTCCTCCCACTGCTAAAGACCCCTATGTGCAAGCGAATTATTGAAATAAAGTTAAACCATTAGTTAGTCCCAAAATGACCTAGTTACTGGTAATAAACTTCAGTAATATTTTGTGGCTTCTTTATTCTTATATGTTGTTATCTCCCTTTAGTCAAAATTCTCATAAAGCATAAATTCAGTATTGCACAGTTTGTTTATTCAATATGCCCAACATATATTCTTCTTCTATTGATTTCTTGTTTTTGTGCAAAAAAATGACTAAATTAGTAAACTAAAAAGTATTACCATAGTTACCATGAACTCTTGTGGACATTGAACATATTCAACACAACTAAACTGTTAGCATAATTCACAAAATATTTTACTTCACCCCCTCAAAGATAACCAGTTTATTTCTATTCAATGATCTAATATACCCTCATAATTTATATGGATATTTATGATCAATAGGAAGGCAATATTTTAGAAGCCTGATAATAATATTATTAGGCGATTGGTCAGCTTATATACACCCAGTAAAAGTTTAACTGCAGGTGTAGGTAAGTTATTCAATAAAACTTTGATCAACTCAATCTAGATAAACAACCAATGATCTAATACTTTCTATCAAAGTGATCTAGATATTATATATAGTGTGTAAGATAATATTCATAAGCAAGAGTTTGGGATAAGATCAATGTTAGGTGTATGTATATTGGTTAATAAGTAGGCTTATAATATTCCCTATACATGACCTCAATAACTATCCAGCCAGACATTAAGGCCAGTAAAAGTCTAGTCCTTGTTGCTGCATATAAACCAGTTACAAGTTATTGTGATACAATGTGCTTGTACTATAATAGCTTAACAGAGTACCCAAAATAAGCTGGCTAATATCCAAAACATGCAATTTAAGTCAATCTGGTTTTAAATAAACCCAATACTATTATATCTCAATGCAAGAATGGTTCATATTTCATAGAAAGAAAAAAAACAAATATATAATATGATAAAAATAAATTTTGTGTAAATATATTGATGAAATATATCATTAAAGATATAGAAATAAACATAAAGATTTTTTTTCATAATCATAACTGTTTATCTTCCTCAAAATTCAGAACCTAAGATAACTTAAAATTTGTTAATAGACATTAAAAAACTTGTTTTATATCTTATTCAATGTTCCTTGAGAAAATCTAATAAGCATAAAATATTTTGTTTACATTATTACCGCAAAACAGAAGAATTTTTAGTAGTTTTAGTAACACATGTAAACCAAATCCAGATATAAGTTGCCTCACAACAAAACACGCACTGGCAGTTATCGCGTGCAATCCAGCCTAACTGACATCGATTCGCGCCGTTCGGCAGATCGTGAGCTATTTTCGCCCAACGGTGAGGTATGAGATAAACAATTTGACCCGATACTATTTGTGTATCATACTAAAAACAGTTGAACCTACACTAGATCCCGTTAGCTAAGACGTAAAATAAAACTGTCATTGTACCATACTAGCTATCGTTCACAAAAACCCAATAGACGTGATATATTATATTATTGTCTTAGCTATAGATAAATACCGTATACTGTAGGCTACGTATTATTTTTTTTATCATCCGCTGTACAGGTGAATTTGAAGTTCACCTAACGGAGCAAAACAGGTGACATAAATAACTATACACAACACACCTATATGTTTAAAACTGCATTGACCTGGATAATAACCAAATAATAATATATATAACCCACGCAGCCTGTTGTTTTTTTTGTGAAACACTGTAGTGTTATACATTGTGTCAGTCTACAGTGTTATTTAAAGGGAATAACAGTTAACTAGCAGACGATATGTACAGAATGCCAGACAGTGTCAGACATTAACGGCACCATCAATAATGATTCTTATATGGATTTCGTGTTTAAAAACTAACAGGATTCCTACCTTGTCCTTTGATCTTTCGAGGCATTCCGTATACAGCCAGCAATATACCTTAATTTGTCACCAAACTCGAGATTCAGTGACCTCCATTTTGCACCATGAGTTGATATGGGTCATGTGATCGACGATAGGTATCAACTCATTGGTCGTTAGTTGAAGCAGGCATTTTGGCGGGAAAATTTTTTCCTAGGAAACAAGTAGGGCCTAACAGCTTGCTTAATAAATGATTTAACGCCCCATTCTTCTTCACTTATAATTAACTATCATTGTAGAAATAACACTGAAGTAGAATTTAATTGGAGCAGGGGCAGTGGGGGCGGGGGAGTGCGCTGATTTTGTATGAGGAACAAGATTTAGTGAAGGCATAAAACCCAATCTCTATATCGGGGGGGGGGGGGTCTCTCCAAGAGAAGGCATATCGAAGCCACGGCATATATTTGACACTAGTTTAGCAATATGATTATGAGGCATAGAATCATCCAATAGCGTTGACACCTGCATTGGAACCACATAATTTTTCCCATTTGAGAGGGGCAAAAGTATTTTAAAGTAGGCCAACTCAAAACTCTTCACGCAAAGCCCGCCATTACGACCCCTTTACTTTGCACCAACAGTACCTTTGCGAGTAGCACAAACGGTTGGGGGTGGGTGTAGGTCTTTAAAATCTTAGACACGGCGGGTGGTTAAGTGGTTATTTACAATTTACATGCTGTTCGAGAAGGGTGTTTTTTTTATTTAATACATATATTTATCCATCTACATTGGCTGTTGTTGTTAGGGGGATCCATTAAGAATTGCGGCCTGTAGGCGACACACAAAGAGAAAAATAGGCGTGGCTCTGCCCCTGGGGGTCGTGCATGCACCAAAGATTATAGGGATCATCTTTAGGGTATAAGGAATAAGTATGCAAAGTTTCAAGACAGTTAAGAATTGTGCTCCGGGGGTCGGGTATGCACCAAAAACAATAGGGATCGTCCTTAGGGTATAAGGAATAAGTATGCCCTGTAGGCGGCATACACACACACACACACACACACACACACACAGGGGTGACGGCAATATACGTGGGCGTATAAAAATGATATGGCACCGACTTTACATAAATCAAAAAACAAAATTAAAGAATAGTCCAAGCGACTATGACTCATAAATATATTTTGTACACACTTTCTTAATATATATATATCATCCATTTTTCATATATCCCTAATATTATGTCATTATGTATACCTTACATGCTGCCGGAAAAGGGTGTCTTATGTAATAAACACGCCCCCCCCCCCCTCTCTTTACATAAATCAAAAAACAAAATTAAAGAATAGTCCAAGCGACTACGACTCATAAATATATTTTGTACACACTTTCTTAATATATATATATATCATCCATTTTTCATATATCCCTAATATTATGTCATTATGTATACCTTACATGCTGCCGGAAAAGGGTGTCTTATGTAATAAACACGCCCCCCCCCCTCTCTCTCTCTCTCTCTCTCTGCTATGAAATTCAGTATTTATGTTTTCAATAAAGTTTTGTGTTTTATTATACCCGCACATTGAAATGTAGTAGTCCGTCGATCCATCCGTCTGGGGATAAGATGTTGGGTGACCGAATGGTTACCATGTGCGCTTTGCATCATAAAGTTTGTCATTGAGTCAAGTGGCATGGTTTCGATTCCCCGCTTGTAAGTGACAAGGAGTAGGGTCGCCTGTCCAACCTCGTGGGTTTTCTCCAGGTCCTCTGGTTTCCTCCCACTGCCAAAGACCCCTACGCGCAAGCGAATTAATGAAATAAGTTTGAACCATACTAGTCCCGAAATGACCTAGTTTGTGTTGAGTGGACGTTATACCCCATTTCTCTCTCTCTACATCCGTCGGCGTCCACAAGCGTCTAAGGTTAATATCCTATTGACTTCAAATTTATACACAGTGTTTAAGGTCATGAGATGAAGAATCCTATTGATTTTTATTATTATTTTAAAGGTGAGTAATAAAATCATTTTGATATTTGACAGGTAACCAGTGTAAATTATATCAAACAGGAGTTATGTGATCACATTTCTTAAAGAAACAGTCTAGCGGGAGTATTCTGTACTTTTTGAACTTTACCTGTAACCTAAAGGTAAACCAACTAAAAGTTAATTAAAAGTTGTCTAATCGAGAAGTGACCATAGATCTAACAAATGAATTATAGTGGCCTCTACAGTTAAAAATTTACGTATTTTTTCCTGTATTTCTGATATTAAAGTAGCACAGTTTTATTATCTACTTAATTGGGTTCCGATAAGCCTGGAATAATCAAAACTTGCGCCAATACGACGAGACGAAGAAACCTATTGCTTTTCACCAAATTCTATTTGTTTCTGATAATTACTTATCTGATAATTCGGTTGTTACGGTACGTGTAATCAGATTTTAGTGTGATGTAATGTTTTCATTATGGATAAACGAACAATTTTATTATGCGACAACCCTTGACCGGAGGAATTTAATGCTGTGGGAGTAGGCTAGCTACGAGAACGTAGCTAAAAACGTTGAGATAATATACTGATGTGTTTGTTTTTAGCTACGATTGGATGCCTTTATAGTTCCAAGTGGCAAACTCAATTTCTTTATTAATGCATGTAACATCTTTAAAATAGATAAGTTTATGATATTATGATTAATTAAACTTACAGAGGCCAATGTAGTGGCACAACTGTCGCCTAACTCCAAATATTCGCGTTTAAATTAATGAAGCGTTGTTTTTGTCTGACATTTCATCGCCATCGAAATCCATTCATAGTTACTGTGCTTTCGATTGTCCTTTTGATTGGCTGTTATAAAAGCCTTATATTTAGCCCCGCCTTCATGATGACAGCGTATCGTTTAAAAAGATGGCGGTCTAAGTAACGGCTTAACGCCTTGATTTTAAAAACGACGATTTGTACTCGTTTCAGGTAGGATTATATGCTTAATTGTAGTTGGGTGTTGTAGAAATATTATAAATAACAATAATCAATCGTTGTTTTGATTAAAACTATTGTCAATTTTGTTTAAAAATGCCGGGTGTGAATCGCTCCCGCAGCTGCAACGTTATAGTTTATAGCCTCAGTTCTTAACTCGAAACACGGAGGGTTGAGAGAGTAAGGTTTGTTATCTAGGAGTAGGCCTATGTTTCGTTACCCGACAGCATATCTTAATTTGATGGTACCACCTGTGGTGGAGTGAATGTATTTGTCTTTGATATTACGTCGTATATTAAGTTGTTTCACAATACACAATGTGACTTTATCTGTTACTGCCAGTAGGTGGGTCATTTCTCTCGGGATCAGAACTTACCTGGTCACCGTTCATTATAAGTTTCCGCCCGGTTAGGTCTAATTGATAAGGTCAACTTCAGGTTTGGTCAAAGGTCACGAGATGTAAACAGGGCTAGCGCTAATTCCAACTCTAACCCCGGACCAAGCGTAATGCTTACCCTAGCCTACAATCTCGCCAACAATCACGTGCCCAACCCTATTTCATCTCCGCGACCTTGACGAAAATTGAGTTGGCCATAACAAATAGATTTAGCCGTTGCCGCCGATAATGCACACAACAGGGAAAGTTCTGTCACTTTCTTTATGACCTAACCCGTATTTTAAACCCTACTTAAGCTTGGATTGAAATGAAAGGTTGACCTAAAACGTAAACAAGATAATTAGAAACGTAATTGGGGGATATTTATGTTTGTCAGTTTATATCTGAGAAAGAAGCTAACACACACACACCGCAGGTATGTATAAAAGACAAGTTAGTGCCACAACACAGCTCCAGGCGATGACAATGATATATTTATTGATTTATTTATTTATTAAAATTAAGGCCCAACAAAGTAGAAAATGAAATGGTGTTTTAATATTATACTTTCTGTCATGTCATGATTAGATACATCAGGTTATCTGTTGTTTTATGATGTTATTGTTAATTGGCATAGATAGAAACTAGAAAGTTCCTCAGGATTTTCCAGCATGGTTTCCTAATTATTGGTGTAGGATGGAGAGTGCAGCAAGGATCATTCAGGCTCGTCTTTTGAATGTGATGAACATCCAGGCCCCATATACTTGGGCAGAAGAACCCTTGAGTCTTGACAGTTGAAATTTGATGAATAGTAGGCAGAGCTATATATAGAACGATTTACCCAAATCCAACATTATTTCAACTTGTATAATAAGAAATATATATATTGATTAATTGATAATAATTATTATACCGTTCTTTATGCCAAATTGTCATTTTTAATTTACAATTGTAATGTTTTGGCTTCAAAATGTCCCTCAGAATGCGTTTTCCAAGCAAGTTTGGAAGTTGTAACCAGGGGTGGCACAATCGCTTAATTGGAAATTGCTTATTGAAGGACATTTTAAAACAACTGTCACTCTTGCCCCCCCCCCCCACCCTCCAAGCTATAGGCCTGATTTTGAATTAAAAATGACAATTTGGCATAAAGAACAAAATATTATTATCAAATACATCAATTATTATTATATGAGTTGAAATAATGGTAAATTTGGGTAAATTGTTTTAATGCAAAATAGTTGACAGTTTTGTATTGATCATGAGGTACAAGTTCAGCTTCATGTGGCAATTAGTTCATTGCATTTTAGATTGTCAGTTCTAGGTATAGTGCATTTGCATGTAAGCAATTGTTAATTTATCTGGTAACTAGATTTTGTAACACCAGGGCGGGTCCCGGTTTATGTCAGATAAGTGTAATAAAAATATTAAAGAGATATACTGGTACCCCAAATATGACCGATTTTTCTTTTGATAGAGATACCAATATTGATACCATTACAAGATTTAGAATCTACCCAGGACTTCGTTCTAAAAATTCAACCTCCTCCGGGTCCTCCGGTTTCCTCCCACTGCTAAAGACCCCTATGCATAAGCGAATTATTGAAATAAAATTAAACCATATGTTAGTCCCGAAATGACCTAGTCTGTGTCGAGTGAATGTTAAATCCCATATCTCTCTCTCTCTCTCTCTCTCTTATTCTAAAAGTAGCATAATTACACAGTGACTTGTCAATGCTATAAAATAAAATCGGGAAAATTTGTATGTGATTTTAAACTGTAAAGTGCTTGTTAAAAAAAACTCTCCCCAATCGATCGCTATATATCTAGTCAAAATATAATACTACTATCATTATATACAAAATTGTTGTATCTTTCAGGCGGTATGAGTGCAAGTGGAAATACAGGGCCAGAGCCCCCACCACCATCTTATGATGAAGCAATGAATATACCTCAAACCTATCCTGGTGGCACCAGTCCATACCCCCCTCAACAACCCCAATACCCTCCTCATCAGCAGCCATACCCTCCTCAAGCATCAGCCCCTCATCAAGCATCAGCCCCATACCCTCCAGCTCAAACTCCCATGGTTCACCCTGTTGCCTATGGTAACCCTAATACTCCTGCAGCAAACCAGGCACAATATGGAGGCAACTCGTATGGTGTACCCACAGCAAATTACTCAACACAATATGGAGTTCCAGCACAAAATACACAGGCCTATCCTGTACCCGGTACAGCGGGTTATAACACAACACCATTGGTGAGACAAATCATTTAAAAATATTCTTTTACATATCTTATTTCATTCAGAACCCAAACTTACAATCTGATTAAAACACAGATCCTATTTCGGTTTGTTTTTTTATAGTTAAAATTTTGTTTTGTGTTTACTACACTAGGATCTGGAAGAGTTGTTATATTACCTGCGTTTTAGTTGAAGTGAGGGATAAGCCAATGAAACAGTCTGTTACAGCGACGTCTTGACATGCCAAGCACGGAACTATGGGTATACCACTAGAAACGTCAACGCTGATTGATTAATCAATGTCTGACGTCATAGGGTCAAAAGCTTCGAGTACAACTTGTCAGACCTTCATGTAGTGTAGGCCATTGAAAGTATAAAAAAACGAAACAAAATATAGATCTGTATTTTAATCAGATTGCCAAATTTATGTCTATTGGAGGCTGGTTATTGTCAACACACCATTTCGAACACTATAAATCTACTTCTAATTGTGATAGAATGTTCAAAGTTGGTGTAGGTTTTAATCAGATTGGTTCTGAAGCTGAATGTATTGACTGAGTTCAATTATGAGAGATAAACAGTGTGATCTGTCTATGCTTGTAAGACAATAACTCTTATTTTATTTGATCGAGAGTGGTGAAACTTGTGTATAGTTTCTTGACATCGACACCTTGACAGTCGATAGAGAGCACTGTCTGATTTGTTTCAGCACAGTAATAATCAATTTCATTGCTTGATGCTTTTTTAAAGATAAATGTACAAGTAATTAATGAGTTTCGTTTATTTATTATATGCGGTTTAGCCGGGGGACATCAGCTCGTTGTTAGCTTGTTATTAATAATAAAAAATGTATTAATTTTCTTTATTGAATCTTGTTTTTTATTTAACAGGCATATGGTCATCAGGGAAATATGAGCGTGGACCAGAATAAAAAGAAGATCATTGTGATATGTGTCTTTGTTGTATTTGCTATTGTAGTGCTGATAATTATTTTTAATACTGCTTTTAGTCTGAGCTGAATGGTCTGTGTTGAACCAAAATGAACTTACTACATTATTTATAATTATATGCCCATGTTTAATGTGGACGGATATTGTCATCACCTGTGTCTATCCACTATTGCTAGATTCACCATTTCTCTTATGAATTTTATGGTATGATCCTGATGTCTTATTGAGATCTTGAACATGGTCAGATTTGATTGTAATTCGCAAGAGTTATTTCCCTTCAAAAATAGCCTGTGAACTAAGAAGAATATGATTTTAGTGAAACTTGGATGACATCTTGTATGGGTTTAACTAACCCGGGACATTTCCTCTGCTAATCTAATTTTAATGAAACTTTGAATGTTGTCTAAAGTTGTCTCATATCTATGTGATCTTAGACCATTTTCAATTTAAATGTGACTTGTCCATTATTCACTGTGTTATCGTCCTTGACTTGACCAAATATAGGTTGTTTACATATTTCATTTGAATTTGAGGAAATTCCGTATGTTATTTAATACCTATGAAATCTCAGATAAGCTTGAATTTGAATTGGAGAAAATAGCTTTTTATTCAACTTTGTTGATGTAACTTATGACTTGATTTATATACATGATATCTCAAATTCAAATTTAATGGGATTTTTATATAGAAAATTAGTAGTTGCCTCTAACTAAGTGGATATGCATCAAATATAACTGCTTTTCATCCATATCACCTTTCTCTAATTTTCTTGAAGTAACCGATGTTGTTAATGTTTATATTTACCCGAAAAGTGGATGTATCTGCTTTTTTTTGAAAAATCGTAATATTTTAGCAGTGTTAATGACTTCATCATAATCCTCTTTCTTAGTTTGATTTAGCTTTTTCATAAGAGAGGAATGTCTTCTCTGCTTATTGGATTAAAAATGTCTGTAATAAAAATAAATATTCTGAGAAAAAAGTACATAAATATTTCCTCTGTTAATATTTTATATTTTATAACCTACGTAATGTCTCTATTTATAGCCTACTAGTTTTTTTGCATCAGTTGAGTTTTCCAATGCTTCTGAGTATAACAGGAAGTAATAATTGTCTGAAACTTGAAATAGTATAACTCTGAAAGCGATAATGCAACACCACCAAATCTGTGTCATTTCCCAACTCAAGCTGCCTTTATACCCCAGCCTTAATGTAGCCATCAACCCTAAACAACAGTCACAAATACATGTATAATATGTATATAGTTGATAAATAATCTAAATTATATTTTAAAATATCAGTATATAATCTTTTTTATGTACTGTTCAAATATGCATATTACTAAATAATGGGTTAAGATACCGGTTCATTATTTTTTGTACTTGCTATTCCATTATGCATATATTGTTTGTACATTAGCATTGGTTGTGACATAATATTAGCAATATATATTTTTATACTATAGCTACATGCCTGAATTAAGATCTTTATAATCCATGAATATTCCACGGTTTTATCCTTTTCTGTTGTTGTGAAATTAATTTTATTGTTTGTATAATATTCATTCAAATATTTGATATTTGTTAAATTTTCTTTAAAATTGTTTTTAGTCATATTTTTTTTTTATACGGTAATTACTAATTATTTACAATCTTGTTATATTATTAACTCAAATTTATATTTATGTGGATATTAATATATTTTTACCTTTATTGTTATACGCTCACATTTTCATGTGGACGTATATTGTCGTTGCCCCTGTCTGTGCGTCCGTCCGTTCACATTTTTTTTGTGGACACTCTACAGGTCACAATTTTGACGAAACTTGAAATATAGGTTTATCTCTCAATGATCTCAGTGCCTGTCGATAATTATGCATATTGGACCGTAACTTGCTGGATTATGGCCCCTGATTGTACGAAAAATCAGTTTTGAGCTTGTTGGCTTGAGATCACAATTTTTATCTAATTTTGATGAAATTTGAAGTGTATGTTTATAACCCAAAGATTGCTGTTCCTTTCAATATTCGCACATATTAGACTGTAACTTCCTGGAATATTGCCCCAGATGGTTGAGTTCGAATTTCGTGAAAATCAGACTGGAACTGTCCGATGCTTGTACGCAAATAATGTAAAAGTGTGTATCGGTAATACCAAGGTTGTGGACCTTCTAAAGTTCACAATCTTTTTGCAATTATGATGAAACTGAAAATATATGTTTTTATTCCAAAGATCTCGGCTCCTTTTGATACTTGTAAGTACCTTCTGAATTATGGCCCCTGATTTGTACTAAAAATTGCTTTTTTTTGTTTAGCTTGTTTTCTGTCCATCTCTTGCAAATTGTGGGCAGATCTTGCATGGCAACCATTGGTTTTTATTAGTAAGCCTGGTAGCAACAAGTATTTTAATAAAGTTTTTATTTTGGATCCTCTGATGTCCTGTTATGCATTATAATTTGACAGCAGCATTTTAAGTAATATCTAAATGCAGGCTAGGAAATCTTTAATTTTAATACAGGAACATGGTGACAGACAGACAAACCCCATTTTAATAGTCCCCTGCTTCATTCGAAAGGCGGGGAACAATTATCGAAACCTCCAACTAAGAATGAAATAAGGAATTAAACTTTGCTCCACGAAAACCAGAATTTATGAAACTAATTCCATACTTTCAGGAGAAAGGTCGCGAATCTGTTTTTCGGTCGCCTTTGATTATCTTCAGATTTTGACACCCACAAATGAATGCCATGATGTCATGTAACATTGTCTGCATTTCAGATGGAACACTAGATCTGAAATTATAATATAAAGTTCTGTATGTCAATTTCAAGCCCATTCTCAAAATATCCATTATAAAACATCCATTCGCACTATTTTCTTCCAATGTTGTTGAATCTGTGTTTTTCACATTAATAGATTGCCATGTCTGCATAATTAAAGATTATACACAGTGCGTCATTAATTTTTGAAATATTTTAACATAAAAAGTCATTCGCATTATTTTATTCAAAATCCAATGTTGATGGCAAGGCTAAGACAATATAAACATCATTATAATAACTAACGAGAACGGAAACTAAAAAATAATAAGATCTAAATTTCATAAGTTTGGGGACTATTTCATTGCGGTATGAAAATAGCTAGACGCCGTGCAAAATGAAAACACCAGAAAGCACAGTACTGTCATCACTTTAATTATCTAATATATTGCACAGTAATGTCCTAAAATACCAATAACGTCAGCGTTAAAGACTCTTTGTAACACGTGTTGTGGACTAATGAATAAGTGTGTTTAATTAATCATACGTCATGACAAGGAGAGAAGACGTTTCAGCCACAGGTTTGTCTTCAGAATCAAAGTGTGAATTGCACACATCGAATTTTTATTCTAGTTTCGCAATTAGTATTACTCTCAACACTTATAATGTAGGCCTACAACACACACCAGAATATCTAGAACTTTTGGCTAAGGCTGTCGATCGTTTAGCATACCAACGTGAGCTAAAAAGACACTTCAGAATTGTCTGGGAAGAGCATGATTTTATTTTTATGCAGTAAAAATAATCAGATTATATTATAGGCCTATATATACGTCTAATCCCCTAACCAGGAAGTAGGTCTACCAATATTTTATTCATTGGAAAAATATTGAACAGCCAAGGCCTAGTCATTCTGATGGGCCCAAAACTTCGCAGAAACACCACTGTCTGAGCAAAATTCTACCCCCTTGTAAAATATATAGGCCCTACCAGTAGCCTAGTGGCAATATATAGGGCTTATTGATAGTCTTAAACTGACAAGTTATAATTGTGTTGACAATTAGGCCTACATTCTATTGGTCAGATTTTGTACTTATATTTACCTCTCATTGTACATACTAGTAGACCCTACTGAAAACAATTTTTCAAATGTTCCACACAAACGAAAAAAGTTACCGGTACCTTTTTGAAAACAAGCATGACGCCATCACAGCCATCTTTGAATTGTAACATCAAAGTATGTCAGTTGATGTCAAAAAACAGTTGAGACAAAATTCATATCTATCGAACAGGCAGGGCTTTAGCCTAGTTTTTAAAGATTTCCAAACCCAATTGTCTGCAGGTGTTTAAATTTGGAAAGTCTGTACATACTACGTAGAGCCTTAGAGAATGGAATAAATATATAACAAATGTATTACAAAATATAATATAGTGTAATGTGGTTGTATCTTTCAGGTGGCACAAGTGGAAATGGAAATACAGGGTCAGAACCCCCTCCACCATCTTATGATGAAGCTATGAATTTACCTCAGACCTATCCCCCTCAACAACTCCCTTATCTTGCTCAACAACCCTCAGCCCCATACCCTCCTCAACATCCTACACAACCATCAGCCCCATGCAATGAAGAACTTCCGTACCCATCTCAACCACCTGTTATCTATCCACCTCAGCAACTGCCGTACCCCACCCACCCTACCTACCCCAACACTCCTACTGGAGCACCTGTCGTTTATCCTGTTGCTTATGCAAGCCCTGGCAATCCTGGTTATCCATATGGAAACCCTGTTGTTCCTGGCAACCCTAATTATCCTTATGGGAATCCTGTTGTTTCTGGCAACACAAGTAATCCTCCTGGTACACAAGTTTACAGCAATACACCATTGGTAAGATTGCTCATTAAACTAATAAAAATAAACATTGTTTATACACAACCCCGGGATCTAAGCATGGACCAGTAAGGACAGCATGCATATACACTTCCATTTAAACCGTAATTTCATCATTAATATTTTTATACACCTATATTTTCATGTGGACGAATTATGTTGTCTCCGCTGTTGGTCCTCTACTGGCTCTACAGATCACAGTTTGTATCCGATTGTTATAAACTTAAAATATATGTTTATGTGATATAAACTCTTGAAATATCTCAGTTCTTTTCCACATTGGACATTGGAATGTATCAGATGGTATACACTTTTATTTTTATGTTGTCTCCCTCGTGGGTTTGTTCACATTTGTTTGTGGACACTCTCTACAGATCACAATTTTTTATCTGATTTTGACGAAACTTAAAATATATATGTTCATATCACAAATATCTGGGTTCTTTTCGATCTAGGCTCGTATCAGAGTGTAATTTCGTGGAATATTGCCTCTGTTTGTTTGAAAATCATGTTTTTAGCTTCTGGACCATCTAGAGGTCACAATTTTTATCTGATTTTGATGAAACTTAAAATATTTTATCCTAATGATCTCAGTTCCTTTCGTTATTTATGCATATTTGATATTGTCCAGAAAATGCAAATGACGCACCGAGAATTTATCATTTATTGCATCATATGACATTTTATTGCCACTAATTCTTATGATGATTTATTTTTGGACAGGTGATGAACAATACTGGTCCGTTGAGTGCTTCGCAAACTGCCATGCTCCACAGAAAAAAGAAACTTATCCTGTTTAGTTTTTTTGTCATAATTTGTGTTATTGTTGTAATAATAATCTTATTCTAAACTGAATGGAACATACTAAAGATGGCAACAAAATAACTTATTGTGAATTTATGGAAGATCGACAGGGCTTTAATACAACACTATACCCAAGCACTAATCTGTACAGGCCATTGAATTTTACAGTTATATGTTGTGGTGGATCTAGAACAATTGGTTAGGTGGGTACCTTCGAGAAAAGTTTGCAAATTTGGGTTGTCTGTGGTGATTTGTGCCACATATCTGGACTTTAATAAAATATTCAGTTTCATTCAGCTACAACCTCACTATACTGCAACCAACATAAAGCTCAAGTTTACATGTTTCATAGAAACAGAATAATAAGTTATTTTTTTATAATTTTATTTGGGAGTGGGGGGTTTGGGTAGTGGGCCGTAAAGTGGTAGAGATCGATTATAGCCATGCTAGTTCTACCAGGTGTAAATTGAACCCATGGTATGGACCATATATAGCCTTATTGTGCAACGACGCTTATATAAAATGATACTTATACAAATTGGTTGGACAATATAGGCTAGACATACATCTAGTGTAGACTATATAGACCCTTACCTTATGGACACACTTATATAAAATGATTGTGGAATATATAGGGCAGAACATGTAACGGACACTTATGCATGAAATTAGTACAAAATGTGTCATGGAATGGAGTCTTATATTGTGCACAATTATTATAACTGAAGATACTGTCACAAAATTTGTACATTTTAAAATGAGAATCAGATATAGCAATGATAGTCAGTTACTAATGTTTAAAGGACAACATTGGTGCCAGTCATTATCACATATGTGATAGAGCTGGTTAAACACATTCCAAATATAATTTTATCTCAGAGATCATTGCTACGATAGCTGAGTAATACAGTTTTTCTGAATCGGAAGTGACGAACGCCAAAGGAAAACACGAGTCGCCTCTCTATATAACTGACTGATGTGACGAATGATAACGGATATACGGGTGAATTTCTGCTCACTAATAATTCCTTCGGAGACCAAAAGTTGTTATATGGGACTGTAAGAGGATACCTGACAATTCAATAAAGTAATTGAATGTCATTAGATAAGAGAACACGAGAAAAATAGAAATAGTCCGTACATTCCCTTGTTTATATTCATTCTATACCTTATAAAAACATGGTAATGCACAGACTTTTTCTGTTTTTCTTTCGTGTTCACTTATCTAGTGACAGTCAATTCTTTTTATGAATTGTCAGATATCCTTTCATAGTCTCACACAACAACTTTTGGTCTTGGAAGGAATTATTAGTGAGCAGAAATTCGCCTGTATATCCGTTATCATTCTTCACATCAGTCAGTTATATAGAGAGGCGACTCGTGTTTTCCTTTGGCGTTCGTCACTTCCGATTCAGAAAAACTGTATTACTCAGCTATCGTAGCAATGATCTCTGACATAAAATTATATTTGGAATGTGTTTAACCAGCTCTATCACATATGTGATAATGACTGGCGCCAATATTGTCCTTTAAGCTTGAATGTGCAATATAGTTGTGCAATCTAATATTTCTCCTAAATGCATAATATTATGCATTTTATAACCTTATATACCTGCATGAAATGTGAATGTATATTATTATCACCATGTGAGTTGGTTCATCTGTATACATAATTTATATATGTTGTTTACATTAATTAGATGAAGAAACCTATCGAATTTTAGAGTTATTACCTTTGCAAGCTCTTTAGTGTCCTGATCATTGTGTAGACTCTTGTGAAAGCTTGAGTAACAAAATTTATTATCCGATCTAGAAATTTATAAGTATTGTTCACATTAGTGTGCCGAAGAAGCGTGTTGAATTTAAAAAATTCTGTGTGTTTATTATTTCTAAAGTTATCTACCTTGCTCACTTTGTAGAATCTCGTTAAAGCTTTATCAACAACATTATCTTCCGATCTGCTTCTAATTTTTATTCATTTATTGTTGAGATTAAGTAAACGGAAGAATCTTATTACATTTATTATCCTTCAAGTGCTCTTATATAATTATTTTAGTTTTTTGTCTTGATTATTGTATATATGTACACGTTTTGATTTTTTAAAAATATATTATGACATTTTTAATTTTTAAAAAATTGTCCTTTCTTTTTCAAAAGTATTTTATTAAGCCAGATTGATATTAACTGTTTTATATACTCATTATAATGTAAACCTTTCAGATTTAGGTCAAAATAAAGTCTTGATTTGTGTTGATCTGTTATTCCAGTAATTATCTTAAACTTTAAGTTCTGATGCACCATTTTAGTGCTATAGATCATACAACATTGTAAAAGTTGGATCTCTATTAGGAATATCAGTTCCAATATGGTTCATTTCTGGTCACTATTTACAAAGATATATGGAATTGAAACTTATTGATCTTTTCTGCTTTGCTTTGTAATAAGCCTGCCACCATTTTGTTGTCTGCGAAAATTTATTGGTAGACCTGTTTTAAATCCGATTGAATCCAAGCCAGGACATTATCTAGCTTTAGTATTTTGATATTATTTCCTTAATTAAGTAATCAAACTGGGTACATTTTAACAGCTAAGCAGTTGGGAATTTGATATTTTCGCGAAAACTGCAAATGGCGTATCGTTACTTTAAGTAATCAACTTGAAAGTACAATTTTCTTTTTAAAGCGAGAATTTCATATTTTTTAGTTATATTTTTAAAATGTATTAAAATAAAGCCTTAAAATAGATGGTATCTATAAACAGTCCTACCTTGTTAAAGAATAATCCTATACTTCAATACTATCAGTTGAGAAATTGGCAAAAATATCATTTTCAACTTCAAACGTTTGAAGATAGCTATTCCATGGGGGGCAGGTAATTGTGTTATTATTTCCGGTGTGAATGGTTTTTAAGTGTGAGAATGATACCTATGATCGTATAGTAGTGAGTTGACAACCTATTAAGCAAAAGACATAGAAATAATTATGTTTTGACTTTCTTAGAAAATATGAAATTCTCGCTTTAATCTAGAGACCCTTGGTGGCTGAGTGAGTGAGGAGTTGGCTCACTAACCAGAAGGTCTGATCCCAGTGTTAACAGAGAAAGTTCGCCAGGGTTTTCTGGCGTGGTTCACCCTTATCAGAGGCCATCGTGCCAAGGGACAATGTATAGTCTTTCAGATTGGGGTAAACCATAGAACTACGTCAAAGAACCCATGATTCAAAATAAGAATCAGACGTAGGACCGCTGTCCAGGAAAAGTTTCCCTCATAGCACGCTGCTATGACGTACGCAGTCTTCATCAGCAAAGTCTGCACAGAACAGTAGAATATTTTAACATTTTAAAAGCCCATTTCATTTCATTCTAATCTAAAGCATGCCCTTAACATCAAGGCGAATCCTATTCAATTTAAAGAGTTAACCGCGCAAACCCCTACGACTTAAAGGATACTTCCTTTAAAGATACCTTCCCAGTTACAAACTGGGTGACTTGATGATATATTTGAACTAAAAACATATTCAAACTAATTAACCCATCAAAACTTTGTTTCAAATCCAGATCAAAACATTGTATTCGTGAGGAAATATCCCAAGCTAAGAAAATCTATTAAAAGAAGTCACGTAAAGGGTGCGAAGCCGAAGGATAATTCATTGCATATAAAAGACAATGTTGTCTTTAATCGTCTCCATTTATCATTTAGATTTAATCGTTTTGACACCCAAATATAGTCGTTTAATACACAAATCGTTTATTCGTTTTAATACACAAATCAAGCACTGCAGACGATGGTGATTTCCTATGATGCTGAAACTGGACAAACTAGAGGTCACAAATTTTATCCGATTTTGATGAAACTTACAGTGTCTACAACCCAAAGGTCTCGGTTCCTGTCGATATTGGCGCATATCGGACCGTAACTTCTTGGATTATGGCCCCTGATTGTACGAAAAATCACACTTTTAGCTTGTGGGCTTTCTAGGGGTCACAATTTTTATTGATTGTAAAAACCGTTCAAATTTACCACAGTTCGAATTCAGAGTTCAAATGGCCGCTCCCCTTTACCCAAATATTGTAAAAGCAGATAATACCCAGGGCGACCTTCGGATGGAAACTGTGGTCACGACTACGGTCTGAACAAGCACCCGAATGCAAATGGCCGGACCATTGGCTATTCAATATATCTGCGCCCATGTCAGTTGTTTCGCCTGCTATATTTTCTGCTATTTACTCATTTTTAAAACTATATTTCGATGATTGGGATGAAGAAATTCTTTTAAAACATTTTCTTACAACGCTGACTCCATCCGGGTTAACTGGTAACATGGATCATTTCACAAAGGTTTTTGTCCTGGGTGTTACCATGAACCCTGAAATACGTTCCATGGTGTAAATAACGCATTGGCAATTTTATGATATTTTCCAGACAAATCTACACCTTAAAAGGGCTGATTCTTGTTATAATTACTGTGTTGTCATTGTTTAAAGATTTGACAAGATGTGTGCATTGATTGTTTATTACCGTGACCACTGCACTGGTATATACGAGCCTTAGCCTCAATTCACCATCATTAAATGGCCGAACCGTTTTTATGTGGTAAAAATCTCGAGCATCCGGTAACATCAAGAGTTGATGATATTCTTGTCATGTTAATAAATGTCTAGTTAATAATTTATATAACATTTGAGGCCAAAAGAAAGATCTGTAATAGGCATATTTAATAATTTATATAACATTTGAGGCCAAAAGAAAGATCTGCAATAGGCATATTTAATGATTTATATAACATTTGAGGCCAAAAGAAAAATCTGCAATAGGCATATTTAATGATTTATATAACATTTGAGGCCAAAAGAAAGACCTGCAATAGGCATTTTTAATGATTTATATAACATTTGAGGCCAAAAGAATGACCTGCAATAGAATGTAGCTCTTGAATAATGCCCCTTTAAGCCTCTGTTAGTAAATGTATGTACATGTTGATGTGCATGTTTTACAGACATATGCATGGGCCTATACATGTAAATATAGTTGTTTCTTTTTTTGTTGTTGTTGTTTATTTTTTTATTAGCCATTGTCATTATGTTCATCATGTATGTAATGTTTTGTTTATATTTGTATGTTGCCTCTAATCGGGTGTTTAGATACAATACCAGCGGCTGCCAGGCAGGATACGCCCACATTTTCGACAGATGGAAAGAAAGCGATTTTTCCTGCAATCAAGGGCCATAATTCAGGAAATTACAATTCGATATGCGCGAATATTAAAAGGAACCGAGATCTTTGTGTTATAAACTTACATTTCAAGTTTCATCAAAATCGGATAAAAATTGTGACCTCTATAGGGTCCACAACCTTGATATACCATATTTTTATGCTATTTGAGAACGAAGGGCGGCCATTTTGTCTGTTAGTTTTGGGCTGATTTTCACGAAATTCGAACTCAGTCGTCCTTAGGGTGTAACGGTGATATAAAAATACGGTTTTTTAAATCGGATAAAAATTATGACCTCTATAGGGTCCACAAGCTAAAAACGCGATTTTTCATACAATCAGGGGCCATAATTCAGCAAGTTAGGTTGCGATATGCACGAATATCGAAAGGAACCGAGATCTTTGGGTTATAAACTTACATGTCAAGTTTCAACAAAATCGGATAAAAATTGTGACCTCTATAAGGTCCACAACCTTGATATACCATATTTTTACGCTATTTGAGAACGAACGGCGGCCATTTTGTCTGTCAGTTTTGGGCCGATTTTCACTAAATTCGAACTCAGCTTACTTAGGGTTTAACGGTGATATAATAATACGGTTTTTAAAATCGGATAAAAATTATGACCTCTATAGGATCCACAAGCTAAAAACGCGATTTTTCGTACAATCAGGGCCCACAACTCATGAAGTTACGGTCCGATATGCGCAAATATCGAATGGAACCGAGATCTTTGGGTTATAATCATACATTTCAAGTTTAAACTAAATCGGATAAAAATTGTGACCTCTACGGTGTTCACAAGCTAAAAACGTGATTTTTCGTACCACCAGGGGCCATAATCCATGAAGTTACAGTCCGACACATGCCAATATCAAAAGGAACTGAGATCTTAGGGTGATAAACCTATTTCAAGTTTCATTGAAATCGGATAAAAATTGGAGGGTCTAGAGCACAAGTGATCTAACTACCAACCATTTTAGTTGGTTGTTAGATCACTTGTGCTCTAGACCCTCCAATTGTGACCTGCAGACTGTTCATAAACAATTGTGGACGGACGGACGGACAGGGGCGACGACAATATACGTCCACATGAAAATGTGGGCGTATAAAAAACTAAGATGGTAAGTAAAATAAATCTAGAACAAATAAAAATAAGTGGGGGTGCCCAAGTTCAGATTTTGTCGTTGATACCGTGTGGTTGAAAAGTTTTTGATCTAATAATCCAATGTAATTCAATTGTGCGTCTGTTGGTTGTGGAAGTGTATAACTCAGGGTCTGAGCCCAGTTGTTTAATTATTTGGTAGTCAAGGTCTCGACTAGAATGTCTCGGTAAGTTGAAGTGAGAGGCGAGTGGGGTGTCTCTCTTGTGGGTAATGTCAGCAAAGTGTTCTTTCAGCCTAACGCGGAACAATCTTTTCGTTTCACCTGTGTACTGCTTATGGCAGAGCCTACATGTGAGAAGGTAGATGACATTCTTACTATGGCAAGTCCACTGGTTGTGGCATTTGTACGTTTTGCCGGTTTGGGTCGATCGGAAGGTGGTTTTAAGTTGGAGTGTATGGCAATATAGACAGTTAGGTGAGTTACATATAGAGTCTAAATAAGCAAGGCTTTTCCCACTAACTTGAGGTTTATGTATGGGATTTTTGATAGTTGCTGAAGTTAATAGATCTTTTAGCGAGGGGTTGCGTCTAAAGGCGGTGAGGCAAGGTAAGGGGAATGCTTTGAGGCAGTCCTGGGAGCTATGGAGAATATGCCAGTTGTCCTTAATGATTTTGCTGATATGTACCGAAGTGGGGTTGAAATTCGTAATGAACACTGGACGTTTCTGAGTGTCGGCGGTGATTTTGTTTCTGAGGAGGTTTATCCTCTGGATTGAATCGGCTTTGTTTCTATTGGTTTTAATAATATCTCTAGGGTAACCCCGTTGGAGATAGTAATGTTCCAGTTTGTCAGCATGTTTGATATAATCAGAGTTGTATGTGCAGATACGTTTGATTCTTAGAAATTGGCTGTACGGTCCCTTACGTTTGATGTGTGACGGATGACAAGAGGTGTAGGATAGGTAAGAGTGTGTGTCTGTGGGTTTACAGTATAGGTCAAAGGAAAGTTTCTTAGTTTCACCGTTAAAGCTTACCATAGTGTCTAGGAAAGGCACTTTAAGAGTGGAGTATTCAGCTGTGAACTTGATAGTTTTGTGAAAGGTGTCTGAAGAGTTCAATACGAACGAAACTAGTAACTTAAAAAACCAGGGATAACTAGTAGATCGCCCTTTTCTTTCTAAAATAAATCTATTTTATTTGTTCATTTGATATGTATATAGTCATTGATATAAGTTGATAAGAAATATATACCTTTACCGATACCTTTGTTGCTATGGACGGGTATACTGCACGTCTCTATATTAAAGATCATATGGCAAGTGGGTATCAAAATTAATAATGTTCGCTTTTAGCGCTAGTCAGATGATCGGTGAAAATATATAAAATAATAGAAAAGAAATATGTTTTAAAAAAAGCCTCTTATTAAAATATGTAAATTGTTAATATTATAAACATTATTACGACTAAAATTAATAAAATTTTATGGGTAAATATTTAAACATCTTTTATGTACAAAAATAATATTAATGGCCTGCCGCCCCCCCCCCCCCCATTTTGGGCACCAAATGCTGGGAAAATTTGGGCACCCAGTTGTATAAAAAAATATTGTGTTCTTGAATGTGTCCAATTTAACAGCGAATTTATTATTATTATGTAACATATTATGTAACATATTATGTAACATACTAAGAACCTAACGCCTATGCCTAAAAATGAAATGTACATGCAAATCACTGTTATACCTTGATCCAGGAAGATGCGTTATATTTTGAAAACATTGATTATAGCAATTTTTCTTTTATGTTCACAATGAATTTAATATCTCTCTAAACATTCACATAAATAAAGATGGTTATAATAATTAGGGTTTTGCGCGTGTGTGTGCTCGATCGGTTGATAATTTTTTTAGATTTTATCAAAGTAGTCTGAAACTTTTTTAATCGTTGTTTTACAGTTGGTGACTCTAGGCTTTTTATTCTCACCAACTTTCTCGCTAAATAACAAATCAATTCCACCACCCGATGGTCGGCTGTGGGCTCTTAACAAATCATCGTAATCGAGATTAGCTTTTACCAAATTATTCTTCATATACTGGGTTATAATTTTCTCTTTAACTAAAGGCTGTAACGAACAGGCACAAACCACTGACCTCCAAGAAAATAACGATTTCTGGATTTCAGGATCCGATTTTACGATTTCGTATACTTTTCTGGTCAGTTGTACGTCTGATAAGGCATCATGCAATGGGGATCTAGGCTCTTTAATATATTTTTCATTTAATTTGTCAAGACTGTAACTTTCAAGTCCCGGGTAAACCTTTTTATATACCAGATAGGTATCGATAAAGCCCTTAATAGCGGAGGAAAATTCCTCCATCATTTCGTTACGATATACAGCATGATATAAAACTTTACAATCGAAGTTCTTAATATTATGTCCAACAAGTTCGGAACCATTTCCATCCGCAGATATGAAACGACAGAATTCTTCCAAGGCCTCTTTAACACCTACACAAACTACCTCCTCCTCTCCGCTTCTCATAACACCATCTTTATACGTTATTCCATTTACTTTGGATGCCCCCAACAAAATCTTTCTTTTTGGACGAACGTACATTTCAAACTTTTCTTCACCCCGAACTGCGCCTATTTGTATAATACAACATGTAACCGAACACAATTTGGCGACCTATTCGGCTAGCGACCTATTCGACCGATCCAGCTGGCAACCTGTTCGTTGGCAACCTGTTCAGAATAAATTCAACAGTCGCCCAAACTCAACTATTTTTATCAACCAATCAAATCCAACGTTACGTCTATCAAATGAAAGTAGAATACATGTATATTATTATTTATCCATTCCTTTAGCTCAGAATAGAGATGTAATTTCTCATTATCTTACAAAATTCTGGACATCCAACTAAATATATTCCGAAAGTTAATTAAATAAGCTTTCCAAATATTATTATTAAACGTCGGCACAGTCATTAAAGGGGTGCACTCTCATCCTAAACATGGCCAATTTTAAAAAAAAAATTAAAGGGAAAGACCGTTAATATCCCGTGTCAAAATTCAGACCATCCTACTAAATTCTGAGGATCAAACTAAATATATTCTAAAAGGTAATTGAATAAGCTTTTCCAAATATTATTAGTAAATGTTGGCACAATCATATTAAAGGGGTGCGCTCTCAACCTGAACATAGCCCATTTTTCAATATTTTAAAGTGAAAGAACGGTAATATTCCGAGTCAAAATTCGGATCATCGTACAAAATTATGAGCACCCGGCTATATATATTCTGAAAGGTAATTGAATAAGATTTCTAAATATTATTAGTAAAAGTTGGCACAATCATATTAAAGGGGTGCGCTCTCATCCTAAACGTCACCAATTTTTCAATATTTTAAAGTGAAAGAACGGAAATTGGCTATGTTCAGGTTGAGAGCGCGCCCCTTTAATATGATTGTGCCAACTTTTACTAATAATATACTATTCAAAAAAAGTAGGGGATATTTGATTTTGGGGGCATAATACTAAAATATGCAAATGACTACGAAAAAAGTCACTATAGAATCTAACAGAAGAAACATTTCCAGTTACATGTGACGCCCAAACGCACCAATAGCTACCGCATGGAATGCAGGTGATGCCTGGGATCATCATGGGGGTCCAACCCAAGATTTGCACGACTCTGACTTTGAATGTTACAGTCATTGTGGCATTGAATTCCAGGGTGGAAACATCAGTTTAATTGTTTTAGTGACCAGAAAACAAATTTTGATATGCGTCGGCTTACCCAAAATACAAGGTTACGTGCCCTTGGCATGCTACAGATCGGCACAACACAGGCGGTTGTGGCGCGGACGATGAATGTTTCTCAGTCTGTCATAAGCAGGCTATGGTCCAGATACCGTGATACACAATCTGTACAGGACAGACCACGCTCAGGTCGACCAAGGGCGACAACTCAAGCCCAGGATCGATTTATCCGTACCTTGGCCTTGAGAAATCGTGTCATCACAGCAAATCAGATCAGCGCTCGTCTTCAAACAGACACTGGTGTGAGAGTGAGTGGCCAGACGATTCGGAATCGACTGCATAGGGGTCACCTTCGCGCCCGACGTCCTCGCGTGATCCCTTGTTTGAGAGATCATCACATTCAGGCAAGACGTCGTTGGTGTAGGGATCGTCAACACTGGGATAATCGACGCTGGAGCAATGTGATGTTTTCAGATGAGTCAAGGTTCACTGTTGATTTTTTGGACAGACGTAGGAGGGTGTGGCGTCGTCGAAACGAGCGCTTCCAAGACGTTAACGTCATCAGACATGATCGATTTGGGGGTGGTTCTGTTATGGTGTGGGGAGGCATCACTGTTGCTGGAAGAACGGCTTTACATGTTGTTGCAGGGCGTGTTACAGGCCAGTACTACCGGGACAACATCTTGGCAGTCCATGTTGTGCCGTTCGCACGACGTCATGGCCCCCGTTTCATCTTCCAGGATGACAACGCAAGATGTCACAGGGCCAGGATCGTTACAGGTTACCTCCAACAACAGAACATCACCACATTACCTTGGCCAGCATTGAGTCCCGACCTCTCCCCCATCGAGCATGTCTGGGACATGCTTGGACAGAGGTTACGTCAACGTCAACAACGTCCTGCCAATGTCCAAGAACTTGCTGCTGCGTTGCAACAGGAATGGGACAATCTGGACCAAAATGACCTTAGACGTCTCATTAGGAGTATGCCACGTCGGATCAATGCTTGTTTGGCAAACAGAGGAGGATTTACCCGTTACTGACTTGGTTGTGATGCTGTGGTAACTTTGCTGTTTGACCCCGGGTATCATTTTACCCTTATAATGGTCAGTCTGTGCCTTACTTAGTCTAACGATCATTTGGAATAAATCGATGAATGTGAACTTCATTTCATTTTGTCATTTGTTTCTTCGTCAGTTTCATTAGGTGACTTTAATAACACTTAAAAATCAAATATCCCCTACTTTTTTTGAATAGTATATTTGTAAAGCTTATTCTATTACCTTTCAGAATATATATAGCTGGATGCTCAGAATTTTGTACGATGATCCGAATTTCGACTTCGAAACAAATACCGGCCTATCTTTACGTTTAGAATATTGAAAAATTGGCTATGTTCAGAATATATATAGATGGATGCTCAGAATTTTGTACGATGGTCAGAATTTTTACTCGGAATATTATCGTTCTTTCACTTTAAAATATTGAAAAATTGGCGACGTTTAGGATGAGAGCGAGCGCACCCCTTTAATATGATTGTGCCAACTTTAACTAATAATATTTATGAAGCTTATTCAATTACCTTTCAGAATATTTATAGCTGGATGTTCAGAATTTTGTACGATGATACTAATTTTGACTCGGAATATTATCGTTCTTTCACTTTAAAATATTGAATAATTGGCGACGTTTAGGATTAGAGCGCACCCCTTTAATATGATTGTGCCAACTTTTACTAATATTATTTAGAAAGCTTATTCAATAACATTTCAGAATATATATAGCTGGATGCCTAGAATTGTGTACGATGATCCGAATTTCGACTTCGAAAAAAATACCGGCCTATCTTTGCATTTAGAATATTGAAAAAAGGGCTATGTTCAGGTTGAGAGCGCGCCCCTTTAAGATGATTGTGCCAACTTTTACTAATAATATTTGGAAAGCTTATTCAATTACCTTTCAGAATATATATAGCTAGATGCTCAGAATTTTGTACGATGGTCCGAATTTTGACTCGGAATATTACCGTTCTTTCACTTTAAAATATTGAAAAATTGTCGACGTTTAGGATGAGAGCGCATCCCTTTAATATGATTGTGCCATATTTTACTCAGTATATTTGGAAAGCTTATTTAATCACCTTTTAGAATATATATAGCTGGATGCTCAGAATTTTGTACGATGGTCCGAATTTTGACTCGGAATATTACCGTTCTTTCACTTTTAAAAATATTTAAAAATAGACGATGTTTAGGATGAGAGCGCACCCCTTTAATATGATTGTGCCAACTTTTACTGATAATATTTAGAAAGCTTATTCAATTACCTTTCAGATTATATATAGCTGGATTCTCATAATTTTGTACAATGATCCGAATTTCGACTTCGAAAAAAATACCGGCCTATCTTTGCATTTAGAATATTGAAAAAAGGGCTATGTTCAGGTTGAGAGCGCGCCCCTTTAATATGATTGTGCCAACTTTTACTAATAATATTTGGAAAGCTTATTCAATTACCTTTTAGAATATATATAGCTAGATGCTCAGAATTTTGTTTGTACGATGGTCCGAATTTTGACTCAGAATATTACCGTTCTTTCACTTTAAAATATTGAAAAATTGTCGACGTTTAGGATGAGAGCGCACCCCTTTAATATGATTGTGCCATATTTTACTAAGTATATTTGGAAAGCTTATTTAATCACCTTTTAGAATATATATAGCTGGATGCTCAGAATTTTGTACGATGGTCCGAATTTTGACTCGGAATATTACCGTTCTTTCACTTTAAAATATTGAAAAATTGGCGACGTTTAGGATGAGAGCGCACCCCTTTCATATGATTGTGCCAACTTTTACTAATAATCTTTAGAAAGCTTGTTCAATTATCGTTCAGAATATATATAGCTACATGCTCAGAATTTTGTATGATGATCCGAATTTTGACTTCGAAAAAAAATACAGGTCTATCTTTACATTTAGAATATTGAAAAATTGGCTTTATTCAGGTTGAGAGCGCGCCCCATTAATATGATTGTGCCAACTTTTACTAATAATATTTGGAAAGCTTATTCAATCACCTTTCAGAATATGTATAGCTGGATGCTCAGAATTTTGTACGATGGTTCTAATTTTGACTCGGAATATTACCGTTCTTTCACTTTAAAAATATTGAAAAATGGACGACGTTTAGGATGAGAGCGCACCCCTTTAATATAATTGTGCCAACTTTTACTAATAATATTTAGAAAGCTTATTCAATTACCTTTCAGAATATATATAGCTGGATTCTCAGAATTTTGTACAATGATCCGAATTTCGACTTCGAAAAAAATACCGGCCTATCTTTGCATTTAGAATATTGAAAAATTGATTATGTTCAGGTTGAGAGCGCGCCCCTTTAATATGATTGTGCCAACTTCTACTAATAATATTTGGAAAGCTTATTCAATTACCTTTTAGAATATATACTATTCAAAAAATGTAGGGGATATTTGATTTTTAAGTGTTATTAAAGTCACCTAATGAAACTGACGAAGAAACAAATGACAAAATGAAATGAAGTTCACATTCATCGATTTATTCCAAATGATCGTTAGACTAAGTAAGGCACAGACTGACCATTATAAGGGTAAAATGATACCCGGGGTCAAACAGCAAAGTTACCACAGCATCACAACCAAGTCAGTAACGGGTAAATCCTCCTCTGTTTGCCAAACAAGCATTGATCCGACGTGGCATACTCCTAATGAGACGTCTAAGGTCATTTTGGTCCAGATTGTCCCATTCCTGTTGCAACGCAGCAGCAAGTTCTTGGACATTGGCAGGACGTTGTTGACGTTAACGAAACCTCTGTCCAAGCATGTCCCAGACATGCTCGATGGGGGAGAGGTCGGGACTCAGTGCTGGCCAAGGTAATGTGGTGATGTTCTGTTGTTGGAGGTAACCTGTAACGATCCTGGCCCTGTGACATCTTGCGTTGTCATCCTGGAAGATGAAACGGCGGCCATGACGTCGTGCGAACGGCACAACATGGACTGCCAAGATGTTGTCCCGGTAGTACTGGCCTGTAACACGCCCTGCAACAACATGTAAAGCCGTTCTTCCAGCAACAGTGATGCCTCCCCACACCATAACGAAACCACCCCCAAATCGATCATGTCTGATGACGTTAACGTCTTGGAAGCGCTCGTTTCGACGACGCCACATCCTCCTACGTCTGTCCAAAAAATCAACAGTGAACCTTGACTCATCTGAAAACATCACATTGCTCCAGCGTCGATTATCCCAGTGTTGACGATCCCTACACCAACGACGTCTTGCCTGAATGTGATGATCTCTCAAACAAGGGATCACGTGAGGACGTCGGGCGCGAAGGTGACCCCTATGCAGTCGATTCCGAATCGTCTGGCCACTTACTCTCACACCAGTGTCTGTTTGAAGACGAGCGCTGATCTGATTTGCTGTGATGACACGATTTCTCAAGGCCAAGGTACGGATAAATCGATCCTGGGCTTGAGTTGTCGCCCTTGGTCGACCTGAGCGTGGTCTGTCCTGTACAGATTGTGTATCACGGTATCTGGACCATAGCCTGCTTATGACAGACTGAGAAACATTCATCGTCCGCGCCACAACCGCCTGTGTTGTGCCGATCTGTAGCATGCCAAGGGCACGCAACCTTTCATTTTGGGTAAGCCGACGCATATCAAAATTTGTTTTCTGGTCACTAAAACAATTAAACTGATGTTTCCACCCTGGAATTCAATGCCACAATGACTGTAACAAATCTTGGGTTGGACCCCCATGATGATCCCAAGCATCACCTGCATTCCATGCGGTAGCTATTGGTGCGTTTGGGCGTCACATGTAACTGGAAATGTTTCTTCTGTTAGGTTCTATAGTCACTTTTTTCGTAGTCATTTGCATATTTTAGTATTATGCCCCCAAAATCAAATATCCCCTACTTTTTTTGAATAGTATATATAGCTAGATGCTCAGAATTTTGTACGATGGTCCGAATTTTGACTCGGAATATTACCGTTCTTTCACTTTAAAATATTGAAAAATTGTCGACGTTTAGAATGAGAGCGCACCCCTTTAATATGATTGTGCCATGTTTTACTAAGTATATTTGGAAAGCTCATTTAATCACCTTTTAGAATATATATAGCTGGGTGCTCAGAATTTTGTACGATGGCCCGAATTTTGACTCGGAATATTACCGTTCTTTCACTTTAAAATATTGAAAAATTGGCGACGTTTAGGATGAGAGCGCACCCCTTTAATATGATTGTGCCAACTTTTACTAATAATATTTAGAAAGCTTATTCAATTATCTTTCAGAATATATATAGCTAGATGCTCAGAATTTTGTACGATGATCGGAATTTGGACTTCGAAAAAAATACAGGTCTATTTTTACATTTAGAATATTGAAAAATTGGCTATGTTCAGGTTGAGAGCGCGCCCCTTTAATATCATTGTGTCAACTTCTACTAATAATATTTGGAAAGCTTATCCAATTACCTTTCAGAATATATATAGCTGGATGCTCAGAATTTTGTACGATGGTTCTAATTTTGACTCGGAATATTACCGTACTTTCACTTTAAAATATTGAAAAATGGGCTATGTTCAGGTTGAGAGCGCGCCCCTTTAATATCATTGTGCCAACTTTTACTAATATTATTTGGAAAGCTTATTCAATTACCTTTTAGAATATATATTGCTGGATGCTCAGAATTTTGTACGATGATCCGAATTTCGACTTCGAAAAACATACCGGCCTATCTTTGCATTTAGAATATTGAAAAATTGATTATGTTCAGGTTGAGAGCGCGCCCCTTTAATATGATTGTGCCAACTTTTACTAACAATGTTTGGAAAGCTTATTCAATTACCTTTCAGAATATATCTGGATGCTCAGAATTTTGTACGATGGTCCGAATTTTGACTCGGAATATTACCGTTCTTTCACTTTAAAATATTGAAAAATTGTCGACGTTTAGAATGAGAGCGCACCCCTTTAATATGATTGTGCCATGTTTTACTAAGTATATTTGGAAAGCTTATTTAATCACCTTTTAGAATATATATAGCTGGATGCTCAGAATTTTGTACGATGGTCAGAATTTTGACTCGGAATATTACCGTTCTTTCACTTTAAAATATTGAAAAATTGGCGACGTTTAGGATGAGAGCGCACCCCTTTAATATGATTGTGCCAACTTTTACTAATAATATTTAGAAAGCTTATTCAATTATCATTCAGAATATATATAGCTAGATGCTCAGAATTTTGTACGATGATCGGAATTCGGACTTCGAAAAAAATACAGGTCTATTTTTACATTTAGAATATTGAAAAATTGCCTATGTTCAGGTTGAGAGCGCGCCCCTTTAATATCATTGTGTCAACTTTTACTAATAATATTTGGAAAGCTTATCCAATTACCTTTCAGAATATATATAGCTGGATGCTCAGAATTTTGTACGATGGTTCTAATTTTGACTCGGAATATTACCGTACTTTCACTTTAAAATATTGAAAAATGGGCTATGTTCAGGTTGAGAGCGCGCCCCTTTAATATGATTGTGCCAACTTTTACTAATATTATTTGGAAGGCTTATTCAATTACCTTTTAGAATATATATAGCTGGATGCTCAGAATTTTGTACGATGATCCGAATTTCGACTTCGAAAAACATACCGGCCTATCTTTGCATTTAGAATATTGAAAAATTGATTATGTTCAGGTTGAGAGCGCGCCCCTTTAATATGATTGTGCCAACTTTTACTAACAATATTTGGAAAGCTTATTCAATTACCTTTCAGAATATATCTGGATGCTCAGAATTTTGTACGATGGTCCGAATTTTGACTCGGAATATTACCGTTCTTTCACTTTAAAATATTGAAAAATTGTCGACGTTTAGGATGAGAGCGCACCCCTTTAATATGATTGTGCCATGTTTTACTAAGTATATTTGGAAAGCTTATTTAATCACCTTTTAGAATATATATAGCTGGATGCTCAGAATTTTGTACGATGGTCAGAATTTTGACTCGGAATATTACCGTTCTTTCACTTTAAAATATTGAAAAATTGGCGACGTTTAGGATGAGAGCGCACCCCTTTAATATGATTGTGCCAACTTTTACTAATAATATTTAGAAAGCTTATTCAATTATCATTCAGAATATATATAGCTAGATGCTCAGAATTTTGTACGATGATCGGAATTTGGACTTCGAAAAAAATACAGGTCTATTTTTACATTTAGAATATTGAAAAATTGGCTATGTTCAGGTTGAGAGCGCGCCCCTTTAATATCATTGTGTCAACTTTTACTAATAATATTTGGAAAGCTTATCCAATTACCTTTCAGAATATATATAGCTGGATGCTCAGAATTTTGTACGATGGTCCGAATTTTGACTCGGAATATTACCGTTCTTTCACTTTTAAAAATATTTAAAAATAGACGATGTTTAGGATGAGAGCGCACCCCTTTAATATGATTGTGCCAACTTTTACTGATAATATTTAGAAAGCTTATTCAATTACCTTTCAGATTATATATAGCTGGATTCTCATAATTTTGTACAATGATCCGAATTTCGACTTCGAAAAAAATACCGGCCTATCTTTGCATTTAGAATATTGAAAAAAGGGCTATGTTCAGGTTGAGAGCGCGCCCCTTTAATATGATTGTGCCAAATTTTACTAATAATATTTGGAAAGCTTATTCAATTACCTTTTAGAATATATATAGCTAGATGCTCAGAATTTTGTTTGTACGATGGTCCGAATTTTGACTCAGAATATTACCGTTCTTTCACTTTAAAATATTGAAAAATTGTCGACGTTTAGGATGAGAGCGCACCCCTTTAATATGATTGTGCCATATTTTACTAAGTATATTTGGAAAGCTTATTTAATCACCTTTTAGAATATATATAGCTGGATGCTCAGAATTTTGTACGATGGTCCGAATTTTGACTCGGAATATTACCGTTCTTTCACTTTAAAATATTGAAAAATTGGCGACGTTTAGGATGAGAGCGCACCCCTTTCATATGATTGTGCCAACTTTTACTAATAATCTTTAGAAAGCTTGTTCAATTATCGTTCAGAATATATATAGCTACATGCTCAGAATTTTGTATGATGATCCGAATTTTGACTTCGAAAAAAAATACAGGTCTATCTTTACATTTAGAATATTGAAAAATTGGCTTTATTCAGGTTGAGAGCGCGCCCCATTAATATGATTGTGCCAACTTTTACTAATAATATTTGGAAAGCTTATTCAATCACCTTTCAGAATATGTATAGCTGGATGCTCAGAATTTTGTACGATGGTTCTAATTTTGACTCGGAATATTACCGTTCTTTCACTTTAAAAATATTGAAAAATGGACGACGTTTAGGATGAGATCGCACCCCTTTAATATAATTGTGCCAACTTTTACTAATAATATTTAGAAAGCTTATTCAATTACCTTTCAGAATATATATAGCTGGATTCTCAGAATTTTGTACAATGATCCGAATTTCGACTTCGAAAAAAATACCGGCCTATCTTTGCATTTAGAATATTGAAAAATTGATTATGTTCAGGTTGAGAGCGCGCCCCTTTAATATGATTGTGCCAACTTCTACTAATAATATTTGGAAAGCTTATTCAATTACCTTTTAGAATATATACTATTCAAAAAATGTAGGGGATATTTGATTTTTAAGTGTTATTAAAGTCACCTAATGAAACTGACGAAGAAACAAATGACAAAATGAAATGAAGTTCACATTCATCGATTTATTCCAAATGATCGTTAGACTAAGTAAGGCACAGACTGACCATTATAAGGGTAAAATGATACCCGGGGTCAAACAGCAAAGTTACCACAGCATCACAACCAAGTCAGTAACGGGTAAATCCTCCTCTGTTTGCCAAACAAGCATTGATCCGACGTGGCATACTCCTAATGAGACGTCTAAGGTCATTTTGGTCCAGATTGTCCCATTCCTGTTGCAACGCAGCAGCAAGTTCTTGGACATTGGCAGGACGTTGTTGACGTTAACGAAACCTCTGTCCAAGCATGTCCCAGACATGCTCGATGGGGGAGAGGTCGGGACTCAGTGCTGGCCAAGGTAATGTGGTGATGTTCTGTTGTTGGAGGTAACCTGTAACGATCCTGGCCCTGTGACATCTTGCGTTGTCATCCTGGAAGATGAAACGGCGGCCATGACGTCGTGCGAACGGCACAACATGGACTGCCAAGATGTTGTCCCGGTAGTACTGGCCTGTAACACGCCCTGCAACAACATGTAAAGCCGTTCTTCCAGCAACAGTGATGCCTCCCCACACCATAACGGAACCACCCCCAAATCGATCATGTCTGATGACGTTAACGTCTTGGAAGCGCTCGTTTCGACGACGCCACATCCTCCTACGTCTGTCCAAAAAATCAACAGTGAACCTTGTCTCATCTGAAAACATCACATTGCTCCAGCGTCGATTATCCCAGTGTTGACGATCCCTACACCAACGACGTCTTGCCTGAATGTGATGATCTCTCAAACAAGGGATCACGTGAGGACGTCGGGCGCGAAGGTGACCCCTATGCAGTCGATTCCGAATCGTCTGGCCACTTACTCTCACACCAGTGTCTGTTTGAAGACGAGCGCTGATCTGATTTGCTGTGATGACACGATTTCTCAAGGCCAAGGTACGGATAAATCGATCCTGGGCTTGAGTTGTCGCCCTTGGTCGACCTGAGCGTGGTCTGTCCTGTACAGATTGTGTATCACGGTATCTGGACCATAGCCTGCTTATGACAGACTGAGAAACATTCATCGTCCGCGCCACAACCGCCTGTGTTGTGCCGATCTGTAGCATGCCAAGGGCACGCAACCTTTCATTTTGGGTAAGCCGACGCATATCAAAATTTGTTTTCTGGTCACTAAAACAATTAAACTGATGTTTCCACCCTGGAATTCAATGCCACAATGACTGTAACAAATCTTGGGTTGGACCCCCATGATGATCCCAAGCATCACCTGCATTCCATGCGGTAGCTATTGGTGCGTTTGGGCGTCACATGTAACTGGAAATGTTTCTTCTGTTAGGTTCTATAGTCACTTTTTTCGTAGTCATTTGCATATTTTAGTATTATGCCCCCAAAATCAAATATCCCCTACTTTTTTTGAATAGTATATATAGCTAGATGCTCAGAATTTTGTACGATGGTCCGAATTTTGACTCGGAATATTACCGTTCTTTCACTTTAAAATATTGAAAAATTGTCGACGTTTAGAATGAGAGCGCACCCCTTTAATATGATTGTGCCATGTTTTACTAAGTATATTTGGAAAGCTCATTTAATCACCTTTTAGAATATATATAGCTGGGTGCTCAGAATTTTGTACGATGGCCCGAATTTTGACTCGGAATATTACCGTTCTTTCACTTTAAAATATTGAAAAATTGGCGACGTTTAGGATGAGAGCGCACCCCTTTAATATGATTGTGCCAACTTTTACTAATAATATTTAGAAAGCTTATTCAATTATCTTTCAGAATATATATAGCTAGATGCTCAGAATTTTGTACGATGATCGGAATTTGGACTTCGAAAAAAATACAGGTCTATTTTTACATTTAGAATATTGAAAAATTGGCTATGTTCAGGTTGAGAGCGCGCCCCTTTAATATCATTGTGTCAACTTCTACTAATAATATTTGGAAAGCTTATCCAATTACCTTTCAGAATATATATAGCTGGATGCTCAGAATTTTGTACGATGGTTCTAATTTTGACTCGGAATATTACCGTACTTTCACTTTAAAATATTGAAAAATGGGCTATGTTCAGGTTGAGAGCGCGCCCCTTTAATATCATTGTGCCAACTTTTACTAATATTATTTGGAAAGCTTATTCAATTACCTTTTAGAATATATATTGCTGGATGCTCAGAATTTTGTACGATGATCCGAATTTCGACTTCGAAAAACATACCGGCCTATCTTTGCATTTAGAATATTGAAAAATTGATTATGTTCAGGTTGAGAGCGCGCCCCTTTAATATGATTGTGCCAACTTTTACTAACAATGTTTGGAAAGCTTATTCAATTACCTTTCAGAATATATCTGGATGCTCAGAATTTTGTACGATGGTCCGAATTTTGACTCGGAATATTACCGTTCTTTCACTTTAAAATATTGAAAAATTGTCGACGTTTAGAATGAGAGCGCACCCCTTTAATATGATTGTGCCATGTTTTACTAAGTATATTTGGAAAGCTTATTTAATCACCTTTTAGAATATATATAGCTGGATGCTCAGAATTTTGTACGATGGTCAGAATTTTGACTCGGAATATTACCGTTCTTTCACTTTAAAATATTGAAAAATTGGCGACGTTTAGGATGAGAGCGCACCCCTTTAATATGATTGTGCCAACTTTTACTAATAATATTTAGAAAGCTTATTCAATTATCATTCAGAATATATATAGCTAGATGCTCAGAATTTTGTACGATGATCGGAATTCGGACTTCGAAAAAAATACAGGTCTATTTTTACATTTAGAATATTGAAAAATTGGCTATGTTCAGGTTGAGAGCGCGCCCCTTTAATATCATTGTGTCAACTTTTACTAATAATATTTGGAAAGCTTATCCAATTACCTTTCAGAATATATATAGCTGGATGCTCAGAATTTTGTACGATGGTTCTAATTTTGACTCGGAATATTACCGTACTTTCACTTTAAAATATTGAAAAATGGGCTATGTTCAGGTTGAGAGCGCGCCCCTTTAATATGATTGTGCCAACTTTTACTAATATTATTTGGAAAGCTTATTCAATTACCTTTTAGAATATATATAGCTGGATGCTCAGAATTTTGTACGATGATCCGAATTTCGACTTCGAAAAACATACCGGCCTATCTTTGCATTTAGAATATTGAAAAATTGATTATGTTCAGGTTGAGAGCGCGCCCCTTTAATATGATTGTGCCAACTTTTACTAACAATATTTGGAAAGCTTATTCAATTACCTTTCAGAATATATCTGGATGCTCAGAATTTTGTACGATGGTCCGAATTTTGACTCGGAATATTACCGTTCTTTCACTTTAAAATATTGAAAAATTGTCGACGTGTAGGATGAGAGCGCACCCCTTTAATATGATTGTGCCATGTTTTACTAAGTATATTTGGAAAGCTTATTTAATCACCTTTTAGAATATATATAGCTGGATGCTCAGAATTTTGTACGATGGTCAGAATTTTGACTCGGAATATTACCGTTCTTTCACTTTAAAATATTGAAAAATTGGCGACGTTTAGGATGAGAGCGCACCCCTTTAATATGATTGTGCCAACTTTTACTAATAATATTTAGAAAGCTTATTCAATTATCATTCAGAATATATATAGCTAGATGCTCAGAATTTTGTACGATGATCGGAATTCGGACTTCGAAAAAAATACAGGTCTATTTTTACATTTAGAATATTGAAAAATTGGCTATGTTCAGGTTGAGAGCGCGCCCCTTTAATATCATTGTGTCAACTTTTACTAATAATATTTGGAAAGCTTATCCAATTACCTTTCAGAATATATATAGCTGGATGCTCAGAATTTTGTACGATGGTTCTAATTTTGACTCGGAATATTACCGTACTTTCACTTTAAAATATTGAAAAATGGGCTATGTTCAGGTTGAGAGCGCGCCCCTTTAATATGATTGTGCCAACTTTTACTAATATTATTTGGAAAGCTTATTCAATTACCTTTTAGAATATATATAGCTGGATGCTCAGAATTTTGTACGATGATCCGAATTTCGACTTCGAAAAACATACCGGCCTATCTTTGCATTTAGAATATTGAAAAATTGATTATGTTCAGGTTGAGAGCGCGCCCCTTTAATATGATTGTGCCAACTTTTACTAACAATATTTGGAAAGCTTATTCAATTACCTTTCAGAATATATCTGGATGCTCAGAATTTTGTACGATGGTCCGAATTTTGACTCGGAATATTACCGTTCTTTCACTTTAAAATACTTTTACTAATAATATTTGGAAAGCTTATCCAATTACCTTTCAGAATATATATATCTGGATGCTCAGAATTTTGTACGATGGTCCGAATTTTGACTCGGAATATTACCGTTCTTTCACTTTAAAATACTTTTACTAATAATATTTGGAAAGCTTATCCAATTACCTTTCAGAATATATATAGCTGGATGCTCAGAATATATATAGCTGGATGCTCAGAATTTTGTACGATGGTTCTAATTTTGACTCGGAATATTACCGTACTTTCACTTTAAAATATTGAAAAATGGGCTATGTTCAGGTTGAGAGCGCGCCCCTTTAATATGATTGTACCAACTTTTACTAATATTATTTGGAAAGCTTATTCAATTACCTTTAGAATATATATAGCTGGATGCACAGAATTTTGTACGATGATCCGAATTTCGACTTCGAAAAACATACCGGCCTATCTTTGCATTTAGAATATTGAAAAATTGATTATGTTCAGGTTGAGAGCGCGCCCCTTTAATATGATTGTGCCAACTTTTACTAACAATATTTGGAAAGCTTATTCAATTACCTTTCAGAATATATCTGGATGCTCAGAATTTTGTACGATGGTCCGAATTTTGACTCGGAATATTACCGTTCTTTCACTTTAAAATATTGAAAAATTGTCGACGTTTAGGATGAGAGCGCACCCCTTTAATATGATTGTGCCATGTTTTACTAAGTATATTTGGAAAGCTTATTTAATCACCTTTTAGAATATATATAGCTGGATGCTCAGAATTTTGTACGATGGTCCGAATTTTGACTCGGAATATTACCGTTCTTTCACTTTAAAATATTGAAAAATTGGCGACGTTTAGGATGAGAGCGCACCCCTTTAATATGATTGTGCCAACTTTTACTAATAATATTTAGAAAGCTTATTCAATTATCATTCAGAATATATATAGCTAGATGCTCAGAATTTTGTCCGATGATCGGAATTTGGACTTCGAAAAAAATACAGGTCTATTTTTACATTTAGAATATTGAAAAATTGGCTATGTTCAGGTTGAGAGCGCGCCCCTTTAATATCATTGTGTCAACTTTTACTAATAATATTTGGAAAGCTTATCCAATTACCTTTCAGAATATATATAGCTGGATGCTCAGAATTTTGTACGATGATCCGAATTTCGACTTCGAAAAACATACCGGCCTATCTTTGCATTTAGAATATTGAAAAATTGATTATGTTCAGGTTGAGAGCGCGCCCCTTTAATATGATTGTGCCAACTTTTACTAACAATATTTGGAAAGCTTATTCAATTACCGTTCAGAATATATATAGCTGGATGCTCAGAATTTTGTACGATGGTCAGAATTTTTACTCGGAATATTATCGTTCTTTCACTTTAAAATATTGAAAAATTGGCGACGTTTAGGATGAGAGCGCACCCCTTTAATATGATTGTGCTATGTTTTACTAAGTATATTTGGAAAGCTTATTCAATTATCGTTCAGAATATATACAGCTGGATGCTCAGGATTTTGTGCGATGGTCCGAATTTGGACTCGGAATATTACCGTTCTTTCACTGCCTAGTGGTTGCACTGTGTCTTGCTCTCTGGTTTTTCTTATAATTTTAATAGATTTAAATTGATTTTAGCTACTATCTTTTACTTGTGACTTGGGGAGTTACCTTGGCTCATTTTTATACAAAAATTTCTATTGGAAGTGTTTTAGATTTTGTACAATTTGCAAATTTTAAAATAACAAAAGTGTGGTGAGTTCATGAAGTGAGTAATAATCATGATAACCTATTGTAGAGAAAAACTAATCAGCTTGAATAAAAACCTACAGTTTATAGATCACAGGATGAAAAACAACATTGAACAGTTTTCAGATCTTATAGTAAACACCAAAGAAAATATTTGTACTTTGTTTGAAGTTATACAACCTAAAATAAGGGTAACTAATAAACCTAGACCAACAAGAAAAGACAGGGGTGTTAACCATAACAACCTCAGATCTATTGATACAAAAAGTAGTGAAAAGTCTGGTAATGTACTAAATTCATTTAATCTCTGTGTTTTAAATTGTCAGTCAATTAGGAATAAAACTGATGAACTTCAGGAATATTTGCTAGATAATGATTTGGACATATTTGTAGCCGTTGAAACATGGCTTAAACCAAATGATACGGTTACTCTACACAAACTTTTGCCATCAAATTATTCTGCAGTTACTGAAAATCGAATAGGTCGTAGAGGAGGCGGACTAGCTGTTTTTCATAAATCGGTACTAGAAACATCAAAAAATCAGTCCCTTGGTCCTTTCACGTCTTTTGAGCACCTTGACATACTTGTAAAATGTACAAATGAAGTCCTTAGAATTGTTTGTTTATACCGTCCACCTTCATCCAGTCGTGATGTTTTTCTCAGTGAATTCACTGATCTACTGTACGAAACTTTTGACTCATCTTCTCGTTTACTACTTGTTGGGGATTTAAATCTACATCTCGATGATGTCAAGTGTAGCATATCAAATAGATTTTATGATATTTTAGATTCATTTAATCTTAAACAGCATACTACTGGCAGTACGCACAGAAAAGGTCATTTACTTGATGTGGTGATAACTAGGGTTTTAGACGACACTGTGGAAGATGTCCATATTTGTGATGACCTGGTCTCAGACCACTTTAGCATATTTACCAAGCTCAAGATAAAAAAACCCGTACCTAAACAACAGACAATTACATATAGAAAAATACGTAATATTAACATTGAAGATTTTCGATCAGATATTATTAACTCTAAAATATTAAAGGAACTCGACAGAGCAAATATTGATCAACAAATTAATCTTTATAATGACACTCTAAGAAATATTCTGGATGACCATGCTCCCATTAAAAAAGCCAAATTTACTATTCGACCAAATCGTAAATGGTTTACTGATGAAATTCGACAGAGTAAAATCCATAGACGGTCCATGGAAAGACTTTGGCGAAATTCTAATCTTGAGATTAATAGACAGCTATATACTCAAGCGCGGAACAAAACAAATAATTTGATTGGTAGAGTAAAAAAAGACTATATTTTAGAACAAATCAATGTTAATAAGGATAACCCAAAAGTACTTCAAAACATAGTCAATAGTATCCTGAAACCGCATAATCAACAAATACTACCAGATTACACCCATGATGCTGACCTTGCTGAAGAGTTTTCTAAATATTTTTGTGACAAGATTGATAATATTAGGACTGAACTTGAAACAGACAATAACTCCGAGACAACATGTCAATCTGTTATATCACCACCTTCTCAAGTCATGTCAGAATTTTCCCCGACATCAGACAAAGAAATCAAGCAACTCGTTGCCAAATCATCGTCTTCGACATGCGAGTTAGATCCGCTTCCATCACCGCTTCTGAAACTGTGCATCGAAGAACTGTGTCCTGTTCTTACTTATATTGTAAATACATCATTATCAACTGGTACCTTCCCTGATGTTCTGAAAAAAGCTTTAGTTTTTCCCTTAATCAAAAAAAGTACTTTAGACAGTAACATCTTCAAAAATTATCGGCCAGTATCTAACCTATCATTTTTATCTAAACTTGTGGAAAAAGCAGTATCTGTTAGATTTAAAGATCATTTAAAATTTCAGCATCTGGACGAACCCTTTCAATCCGCATACAAAAAACTCCATAGTACAGAAACGGCTTTACTCCGAGTGCAAAATGATATTTTAATTAATCTAGATAATAAAAATGTAGTTTTTCTTGTTCTTCTTGACCTAAGTGCTGCTTTTGATACCATCGACCAAGCACTTCTACTTACACGTTTAAAAGATTATTTTGGAATTACTGGCTATGCCCTGAAATGGTTTGAATCATATCTCACTTCACGAAAACAGTCTGTTGTCATAAATAAGCAGTCATCAAAACCAGTAGACATAAAATATGGAATTCCGCAAGGATCAGTACTCGGTCCGTTATTATTTACGGCTTATACTTGCCCTCTTGGTAAACTTCTTAGAGATCACAATTTAGACTATCATATATACGCAGACGACACACAACTGTATGTGGCTGTAACACCCGACAACGAAAGTAAACAAATCATTCAGTTGGAGAAATGTATTGATAATGTAAAAAACTGGATGAAAAACAACTTTTTAAAACTAAACGATGATAAAACTGAATTATTAAAAATAGGAACCGATCATAGACTCTCATCAATTATTACAAAATATGTTAAAGTGGGTGGTGCTGTCATACATCCAAGTAACAGTGTACGGAACCTCGGTGTTAAATTTGGGAAAAATTTTGACATGAAAGAACATGTGTCGAATATGTGTAAATCCGCCAATTTTCAACTATATAATATAGGTCGCATAAGAAACTTTATTGATACTGATACTTCTAAAATGCTTGTCAACTCACTTGTAACCTCCCGCCTTGATTATTGTAATTCTTTATTGTTTAACTTGCCTTCTCTTCAGCTAAATAGATTACAAAAAATTCAAAACAAAGCCGCTCGAGTCATTACTAGAACTAAACTATGTGAACATATCACCCCTATTTTACACCAACTGCATTGGCTGCCAGTTACTAGCAGAATTGAATTTAAAATACTCTCTCTAACTTATGCTGTCATTAATATTGAAGACTCACCTGACTACCTCAAACAACTAGTGACCCCATATATTCCTACACGCACACTTAGATCACAAAACAAAAACTTGCTAATGCCCTATCATGCAAAATCCTCATTTGGGGAAAGGTCTTATAGTTTTGCTGCTTTTAAACTATGGAATAAGTTACCTTCTGAAATTAAAGATTCCCCTTCCCTGCCTGTTTTTAAGAAAAAGTTAAAGACCCACCTTTTTAAAAGCCATTTTAATTGCTAAATGCTTAAGCTTTTTTCAGAGTTTACTTTTTTTATTATTGTATACCATATTTTATTCTAATTGTGCAATGTTCTTATTATTAAGATGTTTTATATTTTATACCTTTACAATAATGTAATAGCGCCATAGAGCAATCTAAGTATTGGATTATAGGCGCTCTATAAATAAATTATTATTATTATTATTATTATTAAAATATTGAAAAATGGGCTATGTTCAGGTTGAGAGCGCACCCCTTTAATATGATTGTGCCAACTTTTACTAATAAGATTTGGAAAGCTTATTCAATTACCTTTTAGGATATATTTAGTTGGATCATCAGAATTTTGTATGATGGTCCGAATTTTGACACGGGATATTAACATTAAAAGTCTTTCCGTTTAATTTTTTTTTCAAAATTGGCCATGTTTATGATGAGAGTTCATCCCTTTAATATGGCTGTGCCAACTTTTACTAATAATATTTGGAAAGCTTATTTATTTACCTTTCGGAATATATTTAGTTGGATGTCCAGAATTGTGTAAGATAATGCGAAAATACATCTCTATTCTGAGCTAAAGGAATGGGTAAATAATTAAATATTCTACTTTCATTTGATAGACGTAACGTTGGATTTGATTGGTTGATAAAAATAGATGAGTTTGGGCGACTGTTGAATTTATTCTGAATAGGTTGCCACCGAACAGGTTGCCAGCTGGATCGGTCGAATAGGTCGCTAGCCGAATAGGTCGCCAAATTGTGTTCGGTCAACATACAGGCCCAGAAAATAATGACCGTGACGAATGTTGGGATGAAGGCGAATGGCTTTGTGTCACCAGAGAAGACGACCCTTCTTTCCCACAGACCGAACATTACAAAGGACATCAAGGAACGAAGGTAAATAAATCGATCAACAACAAAATATCCCCGTCTTCAAAGTTCAATAGTTTTTATTTTGGCCATTCCTTTAGTCGTCCCCACCCGCCTTTTCTTCTGTTTATGGATAATTAGACATGTTGACAATAGGCTTACGTGGGTTTTTTTGCCAAATAATGGTAGATTTATTGATTGCAATTATATCAATTCATTTGACCCCGATTCCTGTGTAACACAAAAGTCAATATAATAAGGTATTGTGTGGACAGTTGACATTCTGTAGTTACATCCCTTCCCTATAATGAATTATCCGAAAAATCCATTTTTATCTTCAATTTTGTGTTCCAAATGAATTTTACACAGATGGGCTTGGTAAAATTTAGTGGGTGCATTCATTCATCCATTTATTCATTTATTTATTTCCTCTACTTTCAGTTGCCAGTAATGTTGAGGATAAATCCTATTGATTTTTTTAATCTAATATGGTCAGACGAAGCTGTTCAAAAAATATCCAAGAATACATGGATTTGATCACAATCAGTAAAATTGAACAGAATCAGGAAAATCTCAAGCCACATTCTAGACTTAGAAAATGGATTTCTCCTTCTAAAGCTGATATCAGACGCCTGATGGGAATAGTAATCAGTATGGGTGTAATAAGGCTTCCTTGTATTACAGACTACTGGTCGTCCAATAATGTTTTATGTATACCGTTCTTTCGTGAAGTTATGAGTCGAGATTAATTTTTACTTTTATGTTGGAATCTTCATGTTGCTCACCCTTTACCAGATAATGTTTCTTATCCGTCAAAATCATACAAAATACAATGGCTCCTAGATCATGTCAACATGCGTTCACAGGAACTTTATGAAATGGGACAAAATATTGCTGTGGATGAGACAATGGTAAAATTCAAAGGACGGATTGGATTTAGACAGTACAATCCAAAGAAACCAACAAAATGGGGTATGAAATTATTCACATTGGCTGACAGCAATACAAGTTATATGTGGCAGCAAAACTTAAACGTTGGAGCCGATGGTCGGGAAAATGAACTTAGTAAATGTGCTCAACTTGTACTGTCTATGCAGACAGATATTTTTGGACGTTGGGATTAGCTCAACGGCTCATAGACTCTGGTTTTAATATTAATAGTACGGTTATGCCAAATAGAAAAGGCTTTCCTCAAAGATTGAAATCCTCAAAACATATGAAGCCAGGTGAAATTATTGCCTTTCGTAAAGATATTTTGATGTTACAATGGAAAGACAAGCGAGTTGTTACAATGATTACCAATAACTGCCGATCTGATGAATGGTGCACTATAAAACCTAAAAATCCAAATCATGACACTAGAAATAAACCCAAGTGTATAGCAGATTACAACAAGCACATGAATGGGGTTGATGTCAATGACCAATTATGTACATATTATCGTTTTGAGAGGTCTTCTCTAAAGTGGTGGAGAAAAATATTTTTTCATCTTCTTGAAGTCTCGATTGTTAACGCTTATATATTGTACAAATCTGATAAACTTGAAAGAGGTGAATCAGATATTATGTCAACAAAAGATTTCCGCATTTCTTTGGTCAATAGCCTTGGTGTTCCAATAAATAAAAATGTTCGTGTTGTAAATGATTTACAGAGACTTGATGGCAACCCACATTTTTGTGCCAAAGCTACAAAACCAGCCGAGTGTAAAGTTTGGAGTGATAGGAAGTTAGGTAAGGAATATCGGAATGAAACATCATATATTTGTGGCACCTACTGTGATAAACCGGCCATACATCCTGAGTGCATGGAGAGATACCATTCTGTTGAACAATATGAGCAACCAAGAAGAAGGTCTTCTCTGGTGGTAAGCTGACAAAGGAAAAATGGACTTGCTTAGCCTCAGTGCTATTGCTAAATTTGTATTTTGACGATGATCAGGGAGACGTATTCATCACATATTGTTTGTTTATTGTTAAATTTGTGATAGTACTTAATTGTACAGGCTTGTTTAGTCAATCTAAAATTTTACATTGAAATACAGGTTTTGAAAGTAACTATTCCTAGTTAACTATTTTTTAATCAGACTATCCATTTGACCACAATTAATCAACCAGTCTACATTTGTTCAAATTGGTTACCATGGTAACCCCAATTTATTAATTTTATGTTGTAAATTATTGCTTTACTAAATATCTTATTTCTTGATAAGGCATAAAATATCTGTGTTACTGATATATTAGTGTTCACTTATATGAGTATGGTACCGCAAAAATGTTGTTTCAGTGCTTTTTCAAATTTGTTACCATGGCAACAATGATGTATTTTAGGATATTGTTATTTTTTTTTCTCTAATATTTATATTTTTGGTAATAAAACTTGTTACTGATGACTTTTACATTTGTGTTCACTAATACAGCAAAAATGTCAATATTGCCTGTTTTCGTGTTATTGACTGCTTTCAAAAAACACCTATTATTATTACAATTTAGTGACTTTCCCCCCAAAACCTATACTATTCTTACATAAGAGATATCTACCATGCTAAAAATCCATATAGCTTTATTCCTGCACATCTTGAATTTTTTATTGGCAAGAGAATACCCAATATTTCATCCATGGCAGTAATATGGCAGCCATTTTGAAACCCACTGGTAACCATGGCAACCCTTAAACATAAGTTACAACTATTCAAAAATCTTAAGTCACATATAATGGCTATATATCTGCAAATTTACAGTTGTAGTTGCATTCATATTCAAGGTATGCATGGTTTTCCACAACAATAGCTCTCCATGGGTATAAAGTGGTTAGCTCGGGAAGGGTTAAAATCAACTTCTATATAGCTTTTCAGACGGTAGATGGAATGGTATTCGTTAGTTTGTATTTATATTTATCTCAACTGTAAATACAAAATCTACACGCAGATAATGATAGTGAAAGTAGATGCGTTAATGGAATATGGAATATGACGTCACCATTTTGATAATGTAGCCTCATCCCAAACTTAAAGATGAGTTCCCGCGTACAAACTGGGTGATTTAATGGTATATATGGACCAAAAACATATTCAAACTAATTAATTTGTCATTATTATGCTTCAAATCCTTCTCAAACATTGTAATTGCGAAGAAATGCCCTACTATTAAAATTCGATCAAACCAGGTCATGTTTACGTCACGTCTTGGGAGTCAGAGGAGAATTCATTGCATAGCCTACATAAGACGATGTTGTCTTTAATCGCTTACTATTTATTACAAATATCAAATCCTAATTAAATTCTCGGATTATCCACTACCAGCACGTCTTTTCCCGGCATTTTTATCTCAGAAAGTATTGTACGTCTAACTCTTCATAAAGTTTATCAACTTGTACATCAAGCGCTCAATGTTCGCTTGTGACCTTTGACATCACGCGTGCAGCAGTTTCTAATCGTCGGGCTGTTGATTAGGGGAACCCTTACATTTTTGTCCTGTATACGCTCCATGAGTGTTTTTCGGGGAATCCAGTATTTTTCTAGTAAGATTGGATATCTCTACTTTCCATATATACCAAAATTGCCATACTTTTATTGGAAATAACCACCCGATAAATACTTTTCTGGGAACTCATCTTTAAGCTGCCTGTCTACAGCTAGCTCCGCCTATGACGTAGATGGATCGCTGCGTGCAGTTTGATGTAGCCCATCCCAAACTTAGGCTGCCCCAATAACGTCTATACTAACTAGACCGCGATGGCCAATCAGTGTTGACTTCCGGCAGTGGGTGAAAGTAAGTAGGTCAACTGGTTTCTAATGGGAATGCTCTCGATAATAAGACCTATTTAGACTTGGTTTTAATTTTCAATAGGAAATTTTAAAATCGGATAAAAATTATGACCTCTATATGATCCACAAGCTAAAAACGCGATTTTTCGTACAATTAGGGGCCATAATTCATGAAGTTACGGTCCGATATGCGCGAATATCGAAAGGAACCGAATCTTTGGGTTATAAACTTACATTTCAAGTTTCAACAAAATCGGATAAAAATTATGACCTCTACAGTGTTCACAAGCTAAAAACGTGATTTTCGTACAATCAGGGGCCATAATCCATGAAGTTACAGTCCGATACATGCCAATATCGAAAGGAACCGAGATCTTAGGGTGATTAACCTATATTTCAAGTTTCATTGAAATCGGATAAAAATTGTGGCCCGTAGACTGTTCACAAACAATTGTGGACAGACGGACGGACAGGGGCGACGATAATATACGTCCACATGAAAATGTGGACGTATAAAAATCGTATCATATCTTATTTTATACGGGTCCACAGAAAAAAATGGTTACCAGACCCTGTGTTTTCAGACGGAAGTTTTGACATGCGCAGATGATACACTTTTATGGAAGTCATCAAGGCGGGAACGATGACGACATGTCGATTGGGTTTGTAAATCACTATTGACTGTAAAAAATGAAAATAAAAGTTACCCGTAGTATCAGAGCTTATATAAAAATTTTGATGGTGGCGACAAGAATCACTTACGCCTATATGCCTACAAATAATACGCTATCGTTTTCTTTCGTTATTAGGCCTATCCTATAGCCTACCGATAGACCCTAGTCAGTACAGTAGTACTAGTAGTAGCCTACTTAGAGTAGTACCATCATTAATATTAATATCAAATTAATATAATTTATAATATTAATAATTAATAAAATGGACGTGTATCTATCTATCTAATCCGATCGGGTCCCCAACGGCGACTAACAACCCTTCGTCTGGGAAAATGAACCCTTTTAGTTTTGGCTTCGTCCCCTGGTTATCCACAGTTATCTACTCTAGATTTCAGACATAATAATGGCAAATGGGGCATTTCAGCTCTTCTTCAACAAAGACTTTATGAGAGGCTAATGTTTCGTCTTCTTCGGTCCAGTCAAGTAGGACTTCAATTGCAGTCTCTAGATCTACCGATAGGTCTACTCCTACAACTGGGAAAGTGGGATAAGACTAAGAGGGACCCCTGGATCAAGACATGAACCAAGCTGGTTCATGCACTTTACAAAGTGTGCTATCAATTCTTATCGTTTTTAGCTTTAGTAGGCCTATCTTCACGCAAACCGAGCTTGGAAAAGCCTAATTATTCGATTTTCATGATTGGGAACGGGCTCTGTTAGTCACTTTTAATAGTGTAAGGCACTGATGTGAAGTTGTTCATTATTCAAGGGCTAAATCTGCATAGGCCTATTGCGATTGCCATTTGATTTAATTTTAATGATTTAATTTAAAAATGGAAAAGCGAGGCCGAGTCTCGATTATAAACAATAAACAGTAATAAACAATTTTTGTCTCATCTTGACAAAACTTCAAACAGTGATAATTTGGCTGAGAATAAAGTAATATGAATGAAATTTTCTATATTATATTAATTTTGAAGTATCCATTTTGGAACTATTATAACAAGAACGGTCAGTCAGCTCTCTAAATCTTACAGCATCTGGTTCGCTAACTGGGGTTCGTTCATCATGGCGTTGAACGAGAAAGTTCCTGGTCATTTTCGGTGTGTTTCGCTGGTTTTCCTCTTGTTAGTGGTACAGTATTAGGGGGCCTGGCATAGGACAGTGTCTAGTCGTTCGGATGGGACGAAAAACTGAGTTCCAGTTTAGACGTTGGCGTGCACGTAAAATAACTCTTTACAGTTGGATTTCGAAATAACACGTATTACAATGTAAAAGTAACCCAACGATAAAATAACAAATCCCTTCCCTCAAAAACCTGTCATTTAGAAGGACAAAAAGTTGTTTTGCAATGCGTTCGGTTTTTAATAGTTATGGGAAGCAAAGGCCCCCATCACAGCTCGGTGTACAGAAATGTGCTGGGTTTTTTTCAGTTCCGCAAGTCTATAGTCCGTCTTCCATGTACGCGTTTTCACGCCGTTTAACGCTGTTTTCGCCGGTTACATGGAAACGGCTCCATTATAGTGAGAGACATTGGGTTTTAGTAGGCTACAGGGCTATTTAGCCTTAGCGAGGCGTTGGGTTTTCGTGGCGATTTTAGTAGCCAACAGGACTGTTTAGCATTGGGAAAAAACAAGACGTTAAACCCCATTTCATTTCAACCTTTGGTAATACATGTACATGTAGACATCCCGTGCTGTAGGGCTAGATCTATTTCTTAGTGCACGTGATTGTTGGCGAGATTGTAGGTTTGGGTAAGCGTTAGGCCTGGGTGAGAGCTAGGGTTGGGATTAGCGCAAGCGCTGTTTTCATCTCGTGACCTTTGACCAAACTTGAAATTGACCTTATGAAATAGATCTAACCCGTGCTGTAGGCTTCGTACTTTATTAAACGAAAATGTTTTTTTTTTCTGTTCTGTTTCAGATGGAGGGTTTAATCAACAACCACCTCCGCCCTCTTATGCACAAACTTATATGACGTCACCGGTAACCGGGAACACCCAATATGCAACAGACCAAGTAAATGTGCCCTTTCATACAGCAGTTGGACCACAGTGGCACAGTGGAAATTTAATGGTAATTCAATGGTTTTCTGAAGAGTTTAGACACTCGACTTACGCATTCCACAGGTAACGTTGATCAAAATCGGTGTGTCAATAGGTGTTTTATGGTCAATAAACTTTAATTTTTTTCAATTTTTTCAAAACTTTATCAGATAGTTAACGAAAAGCCATGCTGTCATCATCACTTGGTAAATCAGGCTTGCGTGCTATGAGGGAAATGTAGGGTACTGGCTGTACTGGAGTCTGTTGAGGTTTGCTGAGTGACTGCACGCTTCGGCAGTGGAGGAGGCTATTTTGAGATCATATGATCTATACTGAGCGCCATGGAAAACGCATCACTTTTTTTCCCAAATATTTTATTACTAGGTGGTTTTGTATGTATAATATTATGCAATACTATGAACTATTGTTTCACACAATGCTCCCAAACGCAAAAAATATCGGCCCGTGTGCACAAAAAAAAATTGCAAGAAATGCACATGAAAAACCCAATATTCACGTGCAGCATTGTGTGTGAGCCCTTTAAAAGCATGTTTTCAACTTAATGTGCAGTACATGAACTGTGAAACGTCAATCTGTCGTAATTTGTTGTTGGACGTGTGAAGGAATCGAGCTAGAGACTTACTGAAAATCAACGGAATGAAGCCATGGGCTGGCATGTCTACACGTGCTATTGCCAGACACTTCAATTGTCATCAGTCCAGTATTGTAAGGTTGGTGGAACGTGTTCGAGTTACTGGATCAACACGTGACCGTCAACGTCCTGGTCCACAACGCGTTACAACCCAGGCTCAAGACCGCTACATCCGGGTCACTCATCTGCGTGACAGATTCCGCCCAGCGACTCGAACAGGTGCAGCAGTCGTCGGAAGACAAGGACCAGTAAGTGTCAACACCGTATAACGTCGTCTAAGAGAAGTAGGACTCCGTGCACTACGACCTTATGTTGGATCTATCCTCAGGGATCATCACCGTCAGCGGCGTTTGATATGGGGCCAAGGACACCAGACATGGAGAAGAGTAGACTGGCAAAGTGTGCTCTTCAGTGATGAGAGTCGCTTTCATCTTTATCACGCTGATGGCCGTCAACGTGTGTGGAGACGTCTTGCAGACTGCTGCGTCTTCGAAGCGATTCGGTGGGGTGGGGGTAGTGTAATGGTGTGGGGAGGCTTCACATTTCATCTCCGGACCGCCCTACACATTTGCAGGGGTCGCGTTAATGCTGTAGCCTACCGTGATAATGTCTTGCAACCAATTGTTGTTCCGATGTTTCGAGCGCACCCACAACTTCAGCACTTCCAACAGGATAATGCACGTCCGCATACCGCCCGTTTTAGTATGGACTACCTGGCTGCTTTAGAAGCTGCTCTTGTCCAAGAATGGAACAATTTGCCCCAGGACTTTTTTCAAACATTGGTAAATTCTGTTTCATGATTGTACGGACGATGTGGACGGATTGGTAACACTGAGATATAAAATACACTATTTATGGTTCAGCCATCTTTAATCAACAAAACTTCCTAAATGGAGATAACTCTATTCTGCTATAAGCCAGGAGGGGTTATCTCCCATTTTACATGTTAATTCTAATACATAATAAAGAGTACAAGGAAAGCTTGTACATCATATTACATCCCTTTTGTTTTGGAATAAAAATAATTTTAAGCATTAGTAAATACTTCATTGATTACGCATATAGTTCAAAGCTTAATTTTTAACTTTTGCATGTAATAAATTTGATAATGAAAATTGAAACTTGAATAAAATTATATGAAATACTCTAAAATACTACTTGTTATTTTGTTATCACATTTTAGTGATCACATTTTATAACACAGTTTTTGGCACATGTTAAATGTCTAATTTCTTTGGTTTGGTTATAGTGCGACTAGATTTCTTTCTGGATGGTATGCTGCTATTGGCTTCTGGTTTTTGGTTGTTGAGTTGTATGGAGTGTTCTGGACCATTTTCAGAGGATCTCTGTTTTATGTGTCGTCTGTTTCTCCGATACGTTTGGTCATCTGATGTTCTGACGAGGTAAGATCTGTGTGGCAAAACACTGGAAATTATGCCAGGTGTCCAAGATTTGTTGTTGTCGCTTTTCTGGACGTACACCTTGTCGTTATGTTGAAGGTCTGGAAGCGGCTTAGCTGTTCGGTCATAAAAGCGTTTCTGTTGGGTTTGTCTGTTTTCTCGTGTGGCACATACATTGGCAGGATCTTGTATTTCAGGTTGGAGTTGTGTTTCTGTTACTGGGAGGATGGAACGTAGACGGCGACCCATTAGTAATTGTGCTGGGGAAGCTAAATTGTCTATTGGAGTCACTCTATATTCCAGAAGACTGATATATGTGTTTCCACCATCTTTCTTCGTTTTGTTTAAAATGTTCTTTGCTGTCTGTACACTTTTCTCAGCCAGACCATTTGATTGTGGGTACTTTGGACTAGACGTGATGTGTTTGAAATCCCAAGTCTTGGCGAAATTGTAAAATTCACTGGAGGAGAATTGCGGACCATTATCACTGATAACTATGTCTGGAATGCCGAAGCGAGCAAAGTTTGCTGATAGTTTACTGATAACTGCTGCTGATGAGAGAGAATGAAGTTTGTCGATCTCGAAGTATCGGCTGTAATAATCAGTGAGTACGATGTAGTTCTTGTTGTTAATGGTGAATAAGTCCGTGCATACTTTCTGCCAAGGTCGTGTTGGTATCTGATGTGGTTTTAGTGGTTCCTTCGTGTTGGAAGACTGTTTCTCGCCACATATTGTACAGTTGGTGACAATCTTCTCAATGTCTCGGTTCATGCCGGGCCAAAATAAGATGTCTCTGGCACGCTGCTGACACTTTTCTATACCAAAGTGACTAGAGTGTATCTTTGTCAACATTTCGGATCGTAGGCTCTTGGGAATTATTATTTTGTGTCCCTTGAATATAAGATTCTCCATGACTGTGAGTTGGTCTCTGTAATTCCAATATTCTTGTACCTCTGATGGGCATTTCTTGCGGTGTTGTGGCCATCCATCTAGAATAGTTGTTTTCAACTTGTTCATTTGTTGATCTGTTGTTATCTCTTTCCGTAGTTTTGACATTTTCTGACCACTAACTGGTAGGTTGGCTATTACGCTGTGGACTAGTAAATCCATTTCTTGAGACATGTTATCTGGTGGTATTGTGATGAAATTACGACTAAGTGTATCTGCTACAGGAATGTCCTTTCCGGGTACAAAGATAACGTTAATGTCGTATTTCTGTAGTTGTAGGAGCATCCGTTGTAAACGTGTTGGTGCTGTCGCTAATGGTTTCTTCATTATGGTTTGGAGAGGTTTATGATCAGATTCAACTGTGATCTGATGTCCGTATACCATTTGATGAAATTTTTTGCAACCAAATAGCACTGCATACAGCTCTTTTTCAATTTGAGCATAATTCTGCTCTGATGTTGTTAATGATTTTGAAGCGTATGCTATTGGTTTCTGCTCCTGCATAAGTATTGCTCCAAGTCCGTGTTTTGATGCGTCAACTTGTAGCGTGATATGTTTTGATGGATTGAAGTACGCCAGCACTGGTTCACTGGTGATTAGTTTCTTGACATGGTTTAAAGCGCTGTCATGTCTCTGATCCCAGTGGAATGCTATCGTCTTCTTCGTTAGTTCCCTTAATGGAGTTGTAATTTCAGAAAGTGAAGGCGAGAATCTGGCTAGGTAGTTGATCATTCCTAATATTGTTTCCAGTTCTTTCTTGTCTGATGGAGCCTTCATTTCGTCGATTGCCTTTACTTTCTCTGGATCTATTTTGATTCCATCAGCTGTAATAAGGTGACCGAAGTAGCTAACTTCTGTGGTCCCTATAACTAATTTGTCTGGATTCAATTTAACATTTTTCTGGCAACTTCTATTAAGAACTGCGAGCAAGTTAGCGTCGTGTTCTTCACGTGTTCTGCCGAATATTAATATATCATCTACGATCGCTATGCATCCGGGAATATCGCCATAGATTTCGTCAATCTTACGTTGAAAAACATCTTGAGCTGAGATGATCCCGAAAGGCATGCGCAGGAATCTGTATCTGCCGTATATTGAATTGAAAGTTGTTAGGTATGAAGAAGATTCCGTTAGCTTGATGTTCCAATAACCAGATCTAGCATCTAATTTGCTGAAAAACTTGGCTCCATTAAGTAAGGCAAAAGCATCATCAATAGTTTTAAGATGGTAATGAGGTCTTTTAATCGCTCTGTTTAGGTCCAGAGGATCCAGGCATATTCTGAGTTTTTTGCTGTGTGGTTTTTCTACCACGACTAACGAATTTACCCAATCTGTAGGTTCTGTAACCTTTTTAATGATGTTATTCTTCTCCATATTATCAAGTTCATTCTTGAGGCGATCCTGTATGGAATGTGGAACTCGTCTCGGAGCATGTACTGCTGGGACGGCATTATCTTCGATTTGAATTGTGACTTCGCCATCAAATTCGCCAATTCCTTTAAATATATTTTTGTATTCATTCAAAACGGATTCACGTGAGAGTGGAATCGTTGCTTCTTCGAGAGAAAATATGAATTTTACCAACTTCATTTTGGTTAAGAGAGGCAAGCCTAGTATGGGAGGACCTGTGGTATTTATGATGTAAAATTTATCAGTGGCTGATTTGGTTTTATAGCTACACTGTAAATCTATGAATCCGTGGACTTTTAATTGTTGTCCTGAGTATCCGGTGAGTCGCTCTTCTGTGTTCTTCAATAGAGGGGGGTTTGGAATTTTCTGGAAATGGTCGAATGGTAGGACATTGACTTGAGATCCTGTATCAATTTTGAAAGTTGTTGTTTGCCCTTGACCTATTTCCAATTTTACAAAAGCTTGGTCTTTTGGTGTCCCTTTGCCCTCTATAGAGTCAATATATAACTCGCTGACATCAGTATCCGAGTAGCTGTCATCATCCTGATCTATTGTGTGTATCTTTCTGTGATCTCTGTAATTGAAAGAACCAGAACGGCAAACAATTGCAAAATGATGCCATTTTCTGCATTTCGAACACTGTGATCCTTTTGCTGGACATCTTTGATGTTTTCCGTGCTGTTGACCACAGAATGAACAGCGTTCATCAGGTTGTCTGGAACTCTGATGTGATCGTTGCCTTTGGCCTTGTCTTCGGTTTCGGTTAGCATCACTGTGTTGCGATCTGTCAGTGTGCTTATGTCGGAACTTTGAAATAGCGTCTACTGTTTCTAGAGATTGCTGTGGCTGTGCTTTGGAGCTTGACATTGATTTAAGGTGAGATTGTGTTATTTCATGTGAACGACATACGTCTATAGCCTTTGTCATGTCCAACGTATCTCCAATATCGAGAAGTTTTTTCCTGACTTTCGAGTGCAGGATTCCACAGACAATTCTGTCTCTGACCATTTCTTGGGGCTTATCATAGGCACAGTCTTGAACCAAGAGCTGCAGGTCTGTTGTAAATTGTTCTATTGTTTCCCCTTCATGTTGTATTCTTGTCTGAAATTGATATCGGGCGAATAACGAACTTGACTTTGGGGTCACATACGAGTCAAATTTATCTAGAACTGAATTTAAACTTGCTGCTTCTTGTTCTGTAACTGTGAATGTGTTATAGATATCTCTGCCTTTCTCACCGGCCCAAATTAAAAAGTACGCACACTGCTCAGCCTGTGTTGCTTTCTTTAATGGTCCCATAAACATCAAACGGACGTGTTGCTTGAACTTTTTCCATGCTTCGGGAAGGTTCTTTGAACTCCAGTCTACGTTAGGATGCGGTGTAGAGGACATTGTTTTGCTAGTGTGTGTAAATCAGTTATGGCGCCGAAATTAGTGAGTTTGACAAAAAATGTTCCTGTATCTTAATTCCGCCCCATCTGTCGGAAATTCGTATTTTATAATGAGGAGTGAGGATTTCTTTTTAGTTTTGATCCATTCTGACACCATGTTTCATGATTGTACGGACGATGTGGACGGATTGGTAACACTGAGATATAAAATACACTATTTATGGTTCAGCCATCTTTAATCAACAAAACTTCCTAAATGGAGATAACTCTATTCTGCTATAAGCCAGGAGGGGTTATCTCCCATTTTACATGTTAATACTAATACATAATAAAGAGTACAAGGAAAGCTTGTACATCATATTACAAATTCCATGCGACGTCGCTGCACAGCGTGCGTAAGAGCTCGTGGAAGACACACGCGCTACTGACATCTGTGTCGTACTTTTGGTTTTGAGCCCTCTGACTTGGTATCGTTGATTACAGATTAAACATCCATAAGTGTACAAATGTGTTGTTATTGATGTGTTCCCATTTGAACATTGTTCACAATAAGAAGCAAAATAAATAAGATATGTTTACAGGATCATTTTATACGAAAAACTAAGTGATGCGTTTTCCATGGCGCTCAGTATATATGATGTCTCCGCTTGGCCTATGAAATTGGTTAGCTCGACAATATACGTTTGTTAGATCTGTTTGATGAGGCCAACTTCAAGTTTGGTCCAAGGTCACGAGATGTAAACAGGGCTAACACTAACGCTTATCCTAACCCTAACCTACAATCTTGCCAAAAATCACGTGCCCTAACCTTACATCTCAGCGATCTTGACGAAAACGGAGTTGGCCTTAACTAACAAATAGATCTAGCTCTGGACACGGAGTGGATATACCGGCGAATCGATTGTCGGCGTCGGGCGTAAATATTCGGCCGAAAATATCTGGCGGACAGACGAGCCTATTTTTTCGCCCGATCACGACGATTTTTAAAATCGCTCGGAAAAAATCTCCCGTGTGCCCCTTCACAGCGACGACGATTCTGCTCGGCGAACCATTCGCCCGATCAATCGATCGCTCGTATCTAGCATGTTAGATATTTTCGGCCGAATATTTTTCGTCGGGGATCAAATTCGCTCGTGTGCCCGTGTCCAGCGTATATTGTCGAACGATTCATTTTTATAAGCCAATCGTCGACATCGTGATATGACATGATCTCAAAATGGCTGCCTCCACTGCTGAATCATGGAATCTGATGAAAGAAGGAAAATTGGTCACTCTTTGATCCGAAAGGCCTTCCTTTTTTGATCTCACCATGGCAGAATACCGGAATCTTGCAATAGGAATAAAAGATTTGTCTACCGAGCTCTTCTACGTATTCTGTGTGAAGGAGCAAATCAATAGCACTAATAGCAGTTACTGCAACAATCTTACGTTCTCGGCGATTCGCCATTTTGTGCAAGTCACGCGATAGTCATAATTACTGACAGAGTGGCGTACACTCTCGAGACGATCGCTACGTGTGCCCGTTCGTTATCAGCCGTAAAAAAATCGCTGGCGAATTTCAGTCGCCGCGATCAGGCGAAAACATACGCTTGTCTGTAACATGCTAGATATCGGCGAACGGTCCGGCGAATTGTTCGGCGAGCTGAATCGTCGTCGCCGTGAACGGGCACACGGGCCATTTTTTCGAGCGATTTTACGTATAAACTATGTATCAAATCAAAATCTATTATCCTTTTATCCTTCGTTTAATTTCAGAGATGTGGATTGTTCAGAAAACAATTTCAGGTCTTAATAGGGATTGTTATTTTCATTGTAATAACGGTGCTGATGGCTACGTATTATTTTTGGAAAAGGCAACAGTTCATGGCAATCATGGGTTAATGGAACTTTGATGAAGCATAGAATAGATTCTACAAATACCTAAAAAAAAAATTTCCCTTACTTATATGAATACAAGAAATGTCCAAAAGAACTGCTGTCAAGGTGATGGATATTTGGTTGATATGGATTATAATAAATACTTTTAAACAATGCTTAAAAAGTGTTAGTAGCTGAACTGCGGCGGCATACAGTGATTGGGCATACATATTTCAGTAAATTGGTGTGTGTGTGGGGCGGGGGTGGGGCAGCGGGAAAGGCACTGGATTGCTACCCTTGAGGTTTCGGGCTCGCTGTGGTATTGGGACAAAAAGTCCACGGGATTTTCTAACCTGGCTTTCCCTTGTCAGTCGTGCAGGGCCGGATGCGGCCTGGCTAGTCACAGCGTTTTGTCGTTCGGATGTGATTTAAATCCAACGTCTCGTGGATACGTTTTTGTGCACATAAAAGGATCCTAGAGACATAATTGGATTTCGAAATAAGAGTTGGCCGCAGCGCCGCTGTCCGGGTAAAGGGACGTGGGGCCTATATGTCCGTCTTCGGTAGCCCGGTTGGAGCAGAACGGTAGATCATTTCCAACAAACTCCAGATCATAATACGACTAATATCACATTCGAGACTCCTTTGATAAAAATGCCAATCACGGAAAGCGTTGTCAGTAGCGTAGCCCAGTCAATAGCCCAATCAGTGCAAAAATGTAGGGCGTTAAGCCCCCTGTCATTTTGCCCATCCCCTATATATTAATTAATAATTCATCGTTTAAATCATTATATTTTATTTCCACTCTGATCACTATTTAATATCCCAGGATTTAACTACTTTTGTGTTTTATTTTTGAACGAAACTATCCTTCTGTATATAATTTTTTTTATATTCGTGTGTTCTGAGGGAAATTTTGCTGTCCAATCCTGATATTCTTCTTAGGCTACTTTTAGTGAGTCATCATTTTAAACTAGTCTTTGTAAACCTTCAAAATAAATGACAAGACGGTTTTACAGTAAGCGAGGCTTTTCGTGTCTGTGTGTTCTTCTTTTTTCATGTCAATCATGTGCCCGATGAGAAAACTGTAATTGACACATTACCTCGACTGGATGCACCGCCGGTGTTTTTGTACTGGATGACAGAAGCTACCTTGTGTTTTAAGATTAAGAAGTTTTGACATGCGCATCTATGTTACAATTTCATGGAGAATCAACAAGGAGGGAACAATGGCAGGCCGTTTAGGTTGGTTATCACTATTCACAGTATAAATAACAATAAAAGTTAGCTGTAGTATCAGAGTTTACGGCAAGAATAACTTATAGGTCTGCTAACCGTTATTATCCAAATGGGCGCGTATCTGATCCTATCGGACACGGTCGTCAATGACCTCAGCTATGCCTAGTAGTAGTACTGTACTCAGTACTGTGTAGGCTACTACTAGTACTAGGCTACTTAACTCTAGGCTACTTACAACTTGCCAAAAAATATTATAATAAAAAACTGAAATGGTCCTGTTGAAACCCTACATCATGAATTGAATAATGCATTTCCCCAATGAGCATGATATACCATCTTAACATCTTTCATAAAACGTATTTATTTTTTCAAAGTCGATACTCAATGCAGAGAAAACCATTGGCTTCATCCCCGAGTTTTTAGGGACGAGAGTACGTAGTTTTGCTTGTCCTAAACGTTTTCATTTGTCACAGCATAATTATCTCTAAATCTACCTAGGCCTACACCGACAACAGGGAAAGTGGGAAAAGAAAAGCACCCGTGTATACGGCATGAGTAAGACGACCGCCGAACCATCCTTCAGAACCAGTCGAGGTCACGCACTTTTAGTTTTTAACTGAAAGACACATTATGGGCGATTAGATAAAGAGCTGGTAGTTCTCAGTCAAATTGATCCACTATGAAAGTGGGGAGAGAAAGGCACTCGTGTACATACGGCGTGAGTAAGACGACCGCCAAACCATCCTTCAGAACCAATCGAGGTCACACACTTTTAGTTTTTAACTTAAAGACACATATGGGAGATTAGATAAAGAGCTGGTAGTTCTCACTATAATAGTTAAAAACTAGATACTGTAAAGGGAATCTGCTGAAAATTTCAGTCAAATTGATCCACTATGAACCGAGATTTTAGAGATTGAATTTTCGGCCTAGCGTCGATCATCATTACTAAAGTCGGTAGAAAAAAACCATAGTCTCGATTATCCAATTCACGATTTAATTATGAATGGAAGTCGAACAGCAAATCGGAAACTAATCCAATAAACATCGCAGGGTAGTGATGCCATCGAGAGTTGATTATGGTCTCGATAAGTTAATTAATGTCTAATCAATAATTTAGATAACATTTCAGGCCTAAAGAAAGACCTGCAATAGGCAGATTTAGCTCTTTCATAATGTAATGTATGTTTAATGTAAACTATTCGTTTATTGTTTTCAATTTTGAGGCCTAGTTCGGTGATTGGGAACGCGCGCTTTACTAATAATAAATGATAATGTATTCTGTCAAGTGTGGTTCCATAGAGTAAGGCGCTTGCTCACTGCTCCGTGGGTGGGGTGGGGTACCGTACTAATGATCTAACGCGTGCACTTCAGATTATAAGGTCTGTCGTAGCGCCGATGAACTAATCCCTCTTTCGTCAAATAATATTAAGGTACCGGCACCGACGTGTGTATTTTATCTACGCGTGTTAAAATTAAAATTAACTATCTAAACGAAACGATAAAATAACAACGGGGTTGTTTAGCATTGAAAAAAGTAGGACGTTGAATTGAACCCCATTTCATTTCATTTCAACCTAAAGTAATTGACATTCATAGGCGTCGTACTTTATTGAACGAAAATGTTTTATTCTGTACTGTTTCAGATGGAGGGTTTAATCAACAACCACCACCCACTTATGAGCAAACTTATATGAATTCACCGGTAACCGGACAAACCCAATATGCAACACACCAAGTAACCGGTATCCCCTTTCCACCTGCATTAACACCACATCCACAAAGGGAAAATTTAATGGTAACTGTAAACACAATAGAACTTGCTTTCGATGTTATTGTTATGTTCATTAACCCGTCGTCAAATGACAATGTGTTCGTCATGTAAGATAAAGCGATCTCGTCATTTAATCACGCTAAGACTTAGATATCACCATAGAGGCAAGTGGAATATAAGTTAGCCCCTCGAACGAACGAACTCCGATCACCAGCATTGATTTTCCCAATATATGCTAGATTGCTAGTACAGTGCTAGGACTATCTAGGAAAAAGTGCTAAATTTTGGATGTTTGGGTTTGGTCCGGTTCACTGATTTTAATTGCTTGGTATGCTGATCTAAACAACATGTCCGTCTTGAGTAGCATTGCCCTAATATAAATTACATAAGCGTTGACAACTATTAACCGGCCAGTGGGAGTATCAAATAACTTAACATTTTAATTTCTAAAATAAAAATCTCATTTCATATAAATCTTTGATATGAGTTGTTTAGTCTTCCAAAAACCAAGTTTTATCATGCTGAGCTATTTTTGTACGCCCATATTTTCAAGTGGACGTGTATTGAGTCGCCCCTGTCAGCCCACAATTTATTTGTGGACATGCGGTTCCTTTTGATATTGGCATTTTATCCAATATTAAAATCTGTTCTAACATATCACCATTCCACCCTTATGATGGTTGAGTTCGAATTTCATGAAAATCGGATTGAAACTGCCCGCTCCTCGTTCGCAAATAGTATAAAAGTATATAATACCAAGGTTGTGGACACTGTAGAAGTCACAATTTTTTTATCCGATTTTGATCAAACTTAAAATATATGTCTATATTCCACGGATTTTTGTTTCTTTCCATATTCGCACATATCGGTCCGTAACCTCCTAGATTATGGACCCCGGGTGTACCAAAAATTACAGTTTATACCCGATTTTAAAAACCGTTTAAATATACACCGTTACACCCTGGGTTTGAATTTTGTGATAATCGGATCGAAGGCTGTGGTCCCTCTAACGATTTGTATCCGGTTTTGTAAAAACATAATATTATATGTTTATGTATCAAAGATCTCGGTTTGATGTTCGCGTATATTGGGCCTAACTTCTTGCCTTGTGGCCCCTATTGTACGAGAAATTGTAAGAATAATACTACGAGTTCTTGATGTGGAAATTTACACGGAAATATTTATTTATGGCTAGGGATATGATATCATATCTTTCTTATCTAAATTATATCCTGGTTATATATATTATATCCTGGTTATATATATATATATATATATATATATATACTATTCAAAAAAAGTAGGGGATATTTGATTTTGGTCGCATAATACTAAAATATGCAAATGACTACGAAAAAAGTCACTATAGAACCTAACAGAAGAAACATTTCCAGTTACATGTGACGCCCAAACGCACCAATAGCTACCGCATGGAATGCAGGTGATGCTTGGGATCATCATGGGGGTCCAACCCAAGATTTGCACGACTCTGACTTTGAATGTTACAGTCATTGTGGCATTGAATTCCAGGGTGGAAACATCAGTTTAATTGTTTTAGTGACCAGAAAACAAATTTTGATATGCGTCGGCTTACCCAAAATGAAAGGTTACGTGCCCTTGGCATGCTACAGATCGGCACAACACAGGCGGTTGTGGCGCGGACGATGAATGTTTCTCAGTCTGTCATAAGCAGGCTATGGTCCAGATACCGTGATACACAATCTGTACAGGACAGACCACGCTCAGGTCGACCAAGGGCGACAACTCAAGCCCAGGATCGATTTATCCGTACCTTGGCCTTGAGAAATCGTGTCATCACAGCAAATCAGATCAGCGCTCGTCTTCAAACAGACACTGGTGTGAGAGTGAGTGGCCAGACGATTCGGAATCGACTGCATAGGGGTCACCTTCGCGCCCGACGTCCTCGCGTGATCCCTTGTTTGAGAGATCATCACATTCAGGCAAGACGTCGTTGGTGTAGGGATCGTCAACACTGGGATAATCGACGCCGGAGCAATGTGATGTTTTCAGATGAGTCAAGGTTCACTGTTGATTTTTTGGACAGACGTAGGAGGGTGTGGCGTCGTCGAAACGAGCGCTTCCAAGACGTTAACGTCATCAGACATGATCGATTTGGGGGTGGTTCTGTTATGGTGTGGGGAGGCATCACTGTTGCTGGAAGAACGGTTTTACATGGTGTTGCAGGGCGTGTTACAGGCCAGTACTACCGGGACAACATCTTGGCAGTCCATGTTGTGCCGTTCGCACGACGTCATGGCCGCCGTTTCATCTTCCAGGATGACAACGCAAGATGTCACAGGGCCAGGATCGTTACAGGTTACCTCCAACAACAGAACATCACCACATTACCTTGGCCAGCACTGAGTCCCGACCTTTCCCCCATCGAGCATGTCTGGGACATGCTTGGACAGAGGTTACGTCAACGTCAACAACGTCCTGCCAATGTCCAAGAACTTGCTGCTGCGTTGCAACAGGAATGGGACAATCTGGACCAAAATGACCTTAGACGTCTCATTAGGAGTATGCCACGTCGGATCAATGCTTGTTTGGCAAACAGAGGAGGATTTACCCGTTACTGACTTGGTTGTGATGCTGTGGTAACTTTGCTGTTTGACCCCGGGTATCATTTTACCCTTATAATGGTCAGTCTGTGCCTTACTTAGTCTAACGATCATTTGGAATAAATCGATGAATGTGAACTTCATTTCATTTTGTCATTTGTTTCTTCGTCAGTTTCATTAGGTGACTTTAATAACACTTAAAAATCAAATATCCCCTACTTTTTTTGAATAGTATATATATATATATATATATATATAAGCAGGATCTAATTTAGATAAGAAAGATATGATATATCCCTAGCCATAAATAAATATTTCCGTGTAAATTTCCACATCAAGAACTCTGTGGTGACAGAAATGAAATGAAATGGAGTTTTAACGTCCTACTGTTCTGCTCCTAACCTGGGCTAATGAAGACGGGCATACGCCATACAGTGTGCTATGAGGGAAATTTTGCCCGGACAGCGGCACTACGGCCTACTCTTATATCGAATTCCAACTGCCAAGGGATCTTTTACGTGCACGCCAATGTGTACACGGGACCTCGGTTTTTCGTCCCATCTGAACGACTAGACAGCTTTCCTTGTCAGCCCCTCCGTCCTGCATCACTGACAAGGGAGAACCACGCCGGAAACTCTGAATGAACTTTCTCGGCCAATGCAGGGATCGAACACCCGACCTCCAGGCTAGCGAGCTAGCGTCTTACCCACTTAGCCACGTGATCCCCCTGTGGTGACAGAGAATATAAGTAATATTGTTATAATACATTATTAAAGGTGTACTGTTTTGTTGACATTGACAATAAATTCGCGTTAACAAAATAGTTTATAAAGTCTAGTATTGATGGCGATATTAGCGACCTTTGATTTTGGCTTGCTGTCGTACTGTTGTCTTTTCGCCTCAGAAGTTGATGTAGTCTCTACTTTCAAGGTCACTTTTCGACTTTCGTGTTTTGAAGGGGCGAAAAGTAGAAATTATAAATGGTAGTTATAGGCTTCCATAAGATTGTAAGACAAAATAAACATTTTACCATTGGTTCACGAATGCCTTTAAGTGCCATTTATAACAAGGGACTAGAAGGACGGGGCTAGATATATTCCACAAGTAACTCAAACGGTTACGTCATATTCCTATCTGGAGAGCATGCGCAATAAATACTAAATCAGTTTATGTACATTCATATTACATTATTATTTGTGTTGCGAACCATTTGTGTCAATTTCTAGGTCCTAAATATTAGCGATTTAGATCTTTTAAATAACAAATACATGTAGATTGTTTTGGGGTGACCTTTTCCCTGTATGTAAATAATCAGTAAATGTTCATATTTTTGCACCAAAATAGATAATTTTGGATCAAATTTTATTTTACTGATAATTGATAAGTTCGTAAATAGTATTGTACGATGGATCAATAGGCCATTAATATTTTGATATTGGCCCCTTTCTATAGAAATCAATATATAATTGGCAAGAGTTATACAATCGTAATGTGCTCAACAACCCTTGTTTTACTTATGAATATTTATCTCCCCAAGAAAAAGTTCCAAAATCATTTAATTGGTTAACATCAAATTGGTCAATATCAAAGTATATGAGTAAAATAATTTAAGATATTTTATACCCTGGCTTAGACAAGCTGCTGTAGATATTACATCAAATTAAAAAGCTTATTATTACATTATGTAATATTTGAATCAATTTTTTTAAATTTTATTAAATTGTTATTAAATTTGTTTATTTCTGTGTTTAATTTGATTAGTTTTTTTTAGAATCTAATTCCAAACCCATCTAGCTTTAGTGTTACATTCTAAATATAGAGCAGTGTAATTATGACACTTATACAATACACCATCTGAATAGATAATAATTGGGCTACAATTTATTGTCTTCGAGAGGTTGATGACGGGATTCTCTTCAACAAATCTTTGAGGTCACATTCCCAAACTTGAAGAAATCTGGCTGATTTCTAGTTGATCTTAAGACTGAGTATAAAAAGTTGTCTTCTGCTTGGGTAAGGCCATGAAATCTGTATATTTTAATTTTATTTTACTTTACGTCGGTGGGGGGTTGGATGGCCGAATGGTTAATACGTGTGCGCTGTATCATAAGGCCTGCCATTGAGTCACCTGGCGTGGTTTCGAATCCACGGTTGTACGTGACAAGGAGTAGGGTCGCCTGTCCAACCTAGTAGGTTTTCTCCAGGTCCCAAAATGACCTAGTTTGTGTCGAGTGGACGTTAAACCTCATTTTTCTCTCTCTCTATCTCTCTTTACGTCGGACTATCTGAACTACTATCTAAACTTTCATTTAATTTCAGGGACCTCAACTTGGACCGTGTGGTGGGACTGGCATATCCAGAAAACAATTTAATATCTTATTAGGGTGTGTACTTTTCATTGGAATGGTGATGTGGACTACATATTATTTTTGCAACAGGCAACAGGACGTAACATGTTTACCATGTGTTAATGGAACTTATATTTAGATGAATTCAAGAAATACTCAAAAGAACTGCTGTCAACTTGATAGATATTTAAATGATAGATCGTAATAAATGCCTTTAAACAATGCTTAAAAAGTCAGTAGTTGCACGTCTTTCCTGTCGAGCGGCTGCAGAATATACAATGGTTGGGCCTACATATTTCAGTAAGATGGATGGGGGGGGGGCGACAAGGGAATCTAGAAGAGAACTAGTACCAGAATTCGTCAAAGAAAAAATATTAATTACCCCAATAAACTCTTGGGTGGGGTTGAATCGGTAAGGCGCTGACCCGCTATATAACCAGGAGGTCCCAGCTTTGCGCAGCGATGTTAGCTGAGCAAGGTTCACAGAATTTTCTAGTCTTGCGGGGGGGGGGGGCTGACGAGGAACAGCGTTTTGTCGTTAGGTAAGACCTAAAACCAAGGTCAAGGGTCCTTGACAGTTGGTGCACGAGATAAGAGTAAGCCGTAGCGCCACTGTCCGAGTGAAAATGTAACTAATGTACACTGCATGGTGCATGTCCGTCTTCATCAGCCCGGCCGGTCATTTCATTTCCAACAAATTCTAGAAATTGTAATACAATTAATATCACATTTATTAATCCTTTGCTGAAAATGCCAATGAATGAAACGAGACTTAGTCAATGGAATCGCCAGGAAATGTTGTCAGGCGTTGTCAGTAGCGTAAGCTGTCCGAGCGAATCTCCCCGTTTTCAAAAGACCAGTCCGTGCAGAAAAGTAGTGCATTAAACCCCATGTCATTTCGCCCACCCCCTATATTGATCTATCTCGAGGCTCATTATATTTCATTTCCACTCTAATTCAACTTTTAATTTCTCATGATTGAACTACTTTCGTCTTTTATTTTTTAATGAAACCGTTACGAGACTTGCATTCTGAATTCCGTTGGGGCAATCCTAGTAGTATATGAAATTAAAAGAAATACACCATTAATTTGACTGGACAGTCCTGATATTCTGCTTATTGAGCCGAGCAAGCACCGTACTAGCTGGGCCTTGTTAGAAGTAAAGGATGGAGGCCTGAAATGAATTGGAATAGGGTTTAACTTCCTACTTTGGGAAAATAACATTATCGAAAGAACCCCATGACAGGTCATATATTATGTTTGCATGACATTACTACTAATGTTGCCTCGGTAAATTCTGGATATGGGTACCATGCATAAGGCGCCTATAACACATCTCAGTCTAAGAATGTTACAATAATTTAAATATTAGATGCCCCGTTTTTAAGCCTATAGCAGAGTTAATCAATAACAGTATCATATACAAGGAGTAGGGTCGCCTGTCCAACCTCGTGGATTTTCTCCGGGTCCTCCGGTTTCCTCCCACTGCTAAAGACCCCTACGCGCAAGCGAATTATTGAAATAAAATTAAACCATATGTTGGTCCCAAAATGACCTAGTGTCGAGTGGACGTTAAACCCCATTTCTCTCACTCACTCACAGTATCATATGATCTTGACTAGTCACTTGATCTGTTGTGTGCAATCCATAAACTGTCGCCTGCATATTTTGTGTACGCCCACATCAGATTGCCCAACAATTGCTTGTTGCTTCAGCAAACAAATATAACAGCTTGTGTGTGTTAGGCTGAAACGAATAGCCACTTTCTGCCAAGCTGGGCTAACGGAGACCGGCATAGGCTGTGGCCCTACGCAAATGTATACACAGAACTGCCGTTTTCCATCCGAACGACTCAACACTGTTTCACTAGGGCCCTTCGCCCTGCCTGACTGACAAGTGGAAACCATGCTGGATATTCCACTGGAAACTTTCTCAGAAGGCCAGATCAAACCCACATCCTCCTGGTTAGTGAGCTGGAGCTTGACTTACTTAGCCAACATGGCTTCCACTCCCTGCCAAACATATAATAGAGAATAGAAGATATTTTGATATAATTGTTTAATATACAACATCCAATATATTTATATTATTATATATATAATATCATAAAGCATGCGGTGTTGTGACTATGAAATACTAATAATTACATATATATATATAGATCTATATGTAAGAGTAAATATATAACATAAAATAGATTATTGCATTAATGGCAGTAGTATTGTAAAATGTAAGATGACAAATGATGACTTTCTTAATTATTACAATTAACATAATTCTGAACATGAATGCAGCACTATTCTTTTCTCTAACTATTTCAAGATACATTCCATTGAGACCTGCGATTTTAATTTGATCACCATCAATTAAAGGTGAATGTATATTTGCTGTCCAATGCTTTTTGTGGGGATGCCCCTTCTATTACAAATATCTTTAATTACATACAACTCTCTTTGAATGACCAAGCAACGCTTCTATGTGTGCAAATCATAACCATTTCACCCAGTATGTAGACTGCACTATTGTCAAATCTAACGCTACTGGTGGACAAAATACGATATTGCTCTGCTATTTAGTTTGTGTGGCTATTAATCATGGATTATAAGCACGGTTCCCTATAAAGTGTGTGCATGTGAATACAGGTTTTGCAAATGCACAAGGAAATTAATGTGCACACAATTATCTTGAAACAATTTCAAGTTTACATTTGTACAGATATCTTGTGCACATACTAGTATAAACTTTACACATCATAAATTTTTTTAGCACACTGACTACTAAAGATTTAAAGGAACATTATTGGTCATAAGAGATACTATATTTTCTGTTAACCCCTTAGCACTTTGTTCATGTGAATATTGACAACCCCAGTACATGTACCTTGAAGAAAATTAGACAAAAATTATATATTATTAATACCGGTACATTTCTGAACAAGCCGAAACTACTGTCCTCTAGACCACCTTATACTGGCCAAGGTTATAGGACCATATACATGTATTAGTTCTTGGGGCTCCACAGCTATTCACATGTTTCAGGCAGTCTAAGGAGCATGAGTTACAGGCAGTAAAAGTGCTAAAGGGTTAAAAATAAGTTTTGAGATTGGACAACAATATTGCCCGGTTTTAATATTTTCTACCAGGGGTGTATTCAATACTTATTGTTAAGTAAATCAGGTGTTCTATCATTTGACCAAGAGCTTTGGTGACAAATATACCATACACTGATTATCTAATGAAGCTCAAGGGAACATATCTTTAATTATCTAACTATTTAATCTCATAATGAAATGAAAACAATTCATACGATTACATGGAATTATAAATCCAAATGACATTCTCGTCTGTCTGTACAATATCTCTTTAAAAAATAATCATTCATACAATTAAACAAGAACAAAAACTAATGGTACGAAATTCAGTTTAACAAATAATTAAAAACAAATCAATGCCTATGGAATTCTGAGGTAAAATTGGATTACGAGATACGACTAGATTTGACTACGTCTGTGTAAAATATTTGGCATTTAAAAAAATTTTTTTTAAAAAAAGCTATACATGATTACTTTGATGGAATTCTAGATTTAGCACAACAATGAAATGGATGATTGATGACTATCTGACACATGATTCAGGGAGAAGTCAGATGAACATGATGAAAGTCTCAAGGCAGGCTATGAATGGTCATTTTTGAGAAGTTCATCTGAGGGAGGTGTCTGTTAAAAATCTCAAGGCAGGCTATGACTGGTCTCTTTTCTGGAAGGTCATCACTTAAATTATTTAAACATTCATCATTTTGTCAAGTCAAACAGTCCTCCGACTCCTCTCTTAAATTGATGTATGATGCTATGAATTTTAACTTTTTCAGATGTTCATCTGAGAATGGTGAATGTTAACTTAAAGTAGCTAATTCTCTAACTCAATATCATCCAAAATCTTCGACATTGTAAACACGATTTATTCGTCGGTTTAAATCAACATTGATGTTGTGATCTTACCGTGAAAAGATGGCCTTCTGATATTCAATATTTAAGACAAAATAAACATTTTACAGTTGGTACACGAATCGTGTACCATAATGTGTTTCAGCGCTATTTGTAATAAGGGACTCGTAAAAAGAGGCTAGGCATATTCCACAAGTCATGTCAAACGGTGACACTATATTCTTATCTGGAGAGCATGCCCAATAAATACCATCGGCGTAGACTGGAATAACCAGAAGCTAGAGATTGAAATTCGATTGAGAATACTGGCGTATGTCGCCGAACCTAACTGATTAGAAATTACAGTAAAAAATAAATGATTGAATGTAAATCAATTTATATACATTCATATTACATTATTGTATGTGTTGCAAGTCATTTGTGTCAATTTCTAGGTCCAAAATATTAGCGACTTAGCTCCTTTAAGTTCATCACTTAAAAAAAAATACTTAAACATTCATTATTTTTTCTTAAATGAAAACAACCCTCTTTCTCTTAAACTGATGCCTGATACTATGAATGGTAACATTTTCAGAATTTCATTACTTAAAAATATGTAAACAATCCTCTCTTAAATTTATGCCTGATATAATTGTCTTCCTTGTGGAAAGACCCCAAGTTATCAATGTTTAACATTGTTCAATTTGAGACCGACACGGTCATTTTTATATATGATTAGAGATTCACATATGATATAAGAATGAATTAAAATGTAAATAAATAAAGTTAATAAGTAGAATTTGAAATCTGATAACAGACCTAAATTTGACTGAAATCTAATATCAGACTAAAACAGACCTAAATTTGTAAATAACACATAGAATATTGGTAATACAATTACCACATTACTTCATAAAAAATTCATTTTCTTTCAATGTGAAATATGTGTGACCTAAAATGAGGTAGGGTGCCTAAACTGCTGTGATCAGCAGTTAAAGATGATACTCAAAAGATTTTCTACTATTTTAGCAACAAAGTTTGCTAATGACCCATTTCGACAGATTAAAATCACATACTGAATTTATATAAACAATTATTCTTTACAGATCTAATCTATAATCTTATCTGCTTTGTATAAGAAGTCAATAAGTTTTAAAGTGTAAAAATGTTAAAATAATTTGCCTATTTTTTTCTGCCAGAATCATAAAAGTTGCTAACCTCTTATTTGATATAAGACAGAGTTAACATTGATTCTGACTGAGTTTTTTGGTGTGGACAATATCTGATTATTTTTCATGCCTTAATCAACACTAAAATGTTTATTGTTTATTTAGCATTTAATTAAGAAAACAAACCCAAATATCAATAGTAGATACCTCCCTACTTGGATTTAATCAGATTAAAAAGAGGACCATCAAAAGATTTAACCCAACACTTACAGGTGGTGCTGGATGTCGAATGTTTCGAATTTCATTAAATCTTTGTAAACGGAATTCAAACATTTTAGTGATATTTGTTTTAAAGATTCAAATTTCACCATACATGTAATGTAGTTTGCAGGAGATTCATAATTCTTCAAATAAGAATCACTGGCTTGAATAAAGCGTAATGCATCTGAGAACAATTAGATGTACATTCTAGACATTAACAAGTAGCCTATTATGGATCAGGAACCGAGCATGGCGTCATTGCCACACATCTTGGAATTGTGAAGTAACCAATGCACAATTGTTCCAGAAACAATCATGCCAAACTGATGTTGATTGTGCGTCGAAGAGCATTGTCCCCCACACCAAGAAGAACAAGAAGATGAATAGCGCATCAGGATCGGTTCCTGGTCCAAAAATTTTAACATTTACATGGCTATTTTACTCTACAAATTGTAAGTACAATCTTATATGAAACATGAATACTGATGCACAGACAATTTATATAATTCAATGACTACTAAAAAATTGACTAGTTTATCTTCCGGAAGACTGGACATAAGCAGCTATATTTAGGAAGGAATCATCAGATTGAATGAGGACCTCCATGTCCTCATTAACTTCCTGTCGATCAGCTGCCACTTGGATTTGCTTTATATGAGTACTCATGTGCTTCTTTAAGTCTGATTTAAGTACAAAAGATTTGGCACAAACCTCGCAGTGGTGAGGTTTCTCACCGCTATGGGTTTTCATATGATATTTAAAACTACCCGTATCATTAAAACCCTTTTCACAAATATCACAACGATATGTCTTTTCCTCGTTATGAACCTGCTTGTGCCTTTTTAATGCCCAGCTGGATTTAAACCCTTTTAAACATACATCACATTTATAGAATCTCTCAGCACAATGGACATAGGCTACATGTTTTCTAAGGTTACTTCTTTTGGAACAGGAGAAATTGCATTTTTCGCACTGATGTGGGCGTTCAGGAGACAGGGTGTGTAGTGGATAGGTATATTTTTCATTTTCTTTCTTTTTTAGCATTTTGGGTGATGGTGGTGAGTTTGTCTCTCCATTGGTAACAGAACCAGTGAGATTTGAATTATCAGTTGACGAATCGTCTATAGTGATAGCAGTATCATCTTTAACATCAGATTCAGCTTGGCTTGTCTCACTAACTGGTTTACTTACACCATCTGGTTTAGCTGCTGTTGCTTTTACACTACCAGTGCTTTCTTTTTTATCCTTTAAATGGGTTTTAAGATGTTTATCCAAATCTTTAAGAGCGAGATAGGATTTAGGACAAATATGACATTTATGTGAGCTAGCGCTGTGGTAAATCAGTTTATGCCTGCGGAAACCACTGTTATCATTGAAACCGCGCTGACATTCCTCACACCAGTATTTCTTGACGACTGAATGGATATTTTTGTGTCGGTTTAAGTCGCTCTTTCCACTAAAACCCTTACCGCAAACATCACAGATATATGGTTTTTCCCCGGTGTGTGACCTCATATGGAGAACTATATTTGAATGTTGACCAAATGCCTTCGAACAGATGCCACAAATATACGGCTTGCTCTCCGTGCAATCTTTCCTGTATTCAAATTTGTTTTTAAGGGATTTTGATTTGAATCCTTCGCTGTTTGAGCTGCAACTTCCTTCCTCCATCCCATAATAGTTTGTGTCGGAGGCGGATCCATTGTTGGTGAATGTAAAAGCCTCCTCACCGTACAGACACATCAAATAATCTCGAAGTATGTCGTCCTGCGACTCATTAGCAGAATAATCGAAGCCATTATTGTTTGTAGAATTATTGTTATTGCCGTTTAATGAGGTATTGAAACGTTGTGAATTTAATGGATTTGTAACTAAATGTTTGTCTCGTCGACCTACTTTTTTCTTACATCGCTTTTTAATACTCATTAAGTAGTTTTCACACGCTTCGGATTCTTGGTCTTTGGAATCAACTGGATTTATTTTTTCATCTTGATTTCGTTCCGCAGAGTTGGGATAAAGGTTAATCGGTTTATTTATATGATTTTGGTTGATGCCGCAAACATCTTTGTATGCGTCTGTCATTACATCTATATCTGAGCAGCTAATATTATTAGAAATATCAGCAGCATTTCCATCATCAGCAGGTTTGCCATCAGTGGAATTTTCAGAATGGATGGAAATGTCCCAGAGGCTGTCATTGGAAAAATCGGATTTTCTGTCTTCACCAGTATTGCTCGAGGATCCATTACTGCTAATTCCATTGGCAATACAACCTTGGAAAGAATTGTGCATATTTTTATTGACAACTTTGCATTTAGGGTCCGAAAATTCAGGCAATGTTTCATCCATTCTTAGAACCATTCTCTTGTAAATATCTCATGTGGACAGATTGACATTGGATTCTGTGCCTTTAATATGACTGAAGAATTCATCTCACTCTTCAGGAACCATCATCATCTGTCCATTACTAACTCTGAAATAGTGAAAAAATATATTATATTATACTCTTCAAAAAAAAGTAGGGGATATTCAGAAACAATACAAAACTGCGGAAATACACTGCTGTTTTTATTAGAGATAACCAGTGTATGTTAATAACAGGCCAATTGCCTACACATGAACATAAACAATTCATATGGGCGGCTTATCTGACGGCCCCTTTTCACTTGCAAAGAGATACACCATCAAAAGTGAAAATGGACGTTTCTGATTTTTATCTTAATAATGAGTAATTGCTCCACCAATCCTCTCAGACATTCAGCAATTCGTAGTGACTTGCTCCTAATCAACCGTCCAATCATGATTTGGGGCAATCTGACCCACCCCTCTTGCAGTGCCACGGTCAATTCTTGCAGTGTTGTCCGTTGACGTTGACAAATACAACTCCCCGATCAAATTAAACGTAACACACTAAAGCAAAGATACGCTAAACAGTAAATCTTATGCAAGAACTGATAGGAAAGCAAACATGGATAGATAAACCAGCACGTGGCAGTTTCCATCAACTATTCCTTGAAGTGTCAAATTTGACAATAAACTCCTCCCATGTGTATCACGCTATTGCGTGTCGCTTGTACAGCTCAGTGGTTCTGTTGGGGCGATAAGTTCTTCATCTGTAAACATACTCTCAAGTCTCAAAGCATGCCAAGTGTCCATGACTATTTATCATATCACAACCTTCATAGATATTTGCATTTCAATATCCCCTACTTTTTTTGAAGAGTATATTTATTTATTAATTAATGACAAAATGGCAAGATATCAGACTAGTATTTCAAATATTTTCACGCCTCTTCTATGTACATTGCTATAATAACTGCTCTAGGAGCAGATACCAAGGTTGCAGGGGTGCCTTCCCCTATTTATCTATTGGCAATTTTTTGTTGGGGTGGGGAGGGGGGAATGTCTTCACTACATTAGGTATCCTTCTCAGGTTTAACCATGTAGGCCGAGGCATGTATCTATATACACCTGAAAAGAAATACCGGTTTCCTCCCATGGCTTAAAGACCCCTACACACAAAGAGAATAATTGAAATAAAATTGAACCATATGTTAGTCCTGAAATGACCTAGTTATGTGTCAAGTGGAAATTAAGCCGCATTTCTATCTCTGTGTGTGTGTCTCTCTCTCAAAAAGATTAACACCACTTACAATATTATCATTATATTGTTTGTTTCCCAAACAAATCTTGACTTGCGGAACTCGGAACCTGCCTATATTGTGTGAACATTAGAAATGGAAACAAGAAATGAAATGAAATGGAGTTTACCATACTACTCCGACTGGGCTAATGAAGACGGGTATATGCCATACAGTGTCCTATAACAAAAATTTTGCCCGAACAGCAGCTCTACCGCCTACTCGTAAAGATGTTTGCTTGAACACAACCGCCCACTTTCGAAAAATTCGGTATCCGCCGCTGTATCTCTGGACTTCACGATCTAATTTCAGATTCATGTAAGCAATATTAATATATTTTTTCAAGGAGGTTGACATTTATTAGATCTATGATAGCCATGGTACATGGCTCAGCGAGTTTAAGGCTCTGGCTCACAAATCAGTAGGTCCAGGGTTCAGTTCTGGTGTTGGCAGAGAACATTCATCAGGATTTTTCAGCCTGATTTCACCTTGTCAGTGATGCAGGCCAAAGCGCCTGGCAAACAACACTGTATAGTCATTTGGATGGACCAATAAATTGTGGTCCCATGCACATTTGGCATGTAAGCTACATAAAAGAACCCTTATGCTCGTCTTTGATATTAGCCCAGAAAAAAAGGATGTCAAAGGAGCAAAATAGCTAATATTTGGGACCTAGAAATCGACACAAATGGGTCGCAACGCACATAATAAAGTACCGGTAATATGAATGTATATAAACTGATTTTCATTCAATCGTTTCCGTTTTTACTCTAAACTTCAAATCAGTTACGTTCGGCGAAATATGCGAGAAGTCTCAATCGACTGGCAATCTCTAGCATCTGGTTATTCCAGTGTACACTGGTAGTATTTATTGTACATGCTCTTCAGATAAGAATATGGCGTCGCCATTTAACATGACTTGTGGAATATGTCAAGCCTCGTTCTTCAGGTCCCTTGCTACAAATGGCGCTGAAATGCATTATGGTACACGATTTGTGTACCAATGGTAAAATGTTTATTTTGTCTTAAATATTGGATATCAGAAGCCAATCTTTTCCCGGTAAAATCACAACATCAATGTTGATTTAAATTGAAAAATAATTTGTCCTTTCAATGTCGAAGACTGTAGATGATATTGAGTTAAAGACTTAGCTTCTTTAAGACCCTATTTCATTTCTTCATTTCAATTTCTATAATAGGTCCTAGCTGCATAAGGCAGTCTTACTTCAGCTACGTACTGAAGTCGTTTTATAGTGATTTTAAATTTCTCAATTTTAATCTTCATGCATTCTTGTTAATATTAATATTTCAGAATTAAAATATTTGACATTCCACAAATATCTATCTGGTATTTTTTTTTTTTCAATCTTTTTCTAAATGATAACATTTGACATTCACTATGTCTCTCCATGGACCTTATTATAGACTGTCTATAAATAACCTACTCCTGTCAAATTATTAAGACCGTCGCATACAACCAATAGAATCACTCAATCAAAAATAAAATACTATTAAACACATTATTAAATTTTATTTTATTTAATTGAGACAACCGTTATATGCTTTGGGTCGATTTTTGAACTAGAGCAATATCGAAGAAATCGTAAAAATCATGCTAAATTTGTCGATCCGTTAGGCGTTATCCGTCGTCATTATATTCTGCTGCACGAACTCTCTACCCACATAACAATATGATGTTAATTTTACGTTACATTTACGTAAAAATGGTCAGTCAGTTTACCATCATTTTGCTCATCTTTTTAACGATAATTTTACGTCAGGAAATGACGTTAATCTAACGTAAACTTTACGTCATTTTTACGTTATATTTACGTCATTTTCTGACGTAAATCTAACGTAAACTTTACGTCATTTTCTGACGTAAATCTAACGTAAAATTTGCGTAAAGTTTACGTCATTTTCGTTAGATTTACGTCAGAAAATGACGTAAACTTTACGTTAGATTTACGTCAGAAAATGATGTAAATATAACGTAAAAATGACGTAAACTTTACGCTAGATTAACGTCATTTCCTGACGTTAAATTGTCGTTAAAAGGATGAGCAAAATGATGGATATCTAACCGACCATTATAACGTAAATCTAACATTAAATTAACATCATTTACGGATGCAATTCTAATGTCAAATTTTGATGACCAAAGTTACGAAAATATAACAAACCATTAAAACCTTCAAAATTATTCATTATTTGCGGCAGTAAATGGGAAGTACATTCAATCAATAATCAAATTTTCCTGACCCGTGGGTGAGGCTAAAAGTTGAGTGGTCCAACGTGTGCGCTTTAGATCATAAGGTCTGTCATTGAGTCAAGTGGTTTGTTTCCACACCCAACTTGAACATGGGTTTTCTCTGGGTCCTCCTACTACTAAAGATTCCTGGTGCGGATGAATTATTCAACTTGAATTGAATCACTTAGTCCCAAAGGACAGTTTATGTCTATTGGATGTTTTACCCCATTGCTCTCTATCTACCCATAACCAGTCAGAATTCTAAATGTATTGCACAGAAAAGTTAAAAATCTAGCAGAATAATATGACAAAATATACTACAAGTATGTATACATATACTTTATTTAAAAGACAAAAATATAATGTTATAAAATACAAAATACACATTTAAATATTAACAGTTTTTATCCACAGCTGTTTGAGAAATGAAGACGGGCATATGCCACACAGTGTGCAGAGCTATGGCGTACTCTTATATAAAATTCCAACTGCCAAGGGATCTTTCACACACACACTTGAGTTTACACTGTACCTTGTTTTTTTGGTCCCTTCCGTATGACTAGTCAGCCATCCATGTCAGGTCCTCTGTCCGGCATCACTGACAAGGGAAAATGTTCAAGAAAAAGGTCTACATTAGCGCTATGAAAGTGCTGATATGCATATAAGAAAGAAAAAACTGGGATATTGACCAAATTGGGCCAAAACCTATAGCCTCTATCTTATTTGCTCAAGGTATTGATGGAATAGGAGTTAACTTTGGAATGAGTGAAATGAAATGGGGTTTAATGTCCTATTCCGACAGGGCTAATGACATCGAAATATGCTATACAGTGTCCTATTATGGAATTTTATCCAGACAGCGGCGCTAAAGCCTACTCTTATATCGAATTCAAACTGCCAAGGGATCTTTCACGTGCACACCAATGTGTGCACAGGACCTCGGTCATTCGTACCATCCAAACGACTAGACAGCTGTCCCTCCTTGTCAGGCCCTCTGTCCTGCACCTCTGACAAGGGGAGGAAACCAAGTCTGGAAATCACGAAGAACTTTCTCGGCCGACACTGGAATGGAATGTTGTGGAATGCTGAATATTGATAGGTTTCGTCCTCTCATGATTCCAGTGTGTAACACAAATTTGAAAAAGATCAATTAAGAATAAACACAGCATCTATTGCATTTGAAAAAGGGAGAATTAACCAAGGAAGGCAAAGTCCTGAAAAGCTGTATATTGATAATGCTTGTCCTCTCACAATCGGAATGATTCACATTTCACACCCAGTGTACGGACAAACAGGGCCAAAATTGATATGTGGGTGTATAAACAAAGATATATACTACACCAATATTACATGTGTTGCAGAATTGGTTTAACACATTTCAAATATAATTGTAACACGGATATTTGCAATGGTTGATCCATGACAAAAGATTTGAAATATTTTGAAGAGACGCAAAAGGTTACGCCATACAGTGTGCTATAAGGGAAATTTTGCCCAGGCAGCAACGCTATGGCCTACTCTTGTATCGAATTCCAACTGCCAGGGGATCTTTTATGTGCATGCCAATGTGTACACTGGACCTTGGTTTTTTTTTTGTCCCACCCAAACGACTAGACAGCTGTCCTTGTCAGGCCCTCCATCCTGCATCACTGACGATGGGAAACCACACCGGAAAATCAGGATGAACTTTCTCGGCCAATGCAGGGATCGAACACCCGACCTCAAGGCTAGCGAGTCAGCGTCTTACCCACTTGATCCCCCCTTGGCCTATGTACATGTAGAGATGAATTTTGAGCTACCTTTATATATATATTTCTATTTTTAAAACCCGCGACAAGTATATTTATATCAAGGATGTAACCCTCTATCAGTTAACCCGTCACGGATTGGTTGCATTGGTGAACCGGTTCAAAATATTCGTTTCATATCATACCTGACCTTCAAATCCAGGAATTGTAGCCACAACGGGGATCACGTTGGTTAAGTCGGTAAGACACTGGCTATCTAGTCTGGAGGTCGGGTGTTCGATCCCTGCATTGGCCGAGAAAGTTATTCCAGATTTTCCGGCATGGTTCTCCCTTGTCAGTGATGCAGGACAGAGGGCTAGACAAGACAGCTGTCTAGTCATTAAAATAGGACAAAAAAATGAGGTCCCATGTACACATTGGCGTGCACGTACAAGAGCCCTTGAAGTTAGAATTCGATATAAGAGAAGGCCGTAGTGCCACTGTCCGGGCAAAATTTCCCACATAGCACACTGTATGGCGTATGCCCATCTTCATTAGCCAAGTTCAGAGCAAAACAGTAGGACGTTAAACTTTCATTTCACTAGCCACAGCTCTGTTTTCTTTCACCAAGGGGGGGGGGGGTGGATGGCTGAATGGTTAGCGTGCGCGCACTGTATCATAAAGTCTGTCATTGAGTCGACTGGCGTGGTTTCGAATCCCCAGTTGTACGTGGCAAGGAGTAGGGTCGCCTGTCCAACTTCATGGGTTTTCTCCGGGTCCTCCGGTTTCCTCCCACTCCTAAAGACCCCTATACGCAAGCGAATTATGTAAATAAAAAATTAAACCATATGTTAGTCCCGAAATGACCTAGTTTGTGTCGAGTGGACGGTAAACCCCATTTCTCTCTCTCTCTCTTTCACCAAAGGGGGGGGATCAAGTGGCTAAGTGGGTAAGACGCTGGCTCACTAGCAAGGAGATCGGGTGTTCGATCCCTGTAAGTTCATCCTGATTTTCCGGCGTGGTTTCCCTTGTCAGTGATGCAGGACGGAGGGACTGACAAGGACAGCTGTCTAGTCGTTATGGGACGAAAAACTGAGGTCCCGTGTAGACATTGGCGTGCACGTAAAAGATCCCTTGGCAGTTGGAATTCGATATAAGAGTAGGCCGTAGCCCCGCTGCCCAGGCAAAATTTCCCTCATAGCACACTGTATGGCATATGCTCGTCTTCATTAGCCCAGGTTAGGAGCAGAATAGTAGGACGTTAAACCCCATTTCATTTCATTTCTTTCACCAAAGACCACATAAATACTTCATTTAGCACTTGTCATTTGAAACAGTTATAGCCTATGTCTTGTCTGGAAGAGGGGGCATCATCACATTACCATACAGGGTATAAGTCGATGTTGAGTATAAGTCAAATTGCCAAATTTTACATTTTTCCGACCTACATCCATAATTAAGTAGAGGCGGTATATAAGACTAATGTTTTTCAACTCCACGAGTTTCGAGACTGTTATCCTAGTCTAATACCATGCCGGTGTACGCCGAAGAAAAGTTGGGCCATATAAATAATGAGGGTCTGGGACAGTTGTCAATAACACTTGCATTTATAAACAAACATGAATCGTGATGACGAATTAGGATTCAATAAAAAAAAAACAACATAGATATGGCCCATGAAGAGAGAAATTTTACAATAAAAAAAAATTAAGAGTGTTGGATATTGAACTGACAATGCAATCAAATGGACTTTCGGAAATGGCATTCTTATATAAATTTCATGGGCGTCAACATCTTGTTTTAGGACTAGTTACCTTCCTTAGACTTTGTTTATGATAATGTAAAAGACCGGATAATCTAGCCTATGACCGATTATTCTCAAATGTTGACAACGCAACCACACTAATATTCGTAGAATATAGAATATTTTTTTCTAGATGATAGAGACTAATAATATGCCAACATTGAAATGTGTGCATAAATATGGTATATACTTAACTACACCAATATTATACCTATGTCATAGAATTTGTTACAAACATTACAAATATAATCTTAATAGAGATCTTTGCTATGGTTGATCTATCAGTAAAAATTGGAAGATTTGTAAGGAACGCAAAAGGTTATTGTTTACTGGCTGCAGCAGGGAGCAATAACAGGAACACAGATGATTTTCAACTCACTGATACAACTCAGTTTAAACTTTAAGCCAAAGAGCTGTTATATAATACTGTGACAGGATATCTGCTCTAAACTAACTAGTCATCAAAGAATTGACTGTCAAAAGTTCAGACAGAAAGTATTTTAGGCCTACAATGCTTGTAAAGCTTTGGCCTACATTCTGATGATATTTGTGCTACCATAGATACATATATATTTATATCATTACGTTATGTGACAAGTAGTAGTGTTTGGCAAGTAGTAGTGTTGTCTAACTATCATTATAAAGCCCATATAAATCTTTTTAGAACTTCTTTGTCATTACTGCCACCAAGGGTGCTCAAATATACATGTAGGATCTGTAAAAAAAAAAAATAAATAAATAAAAAGCAACTTTATACTCCCCAAAAAAAACGTAATTGGGTTAAACGGCCTACTGTTCAGCTCCAACTGGGCTGACAGCCAACCTACTGTGGATCTGTAATGAAATGGGGTTCAACATCATACTGTTCTGCTCAAACTGGGCTAAAGAAGTTGGACAAATGCTTGAAAGTGTGCTGTGATGGAAATTTTGACTGGACCGTGTGTACAAAAGAGCTTGGTTTTTTGTCCTATCCGAACAACTGTACATTAGCCCTTACGAGCCCCTCTGTCTTGCACCAGTTAAAAGAGGAACCATGCCAGAAAATCCTGATGAACTTTCTTGGCCACCACAAGAAAAAATAAGCAGGGGAGTAGGACTGAAACCTTTATGTACAAGTATGTACGGGCAAACTTGTTATTTAATGTTATAGGCCTATGTATATAATTAGAGTCTTGATTATCCATTTTTCAATTAAATTAAATCATTAACATTAACCGCCAGTGTTTGAATCTGTGAACATCTCGAGTACCCGATGGCATTGAGACTTGATTATAGACTTAGCAAGTTAATACATTAAAATGTCTTATAAAAAATTTTAACATTTACAGTCTCAAGAAATACCTACTTAACCTACGTACAATATATAGATTTAGCTCTTGCATTATGCATTATTAAATTTGCAAAAATATCAGTACAATAACAACAAAAAAACCCAACCTGAAACACCCATAAAAATGTTTAGAAAATACTACATGTACTTATATAAAAATTAGCACAGCCTGAATTTTAACAGTCTACATCATTAATAAATTCGTTATGTGTTTGATAATTTTTGGATCCAGATTTTTTAAAAACAATTTTGGAACCAGTATTACTTTCGATAACTTAAAGCAATGTTGATTTTGTTTATGAATAGTATGGTTTACGGACAATGTAACTGCATCGTGTTAAAAACAAATACTGACTGTCTGATATACAAAGTTGCGTGCAAACTTTTTCCACGGCCAGATTATTTTTTTTATCAACATTAGATCTATCGGTATACTGTCAACGGAAGTTCGCATAAAAAGTGCACTTACCTTCAACTTTACTTTGCTGAATCCAAAATCGTGTGTGTATGTGTGGAATAGCTTTATTTAACTTTAAATCACGGCATCATTTCTTCTTTGGGAAAAATAATAATTACATTATGCCGCCATTTTAAATCCCAGAATTCCGTACGTTCCGGTCAAACGAACAAACAAAAAATATTTAATAAATAATTGAAGCAATTTAGATAAATAACAACAATAACCGTAACCTATAAAAAAAATATTGTAATGTGAATAGAAATAATATGATATAAACCGATTTAAACACAATCATCAACCGTGAACAGATCGTGACCTTGACCTTGCCCGAGTCGATAAAAATATATTTTTACATCTATGTAGTTCTAAAATGGCGGCTGTTCGTTTGAAAGGCCTGTAATATTTCTGATAATGAATCTATTCATATAATTTGTTTGTATACGCTCTACCATATTTTATATGAGGTTACATAATTATGTTATATTAAAAGAATAATCAAATCGGGGAATTTTAATTTTCAGAGATAGGTCTTTTATCGAGAGACGATAAATATATGGACTTTTTTAGCTAGAGTAGATCTCTATGTTAATTGACTGGGTCATTAATATGTAACAGGCATTGCCTGAGTAGAGCGAAGCTGATTATTGTCAAATATAAAACCTTCATAATTAATTTTCTCAAGTGATACAAAAAATGTTAAATAATTTAGTTTTTCAAAATTGATTTTTATTTAGATCTAAATTTTATACATTAATTTTGTTTTTTAAAAAAAAGAACAAAAAAGTGTGAGAATTATTTTCATTGACGTAAAAAATATGTGACGTCATTGATTAGACGCATCATAGAAATAGTTCTATGAGGCGCGTAATCTTGCTTGGACGAGATTTGGTAAGTTGACATGCGCATTGCCTGTTTTCTCCAGTGTATCCGGTTTCGGTCTGAATTTTTTCTTAATCAACAGTCTGTGGGTAACATTCTCAATTACGCTCCTGTGTTACCGGAAAAGAGCTTTGCTCAAGCACCGCGCTTCGCGCGATGCTGTAGAGCTTCTCTCTATATTATCTATTTTTCAGATTCATAACTTAAAAAAATGGAACTAGTCTTAGTCCAACCTTTATTTTTATATGGTTTTACAACTTATATAATTAAGTGTTGAACTTTTAAATTCGAAATAAAAAAACGGCACCAATCGACTCATGACCTATTTTATATATTAGGCGTTTTTGTGAGTCAATTAGATTAGGTTTTGATTTGCTAGTACGATTTGGTATGATTTCGATTTGATTAGCTATGGTCCACAAATGTGAAATTTGATAATTACGATTTGGTAAGATGGCTGCCACCACGGACACCGATCAGAAAAAAAATTGTCTCTGGTAACATGACGAGGGGGGCGTGTGTTTCACGTGTAGTCCAAGTTACCTACAGATTACAGTGACACTGCTGGCACCCAGAGGGCCTAAAATTGCTTAGAGCCAGAGGTGATCTAACATTCTTGTGGACTAGAAAGTTAACATTAAAGGAGCTAAATCGCTAACATTTGGGACCTAGAAATTGACAAAAGTGGGTCGCAATGCATATAATACTGTAGTATGAATGTATATAAACTGATTTACATTCAATGGTTTCCGTTTTTACTCCAATTTCAAATCCGTTATGTTCGGCGAAATAAGCCAGCAGTCTCAAGCGAGTGCAAATTTCTAGCGTCTGGTTATTCCAGTTTACATACGCCGTTTGATTTGGTGCAATGTGTCTAGCCTCGTCCCTCGAGTCTCTTGATACAACTAGGGCTGAAGCGCATTATGGTACACGATTCGTGTACCAATGGTAAAATGTTTATTTTGTCTTAAATATTGGATATCAAAAGCCCATCTTTTCCCGTTAAGATCACAACATGAATGTTGATATAATTTGACAAATAAATCGTGTTTTCAATGTTGAAGATTTTGGATGATATTGAGTTAGAGACTTAGCTACTTTAAACACATCAAATGCGTTTTAAAAAAACATTTTTTATGGAGAAAAACAACAATAAGCATTAAAAATTACTTACGATGTCGAACATTCCGCCATTTTGAAAACGTCAAATCTAATCGCCTAAACACCTCCTGGGACGATTAGGTCGATTTGCCTAATCAGTTGAGTTAAATCGTCTCACAAATGTAACGATTAGCATAATCAACTTGGTTCACAAATGCGTATAATAGCTAATCGGTCTAATCTAATCGGTTCACAAAAACGCCTATTGTATATGTAGACAGCCGCCATTTTAAATGACATTAACAACACACATTGATTTAAGCTCTGAGTGAGCTAATGAAGACAGGCATACACTATATACAGTGTACTATGACGGAAACTTTGCACGGATAGCGGCACTATATGGCCTACTCTGATATTGAATTACAACTGTCGGAGTGTCTTTTACGTGCATGCCAATATGTACATGAGGACTTGATTTTTCGTATGACCCGAACAACTATACCTTATCCCTTGCCAGATCCTCCGCCCTGCCACAGTCCATAGAAAATTTCCGTCATAGCACTCTGCATTGCGTATGACTATCTTCAATAGTCCGACTGGTGCAGAAAAGTATGAAAATGAATTTTAAATGGGGTTTGAACATCCTACTATTTTATTCCAAGTGGGCTAATGAAGAAGGGCATATGCTATAATGGTTAAAATGTGTGATTTCGGGTTAAAATGCCGTGATGTTGGGTTATCGCCTTACGAAGGGTGATATCAGTCACCATATCTACTGGGTTTCTTTAATACTCATATTTATAGTATTTTATAGAGTCAGACTAGTGGACTAGTGAATGCACGGATTAGTGCACCTATTGGTAATGACTATATGCGGAAATGCTGCTCTCCAGGCAAAATGTCTTTCCTAGCACATCTTCATTAGTAAGTGCGGTAATGCTGCTGTCCAGGCAAAATTTCTGTCATAGCACATCTTCATTACTAATTTTGATAAAGCCACGGTGGCTAAGTGCGTAAGATGCTGGCTCGATAATCCAGAGCACGTGTTCGATCCCTGCATTGGTGGAGAAAGTTCATCAGGATTTTCCGACATGGTTTCCCCTTGTCAGAGGTGCAGGAACAAGGACAGTAGTCTAGTCACTCAGATGGGACAAAAAACCGAGGTACCATGTATACATTGGCTTGCACGAAAAGATTCCTTGGCAGTTGGATTCGATATTAGTAGGCCATAGTGCCGCTGCTGGGGCAAAATTTCCCTCATAGCACATTGTATGGTATGTACCTGTCTTCATTAGCCCAGTCGGAGCAGAACAGTAGGACAATAAACCGATTTCATCAGGACAAATCTACATGAGGAAAAACCTACATTTCACAAACTTAGTAATTAGTAACGGGGGGGGGGGGGGGGGGTTGGATGGCTGAATGGTTAGCGTGCGGGCGCTGTATCATAAAGTCTATCATTGAGTTGACTGTCGTGGTTTCGAATCCCCGGTTGTACGTGACAAGGAGTAGGGTCGCTTGTCCAACCTCCGGTTTTCTCCCACTGCTAAAGACCCCTACGCGCAAGCGAATTATGTAAATAAAAATTAAACTATATGTTAGTCCTGAAATGACCTAGTTTGTGTCGAGTAGACGTTAAACCCCATTTCTCTCTCTCTCTCTAGTAATTAGTAACACACTGGCTAGCAAATGAGGGGTTCAATTTCCGTGTTGGTCGAGAAAAATGAAATGAAATCGGGTTTAATGTCCTACTGTTCTGCTCCTAAACTGAGCTAATGAAGACGAGCATACGCCATACAGTATGCTATGAAGGAAATTTTGCCCAGGCAGCGGCGCTATGGCCTACTCTTATATCAAGTTCCAACTACCAAGGGATCTTTCATGTGCACTCCTGTGTGTACACGTGACCTCAGTTTTTCATCCCTGACTAGACAGCTGTTCTTGTCCGGCCCTCCGTCCTGTATCACTGACAAGGGGAAAACACGCAGGAAAATCTGGATGAACTTTCTCAGCCAATGCAGGGATCGAACACCCGACCTCCAGGCTAGCGAGTCAGCGTCTTACTCACTTAGCCAACGTGATCCCCATGTTGGTCGAGAAAGTTCCCTTTGTTAGTAGTGGTGTAGGACAGAGGACCTCAAAAAAACAGTGTCTAGTCCATCACGTGGGTGTGCACGTAAAAGAACCCTTGACATTTGGAATTTGAAATGAGAGTAGATCATTCATTCATTCGTTTTCTCTTTGTGTGTCACCTACAGTTCGCAACTATTAAAGGAGCTAGATCTCTATTCTTGGGCACTTAGAAATGAAATGAAATGAAATGAAATGGAGTTTAACGTCCTACTTTTCTGCTCCTAACCTGGGCTAATGAAGACAGGCATACGCCATACAGTGTGCTATGAGGGAAATTTTGCCCGGACAGCGGCACTAAGGCCTACTCTTATATCGAATTCCAACTGCCAAGGGATCTTTTACGTGCACGCCAATGTGTACAAGGGACCTCGGTTTTTCGTCCCATCCGAACGACTAGACAGCTTTCCTTGTCAGCCCCTCTGTCCTGCATCACTGACAAGGGAGAACCACGCTGGAAAATCTGGATGAACTTTCTCGGCCAATGCAGGGATCGAACACCCGACCTCCAGGCTAGCGAGCTAGCGTCTTACCCACTTAGCCACGTGATCCCCCACTTAGAAATGGATATAAAATGTAATGAAATGAAATGGGGTTTAACGTCCAACTGTTCTGCTCCGAACTGGGCTAATGAAGATGGCCATACACCATACAGTGTGTTATGAGGGGAATTTTGCCCCGACAGTGGCACTACGGCCTACTCTTATATCGAATTCCAACTGTCAAGGGATCTTTTACATGCATGCCAATGTGTACACGGGACCTCGTTTTTTTTTTTATCCCATCTGAACAACTAGACAGCTGTCCTTGTCAGGCTCTTCGTCCTGCATCACTGACAAGGGGAAAAAACGCCGGAAATCTGGATGAACTTTCTCGGCCAATGCAGGGATCGAACACCCGACCTCCAGGCTAGCGAGCCAGGGTCCTACCCATTTTTGTCCCATTTTAATGACTAGACAGCTGTCTTGTCAGGCCCTTAATTGTTAGTATCATGACATTAAACTGACATTTGTTTTACGTTTTACAACTAATATCAGGTTTATGTTAGAAAACTAACGTTAGATTTATGTTAGAAAACTAACGTTAGATTTACGTCAGAAAACTAACGTTAGATTTACGTCAGAAAACTAACGTTAGATTTACGTCAGAAAACTAACCATAAACTAACGGTTAGAAACCTGATGTAAAATTTACGTTAGATTAACGTTAGAATTGTAACCAATAATACATATATAATTATTATGTCTGAATTCCGACTATATATCAATTGTTAGAATGTGCACACACTTGTAATGTTATTTAATCAAGAAGTATTCAAAGGGAAAAAAATTGGTTAGTAATCCGTCATAAAGTTTACGTTACATTTACGTCATTTTCTGACGTAAAAGTAACCATAACCATTATGACGTAAAAGTAACGTAAATTTAACCAAAGAATTTTACCATTATTGGACGCTAACCAAAATCTAACCATAATGACGTAAACTTTACGTAAATCTAACCATCAATGTTAACTGGGTATGCGCTCCACATTCCCTGCTCTCGATGCCAACAGTATCCCCAGCAATGCATAAGCATAATTAGGCCGACACAAAATGTTGTGGTGATTATAGCCTAACGCGGTTTTATAACTGTAAACCGTGCTATTATTGCATAGTGCAGTTTATAAGCATAGTATAACATTGTATAAAACTATATATGTATCGTAATCCACAGAGACATCTATATTAGCTTACCATATGATTGTTGATTTCATTGTAATTTTACTTTGTCGATTTCAAAGACCGGTGTCGGTGATTTTGGTTCCATGTTATATTCGGCTCGCCTCGACAGTGAATGGAATTCGCGAAGTGGGCAAAATCAGATGGGTGCGATTTGATGTATGGCAAAATAAATTTCGGCGATGCTATATGCGTCAAGAAATCGTGAAAAAAGAATTATTGATATAGCCTTCCCGTAAGGTAGACCGTAACGTAAGTATTAAATTTTACATCTGAGTTGTCAGTTGATATACAGAATATACAGACTTTACATTAGTTTTAGCTGTCTATGTGTTATTAATCCATAATAAGCCAGTGCTTTGATATCTTCCAAGGCGTATATATATCAATATACAATCAAATATGTTTTATTTTACGTATTTATATGCTTAATGAAAAAGAATATCAGTTATCCAACGTTAAGTTAAATACTTAAACGATGAATATATCTATATATTATACATACAATGTATTCACAATTGTTTAACAAGAGGGTATAGAAATATAATATACGTACGTTTATAGCAAATAAAAATTCATGTTTGTCAAATTGTTGTTTTCTAATGCATGTACAAATAATGTATTTAAAACAATTTATTATAGGCTACTTAGTCATATGCTGCACATTCTATACATTAAGAAAAATTTGAAATTATCTTAATGGTAGATTTAAAAGTGTACATGGTACGTGAGGTAATTTGGGGTGTAAGTTAATTCAGTTTAGTGTTAATATTTATAGCAAGGATTACAACACGTTTTGGGTATGTAATATGCCATGCAGCAGTTCACTCATTCTAGTGAGCATGTGCTACATAATCTACGTTAAAATATGTAGTGTCAAAAATGTTTCCCTTCATTTAATTTTAATGATATAATATCTTTGGCAAGAAATATATTTTCCTCAGCAATTTGTATATTTTCCCAGTCAATGGTTATGTAGACTTTTTTTTGGTTTACTGAATATCGTATATGCCTTGAATTTTAAATTAACATGTCATATCTTTTATTTTATTTAGATATGGAACCACCCCCTCCACCCTACAGTGAGGCCATATGTTATCCAAAGTCTAGGGGACGGGATCCCATTGTATCACCAGATTTTTCCAATCAACACGAAAGCCAATCTTCTGACACAACAGACACTGCCTTTCTAAATGACGTTGACATCAACATCCCACAACTGCCAAGCTATGAATCATCTGAACGTACTAATATAGCGGCCACAAATGATGAGAGGTCAGAGGATCGTGAATCCTCTCCACCAAGTTATAATGTGGTTGCACAAGTATTAGCAGGATATTCTGTATCAGGATATTCAAGAGCAAACAATGATGCAAATAACATGCAACATGAACCATCTCAAGGAAATCCTGTAGATTTTAACAATGTAACACAATTTGTTCCTCCCAGTCCTATTAATTATGGCAATGGTGGAGGATATCAACACGGTTTGAATTCTTCAATTTCACCTCAAGCAAGTGCTGCATATGATCCTAGTGAACACTCAGTTATGATTCACAATGCACAGGCTTATAATACCACTCCCTTGGTAAGTTTCTTGAGTTAAAAGTTAACCAGGCATATCTACATTTTGAAATGAAATGGGGTTTAACATCCTACTTTTCTGCAGCGACTGGGCTAATGAAGACGAGCATACACCATAGAGTGTGCTACAACAAGGGAATTTTCCCTGTACAGCAGCGCTATGTCCCACTCTTTTTTCGTAATTTCAATTGTCATGGGTTCTTTTATTACATGCATGGCAATGTGTGTAAGGGAACTCAGTTTTTTGCCTCATCTGAGCAACTAGACACTGTCCTTGCCAGACTGGCTGTCCAGGAAAAAACACGTCGAAAAATCCCAAAGAACTTTCTCGGAAAACACTGACAGTAAACCCAAGACCTCCTGATAAGTGAGCCAGCGTCTTTCTCACTGAGCCACTGTGACTCCCTCTAAAGTTAAAACTTAACAGACATCTACATTTTGTTTCATTTACAATAAGCTTAAAGCTGAAAATATGCTAGTTTTAGGGCATGGAAATTGACTGATGGGCCCTGGTAAGGGTGGCCTGGTTGGAGCCCCTGACACTACCACTCGTTTGGTCAGCTGAAAATGAGATCGTGAAATTCTTTAATGACTAAAGTTATTATCTGATCTCCAGAATCTAGCCTGGCAACATATCTTTGTGTCTTTTAATAAATAAGTTAAAAGTTAGACAATTAAAAAGTATTGGTATTGGGGTAGGAGGTCGTATAAAAATAATTAAAACATAGAGTGACTAGGAATAAATGAAATAAAATTTTTAAAAATATGTTGCATTTCTGCACTAACTGTTTTAATGAGGACAAGCATAACATGCCATGTATGTAAAAACTAGTGGCCTTATAGCAGCATGGCCTACTTTTAATATGATGCCAGTGATATACAAAGGGCCTCAGTTTTTTGTACTGTCTGCTGACAAAAACTTGGTTCGAAAACTTGGAATAGAGAAATGTACTGTGGAGTTTATAGGACTAGCAAAATAAAATTCAAGTCAATTTGAATATTTTACAGGCATATGGAAATGAAGTATCTCGATCGAGTGCAGGAGCTGCCACCAAGGTTATTGGTATGATGCTGTGTCTATTGTCTTCACTTCTCTTTGTCACATTTTTCTCTCTTATTTTCTGAATACAATATGGCAGCTGTTAATTATATTGTTCTATGATCATCGTTTTTCTACAGATGAAGATATTGGAAATGGTTAAAGACCCTGCATGTCATTTCTCATTTCTTGGAAATTATCAAATTTTCCACTACTAAAATGTACTCAGATTTATTATTTGATATTTATTTAAGAAAACAAAATTAAAATATCAACTGCTGATGACCTCCAGGATTCGACTCAGTCGAATTAAGAATAGGCCTATTAAAATATTCAGCGAAACTTATAGGTGGTGCTGGGAGCATGATTCAACTATATCGTCTACGGTGGATGCCAAATTTTCATTTCATCATGTCTTTGTAAATTCTCAACAGAACTAGTCAATTTTTGGATTTATAATCTGTATAAAGATTCAACTTTCACAATATTGTAGTTTGCAAGGGATTAAAAATCCCTCAAAGGATGCTCAGAGACTTTAAGCAGTTTTCTTTTGAACAGTTGTGTCCCTTTACTTACTGACTGGTATTTGATAATTGTGATATAATACTGCATGATATTTTATGTATTTATTATGACTGCCTCTGTTATATTTATGTTTTGTTTTTATGTATATATAGATAGCGTAATTCATCGATGTAGTGCAATACATGTATCATATTAACCCACCTTTGAACATGACTTGAACCATTTTGTTTTCAAGATTACCTTTTACCTTTTGAAGAAAGAGGAGGACTATTAAAATGGGTCTGTCCGTCCGTCACACTTTTTGAGACACAATGACTCTCCTTTTAATTGAGGTAGAATGTTCAAACTTGCTGTAGGTGTTTATTAGGTGAATGCCTTAATGGAGTGCGAAGGTGGGCATTTTTTTTGCTTAGGCTGAGCTGAGATAAGCAGTTTGATTGATTGATGCTTTGGGACACTATAGTTTAAATTAAGTGAGAGTGTTGAAACTTGGTGCATAGTTTTATTATATCAATACCTTGACTAACTTCGATAATGAACATTTTCTGCTCAAGGTAAGTAGAGCGATAAGCGATTTGATTGGTTGAGACTTTAGAACTATACTCTATGATGGAGTTCGAAGGTGTGGACTTTTTGCTTAGGCTAAGCAGAGATAAGCAATTTGATTGTTTGAAACTTTGGAACACAATAACTTTGGTTTAAATTGGGTGAGGGTGATGAAACTCAAGAGTATAGATTCATTATATCAATACCTTGACTAAGTTCGATGATGAGTATTTTTTGCTTAGGTTAAGTAGTTAGTTATAAGCAATTTGATTGGTCAAGACTTTTGAACGTAACAGCTCTGCTTTTAATTGTGGTAGAATTTTAAAACTTGGTGTAGATGTTCATTAGGTGTATGTCTGGACTGATTTCAGTGATTAACATTTTCTTGCTAAAACTAAACAGAGCTAAGCAATTTCATTGTTTAATGCTTTGGGACAAGATAACTTTGATTCTAACTTATGGAGAGTGATGAAACTTAGTGTACAGTTTCACTAGCAGGTACTTCACAACCTTGACTGAGTTCGATCGTGAACACTTTCTGCTTAGTCTAAGATTAGATAATCAGTTCATTTGCTAGATACTTTTCCCAAAAAATAAATGTGCAGTTAATTAGTATGTGTGATCTATTTATTTTGGGATATCGTCGGGGTACATCAGCCCTACTGTTGGCTTGTTTATTTTGTGATATATCAATGCATGATATTTTATGCATTTATTATGACTGCCTCTGTTATTTTTAGGTTTTGTTTTTAAGTATATATAGATAGCGTTATTCATTGATGTACATGTAGTGCAATATCATTTAACTCTCCTTTGAACGTGACATGAATGTAAAGGTCCTGAACTGTAAATGTTAAAAACCTTTAGCCCGTCAATTTTTGACGTATCTCGAACTAACAGGATATTTTTCCTGTATAGGATGATCCCCATTTTTTAAAAATATTTTTTTTAAGTGTTTTGTTTTTAACTTGAAATATAAATTTAAATTTAGTTATGTATTTAGGTTAAGTTCTTTGAAATTCTGATTTCATAGCATATAAATTGAATGAAAGATAAGTTCTCCACGTGGTCATTTTGACTACCAGTCAGTCAAGACCAGTAAATATGAGCCCTGTTGGAAACCACTACCTCACACTGAAATTATTCATTCAATTAAAGCTGAATAAATGAATGAAATCAGTTTAATGTTTTAGTTTTCTGCACATACTAGGATAATAAAAGTGTTGTTTACATGTACGCCAATGTCTACATGGGACTTTGTTTTTTTGCCCCATCTGAATGACTAGATGCTGTTCCTTGCCAGATTTTCCATCCTGCATCACTGACAAAGGGAAACCACAACGGCAAATCCTGACGAATTTCTCGGCCAACACCGGGATCAAACCTTTGCTTCCTGGTTATTAAACCAGCACCTTACTGAGCCACCATTGGTGCCTTGCTTAAAGCTAATCAACTGTTAAATTATGAAAGTCGGAAAAGGACATATATGCACAACCATTTACAGTTAACTATCTTGTGTACAGACATTATCCCTTGCTAACACATTAACTTTGGGTACAATTTTATTATAAGAATCCTATAACCTAAATTAGAAAATGCCATAGACTTTTTTATTAATCATTTGATTTAATTCCTTGACTATATCCGTAAGCATATGTTATGTTCCGATTTTTTTTTAAAATGACAACCTAAGCTGACACCTAAGAGACATTGGGAATACAATAAGGTGTCAGTGTGATTGTTTTTGAAAAAGGATTGGAAAGATTTAGATTTGAACATGGAAAGATAAGTGATTACAATTTTAGAATCTCATTTCTTTACCTAACTATTTGTATTGTACAAATAAACAGTATTAAAGCATGTACATGTATGTATATAATTTTATATAAGTTATTTTTGACATATGGGAGAAATTACTTAGTTCTGTTATGACAAAAGTAGGACCAGAACAGAAATTGTTATATGAATGTCAAAAATGGATTATATTATGTGTTCCAGAGAGATTAGGCATACCTTCAGGGGCAGATCCAGAGGGGGGTTTGCGGGGTCCAAGTCCCTCCCTGCTCAGCTGCATGAAAAAAATTGTAAAACAACACTTTTATGAGAAAAGTGCCACGGTCGTGTGGTTTATCCTTTATCATCAGATGGTGGGACGGGATGGGCATTCAAAGCGTGAGATAATGATATAAATATGTGATATCACAATTAATGCTTTGCATCAATGAAATTGAATCACAATGTGATCCTATTAATTCATAATAAAAATTGACGTCAAATGCGGTGTTGGATTTCTCTCTTTGCCTACATAATTTGGAGGCGATGATGGCATAATGCATTGTCAACTGTCAAATTTCCTTAACAGGAATCTGGCAAACCCCCTCCTTAAAAAATTCCTGGATCCGTCCCTGATACTTTGCTTTGTACCTCTGTTACATGGAGCATTTGGTCTATCATTTCTGAAAGGTGTAGTACAGGTTTCAAGAACAAACTTCCTAATTTCTTCCATTACCAGTTGTATCATTGTTTAGACAGTAATTGTTACAGTTTTAGGACAAAATAAATATATTTATGCTTTAAACATGGACAAGTCTGAAAGTCATTATTTAAGAGCTAAATCTGCCTATTGCAGGTCTTTCTTTGGGCCTTAAATGTTATATAAACTATTAATTAGACGTTAATTATCATGACAGCCAATAATCAACTCTTGGCGCCATCGGATGGCCTGATTTTAAGTAGATTAGAAAAGTTCAGTCATTTAATGATTTAATTTAAAAATGGAGAAGCGAGGCTAAGACTCTAATGACCAGTATACTGATTATGATCAATGCACAAATCTTGTCAAAACTACAACCATTGAAAACGTCACTCAAAATAAAGTAATTTGACTGAAACCTTCAATATATTCATTTTACATTATCTTTATCTAAATCTTAATTAATGGTTATATCATATGAACTACAAGGGTTACCTTGTATTCGTTAGGTGTCTTTTTATACGCCCACATTTAAATGTGGTCGTATATTGTCATCTGTCCGTCCGTCGGTCCTAGAGGCTAAAGTTATTATTCGATTGACTTTAAATTTATACACAGTGTTTAAGGTCTTGAGACGAAAAAGCCTATTGATTTTCAGCGATTTCCGATAATTACTGCCAGAGTTATGGCCCTTGATCACTTTGAAAAATCTTGTGGACGCTCTAGAGACCAAAGTTAATATCCGATTGACTTTAAATTTATACACAGTGTTTAAGGCCATGAGACGAAGAAGCCTATTGATTTTCAGCCATTTCCGATAATTACTGCCAGAGTTATGGCTCTTTATCACTTCAAAAAATCTTGTGGACACTCTACTGGCCAAAGTTAATATCTGATTGGCTTTAAATTCATACACAGTGTTCAAGGTCATGAGACGAAAAAGCCTATTGATTTTCAGCAATTTCCGATAATTACTGACAGAGTTATGGCCCTTGATCACTTTGAAAAATCTTGTGGACGCTCTAAAGGCCAAAGTTAATATCCGATTAACTTTAAATTTATACACAGTGTTTAAGGTCATGAGACGAAGAAGCCTATTGATTTTCAGCGATTTCCGATAATTACTGCCAGAGTTATGGCCCTTGATCACTTTGAAAAATCTTGTGGACGCTCCAGAGGCCAAAGTTAATATCCGATTGACTTTAAATTTATAATCAGATTTTAATGTATTATAAATGTTTCATTACCGAAAATTAAAAATATGCGACAACTCTTGTTAACTGCCCGGACAATTTAGCTGCTGTGGGCGTATGTTTCGTTGCCTGGCAACCTATCTTTCTACAACTGATGAATTTTGTCTCAAATTAAAAAAGAAATTCTCTGATATACCAACATTTAATGTAGATGTATATTGTTATCTTTGTCCGCCATCCATTGGTATACCACTCATTTTCCTGTCAACACTATGCAGGTCAGAGATACTTTATTTGGTCATAAGATCGCATCGTATCAATAATCAAATTTTTTGATAGAATTTTGTAAAACTCTATGGGATTGTCTGTTATGGTATGAGAAAGAACTCTATTTAATTACAATTGTATATTTTGTATGTGTTTTGCAGAGTTATTTTTTCAATCGCATATTTACTTTTTAAGCCTGTGAACATGATAAAAAGCTTAGTGAGATGGTTGATTTGGAGGAATTGTGTCATAATTCTGAATTTTGGAGTGGCAAATCGCAGAGTTATCTAGCCATTTTCGTTCAAATTTATGAAATGTTGTGAACACAATACACGACAAGTTCCCAACATAACTTTTTAAGACTAAGTCAGATTGTTCATTGTGATTTAAGGAAATATTCATTAAATTTCCTAATTTACGGATTCTCAAATTTCTTGTCACATGACCTTCAAAGCTTATTAACGCAATATTTGAACAACTTTATTGATGTAATGGTCAAAAACTTTATGAGATTGTTCATAAGACTGAATGCTTTCAAATTTCAAAATTTGTGGGCCTTAAAAATTAACAGAGCTACTGTAAAATAATTTTAGAGCTAGCACTTTGCTGTGTATTAGGTGCCCTGACATGCACCTGTCCATGTTTTAATCGTACATTTTTTGTTATTATATATAATAAACAATACTCAAGGAAAAAATGTTATCAACAGTGTCTTTAGTCAATGTTATATGATCCATAAAACTTTGGAAAATAAAGCTTTTAAAGTATAAAGGTTAATTGTTATAAATGTAACATGTCTGAACCTTGTTCTGGCTTGATGTTTTGAATCCTTGAATCAGTTTAAAGCATCCTCAACATTTTGGTTCATGCCCGTCCCCCGGGGGGGGGGGGGGGGGGGGGGCCCCACCATTGTGTGAATCACCTACAGGCTGCATTTCTCATTGGATCATGAGCAATCATTTAAATAACATGATTGTATCTGTGCTTAGGACCACAACCCATTGCTTTTGCCAACCAACCCCACAGTTCTGAATGGATCAACTTGAAAGTGAAACTTGCCATATTGGTACTTATTCCTTATGCCCTAGGCACAGCACCTATTGATTTTGGTGCATGCCCGACCCTCGGGTGTCTATAAACACTCTACACACCACGATTCTTAACGGATTTTGTCCTAAAGACTTGAAATTTAAGTGAGAGCATCATGAATTGAAAATCACCATGAAATTCACTGTCTATTGAATCTATTCAAATTTTACACCAGCGTTACATGATCAATGGGTTGCATAACATCTGTGACAAATAAATTTAGTTTGCAAATTTGGAATAGTATGGTAGGCCTTCCCTATACAGTATTTAAAAACCCTATCAAATTACAATGTACACCTATACACGACTTGTGTGTGGGTTTAAATTTGATGAGTAATCTACAAAGAAACCACCACCCATTTTTGGGGGGGATAGGTAAAAGTTTTAGAAAGATCCTATGGTTAGATTCTGAGAAATCCGATTTGTGGACAAAACACAAAAAAAAAAATAATATAATGCCCAAGAAAAAATGAAACGAAATGAAATGCGCTTGGATTAAATAAGATTACAAAGAAATTGGAAATGAAATGAAAGAGGGTTTAATGTCCTACTCCTACTAGTCTGATGAAGACGGGCATACAAAATGCATGCAGTGTGCTATAGTATTAGGGAAATTTTGCCCGGACAGCAGCGCTTTGGCCTACTCTTATTTTGAATCCCAACTTTCACGGGTTCTTTTACGTGAAGGCCAGTGTGTAGCCTACACGGGACCTTGGTTTTTTGTCCCATCCAAACAACTATACGTTGTCCCTTGCCAGGCCCTCTGTCCTGCACCACTGACAAGGAGGAACCACACTGGAAAATCCTGATAAACCTTCTCGGCCAACGCAGGGATCGAACACATGACATCCAGGTTAGCGAGCCACCTTGGCTCCTGAAAATGCCCAAACAGAGAGAGAGAGAAATGGGGTTTAACATCAACTCAACCCAACCTAGGTCATTTCGGGACTAACATACCATATATGATTCAATTTTTTTTTTTCAATAATTCGCTTTTGCGACCCTACTCCTACACGTACACGTACAACCGGGAATTCGAAACCACGCCAGATGAGTCAATGACAGACCTTATGATACAACGCCCACGCGCTAACCATTTGGCCAATGCCCAAACAACAACTGCAAGTTAGCCTACATAATTATATAAATAATAATCGTAGTCTGACATGGCCTGTCGAAAAAGGTAAATCCCCGATTATTATTTTCAATGGTGTTAATTTGAAATTGTCATCATTTCGGAAGACTTTCAGATTGATCGTGGCGGATTTATTTTGTTGAGCAGCAAAATGTAGGTCACCGTCTTTGTTATCTCCCCTGTGGTCGTTCTTCAATTCCAAATTAACATAAAAGGTCTTCACTTCCGTTCGGTGCGTGAATACAAAAAACAAAAACAAATTTCAATATATTGTTGATTGTAGCAATCCTTAGATTAAATGTAAATCAAACTAATATTATAAATAAAACCGTGTCTTGCGGTCCCAGTGCTTTTTTTTTTAGTACAGTTTACTTTTTTGACTTCTTGAAAAGTTGAAAAATAAAAAACAATACAGAAAAACCTCCCAAGGCAAGGAAGGAGCTAAACTATTTACTATATACAAGCCGGCAACAAAGGCAAAGAAAGGGTTTTCCGGTGTAAAGCCCCTGAAATTACAGGAAGTAAACTAAGTGTTAAAGGTTGAGATGTACACAGATTTCTGTTCCTGAAACAGAAAAAAAGGATTTAGAATGGAGAATACCTTTTCCGTTGGATTAAAAAATAATATTGCTCCACAGCAAGAATATCTTCTTCAAGGCAGTATCGTTGATCTCCACAGAGAAGTATTGATACACAGATTAAGAGGACTTTGTGACAATGCTGACAAACAACCAGAAACATTCTCTGATCATGAAATGGTTTTCGTGCTAAGTACGTTGATTACATTTCATTTCTGTCTCGTGTCATTTCAGACTAAAAAAAATATGGCCTCAACATTTCGGACTTGGGCAGGTGACATTTCTGACTCGGTAGTTGATGTTTCTGACTCGGGAGTAAGTTGAAAGGAAAGGTTGTACACAACTGTCAAATTAATTGATAGTAAGCCAAAAACGATTTTATAAAAATAACATGCTGGTAAAATTTACCACTTGCCATGAAGTACAGCATGTGGAGTCGTGGATCACGCACCGTATAAACTTCCCAAGGAACGGCAAAATTTATGTTTTATTTCTATATATTTGTAATATGTATGTATTTATTAGAAATAGGTCAATTCAAAACACGAAAGAAAATATTAACATGAAACGTGGTTATTAAAAGGCTCCACCAAACGATAAAACATTAGTTGCACGAAAAGTGGTCAAGTAAGTCTGAACCGTTGTCAAACAGAGTCCGAAAGGTCATCTGTTTTGAGTCCGAAATGTTGCAGGACCGAAATGTTGTGCTACCAGTACGTTTATCTCTATTTGTCTGAAGCTTTAGTGCATAATTATCTCCCATGCTTAATTCAAAGTAGTAAGAAAAATTTCCATATTGTTATATTTTATTATCAACTTTCTGTCATTTGGCTTTCCGGTCTTTGATTAATCTGTATTATGTCCCTTTTGGACCCCTTATTGGACAATAAAGTTATAATCATTATAATACAGTCCCTATGTATATTATCAACAAACTCAAGTCTCACTCAACTGTAACTTGCTCATGTAAAAATCATTTACCAACACAGTCAGGTTATGAATTCAATAATTGCCATCATTTATATTTTCAGGAGGTGCCACTGCCCAGCAAAATCCTGTTTTATTTCGTGTCAGAAGGTCATTAGATCCCCCAGATGATCCATCGTGGTACGTATTTCTTCGTCCTTATTGTATTAGTTTATTATCTATAATTATTTCCTCCTTGGTACATGTGATATCAGTTTAATTTATTAGGGAACTGTCCTTAAATCTGCAATTAGTGAATTTAATTTCTAACCAGTCATCACCCCTTTTATTTAACTGTGCATACATGTAGGTCTTGCATGTTCTTGGTGAAATGGGTGAGGTCATTTACTCATGAATGAAATTATTGGTAGAGCAATTCATTATCTATAATAATGTTTCAGTATAAGATTGTCCAAATAACAAGGATGTAAAAGTCTATACGAATACTGCATGTTCTCCGATCTATACATATCTTTTCAAAAAAAAAAAAAGTTATTACTTCAGTTTGTAAATAAATTCTTTTCAGGCACATTAGATATTTAGGAACATCTGAAATTGGGGATAAAAATCGTCATACTCTAGTTCGAGCCTGTTTCGATGTAGCATGCTCAAATAATGTAGTAAAGTTTCTAAATGAAATGGGTTTCAGGTAATTTCAATATATTCATTGTTATGTTTGTGAAAAAGTTCTCTATTCAGCTAATAAAATCACTTACTTTGTATAAAGCATTAAAATCCAGATATGGAAATATTGTTTTCTAGAGATATGAAAAGAATCAAATTTCTATTTGTCTTCAAAAAGAATTTTTGTTTAACTTTGCATAGTATATTGCATTTCTTGATATTTGTCCTCAAACAGAATAAATATTAGAGCATATCAAGTTCTGCCGTGACCACAAAAGTTCATTATCTAACATGTAGCATTGATAATGATAACTGGTGTATCAAGCCTTCCCTAATCCACTGTAAACGAAGCTCAACAAAAGGCACAAAAGAATATTTAAAGAATATTTGATTGTTAATAAAATTTAGAAATGCATTTTTTTCATTTCAGGTCGGATCATGAATATTGTGTTAAAGGTTATTTCTTCCATAAAGGAAGAATGAAAGTTACTGTATCCAAGATTTATAGAGTAAGTAATCATGATAAAATATAATCAGATTGGTTGTCTATAATATAATATCTGGTCACCATTAATTATAATGGTAGATATTAAAATAAGACAAGATGTATTTCAGTTTATTTTTCATTTCATATTTGTTTTATATTATACCTTATTTTATATTTTACCTGTAGATGCCAGATGAATTTAAAATCATAATTTGTATAAATTGTTAGGGATTAGGTGATTTGTTTATGTGGGTCTAACTGAAAATTGAATAATTAGACAAAAGATATAAGATTTTATTTATTCAATAATCTGTCAAAGAAAATATCTGTTATGTCGATGTTTTATTTATGATGGTGCAAATAGGTTTTTCTTTCGTTTTATATGGTACAAATTTTCTGTTAAGTTGGTGTTTCATTTTAGATTGTACAGATTATCTGTTTAGTTGTTGATTCATTTTAGATGGTGCAGATTATCTGTTAAGTTATTGTTTCATAGGGGGATTGGATGGCCGAATGGTTATCGTGTGTGCACTGTATCATGAGGTCCGTCATTGAGTCAACTGGCGTGGTTTTGATTCCTCGATTGTATGTGACAAGGAGTTGTGTCGCCCGTCCAACCTCGTTTTCCTCCGTTTTCTTCCCGCTTCTAAAGACCTCTACATGCAAGCTATTTATTGAAATAAATTTGAACCATATGTTAGTTCCGAAATGACCTAGTTGGTGTCAAGTGGATGTTAAACCCCATTTCACTCTCCCTCTCTCTCTGGTGTTTCATTTTAGATGGTACAAATTATCTGTTAAGTTTGTTTTTAGATGGTACAAACTGGTGCACCCGATGGTAATACCCAGGAAGCTATGACACAATCCAGTCTGGTAGAACTTAGTGTAGTGGCACCAGCAGGGCAGGAACAAATAGCAGATGATATGAAGAACTTTGCTGAACAGCTTAAACCGTATCCTTGTTACTTAAAGTAGCTAAGTATCTAACTCAATATCATCCGAAGTCTTCGATGTTGAAAACATGAATTATTTGTCAATTTAAATCAACATTGATGTTGTGATCTTACCAGGAAAAGACAGGCTTCTGATATCCAATATTTAAGACAAAATAAACATTTTACCATTCGTGTACCATAATGCGTTTGAGCGCCGTTTTTAACAAGGAACTTGAAGAACGAGGCTAGACATATTCCACAATTCATGTCAAACGGTGACGTAATATTCTTATCGGGAGAGCGTGCACAATAAATAATATTGGTGTAGACTGGAATAACCAGATGCTAAAGATTGCCATTCGATTGAGACTTCTGGCATATTTCGCCGAACACAACTGATTTTAAATTAGAGTAAAAACGAAAAAGATTGAATGCAAATCAGTTTATATTCATTCATATTACATTATTATATGCATTGCGACCCATTTGTGCCAATTTCTAGGTCCCAAATATTAGCGACTTTTAAGACATACACCTTTGTTCTCTACACTTTGTTATTATGCAATAACTCTTTGAAAACTTTTGAGATAAATTGTACACATACATGTGCAAGAAAATATCCATCTTCTGGTATATTAAAGGTAATTATTTTCAGGTTTATGATCAAACACCAAAGGGTATGTTTCCTTATCTTTATTTAGTCTTGTACAGCTAGAGAAAGTTGACCAGAAGAGATTATCAGTACAGTGAAGATATTAAAACTATTGTTGACGAAATTGTGTAATGTGCAATGGTGCATATATATATCTGTAACAATTTCCTGAACAATCATGTTCACTTCACAGAGATATGAACATCAATAAATAATAGCTGATAGATTTTGAATGATGGTTGGGGAATAATGGTGATTGCAACTGGAGAAAAATAGATTAGTGTACACTCTATTATAGACTTCAGAGTGATATTAGAATGTGACCAACAGTGTTTTAAACACAATATCTACTGGTATTCTAAATAGTCACAGCTAATGTGAGCAGTGAACAGATTCTAAAGCCGAGTTTAGGCTTCAATCAATAATCAGTGGTTCCTGAATACAGAACAAGCTATTATTTGTATAAATTTTAATAAAATGTCAAAAATCAATACAACAAGTATTACTGTTATTCAACCAAATCATTTCATTTTAACCTTTCTGAACGTAAGTAACAGTATCGGTACAGTTCTGCTTTTATTTGCCCACATATTTTTCTAAACCACTTGGGATTGTTCTGGTAGCTATACGGAGCAACCCTATCAAAAATCAGAATACTTCTCCTTTCACCAAAAAGTGCACTACCGATTAGAGTTTTTGATTTTCTTTTTTCAAATTTTCTTGGATTGTTGAGCTAGTCGTAACCGGGAATCCTATCAAAATTCAGAATCGTTATTGTCTCTGTTAAATAGTTTGAGATTTTTTGGATCAAACTTATGTTCAGAGTGATGAGGTATCCTAGGTTTGAAACAAAATAGAGTATTAACATATTATATTTGTGCTGCAACTGGTCTAATGAAGACCTGTATATGCCATGCTTTGTCCTATGAGGGAAATATTGCCTGGATAGTAGTGGTACTCGTATTTTGATTTCCATCTGTCGAGGGATCTTGGGTATATCTAACTTTTGACCTCCTAGTTACTGATCCATCATTATACCCACAAAACCACAAAATCAATCTTGCATTTGAAACTTTTTGAATACGTATTACAAACTGCAAACTAAGCAGTTCACAAGCTATTTGTTTTTATGTGTTATGCTTAAAGGCAATATGACACCCAAATTCTAATTTGTTTTAATTTATAATTTATTAAAAGGAATCTATTATACTGCTATACTGTTGAAATGTTGAGAAATTGCATCCTGTTTTTATTTTAAATATGACCAATCTCTTATATCTAATAGATTGTAATTTGGAATGGAATAAAATAGTAGCAGAATAAGGTTTTGCGATCTGCATAAACAGAAATCTAAGTACTGTATAAGTTTAACATCACAACAACAATTTAATTAGACCATTCGGAGACAAATATTGCTCCAATGGAGTTGGAGAATGGGGATACACCTAGGGGGGTACATTTTAATTAATAAAGACATGAAATAATTAAATGTTTATTCTCAAATTGGATTTCTATACATTTATCATGCTGGTGTTATTAACATGAATTTTTATAAAATAAAATATAAAAAATAAGATAATTCAATTAGATCTGCCAAATTTGGTTAGATTTGTTCTTCAGGCTCATGCAAGTAAACTGGAAAAAATGTGTGTCAGGGGATCACTAGACCTGTAATTAGTGTTGCAGAAGCGGAAATAATTTTAGATGTGCCTGTCAAAATGTAAGTCACCAATGAACCAGTATTTGACATTTTAAACTTTATGCCAGTCACTGCCAGACATGTATTCCAAATATCATTAAAAATACTGATAAAAGACAGATTTGTGCTACCAGACAAAATGACAGGAATACAGGGGCCTACATATTGATTTTGATTAGTGAGATGTTTTGCAAAAATGACACCATCTTATGCACAGGTCCCCCTTAAAAAAGTTTTGAATCTATAGTCCCTGAAATGCCATTTCCTGGTCTTTGGGGAAGGTTTTCCAGAATTCTGATGGTGAGGAAACACTTACAACATTAGTAAAATTGAGTACTACTGGGTATGTATGGGAATTTATTAAGAATTTTGCTAGAACGTACAAAGTACTGTGAATCTTTGAGAACTTATGAAAGTCATAATAATTACATCATTTACATGTACATGGACTTTTATCTTCAATATATTGTTGTGGTGAATATACACAAATAAGCAAAGATATTACTATGACCTCATATTTTCATCAAGCGCCCGCGCTCAGTCAAGTTTGAACACCTACCAGCTATTTTGTCACCCAATTTAATCATAATGTCTAAAAAAACCTCCATACATGGAAACTTTGTGAACACTTGGCACATATTGTGATTTTCAATCAAAGTGATCATATGTCATGTATACAATAATAAACAATCAATACCACATATTGTCAAAACTCCAAACAGTTGTAACTTTGCTCACAATAACAGAACAGTAGGACGTTAACCCCCCCACCCCCATTTCATTTCACTCAGAATAAAGTAATTTGAATGATATTTTCAATATATTCATTTTGCATTAGCGATTTTTGAACTATTATAGAGAGAGAGAAATGGGGTTTAACGTCCACTCGACACAAACTAGGTCATTTCGGGACTAACACATGTTTCAATTTTATTTCAATCATAGGGGGCTTTAGCAGTAGGAGGAAACCGGAGGACCCGGCAAAAACCCACGAGGTTGGACAGGCGACCCTACTCCTTGTCACGTACAACCGAGGAATCGAAACCGCAAGAACAGCCAGCTCTGTATCTAATTCTTAAATAATGCATCTTTAAATATTGTAAATAATAATAATAAAAAAATGTGCAGTAAAAAAAAGTAATCAAGTGATTAAGGAAGAAAAGGAAAGGAGAATTTTAATATTTTCTATCTAAAATGTGACAAAAAAAAAAAATGAATTTCAAGGCCAAGTAGCTTATCACTTGCTCCAAATTGTTTTCACTCTGAATGTATCAGTTGAAATATATATTTCTTCACCATTCTATCTCATGGCTAACCCTTTGTATGTACGGTCCAATTGACATGCAGTTTCATAATAAAGTCAGTATTTGTTAATATCTTGTCATTTCAACAGTCTTTTTAAGTGATATTTGAATGTCTTTGAATTGGCAAGTCCAACACCCAACAACAAAAAAGCATAGAAAAACAGCATGATCACAAATTTATGTTGTTGAAAAAAAGTGGGTTGAACACTTCTGTTAGTTTGGTTGCTGTTATTTTTATCCACATAAATCAGTATATACTTCAATCGAATAACTTCATTATTCTGAACCACGTAATATTTTTCTGGCACATCACCACCCATACTGTTAGATGCATAAGCTCTGGATTTCTTCTTTGATCCATCTGTTTCGTTGGTTTGACATTTGACCGTCGGATCATCAATCATCTCGCACACAGCTATCAACCCAAACATTTTCCCTATTCCACTATTAGCCCACGTAAATCCAGAGGGGCTGTAATTTAAGGAAACACCCAATTCTCCAGATAAATATGTACCCTCACCAAACACGGAGGTCTTGTTCATATGAGAAGCTAAACCATTGTGTAAAATAGAATGAAAATTTTCAGTTCGACTTCCGTGATAAGCATACATCAATTTCCTATTCCGACGAATCTCTTGAAATTTTTCATTACTAGCCTCACTGGGTTCCAATTCAAAAATATAACTTGGAGGTGGAACTGGGGAATTGTTTCCTGTTAGTTTTTGTATCGATTCAAAACTGTCTTTATCACTAAGTGATCTCAAATTGAACCGCTTTGATTCAAAAATCCACTTCAAAAGACTTAATGCATGGTCTGAGAGTTTGTTTATCTCTTTTGAAATATTTGTTATCTTTGGAATTTCTTTGAAAACTTTCTCTAGTGCAGCTTTATCTTTTTCTGTATCCGACTGTAAAAACATTGGAGGGAAGGGTCGAAGTACTGTATCATATCTGTAACTGTGTAATGCAGCAGAAAATAAACTTAGATGTAAATCAGCTGCCTGGGGATCCAGTTGGATCTTTTCTTCAATAAATCGAATTGTTTCACTTCTATCTTGAGCAGACATCTTTATATCAGACTCAACAATCTATACCACAAAGTTGATGGGCTTTCGGTTGATATTTAGTTTCTTATTCCCCTCATCGTGCAGTACTGTCTAGGTGTAGATCATTCATTTAAAGACAAAAATTATATCAGCATTCATTCATTCATTGAACGTGACCGTCAACACAAATAAAACATTAATTTGGCAAGTCACTGTTGCCAGCAATTAATGTCAATAATGGAAACTTTACTATATTCTACTAGCTACCATGCCTTTTATCCGCCAAGTACTAACGTATATTGTTAAGAATACGTGGAAGTGTTGCATTTACTTCTGTTGTGCAGTAATGAACGAAGGCGAGCATACAAAAAGTACATTAGAGTTATCTGCCCTTGATTTACGTTACACAGGGGCTTGACCAAGACGCTTAATGGGCTAGTTCAGAGCTGAACTAATAATGGGCTTGACCACGGTTAGATTTATTTCTTAAGGCCAGATTTGGCCAAAGATCACGGGATGTAAACAGGGCTAGCGCTAACCCCATCCCTGGCCAAACCCACACTCGTGTTAACAATCACTTGCCCAAACCTTATAAATAACATCACAGCGAACTTACGAAATCTGGAGGTGGCCTTCAGGCTTAAGTGTAAGAAATAGATGTAGCCCTTGACTTGACGGCGCTATTGCACTTTCGTACCTCTACCAGTTCCCGTGGTCGTAGGAACTTGAAATTATTAGAGGATGTTAAGGGGGACTAGCAATGACCACACACCAAATTTCAGCCGAATCGATCAATAACTTTTTATTTTACTGACCTTTTAATTTCTAACGAGAGAGAACTTCATCTGTTTGACGCCATTTGCTTTGTTTACTATTTAGACTCGAATAACAAGACACTAAGACGGAAACCGACACACTGCACTAGCTGCCGATCTCTGCAGTTCATAAAAATTAATATAATTTTCGTATACTTTAATTTTTGCGCGAAGCCACCATGTTCTATAAAATACTATTTGGTGTTGATCAGTGGATTGGCCTTTAGGTGTAAATATTGCCGTGACCTTGATTTTGACCTTGAGTCTTAACTTCCCATCCATATCAGGGCCTTTGCGTTTATGATTGCCGTGGCCTTATTTCTTACTGTATTTTCAAAGTTAATGTTCGAGGTGAAAGCAGAGACGACGTCCTTCAGAAAAGATAATTGGGTCAAAGTCGTAGGTCAAGGTCATAATACAGAAAACTAAACTCAAACTTTTCAAAGTCATTTTTTGAACATTTGACCTTGACCCCGTAACCGTTTTCGAAGGCTATCATCTTGGCTTGAATCATGGACGTTTACCTTGGTTCTGTCACACACTGCTCGGTCAGAAAAGGGTCAAACGCAGAGGGGCCGTGTCCGAAAGGAAGTCAATGGGCGTGGTCAATGTGAAAGGTCGTGGTGACCTCCACTAGTCACCGTTAACCATCCGTGACCTTGACCCTGACCTAGTGTCCGAACTTCCCATCCATCTCGGGCCCTTTGCGTTTATGCGTGCCGTGACCTTATTTCTTACTGTATTATCAAAGTTAATGTTCGAGGTGAAAGCAGAGACGGCGTCATTCAGAAAAGATAATTGGGTCAAAGTCGTAGGTCAAGGTCATGTTACAGAAAACTAAACTCAAACTTTTCAAAGTCATTTTTGGGACAGGGCCAGGGTAAACGTCGATGGTTCAAGCCAAGATGATGGGCTTTGAAAATGGTTACGGGTCAAGCTCGTAAGTCAAGGTCAAATGTCCCAAAACTGACCTTGAAAAGTTTGAGTTCAGTTTTCTATAACATGACCTTGACCTACGACTTTGACCCAATTATCTTTTCTGAGGGACGTTGTCTTTGCTTTCACCTCAAGCATTAACTTTGATAATACAGTAAGAAATAGGGTCACGGCAAGCATAAACGAAAAGGGCCCGAGATTGATGGGAAGTTTGGACTCAAGGTCGAAGTCAAGGTCACGGATGGTTAAAGGTGACTAGTGGAGGTCACCACGAACTTTCACATTGACCACGCCCTTTGACTTCCTTTCGGACACGGGCCCCTCTGCGTTTGACCGTTTTCTGACCGAGCAGTGTGCGACAGGGCCAAGGTAACCGTCGATGGTTCAAGCCACGATTATGGGCTTTGAAAATGGTTATGGGATCAAGGTCGTAAGTCAAGGTCAAATGTCCCAAAACTGACTTTGAAAAGTTTGAGTTCAGTTTTCTGTAACATGACCTTGACCTACGACTTTGACCCATTTATCTTTTCTGAAGGACGTTGTCTCTGCTTTCACCTCAAGCATTAACTTTGATAATACAGTAAGAAATAGGGTCACGGCAAGCATAAACGAAAAGGGCCCGAGATTGATGGGAAGTTTGGACTCAAGGTCAAAGTCAAGGTCACGGATGATTAAAGGTGACTAGTGGAGGTCACCACAACCTTTCACATTGACCACGCCCATTGACTTCCTTTCGGACACGGGCCCTTTGCGTTTGACCCTTTTCTGACCGAACAGTGTGCGACAGGACCAAAGTAAACGTCGATGGTTCAAGCCAAGGTGATAGCCTTCGAAAATGGTTACGAGGTCAAGGTCGTAAGTCAAGGTCAAATGTCCCCAAACTGACTTTGAAAAATCCGAGTTTAGTTTTTCTGTAAGATGACCTTGACCTACGACTTTGACCCAAGTAACTTTTCTGAAGGACGTCGTCTCTGCTTTCACCTCGAACATTAACTTTGATAATACAGTTAGAAATAAGGCCACGGCAAGCATAAACGCAAAGGGCCCGAGATGGATGGGACGTTTGGACTCAAGGTCAGAGTCAAGGTTACGGATGGTTAACGGTGACTAGTGGAGGTCACCACGACCTTTCACATTGACCACGCCCATTGACTTCCTTTCGGACACGGACCCTCTGCGTTTGACCGTTTTCTGACCGAGCAGTGTGCGACAGGACCAAGTTAAACGTTCATGATTCAAGCCAATGTGATAACCTTCGAAAATGGTTACGGGGTCAAGGTCGTAAGTCAAGGTCAAATGTCCCAAAAATGACTTTGAAAAATTTGAGTTTAGTTTTCTGTAACATGACCTTGACCTACGACTTTGACCCAATTATCTTTTCTGAAGGACGTCATCTCTGCTTTCACCTCGAACATTAACTTTGATAATACAGTAAGAAATAAGGCCACGGCAAGCATTAACGCAAAGGCCCCGATATGGATGGGAAGTTTGGCCTCAAGGTCAAAATCAAGGTCACGGCAATATTTACACCTAAAGGCCAATCCACTGATCAACACCAAATAGTATTTTATAGAAAATGGTGGCTTCGCGCAAAAATTAAAGTATACGAAAATTATATTAATTTTTATGAACTGCAGTGTTAGGCAGCTAGTGCAGTGTGTCGGTTTCCGTCTAAGTGTCTTGTTATTCGAGTCGGTTTCCGTCTTAGAGTCTTGTTATTCAAGTCTAATTAGTAAACAAAGCAAATGGCGTCAAACGGATGAAGTTCTCTCTCGTTAGAAATTAAAAGGTCGGTAAAATAAAAAGTTATTTATCGATTTGGCTGAAATTTGGTGTGTGGTCATTGCTAGCCCCCCTTAACATCCTCTGAAAATTTCAAGGGCCTATGACCACGGGAACTGGTAGAGGTACGAAAGTGCAATAGGGTACGAAAGTGCAATAGCGCCGACTTGGCCACTGCCTACTTTATTTTTACTGGCGAAAAAATATGATAATAATTGTTTTTTCACTTCAACCCTTAAATGACACTTCAGTTTAACAATCCTGCATTATCAATTAATTAATTTATTTTATTACCGGTAGGCCTACAGATCTTCAACTGGGATGTAGATGTAGCCCATAGCCATAGGCCTATGGGAAGGGCCAGTTGTAACTTGTAGAAAATGCGGGGCCCAATTTGGGAGGTCCAAAGTTGCCTCATATGAATATATTGCAAAATATAAATAACTTTAACTAGGCCCATATTCATCTATGCTTTACTCCACAATTAGTAGGCCTAGGCCTGATTGATTAGTAGGCTACCGGTACTTGAAAATAGCCACGTTCACCTGGCAGTGCTGCTGCCAGATTGCCTGGAAATATTTTTAAGCATAGGGAGCTGAGGAGACCATTTGGGGAAATTAGACAAATATGCCAAAAAACAACCCTGTGGAAGACACAATTTTTTTTATTATTCTAATTTCCCACCATTTTGAAATAAAATTAAAATTTGACATAATAAGAATTTCAACACTGTATCTTCTGGTAGACCTACCAAGTATTAAGGTGGAAAATATTATTTTTCCTTTACTTTTAAAGGAGCTAAACTATATAATAATGTAATATGAATGTATATAAACTGATTTACATTCAATCGTTTCTGTTTTTACTGTAATTTCTAATCAGTTATGTTCCACAAAATGCGCCAAAGTCTCAATTAAATGACAATCTTTAGCGTCTGGTTATTCCAGTCTACACCAATGGTATTTATTGCACATACTCGCCAGATAAGAATATAGGGTCACCATTTGACATGACTTGTGGAATATGTTTAGCCTCGTTCTTTGAGTCCCTTGTTCCAAATGGCGCTGAAACGCATTATGGTACACAATTCGTGTACCAATGGTAAAATGTTTATTTTGTCTTGAATATTGGATATCAGAAACCCATCTTTTCCCTGTAAGATCACAAGACCAATGTTGATTTGAATTGACAAATAATTTGTGTTTTCAATGTCGAAAATTTTTGATGATATTGAGTTAGAGACTTAGCTACTTTAAAATAAAAAAGTTTGAGACCCAAAATTTTTTTGGGTTGAGAGGTGCAGAAACACAACATTATATTTTTGTGGTCTTACAGATCTAGAGTAGGCCTACCATTAGTTTCCAAAATGTTACAGATTTAAAATGTGCTCTTGAATAAGATAGGCTACTTCATTCCTGTATTCCAGTATATAGGCCTACCTTGTTGTAAATGGGTACCGGTAGGCCTATAATGCAAAAAATCTGTTGCACTCTTTTGGTCACACAAGTTGAGTCTCTTAGATTTAAAGGGCTCAGGTGTAAAGGGAGACAATTAAGCTTGACCTGTGTACTCCGGGTGAAATGAAATGGAGTTTAACATCTTACTGTTCTGCACCGACTGGACTAATGAAAACCAGTAAAGTCAGGGTGAGGATAAAGAGCATTATTGTACGATACATGATGGCCTTAGCATTATAGGATATATAATGGCCCTGTAAAATAGCATCCTACAATATAGCCGTCACTGGTCTGTTGGCAAAACCTTATAAATATTATGCACTAGTACACGACAATCAAAAATCCAGACTTTGTGAAAAATGGAGTTCCACACATTTACGCACCAATAGAACACTGAGAAATTCCAGACACATGTCAAGTGAAGCTAAATTGATAATGTCTGCGGTCGAAATGAGGACATCAATTCAGTTTTAAAATTTAACAATATCCTACTATCCTGAAGAAATATCAAAAAAATTTGAATATAATATTTATGAATGAAAAACAATCTGTGTATTCATATTTAACAAATATTTTTTTCAACATATCGTTAAATCTTTACAATTAATATAAAATCATATACCCATATAAAAAAAAAAATCTAACAATGAACATAAATCAAAGCATTTTCCATGATCAAATGACAAATAAATAATATAAATAAATAGCTACCCAGTTAAAAAGTATATTATTTAGGCTGGGAACTGATTATTAGTGATATAAATAGAACTATTTAAATAATACAAAACATTTATTATGACAAAATATGATATATAACATGTCAATTGTTTTATTTCATCTTTTAAAAAAAAATAATCAGTTACGTACTTCACAACTCTTTATTTATTTCACAAGGCAAATATATTTTATAATATTCTGCCATCAGTACATTGAGCTTAGAATTAGAAATGAACAAAAACATTTGACAAGATTTAAATGTAAATGTTATGAGAAAAGGTCTACATAGGACCAAGCAACTTTTATTTAAACACATCTGCTACAAAATGTTGGAAGCCAAATTATCACTCTTTTCTACCCATGTTCTTGTAGACTTAATTGTGAAGAATTAGTATATTCTATTGATCATTTATTTGATTTGATTTGAAGGATAATGGAGAAGCATCATGTTGTTATTTATGGAATAACAAGTACTAGTTTATTAACATGCATCATTACTGGTAAATACATAGGGTGTTACCACTAATTACAATGTTAATTAACCAGCAATTAACCGTTCAATCTCATTGATAATCTCTTAACTACTGTAATGAAACATGAAATACAGGTATATGATTATTTTATTTTGATGTTTTTATCAAAGCAACCTGGATACTGTTGGGATTCTCTGGCACCAATTACAATTTTCATCCAGTGAAAATTGTACATTCAAGTTTGTTTCCCAAAAGGCTGGTCAAACATGTCATCTTGTAGACTTGATAAAAAGTCCCTGTAAGTGAAAACAACACATAACATTATTCCATTTAAAATCACAATTCTCCACATGGAAGCCATCATAACCAAACTCAAGTTACCAGGCAATGAAACATAAATCAACTAGCAATTAAGTATCGTGGGCCATCCATAAAAACTGTCATGATTGGAGTACCCAAATGAACTGAAAAAGGACAAATAAAATGTGGAAAATTTGGTTTAGGCATTTCCTCCTTTTGACCAGAACAGTCTATTAACCTAATGTAGGTGAATTCTCTAGTGGGGCAATTTCACTAACAGTAACAGAATGACAAATATGACTGCAACGCTAGCCCTGGTTCATCCGATTAACAACCGGTAGTTATAAACTAATCCATTAAATATGATTAAATTTGAATTATGTTAGATTTAGATAAAAAGCTAGCCATTTTGCTATATAGTTCAAAAATAGATAATGAAAAATGAATATATTGAAAATTTCATTTGAATTACTTTATTCTGAGAGAAGTTATCACTGTTTAAAGATGTAACGTAGATTGTTTATGACCATAGGTAGCAACGATCTTTGACAATCAAGACTATGTCGTTAAATTTTAAAATTTAAATTTCAGCCATCCGATGTTCTAAAGAGTTGAATATAGGCTTTGCATGTGAATAAATGTCTAAATAATAATTTATATAAAATTTGAAACCAGAAAAAAAGACCTGTAATAGGCAAATTTAACTCTTACATAATGCGGTAGTGAAATAAATTTAAAATAATTTATTTGAAAAGGCTTCGGATTGATGTTTATTAATATTACAATCAACACTTACCCCAATGGATTTTGATCTGATGATTCCCCTCCATTCATCATTGTGCTATGAGGACTGTATCTCTTCGGTGGCTCTACGAAAAGTGACAAAAGTTAAAGATACATTATGGGAGATATTTATAGAGAGTTGGCCATTCTTGCTATAACAGTTCAAAAGTAGATGATGAAAGAAGAATATATTGAAAAATTCAGTCAAATTACTTTATTCTGAATATAGTTATCATCGTTGTAATATTTGCCTAGAAATGGTAGCGAAATGTGTATACACCTTCGCCGAACGTTTGATTGACAGGCGTTAACTCCACCTACATATCTCGATTATCAAGTAAAGTTTTCAATGGCATACGGAAACGCTTTACAGCGGCCTCGCTAAGTACACTCTATCATTTAGCCTCAATCTAACTGCCGTATTTTCATCAGGTTACCCCTTATCTGATTTAATCAATTAGTGAAATCCTATTTAAATCCGAGCTGTAGCCGAGCCATCCGTGGGTCTACAGAGTTGATTTTGGTCTTGTTGTTTAAAAAAAGGTCTAATTTATAATTTCTATAACATCTGAAGCCTAAATTAAGACTTGCAATAATCAGATTTAGCTCTTGCATAATGCATGTTTAATAATACTAATTAATAATAATAATTAATAACAATAATTAATTCTTATTAATAAGAATAATCCCAAGAGATTCAGTATCCTGCATGAAACAAAGTTAGGGTGGGGTAGTGAAATAAGCTTCAACAGGTCTGTCCATTCATCTATACCAATTTTGTTTCCAGAGCATATCTCACAAACAGTTCAAGATACTTTTTTGAAACTTTGTTCACACATCAACCTATTACAGCATTTGTGCCTTTTGAACTTTTGCTACCGGTAATTGGAAATTTCTTGAGTTTAATAATTTTTGAGTTTCCATGGAAATAAATTTGACTTGTTTTGATATATAAGAGCACTCAAAGTTGATGACTGAATCTTCTAGTTTAATTACACAAGCCTATTATTTCATGTTTTACTGGTTTGTCATTGATGCATTAAAACAACAAGAGCATCGCTAATGCTGCAATATACGTCCACATTCCAGCTTTGATTGATATGGTACTTTTTAAAATGAAGAGAATGAAATATGAAATGGCTGTAATATGATCAGAGGCCAAGAAGGCTAGGCGTCGGGTTTGTTTTGCCAAATTTACAGACAAAATACTAACAATAAAGTGGGCGTGACACTGCCCCACGAGGTCGGGGCAAGCATCAAAATAAATAGTTGCTGTCTTTATGGTATAAGGAATAAATATGCAAAATTCCAAGATGATCCATTCAGAATTGCAGCCTGTAGATGATAAATACAAAAACTGGGCGTGGCTCTGCCCATGGGGGTTGGATATGGAAACAATATAAATAGGTACCATCCTGTTATTGAAATGACAACATCAATAGTTGCCGTCCTTAGGGTATAAGGAATAAGTATACCAAGTTCCAAGATAATCCATTCAGAATTGTGGCCTTTGGGCGTGAAAGGCAAATATTGGGCGTTGCTCTGCCCCTGGGCGTCGGGGCATTCACCAAAATCAATAGTTGATGCCCTTAGGCTATAAGGAATACATATGCCAAATTCCAAGTTGATCCATTCAGAATTCCGGCCTGTAAACGATAAACATAAAAATTGGGCGTGACTCTGCCGCTGGGTGTCGTGACATGCAGTTGTCGTCCTTAGGCTATAAGGAAAACATATCCCAAGTTCAAAGACAATCCATTAAGAATCGTGGCCTGTAGGCAACTCACAGAGACACAAAGAACAAAATGGGTGTGGCTCTGCCCCTGGGGGTTGGGAAATCACAAAAAAAATAGAGGTCAGCCTTAGGATATAACGTATAGGTATAAAAAAGTTTTTCGAGATGATCGATTAAGCATTGCAGGCTGTAAGTGACATAGACACACAAAAAGAAAATGGATGTGGCTCTGTCCCTGGGGGCTGGGCATTTACCACAAACAATAGGGATGTTCCTTAGGATAGAAGGAGAAAGTATGCAAAGTTTCAAGGTGATACGTTAAGAATTGCGGTCTGTAGATGACAAACAATGAATACAAGAAATGGGCGTGGCTCTGCCACTGGGGGGTCGGGCATGCACCAAAAAACAATAGGGATCATCCTTAGGGTCTAAGCAATTCATATGAAAATTTTTCAAGACGATCGATTATGAATGTGGACGTATAAAAAGGTATACCGACACAAACTGATTTCAACAATGAGTGGAAGATAATCATGGGATAAATTTAAGAAAATCAATGAAGCTAATGGTCAATTGTTACTTGTTGACTATTAAGTCGAGGAACGTATTTTTTAATAAAATGGTTTTCCATTAATTTCCTTTTCGTGGTGTCATCGACTTTCATTTTATAAAAAGGGAAAATTTGAAATTTTACTTTACTTGGCACAAATGTAAAAATTATTTAAATATAGATTATTCCATCCGAATATTAGTATTTTTTGATATATATATATATGTCCAAAATTATTAGCACAAAGCTGCACTACTTTGTTTCACGGTAAATGATGAAAAGATAAAAAGGTATACCGACACAAACTGATTTCAAGAATGAGTGGAAGATAATCATGGGATAGATTTAAGAAAATTAATGAAGCTAATGGTCAATTGTTACTTGTTGACTATTAAGTCGAGGAACGTATTTTTTAATGAAATGATTTTCCATTAATTTCCTTTTCGTGGTGTCATCGACTTTCATTTTATAAAAATTACAAAGCGTTCTGAAAAATAAGTTTAACAAAGGCTATCAGAAAACACTCACAAAAACCCGAATTTTACATGGGAGACAACTCTTTAAAGCATATCACGCCGAATTTTACATGGGAGACAACTCTTTAAAGCATATCACGCCAGTTTGACATTGTTAGACGGAGTTATCTCCTCCGAACCAAGTGAAACCGAAGTCTGAAATTAAATCCCAATCTGACAAAAGTACTTAATATTCTTAAAAGACAAATTATTAATAATAAATTTGGTACTAAATTATAATAACGAATGACACCCAAACATAAGACTTTTTAAAAATGTACATCCTGAAAACGCACATGTACTTGCAGTTACATGAATTTATAATTTATTTAGTGTGAGAGAGAGAGAGAGAGAGAGAGAGACATTGTCATTGCAGTACCAAAAGGTCTTTAGCAGTGGGAGGAAAGGGGGAGAAAACGGTGGTTTGAAACGTCAACAAATAACCGGTATAAATACTTCTAACACTTACAAAGCGTTCTGAAAAATAAGTTGAACAAAGGCTCTCAGAAACCACTCACAAAAACCCGAATGTTACATGGGTGACAACTATTTAAAGCATATCACGTCAGTTTGACATTGTTAAATGGAGTTTGACATTGTTAAATGGAGTTATCTCCCCAAAATCGGGCATGCACCCAAAAGAAAAGGGACCAACCTCAGGGTATAAGGAATATGTATTTTAAGTTTCAAGATGATCGATTTAGAATTGTGGCCTGTAGGCGACACACAAAAAGAAAATTGGCATGGCTCTGCCCCTGGGGGTTGGGCATGTAGGGCCTACTCCAAATGATAAGGATGTTCCAAATGATAGGAATGTTCCTTAGGGTACAAAGAATAAGTATATAAAGTGTGGCTCTGCCCCTGGGGGTTGGGCATGTACCCCAAACGATAGGGATGTTCCTTAGGGTACAAAGAATGTGTATGCAAGATTATAAGTTAAGAAATGTGGCCTGTAGACGACAAACAAACAAATACTAGAAATGGGCGTGGCTCTGCCCCTGGGGGTCGGGCATGCACCAAAAACAATAGGGATCTTCCTTGGGGTATAAGGAATAAGTATACCAAGTTTGAAGAAAATCCAGTAAGAATTGCGCCCTGTAGGCGACACAAAGACACACGAAAAGAAAATGGGAAATGGGCGTGGCTCTGCCCCTGGGGGTTGGGCATGTACCCCAAACGATAGGGATGTTCCTTAGGGTACAAAGAATGTGTATGCAAGATTATAAGTTAAGAAATGTGGCCTGTAGACGACAAACAAACAAATACTAGAAATGGGCGTGGCTCTGCCCCTGGGGGTCGGGCATGCACCAAAAACAATAGGGATCTTCCTTGGGGTATAAGGAATAAGTATACCAAGTTTGAAGAAAATCCAGTAAGAATTGCGCCCTGTAGGCGACACAAAGACACACGAAAAGAAAATGGGCGTGGCTCTGCCCCTGGGGGTTGGGCATGCACCCCAAACGATAGGGATGTTCCTTAGGGTACAAAGAATGTGTATGCAAAGTTTCAAGATTATTAGTTAAGAAATGTGGCCTGTAGACGACAAACAAACAAATACTAGAAATGGGCGTGGCTCTGCCCCGGGGGGTCGGGCATGCACCAAAAACAATAGGGATCTTCCTTGGGGTATAAGGAATAAGTATACCAAGTTTGAAGAAAATCCATGAAGAATTGCGCCCTGTAGGCGAACCACAGACACACACACACACACACACACACACACACACATACATACACACACACACACACACAGACAGGGGCGACGGCATAATACGTTCACATTATGAATGTGGACGTATAAAAAGGAATAAGCATTGATATTAATGGTAAAGGGTCAAATGTCATGCATTATTTTTTTTTGCTTACGTGATAGATATATAGCTCCTGTCAAGATTTGAACTTGTAACCTTCAGTGGGAAAGAATTACATGGTATTCTATCATATATAAAGCCACCCTTATTGCTGTTTTTTTAAAAAATCTTACTGAACTTTATAAACATGCTTTTAAACTGTGAACATGCAGACATTTAAAATGTTTTAAAATTGGTATTTTACTTTATTTGTATTTTAATTGTAAAGAGTGCCCTGGAGCAGCGTATTAGCTTAAACACTGAGCACTATACAAATTGCTGCTGCTGCTGATGATGAAAGATGTTCACCTCTAAAAACAACCAAACATGAAACAAAAAATATTTTACCATTAAATATACTTTTGAATTTTTTCTCTTCGCTGCTTGTAAATGTTGTATTTTTAGCTTCGTTGACTTGTAAAAAGTTGGATATTTTATCAAGTTGGCGATCTATTCGTAAAGATTTGTTATTTTCATCTGAAAGACTTGTGGTAGTTGCAGTGGTTGAAGTACTGGGTGAAGAAATCTTTACCTTTGCCATTAGTTCATTAATGCTTATCTATAACAAATAATTCAAACACTTGTTGAAACGTTGTGATTTATGTGTAAAAACCAGTGTTTTTATTGTGCTCAATCACTAAATGGCACTCAAGGATTAATAACAATATTGATACTTTAAATGCAAAGTATTACATTAAGACCATATCAGTTTAATTTTCAGTTCTTGGAGAACTTAAACATACATAAAGCAAGAGATAATTCTGCCTATTGCAGGTCTTTCTATAGGCCTGAAATGTTATATAAACTATTAATTAGACATTTATTAACATAAGATCATAATTAACTCTTGATGCCATTGGATATCTCTGATATTAAGTAGATTAAAACAGTTCAGCCATATTTTGATTTAATCTAAAAATGGAGAAGCGAGACTTAGCTTCAAACAAACAGTACAGTGGTTGCAATTCATGCACACATCTTGTCAAACATTCAAAGGCTAATATCTTCGCTCGCAATAGAGTAATTTGAATGAAATTTTCAATATATTCATTTTGCATTATCTATTTTTGAACTAATATAGCAGGAATGGCCCGCTCTTTATCTAAATCTTACATAATGTATCTTTAATAAATACCAGTTTGAGGTGAGCAGACAAGTGTTTCTTGTTTTAATTTAATGTCTGGTTTCCAAGAAATTTTAATAGTATGGACTAATGAGCGCTCACCCACTCCTTTATTGCTTTAAAAATATGACAACTCAAAAACATGAGAAAAGAGCAGAACTGAAATCAAATTGTCAAGATTTACCTCTTTTTTAACTTTAGACTGGTGCTGTAGATAATCAAAATTTGTCGTCTGCATAAACTGAACAGCTGCTTTAAAGGTGACCAAACAATAACTGTGAAATAAATAAAACAATCATATTAATTTATCTCACATCTGCTTCCATCTTAATCCATGACTGAGAGAGAGATTAAAATGTTCAGCCACACAAAATGGCAGTATGTCTAGTTCATGGAAGGAACAATAAAGATACTTCATAGTTAGATGTATTGTATACCTGAAGCTATCCATATCTTTAATAGTAGAATGCCAATTAAAGTTTTCCATGTAATAAATATCACTTTCTAGATGAGTACACTTGGCCTGGGCTATCACAGTTACCTACAAGAGAAAAACAAATTAAAGAAATAACAGTTAACACTGTAACCCGGGCATCATTTAATCTTGTGTATTTAGCATTAATTTCATTCAATATCAAAACTTTATTTGAAAATTCATAAAAAATCATTTAATATCACTAAAAATCATCTAATTTGTACCTGTGTCTAGTTTAAAGTCGACCATTCAATTTTGATAATGAGTGTTCAATTTACAAGCATCTAATTTCCTGACCACTGTTCAAAGTGAATTAAACACTTTTAAATTGGACACTCATTATCAAAAGTTTGGATATTGAATGAATGTTAAAGAAATTAATGCTGATAACTGGTTACCGTTTTGAACATCTTTCAAAATAGTTGCTTCCATACAAGTGAGAGCTGGTGCTGAACTTTTAACTTTAATACCTTTATTAGAGGAGATTAAATTCTATACAATAATGTTAGTGGTTCTATGTTTGAGGTAGGGACTTTGGGTTATGCAGGGTTCTGCTGTCTACAGCAGGGTTAGAGGTTTAGGATACGTCTATGTATTTGAGCTGAAATCAACCAGTTTCTGTAGCTAAGATCCTGATCCTAATCAATCAATCAATCAGGATTCAGTGATTATAAAATTACATATACACATAGAATATGATTTTAAATTCATTAAATAGAATATACTTTCAAATTGATTTAACAGTTAGAATATACTTTAACAGTGAGAATATAATTTAACAGTGAGAATATAATTTCAAATTGACTTACACATGTAACAGTCAGAATATAATTTCAAATTGACTTAATAGTTAGAATATAAATTCAAATTCACTAAATAGTCAGAATATAATTTCAAATTCATTAAACAGTTAGAATATGATTTCAAATTCACTAAACAGTTAGAATATGATTTCAAATTCACTAAACAGTTGGAATATGATTTAAAATTCACTAAACAGTTAGAATATGATTTCAAATTGACTTCATAGTTAGAATAAACTTTCAAATTTACTCAGCTAGCTAGAATATATTGCTTAATACTTGCTCGAACAGCTAGAATCTATTTTAAAACTTACTAAAATAGGAATTAGATCATCTGAGGTAAGACATGGCATTTCTGAAATAAATCAATAATGTTATTAAGTTTAAGTTTATTACCTAGTAACAGTCTTTACATTAATATAGTATACATTTTTTTTAAAAAACGTTTTGAGATGTATGTAATCGATCTGTCAGACTCTGCTTTTAATTTTATTAATATCAAAATAAAATATCTATTTCTCCATTCATAATTTGTATGCTTCTTTTAATGTTTTGACTATTATGGTAGAACGAAATGTGCTGGGAAGTATGAATACAACTCTACCTTGCTTTTCTAATGATATCTCTTTTTGTTTATTTTTCGATAAAACTGCTTCAATTTCATCTGCTATATTGTCCTATTGAAATAAAAGGAATTAATTATTATAAACTAATAAAGATGAGCTGATATAATCCTAGTTGATAGTTATAATGAGAATACTGCCATCATTATTTAAATGTTGAGAGATATGGTTAGAATAAAGAATGTAAAGAATATTGAACATGGCCGTTTCTGAACATAGAAAGATATATTTAAAAGAAAATAAATCAGGTTTAAAACTATGATAAACCTATAGTAATTTTTATTTCTATTGTTATATGTACAATGTGAGGGAGAAGATATTTACCCAGGCAGCAGCCAACATTATTTGAGACAAGCCTTTGGTAATTTTTATTTGTATGGTTATGTGTCCAATGTGACAGAGAACACTTTTACCCAAGCAGCAGCATGTTTGCCTACTCTTTTACGACTCCTAACTGTCTAGGGTTCTTTTATGTGCACATGAATGTGTCTCCGAGTGGACCTCAGTTTTTCTGTTCATCCGAAAGTCTAGGTACACATTCCTCGTCAGCCAAGCAGGTGCCTCACTCCTTACAAGTCAAAGTCCCAAATATTCTTAAGTATTATCATACATCACTAATCATTGATATAAAATTATTTAGGTTCATTTTCCTTCACATGTTGTCCAATAATAACACTCACTCAGTCACTGACACAATTAAGTACAGAGTAAAAATAGATAGATTTGTTAAAATGATTGTAATATACTTACTATGGTTGATTTTAAACAAGTTAATTTTTCACACGGAGTACATAAACTGTCTAATCTGGCCAATTCCACAACCTACATGATCAAAAACCAAGTAGATGATATAATATTAGAGCCATGTCAATCTAGCATGACTATATAACTTTGGCCAAGAAAGAGCTTGCAAGCATGGTAGGCTCGGTGGGCCTTAAAGAAGTTATATAACGAGCTTGCAAGTCCGGTAGTCTCAGTGGGCCTTAAAGAAGTTCAAGAAGGAGATTGCAAGTATGGTAGACTCGGTGGGCCCTAAAGAAGTTAAGGGACTTTGCAAGTATGGTAGGCTCTGTGGGCCCTAAAGAAGTCAAAGAAGGAGCCTGCAAGTATGGTAGGCTCGGTGGGCCCTAAAGAAGTTAATGTTTTTAGGAAGTTTGGCAAGGCCATTGTAGTTCTGAATTTAAGTTGTTTTTCATAAATTGGAAAGATTGTGACAGGCTACATTTGTGCACAAGCTAGAAACATCAGAATACAGCCTACTCTAGAAAGAACCATTTAGTCAGATTTTACAATAATGTTTCCTGTCAGGGGAGGGAAGAGAACCTGAAGTGCCCCTCACAGAGCCAGAAATAGGAGCCTCAGGTCCCCTAGTCCAGTCCTTTCTTTAGCAGCATCTGTACATGAATACTGTAGTATCCAATATCATGCAACTATATATAGCATCATAACTTTATAACCTGACCATACCTAACCACACGAAAATGGAAGTGGAAAATAACATTTTCAGATCAAGAAACAATTCTAAAAATAATTGTCTAGTCATTTCTTTATCTAGAGGTATATTTTGTGGATATAACTTACAGCACTAGGTAAAGGACATGAGAATTGTTTATTAACACGTAACTGTACTGGTGTTATACCATCTAACTGATGACATTTAACTAATAGATCTTTATCTTCTTTCTTTTTCTTATCACATATAACACCAAATATCTTATAATGCACCATACCCAGTATATAACTGTAATACAAATAATCAATATCTAATAATGCACAGTATGTAATACAAATAATCAATATCTAATAATGCACAGTATATAAGGCTGACCTTAAAAATATCTTTGTTTCACCAAACCGGACCCACAATCGAGGAGAAGGGTCGGTAGGTCGTTTTTTTTTCTTCAGATTTTCTTTTTTTTAAAGTAAATCTTGATATTGAATGAAATTAATGCTAAATACACAAGATTAAATGATGCCCGGGTTACAGTGTTAACTGTTATTTCTTTAATTTGTTTTTCTCTTGTAGGTAACTGTGAAACTTATTAGCTGTATACTACAGATTCATTAATTTTGTTTAATGAATTTTGGGTCTGACGTAAAAAGTAACGAACTTAAAGTTTTTATTAAACTTAAGAGCTAATTTGACAGCTTGATCATTTTTCGGGTGGAAACATTCATCTTCTACACGATTTGCCACGAACTTGAAGTGTGAAACTCCTTCAACACGTTTTTAACGATCGTGCGGGTTGTGCCTTCATTTTTCTCAAAAACGGATATTGAAAATATCGTCGTCATGTTTAAAACGACGCCCCACAGACATAGAGGCAGAATCATTTCGTGGGAATGGACGTGCTTTCGCCTGCACCCATTTTTTTGAGAAGCGACACCTATGACGCTTTCGTCTTGATCAACCAGTTTCAATAATGAATCAAACCATAGCCATAGTAAAGGGAAATAACTCTTGTGATATATTTCAGATTGACACACAAAATAAAATAAAAAAATCGCGGAAAAGTGCAATAAAAACATTTAAGTCCGGGGTGGTTTTAGTTAGTCGGTCGCGTTAGGCGAAAAAAAGATATTTTTAAGGTCAGCCTAACTGTAACATAAATAATGACTGTAACATAAATAATAAATTGCAGGAAAGTAGTATGATAAACCCGATTTCATTTCCAATATTAAACATTTTATAAAGCACAGTATATAACAGTAATACATAAAATATATTTAGATATAGACACAAAATGTTTAGCTTTAGATAAATATTTGCATAAACTTAAATAATGAAGAACAGGAAGTAAATATACTATAAGATTGAAACATGGATGGGGAATATCCCTTTGTTCTTTTCGTTAAATAAGCAGATTGTTTTCGCTCTCATAGATTAGGTTTAGCTTGACACAGCAATAACTAGACATTTCCAATGGTATTGCCAGGTTTACTTCATAGAGAAGTGGTTAGGGTTTTCTGTGCAATAACAACAAACATTTTACAACATCACCTGCAAAGTCAGGATTACTATTCACATGCAAGAGATGGTATGTGCATGCACATGCATTGTTCTTATTGGTTGACTAGAGATCTGTTTCATCTGCCTCTTCTCATACAAAACCCGTGTCAATATTGCAAGTAATTTAAAGCACGATTCCATTCGTTAACAGGTTTGAAGTCTCGGCCTGACGATCCCAGTGATTAAATCTGGTAACTCGAAAAAGCCGTGCTATTAATATGACTTCTGGTTAGTAGACCTGCAGTTTGTAATTACACAGACAGGTAAATCTTGTTAATATGACACTAGACAGAGTAAATATTACCTTTCAACTGCTCCACGTAAAACATCTTTAAATCTACCATCAGATTGGATCTTATGTTTTGAACACTTTAAACATTTCTGAAGAAACAAAATCAAACAATTATTTGTACTGCAAGCTAATTGGATTAAATAAATATCAGTCATTTTGAGAGCAACATATGATGATTTTCATATCTGTGGTACCGTTTGCAATGAGAGGAGGAGAATTTGCCTGTAAACCAACATTTCCATCTACTCCTCTCCAAATTCTAACTTCAAGGTATCTTTTATGTTACATAAATGTGCATGGGTGGATCTCAGTTTTTCATCCAATCCAAACAACTAGACACATTTGTCAGTTTGACAGGAACCAATCCTAATGAAGTTTCCTTTTGGCCCTGCAAAATCTGATCTATCTATCTATATATTAATTATATACTATTCAAAAAAAGTAGGGGATATTTGATTTTTAAGTGTTATTAAAGTCACCTAATGAAACTGACGAAGAAACAAATGACAAAATGAAATGAAGTTCACATTCATCGATTTATTCCAAATGATCGTTAGACTAAGTAAGGCACAGACTGACCATTATAAGGGTAAAATGATACCCGGGGTCAAACAGCAAAGTTACCACAGCATCACAACCAAGTCAGTAACGGGTAAATCCTCCTCTGTTTGCCAAACAAGCATTGATCCGACGTGGCATACTCCTAATGAGACGTCTAAGGTCATTTTGGTCCAGATTGTCCCATTCCTGTTGCAACGCAGCAGCAAGTTCTTGGACATTGGCAGGACGTTGTTGACGTTGACGTAACCTCTGTCCAAGCATGTCCCAGACATGCTCGATGGGGGAGAGGTCGGGACTCAGTGCTGGCCAAGGTAATGTGGTGATGTTCTGTTGTTGGAGGTAACCTGTGACATCTTGCGTTGTCATCCTGGAAGATGAAACGGCGGCCATGACGTCGTGCGAACGGCACAACATGGACTGCCAAGATGTTGTCCCGGTAGTACTGGCCTGTAACACGCCCTGCAACAACATGTAAAGCCGTTCTTCCAGCAACAGTGATGCCTCCCCACACCATAACAGAACCACCCCCAAATCGATCATGTCTGATGACGTTAACGTCTTGGAAGCGCTCGTTTCGACGACGCCACACCCTCCTACGTCTGTCCAAAAAATCAACAGTGAACCTTGACTCATCTGAAAACATCACATTGCTCCAGCGTCGATTATCCCAGTGTTGACGATCCCTACACCAACGACGTCTTGCCTGAATGTGATGATCTCTCAAACAAGGGATCACGCGAGGACGTCGGGCGCGAAGGTGACCCCTATGCAGTCGATTCCGAATCGTCTGGCCACCCACTCTCACACCAGTGTCTGTTTGAAGACGAGCGCTGATCTGATTTGCTGTGATGACACGATTTCTCAAGGCCAAGGTACGGATAAATCGATCCTGGGCTTGAGTTGTCGCCCTTGGTCGACCTGAGCGTGGTCTGTCCTGTACAGATTGTGTATCACGGTATCTGGACCATAGCCTGCTTATGACAGACTGAGAAACATTCATCGTCCGCGCCACAACCGCCTGTGTTGTGCCGATCTGTAGCATGCCAAGGGCACGTAACCTTTCATTTTGGGTAAGCCGACGCATATCAAAATTTGTTTTCTGGTCACTAAAACAATTAAACTGATGTTTCCACCCTGGAATTCAATACCACAATGACTGTAACATTCAAAGTCAGAGTCGTGCAAATCTTGGGTTGGACCCCCATGATGATCCCAAGCATCACCTGCATTCCATGCAGTAGCTATTGGTGCGTTTGGGCGTCACATGTAACTGGAAATGTTTCTTCTGTTAGGTTCTATAGTGACTTTTTTCGTAGTCATTTGCATATTTTAGTATTATGCCCCCAAAATCAAATATCCCCTACTTTTTTTGAATAGTATATATACTGTTTAACTGTTTATCATAAAGGCGCATGTTATAGAAACTGCTCATCAAGTAACTAGGGTGAACCTGCACATTAAGAAGTGCAGGACTGTTAATCTGTCCTACTCACTTCACTTTGTGTTGTTTCTGATAATCCCTATTAATACGTCTGTTATCACAATAACACCCTGAAAATTCTAAATGATAGGCCATGGCCTCCTGAGAGAGAGAGAGAGATTGGGTTTAACGTACACTCACACAAACTAGGTCATTTCAGGACTAACACATTGTTCCATTTTATTTCAATAATTCGCTCATGCGTAGGGGTCTTTAGCAGTGGGAGGAAACCGAAGGAATCAGAGAAAACCCACAAGGCTGAACAGGCAACCCTACTCCTTGTCACGTACAACCGGGGAACCGAAACCCCACCAGTTGACTAAATGACAGACCGTATGATACAGTACGCACATGCTAACCATTCGGCCATCCACCCCCCCTCGACTACTGCAGACCCGCCAAGTCTATATAAAGCACAATAATTACCTCCACAGTTTCTGTAATCATTGCTTGTATTCTGTCACCGGCATCCGATAAATAATCTGATAACACCATATAATGTTCATTAAACTCTGTTAAACTTTTATCTAATTGTAATATTGTCTGAAATACACAGAGAAAAAAAATAATATTATATTTTGCCCAAATAGCAATGCTACGGCCTACTCAAATTTTGAATTCTAACTGACACAGGTTCTTTAACATGCACACGCCGGAAAATCATGATCAACTTTCTCGTTCAACAGAGAGATCGAACACGAGACCTCTGGGTTAGTGAGCACAAACGTCTTACTGACTGAACCATTGCATCTCCCCACCAGATTAAATAACTCGTAAATCAAGAGCCCCAGTGGGTTTGATCACACTCTGGTTGAGTGGGTTAGGCTATAAATATATTATTTATTTTGTCTGTGATAAAATGTCTACAGTTGTCTGTTCTTAAGTACCACTCAAGAAACATACCTACTTAACTTGGTATAGGCCTTCAAGGGGATTGATAAACACCTTTCCTCTGGATTCCTCTGATTAAGATGAATTGCAGAGAGCTGACCACAAGATTATTTCATCTAATTAAAATATGTTTGAATGACCTCTTATGTCAAGGAAATCATCTGTGAGAGTTAGCAGACACAGATTAAGCTGCCAAATGAACCATTGTAGATGTTCAAAGGTTGAAATGATTTGTTTTATTTATAGATAGGAATTAAACATGTTAAATTCTTACTTTTGTATATTCTTTAAATGACTGGAGAAAAAACTTGGATCTGAAAATAATTATTTAGTATTCACTTAGTAACATTAAGGGAAAGAGAGAGAGAAAGAGAGAAATGGGGTTTAACGTCCATTGGACACAAACTAGGTCATTTCGGGACTAACATATGGTTTAATTTTATTTCAATAATTCGCTTGCGCGTAGGGGTCTTTAGCAGTGGGAGGAAACCGGAGGACCCGGAGAAAACCCACGAGGTTGGACAGGCGACCCTACTCCTTGTCACGTACAACCGGGGATTCGAAACCACGCCAGTCGACTCAATGACAGACTTTATGATACAGCGCGCGCACGCTAACCATTCAGCCATCCAACCCCCTGTAACATGAAGGAATCCTGCAATTCCTAAATATACACTTTCATTTATAAAGGAGCCATGGTGGCTAAGTGGGTGAGACGCTGGATTGCTAGCCTGGAGGTCAGGTGTTCGATCCCTGCATTGGCCGAGAAAATTCATCAGGATTTTCCGATGTGGTTTCCCCTTGTCAGTGATACAGGACGGAGGGCCTGACAAGGACAACTGTCTAGTTGTTCAGATGTGATGAAAAACCATGGTCCTGTGTATACATTGGCGTGCACATAAAAGATCCCTTGGCAGTTGGAAATAGATATAAGAGTAGACCATAATGCCGCTGTCTGGGCAAAATTTCCCTCATTGCACACTGAATGGTGTATGCCCGTCTTCATTAGCCCAGTATTGGAGCAGAACAGTAGGACATTAAACCCCATTTCATTTCATTTCATGTGATGTCACTACCACTGTAGTGTATATAAAGGCGTGGCATGATTATTTAATACTAGCAGATGACCTGTGAGAAAACCAGTGATTCTTTCCCATAAAAATTGTGTTCTGGTATAGTTTTACAATACGGTAATACAAAATGAAATGAAATAAAGTTTAACGTCATATTGTTCTGCTCCAACTGGGCTAATGAAGACAGTGTGATATGAGGCAAATTTTGCCTGGGGAGTGGCTCTACATCCTATTTTTATATCAAATTCCAACTGCCAAGGGTTCTTTTACATGTACACCAATGTGTACATGGAACCTCGGTTTTCTGTCCCATCTGATTGACTATACGTTGTCACTTGCCAGGCCCTCCATCCCGCATTACTGACAAGGTGGAACCAAGCCGTAAAATCCTGATGAACTTTTTCGGCCAATGCAGGAATCAAACACCGGACCTCCAGATTAGCGAGCCAACTTCTTACTCACTGAGCCATGTACAGTCATACAACAGATAGATAACTTACTCAATGAATGTAGATTTTGGTTTCAATAAATCATTCAATGCTGTTTCCTTTGTGTTTAAATTTGACTGAAATGGAACAAAAAAACCCCCCAATAAAATATATAATTCCTAATGTCAAAAAATTCAAAATGGCATATCAGATATCAACTAGTAAGGCCACATCAATTTGAATTTATGTTTTTTGGGGAACACCAATTGAAAATTCAGCCTCCAATTTCTTTAGGAAAAACAGAAAGTCATTTTTCAGAAGTTTTTCAGTCCAAATATTTCAGTTTTGATGTTTTAAAAAAACATTTCACATTAGAATTGAGTGGTTTATTTATTGATCAAAATCTAAGAACTAAATATTAAATTGATGTTGCCTGAGTGTCTTGATCACAATATTTCATACTTAAAGCTGCAAATGAAATACTTGTAGGTTTAACCCTTTTATTATGTTGGGCTCGGTCACACATCACAAATTACTCATGGAACTGAATTACCTGGCCCACTTCGGTCTATAATAGTCAATATTCCTGAAGCAATGGCCCGAGAAACCCCTCTCTGGCCACCGCTAGATTGACTTCTGATACTTGAGCTTTCGAGGGAGTGTTTCTATTCTTCCCGTCCAATCAAATCTTTCCTAAGTACCGGTACAGCTACATTTCAGCCCTTCGTTTAATCTGGGGACTTCTCTAAAACTTTGGAAAGTGATTTAAGGTATTAAAAACGGTGAACGTATTGTTTGTCTCCAAGCAGTATTGTTTACATAGTCTAAAGTAAAATTGAATTGACCCAATAATAAAGTCTTGTATTATGGTATTAGTACTTACCACAACTTTAGAATCTAAAGGTGACTCTATGATGAGTATTTTATAATGTTCATAGGTCTGTAAAATTCAGAAATAGATATCATATATATATATATGTGTGCATGGTAAAAATATAAGCAGATTTTAATAGAAAAATTCATTGCTAGCAACAAAGAGAGAGAGAAATGGGTTTAAAGTTACAATTTCATATTTTCTAAGAAAGTCAAAACATAATTATTTCTATGTCTTTTGCTCAATAGGTTGTCAACTCACTATTATACGATCATAGGTGTCATTCTCACACTTAAAACTCATTTACACCGGAAATAATAACACAATTACCTCCCAATTACCTCTGTTGTTTTCTATTCTCCACCATGGAGTAGTTATCTTCAAACGTTTGAATTTGAAGATGAAAATGATATTTTTGCCAATTTCTCAACTGGCAATAGTGAATTATAGGATTAATAGGATTATTCTTTAACAAGGTAGGACTGTTTATAGATACCATCTATTTTAAGGCTTTATTTTAATAAATTTTAAAAATATAACTTAAAAATATGAAATTGCAACTTTAACGTCCACTCAACACAATCTAGGTCATTTCGGGACTAACATAGGGTTCAATTTTATTTCCATAATTCGCTTGCGTGTAGGTGTCTTTAGCAGTGGGAAGAAACTGGAGGACCCGGAGAAATCCCACGAGGTTGGACAGACAACCCTATTCCTTGTCATGTACAACCGGGGATTCGAAACCACACCAGTTGACTCAATGACAGGCCTTATGATACAGCGTGCACATGCTAACCATTCGGACATAGAACCCCGCATTAAAAACTGCAGCCTATATTGCGTTCACAAGATCTCATCTCATTACATAGATCAGTTGTTGAATAAATCATGAAGTTATACACATTGGTCACATGATCCGCAGTAAACAATCATGGATGCCTCAACAAACAGTTTCACACTGGACAACAAATCCCAATTAAGACGGGTAACTAGGAGGGATTCCCTCTACGACACGATTATCCAGGTCTACCATCTATTTCGACAAGAGGATCGCTAAATTTTGTTTTTTGAGTGCAGTGTAGTAGTACACTCAGCACCCTTTATTATCATGTTTTTGGACCAAGTTTGGAAAATAGTTGGTAAATAAAATTTCTATTTTTTTTTGTGATTAATAAGTAGTTTATATGATGCTATTTATGGTCACAATTATAAAATACGTAATTTACGTACTTAGTATAGTCTGTAGAGAGGATGAGGTAAATTGTGTGTTAATTGATATAAACCCAGCTTTTATCACCTTTGGTTTTATTTATCATTGAACAGATAATATTAGAATTGTTTTCATGGCATATATAGCACCATGGGTCGTCTGTCAGACGTGGACAGCGGACCACTACAAACCGGTCGCCACATCCAGCGTATAACCCATACATCGTTTCTTATTACTTATTCAGGAACAGCCCTTGTTCGTCTAGTATTGTCTCTAGTTGCATTTGTAATTCTTTAACTGGTTAGGACGTATCTTTAAATGTCATTCGGACATCCCCCATTAATGGCGAATTCACATTGTGATTGAATATACCGCACCTTAAACATGCATTATGCAAGAGCAAAATCTGCTTATTACAAGTCTTTCTTTAGGCCTGAAATGTTATCTAAATTATCAATTAGACATTAATTAACTTATCCAGACCATAATAAACTCTCGATGTCAAGGTTAGCCTTCAATGTTGGCTGGATTAGATTCCTATATGCCGCTAACGGCCATTGATAATTAAATAAAAAAAAGTGGATAATCGAGACTATGCTGTTTATATTAATGATTTTAGTAATGATGACCGAGACTATGCAAAAATTTCACCCGCTTCTTTCTCGGCTCATTGTGGATCAATTTGACTGAAATTTTCAGCAAATTACCTTTACACTATCTAGTTTTTAACTATAGTATGATTAACAGGAACAACAAATACCAGAGTTTCTTGATTACAGTTTTATACTCTTCAAAAAAAAGTAGGGGATATTCAGAAACAATACAAAACTGCGGAAATGCATTGCTGTTTTTATTAGAGGTAACCAGTGTATGTTAATAACAGGCGTTTTGCCTACACATCAACATAAACAGTTCATATGGGCGGCTTATCTGTGAACATACTCTCAAAGCATGTCAAATGTCCATGACTATTTATCATATGCAAGCTGCTTGAGTATTTGCATTTCAATATCTCCTACTTCTTTTGAAGAGTATATATTAAGTTCCATACATAAGATACAGAGTTACAAGCATAAATTATAACAAAGTCATTCTCCACTCTCCCGACCCCAACATTCTGTAGAACGGGTTTACTGATGCATCCCAATACATCATATGACTCTCCAACGACTTAAGGGGCATTCTGAAACCAGATTGTGTCCCTTGAACCTCAATGGCCTCTCCTCTCTTAGAATCTGCCTGGTGTCTAACCTAGAACGCACATTCCATTAATTATATATTCTCAGATTCACAGCCATTAATTATTCTATTGGCTAATTATCATGTAATTAATCATGTGATTGGTCACTCATGCCAAATATGAAATGGTAACTTTCCGATCACGTGCTGTTAGACATAGATTTTAATCTTGAACTTAAGACCCCTTTTCCTGTTATTCACACAATGTTACATACACAATTTAATTTGTGTTTTAAATAAACTCATACTATATAGCTAATATACTGAAAATGGAGAATAATCAATCAAGGCCATAATATTATCATACATGTGTTCTTTAGCACAAATCCCCCATCCATATAGTAATTGAATTGGAAATACACAGGTCACAAGAAAATAAGTGGTTTAAGCACCTTAATTCAATAATTAAAAATTTCAGAATCTGTTACATAGTTGGGCAGCAATCACTGTCAACAAATTATTGGCAGGTCAAGTTTAAAAAAAAAAATCACTGTAACTAAAAATGTGAACGTAAAAATAACTACCTTATGCAAAATGCACTAAAAAATCAAGGTCCAGAATTTAGAAATTTGATAGCTAACTTAATGCCACAAAGAACAAATTTATTAAGTTTTGAAAATTGTGTTGGAAAAGTTTTGCATTTTTGATGGAGTCCCTCCTTAGGCCTTAGTGAATACTTCCAACTAGTTTTAAAAATGGGATTAGAAATGTACGAATTTTGAAATTTAGTAGTAGCTGGTAGTTTTGATATCACAGATAATGGCAAAGAACAAAATTGTGTTGGAAAAGTTTTGCATTTTTGATGGAGTCCCTCCTTAGGCCTTAGTGAATAATTCCAACTAGTTTTAAAAATGGGATTAGAAATGTACGAATTTTGAAATTTAGTAGTAGCTGGTAGTTTTGATATCACAGATAATGGCAAATCCTTAAATTTGATAGGATTCTTCTTTGTATTCTTGTAGTATCCTAATAAACAGTCAAATCGAGTTTTAAAGAATTGAATCAAATTTCTCAGATTCCTAAAATTAGCTATATTTATAATCAATAAAATATTTACCTTATTGTAAGCCAATTCTTCACTGAGTACTTTCACTTTTTTCTCACCAGAAAAACCTATATACATTAAAAACACAAATACATAAAATAATTCTAGTATTTTAATGAGCATATATCTGTAGGGTGAATTATATAAAATGTTTTCCAATGATGATCATCATTAACCAAATCATTCAAATTTATTCACACCCACTGGAGATCCCTAATCATACAACAATGTTCCTACGGATTTTCCAGTCTTTTTTACCCATGTCAATAGTACATGAAGAAAATCATTTGAAAAAAAAAAAATCAAGGTCATTGGAAGCACGCTAAAGACTCCCTGTCAGTTACAAACCAAAGTAAGAGTAGACGATAAAATTCTTTGTCCAAAACGGCTATCAATATTTTCCTGACTCCCTTTTTCCCCACCGACACACTGCATACCCTTTTGACCTCGCCGTCTTCCAAAACTTGAATCATTTTAAGAATAACTACTTTTCAAGAGAGAGAGAGAGAGAGAGAGAGAGAGAGAGAGAGTTTAATCTCCACTTGACATAAACTAGGTCATTTGGGACTAACGTATGGTTCAATTTTATTTAAATAATTCACTTGCGAGTAGGGGTCTCTAGCAGTTGGAGAAAACCCACGAGGTTGGACAGGCGACCCACTTCTTGTTACGTACAAGCGGGGAATCAAAACCACACCCAGTGACAGCGCCACTCCCCCCTCTTCAATGTACATGTATAAGAATAAAGGAAATGAAAAACATATTAACCTTGAAGAGTTTTTATTATCTGACCATTTTCATCTAAAACAACAGTTTTATTACCAGCACTGTGTATCGTTAAAAATTGGCTGAAATTTAAAAAATATTAGCATCCAAATTATATGAAAATGCACTCAGTAAATGTGCAAAACATACTTGGATATCAAAACAAACAGAATGGGGTTTACATTCATATGAAAACAGACTGAGAAAGATGTGCAAAAGGATTTTCCGGCATAGTTTCCCGCTGTCAGTGGTGCAGGACAGGGGGCCTGGCAAGGGAAAAGCGGCTAGTCGTTCGGAGGGTACGGAAAAACAGAGATCTAGCTACACATATACATGGTTCCCCCTTGTCAGTGGTGAAGGATGGGGCCTGGCAAGGGAAAACGTATAGTCAATTGGAAGGGATGGAAAAACAGAGGCTCAGTGTACAAATTCGCCTGCACATAAAAGAACCCTTGACCATTGGAATTCAACATAAGAGTATGCCATTATGCCGTTGTCTGGGCAAAATGTCCCTCATAGCACATTGTATGGCATATCCCAGTCTTCATTAGTCCAGTCCGAGCAGAACTGTAGGATGTGAAACCCCATTACATTTTATATGAAAACAAAAAAAATTGGAATTTTACATTCACTTCAACACAAACTGAATAAGGTTTACATGCATGTGAAAACAAAAAAAAAGGTGTTTTACATAATAATGCAGATCATAACAAATGGAAAGTCACTTTATCTAAATTTTTGATTAACCCATACTAATGTACGGTTTTATTATTCAGATAATTCTGCTTGCTTTTCATAAATTCCAACAGCCAAGGGATCATTTCAGTGTATTGGTGGGGGGAGGTTGGGCAATTTTTTTTATCCTAATTGAATGATGAAACACACTTATAGTGACAACTGGCTTTCAAAATTCTTGGCAGAGATTCAAATGACAGATATTCTATTTCCCCACTTTAATATTAAAAACATGGATTCTGTTACGCCCGTTTATGCCAGACAAGCCCTAAACAAGTTTGCAAATGTCCATACTGTAAATGCTACTTACCCTTTGAAGTAAGGGGAAGGTTTCAAAATATGTGTTTCTGAAAAAACAAATTCAAAATACTCATAAAATATTAATGTCCGTTCTATTATTTGAAAATAAATTTGAAATGACCCCAAAACATAAATTTTACAAGTATAATATCCAACTCACAAAATGTGACTAGAAAAAGATTAGTTAATTCATAACACTTCAGGTTAATCCAATCTTTGTTAAATTAAAGTGTGACTACATAATACAATGAAAACCTACAAACCTATCAACTTTTGGTTTATTGCAACACCAACTAAAGATGATTTCTGTGGTACACAAATGACGTGGCATTTTTCTTGAGCTTTTTCGTATAAATCTAGGTACGTTGTCTGAAATATACATATAATAGAGCTAAATGTACAAAAATTCTGTGAAAATGAAATCGTGGTTTTAAGCGTGATGATCCTATCAGCTCTTAGCAATCATGTTGATCATGTCGAAACATATCCACATGTAGCAGATCGTGGACTCAATAGGGACAATCATATTGTAACGCATCACACGGCAGTGGGTACCTAACATTACCAACATTATTACTCAAAAATGATGTACATCAAAACAAAAACATGTCAAAACTATGTCATGTGTCACAGTTACCCCATTTTAACTGTATATTGCCCTCACTGCCCCGTTACATTAATCCCTACTACCCTACAAACATTTTATGTAATTCATTTAAACAATGGCTTATATAAATCAGCGTCCCACGTACATATAGGGATGTTTTTCACACAATCTCACGTTTCTCAAAATCAATTATCATATTAGAAGGATATTTTTAAACAGCACTTTTTTAAAATTTAATAACCATGTTAGAGCAATTAACACCTAAACTGTTGTTTTTTTTATCCTACATAAGTGATATGAACATACGTAGACAATTATACTTTATGCCAATAAAAAGAAATATTCAAAGATGTCACATGCTAGTGCCAGACCACTCTTACATGTAGCGCTTTGATAGATTGTCTAAAGTAATACTAGTCCCAAGTGGGAAATAATTGTGTGTTAGACCTCATGTCATGTAATCATCGTCATCATTGATGAGATATCTCATATTAATCAACTGCCATGGAAAATTATAGATTGATCTTTTTTGTTCCTGCAACATTGGTGATGATTGCCATATTTCTGGTGGGAAGTGTATCAAATCTTTACATCTTAATCAAAGTTTTGCGAAAACCCAAAATTTTTTTAAACTATCCATTGGAACTGAATATATGTGTTACAGGAGTCATCATGTGTTTTTTCATCTCCCCAACAGTGGTAACAGAAAGAATACTATCTCTTACATTAAACAAACATCATACTGTACTGTGTGGACTATGTTATAGTAGTGCAAGAGGAACAGAGTTAACTCTCTCTGTAAATCTTCTTCTTCTGACATTCCGAAGATGGAAAAAAATAAAAACAATGGACTGTGGTAATACTGGATTTCGGAAAGAAGAGTTAATATATGTAGGGGTCGCCTGGAGTTCTGGAATAACTTTGACCATTATATTAATGACACTGGTTTTTACCCAAAATCTGGATGCAAATTTATTAACTAATGACTGTCAGACTATGAGACTACAGCCTGATCATTCTTTAAATATCATAAATTATCTTTATCTTTTAATCTTGACCACTTCAGCAATAATAATATTATGCGCCAATCTCTCTATTTTGAAATTTCTTAATAAGCCACTTATGAGTCCTGTGGCCATTGTAAGGCCGCTGCCATTTTCTGTTTGTCCGAATAACTTGCATTCCATTATAACAGATGAAAACAAGACTAAAGAATATACACATACAGGTGAAGGATTGATTAATTCCAAATGTCTTGAGGATTCATGTATCTTATGCCAGAAATCATTCTCGGGATGTCCAAAATCTTTGCAAAGTGGGCAACCATCATCTTTAGCTCTCGATTCCTGCATAAGTAGCAGAAATGTGACTTCACCAGTATCAGACAATGGAACTGTTCATTCTTTTCATGATTCATTTTACACAGATTTAGAAATGCAAGTTTTCAGCATATCTAGTAAATCAGAAAGTGAATCAGTTTCCTCTTTTAAATATAAGAACATAAGTGACTCATTAAATTCCGAACTTTTATCCCAAATTACTCCACATCAACATAAAGAAAACATTAAAGAAAATCAAAAGAATTCAGTGGTTCGAACGTCTACTATTAGATTTGATTACACAACAGCAGAGAAAAATAAAATTGGCAATTTAGACATGTCATCTATTTCATCATTGCAGGAATTATGTAGTCCAAACGGTGATGAAACATTGCTAAAATCGACAAACAAAGAGAACAGTTATTCATCTAAATATGGTGAATGTTCCAAGTCGGTTATATCCGATTCAGATGTGATTCACACAGAAGCAAGTATTGGTTTTAATGAAACTGTTGAATCGGAAACTGGTGTTTTCACAATTTCACATGCCAGTTTATCTCCAAATAAAATGTCTGCCGCACAAACAAATGAGAAGTCAGCCAGTCCAATTGGCAAACTTATGACATCAAACAAAAGAAACAAACAAAAAATAAAATGGAACAGCATGGATTACATAAAGAAAATATCCACTCAGCTCAATAGGATTAAAAAAAATAGTGTGGGCATTGGTGATCCCCTATTTGTAAAAGATATGGAGTTAAGACGATCAATAACCTCTCTGCAATCAAATTCTGAAACCCTTGTATCGACAGTTAATCAAACTTCCATCGTTCCTTCACCACACGTTCAATTTCAACTGAAATGCTGTTTCGAAAACGGTCCACATTCCTTTAAACGGCGACAAGCAGTGATTTCAGATGAAGGATATCAACATATTTTTCCACATGCTAATAAAAATAAAAAGGAATCGACATCAAAAGATGATAGACTGGGAAACAACTCTCTTCACGAACATCAAAATTTTAATCCACGTAAATCTAACTTCGCTTACTCAAATCCTAATGTAAACTGTTCATGGAATGAATGCAATATGAACATGCCTGTGGCTTACACACGTAGGTTTCGAATGAAAAAAATTGTTTTTCGTAATCTAATGATCCAGCTGATTGTATATTTTGTGTTTTTATTACCAGGGTACTTGGAAAGTGTTGTGCCATATTTAAGAGCTCAACCAATGATCCAGTCATTAGCGTATCTTACTGACAGTGTAGAATTTGTACTTTTTGCAATCAATCCTTTTCTTTATATTATGAAGAATAAGAATCTTATGAATGAGTTGTAATTTTAATGGATGAAATATATGAGGCTATTCATGTTTAAAGATCTGAATTTCTTGTTTGTAAAGAACAGAAAAACTAAGTCATTTGGGGACTTACATATGGTTGAATTTTATTTCAATAATTTGTTTGCATGTAGGGCGCTTTACCTGTGGGAGCCTGGGAGGAAACCCAGAGGACCCAGAGAAAACCCAAGAGATTGGACAGACGACCCTATGCCACTTGACTCAATAGAGAGAGAGTAATGTCCACTTGACACAAACTTGACTAAGGTTCAATTTTATTAGGGATCTTTAGCTGTGGGAGGAAACCAGAGGACCTGGAGAAAAAACATGTGGCTGGACACGACGACCCTACTCCCTGTCACAGATCTTGTGATCTAATGTGCACATGTTAACCTATTCGGCCACCACCTCCACCCCATCCCCAGTTGACTCGATGACAGACTGTATGATTTTATTAAAGCACGTGTTAAAAAACAATTGGGTCTCACAACCATCATGATGTTTAAGGTAGAACAGTTTTTAGCGCCAAAGACTAACCAGTTAGATCCTCTTAGCACCAGTTAGCACATATTTAACATTGGTGGCTTAAACATCTCATCCATTGGTGTAAAGAGACAATCATATTAAAGATGCATTATGTAAGCTTAAGATAAAGAGCTGACTTTTCTTGCTATAAAAGTTCAAAAATAGAATAAGTGTCAAAGGTGTTGATTGTCATAAGTACTATTGCTATGATAATAAAATAAATCTTGCTTGTCCACTTTAAAATTAAGCTTTTAATACTATATATAATACATGTATGTTGCAGGTGTTCTAATCCATTCAATATCCCAGCCATCTCTGATGTTCTGGAGAGCTGATAATGTCAGGTGAATAAATGACTTAATAATAATATGAATATTTAGCTATTGCTTGATGCATCTTTAAAGAGGCATTCTTCAAGAGCTAAATCTGCCTATTGCAGATCTTTCTTTAGGCCTTAAATGTTATTTAAATTATTAATTAAACATTCATTGACATGACAAGACCATAATCAACTCTTGATGCTATCGGATGCTCAAGATTTTAACTAGATTGGAATGATTCTGCCATTTAATGATTTAATTAAAATGGCTAAGCCTTGAATATACCAGTACCAGTATCGTGGATACGATAATAAACAATCAATGCACACATCTTGTCAAAACTACAAACAGTGATGACTTGGCCTAGAATAATGTTGCCTAATTTGAGTGAAATTTCCAATACATGTATATTCATTTTGTATTATCTATTTTGAACTATTATAGCAAGAATGGCCAGCTCTTTATCTAAATGGGGATCACGTGGCTAAGTGGGTAAGACGCTGGCTCACTAGCCTGGAGGTCGGGTGTTCGATCCCTACATTGGCCGAGAAAGTTCATCCAGATTTTCCGGCGTGTTTTCCCTTTGTCAGTGATGCAGGATGGAGGGCCTGACAAGGACAGCTGTCTAGTCGTTCAGGTGGAGAAAACCGAGGTCCCGTGTACATATTGGCGTGCACGTAAAAGATCCCTTGGCAGTTGGAATTCGATATAAGAGTAGGTCGTAGCACCGCTGCCCGGGCAAAATATCCTTCATAGCACACTGTATGGCGTATGCCCGTCTTCATTAGCCCAATTTAGGAGAAGAACAGTAGGACGTTAAACCCCATTTCATTTCTTTATCTAAATCTTACATAATGTATATTTAAGCGCTTGGATTTTAAAGTTACTGGCATTGAAATATTCTGTGCCTCAAATCTGGCAGAGTAATAATGATTTTACTTACTTTGTATGAAATAAAAGAACTACTAATTGAGTACTAAAAAACAAATCTGATTTTTTATTTAAAAAACCCCAACAAAAACCCTAGAGCAGAGCCCATTTCATTTCAATAAATCAGAACAAACATCAAAATTCACAATGCAGTTAAAGAGAAGATGTATATCCCTTGACGTTAATGTACAAGTATTAATACTCTATTTCTTATAGGGACAATCGACTTCATTTGAATAAATATGAATAAGCATTACCAAAGCAAATCAGAATTGGTTACAATCCATGGTTTTTAGGACTGTTGTCTTATAATATATATACATGTAGGTTTATAGTATAATATACATCTTTATCATTAATTATAAGTACATGTAACAGTACCAAATATGGTGATAATTGACACCAACTACCATGATCGATCTTACACACTAGCAAGTAGGGCTGTGTTTATCCATTTAAAAACAGAACTGCTAGACTTTGGTCATCAGTCAGATGTTCTTCAAAGAGAGAGGGTTTGTGTGGTTTATTCAACTGTGGGTGTAAAAATATGAAATGAACAAGACTAAAAGTTTCACTTTACACTGTGTGTTGATCATTATTTAATGTGGGGAGGTTGGCAGCAACTGAAATTCAACAATACACAAGAACCTTTTACATGCCAAAGTGTACAATGAACACATTTTTCGCCACAGAGATTTTCAATATTTGATAAGAATCTAGGATCCTTCAAGAATCTCTATTCTGTTTGCAAGCTTATATAACTCTGGAACAGAAAGCCCTATAATGAGGTTCATCATCCCAATGCTTTACACCAAATTTGAAATAAATCTGTATTAATAAAGGGGATGGGATAACTCCACAGCAGAAGGTTGTGGAGCTCTGAAAATCTATAATGTTCGACCTCTCATGACCCCAACCCTGTCTTTTAAAAACATTTACTTTCCCAACCACGGGAGATATGATAGAATCAAACCGGTGTTAACTCAATAAAGATGCATAACCGAACGATGACAGGTCTACTCATCCAGTTAATTCAACAGACAACTAGATATCTCACCCCGGTCCACAAAAGAGAGACACATACAAGTCACCTCCAACTTCTGATTACACAGACTTTATTCCAAATCTCAACTGTCATATAATTAAACAATCTGGTACTACTCTTTATCTAAATTTATCAACCACCTCCATCGCCATGTTGAATTACGGTACACTGTATTACACGTTAAAAAAAACTTGCTACTTCATCGAATCTACGACAAATCTACATACTTTTCTGCAACAGCCGGGCTATGAAGATGGGCATACATGTACACCAGTGTGCTTTGAGGTACATGTAAATTCTGCCTCGACATTGGCGTTTCCACCTACCCATCAACAAATCTGAGCTGTTCCTTGTTGCAGACCAATGCGTACACCTGACATTGATTTTTCATATCACTATCACCGAATAGTGATATTACTTTTAATTTCCTTTTCAAATTTTATTTAAAGAATGGATAAATTATTTCTTAATTTTATATTCATCAATATTGCTGATTTTATATTACCAGTCTGTCTGTCTTTACTTTAATGTTAATATTTTGATTTAAAGTCTATAAAGTAATTGCCTAAAAGCTTGATTAGTCCTGAATGTGTTATAGTCTTTGATGCCTTAAGCAAAGAGTTATAGAATTAACAATAGTCACATCAGTGCCAATCAAGTGTCAAAGCTTTTACTTTTATTTATGACTTAAAGATTTTTAACATTCTATTTATTATGAAACTTAAACCAATGAAATTTATTTATATCTATATCAATTTAACCTTTTCATTTATTGGTTACAATATATTTTTACCCCTAATTTTATCTATCATCTGATTTGTTGAAATGATGTCTTTTTGTCTGTATGCAAATTAGTTGCTTTAAAATACCCCTACATACAGACAAGAGACAGATAGAAGGAAAAACATACAAGGCAGATAGATGAAAAATATACAGAGATAGAAAATATACAGATAGATGGAAAACATGAAAAAGATAGAAAAATATACAGGGAGATCAAATGAGATAGGAGATAAGGTTAAGACGTTTAGGAACCCTTTGATATGATCTTGTAAATAATGTATTTTTAAACTGTATATAAAGAAATATTGAAACGGATTTGGAATTTGACTCATAATGCACAAGGACCCCCTTCACTAGAATACTTCTACACGAATGAGCTCTACACCCCCAATCCTAGCTCATCCATATGTAAATATTACATATGTATCACCTGGGTGCATATTCGAAACAAGAATAGCCCCGAAACCGTGGGTGATATCACCCAAACGACTAGAGGCTGTTCCTTGCAGAGATATTGCATCGAGCATAAATGACAAGTGGGAAACCACATTAAGAATTTTCGGGGAACTTTCTCTGCAATTACCTGGACCCTGCGGTTTATGAATCTGTGTCTTACTCACTGCCCCACTGTGGTTCACAACCATCTAATTCTAAGTATTCTTTAAGTGGCATGGTTATAGTAATTACTGGGCAGTTTATTTATTTCTAAGTAGTAGAACGCAAGCCTACAACCCAAGGTTATGATTATAGTCGTTTTGGTGTTCAGATTTAGAGTTAATATATAATTGGCTGTTATCTATAAACAGAAACCTTACTGGCAGAATACTGTTGTGATAAAAAAAATGAGGCTAGATTACAACAGGTAAAACAAAAATTATTTAAAAAAAAAAAAAATGATTGGACTCCTGCTGTGGTTAACAAGTGATAATAACATAACTGTTGTGATTTCGTTCTGAATAATAGGCCCATAGCTGTTCGTCAGGCTCATCAGGGCTATTTTAAACTTCCTATATGGTGTCCCATACTACCAGTAGGATTTGTCATTATACATGTATTATTAATACAACAATATTTAAGTCAATAAGTGTCAGTTCTGAGCCAATCACTTCAATCAATAACAATTTTTTTTTCGAGATATTTATAAAAAAAACCGTATAAATTTTGGTCATATTATTTGAGTCTGTAGACTACATTATATGACTTTTCAAAGCAGATTTGATATCATAAGTATTTAAAAGTTAAATGTATCATAAGCACCTGCAAAGCCCTAAAAAATGGGTTAACATCCAATTCATCTACATCACAAGACATCTTTCACTTCTTCGTAACCTTTGACCCGGTAGTGGCCTTCAGCTTCAAGATACTCTCCAAGTTAAAAGCTGTTAAAGGAAAAATTCCATGTGACTTAAGCAATATATATAGTATGATATAGATTTTGTGCCAATAATAATAAAGAGTTGTTTTCCTTACAAAAATGACAATTCTGCTTTATCATTCACAATATTTGTTGACTTTGCCATCACCGTAGATTGCTTGCTTAGAGGTTAACAAGATGGCGTCTTATTGGTAAGAAAATGAAAAGCTTTGTCAAATTCGTTGAAAACATAGCTGCTTAAACGCCTTTCTAAATCTATTGGTATGAAATCAACGTAATATTTGAGGTCCCTTTAAGTGAATAATAGCCAAATTTGGACAACAATGCAAACAACTCGTTATTTGACATAAAGCCAAGATTGAGAAGAGGGGTTCACTAGTCAGCGGGTGCACTAGACTGTGTAGACTAGTCCGCGGCAATAAAAAAAAGTATTATAATTCTGGGTATTAAAAAAACCCAGCAGGTATGGTGGCTGATTGGTGTTATGTTGTGGTGTCACCCATCATACAGTGACATCCCGACATCACAACAACCCGACAACCCATTTTACATTTAACCTGACAATAATACAACATTTTTACCCGACACCCAGGGCTTGCCACGAGACGCGCTGTGCTCGCGTAAATCTACATTTACGCGAGCGGTTCGTTGCTCGCCCAAAATTTTAAGAAAAACCTGTAAAAAAATCAAAATATTGACAAGTTTATTGCCGAAACTAACCCAACAATGTCAATAACGTCATAAATTCGTCTGTCAAACTGAGATTCACCCAGCTGCACGCGGCATTTCCTCCTTAAATTTGATTGGCTAATGAAGTTACTCGCCACTTGTGTTACTAAAAATACACTTGAGACCTGAACGTCATGACTGATTTTCCTACGAACACCAGTAACAAACGCGTGATAATCGAGTCTAAAGTAAAGAATGTTTACATCCAGCATTTGGCATTCACGCTAAATAAACACGTTTCAAACTAATATTTATCGGTATTTCTTATTTTATCAGAACTTCGGTTTTTATTCCATTGTGCCGTCGTATAATTTTCAATCTGAGCGTAATAATGGCCAAAGGAAACCTGATTGCCCTATCCACATTTATGTCGTGGGGTGAAGAAATCCATACGGAAATTGGTTTTAAAGAAGAGTCGTATGACTGTCAAAAACAGAAAGCGATGGTCACACATATTTACTGCAAAGCTTGGAATAGCAATTTCTTATGATTTTAAATTGAAATAATGTTACAAAATGTGTGCTCACGCAAACAACATTTTGCGTGAGCAATTGTTATTGCTCGCCTTGCTCGCCCAAACCTAAATTTGCGTGAGCAGTGATCTGCTCGCCATCAATTTATTCGTGGCCAGCCCTGGACACCTCAAGATTAAAAATGTCGCGTAAAAATGTGGTATGGACCTGTTAAAATGTCATGATGTCGAGTTGTCGGCCATCTTTCTCTCAATATACAGTTTGATTATGTACACTGATCCTGGTGTTGGTCAAGTAAGTTCCCTGGGATATTGCAGCGTAGTTCCTCCCTTGCAAGACGAAGGGCCCTGCAAAGACCAGTGTCTAGTTGTGTAGATGGGACAAGAACACAAGCCCCTGTGCACAAATTGGTGTGTACATAAAAGAACCCTTCACAGATGGAATTCGATGGAGAAATGTCAGTGTCCCTAGGAAATTTTCGTCATAGCACTCTGCATAGCTTATGGCGGTCTTAAATATTCTGCATAGCTTATGGCGGTCTTAAATAATCCGATTAGCACAGAAAAGTAAATGAAATGAAATGGGGTTTAACGTCCTACTGTTCTGCTCTGAGTGGACTAATGAATACGGGCATGTCCTATATAGTGTAGCGACTGTAGCCTACTATGAGGGAAACTTTGCCCGGATAGCAGGGCTATTGGCCTACTTCAATCAATTCTTGGAAAAATGATTACATACCATTGTCAGTGGTGGTGCGTTGCGTACATACCATTGTCAGGGTTAGTGTATTACATTTCATTGTCGGTCGGGATTCGAGTTTTACATTTCATTGTCCGTGTGGGTGGGTTACATTTCATTCTCAGGGTGGGTGCGTATTGTCAGAGTTCGTTATGGGTTTGCATTTACATGTGATCATCAGTCGTAAAAATGGCAATAATATATCTGCAGACTTGTGAACCCGCTCACCAGTGAGTATTCCCTGAAACCATGGGATGTGCAGGATGAAAAGGGGCAATGTATAGTCGTTTGTCCGGGAAAAATTCACCTCATAACACACTGTGATGCAGGACGGAGGGGCTGACAAGGAAAGCTATCTAGTCGTTCGGATGGGACGAAAAACCGAGGTCCCGTGTACACATTCACGTGCACGTAAAAGATCCCTTGGCAGTTGGAATTCGATATAAGAGTAGGCCGTAGTGCCGCTGTCCGGGCAAAATTTCCCTCATAGCACACTGTATGGCGTATGCCCGTCTTCATTAGCCCAGGTTAGGAGCAGAACAGTAGGACTTTAAACTCCATTTCATTTCATTTCATTTCATTTCATAACACACTGTATTGCATATGCTCGTAATAACCCTGTCAGAGCAGAACAGTAGGATGTTAAACCCCATTTTATTTCATTTCCGTTATTTGACAATACATGAAAGGAGAATTTACTTACTATACTTACTAAATGATAACCCCTTTAGAACCTTTAGTAAAGCTAGCTTGGCGCGTGTTATTCCATTCGTGGATGGATAACCTGTTCACTCTACTTCATGAGATATATAAAGGGTTGGGTGACTTGTGAATCTGAAACTGTTCTTCCGATTACCCCGTAGTAAAATAGTCTTATAATGAAACATTCTGTTATTTCTTGTGTTTGACAGTTAATGGCCTGGAAACCACCCAACTTCAGGACCATAGAATGAACTGACTAATGGATTTAAGGGTGGGGGAGAGGGCAGAATAAGCTCCAACTTTAACAAAAATTATTATCATAAACTAGAGTGTTAAGTTGAAAAAACCCAACAAGGTCTCATTTACACATGGGTGTGCACGTGAATGAACTGTTGGCAGTTGTAATTTGATGAAGAGGCTTCTTTAGGGCTGTCGTTAAGACGTATTTCTCCTATGGCACAGCGTATGCTCTATGCCCATCTTCATTTCCTTTATGATTGTGTTACTTCGTAATCATAATCAGACTATATTCTTAACAAGTGCATTGAAGCTTCTTTTCCTCACCGTATGAATGGTAAAATTGAATTGGGAGTATATAAATCTATGAATTAATTTATGCTCTACAGATGATTGGTGTTTGTTAGAGTCTTGTTGCTAAGACCAAAATGGCTACCAAGAGGCCTGCAGAAGATTCTGGTGGGTCTGGAGCTTCGGCTTCCAAGAAGCCAACATTGACCAGACTAGAACCACTGAAACTTGGATCAATTTGTTCTTTGGTGGGTATATGTAAATCTATTAATAAATTCCCATGTTTGATCCCTTCGTTGGTAGAGAAAATTCATTGGGATATTTTCAGGATAGGTTCCTCCTGAGGGCCTGACAACGGGTAATGTACAGTCGTTTGGATGGGACGAAAAACCTGAGGTCCCGTGTACACATTGGCATGCACGTAAAAGAACCCTTGACAGTTGGAATTCAATATAGGAGAGGCCGCAGCGCCGCTGTCCGGGCAAGATTTCCTTCCTAGCACACTGTATGGTGTATACCCGTCTTCAGTAGCCCAGTCAGAGCAGACCAGTAGGACATTAACCCCCATTTCATTTCTATTAATAAATGTTATTAATGAATGGTCCCTGTCTTATTGAGAATATGTGCAATAGAGTTGGGACTTATAATCTTGTCTACGATATCACCTTTGGTGGAAGTGGACGTAAAACTCCAGGAACAAACAACTTATAATTTGCTAATTTCATTGTCACAAGTAGGCTGTTTCTTCTATGCAATTCAAAATATTTCATGCTGATAACTCTTTCCAATGAAATTCCTTCAAATCTCTGGTAAAATGATGTTTGCTTTTTGAATATTTTTTTTAGGAAGAATTAGATCTTAAGGTACTAGCTTTTCAAAATAAGAAACTTTCAGAGAGAATTGAGCAAAGAAAAAAGGCAGAGGGAGAACTTAAAAAACGAATTGAACAGCTAGAAAATCGACAAAGAACGGATGATAAAGTTCTTATGATAGTTAATCGATACTGGAATCAGGTAGGAAATAATCAAGGATAAATCTGCAATCTGATTAAAACACAGATCCTATTTCGTTTTTATTTTTTTATAGTTCAAAATTTCGTTTTGTCTTCACAACACTAGGATCTGGAAGAGTTGTTATATAAGTCATGGTCTGGCTGATGAGATGGATTAGCCAATCAAACGGTCTGTTATGGCAAGTTCTTGACATGCGATGCACGAAAATGTGGGTAAACCACAAGAAAAGTTAACGCTGGTTGATTAATCAGTGTCTGACGTCATTGAGTCAAAAGCCGCTTGTATGACCCCTGATATTGACCTTCCACTATAACCAGTCAGATCTTCATGTAGTGTAGACCATCGAAAGTATAAAAAAACGAAACAAAACAATAGATCTGTATTTTAATCAGATTGGATAGATCTGTAGATAGGAATATGAAAACATGATTGTGAGTAATTCAAGAGACATTTTAATGTATTCATTTGGTTGTTATTATATCCCTGGGTGTATATGTATATTTAGCAAAAGCTGTGGATTGTTGACAAAATAATAGTACGTTAATTTGAAGGGTGGTGTGAATATACTTTAATCTTATTTTTTTTGTCAAATAGGTTACAATGTGCGAGGAAATTGCATTCGTTTTCAACTATCTGTGTCTAGCATTTAGTTCATGATCTTTTGTCCACCGAAGTCTTAAAGTGACGCTCTTTCTATTTCAAGTGGATGCCAAATTTTAGACTGTTCTGAAAATTATGATTCGTAAGCCAATTTATGTACCGAGAAAATAATTATTACAATGAATGAATCCAATTCATGTTATATTTAAGCTTGATGAAGATGTTCGGGTATTGCTTCAAAGATTAGATGCTGAAACAGCTGATGAAGATGAGACTAAAAGTATGTAAAAAAAACATTTTCTGGGCTTATTTACTCATATATCATCTGTTGTTAAACATAATTATCTTGTATTTCTTAACCCGTTAACTGCGTATGACGTTATATAACGTCCTGGACAACTGCCACTCACCGTGTGTAGGACGTAATATAAGGCCCTGGAGGTATTTTCCCCAACCTATTCTTCGAAACGATCTCACCATGTGTAGGACGTTATATTACGCCTGGTTGAGGAAATATAATTGAAGGGAGACAACTTTATTTACTGTTAGTTTTAATATGGTTTATAACCACTAAAATTTGTATTCAGGAATAAATAGGCCCAAAAATGACGTTTTGCGTCAAATTAATTACACAATAGGGGGTAGTTAACGTCAAATTAATTACACAGTTAAGGGGTTAAAGATACATTCCTACGATTGGCAGTTGTGGTAAATGTGGAAAGTAGAGACCCTCAATTTTACTACAAAAATATTGGATCCTTGACGAAAATCCCTAAAAGGCAACCTGTCTTCTCAGGTGATATAAGGAGCGGTTCTTACATGTATGCGTTGATATAATGGTTAATGGTTTTGAGAACATTGAGATAATAAAACATCCAGTAGACACTGTGATTAGGGTTGGGGAAACATAAGTTGGCAGAGGATAATCCAAGAAGTTACGTAGATTTCGATATGTATGTTAAATAGACAGCGACTAACAGCAATGTATCTCTATTATATGGAGGAAGAAGGGGGTTACAACCTATAATTCGTCACGTTTCATGTTATTATTTGATGGCTACAGAGATAACAACAGAACGCAAATTTCAAACACATAATTCTCAATACTTTAATATATCAGATTCGTCGGTTCACGAGAAACGTGACGAATTACACCCTACTCTTCTTTTATATATTAGGCTACATGTAATTTTATGCTTGTTTTTTTTTTACAGATGAGAGTAGTGAAACATCATCCTTTCTGACTCTTTTATCAACTTGGGATAAACAGGAACTTGAGGATAAACTGAGTCAGAGAGTGGAATTCTCTAAAAGAGCCATCAGTAAGCTACTACAGGCAGTTGATCATTTATTACAAAGAAATGAAAAGCTTCATACGGGTATAGCGGATAAGGTAGAGAAAGATAGAAAAGACTTATTGGCTAATTCTATTAAAGCTGCTGAGGAGGAGAAAAAAGAGGATGAAGATAAAAAAGGTACAGTGAATTTTTCATTTATTTATATGTTGATTTTCCGGCATGCTTTCCCCTGTTGGTGCAGGATGGGGGTTCTGACAAAAAACAGTATCTAGTTTCACAGATTGGGCGGAAAACTGAGGTCCCATGTACAAATTGGCATTCACATAACAGACCCTTTTCCAGTTGGAAGTCGAAATAAGAGGAGGTTGTAATGCTCTCATAATACATAGCACACTGTATGACGTATACCCATCTTCACGAGAGCCCAATCAGTGCAGAAAAGTAGAACATTAAACCCTATTTCAATTTCATTTCATGTTGGTTTTTATTAGACAAACTAGTACAAGCCTCGGACGTTTATGTAATAAAACAAAAAGAATATATATTTAGGATGTGCTCAATTGTCGGTGAGTAATTTTCCAAATTGATGGCATTTAGTCCTGTAACAGTTCTGCCAATCCCGAAAACAAATGTGTGAACAGAATCATGCGTATTCAAACAGTTCAGCTATGGTGATTGGTCTGTGGACTCTTCTTGGGGGATTGGGCAAATTCAGTTTCACAATGTCCAATCAAGTAATCCCATTTAAAGTTAGTGCTAACCAATGAGAAGTTGATTATTATTTATCATTAGTATTCTCTCTAACAGAATGCTATCAAGCCATTTTAGTATTTGACACCATAACAGGCTCCAGCTTCCTCTTTGTGGGTCAGTTAATTATATCTGAATGTAAATTTGATTGCAGAAGTTTGAATCAGGATTAAAGATTGTAAAATGTTGGCCTAAAATTCGACCTTTTCACTCGATTCTCACTGTTCATTGGATTGAGAAAGTTTAATTCTGGAATATTAAATCAAACATCCCCTATGTTAATCCTGGAAGCTAAAAGAGAAATGATTCCCAAAATTGTGTTGTGCAGATGCATGTAATGACTTTATAAAATGATACTTACTAAGTGTTATGAATTACTGTTCGGTCAAATAAAAAAAAATATCAAGGTTCACAGATACTCCCGCATAAGATAAAAAGAGCTGCATGACCTGTTTTTTTTCCTCAATAAATATAAACTCTGACATAAATTTTATCGCATGTAGATATTTCTCCTGGTTACAGGAAGTAACTATATAAAATCTTTTGAATGAATCCAGAAATTTACCATAGGCTCAGTTATCAAATATGCATCCTCTATAGATGTTATTGACAAGTATAAATGATACTGGATAATGATGATACAGAAACAAAGTTATGAGATAAATTTAGTGTATTGAAACATGATGTTTATGAGAAGTCATTTAGCCTAGTAGTGATCCTTTGATAAAAAAAAACCAACACAACAAAAACTTCCCTCCTGTATCACAATTTTTAGGGAGGATTGTTTGAGAACCCGAATATTATTTTTGTATGGCCTTATGTACAATTACTGAATGTTTTGTAGATGAAGATAAAGAAGAGGAAGTTGAAAAGGAAGAAAAAGAAGAAAAGAATGAAGAAGAAGAGAAGTTTCGGGAGTTTGAAATGTTAGTTAAGGAAGAATTAGCGGAGGTTCGACGTGAAAATAAACAACTACATAATCTGGTTACACAGCTTCATCAAAGACATCATGAACATACATTAACGGTGGGTACTAATATCATATTCTATCATTTAATATATAATTGCTAAATCATATAATTCATCAAAAAGAGAGCAAATATCATTTATACTCGTGGAATAAGGCTATGTAAATTTTCTTTAAACTATACACATTATTTTTATATAAGGTTCATAAATTTTTAAAACATGTTTAAACCGATACTTTTCTGGCAATTATTGTGAATATGTAAGATTACTGACAGACCAGTTTGATAAATTATATAGAAGTAGCAATAACTTTAAAAATAAACTAGATTGTCCTACGAATATACTTTTTTTCTGTAAACTTACAGTGAATATGAGAAGAGAATTGTTTTTAAATCATAATGTTTAAGATATAACAGAAAGTTTATGTTTCATTGTAGATCTCAGAAATGCAAGATAAAGTAACAGCTTCCGAGACGGAGATAGCTGAGATCAAGAATAAAGTTGATGATCTAGAATATGAATATGAGAAAGCTGATCAGAGAGCTGAGAAATTGGATCGACATCTTGCTGATGCCATACAGAAGTTGACATATTATGAAGAAACTGGTGTCACTGTAGAAGGTGTTAAAATAGGAGCAGGTGGAATGGTATCTAATAAAAAGGTATTTTCTCATACTTATTGTTCACTTAAAAATGAAAAAATGTTTTTTTCAAATTTATTTGTACTGTGACTGTTCAACTGGTCGATTTTCTATGTTCCACAACATATTTTGTACAGAGTTATTGCCCCTATCAGTAACAGTCTGTAAGCACTCCACAGTTTTTGAAATTTTATTTTAAAAATTGCAGGGATTGTTAAGATACGCCGAAAGAGTCGCGCAACATTTTTATTCACATTTACTGCCCCGTCATCAAAACTGCAAACACTGAACGGTTTAGAAAATTTTAGATTTTACTTGCAAACTTGCCCTTTAGAGGAAACCTATCAGATATTTTTGCTGCCCCTATCAAAATTATTTTGCCTTTACCACTAAACCGAGCATTCATATTGAATAAATTAATTTTAGCTTGATGAGATTTTTGCTGAACTAGAAGAACAGAAGGAACTTGCTGGTAATCGTCTAACAGAACTAGAGAAACTGAGTAAAGATCATCAAGAAGCCATGATAGAAATAGAGAAATTAAAGCTTGATGTAAGTAGTCTCTGTAATACGTGTTTGAATAATTCAGCGATTTATAGACTGAAGACAATAACACATTAGTTTCTTAATGTATTTTATCAATCAAATCTACTCATTGAAGCATATGATTGTCTTAGAGATATACCATATTATGCAAACTGGTACCAACTAATAGTAATTACCTAAATGGGGAGGGCATTAACTTGAGTGAAAGACCCTATATTTTAATAATCCATTCCTCAGTTTAAAGATTTAGTTTGTTTAAATCAATATTCATGCAATAAATGAGAATTCTCTCTTTGGCTTGTTTGGATTGCTGTATTTATCTCAACTTCACTCAGAGATGCCCAGTGGTCTTAGTACAGGATAAAATCTTGTGTCATATTGCATTTGGTACTGACATAAAATTAAATGACAATCCTGCTTGATTTTTCAGCTACAACATCTACCAGAAAATATTATCATTGATACAACAGAGTATAAATGTATGCAATCTCAGTTTTCTGTTCTCTATAATGAATACCTACAGATGAAGACTCAACTGGAAGAGACTAAAGGCGTGTTAACCAGTAATAAAAATACTCATTTACGACAAATAGAGCAAATGGAGGTTAGTTAAATTTTCTCATGTCCATTTTAAAGTTTAAATTTATCTTTACTCAGGCCAAAATTAAAAGATTGTCTGTTTGCCCAAACGCGACCGACACAAAAAAAGCCGCCGAGTCAAATTCTTTTATTGCCGTTTTTGAAGATTTATTTTTTTTAACAGCATTATTTTTACGCTTGACAATGACACCCAAACGCGAAATAATCGGTCGTGAGATTGAACAGCCACTGTCATGTCTATACATAGTAACACAAAACTCGACACGTGATTTCGTAAAATCTCGTTATTTATCGCGATAGTAACGGTATGTGTCATGGCGAACAATTACTTTACACTGTCGTCTTTGGCAGTGATAAAAACCGAAAATAAAGTAAAACCAACCGTTTCGAACAAGTTGCAGTGATTTAACAACAGTAAGATATGGAGGGACGTCTTTGATGATGTCATTGTTGATCATTTGACAACAGGTTAAAGTATGCGACGTTTACTGTTAACAGACGGTCATTAATAACAATGTGTTGTGTTGTACTGTTCTCGTTAATAAAGTTAGAATTTAAATATTGTTTTGTTTTCGCATTTAGTTTTCAAAGTCTGGTCCCCCCCCCCCCCAAAAAAAAAGAATTTGCCTACCTACCCACCCATACCTAATCATCATGAGTCGGGTTTGGGCAAACTGAAATATTTTTAACCCTGGCCTCATTGTAGCTTTTATTGTTCGTGGATGGACTTTTTTGGGATGTTTTTATTTTATTTTTATATGCCCATATTTCACATGGGAGTGCTTTGTCACTGTCCCTGTCTGTTGACCCATATCCAATCACAACTCTTGTAAACAAGAGATTTTTATTTCAAACTTGCTGGGATAGTTTAGCTGTTCATAAGATAAGATTTAAGATTAAAAGTTGAAAATATGTAAAAAGTGCAAACTATTAAGATATCAGTTTAACAATATGATATACTGGTAGAAGGTATAGTCATAATTTAGTGCCACCCAATGAATTTTTGCAGAGTTACTGCCCCTGTCACCTAAACCTCAAACTTGCTGGTATTGTTCAGATCTGATACAATTTTATATGTAGATTTTGAACTTATCCCAGAAAACCTGAGTGTATGTTTGGTGCCTTTTTATACGCCCACATGGAAATGTGGTCATATATTGCCGTCGCCCCCGTCTGTCTGTCCATCCGTCCGTCGTCCACAATTTCTTGTGAACACTCTACAGACTACATTTATCATCTGATTGTTTTGAAATTGATATATGTTGTTTGCATTAGTGACATGAAGAAGCCTATTTAATTTCAATAACTTCCGTTAATTTCTTCTGGAGTTATGGCCCTTGTTTCACTTTGTTGCACCTTGTGAACGCTCTAACAACAAAAATTATCAACCGATCTGTATGAAATTTATATGCATCATTTAAATTAGTAAAACAAAGAAGCCTATTGAATTTCAGCAATTTCCGTTAATTACATCTAGAGTTATGGCCCTTGTTTCACTTTGTTGAATTTTGTGAACGCTCTAATGACAACAGTTATCATCCGAAATTGATATGCATCATTTAAATTAGTGAAACGAAGAAGCCTATTGAATTTCAGCAATTTCCGTTAATTACGCCGTGAGTTACAGCCCTTGTTTCACTTTTATGTTCCTTGGGAACGTTCGAATGACAAAAGTTATCATCCGATCTGTATGAAATTTATATGCATTATTTGAATTAGTAAAACTAAAAAGCCTGTGGAATTTCAACAATTTCAGTAGATTACTTCCAGAGTTACGGCCCTTGTTTTAGTTTTTAGAACCTTGTGAACCCTCAAACGACGAAAATTATAATGTCCTCTGTATGAAATTGTCTATTAAATTCCCCTAATTACCTACAAAAGAATAAATATGCGACAACCCTTGTCGACTGCTCGGACGATTTAGCTGCAGTGGGCGTATGTTTTGTTGCCTGGCAACCTATCTTTAGAGCTGTTTAAAGAAATTATTTTTGTGTACTTTATGTAGAGTGATGAACTGACAAATCAGAAGAAATTACGATCTGAAATGATCCAGTTAGAAGATTTGTTTGCTCAGGTTAGAAAGGAATACGAAATGTTGAGGATAGAATTTGAACAGACTTTAGCAACAAATGAACAAACAGGTATTTATACACTGCAAAGCATTACATACAGTTTTTACCTACATATTGAAGGTATAACAGATTAATCACCAACATAAAAATGGATTCCATTAGACATTCAGTCTCTCTTTCTTGTCAACTTCTGGAAATATTGGCCCGTTTAAAAACAAAAAATATTGAGTTTTCTATTTTCATAAATATTCTTGCTTTAGCTTTTCTTAATTCTCTCTGTAATATTATATTATACTTGAGTCTGATTACTGGAATTATTTTTTGAATTAAGAGGGGTTTTTTGCTGGGATAAAAGTGGTGAATTCTGTATTCATTGTTTTACAGCTACCATCAATAGAGAAATGAGGAACTTGATACAGAGTTTGCAGAATCACAACCAACAGTTGAAGATGGAAAGTGTGCGATATAAACGAAGGTTAAAAGAGGCACAAACTGAAATAAATAAGGTAAACATTTCCCAAGCTTTATAAGGATGGGTGACCAAATCGTCATACCCTTTATATCATAAGGTCTGTCATTGAGTCAAGTAGCGTGAGTTCGATCCCAAACTTGTATGTGACAAGGAGTAGGTTCGCCTGTCTAAAGACCTCTACCTGCAGGTGAATTAGGGAAATAAATTGAACCATATGATAGTCCCAAAATGACTAGTTTAATTTGAGTTTACTTTAAACCTCATTTCTTCCTCTCTCAATGCTTTATACTTATAATGAAAAAACAGTCTAACTTTTAATGGGGTTTGAGACTGGCTGTCAAAGACACAAGTAGTGTTTGAGTTGCACTGTCAACCCATCATCAGAATCAAGTTTTTTTAATTTGTAATATAACATTTTCAATTTCTTTACTTTTGAATCTATCTAAAAGTTTAACTTCTGAAGAAATCTGATGTTGTTTTTGTAGTTAAAAGCTGAGAATACTGGTGGTTCGTGTGCTTCATCCACATCATCTACTACATCTGATTTAAAAATAGAGATAAAAGATGACTCTATCACCACGACAACAACCAGCAGTAAACCTATTGTTATAGAACCTGATGTTATTATCATTAAAAAAGATGATGAAGATTCTATGGATGAGTTTCGTGATAAGGGAAAAACTGACTTGGAAGTTATCAAAGATTTACGTACTCAGTTAAAGTAAGAATACCATATAACTAGCCTAGTAAATGAAATGGGGTTTAATTTCATTTTTTTAAAACCAGCCAGGCTAATGCAGTGTGCTGTAAGAGAAATTGCTTGGACAGCGTTGTTTCTGTGACTGTCATATTGGTCATATTTACCAATTCTAACCAACTTGGTTTATGGATTCAGAAACTGCTTTATATGTTCAGATATTCAAAATATTTTTGTAAATGCTATACAGTGCTTTACAGAATTGAACCATTTCTGGGACTGATGTCCTTTTAGAGATTTGACTTTCACACTTATGTAATATGCAAGAGATTCAGATTCCCTCAAATGACGGTCAGTGACTTTAATAACTGTTAATTGAACTATTTACAGAGGAGGGGGATTGGGTGGCCGAATGGTTTTAACGTGTGTGCTTTAGATCATAAGGTCATAGAGCCAAGTGACAAGGTTTTGATTCCTTGTTTGTATGTGACAAGGATTAGGGTCATCTGTCCAAACCTTGTGTGTTTTCTCCAGATCCTCCCAATTCTAAAGACCCCTTCAAGCAAGTGAATTATTGAAATAATTTGTGCACCCTCTCTCTATTTACAGACGAGCACTAGACAGTCAGAAAGAATTAAAGTTATTATTAGATATGTATAAAAGTGCACCCAAAGAACAAAGAGATAAAGTACAGGTAGGAAATTAAACAATAAAGATGTCTGTCTTGTATTAGGCGATAGAAAATAAATATTCTGGTTTTCAGATAATTCTGAATCATTAAAATAAAGCCGCATGTTCTGTTTTTATTTGAAAAAATAAAAATTAGAATCGATCTCATTAATTAGCACACATAAATGGTTTACCCTGGTTACGGGAAGTAGCTCTATGAAAACCATAGGCTCATTTATCAAGTATACAGGAGCCACGGTGGCTAAGTGTGAGACGCTGGCTCGCTAGCCTGGAGGTCGGGTGTTCGATCCCTGCATTGGCAGAGAAAGTTCATCAGGATTTCCGACGTGGTTTCCCCTTGTCAGTAGTGCAGGACGGAGGACCTGACAAGGACAGCTGTCTAGTCATTCAGAGGTCCCCTGTATACATTGGCATGCACGTAAACGATCCCTTGGCAGTTGGAATTCAATATAAGGGTAGACCATAGTGCTGTTGCCCGGGCAAAATTTCCCTCATAGCACACTGTATGGCATATGCCTGTCTTCATTAGCCCAGTCAGAGCAGAACAGTAGGATGTTAAACCCCATTTCATTTCATGTTTCATTTATGAAGTATATAACCCTTGTAAATGACAGTCATAAATGATACTGGATAATCATACATTCCTATAAACAACATGATGATATAAATGTAGTACCTTGAAATGCAGTGTTTAGCCCAGTAGTGATCGTTTGACAAAACTAAAACCTCCCCCATGCTTCAGTTCTTTTGTAAGGATTGTCTGAGAACCAGAATATTTATTTTCTGTCGCCTTATTGTGAATAATTCTCATCATTTCTTCATCCATATATGTTAATTTATTTTGGTATACATAAATCAAAATTATCAAATACTTGAAGCTCCTTGATCCTTATAATCAATTTTTCAGACAAAATCTTATCTTCCATGGCTTCCTCAACTTTAAAATGTACTCAAATTGATTATTTAGCATTTAATTAAGTAAAAAGAAATGTGAATGGTAGAAATCTCCCTACTTGAATAAAATCAGATTAAAAAGAGGCTCAGGACGACAAATCTTTTGAACATTTTGTAAACACTGAATAGAATTGAACAATGTTCAGACTAATATTCCTGTCAAAGACTCAACTTTCACAATATTGCTTAGGAATCAAAATCCCTAAAATGAAATCAGAAACTTGAGTAGATGAGAAAAATACTGGTTACTATTAAAGTATTTATAAAAGTTTATGCCCAGTATGATTTGTGTCCAAGAAATGATAGTTTATTTCATGAATTTACTTGAATCTAATATTTTTACAAATTTCAACAGCTAATGTCTTCAGAGAAGAAAGCTCGACAAGAAATAGAAGAACTGAGAGGTCACATAAAGAAAATGCAAGAATCTGAGAGAAAAGAAAGAAGAAAGCTGGCAGAGGAAGATGCCATTAGGAAAATCAAAAAGATGGAAGAAACAATAGCTGAACTTACCAAAAGTTTGTCCTCTCAAAAACAGGTTTGTGAAAATCATTTATTAATGAATCAAAAATAGTCTAACTCTGTAAAATGGTTAAAAATTACATATCCTGCAATATGTAAATAACGCAATGTTATGCAATAGTCATTAGTTGTCAGTTTCATCATTAAATACTGTACCAAATACAAAATAAATAACGGCATTAAATTCCTTGTAAAAAACTGGTTTATTATGAAGTTATTTTTAAAAAATTACTGTTCTTATGCTTTCCTATACTGAACAACCCAACAAACAAACATTCTCTTATACATATATTATAGAGATTTATGAACAATGATTCTTGTTTTATTATAGAGAGAAGAAGCTTTACTGAATGATTTAGAAGTAACAGGACAGGCATTTGAAGATATGCAAGAACAGAACACACGTCTTTTACAACAACTAAGAGAAAAAGATGATGCTAACTTTAAACTCATGTCTGAGGTAAATATATTTTTTTTTGTGAGATCTGTTCTAGTAATTTCAAATTTGTTATTTGTGTATCAAATACAGAGATGTTCTGAAATGATAGTTAAATTTGATTAACATGGTTACATAACTCTTTTAATGAGTTTGTGTAGATATTACTTTGTCAAGTATACTTACATGGTTCTTCAAGCATTTGTGGATAGTGTGGAATTTACAAAATAATCTTCTCACAAACATAGAAGCTAAGTTTGTATTTCTGAATAAAGGTTCACAGGGCTTCAGATAGTTGTACAAGTACTAAAGATAAATGATTCTTATCGCCTTTGACAATAATTAGCCAGATAGATTCTCTAAAATATTTCTGGAAATTCTGAAAAGAGAGAAATGGTGGTTGGTGTCCACTCGAAACAAACTAGGTCATTTTGGAATTAAAATATGGTTCTATTTTATTTCAATAATTCGCTTACACGTAGGGGTCTTTAGCAGTGGGAGGAAACCAGATGACCCGAAGAAAACCAACAAGTTTGGACAAGGTGACCCTACTCTTGTCACATACAAGCAGCCCGGAAGTGAACCATACCACTTGACTCAATGACAGGTCTTATGATCTAACGTGCACAAGTTAAACCATTCGGCCGTCCAAACCTTGCAGAAATTCTTATAAGACTTATTAGCAATATGCTGTACATGATTCTAAAATATATCAATTGTTTGATTGGGATTTTCTTTATTTCAGAGAATCAAATCCAATCAAATCCACAAGTTATTACGAGAAGAGAAAGATGTACTAGCAGAACAAGTGGCTACATTACAAACTCAAGTAGAAGCTCAGAATCTTGTGGTGAGAAAATTAGAAGAAAAAGAAAGAATTCTTCAGAATAATTTATCAACAGTTGAAAAAGAACTAAGGTAACTTAATAATACCATATAAAATAAATGTTTTCCAATAAAAAAAAAAGTCTACATGACCCGTTTTTATTTCAAAAAATAAAAAAAGTCTTATTAAATTGCATTATTCAAGAGCTAAATCTGCCTACTGCAGATCTTTCTTTTGGCCTAAAATGTTATATAAATTATTAATTAGACATTTATTCATATGACAAAAAGCCCATAATCAACTCTAAAGACCATTGGATGTTTGTGATTTTGAATGGATTGAAACACGATCACCATTTAATAATTTAATTTAAAAATTGGTTATCAATAATAAGATAGTAAGTTTTATATCTCGTGTTTCAGTTTTACTCAACAAGCTATGGAAATGCAGAAGAGAAAAGCTGTAGAAAGTTCGCAGACAGCCGCCGATTTAAAACTACATTTAGATAAATATCAATCACAATTAAAGGAATCACAGCAGGCTGTATCAGAGAAAACAGGTTCTTTAGAACAAGAAGCTTTTAAATATAAACGTATGCAGGTTAGTAAATAAATTCTAAATTTCTTTTAAATATAAATGTATGCAGGTTAGTAAACACAATGTAAATAAACTCCAAATTTCTTTTAAATATAAATGTATGCAGAGTGGTAAACACTATATGTTACTTTTCGATATGAAAATATGTTTGTTACTGGTAATAAATTGTTGTGAACTGTTATTGGGTTTTTTGTACTTGGAATATGTGGCTATATAAATATGGAAAAGTAGTGAAATTTCTTTTTGTTTAGGTCCTTTATAAATTAAAGACTGAAATGGCAAAATGTACTGCACAAAAAGTAATAGAACCGCTGGTTTATCTTCAAATATTTCTTGTTGTGTTAATATCTAAAATTAAATCTAATCCATGTCTTTACAGGAAGAGATAGCTAAACTCCAAAGAAAATTAGAAAGAAGTAAAAAGATTGAAATGGCTGGTGCGGCAGATGAAGTTTTATTAGAAGAAATAAAAGAATATAAGGTAAAATTAGTGATGCTTCTGGGGCTTGGGACCCTATCTAATCCCATTTTGGCAATGTGTACTTATAGGCAGCATTAGTATGGTGAGTATGGCACTGCTCACTACCATGAGCTTTTGGCGGAGAAAGTTCCTGAGTATTTTCCAGTCTGGTTTCCCCCTTCTCAGTGAGGTGGGACTGATGGTCTGGTAAGCACCTGGTCATTTCAATTGTACGAAAAAAAATCCTGATATGTACACATTGGGTTACATTTAAAAGAAACCTTGACAGAACAAAAAAGCTGTGAACAACATGGTCTTATTGAAAAAAAAATCTATGTTTTATTAAACACTTAACACTATTTCTTCATTTATCATCATTACTATTTCAGGAGCAGTTAACATGTCCATCATGTAAAGTAAACAAGAAAGATGCTGTCCTTACAAAATGCTTCCATGTTTTCTGTCTCGAGTGTTTGAAAACCAGATATGAAACTCGCCAGAGGAAATGTCCCAAATGTAATGCTGGTTTCGGTGCTAATGATTTCCATAGACTTTATTTGTCATAAATAGAATAAAATTGTTTTGTTATTGATAAGACTATTAGTACAGTTGGAAATCGTATGTTTAAGTCTGATATAAATTATCGTAAAAGTATGGTACTGCTATCTGGTGAGAAAGCCATGTATTGTGATGGATATATAACTGAGTTTTTTTTAACCAGATTGCTTAGAGAAATTCTGCTTGTGGTTAAGAAATTAAAAAAAATGTTTGGGAGCCAGTTTTAAAGAGAAATTGAGTATCAGCTAGTATCGATGTGCTGAATCGAAGTTGAATGAATGTGTTTAAAATATTTATTGGACAAAAAGGAAAATACGGATTCGTCATTTATTTTGTTTCATTTTACACATATATTTATTAATCTTCATGTCCCATTCTGAATAAGCTTAATCATTTTATCTTCATATTTATGCCATTAATCATTTCAAAATATTTTTAATCATCTCTGTAAATCAGTTTTATATGTACATACATTCCTGTTCAGTGTCTCAAGCAATTTATTTAATGTACATTTTATTAAAAATTATTCTGCATCTGTTTACTAGTTTGATATTCTCGGTTTCATTTTGTATCATATTTATATAGGATTCATTAAAGATGCTGATTGTCATTTCCATTTTTCGGACAATATTGCTTCTTGTTTGATTAGTTATCTTTGTAAGTACTGAATGGAAATGAATCAGTTTTGGACTGATATTCAACTTTCATAATATTGTAATTTACAAGGGATTCAAACTCTGTCAAATGACGGTTAGAGACTTTAAATTACCAGTACATGAAATTTTGTATAAATTAATCATCTAGTTCATACTCCCATCCTATTATATAATTGATTGATATGAAGGAAGTTATATGTATACTATTGTACATATTAGAAAATATATAAAAATGGTATATTTAAGTTTTAGTTATAGTTACATGTATTACAAGGATTTTATTATTATTGCCTTACTTGACAGATTGAGTAAGCATTTGCTTCTGAATTTCAAGAAAAATCCTTATTTGGTCAAGCACATAATCAAGTTATTTTTACCTGGAGATAATCATTTTAGTTAAACCTCAAAAAATGTCAGGTCCAAAAACTACTACCTGACATATTGAGCTTTGTTCTGGACATGTATTATAAAATCATTAAAAACACTTGTAAAAGTGAAAAATGTGTGTCCGGCAAAACCACCATAGTGAGAGATCTCAATTTGTGCCTGACATCGTCTGACAGGTGCCTTAGTTCTAGGTTTGTTTAATTGGTAAAAGCTATATAGGTTAATACTGCTATTGAGTTTATTTTATGAACTGCATTCAGTAATTGGGAAATATTCAAATAATAAAACACTATTTATGGAGAACACTCACTAGTACTAGTAGTATATGCTATGCAGCATATAAACACAAATAAATGATTGAGTTGCAACCTATTGGAATGGGTAACAGATGGTGGACTTTTTTCATTGAATACGGTAGATAATAGAGACAGTCCTTGTATATTATGTTTAGGTTGTATATATTCTGTTGACATTTGATTATTATGTTTTGATGAATGCATTCTATACTTAAAACAAATACTAACAAATAGACACATTATACTGGTACCGTCAATGTGTGTGAATATAGGTCTAATGGGCATTATAAGATTTAGACACATAAGTATACTGGCATTTGGTTGTTACGATGGAATAAATAACATGGCCACATGTACACACTGGCATACACGTAATAGAACCCTTCGCTTTGGGAATTTGATGAAAAGTGGTCAGAAACGCCTCTTTCTAGGCATGATTTCCCTAATAGCACATTGCATGGCGTATGTCTGTCTTCATTAGCTCTGTGAGTGCAGAAAAATAGGACGTTAAGCTGCATTTCATTTTATTTCAGAATTAAGTTGTTAATGTTTGAAATTTTGAATATACAGTATATTAAATAAATAACGATAAGAGTTATGTCCCTTTATTTTCGGAAAGAAAATGTCCGACAACTAAAATTTTGAAATCCCATCACTGATTCAGACCTGCTGTGTATAAGACAGTTCATGATATTAATTATTTACCATCATTTACATCTGTATCATTTCTTGTTGCAAAGCTAATTATGAAAGAAACTAGTCTTAGTTATTTAGAAGAAATTATATGAGGAATTAGTTTGCAGATATTTTAAAATCTAAACTGTATACTTTGTGTGTAGTGGATAACTATTTCAAAGAAAAAATGTACCAAACAGAGAATTGTAATAAAAATGGATTTAAAAGAATGCTTATATTTATATTATGATATGAAAAAGCTTGGGGAATACAGTGAACAAATAAATAACATTGAATTAAATGGAGGAAAGGGGGCGGGTCTCCATGCAGGTCAGGAATCATATCTTATTGTTCCAGAGTTAAATATGACATATTATTAAGTATGGTAGCCTACAATGGTAACATGATTAATCATTCTGAATATCGTGTTCATTTAAAAACTGATCGTTGATAAAAAAAAAAAAAATCTTATCTAATGAACTCTTGAAACATGCTAGGACTAGGAGGTGCCACTGACTGCTCACAAACTAAGAGGTCGCAGGTTTGATCCTTGGGAATTTCCAGTCTTGTTTCTCACTTAAATAAGTCGCTCCTAATATTCGTGTCATGAGATGTCAAGTCATTTTTTCCTGCACAGATTTGTCTTTTTTGATGGTATTTTTTTAATAAACTACATTCCTGGTACAAAGTTCAAAATGTCAGGTAGATTACCAGTTCCTTAGCCTGAATTAGTGAGACATTTTGTCAGTTAGAATTATTTATACTTATACTGTCTCAAACTGTCAACAACATAATTAGCCTACACAGTCACAGTGAGCACACATCGTGTAGGCTATCTGGAAAATGTTCATGTGCCTGCGACTAATTAAGAAACCTCATCTCTTGATCCTGCATCAGTGTAAATCAACGTTTTGATAAATGAAGCCTAGAAGAATAAAAAAAAACATGAATGTTCTAGGATTTATATCTAATTAATTATATAAATTATAATCTACTATTTTATTAATTTTAAACAGACATTGCCTGGAGGCTGATTCAATTTCAAATAAATCAAAATTAATTATTTGATGTCCAGGGCCATTTTCATGTCCCTAACACTGGAATTTAATTTGTCAGTAGCCTTGATACACGGTTGTCAAAGCAAGTATCGGGGTGGGGGCATAGGACATTCTAAAACATATCTTTTCCTTCTTTCTCATTAAAAATCAGATCATGCCAAAAAGCAGACGATTGTTTGGTGGCTGGTCAAATAAGGGGAAGTAACTCTGCCGAACCAAACATTTATACACTTCCGCTGTTGTGATTCATCAGTGAAACGAAAAATAGGAACACCTTAAGTTGTTGATATTCGATATTCAGTGTCTGTATTTAAAATCTTCAACATCAGGAAGCCTTGCTAAAAATGGCCCAAGAGGTAGAAGTGCGAACTTGCCGTCCAATAAAGGTAAGATAAAGCAAAAGTAAAAAATATGGGTCACATGTTTTATTAAATATTTTTGGAATGCCAATTCAATTCTGAATTCACGACAAATACTGTTGAATCATATGAACTGCATCCTTATATCATATGTTATTATGACATGATTCAAAAATGATAACAACAATCGTGCAATTAATATCTATTTAGTCTACCATATAAAAGTAGAGTCAAAATTTTAAGTGTTTGATAAAGTAGCTTTTGGCTTGTTAGGCTACTGTTCACCAATCATTGTATTGTTAACTTACTTCTTTAACATTAGTTATAAAGGGAAAATGTAAGACAGGCCTCCTGGCCTAATTTTCAACCCTTTGAAAATGAAGTCTCATCATCATGATTAAACTATAATAAAGCCAAGGAAAATTGACATTGTTCGATAAAATACATAGATCTACATTTGTTGAACATATTTGAACATATTTTTCATAAAAGGAGAGTGTTCACGCATTCGCAGTCTCAAAGTCAAAGAGACTCGGCTGATTTTAAGATAGGCGAAGAGCAACCATCCACACGCAATGGACATGGACGTGCATGGTAGCCTACATATCAAGACTTGTATAATTTGTTAAACAGAGCATAATGATTATGATAATTATATTGCTGTGGAGATAAAATCTAGTGTTGTTAGGTGTCAATTTCTTAATTATGATTAGCATACATGACATGTACGCCAACCTGATTGGTTATTGGGCTACCACTTCCTTGATTATCCAGGCGATCAAACACTGGCAAAGTTACACAGTAATTAATTCTGAAAGTTTTTGTTAATTCCCATCTAACATACAGTACCGGTACACAAATTTCTTTCAAATAGGACAACCAATTATATCAGATTATCAGTACCGTACCGATCGGGTACCTGTACCGATTTGAAAATTAAATGAATCAAATTTTAGAAATCAATTCACTAGTTAATGAGAAATTGGGGTTACTAAAATAAGGTGCTGCTACTACAGTATCTGGTATCAGGCGTATTCATTACCAGGCTAATTCATTACCGGTAAAATCGGTGTATTTATGACCAGTATATTATAGGGTTGATTGGTCGGTATATAAAGGTGCTAATTAGTACTCATCAGTGTGGATAGAAGCCTATACGATAATTATTATAGATGATTTTGATGATTGGTGTTTGATGTATTGAAATTGTTTTTTTTATTATTGAGTTGTTGTTTAAATTATTTAATCTTAAGCTTGAGATTGTAAATCCCGGCTTTGTTATTTTAAACTTCAAACCAATTCCGATGCAAGCTTGGAATTTGTATATATTTCGAATAAAATATGAAACTTTCACCATTTGATATCAATATCTCAGATACATATCAAGTTAACTATAGCCTAATTCCAATGGATCCTAGTATCGCTTGCCCTGTTCACAGTTATTTACGAACCTGTTTAATTTGTATTTTAAATAACATCTAGTTAAACACAATACTCAGTTCAAAGTTGAATACGAAACTATGGCTATTATTAATCACATCAACTGAATACGTTGTTTTTTAATGTGATAGATAAAGAAATATTAATAGTAACATCAAGTTAAACACAATACTCAGTTCAAAGTTGAATACGAAACTATGGCTATTATTAATCGCATCAACTGAATACGATGTTTTATATGTAAATATTGTCTTCGAATATGAAATATTTCAACTGTTGTTTGTATTATGACTATTTAAAATATATAATAAATACCTTGTTAATCCTTCTATTGTCATGTCTTTATTGATTAATTAACACCCATAGACATTGGCACTGATGAGTACTATAAATTAGCACCTTTATATACCGACCAATCAACCCTATAATATACTGGTCATGAATACGCCGATTTTACCGGTAATAAATTAGCCTGGTAATGAATACGCTAGGATTCCAGTATCTAACATGTGACATGATTGACTTAACTGTTGAATGCATTTGAATATCCTAATGCATGAATTGTATGTCATACCATGGACCTTATGATAAAGTGTATTACAAGGTCCATCGTCATACCAGAATGGAGATGATTGAGTTGAAGAAAAATATTTAAGTGCACTGCGAAAATTTGGAATTGTTCCCCCTATAATTGATCGGAAACCAAGAGCAGCTAGAAATACATTGTATTGGCTGGCACAGTCAATTTTCCTGCCTTCTATCTAATATCTTCATTGCCTTACACATGGTCATAGTGCAAAGCTTTCTTAAATTCATCCTCTCCTGTTTAAAAATTTCGCCTTTGTTATTTATTTTTTTTGTCCCCAAAAAAAACCCCAGTAAAAATATTTTCCCAGGTAATCATTATATCAGGGCTTTTGAATAGATGCATACTGGCATATCTAAAAGGTAAAAACTACATGCAAATTATACTGTTATGTCCCATAAAGAAATATTTCCTTTGTAAATGTAACTACATACTGAAATTTAGTTATTTGTTTATAAATAGTTCTCACATCAAACATACAGTGGTGTGATTTTAAATTGAGACCATGCCAAATAAACATTCATTCAAACATGCATGGTAAAAACCTAAATAAATAATTTAGGCAAGGTGAAAGAAATCCGTAATTCCAAACAAACATGGATTTGTGTACTGGTACAGTAGAACTGAAAGATAGCCAACAGACTGTTTCTGTTTGCCAGTGTTAAAGCCATCTTGTAGACAGATGGTGGTGTTATAGGGTCAAGTGTCAAGTCTCTGGCCAGTTGGTGATAATGAAACCTATTGTTTCCATATTGGCATCATGTGTCATTAGTTGAAGTAGGTCTTTGTCATGTGGACCGACAAATCAATACATTTTACAGTGTACCATGTGACCAACCAGTTCTTCGATAAGGGTCTTGATGAATAGAATAGTCACTCAAGTATCATGAACAATGTTTTCTTTAAAATTTCAAAACTTAAAAATTTGGCACCAAAAGGTTCATCCCAAACTTAGGCTGTCTGTCTACAGTTAACTCCGCCAGAGAACAGGTATTCTCGAGGTATGAAGTAGATGCGTCGCTGTGTGCAGTATGCAAAAGGTTTTGAGTTGAGCTACCAAGTACTTTCAGATTTTAAATTGTTTTTTTCCAAAAAGAAATAGGAAGCATGAATTTTAATAGATGTTTCAATGGACCTTATAAGGTCCATGATGTTCCGAAGGAAAAAAGAAGAAAAATTCAAATTTTGTGGCCTAACACAGATTCGAACAAGTGTCCATTACATTATTTTAATTTTCTAAATAGCTAAAAATATATAAACTTATTTATAGTTACTGTAATTAAAAGATATAATTCCCTCATCATCATTCTTTCTTGAACACCATAGACCAATGTTTTTGCCACCAATTGTTTCTGTTAAATAGGTGTTTATTGGTAATAATATATAGGAGCTAACAGGTTAGAGTTAAAAACTTTTTGGTTGTTATTGATGCAATCATACAAATAACTTTCTTTTGTAGACATATTATTAAAATTTACATCTGTCTTATGCATTTCTTTAAAGGGACAATAACACTCTTTCTGGCTTGAAAGCTCCAGAAAATAAATAATATCTCTATCTAAGTACTAGATGTTTAAGTGTCCCACCTGTTGTGTAAATTATCCATTACATCCTATTTTACTTGTCCAGAGGGTTCAAAAATATTTTTAAATTGAAGTTTCATTTGAAAAGGTTTACGTTAGACGTTTCAAACCATTGTGTTGAATTTTTCAAAATTTTTAAATAAGGTGTGTTATGATGAAATTTGTATCATCAATTAATTGAAATATTCTAAAATAGTACAAATTGTTGACCAGAATAAAGATTGGGACATATTTTTCAGTTACAACAAGAGTGGTATTGAGCCTTTAAAGCTGCGTTCCCAGAAAAGTATTTATCGGTTGGTTATTTCCAATAAATATTAAAAGTATGGCAATTTTCGTATATATGGAAAGTAGAAATATCCAATCTTACTAGAAAAATAATGGATTCCCTGAAAAATGTATGTGTTTCCCTAATCGACAGCCTGACGATTAGGAGTGTCTGCACACGTGACGTCAAAGGTTGCACGCGGAGATTGAGCTCTTAATGTACATGTTGATAGACTTTATGAAGAGTTAGACGTACCAGTACAACACTTTCTGAGATAAAAATCATGGAAAAAGACGCGGGAAGTGGATAATCCGAGAATTTAATTAGGCTTCGATATTTGTAATAAATAGTCAGCATAGTCTTCTGTATGCAATGAATTCGCCTCCAACCTCGCACCCGTTGTGTCACGTGACACAAACATGACCCCTTTTGATCAATTCTTTATAGCCGGTTATTCCCTGACAATTGCAATGTTTTGAGAAGGATTTGAAGCAAAATTATGAAAGATTAATTAGTTTGAATATGTTTTTTGTCCAAATATATCATCAAATCACCCAGTTTGTACCCGGGAATGTATCTTAAAACGATGTTGATATATAACGGAGGATGGAATACATTTTGTATTCTATTAAAAAATGGGATTCTGTCTCAATTTCTGAGCAGAAGGGACATAATCGACAAATAAGTGGGGTTGGGTGATGAGTGTATCTTAGTTTTTCTATCACAAGGTCAGAGCTTCCGCTGCATAACAATGACGTGGCCATAAATATGTGAGATTGTTACCTAAGACATAAGGTTTGGCTTTCAAATCCTTTTTAAACAAACAATGGGTTTTTAATTTGTTGCTATTAGTTTTTGCGGTCATTCCATAACTCTTGGAACCATTTACTCTTATCAGTTTGGAATAAAGGACAAAGCTGTATTTAAACAGCAATCTGATTCAAAGTCAACAGTAGTCGAGATTCGAGATACAAAAACATAACAGTTACATATTAACTTTCAGTTTTGGCTCAACATTTGTAAGTTTCAAATATTTGTGTCTTCATGAATGGGAATTATTTGAGATCATCGTAAAACCTTGCTTTTAGATAGTTCAATTTGAAGTGCCAAATTTTCACATTTTATCATCTGAGAATTAACATTCAACCAGATACAACAACTTGTTACACAGAATAACATTGTATAGCTAGCTATTCTAAATATGTGCTTACAGAACTTTAAAAAAGATGTTATTGTAATGTGTCCATGATGTTTATAGTGTAAAACATGTTATGTCAATAATTTGGTTGTTTAAGTGATTAGAAGAGTTGTCTTTAGAGAGTTAGTATTGACACAAACCTTTAAACTCTGCTCTACTGTTTACTATATAACAGATTATCCTTTTGATGAAGACATCTGCGATATCACCTTAGTGGAAGCAGATGTTAATGTACCACGATACTACTACTGATAAATACAGACTTGTTTTGATAAACACAGAGTTAAATAAAACTTCACAAATACATGTTTTTTACCTTATTAAAAGAAGTTGCATTAAGTAAATAGTAATTTGTAATTTATTTTTCTATTTGAAGAGTTAGAATTACTTCTAATCCGTATTCCAAAATGTGCATTTATAGTGAATCTGAAATCATAAATCTGTGTTTTGCCAAACTCTGCAGTAGCGATTACATCAGATGCTGCTTTTACAAGTTGGATATTTGTTTTTTTAAGTCATTATTCAAATGTTATTCAAATATTCAATTCAATTCAATTAAAATGATAAATTTTTGGATCATTTTTGTTGGATCTTTCTAATCCATGGATCTGCAAATTTTTCAAATCATATATTTCGTAGGATACAAATTTTTTTAAAATGTTACTATTTTCAATTGACATCAGATAGATGAGGAATACTAATTTCTTAGTTATTTGTTTGGGCATTAGTCTGCAGGACACAAATGTAAGCCTATTACAGAGATGCCCCTCAAATACACTGAGGAGATTCCAATTTGAGCAATTTTAAAAAAACTATTGAATATTACCAGAGTAGATCAAAAGCAACTAAAATATTAAACTCTGTACACCAATCCTAGTAAATGAATTTATTTAGAAGTAAACATTGAATGTTATTATTTTTTTCTATTTTCAGCATTTTGCTGTTGTTTTTGATGGTATAGCATTATTGTTGATTATTATAGCTGTATCAGCTTCTAATTGGGTAGATGTTCGATTTCATAACAGTGAGGGCTATATAGCCTGGGGATTGTGGCAGGACTGTTATGATGTTGCTGGTTCAACTGTAGTTTGTGTTTCCAAGGGTAAGTGTACCAGGAATTCTGTTTCAAAATTTTACCCATCGAACATCTTTTGTTGGGGTTAACAGAGGCTGAATTTGGGTCACCTGAAGTCATTGTTATCTTCAGGAAATAGGATCTTTTGTTTCCAAGGGTAAGCGTATTGTACTGGGGCCTGTTTCACGAAATTTTAACTAAGATAAAATCCAAATTTTAGTAATTTGATTGGATAATATTAGATTGATTTTAGTGCTAAGCCAATCAAAATTGAAGTATCTACTAAAATTTTGATTTTTTCTTTAGTTAACATTTCGTGAAACAGGGCCCTGATTTGTTGTTACAAGAAAAAAAACTTGACTTGAAATATCACACCTAGCAACACAAACTTTTCTAATTCCTACTGGGTACATAAATTGATATGAAGAATCTTATATACATTATGTTACTTATCAGTGACATGACATGACAGGTATATACTGTACATGTTCCTCAGATGCCCAGAATTTTTATGATACAACACACACAAACACTAACCATTCGTCCATCCAATCCCCCTTGGAGTAAAGATGGTTGTTATCAATGGTTTTGCAAAGATATTTGCATAGTTACCACCCCTGACTGTTGATAAATAAACTCTACTGTAGAGCTTAATCTTTTCGTGACATTTAGCGATTGAGAAACACATTAGCAGAACACAAATTTTATAGGGAACAATCACTAGTTTATTCTAAAAGCATGACGTTTTGACAAGTATTCTCTTATCGTTATCAAGCACAATAAAAGAGGATCCTTTTATCATTATCAAGCACAATACAAGAGGATACTTGTCAAAACTTGTGCTTTTAGAATAAACTAGTGATTGTTTACCATAAAAATTGTGTTCTGTTAATGTTGAGTTTAGTCCTTTTTCATCCGATATTCAGGAATAGTATATATTGACATTCAATTGCATAACAGCACTCCAGACTCCGGCTTTATTGCCCTGACTAATTATATGATTGTTGATCTAAAAATGTTACTCCACTCAGATTCACTCAATAAAAGTTGAGTTCTTGACTGATTGACATAAAACGTTAAAATAAACTTTGTTGAACTAACCTGTATCTAACTTTACATATATGTAAAATTCCACACACAAACAAATCTGAGGACCTATCATATCTGCTCAGTTTGATTTCTCATATTAGGCACTGAGGACATATGGCATGTGTCAAATCTAACATGAGCTACAATGTATCTTAATCACCTTTCTGATTAAAAAGTGTTACATCAACCTGTAGCAAGATGATCACCATTCCTATTGTTCAAATACCAACAATTGCATACTGAATTTTACCTGTATATCTTTTTTTCACAGATCCCATTTTTTACCCACCTGTGAAGCCCCCAAATTTTTTCATGGACTACTTGACCCCAGCTTAGAAAAGACTGACTTAATAGCTGAATGGATGCTTAAAGAAACATTAGTTAACATTTTAATAAAGAGTTGGCCATTCAAAAATAGATGATAAAAAAAGAAAATTTTGAAAATTACAGTCAAACTACTTTATTCTAAATGAAGTTATCACTGTTGGAAGTTTGGACTAGAAATAGGCATCAACTGTCTCTGCAGCATTTCCGAGAATTGCCGATCATTCTTGCACACATATTCTTGATTATCAAGTAACATTCTCAATGCCTACGGTACCCTTGATTATCAGTGACATCAGTGATTAATGGTAAATGTTAACTTCGTCAGTCATTTAATGATTTAATTATTAAATGAATGACTGTTTAAATCCAAGCTGTATCCAAGCCATCTGAGAATCTACAGAGTTGATTTTGGGCTTGTTATGTAAATAAAGGTCTAATTAATAACATTTAAAGCCTATAGAAAGACTTGCAATAGGCATATTTACCTCTTAACTAAGGATGCTGGTGGGTGTATGTTAAGTTGTCTTGATTGACAAACAATATAATGTTTCAATATGAATAACAATACATTAGTTTTAATATCTGTTGTGTATAATTTCAGATTGGATGTCAGCATGTGGAGCTTTTATTATTATAGCTCTGATAGCATGTATTGGTGCTATACCTCTAGGTATATTTGGCATCTGTACTAAAACTAGATTATGGTACATCATTGCTGGTATATTGAATGTTGCTGCAGGTCAGTAAAATATGAAATGAAATGAAATGGGGTTCAATGTCCTACTTTTCTGCGCCAACCATTGGGCCAATGCAGATAGACAGTTTGCCTGGACAGTGGTGTTTCGGCCTACTCTTTGTCGAATTCCAACTGTCAAGGGTTCTTTTACAAGCAACTGGACCTTGGTTTTTGTCTCATCCATATAACTAAGGGTTTTTTTCATTGTCCTTCCTTATTTTTCATATTATATTGGTAATCTGACAATAACTGAAATATGTATTCTATTGACAAGACATGTAAAATCTATTCTGATTGATCATGTTCAGCATTGTTAATGTTTAATGGAACCGTTCGTGACACCACAGGATATGTGTTGATGAAAGTAGGTATAAGTATGCAGATCAGAGGTCAAAATGGAAAGAAATAGCCTCACTGATATTAAGAATTCATTGTCCTCGACTTGACCTAATCAAGTACACGGTTGTTTACTTTTTTCGTCTAATTAGTAAAATAATATGTACCTGATCAGATATAATAATTGTGTAGCAATAATACTTTCAGTAAACTGTTAGTGAAAAAAACGTCAATCAGTCAGGATGTGGATAGTGTGACAAGGCGTGAACTGGATGTGGGCATGGCCTGCCTCTGTTTTTGTACGCCATACAATCGCCATGATCGTTCTACAACTTGAAAACAAGTATGGCGATTATTTACAGGGTTCCCGCGGTCCTTGAAAATCCTTGAATATCCTTAAATTTAAAATTTTATTTTCAAGGTCTTGAATATCCTTGAATTTCGCGGAAATAGGAAAATATCCTTGAATTTCAGTTGAGATCCTTAATTTTGTTTCAAATGTCTTCAATTCCTTTTAAATATGAGATTATAACGATAGTTGGTAATGTTTTGGTTATTTTTAAGATGAAAAATTGTAACTTTAGGCTAAAAAATGTCCTTGAAAATCCTTGAATTTGACGTATATTTATCCTTGAATATCCTTGAAAAAATGTTTGACGAAGCCGCGGGAACCCTGATTTAGGGTGTTAATTTTTTTATTTGATTATTTCTGTAGTTTTGTAATCAGAGTCCAGCTTTAAATTATATCCAGAATTTAATGCTGATACTCTGCCTTTAGAACCAATCTGATGGAATATTGCTGTTAAAATTGCTATATTTCTTTTTATTTTTCTATTCCAGCTGTATGTGATTTCATTGCCTTAGTGATTTATCCATCAAAATTCTCTGAGGAAATACAGGACAAACATTCTGCTGGTTGGAATTTTGACTGGACATATGGTATTGCATGGGGTGGTTTATTCTTCATGGTTGGAGCTGCCGTCTTATTTTTCTTAAAGATGAAAGAAGATACAGTGGTTCAGAGAAGTGCAAATTATAATCCATCCCATCATCAAGGTTACGATAATAACTTTTCACATTATTAATATGTCTTATTTTACTGTCTACAAATAACTATAAAATTAAAAGTTATTTTTTTAGACATGAGTGAATCAATTGTTTGAAATGCTTAATCTGTTATAAGGTTACTTGAAATATTTTTGAATTCTTATAAAATTATTATGATGCTACGTTAGAAATGGAGTTACTTCCCTTTGAAGGAAGAATATATAAATTCTTTGATTTTTCCAAAAGCATCAACAGGCCTGGAAACGGCACTACTGATTTGATTTCTGATAATTTGAACTTTATGCTAGATAGATATGTGTTATATCAATAAAAACACAGAAAAATCACAAAATAACAGGCACCAAATAAATTGAGTCTGATAATGTTTGAAACAGATGCCTTATTTCCAGGCTTGAGTACTTATCAAGAACAATTGAATTTTTCATTTTTAAGGAGTTCTAGAATGACATTGTAAATTTAGTATTGTCACATATAGAGTGAAAACTCCACAGCATATTTGTACTGCTTTAAGAACAAGCCATTTTATTTTTCAATTATTGTTTTCACACACTATCATTAGGCCAAGAAAAAAAAAATACCCATGTTTACGGTTACTTTGCCCAAAAACTAGTTTTGGTCAGGTGGAAAATCTTTTTTTGTGGGGTTTGTATTATCTATTTCATAGAATTTCTAGTCTAATTACTGAGTAAGGTTGTTGAAATTTTTTCTTTTTAGAGAAAATCACTCCAAGACCTAGTTATAAGGCCTGGAAAATGAGATAAAAAAAAGTTTAATAGGGTTTAAAATAAAATAGGGTTGGTTGGGTAATAACAGTAAACACAGTTGATTTTTTTTTTTTTATCTTGGCCTTATTAACAGAATGTGTAAATCAACAAGTTTTCTTTGATCATTTTAATATTAATATTATTTTGAATTTATTTGTTTTATTTTATTTTTTTTTGTTTTTTTTTTTATTTAAAGGGAAAATTCAACAGAGAAATAGAAATAGAGAATTTTATTAGGATTAATTAGTAAATATGTTGTTATTAGATATTATTTGATATTAAGAATAATAAATTATCTTTTAAAGATATGATGATAGACTGGGATTTATAAAATGGATCTGATAAAACAGGCCTGGAAATAATGATGCTTGTTGTACCTGGGGGGGATTTGGTGTCCAAATTATTAACACATGTGTGTTAGATCTGTCATTGATTCAACTTGCGTGGTTTTGATTCCCCACTTTTATTGAAATAAAATTGAACCATAGGTTTGTCCTGAAATGACCTAGTTTGTGTCGAGGGGACAATAAACCCCATTTCTCTCTCACTCTTTGTCAGGCATGAACTAGGACCTGATATTTTGAGCTTTGTGCTGGACATGTATTAAACATATTAAAAACATTAATAAAAGATCAATGTGTACCTGACAAAATGACAGGCACCAGAGGCATTGTGTCTGACAAAATTGGAGTTGTATCTAACAATGTCTGTGATAGATGCCATATTTCCAGGCTTGGTGTAGACATCTCTTTATTAGTTTTAATTGATGTATATATTATATATATATTTACAATAATTTACATTTATTCCTTTATATTTAATACTTTGTGCCTGTCATGTATAAATGACATTAGTCTATACAATTATGTCTACATGTTGACATTTTACTCATTTTTGTCTACCATATTTATTCTGAAATGTGTCATTTATTAAGGGGGCCACAGTTGTTCAGTGAGTAAAGCTTGGTTCACTAAAAAAGAAGAAAAGTGGACAGAAGTGTTTAGTTTCTGTACAGACCAAATTTCCCTCATAGAACGCTGCCCGTATGCCCATCTTCATCAGCCCGTTTGGTGCAGAAAAGTAGGAAGTCAAACCTCATTTCATTCTTTTTGTCAACCATGAAGATGAAACTACAGTAATACATGCTGGGCAACACAATTAGCAATCAAAGCAAATTGATTATTTAATTGAGAATAGAAAATTTGTTTGCAGCTTGGAGCAATAAACTATCTAAGATAGTTTGTCTTATTCAGTTGCCGTCCTACACAACTTGTCTTTACAATAAAATAATGGGAATTTTAAGTGCCATTTATACAACATAATTGTATACATCTATATTTCGATGCATCATAGTTACATTATAGTTATAAATATATTTACTAAAGGAAATTTATGTGGTCCAACTGCTTTAGTCATACCTCACGTTATTATTTGAATACAATGATCATTTATTTAATGTAAAAATATATACATGTTATGTTAATAGTACAGAAAAACGTGTACTGTTTCGAATATTGTGAAAAGCAACTTAAAAATAATCTTTTCTTTAGTAATTTTATCTCATAATTATTGTGGATGTATATTGGATTCACCTGTGTCTGTTGTCTGTTAGTCCAACTTTTATGGTTAACACTCTACTCGATATAAGGGGGTTGGATGGCCGAATGGTTAGCATGTGCGCGCTGTATCATACGGTCCGTCATTGAGTCAACTGTACGTGACAAGGAGTAGGGTCGCCTGTCCAACCTCGTGGGTTTTCTCTGGGTCCTCCGGTTTCCTCCCACTGCTAAAGACCGCTACGCGCAAGCAAATTATTGAAATAAAATTGAACCATGTGTTAGTCCCGAAATGACTAGTTTGTGTCGAGTGGACGTTAAACCCCATTTCTCTCTCTATCTCTCTCTCTACTCGAAATAAAGAAACCTATCAAAATTTAAAAAATTGTCACAAAGTTCTGAGTTAAATTCACATTTATATTCTGTGAACACAATTCAGAATAAAATTATCCATGGAATTGTTTAACACTTGTTGGTTTTATTCATTAGGCCCAATGTATGAACCCATCAGAATTTATCATGTTTTTAATTTCTAAGCTTAGTCTGTCTTCATTAGCTTAGTCGGAGCAGATCAGTGGGATGTTAAACCCCATTTCATTTCATTTCTAAGCTTAGTACAGAGTTCATAATACATTTTTAAAACTGACAATGATTCTAGATTTAGTGTGGATGACAATGCTGGTGGTGGACATTCAGTGTGCCTGACAAGTCCCCTTCTATGGTCTAGTAAATTAAGGCACATTTATATGTCTATAGCTATACATAAATTCATTATTATTGTTATTATACTTGTCTTCATGTGTAAATACACTCTTTTTACTAACTTTATATAATATTTACAATGACGAAAGATCTGATTTCTTAAGATAATGTTATTTAAAGCAAATAAAATATAGCATTTTGTTGTATTGGCATCGTATTCAAGCTGTATATATTTTGCCCATTATAAACAAAACTTTGTCTCAGATTACATTACGAGTTATAATTCATAGTATTTACATTTATATCCATATCCTAAAAGGCGCTATGTTGATCTTAAAACTCAACTCTGTCGACATACTAACACAACTCTGTCTGCTGTCGACATATATACCCAACTCAACTTTGTCGATGTACCCAACTCAAGTCAGAACGAGTGAAAGTTTGGTTATAAGAGTTTGAGAGGATTGCGTTCAGTTGAGTTGGGTTGGGTTGGGTTGAGTTTAAAGTTGGCATTTGGCCACCTTATTATATATTTACTTACCCTCTCAGTTTCTTCTGACAAATCCACTGATTAACCTAACGATAGTTAATCCCTGTTTTAAGAAGGAATTATGGTAATTTTTGTATATTTTATAATATGTTTACCTATTTGATTGTGTTTACAGTCTTTCTGTAGCAATAGTTTTATTATTGTTAAGCGTTTCCATATCATATAAATTATACATGATGTTACATTGTTTATATGTTTTATCCAATCTCTGTTGGTTGTTGGTTTTCACATATCATATTCAATATGTGCCGTCCTTGTTCTGATTGTTCGAGGACAAAACAAGGATATCTTCAGTCTAATTAAACTTATACTGACATTTTGTTCCACTCTGACATGCATGTAAAAAAAAATTTTGCAGTTTGAATTTGAAAGAAGTCTAGGCAGAAATGCCACTGTCCAGGTAAATTTATTTGATCTGACATTGTACACCTAACCATTGATATGAAAGTTACGAAATGTTTAACTCAAAACGACAGGATTATTGTATTGACAATATGTTAAACCCCAATCAATTGGTTCTATTTCATCTTGTTGCTGATTGATTTCAATTACTGGTAATTAGTTATAAAACAAGATTAATTATCTTTGTGAATCTAGAGTGAAACGTAAAGGAACATATTTATACTGCACAAGAGCTTTAGTCAACATTTTTTCTCAATATATTACCGATATGAGACCTTTAAAAAAACTGAAAATACAGATAAGATTTGATTTAAACTACATGTAATTATAAACAAGATTATCTTCTGGAAACTTCATGAATCTAGAGCGAGACGTAAAGTAACATATTTATAATACACAAGAGCTTTAGTCAAAATATCACTGGTATGAGATCTTTAAATAACTGAAAATACAGATTATACTACCACGCACATGTATTTCTATAAAATCATCACATAACTGTCATCTTGTGTAATTAATATACGATTTACAAAATGCCCATACCATTTGAAATAATGTTAAGCTTACAACAAAGGATGGTGTAACATCTGTGTTGTAATCTGTACTATGATACTATGTATGTACAAATATGTTTAGATTTGTTGTGAGCGAACTACATATAAATACACCATTATCATATGTAAAATTTATGAATATTGAAGCAATAACTAACAGCTAGCATTGCAATAACTAACAGCTAGCATTACTATTTATTAACTGTTGTTACAAACTAGATATTTAACATGGACATATTTTTGAATATCTCATGCTTTTGGCTAGATGTCTCTGATTTCATTTTATGTAATTATTTCACAGAACTATCCTAAATAAACTTGAAAAATTACAGAGATGAACACTAAATATTTATGCCAGTTCAGAGTGTACATGTATTGTTGAAATGGCTATAAAAGAAAATAAGAGGACACTAGTTATAATTGTGAAGAAATGTTGACTGATTGCATTTTATTTGGTGATTTCACAAAGCCATTTAAAAAAAAACCCTCCTGGTTTAACTGTGAAGAAATGTTGCATTTTATTTGGTGATTTTACAAAGCCATTTAAAAAAACCCCCAAAAGATTACAGAGTTGAATGTTAATTTTTACAAATTTATGCCAGTTCGGGTCTTCAGTGTGTTTCTGTTAACTGACGATTAAAAGCAACTAAGAAGCATCTAGTTATTTCTGTGAAGAAATGCTGACAAAAATTATTTTTTTCACAGAGACATTTAATTTAAATCATGAAATATTTAGAAGCTAATTTTGATTACCAGCATTTACAATTTATGCATAATATAAATACACAAGATCAAAGGATATAATTTTATTCTTTTCATATATCATGTTTTAATTGCATGTTTTGCTGTGTTAATGCAAATAAGATATCCATGTATATATTATATTTTTATATTTATAAAAGATAAGCAAGCATTTTCTTAAAATCATTGTATTCACTTACACTGTACTTAATCTCCTCGTTATATATTTATCATGTAAAATTAAAGTCAATGGTGGCGCCAGGATTCTCCACTCTCCAGTATGGCAGGGTGTTCGCAGGGGCCTCCCCCAGAAATATTTTGAAAAAAACCCAAAAACATGGTGATATACGCAATTTGTTCCATGTCTTGATGAGGAACAAAATCAACAGAAATAATTGCATCTTAGTATTGATTAGAAAGGTGGAAAATTGATTCTTGGAGCTTTAAATGACAAAACACAAATCCTCTATCAGAAATAAGTGTCCCTCCACTGACAGGAACAGTTTACAAACATGAATTAATGTTTATTTCTTCAATTGTTATTGGTCATTTTGTGCTGCATTGTCTTTTAAGTAGAGACTAAGCGGCCATAGGAAGGTTATGCTATTTGTTTACAATTAGCTCCGCTTGAGAACTTTAGACTGACACTTTAATTTCTAAATCGACGATTTTAGTCGAAAATGCTGAGTATACTTCATGAATTTTTGAAAAGTATTTATTCTGCTTCCATTTAATAAAATTGAAATTTTTTATTTAGTCTTTGTGTACATGAAAGATGTTTAACAGATTAGAACCCCATTACAAAATAGAATACTAATTTTTGAATAAATTGTTTCAATGGTATTTAGTAATTGAACTGGAATATACAGGTCACAAATTCTATGGAATACAATTACTGCTTATTACTGAGCGATGTTTTGACTACTAGTCGAAACGCTCAGTAATAAGCAATAATTGTATTCCATTGAACTGGAATATACAGGTCACAAATTCTATGGAATACAATTACTGCTTATTACTGAGCGATGTTTTGACTACTAGTCGAAACGCTCAGTAATAAGCAATAATTGTATTCCATAGAATTTGTGACCTGTATAATTTTTGAATATGACCAGCCATTCTAGACAGAGTTCTATTTTCAAAGTAGATAGTTCTCTGTGTGTAAAATGACACAGATGCTTGCCAGATAATTTTTTTAAAACTGCCACTTATTCTTTTACTAAGTTCTTGTACATATAAGTACCAGCAGAGCTTTATTAAGTTTTACTTCTCTTGAAAATATAAATTCATATAACTTTTTTTTTTATGACACCTTCTGTAGACCTGAAATTTTTACACATTTTTATTCGGTTGTGAAATGATTTAATGTTAGTGAAACTTTTTATTGGAATGTTGCCATTTTTTCTGTTTAGTGTTTGTGTACATTCCAGTGAATTAATAATTGAAGATTAGAATTATACCCTCCATTAAAATACTTGTAGTTATTCATATTTATATTAAATAATTGCTTTATTAATTCTTATTTCTCATTGTTTTATTTAAAAGACAATATTGGTGTCAGTCATTATCACATATGTGATAGAACTGGTTAAACACGTTCCAAATATAATTTTAACACAGAGATCATTGCTACGATAGATGAGTAATACAGGTGTCATGAATCATGAATCGTAAGTGACCAAAGTCAAAGGAAAACACATATGTGATAATGACGGACACCAATATTGTCCTCTAACAGGAGAAACCTATACCCGGTAACTGGCAAATTTTGACATTTTTTAAGTCTGTCTGGTTCACTACAGCACACTGAACCTTACAAAGTGTTTCTGGAAAATTATTGGGTCTTTTAGACAAAATCAATAATGTCTAGATATATGCACTGCCCTGCCTTTTCATGATCAAGCAGCAGTATCATTTTAGCAATACTGAAACTGCACAACCCCAGATCTCTATACTGATAAGTTTTAGTGACAATTTGAGAGCACGGAAAGTGCAAAATGCACACAATGTCGGGGCGGAGGGGGCCTACCTCAGAAAATTTGAAAAATGAAAGTGTCTATAAGATGCCATTTCTGACTAAATTATGTCAGAGCTAGACTGACCAGGGGTTGTCTGGACCCGGACCCTTCTTGATCTGGGCTTGCTGATAGACTTGTACATGATGAAGTGAGAAGAAACATGTATTAATGATTTCAGATAATTACATGATGGGTTGTTGCCCATAAAGTAACTTATAAAATAACCATAAGGCACCAAACTTTATTGTCACATCAGACAATCGACAGCCTGGCAACCTATCTTATTTGACATTTATCATCTGTTTTTAGAATAAATGCCAACTTTTGTCCCTTTGAGATGCCTCTTTAAAGCCCATTCCCAGACATCACCCAAAACTAGCAATCCCTAGTCTATGTTCTGAAACCAGGCGTAAGAAAAATCTTGTGCATTCTAGGCATTTCTGCTCTGAAGTTTATATTTCCTAGAATAAACAGATATTTGAACTTTATTCTATGCAGAATTGAACAAACAAATATGATTATCTTTTATGTAATAATGGCCAACAATAAAAGAAGAGGAGTAAGACCACCACAAATAAAACACACTGAACAAGTTTTTAAGGAGCTAAATCGCTAATATTTGGGACCTAAACGTTGATACAAATGGGTCGCAACGCATATGATAATGTAATATGAATGTATATAAACTGATTTACATTCAAAGATTTCCGTTTTGGCTCAAATCAGTTATGTTTGGCGAAATATGCCAGAAGTCTCAATCGAATGGCAATCTCTAGCTTCTGGCTATTCCAGTCTACACCAATAGTATTTATTCCGCATGCTCTCCTGATCCTGATAAGAATATGGTGTCACCGTTTGACATGACTTGTGGAATATGTCTAGGCCCGTTCTTCAAGTCCCTTGTTACAAATGGCGCTGCAACGGATTCGTGTACCAATGGTAAAATGTTTATTTTGTCTTAAATATTGGATATCAGAAGTCCATCTTTTCCCAGTAAGATAACACCATCAATGTTGATTTAAATTGACAAATAATTTGTGTTTTCAATTTCGAAGACTTTGGATGATATTGAGTTAGAGACTTAGCTACTTTAACACTCCAGAATGATGTTTTGTAATAAAGCTAAAACATTCCATGGAAACTAAGTGCAACTTTGAAATGGCTGTGAATCACCTTCTGCTGTCAGTACTAAGATACAAATCTATTTGAACTTTTGCACTGTATGTTTAATTTCTGCATGAAACATCTGCTTGGTTAAAAGATTGAACAAGAGGTTGCCATGCAAGATACTCCCACATTTTGCAAGAGATGGACAGAGAACAAGCTAAAAAGAACAAAAACAAAAAGGGGCCATAATCCAGGATGTTACATCTGCCATGTTAATGAGCCAATTGTTGAGGGATGGACAGACATGGGTGACAGCATAATGCATACATACTCAAGTATGAAAATAACATATTATTTTTAAATTTTTTTTATTCTTTTTAATAAATGTTAATAATAGTAATGGGTGTAAATTCAAAATAATATATTAAATGTAAATAAATGGTGACTGTGTGTAAATTCAAAACAAAATTATAAATTTTTTTAAGTAATTTTTTTAAGTATTCTATATATCCAGCACCTTAAATTATCCTTATTAAAACATTAACAAAAATAAATTCTAATGGAAGTTATCATCACAGCAGTCACTGTTTTTTTAAGGCGAGCGATCGCTCTCGAGCGTCTGTCGCTCACCTGAATGTCAACCAAGGAGATGTTTTTCTCCCTCCCCTTAAAATTGAAAATCGCTCTCCTTTACAAAGTCATCATGGAAGGTTTATTATCATATTTATGAAACCAGGAATTATCCTGTAACATGCAGTTATTGATCTTCAGAACCATTTCCCATACAAACTCTCCTTCATATCAGTTCACTCTCCTTAATTTCTAAATCACTTTTCTTATCTAAACTGGGAGAGTTTTTTTAGGGGAGCGATTTTTTCAATTTGTTGATTAAGGGGAGCTTTTTTCGGCTCTCCTGTAAAATACCAACAACAATGACTGTTAAAGATCTTAGAACATAATATCATAATAATATAAAACAAAAAACTAACTACGGCAAGATTTGAATGCATTAATATTAGTATGGAGTGTAGTTACCCTGTATTAAATGAAATGGGGTTGAACGTCCTACTTTTCTGCTAAGGAAGACAGAATCATGAAGACAAGAGCTACCCTGTAAAATCGGCAGCATTGTCAAACATAAAAGCTCTCAAAACAATACAATAATCCATGATGATTAATTTAATGATATGCTAACCAATTGTTAATGATATAACAATGATGTCATTATCTATTAGGTAGAGAGAAATGAGGTTTACTGCAATCTGATTAAAACACAGATCCTATTTCGTTTGGTTTTTATAGTTCAAAATTTCGTTTTACTTGTCTTTACTACACTAGGATCTGGAAGAGTTGTTATCATTGATGTGTTCTGAACGATGTGAGGGATTAGCCAAAGAAACGGTCTGTTACGGGGACTTCTTGACCTTTTAATTCACGGAACTGTGGGTAAACCACTAGAAACGTCAACGCTGATTGATCAATTAATGTCTGACGTCACAGGGTCAACAGCTGTTTGTTTGACCCCTGACGTTAACTCCCATTATAACTTGTCAGATCTTCATATAGTGTAGGCCATAGAAAGTATAAAAAAAAAAAACACAACGAAATATAGATCTATATTTTAATCAGATTGGGTTTAACGTCCACTCGAAACAAAATAGGTGATTTCAGGACAAAATTTGAACACATTATTGGCATTAATATACATATATAAAAATTCAATGAAAATGCAGCACTGGATTGTCTGAAAGTACTCATAATATCAATTTATTAGGCCATACAAAACAAATATTCTGGTTTTGTGACTTTAATTTGTCACAGGATCATGTTGTTAATTGACTTATCATAAACATCACATTTCAAGGCACTACGTTCATCTCATCCCTTTGTTTATAGGAAGGTATGATTATCCACCAGTATGATTTACAATAGTCAATAGCATTTATCACGGTTGCTTAATTGATAATTGAGCCCGTGGTACACTTCCTGCTTCATTCAAAATTTTTTTGTCGATTACTTCCTGTAACTGGGGGGAAATATGAACTCATGGTAATTAATGAAACTGTTAAAGATGAATTATGTAATTTTTAGATAATAATTCAAAAATAGATATTGTAAAATGAATATGTTGAAAGTTTCATTCAAATTACTTTATTCTGAGCAAAGTTATGATTTGTCTGAAGATGTAGCATAGACTGTCCATGTTATCATTATATATTTAAAACTTGTGGATGTTTAAATCTATATAAATCTCGGCCATACAGTGGTGTAGAAAGTTAATCATAGGCTTGTCATGTTCATAAAAGTCTTAATAATAATTTATACAATATTTGATGCCAGAAGAAAGACCTGCAACAAGCAGATTTGGCTCTTGCATAATGCATCTTTAAGTCCGGGGTCCCATTTAAAGTTATATTTTTAAAATGTATTAAAATAAAGCCTTAAAATAGATGGTATCCATAAACAGTCCTACCTTGTTAAAGAATAATCCTATTCATTATATAATTCGCTATTGCCAGCTGAGAAATTGGCAAAAATATCATTTTTAACTTCAAATTCCAACATTGGAAAATGGCTGCCCCATGTTGTCAATAGCAAAACAGGGCAGGTAATTGTGTTGTTATTTCCTGTGTCATAGATTTTTAAGGGTGGGAAATAATGCCGATGATCGTATAATAGTGATTTGATAACCTATTGAGCAAAAGACATAGAAATAATTATGTTTTCACTTTCTTAGAAAATTTGAAATTCTCGCTTTAAGTTATGCAGAAGTATCATTTTTTTTTGTGGCCTTATCAATATCATTTGATTTAGCTCTTGCATAATGCATCTTTAAGTCCGGCGTCCCAGTTAAGTTATGCAGTTAAGTATCAATTGTTTTTTATTGTGGCCTTATCATTTGAAAATACATTTTACTCTAGCGTTAAAAGACATTCCATAATAAAATCGTGCAAGATTTCAGTTGTAAAAACTTATATAGAGGCCTACACTTAACATCTTTGTTTTAAATACAAAAAATAACTTCATACAGTAAAATAAACTACTGTTCTGTGAAAACCTGTAAAACATATTGATACAAATGAAATGGGGTTTAACATTCTGCTTTTCTGCACCAACTGGGCTTATGAACACTGGCTTACGCCTTACAGTGTGCTGTAAGTGAAAATGGGGCCTGACAGCGGTGCAACCCTCTACACTCATATTGGATTTCAACTGTCAGGTTGTCAGGGGATCTTTACGTGCATGCCAATGTGTACACGGTACCTTGTTTTTTCATCACAGGCGAATAACTAAACGTTGTCCCTTTCCAGGCACTCTGTCTTCCACGCCTGAAAATCCTGATGAACTTTCTCGGCCAACAAACGGACCAAACATGGGACCTCCAGGTTTGCGAGCCAACGTCTTACTGAGTCACTGCAGCTCAACAAACAACAAGGCAACATTTGATATCCCTGACTGACAGTGGCACTGCCCATACCTGAATTCCAAGTGTCCAGTACCCTAACTGCCTGACTACAATGCTACGACATAGAATTGAATTTTATTGGATTTTAAAAAGAAATAGTTATCTATACAATCAATAAATGTGACAAATATGTCATCCAAGATGTAGTTTTAGGAATAAATGACTGTCTCATGTCCCATATGGCTTGTACTTCACTGGGGTGATACTTGTGGGCCATAATAACAAGATGATTTCGAGACCAACCTTCTACTGAAATACCTGTAAAAGAAAATCCACAATTTCCCACAAACCTTGCCCCAGCTTGATGCCCTAATATTCCAGTGACATATATGTCTTCTATTGGCAGTATATGACATCTATTTGCTGCGTCAAGCATCCCTTGTAATAAATCAGTCGATATGGCATAACATACACCTGTAATATAATCTGGATAAATTTCTTTATAATAATCCTTTGCACCAACAAACCATTTTGATTTCACTCTACGTTTTGGTAATGCCTCTCTAATAACATGTCCAACAATAACTTTAGGATACGTTATATTTAGTAATATATTAAACAAAGCTGGAATGTCCACAAAAATATCATCGTCTATTTTCACAATATACTTTGATTCTGCACAAAAAATGGATGACCATTTCAAAATGGCTACACTTTTATAAGTTAAATTTCTGTAGGAATCTTCATAGTCTATAAATACAATGTCGTTCTCTCTCTTACTTTCCTCAGCAATTTTCAAGCTGATACCCGAAACCTCACTTTTTCCGACCATGAAGATATAATGTATTTTATTATTCATTGAATTTGACGCCCACGTTTTGCGAATGACATCTCTTGAAGGACCATTTTGCGGTGAAGAGACTATGCAGATGGTCAGAAAGATCTGCCTGTCAGTCGGACATGGTTTACCAATGTTTATAAATCGAATATTAGCCAAATCAAAAGTTACTGCTTTAGATCTGTTATGATAATGTATTGTTAAATCCTCATTTCTACTTTCCACCATGGAACATGAAAGTTTATATTGGAAGAAGGTTTGTATGATTTCCACCAGTTGTACATACTGAATGTAAAAAAATAAAGTCAGACAAAGGCCTACAATTTTGATAACTTTCTTTGTTAAATTCTTCATTAAAAACCACCTGAAAAAGTTAAGCAGACAATCAAGTTTAAATAAACGATTCTGGTGTCATATAAATGGTCGCTATGTAATGATTATAATGAAATCAAATGGTGTTTAACGTCCGACTGGGCTAATGATGGAAAATGAGGGAAATTTTGCCCGGACAGCGGCATTATGGCCTACACTTTTATCGAATTTCAACTGCCAAGGGATCTTCATTGTTCACGCCAATGTGTACTTCTAAACTTGTTTTTTTTTTGTCCCATCCAAACGAGTATACAATGTCCATTGCCATGCCCTTGGTCCTGTACCACTGACAAGGAGGAACCACACCAGAAAATCCCTACGAACTTTCTCAACCAATGCAGGGATTGAGCACAGGAGAGGGGTTCACTAGTCCACGGGTTCACTAGTCCACTGCTAGTGCTATAAGAAATATTATAAATATGGGTATCAAAGCACAGGACCCCCACTGAGCCACATGAAATCAAATGAAATGGGGGTTAAATGTCCTACTTAACTTTTCTGCATCAACTAAGCTCATGAAGACTGGCATAAGGGAAAGTTTTCACGAACAGCTGACACCACAGACTACTCTTATTTCAAATTCAAACTGACATGGGTTATTTTACTACAGACTACAGGCACGAGTACAACCTAAGTAACTCGTAGTTACTTTAGTAACGTAAATTGTATCGGCTCTGCCTTACCCTAGTAGAAGGCAGAGTCGATACAATTTACGTTACGGTACTAAAGTAACTAAGTAACTTGGTGTTCCGTCCCATCTCAATGACTAGACGTTGTCCTTTGTCAGTCTCTCTGACAAATCCTGAGGAACTTTGTTGGCAAACACCAACAGTGAACCCTAGACTGCAGTGCCTTACTCACAGAGCATGGCTGTCAATTGAACTTTGTTTTCACACTTTGTTTGTATGAATGCATTGTATATGTATTATTGAATAATGTATATATGACTATAAGTGTATATGTATGCATGCTGTCCTTCATTGAACGTTTTGATGCAATAAACATCTTATCTTATCTACAAATGGAATAATAAATAATTTATTTTGGACCACAAAATTGAACTAGTCAACAGTGAGGCTGATGTTGACCCGGAGCTGCCTTAGTCAATCCCCAAATAAATAAATGACACATATTAATTAATTGTTCATTCGTTAGACCTGATGATGACTTTCCAGCTACTGTATTGTGTATGAAATAAAAACGTGTATGTATGTTTTAACTACTTAATTTAATTGATTTTATACATAGCTGGTCATGTGCTAGTCCAGCTCTGAACGTAGGTCTCGTTACACTCAGTGACCTACGTTCAGAGCTGGACTAGCCATGTGCAGGCTTTACACAATAGGCCTCCAACTCCAAGCCAAGGTTTTCATTTACCAGGCAGTAGGCCTACATCACATTTGACACGATGACATATTAGTTACATATGAAGCAACGACCGAGAGTTTTACAAAATCTGGATAAGAGCCGTGATCAACTCAGCCGTCTCTTTTTCATCCGCCGAGATCAAGTCAGCCGTCACTTTCTCATCCTTCACTAAGAATAGTCACCCTTCGCTAACTGCGAATCAAGCTGGCCGTTAGACTGGACAACCTGCTCTAAATGACATTAGGCTGGTTCCTAGTACGTCACTGCGCTATTCTGACTTCAATAAAAATACGAGTCTTAATACGAAATTCCAGATAACATGTTACATATCACTGAAAAGCACATTCATTTCTCTTTTCAAATATATAAATTATTTTCTGGCACATTTATATTTACTTACCTTGACAAATTATCGAAGTTGGATGTATATACTGAACTCTATTAAGTAATTACGTGGGGGAGGGGGGGTATTCAATGTCTAATTAAGGGTCTTAATACGAAATTCCTGATCTACATATCAGTAGAAAGCACGTTCATTGCTCCTTTCAAATATATAAATAATTTTCTGGCACATTCATATTTACTTGCCTTGAGAGGTGAACAAAGACGAACGGTACAAAAAATCTATTAAATGAAGAGGGGGGGGGGGTATGGGCCACTGTAGTAGAAAGCATGTTCATTGTTCTTTTCAAATATATAAATAATTTTCTGGCACATTCATATTTACTTGCCTTGAGAGGTGATCAAAGACGAACGGTACAAAAATCTATTAAATGATGGGTGGGGGTATTCAATGTCTAATTACGGGTCTTAATACGAATTCCAGATATTATGCTAGTATCAGTAGAAAGCACGCTCATTGCTCCTTTCAAATATAAAAATAATTTTCTGGCACATTTATATTTACTTGCCTTGAAAAGTGAAAAGGGGGGGGGGGGATTTGAAATAAAAATGCGGGGCTTAATCCAAATCTTAATCCGTAGATCTATACTGAAAAGTAAAGTTAATCCTCTCTTGAAATTTATTTATTATATTTTCGGCGGAATGCATATATACTTTTTAAATTAAAATTGATACAAGTTTGGTAGCCTTCACTGGCTTAATTAAAGATAGTGGTGGGGTGGGGCGAGTGTTTAATGTCAAAATACGTGTCTTAATACGAAATTCCAGTTATTGTGTCATACATCACCGGAAAGTAGGTTTCTATGGCTCTTTGAATCTACTTGTTATTTTCTGGCACATTCATGATTGCATACTTTAGAAGAGATAAAAGCATTTTTATTTTGAGCAAAGAAATGGGTTACTAAAAATAGACTACTTTCAATTCATTTTATTTATCGAAGGCTCGGATTAGTTTTGGTCATCCAGCGAATTTGTAAGTGACGGCCAGCTTGATTCCCAGTTACTGAAGGGTGAGTATTCTTAGTGAAGGATGAGAAAGTGACAGCTGATTTGATCTCGGCTTTAGATTAGTTGGTAAAATAAAATGCATTGTTGAGAAGTAAATTGTTAGAAGTTAACCATCACACGTGCTTTGTTATTTTTGGAAATTGGACGTATGGGTCATAAATTTACACAAAATAACTTGAACTAGAACTGCAATGCAGTAATGACGGGTTTCACCGGTGCCACGTTACCCTTACTTATGTCACTTATAATGCCAGTTACCCAGCAATATCAATTTCATTTATACATCTGTTACCATGTGTTACATAATGCCAAAAAAGTGATCTTAATACGAAATTCCAGTTATTGTGTCATACATCACCGGAAAGTAGGTTTCTATGGCTCTTTGAATCTACTTGTTATTTTCTGGCACATTCATGATTACATACTTTAGAAGAGATAAAAGCATTTTTATTTTGAGCAAAGAAATGGGTTACTAAAAATAGACTACTTTCAATTCATTTTATTTATCGAAGGCTCGGATTAGTTTTGGTCATCCAGCGAATTTGTAAGTGACGGCCAGCTTGATTCCCAGTTACTGAAGGGTGAGTGTTCTTAGTGAAGGATGAGAAAGTGACAGCTGATTTGATCTCGGCTTTAGATTAGTTGGTAAAATAAAATGCATTGTTGAGAAGTAAATTGTTAGAAGTTAACCATCACACGTGCTTTGTTATTTTTGGAAATTGGACGTATGGGTCATAAATTTACACAAAATAACTTGAACTAGAACTGCAATGCAGTAATGACGGGTTTCACCGGTGCCACGTTACCCTTACTTAAGTCACTTATAATGCCAGTTACCCAGCAATATCAATTTCATTTATACATTTGTTACCATGTGTTACATAATGCCAAAAAAGTGATCCTTACAAAATTTGTTACTAACTTACCGCTAAGTTAGCTGACTTTTTAATGGGAAATTTCTCGACAAGGGATAATGCTAGAAGCAATTTTTGGACATCTATATGATCGTATTGATCCAATCTACATGTCCATTGGAATCAAATATAATGTTAAACGAATGATAAATATAACTCACTTCAAAACAATACAGTTTTTGCCAAAATTACATTATTTCAGGTGATAATAAAAATGTTAAATTAATTCTATGAAATTATAAATGGCATCATTTTATGGTGAAAATTTTATGATAATCGAATAATAATTGACACTTTATAGACCAAAACCTTGAATAATGACTTGTAGAATATGGTCTATTTCTCTGCAACCAAACAAGTTAGAAAGTATTTTGTGATATCTGTATGGTCGTATGCGTTCATTCTATTTGTTAATTGGAATCAAATATCATAATTTTAAAAACATTAAAAATCAGACTCATTTGAATAAAATATCTGTTTTAGGGGCTAAAAATACAGTGTTTGCCCAAATGACGTCATTTTCAGTGACAGTGAAAATGTTAAATTGGATTAACCTAGTCAAAAGTGGTATGAGGCATCACATGGTAAAAAAAATTGAAAATCGAACGATAATTGACTCTTTTACATGCAAAATAACGTGAAAAGTGACGCATGCAAAATTGCCTATTTCTCGGCAACTGCGCATATTTCAAACTAATTTTGACATACATTGGCCTCGTATGGATTAATGCTACAAAATTATGAAAGTTGCGTAGAAATAATTTAAAATATGAAGACGATGAATGGGTTGTAAATAGCTGATTTTTACTCCTTTTTTTCACCCTTAAATCAAAATGTCGCAAATACAATACCGATATAAAAAAAAAAAAAAAAAAAAATAAGCCGAACATATTTTGCGCCTGTAGTAGGAGCATTCATCTTCATTGATAAGATTTGTAGAAATTAATATTTTTCCTTAGGAAAAGACCTAATAACCCGTCAAAATTTAAGATTTAGGCAAAATTACGGTGCCGACAGAAAACTTTATTGGTTGAAACAAGTTAAGAATTTACACAAAGAAGTATATGAGCTTTTGTTTTATACACAATCAGGCAATAAATAATTAATTTAGAACCCATAAACTGTAATAAAAATGTGAAAAGTCTTAAAAAGTGATTCTGACGAAATTGGCTATTTCTTGGCAAGGGAAGATGCTAGAAGCTATTTTTTGACATATTTATGATCGTATTGATCCAATCTATATTTCCATTGGAATGAAATATCATAATGTTAAACAAATACTAAATATAACTCACTTCCAAAAAATATTTGTTTTGAAGGCTAAAAATACAGTTTTTGATAAAATGACATTACTTCCGGTGAGAATGAAAATGTTAAATTAGTTGTATGAAATCAGAAATGGCATAAGGCATTACATAGCGAAAATTTTATGAAAATCGAATAATAATTGACAATGTTATTGACCAAAAACCTTGAAAAGTGACTAGTAGAAAATCGTCTATTTCTCTGCAACCTTACAAGTTAGAACCCATTTTGTGGTATCTGTATTGTCGTATGGGTTCATTCTATTTGTTGATTGAAATTAAATATCATACTTTTCAACAAATAACATATACGACTTATGTGAAAAAAATGGTTTAACCTAGTCAAACGTGTCATTAGGCATCAAATAGTGAAAGAAAATTGAAAATTGAATAATAATTGATTCTTGTACAGGCAAAATAACGCGAAATGTGACTCATGAAAAATTGCCTATTTCTCGGCAACTGCTGATATTACAAACTAATTTTGACATACATTCTCTTTGTATTGGTTATTGCTAAGAGGTTATGAAAGTTACGATGAAATATTTTTACACCTTTTTTCGCCTTTTAATCTAAATGGCCCGAAAACGAAATCGAAATTAAAAAAACTGATCCCGATGTTTTGTGTGCCTTTACAGGGCGTACCCTTTCAGTTAAATCAGATTTGAAAAAAAAATGATATTTGCTTTCAAAAAGTTGTACCGAACTGTCAAAATCTGTCAAAATTGTAGTTTTTGCTGATTTTACGTCACTTCCGGTGCCGACAGGAATCTTTACCGGCAACAAAAAAAAAATGACATTTTGGACCATGCAGCATATTATTAAGAACTTTCTTTTGTACAAATCGAATAATAAATAATTAATCTAGGACTGAAAAAATGAATTAGCCAATGGCGGCCAAGGAAATTTACGAACACAAAAAATGTTGACATTTTTAGTCAAATCGGATAACTCTTCAACCCTGGTTAAAATGCCATATAAAAATATTCATAAATAAAAAAGTTTTTTTGTAAAATTTTAAATTTTCGAAATTTGGCGCTTAATATCTACGAAGATTCGTTGACAATCAAAAATCAAAAGTAGCACAGCTATGTGCCTGGTCTCCGGCTATGTCAAAATGCATCATATGTTAAAATTCGATGATTATTGTTAATACGTTACCTTTGAACTTGTGTCACTCCCGATGCCAAGTTACCCTTGAACATATGTTCCTTCCGGTAACAATGAAACCGTTAAACATGTTTTCACCTAAACATTGCGCACATGAAATAAAATGGACGCAGAATCAATCAAATCCAGCAATCAATTCATTTTATGCATTTGTTACATGTAGGTGATCCTGACAAAATTAGATTACTTTTACAGGCAAAATAATGTGAAAAGTGACTCATGCAAAATTGCATATTTCTCTATAACTGCTGATATTAGAAACTAATTTTGACATACATTCTCTTTGTATAGGTTAACTGCTACGAGTTACAAAGAAATATTTTAAAATATGAAGACGCTGGATGGGTTGTAAATAGCTTATAATAGTTACACCTTTGTTCACCTTTTATTCAAAATGGCCTGAAAATGAAATCGAAATTTAAAAAACTGAAAACTGAGTCCGATATTTTGAACACCTTAACACGGCGCATCTTTTGGATAATATCAGATTTGAGAAAAAAAATATTTGCTTTCAAAAAGTGGTACCGAACTGTCAATATTGTAGTTTTTGCTAAATTTACGCCACTTAATCCGGTGCCGACAGGAAATTTAATTTTAATAAACTATTTTTTTTTTAACTGTTCCAGTTTTCCGTGTGTGCCATTTTTTCCACTTACCATTTGTAACCTACCATTATAGTCCTATTTTCCACATGTATGTTAACCCAATATTACCTATGTTGTTATTACCTAAATACACTTACAGAAGATATTATTTTCGGATCAATTTACCTACCCATAATTTTAAAAATATTCAATTTTTTCCAAAATATTTTATTTTTATTTTTTGTGACGGGGAAACTATATATTTTGAATTCTGAAATAACTATAAAATGTAAAAAATATAATTTCGATTTTTGATTTTAAAAAAAAATTGGAAATAGGCCATGTGTATTCTACCAGAATGTTCTACTATTTATTTTAAATCTTTGTAAATACCCAAACTGTATCATGTCATTGGGTTAAAAAAGTACATAAAATCTATTATAGGGTCGATGATAAAATAATAAACATAAAATATGTACTGTAATTATACCCATTTATCTCGGCAATGGAGCGTTACAATTTCAAATTTGAATACTGTACAGATTAATTTTGTTTGGTCTTTTTGTCAGAGTATGTAATTTTATAGCCCTTTACAACATTCTATTTTCCCAATATAAAATACCCTTGACTCCTATATAAATCATCATAACACCCAAACCATAAATACCTTGCATATGGCGTGTCTAGTATTATTGGACAGGCTGAGTTTCGATTCCCCGGTTGTAGGGAGTAGGGTCGCCTGTAATCTCATGGGTTTTCTCCGCGTCATCCGGTTTCCTCCCACTACTAAAGCCCCCTACGCGCAAGCGAATTACTGAAATAAAATTGAACCATGTGTTAGTCCCGAAATGACCTAGTTTGTGTCGAGTGGACGTTACACCCATCTCTCTCTCTCTCTCTCTCTCTCTCTCTCTCTCTCTCAAATACCAAGAAATTGGCAATTTTAAACAATTGTAGGCCTACAAAGATATATTTTATAGAAATGAAGTGAGTTTAGATTTTTTTTTTTTGGTTTTTTTTTTTAGGTTTTTTTTTTAGGTTTTTTTGGTCTATTAATTATTTGAAAATGGTATAATTTATACTTTAATCATATGGTAATATAAAATAGTAACAAGAAGTTTTGTTTACTGGGGTTTTGAGGATTTATTTGACCTTGGGGTTTTAATTTGGTGCGTCATCTAATTGCTTATATTGCCTACAATAAAATAAACGGGTGGGCCGCAGCTATATTTCCTATCGATGTTTGGGGAGGAGGAGGGGGGGGGAGTGGGGGAGTGGCCGAATGGTTAGCACGTACGCGCTGTATCATAAGGCCTGTCATTGAGTCGCCTGTCCAAGCTCGTGGGGTTTTTCCGGTTCCTCCGGTTTCCTCCCACTGCTAAAGACCACTACACGCAAGCGAATTATTGAAATAAAATTAAACCATATGTTCGTCCCGAAATGACCACCCGATTAGATTTTATTACATACTTCGAGAAGGTATTTGTTGAGTAATAAAAGCTTCTAGTAGTTTATCGAGGGCTGGTCGTTCTTACCGCACGGTACAAATAAAACCTTCTAGTATAGTTTATCGAGGTTCGGGTGCTTCCGGAGTCCAAAATGGCCGCTTTATATAAATGAGAATTTTGGGGATAACTAACCCGAACCCTAACCCTTTTTAAAAGACTGAACTTGGGTCTAATTTAGTTTTTACTTCTCTTAAAAGGGTTAGGGTTAGGGTTAGTATTCCCCTAAATACTCATTTGTATAGCGGCAATTTTGGTATGATCGAGTTCTGGCTTGTTCTCGAATTTGTTGCTTCTAGTGGTGATAATATTTGTACCGTGCGGTAAGGACGGCCAGCCCTCGATAAACTACTAGAAGGTTTTATTACTCTACAAATACCTTCTCGAAGTATGTAATAAAATCTAATCGGGTGAAATGACCTAGTTTGTGTCGAGTGAACGTTAAACCCCATTTCTCTCTCTATCGATGTTTGTTAATGTCGTGATTTTAAGTTAGTCGAGATGGTGACGGCTGTCCTAAGTTAAAATTGATTTTAGTTAAAATTGTCCCTAAAATAGTTTTGTGAAACGCTACTATTTTAAGTTGAGATAAAATTTTAACTTACAATATTATTTTATCTAAAATGCTTAAAAACGTTTTGTGAAACTCAACTATCTCAGGTTAGGATGGAATTTTAGTTTAAGACGATTTTAAGGAGATCTAAGTTTTTGTGAAACAGCCCTGATTTTTTGTATTCAGTTTTAGTTTTTCTCTGATTTATATAAATAATATGTCCTAACTTTCTAATTAATACACACGCTTATGTTTTGATTCCTAACTTTTGATTACTTATACACAGGCCGTTTAGATTTTACTTGTTTTTTTTTTACTACATTTCACGTAAATAGTAACTCGTAAAGGTATTAGTTTTTCCTATTTATATTTTCTATTTTATTACTCACAATATTATTATACAACGTTTGGGAAATATTCCTTATTGTATGTCTGTTTTTCATTTTGAGTAAGGGGGTTGGATGGCCGAATGGTTAGCGCGTGCGCGCTGTATCATAAGGTCTGTAATAGAGTCATCTGGCGTGGTTTTGATTCCCCGGTTGTACCGTAACAAGGAGTAGCGTCGCCTGTCCAACCATGGGATTTTCTCCGCTTCCTCCAGATGCTAAAGACCCCTACGCGCAAGCGAATTATTGAAATAAAATTGAACCATGTTAGTCCCGACTGGACCTAGGTTTGTGTCGAGTGGACGTTACCCCCCCTCTCTCTCTCTCTCTCTCTCTCTCTCATTTTTAGTAAAGTATTGGACTGGCCGTGCATAACGTTTTTGTGCGTTTTTGTTCTTTGCACGTGTATATGCTTATGTTAGGTATTTAAAGATCAACCTATGTGAATTCTGCCCTCTTATCCTTTAGTATAGATCATTATACTGTATATTATTATAATACATATTGCTTGTTTAACCTGAGACTATGTATAGCTTGTTTTACCCGTGACTGTGTGATTTGTATTGGTAATTGTTGGTAGCTCCAAGGACCCTTTTATCTGGAATTGGTCAATATTTGGTGAAAATTTGAATTCTTAGAAAATTGTTTAAAATATAATACGACACACCAAAAATATTCGAACTTTTATCTTGGTAGAAACATTTGACGTGGATTCATTTAATAATAAATTTTACATGGCTTGCAATTGATTTTGTTTATTTGAACATATTTCTAGAGAATCAAACAATACATAAGATGTTTTAAAAACATGTCAAACATGCAAACTACAACTTTTCTTTCGCCATCCAGGAAGTTATTGCATGACAGGTGTCTCGAAAACACTTCCGGTGGCGACAGAAAACATTATCGGTAACAAAAAAGTTACCGATTTGCACCATGAAACATATGAACATTGTATTATACATATCTGGAAATAAATAATTAACCTAGAACCAATAAACTGAAATTAATAAGGCAAAAAATCTTTAAAAAAGATCCTGACTAAAGTGGTTATTTCTCGACAATCTATATGTTCATTAGAATAAAATATCATAATGTGAAACGAATGCTAAATATAATTCACTTCAAAAAATATTTGTTTTGAAAGCCGAAAATACAGGGTTTTTTTGCCAAAAATGACATTACTTCCGTTGAGAATGAAAATGTAAAATTAGATTTAGGAAATCAGAAACGTCATATGGCATCACATGGTGAAAATTTTTATAAAAATCGAATAATACTTGACACTTTTATAGACCAAAAACCTTGAAAAGTGACTAGTATAAAATCGTCTTTTTCTCTGCAACCGTACAAGTTAGAAATCATTTTGTGGTATCTGCATAATCATATGGGTTCATTCTATTTGTTCATTGGAATCAAATATCATAATTTTAAAAACATATAAAAAAAGACTCATTTTAATAAAATATCTGTTTTTAAAGCTAATAATACAGTTTTTGCCCAAATGACGTCATTTCCGGTGACAGTGAAAGTGTTAAATATTTTTGACCTGGTCAAATTTTGCATTATTTTATCAAATAGTAAAACAAAATTGAAAATCGAATAATAATTGACTATTTTACAGGCAAAATAATGTGAAAAATGACGCATGCAAAACGGCCTGTTTCTCGGCAACTGCTTATATTACAGACTAATTTTCACTAGCATTCTCTTTGTATGGATTATTGCTACGAGTTTATAAAAGTTACGAAGAAATATTTGAAAATATGAAGACGCTGATTTTACAGTTTTTTTTCACTTTTTAATCGATATAGGCCGAAAACAAAATCGAAATTAAAAGAACTGAGTCCGATGTTTAAAGGGCACACCCTTTCAGTTATACCAGATTTGAAAATAAAATAATATTTGCTTTTAAAAAGTGGTACCGAACTTTCAAAATTGTATTTTTTGGTAAAATTATGTCACTTCCATTGCGGACAGGAAACTTTATCGGTAACATGAAAAATGACATTTCGGAAAACGGACCTTATGAACTTTCTAATATACAAATCGAACAATAAATAATTACTCTAGGACTGAAAAACTGAATTAGCCAATGGTACTGAACTTTCAAAATTGTAGTTTTTGGTAAAATTATGCCACTTCAATTGCGAATAGGAAACTTTTCGGTGACATGAAAAATGACATTTCGGAAAATGGACCTTATGAACTTTCTATAATACAAATCGAACAATAAATAATTACTCTAGGACCGAAAAACTGAATTAGCCAATGGCGGCTAACGTAAATAACTGAGACAAAAATTGTTGACATTTTTGCTCAAGAAAAATATTTATCAATAAAAAAGTTTTTTTATAAAAATTTTAATTTTCAAAATTTCGCGCATAATATCAGCGAAGATTCGTCGAAAATCAAAAATCTAAAGTACCATAGCTATTTGCCCTGTCTCCGGCTATGTCGATCGCCTATTTCTCGGCAACTGCGCATATTACAATCTAATTTTGACATACATTGTCTTCGTATGCATTAATGCTACAAAATTATGAAAGTTGCGTAGAAATAATTTAAAATATGAAGACAATGAATGGGTTGTAAATAGCTGATTTTTTACTCCTTTTTTTCAACTCAACCTTAAATCAAAATGGCGCAAATGCAAAACTGATATAAAAAAAACCCAAAAAACTAAGCCCGACATATTTTTGCGCCTGTAGTAGGAGCATTCATCTTCATGGATAAGATTTGTAAAAATTAAGATTTTTCCTTAGGAAAAGACCTCCCGACCCGTCAAAATTTAAATTTTAGGCAAAATTACGTCACTTCCGGTGCCGACAGAAAACTTTATAGGTAAAAACAAGTTGAGAATTTGCACCAAGGAGTATATGAGCTTTTGTTTTATACAAATCAGGCAATAAATAATTAATTTAGAACCCATAAACTGTAATAAAAATGCGAACAGTCTTAAAAAGTGATCCTGACGAAATTGGTTATTTCTTCGCAAGAGAAGATGCTAGAAGCTATATTTTGACATATTTATGATCGTATTGATCCAATCTATATTTCCATTGGAATGAAATATCATAATGTTAAACGAATACTAAATATAACTCACTTCCAAAAAATATTTGTTTTGAAGGCTAAAAATACAGTTTTTGATAAAATGACATTACTTCCGGTGAGAATGAAAATGTTAAATTAGTTGTATGAAATCAGAAATGGCATATGCATTAGATAGCGAAAATTTTATGAAAATCGAATAATAATTGACACTGTTATAGACCAAAAACCTTGAAAAGTGACTAGGAGAAAATCGTCTATTTCTCTGCAACCTTACAAGTTAGAACCCATTTTGTGGTATCTGTATTGTCGTATGGGTTCATTCTATTTGTTGATTGAAATTAAATATCATACTTTTCAACAAATAACATATACGACTCATTTGAAAAAAATATCGGTTTTGAAGGCTAGAATTTAGTTTTTGCCCAAATGACGTCACTTCCGGCGACAGTAAAGGTGTTAAAATGATTTAATCTAGTCAATCGTGGCATTAGGAATCAAATGGTGATGGAAAATTGTAAATTGAATAATAATTGATTCTTGTACAGGTAAAATAACACGAAATGTGACTCATGCAGAAATGCCTATTTCTCGGCAACTGCTGATATTACAAACTAATTTTGACATACATTCTCTTGGTATGGGTTATTGCTACGAGGTTATGGAAGTTACGATGAAATATTTCGAAATATGAAGACGGTGGATGGGTTGTAAATAGCTTATTTTTACACCTTTTTTCGCCTTTTAATCTAAATGGCCCGAAAACGAAATCGAAATTAAAAAAAAATGAGCCCGATGTTTTGTGCGCCTTTACAGGGCGCACCCTTTCAGTTAAATCAGATTTGAAAAAAAATGATATTTGCTTTCAAAAAGTTGTACCGAACTGTCAAAATCTGTCAATATTGTAGTTTTTGCTGATTTTACATCACTTCCGTTGCCGTCAGGAATCTTTACCGGTAACAAAAAAAAATGACATTTTGGACCACGCAGCATATGAACTTTCTTTTGTACAAATCGAATAATAAATAATTAATCTAGGACTGAAAAACTGAATTAGCCAATGGCGGCCAAGGAAAATTACGGACACAAAAAATGTTGACATTTTTAGTCAAATCAGATAACTCTTCAACCCTGGTTAAAATGCCATATAAAAATATTCATAAATAAAAAAGTTTTTTGTAAAATTTTTAATTTTCGAAATTTGGCGCTTAATATCTACGAAGATTCGTCGACAATCAAAAATCAAAAGTATCACAGCTATGTGCCTGGTCTCTATGGCGGGGTATCGGGTTCAAAATGCAATCTAGAGTAAAAAGCAGAAAGTCAACAGTAAAAAGCAGAAAGTCAACAGTAAAAAAGCAGAAAGTCAACAGTAAAAAGCAGAAAGTCAACAGTAAAAAGTAGAAAATCTAAAGTAAACGGGAAAATTCTTATCTAAAAGGGTATTTTTATGGTGAAAACCTATAAATTTATGTACTTAGTCTGCAGAAACATCAAGCTTTTCAACTTTCATGGGCATAATTTCTACTATCAACTTTTGACTTTCGACTTTCCGCTTTCTACTTTCTACTTACAACTTTTGACTCTCGACTTTCCACTAATACTGTCGTTATGTCGTGTTGACGGGTTATGAAAATGGCGAAAAATTACATGGCCACTATCAGCCACCATAGTATTGGAGAAAATCTGCGTTAGAAAATCGTGAGTAGATAATCTGAAGTGGAAAGTCGAGAGTTAAAAGTTAACAGTAGAAAGTAGAAAGCGAATAGTCGAAAGTCAAAAGTTGATAGTATACTATTCAAAAAAAGTAAGGGATATTTGATTTTGGGGGCATAATACTAAAATATGCAAATTACTACGAAAAAAGTCACTATAGAACCTAACAGAAGAAACATGCAGGTGATGCTTGGGATCATCATGGGGGTCCAACCCAAGATTTGCACGACTCTGACTTTGAATGTTACAGTCATTGTGGCATTGAATTCCAGGGTGGAAACATCAGTTTAATTGTTTTAGTGACCAGAAAACAAATTTTGATATGCGTCGGCTTACTCAAAATAAAAGGTTACGTGCCCTTGGCATGCTACAGATCGGCAGGCTATGGTCCAGATACCGTGATACACAATCTGTACAGGACAGACCACGCTCAGGTCGACCAAGGGCGACAACTCAAGCCCAGGATCGATTTATCCGTACCTTGGCCTTGAGAAATCGTGTCATCACAGCAAATCAGATCAGCGCTCGTCTTCAAACAGACACTGGTGTGAGAGTGAGTGGCCAGACGATTCGGAATCGACTGCATAGGGGTCACCTTCGCGCCCGACGTCCTCGCGTGATCCCTTGTTTGAGAGATCATCACATTCAGGCAAGACGTCGTTGGTGTAGGGATCGTCAACACTGGGATAATCGACGCTGGAGCAATGTGATGTTTTCAGATGAGTCAAGGTTCACTGTTGATTTTTTGGACAGACGTAGGAGGGTGTGGCGTCGTCGAAACGAGCGCTTCCAAGACGTTAACGTCATCAGACATGATCGATTTGGGGGTGGTTCTGTTATGGTGTGGGGAGGCATCACTGTTGCTGGAAGAACGGCTTTACATGTTGTTGCAGGGCGTGTTACAGGCCAGTACTACCGGGACAACATCTTGGCAGTCCATGTTGTGCCGTTCGCACGACGTCATGGCCGCCGTTTCATCTTCCAGGATGACAACGCAAGATGTCACAGGGCCAGGATCGTTACAGGTTACCTCCAACAACAGAACATCACCACATTACCTTGGCCAGTACTGAGTCCCGACCTCTCCCCCATCGAGCATGTCTGGGACATGCTTGGACAGAGGTTACGTCAACGTCAACAACGTCAACAACGTCCTGCCAATGTCCAAGAACTTGCTGCTGGGTTGCAACAGGAATGGGACAATCTGGACCAAAATGACCTTAGACGTCTCATTAGGAGTATGCCACGTCGGATCAATGCTTGTTTGGCAAACAGCTAGAGGAGGATTTACCCGTTACTGACTTGGTTGTGATGCTGTGGTAACTTTGCTGTTTGACCCCGGGTATCATTTTACCCTTATAATGGTCAGTCTGTGCCTTACTTAGTCTAACGATCATTTGGAATAAATCGATGAATGTGAACTTCATTTCATTTTGTCATTTGTTTCTTCGTCAGTTTCATTAGGTGACTTTAATAACACTTAAAAATCAAATATCCCCTACTTTTTTTGAATAGTATAGAAAGTAGAAATTATGTCATGAAAGTTGAAAAGCTTGATGTTTCTGCAGACTAAGTACATAAATTTATAGGTTTTCACCATAAAAATACCCTTTTAGATAAGAATTTTCGCGTTTACTTTAGATTTTCTACTTTTTACTGTTGACTTTCTGCTTTTTACACTAGATTGCATTTTGAACCCGATACCCCGCCATAGGTCTCAGGCTATGTCAAAATGCATCATATGTTAATACTACGGCATTTTAAAAAAAAACCCAAAAAACCCTGACAACTTCGGTGATTTCGGACATTTCGCATTGTCACAGAATGCCCAAAATAGCTTTAATCTCTAAATCACACCCACTTTCCCAATAAAACCGAAGACATGTAGTTTCTGAGATACAATCAAATTGGAAAAAAAAATAAATAATAAGAATAATCTTAACAAAAACAATACAAGCTACGCAGTGTGAAACCCTAATAATCTTAACAAAAACAATAGTGTTTCACACAAGCTACGAAGTGTGAAACCCTAATTACCCAAAACAACCTGTATTTTGCTTAAAACATCATATTTTTTTGTGGTCTTGCTTAGGCATACATGATTACTATTATATTCACGAGAGGAGATAAAAGCAAGAAAGACAACTCTTATTATCATGTAGCGATTATGGTCTCAGACCATACTAGTAATTCTCTCCCTATTGAGTTCTGTTAAATCCATGGCATTTCTTGGCCTATATCATTTTTTTTTTAAATGTTACCATGATGCTGATCTTAATAACCACAAAGAGTCCAATATAAAAAAAACCCCAAAATTGTCTGATAAAGTGCAGTTTAAATAAAAAAAAATACAGATTGTTTTGGGTAATTAAAGTTATTTTGGGTAAATCTATGGACCAGACGTAGTACAGCAATGTTGTTAACTCGACTGGGCACAATTATTGTTACATAATTTACTCAATTTACGCTTCAGCGTACATGTACCCATTTATACTAAATATGTACAGTTTTCTGCAACATTAACCAGATTTTGTCAGGGAAAAAAATGGGAACCTGGTCTTATAATAGGACTGCATGTTTCCAGAACGTTTCCAAACAATTTGATGAAACTCGTCGACTGACCTCTGTCTTGCTGACAAGAGAGAGAGAGAAATGGGGTTTAACGTCCACTCAACACAAACTAGGTCATTTCGGGACTAACATATGGTTAATTTTATTTCATTAATTCGCTTGCGCGTAGGGGTCTTTAGCAGTGGTAGGAAACCGGAGGACCCGGAGAAAACCCACGAGGTTGGACAGGCGACCCTACTGCTATTGTCACGTACAACCGGGGATTCGAAACCACGCCAGTTGACTCAATGACAGACTTTATGATACAGCGCGCGCACGCTAACCATTCAGCCATCCAACCCCCCTCTTGCTGACAAGCATTTACAAGCCGTGTTGACAGTATTCAACAAAAAAGGGGCATATATTTCTAAAAACATTAATCCGAATTTGAAGAAGAAAAACAGAGTCTTATTGTAATACAAGCATCCCGAAAGTCTCAGAAAATTGTGATCCTTGTCATTTCATATAACAAGTTTCCTGAAAATTTCATATAAATCTGATAAAAACTGTAGCCTCCATTGTGCTGACAAGAAAGTGTGGACAGATTGAAAGGGTGATTACAATATACGTCCACATGACCATGTGGGTGAATACAAATGGGGAATGTTTAACTTACGCAGCTTTTCTCAAAATATTTTGGCATTGTCTGCGATATAACTTTGGTGGAAGCGGACATTAAATTAAGCTTTTTCACACAGAGCATTTTGGCATATTTTGTGCTACTTGGGGTATGACCTTTTTGTCGTATGTCATTCCTTTTGTCGTGGAGCTTCACTGGATATTATTGTGCATGTCAGATAATAACTGGAGCACAGCAGAGAATAGAAAGAGAGAGAGAGAAACAGGGTTTAACATCCACTCGACAAAAACTAGGTGATTTAGGGACTACCATATGATTTAATTGTATTTCAATAATTCGCTTTAAATTGGACGTAGGAGTCTTTAGCAGTGGGAGGACTCGAAGAAAATCAATAAAGTTGGGCAGGCGACACTACTCCTTGTGATCAAAACCAGACCATGTGACTAATTACAGACCTTGTGATTTAATGCACACAGGCTTAACCCTACTACAATCCCACACACCTGCCAGAGAATAACCAGTGCATGCAAGACATTTTTTAAACTTTTTGCATCCCTTAAACATACATTATGCAAGAGCTAAATCTGTCTATTGCAGGTCTTTCTTTATTAATTAGACATTAATTAACCTATCCAGACCATATATAAACTCTAGATGGCATAACTTTCCTTCATGATTTAACGATTAAATGGATAATCGAGACTATGCTGTTTATTGTACTGACTTTAGTAATGATGATCAAGGCTTTGTTCTCGGTTCATTATGGATCATTTTGACTGAAATTTTCAGCATATTGCCTTTACATTATCTAGTTTTTAACTATTATAGTGAGAACTGCCAACTTGTTATCGAACCTCCCATAATGTATCTTTAAGAGGTCGACTGAAAATAGCAGACGATAATTATGTGAACTCGGCACACCACGGGCCAGTTGGTAGTTCAATGTAAAACGGTTAAGCCCAGACGAATGGTTGTGAAACTGAAAAGGCCAATTTGATGTTTAACCAATCTGATTAAAATACAGATCTATATTTCGGTTCGTTTAATAATACTTTCAATGGCCTCTAGTACATGAAGATTTGACCTGTTGTAGTGGGAGGTCGCATCAGGGGTTATACGAGCAGCTTTTGACCCTATGATGTCAGACATTTGATTAACCATTCAGCGTTGATGTTTCTAGTAGGATACAGACTGTTTCATTAGCTAATCCCTCACTCAACCAGAACATGGGGTTATATAACAACGCTTCCAAAACCTAGTTTACCTTAGTAATGACAAGTAAAACGAAATTTTGAACTATAAAAAACGAAACGAAATAGGATCTGTGTTTTAACCAGATTGTCATTGATGTTTAACAAAAGTTTACACCATAAAGTCATAATCTAATTTTTATTTTCCACCATATTATAACAAATCCAATAGCACATGAAAAACAAAAACAGTTTAAAAAATACACACAATATGATGATATTAGGCTGACATATTATAATGTTTATGGTCAGAAAAGTGAATTGTTATATAACACAATATATGAATTACAACTGCATAAAAAAATTTATATTCAAAATAGGCTATAATGTTTTTGGTCAGAAAAAATTAATTTGTTATTTTAACAAATATATATGATCTGCAGCTGCTTGAAAAATTCAATTGCCAAAAATGAGGTTGTCTTCTGTTGCTTCATGAACTGTACATAGGCTTACCGATCTGCTAGAAGATTACATTATCTAGATAGACTTTGATATAATTATTTCCTACTGATTACATCATTTAGAATTTATTTCTTACATGTTTACTGATCTGTTAGAAGATTACATTATCTAGATAGACTTTGATAGAATTATTTCCTACTGATTACATCATTTAGAATGTTTACTGATCTGTTAGAAGATTACATTATCTAGATAGACTTTGATAGAATTATTTCCTACTGTTTACTGATGTACAAGATTACATTATTTAGATAATTTTTGACAGAAACAAGAGTTGTAGCTGGAAAAATGATAGAGTAGTAGTTTTTGGACTTGATGAGATTCCTGCATGAGATTAAAATCAGTATCAATAGTTACCACACAGTATTAAATCATCATTCCTAAATTCATCAAGTTACAATTGATTTGAACAGATTTTACTAATACTCATAATTTCTAGGATATCATTTGGAATAAACATTTTGTATGGTTATTGCTCCAAAAAAGTGAAACAATATTTTGTTTTGACAAGAAGAAAAAAAAATGCATGATAACAGAAGGTGATGATTTATAGAATATGTGTGTGTGTGTGAAACAGCTTGGTCTAACCAGAAGCATGATAATGTGATTAATGTATATAAAATAAAATTAAATATTGCCTTGTAGGTGTATACAGATAACCTACTAGCTATGATATACTGGATTGTAGTGGAATTATCATTTTAACCAAGAAAATACATGTGGTTAACTTTAGTCTATATCATATCAACATAATAATTGACTCCAAGTATTATCCCCCACCCACTCACCCACCCAAAACCCAAAGAATGACAGACTTGAATAGGGCAACATATAATACTGTACAAGGTGTGTACCCCGAAGAATCATATACATCATCTTATTCTTTGTAATGGATCAGTATGTTGACCTTAAGTTTTGCACACACAATCTAATATAAGCATACTAAATATTAGACAATATCATAAAGGAATTGTATATTAGTTCGTGTAATTTAAAGTAACGGTGTATCATTTATATTTTTCGCTAAAATATCAAATTTCTCACGGCTAATAATCCAAGCTATTATATGTACTCAGATTGATTTTTTTATCATTTAATTAAGAAACAAAAACAAAATCAAAATTCATAGAAGCACAAATATATCTAAATAATTTATCAATCATATTCAAATTTATCTGAAATATATTTGCACAAAGCAAACAAACAATAAAATATGAAGATAGATGCATTTATCTTATTGCTTTTTATTTAATGTCTCTTTTGCACAGAATGGCATCTAACTACAATAACTTATTTGGAACTAATATTTTTACATTAAATATTACTACAATAAATTATGATTTAACAAAAGATAATACTTATGACAAGTATGGTGTGGTGGGATATGACTCCCACTGAATTATTATTTAGTTTTTAATAAAGTTGTAGAATGTTGCATAATCTTATTATTAAATGACCATTTTTGATGAAGGAAATGCCCTTGGTAATTAAATTAAAAACTCTGGGCTAATTTTAGTACTATAGAATTCCTTGAAAACTATAATATTGTGAAGGTTGAAACTCTATTAGGAATACCAGTCCATAAAGATTCAATTCCGTTCAGTATTTACGACAAATTGCAAATTCTATCAACCTATGCTACTCCCTACATAAAAACCATGCTGCCATCTTTATTTGCTGTGAACCAAATTGATGGGCCTGTTTTAAATCTGACTGAATGTTATTACTTATGCCAGAAATGAGCATTAAAATTCATATAAATGGCAATAGATCTCAATTAACATATTAAATTTCTTGCTTGCATTAATATCTTCTTCTATGATTAATAACTAAGGAAAGAATTGCTCGGTGTCATAGATAAGGCCATACCAAAAAAATATTCTGGTTCTCAAGACAATCCTTCTTAAAAATGTGATGCAGGAGGAAGGGTTTTTTTTGTTGCGTTTTTATGTACTGGGCTAAATGACTTCTCATAAACATCATGTTTCAAGACACTACATTTATCCGATCACTTTGTTTATAGGAATGTATGATTACCCAGTATGATTTATGATTGTCCATAACATTTATCAGGGATGCATATTTGCTAACTTAGCAAACTGTACATTTGCGGATTCATTCAAATGTTGTTTTATATACATGTAGTTACCTCTTGTAATCTAGGGAAAATATTTACATGTGGTAATTAATAAACAGGTCATAAATGAAACAGAGTTTAACGTCCTACTGTTCTGCTCTGAACTGGGCTAATGAAGACGGGCATACGTCATACATTGTGCGATGAGCGGAAACTTGGCCTGTACAGCGGCACTACAGCCTACTCTTATATCAAATTCTAACTGTAAAGGAATCTTTTACGTGCACACTAATGTGTGCACAGGACTGCGTTTTTTTTTGTCTTATCCAAACGACTGACAAGACGAAACCACGGCAGAAAATCCCTGATAAACTTTCTGGCCAACGAGGGATCGACCAGACCTCCAGGCTAGCGAGCCAACATCTTACTCACTGACCCACCGTGGCTCCATAAACGGGTCATGTGGCTCTTTTTAAGTGACGTGCAATTATCTAAAAACCAGAATATTTTTTTATTTGCCCTGATGAAAAGAATAACATGTCATTGCTATTCTTGTCATCATTTATACCCATATAAATTGTTTTTTTAAGGGTACAATCAAGAACTTATCTTTGATCTGCATTGTCTTAAAATATGGTGACATTTCTTTCTCTTTCTATCATGAGGATAGTAATATTATGCTTAAAACGCTACTGTGATAAAAAAAAAAAAAAAAAAAACCCAACAAAACCCATCCCCACAACCCTACAATTATATCTAATCAAAAACATTTCCATTATCATCTGGTGAACTTTTCACCTTCAAGAAATCTGATTCAGAGAAGGCTCCTCGTCCTCGATGAGTAACAAATGGATTAGGATCAGAGGCAAAAGTTGGTCTAGACAAACCCATGGAATTATTGATGGCCCTTAACTTCAACTTATGCTCCATTTTAAATCTTTCTTCTTCGGCTAACTTCATTTTTTCCATGGCTTCCTGTAACATAAACAAATAAATGATCAACAACCCAAGCCTTGGTATACCAAAAAGTAATTCAAATTTGTTCCCATGGAAATACAAATTTCCAATTAGCAAATGGGCAACTACTATCCTAGGTTTATGTGTGTACAGTTTCATATTTCTAATTGTTTATGAGCAAAGCTCTGGAAACTAAACTGGAACTGAAGGACAGAGCCCATCTCAATATCGGTACTATAACTCTATTCATGATTTTCCAGTTTGGTTTCACCTTGTCAGTGGTGCAGAACAGAAGGCCTGGCAAGAAACAGCGTCTATAATTTTTCGGATGGTACATAAAACCGAAATTCCACATACATGCTGGCCTGCACGTAAAAGAACCCTTGACAGTTGGAATTTGAGAAAGACTTGAAAAAGTCATTAATACTACAAGTTACTCAAAGTATTTCATTTTATCAAATCAAAGTAACTTTTTACTAGATGGGATGGGATATCTTAAAATATCAGTAACATTTAGCTGTTGTGGAGGTTTTGCTTATGATATGATAATGGAAAGTCCTAGGTTTAAATTAATTCATACTGCCTGGGTTAATAATAATAACACTAATAATAATAATAGTGTGGATTTATAATGCACACATTCAATTCGTGTATGCACATGCTAATAGCTGTTCAAGGATCATATATGGTACCGTGACTTACTTTTTTTTAAAATGTAATTCAAAAAACCGATGTGTCAATTGCATTTTTCACTAAAATATTGAATTTCTTTAGGCTTAATTCCTGTTAATATGTACCCGGGTTAATAGCTGTTGGAGGATGTTATACTCACTTTTATTAAGTAATTTAATATATTAAATAATATATTAGAAAATATCATAGAAGAATTGTATACTAGTTCTGTGACTCACTTATCGTGTAATATAAAGCAAGAGTGTGTCATTTGCATTTTTCGCAAAAAAATATCAAATTTCAAAGTGCTTAATCCACGATAATATGTACTCAAATTGATTATTTAACATTTAATTAAGAAAAAAAAAATTAAAATACCAATGCTAGATAATGTCCCAACATAGATCGATGAAATTTCAATTCAACATTATCTTTGTAAATAATGAATGGTATTGAACCATTTTTGGACTGATGCTCCTATTAAAGATTCAACTTTCACAATATTGTAGTTTGCAATTGATTTCTATAGCGCTCTAATGACGCATTGCGATTTTAAGATATTATGATACTAACACTTAGCTGTTTATCAGCATCACTTCTTTCTTGTTCAAGTTCCATCAGACGTTTCTGTGCATCTTGGAATAGTTGTTCTTGTTTCTGTCGTTCGCTTTCTAACCCAGCTCTCTGGTTACGTTCTTGTGCCAATAATTTTTCTTGTTCTTCTTTTAGCTTTTCAAGTTCAGTTCTTTTAGCAAACTCTTCTTCAAGGATTCTGAATAAGAAATGTAAGATCCATCAATATATATCAGACTACAAAAAATAATTTTTGATATAATCTTATGACTCCCTCCATCTTTATAGTTTATGTCATTTGATTGTCCTCTGCCATGTCCAAAATCCAAAATGAAACCTTTGGGTGAATTAGTGAAAATCTCTCCCAGCAAAGCTGGATTAGGGTTAAAAATGTCCCAGCATCACTCGCTACTTATTTGGTCTATCTAGGTATGAAAACCATTTGACTCACAATTTATAATTACTTGGTATAGAAAATTTCGATTAAACATACATTATGCAAGAGCTAAATCTGACTTTTGCAGGTCTTTCTTTAGGCCTGAAATGTTATCTAACTTATTAATTAGACATTAATTAATAAAACAAGACCATAATCAGCTCTCGATGGCATCGGATACTCAAGATTTTAAGTAGATTAGAACGGTTTGCCATTTAAAATTTTTATAAAAATGGGAAAGCGAGGCTAATCCCGAATATACCAGTGACCTGGTCACCACTATGCACATATCTTGTCAAAACTACAAACAGTAATAACTTGGCTCAGAATGAAGTAATTTTAATGAAATTTGCAATATTTTCATTTTACTTTATCTATTTTTGAGCTATTATAGCAAGAATGGTCAGTTCTTTATATAAATTGTACATAATGTATCTTTAAACAACATCTTACCTGGCCTGAAGATTTCTGACAATTTCTTCATCTCTTTTGGCCTGACGTTCTTCTTCTAACAATCTTTCTAACTGATTCTTTATTTCTTCCAATTCTCTCAATCTTTCTTGTTCAGCTAATCTTAAAGCTTCTTCATCTTTCAGTTTGGCTTCGATCTCACCTCGTGCCTGTTAATAAAGAAAACATAGGTTGCCTGGCAACAAAACATACCCACCAGCAACTAATAAAGGTTATCTCTGAGTTTTTAAAGTCAAGGGCATAAACTCAGTGAATAATTGATGCACGGCCTTGAATTTTTGTTAAGGATCATGTCTATGAATAGTTGAACTAGTTCAGTAAGTTTTAACCAGCGGCTGCCAGGCAGGATACGCCCACATTTTCAGAGATGGATAGAGAACAAGCTAAAACGAAAGTGATTTTTCCTACAATCAAGGGCCATAATTCTGGAAATTACAACTCGATATGCGCAAATATCGAAAGGAACCGAGATCTTTGGGTTATAAACTTACATTTCAAGTTTCAACAAAATCGGATAAAAATTGTGACCTCTATAGGGTCCACAACCTTGATATACCATATTTCGAACTCAGTTGCCTTAGGGTTTAACGGTGATATAATAATACGGTTTTTTAAATCAGATAAAAATTATGACCTCTATAGGGTCCACAAGCTAAAAACGTGATTTTTCGTACAATCAGGGGCCATAATTCATGAAGTTACGGTCCGATATGCGCGAATATCGACAGAAACCAAGATCTTTGGGTTATAAACTTACATTTCAAGTTTCAACAAAATCGGATAAAAATTGTGACCTCTATAGGGTCCACAACCTTGATATACCCTATACTTACGCTATTTGAGAACGAAGGGCGGCCATTTTGTCTGTCAGTTTTGGGCCAATTTTCACGAAATTCGAACTCAGATGTCCTTAAGGTGTAACGGTGATATATTAATACGTTTATTTAAATCGGATAAAAATTATGACCTCTATAGCGTCCCCAAGCTTAAAACACGATTTTTTGTACAATCAGGGGCCATAATTCAGGAAGTTACGTTCCGATATGCATGAATATTGAAGGAACCAAGATCTTTGGATTATAAGCATACATTTCAAGTTTAAACCAAATTGGATAAAAATTGTGACCTCTACAGTGTTCACAAGCTAAAAACGTGATTTTTCGTACAATCAGGGGCCATAATCCATGAAGTTACAGTCCAATACATGCCAATATCGAAAGGAACCGAGATCTTAGGGTCATAAACCTATATTTCAAGTTTCATTGAAATTGGATAAAAATTGTGACCTGTAGACTGTTCACAAATTTGATCAAACAACTGGCGACTGAATGTTATGTATTCATCAAATTTGGTTTGATCTTTTTGTGTATGGAAATTTAACACATTAAGTAGTAACCGGTAATCAGTTTGCACAATTTAGTAATTCTGCAGGGGCATGTTCAGGTACTTGGGACAAGTTGGAGACAACATCAAGTGTGAGATCTGGGTGAGTACCCGGAGACAAGATTTCTGCTCATTTAGATGCAAACAGGTATAGGATTAGAGTGGACCGAGGCTAAAATGGCGGGAATGCTTTCTTACGTTTGTTTATTCAAAGTTATTTTGATGAATGTACAAGTACAAAATACACTCTGCGTGAGTAGGAGAGGGTCCACCACCCACTGGACACCCGTCTGTTCTGACAGCTACATGATGCCAGGGTAAATACATGTACAGTAAAAGGGGCATAAATCAGTGTGACAGAAATGGAGCAGATTGACACAGCTCACCAAATATTTCTACGTGAAAGTTATTTTTAGTCTTTCGCTCCCTTTCCCCCCTTTTGCATGATGATTTTTGTTGACTTTTTGGTGTAGAATCGAAGAAATGGGTTTGAAAATATATTTCCTGCCAGGTTTTGGTGAATATTCATGATTTTGAGGTGGAATGATAGAAGAGCTGAGAGGTTGGTTAGGTTGCATGAAACCTCATTTGTATGAAATTACAAGTCTTGAAATTTGTGTAACCTATATGCATAGCCTAATAATGAGCCAATACTAGTGGGCATAGGCTAGGTCTCCAAGGTAACAGAGCATTGGGTTAGGGTTATCATATAGAAGTAGTGGTGACTTGGACAATACAAAGTGAAAGGTAAAAATTAACGATCAACGTTCGGATATCTGAGCTGAAATTCAATCTGGTGAAGATGGTACTGTGTTGAGAAATGGTGCATGTTTTCAGTAAAATACAGTAACTTACAAGTTTCTCTGATTGTAGTTCTTGCATACGCTTTTCAAGCAATTCTTGATCTTGTAAATTTCTCTGAAGTATATAAATCATAGAATATTTGTTAAAATATTTATCCCAATTATCAAATATCCCATATGTCTTTTCAAGCTTGAAAAAGTACAAGTAGAATAAAATATATAGATTTATGAAAGAGCATCTATTTATTTCATTCAAAATCTTCAATTTAAAGTAGCTAAGTCTCTAACTCAATTCTTATCTGGAGAGTGTGTGCAATAAATACTTTCGGTGTAGACTGGAATAAACAGAGGCTAGAGATTGCCATTCGATTGAGACTTCTGACTTATTTCGCCGCTCATAACTGATTTTAAAATTACAAGGTCAATTTCAAGGTCTCAAATATTAGCGATTTAGCTCCTTTAAATCTTTTTACATTAAAGTATATGGGTATCCATGTGTCCCCATGCCTCGATCTTTTGGTTCTTTCTGCAAAATCTAACTGCAATCACATGGCACACTAGTAAGTCCGTATAACACTGACTTACTAACCAGTACGGGATAAATTTATCCCAGAGCAGGCTGAGAAAGATTAAGATTATCCAGTCAAGTTTTCCCCATGGCAAAGAGTAAACCAAGGAAGGCTGTTAGCAAAATTTCCTACTATAAATAAATTGAGGACAAAACTCAGGTAATTTGATGAAAATAACATTTATCTACTGGGTAAAAATTATGAAATCTGATTAGAGTTGCCTTTGAATAAAATGGTTTAGCTTCCTTAATTGTAAATGCATTTAGGTAGTACATATGTAAAGTCACACTGAACCAAATTTGGCAATGTTCCAATTAGGGTGAAACACATATTATATAATGCTGTATTATATTACAGAAGTTCATTTTTTTAATTTTAAAAAATATTCAGAAATGAACAAAAGATATAGGAAGTAACAATGGGTTTTATAGGTTATTATTATTTGAAAAGGTCGACCTAACAACTATTAGTTATGTGACAATTGTTCTCTTTTATCTGCAGTGGCATTAACAAAATTTTGACAATCAAACATACATTATTATGCAAGAGCTAAATCTGCCTATTGCAGTTCTTTCTTTAGGCCTGAAATGTTATCTAAATTATTAATTAGACATTAACTAACTTATCCAGACCATAATCAACTCTTGATGTCATTGCTAACCTGCTATATATAGGATCCGATTTACTGCTCAACTTTCATTCATGATTAAAACATGAAATGGATCATCAAGACTACATGTATGTTTTTTATCATACAGACTTTAGTAATGATGAACAAAGCTAGGCCGAAAATTCAATTGCTAAATTCTCGGTTCAGAGTGGATCAATTTGAAAGAAATTTTTATCTAGTTTTTAACTATTATAGTGAGAACTGCCAGCTCTTTATCTAATCTCCCATAATGTATCTTTAACGAATGAAATATTTAAAGGAAATGAATAAAATGATTGACTGTAAAAAAATTATCACGATATATCAACTACAATCTGGTTAAAACACAGATCCTATTTCATTTCGTTTTTAGTTTAGTTCAAAATTTTGTTTGACTTGTCTTTACTACACTTGGATCTGGAAGAGTTGTTATTTAACTCGTGTTCTAAATGGTGTCAGGGATAAGCCAATGAAATGGTCTGTTACGGCGAGCTTTAGGCGTGTTTTGCATGGAACTGTGGGTAATCCACTAGTAACATCAATGCTGATTGGTTAATCAAATTTCTGACGTCATAGAGTCATAGGTCATAAGTCGGTCTTTTGACCCCTGACGTGACCTATGGCTATAACTTGTCAGATCTTCATTAAGTGTAGGCCATCGAAAGTATAAAAAAAATGAAACGAAATATAGATCTGTATTTTAATCACATTGTATCAACTATTGAATAATAAAATATTATTTTGGAAAAACATATGACAATCAGTATACCATAACAGGACCAGTTTTATTAGACCATTTCCATTACCGCGATTCATTCACATTTCAACTGTGAGCTATTCTGCATCAAATATATCTATATGTATACAAATGAAATGAAAAGAAATTGGGCATAACGTCTTACTTTTCTGCTCCAACAGGGCTAATGAAGACGAACATATACCATGAGGGAAATTTTTTCCAGGACAGAGGCATTTCAGCATACTCTTTCGTTTAATTCGAACTGTCCAGGGATATTTTACGTGCATGCTACGGAGTACACAGGATCTAAGTTTTTCGTTACATCCAAGTGACACAGCCCTGTTTCTTGCCAGATGCTCAAGTCCTGCACTACTGACCAGGGGAAACCACTCAGGGAAAATTTTTCCAGGACAGTGGAGTTTCAGCATAGTCTTTTGTTGAATTCGAACTGTCCAGGGATATTTTACGTGCATGCTACGGAGTACACAGGATCTAAATTTTTCTTTACATCCAAGTGACACAGCCCTGTTTCTTGCCAGACGCTCAAGTCCTGCACTACTGACCAGGGGAAACCACTCAGAAGAAACCCAAGGAACTATTTCAAACCAACATTAGGATCAATCCTGGGATCAGTTGATAGGGGAACTACCTTACCAATCTATGTTCCTCCAATTCCCTTTGTTGTCTTTCAATCAATTCCTTCTCTTGTTGTTTCTTTAACTCATCTTCAGCTGTTGCTTTTCTTCTTTCTTCTCTCTCTCTCTTTCTGTCAATCCATCCTTGTTTTACAAAACTTATATCATCAGCACTGTATTCAATAGCTTTTTGTATGGCTAGAATATATAACATAGGTAAAATTGAATTAAGAGAAATATTTAAATTTCTTTAATAATGTATTATATACTCTTGGCTTAATTTTACATTTATTTGTGGAACAACATTGAATCAAAGACGATCCATTTTAAAAACCACAAAATTCATGCTAATCTGGTAGAATTTCAAAACATTCCATGGGACATATTTATCAGTTAGGACTGACTGACTGGCGTTCGATATATTTACATACCATATAAGAATTTCAAAGAATTTAATCCTTAAATGTAATCAATATAGTTCCATTTTTAATTTTTATGTCTAAAAAGCACCTAAAAATATATTTTTAGTAATTAGGATGAAATTGAAATTTGTCAATATTGAAAACCCATCATAAGAACCACTATTATTTTGACTGTAGCCATACATGCAAGTTCAACTTTTGACAAGAAATGTGATCACATTAGATAACCGTTAGATAATTGTGATTACAAAAAAAAAACAAAAAAAAATTGATTTAAAATTGGTTTAAGATCCATTCCAGGGCTGCCACTTCAAAATTTTCACTGTTGGCCATTTTTGATAACGCATGAGACTTTGCAAAATAAATTCATATTTCAAGTTCCTTATTGATGGTAGGGTATTATGAATTCACATGTCATGTATTCACATGTCATGTATTCACATGTACATGAATTCACATACCACTTTGTCAGCATGGTGTACACAAAAAATTAAACTTTGGACTCAAGACTGAAATATTAGTAAGGCTTAGGATAGTTAATTATTAATGAAATATTCCATGGATCCATTCGACACAACTATATCATTTCAAGACTATCATATGGTACCGTTTTATTTCAATAATTCATTTGCACTTAAAATTACTGGTCTTTAGCAATGACCAGAAACCTGGGGAGCCTACTCTTTTTCAAGTACAAACTTGTTTCAAGCAGAGAGAGAGAAATGGGGTTTAACATCCACATGATACAAACTAGGTGACTTCGAGACTAACTTATGGAGGGTCGGACACAGAAAGAAAGGGGGTGTCAAAATTGCATCGGTGGAAGGTTTACCAATTGTGCATATCAGGGAATCTATATATTAAGACACAATAATGTTATAGCCTTAAAACTCCTATTATACACAAAAACTAATGTGATACTAAACAACCTAGAGGTATATAAATCAACATTTCTGACATGAACTTTACACGAGTGATTAGTTTTACAATTAATAAATCCAAATATGACCACTACCAGGAAAGAAAGGTACATAGTGTACATTGTGACCTACAGATAGAGAGAGAGATATGGGGTATAACATCCACTCGACACAAACTAGGTCATTTCGGGACTAACATATGGTTTAATTTTATTTCAATAATGCGCTTGCGCATAGGGGTCTTTAGCAGTGGGAGGAAACCGGAGGACCCGGAGAAAACCCACGAGGTTGGACAGGCGACCCCACTCCTTGTC